>NC_071389.1:136151173-138651173 GCF_022682495.2 Desmodus rotundus
AGGCTGATCTTCTTCAGAGAAGCTAAGAATTTGGATGTTTATGGGATAGCCTCTGATATGTAAATGCAGCCCCTTTTTTAAATTTAAGCAAGGTGTAGGCTAAATCTATCATTTTCTTGCCCGCCAGAGACATTAGCCAGAACAGAGGGCGCTGACTTGCAGAGGGCAGCGTGACTTATAGAATCTGAATCCCGCTTCTGGAATAATAACCAGCCTCCCAGACCCCAAGCGCAGGCCTTTGCCGCCTCACTTGGTCACACCTTGCCCTGACATCAACTCCTAAGAAGTGGTTTGGTGCAGCGGATCAGGGCTTAGAAAATCCAACAGCTCCGTCTCTGTTATTATTTTACTGTAGGGCCTTGGGCAAGTCTTTGCACTTATCCAAGCCTCCCTTGATTCATTTATAAAATGAGGATTCCCTTCCTTGCCAAATTTTGATTGAGCACCAGCTGTGTGTACAGCACCCTATGGGTACCAGGGACTGTGTTAGGGGACAATGACCTGAGTCCTGCCGATCTTGAAGTGCCATAGTGAGACTCAAATGCTAATTCAGTATAAGAGCTATGACTTAGGAGAAGGTTCCCTGCTCTGAGGTGATTACGGCCATAGTTACCTTCATGGCTGACTCAACCCATCTCGGGGCTCAGATTCCATAGAGAAATTCCTTCCGGGTGGAAGGTTATGGGCTTATTTACAGCTCAACAGCTCCTGCAACCCAATCTAGGGAGCTTTCTGATATGCAGACAATTCACTGAGATGCAAAATTTCCCCAAAGTATTAACATCTGCTCTATCAGCAAGCATATATATCAGCAAATTAAAAATTACCAACTCTACTGCTGAGAAAGTCTTCCTTCAGGAAACCACCTTTGATCATTCGTCCCCGGACCTGACTTAAGTGTCCTCCCCCTGTCTTTGCACTTATCAAGTTATATTTAAATCCCCATTTACTTACCAGTATCCTTCACCACACCCTAAGTCCCCAAGAAGCAGGTCTACCTGCTTCACAGTGTAATTACCAATGCCTGGCACATAGCAGAGGCTCAGTAAATATTACTGAATCAGTGAATGAATGGGCCATAATAGATTCTATCAGACTTGTGGAAACGACATTTAGTAGGAATCCAGCAAGGTTATGTGTTTGCTGGATCACCGTGGCAAAGAAGCAGAATCCAATGCTCCTTTTCTTGCCGATTATAGCCTTGACTTTCACCTGGGGAGAACTAAGCCTTCTCAATTATATTTGAGGTGAACATCCAAAAAAAAAAGTTTTTGTGGAAGCTAAACATTTAAATGTGTCTAAAATATGCCATTTAAAGATATCTCCCCTTGTTTCATTACAGAGAACTTTCAAACCTTGCTAATTAGACACCAACGTAGGACTCCTGTTACCAACATGGAGACACATCCAAAAATGCATGGAAACTAGAGCAAGCAACATCTTTTGGGAGTCTTCCAACAGCTTCTTTGCATGCTGTTATGTTAATGCAGCCATCTTACAGCCAAACGGCAAACACCTGGCTTGAATTCTCAGAAACTTGAATTCATAAGGAGGAGCAGCCAAGATTTGGAACCCCAAATTTCTTGCTTTCTTTAGTTATTACGGGAGGATTGCATGTATCGATGAACAGCATCACTCCTAATCTGCTTGAAGAGTTTAGTCAGGGTTTCATATTTCATGTGCTCTCACCGGCACAAACAATATTTATTCATTTGTTTCCCCAAGCTGTTTTCTGTCACTTGCCTTTCTCTATGTTCACTGAAGGGAGGTGTGCTAATTAACTCAGGGGAGGCCTCCTCCACCTCCAGGGAGAAGCTTGACATCTTTTCGAGGAGGCCTTCCCTCTATTATTTATGGTTAAAACACTTCATATTACAAGGTAGTATGCTGTCTCCATCTAAAACCCCTTTGTAATATAAACTGAATAGCCTGCATTTCAGAAGAGAAAACCTGAGTTGCTGAAAGTTAGAGAATTACCCAAGGTCACACGGAAGACAGAAATTCTCTACAGGGGCCTTTCCTGTACTTGAGTCTTACAATGTGGCCACCTAGGTATCTAAGAGTACAGTCATGTCAAATACACTCGCCAGCATTTATCGGACACTTAGCCCTGTGCTAAGCAGCTTTACAATGCATCCTCTCATTGATCCTCAACAGGTCTGCAAGACTTGAGAGTTGCTCTTGCTTTGAAGATGAAAAACGAGGACACAGAGAAGTTAACTAACTTATCCAAGGTTACCCAGCCAGTAAGTGATGGAGCCTAGATGCAAACCCAGGTCATTTGACCATAAAGCCTGCACTCTGAATCACCCACCACACTACTGCCTCACAAGCAGGCCCCTAAGATGCATGTGCTCACGGAAAACCAACAGTGTCCTATACGGTAGGGTCACTCTATCTTATTCCAGCTTTCCCTTTACTCGCTGCAAGTATGGTTATCTGAGGTCAAGCGTTATGAGGAAAGATGTTTATGATCTTACTCAAAAAGAGAGCAGGAGGGTGAACATTGATTGGATAAACATAGCACTCACTAATGGGGGCAAGACTAATGCAATACGTAAAGGCCGTCAATTAAAATATGTATGGAAACCAACTTTTAATTTTAAAAAGTTTTAATTTTTAATTTAAAAGTTTTGTTGGCTAACTTCTCAAAAGAAAAAGAAAACAAAACTCGTTAGCTGCATAAGACGTTCACTAAAACACTTCACAATTTATATGAGCGAAAAATCATAAATCCCCTATTTCTAGAGTACTTCCAGTTTATTCTTTCTCCTATTGATGTGCAAGACAAGGCCTCTCCTGACGGCCTAAGTCTTTGATAAATGGATGAACACCTGGTTGCTCCTTTCCCCAAAGCCAGGGCTCCCTTTTACTTAGTTCTTACTTGACTCGGCAAAATGACTGTTCAGGAAAATTAGAAGGCTATATACCAAATGTTAATAGTATTATCACCGCCATGATGTTGCAAATGATCTTTATATTCTTTTCCTTACTGTATCCATTTTTTTTTAATTTTTCTACAATGAATATGTGTCACTTTTGGAATAAGGAAGAGACACAAAGGTTTTTGTAAAGACTTTTCAGTAAAGGAGCCCCCCAAGTCCCCCTACGTCAGACCCCCCTCCAGTGCTCAGAAAGTGATTTTTTTATGGACCCTATAAAGACAGACTTGGAAGGAATGATGATGCCCCTGGGGTGATTTACTCCTCCCAACCCTCCCAGCCTTCTCACTCGCACCTACTTTGGATTTAAATCCTCAAGTGACAGGATTTCATTTTCTGGGAAACCTTTCCCCAGTATGAAATCCACCCATCAGAAATATCCTAGAAATGCCCATCGTTACTGTGACAAGCATATAAAACTACAAGCAACTTACAATATTTAGAAGAAGGGAGCAAAGAGATTTTTAATCACTCTGCGTTCAATCTCCTGCCGCGTTTCTTTTTGTGCTGCTGTTCATTGTGGCTCCTAATGTACGTACAGCCCTACCTTTTACATCTGTTAAATGCATTCTGGGTCTTTATATCGCCGTTCAGAAGAATAGCTTTGGAAATCCTTTTGACTTCTTTATGTGAAAATGGCATTTGTGGAATGGGGTAATTAAATTCCTATAGTTTGATATAATATTATCTCTGCTATTCTACCTCATAAAATATAAAACTCCCAACCATCTTCTGTCTGCTTTTGGAATTTCACCACAGAAATGGAATTACACCACAGATATTTCTGTTAATACAAGTCGAAGATTTGAAGAGCCTTCCCCATTAGAGTTAAACCAGAAAACTTCTTTGCACATCTTTATGGAAATTAAAATGACTACAAAGGTCCCCTGTGCTTGATGAGTGCATTGCGGCTCACTTTGAGAAGAAAAAGTAAGAAGGTCTCAGTGTCAGGGCTTTCGAATCACAGGAAGAACTTAGCTTTGGATGAAGACCTAGAGAACTCCAGGTCTTGAAATGACTTTAAAATTCTTTAAATTATAATACAGCTCTTTTGGGGCAATTCGGCTTTCTTGGGTAACAGCCAGGTCAAACACTATGGTACCCGGGTGTGACGTAGATAAAGGCAGACATCACTGAGGCAGCCCACCCCCCATGCTCCTCAGTCAGCACTGGGTAGGAAAACATCACCATTTTAAGAAGACACTTGAGGCGCAAAGAGATCATTTAATTTGTCCCTGAGTACAAGGCTAGGAAGTAACAAGGCTGGAACTTTTATCATCAAAAAGACAAAAGATAACAAATATTGACCAGGAAATGGAGAAAAGGGAACCCTTTTGCACTGTTGGTAAGAATATAAATTCATACGGCCCCTATGGAAAACAAAATGGAGATTTCTCAAAAAAAAAAAAAAGAAAAGAAAATAGATCTACCATATGACCCAGGAATTTCACTTCTGAGTATATCCAGAGAAAATGAAAATGGTATCTCAAAGAGATAACTGCACTCCTATGTTTATTGGAGCTTTATTCAAATTGCCAAGATATGGAAACAAGCTGAGCATCCATCAATGAATAGAGACATATATATACATGTAAATGTATATATATATATGTACATATATACACTTTTCCCCCCATTGGAACATTATTCAGACATTATTCAGTCATGAGAAAGAAGGAAATTCTGCCAACTGTGGTAGCACGAATGGACCTGGAGGCATTACGCTACGTGAAATAAGTCAGACAGAGAAACACAGTACTGTATGATATTACTGGTACGTAGAATCTAAAGTGCCGAACTCATAAAAGTGAAGACTAGAACAGTGGTTACCAAGGACTAGAGGGTGGGGGTTGGGGGTGGGGACAAAGAATTGGTCAAAGTGCACAACCCTCCAGTTATAAGATGAATACGTTCTGGGGATCTAATCCATAGCATGGCAATTATAATTAATAATATTATATTATACACGTAAAAGTTGCTAAGACAGTAGATCTTAAATGTCTCAGCACACACATGCACAAAAAGAAATGGTAATTGTGTGGTGTGATGCAGGTGTTAGCTAACCAATCATTTTGCCATATATGAGTGTATTATATCAAGTTGTACACCTTGAACTTGTGCATTGTTACGTGTCCATTGTATCTCAATAACACTGGGGGTAAAAAAGCTGGCACTCTGGCCCTATTGGGCCGGCTTCAGGTTCAAACCCTGTCCACATCACACTGCGTCACACGTACTGCCCACCCAAGATCCTGAAGAGCAGCCACATCAGGTGCTGAGAGACCCCCCAACTGCTGACTTGTGGCATCCACATGGACAAAATTAAGTGGGTACAGAGTTCACTCAGCACACAAAGAGAATGAACAGTTACCAAAGCAGCTCTATGTTTGTGAGTTTCCAAATATCTGAAGTAGGTTTGGGGTTTTCTTCATCTGCAGCTATGTAATGGCTCTCAGAAGCCCCTAGGACATAGTTATAAATGATGAAGAAAGATCTGAGTTGCAAAATATACAACTATTCCAGATTGCAAATGGTTTTGTTTCTAAACATAGTGGGCAATCTAGAACTCTCTTTTAAAATAATTATTGATTGATTTTAGACAGAGAGAAGAAATGAGAGAGAGAAACATCAATTTGTTGTTTCACTTATTTATGCAGTCATTGGTTGATTCTTGTATGTGCCCTGACTGGGGATAGAACCCACAATGTTGACATATGGGGATGATGCTCTAACCAAATTAGCTACATGGCCAGAGCGAGAGCTCACTTTTCATTTCTAGATAATGGTGGTGTTCTGTTCACATCATGATGTGAATAGGTGACAAACACCTCATAATGGCAGCGATGAATATCATACATGAAACACACACACAGAGCAAAACTGCCTTAGCTTCTATATCAAAATGCTCAGAAAAGAGCCCTGGTCAGAAGTAGGCCTGGCCTTGAAGCACCAAGGGAAGGTAATGGTGAAAACAATGAAAAAGGACGGAACGAGCTCTATGGGGCTCAAGAAATACAGTGTTCTTTGCCAGGAGTTACTACTTCTCTATATTCATGGAAGACCTAAGAGTGAAAATAATGAGTTGGAATAGATATTATTGATTTTTAGTTAAATTGCTCTCAGAAAAAATACCCAAACTCATCATCTACCCAAATATCTCAATTAAAAATATAGGAAAGTGCATTCCTTTCAGTTCAGCCTTCTGTCAGCTTTGTATCAGACGATCCGAACAGTTGTACTTCAAAGGTGCTGCAGAGACTAAATTAGCCTGAGGTTTATTAATTCGAGCTTTCTGTAGAGACACTAAAAGGTGCTTTTAATGTCATCCATCTTCAGAGAGAACTAGAGTTTTCTTTTAAAAGCATCCAAAAATTCCCAACTCCAGCCAGCTGGGCGAAGATATGAGAGACCTGGAAACAAGCTCACGTCCTCCGCAGACAGAAAAGCATTAATTGCCGATTCATAAACTAGCTTACCTTTCAATTATACTTCTAACATGAATCCAAGTAGAGTATTAAGACTGAATGTACATTTTATTACCACTCTCAGCCTGAGAAAGTACTGGTTACACCTGAAAATTCAAACACACTTGATTCATGGCCATCAAAAGCCCCAATCAATGCAAACTCTTTAACTTGGAACAAATGAATTATTTGTTTTGATAAAGTATAAACAGAATACTGTTATTAGTTTTATGACATTTCATTCCTGCAAAAAAAATTAGCTGGTGATTAGGTCTCTCCTCACAATGAATTCATCCCTTTCAAAAAAATATTCTAGACTTGTATCTCCTAAACTGTGCTCTTTGGAATATCAATAGTCTGGGGTGCGAATACACATTCCATAGAAATAGACTTCTGTGACCATATGATATAGTTTCTTCATTCTCAAGTTCACTTTTTTTTCAGTTTTTAACATTAACAAAATGGAACTTCATCTTACAAAAATGCAAGAAAATTTTGCTAATTCCCCCTTTAAAAAAATTAAGGGGGTATTTTACAACCAATGGCATCCTAAAATGGAGAAAGCATGGTCAATTTGGAAAAATAATTTTTTATCACTTGTGGAGATTTACTCTGCACCTTACTTTATCAAAGGCTCTGAGAAGTCCTACACTTGGAAAACAACACCGCTCACTGTATTTAACCCAGAGTTCCCCACATGTATTTGCCCGTGGATCCCTCGTTATGCAGAACCCATCATATCACCTCATGTGACTAAGGTTCTGGTAGCACATTCTGAGAAGTTCACTTATTCCTTCATTACCCTTGGCCAAGATACTTCTCTCGCCAGCCTCAGGAAGAAGACCCAGTGACAGAATCCCTTCCATCAGAAAGTGAAGGGAAACACGTGTCACGACCAACAGAACTCAATGGGTGACCTGAAACTCAGTATTCTGGGCCAGAAGCCGATTTATTCTGCTTGGGAAACATCTGTGATGTATTCATACTGATTGCTTTCTCCTAGAAGTGATGCACAGTTTTGCCTGCTCAAATGCCTTTACGATGTGAAAAATGAACACACGGAATTGAAGCCCTCTGCATCAATAGGGTGGGATTTACCACCTAGTGAAAGGGTCCCCTTTACACTTCCTAACACTTGGGAGAAGAGAAATCAATATTTTTCTACAACTAGTTCCTAATTGTACCTTATCAGCAAGTTTCTGTTCATGCATTCCTGTAAAATTCAATAATATAGAACATATGGCAAAATAGCAGGTGGCAGGAGAGTGTGAGGCGGACACGCAAAACAAAACCAGTGACATGGCTGGCACTCACCTAAACAAACTCATCTCTCACCACGCGATACGGATCCAGTTTTTAGGAAAAGTATCAAGTATGAAAATACGTCTAAAAGATTACCATGTGCCTTTTCAAAGACCCTCTCGAGCATTGTCTAACAGGCCCACCTGTCTTACAGGCCACCTGCCTCTCTTGAACCAGCAGCATCAGCATTACCTGGGATCTTGTCAGAAATGCCAAAACATCTCCGGCCCCATTCCAGACCTACATGACCAGAATCTGCATTGTCACCAGATGTCTAGGTTATTGTATATTACAGTTTGAAAAGCACTGATCTCTAGGGAGGAGCGGCTGCAGTGCCAACTGGAGGAGGCAGGAAGTGGAGCAGGAGCAGGAGCTGGGGGGACACCGTGGCCGGGATCACCACCATCGAGGTGGTGACATGCAAGATCCAAGTACTGTAGCAACAGGCCAAAGATGCAGAGGAGCGGGCTGAGCGCCTCCAGTGGGAAGTGGAAGGAGAAAGGCGGCCTGGGAACAGGCTGAGGCCGAGGTGGCCTCCTTGAATCATAGGATCCAGCTGGTTGAAGAGGAGCTTGACTGTACTCAGGAGCACTGGCCACTGCCCTGCAAAAGCTGAAGGAAGCTGAGAAAGCTGCTGATGAAAGCGAGAGAGGTATGAAGGTTACTGAAAACCGAGCTTTAAAAAAATGAAGAAAAGATGGAACTCCAGGAAATCGAACTCAAAGAAGCTAAGACGTTGCAGAAGGGACAGATAGGAAGTATGAAGAGGTGGCTCGTAAGTTGGTGATTATTGAGGGAGATTTGGAATGCACAGGGGAATGAACTGAGCTGTCAGAGTCCCGTCGAGGAGAGATGGATGAGCAGATCAGACTGATGGACCCGACCCTGAAGTGTCTGAGTGCTGCCGAAGAAAAGTACTCTCAAAAAGAAGACAAATATGAGGAAGAGATAAAGGTTCTTCCTGATAAACTCAAGGAGGCCGAGATCGGTAGCTGAGTTTGCTGAGTTTGCTGAGAGATCAGTAGCCAAGCTGGAAAGGACAATTGATGACTTGGAAGATAAACTGAAATGCACCAAAGAGGAACACCTCTCTACACAAAGGATGCTGGACCAGACTCTGCTTGACCTGAATGAGACGTAGAGCACCCCACTCCTGCCCTGCCGCTGCTCCTCCCTCTGATGGATGATCTGCTCACCCATCTCTCGGCGACGGGACTCTGCCAGCTCAGGTCGTTCCTCTGTGCATTCCTGACTCTGCCTGAGGCCAGCCTGCCAGTTTAAAGGATGGTAATACCTCTCTGAGACCAAATCCTTGTCCCATCTCTACCCCCTTCTCAATGGTTCACAAAATGGATCACGTGCCTCTTATGTTGAAGAGACCAGTTATTTGCCTCCTTGAAAAAAAGAAAATTATGTTTTAGTCACTGACTTAACCATATGGAATCATCTCATTACCCTTTTCTGGGTCTGAAGCTGCTGTGTCTACAGGTGCCATCTCATCGTGCTTTGTATCAGTTAGTGCTGGAGAAACCTTGAATAGTTTATGTACACAACTGTCTTTAGATTTGATATTATTTTGAAACTTTGCTTCTTTGGGTTTGGGGTGCACTGGCCACCCCATCTGGCTGTGAAAGCTCTCCACAGCCTGGGCTGGCGGCGTGCTGACCTTTATTTCCTTACCCCACACCCCCTACTGGTGAGGTTTCTGTGGGGTCTGTTAGGCTGGCGGCCTGCAGCTTACTGGCTTAAAGGGTACTCTCCTTTGGTGTGGTCTCTTTGGGGGCCGGTTGAGGAAAGAAAAACCAATAGTGCCACTATTTTGATACTGAAAATTGGCAAATGTCTTCTCAAAATAAAGAGCAAATCCCTCCAAAAAATGAAAAAGAAAAGAGAAGCACTGATCTAGGAGCTATATAACCTTCGTCAGACTTCCTATTTACGGATGATTAGGGCCCACGTGTTGTGAGTTAGATATTACTTTGTGAAGATTAAGTTGCACGTTATTTTTATTTCCTAGACATGTAAATGATGTCTGCCTGGTCGAAAAGATAACTTGCAGATTACAGATTCTTGCCCTCTAAAACAGACGCCATTCTGCGCCTTATTCCAGGCTTCTTTCTCTCAGTGACTAGATAGTCTCAGTCCCTCAAATTCTTCTTCAAACTGGATTTTCCATCCTGCTTTTCTCTCATTAATGAGTTAAATAAATCTTTGACATGTGCCTAGCACATATCTATTACAATCATGCTTGTAACTGTTTAAAATTACAATTTAAAATTAGTCACCTCTCAGATACTTATTTCTAGTGCACACTGTAATAGCTGTCTTTTCTTAGGAAAGAATAGCCAGTTGTCCAAGCAAACAGTCACTGAGATCACTCAGTATGACGTGAAGGCGAATCTGGGATGGGAGGGTGGTATAGTCTAGTGTATAATCTAACTGTTGATGTAAGAGCTGGCCTCTGAGAGCCTAGAGTTCTGTTTCAGCTCGCAGACATCGCTTGTAGCCAAAGAGATTTTTGTTTTGTTTTAATTTTTGAATTGGAAGGCCTTTAGGTGTAATATGTATTCTCCAGTTCTCCACAGGCTCCAATGCTCCGTATTATCTTACAGTAGGCTGTTTCACACATGTTGGCTACCCATCCGGTCCCGGAAGGCACTTATGTTTACAACCTTTAAAGAAGACACTAATCTATTAAATCCACTTAAGCCAGCACTGCAGGGGGACATGGCTGGTGTCAGAATTATAGCACACTGTAGGCAGCTCTTATTGGGAATACTTTTGCATATCTGTCACACACAGACCCTGGGCTGCTACGATGACTATGAAAAGAATGCAGCTACCCAAACCCATGGCCTTATTCATTACCCACCAGAGGGCAAATTATTTACATGTATAACAGTTCATTTGAAATACATTTACCAAGCAGCAGCATCCATTTCTTCAGATACAAAAGAGTTTCATTTAAATGGTTCTCAGGGCGTAGAAATCATTGCCCCCATAAAACAGCAAAGATACTGCATTCTCAAATGAGCATTATTAAAATGTCAAAATAAATATCACACAGAAATATAGCAAGGGGAGGTGGTAGCTACAGGCAATAGCCTGGCCCCTCTGAAATCGGACCTAGAAGTTCAAAAGCAGCTGGGACAAGACAGAGTTTGGCAGTGCCCATTAGTCCTAGCAGAGGCTGTTTTCTTCCTTAGATAGATATGTTGACAGCACATCACAGAAAGTTATTAAGCATCTGCTTTCACTAGGCATGACTCTCTTTTTTTATCAGTGCTTAAATTCACTAAGCAAGGAAAAGCAGGCACTATGTAAACAGAGTCATTAATAATATAAATCTCACCTAGAGTAAAAGAATAATATGGCTTGTCTCACTGGTCTGTATAAAGCGATTTTCGTGGATTTCCATTTGTCCTCTCTATGGATTTTTCTCCTCGGGTACATCTCATCTCATTTGATTCTAGGGCTTCTCCAGGGGACTTAACGGGAACAACTTGGAGGAAATCAGCTAACAATACCTCCGTTTCTCATCTGGACAGCTAAGAGGACTTGCTGACCACCACTGTCCCTTTCACTGGACTTTTTACCCTTCTAGTGAGACCTTAGCTCTGCTCTCTTAGTCTCTGCAACTGCGTCATTAAACCCGGCTTCTAGCTCTCGAGTATGGCTTGAGCATCATTAATATGCATGACAGCTAATAGGTTATTTATTCCAGGGTTTACTTTGAAATTGCCTGGCTGAAATCTAACTATTTTCTTTCAAGATCATTTTTCAGCAGTTTTCCATTCACTTTGGTTTTCACTGAGGAATGAGATGTGTTCTAAGAGTCAAAGAAAGTTTTAGTGTCATTTCAGGAAAAATCGTCCTAGCCTCCTCTTATCTTGCACATCACACTGTAAAAGCTTTCCAAATTTCTCTCTGGTCTGCAAAACACTGTTCAAAGTAAGTAGGCAATTTATAAAGTTGGAAAGAACTGGAACTGTAAGGCTTGTGAGAGAAAAAATCAAAGAGAGTTGGGGTGGGGCTCAGGCAGTATCAGGGAAAGAAAAACAAGGTCAGGCAAAACCGTGGCGAGACTCGACTCCTCTGCCCCAAATGACCACTGCATTTAGAAGGGACTCAAATCTTCCAGGTAAAAGTCTTTTGCAAGTTTACACTCTGTTTTTGTTTTAAACTGCTAGATTCCAGGCCCGTTGGCTCCCTTGGGAGACTCTCGATCCTCCCTAACCTGTCCCCAGTCACTGCCCAAATAGAGAGGAACGCCTCTGCTGAACCTGCTCCCACACTGAATCCTCGACTCCAACCACGAACTCAGAACTCACACACACACACACACACACACACACACACACACACACACACACACACTTAGATTTACCTTAAATCCACGTCTCCTACAAAGCTCCTCCTGTAGCTCAGTAAAGGTGGACACTGACTTTGGGTGTTCTGTATTTTTGTGGACTAGAGTGTGAGTTCCCTGAGGCAAGTACTAACCCTTAGACTTTTCCTATCCCTACTTCCTGGAACCTAAGATTCTTTAGCTACTTAAAAAATACCTGTTGACTTGGACTGTTTTTTTCAGAAGAGCAGACACATTCCAGAGAAAGGGCAATGAAAAAAGAGGGAGAAAGAGAGAGAAACGAGATTAATGACCTAGCGTTCTCTAACAGATGAACATGGTTTTAGCTGTTGGAGCTAGGACAGTCCACAGCCAAGGGTATTGGAATCATGCTAAGACATGTGAGCTCCAAAAGAAAACTTGATCATCCTACAGATTTACTGGTCCTAACAAAATAGTTTTCAAGGTACCTGTATTTGATTTTATTTTTATAAATATGAAAAAGAAATGTAAAATAATGATGTCCCAGAGGTGTTCATGCCCTAATCCTCAGGCCCTGTGAATATGTTGCCCTGGTAGATATGAGGAAGGGAATGGGCCTGGAGATGGAGACGATTGTGAATTATCCACATGGGCCCAACATGTCGCATCAGTCTTTAAAAGTAGAAGACCTTTCCCAGCCATAGTCAGTGAGAGAGAGAGATGTGAAAATGGAAGAAAAGTCAGAAAGATGCAACATTGCTGCTTGGAAAACGGAAGGTGAGGGCCATGAGCCAAGGAATGTGGGCAAGGAAACGGATCCTCCCCTAGAGCCGCCGAAAGGAACACAGCCCTGCCAACACCTTCATTTTAGCCCAGTGAGAATGGTATTGAACTTCTAACCTTATGATATTGTAAGGTGACAAAGTTGTGTAGTTTTAAACCATGCATAATCGGTTACAGCAGCAATAGAAAATGAATACAAAGGCAACCCTGGGCTTCAGCACAGCCCTCAATGCTGTTGAGCAGATATTCCCGGATGAGCCCCAAACCAGAGGGACTTTTTATTTCAGCTGAAACCTTCCTTCTATCCCCCCTTTCCCTCTCTACCACTTGGCTGACTTTTTGTCATCTTTCAAGACAGTATAAACACTCTCTTCTCTGAAAAATCTTGGTTTTATCTATATAAGCTGTAATGTCTGAAAAGTGGGGAACATATGTTCTTTGTACATGTTAGTTTGAATGATAGAGTTAATTAATCATCATTTGATGGAGTGTAAAAATAAGGGACAATAAAACTCCTTTCTTGTCTCTTAAGAAGAGAGTGAGATCACTCACTCACGAGGATCCACCTTCATTCACATTCATCAAGTCTTACCTTACTCCTTCCCCTCCTCTCTTTGCACACACACACACACACACACACAACCTGGCAGAGTTAAATCCCACTTTGTGGCTGTTTAGAGTCAGACAAGTAAGCAATACATTCATCCCTGATCAAAAGTATGAGCTGTTGGGGTCAAAGGCTGAAACCAGAACATCTCAAGGGAAATTTGAAAGGCACAGAAAAGGTTCCAAAATGTGGAGTTTAAGCCCGGATCCAAGGTTTGAGAATTAAATTGCACGACCCATCTGTGATGGATAGTTTTAAAATACATCCACAAACACTTTGACAGTCCTTTCCCCTGCAAAAGTGAAGCCTAATTCCCCCTGCCCTTGAGTGTGGGGTAGAGTAAGCTCCTTCTAATAGAATATGAGCAAGTCAAAAGATGAGGTAATAAATGTTCATTATTTGAAGCCACTAAATTATGAGATTATTTGTTATGCAGTAAAATAGATGGTCAGTAGAGATGAGATATACTCCCTGGGGCAAAGGTGACAAATTGATCAGTCAGGAACCTGATTCAGTCTACAAATATATTTTCCCCAGCTCAAAATGGTAGATTTTTCATGAGCCAAAATTTTAAAAGACATTCAATTCTATTTAGAAATCTAGATGACCAGTCTCTCACAAAGTCAGAGGTCTGGCGGCACAGAGGCCTGCATTTTCGTCTGGTGGCCGCGATCGGGAAGCAAGACCAGCCCTCTGATGAAGAAGACTGGCGCTCTCCCAGAGCCACTGCAGGCCACACCAGCCCCAACTCAGGGCCATGCTACCCCTACCACACGGCTTTGCACTTCTCTTCCTCTTTCAGTTGGGAAATATTTGCCAGGTCCCATATCTCTATCAAAAGTAGGAGGTAAAAGATATGCCAAAGGGCTGTATGTCTTAGGGAATATAAGAAAAACTTAATTCTTTGTGGGAGCAAAGAATTGTACGCATTCTTTGTGTTATCTGTGTATAGAATAGTACACAGATACACAAAGTACAGAACCAGAATAGTATACATTCTTGCCTGTGTACTATGACATCAGTGTGTATCTGTGTCAAATACACACCACTTGAGATCACGTTTTTTCTTCCTCAGGTAGGCTTGCTCATTTAGGCTACCTGACTCACCCTGGTAGGTAAGGGAGTTTGCAAAACCTGCTCTTTCTTACCCTTGGCTCTTTGAAAACAGGCTAAGATAAGTCACACGAATTTGATAGACCTGGCTCTTCAGCATCTTAAAGGCAGCTGCCAATATTATACCTTTCCTCTCGTAATGCATATTTTGAGAAGAACCCTTCTGAGACCATAGTGTCTATTAAATATTTTTCTGGTTTTGTACATATCATAGTTGTTTAGCCTGAGCTTCTAATTGCTGACTCAAATTGGGTCTGACCACAACCATAGCAACTAGCCAGGCATAATCCCAAGCACAATCATAAATGAATACCTTTTACTATTACTAATATTTCTAGGAAATTAACATTGAACTAAAATAAGAGTCAACAATCTATAGCACACAGGCCAAATCTGGCTCACCACCAGCTTTTTATAAATAAAGTTTTATTGGAACGCAGCCATATTCATTCATTTACACATCGTCTGTGGCTGCTTTTGCATCATAGTCACTGAGCTAAGTAGTTGTGACGAAGACCTCATGAGCTGCAAGACTGAAATATTTACTGTTTAGCCAACCCCTGAATGAGAAGAATAAAACGCAAGTATTTAGATGGTTAATAAGCCAAAAACACACTCTTCAAAAAAACACAACATGGGAAAAGATAAAGTCGCCACGCCGTATCCAGAATGTTTGCCTTAAAATTCATAACTGATGAGGCTAGAGCTTTCTCTACCTTACAAATGGACATAAGTAGGACAGTTTTTTAAGTTGAAAATAAACTGACCGTGGCTAGTTTCTGCACATCTTCATCAGATGCTCCCAGAGATGCCAGGCCTATTTCCTGTGAAAACTGGGCAAACTTAGGATCCGCAAGCAGTGGAACATGTCCCAGGAGCTCGTGACACGTGTCTCTGACAAGAAAAACAGCACGAAGAAATGTTACACTAGACGCTGTAAACCACCACTGGTAGAATGAGACTTAAAATCCTTAACATAACCTTGTTGCTCTAATTAATTACTGTTGATTTAATCTATTCTAAGGCTTTTCATCACATTTTAACAACTCTGAAATACAGATGTACCTTACAATCAGTGGCATCTTAGATTAGAATATGTAACATTTTAATAAAATAATAGCTACTGCTATTTTCAAGTGCTTACTTTATACCAAGCACATAAGTGTTTTATCATATACATTATGTCTTTTTAATCCTCAAAAGACACTTATAGGATTAAAGTACTTTATTAGTGCAAGATCCTGTAGACCAGGGGTAAGCAAACTACAGCCGCAGACCAAATCTGGCCCACTGCTTGTCTTTGTAGATGAAGTTGTACTAGAACACAGCCACGCCCATGCGTTTCTGTATTGTCCGGGGCCCCTCTTGACTATAACAGCAGAACTGAGAAGTTGTGAGTGAGATCATACGGTCCACAAAGCCTAAGATATTTCCTAGCTGGCACTGTATCGAAAACTTTGGTGATTCTTGCTATCGATAGTGGTAAAACCAAAATTTGACGCCAGCTTTTCATGATTCCTAAACTCTTGCTCTTAACCCTTCTGTTGAAATGCACTTCATGTTACACGTCGCTAGGCACTGGGAAACAGCAGAGGATTACATCGTCATCCAAGCAGCCTTTCCCACAGACAAGTTATATCTGCCTACAACCCGAGCAATCCCTTGGCCCTCCTAGTCCTCTGCTTTGGTTAGCCAGAACTAGGTAACAATGCAAGCTTAGACCCTCGCTCATTTGCCTGAGTTTCCATTTGGGCCAGATGACAAGGCAAAGGCAGTATGTGTCACAATTTAGCGAAGCAGATGCCTTACTGAGTCACTTCCGTGAATCACAAACTGTTCCCTGATACCAAGCTATCTTGGAATGATGTCCCCTATGACTCTCTGGGAATGGATCAAGAGGCAGCAATATCTTTTCTTTACAAAAACCAATTAGCCAGGCAGTAATTGAAAGATGGTTCCTGACTTCACCTGGCTTCTCTGAAATGTATCACATCAAGCAGGTGCTATAATATAAACGCCAGGTGCTGCCACCATTATTACAAGTATAAAGTAGGTTGGATGGTCATGTGGTTGAAGCAAGTGAATGGTGGTCAAAGGCACAAGATAGATGGCCACATAAAACAGATGGCATTACTCAGTCAAAAAGTCTTGTCCCACCACGGAAACCACTTCCCCAACATCAGCCAGCCACTTCACAGACACATCAAGTTGAAAGAGCAGCCACGTGAGACACATGAACGTGATACTAAAAGAAACTCCAAATTCATTCCCTGTCAACTGTGTGCTAATAGCTTCCTTCTTGCACATAAATTGAATTTGTAAAGGATAATATGTGCTGTTGTTTTTGTTTTTGTTTCCAATCATAATGCTTAAGGCAGAGAACGAGACTCAGTGATGAGAGGGACTTAAATGATATCCAAGCTCCTCATTGTACACAAGAAATTAAAGACAGGAATATTTAAAAAGCTAAGATATACTGCACTCTCATTGTGTGCAGGGCACCGTACTAAATGTTTCATATCACATCATCATGTTAATCTTTACTTACGAAGAAGTCTTACTATTCCCAGATGACAAATGGGAAGCTAAAAGTCGCTAAATTTAAGCATCCTTCCCAAGGCCCCTCTGTTAATAAGAGATAGAGACAAGATTTGAAATCAGATTTCTGTTATTTTCACTTGTATTACTCTAATGTACTAGCATGTATTTTTGATGGGCCTTAGGATGTAAGGAGGAGAGTTCAACCACGTTAGTTAGCACAAGTAAAAATGTAGTCAGTATGTCCAAAGTCTCCTTTATGGCCATTCAGTGGTCTTCATCCCTCCACATTACTTGAGGAGCCTTTTTAAAAATATCAGTGAGTGGCTTCTACCTAACGCCAATTCCGTCTGACTCTTTGGGATAGACCTGGGCATCTGCATTTTTCAAAAAGCTCTGTGGGTGATAATACAACACAGCCAGAATGGGGACCCAATTCATCACTGATGATGCCAGGGCTCTGCTAGCCATGTCTAGGCAACTAGTACTTGAAGCTGCAGCTGGATGTGGTTATGCAATTTTGGACAGCCCACGTTTAATCCCACTGGAACCATATCATTAATACTGGAGAAAAATGAAAGGAGGAGATAGCAATGTCCCTCGGTAGCTAATTCTTCCTCTACCTGCATTCGATTCCACTGCAAGTCTAACACTGCCATACTAGGCGTGGACCCTACAGACTCACTCGTGTGGTCAGTTTTTTTTAAAGGCCAGCAGTCTGCACCCCTGCTGGAATTAGGATCAAGTGGCCCACCATGGATAAATCTGAACATCCCCACTGTATCCTATGATGTAAATACTAAAGCACCCCACTGATCCAGGCAGAAAATGTGACAACAATAATTCCAAAATGAGACAAGATGTCAAACTCTAGGGAAATACTGAAGATGGCATTAGCTCATGGTATAAATAAGCAAGGTGAGCAGAAACAAAAACAACTTTTGTGGCCAACACGTATTAAATGCTTGCTATGGGTCAGGCCCAGTGCTGAGTGCTTCGTAATGTGAGAATTGGGAAGGTCATGGCTACTGTGCTGGTGAATTCTTGGTGCAATACTGGATTTACTGTTGAGCTTGCTAAACATTTGAGGAAGGCTGCTGCAGAAGAAGTCTTTATCTGCCTAGGTCCTGATGGAGTCTAAAGGGTAGAAAGGAAAGTGAAAGTCTGGCAATTGAAGAGAGGAAGGGAAATATGAAGATCCAAAGATGTTAAGGAGTTAATTCTCTGTGGTAGAAAAAGAGCCGTCACCTGGATTTTAAGTTAAAGTACCATTATCAGAAACCTATACCAATTTAAGAATCTTTAATAGCATTACAATGACAAGGTAACCCAACTATAATAGAAAAGGAAAAGAAGAATTATAAATTTGAAAGAAAAAAATCACATAACCTAGCAGCTTAAGATATATTGTTTCATTAAGAATGAAAGTCTGGCCTTGGCCACCAAGGTGGCTTATTTGGTTGGAGTGTTGTCCCGTGCACCAAAAGATCACGGGTTCGATCCCAGATCAGGGCACATCCCTTAGGTTGCAGGTTTGCTCCCTGATTGGGGTGTGTATGGGGGGCAACTGATCGATGTTTCTCTCTCTCTCTCTCTAAAAGAATAAAAACATATCCTCTGGTGGGGATTAAAACAAATGAAATCCTGAAGCAAGATGGTCTAACAGAAGCATTAATGGCATGTGAGGGGTGCCCTTTGCCCCGTTATAAGTAGAAATGGTCACTCTGTATTTCACAAGTCTGTGCCCACTTCTCAGCTCCGTCTCCCCACAGAGAACCCAAGAAGAACTGCCGCAGAGACTCCTGAGCAAGTAGAGAAGCACTGCAGACAGCAACTCACTTGTCCTTGAGCCACAGCTTGAAGCACCTAATATTTCAAGACCAGAAAGAAGGTTACTACCTTTAATGACATTAGTGGAGCATGCTCAGAAACACCAGCTTGTTCTCCATCCCAGTGTCTTCTGCTAATGCACTGGTAGTACACAAAGGAAACTGAAGTAGAAAGATCTTTAACATCATTAATACAAGCAATTAATTAATTTTGAAAAGTTGACGCTTTCTTGAGTTTCTTTCAGACTGAAGGACTTAGAAGCTGGGTTGACTACAACTCTCTGGGGCTAAAAGAGGTTCCAGACTATGGGGACCCCAGGCGAGAAGACTAAGCCTTCTCTCCAACCTTTGTATCAATCAAGTTCTGTTGGGCTGAAATCATGCCATTTCACCTTATTTTCAAAGTGCAATAGTTATTATGTCCAGCAGGTAGAGTAGTTCCCCTGCCTCGGTTATGGCATCCACAGCTGGACCCGAGCACCTAATTATGAACAGGTTTCCGATGAGAGTCCACAGCTCTTTCCTTATCTCACCAGACCTCTCTTAAAAGATTCGATTACTTGGCTATAATTGCACCTGTCAGCACATGCTGCCTCCAATCTCTACATCAGCAAACTTTTCTCTTTTTAACTCACATTCCTTTGATGCATTTTCACCTGAATAATGCTTTTCAGAGCCCTTTTCACAAAAGTGCTCTGTTCACTAGAAATGTAAGACCTTTCAAAACCATTAACACTGTAAAACATCATGTCTCCTTGTGGGGGAAAAAAAGGAAGAATGAATGAGAAGCTCAAGCTGGTATCAGGCACTAAACTGCGGCTGCTCTGAATTGGAATCTTCTCTGATAGGTGCTATTAGAAGGACTCAAAAAAGCCTGTTGAAATGGGCCTACAAAGGGGCCTGGAAAAATGCCTCCAGGGAATTCTTAAATCATTCTAAGAAAGTCGCCATCACTTTGTGGCATGGAGGAACAAGGATCCTGGTTGTTAAATTCAAATTCAAAATGAGTCCAGCATTTTTTCCCCCTCTTATCAGTTTTCAAAGCTGACTGCTCGTGTTACACATTGGACAACTCATTTTTATTCCTGCTGTGAATTAAAGCCTTTAAGAAGCAGTGAGTGAGCATCCAACATTTGCTTCCCATCCCAAATCAGCGCATCTGTCTTTTAAACCATATTTCTGTAGGTTTTGTTTGTTCTAAATGACACAGAAGCCAACACTTTAGCTAAATCACAAAGCGAAGGAGAGAAAGATGAGTGGGCGGAGTGACGCATTTGCATTGATGAAAAGAAGCAGGAGGATGAGCTGGGAGCCAAAATAGGGTCTTTTTTCCGCTGTCATACAACATTTGGTGGGTAAGTGCAAGTCATCTGGGATAACACACCAGGATGCATTGAAAAGAGGGTGACTTGGTTTGTCTGCCCTGCACTAAGGAGATGATACAAAGAATTAATTTGGTAATGAGGAGATTTCTTTTCAGTGCTCACTTTGGAGCTGTATGCGGAGTCTCTGCAGTTTAGATTTAAAATAGCTTTCTGTATGACCCAGCCCAGGTTACAGGCAGCACTCGTGATGGCTCCCTCCTATATCCCTGTCACGGGGCAGGTCAACACATCTCCGGCCCTCTTTTGACGAAGCTGAGCACCTGCTCAGCTTCAGTCTTATTTTACTTTTTTCCCCTTAGGAATCGTAAGGAAGGCCACCGATGTCATTCTTCAGCACTACTATTCTTTTGAGACTGCAGAAAATACTCTAGTTATCTTTTCTGAAATTTAGTTCAAGAAGCATTCACTGTGTGCCTATTGTGAACCAGGTACGCTGTTAGGAAGTGAGGCTTAAAAGTAAATAAAGCATAATTTCAGTATAGCTTTTAGCAAGTCACCTATGGTTCCATAAAAACGCAAGCAGCAAGCCCTAAATTTCCTGAGCAGTGAAAAAAAAACTTCCAGTTCTTGCAGGTAGCACAAACAAACAAATGAAAACAAACAAACAAAAACACCTGCAAGGGAAACTGTCAACATGTCTCTAGTTCCCTACCATTCCAGGGTCTCAGATACTTCTTATTTCTTAGAGAAATAAGAGATTTTTTAAAATTTTTTATTGTTATTCAATTACAGTTGTATGCCTTTTCTCCCCATCCCTCCACCCCAAAATAAGAGATTTTTAACTCTTTCCCTGCCCCTCCTAAATTTCACTAACTGTTAAGTGGGTGATACAACATAATGGTTAAAAGCTTATGCTCTGGAGTCAGACCTAAGTCCATTCTCACATTCCTCCATAAGCAAATTACTCAGAGCAGCGCTGTGCAATGGGACTTTCTGCCCCGATGGAAATCTAGTCCATCTGCATCGTCCCGTATGGAAGCCACTTGGCAAGGGAGGCTACTGAGCACTTGAAATGTGGCTAGTACTACTGGAGAACTAAATTTATGGTTTAATTTAATTTTAAGTAATAAGTTTAAATAGTCACATCTCTGCCATATTGGATAGCATGGATGTATTGTTTTCTCAGCTATAAAGTGGAGATTACAAGGGGTTTCTACGTCATAGAGCTCCTAAACAATGTGGTAAGATAATGCATTAAACATAAGCTCCCAACAAGCTATGGATTGTTCATCATACTACATTAAATTATACTTACACCCAATACTATTGTACTTCCATGAGTTTTGCCCTTTTGGAAGACATGTTATCACCTAAACAAGAAGCAGCAAGCTTCTCAGGACAGAGGTCATGCCATGTTCATGTTTGGGTGCTCGGTGCTTACAAAGGCCTGGCACCTAATAGACGCTCGATGACGACTTTCTGAACTCAACCGAGCACAGCAGTGATGATGGGGCTCCGTTGCTCCACGTGGAGGTAAGTGAATCCTAAGTATAGTTTTCCTGATTTCTAGTGTAGGGCTTTGGACTAGACCTTGGTTTTGCTCTTTCTTAGTTGTGTGACTATAGGGAAAATATCTGACTTCTTTGAACGTTGGAATTGCCATCTATAAAACGGTGACAATCCTGCCTACCTCACAGAGCTGAGCCGTGAGATGCTAGACGGGCATGCGTGTGTGGGAGGTGTCCGGTCCCTCTTTTCCCTCTACTGTGGTGGCCGCTGTGCCTGCCCACGGATGTACTTCCCCACACGGTAGTGAAGGGTGTGGTCAGTGGGTGCTACCTCTTCCTTGCCTAAAAAAATTCAATCATCTTGAATTTCTTCTTCTGAACCTGCGATTTAAAAATGCAAATATCCCTGAAAACTTCTCCCAGGTCACCTGAGTCTGCCACGCCTGAAGACAGTTAACACTAACTCCCTGACACCGACAGAACATGAACTATGCTTTAGGTGTGGAGGCTAATACTGGATTACAGGCACCGTGAAAGGAAGGCACAGCTTGGGAACCTGGAACAGTGCCAAAAGGCAATCCTGCTTTGCATCTGCCAAAAAATAAAAATTAAAAAAATTAAATGCAGAATATGCTTTACCCCAAGTCGCTATCAATAACTGCCTAAAAGAACAAAAATAGGACTCCAGCAGGCACACAGGGCACAAGTTGGGTTTACAAATGCACAGGTTTTAAAAATGTACAAGGTGGTTTGTTTCGTTTTTATAGAATGTCTACTGTTAGAGTGCTTGGAGCACCTGAGCCAGAAGTCTCGGTGCAAAGCCCTAGGGGTGATCTTTGCTGTTAGGCACTTTGCAAAACTAGACGCAATATTATGATTGAAAACTTGGGAGTCCAGGCCTAGCAATGTGGCCTTGTAACTAAGGAGGCGCTGGAATTTTACAAGGCACATCAGCCTCCACATGAATTTAAAAGGTGCCAAGTGAGAGTGGACCTCTTTGGTATTTATATAAAGCTTTTTTCTCTTCAAAGATCAAAGCCTTATTTCATCATCCCTCACACAGGGAGGTTAAGTGGATTGCCACCAGTCACACTGAGAGCCCAGAGGGGCCTGGATTTGGAGGCTTGGCGTCCAAAGGTCTTTCTGCCTGAGGACAGGGACCCAGCAGCCTCCTCTCTGCATTACTGTATGTTAGGGAGGCACCAGCCCTGTGAGGATCAAAGGAGAGGAGGGGCTTCCAACACGCCGGTAGTTGGACTAGACACTCAATAGGCACACACATCACTTAGGGTTCTGTCAAGGCAGGACCACCAAACTGAAGTGAGAAAGTATCACTTTACTACCTTATACAAAATTTGTCATCAGAAAACCAAGAAAGAAGCTATTCAGCTTCAGCACATATATGTTTTGAGTTTTTCTGTTTAGTACTACTGTTTCACATAAAATAGTGGTTACTCCCACAGATGCTGGCACTATGTCCTGAGTTCAAATTCTGACTCCCTCGATTACCGGCTGTGTGACCTTGGGCAAGTTGCTTAACCATCCTGTGCCTTGGTTTCTTCATCCATAAACAATAATATTATCCACAATAATAACAGTAAGAATTCAAAGGGTTGTTATGAGTACTGAGTCCATCCACATACAACACTTAAAATAGTGCCTGGCACATAATAGTTGATATATACATTGCTTGTTATTAATAGTAAATATATATTAATATATTACATATTAATTATTGTGCGTATATATATATATGGCTGCTGCTGTTGTTGAAATTATCTGTGTTGGAAGATGGAAGGGATGACAATATTTGCAGGTCTTAGAGCCTTTAACATCTTAACTGGCCCTGGTTGTAGCCCCACCAAACTGAGGGAGAAGGTGGCTGCTATGCTGGGGCTGTGAGGTCTGGGTTAAAGTACAGGAAACAGGCCAGATGGGCTCGGCTCTCAGAGAACATGCCATTTTCTGAGAATCACTGGCAGTAATGCTGCTTGCAATCCTGAACAGCAAAAATGGAAATAGCACTGTGGAGGAAGCCAGTTGGCTGGGCAGGAAGCTTGGCACGGCACAGGTGTCCTATGGGAAGGAGCAAGTTTAAGCTAAACAGAGCTCATAGGAATGAAGGTTAAAGTCTACAAAGCTCCGGCTTATCCTCCCGGCTCTGCAGAAAGACCTTGCCGAGACGTGACGCCAGCCAGGCCCAACACTAAAAACACCCACGACAGCCAGGGCTTGAGTCAGACCCGTTCACAGACCCAGAGTCTCTCAGATGTCAGCAATCAGGGAGCGCTGGGAAAGGAAAGATCCTATGCTTCCTCTCATCACAGATCCAGTGAGAGGCATCTCTTCACTTGAGGGAGGAGCAGCTAACCCTTCTTACAAATCTGAAAGCCTGCTTCTTTACCTGCTGATATAATTACTTAGCAAATGAGGACTAATGGCTTAGCCATAAGAAAAGGAAGTAAATGGCATCTTCTGCCTGTTTTAGAGAGTGTTCCGTTCTAACAAGCAAGGGCTCAGCGTACAATTCACTTACTTTATTTAAAAGAGACAAAAAATATTGCCAGAAATAATTCACTTTTATTTTTCTTATAAAATTGAAACACAGTAGCAATTATAAGAAAAAAAATCACCTGACTGCCAAACCTTTCTTAAACCTTAAAACAGTTATATTTTAAAATAACATTAATTGCTTCTAAAATGCTAGCTGTGGCAAAAAATATTTTCCTTAATGCTAAGGCATTTAGTTGTATTATGGCAATAAGTGTGGACCTACTAGTCACTAGTGCCATGAGTTATTTCCCGAGAGCGAATGCTTGCTCTTTGATGTGAAAATGACAGGCCAGGAATAAGCAGAAGACACACCCACACCAGCCGGGCTGGCCAACCAGTCCCAATGCCGTCCTCAATCTGGAACTCCTCCATGGAGTAAGTTTATATCCCATGGAGCCAAGTATATTTTGGCTACTAGTATGTTAAGCATAATATCTAAAAAATAAAATGGAATGAATATTTTTAAATGTTTTCATTAAAGCATTTGTAAAAGGGAATTCTGATGCAAAATTGCACTATTACTTTGGCAACAGCTCTTCTGGAGAGATAGATATTGTGCTGGCTTGACTGCAAAGAATTTATGTCAAAGAATATATGTTTATATTTAAAACTCCCAGTTGCTTCTCCCTGAACAATGGTGTTGTGCTATGCTGAGCTCTGGATGAGCATTTCAGCATTGCCCTGGGCGATGGTTTGCATTCCTGTGAGCATCAGTACAGAACCACCAGGCATCTGGCCACCTCTGCTTTCCAACCAGAAATCTAGATCGCGGGGATTTGACCTATACTGATGAGAACAAGACTGGAGTTTCCTAGTCATACCTTAGAAAATTTGGTCTTCTTGTCCCATCACCCTTCATTTCTGAGACCTCAGTCAGTCTGTACAGCTTTATAGGAAAGCATGAAATTTGGCTCTAGGAAAATATGGTTTTGTTAAATTGTGTTTCTAATTAAAGAGCTCTGCATTTCTAAGATACCACTGATCATCAGGACTACAGATATAATTGTAAACAGTATACCCAAGTAGATGTGCTCACGAACATGCAGTTACCAAGTATTCAACGTCCACTCTGCACACGAAGGACTAGAGACCACAGATCTCCTAGAAAGAAGTGCCCAGGGAAGCAAAGCCAAATGAACTAAAGCAAGGCTAGGGGACTAAATACAACATCTGAAATTCAAAGTACCCTCTGAAAACCAGAAGCCTGTTAGAGACCAGACCAGGCCCAATCAGACCAGGTGGTAAAGGAAATAGCCCTGTCTCCAACTTGCTTCTCCTCGCAGTGTGCCCGAGACTTCCATAAACTGAATCATCACCACCCTCCAGCAATAAACTTCAACAGACAAATGCAGAGAGGTTCCTCCTCTCCGATGCACTCTCCTCCCTGGAGGAGGAGCGCCCACCCACCTGAGACACGGAAAACATACCCATCCCTGGACAGTCCCGGTGCTAGTGTTTGACAGGAGCTGCCGATCTCATAGAATTACTTTTCTCTTTTCAAAAATTTAATCTTTATTGTATTTTTTTCCATTACCATTTAGTCCCCTTTATAAACCCTTCCCCCCAGCAATCACTGTAATGTTGTCCGTGTGAATTATTTCTTAATGTAATATTTTAAATAGTTTAAATATAACTTAGAACATGTCACTAAGTGGTAATTTTACAGACAAAGCAATGAACTTTCCTGTCTTTTTGGTGGGATAACATTCAGGATTAGTTACGCAAAGTGGGGAAAAGGATGTACATTTTTTTAGCACCATATAGGATGCAGGTGGGTCTCTCTTTTTTTCTTTCCCTCCCTTCCTCTCCTCTTTTCTTTCTCTCATTTTAATAAGGGGCGGGGGGGACGACTTTCACACTGCCTTTTGCCACTCTTCTTCAGCTTCACAATGAATAACCACTTTTTTATTCTGAAATTATCTTTATCCCAAAAACAAAACAGGTGAGGAAAACAGGTTGCCCCTTGCTGGATGTGATTTGAGGAGAAGGCTAATCTTCAAATGGTGGTCCAAGTGGCCTATCCTCATAGCTCCAAATGGTACTTAAATTTCCATCATTAAAAATTCATAATTTTGCCCTGGCCAGGTTGCTCAGTTGGCTGGAGCATCATGCTGTACTCCAAAAGGTTGCATGCGCAATCCTCAGTCAGGCCACATACCTAGGTTGTGAATGCCTTATTCATAGAGGGACGTCCAGCATCAGTCCCTAAAATTAGAGTAAAGCTGTTGGGGCGAGGGAAGGACACTCACAGTCTAGGGCTGCATCTCTTCAGGAAGAGGCCCTGCTGCAGCACGGCGCATGCCCAGGACTCCCCGTGCTCCCTCACTCCACGGATCTCTGGTTGGGTCTGGAAGTTTGAGAGTATCTCACACCTGGCACCTCCTGGTGGTGGTGCTGTTCATGGTTTCAGCCCACTTTGGACTCAGTTTTCACTTGTTTTTGTATTGCCTTTGCCAACTGGCCTTGAGTTAATGAAAGACACTGATACACGAACAAATAATTACCACGTACTGCTGTGAGTGCTAAAGTAGTAATGGATGTAAGGCAAAGTACTACAAGAACGTCAAACTCTGCCTAGAAAAGTCTTCACAGAGAAGGTTGAAACTGACCTTTAATCCTGGATAATTAAAGGATTTTATCAGAGCCATTCCAGGCAGAATGAACCACCCAAGCAAGAGATGGAAGCATGAATCAGCAGGCCCATGGGGGTGGTAAGAAGTCCAGTGTGGCTGGATGGTAAGGTTTGGAAGGGACAGAAAGAGAAGCAGAAGGCATGGTTTAATGAGATTAGACTTTTTCCCTTACATCAACAAGGAACCAACAGAAGTTAAACAAGGGAATGCTGCACTCAGATTGGTGTTTCAGAAAGAAAACAAAGTCTACAGATTGCTTCTGAGAGGAAGCAGCCCAATAATCAGCAGACAGAGAAGCAATGTTAAAGTGACCTGTCAAATTTCTTCTTTTAGAATAGTGGCTCTCACAGGGGACATTTGGCAATATCTGGAGACATTTTGTTTGTCATATCTAACAGGAGTGGAAGAATGAGTAGAGGCCAGGGATGCCACCAGACATCCTACAGGACAGCTCCCCACAACAAAGAATTACCTGGCCCAGAATATCAAAAGTGCTGAGGCTGAAAACCCCTTCCTAAGAGAAGATGAGGAGGCCAGGGGATGCAATATGACACAGCCCACAGTGGACTTCCCAGAGAGGCAAAGAGGAACCAGGAGATCATGGGGCTTCTCAAACTTCTGTTCTGCCACTACCTACATGCTAGGTGAATTTCACACACCCGTGCAGCTTGGAACTCTGCATCTTTCCCTCTCATTCCATTGAGTGAGAGGGATGCTATTATTGGAATAACCTTGAATTTGACCCAACTGAGTTTTTAAATGAAATCATTTACAAATTTCAATACTCAAGTAGTGACAAAGTTGCCTGCAATCACAGCTGATCAAAGCCTGCAGCTACAAAACAACGAAGTACCGAACCACGGCTTCGGGTGCTGCTCAAGGGGAGAAAGAGCAGGAGTATCTCCCCACTTCCAGCAGCGCTGGCACCTGTCAGTCCAGGATGCAGGAAAGCACCTCCCCCCACCAAGGAAACCAGGAGTCGCCGATTCTCCAGCACTTTCTCTGTAGTCCTCCAGGCCAGAAAACTTTCAGCAGGAAACCAATCCAACCTGCCAACATTTTTTAAAATCCAAGTCCCATTATCTGGCCAGGTTGAGAGAATCCAGAGTCTTTAAAATGTAAATTGCAAGAACAAGCCAAAGACATGTTTAAAACCCAATGTGTGTTGAAAGCTGTGACATTAAAATACGTTTTACCTAGACTGAAAGAAAAATAAAATTCTTTTTTTCAAATATTGTCTTCTTGCTTTCACTCCCATTTCCACCTTCATCTTCAGGGATCAACTTTGTCTCATTAGCTCTCCTCCCCTACAACAGTTCGGCAATGGAAGCCAGTTAATTGCAAGCAGGTCAGAGCACTAAACACAGTGGCCAAGTTGAACTTCACAAATTGAAGAATCTGCCCTCTTGTTGCTTTTCAATTGAGGAAATGGGATTTCATTATAAAGATGATGCCTGTGGAAACGCTTGGGCAGGGGATGGCACTCCCCGTATAGTGTCCCATAGATTCAAACTGCACGGCTAGGGAGGAACTTGGGCAACACATAAGGATTAAAGGGATCTTTACTGAGGCTCTTGTCCGCATAGTGTGTTTCTGGAAGGAGGCACTGGAAACACGTAGCAGCAGTCGCCTCCAGGAAGGAAGAAGTGGGTGTCAAGGGAGCAGAGGAGGGAAAGGAAGTCAGTGCTCACGGTATATACCCTTTTGTAGCTTTGAAATCTGGATCATGCACATGTGTTACTTATTCATAAAATAATAATATTTTTTAAAGAATGGTATCAAACCCACCAACAGTAAAAGAGCCTATAAAAACAGCCCTAAGTCAGCGAATCCCAAGCTTCCATCCTTTGGCTTAGTCTCCTCCTGTCTGTGTCAGAGCAGGAGTTGGGAAGAGGAAAATGCTGAAGTCTATAGTGAGAGATTTGATTTATCTCGATAATTCTGAATTCAACCCTATTTCCAACAACCAGACACTTCTCCATCTGAAGGTCCCAGCGTGGGCACCACAAAGACAGCACGCCCCAATGCCCGATCCTCCTGTCCCTATTCCTTTCCTCTTCCCTCCACATAGGATCCTCCTCCAGGATTCTCAGTCACTATTAGAAATACGTGCTGAGTCAGCCTCCTGATCTAAAAACCTCAGCACCACCTTAGGGACCCTCCCCTCTCCTCACCCGCATGTTTTTCACACGGGTGCCCTCTTGTCCTCTCCCACTACCTGTCCCAGTTCAACACCGTATAAACTACATTCCTTCAGTAAAATGTGAGCTCCCTGTCTGCTTTTCCATCCAGTTTACTCTCCACACTTCCCTGGCCTCAACCCCCATCATCTTTCTCAAACAAGATGATCTGATCATGCCTGAGAACCCTGGATAGCTCCCTACTGCCTACAGAATTCAGCACAAAGGACCTAGTTTGACAAATGACCATTTACACTAAGGACTGAAAAAACATTTCATCGCTAATACATAACGTATGCTCTGGCCACTCTGGTGTAGTGAGCCTCAATCATTTTTTCCCCTTGCATGCCTCCACAATCTTGCCTCCACGTACTATTCCCTTGCCTTGAAAGTGTTCCCTTCCCTCCACACCCTGCCTTATCCCAAAAAGAATTTCCTGTCCCCCTTCCTAGACCTCCACTCAGTTACGCCTCCTGTGAAAAGCCTTTGGGGACTGCTCTCTCCTCTCCGCTCCTCTAGACTTTGTACACAGCCCCATTATAGTCCTACCATAGTCCTTTACAATTATTTATGTATCTATCTCCCCTGCCAGAATGTGAGCTGCTTTAAAAAACACCTGCTATATTTTATTCATATTTGAATCCACTGCATCTCCCTGCTAGCATTGCACATAAATGTTTGCTGAATGAATTGGCTGAAAGTACTTTGGTAAAAATGTAACACATTATCCCAAAATTTTATAGACCTCTGTGGCTAAAATCTCATTTCTTTGCCCTTTCTCTCTGCACACCCATTGGCATGCTATCACAGGTCTCAGGAGGGCCAGGTATTCAAAGGAAACTAACAAAGTGCCTGCTATTTGTAAATAGGGCCATTTGTAAACCCTCTGGACTGGATTTAGAGATTGCCTTTCTAACTCTGACAACACTCCTTTGAGCCCTAACTCCACTCTCAGAAGCATTTCTTTTCCAAATGTCTTGAGTCCTATAAGTAACCTTTGTTTATCCTAAAAACACTTTCAGGGCAGCTGAAAGGGGCTAAAAAAAAAACAATTGCAGCAACTCTGCAGGGACCCACCTGCTCAGTGAGCCTCACGCCCACTGAAAAGGAGGAGGGGGACTTTGGAAGCTGAGCTGCAATCTCTGCCCATCAGCTACTTTACTGCTTAAACCTCTGAGGGCTCTCTGCTCCCAGGGAAGTCCCTGGCAGCCCATTAATCACAAGATTATTTAAGTAAAGCAGCATCATAAGCCAAGTGACAACCCCAGTGGCCTGAAGAACAGAGGTCTTTTGGGTTCCTGAATCCAGTTCCAACAAATCCACAAACAAGGAGCAATTCTCAAGACATCATCTGGGTGTCCTATGATTTAACTCAATTCTGACACTACCTACCCAGGGAGAGCAAAGATTCTACAGGTTAAGGGTTCAGTCTTACAAGTACTCCCCAGTCACAAGTCCAGGTTGTCACCTGTGCTTTGGACCTACTGGCTTTAGGTTGGAGGCACCAACAAGCACTGCCTTGGGTCTCAGACACCAGTCGTAAGTCCAGACTGTTCCCTACGCTTCTGACTGACTGGCTATAAATCAGAAGTTTCCATGACCCCCTCCTCGGGTTTCATTAATTTGCTAGAATAGCTCACAGACTCAGAGAAACATTTTACTTACCAGATTACTGGTTTATTACAAAAGGATATGATATGGGATACAGATGAACTTCCCGTCGAAGAGATGTGTGGGACAATGTATGTGGGAAGGGTGAAGAGCTTCCCAGAATCTCTATGAACACCATCCTTTTGAGATTTTATGGAAGCTTCATTCCACAGGCATGATTGATTAAATCATTGGCCATTGGCAACCAAGTCAACCTCCAACCCCTCTTCGATCTCTAGAGGCCAGGAGGGTGGGACTGAAAGTTCCAACCCTCCAATCACAGGGTTGGATCCCCTGATGACCAGCTCACTTTCTTAGATGACCTAAGGCTTTCCAAAAGCCACCTCATTAATAATATCAAGAGACAACATTATCTCTCTCACCAAGGGAATTTTGAAAGTTTTAGAAGCTTTTTACTAGAAATGGAGACAAAGACCAAATATGTATTTCTTATTATAATTCACATTATTACAAATGGGTGACAAATTAGAGTAAGGTTAGGATTAGACATCATTTGAATGGAGCCCAAGGGATCTTTGCTTTTGCTCTTCTCTCTCTACCGTGATGTGCCTACCCCTCCCCAGATATAGTCTGGTCACCTTCCAAGAGGCTGTCCTAATGTCCAATCCTAAAAAGCATTTCACATCATTCCTCATTTCCTCACCCTGCTGTATTTGTCTTCACGTCATTTTTAGCCTATCATAGCACTTGTGCCTGATACCACATCATCTATCTATCTATCTCAGTGATTTTCAACTGGTGTGCACCAAGAATTTGTAAAACATGCAATACTTGACTATTTAGTAAGGAGCACTGACCTCTTTTCCCTCAGATTGTTAAATTTAAAAATGACAACAGCCAACACAACAACAGCTATTTGGTGTGAACAAATCAAAATCACACCTTTGTTTTTTATTGTCAAATCAGCAAAAATATTTTTTTGGTGTGCCACAGAATTTAGTAATTACTTTGTATGTGCCATGAGACGAAGAAGCTTGGCAATCGCTGATCTGTTTACATGCTGACCGTTGTCTGTCCCGTTCTTCCAGCAGAGCAGGGACTGTGTCTTGTCCCAGACAATCCAAGCATATCCAAGCCTTCCAATAAATGTTTGTGCAACTTTTTTAACACACACAAAAATATATAATTCAGACCACTCAAGTAGTTTATGATTTCAAGGAAGATGTAAGACACAGTTTAGCATGTTAAAAGATAGCATGGTTAAATACATGCAACAGATGGAAGATAAGGAGGGCAAATGGCAGGTTTTCTGAGGAAGGGGTGATTATGCACAAGATGGCAAGACAGTGTTTCAAAGAAGATGAAACTCGTGTACACCTAGAAGGCAGTGAAAAATTCAGTAGGTTCAAAAAAAGGGCCCAGGGTGTTTCACACGGAGAGACTGTACAATGCCATGTGTCATGAGGATGATCATTAACAAGAAGGGGTTCACAGCTTGTCCTCTGTCCCCACCCATGACAGAGCAGTGCAGCGGTATCACTTGCTTCTCTCTGCGCTTTTAGCCCATCCATTGTCCAGGGGAGGAAGGTTAAAAGTCCCAAAGACAAACTCTCTTGCAGAAAGCTGACACAGCCAAAGAAGAATCACAAACCCTGCCCTAACTGTGTTGCTCTGTTGGTTGGAGCATCATCCCATACACCAAAAGGTTGTAGGTTCAATCCCTGGTCAGGGCACTTAACCTAGGTCATGGGTTTGATTCCCAGTGCATGTTCAGGAGGCAACGTATTGATATTTCTCTCTCACGTCAATGTTTCTCTCCCCCACCCCCCAAATCAATAAACATATCATTGGGTGAGGATTAAAAAAGAAGATGAAGAATCACACACCCCATATGAATCTAGAGGTGGTGGGTAGGCCTGGGGAAGCATCCAAGAAACTAGGACAGCAGGGAGATCACAGCTCAGAGCTCTGAGTCTGGGGGTGATGTAAAGACGAAAGGAGAGGGGATCAGTGATAAGAGTTGCGCTGCATGTGCAACCTGTTCAGCATGAGAGGAGCCTCCTCATGGGGAGGCACATGTGTCCGCATTTACTTTGCTCCTCTGTGCCTGCATCTCCTCGTCAGTACAATGGAGATAACGACAGTACCTACCTCATAGCGTCGCTATGTGGATCAAATGACTCGATGAGGGTAGAGCCTGCAACGCAGGAATTACCCTCTTATTGGACTTGTGGTGTGAGCCCTGCTTCTTTCAATGCAACACTGTCCTAACTGTCCGTAGGGATCATGGCTTTATGAAAACCATACATGGCTTAAGGAGCAATGTCATCAACATCCTGGCCAAAGCAAAAGGCTCAGTGTTGGGATAAAGTTAGAGAAACAAGCTGGAGAAAGAATATCAGAGGCCCCACAGACACAGCTGAGGAGTCTAATCTTTCAGTAACTTCTTCCTTCCCTAGGTGAGGGCTTTGCCTCTCACCGGCTAGAAGAGTGAACTTAGGAAGAAAAGAGGCCTAAGTCACTCTCAAGTAAAGTGAACATTAACTACTTCACATTGCGGGGTCTCCATCCAGCCTAGGCTCCCAGTGTGGGTACTCACGGTTCTGGGGTGTAGAGGGGGTCCGAGCCATGCCGGATGTACTGGGTACAGTGGAACACCCTGTAGGCCAGTCCTGCCAGAAAGTCTCGGGGACTCAGGTATCCAGCCACTGGCCTCACCGTGAAGCCAGATCTTTCTAAAGAGACAACAGAAAGAGCCAACTAAATAATAAGCCAACAGGACTTGAGGGCCCAAGCAGGGCTTCCTATTATTTATAAGAATGTTCTAGAAACAAAGAAATGAAGGTCCTAAAACTCTTGACAATTGAAAGACTTATACAGGTGACCCTTGAGCCACATGGGTGTGAATGAATGTATATATATTCACTTATATGTGGGTTAATTTCAACAAGTGCAGTCGGCCCATCCTCTCTACAGCTTTCACACTTGCAGATCCAACCAACTGTGGGTCAGAAAAACCATTTTCACATTCCCAGCTACGTTTTCCCAACCACAGATCAAAAACACTGTTTTTGATTTGCAGATGGTTGAACCCTAGATGGGAAGAACCAACTGTGGAGTCCAGTTATACGTGCATTTTCAGCTGTGCTGGGGGCAGGACCCCTATGTTGTGCAAGGATCAAATCTGCTGTTAACAACTGTCACATTTGTGCCATCTGATTACTAAATTACACTGTTGAATGATGGTTTCCAGAGGAACAAGACATTTATGAAAATGGAAGAAAAGGTGAAAAAATATTTAAGGATTTAAATTCAGAAGCCAAATTAGAACAAGAAAGCTCAAACCCACAGGAGAAGATGACCATCTAAAGCCACGTATTAGCTGGTATCTTTCTCAAGTGTGGTCAGTTAACACGGCTAATTCCCTCCCTTCCCTGGCATCGTGGGATCAGTTCCCGTTCCAGCCTTCTTTTGTCAATACCCCTAACTCCTTCATTCTGTATTGCTGTTTTCTGCGACATTATGAAAATAGTCACATCAATTACCACAATCTGAAGAGATACACTAAAGCTCTGCATGCTTTATTGGTTGATTGTAAGAGAGAATAAAGTAAACAGAATGCAATAAAATCTATGAAACTGCTCTACACTGTTAACTCAGGCTGTGGAGAGATGCTCAGTGTTCCCAGTTTAAGGGCTACACAGCGCTTCCTTCTCACAGAGGCCCAGACATTCCCAACAGGAGGCTGCTCCTGCCTCAGATACCCGCACACTCCAGGATCCCCTTCCGAAAACTTCCCCTCACTAGGGGAGTACCTTAGAATGGTCAGAAATGGTTTATAAGACAAAAAAAAAAAAAAAGACACAGTTAATCTTATGAAACAAGTCCCCCTGGAGTTTCTGGCGTCTTCACGGAAATAACCCCGTCCTCTGGCCTCCCCAGACCGATGATGCTAACAGTTTTGTGCTTGTCCCAGAGCTTTCGTTTTGGATTGTTCCCCATTGAGTATCAAAAAGATAAATAAGTGTATTTTCTTCTTCTATTTATGTCAGTTAAGCCAGTGTACCCCACATGCAGGACACAAGTGGTGGTACACAGAGGAATATTCTTTATTTTAATAGTTATGCACTTTTTTATATAAATTTTTTAAAATATGTATCTATTACATCAAAAACTTTGACTTTGCAGACACCATTGTTTAAAAAGTTTTCTTTTCCAATAAATTAGGTACTTTAAAAGTCAATCAGTTAAAAGCAAACACCACACACACACTGAGACTGAGCTTGCTGTGTGCCAGTGAGTGATGCCAGCTGCACCCCCGTGTCCCGCACACCGAGGGTGGGAAAACAGCACCGACGGCAGCAACAATGACAACGGTAATGATAACTGAGATTCCGCTGTGCCTCGTCTGTGTCAGACAATAATGTTAGGGCTTCAGTTATATTAATTAGTTTCCCTCCCAACCCTTCAGGAGGTAGATAAAAGTATTATCTTCATTTGCAGAGAAGAAACACAGAGGCACAAAGAGGTGAAGGTAATTCATCTAAGTCACATAGCTAGGAGCTGGCAGAAGGCAGAGTCACCCAGAATCCATGCTACATTACACCACCTCTCCTAATGAAAATGTTCGGTTGGGGGACAGACACGGCAAAAATCACGAGATGGTTTAAGTACTGGAGTTTGAGAAACAATGCAGTAGAAAGCGATCCCCTATATGAGCGTTCAAGTCCCTGGTAAATACGTAACACGCACCTGACGCTGTGGCAGACAAACAGGGGCATGTCAGACACAGCTCTATCAGGGAAAATATAATCTAGTTAAACAGTCACACAGGTGAGTGCGGGGTGGGAGGGGCTGGGCAAAGGGGAGTAAAATGGGGATGGAAAGAGACTTTGCTTGGGGCGGTAGACGTGCAATGCAGTGTGTAGATGATGTTTTGTTGAGTGGTACACTTGAAAGCTGTATGATTTTGTGGACCAATGTCACCCCAATAAATTCAATTTAAAAAGAATAATAAGAAAACATAACATAAGGCATTACGTAAATAGGTGCTGACTCTCAACCTCATTCCCTCAGTAACAAATGTCGCGGATGATGGTCACCCTCCCATCGTGCTTGGTGTGGTTCTCAGGGTACCACTGTCAGACCACGTCTCTCTCCCCTGGTACCCACATGGTCTAGAACGAACTAAATCGGAGCGGGGGGGGGGGGGGGGGGGAGGGTCATGGCAGCTGTTATGATCAGGATTCAGAGAGGAGGCAGGATTCGCTCTGAGTCTTGAAAAGTAAGTAGAAGTTGAGTAGGTGAAAATGGGTGGACTTTTCTAGCAAAGGGCAGAGCCTAAGCAAAGGCGTGCAGAGCAGCTAGAACAGGGGGCTAGAACTGTGCAGCGGTCAGAACAGGAGACAAACTTGGGAGGCTGGGTCTGGGCCGTGAATTGAGGCTGAGCAGTTCAGAACCTGACAGTATGAACCAGGGACCAGCAAACTATGACCTGTCATCCAAATCCAGCTAGCTGCCTGTTTTTGTACACCCCGTGAGCTAGGAATAGTTTTTACATTCTTTAATAGTCACATGTCAATGGGATATAAGTACCTACATTATGGCCTCAATTTTGCCACTTAGCCCACAAAGCCTAAAATATTTACAATCTGGCCTTACAGAAAAAAAAAAAAGTTTGCCAACCCCAATAAAAACCAAGGAGAGGCCCTGATACCTTCTGAACAGAGATGCCAGGAAGAAAGTAATGCTTTGGGAGCATTATCTAGACACAGTGGACAGGAGAGTACAGGTATCCAGGTTACAAAATGATGGGGACCTCTGTTTGTGTGATGATATCAGAAATGGAAGAAAAGGACAGATTCACAATAGGTCACAAAGCTAGATGTGGCAATACTGGGAGACCACGGTAAGCTGAATGATGGCTCTAGAAGGACTTCCATGTCTAAGTCCCCTGAACCTGTGAATATGTTTCCTTATATGGAAAAATGGACTTCACAGGTAGGTTAAGGATCTAGAGAAGGAGAAATGATCCTGGATTATTCAGGTCAGGCCATCTGTAAGTACAAAGTCCTTATAGGAGGGTCAGAGGCAGAGAAGAGAAGTGTGTCCTCGGAAGGCAAATGAGGATGTTGGCCAGGATGTAAGCCTGCGTGAAGACTTACCTTTCAGAAACACGGAGACATCTTCAAGTTGGGGCACGTTGTCCTCCCTGTAGCCACAGTATTTCGTCAGCAGAGGGAAGTTTTTCAAATACTCCCGGCAAGCGTGCGTGGGATAGAGCTTGGAGAGCTCCCGGAATACAACGCCCCAAGTTTTCGTTTCTTCCTCAGTGTACTCCACCCTGGGGATGGGCTGACCGCTGGGCGGGAGAGAAGACGGATGAATAAAGCTAGCTCTGGGTCGCTGAGTTAAGCATATTCTCACCTTCACACCTCCTGCAAGCCAGATTCTTGCAAAGTAGGACACCTGAGTGGCCAGGAGGATCCCATTAGTATTATTTTTTAAAGGAAGTGCTAACCTTCTAAAATTGTGTGTGTGTTCAGACTCCCGTAGAAATGATTCAATTAAGTTACATCTTCATACATCCGTATGGAAATTTGATCAGATTCATACTCCGACACTGAGATCAGGAACAAGTGTGAGCTCTGGGTTGGAAGGAAGTCTAGGCACAGAGCTGTGCTCTGGAGGCCTTATCTGCAGTCACCTGACAGCAGTGACAAATGAATGTTGTCCTTGGAAAATAAAATTGCTGGTGGGTTCTCTTTGTCCCTTGCGGGGAGCTTACCCCAATCTCCAAGTGTAATTTTAAGATTATTTGTTCAGTGAGCAAAATACCTGGGAAATACTAAAAGACTATGTTAAATTGAAAACTGAGAGTTTTGCAAACTACAAAATAGGAACATTTATTACACCTCATGCTGCGAGACGCGGGCATTGAGCCCGCTCAGTTAAGGAGAGGGTCCCAGACTTTTTCTGCAGTCTCTGTCACAGCTGCTCAACTCCCCCACTGGGTCTGGAGGGCAGCCATCGACAGTATGTAAACGAATAAATGTGGCTGGATGTTTTGTTTAAATACTACCCATGGGTTTTTCAATTTTATTTTTCAATTACAATTTGCATTCAATATTATTCTGCAGTAGTTTCAGGTATGTAGCTATATGATCTAATAAAAGTTTCTTTACAAAAACAGGCGGTGCGCTAGATCTGGCCCATAAGCAATAGCATGCTGATGCCTGGTTTAGACCATTGAGAGGTGGCCCTGGACGGGACTGGTCAGGGAGAGCTTCCTCGAAGAAGCACAGCTTCAGCTGAGCCCCATGGGCCAGGTATGACCTGCAAGTTCCCAGACAGAAAGAAAAGAGAGAACGAAATGCTGTTCTAACAGCAGCCGGCAGCCGTGAGCAGGGAGCACAGCTCTGAGCGGCCTGGGACCAGTAGATGGAGTGGGCACAGACATGCGCTTCGGCAAACTCTTGCTTGAGGGACCAGAATCTGAATTTAGCCTCTGATTAAAACACCTGTTTGGAAGGTGAAATTAGGGTTCGAGAAACCCTCTCACGACATGCTCAGCAGCCCCCTGCAGCACTCCTCTCTGCCTACCCTTGCCACTCACCGCAATTCTACCTCTGCCGCCAGCAAATATACATACACAAGCTATGGAAGTCCTAATACGGACACATAAAACTGGGAATTCTGCTCCAGCAGCCTACATAATCCAACCCGTAGCAGCAGCCACCACAAAAACCTGTGCACAGGCAGCAACTGCCACTCAGAGATGCCATGGAGCGCCTGCAACAGGCTGGGACCAGCCCCACGCCCCCCCCCCCCCCAGGTAAAATGGGGACGGAGGACAACAGTGAGAGTGGGCTAGCAAACCGCCCCTGCCCCCAACCCTCTACTTCACCCTTCTTGCCAAAATACTTTTTGTTTAAAGTTCAAGTCCAAATATGGTTCCCACTGCCCCCCGCCTTTTTTTTTTTTAATTAACTGCAGTACATGAAGGGTGAGGGAGTAACACACAGGGAGGGGAGAACCAGAAATTAACATTTGTTTTTCCTCAGTAACAAGAGTAGGGCTTATACAAGCAAAATTAGAACAAGATTAGCATTGTTCAAATTGGGCTGTTGATAACAAATAGAAAAAATTACAACCTGGCAAATATTTGGTAAGAAGATCAAGATTGCTAAGACTTAGCATCTGCGATAAATTTAGAATGAAAGCTCGAAATGGGCAGATAAAAATAGAAAAGACATAAGGAAATAAATATATAAATGGTCCAGAAAATTCAACGAAATCAATTTGAGTCGGGTAAGCCAATGAAGCTAATAAGGGTTTGCACAGTCGGAAGGTTAGGAAAGCGCTGAAGCTGAAACAATTAATGAAATATTGAGAAGCCATTTGGAAAGAATCGTTAAGTCAAACTTTTTCCTTTGATACCAGTCTGCAAACATGCAGCCTTTCACAGGGGAGCTGCATATAGCCGACGGGAAGCCGCAGAAGGAAACCCAGCGTGAGTTAGGGTGGAAAGAACGAGGTATGCAGGTCTGTTACTCAGTAATGAGTGTGCAGGTCACAGTCTGGGTAGTACAGACGGTCATGCACATTCTCAGTTGTTTCCGCCTGTCTGTCCCGCCTGCGCAACTGACTAGCCTGCTCTTCTGAATGAATGGCTGGTGCAGAGTGGTGTGAATCCTGATCAATCGCTACCCTGATCAATGGCAGGTAAATCTGATTCCAGTCATATCAAGAGATTTCTACTACTCTAGCCCTTACCCCCAGGTAATCTGTGAGGTAAATGTTTAAAAATCAGCTTCACCACAAAGTAAAGGCTAGTTTTATCCACTTAATTTCTATTTAAAACGTCTGAAATACAGAAAAGAAATTTCCCATTTTTCATGTAGTTAATACAAATATATAATAATAGCTCATCTCTGAGAGCTGACCATAGTGCCAGATGCCTTTCAAGGTTGAGTGTTTCTATATGAACTAACCCATTTGATTCTCACATCAGCTCCCTGAGGTAGACACTGTTATCATCTCCATTCACAGATGAGGAAATTGAGGTTCAGAGAGATGAAGCTATTTGCCTAAAATCATAGTGTCCGTTTTAACATCCAGTCAGTCTGGCTCAAGACTGGCCGTAGTCCTAACTGATTGGGACAATATATACCACTGAAATAACAAATGCATTCCAGACACCAACTGATTTTCACATACCCAACTAAAATACGGCTTATGGGTAAGTGTGTTCATATATAAAAATCTCATGTACAATTATATGTAACCATGACGCTAGCATGCATTTGTAGGTCACAGGATTTTGTCGATACCCCCACATTTATTTATTCATCTAACTTTTCTGATAAGACTGGAACGCGTTCTGGGTTCCCCAACAGGACACATGTGCTTGGAGAGCGAGGAATGCAGGAGCTCCAGTGTGTTTTTTCTAAACTTTAAAATTTGACATTTGGAAAAATAAAATTATTCTCATGGGGAAAATCAGAATATATTGCACTTCTTTGTCCTTTGGGTCCGTGGGGTTTTGTGAATTGCACATGGCTTTTTTAAAGCCTTTGATATACACCCACACATCATTATGCGTCTATCTGTGGATAAATGTTATAATACACGTATTTCAGCATCCTCAAACACTCTTCTGGTCCCAAACTAAAGTCGCTTTATTACTCCACATTCTAGAGCTAGCTGCCAGCAGTTGGAGCCAACCATCTCCCTGCAGGGCTTGGTAAGAGGCAACAGAAATGGCCCTACCACCAACCAAGTCCTCTCAGACCAACCTGCCCACCCCAGACCCCGCCCACCAGTCTAACAGGGAATAAGAGATGCATAGGATTGTGGGGAGGCCAGGGGTTGAGAAAAAGGGTAGGTTCTTTCCCCTTCCCTGAGTGAGGAGGGCAGGCTGAGCCATGAGAATCATTTAGAGGGACTGTGGATGCCTGAGAGAAGTGGGGTCTGGACCCCTGCTGAACGACATGAGCAGAGGGGTCCCTGGGGCCGCCAGCAGAGGGGAGCAGTAGAGACACAGTTCTGGAAGGATGTCTGGAAGCCTAGGAGTATGACACACTGTGGGAAGGAGAAGGGATCCTTGCCACATGTCATCTGAACTTTGAGGTTCATATGAATGTGGAGCCAGGGGCCCAGGGAAATCCAGAGATTTCCAGGGGACCCAGAGTGGCATACCTGGGAGGAAGATGGGGAAGCCCCACCCCGCCAGTGTGCTCAGTTCTCAGAAGGCAGAAGAATGTTCTGGGCTTTGCATCACCCTTGGGGAAGAAGCACTGAAGGGCAGGTGCATGAGGAGTGCCCAAGCTACAGCATGCCCACCCTGAAGAAGAGGTTGGCGATGTGACCACTGACAAGGCCAAGAGGAGTCAGGGCTCATATCTGCAGGCGCGGAGGTGGAGGGAATGGTCTTGCCCCGAGAAAACTATACATAACACTGCAGAGACCATTTCAACAGAGTCCACCCCATCAGAAAACTGTCTGAACCAGGGTGAGTGTGGCCCAAGGCCTGCCCACCTATGACATTTTAACAACGCTGTAAAAACCCCTCAGTTTCTCCCTTCCCTCCTCGTAGTCCCAACTCCAGAGGAACTAGGTCCTAGAAGGAAAAAAAATGTGCCTCAGAACCGGAGTGCACACACACACAACTACCAACAACTGAGGTGGAGAGAGGATACATGTTAAATCAAGTTTGATATCAATCTTTTTTTAAGTGAACAGGACTAGGTCTTAAATACCCAAATGAGATCATACTAATAATTGAAAATGACAGGAAATTAGACGTTGCTAAGAAACTAGCTTCCCAGCAGGAAAGTAGGATTCAACACAATACAGTTGAATGCAGTGAGTAGGGAAAATAAAACTGTTTTACGTAGGCATAAACCCCAACAAGATGAGACTCCTCAGCAAACTAATTATATGTAAACATTATCATTGGATCTCTAGGGAGTTCCTCCATTTAAATGGAATTAGTTGGGGTCCAGAATTCTCAACAACTACCAAAATTATTATTCACAGATTTTTAATTCACTGGAGAAAAACAGATGTCACTAAATGCTAAGGCATTATAAACATGACAGGGACCCAGGGCTCAGTGAAGATGTACTAGGGAAAGGACTAACGTGGTCATGATGGGGATTGGCCTTGACAATGGGGAAAACTCCGGTGCACAGTGTCACTCAGAGATAACTGAAAACATTCTTTGAAAATCCTGAAGACTGTGGGAGGCATCTTTCTGCCTGGAAGGTTAAATCCCACTCTTCCTAGAGGCAGGAGGATTCTGAAAAGTGTGCTTGTCCCTGCAGGGAGGAGGGAGTCAGAAGTACATAGACAAACCTAATTGGGGGCAGGTACACAGAGTTCTTTGTAAGTCCTGAGCTTGCTAGAAGAAAGTTGTTCAACAAGTACATTTCGACACTGAAATCCAGGGACATGCACCCCACTGAGGTTGAAATGCTGGAGCCTTTGTATAGCCAGATGAATAAGCAACAATGCTTGCCTTTCATTTAACTATTTGTTTGATCTTCTCCTCCAGCAGGTCCAACAGCAAGCTACTTTTCTTACACATACTTTTTAAAATTTTAAATTGGGGAGGATTGGAAAATATTTGATTATGGTGGTATGTCCTGGCTGCCTCCTGGAGTCCTTGCTGATAGAATTCCCAACAGGAGATGCAATTTTGCTGCTTGTGTTACCTTTAGAGCAACTCTAGCGTCGGGAAGCAATTCCCCTATTCAACGGAGGAAGATGTGACAGGCTCCAATTGATAATATATACATCACGATAATAAGACTGGCTGAAGCACAACATAGACTGTGTTCTGAAAACATCTGGATTTCCTCAGTGACAAGGACGGAACAGAACAGAAGGTAAACAGAATTGGTTAGCGGGACGTGTGAATCCGATAGAAATGGTTAGGAATGAACTCATTTTCTATTTTATTTTATTTCATGTTCCTAGGGGCAGGAGACGCCTTACTTATTCAAGAGCTGTTCATCTGCCTGCAGTAGACTTGCCCCTCTCATCTCTGCTTCATCTTTTCTCTCCTTACCCATGTTAGACATTTCTCTCTTGATTGACATTTCCACCTGGGGGTGGCAGCAGGGAAATAAGAAGAGGTGAATGTAAAAGCCATCTACTCTGCAACTCATTAGCAATTAGCAGCTCCTCTGAGGGTCTGGCTGGGGCCTTTGTAGAAAGATTACTGGGAAATGAAGGCAGGAGGTCTCTACCTTCGTTCCTTCCTGAATTATGAGGCCCGTGTGCGGCAGCTGCAGCCCTCAGTATGCGTTCCCTGATTCTGCACCGTTCCCAAGAAACTGTCTGTAATTCGTGCTCTTTCCTTCCCGTCCAAGAAAGCAGGTGAGAGTATACAACAGTGAGGCTGACATTATTCTAACCTTATTATAGAATAATCCTGATTTTGACCCACTTTAATTTTTAAAAAGAAATATTTATCATTCACAAAATTTCCTATTACTTGTTACCAAGCATTTGTTACACTTCTCACAACTGAGGTGGCTTGACAGTGTGACGAAATGTCAATCAGTCCTTAGGACTCTTACTGTGCCAGTCACCATAATGTCATCCAGTGCTGTGCTGGTTGGTACCACTGTCGTGAAATCGTAGTACCTGCAGCCCGGCATCTCTAGAGTAGAGCCAGGGATCAGTGAGTATTCAACAGGAAGATGGCTTATGTCCCTGAGACTGGAAAAAATGTGTATATATCTCGTGAATGGAGTGGATGGATTCCTTATAGTTACACCAGAGAGCAAATGCCATTTTTTCCTACCAATTTCTACGAGTCCATGAGAAAATTCTAAGGCTCCCACATCTGATAAAATTACATTTCATAATTCAGACCATAAAAGACACTCAATAAGTTTATAATAAAATACAGACATGTAATACCTAGAGGGGAAAAGTAAAATTTCTAAAATTATTATTCTACTAAATCGATTCCCCTGTTACAATACATGCTCCTTGAAGGCAGGGGTTTTACTTGCCTTGTTCATTTTCATCCCTCTGCCACCCAGAGCAGAGCCTGGAATACGTACCTGCTCAGCAAATAATATTTGTTGAATAAATAAATCAACCAATCAGGCCAAAACAAGCCACAAATTTGAAGATTGAACAAAATCGTATTTGTACATCAGACACTCTGATACGTATTCATCTTGCTTCATCTCTGCTTCATACATTTTGATTGCTACGGAGAAAGCAGTTCAAAGACTTTGAGATTTAATAAGTTTTCTGGTAGCTGCATTTACCCTTATGTATTACACAGTTTACAAATAAGGGGTTCTTTTTTCCGATTACCTCATCGCAGGCCTCCTAGGCATTGTCGCCCATCACACTCGTGCCAGAATTTTTACTAGGAAAGAAAGCAGCATACCTAATCCGAAGGGTCCTGAGAGCCAAACCTCGCCACACACAGACCTGTGTCCTACACGGGGCATCCTCATCGATGGACTTTCAAAGATATTTTCAAAGCCATAGGGCATGATGATTGAATGTTATTTTTCAAAAAGGAAACTTAGAAATCGCAACAGCGACTTAATAACCGAGTGTACCAAGGTTTCAAATTATTCAAGTTGTCGGACATCCAGTGGCTCAGTAAAGGCTCATTGTGGGAGGAGACTGGGCAGCGCGCGTCTGCTGAGCCACGCGAGCGAGCGGTCAGGGCACAGGCGTACTCGTTTTCAGCGGGTCCCCTAGGCCAGTCAGGTAAAGAGCATTTGTGATCACATATTTTATTTGCTTTGGCAAATGCGTTTTGCGCACATGAATTTTCCTAAATGAGTCTATGGGCCCTAAGGAACTTTCAGATGGTAGAAAGCAGAAATGCGAGTTTGTTTTGTTCCCATTGTTAATATTGGTGCTGCCTTTATAACAGGCATAATGAAAATAAACTACTGCGCCCAGGGAGCCTCAGGGAGAAAGAAGATTTAGCTCCTGGAAATTAATTGTTTTTATTCATCCTGTGCCTCGGGAGAGGGCTTCCCACCATTTTCTCACCTTGCAGAAAGCCCTCCTCACATTCAAGAGGAGTGATTTTCTTCTGCCAAAACTACCATGAAATTAAATACCAACGGCAACAACAGTGGGCCTAACATCCATTGAAATGTGCGTGCTCAACACTCACAAAGAAGTGGAACTCGAAGAAGGCAATCCAGAAAAGAGTTTGAACTCCATAGCAGTCAACAATCTCAGGCCACTGGGAAGAAGAGTCCCAGGTCTAGAGTCTCCTAGAGCCCACTTTCAAACCCATACGTCTTGCATCTTGACCAACAGGAACGGAATGTTAGCAACTACCGCGCTCCCACCTCTTTCAGGAGTGGATGAGGGAATGCAGTTACCCCACAGTTCACGGCCTAGTAATAGCATGCACCCACCCATTCGTCCATTTAACTGTAACAATAATAAAACAGCACACGACATGGATTATGTCACGCACTGCTCACTGTCTACAGTGATTAAATGACTGTTTGTATCCCTATTTTATGGTTGAGGAAACTGAAGCTTATAGACATAGTAATCTTCCCATTATCATTCAGCCAGTAAGTGGCAGACCAGGGACTCTGATTCAGGAAGGCTGCCTCCAGAGATCCCACTTTTCACCAACACATCTCACTTGTAGGTATTGAGTACCTAACATGTATCCTGCGTTGAGTTCGGTCTCTTTTCCCCCGTTTGAGACTGAGCGGAATAAGACAAGGGCACAACACGGAGAGGATCACAAGACGCATCATCTGTAAAGCACGTGGGCCAACGCCTAGTACTCGCGGCTCTCTTCCTCTGGGTGTACCGAAATGGGCAAGGCTTCATCATTTCCCTGCAGGGGCGGGAGTAGGTCTGGAGATGACAAAGAAGCGCTTTCATATAAATCCATTCACCTGGTGGACAGGATGTGTGGGAGTTATTTTAATCTTTCATGTTTGTGAAAATCATTTTACAGGAAAAAAGCTCATACCTCATTCCCTGAGAAGCACATTCGAATTTGGTGCGACTTTACCCGACCTTGTCAGTAACACGGGGCCTTACTGTGTCAATATTTCTCACAGCTGTGGGAGCCGCTCTATAATCAGACGACACCCTACAGAGGCATTCGTGCACATCTAAAAAACCCACCAAGCCCCAAAAATGAAAAGGAGAAACCTTTTCCAAATCAATTTTCCCTTTTGTTTTCCTTTGCAACTGACTCTCGGGCTCCCTTCCTTTCCACCATTGAGCTGAACTCCAGTAATGAGAAACATTTGGCATGAAAATGATTCTCCCATAAAGCCTGATGTCTTTGAAACACTCACAAGAACTGTGTGTTTCACATATACCGAGAATTCTGTACAGAGCAGAATAACTGTTTAAAACCCCAAGTCATTGAATTCCGTTGCTCCTGTTGGCAACTTGATTGATTCAACCTGTGCCAAACAGCAGTTGCTCTGCAGATTTTTTTTTAAAAAGAATAAAAGGGTGTGGCCTCTTGGGCAAAAAAAGATATTTAGATTCTACAAGAAAGGCACTCTTAAAACCCCTCATGTGACCTTCCTCAGAAACTATTCTAGTCATTTGGGAAATGACCCTAGTACCACAAATATTTGGTTTTGTTCTACTTTTCAATTTACCGCTCCATTTCAAAGAAATTAAACTATCAACAACTGGTGTTTACGCAGGAGTCACCACGTACCCGGACAGCCACACAGATCTCAGCTTCATTCGAAACCTGGGAAAGCAAATCAATGGAGGATAATGAAATGGGATAAAATTAGCTCAGTTGGAAAGAAGACATATTTGCCTGCTAAAGTGACTCTTCTCAAAAAGACAGAGAAGATAAAAAATTAAAGCTTGGTCCCACAACACAGCGAGCTCACAATTCATCAAGGTGACCATCTGCCAGTGAAACTGATGAGGAAAATGTCATTAAGAATAAAAATTCGCAACTGCCCAGGTAAGGTTTTTTTTTCCTGTTAAGGAAGCCTAACTTTTCCCTTTCAGTCTTTGTCTTCTATTTGTTTCGTTTCCAATTAAGATTCGCCTATCTAAAATAAGTAATGTAGCATTCACGACTCCTGTTAGTAATGCTTTTTTTTAAGCTGCATTCTGAAACCAAGCAGGCCCCATAAATCATACGTCTCCTCGTGTGAAATGAGAAATGCTAAGGTCAACAGAAATTTCTGGAAAGGTGGAGAGGTGGAGCCACCCCAGTTCTTTTCCTGCAAGCTGCAATAATTGCAAGTGCCTCCTGGGAAAAACTCAGCGATGGGAAGTAATCCTCCAGCTCAAACTAAAGCTATATCGTCACAGGTACCTGGAAGTAGGAAAATCCCAATACGCAGAGAGAAAAATTCTCAGATGTCCTATGTTAAATTACAGCAGGCTGGAGAGAGAGAGAGAGAGACAAGAATTGTTAACCAGTTCATAGCTGTGGGGCAGCTAACAAGACTGCTCATAGTCCTGAATGTTTGCGGGAGTTTTGCATGAACTTTCAGGTGTGTATTAGCCTACCACTAGATGCATGCATCCTGCTTATACATGAGCATTCAGGACTACGGCCTGCAACCAGTCAAAAGCAGTAAATGGTTCTGCACAACGGAATACTACGCAGCTGCAAAAAAGGAAATCTTACATTTTACAACAGAATGGATGGACTGGAGAGCATTATGCTAAGTGAAATAAGCCAGTCAGAGAAAGACAAGTACTATATGATCTCATTTACATGTGGAATGTAATGAACAAAATGAACTAACAAGCAAAGTAGACACAGACTCACAGATAGAGAGCAGGCTGACAGCTGTCAGGGAAGGGGGACTGGATGGGGGGTAGAGGGATTGAGAAAACAAGAGGAAAAATTCATGGACATGGACAAAAGTTTGGTGATTGCTGGGGGTGGTGTAAAGGAGGGTAGAGGGGGGGTAAATGGTGATGGAAGGAGACTTAACTTGGGGTGGTGAACACACAGTACAGTGTGCAGATGATGTGCTGTGGAATTCTGCACCTGAAACCTGTGTAATTTTGCTACGTAGTGTCACCCCAATAAATTCAATAAAAAAAATTTTTTTAAATGTAGTGTATGTTTTCTTTTTACAGACTATGCACCTATCCTAGAACTGCTCTGCTTCACATTTTCCCACCCCCCTTCTCTGTAGCCAATGCAAATTCTTTTAAAACAACTTACATCTTTCTTCCCCAAAACATAATGTGGGAAAGCGCCATCCACTCCAAGTCAGGGGCGTGTCGCCTGCTCCACAGTTCCCTGCTGCCGGTGCTTTAGACTTTATGCCCCAGCACCTGGTCCTTTTCTGGCTAGCAAATGGCTCAATAAACCCTTTCTTTCAGGAAAGCTTCCAACTGTGAAATTTTTCTAACACTGGGCGTCGGGAGGTAAGAGGCAGCGCAGCAAACAGCTCTACCCAATATCTGCCAAACACTTCGACTCAAGGGAGCCTACCGTTTTCTCTGATCATCCATCTCCTTCCAGTTCTTTGTGAACCTAGGGCTGACTCCTGCTGAGTCATCCAGCCAGAAAGAGGGAACAGAGAAGAGAGATGCTGGCTTAGGAGCCCAATACATTTATTCCAAGGCACATCCATTCCATAATCTGTGTCTATTCAACACCTTAAAATGCATGGCACTGAAGAGCACGGAATCTCAGTCCCAGAGGGCTTCATTTTGACAATATGTGGTACTTGGGGCTGTGGGGAAGCGGCAGGGAGGGAAAGTGGCAAAAAAAAAAAATGCCCTTCTCTGCTTTGATGCGGAGAGGAGGTTAGAGTCCCACCACCATTCTGTGTTGAATGATGGAATTCTCTCTCTAACGGAGCTAGTGGAATATTCACAAGCTCACCCCAATTGAATGTGCCTGCTGGGCTGGTGATTGCACTTTTCAAATACGCTAGTCTTCATTTGGGGCTGTTTTGTTTTAGAGTCTCTGTTTAGCTGTGTACCTACCCTCAGAGCAAATGAATCACAAAGGGTGCAATTTTGTAAATCAAAAAATCAAGAAATAAATAGGCTAGCAACTAGAAAAAGCCAGAGAAAGACAAATCTCTAGCAATTGTTTTTCAAGCCTCAGCCCAGCTGTGTTTATTCGCATCCATAATATATCCCACGAGGGTCAGGCTTCCAGCAGGAGAAGAACACAGGGCCTGAGAGAGGAGAGCGCAATGACTGCACAGGGCGAGGACGTGGGGCTGCCCGGCCAGGCCCAGGCAGACGTCCCAAGCACTCTGCAAGAGACAGCACACAGCCTTGGAGTCCACAGGGCTGCTCTAAGTTCTGGCTCCATAAAATCTTAAGTGTAGTAAGTGCATTTCAAACATGCTGAGAATTCTGTAAAGAGAATGAGTTTTTCAAAAATTCCAAGTCACTTAGTTGTGTCATTGTTATTTTCAACTTGTGTATGAAGACACCTACAGTGAGTGGAAGTGTTAGCCACCCATCCCCCTAAAAAAGATGTGACTTCTTGAGCTGAGGACACTTAGATTCTATCAGAGAGGTACTGGAAACCCCCGAAAGTGGCCTTATTCAGAAACTCTTCTGATTATCTGGGAAAGAAACCTAGGACTACAAATATTTGCTTTTGTTCTACTGTTCAGCTTATTGCTCAATTTCAGAGAAATTAAAGCATTAACAACTGCAGGTGACAGTCAGCTGTATCACCTTTAGTAAGTTTCTTAATGTCTCTGAACCTCAGTGTCCTCATCTTCAAAATCAGCACAATAATGCCACCTACCTCCCAGGCTCGTCGTGAGGTTAAATGAGAGAACAAAAGCAATGTGTTTAACACGGTGTCCAGCACACGGCCAGAATTTAACAAAAGGGAGATAAAACTACCCCAAAAAGCCAGCTAAGAGGTCCACTTACGGTGAATAGTGCTATTGCCAGCAGTCACTCAGGGATGCTTCTAACACGGCCCAACCCAGCCTGTGCCCTCTGACCAGAGCTGAGGCTCACTGACCTGGAAAGACCTTGCAGAGGGTCACTTTTTCAGAATGAAGAAGCAAGATGTGCGCATGAGTCACATGAAATTAAAAGGTGTACTCACACAAACACACATTTTTTGAAAAGCTCCTTTAACCCAGCCAACCATGGAGTCAAAAATTCCTTAATTCATTCTCTCCTCAAAGTCCTTTATTCATTTCAAATGAACTTAACAAATGATTATATGGAATGGAGGAACCATTAGCAACTTACTAACACGTGATAATAATATTCACATTATCACAGATGCAATACCAGCTTATAATGGACAGTATCTGGGCCCTGTAAACGTGTTCATCCTCAGTAATACAAGTAGATCACGTGCTGATGTTAAGAGGAGAGCCCTGAGACTTAGAGAGTGTCAATGCTCATGGCCACAGAGCTTGTAAATGGAGGAGTTCACACTCAATTCTGTCGAGCTCCAACGCCTATCCGTGCTACCCACGTGCTGCTACACTGTGCCACCTCTGCTTTCTGTGGGTGATGCACGAGCACCCACTGTGGTAGAGCAGTCAGGGTGGGTCTTAAAGAAAAAGTACGTTAAATGTATGTGTTAGCTGATATCCAAGACAGTCCCCAGTGAACCTCACCTTCTGGTGTCCATGCCCAGGTGTAGCCCCTCACACAGCACGTTACGGTTGGGCTATGAAACCAATCGAATTCACCAGGATCGGCGGTATGTCACTTCTGAGGTTAGGTGGATTCTGCCTTGTTCTCTTTGGATCACTTGATTTGGGGGAAGCCAGGTCATATTGTGAGGGCACTCAGGCAGCCCAGTAGAGAGGCCCACATTGCAAGAAACTGTGGCCTCCAGCCGACAGCCATGTAAGTGACATTGGAACCTGTCTTCCAGCTCCAGTCAAGCCCTCACACAACTGCTTCCCTGGTAAACACTTTGACTCCAGCCTCATGAGAAACCCTGACCCAGAACTAAGCTAAGCTGCTCCCTAATTCCTGACTCTGAGAAACTCTGTGAGATAATACATGTTTGCCGTTTTAAGCTACTCAGCCTGGGAGTAATTTGTTACACAGCAATAAATAACTAATACTGTGTAAAAATCAGATGGAATGCAGGGCTCAAAGAAAGTCTTGGTCAAGGTGGGTGGACAAGGGTGTTAAGCAAAAGGCATTTAAGATTCAGGGGTGACCAACCTTTTGGTGTCTCTGGGCCACACTGGAAGAAGAAGAGTTGTCTTGGGCCACACATTAAATATATTGCAACACGCAATCACAAAAAAATCTCATAATGTTTTCAGTAAATTTACGACTTTGTCTTGGGCTGCATTCACAGCCATCCTGGGCCGCATGCAGCCTACAGGCCACAGGTTGGACACCGCTGGTAGAGCGTCATGGTAGAGAAAAAGGAGAGCTCGGTTGAAGTGAGAAAACTAATGTTACAAGAAGATTCGCAAATACTTATATAGCACCTCCTAATAGTTGTTCTAACTGTTGGTAGCATAGTAGCTCATTTAATTCTTATAATAACCCAATAAAGCAGAAGTAGAGTTATCCCTATTTTACAGGTAAGAGGAAACTGAAGCGTGAGGACAAATAACTTGCAGGTGTCCCTCAGCTGCTGAGTGGCCAAGCTGGAATTCCCCCCAGGCAGTCCAGCCCTAACTTCCTGACCCCTGCACCATTCCACACACTGCCTCTCAGACTGAAAGAGAAACTGGAGAAAGTAACAGAGGCCCTACAAGCGGGGTGGGGTCTGACTAAACCCCAGGCTTTTGGCCTAGAGTCATTGATTATTGTTTTGATAAAGCTAATAGTAACGCACTTTGTATAGCAACGCTCCATTGATTTCATCTAATCCTTACAATACTCCCTGGAGAGAGGCAGTGCGATGCTATTATCTTTCATCTTACCGAGGAGAAAACTGAGGCTGAGAGATGTCAAGGAACCACTTGGATCCCTCAATTTGAAATCAAGTGAGTTTCCTTGGCCAGTTAGGAAGTTTTCCCACTGTGACTGAAGAAAATTATGACATGTTGAAACTCCCTTGTTTACCTTACCACTGACATTTGCTTTTACTTATTTGCATTTCAGATTCCATGGACTAAAAAAATAAATAAGCAGAGCAAAAAGGAAGCAGCCCCGTGAGAAGAACAGGAGGTTCATGTACACCTTAATTTCAACCAGGAGAAAGTGCATTCATAGCAAATCACAGAAATATTCAAAATCAATTTACATAAACAAGAGTGGCATATTAAAGTCAGAGCTTGGGGCCTCTTTTCAAGAGAGTAAGACGGATTGAAATAACTACCACTACGCCCACACAAATATAATTAAATTAAATATGCATGCATATTGTTGAGGAGTGATCATTATAATGGCCCCCAAAGAAAAATCTGTTTATTTCTAGTCAATTAAAAACATATATTACTAATTTTTCCCCAAAAAATATAGCAACTGTGAAAGCCACAGAAGTGCAGGAAAGCTAAGGCCAAGGTTGAAATATGAAGGTGCCAATGACAGAAAACTGGAGAACATCACACAAACCTTACAGCCACAGCATCACACTTCCACTAATAATCAACTGCAGGTCTATTCGCACTTCACATTCTCCAATCACGGGGCACGTCTTTGTTTGTTTATACTAGAATTTCTTTCATTCAGGTGGGGAAGGACAGGCTGTGATCCGCATCCCTCACCTGTGGTGTTGAAACAGTGTCCAGGCTATCCAGAGCCTTCATTCTCAGGCCTTCTATAGAGAGTGATATTTGCACTGAGGAACGCTTCCTCTGCTGTCATTGGTGAGGCCATTAGGTCTTCCTGACACTCACGGCCGCAGAGCTCAGGCATGTCTGCAGGCAGCGGTGAGCTCAGGGTAATCAGTCATGTTTCTCACCAGTGTCATCAATCAGAAACTCACCTGAGTGGCACCTATCAACCATTCTCAGTATGCTGACACAGCCCTCATTCCCTCTCCTCTTTCAGGTTCATGGTTACACAGACTTTGAGCCTGCTGTTTTCTCATCATAGAGTGGAATAGTTTCATTTTCTCTGCGTGTGTTGATTCTTCCCCCCTGCCTTATCCCTTAAGACTATCACAGTGTTCATTACAAATTCCCCAGAGGGCTTCCTGGACATGGTTTCAATAGATATTATTCTGTATTTCATATATTTTCCTTCTCTTTCCCTTTAGACACCTCAGATTACATCCTGCCAATACCAACAGTAACCCCAAAACATCTCTACTCCATCTTTGTCTATATTTCTGACCACATATTTGACTTCTTTTCAGTGTCCTGAACACCTTAATGAAATATTAACAGGGATTAAATTGGTCTTCTTGTGTCGGAATGGTCTCTAACTTTACCACCAAATGACCTTTGCAGGGACCTCACAGGCCAGATTTTTCAGGACCACCCTGATTTCAAATAATCTGCACTTACACCAGTGAGTCAAGCTCTGGCTTGGAAATCAGACCCTAGCACACTGCCAGAAATGACTCAAATGGGCTTATTTTAAGTAATTATTGTGTTGACATCATTTTCCTTTGCTCACTCAGAAAGTCATTGGCACTAGAAAAAGAGCTTTTTCAATGAGAAACTGTAGTTTTTTGTTTTTTTTTTTTTAATAAAAGCTACCCTTACTGACTGCATGGCAAACTGGAGAAGATGACCCAGGCCCTCTTGGGACTTGTTAGGACCTGTGACCCACCCCCCAGCAGCAGGACACCCCCCTCAGCTTGTGAATACACATGTATTTTTACACACAAAAATGGCTACCCCTCATCGATCCTCAAACTCATACCTACAGAAGCCACAGATGATGGCATGAAGGACATTAAGAAATGACCCTTTTCTCTCACATTCTACGAGTCTCCACTTCATGTTTTCCAGATGTAAGCACTCCTGGTAGGCACCTTCCTCACTCTGTCCACTGACAAGAAGCACCCGAGGCAACTGTCAACCTATTACCACAAGTATTTTGGCAACTGCCCCCCACACACACACACAAATGGGAATATGATTACTTTCTTTGAAATCTCTCCACAAAGAGATGTATTTTAGGAGCTTCCAGCCAAGATGGAGATGTAGGTAGATACGTTTCGTTTCCTCACACAACCAAAAGAGGGATAACAACCAAATTAAAAACAAAAAACAACTAGAACTGCCAGAAAATTGAACTGTATGGAACTCCAACAACCAAGGAATCAAAGAAGAAACATACATCAAGACTGGTAGGAGAGGTGGAGACAGGAAGCCAGGATGGCGAAGAAGCCAGGGTGGCAAGGACACAGGACGAGGAGGCAGCTGACAGATGAGGCAGTCCCCACATTCACATGCAGATAAGCTGGGAGGAACAACTGGGGAGTGAGACAAACCAGGCAACCCAGTGTTCCAGAGTGGGGAAATAAAATGCTGTATGTGGGGGAGGGGTCAGAGAGGGAACAATACCACTTGCTCGGCTCTCACCCCACACTCAGCACTTCCCTCACTTCCCACAAGCTGATTGTGCCTTTTCAGGTGCTGATTCCCAGATGGGTGGGCTTGTGTATGTTCTAGGATCCCATGGACTCTCCAAAGGACTCTCCTCTGAGACTGGGAGTTTCTCCCGCTGTTGCAAACCCCACAGGTTTTTACAGCCAGAGGTTTTGAGGCTTTATTTCCTCATGCTGTAACTGTGGGTTGCATGGTCTTTCTTGCTCCCCAGTTGTTCCTCCTGGCTTATCCACTCACGAATGGGGGAAATCCCATCCACCAGCCACCACTTTGCCCGCCGGGTCCGTTGCCTTGCCGTGCATCCTCTCCACACCAGCTTTCCATCTCCACCCCTCCTACCAGTCTGGATGAATGTTTGTTCTTTAACTCCTTGGTTGTTGGACTTCCATAAAGTTTGATTTTTTGGCAATTCTGGGTCTTTTGCTTTTTGTTTTTATATTGGTCATTATCCTTCTTTTGATTGTGCAAGGAAGCCAAGTGTTTCTACCTATGCCTCCATCTTGGCCAGAACTCTACCGCAAGAGGAAAGGAGTTATCTACAAAGGAGTTCCCATAACACTATCAGCTGATTTCTCAAAAGAAACCTTGCAGTCAAGAAGGGGCTGGAAAGAAGTATTCAAAGTCATGAAAGGCAAGGACCTACATCCAAGATTACTGTATCCGGCAAAGCTATCATTTAGAATGTGAGGGCAGATAAAATGCTTCCCAGATAAGGTAAACTAAAGGAGTTCATCATCACCAAGCCCTTACTATATGAAATGTTAAAGGAACTTATCTGAGAAAAAGAAGATGATCAAAACTATGAACAGTAAAATTATAACAAACTTACAGCTATCAGCACCTGAACCTAAAATACAAAAAGAAAAACAAAAGCAAACTAAGCAAACAACTAGAACAGGAACAAAATCACAGAAATGGAGATCACATGGAGGGTTATCAGTGGGGAGGGGGAGGGGAGAGCATGGGGGAAAAGGTACTGGGAATAAGAAGCATAATTTGTAAGCACAAAATAGACTGAGAGAGGTTAAGGATACTATAGGAAATGGAGAAGCCAAAGAACTTATATGTACAACCCATAGACATGAACTATGGGTGGGGGGAACGCTGGAGGGTAGGAGGGTAAAGGGTAGAGGGAGATAAAGGGGAGGAAAAAATGGGACATGTGTAATAGCATTATCAATAAAATTTCCTTTAAAATTCTCTCCATGAAGAAGGATGTTGTTCAGACAAAAAGTATCAGTATATACAATAGTCTTTAAGTGGGAAACTGAAGGAGTTTTATTCCAAGCATTACTTCCAGGGACATTTGAACTATAGTATTTGTTAGATGGCAGCAAAGAGAAAGTTATAAAACTGTCTTTGCAGAGGACATGATACTGTACATAGAGAACACCAAAGATTCCACCAAGAAACTACTAGAACTGGTAAATGAATTCAGCAAAGTAGCAGGATACAAAATTAATATCCAAAAACCAGTTGCATTTTTATATGCCTGTAACAAACTAACAGAAAGGGAAATTATAAAAACAATCCCATTCACAATTGCTACAAAAAGAATAAAATATCTATAAATAAACCTAACCAAGGATGTAAAAGACCTACACTCAGAAAATTGTAAGACACTGAAGAAGATACAAATAAGTGGAAGTAGGCACCATGTTCATGGATAGGAAGAATTAACATAATTAAAATGTCCATCCTACCCAAAGCAATCTATAGATTCAACACAATTCCTTTCAAGACTCTGATGACATAATTCACAGAACAAGAACAAATATTTCAAAAATGTATATGGAACCACAAAAGGCCACACATAGCAACAGCAATCCTGAGAAAAAAGAACAACGTTGGAGGAATCACGCTACCTAATATCAAACTGTACTATAAGACCATGGTAATCAAAACAGCATGGTACTGGCATAAAACCAGACACATAGATCAATGGAACAGAATTTAGACCCCAGAAATAAACTGACACCTTTACAGTCAATTAATAATTGACAGAAGAAGCAAGCACATACAATGGGCTAAAGATAGTCTATTTAATAAAAGGTGTTGGGAAAGTTGAACCTGTTGAATTTGTTTTACCTTCATTCTTTGACCTTTTTCTTTTATTTGCATTTATTGCTATGTTTTTCTTTACTCTATGGCATGATTCATTGTTTTGTTTTTTTAATTTTATTATTTAGGACTCTTTGGGTGTTTTTTCTTGCATTTGTTTCTTTTTTCTTTTTTTATCCTTCATTTTTCCATGTCATGATTCATTATAAGTAATAAATAAAAGTTATTGTTTATATTTTAAAACTGTGCCATTCCTGAGCATGACATAAGTTCACCAGGCTGTGCAAGTATCACCACCACTAACTAGCTGCAGGATGCTCCCATCACCCCAAAGGGAGACCCTGGACCAGAAGTGCTCACTCCCCACTCCTCCTGACCCTGGCAACACTTCACCTACTTCCTGTCTCTGCCCCTTTTCCTATTCTGGAAGTTTCCTATCAATAGAATCTTATAATAGGTGCTTTTTTGTGTCCACTAGCATATTTTGCTTGTTTTTATCTGAAATAGCATTTTGATTATTTCAAAGGGAAATTCCAGATGGATTAGAGCTAATAAATAAATAAATAAATAAATACCCTTTTAGCATGTTCATAATTTTAGGGTACAGACCACTGTGTGAAGTGTGATTCCAGGGCCAGAGCCAGTCGGCATTATTCCAAAAATGTCAAGAGGAGAGAAGACTCCCAAGCTCATTTTACCAGGCCAGCATTATCCTAAATCTAAAACCAGATAAAGACACTGCGAAGAAAGAAAATTATACGCCAATATCCCCAATGAACATAGATGCAAAATTCCTCAACCAACCAAATCTAGCAATACATTGAAAAGGTCATAGAGCATGATCAGTGGGATTTATTCCTGGGATGCAGGGTTAGCACAGTATCTGCAACACCACATAAACAAATGAATGATAAAAATCATATGATCTTATCAAATGATGCAGAAAGAGCATTTGATGAAATTTAGCACACACTTATGATAAAAACTCTCACCAAAGTGGGAATAGAGGGAACATCCATCAACATATTAAAGTCCACATATGACAAACACACAGCCAACATCATACTCAATGGGGAAAAACTAAAAGCATTTTCCTCAAGATCAGGAACGAGACAGAGTGTTTGCTTTCACTATATATTCAAGGTAGTACTGGTAGTCCTAGCCACAGCAATCAGACAAGAAGAGTTAATAAAATACACCCAAATTGGAAAGGAACAAGTAAAACTGTTGTTAATTGCACATGACATGATACTGTACATAGACAAACCTAAATATCCCACCTAGAAACTAGTAACACTGCTAAGAGAATTCAACAAAGTAGCAGGATACAAAATTAATATCCAAAAATCAGTTGCATTTTTACACACCTATAATGAACTATCAGAAAGGGAAACTGAGAAAACCATCCCATTTACAACTGAATCAAAAAAGTAAAAATAAAATACCTAGGAATATAGTTAACTAAGGATGTAAAATACCAGTACTTGGACAATTATGAGACACTGAAGAAAATACAAGTAAGTGGAAGTATATATCATGTCTAGGGATAGGAAGAATTAACATCATTGAAATGTCCATACTACCCAAAGCAATCTATAGATTCAACAGAATTCCTATTGGATTCCAATGATGTATTTCATAGAACTAGAACAAATATTTCAAAAATGTATATGGAACCACAAAAGGGCCCACATAGCAACAGCAATCCTGAGAAAGGAGAACAGAGTTGGAGGAATCACGCTACCTAATATCAAACCATACTATAAGGCCATAGTAATCAAAACAGCATGGTACTGGCATAAAAACAGACACATAGATCAAGAGAACAGAAAAGAGAGCCCAGAAATAAACCCACAACTTTATAGTTAATAAATATTTGGCAAAGGAAGGGAGCACAATAGTTTATTCAATAAATGATGCTGGGGAAATTGGACAGATAGATAAGTGCAGAAAAATGTACCTAAACCACATTCTTATACCACACACAGGAATACACTCAAATGGATCAAGGACTTAAACTTTAGACCTGAAACCATAAAATCCTAGAAGAAAACATAGGCAGTAAAATCTCGGACTTTGCTCCTAGCAATATTTTATCTGCTATATCACCTCAGGCAAGGGAAACAAAAGAAAAAATAAAAAAGTGGAACTACATGAAACTTAAAGGTTTTTGCACAGCAAAGAAAACCATCAACAAAATAAAAAGACAACCCACAGAATGGGAGAACATATTCACTGATACATCTGATACAAGATTAATACCCAAAATTTATAAAGAACTTATAAAACTCAACAGACACACACACACACACACACACACAAATCCAGTTTAAAAATAGGCAAAGGATGTAAATAGATACTTCTCCAAAGAGAACATTCAGATGGTCAATAGACATATGAAAAGATGCTCAATGTCACTAATCATCAAAGAAATGCAAATTAAAACCACAATGAGATATCACCTCACACTGATCAGAATAGGAATCATCAATAAATCAACAAATAACAAGTGCTAGAAAGGGAACCTTTTTGTACCTTTGGTGGGAATGCAGGCTTGTCCAGCCACTGTGGAAAGCAGTATGGAGATATCCCAAAAAATTAAAAATAGTTCTGCCTTTTGACCCAATGATCGCACTTCTGGGAATATATCCAAAGGAACCTAAAACACTAATTCAAAAGAACATAAGCACCCTTATGTTCATTACATCATTATTACAGTCACCAAGATATGGAAGCAGCCCAAGTGTCCATCAGTACATGAGTGGATAAAACAACTATGGGACACTTACACAATGGAAGAGAACTTGGCCTTAGAACAGTTTACCCTTTGCAACAGCATGGATGGACCTGGAGAACATTATGCTAAGTGAAATAAGCCACACAGAGAAAGACAAATACCATTTGATTTCACTCATATGTGGAATCCAATGAACAAACTGAACTAACAAGAAAAATGTGGGCAGACTCATAGATGGAGAGCAGATGACAGCTAGTCGGGGGATGTTAGATGGTGGAGGGACTGAGCAAAAGGAAAAAGGACTCATGGACATGGACAACAGTGTGGGGATTGCTAGGAGGGGTTATAAGGGGACTAAAAGGTAATGGAAAATATACAATAAAAAATTTTAATAAAATAAAATATATTTTTAAAAAGGTGAAAGATTTATATGATCTGAAAAGAAACCAGAGTAAAAAAAAATTTTTTTTTTAAATACAGCTAAAGAATTAAACATAGGTCAGCTGGAAACTGAAGACAGTCTGTGGAAAAGGAAAAGGGGAGAGGATGTAATAATGACTGACAGTTATGATCACCAATCATGTGCCAGGCACTATGAAGCACAGCCATGCATTCTCTTTTGCAATCCTTACTATAACCCCGTGAGATGGGTCCCATTGTTAGACATACTTCCCAGATGAAAAAGTGGGGACTCCGTGATGCTGATCACCCATGTAGGAAACAGTGGAGTCAGCCCCAAACCCCAGATTGTCTGGCTCCCGTGTCTCAGTTTTTATTCACTTTGGTAATAGTCAGCTGGACTCAGCACTGGCCAGGAGAGAGGGTTATAGGGCCTTGTATCCCAAACTGTCTTAGCTGCTTTGACTGTATAACCACTGAATAACCTTGAGGTTATAATCTGGCCTCTCTGGTATCATAACAGGGAGACTGTAAGTTGCATGAGCGTAGCTTCTCCCTGTAAAATGAAGAATTGCCGGTGTCCTGTCTACCTCAGCCACCTGCTCTCTTAGGGAGGGCCAGGCCCTCAAGCCTGCTCCCCCGACACCGCCCTCCCCCCAGCTCTGTAAACTGGGGCCAGACCCTGGAACGCTGCAGCTGCATCCAACCCTCCTTTGTGTAAAATCTCCACCATTTCCAACCTCCAACTTTTACTTTTGTTTCCCACAGATACCACACCTCCATGTCCCTCTTTAGCTATGGGAAAATGGCAAATGCAAACTTGTTAATACTTTGAGAGCTTTCCCCTCTATATCAACTGTGTGCTCTTTTCCTCCCCTCTCTATAGAAGCATGTTTTCCTTAAAGCAAAAAGACTCCCCATATCAATTCTTCTTAAAACTGGTTAACTCATTTATACTAATTCTATTAGTGTCATCAATATCAGCTTGCCTTTGTCTAGTTTCTGCGCTCTGTTGGAAACAGAGCTAGTTCCTTGATCGCTACTCTAACAAAATTCTTTATATACCACACACATACATGTATATATTGCTCATGTATAATACATTAAATATAGCATCTACATATAAAATACATTTTTATCTACCTTATCTAAAGGAAAAGGCTCTGCCAAGCACAGGTACCCACAGGTCCCAAAGGCACATCCCACCCACACCCCTTCTAAGGAGCCATCGGTACAGGCATGGCCCGATTCCACAGGGAGGGGCTGTGAACCAAGGGGAGCTAATCTGAACATTCACAACCACTTGCCAGGGCCTGATGTGAAAAAGTGAGCCCGGGCCATCAGAGTGCTACCTTCACAATTTGACTGGGAAACACTCAAAGGTGGGGTTAGAAACGGTGGTGCCGAGGGTCAAAGGGGGCATGAGGTTGGGCTTGGGCCAGCACAAGCCACACGCACGCTGACATTGTGAGGGGTAGAAAGTTACAGTAGTCTCAAAAGAGTCAAGAAGTTGTGTGCAGCTGAGAATATGAGAATGGAATAGACACATGCAGAAAAGCATGTGCCAAGTAGTCCTAGTTTTCAGGATTAAAACCAGTAGAGAAAGAATGAAGGATGGGTGGGGCTTAGGAGAAGGAAAGGAAGATAACCAAAGCATCAAGGGTAATTACAAGTGGCCCCATCGGAGGTATGATAGGAAACCCTCTCATTTTGCTTTAAGCACCTGTATGTCATATTTGGAAGGAAGGAAGGGAGGGAGGGGAGGGGGGGGGAGGGGAGGGAGGAAAACACTGAGGAAAACACCAAAGACAAATTTGCTCCTCAGGACAGTCAAGTTTCTCACCTAAAATCCACTAGAATAAGAAAGAAGCTTTCCTACCAGTCATGGATTTATATTTTCTTCTGACGACAAGATTTATATGGCTGGTCACATACCAGACAAAGTAAAGGTAGCACCGTGATGGTCTATAAGTTCTATTAGTGGAAGCAGAATAAACCGAGGCCTTACGCTCACACCGTTTTTTAGACGTGGCTGCAGTGGACACACTGCATCGTTGCCGGTCGCAAACATCCTGTCACTGCCGCTCAGCACCGCGCACAACGCACAGTCCTCACCCCAGTCCGGAGGTCCTCCGATTTCATACCAACCCTAATTCAGGACTGGTGTGAGGCTCTTCCATAAATGTTCCAGATTTTAGGAAGCTTTGCTTCTCACATAAAGCAAACACATTTCTTTTCATTAAGGCTGCTTACTGAGCCCTTTTGCCCTTCTTGCTGAATTCTCTCCTTCCATTGGGGAAGCTAGACACTGAAGGAGATTACTGAAAAGTCAAATCAAAAGTAAAATTAAAGTACATTTTCTGGGCCCTGCAGCGCGTACAGAAACGGCTCCTTGCCCTGGCGGAGCTGCGGACACAGTGGTGAGAACGCGGCACTGGGCATGGCCCGCAGGTCTCGTTCTTCTACAATTGTTCCTGGTGTCGAACAGCACTGTGGGCTGCAGAGTCGGGGAGCGTTTGCAATGGTTCGGGTCTGCCTTCAGCAGAGTGCGAGTGAAGGGAAGACAGGTGTGTTAAACACAGCATGTGTTTTTTCTAACTAGCCAGCGACAATTTGTAGAAACAGTTATACAAGTACTTACTATTTATAACTCATGGCCACATCCACAAAATACTTTCTTCTCTGTCGATAGACATTGTCCTTAAATCCCTTAAACAGAAAAGAGATTAAGTGATTTAACAGAGTGCCAAAAAATTACTGCAGAAGGCCTAAAAGAAACCACAGCGGCGGGGTGTATTCGATTCAAGTGTAAATTTTTATCCCCGTGCGACCACCTTGATGACGCAGGCCGAAGCGAGTGTGCTGGCAGCAAAACCTCATTACACTGCGCCTGCGCTAATTTGGGGGGTGCGGGAGGTCAGGCTACAGTTGCCCTTCCCGCTATGTAGGCAGAAGGGCCTAGTTAAGTAGATACAGTGAACGACATCAGCTGGTTTTCATTTACATGTAAGATCTTCAACACAAGTTAATATTATCCTTTTCATTAAAACAGGTCCCTTTCACCTGGTTATTTGGTAAGTTAACCTAAATTTAATTGCCTTGTGTAAATGATCAATAAATGGGCATTTATTAAAGACTCCATCATTCACAGTAATTATCAAATCCCCAAATTAGTATAACTTAAAGAGGTTTCACCGTATTTTATGAATATAGGCCCGCAATGCAAAATCAATTATAAGGGACTCATGCACAGGATAGGAGGTTAGTTCCATTCTGCTCTGGGTTCCTATGACTCCGGGGAGCCTTAGCAACTTCAGGATTTCTATCCATCATCATAACACTTGGGAAATTAAATATCCTGTGTGCCATTCTTCACTCATGTGGAATCCTTCTGAGAAAACTTGTTGGTTTACTCAAGAATCTCCTCTTGTCAACAGGCTTTCCGTTTTCTTTCTCTTCAGGTACTTTCAGACAATCAGTTCTCTCCAGGGTTGTGTCTTCAAACTGCTGGAAGCCCAGAGGGAGTTGTTTCAACTTAACTTCCTACTGCTGCAGCCCCGAAAGACAACAAGGAAGCGGTGGCCACTCTGAGAAGGGGGGCCAGACAAGAAGACCGCCGCTGGGGACAGGGGCTCTGAGAGGAGAGCCAGCACAGACCCCCACAGGCCAGCCCACCTCTGCTGCCCCTCAGATACTTCTGCAAGGTGGGCTGTCCCGCAGGAACTCAAACTCATAGAATATCGTTCCACTCTGTTTCCCGGCTGAAGGAGAAGTGGCCTTCCGGCCAGAAGTCTTCACAGGAATGTCTGCTGGGTGGAAATGAAGAGCTACCATTGCCAGCAGCCTTTCTCTCAGGAGGGACAAGAGATTTACTAACAGAGAGAGACAGAGTACTCTCAGATCACCCAAACACCCTGCGGAAATGAAGTTTCCTGCCCTAGCAGCTTGCATGTTCCTCCTTTTGCTAGGAACTGGGAGTTTTTAAACTGAGGCTCATAGGCAGGCTTGCACATGAACCTTATGAGTATTACAATGTGTATATACAAAATTTTGTGACCATAGTTACCACATTCACAAGTGGGTCTGTGACCAATAGGGGATTTGTGATGCAGAGGGTATGTCTGATCCAGCTACAGAGGACAAGTTTCAATATTCACTGGTACCGAGCAACCTAGGATGGTTAAACTGAAGACATCCAAGCACCTCTGTTGCTCCAGAAGAAAGCAGGCCGTGACAAAAGGAAAAGAGTCATGTGAAAAGCACAGCATCTGTTCCCCAGTTCCTGCCAAACCGGACACCATGGTAACAGCATCATAATCTGCTGGGCTTCCTGAAGAATCTCAATTGTCTCCTCAGCAAACACCTGCACCTTTTCCAGGCATGCGAGAGAGTGATTTACTCATCATGCCTCATTAGCCTAGTGTGGCGGTGATTACACAAACATTGTGGGCAATCCAGAGCTTCCAGGACTGAACTGTGGACTGGCAAAATAAAACAGGGATTCTGGCTGCATGAGCAATCACAGGCACGCATTCCATTTGCTCTGGACTGAAGCCAGGGTAAGGTTACCAGATAAAATACCAAACACTTGTGCAATATTTGGGGCATACTTCTAAGATAAAATTATTATTTGTTGTTTACCTGAAATTAAAATTTAACTTGAGCATTCTATATATTTATTTGCTAAATCTGGCAACCCTAGCACTCAGAAGTAGCTGCTGGACACACGCCTTTCCTCTCTCAGTTTAAATCAAGGGAAACCGAAGACCAGGCCAGCACCCTGGAGTACTCAGCTAAATATACACTGACGCTCAAGCAGCTGTCCCAAACAAGTCCCCCTAGTGGAGTTTTAGTCACCTGGGAGCTTTAAATGCTACTCCAAACCTAGCTACACTCTCAGTCATTCTGATTCAAGCACTCTGAAATGACACCCTGGCATCGTGTGTCGTTTAATTTCCCACAGATCATTCAAATGGAAAGCGAGGCTGAGCATCACTGAGCTAGCACAGTAGTTCTCAAAAATTAGCGCTCATTAACAAATACCTTTTGGGTGAACCTTGAACCAGGCTTTGAAAGACCCTCCCAGTCTAGATCCTTGCTACTCAATACGTGGTCTCCAGAACGCTGCCGTAGCCTCAAATGGGAGCTCGCCACAGACGGTAGGCAGCTCCCTAGAACCTCAGGACCCCATCTGCAGTTTAAGAAGACATGCCAGGTGATTTGTTTTTCCATTCAAGTTTGAGAGGCACTGACCCGGATAGATATTTAACCCTTCTAAGGACGCCAGCAGCCTGACTCACATTCCAAGCCCCTTCCTTCTGAGCCGCCCCAGCACTTGGGGACCGGGCCTCTCACAATAACCCTTCTCGGGCCTGGGATTATTCTGAAGCACAAAAAGGCCTGAGACAACATTTCTGTCTTCATCAAATAATGACATAAAAACCATCAACTTGCCAATATCAAATTTTGCATAATGAACATTTGCTGTGCTTATAAAAGAAATATGTGTGGTAAAAATAAATGAGTGAGGTAGGAGATTGCTAAGTACTTGCAATTATTTAAAGTGGCTGCAAAGAAAATAAGAAAAGGTATCGCAAGGTGAGTGTGATTAGGAATAATGGAAAAAATTAAGCCTAGGACGATGTGCACTCGGTATTGAAATCATTTTTTTCACAGCAAGGTCAGTGGTCCCTGTGGTTGTTCCATGAAAAGGACTGACCCCCTTTCTCCAGGTAAGTAATTTTCAAGCTAAACTAAGGGGAGCTCTTGGAAATAGGTTAGCAAGAAACCCTTCAGTCTCCAGGCATTGATCTGGATGATTTAATACAGCATTTCCATTCCCGGAATTAAGTATTTACCCTTGCCAAAATGCTTTCCACTCCCTTTATGACCTAGGCTTTGTAAATGCCCCTTTGAGGTCATTAAGAATTTTATTTCCACTTTTTGCATAAGGAATTTGAGGCGCAGAGGGAGAAGGACTTGGCCAAGGTCATCCTGCAAGTTAACAACTGGCATCTGGGCAGTCCTCTTACTGCTAACCTCTCGCACCCAACTTGGGTTCATTCTGGCCCCTTTGAAGGTGGGGGAGGGGAAGATGACAAGGGATGACTCCTAAAGGCTCTTTTGAGTGTTTTTCTAATGTTCAGGAGTCTTACATGGAAATTACTGTGAATTTTTCTGAAATTTTAGGCTATGATGGCAAATATAACACACCGTGTCTTTGAGCAAATTCAGGTTTTTGAAAATAATGTAATTGAATTAGATGTTTAGGTGTGTTTGACCATTTGTATATGAATTACATGTTATGATTAGTTTGAATGGATATGTTTTGCCAAATGACTGGTTTGACTGAAAATGTTCCTCTTGTTGAAGTTGTCACAGTTGTCTTTAAAGTACAGCTCTCAAACTCAAGAGTGGGCTTGTTAACACGAGCTCCTGGCGGCTGCTCACACAGCCGGTCTCGGGAACACACTCAAGAGAACCGCTGCACGAAGCCCTGCTATCCTACTTCCAGATTGCCCCCATTTAAATAAAACGAATATCTATAAGCCATTACCCTCAGACCATAAACACTCCTGTAAGCATGACTGATTTGCTTGGGTTTCGCCTGTTTATAGACAAGGGGCACACGGCGGGGCGGGGGGGAATGCTCGTAACCGAATGAGGACATTGCTTATTTCTCCCAGACTATTAACTGTACTTCATTCTGACCATAAAGAAGTTCCAGGTCTCTTGTGTTAAATAAAAACTAATGTGAAGGGGGAGGGAGGGAATCATGGGAAATGCTTACCTACATATCATATTTCTTTCAAGGTGGTCATTTTTATTGAAGCAGGGGAGAGATGGTGGTAAATAGATTCCAGGTAGATGTGGGAAGAGATGCCTCTTCCGTCACGGCCTTGTTCTAAAACCCTCTGCCTTTCCATTGAGACTAACGTCCACTATATTACTCTACTCCTAACTACCTCCAGTCAAGGTAAATAGCAAGGAGAATTTTATTCTCTCACTGAGCCCCATAATGCCAATTCCTCCTTAGTTCCCCAAAAGAGTGATCAATTTCAGTTCATCGGTTTTCCAGGGGTCACCATCTGCAAGTATATTTCAGGCTGTCTAATTCTGCGGAAGTATTCTCCAAGGTTTAAAATCTCCGCCTCTATCCAACCCTTTAAAAAATGAATGCTTTGTGGAAATGCCATCTTTCTAACCTGTTTCCAGCCAACGCGTATTTACAAGGAAGCTTTACCATTTAAAAGTCTGCTCTCAGTTACAGGGAATAAATAATAAATTGCTCTACAGTAAAGCATTGCAGCACAGAACATGGCACAGTGCCTGGCACATGGGTGGAGGCGGAAAAGCGCGTGGGGAAGGGATTGTACTGGACACTTACTGGGTGATCAGCGTCAAGCTCAGAACCATACATGAGAACTCTGTGAGAGCATTTGTCTAATTCCGAGATCTTCCGGGGGAACCAGGGCACATCCTCTAGCTCTGTTGAAAACACAGTGCAGGATCAAATATATTAGCTCACAGATTGTGTTTTCCCCTTTGCAACACTTGTCAGATTGCAAAACCACCCGACAAGCAAAAACTGGCCTTGCCTCCTTCCTCTGTCCAAATGTTCTCTGGCGGATTCAGCGTCACGATTGTAGTTTGAAATTTCAGCAACTGAATGAGCTCATTGAATTCTGTTTTGCCACACTCACAGTCCACAAAGATCTCCACCTCTGAGCCTCTTCGCCGGGATCTCCTGGACTCGATGTGAACCATGTTGACATGTTTTTCCTGTGGAAAAAGAAGCAACATCTCTAAATCACCTCCAGGGCACAGGGGAAGAGATGCCACAACCTGTCCTCCTTCAACTCTTAAACAAGTTGCCAAGTGCCCGCACATGAAAAGAAGATAATCTCCTCTCTCTTTGGTTGATGAAAACATGGATATGTTTTCAACCAGTATTTTTATTGATAGGAATATTTTATTCATAGGAAATCAGTTTTCCTGTATCATTTTTAAAAGGGGGGAGGGCCTTAAGGTATATGAAGGGCCCTATAAAATGTGTTGTAATTACAAACCTCAGCATTTCCCAGAGCAGTCCACATCCCACTGGTGGTGTGTGCGATTATTTTGAGGGGGGGGGGGGGAATTAGGTTATTATCTTATAATCCCCAGGTATATATCTTTATTTGTTTGTATGTTTCCAAAAACATAACTAAAACTCAAACCCCTGATTTTATAGTGGTATAAAGTTTCCACTATAAATTCAAGATTAAAAATAAACTAACATTTAAAAATAAAATAATCTTTGAAAAAGCAAATAGTACAAGAGGCCGAAATTGGGATGGTGATTTGAAAATGACCGCTGTTTGGGAAACATGGGCCAAAGCATAGTCCACACTGCAGGAAAAGAGAAGGAAGAAATGCAGCCATGTGTGGATCTCTCAAGGGCAGGAGAAACCGAAAAGCTACCACTTAGTAACTGTTCTCTTTCAGCAACCTCCAGGCTAGCTTCATATGAGAGTGTTTTGTTGCAATTACCACCCCATGATGGATTTCAGGGGTGAAAGTCTCTCTACAATAAGGTGCTTGAGGGATGGCAGCAATTTAATACCTAAACCTCAGGTTTAAATTTCCCCAGGGATGTAGTCTTCCTTTCCCCTGAGTTAACTAAAGACTAAGTTCTCCTCTCCACCCTAATCCACCCCCAGATAAGCTGACACCTCCCCATCACTCTGGATGGGGCACTCTGATTATCAGCACAATTCCTAATTCAGTCCTGGGTGGTCTGGGAATTTTTAGCACAGGGGCAGGACAGGTAGTGTCCAGAGCCAGTGTAAGATCAAATCAAACGGCGTGCTCCTCTGAGTGAAGAAAGTAGTCCTGTGACAAGGAGGTTGAATCCTCTGTTTCTGCTTTGATTAACCTCTGCACAAATGCCACATTTTCTAAACTGGCAGATAATAAAGGTAAGACTAATATTAAGTTCAAAGTTCAAGAGTCTTCACCCAGATTGTGTCACTTTGGACTTCTAATGTCCTCTGGTTGAAGCCGAGTAGGTCCAGATGGGTTAAGTGGTCGGCTAAGACCTCATGATGAGCGGATGGCCAGGTGAAAGCGGAGGGCTGCTACTCCTTCTCCCCAGGCTTCTCCACTGCGCCCAGCTGTCTAATTGAATTGGCCTGCCTTTGGGCACTGTGTGGAGACAGCGCTAGATGATGTAATTATGTGTAAAATACTGCCCCAGATTTCCATTACCACTGTTTATGGTGCCTGGTTCCTTTCTTCGAGGTCAAAAGAGAACAAGGAAATATTTACCAAATCAGGCTGCTAATTTCCCCTCTACAGTCATCCAAGAGACATTACAATAATGCCTCATATCTGTATACTGGACCAAGCATTTTCATTTACGTGTATTATTTCATCACAACAACCTTGTTAGGTAGGAAGAATTATTACTACTTCACAAGTGAAGAAATTGAACCTAGGCAGCCTCTGGAATTTAGCCAAGCCAGGAGAACACAGGTCCGAATCCTTTGACTGTGATCCCAACCATCTTTCCGCTGCAGTAGGACCCAAGTCACCTCAAAGAGCTAGGCTTCCTATCTTAGCTGGTCAGCAGCCACTGCCCCCAAACAAAATGCCTTTGTAAGGGAGGGTGCTTCCTGGACAGTAGGGGAACCACCAGGTACACACTGGCAGGATGGCAATCGTTTTTCTGGATTTTTCTAATCTTATTCTCAACCAGCTCTTTCTTCAGTTTTCACACTAGCCTTTCAGGCCTGGGAAAAGGCTACTGCATTTCTCTAAGAGAGCTCGCTCATATGTGAGGAGAGTGACTCATCTTTACAAACGGCAGGTTAAATTCATGAAACAATGAGGATTAGGGGAACAGCAAATGCCTACACTCCGGCATCTCGTTTTAGGCAATAAATGGGCTCCCATGACATGGGCATGATTCAAATGTTAATCAAATCTGGCTGCAGGCTCTTGATATTTAAAAATACTCATACCGACTCCTTTTGTGTTTGCATTTCCAGGTGTGAGGCTCACATTTTTAAATTACTAACTGCCTCACCTGGCAACAGTCCGCAGAATTACTAATAGGCTAACTCTGAATTCATGACCCATAGTAACCCGAATCTGCTTATTTCGTTGTTTGGCAGACAAACTCCCCTTGTAAAAGCCTCATGAAGTTTGGTTTCTCCAAACCTTTCAACACATTCTCCAGAAACGATTCAGTCATGTTTCATCACAGATGACAGACTCGTAAGCAGGCACACAGTCACTTACAAAGTTACGTGAGGACAGTTTACATTCACCTGAAAGAGTTTCAGCACTTTGACCAATCCACCGACTTCGTTTTTCAAAGAGAATACAACCGCCGTCTTGCCACTTTCAGTAGCAGTTTCACTTTTGCTGCTTCCTTTGTTGCCTTTTGTATCACTGTTTTTGCTGGAGTTAGCTTTATTTAGCTTCGAGAAGGTAGACACACACACACAAATATTAGTTAGGATTCCAGTGTTCCCTTCCACTACATTCTTTTTAGATACTCCATTCATATGCCGGAAGCCCCAGCAATCATGTAAACTCAAGAAGTTGCTATTTCAATTCAATTGCTAACTTTGGATCATAAATATTGGTCTAATTTTCTCTGGTAAACTATTTTCCAATGCTCTTAAAACATCATCCAGTGGCTAAAATTAAAGGGGGATCAGGTTTAATTCACTTTAAAAGCAACAAACATCTGACTATCATAAAGTAGAAAATCACAGATATGAATAAATCCTGCCTAAGTTTATTTTACAGCATAAAATTTGATCTGTTAGCCTCATTGACTCACATGGAAACTATATTATTAATTATTAAATATAATAAAAGAAGGTCATATGTATATTTTTCACAACAGTAATTTTAGTTTCAATTAAAACTTAAAAACAAAATATTCACTTCCTTCTGAAATGTGTCCAGAATGGCACCGAAATTGACAACCTTACTGTCTGCAGTTAGACCCACGTTGCCAATGTGAATCTGTCTGCAGAAGTTCAGCACAAAGGGTACATGCATATAAGGCCATCTGTGTCAGCAGATGATCTCTGAAAAGTGGCTGTTAAAATTCAGCCACAAAGAAAAAGAAAGGAAAGCAAAGAAATGGTGTGGGTGGGGTAAAGGGGAGAGAGAGAGTGTAAGAGAGAGAATGAGAGAGAACCACCTAACCTTTAGGTGCAAAGAGGAGAATCTGAGAAGCTGAAAGCGATTAACATTTTATTAGCCATTCAGAATACTGTATACATGACTAAGTAATGACTATTAGTCCTTTTAGCTAAAGATAAAAATGGCAGATTCCAGCCCTGACCAGTGTGGCTCAGTTCATTGGGCATCGTCCTGCAAAGCATAAGGCTGCTGGTTCGATTCTCAGTCAGAGCACATGCCTGGGTTGCAGGTTCAGTTCCAGGTTGGTCCCATCCCAGGTTGGGGCACATGTGAGAGGCAATAGATCATTGTTTCTCTCACATTAATGATTATCTCCCTCTCTTTCTCCCTCCCTTCCTCTCTCCCTAAAAATAAATAAGTAACATCTTTTAAAAAATGGTAGATTCCAGAAACTCAGATCACATTGGTAAAACTGCAGAATAAAAAACCTGGAAACTTTCCTCTGACAAACAAAGCAAAATTAGGGTTTACTTTTTTGTGTATACGGAGAACTTTCTCACTGGCAAATAGTGATATGATACAATCACACCAATCTATCACCTCCTTACGAAACTGAGAAATATACATTAGATGTGGAACCCAATGAATAGTAATTTGCCATTGTCCTCCTTTGATTTCTCTACCGACTTTATTTTCACATGTTAGTATTGCCTCACTCACTAGATTTATATATCACTAAAAATACCTTATTACTTATCACTTGAGGGAGAAAAGAAGTCTATGCAGATACTGGCATTTGACAGAATGTTGGTCATTCAAAGCTCAATGTGTTAGTACTCTCACCGCCTGCCTCCTCCTCACCACTTAACACACAGATCTCATATATTTAATTACCATAACTCCGAGTTCTCTTTGCTCTCCTTATTGCAAGCAGTACTCTATAACTTCAAAGTTCTTCCATGTAATATCTCATCCAAATATTCAGGGTATTTAAATGTTAGAAAACCTATGTTTAAGATTTTGGCCTCATTTTTTCAAATTGATTAAATAGTTTTACAAACTTCCCCTGATTACTTTTCACCATCTTTAGCAGTAATAACAAACAAGTACAATAAACCCTCCGGCACAGAGTTGGAGTTACAATAGTAAAAACTTGTTCTGTGATACAGACTGAATTACATTGGTGATAAAGTCTGATAGTACAGTAATGAAATGTCATTTAATATTTTTTATTAAACCACACTCATTTTTGTCCCTTTTATTTTTAAATAATTATTTTATTGTTGTTCAGTTACAGTTGTCTGCATTTTCCCCCAACCACTCCCCTGAACCCCAGCCAAACCCACCTCCCTCCCTTGCTTCCACCCTCCCCCTTGGTTTTGTCCATGTGTCCTTTATAGTAGTTCCTGAAAACCCTTCCTCTCATTATCCCCTCCCCCCTCCCCTCTGGTTACTGTCAAATTGTCCTTAATTTTTATGTCTCTGGTTTTTTCTTTTGTTGATTATGTTCCCGTGAAAGGTGAGATCATATGGTCATTTAATATTTTTAGTGACTAGAAATCTGAATACATTTTTCTTCCAGTGTCTTTTTTATTAAGTCCCATGACCATAACCTCAAATCAGAATGTAAAATCCTGCAGAATATTAATTTTTTATTCTGTTACTATTTACACATAAAAACTATCTTAAATAATGAAAAAAGTAGTATATTGTTTTTATTACTTCATCAATTAAACTGAAAAAAATGGAGAAATGAGGAATGTAGAAAGACTTTTGAAAACTCAATCTTTCTTTTATTCCAATAACCAGTACCGATAGAGAAAAATAGAAAAGATTATTTCAGTGTTCAAAGACCAGGCTTTGTAGATGGAATGGGCTATTGGAGACACAGTAATTCTGCAGGAACCCCAGAAATCTATTTCATTTCTTCTTCCCGTTCTTTCCCAGAATAAATGGCAATTCAAATTTCTGCACACTTCTTTTGGTTGTAGATATAAGACACTGGTTTATACAAACTCTTGCTGATGTTCAAGACTTTCTTTGCTTTCTACTTACAAATTTTGAGGAAAAGAAGTTTAGCATGTAGCGATCAGTACACCTGCTTTACTCTCGGGAGAAGGAAGACTGGAGGCAGACAGGGGGAGGTAGGATACACAGGTGAGAGAGGAAGGAGTTGAGGTGTGTGTGCTTACTCTACACCAGGTGTCCATATGGCAATATGGCAGGATGAGACAACGGCTACCCTGAAAGCTCTCTCTAAAGAGTGCCAGCTACTCCGTACTCACTGTTAAGCTGCCAAGTAGCTGATGCTCTTCGGGCACCGCTGAATCCAGGGAAAACCCTCTTCTTGCCCAGTATTTACTGGAAAACATCATCATTGCCGGCTGCATGGATCCCGATGTAATTTTCTTTCTCTGCAGCAGGGGGTACTAGAGGGGCAATAGCAGCCCTGGCGGAGATTAAGAAAGGAAGAAGCGGGAGAAAGGCAGCCCGCTCGGGGCGCTGTCCAGAATCCTGGTGCTGAAGAAAGAACAATGTGAATCCTCCCCTCCCCAGGCTCCTTTATATGAGTGACTGGGGACTGATGGAAGGCTGATTAGAAAGAAACTCATTTCTGGCTGCTGATGGCTGCAGTCAGATTACAGACCTGAAGCCTGGGGTTATCTGTGCTCATGGTGCGATTTGTTTCGTAGGTCGAGTAGTCAGTTGGGCGTGGGTGATGGAGAACAATACATAACCGGGTGTTATTTGTAACAGAAAATATCTGTCCCCTGGTGTTAGCTCTCACCCCTCAGACCTGTTACTGGCAAGTTAACCTCCGCCTTTAGGTGACTATGAATTCAAAGGTTTTGAGCTTCTTTGCAAAAGAAGGAAAATAATAAATATCAGCACTGCTGTATCCCTAAGCCATTTGATTTTATATTGATAAGATTTTTCTGATCTGATGTGTTATGATTGTGTGTGCCCATGTGTATGTATGATGGCTTTTATAAAGACACTGCTTCCCAATTGTTATGCACTTCGTGGTGATAATCAGGCAATTTGTAAAGAAAATGTGAGGCTTTGATTTAGCCATATATATATATTAGCCATATATTTGACTAACCACATAGATATAGTTGAAATATTAGCCTTAGAATCTTTCTCACAAAGTGGGAAGGAAAAGGAACCTAAATGTCTAGCCATTTGATGTTATCAATGGTTAGTGAATTTTTCCTCTCTTCTTATAACTTAAATCCAACAAATTCAATGTCACAAAATTCACCATGTCCCAGGAAACTATTGCCAACCTCCTGAGGAATGGAAGCTGCTTGACCAAATGTGCTTGTTTGACTGCAAAACTAGACAAAACCTGGGGCTGACACTGCTTAACAACCTAGAAAACAAAATAAAAATTCTTAAACAGGAATGCATGAACTAATATTAAATGAATTTTAATTGTTCCTGGAATACTCAGAGGAAATCATTATTATTAAAATTAAATCAAATAACAATTATTTGATCTAATTTTAGAAATGTTATTTGGCTTGAATTTCCTCTAAAAATAAGCTCTTACCAACTTAAAGGAAAGGCAAGTTTAAATACACTGACTGAAGTAATGATAATATTAGCTAATATTCCTGAGAGCTTAGCATTTGCTGATTTTTATTCTAGGCACATTTTTAAGATAATTTCAGCTAGAACAAAGTTTGGGAAGATGTGTAAGTCAACAAAGATTTGTTAAGCATTCATTTTGTGTTAAGCACTGCAACTGAGTCCCAGGGAAGCAAAATGAATGAGATACAGTGCTTACCTTCAAGGATATCACAGACTGGCTAAAAGAAACATACATGAAATAAATAAGCAAAACAAAAAATATTGACTTCTCCACAGAAAACATTAAAGAACAAGGGACGGAGTGGTCAATGCTATCTTAGGGGAGTCAGGAGAGGCTTCTGGGAGGTGTTGCTTGAGCTGACTATTTAAAAATTACTTTGTATAGTCAGAAGGACATGGTGATGGTAAAGAAAATATTTCATGTAGAAAAAATATTTAAGAAAATATAGAGATAAAAATTGTTGCTCAACAATAGTAGATATGGTTTGGAGGTAAGGGTGTCCAGTGAGACACTGGGCTGAAGAGGAAAGCAGGGTCCAAATCCTGATAAACCTTGAATGGCACTGGGTGGGCTTTGCACTTCGCCCTATCCTCTAAGTGAAAGAAAACAATTGAAAGGGTTTTATTCAAGGCAATAACATAACCATATTGGTATTTTTGAAAAGTAGCAGCTTGGAGGAGGACTTCAAAACTGAAGGCATAAACCATTTAGGACTTGAAATAGTCTAGCCAGAAGAAAATGCCTGGGATCAGGCAACAGCATTAAGGATGCAATGAAAAGAACAAGAGATGTTAAGGGGTAAAATCCACCAGACAACATCTCTACTTAGATGTGGGAGCAGGAAGAAAGGTTCCAGAATGACTCCCAAATTTCTGAGTTGGAGAACTAGGTAAATGACAGTGTCATTCATTGAACTAGACCACACATAAATACTAGCAGCTTAAGGGGGAATTTGTAAAGTTTAATTTTATACATACTGCATATGAATGTTCAAGTCCAATTAGCACGTGGCTATATGGGGTGCTGGATTTTATCAAATGTTTTTTCTGCATCTATTGATATAATTATGTGATTTTCATCCTTCATTTTGTTTATATGGTATAGCACATTTTGTGATTTGTGGGTATCATACCAACCTTGTGTCACCAGAATAAATCCAGTTTAATCACAGCATATGATCTTTTTAATGTATTACTATATCCAGTTTGCTAATATTTTGTTGAGGATTTTAGCATCCATGTTCATCAGGGATATTGGCCTATCAATTTTTTCTTTGTAGTGTCTTTATCTGGTTTTATAATTAGGATAATGCTGGCCTCATAAAATGAGCTTGAATCCTCCCTCCTCTTGAATTTTACAAAATAGTTTGAGAAGGATAGGTGTTAGGTCTTTCTTTGAATGTTTGGTAAAATGCACCTGTGAAGCCATTAGTCCAAAACTTTTGTTTATTAGGAGATTTTTTTTTTTACTGCTTCAATTTCACTAGTTGCAATCTGTCGATTCAGTGCTGATTCTTCCTGATTCAGTTTTGGAAGATTGTGTGTTTCTAGAAGTTTATCCATTCCATCCAGATTGCCCAGTTTGTCAGCATATAGGTGTTCATAATATTTTCTTATAATCTTTTGTATTTCTTTGGTGTCATTGTTACTTCTCTATCATTGTTGATTTTATTTATTTGGATCCTATCTTTTTTTATAAGTCTTGTTCAAAAAGCATTTGCTAAAATCCAGCACCCATTTATGATAAAAACTCTCAGCAAAGTGGAAATAGAGGAACATATACCTAAACGTAATAAAAGCCATATATGACAAACATCATACTCAATGATCATACCAATGGGCAAACATCATACTCAATGGGCAAAACTACAAGTGTTTCCCTTAAAAGTAGGAATGAGACAAGGATGTTTGCTTTCACCATTGTTATTCAACATAGTACTGGGAGTCCTAGCCACAGCAGTCGGACAAGAAGAAACAAAAGGCATCCAAGTTGTAAAGGAAGAAGTAAAAGTGTCATTATTTTCAGGTGATGTAATACTGTATATAGAGAACCTTAAATGTTCCACCAAAAAAAAACCCTACTAAAACTAATAAATGAATTTGGTAAAGTAGCAGGATACAAAATAAATATCCAGAAATCAGTTGCATTTTTATACACCAATAATGAACTATCAAAAAGGTAAATTAAGAAAATAATTCCATTCACAATTGCTTCAAAAAGAATAAAATACCTAGAAATAAAATTAACCAAGTATATAAAAGACCTGTGCCCAGAAAATTATAAGACACTGAAGAAAGAAACTGAAGACACAAAAAGCATATGCTATGTTCATGGATAGGAAGAATTAACACTGAATTTGCAATCTACAGATTCAATGCAATTCTTATCAAGATACCAATGGTCTATTTCACAGCAATAGAACAAATTTCAAAAATTTATATGGAACCATAAAAGACCCCAAAGAGCTACAGCAAGCTTGAGAAAGAAGAACAAAGTGGGAGGAATCATGCTACCTGATATCAAACTATACTACAAGGCAATAGTAATCAAAACAGCATGGTACTGGCATTAAAAAACAGACATATAGCATTAGATCAATGGAACAAAATAGAGAGTCCAGAAATAAACCTTTATAGTCAATTAATATTTGATAAAGGAGGCAGAAACATACAGTGAGGTAAAGAAAGTTTATTCAATAAATGGTGTTGGGAATAGTGAACAGATATGTGCAAAAAAATGAAACTAGATCATCTTCTAACATCATACACTAGAATAAATTCACAATGGATTAAAGACTTAAATGTTAGGCTCAAAAGCAAAAAAACTCTAAAAGAAAACATAGGCAGTAAAATCTTGAACATTTCTCATAGCATTATCTTTCTGATATATCTCCTCGGGCAAGGAAAAAAAAAAATCAACTAATTGGACTACATCAAACTAAAAAGCTTTTGCACAGTGAAGAAAACCATCAACAAAATGAAAAGACAACCCACTGAATGGGAGAACATATTCATCAATGTTGAAAAGGGGTTAATATCCAAAATTTATAAAGAACTTATATAACTCAACACCAAAAAAAAAAAGCCAATTAAAAATTGGGCAAAAGACCTGAATAGACACTTCTCCAAAGAGGACATGCAGATGGCCAATAGACATATGAAAAGACACTCCATGCCACTAATCATCAGAGAAATTCAAATTAAAACCACAATGAGATATCACCTCATACCTGTCAGAATGGCTATCATCAATAAATCAATAAACAACAAGCGCTGGCAGGGTTGTGAAGAAAAGACAACTCTCATGCACTGTTGGTGGGAATGCAGATTGGTACAGCCACTGTGGAAAGCAGTATGGAGTTACCTTAAAAAATTAAAACTCAAACTGTTATATGTATGACCCAGTGATTCCACTTCTGGGAATATATCTGTAGAAACCCAGAAAACTGATTCAAAAGAATATATGCACCCCTAAGTTCATTGTAGCATTATTTATAATAGCCAAGGTTGGGAAGCAGCCCAAGTACCCATGAATAGGTGAGTGGACAAGAAAGTGGTAGTACATTTACACAATGGAATACTACTTGCCATAAAAAACGAAGGAACTCTTACCTTTTGTGACAACATGGATGGATCTGGTGAGTATTATGCTAAGTGAAGTAAGCCAGTCAAACAAAGACAACACCATATGATTTCACTTATATGTGGAATCTCATGAATGAAATAAACTAACAAGATAAAAACAGATTCATGGATACAGAGAACAGACTGATAGCTGTTAGAGGAGAGGAGGATTGGGGACTTGGTGAAAAAGGTGAAAGAATTAGCAAAGAAACCCAAAACTCATAGATACAACAGTATGGTGCCCCCTTTACCAGGGGCAAAGGGGGGTGGGAGGAGTTAGGAGAGAGTAAAAGGGGGATAAATAGTGATGAAAGAAAACTTGACTTGGGGTGGTGAACACAAAATACAACATACAGATGATGTATTATAGAACTGTACACCTGAAACCCATAAAATTTTATTAACGAATGTCACCCCAATAAATTCAATAAAAATTAAAGAAATGAGACCTATGCTAGATATAGAGATTTAGGTACTGTCAAATTACTCAGTCTATGTGGGTATAGCTTCACTCATGGAGAATACGTTGTTTGAGAGAAAGCCAAGAATCGACATTGAGGACACCAAATTTAAGAAGAAATTTAAAATAAAAAATCATAACAAGAAGGAAGGGAGGAAGGGAGGAAGGAGCTAAGAGAAGTTTCTAGAAGACAAATATAAAACAAGAAAGATAGGATAAAGGACTGATTATTTGGAAATTTGAATGCCAAGATTAAAAAATTATATATTTTTAATGTATTGTGACTATAGCCTAATGAAAATGTTACTTTAGTAAGATTTAGTCTAGGCAGGACAACCAGTAAGAGGAAAGAAAATGGGTAAAAGCTTGAACTAGGGCGGTGGCAGGTATGAACAGAAAAAGGAATGTCAAAATAAGAACCAACAAGGAATTGGTGGTTCACTGAACATTACTTCTAAAAAAGAAGGTGATGTCAAACATACGAAAAAGTCTAAACTATCAAGCCTCAACGGCTGGATACTGGGATTTTCACTATTTCCAAAGAAGGAATAAGTTTTAGATTTAAAAAAAAGAAATTTTAGGAATAGTAAATTTGAGTTGATCACAGTACTATCATAAGACTTTAAACAGCATGCAATTATAAATAGGGGACTGCAGTTTGAGATATAGATTACAGCTGGGAATAGAAATTTGAGAGTAACTCTAACGTTAGCTGATAGATGAACTCTCCAAATTAAAGAGTATGTACAGAGGAAAAAAGAGATTTGAACCCCATTGTGCACTGTTGTGGAGAATTTAAAATGGTGCAGCCAAGGTGGAAACAGTACGGCGGTTCCTCAGAAAAGTAAAAACAGAATTACCATATGATATAGCAATAGCTATATGCAAAAGCATTTGAAGGCAGGGTCTTGAAGAGATATTTGTACACCTATGACATGGCAGCATTATCCACCACAGCCAACATGTCAAAGCAATGCAAGTGTCTGTCCATTGATGAATACATGGACAAGCAAACTGTGGTACATATGCATAAAGTGGAATATTACTCAGTCATAAAAAGGAAATCCTGGCACATGCTGCAAAATGGACGACCTTGAGGACACTGTGCTAACTGAAATCAGCTAGTCACAAAGACAAACACCGTAGGACTCCACTCATATGAGGTATTTAGAGCAGTCGAACTCATAGAAACAGAAAGTAGAATGGTGGTTGCCAGGGGTTGCGGGGAGGGAAAAATAGGGTACAGATTTTCTGTTTTATGAGATAAAAAGATTGGGAGATGGATTGCACCACAATGTGAATATTTTACAATTAATCATAGAAAGAAAAAGAGAAGTCCTTAGGTAACAAGATGATTAAAGGAGACGAAATATGAAAGCTTAAAAAAAGAGATAAGATTCATGGTCAAATGTTTCAAAAAACATAGAGAAGAGAAAGGGGATGAGGACTAGAGGAAAACCACTAGATTTGGTTATAAAACTGTCATTCATAATTTTAAAGAATGCAATTTTAGCAAAAGAGAGGAAATAAAATTCGTATTACAGGAGTCAAATAGAGTGTGGATGCTGAAGCGTAGGCAACAGGTCTAGATCCTTTATAAAAGAAAATGAAGGCCCTTCTTAGTTAAGAGTATAGATTTAACTATTTTGCTCCCTCCAGAAATCCTACTAAAGCAACAATAAAGAATTTCCTTTCTTTTTTAAGGCACAAAAGAATAGTATCATCAGCAACAAAAAAAATTGGAGGCTTCACAGGAGAGGAAAGAGTGATCAAAGACTCTGCAGACATAAGAAAGCTGAACCTTGCCTGGCCGATGTGGTTCAGTTGATTGGAATATTGTCCCATAAACTGGAAGATCGTGAGTTTGATTCCCTCTCAGGGCACATGCCTAGGTTGTGGGCTTTGTCCCCAGGAAGGACTAGTATGAGAGACAACCAACTGATGTTTTTCACATTGATATTTCTCCCCCTCTCTCTCCCTCCTTTCTCCTCTCTCTAAAATCAATGAGCATGTCATCAGGTGAGGATAAAAAAATAATAGTAAATAAATAAACAAACAAACAAACATCCTGTGGGTTGTTTTTTTCTTTTAAGAAAACATAGGAGTATATTTTATAACACCAAAAGTATAAGCAACCAAATTAAAAACTGATAAATAAGATTTCAACAAAATTTTACCATCAAGCAAATGAAAAAGCAACCCACAGGATGGCATAAAATATTTATAAATCACGTATCTCATAGGAGACATTATCTAGAATATATAAGGAACTCTTACAATGCGACAAAGAAAAACAAACTGTTTTTAAAGTACTTAAGTAGACATTTCTCCAAATATATGGCCGACAAGCACGTGAAAAGATGCTCAACAACATTAGTCACTAGAAAAATGCAAACCAAAAAACACAAGATACCACTTCAAAAACCACTAGGATTGAACAGCAATAATTTTTTTTTTAAAAAGAAGACATTGTAATAAATATCATTCTTAGTATAAACAAAAACCCCACTAGGATTGCTAAAATAATAAAGACAAGTATTGGGAGGAGGTGGAAAAATGGAACCCTCATATATTGTTGTTGGGATAGAAACATGGTCCGGTCACTTTAGAAAAGTTTGGTAGTTCCTCAAAAAGTTAACCATAAAGTTACCTTATGACCCAGCGCTTTTATTCCTACGTAAAATAGCATAGTCATTTGGGAAGAATGTTTGGCAGTTCCTCAAAAAGCTAAACCTAGAGTTACCATATGACTCAGCAACTTCACTGTTAGGTAAAGACCTTAGCAAAATGGGAACACACATCCACACAAAAAGTTGTGCGTGAACGTTCGGAGCAGCATCATTCCTAATAGCCAAAAGCGGTAACAATCAAATGTCAACTGGTAAGAGAAAATATGGTATGTACATACATATTAATATAAAGGAATAAAGTACTTATACTAAAACCCACTTCGTTGTATATCCTAAAAGGTAAATTTATGGCACATGAATTATATCTTCATAAAGCTGTTATTTCAAGGGGTGCAGTTAAAAAGCCTTATTTCCCTCCTGTATTCTATGTAGCTAAACCACTTCCCTCCCAGCCCCCAGGCAGGTGAATGGAAATTACTCTCTGGAAGGGTAAAACAGGGCCTCTGGACTGAAAAGCACCACACAGAGTTGAGAATAGGGGTGTCATCCCAAGAAAAGGGTGATTAAATGAACGTATGCAGTGGATACTGAGACTCAAGCCTCAGGAGGCTGAGAGCAGGTATTTAGCCTCCAGCCAGGCAAAGGGATTAAACGGTAGACCGTCTATAGTCACTACAATTTTCCATGCTGCTAAAAATGCTTAATGCAGACATGCCTTGTAATTCTTTTTTGCCATATTGACCAAGAGGGTTGACTTGAGAATGATCAGTCTTCATTAATAAGCAAAATATGACATATCTTATAGTAGTGTTCTCATTGTTTGTATAAAAACTTTCATAAGGGGAGGTTGATAAGAGACCAGCACATTTAAGCCCAATTTGAAATGGATAAAACTGAAGCACAAAGAGGACAGGGATTTATTTTGGGGTCGGTGAGGCTGTAGCTCAGATGAAACCAGAATACACAGTTCAAATGTGAAATTAAAATTCCCTCAGTCAATGGGAAACAAACCAAATGGTGCCCCAAGGAGTACCACCTCTTGTTCCTGTAGGATAGTATGTTTTGGGAGGAAAAACAAACCACAGAGCTTTCATGTTAAAAAACATGGGGAGAAAAGGCATACAACTGTAACTGAATAACAATAAAAGTCAAAAACAAACAAACAAACAAAAAAAGGTGGCCGGTGGCAGTATCGGTTCGGGTGCCATCAGACAATAATCATAGCATGTATTAAGGCTTATCGCCAGGCCCCGCGGTAAACACCGTATTTGTACTCACTGCATTTACTCCTCACAACTGGGGGAGGTATTATTCCCACCTACAGATAAGAACCCCGAGGGCTTGGAGACTGGCTATGATCACAAAACTAAGAAGCACCAGAGTCAGATCCATGACTAGCGGGCTCCAGAACCTGTGCCCTTACCCAAACAGCTCAGCTCTTCTGTTTCACATTCATGGGTACCGTGGACATTTCCTGAAATGAACCATTCCATCAGTTTGACTGAATTTTTTTCCCCTGACATCTGACTGCTGGAGCTCATAGAATAAATTCTCCCTCTGTGCCAAGAACGTAAAGCATCCGCACCCACCCTCCGCCCCCTCGAACTCCTTGAGTAAACAATTTGGGGGGATTTGGTCCAGAAGTACCACCTCTTGTTACCAGTCCGAAGTTTGCGTGTCTGAGGCTTCAAAAGGAACATTAGAGCTTGGAGCAAGGTAAGGTTTATTGACCAAGAAGACACCAACCTAGAAGATGGGAGTCCAGGAGTTCCTCAAGTCCATCTGATGAAAGTACAGAGCTCAGTCTTCTCTTCTGTCAAGAAGAGTGGAAATGGGAAGAGCTGTTTTTGTAAAACCTCAAGCTCCAAGCCGGAGCTGTTAGCCTGAAGGCCATGGGAACAAAGCAGGCTTGAACAAGATGGAGACTGAGACACTGAGCCTTTTACTCTGCTACACTATCAACACAATTCATGTTATCCGTGTTTACACAGGTATGGAGCTCTACATTGTAACCAAGAAGCTTTGAGTTAGTCATGGCAGATAAATAAGAAAAGGAGAAAAAAGCATGCAAAACTAAGATTTTTAAAAGCTTAACAAAGAATGTATAATATTTATATTTTTAAATCTATGGTGATGCTCTCAGACAATGTGAGAGTCTTTAAGATAAACTTAGAAAAGAGGCTGCCTGGGACCCCTTAGACCAGGCGATGCTTTCGCAGGATGGAGTCATCCCACCCTGTGAAGCTATCACATGACTCACCCACATGCAAAAGAATGAAAATGGACCACCGTCTTATACAACACAGGAAAACCAACTCAAAATGGATTAAACACTTGGACGTAAGAAATGCCCATGAATTATTTAAGCTCTCTCAAAATAAACTTCCACTCTTCTAAATTTACCTTATTATTCTGATTCCAAACTACAGAGTTGAGGAGAGATATGAAAAATTCAGCAACCCAGACATATGAAAAATATTGCAAAATCCAATTTAGAGAATGACCAAACAAAAAAATTTTTGTGGTAAAGAATATTCTTTTTTACAAGTGTTTTGAAAGGAGAGCAGGTAGGTCCTCATATCTGAATGATTCCCTCGTAGCCCTGTTAGGATCGACAGAATAGCTAGGAAAAAAGTCTGCTGAGGCTGAGTAATGGCTCCAGGATTCTGCCATCTGAATTCAGTCCACTGGGCCTCGGTTGGTGCATCTTTATTCCTGAAACTTCCTCCCTAAGAAAAGATGGGTCTCTGCCAAGACCAACCCATACATTCTGGAAGTTGTAGCTTATGAACCTAGAGTTTCTTTTGTTACACTTCTTAGATATGAAATGTCAATGAAAGGGATTCTTTTCCTCTCTACCGTCACCAATCAAAACTTCAGCACAAGTCATACTAAACAGAAAAGGTTAAAAGCTAGTTTAGAAAATACTATTAGTTCATAGGAGTGAAAGAAGCTAGTGAGAACCATAAGCCTGGGTTTCTCCCCCTTTGCAAAGTCCATTAGCCTTTACATAGAATCCTTAAAAGCTCTGAAAATCAAGAGAATAAATATTTGTCCAAAGTTACCCAGAAGTTAAATTTAAATTGAGCAATTTAACAAAGGTAAGTTTTCTGGCCTTCATTACACCTTGACATGTACAAGCAAGTGTATCTTGAATTTTGCCCTTTTAGGGGAGAAAGGTGGAGAGGGGGTATAGGAGCATCTGTGTATTATTAAATAGCATGACTTCTATTAAGAGTACAAAAAGTACCTGAACAATTTGACTTAGAAAACTGAACAATTTAAATCTTTACATTGTCTAGTTGGGTTAGATACTATTAACTGCTAATGACTCCCTGGCTGGCACACACTCCACTTGGCACATTTAACAGTTGATTCAGGTAACAAACAGCACGTGACCCAAATTTTCTTTGGGTGCATCAGGCATACTGTGTCCAAAGTAACACCAGCTTGCAGTGTAATTGCTGAACACTTAGACGTACCTCAATGGTTTCCCCACCAGAGAGCAATTTGCTTTGCAAAGTGAGCCTGTGACCCACCATCGATGAGATTCTAGGCCCTTGTACAACCAGGCCCTGCATCTAAAGCAATGTAAAAACAGCACTGTTTGTTTTTAAAGCAGTCTACAAACCCATTGGGCCTTGTATCTCCAATAAGACTAGTGTGGTGTCGGAAAACATCTGTTATTGACTGTCACCGCAAAAGCCCATTTCTGAAGTTAATAAGTCTTTTTAATTAGAAAAGCAGAACCAGAACTGGACTGCTCATTGATCATAGCTAAGCTTCCTGGAATTTGTTCTTTTCATTCTGTCTTCTCTTGCACAGAGAGATGTGTGAGGAGCAATATACTAGTTAGATAGTTACAAACACAAGCTTATGTAACAGTGACCTATTACATTCTAATTCTAACTTTAGGTATTGGACTACCATTAGGCCAACATGGTATTGCTGATTTCTGGTAATTCTTAGAAAAAGAGATTCTAATTTTTTAATTATATTTCATTAATTATGCTATTACAGTTGCACCAAATTTCCCCCTTTGCTCCCTTCCACTCAGGATCCCCCCTTCCTCAGGCAATCCCCACACCATTGTTTATGGCCATGGGTCATGAGTATAAGTTCTTTGGCTACTTCATTTCCTATACTGTACTTTACATCCCCATGGCTGTCCGGTAACTCCCTATTTGTACTGATTAATCCCCTCACCTCTTCACCCATTCCCTCACAACGCCTTCCCATCTGGCAGCCACCAAAATGCTCTCAGTATCCATGGTTCTGTCTCTGTTCTTCATTTGCTTAGTTTGTTTTTTAGATTCAATTGTTGACAGATATGTATGTCATTTTATTGTTCACAAATGTAGTCTTCTTTTTCTTAAATAAGACCCTTTAACATTTCATATAATCATGGTTTGGTGATGATGAACTCCTTTAGTTTTTTCTTCTCTGGGAAGCTCTTTATCTGCTCTTCCATTGTAAACGATAGCTTTGCTGGATAGAGCAATCTTGGCTATAAGTCCCTGCTTTTCATGACTTTGAATATTTTTTGCTATCCCTTCTAGCCTGCAGTTTCTTCTGAGAAATCAGCTGACAGTCATATGGGAACTCTCCCACAGGTAACTAACTTGTCTTGCTGCATTTGAGATTCTTTATCTTTAACCTTTGGCATTTTAATTATGATGTGTCTTGGAGTGGGCCCTCTTCGCATCCATCTTGTTTGGGCCTCTCTGGCTTCCTAAATTTATATGTCTATTTCCTTCACCATATTAGGGAAGTTTTCTTTAATTATTTTTTCAAATAAATTTCCAATTTCTTGCTTACTCTTCTTCTGGCACTGCTATGATGCAAATGTTGGGCCTCTTCAAGTTGTCCCAGAGGCTGCTTACACTATCCTCATTTTTTTGGATTTTTTTTTCTTCTTGTTGTTCTGCTTGTTTATGTTCCAAATCATTGATTTGATTCTCAGCTTCATCTACTCTACTGTTTCTCCTTAAGTTGTTCTTTATCTCAATTAGTGAACCCTTCATTTCTGACTGGGTCTTTATGCTGTTGAAGTCCTCACTCAGTTCCTTGAGCATCCTTATAACCAGTGTTTTGGACTCTGCATCTGATAGATTGCTTATCTCCACTTTGTATAGTTATTTTTCTGGAGTTTTACTTTGCTTTCACTTAGGTCATGTTTCTTTGTCTCCTTGCTTTGGCAGTCCCCATCTGTTTCTATGTATTAGGTAGAGCTGCTTTGACTCTGTCTCGGTAGTGTGGTGTCCTGTAGGGTCCAATGGCACAGCCTCCCCTATCACCCAAGCTGGAGACTCAAGGTGCACCTTTCCTGTGTGCTGAGTACACCCTCCTCTTATAATTGAGGTGTGATTAATGTGGGAAGGTCAATGGGAGGCCAGTCAGCTACAAGGTCTGACTGACCACTGACCACCAACCTCTGCCCTCTGTGGAGGATCAGCTGTGCAAGGGCAGGGAGGAGGTGCTCCAACGGGGTCTGTGGCTGTCCACTGGGTGCTCAGGCTCTGGGGATCCCCAGGTGGTGCAGGCGAAGGTCAGCCTCCACCTGCATTTTGCCTGGGCCACCCTGCTTGAGCTATAAAGCAATCTGAGATGGCTGCTACGTGTTCTGGACTTAAGAGATTCCCATGAGAGGCCACGCTGTGAATCTAGGCTGGCTGTTGCTATTGCTCGGCCTGGGGCCACTTAGCAAGAGGTACAGGGGTTGAGGGATCACTGAGGCCAGCTGTTGCTTGTTTGACAGGATTTAGAAAGTTGTGAAGCATGAGCCAAGACCAGCCGTTCATATGGAAGTCTCTGTTTACAGCTTGGGAAGGCCCACTAGTTGGGTGTGAAGGAGTCCCAGGGGGTCTCCGGGGAATCTCAGAAGCCTCAGGATGAAGGGTAAATAAAGTCTGGCTCCCTCACCCAGATGTCTAAGGAACTAAGATAAGATGTGTTCTCATAGCCTAAGTCTGGGTACAATAAACTGTATTCCCATAATATTGAATGGGTCTGCATGCACAGAATCACACTGTTACAGAGTATTTTGGCTCCCTGCCGGCTTTGTTTGCATTTAGTATATAAGGGAGGTAGGGGCTTCCCACTGGTGAACATGCAGCTTGCAGCATGCATGGATTGCCCACCCTGGATTAAAGGTACATCAAGCATCCCCACAGCTTTGCAACTTTTCTTCCGTCTGCCTGAATCCTGTAACCTGTCCAGCCTTGAAAGGTTGCAATACACAAGGGATCTCCATGGTCAAACAGTGTTAGCCAGGTTGATGGAGTCTCAGACACTGCACTGGCCTACCGGCTCTGTGGGTCAATGGGGGCTAAGGTTCAGAAAAGGAGCAATGGCCTCTGCCTGCCTGTCTGGGAGAAAGCGGTCCCTCAGCTCCTCTTGATCCCAGTCACTTCACTTTCTCTCTGTATGCCACTGGTGCCAGAGCTCAGAGTGAGTGTATGTTTCCATGCGAGTTCTTTATGAGGAACTGCTTGGGACTCCGGCAGTTGCACCGACGCAATCCCTGCTGGGTTTTGCCACCGGAAGTTATGGGGACTTATCTTCGTGGCACTGGAACCGACCCCTGCGCTGGGGCACCTGTTGTGCAGCTGGGACTCCTCACTGCCAAAATATCCCTCCCGAATTTTTACCCCCTACACATGGATGTGGGACTAGCCCGCTCCACGTCTCCTCCCAGTCTGGATGGATGTGGTTTCTAATTCCACAGTTGTCAGACTTCCATTCAACTCAGTGTCTGATGGTTCTGAGTTATGGTTGTTCTATATTTTAGTTGTAATTTTGACGTGGGTGTGTGAGGAAGTGAGCTGTTTACCTATGCCTCCATCTTGACTGGAGGCCTTATCAATTTTTTTTTGTTTCCAGTGACTTCACAAACAGTGTAATTTCCCAAAGGCTCTAAGAGTGCTTTGGATATTCAAAAAGAGTAGATAAGTATGCCCAGTTTAACTGCCCTAACCAACCCTACATTTGCATCTAAGAGCAACACAACATTTTTCTCTATGGCAAGATGGACAGCCTGAAAAAGAGAGGAGTCTAATTACAAAACACTGCAAAAAACACTTGTAATCAGACAATCCTCAAAAATCTGCAAGCGAAAGTCCCCATGAGGGCCCCAGGGGAGAACAGGCCGAATACATGACATCGTTCAAACAGCAGTGCGTCCACATGAAAAGCAGAGACATTTTAGTACTCGGGAATGACATGAGGCACTGAAGGAACCTTTTCAGATTCATTCAAATTTAATCATTTCATGTTTAGAAGTGACATCGAAAGTTCATCTTCAAAATGTGGGAATGAACAGGCGAATCTACATAAAATAATGTGCTAAGATGACTGGCATCATTTTTTACCAAAAATAATGACCAAAACTAGGACAAATACACCTTACAGGGTATCCAACCTCTTGGCGTCTCTGGGCCACACTGCAAGAAGAGTTTTCATGGGCCACACATAAAATACATTGCAACACGTAATGACACACACAAAAATCTCATAATGTTTTAAGTAAATTTCCAGTTTTGTGCTGGGCTGCATGCACAGCCATCCTGACCCATGGGGTGGACACCCCTGCCTTAAAATCAAGAAACAACTTTTTAAAAACTTAGGGACTTGTATACCTGACCACAGTCACAATGTTCACCCAAGGAGACAAAATATGTGTGGTAGTTCTCTAACTTCAGGAGGCTCAGAACCACTTGGATGCCTGCTAAAATGCAGATTCCTCGACCTGACTTCCAAAGATTCCGATTCCATAGGTCGGAAGTATAAACATGGCCATGAATTTTGATAATACAGACCAAGAATTTGGTAATGAGCCCTCTGAAGATATTTTAACTACTGAAGGCTTAGCACATAAAGTCATTAGCATGAGTCATAATTATTCTCACATTAAATAATTTATCACAATGGTTCTCCACTTTGAGGAAAATCAGAGAATCTTTTAAGAAATGATGTGACGTCCCCCCAAACATGCATGTATACACACAAGGCTTCAAATATGGTAAGAGGGTCACACACCTTCTGAAAACCCCAAATAAAGGAATTCGAGCTCCAAAGACATTACCATGTTACATAGTTGCACACGAGTCAGGTAAAATACTAGGTTCTTCAGTAAACATTTTGAGTTACTTTACACAAACTATATTTAATAATGGGCATAATTACATGAATTTCCTGTAAGAACTACTTGGCATCCATAAAAACCCTTGGAAAGTCAAGTTCAGCAAAAATCACTATCTATCCCAAAAGAATGTTTTCCTTCCTTAAAGAACTTCAGACAACATCAAGATTAAAAGTTTCTAACACACAGAGATGAGGAATTCTGGACACACAAAACAATCAAAATAGGGATGTTCTTAAATGCAAAAAGGTTTCCTAAAGACTCATATCAGAAATGAAAAACCTGTTTATTTAAATTAGATATTACTTCAATTTTTAACAACTTTAAGTATCACACAATACCTCATATATTTTACATGTTATATTAAGGTATAAATAGAGCATCTTGTGAAAACTGGAAAACAATCTTTAAAAAGTGAGGCTAACAAAGTTAGCTGAATTACCTATTTCAGCAATCTCAATAGGTCGTTTACATAGTATTTGCTAACTGGATTTTGTGGACTCTGTTTAAGACTTTATCTAGCATTCTCTTCATGCAAGGACAACAAAAGCAAAAACAAACAGGATTATATCAAACTAAAATCTTTTTCAGGGTAAAAGAAACCATCAACAGAAAAAAAACACAACCCACCAAATGGGAGAAGGTATTTGCAAATGGCATGTCTGGTAAGGGGTTAATATCCAAAATATATGGAGAACTCAAACAATTCATCAAAACAAAGTCCAATTAAAAACTGGACAGAAGACCTGCAGTCATTTCTCTCGAGGACATACAGATGGCCAATGGGCACATGAAAAGATGCTGGACATTACCAATCATCAGGGAAATGCGAATCAACACCACAATAAGGTATGACCTAACACCTGTCAGATCCACTGTTTTCAAACAAAACAAGTTAACAAAAGTTGGCAAGGATGTGGAGAAAAGGGAACCTTCATACGCTGTTGGTGGGATTGGTGCAGCCATCTTGAAGAACAGTACAGAGGATCCTCAAAAAGTTAAAAATAGGATACCGTAAGACCCAGCAATGTCACTTCTAGGTATTCATCCAAAGAAAACAGTAACACTAATTCAAAAAGATATACACATCCCTATGTTCAATGCAGCATTATTTGCGATAGCTAAGATATGGAAGTAACCTAGGTGTTCACTAATACATTTGCAAATAATGTGTTGTATATATGTAAATATATATACACACTCATATACTATGTATATACACACAATGGAATATTAGCCATAAAAAAAAAAACCCAAAATCTTGCTGTTTGTGACAAGGGTGAACCCAGAGGGTATTATACTACATGAAATAAGTCAGACAATGAAGGACAAATACGGTATGATTTCACTTAACATGTGGAATATAAAAAACAAACAAAACAGACTCACAGATATAGAGAACAAACTGATGGTTGCCAGAGGGCAGGGGGATGGAGGGAACTGCCACAAAGGTGAAGGGGCATAAGAGGAACAAACTTCCGGTTTTAAGTCACAGGGAAGTAACGCATAGCATGGAAAATAGTCTAGAAGATCATAGTAACTTTGTACAGTGACAGGTGCTTACTAGACTTATTAAGATCATTTTGTAAGGTATATAAATGTTAAATCACTATGTTGTACTCCAGAAACTAGTAAAATATTGAATGTCGACTATACTATAATAAAAAATATCTAGCACTATACTGTATTATCACTTCCATATCATAAATGTGCTACATATAAATTCAGGCGGTTTAGTAAAAATGTTTTAAAGTAGTTTTATAACAAAACTTGACAGAAGTTCAACTTGTTAAATATATTAAGATTTTTTAAAACTCTGAAGTAGGTATCCCATTATGTAGTGGAACAGACGTCCAAATACCCCGGTCTCGGAAGAACAAGAAGGACATCAAGATGTTCTAAGCAATTTCCTGAACAGCAGGAAATGAAAAACTGGAGATGCTGAGTTTTTGATCAGTTTACTTCTTTTTTCTGAACAAACTTACTCATTATTAACTGATGAAAGATAACACATATGATATTAAAAACTAACATCTAATGGTTCTACTGTGCTGATTGTCAGTCACCGCTCAAGTAGGAAAAGAATTTCATTTGGTTCCCTAGCTTTCTAGGGGGGATCTATCTATTAGACCATTTTAGAACTGCGTCACATTTTATATTATTAACATCAATTGCAGGACGTTGCTTTACTGTGTCACATAATTATATCCTGCAAGGCAATACTATGCCCAATTTCATGCCGGTGAACGTTTTTTTTTTCAGTTATAAAAGGAGTCATTTTTCTTTCCCTGTTTCACAACTCATTCAAACAATTGTTTCAATCACATAAAAAATATGAAATTTAGTGGACCCACCTTGATTTTTTTCTCCTAATGAAGAAACTAGCAGACTATTTCTAGGTATAATTTAACTGAAAACACTACTTTAATTTCAAATTTATTTTAATGATATGTACAGGAATCAACAAATTACAATTAAAATGGAATCAGTTATGCTAATTCCACATAACTTAAAATCATGCAACACTGCATGGTAAAAACAACAGTTTTGTTCATATACAAAAGAGCACTATCTTGAGACTTGTGATAGTATATTGAAATTTTTGACAAGCTTTTGCAGAGTATTTTATAAAAATTTAAAGACCTGATTAGTTAGTACATTATTAGGAAAGTTAATAAACATTATTAGTAAAGTGAGGATACAAGCAATTAACTTCAAAATTATACCATGTAAAGGGTCGAATGTAGTTTCATGAAATAAATGCTTGGTTAAGAAAATAGTTTTGAAAAAGATTTTATATTGAAGCTATGTATTAATTTTGTCAAATCAGGTTATATAAATCAACAGTCAAGTTTACTCAGTTAAAGAAAATATGCCTATCCTTTCTTATACTCATAAATAAGTACTTATACAGTCTTTACATACAAGAGAAGAAAAGTTCAATGTAAAAAATATACTGCCAATCCACTTATTATGGTTGAAATAGCTCTTTACACATTAAATTGCATTGATGAAAATGTCCAATTTAAATCACATTCAACCAGCATAAATATTTAAGCTGAGTACTGTTGTAAACAATGGAGAAAAACAGATTCTTTTATTTTGTTACTGGGCAGCGATCTATTTCTCAGCTAGAATGCCGCAGCAAGCCTTAACATTTAATTTAATCAAATCCAAACCCACTAAACTTTGAGTAAACGAAGTGAATGTTTTCAAAGTGCATAATTTCCAACTCATCCACTTGTAATATTTATCCAATTCCAGTTCATCAGCAAGAAAATAAAATGTACTCGGCTATAAAAATACTAAGGAATGTTATTGAAAAAGAAAGGCTATTTGGTAGAAGTAACTACAAAAATAATTAGTGTAAATCTTTGTAAAGCTTTAATGCAAGAACATCAGTACACTTTCTTTCCATAAACCTTAAAGCATGATCATTACCAAGATTTTAAATTTCCACCTTTCAAGTACTGGGAAAAAAGTTGCAACAAAGTGTCTCTTCAAAAATTAAACAACAAGAAGGATCATGCAGGTGTTAATCTGCTAACACTGGGGGACACTGGTATCTGAGGTGGGCTGTCATCTCTGGCTCCACTGGCAGCAAGCACAGGCAAGGAGGTACTCTGAAATGCAGGCGGGGGACAACTAGCCCTGCCAACATTTTCATCTTCACCTATGTCCGAATCTGGGGTTGTGACTTCACTGCCCTGAAGTCCCAGGATCTCACACACTGCTTGTGGCAATTCCTGAATATGAAAAATCAAACACAGAACCATCATGCACTATAGAAGGAAATTAACCACAAAGTAACACTTCTAATTAAGACTACACTGATTCCAGAATCCGAACATTTGTTCTAACAGTGTAACTGTTGTGTACCCTCTCAAACCTTCCTTCTCCACTCCAGATGAAATCCTAACCACTTTTTTCACTAAGTCTATTGATCTTCTATTCTGAACTAATCATTCTGCATCCCATCCTACCACTCCCACAAACATATAGTTTACCAATATTTAGCATTTATTTAATTCTAATTATTTTTACAATATCTTACTTACACAGTCCTTTCCCCTCAATACACAAAGGTTCCATAAAAATAAGAAGGTATTACTGACATGTTTTCAACAGAATAGCTACCAAGTAAGTGTTTACAGAACTGAACCAAAATAAGTGTTTGGAACCATGAACGAAGGACACAAAGACCACTGCTTAGTTAAATTCCACAGACTCGCTGGTTGTTAGAGAAATGTTTTCATTACTTCTGCCATTGTGCCTAGCATTATTAATCAACTTTCCAATTATGTTGCTACAAATCTATGATAAACAAAATGCTAGCCAATGCTTTGTGTCTGGCTTCAACTTGCTAAAACTGCCATTTATATTACTTCTAAGAAAACTTCTTTCCTGACCTCAACCCACCAAAACCATACAAACAAAAAAGCTTGCAATTATTTAAAATACTGTATACCTTGCATTTTACCATCTGTAGAGAAATTGCTTCTGCCTTGCATAGTATATCTTCCACATCAATTTTCATGGACAATTCATTGATATGCTAAAATGAATCAATAAAATAAAATGATAATCAAAATTAAAAGCACTACTATGTTCTACTATATAATGTATTACGTTATATTTCACTGCAGATAAAATCCTTAAAATAAATATATTCACATACTGCAAATAAACAGAAAATTCAATATATCTATCCTTAGACCCTCTTAGATCGCTTCATGTTTTAAAGCTAAAAAATAACAGATAAACTTAAGGAATATTTAAATCTAGCATCTATCTCAAGTCTACCACCTCAAAGTTATAAGCAAAATACAATTTTTTTTTAGAAAACTAAACTACATAAAAAAGCATTTGTTGAATTTTCTTTTTTCTTAATTAGCCAGGTAAAAACAACGGGCTAATATGCATTTGGTGAGCTGTCATTCTCAGTCAGGCCTAGTGCTGTTACTGATACAACTGAAGTTACTCAAGCGATTCAATAAAGCTCCCAGAAAATATTTTGTGTATCAGTCCAACCAAATAGAGAAAAGAGCCAAAATACTAAAATTTAAATGAAAGGAGTAACTACCTTAAGTATTTCATTAAAGCCATAATGTTTTTCCATTATTTGCTGCTTTTCAGATTCCAGAATAGCACAACAGAGAAGAAGATGGAAATTTTTACATGGTAGTTCAGTCCACATTACCTAGAAAACAAAACAACCATTTATTAAAATATATGAATTCTACAATATTTTCCTCATATATACAATGCTGAACAATAAATGACTTCTACACAAAGCAGAAGTTGCCTAGATTGGTAGATCTACCCATCTTCTAGTTAGCAAGTGAGGTTACCTACAAAGTAACCAATGTCAAGCTTAACATTATGTGACTCTGATGAATTTCAGATGTGGCTCTTTGGGTAACTATAATAAACAAATCACTGAGTCTAACCAGTATGATCCATGGCATTAATTAAGAAGCCACGGCAATGAGGTTAAGTTTAAGGTGTCAGGGTTAGAGGCACTTTCAATATTTTTCTGAACTTTCAATTACATTTCTTACTTTTAAACCACCCTCAGTCTCTTTAAAAAGAAGAAAGCTAAATTCTATAAATAAAAAAAAGATTCATTTACACAATGCATGGAATCAAAAACACCCAGAAATAACTCTACACTTTAAACATCATATTTACTTTTTTATTTAATTATTTTTTTAGGGCAAGAGGAAGAGAGAAAGAGAGGGACAGCAACATCAATGTGAGGGAGAAACACCCACTGGTTACCACTCATATGAGCCCCGACCAGGGACCAAACCTGCACCCGGGCATGTGACCAAAAAGGGAATCGAACCAGCAACCTTTCACTTTGCGGGACACCGCCCAACCAACTAAGCCACAAAGGTCAGGGCCTAAACATCATATTAGAAAAGTCAGAGTATCCCTGATTATGATACAATGTGAATCAACTACCCAAAATTTATACCCAAATGCATAAAACGTTTGATCAATAACTGCACTTCTTCCTAAGTGATGCCTTCAAATTTAAGGCCGCAATTTCCTCCTGGTTAACAGACCTAATAATTGCTGGACCCACATAACCACAGTATTAAAGCATGCCTGCAATGTGTTCACTTCTTTTACCAGGAGTAAATGACGCTGTATAATTTCCACACTAATCCAACTTTTAAATGTTTAAATGAAATTTAACCTCCAAGATTTCATTTAAAGTTCCAATGTATTTGGTAAACACAGATTAGGTAATTATTCTAGTTATGTGATAATAATATTCTCAATTCATCCTTTAAAAAAAAAGTTGAGATACTAAATTTAACAAAATCTATAAACTTTAAAAAATTCCAGTTCAAGAACATGAGTTTTCCTTTAAACTCTTTGGTTCCTCATTTGGAAAATGCAGAGTATAAAATTATCTTTCCATTTCAAGGATTGTATTGATAATTAAATGAAATGTGGGAGGAAAAAAGAACATGTGAATTTTTCAAATAGAGGAAGTGATCCTCCACAAAGCTATGATCCTTCAACACATGAGCTTCTCCAATGATAACATAGTTACCATAAGCATAGGAAACAATTTCCAGCCATAAAAGCCTCAGAGGGCACTGGGGTTGTTTCTATTGCATGTAAGTCTATTTATCCAAATGAATTCTCTCCCCTATCCTTTCCTTGGGAAAATTTCTGTAATCTCTTATTTTTATAAAGAAAACATAGCAATCAGTCATCACACCAATATTCTATTTTGATATTAGCAGATATTTGAAAAGAAAATAATGATTTTTCTGTTTTTCATCAAGAGTTGCCCTGGATACCAAATGGAATGAAAGGCAATACACCAAAAACATGATCTTGAATATCTCTTAGATTCGGGGAGAGGGAAATGAGACTTGGGTGGTGATTAAAGAAGTTGCAGATGATTTCTTTAATTTTTTTTCTTGGGGAAAAAAAGACAAATATGGCAAAATGTTAAATATGGATGGTAGGATGTGTGTTATATTATTCTCATTCTCTTGCTCTAACTTAAAATTCTTCTACAAAGCAAAACACAGGTCAGCTCCATCCCAATACCTGACACTACAAATAAAGTGCCACTTCAACAGACTGACCTGTCAAACCCCACACAACCAGTACCAGAATGTGGCAAGTCTCCCGAGGACAGAACAGACTCAAATGGTCTAGAGAACTGGTTTTAGGCAACCAAATGGCCCCAAATCTCTCATAAGAATTATGGTTTCCAAAAAGGCTCCAAAGACCAGATATTCAGTTCAATATCATTAATTTTAATTTTTTTAAAGATTTTACTTATGTTCCAGTTAAAGGTGAGATCATATGGTATGTGTCCCTCACCGCCTGGCTTATTTCACTTAGCATAATGCTCTCCAGTTCCATCCATGCCATTGCAAAGGGTATAAGCTCCTTCTTTCTCTCTGCTGCGTACAATTCCATTGTGTAAACATACCATAGTTTTTGGATGGGGAGAAAATGCAGACAATTGTAACTGAATAAAAATTAAAAAATTTTAAAAAGTAAAATAAAAATAGGCATGATGTTTTTGGTAACAAAATATATGCAAATAGATAAATATTTGCAATAAATATATATATTTAAAAAAAAGATTTTACTTATTTATTTAGAGAGAGGGGGAGGGAGGGAGAAATAGAGGGAGAGAAACATCAATGTGTGGTTGCCTCTCATGTGAACCTCACTGGGGACCTGGCCTGCAACCCAGGCATGTGCCCTGACTGGGAATCGAACTGGATTCCGTGCTCAATCCAGTGAGCTACACCAGCCGGGGCAAGATCATTAATTTTTAAGGAAAGATAGCAAACTATCAGAATTTCGAACATACTTGCTTTAGAAATTTCAGTTAGACTACTATAATCCATTTATAGTCTACAGAATAGATGTTTTCCATAATCAATATTACATTTGAATAATTTAAGAACTTACCTCCCATAATCGAAGAATATCTAGAAAACTAAATTCCCTTTTAAATCTGATTAAAAGCCATCTGAAGCAAAAATAAAGGTATCCAGAGTCCTGAGATTCTATACAGAAGAAAAAATACATATATGGCTTACTCTTATGCTAATTATCTCAGAATACAGTGACCTATTCAAACTCAAACTTTTCTATGTATCTTAGGCTATTAAAAGCCCTATACAGTTAACTGTCTTGTAATTCAAGTTAACAATTCAAATTTGCAGGCTAACTTCTTTAAAAGAAAACAACCAAATAACAACAAATAATTCATTTTATAAATAAACTGTTTTAAGACATAATTACACAAAGATAATTTGGTCCCACACCTTTATTCCTCGGAGGAACCCAGGCAACAGCAGTAGAGTATATATGTCTTTAAAAGAGTTACTTACATTTTATCTCTGCGTGTACTACCCTATAATTTGCTGCGTGTATCTCTGACTCACTAACCTTACCTAAGTAATTGCAAAATCCACTGTCCAACAAGCGAAGTAAGGTACTTAGTTGAATTAGCTGGGTCTTCATGCCTTGCATTTGTTCTTCAAAATTTTGATGCTTTATAGAAGGAAATAGATGTTACCACATGAGTAATATTTAATAAACATTTTATAGTACATAATAACTAAACCATGAGTCTAAAAACAAATGTTGGACAAATGCCACACTGGTTTTATTTTTAAAAATCACAACAAATTAAAAAGCTAAAAGGAACATTAAAGAGGAGGAAAAGAGAATCCTGGGTCTCAGACTAAGGAGTATTTGTTCCCTCTACTCATTTGATTTAGATAAAGAATAACGCAGCAGCAGCAACTACAGAATGACTGATATACTTACTTCTGACGATGAGTAAGAGATTTGGTGAAAGGAACACACATTTGGGGAATAATCCTTTATTCCCCAAAATAAATCACTTACACTGTTAAATATTTCTTCAAATTATCATGACATAAAATTAATTTCAGCTTTAACATGTATCTCATTTTAAAGAATTGACTATTTCTTATATTTGATGACATGAGAGAAATCTATGTCAAAACCACCTTCATGACAATACTAGTTATATGCATCTTGCAATTTAATATCTCCCACATGTGTAAAGGCTACATAATGTATACTGATTAATGCAAAAGATAACCTAGAAGCAGATACGAAAATCCCACTGTCTTCTACTAAAATAGACATTAAAGAAAATGGAAATGGAAAACCATCTCTCTTCTCAGTAAATTTGTTTTTATTTTAAAAAACTAACTTTCCATTTAGAAATGTTATATATGTTAAGGTATAGTAGGTTTACTGTTATTTTTAAATGAATAAATATTTACAACTTTCTCAATACTAATTTTTCATATGATAAACATCAATAAATATAACCCACATGAAGACATGCTTTTGTGGTCCTCACTAACATTTAAGAGTGTGAAGGGCTCCTGAGTAAACTTTGAACACAAACTTTAGGAACTGCTGTGGTTTGCTTGCTTTCAAAAATCTTCAAAGTTGAGTAGACTCCCTACCAACACTTCAGTCAAAGGAGGGGGCAACAAAATAAATAAAGGGCTTCTTAGATGATTCTGATCCCTTTAAAATGTGCCCTGACCCCTCTACAGTGACCTCTGCCCTAACCCTTGTGAAAAGCCTGAGAACAGCCCCTCTCTCACACTTCTCCTTCAGTTTTCGAGACAAGAGCAGTGCTATAATTGAAGTGCGTATCAGATGAGAAACCACCCATTCTTGGTAAAAACAAAAAAAATTAAAGGCTACTGATTCTCAAACAAGTTTCTCTTTAATGACTTAAAAGAACAGTTTAACAGGCTAACATAGCCTTTGAGTTACCATTTCTTCACATTTACTATATGGACCTGTAGGGAAAGGCAGGATGAACTCTCTGGTGAACAGCGTCAGTTTTGTTACAGCCCAGCCAAAGCCTAATCGGTTTGGGAGTACCAACATGGCACAGCCACTGCTGACCCTCAGCTATAGAAAGCAGCACTCCCAAAATGACAGAAGCCAACTTTCAAAGTAGTTATTCCTGGAGAAGAAGTAAGATCCACATGGATATACGAAGGGCCTCAACTGTATCTATAGGTAAATGTTTGCACACATATAGGTATAATGGATACATACATACACATGTGTATACATTATACGGGGGTAGGGAGTGAGGAAAAGACAGGAGGGACTAAGCTTTATGGCAAAATGAATGGTGGGTATAAGAGAGTTCATGAGATTGTTTTGCAAATGTTTCCATAACTTTCTGTAACAAAGTCTATGCCTAGACCTACATCAGATGTGAGAAAATACCAACAAAAGTAAATCTACACATGTTAGGTTCAGCCATCACAAGAAATAAAATCTTACATGAAACGAAGCTGTAAAACCAAATGGAATTGAACAGCAGCAGCACCGACTTAGGACACTAAGCAGCAAAGAGTGAAAATAATCATGCAGGTTATTTTGTTTCCAACATACTGCCCTTTCATTCAAATTTTATGAAAAAAGGGATGTTAGTAGACAATATATTAAGGGATCTTTTTAGAATAAAGACTAGAAAAGTCCCCAGACCATCCTCAGTGAAAAGGCAAACACAGAGAACATTTACAGTGATAAAGACAGAAGAACTTGAACTTTCATAGACAAAAAATAACAGAGACTGGAAGTATGTTTTACAGATGTTCAGAACGTAATCTTTACATTTGAGACCTAAATACATGCACATGTATGTATGCAATTGGTATTATAAGCCAACATATTTGAACATGCCAGTATTTCTTCAGTTTTATGAAAACTATTATTGTAAAAAACTAAACACAGTATGTTCATGTTAATTGTTTTGGAGTACCTACTACAGAGGTCTAAACTAAGCACTGGGGAAATATTCGTGTGTTTATTCTACAAAAATGTGTTGAATAAAAACCTCCTATCAGGCATTAGGAAAACTCTGGAAGCGTACCAGCAAACTAGTTAAAGCAAAGACATGAAATGAACCTTTTATCAAGGAACTACTAGCTATAGTGAAAGGAGGGTACACAACAAAAACACAAGGAAGGCAGACCAGAGTTTTTATACAATTACTATCAGTTGTACAGACCTTTATAATAAATGCCTCAGGTTTCTAGAGCACTTGGGAGTAATTGGAACTAAGAAAGCAGGTAAAATCAATCAATTACAAAGGCAAGGAAGACAAACTATGATATCACTAGATTACTGCAAATAATAATCTTTCCAAATCCAAAAATATTAGTTTGTGGTAAAGAACTACATAATTTGAGTATTTATCAATTTAATAGCAAAAGATATTTTTAAGCCATCAAATCTTATCATGCATGTGGAAACGGAGTGGGAAAGTGAGGATGAGTTGGAACTATGGATGAGACTTGAGGAAATAGACAAAAGAGGGAAAGATTACAGGGGAAGAAAAATTGGCAAGCAACAGGGAAAGAATAGAAGTAATCAAAAAAGAGAAGGGTACCACTTCCAAATTCCACATTTGTGTCCCAGAAACTCTAAGTTAAAACCTATATTACAGGGAAACATTTTCAATGATTACATATTCAAAATCTTTATCCCCTTGCAAGCAAGCCATTTCAATATCTGACATCAAGGACCACGATGAAGCATATTAATCATATTCTGAAACAGTACAGTGACCTATGTAGTCAAATCTTTGGATTTCATATGCTTTATCTACTCCTAGACCCTCTGCTTTTTTTTTTTTTTTTTAAGATAACCTGAGAAGACTGTTCTATTTTATTTTTTTGTTACACTGTCTCTGTACTATTGTCTTAGAACTCTACTACCAGGATATATCAATGATAATAGATAAAATGTTCTTTGTAATAATATATAGATAGATAGAGTTCAACTCTAATAACCACATGCTTCTGAGAAAATAATGGTGAATTACTAAGAAAGTATCAGTGTTACTAATAGTTCAAATACATCTGGAGAAAAATCAGTGACAAAACCCAAAATGTTCACAAAAGGTAAGGATATTACTTGGTATGACTAAGCTTTATCTCTGAAACAGATGATATGAAAGTTCAACTACTTCACAAAAACTGAATTCGTCAATTTCATCAATATTCTGTAATGACTCACGGCATTTACTGATATTAAAACCTGACTGGTCTTGTACTACGGGCACTTTCTATCTACTTTTTGATTTAAAAATAATGCCAGCATTTCCAAGCCTCTTGAAAAGGCTATTTAAGGAAAAAACAAACAACATGAAGCAATTTCCTAAAGCTCCATCCTAACTGGCTAAATAGAAGCATCAATCTTATATAATGAGATTATACAACTTAAATTTTCAAATTAGTTTTATTAAAGGAAGGAACCTCATTCTTACCATTTGGTCCATGTAGGAGGCAAAGCACCAAAAGGCATCCACCTCATTTTCCATCACGAATAAAAGAGGGGAAAGTAAGTCACTCATTCCTTGCACATATCCTAAGAAGAAAAACAATCATGGCTCTGAAAACCTTCGCTTTATATATCCTTCTGTGCATATCATCACCATTTCACTTAAAATTTCATCTTTTCTTTGGTTCAGAAATCGGTAGGTATAATGTTCATCAAGAAAGGAAAAGAAACAAGGAGGACGTTTAGCAGCCAGGTAAGAAAGACGAGTTGTTTTAGATGGAGATGTCAGGCAGATGCACATCTCCCAGTAGATGTCTTAGCGTGAATATCACTACAAGGTGGGTAACATCATCATCATCATCATGATGTCTATCCTCACCCAAAGACATTTTCTTTCATTGTTTTCAGAGGAAGGGAAGGGAGACAGATGGAAACATTGATGTGAAAGAGAATGAAGGGTTGCCTTCTCGTATACACCCCAACTGCGGCTCAAACCCGCAACCCTTTGGTCTACAGCACAACACTCCAACCGAGCCACACTGGCCAGGGCAAGAGTGGGTAGTATTATTAAAAAATAATGTGCAAAAGCATTAAGAGAAAGAAGAGAGGTGGAGAGAAAAGTCAAGAGAAACATCAAATTTAAGAGTACATATTCAAAAGAGATTAAAATAGTCAAAGGAACATGAAATCAAGGGAGAAGCTTTTTGTAAAAGTCAAGGGGATGAAAGTTGCCAGGCCAGAGCTATAAACAGTGCCAAGCTGCCTTGAATGAGCCAAGAAAACTAAGCCCTAAGGAGGATCCAACTGCTTTAGCAACCAGATCACTGGTAATCTAAATAAAAGGAGTCACAAAATTACCTCTTTTAAACAGTCGAATCTGTCTTTCTTTTCTTGTTATTCTCTACCCACCAAACAATGCTAGCAACTGGATTTAACTCAATCAATATGCTGTGCCTAAGACTGCTACTTCAACCGCCTTTCTCTCAGTGCTGTTACAATTTTAGTCTTGACACTAATTACAGCCCTAACTTAAAAGAAAAATTGGAAAGTTAAGAGTCCCCTTACTTAAAAATGACCGAAAAGTCTTATTTGTACTTTTCACTGAATGTGTCAAGCATCTTATTTTTTGGCTCAAACTTATAAAACATTCATTTTCTTAAGTGTTTTACAATTAGATTTTTAGATAAGACATAAGCTACTTGAAACAACAAAGGGACAAGAGCTCATAGTAACCCTTCTCGCATATATATTATCATTTAACTTCGGTAAGTTTTGTACATTTGTCAAAGCTACATGGAGATTTTTTCCAATGGTAGCTTGGGAAGTCTGTGGAAATCAGTCCTTCATGTGTAGACACAAAGCTTACATTTTTATCAGTCATCAAAATCTATGTGCACTGAAGCCATTTAAAGAGCATATAATATTTTTAAAGGGAAGAAGATATTTCTGCTAGAAATGATATACAACTCTACATCACTCTTCCTATTTTGGAAGAAAACTTTAACAAAAAAATGACCTAGGAAGCACATAAGCCAAAGTCTCTTGAAAAATCTCAGATGAAATGTGTAACAGAGAGGCCCTCAAGGTCACTTCTGGATCTCCTTACAAATATTTAGCTCCATCTGCTCTGAGCCTCTGCCCTATCATCTACTGCACAGGTGGCAAACACAAGGCCCGTGGGCCGAATTTCGGCCCTCCACCTTGTTTTATCCAGCCCAGCACCTTGTTTCTAGCTGGCAGCAGGGCCAAGCTCCTTGCCCCTAGGTAAGGAGTAGTTACATTTATACGGTCCTAAAATTACATTCAGCCCTTTGAAGGCAACCACGAGGCTGATGTGGCCCCCAGTGAAAATGAGTTTGACACCCCTGATCTATTACCATGCCTAGTCTTATCAACCTATGTCTACACTATACCCAGTGGAAAAGTATGGCTCTACTCCCTTTAGCACAAAAGAACATTTGGGTTCCCATGGTGGGCATCTGATTATTACAGTACCAGAGAGACAATGCAGTTATCAAGACATTTAAAGAAAAGTGCCAGAAAAATGGTATGTGACATCATATCTAAATGTAAACATTTCTACATATACTTGCAGATGCTTTTTAAAATAATGCACAGTTGTGGTGACTAATTTTGTGTCAGCTTGAGTGGGCCACAGGAGGACCAGATGTCTTGGTAAACATTATTTCTGGGAATGTCTGTGAAGGTGTTTCTAGAAGAGATTAGCATTTGAATTGGAGAAATGATTAAAGCAGATGTCCCTCTCCAATGTGGGTAGACATAAGCAAAACCACTGAGAGAGCCTAAGCAGAATAAAAAGATGGAGGGAGGCCGATTTGCTTTCTGACTGGTTGCTTGAGATGGGACATTGATCTTCTGCCCACAGTGTTCCTGGTTCTCATACCTTCAGACTTGAACTGGCATCTACACCACTGCTCCTCTGCTCTCAGTTCTTCAAACCACACCACCAGCGTTCCCAGGCCTCCAGCTTGCAGACTGCAAACTGTCAGACTTCTTTTTCTTTTCTCTTTTTCTGGTGTGTGTGTACGTGCATGCGTGTGTATACACACAATCTTAACAGTTCTGTTTCTCTGGCGAACCCTGACTAAAACTAAGACTTCGAAGGAAAGAATAAGTAGTTTGGAAGAAAGACTAAATTGTTATCATCAAAACTTTCCTACATGGCCCTAACAGAGTGAAAGCGAGTGAAAACAGTGCAAACGTAAAGATTAAATGAATTAAAGCATGAAAGAAATCTGATCTGAATTCAACAAAGTGCAAAAGATTACTACTTGACTGTGTCTGACTGACTGCTATGGTCTATAACAGAAATATTTCAAAGTGTGCTATTCAAGAGATGTACAAAGGACCTTTCCTCTGGAAAAAATGCGCTTTATTATAAAGGTATAATTAATAAAATTTCTGAGAAGTTAATTTAAGGCTGAATACTCAGCTTTCATATGGCATCACTACCATATTTCTTCTCCAAGCCTCTGCTAAAGCAAGTAGTCAAATTAATCTTTGTATTCTAGTTGCTTTTAATCTATATTTTATTTTATACATGATGTTCGTTGGAGTATGTCATGAGTTGCCGGGGTGGAATTAATGTACAAATTCCTTTTAATTAAAGAAAGATTAAAGCGGTATGAATTAGCATTCAGTGACACTCAGAATCTGCACTAGGGCTGACTGATGCACATCTTAATCAGCACCACCACAATTTCTGAAGTGGTTCCCTGAACTTATTTTCACAGCGAATTTGGTTCAGTGCAGAGGTGTGAGAAGTGGCCTCCTGACCACCCTAGGGTGTACTCTCACCTTGGTAAGGAGAATTTCATCTACACGTAGCTCATTTTTCCAGGTTAACTGAACCTTAAGCCCTTAAAGTATCAAATTTTTTAAAATCTTAGCAGTTGGAAATCCTTTTTTTTACATTAGACACTCACTGCCTTCTTATATACAGTATTTTAAGTATAATTTCACTTTTTATTGGTTATTCAGGATCATCATTATGAACATACACTGTAGAAAAGATACCTCCCATAGACACATCCTGGGTGTCGGGTCTTTGAACTAACTAAAAATTGCTCCTCCTTGAGTTCTATCACTTTTGGTAATTTTAATCTTCTGTCTGCTTTTGATTTTTGGCTCCTTCCTCACTATTAATGAGATTATATTCAATATAAATATACCTATATCTACTTAATCTAGGGGCTAAGAATGTAAACAACTTAATATGACAGAATCACCTATAAGAGTAAACTTATAGCCCAAGGTCCTTTGCTATGAGTAAAAGGCAAGAAATTTGGTCCACTGCTTTATCAAACTACCTTGGCTTCTTACAAGGCTAGAGCTCCTAATGGGAACCTTGGCTATGTTTCAGATAACTTAAATATTTGACTAGAAAGAATGTGGAGTTAACACAGACAAATTAAAACAGCAATTTGTCCAGTTAGCTGATCTGGACCTGTGCCCTGAAAAAACCTGAGCATTCAGGACCTCCTTCTGAAACTATGAATGAACTCCTACCTCAAAATGACAATCTGAGAGTTCAGGGCAAAACGTCTTCCTCCCTAGGACGATGGTTGTTCTACTTCCTCCAGTGGTAACAGAAACCAAAATGGCAAAGACCCGGGGTGCTGAATGTATATTGGCAAGACTGCCTGCCAGAAAGACCTGGGTCTCCACCCCTCAGTACAATATTTACTCCTTGAGCAACCTTCAATCACTCTCTGAATCAGTGTAACCTTATTCATAAAGTAGGCATTATTTCTCCACTTCTTCGAAAGGCTGCCATTAGAATCCAAATCCAAATCAAGTACGGCAGCACTCTCTAACCCGAAAAGCACTCTATCAATGTTTTCAATGATCTGAGACTCATTACAGGTATGATAGGCAGGCCTGGCCAAATTTTAAAGAGAAAGCTGTGGTTTTCAACTTCTGTCACCAAAGAGGCTAATGCCTTAAGATCCACAACAGAGTTTATATCTTCCCCTAATTTACATATAAGAAGCCAAGAGGAACTCACATAGATACAAATGAAGAAAATGTACCCATAATTCAAGGTTCATTTGGGTTTAATATGCAGAATATCCAATTACCTTCTCCCAAGATGTCTCTAGCTGAGTAAAGTAATCTGGAAAACACTTATTTCCACTATCCTCTACTTTAGAGTCACTCACACAGTAGGTAACTCAGAAATTTCCCATTGCTTATACTTGTTTAAAGATTTACGCTTAGGGAATTTGTTGGTCCTTTAAAGAAACAGCTCAAGATCTCTTGCCCCTTAAAATATTGGTTCCTTAGGTTCTCTATCCCTTTGCATCTTTTCCCCATGCAATCCCCAACTCTCACCTCCAGTCCCAGTCTTTCCAACCCATTCTTGGTAGGGAACAGACTTACCAAGAAAAGAAAAGCAGAGAAGAAAAGTTCTACATGCCCTATATAATCATCTGCAATGTCTAACATACCAAATCAGTATTTTCCTTAACAAAGGAGAACAGTTATCAAAGGTTCCAAAACATTCTGACTTCACAGAATCCTTAATGTCTCAGTAAATTTTTCCAAGGCACCCCTAGACTCAAAGAAACAAGTAAGTATTTAAATCCAAACAACTTAAATTTCTATGTCCTACGAACTTAGCACCTATTGGGCACTACACTACCTCTCAAACCTTGAAATCCAATTGGATACCACCATCCTCATTTCTGTTCCTCATCCATTTTTCACCACTACTTGCTTATCAAAGCACAGCTAAAGTACTGCTTTGCAAAGATACAACTTCATCAGCAGGAATGTGGTGATCTAATGTTGAAACCCTAAACTGTTTCAGCTAGTAGTTACAGATAAAGATGTTACTATAGTTCCCTCAAAAATTTAAAATAGCCCACGCTGCCCCCACGACTTCACTGTGACAACACAGTGCTCCCCGGTGCGCGATCTGGGAACCACAGCCTTGTAAATTCCCAGTGCCCTGTAGAAGAGCTCCTATAAAAACAGGCCACGGAGCTGTTGTATTACATATGTCTAACAGGTTATTAAATTGAAATTCTACAATTAATATAAATTAAATCTTTTAAAATTAGAAAACTAGAAGAGAACTTACCTAAATCAAAGTCATACATACAATAGGTCATCAAAATGTCATGAAGCAAAATCAACCCTGGATTATCTTGGCCTTCGTAAAACTTGTTTGTTCGATCCGTTCTGTTAACATCTTTTTCTGAGGAGGAAAATCATCACATATTTGAAAACCTTTCAACACAGATTTTTATAAAGCTCACATCTTAAAAGTACAGGATTATTTTCCTTGCTATTAATTTTATTCTCTTGCCAATCCTTGACTTAACAAAAATAATTCATCAAATTCCATTTCAGATATGCAATAAAGTAGCATTTTGGAATACTTTCCAAAAATTAGTCTACCTCCTCATGGGTATATTTTAAATATCTTTCAGTTTTTATCTCAACACAGAAATCTTTTAACTGAATAACTGGCAATACTTCCCATTAATTAAAAGCAATACTAAGTAATAATTCACATTAGTTAGCAATAAAAGTGCCAGTCATGAATGCTTGTGATTAGGCAGTATTATTTGAAAACAGTAATGAAAAAGCTACTATGCAACCAAGTATAATCAAAGAAATTGTTTCATTCATATTTGCTTCATTCATTATGAGTATTATCAATTTCTCTGTCATGTTCCATAATCATCTTCAGTACAAATTACTTCCTTTTTCTCATATATTCATTATTCAGTTTATACCTTCATATAAGCAATTCATTTTAATTTTGAAAAAATGAAAACCCACATTTTGCTGAAGATGATTTCATGACATTAAAAAGAGATTTGAAAACATCACTACAAGAGTACTCCAAGTTATAGAGACAATTCAGTTTATAAACACTGATACCTATTAAATGTATCTTGGAAAGACTTTACAACTAAAAAAAAAAAAAGGTATTCCTCTAAATTAAATCCCTCAGTAAATTAGAAAGAATTTTTAAAACTCAAATGATTAATTTACTCTATAACCAATTCTGTTTAAAAGTTATAAATGACTTCCATTCCCCCTCAAACCGAATAATTTGAAAACATTCTCAGTACTTGTGGTGAGATGGGCAGATATTACACAACAGAGCAGAATCTAACACAGAAAATGACTTCAGCTTAGGTTCTGTAAGAACATTTAAAAAAAATTATGAGAGCAATATTCTAGCTTTCTGTTAAAATACACATTAGATTTAATAAAAGGAAGTATATATATACAGAATTGTGAATATATCTTTCCAACTAGTGAGGAAAAGCGATACCAGAAAAACCATGCTATAAATGCAAAATTTCATTTAAAAATGTCAAAATATTTCAGTTTCATATCACAGTTAATAAAGAAGTACATAAAAGTTTTTTTTATTAATTTGAACACAACTTACACTGTCATAATGCCAATCTAGATTATCTGACTTAACAGGTGTTTTAAACGTAGTAAAAAGTTATTTGTGCTCTCACAATCTACTTTTCTCCTCTTTTATATTTCTGCCAAGCAGAAAACAAAAAGGGAACAGAAACAGTATTTTATAACGGATGTATTTCTAGAAGATATTTCTAGAAAAAAAATGAGTACTTAGGTTAAAAAAAAAATGAAACCCTCATTAAACCCAACTCTCCATCTATAAAGCTAAAAAACACAACCATGCCAACTATCCCATCTTGCATTCACCACCGCTAACCCTTCTTATTCATTCCCTCTGCATACTCATGTAACTATTTTACAACTTCTCTCTCCTCAAGCCTTCAACACATGATCTTCTCCCATGTGCGTTTCTTCTCTGACCTCATCAGTTTCTGCGGGACCCAACTCACTCCAGCCACCCTCTTATCTCTACCGTCCTTCAAATACGCAGAGACCCTGGGATAGAAACGAGTGTGACACATGTTTCTTTCTGCCTGGAATGCCCTTCCTCTAGATATCTACACAGCTCAACAATGCCCCCTTTTTGAGTTTCTACTCAAATACCACCTTTTCAAGAAAAGCCTTCTCTGGTCACCCAAGTGAAAACAATATCACAACACATTCATTTCCTAGCCATTTTCCCTGTTTTATTTTTCTATTAAGCACTTATCACCAACATACCACATATGAGGGAGGACCCAAGAAAATGGAATTTATTTATAAAAAAATTGCGTATTTATTCTTACATGTTTAAACTTCAGTCACCTTCAAAGCACTCTCCGTTTGATGCAATACACCTATCAAGATGTTTTTTTCCACTGCTCAAAACAGGTTTTGAACTCCGATTTTGGTGCCTTTAGTGTTTCTGCAGATTTTTGTTTCACCTCTCCCACATCAGCAAAACGTATCCCTTTGAGGACTTTTTTCATTGGGAAATAAGAGAAAGTCACTCAGGAGGAGATTGGGTAACTAGGAAGGGTGGGCACAGGGGTCATGCTGTTTTTGGTCAAAGATTGCTGAACATTCAGTGCAGTGTGGGCAGGTACACCCTTAAATCACCCATCATGAAATGGGAAGATGAGTTAAAAGAGTCTTCCAAAAAAATTCACTGAGCCAAACACAGCCTCTCACAACAAACAATGCCAACTGGTACCACTGATACAGTTGGGTTCCTAGAACACTCACTTAGCAGGGCAAGCTGGTACTACAAGGTGCCCACCCTTCAGAAGATAATTCCAGGGTTTTGGGGTCCCCCCGTCACATATTATTTATCTTTTTTTACTGTCATTTTCCCCCCACGGGAACAGAAGCTCCTTGCGGGCAAGAATTTTCTGTTTTGTTCCCTGATTACTCCCCAATGCCTAGAGAAGAACCTACTACATAATAGGCACTGAGTAAATATTGAATGAATGTGGGAATGCTTAAAATAATCAGTGTGACTTTCAAAAAGATCCTTGATGATTCTATTGTGCAGCCAAAGTTAGGAACCACTGCTCTACAGACTGGTATTCCTGGGTCTTCTTATCTCTTTTTTCTCTAGGTGATGTCATGTATCCCCACAGATAATCATACTGATAATACCCAACCTACTCCAGATTATTCAACTAGCCACTTGACATTACATTTATATGTCTCACCCTAAGATACAGTACACATACACAACACCTAACTTAATTTCACCATACCACATTCTCCTCATCTCAGCCAGTGGTACCACCCTAACTGCCCAATATCTCAAGTCAAGAAATGTAGTCCTATCCTTGATTTCTCTTTTTCCCCTTCGTATCCGACATTTAATCAGAAGGTCTTATTAGTTCTATCACTAAAATATAAGTTGAATACATATATTTCTCCACATCTCCACTAACCATCTCTTACCTGGGAGTCATTTCTACTAATTGGTCTCCCTGTTCCTACTCTTAACCTTGATTTAATCCCTTTTCTACACAGAAGAAAAAATTAATTTTAAAATATAAATAAGATGGTCTTACTTAAAATGCTCCAGTAGTTTCTCTTCATACTTAAAATCCAACTTCTTGGCACAACCCACAAGGCCTACAGCTTACCTGAGTATTTTTTAATAAAGTGAATTTATACCAAATAGGAAAAAAAAAGCTTTTAATAATCTTTCCTAAAAAAATATTTTGGGGAAAGGTACTATAGAAAAAGAATGCTTTAAAGCCTAGTTATGTATACTTCTGGTAGAAAGCATGGTACAGCTGAAAAGTCATTTCGTTAAGAATTAGATCTGATTATGAATGACTTTGGGCTATGGAACTAACAAAACAGATTACTAAAGACAATTTACTAACTTTTCCTGCACTTTAATTTTATTATCTGCTAAAGTATTTCTCAATTCAAATTATATTACAGGGATTTAAAACATCTAAATTTTCCTCCAATCTCCCAGAAAGAGCGAGAACAGGACACAAGAAAGACTGAGAGGATCAGAGCCACAATCTCTGCTGCTTCATAAAAAGGGAAGAGGATCTGACACGTGCAAAGAAAAGGGTTAAAATACTCGATTAGTTGATCTCTAAGATTCCGTGCAGTTCCAGTATTTCATGTCCAAGCAGGAAAAAGGAGTCTGTTATCATTTTCCCTACTGAAACTGAAAATAGCAGAGGGCTTCAGTGGGCAACTTCAGATAATGCTATGCCTCAAGATCCCCCACCTTTTCCTTAGCAAGATAAAGAATGGTTTATTCTGGTGTAATTTATTTTCAAAAAAATAGAATTCTTTTTCAATCGAAAGTACTATTGCTAAAAAGATCTGTCTGCACTTGTCTTTTTGTGTCCAAAAACTACCAAATCAGTCTATTATGTTGGGCTTTTAGGGATTTTTTTTCTCTCATGGGATGGTGGTGATAACCATGGAGGTATAAAAACATCCCTCTATCTTCACTCATAACACTATAGATAAACAAATCTATAGATAAATAAAATAAAAGAATTAAAAAAATAAGCTCCACTACCATCCGGAAATTACCTAGAGGCGAGGTAACAAGACAGTTAAGAGCACTGAAACTGGGTAGTGCCCTTATTCACCAGGTGACCTTGGATAAGTCATTACACTCTCAGTGCTCTAGCTTTCTTATCTGTGAAATGGAGATTATGAATCGAAACTTGTCAGGTGAGACCTGTACAGCAGTAACTACGCTTTCCTTCCATAACGTATACCAACCTAGCCTTCACCCTAAGAGCCAGACAACCCAGTATTCACTATTTGGAAATAAGTCTAATTTTCTTATGTAAAATTCTATCATGCATTTCTTTTTTAAGGACTAGTTATTCAAACGATAAAAACTGACAAAAATTTACTATCTATCTAGAGTCATTTAGTTAATTAAAAGTGAAACACATGTATATTTAGAAAAGGTCTGGAGGGATATAAACGAAAATCTATTAAACACAGTTATCTCTGGCCCTGGCTGGTTTGGCTCAGTAGCCTGTAGCGTCCCGCTAACAGAAAGGCTGCAGGTTTGATTACTGGTCCGGGCAGGTAAATGAGGCAACCAATTGATGCTTCTCTCTTACATCAATGTTTCTCTTTCCCTTCCTCTTTCTCTAACAGCCATAAGAAAAAATGTCCTTGGGTGAAGATTTTTAAAAAAAGTTATTTGTGAATGACAGAAACAAACTAATTTTTATTTTCTTTTTGCTCATCTATAGTTCCTTTTTAAAATTTTTACTTATTGATTTTAGAAACAATAAGTAAAGAGAAGAAAGGAGAGAGAGCAAGGGAATGCTGTTCCATTCACTGATGCAATCATCAGTTGACTCTTGTATGTGCCCTGAGCAGGGATTAAACACACAACCTCAGCCTATCGGGATAACACTCTAACACACTGAGATACCCAGCCAGGGCCTTAATTTTTTCTATAATTAACAAACTGTTTTTGAAATAAGGAAGCCAACTTTTAATGCAATTAATTCAGCAAGCAAATATTCTTTTTATTAACTTCTATTTTTAAATTAAAAATGGAATGTATTAGTACTTATTTATAAACTGACTGAAGTCACACACCTATTTGAAGAGGAACAGCCAAGAACAGTAAGCACGCATGCTAATGTGATCTCAAATTCTGAGTTCTCTTTGAACCCCGATTCTGTAGCGCATATATTCATTTCTTAAATCTTATCAAGATTTCAACGTAAAACTCTCTTGTGCACTTCCAAAATTAAGAAAAAATTACCAATAAGACTTCTATAATCTCTTAACCTCGAATTTCTCTTCTCTTGTTCCTCGCTGACAGATTTCCACTGTAGTTTCATCCTGAAGTATTCATCGCTATAGAAAACAATTTTACACCAAAAACAGCTTACTCTACTTTGAACATTTAAAAAATTTAATTAAGCTTTTCTACAAACAATATATCCAAGTAGTTACAATGCTAGTGAGATTTACCTTTATAAATATGATATTAAAATGTTTCAAGTTATGAAAACAAAGGAAAAATAAAGTTACCTTATACATGTCATAAACTTAAACTACTCATTTAGGCATGACTGTAAGGAAACAGTTGCCTTAACCCTTAATATCATACTGAAAATTATTTCAGTCATCAAATATTTTAACCATGAAAGTTTCTAAATAATCTACACTTTGTAAATCTATACTTTGTTGTTTTTTTAAATGTGACAAGCTTACTGCAAAGTTGTTGAAGTGAAAATGTCTTAGAAGGACTGGTGAGAGTGTTGAAGAGAAAGAACTGTCTGAGAATTTGAATATGTACATAATGATTAGGAGTGACCTTTAAATCAAAAGTTAGACTGATGAGGTGAGAATAAGTAGTGTACCTAGAAAGTTGTAGTTTTTCTTCTCAAATCTGAGAAATTGTTTAAAAATAGAAACACTCTTCCAAAACGAATGAAAGACCAGTTTATGTTACAAGAGCACAAGAAAAATTACTTAAATAACCTAAATAGCAAATATATTTATGAGCCATTTTTATAATTTCAAAAAAAATTCAAAAATAAATCAAGATGAATATTTTAAATTTTTTAATTTTTTGATTTTAGAAAGAGGAATGAAGAAAGAGACAGAGAAACATCGATTTGTTGTTCCACTTATGTATGCATTCATTGGGTGATCCTTGTATGTTCTCTAATGAGAAATCAAACCCACAACTTTAGCGTATCAGGACGATGTTCTAAACAAATGAGCTACCAGCTATGACTGAGTGAGATATATTTTAAAATCCAAATCTTATTAGTTATTTTTCAAGTATGCAATATGTTTTTACAAAGGGACTGAAATATTTTTTAACATCTTTCTACATATTCACCAACATAACTGCAATGAAGTCTTTCTAATAAACATTTCTGGTCTGAAATAACTATGGTGCTCAATTTTTTTTGACTATTACGAAAGTTCAGTATGAAAATGCATGCCCTGGCTAGTGTAGCTCAGTGGACTGAGTGCTAGCCTGAGAAGTGAAAGGCTGCCACTTCCATTCCCAGTCAGGGCACATGCCTGGGTTGGGGGCCAGGTCCCCAGTAGGGGGCATGCAAGAGGCAACCAATAGATGTATCTCTCACACATCAATGTTCTTCTCCCTTTCTTTCCCCTCCCTTCCGCTCTCTCTAAAAATAAATAAATAAAATCTTAAAGGAAAATGCATATAACTCAATTTTTATATTGTATTAAAAGCAGGTGCTATGGAGAGGGGACGTGTGGAAGCAGTTGGTTTCTCTGGTGAACACAGACATTCTTTATACTCTTTCCGAGGCTTCTAACATGACGATAGAATTTCCTTGTATTACCACCATTCCAATATTGTTCTGTTGCCCACTTAGTTGCCCTCTCCACTTTCATCTGTCACAAGATTCCTAAAGGGATCAAATCCCCTCAATATCCCTAGACACATCTGCCACCACTTACTTTCAATGATAACTTCTTGTCCGTATTTTTTAACTTGGGAGGGTGAACTTTACTGATGGTGTCTACTCAGCAATCCCAAAGATACCTCCAAAGAGGATCTGTGGCCTCCCTCACACTGGTGCTCATAATTTTTAAATTAAAAAGATAAAAATTATTTTCCCACCCTTTACTAATTTGTATGGGTGAGTTATCTGAATTTCTTAGATGAACATATAAAGACAATTACTTACGTTTTTTGTTTTTGTAATTTTGTTCTTTCCTCCTTGGTACTGTCCCAAGGAAAGTAACCCAGAAGAAATTTCCATGCCTGCTTTCTCAATGCATGACTCAGTCCCTGAAGAAAACATGTATAGTAAACACATTCACGAAAAAGAATACAATACTCCAAGTTCACAAAACTTGCATTTAAATAAATAGGTAGACTAATCTAGCTCAAACAATGCAGAGTATACAGTAGACTGTATAGCAGACAGTAGAACTGCCAAGTCTTTTGAAGCCCAATCATTACTAGGTAAGGCAAGTACCACTGAGGTACATACATGTCTCCTTCATATAACCCATAAAATGTCAAGTTAGGAGAAATATCTCTCCTTAGGCTTAATGGTCTTCCCCCATCTGACATCAGGGACATCACGAGCACCTCACTCTGTTCTACAGGGATTTTAAGGCAACATTTTTCAAAAAGGACTTTATTCCCTTCCCCCTATCCACAAAAAGAAAAAGAAAAATTGAATACCAGCAGTTTAAAATACAATCCTTTTTTTTTTCTTTTTTAATTTATTTATTTTTTTATTCAGTTACAATTGTCTGCATTTTCTCCCCTTCCCTCCACCCCACCCCAGCCAGTCCCACCTCCCTCCCCACCTCTACCCTCCCCCTTGATTTTGTCCTTGTGTCCTTTACAGTAGCTCCTATAGACCCCTCTCCACTATCCCCTCCCCACTCCCCTGTGGCTATTGTTACAATGTTCTTAATTTCAATGTCTCTGGTTATAATAAAATACAATCCATTTTAAAGTATTTACCCCTCTAAATATCATCTGCTTCACATTATCTACATTCAAAATTCTTCCTTCAGAATCAATATTCTTAGTCCATTCTTCCACTGATACTGGCTCTCTCCTTTGAACAACAGGTCGTTCTCCCAAATCAATCTAAAATAGGAAGATAAGTAATAAGGAGTACACTTCTAACCAGTGAAATGAAATCAAGGTATAGAGAAACTTAAAATAAAATTACTCAGAAATGTTCTAACATTATTAATATCTTCCCTTATTTTCCAATATTTAGTTCATGAACTAAAACAACTAGCATTCCATACATTTTTTCCCTCCTACTAAACATACATATAATGAGGTTATAAATTCAGAGATGGGAAAACATTTGCTATTTTGTGTTTCAATTACATGCAGAACAGTTAACATGTAAATTCTATAAGGGAGCCTTCAAACTAAATGGTACGCTATATTATCAAAAAACAGTATTATCACATTAATCATATTCTAAAATTAGCTTTTCTTCCAAACTAAAATTTGTAGCTCTCAGAATTGATTCATGATCCGTTAGCTCCACTGGATATTTTCTATAGTTTTTTATTCAATTAATAGATGTTGGTAATTTAAAAATGCCATTTGTAAGATAAGCCCCTTAATTAAGTACCACAATTTAGGTATTTATAATGTTCTAACTATAACTATGTGCAGCCTAGCACTGTAGCAAATTTAAAAGTGTTGTTGAGCATTTATATAAAGATTGGTCATAATTCAGGGCCAAAGTCCATCTTATCTGAAAAAGAAAAGATTCCCATGAGAATAAAGGCCTTGGAGTAGTAGTGCCCTGACTGGCTGCCTCTGGTGTCTACTAAGAAAACATAAATTAGGAACAGAACTAGGGATAACATGCTAGGGTCACTATTTACTCACTGCTATGCACTCAATGGAACCACCAACCTGTTCATCATCATCAAAAGGTAATCAGATCATTCCAATAAGAGAAACCACCTTGCAAAGAGAAATGGAGTCCAAACAGGAAATGGCAAGAAGCCTTTTAAAGACATATCTTTGTCTCTAAGGACAAACTGCTACATCCAACAGGATTGTTGTCCCTTTATAATACATCTCATGGCTTCCATGAGGAAGAATTAAAAACAAAACTACAGCAGCTTCCTGGTGGATCCACGGACCTTCAGAAGCAAGACAACAGCACTGGCTTTTCTTACTCTGAATAACCCAAGTAAAAGGGACGACTTCTCAGATGTTATGATGGTACAACTTTTGGGAAAAGTGATTGAATTGGAAAACTGAACAGAGGGGAAAGTATTTTTTGCCCCTCATTATTTGTGGGTCAAAAAATACTTTCTCCTCAACCTGATCTGAATGCTGTGAAAGCACCAGGAACTCCAGATGATGGAGTGGCCTGATGTATGTTCATGCAAAATACCTTAACAAGATTTATTGAGACTTCCATTAAAAAGTGGTGCTATGGATCAAGGTCTGGCATTGGGTGGAGGAGCAGAATTTGTTACAGCACATAATTTCAGGTTAATGACTAGAGAGTTAGATCAGATTTGTTCACAAAGAGATGGGTATAGTACCAAGCTGGGGCTGTACTACCTCGCTGGATGAAATTATCAGTAGTGGACAGCTTTTAAGTGTTAAGTGCGGCCCTCAACTGGATTCAGAACAGGCTTTAGCTTTAAACTTAGGGATGGTCAAAGAGGTCTTCCAGTCTTCAGATGAAACTGAGTATCCAGAAGAGGCATAAGAGTGGCTAGAGTAGTTTATCAAAGGGCCACTGGAAGTAATCAGAGCTTTGAAAAGTTCTGTTTTTTCAGTCAAAGAAGCTTTATTCCCAGGAGACTTTACAGACCAAAAGAGATCTTTTAAGAACAGTTTGGGGTGGACCCACGAATTTAGAGGCTATTTACTAGGAAAGGAAAACTTTGTAGGTAGTTGTTTTTAATTATGGCCTACTATACCTCCAATGAATATGCTGAATAAATATTAAATATGAATGTCGAATTACTTGGAATGGTACTTCTAGTATCTGGGTTTGTTTTTAACAATTTTTTGAACACCTAAACTCTTTGGCATACTTTTAAGTAAACAGTAGTCCCCACCTTATCTGCGGGGGATAGGATCCATGACCCCCAGTGAATACCTAAAACCATGGATGGTACTGGACCCTACGTGTACTGTTTTCCTTTACTTACATGCCAATGATGAAGTTTAATTTCTAAATTAGGCATATTAAGAATTAACAACAATAACTAATAAAGCAATTATAACAGTAGAAAAAAGTAATCACAGAAAAGAGATCCAACATTAATGAACAGAAAATATATGTAGTAATCAAAAAAACAAACCAACAATTTGGTGGCAGGACAAGTGTTAGTTGTTAGATGTTAGTTAGCAAAAAGTTATTTATAAGAAAGAATTATGAGAAAGAGGCAGATATAACCAAAATTGAGTTTCTATTTGTATAGCATTCATAGATGTTTAAAAACATTCCTCCTATTAAAATATAAGATTTGCATTAATATAAATCTCCACTCACTCTTGTGATGACTTCAAATCCTGGTTCTTCTTGTTGATTTATCTTTAAACCTGGAATAGCATCACTAAGAAAATCTGCCATTTCTGAAGGTGGTCGTTGATGTGTAGAGGGATCGCTGCCTCTCAAACTATCAAAAATGTAGTTTGTAACTTTGGAAAATCCTACCATAGTTGCGGTATAAGGATCCTTTTTAATTTTCTATATAGTAGAAAAAAATATTAGCATTATTTATTCAAATAAAGAATAAAAATACCTCATGATGGGTAAAAGGGCAAAGTTTTTTAAAAGGGGAATAATCAGAACTAAAACAGAGTGTTCTAAGATTTTCTTAAAATTTTATTTTTTTCTGAGAAGAAAAATTTTAAATTTCTCAGCCAATCTTTTCATTCTGTTAAAACAGTATATTAAATGGCAAATTAATGCTACTGATTGAATTGCAGATAAACAAGTGATTTGCAGGCTTCATTCAATCTGCACATCAGAAACATATGCAGTGCTTACTTGCCATTGGTGAATGGCCCACAACAGCTTTCTTCTGTCTAGCAGTCCTGCCTTCACAAAAAAATATATTTCTTGAAGTGAACAGCACCATACGAGTCTAACAAAAACATTTGGTAGCTAAGTTTAAAAGCTCATAATATTTAAATATTAGCTGATACTTTCACCTAACTATATGATTAGTAAGCCGTGCTAATAAGAATACTTGGTTCTGGGCAGTGCTGTCCTGGAAAACAACAAAAGCCTTTTCTATTGCTAGTTACTTCTAAATCCCAAACTGCTTGATTATTCATATTTAGCAAAAATAGTTACTTCTTTAATGTTCATCTTTAAAATGAGTATTTTGCACAATAGGAAAAACTGTTTCCTCACTTTTTATTTTAATCAGTGTTTAGCTCTCGTTTTTTTCCTTCTCTTACTCATCTCAGAACCAAGAAGAGAACACCTGGGAAAGAGTAAGCACTCAAACATTTGATGAATAAATAAGTGAATAAATGAATGAATAAACCACCATTTTGTTAGTTTACATAGAAATCTGAATGAAAATAAATTAACTTTTATTTTATCTGTGTTAAGTGAATATTTTTAGTCAAATTCAAGAATACACTCAAATACTTTAAGGGAAATTAGACCCTACTTAAATGGAAAATAACAATTCAAACCAGATTTTGCCTAAGTTTATCATTAATGAATTCAAGTGGCTTGCCCAGTGACCTTTCACTTAATCAATGAAAGCTATGATAATAAAAATCTACTGATGCCCAATTTCAGTATAAAGGAAAACAGTGCCTTAAGAGTAACTAAGAACCAAGGAAGCTTTTGAGTCTAACAAATAATAAGAAACATACTATTATTTCTATAAAATTAGAGGATAGTTTTATAAATTTTATACACAGAGAGACATTTGCCTCATTCTGTATAATCTGAGAAAGTTGGGAGGTGGGGTATATAAAATAAAGGAGACAGATTTACAAATGAACAATACAGGACATATTTAAAAAACATACTTGTATTAAACCATATGCTGGTTCATCAAGAAGATTTTCAAAAGACTGTGAAAGACTCTTATTCTGACAATTCACAAGGAGTGTTCTTTTATCCTGTGGAGATCTGTAATAAAAAGAAGGCATGTGTTAAAAACACTAGCAAACTGCATCAATTACTACCTGAATAACTACTAGTACATAGCTACTTTTCCTTAACAAAAACAAAAAAACTTAAATGTCCAGTTTAAGAACTGTTTCCCATTTATGCAATAGTAACAAATACTTAGGAACTACCTTGAGTCCCAAAACTACATGACACATGAAATATTAAATTAACAAATATGAAAGGGTTGAAGTATATTTTTATTCTAGGCAAAGCCAAGAGTACTAATTGTAATGAACTCAAATTCTTGTTCAGAATTATAAATAGTAGAAAATCTTGCAAATATATCTTCCTTTATTATCATAAAAAAACTAAAGTAAGTCAAAATACATTTTAGGATTCATCAGGATATATATGATATATACACTATAGGAAATGTCCTATTTTGAAATTGTTCCAATTTCATTCCACAGCTTGGTAGTATTGTATACAAGATACTAAAAATCAAGATATGACTTCCAGCCAAGATGGAGGCATAGGTAGATACACTTTACCTCCTTGCATAACCAAAAGAAGACAACAAAAAATTTAAAAACAAAAAATAACCAGAACTGCCAGAAAAATCAAACTGTATGGAATTCCAACAATCAAGGAGTTAAAGAAGAAACATTCATTCAGACTGATTGGAGGGGCAGAAACAGGCAGCCAGGGCAGAGAGAACACAGGACAAGGCGGCAGCAGCTGGAGGATCAGGCAGACCCACATTTGCGTGAGGATAAACCGGGAGGAACAAGTGGGGAACAATAGAGACCGCACAACCCAGGGTTCCAGTACAAGAAAAGAAAGCCTCAAAACCTCTGGCTGTAAAAACCTGTGAGTGCGGCCATGGGATAAACCCCCCGCTTCACAGGAGAATTCCCTCGAGAGACCCACATGGTCCTAGAACAAACAAAAACCTACCCACCCAGGAATCAGCACCAGAAGGGCCCAATTTCCTTGTGGGTAGCAGGGGAAGTGACTGAAAGCCACCGAGAGCTGAGCAAGCAGCACTGTTCCCTCTGACCCCTCCCCCACATACAGCACCACATTGCATTGATGTGGGTTGCCCCACCCTGGCAAATACCTAAGGCTCTGCCCCTTACAATGTAACAGATGCACAGAGACAGAGAAATATGGCCCAAATAAAAGAACAGATCAAAAATCCAAAAATAGAACTAAGCCATGAAGAGATAGCCAACCTATCAGATGCACAGTTCAAAACACTAGCAATCAGGATGCTCACAAAACAGTTGAGTATGGTCACAAAAAAGAGGAAGAAGTGAAGGCTATGCAAAGTGAAATAAAGGAAAATGTACAAGGACCCAACAGTGACAGGAAGAAAACCAGGACTCAAATCAACAATTTGGACCAGAAGGAAGAAATAAACATTCAACCAGAAGAGAATGAAGAAACAAGAATTCAAAAAAAAATGTGGAGAAGCTTAGCAACCTCAGAGACAACTTTAAACGTTCCAACATTCAAATCATAGGGGAGCCAGAAGGAGAAGAGGAAGACTAAAACACTGAAAACTTAATTGAAAAAATAATAGAGAACTTCCCTAATCTGGCAAAGAAAACACACTTCTAGGAAGTCCAGGAAACTCAGAGAGTCCCAAACAAGTTGGACCCAAGGAAGCACACACCAAGGCACATCATAATTGCACTACCCAAGATTAAAGATAAGGAGAGAATTTTAGAAGCCGCAAGAGAAAAGACAGTTACCTACAAAGGAGTTCCCATAAGACTATCAGCTGACTTCTCCAAAGAAATCTTCTAGGCAAGAAGGGGCTGGAAAGAATTCAAAGGCATGAAAGGCAAGGACCTACATCCAAGATCTTTTGATATCCATCAAACCTATCATTTGGAATGTAAGGGCAGATAAAGTGCTTCTCAGATAAGGTACAGTTAAAGGAGTTCATCATCACCCAGCCCTTATTATATGAAATTTTAAAGGGGCCTATCTAAGAAAAAGATGATGATCAAAAATATGAACAGGAAAATGACAACAAACTCACAACTATCAAGAACTGAACCCCAAACAAAAACAAAAACAAACTAAGCAAACAGAACAGGAACTGGAAATGGAGATCACATGGAGGGTGGGTTATCAGCAAGGAGGGGGTGGGGAGAAGAATGGAGGTAAAGGTACTGGGAATAAGAAGCATAAATGGTAGGTACAAAATAGACAGGGGTAGGTTAAGAATAGTATAGGAAATGGAGAAGCCAAATAACTTACATGTACAACCCATGGACATGAACTAAGGAAAGGGGGAATTCTGGTGGGAGGGGGTGTGCAGGTGCAGGTGAAAGGGAACAAAGGGGAGAAATAAATGGGACAACCGTAATAGCATAATCAATAAAATATACTTTTAAAAAATTTTTAAATTCTAATTCTGATATAAAAAATTATAAGATACAATAGATTAATTTTCTGTTAAAGATCATTAATTATGCTCACCATAATTATTAAGACACACAAACATATTTAAGAAGGTTATAACATACAGTTCAGTAATATTTTTTAGTTCTTGTTTATCAAACTTTGCACACAAGTTTTTCCTATTTCTTAACAGCTACAGAACAAATAAAATTCATTCCAAATAGACAGCTGTCTAATTTCAAGTAATCAGATGAATTATCCATTTTTTCTATTCAATAAGTTTGATAACTTAGTTATAATGAACCCACAAGTTTTGTGTTTAAAATAAAAGTTAAATGTTATTTTGCTGATATCTATCTCTAGTGTATTATAAATGTTTGAGATAAAAACTTTAATAACAGTTATCTCCTCTCAATTCTCACATAACAGGATGCAACAGCAATGGAAGGGGAATATGAAATCCAAAACAGTATCTTATTCTTAGATATTCAGAAACAGTACTTAATCTACAGAGACAATAGGAGCGTTAAGCCCCTTGGCTTTTTAAAAGTAGCTGAGGTTGAGTCATTGGAAGGAGGGGGGAAACATCACTTGAAAATGTTCAACTTTCATTAAACAGCGTTTTTTGAACACTTATGGGGTCACACTCAACAGGAAGACCTAGGGGTTCTCACAAGGTATTTTCAAATGACAGATCAACTTCTAAGTGTGACACCAGAACAATAACTGATGTAGACAACAGTTTTTCCTAGCTGCTGGCACAGTACTTATTATTTTGTTTCTAACAATAAATTAAGTCCAATTATTTCTTTAAAATCCAAATAAAAATTGGTCATGAAGTCAAAACACCAGCTTTGTGTGGAGAAGGGGAACAAATGTACAACCTTCAACTATCTCGACTCAGATCATTATTACAGCTACAAACCTAAAGCTATAGCCAGGAAACTGTAGAATGGAAGAAATGACTGCCTAACAAACAAGCAACCACAGATAATTTTTAAAAAGGAAGGATTTTTTTTTATACCTAATGCTCTATGAAGAGGGGCTGGGAGAAGCTCTAGGAGGAGAGATATAAGAAATTTATGACTTAGTTGTCCCTAAAGAAATCAACAAAACATTTTTTTAAAGTACGTAAGTCAAAACACAAGTAGTATATTGGTAGGCAATTGCAGAGCTCATCAAAAAGAGGGCTGGCATTCTAAATATTGTTCATTTCCACCTGCCAGGTTATCACATTGATTTAATCTGGGAAGATTCAATGTTATAGATTTATAAGTATTATATTTATGTATTCTGGAATTATTATGGGTTTTAGGAAGTTGATCTCTCATGATAACATTATTCAAGACTTTCAAGCTCACTGCAGTAGTAAGACAAAACTTTTAATGGTACTAATGTTAGTAATTCTACCAGAGCCCACTAAATGGCTTAAAGAAATCCATAGTCTAGTATCACAACTATTGAAGCCTATCTCCTAAAAACTCTCAAGTACTTCCCAAGCTTTTGAGGGAGCCTCTCCCAAAGACCTCAGTATAAGTTCAGAAATTATTAGAATTTAAGAATGTGTGTGCACTGAGATGCAGAAGTAACTATTTTATATTGCCACTGAGAATGACCAATATGTAAAGATAAAGCAGTAAAAATTTCATTGCAAAAGTTATCAATCAGGAAGATTACTAAAAGGGTACATAATATTTACAACAAAACTATACATAAGATTGGCTCATACAAAGTGGGGCAAAATTAGGTTTACAGTTGTGAGTACACAAGAGTTTATTCTGTATTATTAGTTATTAATTGTATTTTCCATATGAACAACCCTTTCCATATGAGAGATAAATATCTCTCACAGGAAATAAATGAGGGTATGTAACTTAATCTTGTCAATAACTGATACAATGAGTTTGGCTTTTAAGAAGAACATTTTACTGCTTGGAAATTTATGTATTTATACAAAAATGGCCCAATATATAATATATTTTTTACAGTGTTTATTAAAGATTTTATTTATTTTTAGAGAGAGGGGAAGGGAATAAAAGAGAGGAAGAGAAACATCAATGTGTGGTTGCCCCTCGGGCACCCCCTACTGGGGGGACCTGGCCCGCAACCCAGGCATGTGCCCTCACTGGGAATCGAACTGGAGATTCTTTGGTTTGCAGGCTGGTACTCAATCCACTGAGCCACACCAGCCAGGGCGAATACACAATATAATTTTAGTGGAAACAATAACCTTCATTCATATCCTACAACCAACTTGGCTCCAGAAAGGTCACAAAAATGTATTTGCAGCTCATTTTTTTACCCATCTGTGTGTTCATGCCATTAAATTCATTTGGGGAAGTGTTAGAAAGACAACATGGCCAAAGATGCAAGCCACATTCTTCAATTTACATTAAGGAGAGAAAAAAATAACATGGCCTGACTGATTTTTCCTCTATTGGTTTTGAACTCAGAGGAAGACAAGGAGGGAGTGTCCAGACATAGACTGGCTGGCATCCCAGTGACGATGTTTAAACCAAGGTTTTCCTAGACTACTCTTCCTCCTTTTGGTCTCTACAACAATCTCTACCACAGAAATATGACTCTAGAAACATCGTTTTCCTTAGGATAACTACTACAGTGACAGAAAATGAGAGCCACATGGCTGACACCCAGTTTAAAAAAAAATGGGAGGGGGCATATCTGGGGATTTTTATTTCTTTGGACTTTAACTTAATTGGGAATTCCATTTATTTGGATAATAACTAATGAACACAAATAATAATGAACTCTAATATCTCCCTAAGTATCTGATAATGGCAATTTGAGACTTCTTTTATATTGGTGACTGCTTGTCTGGATTATCTACATTCTAACACTTGGACTGAACATATAATCTCTGGTGAACTATGAGGCTCATAGTAATTGGTCAAAATTTATGATAGGAAAGAGAATAGGGAGTGCTAATTTTCAGCTAATTGAACTCCAAGGACAGAGGAGCCTTGGAGTTAAAATACCTGATGTACTATTCGTATACATATAAACCCTTCAGGTGGCAAAGAGTAAACTGACCCCCACTGTCACAGAAGAATACACAATGGAGGAGTGCCTGGTACTGGGGTGTAGCTTTCGAAGGACTTACTTTAAACTGCTATCTCCTCACCCCAAAACAGCCACATCCTTGATTGACCAGATACTTAATGATAAAGCCCAATGGGAAAAGGCAAGAGAATGGGAAGAGACAAGAGAACAAAGTGTAAGGAGGTTAGTCTCCTCTGCTTTTTCTCTCTGACCAGGTCATTAAAGACAGTAGTTAATCAGATATGCTCATATAGTGTTCCATTTTATTCTCCACTTATTTAATCTCATCTTCTCTCAGGGCTTCAATTACTACTGACACAAAAAATTATGTATGTATGTTATCTTATTAATTATCCTATTATATGCTCTCATAATGCTATATGTCTCTTATCAAATAAACTTACTACAGCTGAAAATTTACACATATTTGTATAAGCAATGTTAGTCTCTCCCACAATAGTACAAAATCCATGAAGGCAGGGTTCATATCTTTTTTCATTATTGCTCTCTTTCCAGAACTGGGCACAGTTCCTCAAAATAAATTAGTTGTTGAATTAAAAAAAAATAGGGGGAGAAAGAGGAACAGCATTCCCATAATTTCATGTTTCCAAATGGAAATAGGCACTTGTTCTAAAAAACTCTCTTTCCTCACAGGGACACATCTGATTGCTGAGATCACGAAAGAATAAGATGGATTCCTGGCATAATCCCACCCAGCTCTGTCCTTCTCTTTGACCTGCCTGCCAACAGAAAAAGTGGTCTCTAGTCTACTCTCATTCCCACTGTAAGTGATCTGTCCTCACTAGGGAGACCTGCAGTTGTCCAAAAGTGACAAAAACTAGTTGACTTCAAAACAAATTCGGGGTGAATTATTATGCAGCCGTGTATCTAAGCCTCACCAATAATGGTATATTTTTTATCACTAACTGTCTGATTTTTGTATTTATTTCTCAACTATTTACAAATGCAGGAAAGCAAAAGTTTCACTCAGAGCCCTCATTAAAACATCACAAGCACACCTTCAAGCTACACAGTACATTATAACGGGATTGCTGTAAATCCTTGAACCCATCCAGGATAGAAAACTCCTACCTCTTGGACTAAAATTGTTTCCTTCTATTTTTCTCTTTGGAATCACACAAAACAAATGTACAATTTACTTATTATAACAACACTTTCAAAATTATTTGTAGAAGTTAACGTGCCATTTATTCATTCAACTAAGATTGACTGTGCAAATATGTGTTATGCACTGTGGCTAGAACTCAGGAGACAATGTAAATAAGACAGAAGCAATCCCTGTCTTTATGGACTTACACTCTAGAGCAGAATATTAAAGAATAGACAAAATTATTTTACTCTGTTAAGGGCCATGAAGGAAGCTAACAAGGGACTGAGACAGTGAAAAGGAACGCGCATGGGAACCTACAGACAATGGGAGAGGAGACATGCAGGAAAGCCCCTCGAGGAAGCGCCATTAAACTCAGACCTCCACGATCAGAAATCAAAAAAAATATTCCACATAAAAGAAACAGCACATGTAATGACCCTAAAGCAAGAAAGCACTGAGTGCTTTAGGGACTGAAAGAAAACCATGTGGCTAGACTACAGAACAGAATAGTGTGAGATGAGGTTTAAGAGATGAACAGAACCAAGATAGGGCAGGAAGTTTGGGTTTTATTTAATGTTACACCAAAACTCCTCTTCTTCAAGTTAAATTGCCACATCCTTCTAATGTTTTTCATGATAACATTTTGATTGTTTCATAACACTAGTCATATTTTCTGTGTAGTAGTTAGTCTAACACATTTAAAAAGAAATGCTTAAAACTAATTCTCCAAAGTATGACCCCACCAGTGAAGAGCAGAGAGGTTCTACTTCATCCTCGATTCTATGCTTTAATCAAGTCTCAGACTGAGTGAGCTCTTTTATGCCTGTTACATCACAACACTGATTAATACTGAGCTTGCTATACAGCTAAAACCCCAAGTCTTTAACACCTGCTATTCAGAGAGCCAAACCTTCTGCCTCAATCATGACAGTGCCCCTCCTGAAATCTATTTAACCCCTTGGGTGGTAGCCTATTCATAGCTGCTCACTTGAAGTTCAAGATCCAAGTACTACCAATCAGACCGGACTTTCTTACGGTTAATGGTACTGATCAGCATACCTAGTGCCAGGCAGAAGTGATCAACATGATAGGGGAGTAATTTCATTCAAGAAAACACAAAGAACACAATGTCAATGTCTTCCAACTTTTGGATCACTCCTAGCTTTTTATATAATCTAAATTTAGGTACGATAAAGTAAGAGCATTTCTCTATTTTCTATTAAAAAGTGAGGACATTATTAATGAAGTTAACAATCATCCCTTCAGTTCCCCATGCTAAAAAATCTCAACTTCCTTCTTTTCACCTCCACATATCCAATCAGTCACAAACTCCAACCTTAAACATTTGTCTAACACTTGGATCTTTCTTGTCACCCTCCTATTTCATGCCATTATAATCTCGTCTGGATGACTGCAACAACTTGCTGATGTAATTTACAAACTCCTTCATGTTCTGGCCTTTTCCCAGCTCTTTGGTCTAATCTCTGCATTTGGCACCCTCCCTTCCCTCACTATGCAAACCTGTGATATTCAATTACTGTTCTGACATTACACCACGTTTTACGCTCTTCCCTTTACCTAAAACATCTCTCCCTCTTAATATTTCCTTCCCTTTCATGCTAATGTTCACTCATTTGTGAGGTCTGAATTTAGATGTCACTTCCTCAGAAGGTATTCCCTGACTCCTACCCAATCTGCAATCTGAATGAGGTACACTTCCTCTCTTCCTGGGAGATGCCAAAGTACCTACCTCATACCTCCTCCACCTTAGGTCCTGAGTTTTAATGCCATTTAGTGGTTGGCAACCTTCACAAGGATGGAAACTCTCAGATATCCAGAAATGTGCCTGTTTTGTTCACTACTAAATATCAAGCAACTAGCACAGTGCTCTGAACATAACTGATACCCAAAATATATCTGATGACAGCGAAAGCAAGAGAGACTATGTGTATCCAAAGGCACAGAGATGAATAAATGTAAGATACAAGATTTCTGAAAAATGAGGAAGCCCTATCTGCCATACTTATAAATTATAAAGGGCTTAAACTTAAGGGCCCAACTTAAAGTTTGCAACACTTCAGATAAAAATTCTACGTTTAAAAGAAACTATGTAATAAAAGGTAAATTTGGTAAATACATAATCCGTAAGTTATTGATGAATCATCATTCATTTAAATGTGCATAAAAATACAGAACACTCTTTTCTTTAAACAGTAATAAGGTGATAGGTAGCTGATACACATCACTCAAATGGAAAAATTTTATGCAGTTATTCATCCAAAGCAGTCAAACCTCAGAAAAATCAAAACTGCTTGTGCCCTGATACACACACAGGTTACTGATATCCAATGACAAGTAAAAATATTTTGTCTTGGGACCAACACAACAATTCAATTTTAATAAGTAGAAAGTAATTTGATACTTACTCACACAATACCACATATTTTTCAAGAGAGTCAATCAGTAGTTTGCTGTCTCCTTGATGAAAGTGCAGAGCGGGGAGAACGACGTCGTCCTTTAGACAGAATACCAGATATGACCAGCCCATACCCTCTTTGCTTTGCTTGATTGATTTCAGGTCTGTCAAACTGAACAGGAATGACCATTTGCTTTTCCCATTTCTATGACTTGGAGTATCTTAAAAATAAGAAAGTGGGGCAAAAAATTTTTTTCACCTTTTTAAAAGGTACTCACAGTGATCTTCATGATTGATTAACAGGAATTTGTTGACCCTAGGGTATGACTATACCATTATCACTATGGCTTCCACCTGTATTAAAAATGGCATCATAGTTTTTAAAAGAATAATTTCTTAAATAATGACCCTATTGCACAGAAATCTGAAAGGTTATCCACATTTAAATATAAGCTTTGCCCAAAATGAACACAGTTTTGAAAGCAGGCTGGCTGGTCTGAATTTGCAGCACCACCACCTTACAAACTGAATGATCGGAGTAAATAACTGAACTTTTCTGAGTCTCCATTTCTTCATCTGTAAAATGGAGATAATTATACTTACTTCCCAATGTTATTCTAAGAATTAAGACACACAATACCTCTCAACTAACTAGGTACAGTGCAAAATATACAGTAAATACTCAAAAAATGTTCATCTTTTCCACTCTCCCCAAATATGAATGGTATGATGCTCTTGGACAGTCATTTAAAACAAAAAGCAAAATCAAAGCCTTTATTTCCCTTACTTCCTTTTGCAACTATTTCTACTAGATTACACTAGTAGAATATGGGTAAGTATACCAGCAAAATAATTACATTGGAATGAATAAACTATTATTTTTTGAAAACCCCAAAAAACAGTGGGGAATTAAGAGTGAAAAGATCTCTAAGTTGTGAATGTTTCAAAGAGAATGAGTACATTAAATCTTCCTGCTAAATCAATCTGTTACTAAATTAAGACCTCAGTTCAAACCAACTATAGTTATATGAAAATAAAGCATTTTCTGAGTTTGTGGGCTGTTTACAGAAGCTTTAAATCCTAAGTGTATGAACAATATCATAATTGATAACAAGCAACTTAAAGATTACCTATTTAAATAAAAATTTAGAGAATGGGAAAATGTTATGCTTCTCTCATTAATGCATATAATTAATTTCTAATCTATAATTTCCAATCATTTTATTTTAACATTTTAACTTAGACATAAGCATGTCACATCTCCGAAATTTTTTAAAAATCCTTTCCCTAATGTTATTTCCTAAGAAGTGTCATACTATTCTGTTATTCAAGATCTTCATTAATTCTGTCCCATACTATCAGTTCTACAAAGATAAACTGCATAGATAATACATGCTTCTAGAACTCAACCAAAGCATAGGTCAATTGGTATTAACCTGCATGTATATCACCTTCTTATATAGTGAGGAACACTATAGCTCCATCACCTCCAAAAGATCTTTTAAACTGACGCAAAGAAATCTGTAACTTACAGAAATCTCTACCTGTAAGGAATACAGGCACAATCACTATTTCATGGACACTCTGGCAAGTACCCTTTCAAAGGAACCCCAGAAAGGCTAAAGTAACACACCAGTTCAAATGGTGAACTCATATGTAAGGCTACAACTAGGTTAAGTGCCATGTTCCCACTTGGCTACTACACATCATGTTTTACTGGAATTTATATAAAGCTGATAACACTACTACGAGCTAAAATCAAAATGAGAACAATTCTACAATTCCAACGTCTTCATGAATCATTTAAGTGTGAATATACTTGGACTACCTAGAAAGGATACATATTATTATATGATCTGCAAAGACCAAAAATATTTTCATAGCAAAAGAGCAATGAATAACTAGATATAAACAATTCTTTACATAAAACTCTTAAATTATGCAAAAAGTGTTTAACCCAAATTAATGTAAGAAAATCATGTGGAGAATATTAAATAATAAATGCAGGTTATATGAATCATGAGGGAGTTTGTACATTTTCAAAAGCAAAAATTTTACACAGATTTTCCTTCATTAATGAGAGACAACACACATTACATATTAAATAAAATAGAAAATGCCTCACACGTTTCCTTAAACTGCTGATAAATGATAAGAGAAACATTTCAAGTCAATTCTAGACATTCCTTTAATAGAATATAAGCTTCATGAGAACAGGAACTTTATCTTGTTCACAACTTCATCTCCAGGTCCTAGAAGAGTGACTACATACAATCAGTACTCAAAATGCTTAGAATAAATGAATAATCTAATATCAAGGCAACATGAAAGTAATCTTCAATTTAATCTATCACTAATAGCTAACCAGAAATAAATGGTTACAAAGAAAAACTAACAGAAACCAAGAGTTAGCTAAAATTTTCTTCTTTATCCTTACAGAAAGGTAAACAAAACTAGTTCTGATGAACTTACTACGTTACCAAACACGTGTGAAAAACATCTCCAACACACTGAATTAACATCAACGATATGACATTTTAGATACTGCGTTTAGAGAATCCCGGCAGTCTGTTGCTCTGGGAATATGTATTCCCAAACATTTGATCTGGTACATAAAAACAAAGACTTAGCAGCAGAAACTCTTAAGAAATATAAAGTTGTGGGGGAGGGAGGTGGGTTCAGCTGGGGTGGGGTGGAGGGATGGGGAGAAAAGGCATACAACTGTAATTGAATAACAATAAAAATTTTTTTTAAATGGAAACATAAATATATATTTTATATATATATATATATATATATATATATATGTAAAGTTAAGTAAGTCCCTGATACTCAATTTTTTAAAGGTTTATTCCAAGTTTTCTTTGCGAATCACCAAAGAGTTAAAAAAAAAAAAAGATTATAATAATGAACAAGAAATTTATTTTAAAATGCTATTTAAAAATATGAAAATGGCCCTGGCTGGTGTGGCTCAGTGGATTGAGCACCAGCCTGCAAACCGAAGGGTCACTAGTTCAATACCCAGTCAGGGCACATGCCTGGGTTGAGGGCCAGGTACCCAGTGAGGGGGTGCATGAGTGGCAACCACATATTGAGTTTCTCCCTCTCTCTTTCTCCTTCCCTTCCTCTCTCTCTAAAAATAAGTAAAATCTTTATAAAATTAAACAAATAAAAATATGAAAATGTTTCATAATGGCATCTTGTGAATTACAATTTACTTCTTAATTGCCACTGTTTCCAAGAAATGATATAGTTCAAAACACAACTATTATATATGAGAATTATTCCCCAGGCCACATATAAAAATAAAATTTACTTAGTAACAATGCTATATAAATGTAGCAAAACATACTCCAATAAGTTCTGGCCAGCCTTTTTGAATCTAGTAAACATGGATGAATTCCTATATTCAGATCAAAATCATTAAAGAGTTAAAATATACTTTTCATTATGAAATACGAATGAATCAATAGGAAAAAAAAAACATTTTAACTCTATACAACTGTTTAATGTTTTTAAAAGAGCTCCATCACAAATAACTGGCTACACATCACAAATGGGCTAGCTAAGATCACGTTTGCAGTAGTATATGTGTTCTATCAGGCTGTAAGCCTGGCTTTTCGTTGCTGTTGTATACAGGCAGATAATTGCTGCACAGCAAGTACAAATTTAAATACATATAAAAGAGAAGAGTCACTGAACTTGTATAAAGGGGAGACTGTGTGAGCTCTGAAGATCCCAGTGAACACTGAAATTAGAACAGATGGTTTAGTAGCATACACCATCTCCCCCTGGTGCTTCAGAATAAAATAACATTATTTTTTATTCTACTAGATTAAGAAAAAAGTGCATGAGAGAAAGCCGAAGCAATTTTCTAAAGTGTTTCTATTTTCTGCCTTAAATAACTACAAAACAGAAAAAGGTTTTGAAAGCCTTTTTTCATGAATTCACAATCAACAAAACAACAAAAAGAGAAAAGAAAAGAGAATATAACTAAAAAAATATGAGTTATATGTATCAACCAAAGCATCCTTTTTTTCTGAAGAATCTGAAAGAATTGCTTTGCACTTCTGTTTACATTATATTGCAGCAAATCAGTTGAAGATTTCAAAAGATTTAATTCATACCTCCATTAGTATGTGGTTTCTTTTTAAATGAAACTGTATTAACCATGTCCCACTCTGCTTCATAACTGTTCACATGCTCCGGTCCTCGATGAGCTCTTTCTTTTGGGGCCTGGGTCCATTCTACAACTGAACTGGAGTCCTAAAACAATTATAACACATAAAATATTTAGGGACTAAAAGTAGAATTTAATTTCAATCAGTAACATCTTCTTAGTGTTTATATAAATTAAGTTTGTACATTGTGGCAGGTATCACCAGTGGGAACATGAAACACTATTTCCTATAATTTTCTCCCTTTCCCATCTTTACCAAAAACATAAGAAAAGCTTAAGGATGCAGTTAGGCTTGCCCATGAAATATGAGAAGAAGTCAACTGCAGAACTTCTGGAAAGCTTTGCTTTCCTAATAAAAGTCTCATCCCTTTCCCCCTTTTTACTGCTTTCAATGCAGCTGTGTTGCTTTAAAATATAGCTACCATCTTCTAACCATGAGGAAAAAGGCAAGAGAACCACAGCAAATAGCTCTAAGTCTTCAGACTTCTGATTGAGGAAAACAGCTAACAGGGGATGTATTTATGCAACCACGGGTTGCATATTTCCCTCAATCAAAAGTAGCTAAAAGCTGCAAATAACGTATCCACATGTATAGTTCTACAGGATTTTTCATTTAAAAAGAGGATAAAACCAAAAGTCTAAAATGCAATGTTAACAATTTGACTAAATCAAAAAGTGTAACTTCTATATAGCAAAAGATACCACGCATACGTAAAAGAATGGGTGAAAATATTTCGAAAATATGTAGATGACATAAAAACACCCAGAATACAAAAACAACTCCTACCAATTTATTTAGTAATCAACAAATATCAAAAGAGAAAAATAAGCAAATGGTATGAACAAGCAAGTCAAAGAAGAAATATGAAGTAATATATAGGAAGATGTCCAATTTCCAAAACAATCAAAGAAAAGCAAGTTAAGATGAATTTCAATTCTTTTGCCCTATTCGATAAAAAAACAAAAACACAAAAGACAGTGTGAGGAATGCTATCCCACACTGTGATGACAGTACTTACTCCCAAAAGGCAAGATAAACATTAAAATTCAAAATAGGCACGTGTTTTACCGCAATAGTTCTCTTTTCATCATCTACCCCACAGAAATATTAAGATGCAAAGATGCAAATACAAGAATTTTCATTACAGAATTGTTTGTAAAAGTAAAAAACAATTGGAAATTCCTAATATCCATCAATGAAGAAATGAGTAAATAAACTAGAGAGTAATCAATGAAATACCAAGCAGTAGTTTAAGGACTGATATGTTAGTATTTGTATATGTTCAATATGTAATAGTAAATAAAAACGTTGTCACAATGTGTGCAACATAGCAACTGCATGTATATATGTAATTAGAAGCACAGAGGAGAGAACTAGAGATAAATGGATAGGGAGGAAAACCGATGAATTCTCAAAAGACAATACACTAAAAAACAAGGGCAGATGAAGGACAGGGTTCTAATCAAGAAGGACTACTTCAACCTTCTATTATTTGAATTTTTACAAGAATGCATCCGTGTATTGCTAGCATCGATCTTTTCTTTTTAAAAAGGGGAAAAAATTCTAGGAATGAGAAGATATTATAAAGGCACAGGAAAAAAATAAGAATAGATAGAGACTGAAAAATTTGGGTTGGTGGGACTAAATCAATGAAAGTATAAAGTGTAGTGTTTCTTCTTCCAGGTCCTTAATAGCGAAGCCCCCACATATTTGCCCAATTTAAAAAATACAACCCTTACTGCTATCACTACCAACCCTAACCATCACTAGGAGAGAAAGTTAAGAAGCATCTACAGAACCCCACCTCGTACAAAGGCTTGGAATTGGCTTATCAGGCCCTTTTGAAAATTAGGATAAAGGTCAAGCTAAAAACAGAACTAGTAACAAAAGTCCAGAAGGCTAGAGGTTTACTCATTGGTAAAGGTAACACAGACTATTTCTGGATTAGGAGAAACTAAGCACACTCAGTAAAGGGATAATACACTAAAAACAGGAGAAGTGAAATTCCATCTAAACAATGAGTTGGCGAGACACCTAGCTGCCAAGACTCCTAGCTCTCTTTCTCTACTCAATTCTCACAACACTGGAATCCAGGCTTACACTTTCCAGGCAGGAATCTGCAGATTGTTCTCTGAAAAATGACTAGCCTAAGAGAAAGACCTAGATTTCAATACCAAGGATCCCCAAGGAAAGAGCCTAGCCAGGTCACCCTGAGTCCCTACTATTACCAAGCTTACCCATACCTAGAGAGAGTATAATCACTTTTCTGGGTGTGCTGTTAAATATGAGTCCTATAAAGATCACCAAACATCAAAGGCAAATATCTACACAAAAGACAGTGTCCAAATGAAACAAGGGAAAAGAAGTCAATCAGAGGAAGTAGACTATCTAAAGAAATGAAATCATCAAAAAAAACTATCCTTAAACTCCTTAGAAATAAGGAAGGATACTACATCAACTAAGAACAGGATCCTGTTTTTAAAAGGGGTGGGGAAGAACACAAAACACAATGTCTTAGAAATTAAAACTATAACAAAAATGAAAAAGGCAATAAAAGATTTGGAACATAAACTTGCAGAAATTTCCTAGAAAACACTATACACAAAGAATTATAAAATAGGACAGAAAGTATTTTTAAAAAATACAGGATCAGCCCTGGCTAGTGTGGGTCAGTAGACTGAGCACCAGTCTGCGAACCAAAGGATCACTAGTTCAATTCCCCATCAGGGCACATGCCTGGTTTGTGGGCCAGGTCTCTGGGTTGGGGTGTGTGTGAGAGGTAACCAATGAGATGTTTTTCCCCTTTTCTCCCTCTCCCTTCCCCTCTAAAAATAAATAAATAAAATCTTTTTTAAAGAAATTATAGGACCAGTCCAGAAGGTCTAAAGAATTCATTAAGAAAGAAAATGGAAAATGGAGAAGAAATCATCACTGAAATAACTCAAAAACATTTCCATATTAAAAGTGTCCATGAAGTACCCAGCACAAAGGATTAAAAAAACTGCAAAGGCACATTACCAGAACATATAAAACATTAGATATAAAAGCCAATTCTGAAAGATTTTAAAAGTAAAACACATACAAAGGAATAGGAATTAGAATATATTAAACCTAACAGCAATTAAAAAAAAAAAATAGACAAACCAGGGATGATAACTTTCAAAAACAGGTTGGAAAATTTATCTTCAAACTGTAATTCTATACCAGCCAAGCTATCCAATTCAGAGTAAGAACAGAAAAGTCTACAAAAAGAAGACTTCATTAAGATGAAGGTGTAGGTAAATACAGCTCGCGTCCTCCCATAACAGCAGCAAAAATTACAACTAAACTATAAAATAAGTATCACCCAGAATCACCAGGAAATCGAGCTGTAGGAAAAGTCCAACAACCAAGGAATTAAAGAAGTCGCATTCATTAGACAGGTAGGAGGGGCAGACACATGGAGAAGCGGAACAGGAGGTCCAACACCCATGGTGGTGGATAAAAATCTGGAGGGATAGCACAGAAGCAAGGGATCCCAGCCCCACACCAGATCCCCTGGTCCAGGGACCCAGTGCCAGGAATCTAAGTCTCTGTAACTCTGGCTGTAAAAACCAGTGGGAGGTGGGGTAGTCGAAGAAACTGCAAACTTATCAGGCATCTCCTCTTAAAGAGCCCACAACCAACTTATGACTTACTCAGACTCACTAACTGGGCTCCAGCACTGAGGCAGCAGCTTGAAGATCACCAGTGGCATATGAGGAGAAACTGAAGTGTCTGGCATCAGGGCAAGAGTGCGAGGACAGGTCCCTCCTGGACAGAACACCAGAGGCCAGGCGGTGGCCGTAGTCCTCCCCCACACAGAGCCACAGAGTGGGAAAACCATAACTGAGAGCCCATCAAAGCAGTTCACAAAGGTTGCCCTGCCCAGGCAATTAACTAAAGCTCCATCTGCCGCACCCAACTTATGCATGTGCTTTTCTATATTAGGACACACTACTAAGACAGGGAGTCAAAGCAGCTCTATCAAATACATAGAAACAAACAAAAAGGGAGGCTGCCAAAAGGAGAAGACAAAGAAATATGGCCAAAATGAAAGAACAGAATAAAACTCCAAAAAAAGAACTAAACAAAATGGAGATAAGCAATGTCTCAGATAAAGAGTTCAAAATACTGGTGTTTAGAATGTTCAACCAACTCAATGGGTACCTCAACAGCATAAAAACTACCCAGCCAGAAATAAAGGTTACACTAAGTGAAATAAAGAAAAACTGACAGGCAATCAACAGTAGAGTGGATGAAGCCAAGAATCAAATCAATGAGTTGGAACAAAAGGAAGAAAAAAAATTCAGTCAGAACAGCAAGAAGAAAAAAGAATCCAAAAAAACAAAGATAGACTAAGTAACATCTGGAACAACTTCAAACATACCAACATTCGAATCACAGGGGTGCCAAACAAGAAGATAAAGAACAAAAAACTGAAAACCTGTTGAAAAAAATAATGAAAGAAAACTTCCATAATTTGGTGAAGGACATAGAATATAAGCCCAGGAAGCACAGAGAGTCCCAAGCAAGATGGACACAAAGAGGACCACACCAAGATATATCACAACTAAAATGCCACAAGTTAAAGATAAAGAAAGGATCTTAAAAGCAGCAAGAGAAAAACAGATAGTTACCTACAAAGGAGCTCCCATAAGACTGTCAGCTGATTCCTCAAAAGAAACTTTGCAGGCAGGAAGGGGCTGGCAACAAGTATTCAAAGTCAGGAAAGGCAAAGACCTACAACCTAGATTACTCTATCCACCAAAGCTCTCATTTACAATGGAAGGACAGATAAAGTGCTTTACAGATAAGGTAAAAAAGCTAAAGGAGTTCATCATCACCAAGCCCTTATTATATGAAATGTTAAAGGGACTTACCTAAGAAAAAGAAGATAAAAACTATAAACAGTAAAATGACAACAAATGTACAACTATCAACAACTGAACCTAAAAAAAACACACACACAAAAAAAAACTAAGCAAACAACTAGAACAGGAACAGAACCACAGAAATGGAGACAATATGGAGGGTTATCAGCAGGAAAGGGGAGGGGAGCAAGTGGGAGAGAAGGTACAGTGAATATGAAGCATAAATGGTAGGTACAAAATAGACAGGGGTAGGATAAGAATAGTATAGGAAATGGAGAAGCCAAAGAACTTACATGCATGACCCATGGACATGAACTAAGTGGGGGGACTACTGGTGGATGGGGGTACAGGCAGAGGGGGATAAAGGGGAGGAAAAAATGGGACAACTATAATTGTATAATCAATAAAATATACTTAAAGAAAAAAGAAAAAGATCAAAACGAACATTAAAATGCAGAAATTCACAACTATCAACAACTGAACCTAAAAAAAAAAAAACTGAGCGAACAAGTGGAACAGAAACAGAATCATAGATATGGAGATCAGTTGGAGGGGTACCACTTGGGAAGGGGAAGAGGGTGAAGGGTGGAAAGGTGCAGGGATTAAGAAGTACAAATTGGTAGGTATGGAATAGGCAGGAGGATGTTAAGAACAATACAGGAAATGGAGTACCCAAAGATCTTACATGCATGACCAATGGACATGAACTAAAGATGGGACTGCCATAGGTGGCCCGGCTAGCTCAGTCAGTAAAGATGGGACTGCCAGAGGGAATGAAGGGTTTTGGGGGAAAGGGGGCAAAGAAGGAAAAATTGGCACTGTAATAGCATAATCAATAAAATATATTTTTAAAAAAGAAAAGTCTATAAAAAGAAATGTATTTGCTTACATATACCTTTTTTCTCAGGAAGCACTAGAACTACACCAAAACAAGGGAGTAATGCAAAATAGGTAGATAACAACATAGGATATAAAAAGCAGGGATTAAAATATCGGAAATAGGAAAACAGAATTTCCAGGATAATTGCTGCACAGGAAACAAAAGAGCAACCAGTTCAGAGTGAAGCTAGTAAGACTCTGGTAAGAAAGTCTCTATGAAGATGAAATCAGAAGATCATCTATGTGATTAAATACTTTGAGAAGAAATGTGGACAGCAGAACCAGAATTTCAAGATGAAAGTGAATCAGAGATAAGATAGAGCTAAATCAACCTCCCATAGTGAGAAGTCAACACATGATACAAATGTTATAATACAAATAATCATAAAACCCAATGATTCCACTCCCAGGTTTTCAAGAGAAAATACATGTCCATACAAAAATTGTACATGACTGTTCATAGCAGCATTATTTTTACTAGCCTAAAAGTAAACACAACCCAAATGTCTATCAAATGAAAAATAAAATGGGGTATATCCATAAATGCTATATTATTCAGAAGGAAGAAAAAACAAAATACCAATAGATGCTGTAACATGGATGAACAGTGAAACATTATGCTAAGTGAAAGAAGCCAGTCACAATACCACATTTTGTATGATTCCGTATAGATGAAATGTCCACAACGGCAAAATTTAGAGATAAAGTAGATTAGTGGTCGCCAGGGGCTGGGAGAAGAGTGGATTGGAGTGTAACCAATAAAAGGTAGTTTATTTTTCAGGAATGATGAAAATGCTCTAAAATTAGATATTCGTGATAGTTGCACAAAACTGTAAATATACTAAAACCACTGAATTAAAGACTTTAAAAGAGTTTTATGGTATGTAAATTATACCCCGATAAAGCTGTTTGCTTGTTTGTTTGTTTTCAATGGCATAAGGTTATCAGTAGACAGTCCTTCAGGAGTGTCAGGGAGTCTCACCCATTGGCTGGGATGGCAGCATGCAGAGGTTCTTACACTGAGTGCTTAGAAAGCTAAAATATCAATGGAGAGGATCCAAGCAGGAAAGGCTAGAGAGATAATTGGATAGGAAAAAGCCCTCCCCTCCCTTCTGATACCAGAATGGGGGAAGGCAGGAATATGCACCACAGAAGTCAAAATGGTGCAGGGGGAGGTGCTGGACCAAAGAGGCCTGTAAGTCTAGCCTGGGAAAAGAAAGGATTGGTTAGGAGGTGGACCCACCCAATGCACAGGAAAGCTTGGTAAATTCATTGGTCATTTTGAAAAAGCACTTGGTCTGTCCCACACCAAAGCTAATATAATCCCAGGGAATAAAGAGGTTCTCTCTGGCTTAGGATCCACACAGTGCACTGGCCTATTCTCTCCATGGGCCCATGGAATACAGGAGGGAGTCTCTCTCTTGTTCTCGTCTACCTGGTGATGCACAGACCAGTGCATTCACACATCCTCTCACCCAGGAGCATAAAACCAGGCAGCACTAACAGCTGCATGGCCCAAGGCCGAACAGGCTCCTCATGCAAGAGGCAGTCTGAAACGGGCAATTGCCACAAACAACCTAAGCTAACTATATGGGGACTACGACCACTTAACAGCCACCTATGGGCTCCAAAGGACTGTACTTTAAATTGGGGCAGGAACTCTGGACACTGGCTTTTCTGTTGGTCTTACTGAGGCGATGGGCTTCAAGGGAGGAGTCCACCAACCTCCAAGATCGTGCAGCACCTGAATAAAACCTCTTTCCTTTCATACCAGCATTTGCCTCACAAGTGTGGATTTTGTGATTTTGTGGTGACAGGCAGCCCAATCTCCATTTTTTTTGCTCAGTTACAATAACTTTAATCATTCATTTTTTTCTTAAATACCTTTCCAGCATAGAGAATACTAGAAGAATCTAACGCATCGTCCAATGGTCTCCAATCCACTATCACTTCAGCATCCTAGAGAAAAAAATTATAAACTATATTTATTATTCAACAATATCTTAAATTCTTACTCACCTATTTTTAATTCCCTGTACACAAAATGAAGTTTTAATCTCTTAAATATTAACACTTTAAATACGTAATATCATACGTAAACTACAATTGGACAACAAATGTTATATAGATTTTAAAATTATGCTTACATTTTATCATAAAAAATTTATTATTGCAACTTTTACATAAGTTAAATATTCCTTGCTATTTTACTGACTTATCTAAAGTATTATATTTCTAACATCATTTATGTTAAATTTATAAGCACTATTAAATTACATAATTTTATCTTACACATGAAATTCAAACTTGCTGATAATGATGCCCCAAAGATGAGGCACTACCATGACCAATTATTAAATAAAATCATTTGCTGAAAACATACCTTTTCTAAAACACGTAATATTCCTGAAATCAAGCTGTCTTGATCATTGGTCTTTCCACAAGAGGAGTGAATATAGACCCCCTCCTGTTCATATATAATCTGGAAGAGCAAAAATAAGATGAATCACCCCATTTTTATTCAATACTATTTCAACATCAACTTAAAAATATTGAGATGTTTTCCTGTAATGCCTGAACCAAGTTTCTGATTATTTCACATATCAATGTATTACTATAGAAATAGCACTCAGACTTAAGACCACTTCAAACAAAGATAAACTGGATGTTTGCTTTCTAGTTTTGGTTTTGTGATTATCACAATTTTAACCTACTCCATAAACAAAGATATAAGGCTAATGGCTGTGTCTCAATATGCAAATTTTACTTAAATATATTTTTAACAAACATTAAGCAAAATATTGCATTCAAATGGAAAACAGACCTGAAAATATTCAAGAATAAAAGCAGATAAAATACAATCAGGAATCAATGCTTTCTAACTATTCCCATCACAGCACTTTTTAAAAAGATTTTCATTTATTTGTTTTTAGAGAGAGGAGAACGGAAGGAGAAAGAGAGGGAAAGAAACACTGGTGTGAGAAAGAGAAATATTGATCGGCTATCTCTCATATGCACCCCGAGTAGGGACCTAGCACACAAGCCAGGCATGTGCCCTAACTGGAAATCGAAAAAGTGACCTTTCATTTTGCAGAATGGTGCCCAACCAACTGAGCCACAGCAGTCAGGGCTATAATAGCACATTTTTTACTGTAAGATCATTCTGATGTGTTCTTTGTGGCACAGTGGCATGTAAATTCAGGGAATAATATGAGAATTTTAAACAGTAATGTCAAGGACTTCTAGGAATGACTAGATTAACTAGTTCAAGGTCACAAATATTTATTGAGTGCTCTATATGTAAAAGCAAGTAAAACGCCGGCCACAGGTATACACATATGATTAAAACATGGTCCCAAAGTGAAGCCTCATCTTCTATAGTAGCGATTTTCAATTGGTGGTCTATAAAAGTTTTTAAAAAATGCAATACCCTGAGTCAGGGGCACTGACCACTTTACCCTTATATTATCAAATTTAAAAAATAAATGACAACAGCCAACACAATAGCCATCTGGTATGAATGAATCAAAACTATGTCTATTTTTTGGCCAGATCAGAAAAAGTGTAATATATTTTTTGGTGCATCATAAGAATTTTAGCTATTAGTTTATATGTGCATGAGATGAAAAAGGTTGAAAACTGATGGTCTATAGAATAATGTTATAAATTAATATTATATCCCTTGATCCCTCTGAACCATTAAAATTTTTTTGATTATGAAAATAAGTAAAACAGAAATAAAATAGTCACTTCCACCTTAGTACTTTTAACATAAGTAAGTTTGGAACACAGTGTACTTACTATTTACATAGACTTTTTATTAATATAATCATATCACTATTCAGAATAGCATGAGGATCAACAATGCAAGACAAGCACCATCAGAGCACATCACCATCACCAACTAGCTGAACAATATAAATTGGCTGTACTCTCTCCTGCTTCTACCTAACATTTATGGAACATTTATGCACTAGGGCCTCCATAAATTACAGCTTAATCTTTACAATAACCCAGGGCCATAAATTCTACAACTATTCCCTACTACATCATTAGGATAGAAGCCCGTATGTATCAATGAAAAAACTGGACTTCCAGTCAAGATGGCAGTAAAGGTAAACACGGCTTGCTTCCTCACACAACCACGTAAAAATTACAACTACACTATAGAACAGGGGTGTCAAACTCCTTTTCACTGGGGGCCACATCAGCCTCACAGTTGCCTTCAAAGGGCTGAAATAATTTTAGGACTGTATAAATGTAACTACTCCTTAACTGTTAAGGAGATGAAATTATATTCGGCCCTTTAGAGGCAACTGCGAGGCTGATGTGGCCCCCGGTGAAAAGGAGTTTGACACCCCCGCTACAGAACAATGATCACTGAGAACCGTCAGAAATCAAGCCGAATGACAGTTCTATGACTATGGAATTAAAGAAGAAACCATATGAAGACTGGTAGGAAGAACAGATATAGAACAGACTGGTCCCATAAGTATGTGTGGCAGATAAAAATCAGGAGGGATATCTCAGATGTGAGAGTCCCAGCCACACACCAGGTCCTCCAGCCCAGGGTTCCAGTGCCAGGAAGATAAGTGTCCATAACTTCTGGCTGTAAAAAGCAGAGCAGACTAAGGCTGTGGAAGACAGAAACCTCTGGATCCCAGGCAGTTCCTCTGCAAGGGCCTGAAGCCAACTTAGTGGTACTCACTCACTCTGAGCTCCAGTGTGGGGGTAGAAGACTGAAAGGCAACAGAATCATATGGGGAGGCACAGAATTGTATGGCACCAAAGCAAGAGATAGGGCACATCTTTCTTCTAGATAGAAGTGTTGGAAAAGTCCATCGTTCCTCTTCTGAGCCCTCCTGGCACAAAGCCAAAGTGCAGCAGGTGGGTGCCATACCTGAGACTCCATCAACCTGGCTCATACTGTTTACTCCACCCTGGTGATTCCCTGATGTCCTGTCCCACCCAACTTTAGGACCCACCCAAGCTGTTTCCAGTGGCTTTTCAATATGAATGGCTTGTTTTGGCCTGTTTCATATTTTCCTAAATTCTCTCAAACAAGCAGTATCTGGCTTCAGCAAACCCATACCTCGCACTAAGATGCCCCAGGCCTGGCACCAGCAGCAGATGGCCTTGGTTAACAGCTTGGCCTCGTCTGGGCACAAGCCCAGCAAAAGTAGCAGCCATTGGCAGATCACTTTGTAGATTATGCTGTGTGGCAATGGACAGAAAACAGGCAGTGGCTGACCTTGGATCTGCCAACAGCAAACAAGGCTCAACAACAACAAAAAGGTGTACACAGCCCACACAGTGGGTATACCTTGAGGACCCAGCTTGAGTAACAGAGAAGACTTGTGCCACTGGAACCCATAGAACACCTACTACATTAGGCCACTGTATCAAGGTGGGTTGACATAGTAGCTCTACCTAATACAAAGAAACAAACACAGGGAGGCTGACAAAAATGAAGAGACTTAAGAAATATGCCCCAAATGAAAGAACAGAACACAACTCTAGAAAAAGAACTAAACAAAATGGAGACAAGCAATCTACTAGATACCTAGTTCAAAACACTGATTATAAGGAGTTCAAAACACTGATTATAAGGATGCTTAAGAACTTAGTGAGAACGTCAACAGCATATAAAAGATCCAGTCAGAAACAAAGGATACACTAATTGAAATAAAGAACAATTTACAGGGAATCAACAGTAAAGTGGATGAAGCCAAGAATCAACCTAAAATTTGGAACATCCCAGATAAGGAAACAAAATACAACCGATCAGAACAGCAAGACAAAAAAATCAAAAAAAAAAAATGAGGATAGTGTAAGTAGCCTCTGGGACAACTTCAAGCATTCCAACATTTGCAACATGAGGGAAGAAGCAGAGAGAGAGGGCAAGAAATCAGAAACCTGTTGCAAAAATAATGATAGAAAACTTTCCTAACTTGGTGAAGGAAATACACATACAAGTCCAAGAAGTGTTTACTGCCATACCACCCCGAACGCACCCGATCTCATCTGATCTCAAAAGCTAAGCAGGTTTGGGCCTGGTTAGTATTTGTATGGGAGACAAGTCCAAGAAGTGCAGCAAGTCCCAAACAAGATGAACCCAAAGAGACCCACAACAACACATGGCATAATTAAAATGCAAAAGTTTAAAGACAAGGACAGAATCTTAAACACAGGAAGAGAAAAGCAGGTAGTTACCTAGAAAGGAGCTCCCATAATACTGTCAGCTGATTTTTCAACAGAAACCTTGCAGGCTAGAAGGGATTCACAAGAAATATTCAAAGTGATGAAAAGCAAGGACCTACAACTCAGATTACTCTACCCAGCAAAGCTATCATCTAGAATTGAAGGAGAGATAAAGAGGTCCCCAGACAAGAAAAAGCATAAGGAGTTCATCACCACCAAACCAGTATTACATGAAATGTTAAAAGGTCTTCTTTAAGATAATCAAAAATATGAGCAATAAAATGGCAATACATATCAACAACTGATTCTAAAAAACAAAATAAACAAAGAAGCAGAACAGAAACAGAATCATAGATACTGTATAGAGAACATTTTGATGGTTGCCAGTTAGGAGGTGGGTCAGGGGATAGGCGAAAATGGTGATGGGATTAAGTAGTACAAATTGGTAGTTACAGAATAGTCATAGGGAGGTAAAGTACAGCATAGGGAATAGACTAGCCAAAGAACATATATGCAGGACCCATGGACATGAACAATGGTGCAGGGTTTGCCTGAGGGAGAAGGGGGTACTTAGTGGAAGGGAGCAAAGGGAGAAATGTTGGAACTGTAATAGCATAAACAATAAAATATAATTTTTTAAAAAGTGAAATAGAGGTTAAATAACTTGCCGAAGGCCAATGACACAAACAGTAAGGGGTGGAAAGGACTGGTGTGAGACTGAAACCCAGGCCGTTTGACACCAGAAAACTGCTCCTAGCCACTGTGCTATAAAGTTCCCACAGTATTTTAATGTCTCTACTATGTTACATTAGTCACTTCTTTTTTTTTAAATACGTTGACTGATTTTGGAGAGAGGTGCAGAGAGAGATTTAACACTGATGTGAGAAGCATCAATCAATTGCCTCTCATATGTATCCAGACCAGGAATCGAATCAGTAACCAAGGTATGTGCCATAACCAGGTTTTGAATCTCCGTGCTTTTAGTGTACAGGACAACACCACAACCAACTGAGCCATACCAGCCAGTGTTGTTAGTCACTTCTGATAGGGACTTATATCATGTCAGAAAAGAATCTACTCATAATCAAGATCACCAAAGAAGTTCTGATCTCAAAAACTCAAGATGACCTTCAATGAAATAGTTATGAAGCGACAAACCAGCGTTAAGCAGAAGGCAAAAGTTGGAGTGTGGTGGGAGACAGTTCTAGTGTTTGTACAGAGATGAAAAGTGTTAAGGCACACAGATTTACACACATGCACAAAGTTATGCATAAGAATATTCATAACAGCATTATTTATTATTTATACTATCAGAGGGGGGAGGGGAAAAGGAAAAATGGAAGGTATGAATCTAAATGTCCACAAAGAGAAATGACCAACTATATCCTGGGATATTCAATCTATGGTGAATGCTGTTCAGAAGTTAAGAAAAAAATGAGAGATTAAATGGACAAACAGATATGGAAAACTGTCAATTACATATAGTATGATAACCTTTATACTTTTTAAGTTTTTCTCTATCTCTGTAAAATACATAAAACAAGTTAGGAGAGGACACACTTTAAATTATCAACAGAAGTTACCATATTTTTCAGACTTTAAGACGCACACCCCCCCAAATATGGGAGGAAAATGGGGGTGCATCTTATAGTCCAAATGTAGCTTACATTTACATTGGTGAAATGTTATTTATGTTATTAAATATTTTACCACATTTTTTGCTTTAATTTTTTTTCCCTATTTTCCTCCTCTAAAACCTAGGTGCATCTTATGGTCTGAAAAATATGGTACACCTGGAAAGAGAATGGGATGGGGAAAGGTTGAAAGTAGAACTGTAACCTTTATGTGAATTCCTCTAACTTATTTTAATATCTAAGTTAAAAGTTATGTATTGTTATAGGAATGAAAAAATAATTTTGATAAGTGAAAAAAAAGAAATTCTAAAAGCATAAACTGTAACCTTTCCAGACTTCCATTCATCAATTCATAAAACAGGATAACTATATTGGAAGCCACAAAATGGATGTATGAAAAAAGTTATGGAAAAAAAAACTCTTAAAATCTCAAACTTTAGTGACAAATAGATCAGAGACATTTCCAGAAAGAACACTTCAGCATATCTTCACCTAAGTCTAACATACTCAGGTATTAAAATAACCAAGAACTTCATAGTTCTCACAGAAAAGGGGATACTCACCTGCCAAGAAAAGCTTATCATTACAACACAATCTAAGGTTTTGTGATACTCAACACTGAAGAGATTCTGGAAGCTTAATGAAGTGAACCCTAAAGAATCAAATGCAACACTTTACCTAACTGAAGCTCATTATGCAACTCTTTCTTTCCCATATATACATCATTCTACTGTTGCCCATTTTATTTTTTATTTAAGAAGAAATTTAGTTTCCTAAGTAATCCAGCTCGGGAAATATCTAAAAAGTATTAAAATATACCAGGACATTATACAAAAATCTCCCTAAGTTGAAGGCTCAGAGGTAGGAACTGGGGAGGGCCAAGACAGATTTCACAAAACAGTACCAGAAAAGAGAAGGGCTCAGAGAGAGAACTCAAAAGGTCTGTAGAGGTCGCTGAGTGTTGAGAAAGTGCGTATGTATCAGTTATCTACCTAAGGAGAGGGGGAAAGCCACCTGAAATTATTAGAAAAAACAATCTGCAGGTTCACAAAGAGCTGTTGCCACTAGAGGTGGAAAACTCATAATTTACAGGGCATTGGCTAGAGCAATCAGAATAGTCTTGCCTCAGCACTGGGGCAAAATTAGTTTCATATAAATGCTGAGTTGATACCACCTAACAAGTTTAAAAGCAAGAGCCAATAGTACCAAATTCTTTCCACATAACTTAACTGCCTTCTAGGATAAAACTGGAGAATATTTTATAGGAATACAAAGTTATCTAGCACCCAAGCATGCTAACAGTCAGGGAAACATGGCCCATAATGTGATAATGAGGAAGAAAATCAACCAATAAAATATGACCCAAAATGACACAAATAATAGAATTAGTAGAGAAGGATATTAAGACATTATTATAACTGAATCCCATGTATTATTCAGACACTAGAGAAAAGTTAGAACTCGTTAAGAGAAGACATCAAAAGTATTACAAAGACCCAACTAAACTTCTAGAAATGAAAACTACTATGTCCCAAATGAAAAAGACACCACATGGGGTAATGGCAGATTAGACACTACAGAAGAATGAACTTGAAATTACAGCAATAAAACTATACAAAACATAAAGGGGGGGGGAGACTGAGAAAAAGTGAACAGAGCATCAACAAGCTGCAGGAAAACTTCAAGTGGTCTAGTATACATATTACTGAAATACCTGAAGGAGATGATAGTGAGGAGAAACAGAAAAACCTTTCAAAAGAATAATTGCAGAATTTTTCCAAATTTGACAAAGACTATAAACTATAAACCCACAGATCTAAACAGGTCAATGAATTCTAAAGTACAAGAACCACAAAGAAGAATATATAAAGGTACATCCTAATAAAATTGTGCAAAATCAGGAATACACAGAAAATCTTAAAATCAGTCTAAGGAAAAAACATTAAATATAATGACTATAACAGATTTCTTTTTTAGAAACAATGAAGACTAGTAGACACGGAGCAACTTTAAAACACTTTATTGAGGTATGATTGAAATACTAGTATCGGAATCTATACATATTTAACGTCTAAGTACAGGGGTAAGTATATAACTGTGAACCATCAGTATCAAGAGAGGAACATAGCCAAAACCTCCAAAAGTTTCCTCCTACCTCCTTGGAGCAACATCTTTAAAGTACAGAAAGAAAACCACTATTAACCTACAATTCTATACCCAGAGAAAATATCTTTCAAAAAAGAAGGTAAAATAAAGACTTTTTTAGACACACAAAAGCTAAAAAAATTCATCACCATCAGACCTACAGTACAAGAAAAAAATGTTAGAAAGTCTTTCAGGCAGAATAAATTAAACTAGAAGGAAATTTGGATCCACACACAGAAATAAAGTCCACCCATAATGGTAATTATGTATATAAATATATACTATTTTTTGTTAACCAATCTCTTTCTTTAAAGCACAAATAGATAACCGATTGATGCTTCTCACATAATAAAGGTGTTGATGGAAAAACACACATACTGAAAAAAAGTGTCTGACTAAACTAGAATGTCATATAAGCCAGAAAACCAAAGGTCATAGCAGAATGTGATGCACAGGATCCTGAATAAGATGTCAATTTCAGTTATTTCTTCAATAAATATATAGTGAAGACCTACAATACACGAGGCATAAAGCAAGCTTCTCGGTATAAATAAAATAGGATTCAGTGATTGCCTTCATAGCACTTAACAAAGTAATTGGATATTAGAAAAACAGGCAACCACAACATACAAAAGAAGTATGAATAAGCTGCCACAGCAGGCCCTTATAAATGATATCTAACCTAGACTTAAGGGGCTCAGGCAGGATGAGAAATGAGGAAGACTTAACCAGAGTGACAGAAAAGCTGAGGCCTGAAGAATGGCAATTTTAACTATTTGATAGAAGAAGATGTATGTCCTATAGAGAGAGCAGTTCAGCACATGGCTACAACCCAGATCAGAAAGCAGAGGCTAGTGTTGAGAGACAAGAGTAGAGATCAGATCATAAAAGGTTTTGAAGCTATGCTCAAAAATTTGAGACCTTGTATTTATTCAGAAAATAATCTTTGCCACTATTAAGCCATTAGTTCTATCTGAGGAATGCCCAAGTCAGACCTGTCTTTTTCTAGTACTCTGGCACAAAGCCAAGAATAAACAGCTGCAGTAATGCCAGGGAGGAAGAGACTGACTTGTGGCTTGAACTAAGGTAGCAGCAGTGGGGATGAGGAAAGTCAGATGGCTTAGTTATTTTAAAAAGTCAAAATGATAGAACTTCATGACTGATCATATGTGGGAGGTGAAGGGGAGAAGAGTCAAGGACAAAACTGAGTGGATAAGTTTATTCACTTGAGATAAGGATGGAATACAGGAGAAAGTAAACAATGAGTTTTATTTAGGATGTATCAATCAGTAATGACAATGGAACTAAAGAAATGTAGAACATAGGTGGTTCTAAGGGAAACAAACCACAGAAATTCTGAGTGAAGATATAGAGACACTGAGATACTGAGAATGGTACAATTCTCAATGAAGAACAAGGTGCAGAACTATTATTGTTTCTTAAGGACATCAGTGTGCCAAACGATGTCAGACAGGACAGCAGGAATAATTTAGCAGTCTGGGGAGCTACAATGAGGACTAAACGAATGACTTCCCTTATACCAACAACTACATATACAATTATAGTAGTGCACAGTAAGACACAGTTAACAGATTTCATAAGGCTTTCCTTCCACAAAAAAAGTGAAAATGAAAAGGATGCATTGTAATTTTTCATCTAGTCCCAGCAGCTATGTCCCTTCAAAGCAAAGACTTAACATCTGAATTCTTTCTCAAAAAGGCATGTTTTTACTAATTCATATATTGAAGTAACTTTTTAAAATTGCAAATCACTGTACTCCATCAAGAAAGAAGTCTGTGTTCAACCACTCTCATATCCAAAGAACTCACTCAGCACACAGAAGTTACACAAACATTTGTTAAACTAAAGAATACCAGAAAAAATAAAGATAATATACTCACACCGTACCTCGTACCAGAAAGGTACTACCATGTTACAAGATCTAGTCTAGGAAAAAGTCTCTGGGAAAATCTGCAAGATACCGAAAATATCCTTTATCTTTCTTAAGCACAAGGGTTTCACAAGACTGTAAGTTTATCTAAAAGGAATTGGAAGGGGCCAAATGTAAGCTTCAAGATATATTTTACTAAGAATGCCACCAAAACAAATTCTTAAGAAAAAATAATAGCTGATTTCCCATTTGTTTCAAGGTATTTTCAACAGAACCAAATTCTAATACGTAAAAACAAACCTAGAGTGAAATGCAAGTGTACTAAAAATAGGACTTTTTAACTCCAAAACAAGTGCTATTATTAGTGAGCCCATCTCTCTCTCACTCTAGTTCCCCTTCATTTTCTCTACCTTTTTGTTCATTCCTCTTCACCGAATACCTACTATGTGCCAGAATCTGTACTAGATGCAGGTGAAACATTGCAGGCCCTGCCTTCATGATGATTCGTCAGTCTACAGGTCTTCAGAATACAAATATTCACTAAAAATACACCAACTTCAAGGACTTGAAACTCATACCACACTGCCTGTTTAGACATGGTAAGAGGTGGTTTTTAGTGAATGTGTTCCTTCTAAACAACTGCAACGTGTAAGTTCCAAAGTAAGAGGCTATTTAATGTAACCCCATTGCATAATATAGTGACTGGAACAAATTAGGTGCTTAATAAATATTTGTTCAAAACTGAAAGTAAATTGTAACATCAGGGGCACTGGGTATAAGGACAAACCTATTTCAGGCTATCTCCTTTCTCCCACCTTCTCTATGGTAGGTAAATTCAACTCATTCCACTAATTCAATTCTGTTCACCTGTTAGAAGAGAAGGATGACCTTTACAGACATGTCCCTGTTTCCCTCACTATTCACAAAAGGATGTCACTCCTTCCCTGTTTGGTTGACTGTAAAAACATGGTTCTATACATATATAGCAACAAAAAATAGGTGAATTCTAAAAATCAGCATTTATCGTCAAACTTAAACCCACTTTCAAAAGCTCAGCAAAAACAGTATGAAGAAAAAAATTCATACACACTTACCAAAAAAAAACAAAAAACAAAAAAACCTACCCTTTAATTTAGTCAAATCAGATAAATGAATACAACAAAGTAGTACCCTGTATTCACTGAGCTACTGAACTAACCACAGGTAAAAAACAACAGCATACTAAGAGGAAATACAGGGTCCTTTTCTTTACCAAAAGGATACACTATGTCATATAGTCACGTTCATTATATTACATACTGTAAAGAATCTACAGAAGACTACATACTCTGGTCTAATCTTCAGAAAGTAGTTTTTTGGGCTTTGCTTTTGGTTTTACTCTACCACAGGTCCTATTAATTCTTATAACTAATCAGGTTCCCCTCTCTACTTTGGCTGCTAGAAAACTCACAGCCAATCTAGAGCTCACTAAAGCACATCATTTATTTAATAGTTGTACTTCAGTTTCAGCTACCTTCCCTACCTTTATTTACTTTCCTTTTGCCTCCTTTCTCCCTCTAGTTTATTTTACATAACTATACTACTTTTATATTTGTGAAGTATTAATCTTTGTGCAAAATAGCAGCAAAAATAAATATTAAACTATTTCCAAACCAGTAATAACCTTACTATCTGAAGGCAGTTTGAAAGATCTTTCTTAACAAAAGTAATAATAGCAGTGAATCTTTATTGAACACTTGACGCCAGGTACTGTTCCAAATGCTTTGCAAATGTTAATTCATTTAATTGTCTCTACAATTCCACAATGGAAATATAATTATTAGCTCTCATTTCACAAATGAGAAAAATGAGGCAAATAAAGTTAAGAAAGCTGCCCAAAGTATAACTATAAAGCAATGGAGGATGGGCTTGAACCCAGGCCATCATGCTTCATTTCCTTAAACACTGCCCTGTGACTTTTTTCATTCACCAAAACTCATCAAAACTGCACAACTCCAGGCTACCAGTCAAGATGGCTGCACAGGTAAACACGGTCCGCCTCCTTGCACAACCACATCAAAATTACAACCAAAATATAGAACAATCATCACTCAGAACAATCAGAAATCAAGTGAAATGGAAGTCTGACAACTATGGAATTCAAGAAACCACATCCATCAAGACAGGTAGGAGGGGTAGAGAGGTGGAATGGGCTGGTCCCACATCCAAGTGTGGTGGATAAAAATTCGGGAGGGGTATCTCAAAAGCAAGGAGTCCCAGCCTGAAACCAGGCCCTACCAGCCCAGAGTCCCAGTGCCAGGAATATAAGTCCCCATAATTTCTAGCTGCAAAAACCAGTGGGGATTGAGTTGGTGGAAGAAACTGCTGGAGTCCCAAGCAGTTCCTCTTAAAGAACCCACACACAGCCTCATTCAGACTCACTCCCTCTGAGCTCCACCACTGGGGTAGCACCTTGAAAGGCACAAGTGACACACAGGGAGGAAGTGAAATGTCTGACATCAAGAGGGGAGCTGGAGGACAGTTTTCTCCCAGACAGAAAGGCACGCAGAAGTCACTGTTTTTCTGAGCCCTCCGCACACAAAGCCTCAGAGGCAGCAGGTGGGTGCCATATCTGAGACTCCACCAACTGGCTAACACCGTTTACCCTGCCCTGGAGATCCCCTGAGACTATGTCCAACCCAATTTATGGGTCGCCCAAACTGTTACCCTGACTTTTCCACACAGAATGGCTGGTCTTGGCTCATACTTCACAACTTCTTAAATCCTATTAAACAAGGAACAGCTGGCCTCAGGGAGCCCCAGCCCCTGTACCTTTTGCTAAGTGGCCCCAGCATGGAACTAGCAGCAACCAGCTTTGGATCACAGTTGGCTCCACTTGGGAATCTCCAAGCCCAGCACAAGTAGCAGGCATCTCAGACTGCTTTATAACTCAGGCATTGCACCTTGGCCATAAGCAATACACAGGTGGGGGTTGACCTTGGCCTGTACCACCCAGGAAACCCCACAGAATGCACACCCAGTGGACAGCTATAGACCACATCAGAGCACCACCACCCCGCCCCTGCACAGCTGATCTTCCACAAAAGTTGGTGGTCAGCCATGGTCCTTGCAGCTGACTGGCCCAGGTAAATCTCCTCCACTGACCTGCCAAAAGCAATCAAGGCTCAACTACAAGAGGAGTGTTTACTCAGCCCACATGAAGGGTACACCTCAAGTACAGAGCCTGAGTGATAGATAGATGAGGCTGTGCCACTGGACCCTACAGGACACCTACTACATTAAGGCACACTACCAAGACAGGGAGTCATAGCAGTTCCACCTAATACATCAAAACAACATAGGGAAGCTGTGAAAATGCAGACAAAGAAATACAGCCCAAGTGAAAAAACAGATCAAAATTCCAGAAAAAGAACTAAACGAAATGGAGATAAGCAATCTATCAGATGCAGAGTTCAAAACACTGGTTATAGGGATGCTCAAGGGACTTAGTGAGGACCTCAACAGCATTAAAAAAGATCCAGTCAGAAATGAAGGATACACTAATTGAAATAAAGAACAATTTATAGGAAAAAAACAGGAGAGTGGATGAGGCTGAGAATCGAATCAATGATCTGGAATGTAAAGAAACAAAAAACAACCAATCAGAACCAGATGACAAAGAATACAAAAAAACAAAGATAGTGTAAGCAGCCTCTGGGACAACTTCAGAAGATCAAACATTCGCACCAGAAGGGTGCCAGAAAGAGAAGAGAAAGAGCCAGAAATTGGAAATCTATTTGAAAAAATAATTAAAGAAAACTTCTCTAATTTAGTGAGGGAAATACACATGTAAGTCCAGGAAGCATAGAGAGTCCTAAACAAACTGGAGAGACTAACGACAAGACACACCATAATTAAAATGCCAAAGGTTAAAGATACAGAGAGAATCTTAAAAGCAGCAAGAGGAAAGAAGTTAGTTACCTACAGGGGAGTTCCCATAAGACTGTCAGCTGATTCTCAAAAGAAACTTTGTGGGCTAGAAGGGACTGACAAGAAATATTCAAAGTCATGAAAAGCAGAGACCTACAGCCAAGACTGCTCTACCCAGCAAAGATATCATTTAGAACGGAAGAGCTGATAAAGTGCTTCCTAGACAAGAAAAAATTAAAGTTCATCATCACCAAACCGTTACTACATGTAATGTTAAAGGGATTTAAGAAAAAGAAAATCAAAACTATGAACGAAAAAATGGCAATAAATTCGTATCTATCAACAACTGAATCTAAAAACAAACTAAGCAAACAAGAACAGAGACAGAATCACGGATACAGAGAGCATTTTGGTGGCTGCCAGATGGGAAGGGGTTGTGAGGGAATGGGTGAAGAGGTGAAGGGATTAAGAAGTACAAATAGGTAGTTATGGAATAGCCATGGGGATGTAAAGTACAGTATAGGGCGTGGAGTAGCCAAAAAACTTATACGCATTACCCATGGACATGAACAATGGTGTGGCAATTGCCAGAGGGAGTGGGGGGTATTGGTTGGAGGGGGGAAAGGGGAAAATGTTAGGACAACTGTTAACAGCATTAATCAATAATATATAATTAAAAGAAAAAAAAGACATAACTCTTAAAACAGGGTATTTTTAAATTCCCAAAATAGCAAGAATTAGAGCTAGAGGTAACTTCAAAAATAAAATTCACAGCCATAGTAAAATCATATTCTTAATCTTTAAAATTCCATCATACCCAACCAATAACTTACAGGGAAATTAAGGTGATGAATAACACCTACAGAGCATTTACTGTGTACCAGGCTTTGTTCTAATATACTTATTAATTCTCCTAACAATCCCATAAAGTATGTACTATTGTCATCTTCATATTATACATGAAATTAGTTTTGGAAACTAGCTTGGCTCTAGAATCAAACTCTTACCTCTTATCTTACACTGCTTATCCATATGACAGAGATTAACGTCTTGCCTCCACCACTTCCTACATTCAAAGTTCAAAGCAAGGAAAGTAGACTTATTAGAAAAGTTACTCTACATCCTACATCTCAACACAGAAAGATTCTAGTTCAGTAGACTGAGGTTGCAGCCCAGCATCTGTATTTTTTAAAGGCACCACATGTGATTCCTATGAACACTGTTGAACATCCCCTGCTCTAGGTTTCTAAAGTAGACAGGGCTTTGCTGAACCTTTCTGGGAGGATGGCAGGAGAAGGGTAAATAAATACACACACATACACTCTCTCTTAGATATATATGTATATATGTACACACACGCACACATACACACACGCACATCGTATTCTGCCATGTACAACGCACATTTGCCCAAATTTTTGAGGGAAAAATAAGGATGATTATTAAACATGGGTAGTACTGATTCCCGTATACAATTTGTATAATGCTCATTATATATGGGTAGTACTTGTCCATTTGCATTATACATGGGAATTAGTACTAAAACATGGGTTCGCATTATATACAACAAAATACAGTATATAGTCTGTCTGGGAAAAGTCCAGCCATTATTAATATAACGAGAATGGTTTGCGCAACACCAATGTAACCTAGCAGCCAAGGAGAGTGGACTGGAATGCGCATGAGTGAATAATGAGTACTTCACTGTACTAGTCAGTGGACACAATACATGCTGTTAAGTGAGCATGTGTACTGTATGGCAATCGCATTCAAAAATGACTGAAAGAGTACAGCAACGAAATCTGCACCAAATTTTGCATTAAGCGTGAACGTTCCACAGAAACTACTCCAATAATTCCGAAGGCCACAGTTATGGGCAACTGGTGACTAGCAGCTTCATCATGACAATGTTACCACTCATGCATCACGTCTCATGCAGAGTTTTTTGGCAAAACATCAAATCACCCAGGTGACTCAGCCCTGCTACAGCCCAGATTTGGTGCCCTTAGACTTCTGGCTGTTACCAAAACTGAAATCACCTTCAAATGGGAAGAGATTTCAGGCCGTTGATAAGATTCAGAAAAATACAATAGGGCAGCTGATGGCAATTGGGAGAACTGTGTAAGGTCCCAAGGTGCCTATTTTGAAGGGGACCAAGGCATCATTGTGCTACATACAATGTTTCTTGTATCTTCTTCAATAAATTTCTGTTTTTCATAATGCACGGCTAGACACCTTCTGGACAAACCTCGTATATATACTTCCTTACTCCCCATTTCCAAAAAAACACTGGGAAATAGGGAGGCATAAGATAAAGCCAGAAAGGTAACACAGGTTTTTATGCCTTGGGTACTATTTTAGTGGTGACAGTAACAAAAGAAAGATTTGTTTGTTTTTTAAAGCAAGCAACAATCAGATTTGTGCATGAGAAAAATAACTCCAGTGGTGGTGCTGAGAGGTGACTATGGGCAAAGAGAATGCACACAAAGGAAAAAAAAAAAAAACCTGCCAAGAACTCAAAACTACAGGCAAACTAAAGGCCTGAATGAAGTAAACACTGAGAATGAAGAGGATGCAGCAAGCTTAGGAAACATCATTAAGATAAAACTGCTAGAGCTTGGTTATTGGTTAAACGTTGTCATAGAAATGGACATTTTGTGTTTTACATGCACCCAGGTGAATGATGATGCCTTTAAACTAGATGTGCGCTTACTGAGAGAGTAAGTGGGTATGGCGGGTCATGATGGTATATACTTGGGAGAGAGGCAGCTTTTGGCATGAAAATACAGTCTAGATGGAGTGATGGAAATGGGTGTGAACCTGCAATGTGAGAATGAGGTGATACAGTAGAGTTATGAAATAAAAGACTAATTTTAAGAAGCTAGATTATAAACAGCAAGTGCTTGGGAAGAAAGGGTGAAAAAAGTCTTATATTTCACAGTTGTTTCATCATATCAAGAGTTCTTTCAAAACCAATCCACACCTCAAGGAGGGAAATGTAGTTCAAAAGGAATGATCCCTTCTTGGAAAATCTTAGATCAGATCAGCACAGATGGAAAATCAAAGAGGATAACCTTCACATACAGGATGGGGAAAAGTAGGTTTACAGTTGTGAGTATGTGAAACACAGTTTATTCTTGTGTTATTGTTTATTAATTACTGTATTATTTTCAATATGAACAACTATAGACCTACTTTTGCCCCATTCTGTATGTAGTGAGTCAAGTAGATCAGCATCTACCCTGAAGACAAAAACTGACAAGACAACCAAAGAGCATGAATAATCAAAAAATCAATGCCCAACTTATTTAAAACAGGAGGTATGCAGAAGTATGTAATTTGTTAATGTTTTTATTAAAAATTTCATGTAATCCTAACAACTCCAATACAAGAAATTATGATTGGGACCACCTCCATTCTGGAAATAAGCAATATGAAGGGCAGACAGAAATCACGACCGCATGTTATTTTGGTGGCCTAGTGTAGTATCCATACACCAAACCTCAAGTGCTGCCAAGTAATTCAAAATGCGATGCAGCAGGGGGAAAATGAGTGAAACTCAAGGAACAGGGGAAGACAGTAAATAGTCCTTAGTGTGGGACGAATCATCACAAGACCCAACTGTTTATGAAATACTCTCGCAACGGGAAATGCTGCCAGGCCATGTCATGATAGTCCTAAATAACAAGCTAATTTTAAGAAGTCAGGTGTGCTGTCGGAACGTGCATGGGCAATATACAATTCTCCTCCGCACCCAATCTTACTTCCTAACCAACTAGGCGGGGATCAATGACCGCCTCCTTCAGAAGGCACCACAGATAATTCCAGGGTAACATCATACAGACATCTAGGAAATAAATACCTTAACTAACGCCTCCCTAGACAAGCGTGGGATGGTGTAAATCTCCAGCTCCCTGAATGCAAATCTGCCCTTGTGCTCACAACCACCAAGCAACTCAGCAGTCTGGTAAAATGGATTCAATACACCTTTCCTATACGCGCACTGCTGCACAGCACCTGCTCAGAGCTCCTTTCGAAGAGCCTTCACCAGAGTGAAGTAGAGGAAAGCAAATCAGATAAAGGCCTCGAAGAGAGAAAGCCGCTCGAGTCAAAACAGCGAACATGAAGAACTAAAAAAGTGAGCTCGGAATAAAAAAAGGAACTGGGCAACCACCTGTCTCGTAGGAAAAGTAATACAAATAAAAGTCCCTCGCTCCGGGGCACAGCAGACCGCAAGAGTGCGGAGGCCTAGCTGGCCTGGGGGCAGGAGCCAGCTGTCTAATGCCCGGACTGAGCCGGCATTCTCCCGAAAACAGCTGACACCACCAAGTCCTCTTCTCCTCTACCCGCCACAAGCTGTTCCTTGTACAAAAAGGCCCTCGCGTACCTCCCTGCCGCCCTCCAGGCAGCAAAAGCACCCCCCGTCCCAGAAAAAGGGAAGGTGTTCCCCACGGCCGTTACTTACCTTCCCGCTTACAACACCCGCCGCCGCCATGTTTTCTGCGCGGGCCAGTGATGACGTAGCAGTGCCTCACGTGTCTCTCGTACTCACAACAACATCCGGAAAAACTAGGCGATTTCCGGGAGGGAAAGGGGCGGGGAGTAGCGGGAACTCCGCGGAGTGAAGGGGCGGGGCGGGAGGAGCCGCCTGACGCATGCGTGCTGAATAGGGCTCAGAGGCAGCTAGGGTGGGGCCTCTGGTGCATAGTGCGCACATGCCAAGTTACTTTTCCTAAGAAGGAGGCAAAATTGGAGCGCTTTGCCTTGGGGTTTGTAGGGGTGTTAGACTCAGCTATTCACCTGCCACTTCAGTTTAATGAAAGCGCTATGTTGGGAGCCAGCAAACATAGCCCTGGCTTTGTGGCCGCAGACAAGTCACCTCCTCCTTCAGCTTCAGCGTCAGTTTCTCATCTGTAAAATTAAGATAGCAGCGCTGTGGTGAAGCTTAAAGGAATCCTAGCCCTCTATCCGAGGTGCACACCTGGAGACTTTCCCATCTGAGGTGAAGTTTCTGAATTTGAGTCTGGTCACTACCACTCACACGTGATGTTGAGCAAGGTATTTTGATAAGAACTGCAACAATATACCACGCCCTCACTGCTCTAGAGTCCAAGGTACATACCTCTTAGTAACTGTGTGACTTGAAACAAGTTTCTGAATTCAACCAAGCTTCAGGGTGTAAAATGAGAATTACTCAAGGAGTGGTTGTAGGGATCTCATGTAACAATGCGTGTGGGGTAAGATGGTTTGACAAGGTAGTAAGATATTAATTTATTCTCAATGCTATAAAAGAATGCTAGGGAATGATTGGATACTACCTGTGATAGCTCTGGCAGAAGATTTGGGACTTCCATTGCCCCAGGATATAATAAAAGGCCCTTTGTACCAAAAGACTGGTGCATTGAGGTACTTCCTCTTCACTCAGTGGAAAGAGGTTAGAAGCTCTTGAGGTTGTTTGAGTAAGTAGCAACCAATGGGAATAACAGAAAAGGAGGGTTGCAGGTTCTGTGACTATCTGGGCACTCCGTAATGGGTGAGGGAGGTGGCGAGCCCTTAGATGAGAATGGATGTGTGGTGTCATTAGGGAGGCTGGATACTAGGCATCAGAGATTCTATCCATGGCGAAGACCCCATGCCCCAGGTTGGCACTGAATCAGCAAAGCAGGTCATCTCTAACGGATAGGGAAAGGAGCACAGAAATAGTAGCCAACACTGACTAAAAACTTGAGGGCCTTCCCCAAATGTACTGGACTGAGTAAGACCCCTGGAACCTTCAAAAACTTCTGAGTGTGGTTTGGAGAGCCCTACTAGTGACCCAGATTAAATTTTCCACCAGCTCATAGTAATGGGGTATGGTTAGAGAAATTTTCTTACTGTGACATTTCCTATATCTGTGTTTTAGAAAATAGCTGAGTGACAGGAGTAGAATACTCAAAATGGTGCGTATTTTTTATATAATAAATTTGGGGATTAAAGGCTTATCATTGAAAATTTGACACACTAGATTCATCTGCTACTTCTTCATATCCTTAACTCTCATCCTCCAACTGCCCCTTAAATGCTGGTGCTATCCATGGGCTATCTTTGGATTTATTTTACTTTTTTTTCCAAACACTATCCTTGTGCCATTATCTTCATATTCCGGTATCGCCACCGCCTATGCTTTCTGCTTCATCTTCCTCCTAACCCATTTCACATCCCTATCAGATTAATTCTTCTAAATCATGAATGTGATCATGTGAATTCCACACTTAAAATCCCTTGATAGCTCTCCCATCTCCAGCATGGTGTACAAGGTTCTTCACAAATGGTTCCTGCCCACCATTTCAGTTTTATCTCCTAACTTTGCCCACTCAGACCCAAGTCCCCAACCATAGCCAAATATTTGGGATGTCCCCTGAATGTACCATGCTGTGTCCCTAGATTGTTTCTGACTGCAGCAGATTGGGTTGGCTTGGCTTGCGTAATCACCCCTGAGCCAATCATTATGACCCAAAGTATACAATGTCCTGATGAGCCAGATTTGAATCATATGCCCACAGCTCCAGTCAAAGTACATGAAATGAGAGGAAGGGTAATTGTCAAAGAAAAATTTGGGAACCATTCAAGAAAAAAGAGTGGCTTCTGGGTAAGCCAAAGTAGTCATCAATTACAGAGGTTCCATTTCTACATTCCCATGGTCTCAGACTGTAAAATACTTGGTAATTTACTGAATTGCCTTTCTTTCCCTACTAGGCTACAAACTATTGGAAGTCAGGGAATATGCTTTTTACTTCTGTGACTACCACACCTGACACAAATGCCTAACCTACAGTAGACACCTAAATAAGGGTTTGTTTAACAAATAATTTAAATCAATTCCCCATTTAGAAATGGCACAGTTATACATTGCCTTCAAAAAGAACGAGACCATTTTCTTTCTTCAATGATATCCTCTGTCTATATGCAAAAGGAAGAATCAAGGTCGGGATTTCAACATAGTTTGTTTCATGCTTTAGTTTTTTACTATATTAGAAGGAAAATAATCATAGTACACTTATGTGTAACAAATGGACAGATTTTTTTAAAGCAGCATGCATATAAATTTAATGTAAATAAAGTCATTGAGTTCCCTATAACTTAAAACAAAATAATTACTTTTTCCATGGGAGTGAGTAATTTTACAGTTCTTAAATTCACTCCCATGAACTATATAATTATTTACTGATTATAACATCACTCAACAAGTCATTTGATAAAAAAAAATCTTAATAAGTACCTTAAAGAAACTTTAGACCTAGGCAGGACTTCAGAGATAGTTTCCCCAGATTTTTTCAGTTGAAAAAATTCAATTTCATAGAGATTAATGACTTACCAAAGTCACAAGGTGATTTTATGACTCAGTCAGCAGTACTACACTATCATGTGAAAGGGATCACACCCATCTCTACAGAATATAATTACTTGTTCAATCTGATGCTCTCAGTTTCACCTCAGTTTCTTTCTTTTTTTTATTGTGAGAGTATACTTATTAAAGCTAGGGACAATGAAACAAGGAAGGGTTTAGGATAGAAGAAGCAACAAGAGAGCTTAGGCAGGGCTGCTTTGGCTCACTGAAAAGTCAGAGAAAATGAGTCCTTGGAGACAGGCTCAGGGGGTTAGCCCAGGGAAAGCTGCCACTTCCCATTGCTCCCCTGGTTGCAAGTCTTGTGGGGACCCTTAGAGTTTAGGAGATGCACACCTGCGGGGAAAGAAGAGGAGGAAGAGAAAGGAAGGAGGAGCACACCTCACCTCAGTTTCTGAGTGACCTATATTTTTTTTCAGAAATTGTCCCGTCTTCTGAGAAGATATCCCCCAACTTTGCTACTACTCATTGATCTCTGTCTTTCCTGAAATCTTACAACACTCAGACTAAAACTTTATTTTAGCGTTTAACTGTGCAAGGTGGTACTATGAAGAGAGCACAGACTTTGCTGACAGCCAAGAGATTACAAGATTTCTCTCTAAATAAACTGACCAGCAGATGAAATCAGACCTACAGTTACTGACAGTTGGGGATTGGCACTGAAATGACCCAACCATGTTTTCCAATAATGAAGAACAAAAACCAATGAGCTCCACCTATATACCTAAAACTACTAGTCAGCTTTTGTTTCTGGACCCTTACCTATAACCAGATAATTGTGGATCACTCCACATTTGAAGAAATCCTTTAAACTGAAATGCAGAGGCCAAAATAAAACCCAACAAAAAACAATTGAAGAAAAGAAAGCAGAGAACAGAAAACAAACTTTTTATTATAATAAATACCTTCAGAGAAATGAGAGAAGATTTTGCATTCATGAAATGAAAATAAAAGGCCATGTAAAGGAATGTTCAGAAAAGCAAAATGAGGTGTTAGAAGTTAAAAAATAATAATATAAATTTTTAAAAACTCATAAATGGTTTGGAAGATATGCTGAGGAAATGTCCCAGAAATTAGAACAAAAAGCAAAAAGACAAAACTCTAGAAGTAAGAGAGAAAAGTTAAGAAAATTAGTGGATTAGACAAGGTTATCCAACATCAATATGAGAGAGAACAGAGAATATAGAGGGGAAAACAACAACAAAAATTTTTTTTATTTCCCAGAAGTGAGTAAGTTCTGGTCAAGATGACTAAGTAGGTAAATATGGTACATGGAACCTCCCACAACCACACAGTTCAAAACACTGGTAATCAGGATGCTCACAGAAGTGGTTGAGTATGGTCAATTGAGTATTATAATTTAGTTATAATCAAAATTATAACTAAGTTATAGATAAAACATCATTCAGAATGCCTGATATCTAGCTGAACAGAAGCCCTATAACTAAAGACATAAAGAAGCAGCCACATAGAGGCAGGTAGGTGGGGCAGAGACATAGAAAAGCTGATTCCACAACCATGTGTCATGGATATCTCAGCTGCAAAGGTCCCCACCTGAGGAGAGAGGACTCCCAGCCCCACACAAGTTTCCCCACCCCAGGGTTCCAGTGAGAGGAAGAGATGTCCCCATATCTTCTGTCTGTAAAAACCAGCAGGGGGTGTGGCTGAGGGAGACAGATGGCTCCTGGTATCCATGCATTCCCCTTAAAGGGCCCATGCATGAACTTACTCTGATTCACATACTCTGAGCTCCAGCACTGGGATAGCAACTCAAAAGGTACCAGAGTTGTACAAAAGGCAAACAGGGTTGTTTCATATAATAAGAACTTGGTGATGATGAACTCCTTTAACTTTACCTTATCTGGGAAGCACTTTATCTGCCCTTCCATTCTAAATGATAGCTTTGCTGGATAGAGTAATCTTAGGATGTAGGTCCTTGCCTTTCATGACTTTGAATACTTGTTTCCAGCCCCTTCCCAACTGCAAGCTTTCTTTTGAGAAATCAGGTGATAGTCTTACGGGAACTCCTTTGTAGGTAACTGTCTCCTTTTCTCTTGCTGCTTTTAATATTCTCTCCTTATCTTTAATCTTAGGTAATGTAATTATGATGCACCTTGGTGTGTGCTTCATTGGGTCCAAATCTTTGGGACTCTCTGAGATTCCAGAACTTCCTGGAAGTCTATTTTCTTTGCCAGATTGGGGAAGTCCTCCTTCATTATTTTTTCAAGTAAGTTTTCAATTTCTTGATCTTCCTCTTCTCCTTCTGGCACCCCTATGATTCAGATATTTGAACATTTAAAGTTGTCCCAGAGGTTCCTAAGCCTCGCCTCATTTTTTTTTAATTTTTGTTTCTTCATTCTGTTCCAGTTTAATGTTTATTTCTTCCTTCTGGTCCCAATTGTTGATTTGAGTCCTGGTTTCCTTCCCTTCACTGTTGATTCTCTGTATGTTTTTCTTTATTTCACTTTGCATAGCCTTCACTTTTTCCTCTATTTTACGACCATACTCAACCATTTCTGTGAGCATCCTGATTACCAGTGTTTTAAACTGTGTATGTGATAGGTTGGCTATCTCTTCATTGCTTAGTTCTATTTTTGGAGCTTTAAAATGTTCTTTCATTTGGGCCATATTTTTTTGTCTCATGGGGCCTGTTACATTGTAAGGTCAGAGCCCTATATATTCACCAGGGTGGGGGCAACCCGCTTTGCTGTATTGTGGCGCTTATGTGGAAGAGAGGCCCAAGAGGGAACAATGCTGCTTGCTTGGCTCTTGTCAGCTTTTAGTCACTTCCCCCACTACCCACAAGCAAATTAGGCCATTCTGGTGCTGATTCACAGGTGGGTGGGTTTGTGTATGTTCTAGGACCCTGTAGGTCTCTCCAGGGAAGTCTCCTGTGAGCGTGGGAGTTGTTCCTGCAGCCAGAACCCCCACAGCCAGTAGTTTTGAGGCTTTGTTTTCCTGAGCTGGAATCCTGGGTTGAGCCATCTGTTTTGCTCCCCAGTTGTTCCTCCTGGTTTATCCACATGCAAATGTGGAACTGCCCTGTCCTCCATCCACAGCCTCACCACTGCCCAGTCCTCCAGCTGCAGCCTTGCTATGTGTCCTCTCCACTGCAGCTGCCTGTATCCACCCCTCCTACCTGTCTGGATGAATGTTTCTTCTTTAACTACTTAGATGTCGGACTTCCACACAGTTCAATTTTCTGGCAGTTCTGGTTATTTTTTGTTTTTAAATTTATTGTTGTCTTTCTTTTGGTTGTGCGAGGTGGCAAAATGTATCTGCCTACGCCTCCATCTTGGCCCTATTTCATCCATTTTCGATGTTAGCTAATTGGTCACTATCAGTTTTAGGGTACACCTTTTTGAGTAACTGAGGGTCTCTGGGCACATCTTGGAAAATCACTTACAAAGAGAATTTATTTTCTTTGTCACTATCATTGTAGATCTATAAGGAGGGGAGGCACTAGGATTCTTTCTTTTTACCTCAGATTTTTTATTTTCACCCTATCTCTTCTCTTCCCAAGAAGAAATACGAGTCACTGAATGGGCCATATTGGTGAGTGGGTGTGAAGGCTCATTGCCAATAAAATATTTCCAAATGCTCATTCTCTCTCCTTCTCTGTCTTCTCCCTCTCTGTGTGTCTCTTTCTTGTCTCTGTGTCTGTCTTTCTCTGTCTCTGTTCTTCTCCTCTGCCTGCCTCACAAGGTCTAGGACTACACTGGTAAGGTAAAAGACACGAGATTGAATTTTGGAGGGCAAAATAGATAAATAGTAGCGTTGGCCTGAAAATAGTGCTTCATATGTTCAATTCTTGCCGATTAGAAAATTTGTGGTCAGAGATTCAGCTAAAAATAAAGTGTTATATAGCTTACCAAAAATTTTTTTTCTTAAGAATTAAAAAATATTTATATAGATGTGGAATTAGTACTACCTATATACAATGTGCATCCTTATTTTTCCCCTCAAAAATTTGGACAAAAAAAATGCACATTATCCATGGCCAATGGATAATGTAACTATCCAATGTGGTAGTTACTATAATATTATTGACTGTATTCCCTGTGCTGTACTTTACATCCCCATGACTATTTTTAACTTCCAATTTGTACTTCTTAATCCCTTCACCTTTTTCACGTAGCCCCCCAAATCCTCTCTCATCTGGCAGCTTTCAGTTTGATCTCTCTATGAGTCTGTTTCTGTTTTGTTTGTTTATTTATTTTGTTTAGACTCCGCACATAAGTGAAATCATGTGGTATTCATCTTTCTCTGAGAATTTTTTCACTTAACATAAAACCCTCTAGGTCCATTTCTGTTGTTGCAAATCATAAGATTTTATTCTTTTTTTATGGCTAATATTCTAATATAATATGTGTCTGTCTGGAAAATGTCCAGCCATTGCTAATATAATGAGAATGGTTTGCATGACATTAATGTAACCTGGCAGCCAAGGAGAGTGGACTGGAATGCACATGTGTGAACAATGACTTCACTGAACTAGTCAGTGGGCACTATAGATGCCATTGATTGAGCATGTGCATCGTGTGGCCATTGTTTTGAAAATGACTGAATGAGTAGAGCAAGGAATCTGCACTAAATTTTACATTAAGATTGAACATTCCTCCATGAAAACTATTCGGATGATTCAGAAGGCCGCAGCTATGGGCAACTGGTGATTGGCAGCTTCATCAGGACAATGCACCACTCACGCATCACATCTAATGCAGAGTTTTTTGGCAAAACTTCAAATCACCCAGGTGACTCAGCCCCCACTACAACCCAGATTTGGTGCCCCGCATCTTCTGGCTGAAATCACCTTTGAAAGAGAGGAGATTTCAGACCGTCAATGAGATTCAGAAAACTATGGTGGGGCAGCTGATGGTAACTGGGAGAATTGTGTGACGTCCCAAGGTGCCTAGTTTGAAGGGGTCAGAGGTGCCATTGTCTTACATGCAGTGTTTCTTGTATCTTCTTCAACAAATGTCTCTATTTTTCATAGTACATGGCTGGATACCTTCTGGACAGACCTTGTATATGTATATGTACCACATCTTCTTTGTCCACTCATTTATCAATGGACAATTTCCATATCTTGTTTATTGTAAATAATGCTGCAATGAACACAAGAGTGCAAATATCTTTTTAAATTAGCGTATGGATTTTTGGGGGTAAACACCCAGAAGGATCATAAGGTAATTCTATTTTTAATACCTTCAGGAAACTCCATAGTGTTTTCAGCAGTGGCTGCACCAATTTGCAATCCCAACAATAGTGCATGAGGGTTCCCTTTTCTCCACATACTCGCCAGCACTTGTTTGTTGATCTATTGATTGTAGCCAATCGATAGGTGTGAGGTGATATCTCATTATGGTTTTAATTTGCATTTCTCTGATGACTACTGACATTGAGCATCTTTTCATATGTCTATTGGCCATCTGAATGTCCTGTTTGGAGAAACATCTATTCAGGTCTTCTGCCCATGTTTTAATTGGATTGTTTGGTTTTGGGTGTTAATTTGTACAAGTTCTTTATAGATTTTGGACAGTGACCCCTCATCATTTATATCATTGGTGGATATCTTCTCCATGTGTTCCTTTTTTAAGACTAATGAAAAGGCCTCAGGAGTCTTTCTCTCAAGTTTTATTGGCCAGAATTGCATCTTATTCTCATTCCCAAATTAGTACGGATCAGGATGTAGTAGGGCCCTCAAATTTATGGCCCTCACTACCAGAGATCACTTAGCAAGGAAGAATAGGGAAATAGCTATTGGGTAGAGAACCTACATGTCTGCAATACCATATGTATAGACAGGACCAAAAATTTTGTTTAACTCTTAATGCAATTGGAAAGTAATAGCTCTATAGTTATGCATTATATTTAAGACCACTGTCATCTCCCCATAAAGGTCTGCAGCAACTTCCTTGTACTCCCTGCTGAAAATATTGTTGCCTTCTAATCCCTTCTCCACAATGAAGCACAGAGATATTTTTTTCTGTTCTGTCACAGTATCATTACTCTCCTAAAACAATTCACTAATTTTTCAGCAACATTGACAATTTGAAATTCAGGCTCCTTTCTTGCCTTAACCCTTCAGCCTATTTCCCACTATTCCCTGCAAATTGTTTATGGTTCTCTGAATTCTAAGTTATTTCTTCCTTTGCTTATTAGTTCCTTTTAGTATGGCATCCCCTTGCTTCCCATTCCCAACCTTAGGAAATGGCTTCTCATCCTTTAACAATCAGCCAGGACATCAAATCTTTCTCATGGATTGCTTCTCCACAATTCTTCATCCTAGTACTGATAAACAAAAGAGTTTCTATGAATAGAATTGTAGGAGTGAGCTGGAAAAGCAATGAAGAGCAATTGAAAAACAAACAAAAAACTTCGAACCTGAGGCATGGTTATATGTAGGGAGTTTTGAGTGTCGAGTATTTGTATCGCAGTGACAGCCTGTACATATATCTTTTTTTCTATTGCTGTGATGCTTTGGAAATGAGAGACCTGTTAGGCAAATAATAAAAAATAACTTCCCAAACTAATGATTATTCACGTAATGATTTCATTTATCTCTGAATCATAACAGAGCTAACTACTGAGAAATGAAGTTATTGTTTACCCTGAGGAGGTATTCCTGTTTTGTTCCATCAAGGCACATATTACCTAGTATCAAATGTTCCCTTCTCAGCATCATTGCTTAAACACTCACATTTTTCTCCCCTTTAATATGTCATGAGGCTTTATATTGAATGCTTTCATTTTACTCTTTATAAAATGGGGAAAGAAAACAGGAAATTTATAAGCTGTTTGCTGAGAAAGAGGAATATCAACATTTCTCTTTTGTACTCTGATGAAGCTAATGAATAACAAACCTGGCAAATTCACATATTTGCATAAATTAAAGCCTCAAAAATAACAGTTGTTGCAGTCTATCCATTCCTTCTAAAGTTTGAGGGTGTACGTTTCTCTACAACAGTTACTTAAGTATTATATGTGAACATTACCTAATAACAGTGTGTACATGCATAGTGTACTTTCCCTTATGTCATGCCCCCAATCTTGAGTTAATATTAAATAGTAAGAAAAGACATACAGCATACATGGAGCCTGTTATTGGAATTTAAGAATGCTTTGGACCCAACTATTTCAGTGGAACTATTCGATTTCCTCACCTTTTAAAGGGAGTGAAGGATAAAGAGGAAAAACAAAAAGCCCTAAGGATCTACAGTGTGTATTTTACACCAAACACCGAACTCCTAGGACTGTAAGAGGGATTGTGCTCCCTACTTTATGCAAGTTGAATTGTCTGAAATTTTAGCAATATGTATTGACTTCCCCGCATGTTAGAAATTTCCTTACTCAAAGCAATCTATAATTCTACAATTCCTATCAAGATACCAATCGTATATTTCACAGAACTAGAACAAATTCCAAAAATTTATATGGAACCATGAAAGACCCCAATGAGCCACAGCAAGCTTGTGAAAGAACAAAGAGGGAGGAATCATGCTACCTGGTATCAAACTATACTACAAGGGCATAGTAATCAAAACAGCATGGTATGGCATAAAACAAGACACATTGCTTGACAGAACAGAATAGAGAGCCCAGAAATAAACTTTACACTAAAGTAATATTTGACAAAAGAGACAAAAGCATACAATGGGGTAAAGACAGTCCATTCAATAAATGGTGTTGGGAAAATTGGACAGATACGTGAAAAAAATGAAACTAAACCACCTTCTTATACCAAGAATAAACTCAACATGGATTAAAGACCTAAATGTTAGACCCAAAACCATAAAAATCCTACAAGAAACATAGGCAGTAAAGTGTCAGATACTTCTCATAGCAATATTTTTTTCTGATTATATTGCCTCAGGCAAGGGAAACAAAAGAGAAAATAAATAAATGAGAATACATCAAACTAAAAAGTTTTTTTACGCAGCAAGGGAAACCATAAACAAAATTAAAAGGGAACCCACTAGATAGGAGAACATATTCACCAATGATACATCTAATATGGGATTAATATCCAAAATTTATAAAGAACTTATAAAACTCAACACCAAAAAAAAAAAAAAAGAAAGAAAGAAAAAAAAATGGGCAAAGGGCCTGAATAGACACTTCTCCAAAGAGAACACACAGGTGGCCAATTGACATATGAAAAGATGCTCAACATCACTAATCATCAGAGGAATGCAAATTAAAACCACAATGAGATATCACCTCATGCCTGACAGAATGGCTATCACCAATAAATCAACAAAAAAGTGCTGAAGAGGATGCAGAGAAAAGGGAACCCTCAAGCACTGTTGGTGGGAAGGCAGATTGGTACAGCCACTATGGAAAGCAGTATGGAGTTATTTCCAAAAAGGATGCAGAGAAAAGGGAACCCTCAAGCACTGTTGGTGGGAAGGCAGATTGGTACAGCCACTATGGAAAGCAGTATGGAGTTATTTCCAAAAATTAATAATGGCTGTGGTTGGTGTGGCTCAGTGGATTGATCACTGGCCTGCAAACCGCAGGTTTGATTCCCATTCAGGGCACACACGGGGGCTGCACGTCAGGCCCCCAGTTGGGGGCATGCAAGAGGCAAAATGTATCTTTCGCACATAGTTGTTTCTCTCCCTTTCTTTCTCCCACCCTTCCCTTCTCTCTAAAAGTAAATAAATAAAGTCTTACTTTTAAAAAAGTGGAACTGCCTTATGACCCAGCAATTCCACGTCTGGGAATATATCCAAAGGAAGTCGAAACACTAATTAGGAAGAATATATGTATCCCTATGTTCATTGCAGTGTTATTTACAATAGCCAAGATTTGGAAGCTGCCTATGTGTCCATCAGTAGATGATGCGGATCCCGGCCGCCAGGATCCTGTGTTGTGGCGGCAATAGACAAATACACAAGGACTACCAAGTCCTGTGGAGAAAAAGGGACCATGCGGCCACTCTCTGAAGAGGAGAGGGCCATGACCCTTGCTTTGACAGGCTTTTATTGCTTTTCTGGGCACACTACATTGAAGATGATCCTCATTTACTATGCATAGGTTCGCTTTAGGTAGTTACAGAAAACAAAGAAGAGGGTGTTGCTAATTACATGAAAGAGGAAGGATATTTGCAAATGTAAAGGGAAAAGTGGTTAAGCTGGTTACACTGGTCCTTGGAAGGTTCAGCATAGATTTTAGGAAGTTACTTTAAAGATACGCAGTAAATGTTTGCTGCCTCAATTCAGGGTGAGGGAGTTTTAGCAAGAGCAAGCCTCATCGCCGTCTAGGTACAATGCAGGCCTGATTCCCCATGGGAGAACCTGAAGCAGGGTGCAGCCAAGAGGAGGGCCCCAAGAAGGGATTGGAATGGGGTCCAGAGCTCCGGGTGTCCAGGAAATATTAGAAAAATGTATGTAGGATGTCCTCACCCCCACAAGCCTGAGCCAGGGGGGATGGGACACATGGAACAGGGCCATTCAGAGCTGTTTTGGGTAGCAAGAGCTTTGCAGCTAACCCCTGGCACAGTCATTTAACATATCTATAACCTTTAACTGGTTTCATGGATGTGTTAAGTAGCTGTGGCCATGCTTTGAGCCAGGGTGATGGGACCGAATTCCACCCAAGATGGGACTGGGAAGCAACTCCCCCTGGTTACAGGGCCTGCGGGAGAGCTTGGAGATGATTGCCTCCATGCCATGGGGCCACACCTGCCCAGACTTACTATGGCAGCCCAGTAAAGCTGGAAGAATACGGGGATGCTGGCAGGTGTAATGACTGTAGGAGGAGTTGGAAATGGGGCTGCAAGGGAAGATGGGCACTGGGATTTAAACCTAGGCGCGGCAGCCATAAAGAGGAGAGAACCACGAGGTTCTGAGGGGAAAGGAAGAGGGCCATGTGGTTCTGAAGTAAAAGAGAGAGAGGACCACGCGGTTCTGAGGAGAAAGGGAGAGAGCCACGAGGATCTGGAGTAGATCGGAAGGACCGTGTGGTTCTGAAGTAGATAGGAAGAGGACCACGCGGTTCTGAAATGGGGGAAAGGACCACACGGTTCTGAAGGAGAGTAGAGAGGACCATGAGGTTTTGGAGTGCTTCTTTTTGCCATGCGGCTTAGGCAACAGGAGAGACTTTGCCGGGAAGAAAAGGGGAGAAAGGACTCTTGCTGCTGGGCCATGAGAAGGTGCCGCATGGCTTTGGATTAACTGGAGATTGCAGCAGCCACACAGCTGATGGTGCCGGGAGCGTGAATCACGGACTTCTACTTCCTTTCCTGAGACACGGTACCCCGGACTGGGCACAGGGAGAGGGAAGGACTGTGCATCTGTGGCTATTCTAAAGGACTTTAGTATCTTATTGAAGACATTAAGTCATTACTCTAAGTTTGTGTAACTTTTAAATAAACAATTCCTTTCCTGTTCACCAGTCTCTGGCATTGAGAGACGTCTTTCCTCTGGCGGCGGGCATTGCGAACCTAGCAGGTGGGCGTGGGGGGGAGGAACCTTTCTGTAATAATTTATCGTGAACCACCACCCCCTGCCTTGCTCTGTAACAAACCTATCCGTGGGCATGGGTCCTGCCCCCCGAACCTCACTCCCCACTGGCTTTTCTGAGTGGGAGCTGGGTCACACTTCCCAGGCTTGGACTGGTTCCCCATAAGTAGATGAATGTGTAAAAAATCTGTGGTACATTTACACAATGACTTACTACTTGGCCTTAAAAAAGAATTTTGCCCTTTGCCCCAGCATGGATGGACCTGGAGAGCATTATGCTAAGTGAAAAAGCCAGTCAGAGAAAGACAAATACCGTATGATCTCACTCTTTTGTGGAATGAATGAAATAAACTAACAAACAAAACAGAGACAGACTCATTGGTAGAGAACAAGCTGACAGCTATTGGAGGGGAGGGTTGTAGTGGGGCAAGGTGAAAAAGTGAAGGCTTATTTGATTTCAGAATCATCAAATAAGCAGAATACTTTAAAGACTTTATGACTGGTGATTCTGTTTATCTTCTTTTATGGGGAGAATTGAGGAATCGCAGCCCCCAAGCTCTCACTCCTTTTCTTCTATTCAAATAAATGTGAATATTTTACTTGAAGAGTGGGAGGGCAGAGTAAGAACTTCTAAGTAATTGACCAGTTCTCCACCTTTAAAATGTAGATATTCACTAATCCTGTATTTCCTTAGTGCCTGCTATGTGCTGGAAATTTCAGGAATCAAGAAATCCTGAGTGAAGCCCTGAAGAGGAACATCTAGGAACAGTTTGAAAAGAGATGCTATCACTTAATTGTTGTGTGACCTTTCACAAATCAACCAATCTCTAGGGCGCAGGGACTGAGTTAATGACTTCTCAGTCCCTGTGGTTGACTGCAAAAATAGCCACACTTACCCATCCGTTCCTGTACGTGTGTGCGCCTCTTTGCAAGGTGACTTCACAGCTCCTTGAATCAAGAGGTGGAATATACTTCCTTACCCCCTGAATCTGACCTGTACCTGTGACTTGCTTTGGCAAAGGACAAAGAAAAACAGAAATTTATTTTTTATATTTAGTTTCATAAAGAGAGAGATTTTATCCTTTTGAACTGCCCCCAAAGACAGAATTTGTCTTTTTGAACTCTGCAGAACATCACCAGACCTATTACTAAAGCAAAGCTGTAACTAGAAGTTACTTCAGTAAGAGAGAACACTACCTGACGGAGCCCAAGCAGTGTGCGGTGTGTGGTGTGTGTGTGGCGGGGCGATGGCGGGGAGTCTGAATGAAATATTTATAAGGTTTTGGATTCTGAGTTCAAGTGGTTTAAAATGGTCTTTAAAGGCAAAGAGATGATTGGGACAAGGCAAATTCGTGATATAATGATTTAGAATTTGGTGGACCTAGAGAAGAGAGAATCTTGAACTGACTTGCTGTCACTTGTCACAAGTATTAATGCTTGCAGATGCCTGCAAGCTAATGGCAGAAGTGAGCAGTCAACTGTCTGAGATAAATTGGTCTGTGGGAATTTTGTAAAGAAGTGAAACTATTTATTGTGCACAGCACTATCCCTTCTAGGCAAAATTTCCTTGAATAAACAGCAAAGTCAAGTTGACAGAGATGTCTGCAGTCTTTTATCTAAGTAATGTTATCAGAGACATTCTCACTTCTTAATTATTTTCACTTTATGGGCATAAAAATTATTGATAATATTTTCTTATCTTTATATTTATAATATAGCTATCATTATGTCTTCTTTCCCATTCATTATATTGCTTATGTATGCTTTCCTTGAAAATTTTCCAAAAGCTTTTTTAAGATTTTGATAGAACCAATTTCCGAACTTATTTTTTCTCTTTATTGTATCTTAGCTTTCTCTTTCATAAAATTCTTCTCTTACTTTTATTTTCTCTGTCCTTCTATTTTCTGTGGGATTTTGTTGTTTCTTTTCTAATTTCTTAGTTAAACATTTATCTTATTACTATTCTTCCTTTCTTCTTTTCTAATACAAACCTTAAATTTATAAATCCTCAAAAGGACCACTTCTGCTGCACCCAACAAGTTTTGATATGTAGTAATTTTATTTATCATTCAACTCTAAGTATTTTTTGTTTATAATGTGATTTCTTCTTTGAGCTATACATTATTTTCATGTGGTTTTTAAACTTTTCATATTGTTGGAGAGTTTATATATTTTTATTTTTACTTTCTTCCAGCATTTTTGAGATATAATCGATATATAACATTACGTGAGTTTAAGATGCACAATGTATTGATTTGATACACATAGACTGCAAAATAATTAGCACCATAGCATTAGTTAACACCTCCATCACCTGAGGGAATTGCCATTTCTTTTCTGTGATAAGAACATTTAAGACCTACTCTCTTAGGAACTTGCAGTATATAACACTGTGTTGTTAACTATGATCATTAGATCCCCAGAAATTACTCACCTTGTAGTGGGAAGTGTGCACCCTTGGACCCACATCTCTTCTTTCCTCCCCACCTCCAGCCCCTGGCAACCACCAGGATAGTCTCTGAGAGTTTGCCTGTTTTAGGTTGCACATGTAAGTCATGTCATACAGCGTTTGTCTTTCTGTGTCTGCTTATTTCCCTTAGCATGATGTCTTCAATAAAGATAGATGAGAGAGAGAGAGAGAGAGAGAGAGAGGGGTCACATTTTCTTTATCCATTAATCCGTGGATGAACGTTTAGGTTGTTTCCACGCTTTAGTTATTGTGAACACTGCTGTAATAAACATGGAAGTGCAGATACCTGTTCAAGATGCTGATTTAACTTTGGGGTATATGCTCAGAGGAGGGATTGCTGGATCATACGGTAGTTCTATTTTTAAGTTTTTGAGTGTTTTTTCCATAGTGGTTGCCCCAGTTTGCAATCCCACCAACCGTGCGACAGATTTCTCTTTTCTCAATATCTTGCCATCTCTTGTCATTTTGAAGATAGCCATTATAACAGATGTGAGGTGATATCTCATTGTGCTTTTGACTTGCATTTCCCTGAAACTTTGTGATGTTGAGTATTTTTTGACCTATGATGTTGAACATTTTTTCATGTACTTGTTGGCCAGCTGTATGTCTTCTTTGAAAGAATGTCTGTTAAGTTCCTCAGTCCATTTTTTAAAAAATATTTTATATGTATATATCTTTAGATATTTTATTTATTTCCTTTTAGAGAGAGGAGAAGGGAGGGAGAAAGAGAGGGATAGAAAATCAATCAGTTGCCTCTCACACACCCTGAATCAAACCGATGACCTTTTGGTTCACAGGCTTGTGCTCAGTCCTCTGAGCCACACCAGCCAGGGCAATTTTTTAAATAAATTTTGAATATTAACTCCTCATCAGATACAGTACATCCTCTCTTAACACTGATAGGTCCTTGGAACTGTGGCAAAACAACTTATAACAAAAACAGCTTTAACATAGGCTAATTGATATACACAAGAATTAGGTTCTTATGTTATCTCATTAATGTTATAATAAAATGGCATTGAACGAACCAACATTATTTGAGGACCACCTGCCCATGATTTGCAAATATTTTCTTTCATTCTGAAGGTAGGAAATTTTAATGATTGTTTCTTGTGCTGTACAGAAGCTTTTTAAGTTGATATAGTTCCACTTATTTTTGCTTTTGGTGCTTGTGCTTTTGGTGCCATATCTAAAAAGTCCTTGCTAAGACCAATATCAGGGAGATTTTGCCCTGTGTTTTCTTCTAGGAGTTTTATAGATTAAGGTCTTACATTTAAGTCTTTAATCCATTTTGAGTTCATCCCTCTGAGTGATATGAGAAGGGGTTTACTTTCATTCTTCTGCCTATGATTACCCAGTTTTCCCAACATCATTTATTAAGTAGACTATCCTTTCCTCATTGAGTATTCTTGGCTCCCTCATCAAATATTAGTTGCCTGTATACATGTGGACTTATTTCTGGGCTCTCGATTCTAGAAACATACAACCTACCGAGATTAAGCCACAAAGAAATAGAAAGTCTGAACAGACCTATAACAAGTATGAACATTGAATCAAAAACCTCCCAACAAAGAAAAGCCTAGAACCATATAGCTTCACAGGTAAATTCTATCTATATGTAAAGAATAATTAATGCCAATCCATCTTAAACAATTCCAAAAAACAGAAGAGGGAGACCATCATTACCCTGATACCAAAATCAGACAAAGATACAGGAAAAGAAACTATAGGCCTATATCCCTGATGAATGTAGATGCAAAAACCTTGAACATAATACTTTCAACGGAACCCAACAGCACACTAAAAGGACCATGTACCATGATCAAGTGGGATTTACCTTTTGGGTGCAAGGGTGGTTTAACATATAAAAATCAATGTGGTAATGGGAAAACATATTTGCCAATGATACCTCAGACAAGGGCCTGATCTCCAAAATATATAAAGAACTCACATGACTCCACTCTAAGAAGACAAGCAACCCAATTAAAAAACGGGCAAAGAACTTGAACAGACACCTCTCCAAGGAGGACATACAGAGGGCCCAGAGACATATGAAAAGATGCTCAGCATCACTAGCCATCAGAGAGATGCAAATTAAAACCACAATGAGGTACCATTGCACACCAGTCAGAGTGGCCAACATAAACAAATCAACAACAAATGTTGGAGAGGATGTGGAGAAAAGGGAACCCTAGTGCACTGTTGGTGGGAATGCAGACTGGTGAGGCCATTGTGGAAAACAGTATGGAATTTCCTCAGAAAACTAAACATGGAACTGCCCTTTGACCCAGCAATTCCCCTGCTGGGATTATACCCTAAGAACCCTGAAACACCAATCCTAAAGAACCTATGCACCCCAATGTTCATAGCAGCACAATTTACAATAGCTAAGTACTGGAAGCAGCCTAAGTGCCCATCAGCAAATGAGTGGATCCAAAAACTATGGTATATTTACACAATGGAATTCTACACAGCAGAGAGAAAGAAGGAGCTTATACCCTTTGTAACAGCATGGACGGAACTGGAGAGCATTATGGTAAGTGAAATAAGCCAGGCAGTAAGGGACAAATACCATATGATCTCACTTTTAACTGGAACACAATCAATAGAAGAAAAAAGCAAACAAAATATGAGAGACATTGAAGTTAAGAACAATCTAACAATAGCCAGGGGGGAGTAGGGAGGGGACAGTGAGGAGAGGGGATTACAGGAACTACTATAAAGAACACATGGACCAAATCAAGGGGGAGGGTGGAGGTGGGGGAGGGAGGTGGGTTCAGCTGGGGTGGGGTGGAGGGATGGGGAGAAAACACATACAACTGTAATTGAATAACAATAAAAATTTTTTAAAAAATCAATGTGGTAATACCACAATGACAGAAAGGATAAAAATCATGTGATTGTTTCAATAGATACATAAAAACATTTAACAAAATTTAATATCCTTTGGTAATAAAAAGCCCTCAAAAAACTAGAAATAGAAAGAAATTATCTCAACATAATAAAGACCATTTATGAAAAGTCCACAGCTAACATCATACTCAATGGTAAAAAAAAAAAAAAAGAAAGAAAGAAAGAAACATTAAAAATAGAACTATCACTAGATTCAGAAATCCCACTCTGGGTATTTATCCAAAGAATTTCAATCAGGGTCTTGAATAGATATTAGCATTCCTATGTTCATTGTAGCACTATTCACAATAGCCAAGACATAGAAATAACCTAAAAATCCATTGATAGTTAAATGGGTAAAGAAAATGTAGTATGTATATGTGTGTGTGTGTATTTTTTATATATTATATATACACATATATATGTGTATATGTACTACACATATATGTATTACACACACACACATATACATATGCTATTCAGCCTTTAAAAAGAAGCAAATCTGAAGTATGTGATGATGTGGATGAACCTTGAGAATATTGTACTAAGTGAAATAAGCCCGTCACAGAAAAACAAATACTGCATGATTCTACTTATATAAGGTACCTAAAATAGTCAAATTCATAGAATCGAAGAGGGAAACCATGGTTGCCAGGGGTTAGGAGGGAAGGTAAATTAGGAATTACTACTAAACAGACATAAAATTTCAGTAAGCAAGATGAGTAAACTCTAGAGATTTGCCTGTACAACACTATATTTATAATCAACAATAGGGTATACAAAAATTTGTCCAGAGGGTAGATCTCATGTACAGTGTTTTTACATGAGATTTAATTTTAAAAAAGTAAAATCTTTTATTATAATAATATATGTAATATTGTATATTATAACAATAATTTTATATTATACTATAATATATATCATGATATATAATTTATAATATATTGTACTCTATATTGTGTTGGTATATTATATATTATTTTATATATTATATATTATAGTATTATACTAATTATAATAATATTATTATAATATCTGTATTAGGCTGTGCATACTCTGAAATTCAGAAATCCCACTTTTAAATATATTCCCTAGTGAATCTTCCACATGTATGAAGAGTCATGTACAAAAATATTCATGACATTATTTGTGATAGTAAAAACTCATAAGCAACCTGAATGATCACCAGGGAGAGAACGCCCAATAAACTGTGCAATACTACATGGCGACCTGAGTGAACAAAGTAAAGCAATCCATATTAGTATGGCTAGATTTCAAAACTAATGTTAATTTAAAAAATATTTTTGGCCCTGGCTGGTGTGGCTTAGTGGATTGAGTGCCAGCCTGCGAACGAAAGGGTCACCAGTTCAATTCCCAGTCTAGGGCACAGGCCTGAATCATGGGCCAGGCTTCCAGTAGGGAATGCATGAAAGGCAACCACACATTGATGTTTCCCTCTCTCCCTCCCTCCCTTCCCCTCTCTAAAAATAAATAAATAAAATCTTTTAAAAATATTTTTGTGATGTTTTGTTTAAAAATCGTTTTTAAAATCCCATAGCTCTCCCTGACCGGTGTAGTTCAGTCGAGTGAGCGTCCTGCTGGAAAGCCAAATGTCACCGGTTCTACCCCCGGCTGTAGGCCAGTACCGCGCATGTGTGAGAGATGTTTCTATCACACATTGATGTTTTCCTCCCTCCCTTTCCCTCTCTCTAAGAATAAATAAATAACATCTTTAAAACGTTTTTAAAAATTCCATGGCTCATTTATTTTTATGCACTGCTACAAAATTGAAGTCTTTTTGTGTCTTTTTCATCCTAAATGAATCCTCTTTACTGTCTTACTATCTCCTTTTCATTTGTTAAGAAATAACTTTCTTGCTGTTATAATAGGAAGAACAATACTTGTTTCCTGGCTTGTTACAACATTGTATTTCCATTCACAAATTCGTCATGGTATATTAAAACGCAAATGAGGTAGCTATAATCAATGGCAGTGGGACTCTAAAATACAATTACAGTGCTTCACAATTTGGAAATGACAGATCGTAATTTGGATTACACTGTATTACAATTAATGTTAAATTGCCAACAGCGAATACACTTAACCCCCCTTCACACTTGTAATCAGGCAAGCATGAGATAAAGCATATTGGGGAACACAAATCATTACAAAATAAAAAGTACAGGCGCTTGTGGAAGAAATCATGCAGGATCTATTTCTGTTAAAGTGAACTTTCATTTTAATGCTTTTGTTTTGGAATTTAAAAGGCAATTCTTATAATGAACCATTTTATTAACTGAACCAGTTTCATGTCTTATGAAAATAGCTTATTCTTTACAAATAACTGTATAAAAACATGCCCTTCTTTACACGGGGAATTTTTCTGTTATTGAAATGTATTTTCGTAAAGAGGTTAATAACAAACCATAGGTAGCATGACCAACGTTGTGTAACCTCGGACTAACCACACCTCCCTGCTAGCAAGTCACATGCGATTAAGTGGTTAGCATGCCCCAGGTAGTGCCGCTAACATATATTCATCCCCAGTCTCTGTTGAATCACAGAACATTGGAAATCTCCCTCAGGAATAGCAATAATACACCACGAAACTCATATTCTCTCTTTCAAAGATACTACATTTCACTTTATGAATTTGAAATTACATTCCCAAAACAAAATTTTCTCCTTATTGGATTGTTCCTGTTGTAAAGGTTATCATCCTACATGCAGTTATCCAGAATTGCTCAACATGTGAGCTTGCAACAAGGATTAAGTTAACCTCTTTGTAGTGGAAAATGAACAACAGGGTACCATTAATAAGAAGAATTAATCTACACTAGTACTACCATCTCCTAATAGAATTCATGCTCCTCTTTCTAGTACACTCTGTGAAAGTAATTTAAGGGTTGAAAGTACTGGTTGATAATTAACCTTTAGAAAGCTTCAAGGAAGACTTTTTTTTAAGTGCTATTTATGTCCCATAAAGTAACAACTAAGCACTCGGTCTGCTCTCTTGTCCCCTCAAGGGTCTGGATCCAATTACTAGTCTTGGCTACAAACAACAACAACAGACGCGGTAAGAGGGACTTCCCACGACCCTGTATTACTAAAGAGGGCTGTCAGCAACTGTCGGAGACAGCTCGCCTCTCTCAGCAGACCGACTTTTGTCTGTGCCCCATTTCTTAAGGATTACCTATTCGAGTGATTCAGAATCATCTGAAAAATTAAAATAATCTATTCATGGTCAGTTCTTGCCCTGACCAATATTTCTGGGAGTGGGGTCCAGGTATCAGACCAGAAACTCCCCAAGTGATTCAAATGTGCGCTCAAAGTTGAGAACTTTGTCCTCTGTTCTTTCTTTGTACTTCTTTCCTTCCTGTTTTGGTTTAAACTTATTTTAGCAGCAGAACTATTTTCAAAAAATCCTAATAAGTAAGACAAATTAAAGGGATAAACATTGTAATGGCCAATTTTGTGTGTCAACTTGAGTAGCCGCAAGGGGCCCGGATAAAACATCATTTCTGGGTGTGTGTGTGTGTGTGTGTGTGTGTGTGTTTCCGAATGAGATCAGCATTTGAATTAATGGACTCAGTGAACTGCCCTCCCCAGTGTGTTTGGGCCTCATCCAATCTGTTAATGGCCTGAATAGAACAAAAATGGAGAGAGGAAGAATTTATCCCTTTTTTCCTGCCTCACTGCTTGAAGTGGGACTTGTCATCTCATCTTCTTTTGCCCTGGGACTGGGAATTACATGTTCAGCTCCCCTGGGTCCCAGGCCTTCAGATTGGGATTGAATTACACCACTGGTTTTCCTGATTCTCCAGCTTGCAGCGAGCTGATTGTGGGTCTTCTCAGCCTCCATAGTTGCATGAGCCAATTCCTCATAAAAAGTCTCCAGACAAACAGATTAGATAGATAGATAGATAGATAGATAGATAGATAGAGAGTCTTTTCTTGGTTCTATTTCTCTGGAGACTGCTGATTAACACAGTATCTCTAGGCAACTGAAATCTCCACTATTTGCAAAATTCTAGTATCAGTTCATTGGAGCTGTATGGCTTCAGAGTAGAATTTAGAAACCACTTGGTCACCTGGCTGGTGTGGCTCAGTGAATTGAGTGTGGGCCTGCAAACCAAAAGGTCACTGGTTTGATTTCCAGTCAGGACACATGCCTGGGTTGTGGTCAGGTCCCCAGTTGGGGGCCACCAACCTATGTGTCTCACCCTTTCTTTTTCCTTCCTTTCCCCTCTCTCTAAAAGCATATAAATAAAATTTTCTTAAAAACCCACTTTCTCCCAGAAGCATTTACCAAAAAATACTGCTCCCTGACTGCCCATTCACTCATACATTCACGTATGGGTTAGCCTCTGAGCTAACAAGGCTAATAAAGAGATAAGAACAACATTTTCAGTCTTCAAAGTAGCTCTTGGTCTAATGTAGAAGACAGGAAAATGAATAATCACAATTTACTGTTCATTTATTCAACACATACTTAGTTTTTATGATGTTCCAGCACTATCCTAGGTGTTAGGGATGTAGAGATTTTACCTTCCAACCAGAGAAAGCAGACACAAAATAAATAGAAGTTACACTATGTTAGGAGGGATAGGAAGGGTTCAAGAAGTTATTTTAATGTGGATGAGAAGTAATGGGCCACAATAGGAAAATACAGGAGAGACACCTTGAAAATAGTTGTACTTGACCTTGGTAAAAACAATTTTGTGGAGTAGAAGACTGCAGTAGCTTGAGGAGTGAAAGGAAAATAGGAGAACATAGAGAGGTACCAATGTGGATTTTCAATTAATTTTATTATAAGTAGGAAAGGAGAAGAGATGCTTGTAATTAAGGATGGGTTTTGTTTAAAGTGGGAGGTCCTTCATCATGTTCCTAATTCTAGGAAAATTGCCGGTAGAGGGGATGCTGTTTCCTATACTGTGGGAAAATGAGATTATCTGTAAGCTCACTAGGTGGGAGCAGTGGGAGGGATACAGTTTCGGGGGATTATTAGCCTTGGGTGAAATGACACAAACAGGGTCTTCTGCCAATAGTAATAACTGCTAATATTTATGAATAACACCATGTGTCAGGGTGTTCTAAGCACTTTATATGTAATAACTCATTTAATATTCTCAGCAAACTTATGAGATACGTTCTCTTATTTCCCCATTTATATGAGGAAGCTGGGCACAGAAAGTTAAGTAAATTGCCAAAGTCACACAATGAAAGGCAAAGTAAAATTTCAGTCCAGGCATCTGGCCTTAGAGTCTCCCTCAGTCCCTACCCTATGCCGAGTAAGCGTGAAAAGAGAGAGGGAGTGGGGGCCAAATGATGACTCGCAGTTTTATACAGATGGAAATGTCTAAAGATGAGCAAATGGTTGGGGGTTTTCAGAGTGTTAGGTTGAATTCATGACCAAAATTTGAAACGAAGGCAAAAAAAAAGGAAAGAAAAAGAGGGCATATGGAGGTTGCTTATTTTGTTGGAGCCCCAGGTGCCAACCAGACTGAAAGCTTAGTTAGAATAGAGATCATTACAAGGGAACTTATAAAACTCGACATCAAACAAACAAACAATAAATAATGCAATTAAAAACGGGCAAAGGACCTGAATAGATACTTCTCCAAAGAGGACATACAGATGGCCAATAGACATATGAAAAGATGCTCAATGTCAGTAATCATCAGAGAAATGCAAATAAAAACCACAAGGAGATATCACCTCACACTGGCAGAATGGCAATCGTGGGTAAATACTCAAACAACAAGTGCTGGCGAGGATGTGGAGAAAAGGGAACCCTGGTGCACTGTTGGTGGGAGTGCAGACTGGTGCAGTCACTGTGGAAAGCAGTACGGAGTTACCTCAAAAAATTTAAAATGGACCTGCTGTTTGACCCAGTGATTCCACTTCTAGGAATATATCCTAAGAAATCCAAAACACTGATTGAAAAGGATATATGCACCCCTATGTTCATAGCAGCATTATTTACAATTGCCAAGATTTGGAAGCAGTCCAAGAGCCCATCAGTGGCTGAGTGGATAAAAAAGCAGTGGTACATTTACACAATACAGTATTACTTGGATGTAAAAACAAAGGAAATCTTACCTTTCACGAGAGCATGGCAGGACCTGAAGATCATTATGCTCAGTGAAATAAGACCGTCAGAGAAAGACAAAACCATATGATTTCACTCATGTGTGGAATCCAATGAACACACTTAATAACAAGCAAAATAGAGACAGACCCCTAGAGAAAGAACAGGCTGGCAGTGCTGGGGTGGGGCGTTGCGGGGTAGAGGGATCTAGCAAGAAAAAGAAAGAAGAAACTCATGGACAGGGACAACACGGTGGTGACTGTGGGGGTGTGGAGGTGGAGGAGGATATGGGGGGGGTAAATGGTAATGAACAAATAAGAATAAAATGGGAATAAGTATGTACCTGTGAATAGAAAATAAAGGAAAAAACTCATAGACACACACAACAGTCTGATGACTACCGACAGGAAAGGGCTTGGGGGGAGGGAGGTAGAAGAAGGTAAAGTGGGGATAAACGGTGACGGAAGGAGACGTGACCCGGGGTGGTGAGCACACAGTACAGTGTGCAGATGATGTGTGATAGAATGGTACCTCTGAACGCTATATAACTTTATTAACTAATGTCACCTCGATAAATTCTATTTTAAAAAACCAGGCGAAGAAGAATACACAGGAGCAAAGTCTTTACGACCATGAGCTAAGCAGAGTTCTTAGAAACAATACGAAAGCACACGCCATGAAGAGATCCCGGGACTTCAGAATTTAAAACTTCTGCTCTTTGAAGGACTCTAAGAGACTGAAACGATAAACTGAACAAGGAGGAAACGTTTGTAAGTCACGTATCTCATAAGGGACTTACAGCCTAAATATATGTAAAGAACTCTCAAAACTAATAATTTTTTAAAAATAATAAAATACTAGAAAAAGATTTGGACATGTGACCAAGAGGATATACAGAAGTCAAATAAGCATATAAAAAAACGCTCATCATTTGTCATCAGGGAAGTGCACACGGAAACCAGAATAATAAACACAACTATTAGAAGGGTTATAAGTAAACGGTCTGGCCAAATCAAGTGTTGGCAAGGATGTGGAGGAACTGAAACTTTCATACTGCTGGTGGAAATGGAAAATGGTACAACTACTTTGTAAAAGCTTTGGCAGTTTCTTGAAAACTTAGACATACACCTACCAAATAATCCAGCCATTTAATTTTTGGTAGTTGCCTAAGGTAAATAAAAGCATCTGTCTTTAGAAAATCGGGTACACAATGTTTACAGAAGCTTTATTTGTATGACCACAAATGAAAAACAAGTGAGTGAATAAACAAAAAGTAATACATCCATACAAAGGGATATTGCTGAGCAATACAAAGGAATGAACCATCAATAAACGCTACAACACGGATGAGTCATAACATAATTATGCAGTAAAAGAAGCTAGACTCAAAAGTATACATACTGTAGAATTCCACTTACATAAAATGCTAGAAAACTCAAGCTGAACTATTGTAAAGGAAAGCAGGAATGGGGAAAGGATCACAAAGAAGGATAAGGAAACTTTGGGGAATTGATGGGTATGTTCATTATCTTCATTGTGATGATAGTTTCACGGGTCAAACTTGTCAAATTGCAAACTTCAACTACATGTACTTTATTTTATCTCTATTATTTTTCAACAAAGCTAAGTAAAAAAGTTTAAAGCATTATACACAGTTCTGCCTCCTGGCTTTTAAAAAAACTTAATATGCTTATTGATTGTATCTTTTAAATACACATATCTTCCTCATTCTTTTTATAGCTACCTAGGATTCTATTATACACATGCATTATAATTCATTTTACAATTCTCCTACTGATGTCGCTTTACAAACAGTACATTGAAAAACCTCTTACAAACATGTTTCATATACAAGCATATTTATAGGATATATTTCTAGAAGTAAAATTGTTTAAACATACTTCCTTTTGAAATAAATACATTCTAGGTATTTCATATGGGAAGGCACTTGTAAGGAATTTGATGCTTACAAAGTCTTTGGGAGAGCTGAAGGAGAAGGGTCTAGGAATCTGGGCTGAGCCCCCCAGAATACATCCAACCACGACACTGACTCACTAGGGGAGCTTCTGCCCTGGGGCTCATCAGCGAGCCATGCTGGAAGCCAGGGGCCGCCCCAACCTCTCACACCTGGGAAACTGGAGAAAGAGCTGATGATAACCACAATTCAGGCATAGGTCAGATTAAGAAGCTGCTGCCACCGCCACTCCTTCTCCATATCCAGAAGTCAGAGGATGAACACCTGGTGGCTGCTGCATTGGAAACGTGTTTCCATTACAATAATTAAAAAATTAAGAAAATAAAAATAAAAATAAATCACCAGCTATTGAGTTTCTAAGAAAAGAGATGTTTCCCCACGACACTGCAACATTCAAGAACCTCAAGAAGATGGCCTATGCCTCACTTCTCTTTTCAAATCAGATGGAAAACATATCGTTGAGAAAATTTCATGTTTCCAGAACTCTAGCTTTACAGTAAGTTCTGGGAAATGTATTGATTTCCAACCTCTCTGACTAGGAATGTAAATCAAAGGGTGAGAAAATCCAAAATATACACTTCACCATCCTTAGTGGTTGTTCCAATATACACCTCTGCCAGTAAAAACAGTTGCTTCCTAATTCTTACCAATAATATCTCGCCCTGACTGGTGTGGCTCAGTTCGTTGAGCATCGTCCTGCAAAGCAAAAGGTCACCGGTCCGATTCCCGATCAGGGCACCTGCCTCGGTGGCAGGTCTGTCCCTGGTTGGGGGGCACATGAGAGGAAACCGACTGATGTTTCTCTCCCTGTTTTTCTCCTTCCCTGCCCTCTCTCTAAAAATAAATAAAATCTTTAAAAAATAATATCTAAAACACAACACAATGTTCTCTAAAATTTAAAAAATCTTTGATCAAATAGATTTAAAAAACTAGTGTCTCGGTATAGTTTTGACTTAATAGTGAAGTTGAACTTTTTTCTTTCCAGTTTGAGTCATTAGTATCCTTTTTTGTAAAAACTCTATAGCTTTATCTTTTTTCCTTTTGGGCTACTGAACTTTTTCTTATTGAATTACAGGGGTTTTTTTGTATTAAGCAATACTCGATAGAAGTCACAAGTATTTTTCCGAATTTGTCACTCTTCTTTATTTTGTGGTGTTTTTTGCAATGAAGAATGTATTTGTGATATAATTTATCATTATAATTTTATAGTGAAAATATTTTGTTTTTGTATGTTTTAATTGAATTTAGAAATGCCTTCACCACACTAAAATCTTTTAAGATTCTCCCATGATTTTTTCAAGTACTTTCAACACTTCAGTATTCTCATTTAAAACTGGATTTTGGTATACGGTATGAATACAACTTAATTTTTTTCCTACAAAAAGCTGCATAGGTATCCTAACACCTTTTAATGGGTAAACTGTATTTTCCCCACTGAACTGAAATGTCTTTATCTTGTACTAAATTCCCATATGACTCTATTTTTGACCTTTTAATTCTGTTCTAAGGATCGGTCTACCCATATGCCAGGACAAAACTGTTTTAACTATTGGAGTTTTCTATTTTAATATTTACCAAGACTCATCTCCCCTCTTTGCTTTTTCAGAGCTTTCTGGCTAGTCTTGCTTTTCACAGGAACTTTGGAATCAACTTTCGAGTTTTGAAAAATTCTGATTATTTTCATTGGGAGTGCATTACATTTATAGATTTAGAAAGAACTGGCATGTACACGATTTAAGTGTTCCTGTCCAGGAATATATGGCTCTCCGTTTTGAGCTTTCTCTTCAGAAGATATATACAGTTTTCTTTTTGTGTTCTGCATATTGCTTATTCCTATTTTCTCTCCTTTGTTCTTAAAAGGGGCCTCTTCTTCCATTATGTCTTCTGACTGCTGCTTATATCAATGAAAAAGCTTTTAATTTCTGTGACTAATTTTATACCTAGCAATTTTAATAGTTTTAGGATACTTTCAGTTGACTCTCTAAGCTTTGGATTGTCTCCTACAAATACTAACATTATACCTCTTCCTCCATTCCTAATGTCTCTAAACACTCTAACTGTCCCCCTGGGTTTTTAAGGTCCTTGAGGACATGAGTTGTAGTAGTACATTTTTTATACCTTTCAGAGCACCAGTAAAACGCTCTGCATTGAATGGTCCATGATTAACCTCTATTACGAAAACAGAAACACAAAGTGCCTGCTAAATTCTCAATCTGCCCAGTTCCTTTACTCCACACTTTTGTCAGGTCCTACTAATTTTCTTCCTGTCCATTCACAGCGTCTAATTCTTTTCTCCTCTCACAGTGAAATCTTTTAAGTGTCATATATATGTTGTGCAACAAAGCAGGCCCTTTAGTTTGTTGAGTTTCTTCCTTAGATTTACATAGGAGATTGCAATAAAAATTTTTTTAGTCTCAGATTCACTTAACCAATCTTGGTGATATTCATGCATTGTCCATAGCAGTTTTCCTAAAGCTATGTATGATTTTATTTTAAAAATACACACATTAGGTATAATGTGAGGAGAAATTCAAACCAAACATGTTTACATGCATGAAACAGATTAAACTCTCTAAGCTATACAAGAAAGTCAGTCATCTTACTTTAGGATCTTTTGTTAAAATGTTTGCAAACCACATGAGTTAACGACATGGGAAGGATAAGTTGGCCACGTGTCCATCTGAAAAATACTACATCCAATCAGAAGGTTCAATTCATAAAGCGTGTTTCTTCTCCAGGCCTTCTACAAGCATGGTAAACAAGGAGTCCTAACTTCTATGTTAAGCTTCCATAAAGTGAAGTAAAGTTACAATTGTGTGCTAGAGTGAAATAAGATGAAAATTAGGGAAGTACATATAAAATGCAGCTCTTCAAACTACCCAGAAACATGGATAAACATTTGTACATTTTCCTCACAGGGCCACGAGACACTCCCCCCAGCCTAACTGCCATGCTTGTCTCAAACCGCACAGTGAGGTTTTCACTGCCTCAGTAACTAGATCCTCCTTGTGCCTTATACTGCACCTTAGCCCTCCTGGATCTACTGACTGTGTTCGTACCACACTCCCGACTCTCAAACAATGAGGCATAAATGTTCAAATGTGCTAGCGCTTTAAGACTACTACCAAAGACCAACAAGGGCAGATAACTGAAACTGAGAGGTCTAACGAATGAGTTCGCAACAGCAGGATGCGAATCCTGACCACAATACTCAAATGAAAACAGTGCGATTACTTTTTATTATTTAATTGGATAAGCGGACTTGTCTTCAAGGCTAATCAGAGTAAAGTGACAACCTGAGGTTATGATTTAAGATAATTTCATGCTTTTTTCTCTTTTCTATCCATTCACTGTTTCTCATTTGGGGTGCCCCATGAGGCACTTGGAGAGATTCCTTTTAGCAGTTCTTGGTGTATATGTTAAAATGGCATAAAAATTCATTTGAGTTCATGTGGTATGAGGATTTGCTTTGAATATCCCATTAAATACACTGCAAAACAACCAGAAAGCAAAAATAAAACAGCAAAATTATCTTGAAAAACTAAAGAAGCTAAAAACTTACACAATCTTCTAAAAATGTTTGTCAAATATTGAAAATTTTGGGACAATAACTTCAACCCAGTTTTCAACATTAGGGCAAAAATGGTGAACAGCTCAAGTTCCAGTGTTTTCCAAAAGATGGTAGGGGAATTCAGGATAGCATTAGCAGAAATTGTGACTATAAAAAATTTGGAATTCATCATACCAGTGCAAGGTAGCTGGAAGTATCTGTGTCATTTACTGATGAAAGAGAAAGACAACTGAGAAGGGGAGAGCTGACTCCGAAAAAGGTATTAGTTAACCTTAGTAAGTAAAGGTCATAGAACCGATCTCAACCTTCCCTAATGATGTTAAAGCTGACTTTAAAATAAAGTCAGCATAAGGCATTATTAGGCTAAGGATATCCCAAAGCTTCTTCATTGTTATTAAATACAAGCTTTTTCCTTTTTACAAAAAGCAGTGCTTGGCTTGGACCTGTGTTATTTCTTTAGCACCACTACAAATACTGTCGTCCTCTGACAATGTATTTTTAAAGGCTATTTTTGGATTTTTGGCTATTAATACTCCCTATCCCCTATCAATTTCTATTTAATTGTACCCACCCATATTTCCAGAATTTGCTATCAATAAAAAGATAAAATTCATGATCAGATTGAATAAAGCTCTCAATCAACACTGAACTTTATCTCTTAGTTCTGCATTTAAGGAACTCCCCTCAATTTCTTATTTATTGATGTTAGAGAAAGGAGAGAAACGTGGATTTGTTGTTCTACTTATTTCTGCATTCAGTGGTTGACTCTTGTATGTGTCTTGACCAGGGATTGAACACGCAACCTTGGTGCATAGGAACAATGCTCCAACTGACTGAGCTACCCAGTCAGTTCCTGCCCTCCTTCAATTTTTACGAATCCTATCCCTGCCACACAATCCACAGATTGTCTGCTTTTATGAGAATTGTGCTTTTATGGCACACAGTGATTGCTTGACAAATAATTCTACATCATGTTAATAATTTTTAAATTTTTTTATCCAAAGAGATAGCAGTGCTCCTATAGTTCTGGCAAAGCAGTGAACCAAATGTTGAGAAATCAGAATTATCAAATGTCACTGGATGGTAACATATTGAAGAGAAGTACTCAGTAAATTAAATGCCCTATCTAACCATCTTCACTCAAGTTCAACCAAAATTATGTCCTTCATCTATGATTTTTCTTGGGCCACTACTGTTGGCCTTAAAATCTTTGAAGGGAGAAACGACTCATGCCACTTCTTCAGTTAAAGAACATTTTCAGGTTTAAATGCATCAATATGGAATTCACCGGGGAGGAGGAGGAGGAGCTTATATTGTATATAGCTTTTGGACAAAAGTAGAATAATAATTTTGCCACCCCGGACACAGCCAAAAATTTTCAAAGCATCTTGCTCTTGCTCTGTCATTTTTCCCTTACAGGGCTTTTACATTTTGAAAAACTGTCACCAGATCATTGAAATTATTCACCTTTTAAGAATTAGCATAGATGAATTAATACAGATAAATATGTTACTTCTTAGTAACTAGTTCATGGAATAGCTTAAAAAAACAGTGATTTCACTCTATTTTCTCCCCTAAAAGACTAAGGGATCTAGATGGTGTTACCTATACTAATACGCAGTAGTTAAAAAGATAACCTTAAACCACACTGTAAAGATTAGCAGAAGACTCAGATATTCATTAAGCTATCTTTCTGGCATGTCTTCAATTTCGGGTGGGAAAAAGAGGACCCCAAACTCCCAAACTGGAAAGTATATTTAGAAAGTCACAAATTACAGTTACACTCTTCCAAACAGTAATGAATTGTTTCTTGGGTTACTGTCTAGTGACAAGGCAAAGAAAACATCTGTCAAAGGCACAGAAAGCAATACAAATGCTTTTTCAAATGCATTGTTTTTTCTAGGTTAAGAAAAGATCAGCTGTCTAAATAAGCACAAGGCATCTGTTTCTTCAGTTACCAAAAAATTTGGAAAAGCAATTTGGGCTTGAGGATCACTTAATTGCCCCCTTGAAGCTACAAAACAAGTATTCTAGTCTATCTTGAAAATTATTATTTGCAAGGCTCAAAATCAGCTGTCCACCTTAACCTCAACTTTCATTATCAACTTCAACTACTGTCATTCTAATCACTCCAGAAGTTTCACTGGTATGTATCTGATCAAATACAGAATGTGAACACGTGTGATTAGTTGACCACATATCCACAGATCAACTACTTAAATCCTGGACTATGGGCAATGGCTCTCCAATTTTAAACTCTAACTATAAAGGGCACTGGGCACACAGCAGGCACTGGATGAGTGAAACTGATAGAACAAGCATGAAAACCAGAATGTGTTTTAAGTTTTTTGAAAGACCATCTGGAAATTATTAACAAAATCATGGGAAGTTGTGCAATTGCTGTTTTCATTATAAGTCAAATATGAATAAATTTGTTTTGGAGAACACGCTTAACTTCCTGTCATGGCCCGAACATGCTAAGGTACTGCCTTGACAGTGCAGAGAAATACCTAAAGTAAATGTTGGGGACACGGCAATGCCCCCAAGAAAGGATGCCAAGAGAATGAGCCCCCCCAAAATTACATGGGCATTGGGAAGCTTGACTTGCACAGTCCTTCCTCAGCCCTTTTTCCACAGGGGATAGAAACCACTAATGGTCTGACTTTCCCAGAATGCATCACTCCTGAAGATTAATTTATGATGAACATGAAACATCTTGAGAGTCAGTTAACTTCTAGTTCTTGAACTGTCACCACTGACTTCACTTTCTTTAAAGTGGGATTCTGGTTTGTTCTTGATAAAAGTTGTCAGTTGATTGAGGATGGAATTTGACATAGGGTTAAAGTTGGCTTTCAGGGAGTGAAATATAAAGGTCAAACATAAACAAAAACATTTTTATATAATAAGATACACAAACACACCTTAACTGTTAATAATGGTTACCTCTAAAGAGATATGTGGGATGGTGGGGAAAGGAAGAGCTGAAAAGGAACTTTCATTTTTTACTCTATATTAAAGGTACAGATAAAGCGGAAATTTAAATTTTTGGTAGCATGAAGCCTTGTGTGACTGACTACTCGAAGTTGAATAAAGACTTGTTTTAGTTTACATTGCACTTTCCCCCGGACAACTATAATGTCCTTTTTTCCCCATTCTTCCTTCAAATAAAAACCTATTCTAAATAATCTGTTAAAGTTAACTCCTGAATTCTATATATTAATCAGTCAACAGTAGCCCAAAAGTCATGTGCTTCCAATGAATTGTAAACAGATACCTTTTTAATTTCCCGATTCACACACTTAGGGAGAGACTGATTCTAAGCAAGTACTGGTTTGTCTTAATAAAACTTTATGATTCTAATGAAGTCCACCAAATTGACCAGATACCTTATGGGAGGTTTCATGGACAGTCAAAGGTTATTCGAAAAGGCAAAACATGCCCAGAGAGACGGGGGAGAAAATAATACAGACACAAGAGCTCCTAGGTGCGTTGGTATGAGAAAAAAGCAAAAGTTGCAAAACATACGCATAGTAAGAACAATTCATGCAAACATTTAAAACCCACAATACTATGCCTTTCTACAGGTAAAAATGTATGTAAATGCATAGCAAAACGGTAACTGAAGAGTATATATTAGAGACCATTTGGGAGGGGGTCCTCAAGGGCATTTTTAACACATCTATATTTTTATTCGTTTCTAAAATATATTCTTACTCAGATAATTAAATACAAAATGAAGAACTTACAGTTCTATGAAGTTACATATGATAGTTTCCTTAAAATAGCTTCCTACCAAATACAGTTTAGCAAATACCACTGTTGTCTCTTTTTCAACATTATCATACTTCATTCCTGCTGTCCCTAAGCTTTCTCTCATTGCTCCACAAAAATTCAAACTTAAGGAAATCATATTAGCTTTTTCTTGAGTATTTGGTAATGGAGAGATGATGACACAGCTGCCAGGAAGTATCAAAATAAAGGGAAGAACTGATACAGTGGGAATAAAGTTTATTTAAGTAGGCAAACCCATCTTTTGGCTTTAATGGGATGCATTTGGCTTCTGAAGAGGGCAAGAGGCTTTCTTACTGGGTGTACAACGTAACAGTAACTTGTGATGCTCTTTTTATCTACCGCAGAGAAAATGTTGCAGTAGAACAGTTAACACTCAAAAGTACACCCAGCTTTTCAGAAAAGAGATAATATATAAATCCCAGATAAAGTAAAGTGGTACTTGTTTAGAAGTGAAGCATTTTTGCTTCATATTGAAAACTGTTAGGAGTATTTATAAATTATTTTCTTGAAAAGGGAAAACCCATCAAAGTAAGACCTATGTGTAGCATGAATTTTGGCCAACCCCAAATACATTACTGTTTAGTTGATTAAAGACTACAGAACAGCAACATACTAGAATCAATGCCTATTATAAAAATCAAGTAAATGTATATGTTCAATGAATTCCAGCTTTTAATTATTAAAACCTAGGTAATGCATTTTGTCATTTAGAAAAGATTTATTCAGTCTGTATATCTTTAGACACTATTGTAAGGGTACGGCTGGTCACTACTATCTACACTCTTGTGTAGAAGACCCTAACATCTTAAACGGTCTCCAATTAAGTATTCCTTCTTTGTCACATTGTATATATAAAGGACCTCGGGAAACTGTAATGAAAACAAGTTAAAAAATAAATTTGAAAAGTTAAAGGCATGTATCAAACCACTTCTAGAGATAAGTGGAAAGTACAAGGGAAAATTGTATTACCTGGAGTAGAGATCAATGATCTAGACTCTTGGTAGTATTTATAATACAGAAAATCACAAACTATGTATAAAAGAAATAATTAGCATCACAATTCTTTTTTTTTTTTTTAAGATTTTGTTTACTTATTTTTAGAGAGAGGAGAAGGGAAGGAGAAAGAAAGGGAGAGAAATATCAGTGTGTGGCTGCCTCTTGAGTGCCCCCGACTGAGGACCTGGCCTGCAACCCAGGCATGTGCCCTGACTGGGAATCGAACCAACAACCCTTTTGTTCACAGTCCTGCTCTTAATCCACTGAACTATACCAGCCAGGGCACAATGCATAGCTTGTCTTATTTAGGAACTATGTGATAAAAGTAACATACTTTTCAAAATTATTTTAAAAATTGTCAGGTTAGTTTTATATCTACTTAACTTCCATTCTACTCTTCACTATCCCTTCCCTAGTTCCCAAATTTTGTATTTTCTTACTAAGAATCTAAAAATGAATGATTCATTTTTCTTACTTTAATGCCTAATTAAAAGTAGTCACTAATAAGTAATATATAGCTAACATAAAAAAAGATTTTAATTTAGCTCTAACAGCCATAGATCCAGGGTATTTTCAGGAGACATCCCTAGAAAAAAACAAACTCAAACACTCTTATTTTATCGAATAACATGATGCTTTTTTCTTTTCAGATTACTATTTCTCCCACAATTGTTGTAATATACATTTTTAAAAACAATAATCTTCCTCTGTAATCACATAGCAAAACAAGGAGCAGGATAGCCACTAGCACTACAGAAACGATTGTAAGCTTTTAACATAATATCCAGATATTTTTAATGACTATCCTAAACCAATTTTTAAATATACTATGTATATACACTTACTATGTGAAAATACATTGATTCTACCTACCTATTACTTTTAATACATAACATGGTAGGTACCTTGTGTCTTCTTCCTAATAGCACAATTACAAGGACAGGAACATAAAAGATATATTAGATACAGAGAAAGTATCAGAAGAACTTCCTCATCCTCAGTCTAATATCTCTCTCTCTCCTTTGGATACATACAACAATTGATTGGACTTTCATTACCATTTCACCCTATGCCTACCTAAAGATTTTTGGGGGGGGGCTTCAGAGCACAAACAGGTATACTATATTATCTATTGAATTTAATTACAGGATAAAAAATCAATAAAATGCTTGAGGTTAAGAAAGATACATAGAAACCAAGAAAGGAGGGGAAAAAACAGCAGGAGAGTGGTTATAGCCCACCAACAATTATCTGGCAACTCTGGTACAGAGGTTCCTATCTGGACTCTAGTGTCCAAATTCAGAACACAGTTCTCCAATTATTAGGCTTTGTGGCTTTATTTTTTGGAATAAAGTTCAATTTCATCTCTATGTTAGAAAACCTATTTCACTCCAATGGAAAAGAGGTTATTTCCCATCTACAACAGTAGAAATGGCAAGGCTTTTTTTACTACCTCCGAAAGGCGGCTAAAGCAATTTTCTTCTATTATCCTCATGATTCCCCGCCTTCCCCAACCCCCTGCATAAACACTTATTTCACAGGAAACCCAGAAAACTACACAGAGTACGGTCACCCCATAAAAAGACAATTTTAGCTTATTTCCCTGATTTTCCCACCCCAGTATCCCAAACACCCACACAGAGGTCAGTGTGTTTAGTTTGGCAAGGACAATAATTAAAATGGTAAACTGAGGGCTCACAGAACCCTTACTCTAAGTTAAAGTTCTAACATCATAGTCATTCAATTTTTAGCCCATTTGGGAAAGTTTAAGCTTGTTAACTTAAAATATGGTAGTGATTCTTTAGTAACTATAACCTCTTTATATCCTCGTAATTGCTTATGCTAACAACTTTATTGCATACTATTGCTTCTTATAAGTAAATCCAGGGACCATTCCATTTTATCTTAGACATACATTTACTAGTTTTCCAAGCATGACAGAAATGGAAAAATATATATATTAAAACAAGAACAATTTATGTTAATTTCTACAGTTTGTGTTTCTTCTGTGAGCTGTGCCTGATTCTATTCAAATTAACAAATTTCAGTTCAGTCCTATGCTTAAGGAAAAAAAATCTAATGAGACTAATTTACAAAGTATATAAGAATATAATTTTATAATAAATCTTTCCAGTGTTCGCTGCAACTGCATTAAATGAAACGTTTCCCTTCACAGAAACTCCAAACAGTTCTTATAAAATTAAACATAACTTTCCGTGTTCATCTCTGGTAAGCACTGAACGAATACAACTTGCTCACAAAGCATCTGAAAGTGCTGCCTCAGGAGCATACACTACCACTAACATGCTGCATAAATGAGTCTTGGTGAGTGGCTTCTGTCTGGGACCTCCTCTCTTCTCACACCAGTGAACCCATCTCCCATAAAGCCTACGAGAAACTAAAGCCACTGAAGAAGTGAAACTCAGCATGCTCCAAATACTACTAAGATAACCATTCTAAAGCAAAATTGCAGAAGTCACCTCTTTTATGATTAAAAGAACAAAACAAAATAAAAAAACAAAAAACCCCAACCCAAACCAAAAGGCAGATGCTGCTGTTCAATCATCAGATGGATTTACAAAGGCAAAAACGTGACAACAGCAATAATTCAAGTAAAGTATATGTGAAAATTTAAACACGCCACTTTCAAATTAAGACAAAAGTGAAGGGAGCTATGATCTTTATATATCAGAGTCAAAAAGCTTAGGCATTATCATCAAATGTTAATCACTTTACAGTCATCAATGAGTCTACTGTATATATTTTTGCACCTTGCGCTTGTAAAAGCAGATAAAATATTTAATATGTAATGTACAATGTATTTTACCAGCTCAGCATACAGGATGTATATAGATTATACCAAAGTAGTAGACAGTTAGGGGCCTGTGCAAACCCTGCAAAAATAGAACTTCAGGTATCTGCTAATTTAAAAAAAAAAAAAAAAAAAAAAAGGAAAACAAAAACAGTTCGCTGTTTAGAAGTGATACAATTCAAACTACCACAAAATACAAAGGGCTGCAAAATGTGTATCATTCCAACAACATATATAAGTTATTAAATAAAGATTTGATTTAAAAGAATATAAATGAAGCCTTTAAGTAGGTCTTTTCTACATGCATATTAATCCTTATTAAAGAAAAAAAATATGTAAAAAGGCCATTGGTAATTGCTTTGTTAACATTTGTAGAAAATGCCAATTCTCTGGTCACCGACTCCACTAAGTTTAGCACTTAAGGTCTCTGCAGTGTTATAAACGTAATTTAAAATACTGTTAATTCTATAACTCCATTGGTAAAATAATGTGACTTGGAATATGGCAGTCTTCATGTTGAGGGCAATGATCCACAGTTTGTTTTAATTTCTTAGGTGTGAAGAGTTATCCAGAAGAACAGCACCCTCCACCACCGCTCTGGACTTGAGGTTCGTCATCAATGATCTGTACACCTCGCCTTGCAGCTCCCGGTTGACTGGAGCCATTGCCTTTTGCCCTCTCATCCACTTGTGCTGTTTCTATCATCCCTAAGAGAGGAAGAAAGCAGAAATTATTTAGGACTACAATCTTTGAATTTTCTCTTTCTGCAATTTCAGTATACCACCATGACAGCCATTTCTGACTTTACACCAACCAATGTAATAAACATTCTGTCAGCTGACTAAATAGCTTTTCCTGTAAGTTTAAAAAAATAATAGCAAGTTTATTTGTCCAGATGTATAATGGCCACAATCACATCAACAGAGAAAAGTTTCTGCCTTGAACAAATGACTGTATATAAGTATAGTCCTTAAAATTTTCCAAATATACTTAGAAATGTGTCAAAGTCCAAACTGTTCCAAGTACAAGTGATACTTATGGCACAAGATTTATTTTTCAACTAGTAATGCATGTTTGAAAGAATAAAAGAGTTAAACATGAGGAACAATAAAGCTGGAGAACTCACACTATCTGACTTACAGATACAGTAGAGAGTTACTCTCATGAAGACAGATAGTGGTCAAAAGAGAAATATGGATATCAGGGAAACAGAGTCTAGACATAAACCCCATATACGCGGTCACTTGATTTTGACATATGTGCCAAGATTACTCAATAAAGCATAATCTTTTCAAGAAACAGTACTGGAACTAAACATTTACATGTAAAAAAACAAACCTCAATTTATACTTCTCACCAGATGCATAAATTAACAAAAAATGAATTGTAGACATAAATATAAAACAAAATTTCTAGAATAAAACATAGGGTGAAATCTCTATGAGAAAACCTGTCACTTTCAAATTAGGCAAGGATTTCTCATATAAGAGCCCCCCAAAAAATCATAGGAAAAACTAATAAATCAGATCTCACTGAAATTGAGAACTTCCGCCCTGGCCAGTATGACTCAGTTGGTTGGAGTGTCATCCCGTAAACCAGAGGTCACAGGTTTAATTCCTGGTCAGAGCACAGGCCTAGGTTGTGGGTTCAGTCTGCTGTCAGGGCACTTACGAGAGGCAACTGATGGATACTTCTCTCTCGCATCCATGTTTCTCTCCCTCTCCATCCCCCTCCCTTCCCTGCTCCCTAAAATCAATGAGTATGTCCTCAGGTGAAGATAAAAATAAACAAACAAGTATTTTAGAACTTCTGCTCTTTGAGAGACACAGTTAGGGAAAAAAAAATACAATACACAAGACTGTGAATAAATAATTGCACAATACATTATCTGAAAAGGTGAGAAAACAAAAAAAGGACTCCTCAAAACAGAACAAGGTTCTTCAACTTGGGTCCACAGACTACTCTTAAAAATTCTAACTTCTACTTTGTTTTCCTCAACCTTTAAAATTCTCTATTTTTGTGTTCTTTATAATGTGTAAAGTGAATTATTTATATGTTCTTTATTTTATTTTTTATTGTTGTTCTATTACAGTTGTCCCAACTTTTCCACCTTTGCCCTCCTCCACTCAGCCCAACCCTCACTCCCAGTGTCAATCCCCACATCGTTGTCCTGGTCCCTAGGTCATTCACACTTGTTCTTTGACTAGTCCCTTCCCTTTCTTTTCACCATTTGTTCTTTATTTCTAAATAAACATATGGGGAATATTCAAAATTTTAAATAAAGACATGTGATTTAAACAGTTATAAGCCAGATCAAGAGCCTTGGTATTCGAAGTACGGTCTGAGGGAGGACCAGCATCATCACCACTTGGGTTAGAATGAGCAGCTCAGGCCCACATCAGACCCATTTTAACAAGGTCCCAAAGTGGTTAGTATGTACAGCAGTGCTTCTCAAATGTTAGTGTGCCTCATAATCATATGGAGGGATTGCTAAAACACAGATTCTGGGCACCATCTCCTGAGATTTTGATTCAGTAGGTTTGGGGTAGGGTCTCAAGTGATGCTGATGCTGCTGATCAGGGGACCTCACTTAGAAAATTACTCTAGAACAATTATGAATGACTTCTAGGTTTTCATAGAACTGAAATTTACTCCAAAGTTGTGTACATGTGCATTTTTCTTGAGAGAAAAACCAGTTTCATCAAATTCTCAAAAGTCTGATGTCTATAAATTCAAGGAATATAATTTGACAAAATCATTTCAATCCATTATTCCATAGACTTTGATTTTCCAAAGTATGGTATGTATTTTACTGGTGATATGAGAAATGACTTTCAGTTGTATATAAACAATCATTTTCCGCCCTGGCTGCTGTGAACCAAAGGGTCGCCCGCTCGATTCCCAGTCAGGGCACATGCCTGGGTTGCAGGCCAGGTCCCCAGTGGGGGCCACATGAGAGGCAACCACACATTGATGTTTCTCTCCCTCTCTCTCTCTCCCTCCTTTCCCCTCTCTCTAAAAATAAAATAAAATCTTTAAACAATCATTTTCCTTTCTCTATTTAAACAACTTTTTAATATGGAAAATTTCAAACATATATACAAAAGTAGAAAAAATAGCATAATGGAAGTCATATGTTCATCACATAATTTCGTCCATACCTGGCAAGCATCACTACCATTATTTTTAATCAAACCCCATACACATAAAATTATTCTAATGATGTGTAAAAGGTAGAAACTCTTTTCTTAAAGTATAACCACAACACTATAATTACATCTAAAAATTTTACAATAAAATTTTTAAAATTTACTTTTTTATTGAGGTAACATTATATAATAGCATTATATAAATTTTAGGCGTACATTATAATTCGATAGTCTATTGCATGCTCACCACCAAAAGCCTAGTTCCTATCGCTTACATATATCTGACCCCCTTTATCCATTTCACCCTCCCACAGTCCCTACAATTATTGAATGTCATCAAATATCCACTGAATGCTCATACAGTCCCAACTGTTTCACAAATGTTCTTTTTCACTACTTGCTCAAATCAGGATTCAGATAAGGTCCATCCACTGCAGCCAGTTGTTACATCTCTCGAATCTGTTTTAATCTGTATACCCCCCCTCCATTTTTACTGTTAATAGTTACGCATTTAGCACATATCATACGCATAAAATTTCATAGCCATTAATTACTGCTTGAAATAGGGCTAAAGTAGTTATTTGTAAGTAGATATTTATAAGAAATGAGTTAAAGAAAAAACATTAAGTAAATAAGAGTACTGGTAAATGTGACAAATCATCAATGTGATCATTAATGGAAAATGCAAAACATCATTTTAGAAATATTACCAATATTTTTTAAAAGAGCCGTTTCTAAACATACTAAATCTGAATATACCTACTTTTACAAAGGTCAAGAAAGAGTTCCTCAATTCCTTTGTTCTGCTTGGCTGATGTATGATAATGTTTTGCTCCCACAGATTCTGCATACCTTAAAAAACAAAAAAAATCAGTGATCGATGTACACAAATTTTTTCATGTTTTTGTCATAACTACTGTTTGAACTTTTCACAGTAGCAAATTTAGTAACTTATTATTAATTAACCCATTATTAATAAAATTAAGATTATATAACCACTTAACATCTCTATACATTAAACCAAATTTTAAATGAACACAAGTTAACAAGACTTTGGTTTTTGTAAGTTAATTTGGAACCCAAATATTTTTAAAGTTTTTGTGACACACTGACTATTTGATCATGATAGTTTCCTTCTGCATCAGTTTATACTTTTAACTGAAATCAAAGAGAGAAGTGAGAGTGGATTGTTTTTAAATATGGCCAATAGTCTGGAAATTACCAACGTTAACATGCTTCACTGAGTTCAACAGCTCAGTCTATATTAAGACATCTGAGAGATAATACCTCAACGGTAAGGCACACTGTGCAAAGAGAAAGACTTCTACTGTGGAGTGATTGTTGGATGGGGAGGGCAGTCGTGGGAGGGTGGCAGGGATAACACTTACAATTCTGCTTCTTGAATGGAAACATGTCTCTCCTTTTCCAAGTCTATTTTATTACCTAATTTGAAAAAGTAAACGCCAATCTTTAATATCAATTCATTTTTATAACAAAATTAAGCCAATTCTAAATATACAATTGCCACTTTAATCACCTGGAAAAAAAATACAAATCCCCATCAGATTTCTAAATGTCCTAAAATTATAAAGGTAACCCCTATGATAGGAGGTTTGATCATGGCTATCAAGGTGAATGCCTCAACCCCCCTCAAATAATGCATAGCATTCCTGAAGGGCAGTTAGTCTGTCAGAGAAAGTAACTTTTCCAAAGAGATGGGCACTATTCCTTGATTTAAGATATAACAGAGACTAAGATTCAGTAGGAAACTGAGGAATAAACCTATGTTTCTTAACCAAGTATAAACAGTACCAATCAACTTAGAGTCAATCAACAATTAAGCAAAGCCACCTAATAAGGTCCACAATAGTCCACAAAAATATATTAGGTTAGCCTCTGGACCCTAAGAATATTTTGGTTTCATAGATAATATAAACTGATTAAAGAAAGCATTAACTGTATGGCTTTTTAAGGACTTTACCACCACAGAGGAGAAAACTACACTCTTTCTTTTAAAAACATGAGATAACTTAATATATGCACATCATGACTGAGAGGGTATTATGCTAAGTGAAATACATCAAACAGAGAAAGACATATACCATATGATTTATTTCACTTAATGTGGAATCTAAAACACCAAATAAACAAAACAGAAACAAATGCACAGATACAGAGAAAAAAAATCAGTGATTGCTGGATGGGTGGGGAATTGGTGAGATTGGTGAAACAGTGGACGGGATTAAGATGTACCAATTGCCAGTTATAAAAACAGTCACAGGGATATAAAGTACAGCATTGGAAATATAGTCAATAATATTATAATAACTATATATGGTGTCAGATGGGTACTAGATTTATCGAGGTAATCACTTTATAAGTTATATAAATGCCTGCTTACTATGTTGTACAGCTGAAATTAATGTATTTTATGTCAATGGTAAGTGAAAAATAAAAAAATATAAAAGATGTACTCATCATGCAGACTTAAAATTACTAAAAATAAATGTAGCCCTCCTTAAACAAGGGAAACAGAGATGCTAATAAACAAATCATCAGAACAAAAGGGAAGAAACTGCAAAATGCAGATTCCTTATTAAATATAGGATAGATGTTAAGGTGAGTTGGCTAGATACACCAAGTGCTAAAGGTAATGGAAGTAACAGGTAGGAATGGGAAAAAATACCCTAAGGAAGGACACTTCAAACAAGTATTTTAATTTCTTCTATCATGACTTGAGGGGGAGGGAAAGGAAACCTTATAAATAAAGCTATTTTTGTTGGGACCTTAGAGAATCTAGAAGACAATTTCAGCTAGAGCACTGAAGTAAGCACCTAATGAAAAACAGAATGCCTAAAACTGAGAAGTATAAGCCTTGAGGTTCTGTATCTATGAAGGAGCTCAAATAATCTGAGCACCTAACTGTGAGCAGCTGCAATTAACTACTTGCCTCCACAGCCTAGGGATGAAGAGAGGGAGGGAAGTAGACTGTGCTAAAGCTCAGTAGGTACCAACAAATTCAGTAATGAACTCTTCCCTCTTTGACTAGTTATCTGTATACCTCAACAAGAAGATACATATTAGTTCTGATTTCCTACATTAAACTTTGCCAATAAAAATTTTCATTTGCTAAATATTATAGCCAATATATGTGAGTCACCAGAGGAAAGCTGTTTTATGTACACTATGAAGAATGCAAAAAGCACCACCTAGTGTCCAGTGGCTCCAACAAATAAAGGCACAATACTTTGCCTCTTCCACAGCAAGACCTTTCTTCCAATTAACTAAAATCATATGACTTTTTTCTTGGATCTCTTTGCCTCTTTTTTTCAAATTCCACCTGAATTATTAGCATCTATTTAAAAAAAGATGAGGACAGGGAGAGTAGACAATAACCATACTGTCTCCAATGATTACTTGGGGAAAATTATTAGTTTTATTATTTAATAACATTTTAAACTTAATGAACACTCCAGTTTTTAAAATAGCTATTTTAATAACCTATTATTTTATTTTATTTATTTTTCCAGCAACATGTCCTTTTTTTAATTGTTCTTTCACAGTTGTCCAAATGTTTCCCCCGGGTGTCTCTCTGCCATCCCGTAATTATTATTTAAAAAAAATTTTTGAAACCCCTCTATGAAATATTTCTTTGACAATCAGTATTCATAATGGATTGATTAAGCACAAATTAAGTCACAGAAACTGCAAGTTAGTGACAAATTTCTAAAGCTCAAAATCTTTTTAGTTCCTATACTCTTAAAAGCAGGACAGTTAAAGGATTAAGGCTTTAAGACTTGTATCTGTTTTAATACTGTGGTTCGGCTAACATAGAAAACTTCCTAATAGGCTTAAAATGCCTGAAAACAAGGATAACCAACCAGAGTAAGCACCTACTTGAAAGTATAGTACTAGAAAGATTAGGGAAAAAAATTGGCTGAAACTATTGGAAAGGAAGAAAAAAGCCACCCTATTATGAACAGTAAAAACTTTATCTTCTTTAAAAATACATATTTGAATTAGAACATGGAAGGGATATCCCTCCTGCTAAGAGCAGAGGGCCTAATAAAGAGCTAGAACCATATTTTGCTTAGATTGGATGGTGCCTGGCCTAGTAGTAAAAAACGGTCTTTCAAAAGCCTTTCTAAGTCTGAAGAAAAGCTGTTTGTAAGTCCAGGTTCATTTCATAACTATAAGAGTTTGGGAAAATTACTTAACCTCTCTTAGTCTCACTTTGCACAAATATAGCTAACAAACTTTGCAGGGCTGATGTGAAAATACTGTACAAGGCTTAGCATGTAGTACAAGTTCAATAAAGAATAGTTATTAGTATTAGCCATATTTATCACAGTGAATGATCAAATGGAAAATTAATCTTGTTATGAGAGAATTAAAGCCCGTAATAGATACTTTCTACCATCACCCTGCTGGCTTCATCTAGCTAACTTAGTTAATACAATGCTCTAGGAAATCTTCCCTTAACCCTCCACCCCCTCAACTTAGTAAGGTTTGCTTCTGTGCTGTCAGAGCCCTCTGTAGTACTCCACCTTCACAGCATTTATCATAATACATAATAGCTTGTTTTTCTCTCTCTCCCTACACAGTAAGCTTTGAGACGGCAAAGACATTATCTATTTTGTTTACTTATTCACTACACTATTCCTAAAGCCTGGTATATAGAAAACATTATATAGTATTGATTAAGGATATGGGCTTGAAGTAGCAGACAGATCTGAGTTAAAATCTCAGGTCTACCTCCAATTAGTCATGTACTTTGGAAAGTATCAAGCTCTCTAAGCCCATTTCCCTGTGTGTAAAATGGAAATGGCAACTTCCTTGCAGTGTTGTCTGGAGGCTTCAATGAAATAATAAATGTGTAATTCTTAGAAAAGTACCTGGCATGCAACAAACAGTAACTTAATAGTAATAAATATTTGTTTAACAAACATACAAATGTTAAGAGCAGACTAAAAGCAAAATATTATCAACTAGAGCAACCACTAACAGTACTAATCAACGGATTAATTAAAACCTAGAGGAAAAAAGTCTGCAGTGAAGTATGGGGTTCTCTATTAGTGGTTAACACATTATCAGAGGCTTAGATAAGGACCTAGAAGGCTCAGTATCTAATTTACACCCGAAAGCTAGCAGATTATACATCAATCACAAAGATTCAGAGACATAAGATAAGTTAGAATTCCTACACTTAGGCTTAAATAACTTAATTATATAAGAACAAGATGGGAAAAGCCTGAAGGAAGAGCAATACTTATGAAAAAGGAATTCAAATATTTGTTATCTGTAATCCAGGGGTGTCAAACTCATTTTCACCTGGGCCATATCAGCCTCACAGTTGCCTTCAAAGAGCCGAAATAATTTTAGGACTGTATAAATGTAACTACTCCTTAACTGTTAAGGAGTTGAAATTACTTCCGGCCCTTTGAAGGCAACTGCGAGGCTGATGGGGCCCCCAGTGAAAATGAGTTTGACACCCCTGCTGTAATCTACATAAAAGAGACACTGACTTGACATGGCTGACAAGTGTATACAATCTTGGGCAACACTGGTAGAAAGACAGTGTGAGGATTTTTTAAAAAAGAGAGCCATGTAAGTATACGCTGCTCAACAATGTTTGGATTCTCGTGTCCATTTCAAGGGTAGAAGACACAGAGATACACTTAAATAAACCTAGAAAAAAAATAATCAGGATGATGAGAATATCTGGAAGTTAGTCCAAATGAAAAAAGTTGAAGACCAAGAATTTAAGACTGTAGGTGAATTATCCAAGCTCCAAAGCTTCGAAAGGTTGTCTTATGTAAAGGGAAAGAAACAAATAATTGTCAAATGCCTTCTCTATGCAAGTGTTTACAAATCATTATTTCATCTTCAAAATAATCATGTGAAGAATTATTTTGAAGTTAATAATAAAACAAAACTATTATAAATAAAACTACCAGCAATAAAATACTGAACTACTACTGAGAATGAAATAAAAATCAATAGGTGAAAAAATAATGCAAATGTTCATCAATAGCAAAAGGATAAACTGTGGAATATTCATAGAATAAGGCATTAGCAAAGAGAATAAAATGAACTACAACTAAATACAAGAACATGGGGAAACCTCACAAACATAATGTAAAGTCAAAGAAACCACACAAAAGAGTTCATACTATATGATTACATTTATATAAAGTTCAAAACAAAACTAGTACATGCAGTAAAAAGCCAACATAGTGTTTGGTGGTAGGTGATAGTGAAAGGAAGGCAGCTGGGTAATGCTGGGATGAGAAAAAGCACAGGCAGGGCTTCTAAGGTACTGGTGATGAGGCTTTCTTAACTGAAATTTCCTTTTTGGGATAAATGGGCTGTCCAGATTCTCCAGACTCTGAATTACAACTAAAATTCTATTTAGTGTTTGCCAACAGGAAAGAAAAGAGAGTGTGAACTTTTTACATACTATACCAATCATTAATAAGAAGTACATAACAGTAAGTGAGAGCATTTGACCCTACTTGGGGTAGTAAGCTACCAGACACAATATTCCTGTATCTTCTTGTAATATGAACATGAGGAATATAAGCTTAATATTCATAAACTTATTTGCCCAGCTATGTTTTTTACATTATATTTTATTGTTTAGGCTGTTACAATTGTCCCAACTTTTCCCCTTTTGCCCTCCACGACCCAGCCCCCCCTCCTCAGGCAATTGCCACACTGTTGTCCATGTCCATGGGTCCTGCATATATGTTCTTTGGCTAGTCTATTCCCTATACTGTACTTTATATCCCCATGACTATTCAGTAACTACCAATTTGTACTTCTTAATCTCTTCCCCATTTTCATCCACCCCCCAGATCCCTCTCCCATCTGGCAACCATCAAAACATTCTCTGTACCTATGATTATCTTTATGTTCTGCATGTTTGATTTTTAGAATCAATTAATAGATATGTATTTATTGCCATTTTATTATTCATACGTTTGATCTTCAAGAAGACCTTTAACATTTCATATAATACTGGTATGGCGGTGATGAACACCTTTAGCTTTTTCTTGCCTGGAAAGCTCTTTATCTCTCCTTTGATTCTAAACAATAGCTTTGCTGATAATCTTGGTTGTAGGCCCTTGCTTTTCATCACTTTAAATTTTTCTTGCAAATCCCTTCTAGCCTGCAAAGTTTCTGTTGAGAAATCAGCTGACAGTCTTATAGGAGCTACCTTGTAGGTAACTGCTTTTCTCTTGCTGCTTTTAAGATTGTCTCTAACCTTTGGCATTTTAATTGATGTGTCTTGAAGTGGTCCTCTTTGGGTTCATCTTGTCTGGGACTCTTCTGTGCTTCCTGAACTTGTATGTCTATTTCCTTCACCAAGTTAGGGAAGTTTTCTGTCACTATTTTTTCAAATAGAGTTCTAATTTCTCGGTCTCCTTCTGGCACCCCCATGATGTGAATGTTGGTATACCTGTCCCAGAGGCTCCTATACTATCCTCATTTTTTGGATTTTTTTTTCTTGCTTTTTTTTTTTTTTTTTCCTTCTTCTTTCTATTCTAAATCACTGATTTGATTCTTGGCTTCATCTACTCTACTGTTGTTTCCCTGTAAATAGTTCTTTACTTCAATTACTGTATCCTTCGTGTCTGACTGGATCTTTTTTATGCTGTTTTATACCATTGTTTTGAACTCTGCATCTAGCAGATGCTTGTCTCCATTGTGTTTAGTTCTTTTTCTGGAGTTTTGATCTGTTCTTTCATTTGGGCCGTGTTTCTTTGTCTCCTCATTCTGGCAGCCTCCCTGTGTTTGTTTCTGTGTTTTAGGTAGAGCTGCTGTGTCTCCCAGATTTGGTAGAGTGGCCTAATGTAGTAGGTGTCCTGTAGAGTCAAGTGACACACCTCCCCTATTACCCTAGCTGGTCAAAGTGTGCCCAACTCATTTGGACTGTGTACGCATCTAGTTATAGTAGAGTCTTGACTGCTGTTGGCATAGCTAAGGTCAACCACTGACTGTTCTGTCCAGGATCACACAACACAGGCTACAAAGTGATCTGCAGATGGCTGCTACTTGTGCTGGGCTTGGAGGTCCCCGGGGGGGCCAAGCTGTGAACCAAGGCTAGACACTGACAGTGCCAGGCCTGGGGCAAGTGAGCAAGAGGTACGGAGGATGGGGGAAATGGGTGGCAAGAGGTATACGGGCTTGCTAAAGCCAGAAGCTGCTTATTTGAGAGAACATAGGAAAATCTGAAGCATAGGCCAAGATAAGCCATTCATATGAAAAAATCACTGTAAACAGCTTGGGTGGGCCTGAAAGCTGCGTGGGGCAGGGCCTCATCAAGAGGTTGGAGCAAACAGTGTGAGCTGGGTTGATGGAGTCTCAGATATGACACCCACCTGCAGGCTTTGTGGTTCGGTCGTGGGAGAGCTCAGGAAGGGAAAAGTGGCCTCTGCCAGCACTTGTGTGTGGGGGAAACCTGCCCCCCAGCGCTTGCCCTGATGCTGGACAATTCAGTTTTTCCCCATATGTCTCTGATGCCTTTCAATTTGCTACCCCACACTGGAGCTCAGAGGGAGTGAGTCCAAGTAGTCTTTGCATGGGCCCTTGAAGAGGAACTGCCTGGGACTCCAGAAGTTTCTGTCTTCCACAGCTTCAATCCCTACTAGTTTTTACAGCCGTAAGTTATGGAGATTTATTTTCCTGGCACTGGAACCCTGGTCTGGAAAGGCTAGTGTGGGGCTGTGACCCCTCGCTCCTGAGATATCCCTCATGATTTTTCTAATACATTTATAAATATTTTATTTATTTATTTTTAGAGAGAGCGAAAGGGAGGGAGGAAAAAAAGAGGCAGAGCAACATTGACTGTTTGCTTCTTGGATGAGCCCTGGCCGGGGACTGAATCTGCAACCCAGGCATGTGCTCTCACCAGGAATTGAACCAACAACGCCTTGCTCTGTGGAAAGACGCCCAACGAATTGAGCCACACAGGTCAGGGTTCCCTCTTGATTTTTTATCCACTGTGCATGGGTGTAAGACCAGCCTATTCTGTGCCCCCACCCCTCCTACCAGTCCCGATGTGGTTTCTTCTTTAATTCCATAGTTGTAGGAGTTCCGTTCAGCTCGATTTCTAATGGTTCTGAATAATGGTTGTTCTATAGTTTAGTTGTAATTCTGATGTGGTTGTATGAGGAGGCAAGCTGTGTTTACCAATGCTGCCATCTTAACTGGAAGTCTAACTCCCTGCTATTTTTTTTAAATGTTACATTGTAACCCTAGTCAAGTAACGAACTCTTGAGGGTTCTTTGAGTATATGTTAGTCATTTGTTTCTCTGTTCTGAGGGATATCCAGAATATCAAATTCTCAAATATCCAGTTGTTCACTCATTGTAGCCACTTCTACTTGCAGTAAGTCCCACATACCACACAAAGCCACACCAAACTCACTAATGACTAGCTACAACTGTGGCCCCAAACTCCTATATAGCGTACTACCTCAGTACTCTGTTCTGATATATTCCTGCCATCTAGCCTAACTTGCAGCATCTAGACTAAAAACCAGGCCTCCTTGCACTCTCACCCCAGACCTACACTCTGATCTGGAACTGTAAAGTTTACCAATCATTTAATGGTGACAGATTGCGTGAAATGTAAGCTCAAATTAAAAACAAAAATTCTTAAGGCTAAAAGCAGGATTTCCCCACACTGACCATTCCATTCTACATCCCTCACTAGAACTCCCTGGTTTCTCACAGGCCATGCTTACTGTATCAGTCATGTAAAAAGGAAGAAAGAAAACAGCATGAGGTTACTCAACATAAGGATTAGTAACATAAGCATAGGACTCAGATAGGATTCAATTTGCATCCCATCTCTGATACCTGCCTGATATTGGTCAAGCTAGCGTACCTCCAGGGCTCAGCTTCCTCTATAAAGCGCTCAGAGGGTAATGAGGATTACACAAGATAAGGTCTACTGAATACACAGCACAATGTCTGGTACACTTTATTGCTCAATAATTACTTGTTATATCATAGAAATAATAGTATCTAAAGAAAAAAGGGAACCAAAGAGAAATTCCAGAACTCCAAGAGAGAGTTGTAGAGTTCCATTATTTTACCCATTAAGAACATCCCTCCACTATAGTATCATGATTTACTCATACCCTTGGAGTCAAATTTGTCCTTAACCCAAAAATTATATATTTTAATGTACAGAACAAGAATACTAGTGTAAGTCATTGGTTTTAATTTTAGTTCCTGAACATTTTTTCTAAATAAAATCTTATGGTGAAATCTAAAAGTCAAATTGAAGCAAGGCTAGGGACTTAAATAAAGCCTTAAATGTTTAGCTTCCCACTTGCTCCCCAAGGCATTCCTTGAGGTACAGTTGAAGCTTCTAAAAGAGTACTTCCAAATACTAAATTATTCTAAAATATTATTAATTAAAATGACATTCTTCTTTTCTCATATAATTTTAAAATGGGAGTTACTGGTTTACTATTCTTTTATAAAGAATTAAGAAAGTACAAAGGAGATTTAAAAAGTAATCATGCTTACCAACTATACATAAACAGATTTCATTTCCCAACATTTTCCGTAATTCTTTGACCCAGTTTTTTACCTGTGTATACAAAAGAGTTAATGTTAAAACAAATTCTGTTACAAGACTACCAATGCAACACCCCAAAATTCAATCAGTATTGTTGAAATACCTCAAAATTTGGCTAACGGCTCATATATTTAGTTGTTACCAGGAATGACGCACTATTAAGATCACTTATTTCCAGATTACATTGCAAACAACACACATACATCCAACGGAAATATTTCTCTGTATCCATATACAGGTACAGAGAAAATTACCTCTAATTACAAATTTTCATAAATCTTCCATAGATTCAAGCAAAGCTATTCACCAGAACAAAAGCATGTCAACTCCAGCCTCAGATAATAGCTACTTGTATAGAGTCACTTTGGACTTAAGAACACACAAACTTAACCCAACTGATTCTGAAATAAAGGACACAGGAGCTTCTGTATCACACACTTACAGGAAAAACTATGTATGGGCACCAAAAAGACTGGCAAAACCAATTTTCATCCTTTAGTATATGACAAGTATTTCCAATCTTGGCACTACTGATATTTTGGCTCAGATAATTCTCTGCTCTAAGGGCCTGTCCTGTACAATACATGATGTGTAGCAGCATTCCTGGCCTCCTGACCACTAGATACCAGTACCATCCTTCAGTTGTGACAACCAAAGACGTCTCTAGACATTGCCGCTCCCTCCTGCACAACCACTGGTATACAACTACTCCAGAAACGAACTGATACTTCACTATGGATGAAGCACAGCAGTAGGTACAGTTGAGAGTAAACTAGAATTAAATTTAATCTTTTGGAACTCATGCTTTTAAAAATATTGACTAGAATAAAACAGGACAAAAAACAAACCTGGATACCCTCCTTTCATTTTTTTGTAATAGAATTTATTCTGTATGCAATCAAATTACACAGAACTTACATACCTTCCTAAAACACACCCACCTATAAGTTACAAAAATTACATTAGATATGTGAGTAAGTACTGACTGTGTATTTGGTTCAATGATACAAACGTAACAGGTCTACATTCCTGTTCTCTGCAAAAATGTAGAGGAAGTAACTCTGTAGTAAACCCAAAATCTTTATAAAAGCAAAGGTAATCAGTATCACCACCTTATCTTTGTAATCACATTGAAGCAGTTTTCTCAGGATAGCCCCATCTTTTTGTTTCATTCACATGTGTATAAAGTTTTCAGAAAAGCATTTAACTTGCATCCCTAGTTGATTTCACATAAGAAAAATTTAATAGTGTTGATATAAAATGATGTATTACTCTACGCTCTATGCATATAGTATCACACCTACTAAATCTGAAGAGTTAAAGAAAATGTGTTATTCACCTCCAGTAAGATCCCCGTCCACATGCACCCTGCTCATTATGGCCTACATTCTGTGGTGAGTTAAGGATGGTCACGAATTCTTTGCCAATCCTCCTATCAAGAGGTACAATCTATTTCCCCTCCCTTTGAATCTGGGCTGGCCTTGTAACTTGTTTTGGCCAAGAGAAAGTGGCAGCAGTAACGCTATGCCACTTCCAGATCTCAGCCATAAGAAGGCCTGGCAGCTATACTTTTGGGATCCAGTTGGCACATAAGAAACTTAGGCTAGCCCTGGCTGGTGTGGCTCTATGGATTGAGTGCTGGTCTGAGGATCAAAGGGTTGCTGGTTTGATTTCCAGTCAGGTCACATGCCTCGGTTGCAGGCCAGGTCCCCAGTAGGGGCAGCACCAGAGGCAACCACACACTGATGTTTCTCTCCCTCTCTTTCTCCCTCCATTTTCCTCTCTAAAAATAAATAAGTAAAATCTTAAATAAAAAGAAGCTTAGACTAGAATATGGAATAATGAGAGAGCATGTGGAGAGAGTACCAGAAGATGAGACACCAGATGGAGTGAGAAATCATATGGAGAACCAGGCTGCCTTGGATGGTCCCCACCCAGCCAAACTCCCAGTTCAATGCAGCTGCATGAGTGACTCTGCTGACATCAGATGGAGCAGAGGACCCACAAAATCATGAGAAATAATAAATTTAAACCACAAGTTTTGGAGGTTTTGTTACATAGCAAGAGATAAGTGGTCACTTTTCAACCTACAAGACTCAACTTTCTCTTAATAAAATATCTAAACGATTTTTTTAGAGAGGCAGGAGGGGATAACAGGTAGCACCAAATAGCGGCCCCAAAATAACTTTTTAAAAATATCATTAAATCTACAAGCTGTTCCATTTTTCTACTCCTTGAAATAAGTTTTTCCACAAGTCATTCATAATCCAAGGACTAACATATATATATACTTTATCAGTTAAATACTGGGAAATAAATTAAAAAAAAAAAAACTAGAAAGGCAAGCAATTTCAACATAGACACAATTATAACTCGTGGCAACATAAGTTTTTGCCTTGGAAATTACCCCTTTCAGTTACACACCCTTGACAAATTCCAAAGGGTCTTTCAGAGGAAAGGTCAAATGAGTAATCAGCCATTATCCTAATGGTTATGACAATTCAGAGATACGTTTAATGGTAACTCATTTTTGGTTCCAATCAACTTAAAAAACTCTGTGTTTTGGTGTATGTATAAAGAGGGGTAAAAAAATGGGAGGAACTTTAAAATAAACACCTTTTTATATTATCCTCTAGAAAATTCAGTGAAGAGAAAGAGCTTAAATTTGATTTAGTTCTCCTTTTTTTCCCCTCACAATTAGGAAGCTTGTGCAACCATAACAAGACTTCAGGTGTCTAGCATGTATGTAATCAAAGAAATGTATGATTTTTCTTTATCAGGGAGGAAAAAAAGCCCCTATATTTTTCAGAAGTTTTACTTCAGAGTATTCCCTTTCCTAATATGTAAGAAAGTCAGGTAATAAACTATTCATATGGTTAACATGAATACTCCATTAAAAATTATCAGTGGTCACCATTTATACACAAACTATACCTTTACAATCAAGAATAATCACATTAGTAAACAAATGCAGGTAATGGAAACTTGAAAAACCAGTGTTCTACTAAGTCATCTACCCATAAGTAAATAAAATACCTTCTGAAAAGAATCTTCATCTGTTATATCATAAACTAAAATAGCTCCATTTGAATCTCTGTAGTAAATTGGGCCCAATGCATGGAATCTCTCTTGACCTGCTGTATCCTAAATAAAACAACAAATGCTTATTAGATGAGAAGGAAAAAGACATCTGCAATTGCAACTACAGTAAACTTTTGACTAAAAGTTCATGACCACTAAAAGTAGGGCAGAAAGGTACAGACAAAACACACAAAGAAACAAAGCAGGTTACCAAAATGTTTAAAAGTCAAGTTATAATGAATATTTAATGTTTTACTGTTATACAAAGTTTACGTTTCCCCTCCCAACCATCCTCCTCTCCAGCAATCTTTCCACCCCCACTAAAAAAACAGTTCAGTTATTTGCGGGTCAGAATGGCCAAGATGGCATTATAAGCCAGGAATAGGGTTGGCCCTAAATTTAGGCTCCCACAGAGGGAACAGACGAGGAAAGAGAGCATGCACCAGGACCACCTGCTAACTGCTATGCTACTGCATTACCCTCGCTCTACTCTCCATTAGCCACTCCCTCAGAAGACTGGGACAGAGACACGAGAAATAAAGGCCAAGCTGCTGTCCACCCACCCTGTCCTTTCCCTTCTCTGACATGAATTCCTCTGAGTTAATCCTCACCCAGCTGAAAAGTTATTATAGAAATATTCATGTATATAACTGTATTCAAGGTACAATTATTGGCCATCTTTTAAAAAAAAAAGTTACTAAAAGAAGTTTGGGCTAATCTTCAGTTAATTTAAAAGAAAACCCAAATTTTCAAATTACTATTCCTTGAGCCAATTAGTTATTAGAGTACCAAGAACAGTAGAGACCTTAACTCATACAGTTGAAAAGGTTAACTTACCCATATAGCAAGGTTTACTCTTTTCCCACCAATATTTAACTTCTTTGTTAAGAATGATGCCTAAGACAAGAGAGATATACATTAAAAATGTTTCATATAAAATAATGTTTCTTATCTTAACAACTATAGATAAATACATCATCTCAATATAAAACTCAAGTTATCTGGGAGAAAAAGTTATCACTGAGTTTTTATTAATGACTAAACAATTTCAAGGAAGACATTACATTATAACCTAGTGTAAGAAAAACATACTTGTTTCATGAACACATTATGAAAAATAAAAAGAAAATTAGTAATAAAATAATTTTTCTTAGTTTTCCCCATAAAAAATTGTTACAGCATTGAATTTGATTCCACCTTAACTACTCAATAGATAAAGAATCTAAGAGATTTCTAAAATGAGATCAAAGAAATGTTTACTGGTAATTTACTTAACTGTATGAATACCAGTATTATTTTAAAATGTTCCTGCAATTATTTTATAATTCAACTATTTCATCTATATCTAATAATCTTCCTAGGTTTGAATGTCACAGAAATGAAAACAAATAGTTCCAGCCTTCATGGAGCATATAGTGTATTGCAGAAATAAAAATGTGGAGAGAATTGTAATACCATATTGTTAAAATGAAGGGTCTTGACAAGTATACTTTAGGAGGGGCTAAGAAAGGAAATATAAAGCCTGCCTGGATGAGTCCAAGACAGTGTAAGAGAAAAGGTGATGATCCTCACTTTCCTCGTAGTACCGGTTTTCCTGGCAGATGGGTGAAACCACTGAAGCCTGAAAAACACAGCTCCCCACTCCCTGGGGAACTCCAAATCGTGAGGTCATTGCCAGACTAACTGACCTTACAATTTGAGATGAGACTACATATATAGGCAAATGTTGAATGAATAAAAAAAGTCCTTCAATTCCTTGTATAGAAGTATGGACTTTACCTTGTGTTCTTAAATAGAACCTATTCTAACATACTAGATGTGTATTTATTTAAATGTATACTACAGTCAGTCATAATTGGAAAATGCTGCATATTGCTCTGCGTCCCCTTTGTACATGCACAATGCAAATTAGCACACTAGGATTCTTGCTGCCAAAATGAAGGCTGACTAACTGCATTTTTACAAGCATTCCCCAAACTCATCTGACCTCTTGATCCCTAGAGAAATACCTAATTTGTCCTAAGGAATATATGTTAAGAAATAATACTGTTGACAATGGAGACTCACTGAAGGGTTTTTAAGCAGTGGGGAAGTATAAAATCTATACTTTATGAGAATGACTTTGGGATAGGAGGGAAGGTTGGACTGGAAAGGACGGGAACAGAACTGGGACAGTGGAGGCTGTTACAAAGCTGTAGGGAAACAAATGTCTTGAACTAAGTCTATAAAGACAGAAAAGAGAGAACAGAATCAAGAGTAACTGAAGAAACAAAATCAGAATCCCAAGTCAGTTGACATGTTTAAAAGGAAATAGAGAGCCAAGTTCAAAGCTATGCAGAGATGGTCACATATAGTTATATCTATATAGAAGAAACTGCAGTCCTGGCTGGTGTTGCTCAGTGGATTGTGCACTGGCCTGCAAACCAAATGGTCAACCACTCGATTCCTAGTCAGGGCACATGCCTGGGTTGTGGGCCGGGTGCGAGAGGCAACCACACAACACACTGATGTTTCTCTCCCTCTTTTCTCCCTCCCTTCCCTTCTCTAAAAATAAATAAATAAAATCTTTAAACAGAGGAAGAAATTGCAGAGAAAAAGGTAGAACAAATGAAAGTTAGGATGGTGAATTATTACTGAAAGAGAAGGCACCTACATTTCAGTAGGGACTTTCTGCTGTATGCATACAAAGGAAAATTAACACTAAGAAAAAATTTAGTGATTAAGGAATCCACAGACAGATATAAATGGCAGAGCTGAGATCAAGTTCAGGAATGGCTGCCTTAAAGGCCCTAACCACACTACCCAAGACATTTTATTAAATGAAACAATAAAGGTTATACAGAAAAGGTGCAAAATAAATTAAATGGCAAAATAATGAAAAAAAATAACTTAGAAAACGAGAAGACCAAATATGTGTTATGACAATAAATGAGAACAAAAGGACTTTTTCAATTCATTGCAGCATTGGGGCTAAGAATACAAACTTTGAACCAGAACTAGTATTTGAATCTCAGCTTTGCCACTTATATTAGTTGTGTAATTTATTTGAACTCAACCATTTTCATGGTTTCAATATGAATGCTATAGAAAGAAATTCAAGATCTGAATCCTATCTAAGTATTTATGTAGGTCAACTTAAATGCCTTTCAAACATATTTAAAGTTAAGCGGATCTTCTCTCCAAAACCGGCTTTCCATTACAACTTTAGTATTTTGACCCCATTCTCCAAGTCACTGAGGTTTCAAATCTTAGCAAAACCATCCCTGAATATTCTCTTTCCCTTGTCATTCCATATTTCCCCCCAAACTACCAAACTTTGTGTTCATATTTCCTCTGGCGATCTATGACCACCAGTCTCATTATTATGTTCTGGTATAAATACTTTTGGTCTGACCTCACTCTAGCCTACATGCCAAATTATCTTCCTAAAGTATCCATGACTTTAAAAAATCTTATCATAACTTGTAACAGGGGTCTATAATTTTTTTTCTGGAAGTATGCTTGAACTACATCCCTACTGGTTTTCCTGGAAGTATGCTTGAACTACATCCCTACTGGCAGCTAATATACAGTAATTTGTTATGTGTTTTGTAGGGATTTTTCAGCAGAGAGGAGTGAATTTCTACCATTCCCTCTGAAACTCACTGCCACTCTTCCATGGGGAGTTTAAGGGACATAATTAAGTCTCTCCTAAGAAATCATGAATATACAAAACAATTTTATGGAAAGAGTGCTCATCACAGTATTTATTAATTATAAAATTAAAAATCATGAAATAAATGTTCATCAATAGGCAATTTAAAATATATATATATATAGCCCATTTATACAGTGGAATAATAGTCATTTCTACTACTGCTAATACTAGCTAACAGTTACAGAATTCTTGCCCTCTGCCAAGTACTATGCTAAAGCACTTTTTTACAAAAATCATTCAGCTTCTCCTTTATAAAAGTTAGGGAGCCCTAATCTACAAATAAAAATCTCAAAGCCTTATTTTTTATTCCAAGGACCTTCACAATCTGTCCACACCTATCTTCCTAAAATAGCTTCCAGTATTTCTTCACTTAACTCTCCAACTTATTTGGTCTGTATACAATCCCTCCAATTCTGTTTGTTCATTAAATTCCCCTCTAATATGCGCCTATTCTTTCTGCTCTATCTGCATTATATATATCCAAGTTCTGTTCTGACATATACTCTTCTTGCTTGAATTTTTAAGTTTCTTATACCATCTATACAACCCACACAGACTTTCTCTATCCTGAAGAATTTTACAGACTCTAACATTGTACTATACAGCATATAATGCCTTATATTGTAGTTACCTTTTCATAAGTATAAATATTGTTAACTAGATTACATATTACTAATTTAACACTTTCACAGTGTGTACAATAAAATGGGCAGTGTTCTAAGACCTTTAAAATATTAACTCAATTCTCATAACACCTTATGAATTATTTATTACCCAAATATTATAGACGTGGAAACTGAGATACAGGAAGGGTAAGTAAGTGTCTTGCCCAAGTCACAGAAGCGTTAGAGTGGGATTTCAAATTCAGGAGTCTGACTTCAAAAAGAACTCAGAGCCTCTATGCTACGGTACCTCCCAGACTGACACAAGGGCTAACACTTCTCTAGTGACAGGGGCAGGGAGAATGGCACCAACACCTACACACATGAAAATCGGCACATAACTTTAGACTCCCTGAAAAACTTAACTACTAATAGCCTACTGTTGACTGGAAGAAGCCTTACCAGTAACATAAAGTTGATTAACACATATTTTGTATGTTACATGTATTATATATTGAATTTTTATAATAAAATAAACCAGAGAAAAGAAAATGTTAAGAAAAATCATTAAGAGAAAATAAATTTACAGTACTATACATATTTATTTTTAAAAATCTACACATATGTGGCCCCGCGCAGTTCAAATCTATGTTGTTTAAGGGCCAAATGTATTGTTACTGAGGTAAACACATGTACAATATGCCTGGGTAAATCGATGGAGGTAAAAGATCTCTTTTCTATCTCTATAAAAGAGATATGTTACTAAAAGTTCCTTTAAAAACCAAATTATTTTAACTCAAACAACTAATACACTAGTAAAGCACATTATCAAAGGTTCCCTATTAAAGCTTTTCCCCTTCATAATGAAAAATGTAAGTACCACTCAATGAAAAAATTCCTTCTGTAACATAAATCTGATTTTACATACATCCTAAGTTTTTAATATTTTGTTTTCTTGAAGAACATATATCTACTTTTAAAAACAAATATATTTGAGAATAAAATTGAAAAGATTTTATGTAACAGCAAACAATCAAAAGGCTGAAATTTGTCTTACTTTTTTTAATCACTTCTATGAGGCGTATTTAATTTGCCCAGACTACTAATACCACTTGTGATAATAATAGTTACTCTGGGGCAGTTGTACTGAGAGTTGGAGAAGGGAGTGATCATGGACTTCACTCCCAAGAAAACTGCTCATATGCACACAGCAAAACAATTTTCACACACTTTCCAAAGAGATTTATAAATCCCTGGGAACATCTCAGTGAAGAACTCCAGTGCAGAAGAGGGAGGGAAGAGAAAAGTGACATAAAACAATACCAATTCAAAAAAGTCTAGCAATATATGAAAAAAAATTATACATATTATTTGCCAAGTACTGTCTTTGGGCTTCCTCATTTAATCTTTATAACAATCCTCTGAAGTAAGTAATTAATTATCCCCATTTTACAGTTGTGAACTTGAGATTTAAAGAATACAGTGACACCCAAGGTCAGACAACTCAGTCAGGTGCTACCGTGGATGGAAGCTTGTCTGACTTCAGTGCTTTTTCCACTGCTCAAAGCTGCCTGTTTTAGAACATACACATGCATTCTTAACCAGGTACTCCTGTACTTGGACACTAAGTGGTTCTGGATACCAATTCACCTCCCAAACTATTCTTAGGGTAGGCACAAAGTAAGGAGGATCAAAGTAATGGTACATTTCCCACCTCACTCCTCCAAACCCTGAGTTACAGCTCCACTACTTCCAATTCCAATTATGTCATCTTCCAAACCTTAGGCGTATTAACAAAATTAACAATCCTATTAGCTCAGGCTGCCATGTCATTTGCACCTATACTTATTTTGCCCAAATTCTTACCTGAAATTATAATGGATAATATTTTTAAATCTCGACTTTAGAACTACAATAGGCTCTAACTGGTGTGGCTCAGTTGGTTGGGCATTGTTACACAAAGCAAAAGGCTGCTAGTTCGATTCCTGGTTAAGGCACATGCCTGGGTTGCAAGTTTGGCCCCCAGTCAGGTCTCTTATAAGATCAACCAATCAGATTGATGTTTTCCTCACACTGATGTTTCTCTCTCTCTATCCCTCCCTTCCCCCTACTCTAAAAATAAATAAATAAAATCTTTTAAAAAATAGGATTATAATAAATAAGTAATAGGAACAAATTATATCTGCCAAACAAAAAGTCTTTTCATAACTTCTTTAATCAATTTTTGATTGTTTTACTGTGGACAAATACTTTCCTCTCTATTATCGTTTAAATTCAACAGACTTTCATTAATGTGTGTGTGTGTCTGTGTAACTGAATGGTTACATTAATTTTTGCTATAATCACTACCACTGTTTCAGGCTTAAGTATTATATTTAAAATATCTATTACCACTTCCAGACTTAAGTCATGAAAGGATTCAGGCAGATAATTTATAAGTTAGTCCTTTGTAGCAAGGCAATAAAAATTAGCTATCAGAAAACTAAGCTACATTGCTACAATGGCAGTCATATTATATAAGTGTAACAAATTAATGTTGTACACCTTAAATTTACAGTTATATGTCAAATATATTTTAATTTTTTAAAAATGAAAACTAAGCTGAGGGCTTGAACACCTCAACATTTCTTGTCCTTAAGTTTCTAAAAAGAGGTATTATAATCAGTTTAGAGTCCAAGCAAATACCTTGCAAAGGGGGGTCAGTAACTCACTTCTAAGGAATAGTTCAAAATACAAAACAGAAAATGGCAGTCAAATATGGGATACTTATAGATTAGAAATTCAAAGTCATAATTCTGAAAAACTCTTCTTTAAAAATCACCCACCCTTTTATAGCCCAGATGTTTCTAGTAATATACTGAAGAGGAAAAAGGCTTCAACTATTTTATTTTATAAAGATAATATAGGTGAATTGACTGAATCAACAGATGTGGCTTCAAGAACTAGTTGGAAGATATTTCAGACATTCAAACATTAATCTTACAAACAAGGAAACAGATTCTTACACCAGAGACTATGATGCCAAGTGCAAAACCAACTGCTAAAACCTGAATGCCAAGCATTGCCCAGGAGGTTAAGGTATATAGAGGGGAAAAAGTAGACTTAGCTTAAGAAAAAATGGCACACCATTACTAATTGTGGGACCTTGGTAATTTAATCCAAATCTTAGTTTCCTCATTTGCCAAACTGTCAGGAAACCATCTGCCCAGCCAACCTTATAGCACGGCTTTGCTAACTAAATAACAGGCACCTATCCTACACTTCAGGAGGCAGATGGGTGGAATTCCAGTCAGAATTCTAAAAAGGAAAATGATAGAGGCATTTAAATTAGAGTTCATAATTTAAAATGCCCTCAATAAGGGAAAAAAGAAGGCGCACCTAAAAAGAAAGTGATCACTCAAGAGTACAGATATAGAGACATTATCTATCAAAGACCAGAGATAGCTATAATCGAAGTGGCACAAACATTTAAGAATACATAAAGTCAAGAAAGCTAACAGTTAAAGTACCTTACTCATCTTTATATTCCCCAGCCAGCACAATGTTTGATATATAACAGGTACTAAATAAACAATTCTTGAATTTAATTGCTGAGGTTCAGCAGTATTGTTTTAATAAACTCTAGAGAAAAGGCAGTCACTCCCTCACTCCAATTGTCTTTCTTGCCTCTGTCAATTTTATCAAAGCCCCAAATCCACAGGGGAAAACCACATAAGAGAGCTGGTGGACTCTATATAAAATTAGCTTCCTGGGCGAGGTAAAGGATTTTGAATTCTCAGACAGCTCACCTACAAGATTACTTTGTAGTTATTAGTAACCTAAGAGGAGCTCTGCAAAAAGGGATCAGTACTAAAGCACCAAAGTATGGCAAATGTCACAATTTTCAAAAAGGAAGTGAATTTCCAGAAATATCAATCCCAGCAGAAATGTCAACTCTAGAATGAATAATAAATATATATGTAATTATATAATATATAAACAATTTTATTTTTTAAAAAGATATTTTTATCCTCACCCAAGAACATTTTTTTATTGCTTTCAGAGAGAGGAAGGGAGAGAAACACTGATGTGAGAAACATCGATTGGTCGCCTTCTCCTAAGAACCGCAACCAGGAATCAGACTAGGTACCCCAACCTGGGTACATGCCCTGACCAGGAATCGAATCTGTGACCCTTTGGTCTACAGGATGATGCTGCAACCAACTGAGCCATGCCAGCCAGGGCTAAACAATTTTAAAATGTAGCTATCCCTTAGAGGAAGCATGGGTTCTGAAAATCATTCATTTCAAATTAATTCCATTACTTTTTTTTGACAGAGTTACTATGAAAGAATCCAACACAAATTAAGCACCACTTATTTATTCAACAACAAACATTTATTAAACAAACATGCACCAGGCACTGTGCTAGTAGCTTTACATATGATGGCTCTCTATTTAATCCACATAAAAATCCTATGAGTGAGATTCTCCCATTTTATTAAAAAGAACCTGCTTACAAACATTAGAATAACCAACATCCTGATGGCTATGTAAGTAGAAGCCAAAATTCAAACCGAAGTTGACTCCAGGGCCATTGTTTTAATCTCAGGCTAAACTTCCTCTCAGAGAAGAGTTCAATAAATGGGAGCTGTTACCATTAAATGCAAGGACAACTAGTGTTGTACAATATACAAAGAACAGGGTAGGGAGACAGAACCCAGGGGATTGGTAGCTCGACTCAAGAAACTGAGAAACAAGTTGAAATTTCATATCCAAGAGAAAACACAGCAATTTCCTATAGGTTAAATTCAGGTATTAGGGCTGTCAGGGGAGCATCTTAGAGGTTACAAAGCATGAGACTTACTCAAAGGAATGAGCCTTAAGACATCATTATGGCCCTGGCTGGTGTGGCTCAGTGGATTGAGTGCCAGCCTGTGAACCAAAGGGTGATCGGTTCAATTCCCCATCAGGGCACATGCCTGGGTTGCAGTCCAGGTCCCCCGTTCAGAGAGCCTGAGAGGCAACCACACACTGATGTTTCTCTCCCTCTTTCTCCTTCCCTTCCCCTTTCTAAAAATAAATAAAATCTTAAAAAACCAAGGTATCATCACAGTTGTACAACATGAGACTGCTTCCTTAAGCATGCATGCTGGGCAAGATTTCTAGAGCCTTACATGTTTGCCACATTATCCTGATTTTTTTCAGGGGAAAACTTCTGGCCTGGGACTCCCAGATTAAGCTACTGTTTTTGGCTAGAGAAAATAAAAAGGAACATTTACCAAAAATAACATGTACCCTTTTATCTGTTTCTCTATTTTTAAAATAATTGTTTCAAAATCAATTCATGACTCAAGAGCCAAGCTTGCATCCCATCCCTGGGATGCAAGCCTACAAACACTAGAATAACCAACATCATGATGGCTATAAGTAGAAGCCAAAATTCAAACCGAATCTAACTTCAAAGTCTTTTCCCTTTTTACCACATGGTATGGCCTCCTAATGCAGAAACACAGTGCTATCTTGTCTTCTGCAAGAATCTGACAGCATCTTGTGACATCCCCTGTGGGCAAGACTAATGTAGCTATAGAACAAAAAAGCCAGGCGATTTGTAATGCTAGAATAACCATTTTCATTAAAGGTTTTGTATACACCAGGTAGTAGCCCACAGCAGTAAGTCTTATGCTTTTCTTTGCTTCCATTATCATTAATATGTACAACACTCCATTAATAACTGTTTCTCACTCAAGGTGAAAGAAGACTGTGGCCCATTCATAGCCTGAAGAAGCCCCACTCTAAGATTCCAAATGTCTAGCCTTGACCAGTGTGGCTCAGTTGGTTGGGCATTATCTCACCAGGTTCCATTCCCAGTCAGGTCACTCACTTGGGTTGCAGGTTTGGTCCCCAGTTGAGACAACCAATTGATGTTCTTTCTCATGCTGATGTTTCTCTTTCTTTCTCTCTTTCTCCCTCTCTCTCCCTCCCTCCCTTCTCCTCACTCTAAAAGCAAATAAATAAAACCTTTTAAAAAATTAATTAATTTAAAAAAGATTCAAAATGTCTAAAGAAAAATACATTTCTAGTCACGCATCACTGGGCTACAGTAAGACTTGCTACAGAGCTTTGTACTTGGCCCTCTCCCCCTTCTTTCAAAAATGACCTGATGAGACAGTGAAGATTTTTACCAAATCTTCAGGTGATAAAGTTAATATGAGTAGCTAATCCAGATAGTAGGGAGGGACCACGCCTTATTCTTCTTTGCATGCCCAGGGCCCAACCAAGTCTATCAAAGTTGAATTTAATGGGTCAAACACATTAGGGACAAAAACCAACCAACCAACAAACAAAAACACTTAACTACAAACTCCAAGAAAAAAGAATTTAAAGGATGTGAAACACTTTTTCTAAAGTAAGTAACACTAAGATAGCAGCGTGACATTAATATTAATCAGTGTGACAACTGCCCAAAAAGATCATAGAATCTTTTCTACTTCAGTGTTAGAAAAGGATTCTCAGAAGGGGAGGCAATACCCTGCACTTCTTTGCTCAGTTCAAATAGCCCCTGGAATCACTGCTACAGCTGAAGGCAACACATTGTTAAGGAAACAGGACAATGAATAAATAGTGAGTGTCTAGAAAAGATGTCAAAATAGTGAAATGATTTAGAACAGTATCACAGGAGAGCCAATTAAAGGAACCAGAGCTGTTTATTCAAGAGAAGACAAGACTCCAGGAGATGTGATAGCAGTCTTCAACTATCAGAAAGGATGTCATGTGCAACCAAGATTCCGCAGCAGGACTGGACTGGAAACTACAGGTTAACAGATTTTGGCTTTGCACGTAGAAAAAAAACTTATTGGAAATTAGACCTGTCTAAAAATAAAACAGGACATAGTTTTCCACTTTCCATATTAGTTCATCACACCTCGAAGACAAAAGTGGACAATCACTTGACTGAAATACTAAACAAAGGACTGAAACAGAGAACCACGAACTATCTTAGGTTTCTCTCAGTCCTGTAATTCTTTGAAATATGAATGTATGAGAGTGTACTTTATAAAACACAAATTGTACAAAGATAGGTAATAAGTAGTTTTGTTGACACAAAAAGGGGAACTTCCTGTCATTATCTTCTGATGTGTGATCTATTTGGAAATTAAAAGCATACATGGATATGTTTTATGGATCACAATGAAGCCAAATTTCTCTGAAAAACCATTAGGATGAGATGAGATGAACTGATATCTAAGAGAAAAAGATGAGATATAATACTGTTTCCATACACAGGTAGACAACAAAATCCTCAATTCCGTAATATAATCCAAATACTATTGTGATGAGTTATATAGACTTCAAAATCTAGACTGCTATGCTCTGATACTGGAGATCTACCATAATTTCATCCTCTCCTGTGCAGACTGCACAGGACCTTGTGCAGACTCCTGGGATGTGGTAAGGAGAATGAGCCTGGGCACAGGCGGGGCTTTGGGGACCTCTTTCTGGAGCTGAGTTGGATGTGAGTGGACCTCCTATGGACAGCCTCCAGCGGTGGTTTTTCTGAGATACTTAAAAATCTTTAGCCTACTTTTTACCTTTGAGAGTGTTTTTGGAATATATAATAAAAGTGTAATTTTTAGGGAGTGCGGAGGGGACAGTGAGGAGAGGGGATTACAGGAACTACTATCTATAAAGGACACACGGACAAAATCAAGGGGGAGGGTGGAGGTGGGGGAGGGAGATGGGTTCAGCTGGGGTGGGGTGGAGGGATGGGGAGAAAAGGCACACAACTGTAATTGAATAACAATAAAAATTTTTGAAAAAAGTGTAATTTTAGGCTGAAGGGCTAAATTATTTTTTTAACTGAGAGCTCAGTTACAATGGCATTCTCTTTTATCTTAGATTTGTAGCATAAAGGAAACCACTAAAAGAGCGGTTTGCCAATATCCAGAGGCCTGTGACTTAAATGCTCAAAAATAGTTCAAATTTCAGCTTGGGCAGCATGACTTGGGGCGATATAATGACCAGTAAATTACTCAACTTAACCAAGCCTGTTTCCTCACCTGTAAAATGGGGCTAACAAAACTACCCACCTCATAGCTGTTATAAGAATGAAATGACAAAAGAATTCAGCGTATTAAGAACTTGATGTTAGCTATGCTGTTTTACCTAAATGAATTTCTAAACTTTCTAATGATCAGAGAAATGTACTTATTTACCCTACAAATCTTACTAGGAGCACTCAACAACAACTCATTAGTAAAACTGTGTAACTGGTCTTGTACCAGAATGTAAGGGGGGAAAAAGGAGTTTCCTGGCATTCACTTTTTCAAATATTACGCTTTACCCAGGAGTAAAAAATAGAACATGCCATCAGAACTGGAGCATCTTTGTAAATTCTATACTCAGTAGTTTAATAATAGCATCAAGCATCATAAGTCACAACAATTAGAACATTGTGAATTCAATTAAGTGTTCATGCTCTTTACACACTCCACAATCATTCAGATCTATGGTGCAATTTGGGGAAATAGTAATAAAGATGGAGAGCTTACACTGGACCAGGTCCTAGTCATTTTCATGCGTATTTGTCCTGACAACCCTATGAGCTAGATAGTCAGTCTTATTGTGGCCATTTTAACAGATGAAGAAACTTAGCTAGAGTCAGATTAATTAACTTGCCCAAGATCACACATCTAGTTAAAAGGATGGAGGTGGGATATGAACCTAGACAATCAAGCTCAAAAGTCTACTGGATTTTACTGTCTCTGACAAGAATGATTAAGTCAGATTAGTTAGTTATTTTTCTTCTAACACATGCAACCTGATTTCTCCGGGAGAGAGAGGAGACTACTCCTGCCTCGAAGGACTGGTTTCCGTCCCAAGAATGATTACATTCTAACACTTTTCTGAGTAACTACAATGTAACCGCAGAAGAAACCCCGCTCTATATCACAAGCAAAGAAAATAAACAGCAGCAGCAGCAGCAGCAGCTACGCTGTTACTTTGAGGACCAATTGTTAGCCGGTATTCACGTGACGTTTCCGTGTGAATGTGGGTCGACCGACCCCGCAGAATATGACTGACCCAAAAGTCAGAACCACGCAGGCAGCAATGAAACTGCGTAACACACAGCAGCAAGCGGTCATTTCAAAATCCCTCCAGAGATGAATGTTTTGCCAATTTGCACGTTACTCAAAGACAGAACAAACTGAACTTACATAAACACTTAGTCATCAGTAGGCACTAAAGTTACAAATCACCTAGTTCGCAAAATCAAATCCGCAGCCAAGTTCCTAATTTCGAAAAAAAAAAACAACAAAAAGGCAGATGACACTTGGTGACTGTAGGGTGAAGGCACCTAGGCCCCAAGCGGAAGTGAAACGAAGGGGGAAAACTAGCCCAGCGATGGGGACTCCAAGACAGCCAGCCAGGGCACTGGGGACTTTTCAGGGTCTTTCCACTCCCCTCCCAACAGCCCGTCCTTACGCCTACCGGTCGCCCCGACCCCTCGCGTCTCCAGGGCGAATTTGGAAGGAAAGTAAATTCGAAGGCGGAGGTGCCAGGCCCGAGATTTGTAAGCCCAAATCCAGGACCCTGGCAGCAGAGTCCTCACGGCCCCGGACAGGTAGGGGCCCTCAGGCGCCACCTCCCGCTCTACGGGCCCGCACCTGCAAAGTGGTGATGTGCTTGTCGTTGAACTTGTTCTCGCAGTAGCGCAGTACCAGCGACGTCTTCCCCACGCAACCTTCCCCCAGCAGCACCACCTTGAAGGAATAGGCTCGGCCCGCCGCCGCCCCGCCGCCGGCCGCAGCCATCCCGTCGCTTCCCGGCCACCCGCACCCTAGAGCAGCGCCGAGCTCGCCACAGCCGCCGCAGCGCCTTCACAGTCGCGGCCCTTGGCACTGGCTCCCAACACCGGGCGTTGTCTCCACTGCCTGCTGCGGTGAGGCCTCGAAGGGCCGAAGGAAAGTCCGAGAATGAAGGGCCCCAGCAACCACGTCAGGCAACCAACGAAAGGCGAAGAACACTCCCTCTCCGCCTCCCTCTAATGGCGTCTCCTTCCTCCTACGTCACACCTCGGGTCACGTGACCGCCGCGGCCGCGGGCGGCCCCGGGAACTTAGCCCAGGAGGAGGGTCCTGGGCGTGGGCGGGGCTTCTGGAGCCCCTTCCCCTGGTGGAGTCGGCTTTGAGGGGAGGTGTTACGTGCAGTCTGTGCTAGAGCTGGGCTGCCTGCCACCACACTGCATTTTGCGGGAGCCTGGGGGAGCAAGGAATGAGTAGATTGAGGCAAGTCCAGCTTAGGTGAAATGTCGAAGTACAGGACGTTATCGTTCTTGTTCAGGGAATGTTCGCAAGGCTAATGACCGCTCTCACACCTGTAAGCCAAAATGCCAAGGTGGGAAACTTAATTGAATTTGATATTGATACCTTCAATATCTTGACAGTATTTTTCTGTGGGATCCCAAATCATAATTAGTGAACTTCTTTTAGCTCCCCCAGACCGCCAAGTCTCCTCTTCATCTTTCAGGTCTCAGCTTAAACTGGAAAGGCTTCCCTGACCACCCATCTTTCTCCCTCTGTTCTTCCATCCCTCTCCTACCCTACCCCGCAAGTTAGGCATTTCATGACACGGATATACCTTCTTTAGTAGTGTTTACCACGCTTCATGGGAATTACTTTACTGAGTATTTGTCCTTCTTAGGCTGTAGATTTGTTAAGGACAAGAAAGACTTGCCCATCTTTGAATTTCTGACTCCAAGCACTAAGCACATACTGGGAATTTTATGAATATTTGGGAATGAATGAGCGAACAATGAATAAATGAATGATACATCTAAAGCCATTATGCTTTCGCGCCCTAGCTTTTGTTATCCATGAGGCTTCTGACATTGCAAAATGACTCCACCTTGATAGACCTGGCTTGTTTGATGATTGCTTAACTTTTCTCATTGGCCTCCCCTTTCTCTCATGAAAAACACTCTTCCAAGAAACCATACTAGTGTTTTTGAAAATTTGCTACTAGAAATCTGGTATCAGTTAGGCAAACATTTTTTCCCACCAGACTCCTTTTCCACTTTGAACCAGATAGTCCTTCATTCACTCAAATATTTGAAGGTGCCCACCATATGCCACGCCCTGTGCTGAACAACATACAATGTCTGTCATCAAGAGCTCACATTTTAGCAGGGAAGACAGACATGGTAAAAAAATACATAATAAATTCTTTCCTCTTGACAATACAGTTAAGAATAAGTTGCAAACTTATATAGGGACCCAACTAGAGTAACCTAGGCGAGAAAGGAGAGCTTTGCAGAGTGAACATCATGCAACAGCCTTGAGGTAGGAAGGAGCAAGTATCTAAAGTTAAGCAATATGCGAGAATGCAAAGAGAAAGGGAAAGAGCATCAGGGGAGACAGGAAGAGAAGCCAGGGGTCAATACTGAAAGGATCTTTCAGAGAATGAACGATTTTAATCAAGAGGGCTGACATAATCATATTTGACTTTTAAAAGGTCACTCTGGCTTTACCATAATTTGGAAAATGAATTAAGAAGGATAATATTGCCCTGGCCTCGTGGCTCAGTTGGTTGGAATGTACAGGAAGACACTCCAAAAAAAAAAAACGGTTGTGCGACCAATCCCAGGTCAGGGCACCTACAGGAGGCAACCGATCGATGTTTCCCTCTCACATGGGTGTTTTCTCTCTCTCTCTCTCTCCCTCTCCCTCTTCCTCTCTTTCTAAAATCAATAAACATATCCTCAGGTGAAGATTTTTTTTAAAAAGGATAATATTACCTAGATTTATTTAAAATCAGTCATTAAGGAGACCTTATGTTTTTATTAAATATACTCATGATTATATCTGAGGACATATTCTCTACTTCTATCGGCACTCCTCCTTTTAGGGCCTTTACATATTCATGAGTACTTTCAGAATTAGAAAGAAAATTCATTTTGAAGGAGCACCTTCAACTGTCTGTTCTGAATTCTTCATATTGAATTCAAATCTACCTCTTTCTGCCTGCAATTAATTGTTTCTGGTTCAACCTACCCGGCATTTATCTAATCTCTATTCTTTGTGAAACATTTTCATATGAATGAAGAAAGCTATGTGATCTTCCTTTAAACCTTCTCTTCTTCTATTTTCAAATAGCCAGTTCTTTCAGCCACTCTTCAAATGATACAGATCCCAGATCACTTAATAGCTTGATCATCTTAGAATCTACATGCATTACTTTGCATTTATCACTGAATCAAAAAGTTAAAAATTTTTATTGTAAAAATAATTTTGAATGATAAAATAATTTTTCAGGTTTAGCTTACATTGGGATTTAAAAAGTATCACAAATGTTCGTGGACTGTGATAAGTCAGTTTGGCAGTTTCTTTCTTTTTTTTTTTTTTTTTTAAGACAGGGAGAGAAGCATCCATGTGAGAAACATCACTGTGTGGTTGCCTCTCACACGCCCCCTACTGGGGATCTGGCCTGCAACTCAGGCATGTGCTCTGACAGGGAATTGAACCAGCAACCTTTTGCTTTGCAGGCTGGCACTTAATCCAGCGAGCCACACCAGCCAGGGCGTTTGAGCACAATTTTGAACAAAGTGGGTAAATATAAATGTAAATTGTAGCAGATTGATAATGTCCCCCCCCCCCCCAAGATATCAGGTCCTAATACCTGACACAGGTAAATGTTTCCTTATTTGGAAAAGGGTATTTTCAGATATGATAAATTAATGATTTTGAGATAGATTATCTTGGATTATCTGGGTGGCCCCTAAATGCAATCACAAATACTCTTATAAGAAGAAATCAGAAGGAGATGCTACACACACAAAAGAAAAAGCGATGTGACCACGGAGACAGAGTCTGGAATGATGCTGGCACAAGCCACAGAATACTGACAGCCACCAGAAGCTGGAAGAGACCAGGAATAGATTTTCCCCTAGAGTTTCTGGAGGGAGTGCAGCCCCCCACAAAACTTTAGGCCTTTGAGTATAGCTCCTTCTATCTGGAATGTTCTACCCTCAGCATTTCTCATGACTAACTCAATCTCATCCTTCAGATACTAACTTGCATATCACTTCCTCAGGGAGGTTATGCTCAGGATACTTTCTTGATTTCTTCATACTTTTAATAATACTCCTAACATTTTGTTTATAGGACCTATGAGAACAGATACCTAGATGTCTGGCATGCTATTGAGTCTCCAGGGCCTAGCACTGTGCCCAGAACACAATGGTCACTCAATAAACATTTGTTGCATGAATGGAAGTAGGGTAATATTTTAATGTTTTAGCCAATGAGTGTTTCCTCCTAGTATTTACATGGGACATGAGACATCCTATGTATGAGGGAAGGATGGTGGCAACAGAACATAATACAGCAATGATGCTAGTTTTTGGATTTTAATTTTCAGAAGCCCAAGCCACCATCTCTAATACTAATAAATATTAGTCAAGGATTATTAGGGGAAAAGCAAGAGAGCTAGACTCTGGTGATTATTCCTGTGGTAGACTATATGGTGCTCAAACATTCCAACCCTTATGCCCTGTCTTCCTCTGCTACAAAGATAAAAAGAGAAATCCTTGAACTTATGGTATTAGAGTTAAAATAGTCGTATAGCAACTATGAGGATTAAAATCATGTACTTAGGATGGCAGAGCAGGAAATTAAACGTAGTCTTGAGTGGACATCCTAATTGTGGATTACCTATCTCTGGACTTTTTTTTTTCTTTACCTTCACCAGAGGACACTCCATTGCTTTTTAGAGAGAAAGGAAGGGAGAGAGAGAAATATCAATGCAAGAGAGAAGCATTGATCAGTTGCCCCCATACATGCCCAGACTGGGGATTATACATGCCCGGAGCAGGATCACACGTGCCTGGACTGGGGGTGGAACTCACAGGCTAGGCATGTGCCTTGACCTGGAATCAAACCTGAGACCCTTCGGTGACAGGTCAACATTCCAATCAACTGAGCCATACCGTCCAGGGCTATCTCTGGACTTTGACTGGAGAAACCAAACACCTAATTTATATAATTCACTGTAGTATGGTTGTCTATTATTTGTAGCTCAATGCATTCATAATGATAACATCCCAATAATTTTGGAGAATCCAAGACCAAAGGGAATAAATTTCTCCCCTCCAAAGAAGCCCAAGAAGGTAACAAGCTTGTGAAGTTCACCTGTGTCTAAGATAGACCAGAAGCCATAGAATAGAGATAGTGTCTAGACAGAAAGCCGCTAGTCTTACAGAGTTCCCTCAATGCCAGTGCTAAAAGAATCTTCAAATGTTTCTTACAACCTGCAGAGAAACATTGATACAGAGTTGGATTTAGAGATAGGGTGACCAGTCATCCCAGTCTGACTAAGACTTTCCTGATTTGAGTGTTGAAATTCCCACATCCTGGGAAACCCCCCATTCCTGGGCAAAGTAGGATTGTTATCCTACTAAAAGATACCTTCTTTTTTTTTTTTTCTGGAACAAGTACAACACAGTAACACTTGAGTGCCACCCAGGTATGAGAATAGGGAGAGATGGCAGATGCCAACGTATTTGGAAGTTGATAACTGAGACCCTACTGCTTGGCACCTTCAAAGTTTATAGGTCCCTTCAAACATTGATACAGCCCAGGCAAGATATGGTGGAGGTTCTGAATTGACTAAGATTGCACACATTTAAATTTACTTTCTATTAGAAGTCAAAAAATTAAGTTCAATTTTAGAAAAAATAAATTTCTTGCATATCTGAGTTTGTGGACCCTTGATAGAATAAATGAATGATCAGAGTGTTGAAGGAGGAGTAGGACTCAGCCAGGCAGAGAGATTCAGATTTCAGGACACAGCATAGCATCAAATCAAGCACCAGGAATGTGATGAACAAGGTGGAAGATGAACGCGAAGAAGTAAATAAGCTCACACAGAATCTGAAAGTAATGCTAAGAATTTTGGGCTTTATCATAGAAACAGTGAGAAATCCTTAGGACAGTGTGACTGAAGTGTGGCCCGCAGACCATCAGCATCAGCTGGGAGCTTATTAGAAATGCAGATTCTCAGATTCCCAGTCCCCACCAACATTAAATCAGAATTTTAAGACCAGAATCTAGGAATCTGTGTTTTAATACAAGCCCTCCTTACGATTCTTATTCATGCTAAAGTTTGTAAAGCACTAACTTAAGAGATGGAGTTAATAGGAGTTGGTTATGCAAAGTGGGGAAGGAAAAAAAAGGTTGGTTATATTCTTTTGGTTTGGCATATTTTGAATTTGAAGTGCCTGAGGAATTCCCAAGTAAAAAATATCTAGTAGGTAGTTGGCTTTGATGGCCTACAGCACAGAAGAGAGAGCTGGGCTTTTGAGGCAATGATAAGAGTGTCATCAACACAGACTTGGAAGCAGACACAGGAGAGGATGAGGTCACTCAGGGAGAATGTGTAAAAGTGAGAGGGTCCCATGGCCCAAGACAAAACTCTGCAGAACACGGACTTTTAAGGGACGGGCAAAAGAAGAACAACTGCAAACGGACACCCAAAGAAGTAGAAGGAAGACTAGAAGTCAATATCAAGGAGAAGAGAATATCTTGGGGGAAAAAAAGAATCACAAAATATGCTCTGGAGAAATCAAGTTAAATAACGAGTAGTGTCTACTAGTTTATTCACAACATAGTAATTGGAGACCTTGGTTAGAACAGTTTCAGTAGAATGGAAGGGGCTGAAATAAACTTATTTACTCAGGAACTACTAAAAATGGTTGATTTCACAAAAATAAATTCAAGGTGGATAAAAGACTTAAATATAAGTCATGACACCATAAAAGTCCTAGAGGAAAACATCAGCAGGAAAATCTCAGACATTCCACGCAGCAACATCTTCATGGATATGTCCCCTAAAGCAAGGGGCATAAAGGAAAGAATAAACAAATGGGACCTCATCAAAATAAAAAGCTTCTGCATGGCTAACGAAAACAGAGTTAAAATGAAAAGAGAACCCACAGTATGGGAAAACATATTTGCCAATGATACCTTGGACAAGGGTTTGATCTCCAAAATATATAAAGAACTCACAAGACTTCACTCCAGGAAGACAGACAACCCAATTAAAAAATGTGCAAAGGACTTGAACAGACACTTCTCCAAGGAAGACATACAGAGGGCCCAGAGACATATGAAAAGATGCTCAGCATCACTAGCCATCAGAGAGATGCAAATTAAAACCATAATGAGGTACCATCTCACACCAGTTAAGAGTGGCCAACATAAACAAATCAACAAACCAGTGTTGGAGAGGATGCAGAAAAAAGGGAACCCTAGTGCACTGTTGGTGGGAATGCAGACTGGTGAGGCCACTGTGGAAAACAGTATGGAATTTCCTCAGAAAACTAAAAATGGAACTGCCTTTTGACCCAGTGATTCCTGTTGGGATTATACCCTAAGAACCCTGAAACACCAATCCAAAAGAACCTAGGCACCCCAATGTTCACAGCAGCACAATTTACAATAGCCAAGTGCTGGAAGCAACCTAAGGCCCCATCAGCAAACAAGTGGATCAAAAAACCATGGTACATTTACACAATGGAATTCTACGCAGCAGAGAGAAAGAAGGAGCTTATACCCTTTGCAACAGCATGGATAGAACTGGAGAACATTATGCTAAGTGAAATAAACCAGGCAGTGAGGGACAAATATCATATGATCTCACCTTTAACTGGAACATAATCAACAAAAGAAAAAAGCAAACAAAAATATAACCAGAGACATTGAAATTAAGAACAATCTAACAATAGCTGGGGGGGGGCGGTGGGGAGAAGGGTTTTAGTATATAGAGAAGGGTATAGTATATAGGACACATGGACAAAACCAAGGGGGAGGGTGGTAGCAAGGGAAGGAGGTGAGTTTGGCTGGGGTGGGGGGGAAGTGGTGGGGAGAAAATGCAGGCAGCTGTAATTGAACAATAATAAAGTAATTAAAAAAATAAAAGAAATACATATAAACACAAAAAATAAAAATAAAATAATTAAAATGGCTGATTTAGTCCAGTGGTTTTCAACCAGAGGTAATTATACTCCCCAAGGGACATTTGGCAACATGCTGTGACATTTTGGCTATTGGCATTTAGTGGGAGGAGATTAGGGATGTGGCTAAACATTCTATAATGCATGGACAGACCCCACCCCAACAAAGAACTATCCTGCCCAAAATGTCAATAATGTCAAGGTTGAGAGACCTTGCTTTAGCCTAATATAGTGTGTATATTTTTGCAGTGCATCATAATTATCAGTCCCTTGTGGATATTCTATTGTAGAGGCAGAGAGAGTATGGCTGAACAAGTAGTAAGAAAATGAGAAACTCAAGAGCTCAGAAGACTATTTCCAATTTTGCTACTATTTTCTATGTAAGTCTTTAAAATAATCATTGAAGTATTTTCTCAGCTCTATTTCATCAAAGTATTTATAATCCTCCATTGAACATTGATTCCTTATAGCAACTGTTACAGGGAATATATTTTAATTCTAATTAGGTTTCTCCTTTGGGACAAAAAAGGAATTCAAAAACACCTCTATAATGACTTTTTAAAATTCTAGTAGAGATACATTGTTTCTATATTATACAAGAAGTTTGAGTTTAATACACTATAATATATAATCATTTTAAAAAGAATAAATTGAGTATTAGGAGATAAAGTAGAGAAAAAAACAAGAAAACAATAAAACAGATAAAGGAATATGAGCAAAACGAAATAAAACTATTTATTCTTGCAGCTAGCTGCCATAGAGGGGGAACTGAAATTTGGGGCTTGGTAGAAAGACAGGGATTTTTTTTAAAGACAGGGATTTTCAACATAGTCTAATATGCTCTCCCCTGGTGGCTGGGACTGTGTCCATATTTTTGAATCTCCAGATCCTGGATTGTAGTGCTCAATTCATTTTTATTAATTAAATCAAGTAAATAGATAAAAATAAGCCTATAAAATACTGAGGTTTGAGAAATGCTCTTTGACCTATGGAGTTATGTTAAACAAAATTGTCAAAGCATTTACAATCTTAAACATCTAATAAGTGTAATTAACAATAGAAAGAAAAAAAACTATCACATACTGTGAATTTTCTGTAAACTAAACCAATTCATTCCTTTATTTGCTCACTTAACATTTATTGAGTGTCAGGCAAGATGTCTCTGCCTTCGTGGAGCTCATATTCTACTGTGGGAAGCAACACAGAAACAATTATAATAATGCGTAGTGGCCATTTTTAAAAATAATTTTTTATTTTTTAATTACAATTGACATACATCATTATATTAGTTTCAGTTGTACATCCAGGTGATAGAACATTAATATAACTGACAAAGTGATCGCCCCAAGAAATCTAGTATCCATGTGACACCATGCACAATTATTGCTATATTATCGACTATATTCTTTATGCTGTACTTTACATCCCTGTGACTATTCTGTAACTACCAATTTGTACTTCCTTTTTCTTTAAATATTTTTATTGTATTTTTTCCTTTACTATTTAGTCTATACCCCTCTCCCTGCCACAATCACCACACTGTTGTCCATGTCCATGAATCCTTTTTTCTTTTTGCTTAATCCCTCCACCCACTAATCTCCCCCCACACTTAGCTGTCATCCTGCTCTCCATCTATGAGTCTGTCTCTGTTTTGCTTGTCAGTTTAGTTTGTTCATTAGATTCCACATATGAGTGAAATCATATGGTATTTGTCTTTCTCTGACTGGTTTATTTCACTTGCCATAATATTCTCCAGATCTATCCATACTGTTGCAAAAGATAAAATTTTCTTCTTTTTTTACAGCTAAGTAGTATTCCATTGTACACATGTCCCATAGTTGTTTTATCCATTCATCTACTGATGGGCCCATGAGCTGCTTCCATATCTTGGCAATTGTAAACAACACTGCAATGAACATAGAGGTGCTTATATTTTTCAAATTAGTGTTTTGGGTTCCTTCAGATATATTTCCAGTAGTGGGATCTCTGGGTCAAAAGAGATCCATTTTAAATTTTCTGAGGTATCTCCAAAGTGCTTTCCACAGTGGCTGTACCAATCTGAGTTCCCACCAACAGTGCAAATGGGTTCCCCTTTCTTGACATCCTTGCCAGCCCTTGTTGTTTGTTGATTTATTGATGATGGCCATTCTGACAGGTGTGAGATGGTATCTCATTGTAGGTTTAATTTGCATTTCTCTGGTGATTAGTGATGTTGAGGATCTTTTCATATGTCTATTGCCCATCTGTATGTCCTCTTTGGAGAAGTGTCTATTCTGGTCCTTTGCCCATTTTTTAATTGGGTTGTTTGGTTTTTTGGTGTTCAGTTTTGTAAGTTCTTCATAAATTTTGGGTATTAACCCCTTATCAGATGTATCGATGAATATGTTCTTCTATTCTGTGGATTGTCTTTTTATTCTGTTGAAGTTTTCCTTTGCTGTGCAAAAACATTTTAGTTTGATGTAGTCCCATTTGTTTTTCTTTTGTTTCCATTGCCTGGGGAGATATATCCAATAAAATATTGCTATGAGCAATATCTGAGAATTTAATGCTTATGTTTTCTTCTATGATTTTTATAGTTTCTGGTCTAACATTTAAGTCTTTGATCCATTTTGAATTTATTCTTGTGTGTGGTGTAAGAAGGTGGTCTAGTTTAATTTTTCCACGTTATCTGTCCAATTTTGCCAACACTATTTATTTAATAAACTATCTTTAGCCCATTATATGTGCTTGCTTCCTTTGTCAAAGACTAATGGAGTATAAACGTGTGGGTTTATTCTGGGCTCTCTATTCTGTTTTGTTGATCTGTTTTTATGCAAGTACCTTGCTCTTTTGATTACTATGGCCTTATAGTATAGTTTCATATTAGGTAGTGTGATTCCTCCAACTTTGTTCTTCTTTCTCAGGATCACTGTTGCTGTGCAGGGTCTTTTGTGGTTCCATATAAACTTTTGAAATATTTGTTCTAGTTCTGTGAAATACATCATTGGAATCTTGATAGGAATTGCATTGAATCTATAGATTGCTTTGGGTAGTATGGACATTTTAATGATGTTAATTCTTCCTATCCATAAACACGATATGTGCTTTCACTTATTAGTATCTTCTTCAACTTCTTCCTTCAGTGTCTTATAATTTTCCAAGTATAGGTCTTTTACATCCTTGGCTAGTTTTATTCCTAGGGATTTTATTCCTTTTGAAGAAATTGTAAATGGGATTGTTTTCTTAATTTCCCTTTCTGTTAGTTTGTTATTGGTATATAACAATGCTGATTTCTGAATATTAATTTTGTGTCCTGCTACATTGCTCAATTCATTTATCAGTTTTAGTAGTTTCTTGGTGGAATCTTTGGCATTCTCTATGTACAATATCATGTCATCTGCAAATAATGACAGTTTTACTTGTTCCTTTCCAATTTGGATGCCTTTTATTTCTTCTTGTCTGGTTGCTGTGGCTAGGACTTCCAGTACTGTGTTGAATAAGAAAGTTGAAAGCAGACATCCCTGTCATGTTCCTGATCTTAGGGGAACACTTGTAGTTTTTACCCATTGAGTATGATGCTGGCAGTGGGCTTGTCATATAAGGCCTTTATTATGTTTAGGTATGTTCCCTCTATTCTCACTTTGCTGAGAGTTTTTATTATAATTAGGTGCTGCGTTTTATCAAATGCTTTTTCTGCATCTATTGATATCATTGTGTGGTTTTTATCTTTCGTTCTGTTTATGTGGTGAATCACATTTATTGATTTGCTAATATTGTACCAACATTGCAATCCTGGAATAAATCTCACTTGATTATGGTGTATGATCTTTTTGATGCATTGCTGTATTCAGTTTGCTAATATTTTTTTGAGGATTTTGGCATTTATGTTCATCGGGGATATAATTTTCTTTTTTTGTAGTATCTTTATCTGTGGGGAACTGTTCCAAGCATGGGAAATGTGGCTCAGTCCCCACTTGGAAAACCAGTGGGGAGCGAGGTTGGCGGGCAGGACCCACGTCCATGGATAAGTTCTCCAGTGGGAAATCAGGCCTGCATTGTACTTAGACTGCTATGAGACTTGCTCTTGCTAAAAAAAACTCCCTCACCCTGAATTGAGGAAGCAAATGTTTACTGAGTATCTTTATCTTCCCAGAATCTGGGCTAGATCCTCCAGGTATGAGACATAGCCCTTTCAACCATTTACATTGCAAATGTCCTCCTTTGATGTACTCAGTGACTCCCTCTCATGTGTCTGCAAAGATAACCACCCAAAACAAACCTTTGTATAGTAAAAAGGACCTTCTTTGATGTTAAGGGCCTCCAAAACCTATAAAGGCTGGTCACCCCAAGGCTCTTGGCCCTCCCCCCTTGACGGAGTGTCTGAGGCGCTGAGAGGTGCTCTCCTCTTGAGAGAGTGGCTGCGCGCCGTCCGTTTTCCCCCTCAGGATGTCTGTAGTCCATGTGTATGTGTATGGGAATGCTGAAACCTCAACAGCAGATCTTGCGGGCCGAGATCCGTGTCATTTATCTGGTTTTGGAATTAGGATAATAGTGGTTTCATAAAATGAGTTTGGGAGACTTCCCTCCTCTTGAATTTTTTGAAATATTTTGAGAAGGAGAGGTGTTAGTTTTTTTCAGAATGTTTAGTAAAATTCACCTGTGAGCCTTCTAGTCCAGGGATTTTGTTTGTTAGGGTTTTTTTGATTACTGCTTCAATTTCACTAGGTGTAATGTGTCTATTTAGATTCTCTGATCTTCCTGATTTAGTTTTAGAAGATTGTATTTTTCTAGGATTTTTTCCATTTCATCCAGGTTATCTAGTTTTTTGGCATATAGTTGTTCACTAACCTTTTCATCCATCCTCCCAACCCCCCTCCCACCTGAAAACTATCAATATGTCTTCTGTATGTATGAGTCTGTTGCTGTTCTGCTTGTTTTTTTTTTTTTAATTCCACATATAAGTGAAATCATCTGGTATTTGTCTTTTTCTGTTTGATTTATTTCATTCAGCACAAGATCCTCTAGGTCCATCCACATTGTTGCAGATGACAAGATTTCCTTCTTTTTTATGGCTGAGTCATATTCACCACTTCTTCTTTATCCATTCATTTACTGATGGACACTTAGGTTGCTTCCATATCTTGGCTATTATTAATAATGCTGCAATACACATATGGATTTATATGTCTTTTTGATTTAGTGTTTATGGCTTCTTCAGGTAAATGCCCAAAAGAAGAGTTTCTGGGTCCTTCTTTGTTATAGCCTTTGGTTTAAAGTCTATTTTGTCTGGTATAAGTATTGTTACTCCAGTTTTGGTTGGTTGGTTGGTTGGTTTCCATTTTCATGAATTATCTTTCCCCATCCATTTACTTTCAGTCTGTGAGTGTCATTCAATCTGAAATTAAGTATCTTTCAGACAGCATATAGAAGGGTCTTGTTTTTTATATGTTGCCACCATCTGTCTTTTGACTGGAGCATTTAGTCCATTTGCATTTAAAATAATTGTTGGTAGTTACATATAAGACCCTTTAACATTTCTTATAATACATGTTTGGTGTGATGAACCCTTTTAGCTTTTTCTTTTCTGGAAAGCTTTTTATCTGTCCTTCAATTCTAAATGATAGCTTTGCTGGGTGGAGTAATCTTGGTTGTTGGTCCTAGTTTTTCATCACTTTCAATATTTCTTGCCAGTGTCTTCTGATCTGTAAAGTTTCTTTTGAGAAATCAGCTGACAATCTTATGGGAACTCCCTTGTAAGTGACTAAATGCTTTTCTCTTGCTGCTTTTAAGATTCTCTTTGTCTTTGGTATTTTGATTATAGTGTGGCTTAGTGTGGGCCTCTTGGGGTTTTGTTGTTTGGGACTCTCTGTCCTTCTGAGTTTTATTCCTTCATTTGGGAAATGTTTCTTTGTCTCCCCATTTCGGCATGCTCCCTGTGTTCATTCCTATGTATTAGGTAGAGCTTCTATGTGTCTTGGTCTTGGTAGAGTGCCTTTCTGTAGCAGATGTCCCATAGGGCAGCTGGCCCCAACCTTTATGTCACCAGGGATTGGTTTCATGGAAGACAATTTTTCCATGGATGGGGGTGGAGAAAGATAGGAGGTAGAGCTTAGGTAGTAATGTGAGCGAAGCTTCACTCACTCATCTGCCAGTCACTTCTTGCTGTTTGGCCTGGTTCCTAACAGGCCATGGACCAGTACCAATCTGTGGCTTGGGATTTGGGGAGCCCTGCTATAGGGCCCAAAGGTGCAGCCCTTCAAAGTCACCTGAGTTGGACACTCCAGGTGCATCCCCCACCAATAAGGGCTATGTACACCGTCCTGTTTAGTTGAGCCTTGATTACTGTTGGTACATCAATGGCCGGGATTGACCCCCAGGCCAATCAGCTGCAAGGACTGGCCGTGACCACTATGGAGGATCTGCTGTGCAGGGGCTGACCCAATGAGGCAGGACTAACTTCAGTGGGGCTTTTTGCCCTTTGAGTCTGCCCTTGAGTGTGTCACTTGTGGAGGTGGCTGTATGGTGCTTTAGTGTGATCTGAAGCTGTCTACTGGGTGTGCTTGCTCTGGGGCCTGAGCTACAGAACAATATGCAGATGGCTGCTATTTGAGCTGGGCCTGGAGGTTCCCAAGAGAGGTCATGCTGAAAAACAAGTGCAGCTGCCACTACTGCCAAACCTGGGGTCACTTAGCAGGAGGTACAGGGTACACAGGGGCCAGATGCTGCTTGCTTGACAGATTTTAGGAAAGTCCCAAGCATGAGCCAAGACAGGCTGTTTGTAAGGAAAAGCCACTGGAAATGACTTAGTGGGCCCACAGGCAGGGTGGGATGGGATCTCAGGGAATCACCAGGGCAAGGAAAAGTGTGATAGCTAGGTTGATGGAGACTCTGATATGGCACCTGCCTCCTGGCTCTGTGGGAGGAGGGCTCAGCAAAGGAACAATGGCCTATGCCAGCACTCCCATCTGGGAGAAAATTGCCCCTCCAACACTTGTCCTGATACCAGACAATTCAGTCCTTCCCCCATATGTCCCCAGCACTCTTCCAGCTGCTGCCTCAGTGCTGGAGCTCAGAGCAAGTGAGTCCAAGTAAATTCATGTGCAGGTTGTCTAAGAAGAGATCCCCAGGCTCCTGCAGCCCTCTGTCTCACTCAGCCATAATCCTTGCTGGCTTTCAAAGCCAGAGCCTATGAGGACTTCTCATCTCAGCACTGAAACCCCAGCTGAGTGTCCTGGTGTGGGGGCTGGGACCCCTCACTCCACAAGGGGGACCTCCATAGCTAAGACAATACTTTCAATTCTCAACCGCCACACTGAGTGTGGGACCAGCCCTCCCAATTTTCAACCGCCACACCTGGGTGTAGGACCAGCTTTCTCTGCATCTCTACCCCTCCCACCAGTCTTGATGCTGCCTCCTTTTCACATCCCCAGCTATAGCACCTCCTTTCAGCTAGATCTCAGGCGGCTCTGAATGATGGTTGTTCCGCAGTTCAGTTGCACTTCCCATGTGGTCATGGGGGGATGTGAGTGCTGCATTCACCTGTTCCACCATCCTAACCAGAAGCACTGTAATAAGCCATGTTTGATGCCCAACTGGAATGCACACCACCTCTCCTTTCAATCAGAATCCTGTCCATGCTCACGTATCCACTCTCTACTGTGTCTAGCTTCCAGTTGGTTCTAATCTCATCTCCCTATGGTTCTTAAATGTGAAGCAACATTTCAAATGCTTCATGCTGGCAAGCAAAACTGAGCTGTAATTATAAGTATTGGCCACAAAGGGGCACAAGCAGCTCGATGAAATTTACCAGGTTGGCCAGGGTACATTCAAGACAGGAACTCAGGAGTCCCTCAACATGAAAAAGAAAAAAAAATTAGGAGATCGTTTTTCATACTTGTAGAAAACAAGAACATTCCAAGAAACATATGAGTTAGGGAGGGAGAAAAGGACAGTTCCCAAGCCATTTATTCCCAAAGTAACAATGTTAACTAAAGTGTCTCAAAAAACTTTACATATTTTTATCAAAGAAGAAATTTAAGCCAAACTTTCATATCTCAGGACTTATCAATTTCTACTAAAATTATAGAAGTTCAAAGGTTAAAGGGAGAACAAGTAAAAAAGTCAGTTTGTTTAATTATAATGTGTTTTTTATATTTCCATTTTACAAATTGTGTTTTGAAATAACTAGAGCATGAGGTTGTATCAGATGGAAGTATATATTTGACATGATTGACAATAGAATTGTGTGGCCATGCCCTGACCGTTGTGGCTCAGTTGGTTGGAGCATCATCCCATGGCTGAAAAATTGCAGGTTCGGTCCCCAGTCTGGGTGCATAGGGGAGGCAACCAATCAATGCTTTTCTCTCACATTGGTGTTTCTCTTTTTCCCCCTTCCTCTCTGTCTAAAGAGCAAAGAAAAGAATGTCTTTGGGGAGGAAAAAAGAAAAGACAAAGAATTGTGTAGCCACAATTTCTAAATTACTAAAAAAGGTTCAATTCAGAATAGTAGCAGTCTCACTGAGTCAGTCTAATATGCTCACTTTTAAAATCTAGATGCCAGGAGTTATATGGAATTGAAAATTCTAGAGGTTTGTCCACTTAAACTAGGCCTGAATGACTATACTTTTTCATCGTCTTGAAAAACAAGTCAGTGTGAAGATGGAAAACCCTCTCCAAGAAATTGTTTTGCACTTGTGAGATAATTTGGTTGAGGGTTCTTATGGGAGATTTGTGATGTTGAAATTGGAGAGCTGAGGATGGTCTAATGGAATGTTTGGCAATACACATGTATACAGAGGATTTCAGCATTCAGTACTGCTTGCTTGAGTGTTGTCTCTATTGGCTACTCATTCCTGTTTGGTAAGGTCTCGTTTAAAATGTTACCATTTCTCATGCCACTTTCTAAGTACTTCCTAGCATGGATCACTGAATATGACAATTACCTATTTATTTACCAGTACTAGAGCTCTAAGTTCTAGGGTAGTGAAGATCTGCATTGCTCACCATCATATTCTGTGTCCAGAATAATGTCTGGATCGTGGTAGATACAAAATAAGTGACTGCACCACCCAAGTACCAGCTCTCTTATGCCTTCGTTTCCAATAAATCACTCTCTCTCACGCCCCTTTGTACAAACCTCCCATTATCTAAACCTCCATCTGCTGTCAACCCTCCCCCAGCCCCCATTTGCATAGGGGTCTCTCTCTTGAATCATTTAGACTAAATTCCAATCTTGTGTGTGAAGGATAAAGCTCCATGAGGCTAAGCAAAGAACACCTGCTGAGGAAAGAATATTTAGAGAGGAGCTGTAATACAGGAAATCTCCCCTGCCCCAGTTCATCTATCAATCCCTCTCTTGGCCTCTCCATGCCTCCTTTTCCTAGATTCCTCACACCATCCTTCTCCATCACTAGGTTTGGACTCCATATTGGGCACTTCAACTCTCTCTTACCAGCATCCTTGATTCTCTTATGTCCTTATATTTCAAGTGCATCAACCCAAACAAAACACCAACATTCAAGTAAAATTCTGTAAAAATTCTCTTGAGCCACCTAGATTTTGTGCATCAATACAAACTTACAGTCACCAGCTTCATCCTCAGGACTACCTGTCAGTTCCTTTACTTTTTTCGCTTCAGCTTCCTCCTACGTCCTTGTACTTATTCTTGGAAACTTTCCCAGTCTACTTCTGGTCCTAAATCGAGGTGTGCACAGTAGTCCCTTATTATTATTTAGTGTCTATGGGTCTATAGTTATCCCCCTCTTTTATTCTTAATATCAGATATTACATATGCTCTCATTTTTCTTGGTCAGGCTGGCTAGTGATTTATCAATTTATTTTTCTAAGAGTCAGCTTTTGTTTCATTGATTTTCTCAACTATGTTTCACTTCTCAATTTCATTGATTTCTACTCTTTATTATTTTCTGCCTTCTGCTTGCTTGGGTTTAATTTGCTCTTCTTTTTCTAGTTTCTTAAGATGGAAGCTTGGATGGCTGATTTAGATCTTTATTCTTTTTTTATTATAAGTATCTGTAGTAGCTGCATCCAATATTTAAAATGGTATATTTTCATTCAGTTAAAAAGAAAATATGTATTTTTAATTTCCCTTGAGACTTCCTCTTTGATTCGTAGGTTATCCTAGAAGGCAGAATAATGTCCCTCTTTCCCTATCTTTCCTCCCTCCTTCAAAATGTCTGTATCCTAATTACTGGAACCTGTGAATATGTCGGTTTACATAACAAAAGGGGTTTAAGGTTGCAGATGGAATTAAGGTTGCTAATCATCCAACTTTAAAAGAGTGAGATTATCCTGGACTATCCAGGCTGGCCCAAAGTAAATTACAAGTACCCATAAAAGTGCAAACTTACAGTCATCAGCTTCATCCTCAGGACTACCTGTCAGTTCCTTTACTTTTTTTGCTTCAGCTTCCTCCTATGCCAGAAGCAGAGATGTGATGACGAAAATGGGTTCAGAGTGATGTGATCCACCACCGCTAGCTTTGAAGATGTAGGAAGGGAATCATGAACTAAGGAATGCAGGTAGTCTCTGGAAGCTGGAGAAGACAAAGAAACACACTCTCTTCTAGATCCTCTAGAAGGGAATGCACCCCTTCCAACATGTTGATTTTAGCCCAAGAAGACCCATTTTGGTTTTGGATGTTTTGCCTATAAGAACTCTAAGATTCTATATTTGTTTTAAGTCACTAAAATTGTGGTAATATGTTATAGCATCAATACAAAACTGACAGTAATAAAGTCATTTAATTTCCAACTACTTGAGAATTTGCCATGTATCTTTCTGCTATGGATCTATAATTTAATTTTGTTGGTTTGAGAATATAATTTGAATAACTTTTATTTTTTAAAATATTTTTTAAATTTAATTAATTTATTTTTAGAGAGAGGGGAAGGAGGGGGGAGAAGAGAGGGAAGGAAACATCAGTGTGTGGTTGCCTCTCACATGGTCCCCACTGGGGACCTGGCCTGCAACCCAGGCATGTGCCCTGACTGGGAATTGAACTGGTAACTCTTTGGTTCACAGCCCACACTCAATGCAGTAAGCTACACCAGCCAGGGCTTATTCTTTAAATTTGCCTCATGGCCAAGAATCTGATCTATCCTAGTGAATATTCTATATGCATTTGAAAGAATGCATTTCTGTTGCTGGGTCAAGTTTTTTGTAAATGTCAATTAGGTCAAGTGAATTGATAGGGTTATTTATACCTTCTGTATCTTTATTGATTTTCAGTCTACTGCTTTTTTATTGAAGTCTCCAACTCCAATTGTAGATTTGTCTATTTCCCCTTTCAGTTCTGCCAGTTTTTGTTTCATGTATTTTAAAGTTCTGTTGTGAGGTATACACACATTTAGGACTGTTATGTCTTCTTGGAGAATTGACCCATTTTTATGTAATGTCCCTCTTTATTCCTGATGTTATTCCTTGTTTTGAAGTCTACTGTATCTGATATTAATATAACTATCATAACATTACTTTGATTACTGTTTGCATGGTTTATCTTTTTTTTCATTCTTCTACTTTTAATCTATCTATGTCTATGGGTATCTTATAGAAAACATTTAGTTGAGTCTTGCTTAAAAAAAAAAAAACAGTCCGATATTCTCTTTTAATTGGTATTCCTGGTCCTAATTAAACCCACAACAGGTAGTCAGTACATGACTTTGCCTTCTAAACCACTAAAACCTAGGTCAACAGGTATGTCCTTCACCTTCCAAATCTCCTACCTAATAATAATGGGAATGGCTACAATTATTCAGTATTTTTTATGTACCAGGCTTCTCTTTACATGCATTAACTAATTTAATCCCAATAATAATGCTATAAGGTGAGTACTATTAGCTTCATCCCCAATTTACAGATAAGAAAAACAAAGTACAGAGAGGTTAAGTAACTTGATCAAAATCACACGAAAGAACATTACAGCCAGCTTCCAATTGTAAGTAGCACGGCTCCAGGTGTAATACTCTCACACTATATTGCCTCTCCATCATTGAAAGAGTCTTCCATTTCAAATCCACATTTTAAGTAAGATGTCTTCATGCATTGTCACCACTTTTTCAGTATGCAAGCCACTCCATCTGCTGTCACAGCACTCCTCAGGTATAATTAACAATAATCTTCATATTGCAAAATCCAATAGACATTTCTCAATTCTCTGTTTGGCCTTCTCTGCTGCATTTGATTTTATTAACCATGTCCCTGTAACCTGGATTCGTTATCTTTTCTATTTGCTTCCATAATGCCCTGTATACATTCTTATTTTGTAGTTATATAATGCATCATAATGAAATATTCAGGGGCTTGTCACTCACTATCTCATAAGCCCCCTGACATCAGAGACTGTTTCTTACTTATCGTTGCATGCCTATTGCCTATCATAGTGCCTGGCACATTGTCGGCATTTAAAAATATTTTGTTAAATCAATGAATAATTGAAAACTCTTTACTGATAATGACTATGGTATTTGTTGTCACCTCTGTACAGGCAAACAAAGAAATCTCTCAAAGGCACAGATTTTATGATCTCCATGATTTATTATGACTGAATAAGAAGGAGGCAAAGGTTGGCAGAGACACAACTATTCTTTTCTTTCCCAGTGGGATCCCTGGATGCTCTGTGGAAAAAATAAATGAACAATATTTGTCTTCTTTATGTCCCTACAAACCCCGCAGTGTGGTTTACATTAGAAAAACAACTTCCAGTGAACTACAAACTTGACAGCATTAATAGCTCTTTATTGCTTCCATCCTCCTGTGTTTTTTCCACATTTAGGAGCAAAGGAACTGTCATCAACCACTTTCAGATGTGTTACCTTAACGTTCAAGAACATCAGGGACCGCTACAAGGAATCAGTTTGATTATTAAGTCAAGGCTAGATTTCTGCTGCTCTGGGACTCCTCTTCTCCTAACTGTAAACAACTGGAAAGCAGGGGTGGGGAATGAAACAACTGAACAACAGGAAGCACAAGACTGTGTTCTGGGAGCAAAGGGAAACAAACTAGGAGAGTACTAGGATTGCCCTGGCTTTCTACTTGTGGACAATTTTCAGGCACAGTGCAAGAAAGTCTCATGAGGAGATACAGACTGAGATTCAGGAAAGCTAAGACAGCTAAAATTTGTGGGACAGTGAACAGGAGAGAAAAGAGCTACAAAAAGAACTCCAGAAATGTCCATAGGTGCTCCTCCTTTGAATCTTTTAGACTAAATTCCAGTCTTGTACGTGAAAGGTGAACCTCCTCCTTGTGACTGGCACAGAACAACTGCTGAGGAAAAAACATTTCAGAGCAGCTGTAACGCAGAAAATTCTGGGAGCTCACACAAGCCTTGGGATCAATCTAGTGCCCATCAGGTGCTGGCAAGAGACCTCACTGAATTAATGGGTCATTCAATAGAGATCTCAGAGGCCTCATCTTAGTAGTGACGCTGAACTGACTCTACAGTAAAGGCTACCTAAACACACCTAGCACACTTGAAATCAAACCTCAGAAAGACGAAATTGATCCAAAAGTAACTTTCAGAACAATGTTCAACACTCTTTAAAGAAATACTGCAAAATATTTTAAAGGAATGTTACAAAAAAGTTGGGGAGGCAAAAATCAGTTCAGGGAGGTGGAAGCTGTAAATACTAGAACTTCTGAGACAGAACAGGAGAGTAGAACAGTGCACAGAGAGAGGCTTCTGGAGGACTGCAGAAGCCTCCCTCAAATACTTGACTGAGCACTGATTTGCACACGAGTGAGAGGAATCTTAGAAATAGTCACTGCAAAGGAGCAAGAACAATTTCCTGGAGTCCATGCAGGGCAGGGAATAGTTTGTGTTCCCACCAGTCACAGTAGAGTGGTCGCATCATACCCAGGGCATTGGGTACAGCCTTTAGAAGAGTCAGGCCTTAGTAGCAAGGATGCAAAACCCAGAGTGAAGTCTTCTCTGGACCTGCCATACTAATGCTTAATGATAAGGCTTATTTAAGTGGATCAAGCTGGTCCTCAAATAGATTTAATAAAATCAGTACTCTTTAAAAGGATAACCCTCATGCACTGTTTGTGGGAATGTAAAATGGTACAGCCATTATGGAAAACAGTATGCAGTTTCCTCAAAAAAATTAAAAATTAGCCTATGATTCCAGCAACCCATTTCTGGATACATAGCCAAAAGAATTCAAAGCAGGCCCTTGCCAGGCGCACAGTTGGTTAGACACTTTCCCGATATGCCAAGGTTGCAGATTTGATCCCTGGTCAAGGGCATACAAGAATCAAATAACGAATGCATAAGTGGAACAACAAATTGATTTTTCTCTCCCTCTCCCCTTCCCCCTCTCACTCTTAAAAAAAAAAAAATCACAGTTATGGCCAAGATGGAGGCGCAGGTAGAAACCCTTTGCTTCCTTGCACAACCAAACGGAGGATAACAACCAACCTAAGAACAATAAACAACCAGAAGTGCCAGAATATCAAATTGTGTGGAATTCTGACAACCAAGGAGTGAAAGAAACATTTACCAGACCAGTAGGAGGGATGGAGACGGGCAGCCAGGCGAGTGGAGAGGACCAGCAGTGAGGCGGCAGACCACGCAAGCGAGGTGGGGCTGGCTGAATGGGAAACTAAAGACTCCAGCTAGCTATAAACTACCGTGGGGATTGCCACGGCGGGAGAAACTCCCAGTCTCACACACAGAGTTCACTGGGAAGTGGGGCTAGAGCCAAGCAAGGGAGCTGCATTGTTCCTTCTCTGACTCCTCCCCCACAGGCAATGCCACAATGAAGCAAAGAGGGTTGCCTTGCCCCGTAAAACACCTAAGGCCCCGCCACCTTACAACATAACAGGTGCACTGAGACAAAGAAATATGGCCCAAATGAAAGAGCAGATCAAAACTCCAGAAAAAGAGCTAAGCAACAAGGAGATACCCAACCTATCTGATGCAGAGTTCAAAACACTGGTAATCAGGATGCTCACAGAACTGACTGAGCTCAGTCACAAAATGAAGGAACAAATGAAGGCTACCCAAAGTGAAATAAAGCAAAATATTCAGGGAACCAACAGTGAAAGGAAGGAAACCGGGACTGGAATCAACGATTTGGAACAAAAGGAAGAAATAAACATCCAACCAGAACAGAATGAAGAAACAAAAATTCAAAAACACGAGGAGAAGCTTAGGAACCTCTAGGCCAACTTTAAATGTTCCAATATCCGAATCATCAGGGTGCCAGAAGGAGAAGTGGAAGACCAAGAAATTGAAATCTTATTTGAGCAAGTAATGAAGGAAAACTTCCCCAATCTGGAGAACAAAATAGACTTCCAGGAAGTCCAGGAAGCCCAGAGAGTCCCAAAGAAATTGGACCCAAAGAGGAACACACCAAGACACATCATCATTAAGTTACCCAAGATTAAAGACAAAGAGAGAATCTTAAAAGCAGCAAGAGGAAAGGAGAGAGTTACCTACAAAGGAGTTCCCATAAGGCTATCAGCTAATTTCTCAAAAGAAACCTGACAGGCAAGAAGGGACTGGAAGGAAGTATTCCAAGTCATGAAAGACAAGGACCTACATCCAAGATTACTGTATTCAGTAAATCTATCATTTAGAATGGAAGGGCAGATAAAGTGCTTCCCAAATAAGGTCCAGTTAAAGGAGTTCATCATCACCAAGCCCTTATTATAGGAAATGTTACAGGGACTTATCTAAGAAATAGAAGAAGATCAAAAAATACAAACAGTAAAATGACAACAAACTCACAACTACCAACAACTGAATCTAAAAATAAAACAAAAACAAAAACAAAAACAAAAACTAAGCAAACAACTAGAACAGGAACAGAATCAGAGAAAATGGACATCACATGGAGGGTTTTCAGTGGGGAGGTGGAGGGGGAGAATGGGAAGGGAAGGTACAGGGAATAAGAAGCATAATTGGTAGACATAAAATAGATGGGGAGGAGTTAAGAATGGTATAGGAAACAGAGAAGTCAAAGAACTTATATGTACAACCCATGAACTAAGGTGGGGGGAGGCAGGAGGGTTTGGGGGTACAGGGAAGATGGGGGATAAAGAAGGAAAAATTGGGAAAACTGTATTAGGATAATCAATAAAATATATTTTCAAATAAAAATAAATAAAATCTAAAAAAAAAATTTTTAAAGAATTCTAAGCAGGATCATTAAGAGATATTTGCATGCCCATGTTCATTGAAGCATTATTCACTATGACCAAGAGACTGAAGTGACCTGAATGCCCACTGACAGAGTAATAGATGAAGAAAATGTAGTATATACATACAATGAAATATTATGCAGCCTTAAAGAAAAAAGGAAATCCTATCACATGCTGCAATATGGAGGAACCTCGAAGATATTATGCTAAGCTAAGTAAGCCAGTCACAAAGGATAAATACTGGAGGAGTCCACTCATATGAAGTACCTAAAGTAGTCAAAATCATGAATACATAAAGAAGAAAGGTGTTTGTCAAAAGCTAGGGGGAGGGGGAAAGAACGTAGGTAAAGTTTCAGCTTTGCAAGATGAAAAAGTTCTAGAGATTTGCTGCCCAACAATTAACACTACTAACTTAAAAAATGGTTAAGATGGGTAAATTTAATGTTACATGCTTTCTACCATAATAAAAGCAAAATCCATCCTCTCTCTAGTTAATCTATCACCTTAAATTCCTTTGTATATGTCTTTTTACCTTTGAGTCTATTGACCTTTTTATCTTTTCCTATTATAGCATCATATTGATTTCATAGACTATTTGTATTAAATGTTCAAAATTTAATAAGACAAAATTCCACCTCATTGTTGTTTTTTTTAATCCTCACTCAAGGACATGCTTATAGATTTTAGGCGGGGGGGGGGGGGGGGAGAGGGAGAGAAACACTGACGTATGCAAGAAACATTGATAGGTTGCCTCTCCTACGTGCCCTGACAGGGATCAAACCCATGATCCTTTGGTTTACGGGACCAGGCACCAACCAACTGAGCCACACTGGCCAGCGCCCACTTTGTTCTTATACTCCATAATATTCTTTGCTCTTCTATAGCATTTAACTTTTTGTATCAATGTTAAAATGTTATCCAATTCTATAGTAACCATAATTAGGGTGACAAATAATTAATATATTACTTTTGGGAAAATGCTATTTTTATGCTAACTTTTCCCATCAAAGAATACAATGTGTCTTCCTATTTTTTCAGGTCTAATACTTTTATATTATGCCTACCAAGAATATTTTATAGGCTTATTTTTATATTTTTAATTAACTTATTCCTAAGCATTTTATAGTTTTTTTCACTATTATGAATGAAATATAGAGTATCTTTCTCATTTTTCATTCCTAGGTGCTTGTTACTAGAAAATTGAAAAACCTACTGAATTTGGTATATTGCTTTGATATATAGACAACAGTAATTTCTTGTTGTAATTCTACTAGCATATCATTGGATCACTTGGGTTTTCTGGGTATATAATGTCATCAACAGAAGGAAATCACTTAAAAGGTTCTTTTAAAAAATTTATCATACCTTATTGTATTTATCAATACTTCCAAGACAATGTTGAATAAAGCTGGTGATACTATAGTTCTCTGCTTATTTTCTGATTTTAATTTAAATCGTTCACTGGTGTGGCTATTTAGAATGCTACTTGCACGTTTTCAAATAATGTTCTGTTTGTTTTTGTTATATTTTGGTAGTTTCCTTGGACAGCTACTATACTTAGGAGACAGCACAGGACTTGGGCACGGGCTGAAGGAATGCCAGATGGCTCGAGGGAACACCAGATTAGCTGACCACAAGAACGCAACCACCTCACCACTTCCTATGAAAAATGCAAAAGTAGTTATTCTTATCTCCCTTCTAACCACTTACCCCATTGCAGATATTGAGACCACTGCTCCGCATGCGCTTTGGAATAAGCTTTGACGCCACACACTCTCCTGGGGTGGCGAGAGTAAGCGAAATCGCCACCTTGCCCTCACAGCGCAGGCTCAGAGACTGGTGCTAAGCAACGCAAAGGTAGGAGGAAGTGGTCTGGCCCTGACGCGGAAAACAAACCCACGTCCCACCCAGTCTTTCTGCAAGCCAGCCTTATCCCCAGCCTATTAAAACAACTCAACACAACCCGGCAGACAGCCAGTCAGGAACCCTGTCCTCCTGCCCTGTCTCCCACTGTTCCTCTTGATGTCTGCCCATCTTGGGGAACCCAAGAACCCCAACACTTAGAGTTTTTATTAGGATGTATATTAATTTAATAAGATAACCTTTTCGCATTTATTGCTGTCAACATATGTTTTTTACTCTTTAATTGTTGTAGTAATATACTGTGTTGGTAGATTTCCTGATGTTCAAACACTATTGCATTCCTGAAACAAATCTTGTTTGAGCTTATTTTATATGTATGTATACATCATATGTACATCATATATACATGATTCTATTTGCTAAATTTTGGAAGAGAATTATGCATTGATATTTGTGAGATAGAATTAAAAATAGATTTTAAACATACTACAACTATTGAAAAGAAGAGAAGGGAAAATAGAATAAATAGTAACATGATCAAACCAGCTAAAATATGGAAAAAGATGTATAGAAAAGTGAAATATAAACATTACATATAAAGTATGAAGGAGGGAATAAAATGTAGTCTATGCTAGGTCTCATAATTTTTCATCTTCCAGAAAATAGGGAGAACAGAAAGATTGTATTTTGCCCCTAGGTCATACAGCTAGTATTTGGGCCCTTTACAAAAGTATCTCAACCTACCTTTGCAGCTTCATTTCATATAATTGCCTCCCACCCAATCTCTAGTCAAAGTGAACTTTTTTCCCCTTCGAAAATGTCATACCCTGCCCTGGCTGGGTGGCTCACTTGGTTGGAGCATTGTACTTGCACTGAAAGGTTGCAGGTTCAATTCCTGATCAGGACACATACCTAGGTTGTGGGTTTGATCCCCAGTCAGGGTGTGTGTGGGAGGCAGCCGATCGATGTTTCTTTCTCACATCAATGTTTCTCTTTCTCACTCTCTGTCTCTCCTTCTTCTTCTTCTTTCTCTAAAATCAATAAACGTATCCTTGGGTAGGATTAAAAATATGTCATACCCTTTCACAACTCAGTCTTTGGATGTGTCGTCATACCCTCTGGGAGGGAGTCGCCATTATCTTGACTTGGCAAACATTTACTCATCTTTTATCATTTTACCTGATGTTCTCTGCCAGGTCAGAGAACATCATGCCTAAGAATCATGCCTAAGAAAGTAATGCTGACTTTCACCTTAGGGGCTCTCTCATTCCCAGGGATTCCAGAGGGCAAGAAAATGCCTGACTATGTCTTTGATGGTAAAGCCAGAGAGGTGCTGCAGCACTGAGATCACTAGCACTTCTGATGCAAGGCCCTGAGAGAACTTGCAGCTCTTCCTTTTGCTTTTCTGGGACCTGCGCCATCAGGTCATCACATAAAGAAGCCTACAGGAGGATGAAAGACAGGTCATGCAGAGAAGCCAGCCATGAGTCAGCATCAAGTGCCAGACATACAAATGAGGCCATCGCAACTAGCCCCCCAGCTGACCTGTCAACTGACTGCTCACAGGAATGACTGAGCCCCGATGACAGCGTGTGGAATGTTACTGCTTGCCCAGCTGAGCTCAACCCAAATGGTCAGCCACAAATTGTGAGCAGATAAATGGCTTTTGCTTTAAATCACTAAGTTTTGGGTGGTTTGCATTAATGGATAACTGATCCGAGCAACTACTTAAACTAGAGATGCATGTGCTGGTGTAAGAAATGTAAAAGAAGGCTCAGTAGGAAACCTCTGAATAGCCCACAAAAGCATCTTACAAGCTGACACCAGTTTTAAACTTCTACCTACCAACTCTCCCAATAACACCAACTTTGGCCATCTGCCATGCCTAGACAAACAAACATGTTTACATACCTCTCTTCTCCCTGCTTCTCTCTCCCTTCCCACTTCCACACCAGTGTCTTGGGCTGTTCAGGCTACTGTAACATAAGTACCATAGACTGGGTGACTTGTACACAACAGAAATTTACTCCTCACAGTCCTGGAGGCTGGAAGTCCAAGATCACAGTGCAAACAAGACTGGGTTTTATGAGGGCCCTTTTCTGGGTGGCAGATGGCCATTTTCTTGTTTCCTCACAGGGCAGAGAAGGTAAGAGCTCTTGGGAGTCTCTTTTATAATGGCACCAACTCCATTCATGAGGGTGCTATTCTCATGACTGAATCACCTCCCAAAGGTCCCATCCTCCAACACCGTCACGTTGGTGTTAAGGATTTCAACATTCAAATTTTGGAGGGAGACATTCAGTCTGTAACAACTAGAATCAGCAAAACTTGGTTTATTTTTAATTTATTTTTTGTGTGTGTGTCCCAGGTTTCTTTATTTAAGATCAAAGCAGTAAGTGATGTGGGAATTAAAATCAAGGGCATCGATGAACTTCACCTTTCCTCCAACCAGGTCCCTAAACTCCCTGCCCCCACACCGTTTGTGTTCCCAATTCCGTAGTGAAGAAAGAACTTAACCCCAAAGCCCTGGAACAATTCTCAGGGTTCTTTCCCTCGCTCTCCCCCTGTTGTGGGAAGGCAGGCATCTCAGTTTGAGTGCATGGGAGAGCCCAGAGCTGCGACAGCCACACAGGGAAAGGCTTCATCCTCAGGGAAAGGGACTGAGGAGTATAGCGTAGTGAAGTGAGGGCCCACATAGCCTGGGGTACCCAAATGGGGCCCTGGTGCCAGAGGAAAGGATACGGGTCCCCCTGGGAAAGGAGGTCCAGAAGCCTCAAAATCCTCTCGTTGAGAATAGTCACTGCTTGATCGTTTGCCCTTCTGGCGATGGTTGCAGAACCACACTCGGACCACGTCCTTCTCCAGCCCGAGCTGCTGGGCGATGTGGCTGATCTGCTGTAGGGTGGGCTTCGGGCACTGCAGGAACACGTTCTCCAGGTGGCCCCTCACTCGGTTCCCGATACCCGTTCGCTTTCTCTTCCGGGCCTGCACAAGGGTCTCTGCTTTGCATATCTCCCGCAGATTCTCATTGTTATCAGCTTCCTCCACCCACTTCTGCAGCAGGGGCCGCAGCTTACTCGTCCTTCAAACTGAGCTGCAGAGCCTGAAAGCGGCAGACGGTCGTTAGGCTGAACAGCTTCCCAAAGAGAACACCCAGAGTGAGCCCCACATCCGCCTGGGTATATCCCGGGGTGATCCTCTTCTGCTTCAGGAGCTTGGCAAATTGCTCAAGGTCTTTCTGCAGAGCCCTCATGTCCTCACTCGCCTCCTCCTTGGGGTTTGGCTCCAGCTTCTCTTTGTCCAGCTTCTCGACCCCAGGCGGGGCAGCACAGGGCTCGGGGGAGGCCCCCTCGGAGTTGCTCTCCACCCGGCCTCCCGCCTCGACCTCAGGCAGGGGGTTCTCCAGGCCTCCTTGGGACGCCAGCCCCACTGCAGCCTGAGGTCCACAGTAGGCCATCCCCCCACAGAATTCATTCGGCGTGGGGCACGGGGGAACCCCCCATATCTCTGCCCCAGGACCCAGCCCCCGCCCGATTCCCGACCCGCCAGGAGGTCCCTGGAAGCTCGGCCAGGTCCGAGGGTCAACCCAGCCTGGCTCCGGCCCTCCGGGCCCATCGCCTCCGCCACCCGGTGGGGGTGAGAAGGCAAAGTCGGAAGCCAGGTGCCCCGCCATGGTGAGAGGACGGCACCCCAAGCCAGGGGCCTGGAGAAAAAAGGCAAAACTTTAGTTTATCATCAGAGTTTTAATTCAGCATTTAGATTGGCCAAACCTGGGTTAAAAAATGGTCAAAATAAGAAACATCCAAACTTGCAAGAATTTTTATGAGTGTATTTGAGCCAAACAGACAATTGCTGGGAAGCAAAATCTCAATGGATTGACAAAATGTCTAGAAAATACACTTTTGCCATTTATTTTATGCATAAGAATCAAAGAGGAAGAAGAAAGGGGGTTACAGGAAATTCATTGGATATGGATTAGAGAGGCAGGACAAAGCAGAGGAAGGGGGTGAATCTCTGGGATTGGATAAAAAGCAAATGAATAGACACACATTTCTGGGTATAGGATAGTTAACAGTCAACAATTAACATGAAAATAATAACAGTGAGGGGATTTGTGGTCTCTGCTTTGGTGCTGCTGGTCGTGCTTTGAGGAGTCCGGGGGAAAAAAGGAACCTACCTTGACATTCAAAGGGCATGTCATCCTAGATGCAAAAAGACAATAGACAGGCTCAGTTAAGGCAAAGATTGACCTTTGTCAGGAAAGATACCTGACTACCTTCCATGACCTGCCTTTTGCTAGAAAGTTTTCATTTCCAATCATCCTCTGTGGTTAGTTTAGGTCTCTGAGTTTGTAAGGTTGCCATACAGGCCTCCCCTGAGCTTGTCAGGTTTAGTATGTTGCCTCTTTTTCGTCCACAAAAGCAAAGCAAACAAATTTCAAATTTGACTGAGGCTTCTTCCTACGCTCTGCTTGGACCCGCACCAGGCTGGACGCCTGCCACGGGAAAGGGAAGCAGGGTTCTCTTTCTCTCTCAGTTCATCTACTCTCCCACTGGTGTCTAAGGGTAAGCAGCAATGTCAAGGGCTTGCTGGAGTTTTTATGTAAAGTCATGGGAAGTTTAAAGGGGCAATAGAAGACAAAAATAAAGCCACTGAAAAATTGCTCAAAATGTTCATTACACATGTCCTCCCCACTCTTATCAGCTTAGAAAGGCATGATCCTTATCTTAATCATCTTTAATTCACTAGTTTCAGAACACAGAGCCCAAAGCACAGAGGCATCAAACAAATGTTTGTTGGGTGACTGGAATTTAAAACACAGGCTTCCTTACCTCACAATTTAACCTTCTTTTTATCACACTGTTTGAGTGCTGAAGTGTGAGATAGAACATAAAAGAGTGAGGAGCATAAAAGAGAATGGTATGCCTGGGAACCATTCCCCACCTCCCCTCCCCCTCCCCACCCCCACCCCCAGCCCCTGCTCCACTAATCCTGGTTTCCCCTACACCAGGATAAACTCTGTAGGGGTTCAGAATGAATCACCCACGGTGTGCCTCTGTGGTATGTGGATTATTTTGATTTAAAGGCAACTGAGACCCTGCAGGCTCATGAGAAACTTCTACCTCTCCCCTAAAGAATTTAAATTAGGGGTCTTGCCCATAAGCAGTATCACCAGAACTAACTTTTCATGATCTATCTATAGGGCAGAGCAAACTTCTAATTACTGAGCATCTGCTCGTCTTACTGTCATTTGAATGACCTTCCTCCCTTCTGAAGCCAAGTCTCCTTACCTCATCCTTAGCTCAGAATGCCATACATGCAGTCTGTCCAGAGGTATCCAGCCATGTAATATGAAAAAGGTAATGTTGAAAAAAATACCAAATACAAGAAATATTGTACATAGGACAATGACACCTCAGTCCCCTTCAAAGTAGGCATGTTGGGACTTCACACAGTTCTCCCAATCTCCATCAGCTACCCCGTTGTACTTTCCTGAATCTCATCGATGGTCTGAAATCTCTTCCCTTTCAAAGGTAATTTTAGTTTTGGGAAAAGCCAGAAGTCGCAGGGCACCAAACCTTGGCTGGAGGGGGGCTGAGTCACCTGGGTGATTTGATGTTTTGCCAAAATACTCTGCCTGAGATGTGATGTGTGAGCAGGCTCATTGTTGTGATGAAGCTGCCAATCACCAGTTGCCCATAGCCATGACATTCTGAATCATCCAAAAAGTTTCCCAAAGGAATGTTCAAGCTGAATGCAAAATTTGATGCAGATTCATTGTGCTACTCCCTCAGTCATTTTGAATTCGAGGGCCACACAGTACACATGCTCACTCCACGGCATCTACCATCCCCACTGCCTAGAACAATGAAGTCATCATTGTTCACACATAGCATTCCAGTCCACTCTCTCTGGCTGCCAGGTGACACCAATGTTGTACAACCTGTTCTTATATTAATAATGTCTGGACTTTTCTGGACAGACCTTATCATATACCCATTTCCCTATCTCTGAACCTGTCATGTATGTAGGGTCTCTGACTCATGCACGTGGGGTTCCCATATGTACATAGGTAATGAATTTGGATATTTTCTCTAGTTAATCTGTCTCATGCAGATTTAATTATTAGACCACCTGAAAGAACTGAGAAAAAAGTTCCTTTCTCATAACTCACAAGAGAATTTAGATACCTCCTTTCCTTCTTTTTAGGAAGAATAAGCAGTAATAACCAAATAGGGTATTACATTTACTGTGATAATCATTTCACTTTTAATTTTCTATTGAAATAATAAATGCATGTGAATGTTCAGCTTGAAGCATTTTCACAGCTGGATACACTTGTGTAACCAGCACCCAGATCAAGAGACATCTTCAGCACCTCAGAAGCTCCTCTCTTGAATCTTCTTGTCATTATTGTCCACCCTAAGGGTAACCACTATCCCTGAGTTCTAACAGAACAGCTGCGTTCCACGCATTTTTTCTTCATATAGATAAAAACATCAGTATGTGTCGGGAACCACCCTGCCTGGTTTCATAAGCTGTAACCCCCCCATGGCTAAGGCTGAGTAAAGAGACCTTGGGACCATAAGCCACTAAGGAGACAAAGCTTATCTTCCTGGCAGGGGTGCCCCCTCTGCCCCCTTTTACTTCACCCCACTTGGCCCCGGGCAGATGACTAGTTAGCCAATGATGAGTAAGATTCCTCAAGGGAGGGATGACCTAAAATGGGCATGGTCATTAAAGGGCCCTAAGGGAAGGACTTGGGGGGGCTATAGAAAAAAGGGGTGATGGACCCTCACCCCTTGGCTTTGACATAAGCTGAGTCCTCATTCTGTCTATGAGAAGTCTCTTAATCTCTTGGCTGCCTTACTTCCCTTGCCTGACTTCAGCCTGAAACAATGACAGAGGGTGGTGCAGCTCTGGGCAGGAATGGGTGGTTCCCTGGGGCAATCAGGTATAAGAAAGAATGCATAAAATCCTGGAAAACCTGTTTTGTTAAGAATACCCTCAATTTAAATGATAAGGGTGCTAAGAATATCCTCAATTTAAATGATAAGGGTCCAAGTGTAAAATGAGTTTGTTTCCCAAAGTTTTATAGCCCTTCAGCTAACTGACCCTGACTCAGAATAAGCCCTCATAGTTCTTTGAATGTTATCTATTGTTTGATCATTACTGCCTGACATTGATGAATGAAGACCTTCCTTGAGGTAATGCTTCCAGAAAAGCAATAAAAGCCTGTCCAGGCAAGGGTTGGGTGCTCTCTCACTCAGAGAGTGGCCATGCCGTCCCTTTTTCCCCACAGGACTTCTGCAGTCCTTGTGAATTTGTTCATCGCACCCACAACACTATGGACCCCGCTGGTCAGAATCTGCATCAAGTATGTACTCTGTTGTGTCTGACTTCTTTTCCTCAATATTGTCATGAGGCGCACCCATACTGAGTGCAGGTGTACACTTTCATTCTCATTACGTAGTAGCTACATTGTGTGAATATTCCACAATGTATTTATCCAGCATGTTGCTGATGGGCATTTGGGTACTTTCCAGTTTGAGGCCATTATGAAGAGAGCTGGCATGAACATTTCTTTTGAGTATACACCTATGCATGGAATTAATGAGTCAAAGTACATATATTCAACCTTAGGTTTTGCTGAACACTTTTACAAAGTAGTTGTACCAGTTTATGTTCCTTCCAGCAAAATGAGTTCTGGCTGTACTACAAATCCTTCAACATTTAGTATTGTCTATTGTGTTTCACTTCAGTCATTCTGATAGGTGTGATTCCCAGTGTAGTTTTAATTTGCATTTCTGTGATGACTAAAGAAGCACATTCTCAGATGTTTACTGGCTATTTGGGTATTCTCTTTCATGAAGTTGTAACCAAGCAGAGAGAGGCCTGTTCATGTGGTGCCTTTGTTCATGACCCAACAATCAGTATTGGACGAACAGGTCTTTATTTACAATATCCCAACCTTGGGGGGAGGGGGCTGAGAACACTTATGCTCAGAGCCCTCCTTTCCCATGAGACCCAGCACTTCTGTTATTCCCCAAAAGGCGATACACAAAACGCAAACACAATAGTTCCCTATATTCCTAACTTAAGCCACCTGCACAACAGTGCTCCAGTCTCTCTGGAAGGTACCAAAGTCACCATTCTCACCTAACAGCTCTCTCCTTCAGGATCTGGGGTGTGTTGTCATCAGCCACCATGTCATAGTCCAGGACAGCATGTCACCAGATCACAGTGAAGTTTGGGGAAGCATAAGTCCCGAGAGTCCAGATGGAGTCTGGGTGTGCAAGGCTACAGGTCAGTATCTTGCAAAGGAGAGTCTTCGGAGTCAGCTAGAGCAGGTGTGATCAGAGCAGCACGCCTCCTGACTACCCCAGGCCTCACGGCCAGATCCTGACCACAAACTACACACCGTATTTTCCTGTGTATAACGCACACCCACATTTTTGGCCCAAACTTTCAAGAAAAAAAATCTTTCTTTTCAATTTTTTCATCCAATGATTTATTTATTTATACTTGGATACTTGTCTTTGTATTATAAATGAATTTTAGCATTTATTTTTGAACATATTATAGTACAAGAAATGTTATGTAACAATAAATACAAACCACAAGAACAGATACAAGGTATAAGAAATTTTAATTAGGGCACACCTTTATTTTTCCCTCAAAAATTTGGACAAAAAAGTGTGCACTACAGATAGCAAAATACAGTAGTTGCTTGCTTACTTCTCCCTCTCACATGGCCGCTACATCATTCCTCCCTCACGGCTCTTCTACTCCCTTCCCAGCCACATGGCCAAATTCCCTCATGGCTGCCAACCCTTAGTTTAAGTCCTGACCTGGAACTTCCTCCATTACCTCATCTCCAACTCCTCCCACAATGAGCTACGTTTGCCAGTTCTCCTCTATTGTTGACATTCTCTCAGCTGCCATCGGCAGTCAGGGCAAGAGTGACTCAGTGATCTAGGGGGAACCACCTCCCCTGGCTACTTCTTCAGCCAGGATACACCCTTAAAGTTACACCCACCTTGCCTGAGGTGGCAACACAGCTATTAAACTAGCCTTGAAGTTATCATTGTAATGTAAAGTATCTTAAGCCTGTCATCTGTTTTCCCCCGTTCCCCAACCAAGGTTTGTGAGGGTTTCCTCCTATTCTCCTGGGGCACCCCTCACCCTGTACCCGGTTACAACGTGGCCATTCAGAACTTTTGCCCATTTTTCTGTTGGGCTGAAGGTCCTTTTAAAGTTGATGTGCAGGTGCATGTTTTATATTCTAAATATGAATGTCTTGTTGAGTACACACACACTGCAAATCTTCTACCTACTCTGTGGGTTGCTTTTTGTTCTTAATAGTGTCTTTTGATACAATAGAAATTATCGATTTTAATATAGTGTAACTTTTTTCTGTCTGCTTAGCAGTTTGTATCCCATTAAACTTACTCCAAGGTCACAAAGTTTTTGTTTTCTTAAAAACTTTATTAAGTTTTCACATTTAGATCTGTAATCCATTTGGAATTGATTTTCTATATCATGTGCAAAAGGGGTCAAGATACATTTTTTTCCTCTCGTGGATATCAAATGACCCAGCTCCACTTACTGAAAAGACAGCATGCTCCCTCTGTACTGTAAAATCAGGTGACCACTTTCCTTGTCAGTATCCCTTTTTAACAGAAACACTGCATTGCTTAATTACAAAACAAGAATATTAATTGTAGGAGATATTAAAAATATGGTTAAAATAAAGAAAATGTTAAAACTCTAATAATCCTACCTCCCATTCCTAATGAATAACAAATATATATAGATCCTGACCTCTTTTCAATGGCTAAATAGCTATGAATATTTTTTAAACCAAAATAAATCACAGTCAATTCTGATTTTTAAACTATTTTTATGTCACCTTTGCTGTTGACAAATATGCATCTAAAATATTTCTAATAGCTAACAAGTATTCCTTTTTACATTGTACTCCCCGAAATATAATTATTTTGACACTGTCTGGCTTTCTCACAGCCTTTCTCATTCTTAAATGGAGAAAAACTTTGGATTCATGAATCTTTCTTAAAAAATATTTTTTAAAGATTTTATTTCATTTATTTTTAGAGAGGGGGAAGGGAGGGAGAAAGAGAGAGAGAGAGAAACATCAATGTATTGTTGCCTCTCACGTGGCCCTCGCTGGGGACCTGGCCTGCAACCCAGGCATGTGCCCTGACTAGGAATTGAACCGGCGACCCTTTGGTGTGCAGCCCACGCTCAATCCACTGAGCTACACCAGCAAGGGCAGATTCACAAATCTTAAATATGAAAGTTTTTAAACCTGCTGCCCTTAGCTTTAGTAAAAAATCCCCAAATCTTCAGTCAGAGAGCAATAGTGAAGCTGTTGAGTGGCAATAGCTCAACTCTTCCTGTTGCTCCAGTTACTTCAATTACCTGTTGGGTTTTTTCTTCTCTAGAAAAATCTGAGTTCACTGGCTGGACAAGTTATAGCTTTGCTATCACCACATGAATAAAGGCTCCCCAAACTCTCTACTATTTTCTTCTATCCCTAGTTAATCTTCCTACCTTCATCTCAAATCTATCATCAAAATTTTTGAGGTTAGATTGTTACAAAATGAGTAACGTACCTATCTTATAGGGTAGTTGTGAGAATTAAATGACCTAATGTGTGCAAAGGGTTTAAAACTGTACCTGGCACTGAGTAAACTACGATTGATACTATTATTATTCCAAAGTGCTTTTCCTCTGGAAGACTACATTGACTATGTAGTTTTCTCTGTCCCCCTTTAAGATTCCTTTCTTATAAATTAAAATAATAAGACACCATTAAAAAACCTAAATGGCAAAGATTAAGGAACCAATGATTTTCAGTGCTGCTGGGGTTGCATTGACACTAGCACTCTCATATACTGGCTGTGGTTCTAGAAACTGTTAGAAATCTTTCCGAAGAGCAGTTAGGCAATGCTCATCAATGGCCTTTGACTCATTAATTTTGAAACAGGTAGAATAAAATGTTCCCCAAAACTACTCCATGAGTCAAGCCCTACCAGAACAAATTGCTTCAGGGAGTGAAGCCCTGCCAGAACTAGGGTAGTTGTCAGTAGGTACCTATGAAACAATGGTCCAGGAATTAGCGCCTCACTTCTTTTAAGTTTGTTTTTCAGACCTAAAGCCAAGCCACAAATCCCAGAGACAAACTCGATAGCTGGTTAGGAAGGTCCCTTTCTGCATTCCAAAAATGCTGTACAGTTTCAGAATGCTTCACTTCACTGATGTATATCCCATTGTATACTGACATCAGTTCCAAAAAAGGAAAAGTTTGCTAACCTACTGCCTGTTCCCAAACCGTAAAATCTCCTAAGCCCCACATTTGGGGCACAGAACCGGAGGCCCTATTTCAGGTTCTCACCTTCTGGAGAGCTTCCATGAATCTGCCTTTGTTTTTATCAGTGTCACTGGTCTAAATTCTTTCATGTCAGGAGACAAGAACCCAAACAGATTGATAACAATTTCACAAGAGTGGGAAATAGTCAAAGACTTTTCCACAAAGCAGACAGTACTCTGCCATTTATAATAACACATTTGGGGAAAAAACCCAAAAAACCAAACCCCACAAAATAAGGAATTAGTTAAAATATCGTGATCTCTAAGCTAGAATACTGCCTAGACATTCCAAATGTATTCAAATAATTTTAAATACTGAGAGAAAATGTATACACCATAGGGTTAAGTGATGATACCAGGGTGTAAAATTGTAAATACAGTGTGATCCTGAGATAGCATAGGGACCTGGGCCTGGGTCCCCCAAAGACGCCCAGTGGCCAGATGGAACACGGATTAAGTGGATGAAGGATGTCACTATCGTGCTTGTTTTGGCAGCACACATACAAAAATTGGATCCATACAGAGATTAGCATAGCCCCCGTGCAAGAATGACATGCAAACTCGGAAGTGGTCCATATTTTTAAAAAACTGTCATCACCCCTCCACTCCCTACTCAAAAACATAGCAGTGCTGATTTCATCCCTCTTCTAACTGCCTCAGTCCTTGCAGGTGTTCAAACTACTGATCCACATGAGCACTTCAGCAAGGCTTGGCTCCTAGAGTATATCACCGTCCTAAAGTGGCGATGATAATGAGCAACAGGGCCATCTTGTCCCCACACGGCAGGTGCTGAGATAGTTGCCAAGCAACCCAACAAGGAGAGGAAATAACCCCTCGCTACATGGAAAATTCCTCACCCCCAGCGCTTCACGCTTCACAAGCCTGCCTTGACCCCAGTTTATAAAAGCAAGCTGAGCAGAACCAGCCCCTGAACCAGTTCAGAGGACCTTCCCTTCCTTTGTGCTGCATCCCTTGTACTCAGGAATAAGCTTGATAAAATCTGTCTGGAAATTTCTCTGGGGTTCTCTTGAGTTCTATCTTGTGGAACCCAAGAACCCCAATGCTAAAACAATCCCAATTATATAAAACAAAAACAAACAAACAACACACATTCAGACAAAAGATGGAAAAAAAGACATCTACTAAAATGTAAGGGGAGGGGACCCCTGCCCAGGAAATGGAGGATGGGTTGGGAAGCCCAAGGACCGTGTAAGAGCAGCAGCTGCACTGTGGCCGCCCAATGAGTGGATGTTACCCTGGCAACCAGGGGCACCCATGCTGACCACGCTGAGATTCTGAGGAACGCCTTTAAATAGGAGTGTGTGGAACCATGGCCCTGTTTGGATCTCCCTTTTCCTGGCTGCAGGGGGTGGAGTTCCTATGTCCTGGTCTTGGGGCCCATGTGGTCCAGGAATGTTCCTGGGGCCCCTACCCTGAAGAGGAAGCCACAGCAGCCACCCATGGGCCACCCATGCCCCCAGCACCAGCCTGTTATGTGTGCCACTGCTGCTCTGCCTACTCCAGACCAGGCAAGCCTAGGGGATGGTTGTTGCCCATCCTGGAGGCAGTGCAAGACAGGTGTTAAAAGGGAAGATGCTGGAACTGGGGGGGCCATGGACACCTTGTGGCCAGGAGACAAGCCCAGCCACTCTCCACCCCCCACCCCCCTATGGAAAGCCACAGCAGCAAGTGAACTGTGCTGTATGGGACACACTGGAGGGCAGCACCCAGAGGAATTACAGCACCCAGGGGCTGGACGCCTGGAGCATAGGCTCTGAAAGATGCCTAAAGCCAGACAGCAACTGGAAACCAGCTGTGCCACCTACATTCCTTAAAAGGAAGATACTTTTGGGTGGGAGAAGAGGTTCCTGGAACAGCCTTGAACTGAGCTATCAGAGGGTGGCAGGGTGATTTTCTTTGGGTGTCTTAGAATAAAGGGCTTTGAGGCAGAAACCTGTCATTATTTCAAACTGTATACACTTTGAACAAAAGATTCCTTTCCTTTCCAACAAACTCTGCCTCCAGAGTTTTTGCCTGTTGATGACAAGTATAGGACCCCACCGGTTGTTTGGTAACAAAAATATTTACTGTGCTTGTCTCTGAGTAGTGAGATTATTTATTTTTTCTCTTCTACACCTTTTTCTTGTTTTCCAAATTTTATGTAATGAATATATTACCTTAAAAATCAAGGGAGAAAGGGTTATTTCAAAATCTATTGCTATGTATGCTATAATCCAGGGTGTATAACTGAGAGAAATTCCTTACTAATCATTGAGGAAGTACACTTGTGAATGGTCAGTGTTTGGACATAATTTAAAGTATCACTTTAAGGGGGAAAATTGAGAAAGATATCTTGTTCAATACATCTTATTAGTCTATTGTAAAAACCAACTTTAGGCCCTGGCTGGTGTGGCTCAGTGAGTTGAGCACCAGCCTGCAAACCAAAGGGTCACCAGTTTGATTCCCAGTCAGGGCACATGCCTGGGTTGTGGGCCAGGTCTCCAGAAGGGGGCGTGTGAGAGGCAACCACACATTGATGTTTCTCTCCTCTCCCTCCCTTCTCCTCTAAAATAAATAAATAAAATTAAAAAAAAAATTTAGGATCAAATTGTATCAGAGTAATTACATGTAACATTACATACATGATTACAACAGGAATGTGGGGATCTGCATCAATAACATCAGTTTCTCATGAGTTTATTCTCTAATCCCATATGATATCACTATTTAAAATGTAGCTTGATGAGATCAAGAGGAAATCACAGAATCCCTATTATTCTGGCCCCATGAATTGATTTGAAAACCATACTCAGTTCCAAAGAAATGTTCAGAGCCCTTTCTACACTTGCTAGTTCTTAGTGATAGGGAGGGAGATCAGTAGTTTGAAGGAAAAGATTAATACACTGAATGTATTTATTCAATAAATGTTCATCATGAGTTAAAGGGTAGAAGGTGTATGGAGATGGCCAATTCGGCTGGAGTAGCTTTTCAGAGGAAGTGTCACTGAGCTGGTTTTTGAAGGATCAATAAGGGAGAAGAAAGGGAAGAAATTCCAGGCAGAAAGAACAGTGTATGCAAAGTTAGGGAGGTATTAAAGAGTGTTAGAAAATATTTTGACATTGTCTGACTTTCTCATACTCACTCACTTGAGATGGTGTATGTATTTTTTAGCTTCCAGAGTAGGCAATGGACTGAGAAGATTCCTTAAAGTTCTTTATTTGAGATTTCTATGATGATGTATTGAAAATTTTGTTATGCCATAAAGTGTTTGCCATGTATAATTCCAAATGCAAATAGCTAAGCAAGAAAAGAATTTCAAAAATTTCAAAAATTTGCCAATAAATTCAACCTGAAACAAAATACACTAAACAGATATGAAAATATGTGATACTTTTATTAATTTTTGCAACAGTCCAAAAGCGAACATATCAAAAGATTCTTTTGGGTATCCACTGTTAGTTTTCATTATGTTATACTAAAACACCATTTCACTCTTACTTCATTGCTAATAAGGTAGTTTATAAACAGAAAGAATACTATTTAAAATAATGAGAGGAGATAGATGGGGAAAAGGGATAATTTTCACAGATTATTTTGTTTAAGTATTTTTTGATTTATAGAAGAAACACATTTGATTGTAGACTTCTTAGAAAAGTATGTAGTTATTTTTGTATATTTATTTTTGTAATAACTTTATTGAGATATAATTCATATACTATAACTTAAAATTATTTAAACAAAAATAAAAATCATGGCCTGACTGGTGTGGCTTGGTGGGTTGGGCATTGTCCCACAAACTGAGGGGTTGCTGGTTCATATCTTGGTCAGGTCACATGCCTGGGTTGCAGGCCCAGTCCCCGGTTGGTGGTGTGCAGGAGGTGGCCAATCGATGTTTCTCTTCCTCTCTTTCTACATCCCTTCCCCTCTCTCTATGAATAAATAGAATCTTTTAAAGAAATCATGTGTAATCTTACCAGATAATACATTAAGTATTTTGGTATACATCTTTTAATCTTTTTTAAAGAAGATTTTTCTTGGAGATAAGCATCCAATTTGAAACAGCAAAATGATAGTATTACTTAGACAAAATTTTGCTGATTAACAAGAATATGTGTCAAAATATACCCATAATAATAACTTTGTAGAAAAGATTCAAATTTCCGGCAGTAGTTACCTTGGGAAAGATGGGAGGGGGCTTAGGTTTGTTGAGGGGGTAGTGAGGCAAAAGATATTTTAACTTTAATGTTCTAATGTTTATAAAAAAGAATAAATTCAGTGTATTACTTAAGTAATTAAACGTTAATTTAAAAAATCCAGACATAAAAAAAAAGAGTTGTCACATGTATAAAATAAACTTTGAGAGGGGCAGTTACGATCAATGAAGGAAAATCAACATGTCTAGTCTCGGCAGGAACAATAATTTCAAGAGAACTGCCTTGCCAACATGGCCTCACCTCCCTCCTACAATTATCTCCTGACTCGTTCTAAAATCACGGATACTGCATCCCGCAATTAAGAAATATTGGAACCATTACAGTCATCAGAAATTCAGGTAGTCAAACTAGTTTTTAATTTTAATTTTCCTCCTGAAATATGTTCCTGATTATCACTTTCAGTGACTCTTAAAGAAACATGCTTAGAGTCAAACAATTTAACAATCATACATTGAAGACCTATATTTATTTTTTCAATTTTTAAATTATTTTATTGCTGTTTAATTACAGTTGTCTGCATTTTCTCCCCACCTCTCCTCCCCACCCCAGCCAAACCCACCTCCCTCCCCTGCTTCCACCCTCCCCCTTGGTTTTGTCCATGTGTCCTTCATAGTAGTTCCTGAAAACGCTTCTCCCCACTATCCCTTTCCCCTTCCCCTCTGGCTATTGTTATATTGTTCTTAACTTCAATATCTCTGGTTATATCTTGTTTGCTTTTTTCTTTTGTTGATTATGTTCCAGTTAAAGGTGAGATCATATGGTATTTGTCCCTCACTGCCTGGCTTATTTCACTTAGCATAATGCTCTCCAGTTCCATCCACGCTGTAGCAAAGGGTAGGAGCTCCTTCTTTCTTTCTGCTGTGTATTATTACATTGTGTAAATGTACCATGGTTTTTTGATCCACTCATTTGCTGCTGGGCACTTAGGTTGCTTCCAGTACTTGGCTATTATAAATTGTGCTGCTATGAACATTGGGGTGCTTAGGTTTTTTTTTGGATTGGTGTTTCAGGGTTCTTAAGTTATAATCCCAGCAGGGGAATTGCTGGGTCAAAAGGCAGTTCCATTTTTAGTTTTCTGAGGAAATTCCATACTGTTTTCCACAGTGGCTGCACCTGTCTGCATTCCCACCAACAATGTACTAGGGTTCCCTTTTCTCCGAATCTTCTCCAACATTTGTTTGTTGATTTGTTTATGTTGGCCACTTTGACTGGTGTGAGATGGTACCTCATTGTGGTTTTAATTTGCATCTCTCTGATGGCTAGTGATGCTGAGCGTCTTTTCATATGTCTCTGGGCCCTCTGTATGTGAAAACCTATATATTTTTAAAATGTTCAGGACCATTTGGAGTTAAGAGTAACAAATACTACATTAGGAGATTAAATAATTAAACTGTATAATTGTGTTTACATCTTTAAAGCATGTACAACTGACCTGGGATTTGGTGGCTAAGTAATAGTTTTTCCTCATTGTGATAGCCTATTTAGAAAACAGCCTTTACTCCTCAGGAAATGAAAGGAATGGAAATCACATAAGAAATGTTTTTAAATACTTTGAGCAAAATAATCCACACCATATCAAATTGTAATGGGAGACAATCCCTAGAAATGAGAATGGGTGAAGATGCTCCAAAGGCAGCGCATGCATGTGTTGGTTGCCCTGGCAATGGGGATGACCTGCACATGACACAGCAAAATGATGCGCATAGGGACTGGTGCCAAAAGCTGGGAGGGTAATTGGATGAAGACATACCCTCCCACCTATTTCCTGAGGGAGATTATGGCAACAATTTTAAAAAGTGGAACACATGTAAAATGCACGCTTTTGCTTCCCCATCCCCTGGCTGGTGGGTACATAGCCCTGAATGGTGGGCTTTGCCAGAAGGACTCCCCATACCCATCCAAGTGCTCCAGGACCTGCCTGGGTGGGAGCACAGCAGGTTCTGGTGAGAGGGCAGAGGGGATGCTTGGGCCAGGAGCTCACGGAACGTGGCTGGCTACAAACCCCACGTCCCCTTCCCCAGATGGGAAGCCATGGTGGCTGTCTCCTGCCTGTGGCCCACACCACTGTGCCTGTTGGGTATGGCCCCAGCACAGCCAGGGGACAGGTCCCATGCCCCTCCATGAGTGCTCCAAGCCTGATCATTAGGGCTGCGGGCACTAGGCTAGTAAGAAGGGGGGCAAAGAGGCTTGGACCAGTGGGTCCAGGGAGGTGGATGGCTGGGCAGCAAGCCCCACGCCCCTCCCCCATGCAGGAAGCTATGGGAAACCACCCCGCTGGTCACGCTCCCCCAATGGGGAAGGGACCCATCAAGAAACCTGCTGTGTATATTTTAAATAAAAATTCCTTTTTCCTTTCCAGTCAACTGTCTCTGGAGTTTTTGCCTATGGGCATCCAGCAGTTGGACCCAAGTAGTTGTTTGGTTACAAAACTTCTTTAGAACTCAGTTAATCATAGTAAAGAACAAAATTGAAAAGCAGAATTCACTTTAACTGAGGCTGTAATGTAAAGGTGAGCACAACTTAAAAGGTGTGTCATAGGAAATCAGAGCAGCTTCGAGTAAATTCTAGATTAGCAAATAAAAAATTATTATAATAGTTTTCCAGTGACTTTGTTTTGGTATGCCAATGTAAAGCATATTCCTATATACATTTGAAAGACAGCTAGAAAATACATTAAAAAATATTCAATTTGAGATAATTTCAGCTCAGGGGTCAACTAAAATATATAACAAGGTGCACATTTTTAGATACAAGATAGATCTCTCTTGCTTTTACTTAAAAATAATTTTTGCCATGCATTCTAATGGTCATACTAGAACAACATTTACTTTTGTTTCATTACTAACACAATTGTAAATGGTAAGTAATGTAAGAAGTCCAGGATACTACACCTGTCCAGGCTTCCACACACATCAGTTTAAACCACTTAAAGTGGATATAACATTTGGATAACTGACACAGCGTCATTTCTCTAGCACAGCTGAGAACCATTTTTAAATTTTATGACTTTTGGTCCTCATACTAGTATAAACAAACAAAATTTATATTTACATATAGGATCAAGTTCAACACATTAGCTTTCAGTTCAATATACACCAATATATAGGGGCACTGTGTTGAATAAATTCATTGCTCTAGAAGCTCCATTCAGCAGAAGAAAGGAATGGGTAAGTTCTGTGTAGTCCTGTCTTTCACTAGAATTCGTTCGCTGTTACAAGGGAGTAGGTGGAGGGAAAATGTAGAATTCCATTACAATGGAATATGGGAGGAGCCGTCATTTTCTCTTTGCTACTACAATTATTCTTCTTAGGATGAAACTTGAAAATTTAGCTGAATTTACCACAGTTTCAACCTTTGTAAATGAGATAAAGTTCATTCCCTGGGCCAAAAACCACAAGCAGCTGTTGGGAGCAGGAGGGCGATAAGGACAGAAGAAAACAGATTCACTGCATTGTTATCAAGAATGGGTTTCCCTGCTATGTACTTCACCTCTTTCGCTGGGCTGTTGACCACCATGCCAGTGCTTTCATCCCAACCTAGAGTGGAAAAGCCAAGTGAGGTCCAAAATCCAAATGACTTGATAAAAAGAAAAGTAGCTTTTCTCCTCAAAGGAAATAATCTTTGAAAAATTCTCAGGCACTTATAAAATGACTTGAGTGGATAATCTATATGGTGAGAGATATGGAACCCTTGAATACAAAAGGCCTCTTGGAATAAATAAGTTTCAGTACCCTTCAATACTGTTCTTTCAACACTGCTAGAATTCATTCAGAAGTCGAAGAGAGAATATGCAAAGCAGAGATGACACGAAGCTGGCAGAGTGGCCCTGCCTACCCAGTGGTTCCCTTCCAAGACTAACCTGTGAGGCCCCTGAAAGCAGAGATCATGTCAGCAGCCTCTGCCATGGACACCCAGGACCCAGCATAAAGGAACCACACCTAGATTTACTGAATGAATTAACCGGTCCACCACAACTGTTTTTCAACCCACTCAATACGATCAGAAATTCTCCCAGTTAGAGCTCAGTTTAGAATAAAATTTAAGCTCTTTAAAAGAACATGTTTGAATGTGTGTATGTGTAGAGTTATTGAGTCTTTAGTGTGAATTAAAATCAGATTGATTCCTCCTCTGAATCAAGATGAGACTAACAAAACTGAGAGAACAAACATTTTGACTGGTGGGGAGGGGAGCAGAAGGGCAAGTAGATTATCTTGGTGCATGAACAGAATTGAGAGGACTGTAGACTCTCTGGAGGAGAACTCTCCAGACTCCCAGCCTCTTCATCATATGAATCAAAGGAGAAAACATAGTTGATTAGAGTCTGAAGCAAATATACACCTAACAAAATAAGTCAGTACACTGATGTGACACGAGAGCCTCAGAAGCAAAGCACAGAGAACTTTTGGGAAAACTGACTCTCCCATATATCTTAAGTGGGACTAAAAATTCAGTAAAGAAGGAAGCAAGCATGATGCCATAGAAGAAAAGTAGGTCATATGTGTATAGTCAGGTTAGTATAATAATTATCTCTCAAATGGACTTGGACACCAATTGGAAGGAGGGAGCATTAAAATGATTTGGTCCCAGATATTCTGCTTTCCTGGGATTAGGGGAAGTCCCATTAGCAAAACCACATGTTTCCTGCACTACCACATCCTCCCTACACAGCTTCTACTCATTCCTCTGCAGGACTAATTCTCTTTCAATCAGCTTAACAAGAAAGAATAAGAAAGTTAAAACTGTAGAAGAGACTTTGCCTAATAATTCCTGGTCTTTCACTCCTGGTGTCTTTGGGATTGTTTTCATTATTATATATCTTACTTTCTTTTCCATTTCTTTAATACACCAGTAAGTTGCAATAATAAGGTAAAGTTCTTACCTGTATATTGCATTGTAGCTCCTAAATATGAGTCCACAATTGATCCTAGTAATCCAGCTATACCCCCAAATGCAATAATTGGCCACTGGGGAGCAGAAATGTCCAAATCATTAACAAACACCAACTGTGTGAGGAAGAAGGCAATGCCCACAAAGGTACCACCAAGGAGACTCGAAGTGAGGCCCACCATCGTAACCCCTCCATTGGTCCCTGAAGAAGAAACATGAATAAAATCATCTGGTTAACAATCATAGTGGCAAGGAAAGCAAAAAATATTGGTACCTACCCAATCAAGAGTAATTTTAGAAAAGAGTTCTCTTTTATTTAATCCAAATATCATAAGAACATAGCCTACTTAGAAAACAATCTTTTCTCCTCAACTGCTGATATTCTAAGCAGTGAAGTATAATGGTTCAGTGCAGCCACATTGCCTGGCTTGAACCTTAGTCTTGCCATTTCCAAGCTTTGTGACTCTAGTGAAGTTACCTAACTTCTCTATGCCTTGGCTTCCTTGTTTGTAAGACAGAAATACAAGAACCAATCCACACGGTTATTAATAGTTCTTACTGGTAATCCATGTAGAGCCATGCCTTGTACATAGTAGGTATTTAAGTATGTTAGCTGTTCATGATCATGATGATAATGAAGAAGAAAAAAAGGAGAAAAGAAGGAGGAGGAAAACAAGGAAGCTACAGGAGGAAAAGAAGAGTAGGGAAGAAGAGAAAGGGGAGGAGGAGATGATGACAAAGACAAAAAAGAAGTTGTGGTCGGTAATGGCAATGGGGATACATGTTAAAGCACTAACCACATAATGGACCCACAAGAATAATCTATTGTTCCCTTCCTTTTTCTTTCCTAGTGATATGTCTGTGACTCAGTCTCTGTGTTTCTGTATTGTTTATCTAGGGTTTGCTAACATTTCCTCCAAATATTATTTATTATCACCCCCTTAATAGCCTATAGTAATTTTCCAATTAAAGAGACTAACAGTCTTTCAAAAGGATCTTAAAGAAGAAATACAATATATCAAGGTATTTTTGTTCATTTTTTTAAAAGAAACAAATAAAGACTCACCTACTGGAACTTTCTCCCATGTTGTTATTAGCCTTGGTGAGCTTTTACTGAGAATGGTGCCAACTTCTGAAGCCCATGTGTCTCCAGCAGAGCCAGCCAGTGCAGCCAAGAGCGACAGACACATCCAAGAAGCAGTGTACTGCTTGGAAAAATCTATTGGGATTTCCCCGGGGCCATTCTCTATCATGTACAGCAGGGCCAGCTCTGTGGGTACAGCTCCATTACAGAACACCTGAACCCAATTCCTCTGCCCACCTAGAAGCAAACAAGTAGACAAAGGGGACAAGAAATGTTTTCATCTCAAAAGGAAAATTATGCTGCTATAGGAACTTATTTATTTTAATGTTTAAGAAATTAAAAATGATTAAAGATTTTTAAATGACTAAAAGTGGGAGGCACCTTTGCCCACATTCTATATTGTTTTAGAATAATTAATAAAAAGACTTCAGTGCTTCTAAAATTTTGCTGTTATTGTGGCGAAGTAATGATAAAGTAAATTAGGCTGCTACTTAAAGTAATCCTCATATCAAAATTATCTGTTTCAATAGTCTAAACGTGTTTTGATTAAAAGCTGGTATGTTAGAGTGAAACAAAGTTACGTTTTAAAATAATGTCAAACATAATTCATTTACCTTCTTTATATTCTGAATCTAGACGCTTCTTTGCTTCTCCTTTCCATTTAGTGAGTTTTGAAGAAGAAAGGAAAAACATCAGCAAAGAGGTAAAAAAGCTGAAATTTGCAATGGTTAGGATAAATCCAACTACCAGCCCTGAAAGAAACACACATACACATAGAATTATACTTAGTCCATACATTAATACTGTAAAAAATTGATTTTTTCAGTTATTTTCATATTGTAAACTGAAATGTACATTTCCAATGCCTTTCCATTTTTACTAATTAAGATATTACCAAACAGTAAACTGAATGTCATTTTGATTCAGATGTATTTCTTACCATATTTTGATCTCCTTTCAAACAAACTATGCTATATAAATGTATTATTTTAGAAACACTTTTTTAATGGAATTACAGAACACAATATGATTTTGTTATTATTAAATATTATGTGTTATATATATTATATATACTATTTAGATAGATGGCTAGTCTGAAAAAATTTCAAATTAACTGTAAATCTCTCAGAGGAGGTTAAGACTATAATGTCTTTCAGGTTTCTATTTTTCATTTTTCCCCACAGCCAGGTATTTATTTTCCAAAATATAAGCTTTATGCTTTTCCAAGAATTTTCACATACTTCAAGTTGAGCCTCACAAACTATGTGAGAAGATAGTCTATTTCTTAGCTAAGTTTCCCTACTTAAACCTATGAAAACAATTCTGGATTGCCCGTGGAACCAAGAATGGAATAATAGAATATATTCTGTGAATGTGATTTTAGATTTTGAGACTCTTCTCTTTGTTTCTTTTGTTTGGCCAAACAAAGAAGAAAGGGGATATTCTTCATTTTCTCATGAGTGTCCAATATTTAGGAAGGCTTCTAAAATTTATAGTTCAATCAGGAAAACAAACAAAAGGGAGGCTTACATTTCATGATACAGAAGAGGAAAAAAAGGAAAGATGTGTTTTTGCTATCACAGCAATATGGAAAGAGGCTCTAACATCAGTTGCTAAATCAAATATGCTTGAGACTTAAAGAACTTGCTATGGTTTGTTTAAGTAAAAAATTATAAAGCCTCTCCATAGGTAATTCTATAATGAAAGTGCAGACATATGTTGAAATTAGCTTTTTAAATCACACAGAAATTCCTTAAAGGCCTTTTGTTACAAAATAGGAAAGTGTTATAGTGAGTAAAAATTGGTGTCGAGGTAGCAAAGTACTCTCATTTCTATTGTTACAGTGGTTATTTAATCCTATAAAAATGAATTAGAGAGAGGATTCTGGGAAGATGGAGGAGTAGGAAACACCAGGAATCTGTTTTCCCACCCAGACAACAAATGAACTGGAAGAATCTGTCTGATAAAACTATTTTGGAACCCTAGACTCTATCAAAGGCTTTTAACTTTCAGGGGAAGGTTTGGAAGGGAAACTGCATTTAGCAGATCCCCATCTACCACCCTTAGTATTGTTGCAGGCAGCTCAGGAGTTGCAGGAGCAGGTTGAATCCAGCTTGTGGGAGTCAGGTGGGCAATAAGGACCTTGTTTCGCAAATATCAGGATTTGTGTTCTGATCACTGACTGCTACTTCTGATCACAGAAGTCCAGACGCAGCGCTGGAGGCCACTGTTGCGCTCTGTCTCACATTACTTCAAGCCCCTCCCTGTCTGACTGAGGCAACTTTCAGAGGATTTAAATGGCTGGTCCCCAACTTCCCTTCATTTTTCTGTCTTTCCTCCTTTTTGGAGTCAGGTATTAAAGACTAGGACATTCAGTCAATGATGAGAACTCATATTGTCCTGAAGAGAAATGATGACTTAAAAGACTAGGACATTCAAAAGCAGCTGCATTTATGGAAGAAATGAGGGAGTCACCGTGCATACCCAGGGGAAGGAGTAGGCTTAAAAAAGACTGAGAAGACCTTAGGTTTTACACCTCAAGCTGATCCTTGGCACAGAGACAACCTATACCAATCAAAAACAATACCAAAATAAGGAGCACATGATGGGGTCAAAGGAGATTCTGACTTCTAGAGTTATAACCTTATTCAATTTCAACAAAAATATCACACAGCACACAAAGAAATAGGAAAGTATGGCCCAAAGGGGAAAAAAAATGAGCAGAGACTGTCATGGAGAAAGGCTAGATGGTAGGCCAACTAAACAAAGACTTTAAAACAACTGTCTTTTAAAGATGCTCAAAAGAATCACGAAGACATGGTGAAAGTCAGGAAAACAATATATACACAATATTGAAATATAAATAAGAGATAGAAAACCTAAAAAGAAACCCAAAGGAAATACTAAAGCTGAAAAGTGAAATAATAAACATTAAAAATTCACTAGGGATTTAAGGGCATATTTGATCAGGCAGAAGAAAGAATCAGTGAACTTGAATACAGAACAATGGAAATTACCAAATCAGAAAAACCGAAACAAGAATAAAGAAAAGTGAAAAGGGCCTGCGGGACCTGTAGGACACCATTAAGTAGACCAATATATACATATGGGAATCCCAGGAGAAGAGAGAGGGAGAAGAGAGCAGAGAAATTATTTGAAGAAGTATTGGCTAAAAACTTTCCATGTTTGATGAAAGACATGAATATAAAATGCAAGAAGTTCAACAAACTCCAAGCAAATGAATTCAAAGAGACCCACAATGCAACACATTATAATCAACTTTTCAAAGATCTCTGTCTTTGAGAAGACAAATAGAGAATCTTGAAAACAATAAGAGGTAAGCAACTGGTCACAAAAAAGGGATCCACATTGAGATTATCTGCAGATTTCTTACCAGAAACTTTGGAAGCCAGAAAGCACTAGGCTGACACAGTCAAAGCGGTAAGAGAAAAAAAGACGTCAACCAAAAGTCCTGTATCTAGCCAAACTATTTCTTAAAAATGAAGAAGAAATTAAGACAGAGTCTTAAAATGTTATCGATGTTATGCTGGTAAAATTCAAAGTACAATGTTATAACTTTAGCATGTTAAATGAAATTTTCATGGTAACTAGAAAGAAAAAAAGGGACAAAAAAACCTCCTTATAAGTCATATAGACTACACTGCCTATAAGAGACTAGTTTTAAATTTTATTTTTTTATTTTAGAGAAAGGGGAAGGGAGGAAGAGAAACATCAATCAGCTGCCTACTGCACTCTGTACTCACCCTGACTGGGAACTGAACCTGCAACCCAGGCATGTACCCTAACAGGGAACAGAACTAGCAACCTTTCAGCTTGAGGGACAAAGCCCAACAAACTGAATCACACCAGCAGGATGAGACTCATTTTAAATCCAATGACACAAATAGGTTGAAAATAAAAGGACTGAAAATAATACTCTCTGCAAATAGTAACCAAAATAGAGCAGGGGTAGTTACACTAAGACACAAAATCAGACAAGCTTGTGACTGTGTCCATATGACATGACCCCATCATATATTTTTTTAAAGCATTTTCTCTTTTTCTGGCATAACAAGAGGCTATAGGCTCATGCCAAATCCACTTTTCCCCAGACCTGGAAACAGCTATTTCTCTGAGGAGCTCTGGCTCATTTTAGTGGAGAATGGATATTAGAAGTCAAGACCGAGGCTCACAATGTACTCATTTCTACTGGGGTGCACTTGCTTTTTGTGGACAGGGAAAGTAAATATACACACATGCACATATTTATGTAAATGCTCATACACATAAATATTTTAGAAATTCCAAGATTACACCAATAACACCATTTCCGATCCATCTCTACAGGCTCTGTCTTGCTTTTCTCTATTCCATATCTGTATGCGTCTTTCTCTTTAGTTAAGAATCCTGGTTTCAAACAATGACAATGTCACTCATTTGGTCAATTCTTTATTACATCTAAAACTGTTTTAGAATTGCTTTACCACTGCTACAACAAAAATATAACTACGAAAAATAATTTTGGATTGGTCTGCAATTCTCCCCTTCCCGTAAGCAAGACAGAAGAAATAGAGTTATATAGCATATTCTTAAGTTAATTTTTCTTTTTTTCTTCAGTGTGATTATAGTATTAATGTAAAATACAATTGGGTTCATCTGTTTTAGTTTTATTTCAGTTTTAGACTCCCCTGTCCATCTTTACTGATTTAATTTCATAAATATGTAGAACACTGGCACACTTTCAAAAGTCAAACTTATACAAAAAAGGTATACTACTCAGAGAAATGCCACTTCCTCCCAAGTCCCTTCTATTCCTCCCCCTATATTTTACTCTCTCTCCATTCTTTGTAGGTGATCCACTTCACTGTTTTCCAGTTTATCCTTGTTTCTTTTTATAAAGATAAGTAGATGTATGCATGTTTGTTATTTTCTCTTCTTCCTTACACAAAAGGTTACATCCTCTATATGTTCTTTTAAACTTTCAAGCACACTTTTATACTAATTTCATAGATCTTCTTTTAGGGAATGTACTAATCTGTCATTGAGCACTTAGATCTGTTGTCGCACCCCAAATCTTACATTCTGCTTTGTAAATTGGTCTCTCATGACTCTGGCTGCTTTGAGTCTAACCTTCAATCTAAGCTTCCAGTTTAGACCCAGTTTGTGGGTCTGATAAAAATCCAAGTTTTAGCCCTGCAGGAATTTGTACCAGTTTCCCAGAATGTGATAACCACAGCAAGGCACTATTACATTGTGTAGCACTGTCCAAGCTGGCTGCTTGTATTGTTTTTCTTTTTACTTAATTTATTGGGGTAGCCTATTGGTATTTTTTAAAATCCTTTTCAAGGATATGTTTATTGATTTTAGGGGGAGAGAGAGAGAGAAGAGAGAAGAGAGAAGAGAGAGAAGAGAGAGAGAGAGAGAGAGAGAGAGATCAGTTGCCTCCCATACAGGCTCTGACTGGGGATGGAACCCACAACCTTTCGGTGTACAAGATGCCGCTCCAACCAACTGAGCTACCCCACCCTGGCTGGCCTGCTTGTATTTTTAACTTAGAAACTCTTCCATCCCTGATTAACTCTATGGTTGACAATTCTGTTCTCTATATAAATATACTCAATTTTGCTATATTTTATTAAATAACACATTAAACAAAATTCTATTAAATAATGGAATAAAAGATATGAAACAAGTATTAAATACGTTAATATTTATTTAATATTACATTATATTTTATTAAATAATGGAAAAGGGACCAAAGTCCTATTTTTGTAGTAACTCTTTTTGTCAGTCAGTTCAAGGTTCAAGCACCACAACCACTGAGACATTTATTGAGTGATCCATCCAGAGATACTCAATAATTGTCACTTCACTTACATTTAGTACATTTTAAATGACAGTGCAAGAAACAGGGTAATGCTGTTATGAAGTACATACTAATAAAGTGCTTCGGTTTTGGAGTTGAATAGTCTGGAGTACAAATCTCAGCTCCTCCACTTACCCTTACATGATTGGGAGAAGTTACCTAGCCTTGAGGTTGGATTTTTCATTGGTAAGTAAGAGTAATAATAATTCCTACCTCATTGGTTTGCTACAAGTTAAACAAGATAAACTTTATAAGGTACATATTATATTATCTAGTACACAGAAGGCTCTTAATAAATGTTAATTAATATCAGGGGTAGTAATAACAGTTATGGTGGCAAAATCTCAACATTGTTTTTGTAATTATGTATTATTACAACAATATTAATTAGGAATATTATTATTCTCTAACCTTCAAGTTTTTTCAATTGGTTTTTAAAATATTACAAAAGTAATACATGACTACTGGAGGGAAAGCCAAAATATACACAAGTATATAAAGTAAAAGTCAAAGAATCTCTCCCTCCCCTTCACCACCTCTTATCTCTCTCTTCTCCATGGCCAGTAACTGTTAACAATTTGTTCCATTGTCTTTAAACAAACCCAAAGAATATGGCCCTAAGACAACCCACCATGAGATACTGTAAAAGTCATCTGCATTTTTTTTTTTTTACTTCTATCACCTTAAAACAGGGGTGTCAAACTCAGTTGCACTGGGGGCCACATCAAGCCTCGAAGTTGCTTTCAAAGGGCCAAATGTAATTTTAGGGCTGTATGAATGTAACTACTCCTTACCTGGGGGCAAGGAGCTCAATGCTGCTGCCTGGTAGAAACAAGGTGCCGGGTGGGATAAAACAAGGTGGAGGGCCGGATTTAGCCCTCGGGCCCTGTGTTTGCCACCTGTGCTTTGAAATTACATGAAGTGATCAATGTTTATGTTGACAACAGGTTCAGAATGAGGAAATGAATTGAGGGCTTTGAAGAAATAATTTCTTTCATGCAGTTTAAAAATGTCTTGGAGTTTTGGAAACTCCCAGCTTTGTCTGAATTTTGTAATTAGTAGCTGCTATCTCCAGTTTGTATCTATAGCACCCTCCCAACCCATCTCTCCAATTCCTAATTGTCATTGATAAGTTAATATGCATACAAATAAGGTGCTCCCAAAGCACTGGAAGACTCTAGGATTATGGCTGACTTCTGAGTTTAAAACAGGTGAATGGTGTACATACCAGATGCCACCTGGGTAAGCAAAGGAACTGTCTACAAATGTCTCTATGATGGAGACATTTGGGAGTGGAGTTACACCCAAAATTCCAACCAAGGTGACCTGGGTATAATTTTTGGCAGGACTGAAATCTTATAATTTAATAAATTCAAATCTAATCAACTCTATCACACATAATTTACCTAAAGAAAGACTATGGTACATTGATAAGAGAAAAATGTTCTAAATTAAATTACAGTGGACCAGAGATTGGGATTAAAAACCAAGGGTAACTATCCAGTTAATAGCTGTTGTCCAACTAACAAAAGTCTACTCACATTCCTGAATGTATGTTGGAGCTTTGAATGAACTTCCAGGAAGCTATCTAAAAAGCAGCGTTCAAACTCAATATGCCACTGCACCCTGCTTATTATGCATGAACTTCCCTGAACTGTTGCCCACAACCAATCAAAAGCAGTAAATATTTCTTCCTTATAGACTTCTCACCTATTCTAGAATTGCCCCTGCTTCATCCCTCCCCCCTTATCTACAGCCAGTGTAAATTCTTTCAAAACATCTTACATCTTTAAAGTAGTCCCATCAGCTCCCTTCGCCAATAAGTCATATGATAAAGACATTTTTTGTCTTTCCATCTGACTCTGCTGCTGGTGGTTTAGACTATATGTCTCAGGACCTGATCATCTTTTCTGGCTAGCATATGGCTCCATAACCCCTTTCTTTCACAAAACCTTTTGGCCACAAAGGTTTTTTGTTTAACAACGTGAACGCCTAAAGAACCAGAGGTTGGCAGGCTTGTCAAACACTGTACAATGAACAAGACCCTTTGATCTGCGACTTGCATTACTGTTTCTGAGACTTTGTTCTTACCAAAGCAACCTTCTAACTATAATCTGAATTCTCAAGTAGCCTGACTACAAGAATAGGGCATGCCTGAACAGAAGTGTTTATATTCCAGTTGGCCTGGTAGTTCTGTACTTTATCAGATTAATAAAGTAGCATTCTGGCTCATATATCAGTCAGTCCCTTGTGACAATGAGCAGCATAAACCAGTTTTCTTGGCTCTGATCCGCTGTGGGTACCTGGTAGAATGAGGTTTCCATTTCAGAAAAACTAAACACCAGACCTGACTGAAAAGAGGTTAAGGCCACCCTTGTGAGACCGCAGCGAGCACAACCACTGGCCTCTCCTGTCAACACCCCATCTGTCATGTACTTACAGCGTCCTCTTCTGGGGACTAAACGCCTCAAACCCATCTTATTTATCATCTGTCTCCCCTGACTACAAATGTGATCTCTCTGACAGTGGAATTTTTATACATTTTGTTCAATATGAAACTGTAAGTGCCCAGAATAGTGCCTGGCTTACAGGGGACCCTCACTAAATATTTGTTGAATGACTGGATAAAAGAATGTTAAGTCCCTAAGCCTAATAGTCTTGGCAAGTGAAATTAAATTTAAACTTGTCAAGTGAAAGGCCTGATGACAAACTGTCTACACTGACATATCCAAAGAAACACAATGACTGACTAGATTCAGCAGTATTTCTCTGGAGCAAATTGCCTGCACAGTGCTTTATAGAACAGCTTACAAGCACTTTCCCACATATCCTCCCGTATGACTCACTACTTACTCTGGAGGTACTCTCTCAGGGAGGCCAGAGCGTTCTGCTTCAGTGTCCACCTGAAGCACTGCCTCACCGTCTCCCCTTCCTTCTTCTATCAACCCTGAGCTATGTGTTCCTATGTCAATGAGGGTTCCAAATACCCAGATCCTGTGATGTTCTGAAATTCTTCTCAATCCGAAGCACACTAAAGGCATAATATGACAAACCTTAGTAAGATTCCTAAGATTATGAATAGTAGCAGTGGGGAAAAAAAAAGTAATACTTACATTTGTAAAATACTTATTGTGCATGCCAGGTACTAAACATTTTATATGGATAAGTCTTCATGATAAGTCAATGCTAAAAGTACTATTAACCCCTCTTATTTTACAATGGGAAAATCACAACACTGAAAGTTTAAGTGACTTATAGTCATACTCCATAACAGTATTCCCAAGTACTATATTATACATTAAATCAGCATTATATATTTTTGTCCTTAAGGGAAAAAAGAGCTACAAACAAAAAGATACCAACATTCCATAGACCGAAATAATTAGGAAAAGAACAGAGGTTTTAAAGTCATCTACCTGTGTTTCCTAAGCACCTATTATGCGTGTAACACTATTCAAAGAAGCATGGGACCCAGGAGCATAAGATACAGTCTGTCTTCGGAGATTTTATAATATGGTTGAAAGTAGATAATAAATTACTAACAGTGAATGTTTACATAATGCTTTATTTTTTTTATTTATTTATTTTTTTTGCTTTATAGTTTAAAAAGATGTGTTGTCCCACTTATTATCCTGTTTGAGCCTTACCAATGAGCCCGTAGGACCTACTTCACAAACGATAAAGAACAGTGAGGCACTGAGGATTTAGGCAATGTGGCACGGTTCACAGAGGTGGCAAGTGGCAGTGCTAGGATTCAAATACTTATCTCCTAATTCTAAATCAAGCTAGGTAGGCAATGAATAGAGGCCCAAGGGCTGGAAGGCAGAAAAGAAAATGGTAGCAGAAAACAAAAGTAGAGATCAGAAAAATAAGAGAAGCAGCAAGTTAATATGCAACATGGAAGCCAAAGAAGACAGAATTTCAAGAAGGACTTAACCCTTCTTGCTATAGGTCAAGAATAATAAAAATCAAGGCAAGGCAGCTGCTACCTGAGAGAGGATATTTTTTTTCTTTAAAGATTTTATTTATTTTTTAGAAAGAGGGGAAGGGAAGGAGAAAGAAAGGGAGAGAAATGTCAATGTGTGGTTGGGGACCTGGCCTGCATCCTGGGCATGTGTCCTGATTAGGAATCGAACCAGTAACCCTTTGGGTTACAGGCCGGTGCTCAATCCACTGAGCCACACCAGCCAGGGCGAGAGAAGGTATTTTTAGCAAAGCATATCTCTGTTGCTATATTTAAGCAGGGACTGTTTAAATTATTTGTTGTAAATGGGTGAATACTTCCAAAATGCTAACAGCAGTCCCTGATACATAGTGTGTACAATATAACATTTACAAAATAAATAAAACATAACAATTCCTAACATTTGTTGATTATATGGTTAAGATAAAATTCATATAAAAATATCAATACATCTGTTAGCTATTTTTTCCAATGGCTCTTTTATATTACACCTAGAAAGAGTGACCCAATGTTTCTGCTAGCAGATAATTTAATCCAATTAAAGGAGCAGAGTAATCAAGGTCCCCAAAAGTCTAGTCTATTAATTTACTTGATACAAATTACAAAGTTAAACTTGTACATTACACTAAAAGAGTATGTTACTATTTGAAAATTTGACAGAATAGGAATGCTCAGCAATGTATAACTTTATCATTGTCTAAAATATGTAACTGTGATTTATAGTCTCATATAATCAGAATTTAGAAAACATAAATCTAAATTATATAAGCAAGCACATTATATGGTTAGACACTCAAAAGCAAAACATACCTCCTAAAGCCCCACTGTGATCTAGACTTTTCTTTTTAAGGCCATTAGATACAATCAAAACAGGAACAACAACAGAAAACAGCCACCGCCAAGGAGAAATAGGCTGCAAGTTACCTGAAAAATTATAAAGGTAGAACATCAATTGTGTGATGCATAGGTTAGTCTTGGCTGTACATACTGGATTAAAATACTGTCATAAATAAGGAAACTGAGATAAAGTCACAAAGTAAAATATTTATGTTGAGACTTGTATATTTTCAGAGAGACAATCATACCAGCAATAACCAAGTAAGTCCTGTCCAAGTTTTGGAAACCATTTACAATTATTTATAATAATGGATATTTCATACATATTTGCAGATTTGAAATGAATTATTTTTGGACAGGAGGCATGTATTCAATCTCAAGATTAGAACAAACTTCTTTCTTAACAATATGCAATATTCCTCTCTCAGCCTTTCAGAGATTTTTTTTTTTTTTAAGTAACATTCTCACATGTTACACACCTCAGGATTCAACAGTTGGCAACTGATTTTTCTGAAGATTTCATCCAGCCCACAGATGTTTTGTTTGGCTAGCATAGCATTTTTAAGCAACTTAAGATAAAACAATCAATCTCAAAGAATAAATAATTTGAGTTAATATTTAAAGATTAGTGGATTTCATATACAAATTCAGATTCTTGGCTTCTGTTTTAAAAACTGGAAACTTGGGCCACGTGGCAGAACTGACAAGTGAAGAGAGAGGCTGTCTCTTTTGGATGGATCATTGTTTTCTTTTTTGAAATCCCTGCCATTCCTGCTCAACTCAACACCAAGGCTGAGGGTCTACAATAAAGGAAGATGTGAACTATTGCTTGTGCCTGTGTTTCTATCAAAAATAAGAAAATGAGACAAAGTGGGTCAAATGTTTAATGGGAAAACTATTCCCTTGTATTTAATATATACAAAGACCCAGGACAGCTTCACATATTTGCATGAGGTGCCTGGCCCCAGGAGGACCTTCAATTTACATACAAATCCTGTTTTATTCTGTTTAGTTAATACTGGCATTAAGGAAAATCTTCTCCTCCCTTGTCTTTCCTCCCCAAACCCTCATCCCCTGCTGTGACTCGTGATCAAAGAACAGCTCTGAAAGCTTCTGTACCCTGAAGAACACCCGTTTGATTATTCACGTGTCTCTTTGAAAAAGAACTAAGGTCTGAACTGGCAATCACTTACGATATAATCCTTTACGAGTTCACTTTCTCAATCTACTTCTCTCTTTTCCTTTTGAACTTAACAGTGTTTAGTATTTATGGGTGAACCAAGGAAGTTTGTGTAAGGCATGCTTATGCTCTAAAGCAGATTCAAAGCCTTAAAAGATTTGAGGCTGGAGTACCTGCTATTTATGCAAAGTGGCTTCACATTTTAAAAGAAGTCTAAATCTCCGAATATAAGCACTATATCATCTTTTATTTTTACAGAACAAATGACACTGATAAATTATGTTACGGATATTCTTATTAAAAGCGTCACTGCAATAGCTTTACGAAACTATGCTTACTTCTCATCAAGATAGATGTAATAATTACTTGAAACATAAAAACATTTTGAAATTGGTATATAACCAGTATTTTCACAAGCAGCATTTATTAAAGGGTTTACAATGTTCAAGGCACTGTTTATATTTTCTGGTAAATTAGATTCAGGCTGTAGAAGGTAAGCGAACACAATTCATAACCATTCAGAGAATATGAGTTTGGATTTCACAATAGTACAATTGTAAATTCTACCGATTAGTGTATTAAAAAAGCATTTAGGACATTCCTACTTACCATAATAGGTGTTCGCAGTCATAGACATAATCCAGAAAGCTAAAGAAATGCAAATGATCAGACTCAATATAACTATATTAGTTATCATCTTTATATATTTTTTGCATATATTTTCGTCAAGATCTGTCATGGAAAATAAGGATATGAGCACTTGGGGGAGAAAATATACAGCATTTCCGAAAAAAAAAAAAAAAGTCATTCAAGTTGTCTGCAAAACACTTGTGCGGACGCGAAAATAAATGCCAACATCTTCCATCGATCAAAATAATAATATAAACCCAAACGATTTCTGGAAACTGTCACTAGAAGAAAGCTCAAACCGCTAAAGCAAAACGCGCCCACTGAAAGCTCCGGCCCCCAGACCCGGTCTTTGCGCGGCGGCCCGGGCGGGCCGGAAGGGGAAAGGCACAGCGGGAGCAGCCAATCCGCGGCCGAGAGAGGGCGAGATCCGCCGCCCGCACGCGCGCCGCGCAGACAGAGGTGGCGGAACCCGAAAGCCGACGTCTGGTGCGTCGCGGCAGCTCGCCGGACGCCTCCGAGAGCGCACGCGTGTGCGCTGCCGCCTGCGCTACCCAGGCGCTCACGTCCGGCTGGCCAGACTGCAGGGTGCCGGAGCTCAGCCCGCGCCTCGCCGCGTCTCCATCGCTGGCGGTTCCCCTTCAGAGTGCACGCGCCGTGGTCGCCCGCGGACGCCGCCTCGCTCACGTGAGCGCTCAGAGGGCGACTCCAAGGGCAGGCCAGTGGGGCGAACCCACGGAGGGACGGCTGCGGCTTGTCCTTGGAGGGTTTGTCGTGCTCCTCAGAATTCTGGAGACGTCTGCGACGTTAGGTCCTGGCGAGGTCACTCGCAAACGCTGAAAAGTGAAACCACCATCTGTAGTAATAGAATAAAGGAATGCAGGGGAATTTAGACCCAGTAAGGCCATTTCAAGCAAAATATTCAAATACTGTTTCATCTACGGGGAGTTCATGACATAATATTATAGATTTCGGGGGCAGCATATATTGTGTTGTGAAAACGGAACTTTATGATGGCGAAAAATGATTTAAAACAGCGTTTAGTACCTACATTGTGGCGCTGAGCACTGCTGGCTGCCAGAGATGTAAAGACAAAGCCAGGCGTATATCTGCTGTTGAGCTCTCAAATTACTGTCACGACGCTACTTTCAGCGTGGAAATCTGTACCCACAGCTCTCATTTGAAGTGTGCGCATTCAGTCGACTCATTTGGAAAGCACAACGTCATTACCAGTAACAATCCGACTCTCGTGGCCCAGTTCACATGTTATTTTAAATAAATTTTGTTTCCCTGGGTTAACAATCAGTGATAATTACATTTTGTTTAAGAACTGTTTCAGTTAATTCCTAACGGTTGTAAGAAGAGGCGAGTTAGTTTCAGACATAGAACCCAAGTGTGTTTTAATCCACTAAAAGTACTTCTAAAAACTCAAACAATTTTAAATTAAAAAATACGTACGTGCCAAGACAACGTAACACTCCTTTGACGAGAAATCTAATTAACTAGTTCATTAAGAACCAAATCTATCAAGTAGGACTAAAGGGTAGTGGCCTTCCCTTACTAGACTGCATGCATAGCTTGGTCTCCGGGTAGAAATGCACTTCGTGCCCACTCTCAGGCTGTTCAGCACAAATAATTGGGTTACCCCAGACCGCTGACTGGCCAGTATCAGTGATACCAAACGATTTCATTAATAGGTTAGCATATTGACCCTGTTTTTAACCTTTTAGACAAAATTATAAGCCCATCTTGCTTCCCACCCTGCCTCACTTTACAGCAATCACAGGGTAACAATGGCTGATGTTGGGGTTTGGAGATTTTTTAAAAATATATATTTATTGATTATGCGGTTTGGAGATTTTTCTGTTCGACGGAAAGTCATGGGCTAGCTGTGTCAGGCCTCTCCTAACAACACTGGCAGGCTAGTTCCTGGGTGTCAGGAATGGTTTTCTCTTTCTCATAACGGTCTGGCTCTCATTGCCTATTAAATAATAAATAATAGTGCCAGCCACTGACCCTTCCAGTGAATATTTAACTTCTGTTTTTTCTCAGTGTCCAATTATTGCTGCTGTCCTCCACAAGTAAGCTTCTTAGCTTCAGACTGAAACAACTTGGGAGAATTCATGTAGTTAAGAGATACTATTCTTTAAAAAAAAAACATTTTACAGTTGATAATTTTTATAGACTTTAACAGCCTTAAAAATTTCAACGAAGTCTTTTTCTATTTCTTGAAAAGCCATTTTCTAGCAACAGATAATTTCTGGTTAAGCATTTCTTAAACTATTACATTTCTCGAGATATTAGTAGGTATGCTACCCTCTACCCCCACTCCCCACCCAACACCTCTGATCAGATTTAAGGTTGAGAATTATTTTTATACTCATAGAAGTGTGAGAATGCATTGTTAAAGGCTCTGAGAAGTTAAGAAACTTGAACATGTTTAAATCTTTAAAAAATTTTTATTTATTGATTTAGAGAGAGAAAGAAGGAGACATCAATTAGTTTTTCCACTTACTTATGCATTCATTGGTTGCTCCTTGTATGTGTCCTGATGGGGTTTCAAACCTACAACCTGGGTGTATCAGGATGACGCTCTGAAGAACTGAGCATGTTCCCCTCAGAAAACATGAGATTGAGAATTTCTATAGTAATCGGAGTAACAGACTGAAAGTTCATTGTTCCATTAATAACCTTTAAACGTCACACTATAAATACCTATTTGTTTATTTGTTGGCATAAACAAGTTTGGAATTTTCTGAGATAGATATTTGGTACTTAACACCAATTATAAAAATCACCCAATGGCAAAAAGCCATTGTCAGGAAAGTGGATTACATGTACAATCCCTTTGAATCTAAGCCAGAGGAGTGGTTTAGGTTTTCTGAAATTTAGTATTTGAATGACTAATATACAAGGTTTGTCTGGAAAAACTCCAGCCATTATTAATATAAGCAGAGAATGGTTTGTGTGACATCGATATAACCTGGCAGCGGAGGAAAGTGGACTGGAATGCACATGAATGAACTATGTTGACGTCACTGGACTAGTCAGTGGGGGCACTGATGCCATTGGGTGAGCATGTGTACTGTGTGGCTGTCCCATTCAAAATGACTGAGCAAGTAGAGCAACGAATCTCCATCAGATTTTGTTAAGGTTGAACATTCCTCTGTGGAAACTATTAGGATGACTCAGAAGCCCACAGCTAAGGGGAACTGGTGATTGGCAGCTTCATCATGACAACACTACCGGCTCATGCATCACGTCTTTTACACCATTTTTGGTGAAACATCAAATCATCCAGGTGACTCAGCCTCACTACAACGCAGATTTGGTGCCTTGCGACTTCTGGCTTTTCCCAAAACTAAAATCACCTTTCAGACTGTTGAGGAGATTCAGGAAAATATGACAGGCGATTGGGAGAACTGTGTGAAGTTCCATGGTGCCTACTTTGAAAGGGAACTGAGTTGTCATTGTCCTATGTACAATGTTTCTTGTATATTGTATTTTATTCAGTAAGTGTCTCTATTTTTCACATTACGTGATTGGATACCTTCCGGACAGGCCTCATATACATGTCAGACCCCAAAATAAAAAACAAAATACCTACATATACTTCCTTGAAGGAACACAGCAGATGAAAATTTGTAGACAATTACATTACAGTAGTATGACTTTATCCAAGTTATGTATAAAACAAGACACAAGGAGTAAAGGACTTATGTCACTTTGGTATGTTAAAGCAGTGATTTTCAACTAGTGTGCTGCAAATTTTTAAAAAACATGCAATACCTATTTAGTCAGGGGCACTGACTGTTTTTCCCTTATATTATCAAATAGAAAATTACAACAGCCATCTGGTGTGAATGAATCAAAATGATACCTATTTGTTTGGTCAGATGGGCCAAAAATATATTTTTTGGTGTGCCGCAGCATTTTAGTAGTTACTTTAGGTGTACCATGAGATGAAAAAGGTTAAAATCACTGTGTTGGAGGTGTCGCAGCGAGGGAGTGTCAGAGTTAAGTCTAGGAAGGTGACAAGGCATTTGTTACCAGGCTAAGAGAAAGGCAATCTGTACAGGTTTGCTGGTTAAGAAGAGTATGAAAATATGAAGCTCAAAAGAATGGAAAGAGTTAGAGGTAAGTTTGAAATACCATCTAAATAATTAAACTGAAAATTAATCTGACAGCTAGGCACATATCTGCTTTCTTGACATTAAACACAAAGATTTTTTTAAAAGTTTTTGAGCACAAACTAAAAGCCTAGGCAGTAAACTGAAGCTGGTAAGTTGAATTAGAGTCAATTCATTCTAAAAGGGCATTAGGAAGAGGGTATGGAACTGTGAGGGCAGGAGTAAACAAGTATTTTTTTCCCAGTAGCCTAGGGGACAGGATCTTGTCTGTCTGGTTCATCCTGGTTTGCTCAGTGTCTCTTAGTGAATGTTAGTATGTTTTGAATTAAAGTATTAAGCAATATTTTAATAATCAGAAAAAAATTAAGAAAAATCACAACTTAGTTTCTTTTTTATTAAGATAATGCTTTGATAATCATATCTACAAGTAAGTATTTTTGTTAACCTGAAATTATTATCAGGGTAAACAGAATTTTTGTAGCCCTTCTTATATCTGCTTTAGATTGCATAACCAGTATTTAAAACAGTGCAAATAAATTATATGGATGTTTAGATACAAGCTGAGCAACAAAAATAATATTGGCAATTCCTCTTCCAGGCTTCACATATCTGTTTTTAACTGCTTGCTTCAATTTAGGGAGAACTTCTATAGAAGTATCTCGGGGGGTTAATTTAGGAGAAGGACTTCCACAGAAATGTTCATGTACATTTTTTGGAAATAATAGGCATGATAGTAATGTCCTTGGAAAAAAGTCTTTAATGTCAACATACTCCAAATACATTTTTATGAATATGGTATGCAACTGTTTAATACACATTATAAAACTATTGATTTTAGAAAGTTTCCAACTTTCTAAATACCAAAGAATCCCACATTCTGGCATAAAGTTGAATCATTTTCTATATACTATACCAAAATTAAAATTTACCCGTATTCTAACATTGAGAAATGAGATACAACACCAACATTATAAAGTCTACCTAGAAAAGATTAACAATGACTTTATAGACAATCTTTACTATATATATAACATTTTTTATTTTAGTTTTTGGGACACATTTTAATAACATAATTTATGTATTTAATAATAGAGGCTTATAATGTGGTGGGCAGGATAGATTTGGAGGCTGAAGATCAATGTTCCACCCAGAACTTCCTGGATAAACTAACATTCTATCTCTTGTGCCAGTTTGCACACAGTAAATGTCTGAATGAATAAGCTACATCAACACAGACTTCTTCAGCTGTACATTGGAGATATCACCTGCCACACAGGATATTTGTAAAGAACAAGTATGAGAACTAATGGGTGCTACAGTGCTTTGTTAACTTCAAGACTCTGAGCTAAAATATTTTTAAAGATCTGAGTGAGTAATGTTTGTTATTTTGTAAAAATATCAAGTGTCAAATAAACTCCAGTACTTGGCATTGATGTAGTATTTTATTTAGTTGTTTTTCTGTTAACAAAGATATCATTAACAGCACATTTGTTCAGAGTTCATTTTAAAGGGGAAAAAATGTCTTACAACTTATTAAAAACAACACTATGTAATTCAGGTCGTCAGTGTCCTTTTACTTCCTTTGGTTGTCGTAAGAAATCTTAATTTCAAAAGAAAAGTATTTCACTATAAAAAGGTCTTATGTTCTAAATTCCAATTCAAAACCATTTATAGCATTTATCGTATCGTATGAAAAATATATTTTCTCTCAGGAGACTTTGAATAACTTAAAGGTAAAAAATTGAGTCAAATTCAGCTTTATATCAAGTAACTAGCCTTTGGCTGGTTCTTTGTAGAGGTTAGTGCCTAGTAGACATAGAATGAATGGAGGATATGTGTTGTGTCCAGCAGAGGACCAAAGAGCTGTTATAATTTTGATAGTTTTATAGCGTATGGTCAAAGTGGTAATTTATCAGTAAACTAAAAACAGAATTTTAAAATTCGTATTTTCTATGAGTGAGACTATTTTTAAGGTAGACAGCTGTTTGTTAATGAAAGAATCTGATGCAGGGAGAGTTTGGAGCATGTTATCAGGACAGTAACATGAAAATGACATAGGCGGAAAAAACCAAGAAGTTTTTACTTAAAAATTACTAAGTGGTAGTTTATTCAGTGGTCTCAAATAATAAGAATAAGTAACTTCGCAAAAAGCTTGTTTTCATAATGTTCATTTTTGTGATTTTTAAAATGTTATATTAAGATACCAAGATATTGTAGATGGGAATCAGCCTACGTTAGCTTTGTTTTGTATTGGGGGGGAGAGGTGAACCACATTGGTAGTCTGTATTTGGAAAACATAGTTTATGTTTAAATGATTATTTGTCTAACTTATTGGTATAAAGTAGATATGGCGTTTGCTGATGATTAAGGCTATGTATTAATAAAAAGACATTTGAAACTATATTAGGAAAAAAATGTAACGGTAATTCCAAGGAGCTACATCTAATATTGAAGATAAAAATGACAAGGTTTACAATACAGGGTGGGGCAAAAGTAGGTTTAGAGTTGTTCATATGGAAAACAATACAGTAATTAATAATACAATAAATTGTTTCATGTACTCACAACTGTAAGCCTACTTTTGCCCCACCCTGTATCAGAAAAGGATTTTCATAAATATTTGTTGTAAGTGCCTTATGATAGCTAAAACAGACTTTTCCTATCTTTGCCTTTGTGAAATCTAGTTGCTTGGGAGGCATTCCTTATAAAAAGGTGCTATTAACGTAAAAAGACTGATGCTAGGATCTTAGGAAAACAGCAATCTAAACAATTGACAAAAAAGTTATTTTTATAATCAGGTAGCATTTACCTTGTAGGAAAAGACTTATAGCAATTTACGATTAGGTGTATGTTACTTTCATATGGTGGTGTCAGAAAGCTTGAATCAGGATTGAATAACATTATACATCAGTAAATTTTCCATGATTTGATCAAAGCTCTTTGAAGGAAAATGTTCTTATTAAACATTTATCTGGTGAAGTAAGGCAAACTCTTTAATTGTTCAAGTGTCAAGTAGAAGAATAGTTCTGATATTCTATTTTGTAAAAACAGTTAGCACTTGCATAGCTTTATTCACAGACACACATTTTTGTAGAGAACTACATTTTATTTCCCTCATGCAGTACAATTGTTCTATTTGGCTCTCACTAAGAAAGGAGATAAAAAACAAGCTGATATGTATGGTAAATTGATTCCATTCTAAGTTATAAGTTGTAAAGATATAACATGGTAAGTACTGTTGTATGATTAAGTTCTACTGTATGTTTATGGGGAAAAGAGCTTAAAAGTTTTAGTATCAATATACAGGAAAGCAGAGGGAATTTCCTAACATGGAACTTGGTAGCATATTTGCTTCTTAATATATCAATTATTAATATATTAAAAATGTATTGTTTTTATTAGAAATAAAAGAGCAGTATACAGTTATCTTTTTGTTTAATTAAAGTAAAAACTAGATCCCAACCTCTGCATCATTTCACAACATATTTTCTTAGGTGAATATAATCAGCTACCAGTTTTTACTAGTCTGAGGTACTTGAGGGCTTACTACCTTGGATGACTCAAGGGTACTTCACATTCAAAAATATTTTCAAAATATTTTACAATCCATTTTAAAAGATAATACTCTTATAAGGGAGGTCATGATTAGCCCACTTTCACTGTCAAAAAGATACAGAAAGTTGAAATAAAAGAACTTGTCCTGTACCTCACACTTTTTTCCTATAGTTTCCAAATCATAGAGCCAATAATAATTTAATTAATACAAAACCCAGCAGTGTTAAAGTCATATTTAATGTTGGTTAACTCCTACTTAGTGTCTTATTTAGAATGTAATATTCCAACTTTGGTACACAGAAACATTTCATTCTAATATAAGTTAAACACATTACTTGTCATAGACTGTTCTTTAAAAGTTATTTAAAAAGACAAAAACACAGCACACCTTGAAAAATTTCCTAGCAAAATTTTTAAGTATGTAATTCTCATATAAGGCACTTCCATGCTTTTTCAAATAAGTTTCATAAAGTTTTCATTTTTTTTGTAATCAAGTTTCCATAAGTTATACAGTAATAATGTTATTTCAAGTAAAACTTTATTAAGTATCCAATTTTGGCATAATTTTCTTAAATATCTTCACCTTTGAATAGGATAAAGGATGGGCTTCAAGATCTATGCAGGTTAATCTTAACTAAAAGTACTCTGGATCTACTTTAGATTTAGAGAATTGTTAACGTTTTATCTTGTTCTTGTTCAAGAATCTTGAAATCCTCCAAAGGAAGACTGCTTAAGGCAGTTGGCAAAATGTGTTCAGATGTGCCCTTAGGTAATATGTTATTTGCTTCTAGATTCTTCACCAAACACGTGGCTTTGATCCATCTTCGAGTTGCTCTGCGTTCTTTTTGTAGGCAAGTTTTCATTTTCCTTCTTAAATTTGCTATTTCTTTTTCCAGTTTAATTATCCTCTTTTTTGCCTCCATAGGATTCCTAAAGGCATAACTGTGTTCAAGTAGCACTTGTTGACTATTAATGTTTGATTTTAAATTAGATGGTCCGGTTGGAATACAGCTGTTGTTTTTCTTCAGAAGATTCCGTGACTTCAGTTTCTGGGCCAAATAGAATTAGAGGTTTGAACATAAGTTATGGAATATCATAAATAAATAAATTTTGTCCAGGCTTGTGTAACATTATATAAACTGCTCTTTTAAAAAGGTGACGGGATTAGCTAAAGAACATATATGCTTGACCTACAGACATGGACAATGGTGTGGGTTTTGCCTGAGGGGAGGGGGCTAGGTGGAGAGGAGCTAAGGGGGAAAACCTGGGACAACTGTAATAGCATAAACAATAAAATAAAAAAAATAAAAACTGATTTCAAAAGTTAGAAAACATCTATATAACCATGGACTCAAGTTTCTCAACTGGCTGAATTAACTCCAGCCACCCATTTCTTTTTGTCTTCCCTCTACAGCACAGGTGGCAAACACAAGGCCTGCGGGCTGAATCCAGCCCTCCACCTTGTTTTATCCAGCCGGCACCTTGTTTCCACCAGGTGGCAACGCTGAGCTCTGGCTTAACTGTTAAGGGTAGTTACATTTATAGTCCTAAAATTACATTCGGCCATTTGAAGGCAACCTCGAAGCTGATGTGGCCTCAGGTAAAAATGAGTTTGACACCCCTGCTCTACAGAGAGATACAAACATTGGTCTGGAAATAGACAATGGATTTCCAAGATCTCTTCCAAATAATTGAATGTGATTGTATGGAGACTTTAAATACCCTTTGCAATTTTCTAAGGCCAATATCATGTATTTAGACATTTGGCTTATCTGTGATACCGATTTAATCTCTTTTCTAGGTAAATACTATCCTCTTGATTAATATTTCAGACCTGGGGCCTACTTAATAAAAATATATTTCCAAGTACCAAGCTCCTGAATAGATTTCCTTATTAATTGTTCAGTTACAGCTTCTATTCAAGGATTTAAAATGTGGGCAGACATTTTTGCCCAAATCAGAAACTTGAGAACCATCTTTTTTCTTTTACCACTTTCATTCAATTTGTCAAGTCCTATTAATTCTATATCCTAAATATCTCTATCATGAATCATCTTCTCTCCAGCATTCTTTTGGTTCACAGGCCAGCACTCAATCCACTGAGCCACACCAGCCAGGGCTTCTCCAGCATTCTTAATACAACTTAGTGCTCACATCAGGCCTTTAACATATCTAGCTGGGACGTTTTGATTTCTACCTCATTTTGATTCTCATTAATCCATATTCTGCCACCAGAATAATTTTTCTACCAGATTTGATGTTTCTATACTGGCTGAATTCCTGTTTGCCTCCCCATTATCTAAAGAAAAAGAAATCTTTACATGGCATATTATACCACTTAGGATTTCACCCTATTGTGCCATTCATCATCTTGATTTATACTCCAGCAATACTAAATCATTTGTAGTTCTCAGATTGCATCATAGCCTCATAACTTTGTATCCTTTGTTCATTCAACAAACATTATTGAAACACACAGGAATTTACTTATGAATTCTTGAGGACACAATACTGAACAAATTAGACGGATATGGTTCCTGTCCTCACAAAATCTGTAATTGGTATTTCCTCTGACTAGGGGAATTGGTAGGGATTATTTTTTGATCTTTATATCCTCATCATCTGACTTACATTCTGACATATGTAAAGTTTAGTAAATATTTGTTGAATGAGTATGTGATCAAAATGTTAAAAGGAATACTTCAAATTCGATAAATATTTGAGTGTGCACTATGTACCAGGCAGTAGTTGAGTTGCTGAGAATTCAGAACTCAAAAAGGCAGTTTTTGCCTTTCTGGAGCTTTTCTAATAGTTATGATAACTGGTTTACCACAGTCTCCCCTTCTATTCACATATTAATTCATGTACACTTACAAATTTATCTATCATAAATAACTCAGGAAAAACAGCACTTTTTCCTCTCTGAGAAAAAGTTGCCTGTCCTCCTTTTCAAAGTTAAACTTTCTATTTTTTCATTCTACTGCTTCTTATTTTTCGGTGACCCTGTTTTTATCAATTAGCTTTTTCCTCTCTGATCAGATCTACCTTAACTACATAAAATACTGTTTTAATGTATTCATTCTGAACCTTAATTCTTTTCTCCCTTAGATATGTCACTTGGTAACACTTCATTATTTTCCACTCAGCCCTCAACCCATCAGTTTTTGTTCTGTTAGGTCAAGAACCCTCTCCTAATTTCCAAAATCCAAGGTGAAGCCCAGCCAAAATGCCTGAGCTCTATGAAGTTTTCTGTTAGGTCTCTCTCTTTTTTTGTTTAGTATGGCTCTGGTATTCTTTGGGAACAGTGCTCTTTAAGGACTTAGCACACGTTTTGTACGTCAGCTTAAAATCAGAGCTGAATAATGCTAGATGTTTCATTACTCATTTCTCAGTTTTACAAATGGTTCAGTTTTTATGAATTCCAGTTTAGGAAAATAGTTTGGTCCAGAGAAAGAATATTGGAGTCAGGAGACCTGAGTTCTAATTCTAGCCTGCACCTTTACTGCACAAGAGGAAATTTTGCAACTTTTTTGAGGCCTATCATTTATTAATTTCAATATATTCTGAATTGTTCCATTTTATAAACAACAACAAAAAAAACAGGTTCTAAAAATGGGATTAAAAAAAAAGCAACATTACCTACCACAGACTTTATATGGGTACAAAAATCAAAAATGGTTGGAACAGCATCCATTTTAAGTCGTCGAGTTTGTCCTGTTAGGTCAAAACAGGAGGCTTCAAAGTGCTTTGAACAAAGAAAGGTGTGTTTTCCTGGCACAAAATTTTTGCGCCTGGTTAGGCGAACCCATTCTTTTCTTCTTTTAGGATCCAAAGGAAACCTTAAAAAAAGAAAAAAGGCAACTCAAGTTGCAACTATGACACTTCTGTTTGCACCTAAATGGTTAAGACAAATTTTAAGTGGTGATGATTTAAAGTGTCTTCAATTTATATATAATTAATTTAAATTCCCAATATTCAGAACACTGGAACAGGAACCAATTCATGCAAACTTTTTTAAGTTGTAAAAAAATAATAAAAAACTGACCTGAGTGGTTTTATTTTTCAGGGCTGTGAAAAGAGATTTTTCTTTCTATTCTAATCCTCAACATGGGCAGTAAAAATACACAAGACTAAACTGATCTAGGCCGGGGCCCGGTAGCTCAGTTGGTTAATGTTGCCCACACGCCAAGGTTGCGGGTTTGATCCCTGGTCAGGGCACATACAAGAATCAACCAATGAATGCATAAATAAGTGGAACAACAAATTGATGTTTCTCTCTTTTTCTCTAAAATCAATTTTAAAAAAGCTCACATAGAACCTTATAAACAGGAATAACAATGCATAGATCTGCTGCTGATATACATGGTTAAGACAAATCACTTTATCTACAGATTAAATTTTATCAAGGAAAGCCTGAATAGATTCTGGTATTCCTTCCTCTGTGTTCCTTCATTATTATACTTATCACAATGTTTTGTAATTTTTCCATTTTAATAAATTTCTACTAAAATAAAAATAGATTACAGTTTCCTGAGGACAGGAATCTGTATCTAGTCATCTTTTTATCTTTAACAGAACAGTGCCTTGCAAACAGTAAAGACTCAACAAAAATTTGCTTAATTAAAATGAGACAATATATAAATTAATAACTCACTGTATTATTTTCATATAAACAGCACATATTTTTTAAAAAATGAACCCTTAAGCTATGTCGTATAGTAGAAATCATAACTATTACAAAAAGTAAAATGCTGCTGAAAAGCCCAGAAGGAATGTTCTTCCTTTCATATTTACTTCAAATATAAAATATACTAATAAGTACCCAGTTAAGGAAGAGAAAAATACAAGGAACTCTCTAAAAAATTTAGTGGTTTCTGTGTTAACCAACTTGGAAACATAAGAATCAACATTCACATGTAACAACTTTGAGTTCAACTTTTCTTTAGTTTGACTACTTTAAGTATTAATTATGAACTGGGGAATATTAAAAAAGAACGATTCATGTTGGAAAACTATGTGGCTCTGAAGCCCCAACTGCAGCTTCACTTTGGTTGTATCAGATACCTGAAGTTTGCTCAAATTACCAGCAGGGAGGAGCACAAAGAGATGAAATCCCAGATTTACTGGTTAGAACCCTCCAGTCTTCTGTCCCTATCTCCGCAACCCCAAACATACCCTGATCTGAAAATACTAATATTTGTATGATACTACAGTCCATGTTTTCATATATGTAATCATATTTCATGTTTTCTATATCATTTGAAACCTCTGATCAAGAACTTATCTGTTCTGCTTACCCCTCACTTTTTAATAAAATGTATTCTCATTTCAAAGATCTCTGTTCCAATATTTAATGGTTTGGAAATATTTCCTGTGACCTAAGCTAAAAAATCAAGCTTTAGTTTATAAACCCTAACTTGTTCTTATGAATTTCTTCCCATTGAGGGTTTAATAAAGACTCAGAATAAATTAAGTACTATTATCATTGGATTATCATTTGTATAAGACTCTTCAGAACTATGAAGACTGCTTTTCAGATATTTAACCCTTAGCTCCTTTTAAAACTAGTTCCCTAATTATGAAACCAGTGCCTCAAATTGCACCTTCATTTGACCAAAGTTTATTTCCTTCATTTAAGACTTAATAATTAGGAATCCCATCTTCCTAAAGAAGTTTTTCATGATCAGAAAACTAGTTTAGATGTTCCTATGTGAGTTGGAACTAACATTACTGTATTCTAATTGCTTGCCTTTCTATCTCCACCACTAGATCTTAAATTTCTGCCGGTTAGGAACTTTTTTCCACTACTTTATCCTATTAAGTATTCACTGAACTTTTCTGAGTGAATCAATGAATAAATGAACTAATGGGGTTGGTTTAGCATTACTAAATAATCTTTACATAGAACCTTACAAGCAGGAATAACATTACATTGCTGATGATGTACATGGTTAAGACAAAATCAATTTATCTACAGATTAAATTTTATCAAAGCCTGAATAGATTCTGGTATTCCTTCCTCTGTGTTCAGATATTCAACATTTTCTTAGTTCCTTATGAAACTAGTGCTTAAAATTGAAATTCACTTGGCCAAGGTTTTTAAATCTGTGTTTAAATATAATAATAATAACCAACAATTTTATATTTGATTTTGGATAATGCTTCCACACAGGATCAAACATAATCATGTTTTGTATGTGTTTTTTGGATTTCTCTTAGCATATTCAAAGGCTGGTAGATATAGCCCATAGTTGAATTCAAGTAGTAATAAATCATCCTGTATTTAAAAAATAACACAGTAGTAACAGATTAATATATTTGTCTACACCATAATAGGACCAGGCTTTCAGAAACACTAGATGTTTGGGGGAAAAAAATCACTATTTTAAACAATGCTATTTTGCTTCGGTCTTTAATAAATGGCTGAATGATTCATATTCCAAGCACGGTCCTAGGCACTGTCCCAAGCACTGAACACACAGTTATAAACAAAACTGACCTACTTTTATGGTATCTACCTTCTTATTAAGGGTATACTGTCATGGAGAAGATAGATTCGAACAGCTTGATGCAGTAGAAAAGAGTGACTGAGAACACTCTCTGGAGTCCAATCAAGGTGTCAATCCTGGTTCCTTTACATAATAACTAGGTGACTTTAGGCAAGTTATGCAAACTTTTTAGGGCTTAGTTTTAACATCTATTATATAAAGATACCATCTATAATGCTATCTAGTGAGGTTCTAGAGACTGAATGAGACAATGGGCTAAATGCTTAGCCCAGTGCACAGTAAATACTAAATAAATGCTATTTGTTATTATAAAAGTAATTACAAGTGTCGTGAGTGTTATAAAAGGTTAAGTACAAGGTTAAATGGAACCATAAAACTCAAAGAGCAATCTAGTCAGGGGGCTTTGATAGTAGGAATTAGCTAGGGGAATTAGGGTGGGAATAGCGAAGAATGTTATGACATGAAATGATGCCAGAGAGCCTTCTAAGTTAAAGAATAATTTTGAACTTTTCCCAAAATGGAATTGGTAAGCCATTACAAGGCTTAACTTAGACAGCACATTGTTGACAGATAATGTTTTAATTGGCTGTTAAACACAACCAATATTAAAAATTAAATTATGTAAATTTGTAATAAATTAAAAACAAAGGTGATATTAAAACCCCATTACTTCCTAATCACTTTAGTATTACTCATATTCTTAAAACTATTTGTCTGTTATAGCTGTACAGTATACATGCTACATAGAATAGTGTGGTACTGCACATTTCCTCCCAACTTCATGATCAGCGATGTCATGTTGGTAGCTGGAAACCAGCCAGGGTACATGTATTTATATCGCAGGATTTCATAAAATATTATGAGTCAGGCCTTTCCCCTTTCCCTGGAGATTTTGTTGTTAAACATTTAGCAGCACATCATTGATTACCGAAGAGAAGTTAGGAATACATGAATGGAAGCAGTGAACCAGTTTAGAGGCTGCTGTAATAATCCTACCAAGAGGAAAGGTGAGAAGTCAAGGAAGGATGACATCCCAGTTTCTGGGTAGATGTTTTCATTTACTGAAAAAGGAACTGAAGAGAGACCAGGGAAATACTGAGACACTTGGCCTATAGGTCTGAAACTCATTAGAGATTTGAACTGGAGATAATTGGTTTGGGAGGCATCAAGTAAATGTTACCTGAGACCAGAGGAACAGTTTGAAATCTTTTTTAATAAAAGAGGGAAGACCTAGGTCAGGTATAGAAGAGAAGGGCTAGTAGAGGAGATAGGCCACAACATTAGTGTTAATTCAAAAGTAGAGAGTATTTTGAGGAAATGATCATACACCATGAAAAATGTAGGAGTGACAACTCATGTTAGCAAGAGCAGTTTCAGATTATTGACAAGTACTAGTCAGCATTGGGCTGAGTAACAGATAAGAAAAAGGAGCTGTGGCTAGTGTGGCTCAAGCACCAGCCTGAGAACCAAAAGGTTGCTGGTTCGATTCTTAGTCAGGGCACATCTGGGGTGTGGGCCAGGTCCGCAGATGGGGGGTGTGAGAGGGAACAGATTGATGTTTCTCTCTATCTCTCTCTAAAAATTAACAAACAGAAATCTTTGAAAATATTTTTAAAAAGAAAGAAAAATGGAGATACTTTAGGCAATGTACGTTGTTCATCAGAATACTGAAGTCTACTAATGTCCTATGAGAATAGTATTTAGAATATTTATAAAATAGAAATGTATTTCTATAGTATTACTTTATAACCTAAATTTTTGCATTACACATGAAGATGTTAATTTCATTGGTGCAAATGGTCAAATATGGAAAGGAAGTATACATGCTACTGCATCACTGTGCATCTCTCTCTCTTTTTTTAATGTATTTTTAAAAAACAGTTTATTTTTAGAGAGAAGGGAAGGGAGGGAGGAAGAGAGGGAGAGAAACTTCAATGTGTGGTTGCCTCCCATGTGTCCCTCACTGGGAACCTGGCCCGCAACCCAGGCATGTGCCCTGACTGGCAACCCCTTGGTTCACAGGACCGCGCTCAATCCACTGAGCTACACCAGCCAGGGTGAACTGTGCATCTCTTAAACATTCAATATTACTGGTGTCCTGACTCTTCCCTTTCCCTCATATTCCCAATGAAATGATCAAATACAGTAGTTTCTCCTCAAATATTTCTCAGATCTATCCACTTCTTTTCCACACTCGTTTCCATTTGTACTGTCAGTACCGCTCTAGGCCACTGGGTGGACTCTCCCTTGTTTTAAGACTGGCTCCTGTTTTTTCTGTGTCAACTCTCACCTCTTCTACTCTAGTGCTGGCTGTGCCAGCAAAGAACATTGTGTAGTTCAGTTGACACTGTATCAGAATTTCCCTGTGAAAGAAACAGTAGGTGAATGAACATTCTTTAATAAGTTTCTTTCTCATCAAATTTGTCTCTTGATGATGCTTAACCAGCACTTTCAATAACCCTATTCTCAGACACTTCAGCCAGAGGACTTTTTTGAATATGCACATTTAATCATGACATTCTTTGAAAACCCTCCCAGGCTTCTCAAGTACTAATTGGATAAAATAGAAAGTCTTTAAAGGTGCAAACAGAACCAAATCTATGTCACTGTTTGGTCTCATTTGAAATTTTACATCTTTTGGGAAGTGTTCTCTGACTTTACAAGGCTGAGTCAGGTGTTCCTGAATGTGTTTTCTGTGGCACTTAACTGTAATTATGTTTGTCTTTCTTTCTCATTACACTCTAAACTCCAGGAATATAAGAATTTTCTGGATCCCTAACACGATGTCAGGCAAATAATAACTCGGTACACATTCGATGGAGGAATGAATAAAGTAATACACTTGCATGAAGAAGCTGGAAACAGAAACATCACAAAGATTTTTTTTTAAGTGGCAACCTTTAATAAGGGGGTACATTTAGTTATCATGAGGTAGAGGAAAGGTCAAGGACATAATTTTCTACATTCTAAGACTGTATTAAGTTGTGAATTATATAAAATCAGAACTGTTTGCACTTAACTTTTCTAATGCTTCTTTTCTTCAGCCACATGGCAAGCCCTTACAGAGAAGGTAAATATGTACTTACTGTATTTCGTGTAGTGTTCAAAGTGCTTTCCAGAGTTCTGATTTGAGAGAACTAAATAATTTTTAGTTCTCCAGCAAACGAAGGAGAAAAAAACCACCGAGGTTCTTCTTACTACTGTTCTAGTAAGAACAGAAAGCTTATCTTTTGTACTTTAACTAACATTGCTTAACTCCGTGATTATTATCAATGATGAGTAAATTCCTCCGCAGAGTTCCCTGTCAATGTAGCTGGTAAGAATTACCTGAGTTTACGGTAACAGAGCGGTCTTTTAAAGTGACTGCCGACACGAACAGGAAGATTTCTTATGGCGTCATTAATGTCAAGATCGGTCTAATACACAGAAGTGAAAGAGGAGAAAATTAAAGTATCTCCTGTCACTTTTACAAAGAGGAATCACCGTGCAGAACTTGAATTTCTTTTATAAATTAAGTAAATCCTCCTCGAATGAAGAGAAAAACTGGACAGATTTGAGAAGCACACAAAGGGAAAATAGGATGCTTCGCTGCTACCATGTAGGTAGTTAAGTTTTTACAATTTGCAGAATTCTCCTGTTCCTTTTACACAAGCAATAACTCAAGGTAGCAGCTCGCGTTTCCGTCTCATCCCCCACTCCCTGCCCAGGTTACCTGTGGAAGCTGATGTTAATGTGCTTGTTGTAGGTAGTAGCACAGCCCGCCGCGGCGCAATTGGTCGGCATTTCACTTTCCCCCACATTCGGCGGTGCCGTAAGCCTGTGTTTGAGGCGCTGTCTGCTATACTTCCTGCGGGCAGACTGGGCAAGGGCGGCAGGGGAAAGGCCCACCGAGCTGAGTCGTGGGAGCGGGGTGGAAAGAAGGGGGAATGTATGTCTGTCGGAGGACGGGGGTCAACCTTCCCTTTCTCTTTATTAATATGGCGGACCTAAACCAGCAGATCCGTCAGTGCTAGAGCTCCACTAGCCTTCCGTCGCCTTCACCAACATGGCGGGCCAACCCGACCCCTTACTGGCCCCCAAAAGGGAATGGGACTACTGCGTCTCTGTAGCAGCTGTTTTCGGAGCAATTAAAAAGGAAGATGTATTACCACCCTCCCTCCCCCCATCACTATGATACTCTCTCGAGATGGAGATGAAGAAAATACCCGCCCACCACACCACGCACCCAGATATTCCAATGCCCAGTCTGAGGTGGGCGTGAGCTGTACACTTGAAGGACAAACCCGAAGAGAGGAAAGAAAAACTACAAGTCCCACTGAGAATCACGTTGTGTTAGTAATTATCGCGGTAACTGAGTGTCCTGTTTCCTGCGTGCAGCAGGAAGTGACGTCAATGGCAGAGCCACTTCCACAGTCCATTTCTCGCGAGGCGGAAGAGCCCCGTTAGCGTTGGAGCAAGGGGGCGCTAGGGTAGGGAACTGGGTTGCGACGGTCCGGCAGGAAGAGCTGGGGTGCCGGGAAGTTGGGGAGCAGAGCCCGCTAGGTGTCGGAGTACGGTAAGGCCGCACCTCCCGAGGCTGTTAGAAAAGAAAGGACCCGACGAGGAAGGCGGTTGTCGGGCGGTTCCCGGGACGGAGGGCTAAGGTTGGGGTGGAAGGCGCTGCTCCCGGGATGGCGACGGCAGATCCTTCGGCCCCGGCCTCCAGTGGCTTCTCGCCCAAGGAAGAAGGAGAGCTGGAAGATGGGGAGATCAGCGATGACGATAACAACAGCCAGATACGGAGCCGGAGCAGCAGCAGCAGCAGCGGCTGCGGGCTGTTACCTTATCCGCGGCGAAGGCCTCCTCACCCGGCCCGGGGCGGTGGATCCGGCGGAGGCGGTGGCTCGTCGTCGTCGTCGTCCTCTTCTCAGCAGCAGCTGAGGAATTTCTCACGCTCGCGGCACGCGTCGGAGCGGGGCCACCTCAGGGGACACAGCAGCTACCGACCCAAAGAGCCGTTCAGGTCTCACCAGCCCTCCGTGCGGATGCCTTCGAGTTCCCTGTCCGAAAGCAGCCCCCGGCCGTCCTTCTGGGAACGCAGCCACCTCGCCTTGGACCGTTTCCGCTTTCGAGGCAGGCCGTACCGGGGTGGCAGTCGCTGGAGTCGGGGGCGTGGAGGGGGTGAGCGAGGAGGCAAGCCGGGGGGCAGACCGCCTCTGGGAGGAGGAGCGGGATCCGGATTCAACGGCAGTCAGAGCTGGCGAGAGCCCTCTCCACCTCGGAAGAGTTGTATCCTTAACGTGGCGGTCGGCCCTGGGTGTGTCAGTCAAGTTCCCTTTAACGTCTTTACTCGGTCTGTGCGACGAGTAACTTTTCTGAACCACCAGAGCCGCTTATTTGTTACTGTGTCAGTGTACTTAAGCTGTTCTTTGGCCATTCCCATGTGTCACGCTGTAGTGTTTTTAAAGACTGCTTTATTGGGTACATTGCTTTTTAACTTGACCCTATCATGGTTTGGGGCCACGCTAGTGAATCTAAGAGTTTAAAATCAGATTCGGAGTAATAGCCCGTTTCATTAGCATTTGTTTTTTTTTGCTGGTACAGAAACTGTGTGTGTGAGGTTAACTTGGATTGTTAGAGGGAGAAAACATACATAGTCAAACAATCCGGGGAATACTGTTCTTTTGTCATATTACACTTTGACATTGTAAATTACGGAGTTTCATTAATCATAATACTGCCGTAATTGTGATTTTATTTTTACCTTTATTCTTGCATATTGGTGCTTTTTAAAGTGGGGGGCCATGTATTATATTCACCATCTGTTAATTCATAGGTTTGGAATTCAGATATCTTCTTAGAAAACGTTACCTCCTCTATTTCTTATGTACACTTTTTGGACATTTCATAACTCCTGGTGCTGACAAATGTGGGTCAGAGAAAAGAATAAACTTAACAGCATTTTAATTGTAACATTGGAAGCCACGGGGGTATATGGGAGAGTGGAGATTGTGGGGTTGAGAAGTAAAATAAGAAAAAATCTGATTTTTGTTTCATCTAAACTTATTCTTAGTTGTCTTTAACATTCCTGAGTTTACTTACAATTTATGCCGAAGAAGGCATCATCTAAAGTTTTGCTATTTTGAGATGGATTGGTAGTACTATGTCTTGACTTAATCTGTGATAGCTCCATAAAAGTAGTTTACTAAGCACTTTTATTACTACTTGTAATTTCTATGGTATAATGATCTTTTATTGTATTTATTATGTATGAAATTTACATGATGTAATGATACTTGTTTGGAACACAATCAACATTATTTTTATAGAATACTTAGAGCCATCTTGTCTTTTTCAGATGTCAAGTTATAAAAGGGGTGAGAAATGTTAGGTTTAGGTAAGAAGTAGCAACTTCTGGTGCTATTGCCTTCTAAAAACTCACTTCAGTAATCAAAAGTTGGGTTAAGAGCATTCCAGGGTTGTTTCAGAGAAAATCATATAGGTATTAACTTTTAAATGACAGAGGATGTTCTTGTAATAAAGTTAGAAAATCTGTGCCAAAGATATTTATTAACCAAGGATTTGTTCATTATCAATTCTGAATCTAAAAAACAAAGATATTTAAGCATATGTTGTACATTTTTTAAGAATAGAAAAGAAGAAACTTGTAATTTGTGTTGGAGAGACAAACTTAAATGAATAATTAGGTTAACATAAAAAGTTCATATTGAGGTATGTAAAGTATTATGGGAGCTCAGAATTTTTTCATCTGAAGAAAAAATGATATGAGAGAAGTGGTTGATGAGTGGGTTTGCCTACCTCCTGTCTTTGTTTTCCTTCTGTCCATTCATTCAATACCAATTTGGCCTCTGCCATATACCTTTATTAATCATTAAGTTCATACCTTTTATTAGTAAACAGGCATATGATGTTGTGAAGAAAAAGTACAGGGAGATATCCAGTCTGATTTCTATAGTAACTTAATCAGAAATAGTGTGTTGCTGGGTTTTTTTTTTTTTTCCACAGATGCTGCGTTTAAGAAAAGGCTGCTTGTTTTGATCCTCTGCTCATTGCTTTTCTTGTGAAGTATTGTTAATCCCTGATAGAGGTGGTATTCTTTATAAGAATTCATAAAGGAAAACATAGTTCCCAGCCACTTTTGTATAATGTGAGAAAACAATTTGTAATATGACATGTTATTAATACAAATTCCTTTAAGACCAATATTGTACTCAGTTTAACACTGTACTCATATTTCCATTGTCGATTATTATAATGATACTTTTATTTTATAAATATTGCTTTAAGGAAGAATAAGGGTTTTTCTGTGACTCATTTCCATAATCCAGAAGTGAAGTAGCATAGATACAGGTGGTTGGCGGCTTATTTTTTTAAACCTCTTCTTCTGTAGTGATTTAGGTATGCTAGATGTAGTTGAAAAGAAATAGAATAAACCAAATCCTATCGCTGCTTATTTTAGTACTTATTTTAATTCTCATTCATTTTTAAAAACTTTTGTAAAAAAGTTTTTTATTGGTTTTTAGAGAGAGAGAGAAAGTGATTTGTTATTCCACTTATTTATGCACTCATTGGTTACTTGTATATGCCCTGACTGGGGATTGAACCTGTAACATTGGCACTTTGAGACAGTGCTCTAACCAACTGAGCTACCCAGTCGGGCATTCTCATTCATTTTTAATTTTTCTTAGTGATATACTACACTTTCTCAGTCAGCCTTAGTATATGTCTCTTTTGACTACTGTTTTAAACTTTAAAATCTGATGAGAGTTAAAATATTAGGCCATTGTCTCTCATCAGTAGAAAGTCATTCTGTTTTCATCTGCAGTTGTAAAGGTTGACAGGAAGTTCTTTTTTTAAACTAGGTTTCAGTCAGAAATTGCATTCTGATCAGCTTAAAATTAAATCCTTCAAGTGTTTTGTTTCTAGCTATCCTGTATAGACAGAAGTAGACTTCATTTAGCCTTGAAGATTAGTCAAAGTCATAACTTAATTACTTTTCCTCATTTTTCTGTCCTTTTTTTTATTAATTGTATTGAATCTTTTTCTCTTTACAAATGTTTCCAAGGTTATGTTATTTTTTTTTAATTAATGGGTTTTTTGCCTTTAGATAGCTCCATTGAAAAGTGAAATGTAAATGCAGATAATTACAGGATTTATGTACAAACAATACATAATAGGAGGGCGGGGGAGCAAATAATTCTCTGGCTTCACATAAGAAGTGACATTTGAATTGGGGTCAGTTTGAAGAACAGAAAAACCTAGACCCAAAACTATGCATAAATTGTGTAATTGGAAAGGAAGTACGGGTTAAACCGTTAAGGCATTATACATATGCCATTAAAAGGGTTTTGGACTCTGGTAAGATACAAAAAAAGGAAAGAAGAAATCTGACCGGATTTATATTCTAGATTAGCTGAGCAGGAGTAATTTGTGGGAGAACGCCAAATGTCTATTACCAGACCAAGCTTCTCATAGTACGTAGAACTATGGGTGTATACTAGAACGCTTGAAATAAAAAGAGAAAGTGGCTAAATAAAGCACACTGGAGAGCACCATTCTTGCAGGAGTTGGAGAGAAAGGAGTTATGAAGACCTGAAGGGGGGAAAAAGGGAAACAAGTGAAGAGTGGAGTTGTGGAAGCCAAGAGAGAAGTGGTAAAAAGTGTTTGAAACCATGGTGAATAAACTCAGCCAGCAGAAATCAGATTCCTTTTGGTTGAAGAGTAAGACAGGTAGGTAATGAGAAATTAGGGTTCTTTCAAGAAACCTGGCTCTGAAGAGAAGAGGTGAGAAACCAAAGATTTACCAGAACAGTTTTTCTAGAACTATTAAGATTTTCAATTGTAATACTCGTTTAGTTTCTAAAATACTTGGTAGTGGTTCTCATTCTTGAATTTGTCATTAGGGAAGTTTAAAATCTTTGCAAGTTGATTGTCCTTCAAGTTACTAAACAGCAGAAACATTTGGTAACCATAATACTATATTCTAGCCAGTTCGAATGATCTGTATTAAAACCACAAAAACTACTTGTCTTTTCTTGTTAATTTGTAGGCTGGAAAAGTGAGGTGTAACAATTCTTGTATGTATGAATTGTTTTGAATAAAAGTTGTAGTTTGGAAGTTTGTAGCCATTTCCAAGAAAGAATTTGTGCTGTGTTTATCACTATGTTACAGAAGAAAATAACAAAAGTAATTGGTTTATATATCCTTATCTTGAGGGTAAAATTAGCTTAGAAGATACATTTTGAATACTATTTAAATGTTTTTTTTTAATTATATAATTGCTTTCACTGTGTTACTTATGCTTATGTTGGATTTTAGTATTCTTGATGAGCTCTAAGATTGTCATGCATCAGATTTTTAAGCAAATGTTCCTTATTCATAAATCAGTCAATAATTGTCTGTTCATTTTTATCTCCATTTTTAAAAATTTGAGACATGAGAAGAAACTAAGTAAAAAGAAGAAACTTTCCTCCTGATTATCTGAAGTGTAAATTACCCACATCTGTGACAAACCATTCAGTTTCTCCCCTCTTCCTTCAGAAAGGAGTCTTTAACATCCTCTCATTATGGGCTTTCCTGATCTGCAGAAAGAAGAATGTTACAATCTAACCAGGTGGAATATCTGGATACTACGGGTAATAACTGACAGTAGTGATTTTGTAAGTGGACTATTTATAAGGATATTTGTTAAATTTGAAATATGGGCACAGAATGAAAGTGGGCATTAGCAGCACATATATTAAATGGAATTTAGTAATTTTAAAATATCACTTCATGTTTCTTGAAAAAAAGGGAAACAATTCATCTATAACTTAATATGTTTTTGTTAAAATTAACTGGAAAATTTTTGGAAACTGGTTTCCTTAATATACTGTTCAGCCAAAAGTTTTGGAAGATCGCCATCAAGAAAACAAAATTATTCATCAAAGAATGAAAACTGTGGGGAAGAAACTTTTGAAGATTTACTTTTGAAGTATAAACAAATACAGTTGGAACTAGAGTGCATCAATAAGGATGAAAAACTGGCTTTGAGTAGCAAAGAAGACAATGTGCAGGAAGATCCTAAAACGTTGAACTCTGAGGACCAAACAAGCACTGATACTGTCAGTATTATAAAGGACTCAAGTAAAGAAGTAGCTCCTGAGGAGAAAACACAGGTCAAAACTTTTCAGGCATTTGAATTAAAACCACTCAGGCAAAAATTGACTTTACCAGGAGATAAAAACCGGTTGAAAAAAGTTAAAGATGGAACAAAACTTTCCCTGAAATCTGACACTACTGAATCCAGTCAAGGTAATGGAATGAAACACTCCAATTAAGTAATGAGATTCTTTTTTCTCTAAAGGGGTAACTGTCTATTTTGGTGCTTCGTTGAAATGATTCTAATTTATCTGTGAATTCTTTTTGCACTTTCTACATAGACAGTCAAATTATTGAGTGATGACATTTATATCATTCCATTCTAGTCTTTTTTCTCTCTTTTTTTCTTTTGGCCTTAAATGCTGGTCAGTACTTACAATACAGTGTTCAATGTATGTAATAGCGGGCGCCTTTGTTCCCTAACTTAAAGGGGGTGATTTTGACATTTACCATTAAAAATGGTATTTGTTAGGTTTTTGTAGGTATCCCTTGTTGGGTAAAGGAAGATTTTGTTTCTTTCCTCTGTTGCTTGGTTGAAATTTTCAGCATGAAATGGTTGTTGAAGTTTAACATATCTTTTTTAATTTATTATTGAGAAGAGCATGCATCTAATTTTTCTCCCTTAGTTTATTACTGTAGTGGATTATATTACCAGTAATTCATTTTGTAGCGTGTAACTACCCTTGCATATTTGGGATAAATCTAGCCAGTTCATATTTTTATACATCATGGATTTGGTTTGTTAATTATTTTTTATAAAGATATTATTTATATACAGTAAAATTTATTCCTTTTAAGTGTGTAGGTTTTTGAGTTTTGACAAATGCAGCCACCAGTTAAGATAGGGAAGAGTTCCATTAACTCCTATGGATTCCTCCATGCTACTTTGTAGTCAGTCCCTTACTTCCCAAACCCCTTAGCCCACCTGGTGACTACTGATATCTTTCCTGTCCTTACAGTTTTGTCTTTTCAAGAATGTCATGTAAATGGAATCATACAGTTCATTGCCTTTTGATTCTAGCTGCTTTCACTCAGAATAGTGTATTTGAGATTCATTCATGTGCTTATATATATCAATAATTTATTTTTTATTGCTGAGTGTTCTATTGTACGGCTGTGCTACGGTTTATTCACATCCTAGTTGAGGGACATTTGAGTTCTTGCAGTTTTGGGCAATTTAAAAACTTCAAAAATAGAGGTTTGCTAATGCTTTGTTTAGAATTTTTCATCTGAGTTAAAAGACTGTAATGTTCTACCCTTTTGCTTGCCAAGTTTTAGGATAAGGTTGTGATACTCAAAATGAGTTGAGGAATGGTTTCTTCTTTATTTTCTGGAATATTTGAAGACTGGAATCATTCCTGGGATATTTGGTAAATCTTGCTAGTTAAAGTGTCTGGGCTTGTATGGTGTTTTTTTTCTGGGAATGTTTAAAATTATTGACTGTTCATTCTTTCTATTTCTGGTTAAAGCAGTTTACGTAAAGTATATTTTGTCTAGTAATGTGTCCATTTCCTGTAAGTTGTAAAGTTTATAAAAATTATTCTTAAGAATCCCTTGCCTTTTTAAAATTATCTGTAGCATTTATAAATTGAACCCTTCCCCATTTTTAAATTTCCCCAGAAATAAGTCCATAGCTTTTAAAACTCATTAGTTTTTAGCCTCTCCTATTAGGATCATTTTGGGCTACGAACTTTCTACTTTGGCTGCATCTGTGTACATTTTTAAAAATCAATTCTAAATATCTTCTAATTTTTCTTCTTCTTTGACCTGTAGGCTATTTGAAAGTGTGTTTCTTAACTTCCAAACATGTAGGTTTTCCAGCTGTATTTTTTGTTAGTCATTTCTAAGTCAATTACATTGTCAGAGAACAAGATCTATATAGTACCAATCTTTTGAAATATTTGTATAGACTTGATTTATTGTTTAGCATGTGATTGGTTTTTAGAATTGTACGTGTTTGAAAGAAACATATATATTGTTAGATCAAGCTTTTTATGTTCTTTTATTTTTTGATCTCCTTGATCTATCACTTACTGAGAGGTTTGTTAAAATCTGCCATTATGATAGTGGTTTTCCGGTTTTGCTCTAAGTACTTGGAGGTTGGAGAATTGACTCATCGTTCTCATTATGCTGTAGTGACTGTTTTTATCATTAGTCATGTTTTTTGCCTAAAAAGATATTTTGTCTATATTAATAGCCACTCTTTCTCTTGATAAGTGTATATATATGTATACATATGCCTTGTATATTATTTCTCATTCTTTCAGTCTTTCTATGTCCTTGTGTTTCGGATGTCACTTGTACAGCTGGATTTCATTTGTAATTTAGTCTTTGTCTTTTAAATAGACATACAGTTCATTCACATTTTTTCATGATTACTGATATTTGGATTTATTTTCTTTTGGTCCTTTTTTCTTTCTTGACTCTTGATTTTTTTTTTAATTATAATCTTTTTTTCTTTTACTAGTTTGGAAGTTAGTTATGAAGTTTCTGTTCTCACATTGGTTCCTTTCGGAGTTGTAACATGAATTGTTATCAATGTTAAAATCAATCAAGTCTTTACCCTCTCCCCGATATACAAGGACCAGTATTTATCTAGCTTATCTACTTAACAATTTCTTGGCTCACTCTTTCTTCTATGTCTAGAGTCGCTTATGCTTAAAATACATTTAAAAAAAGTTCCTGTAATGTGTTCGCTGGATGGAAAACTTATTTTCTGTGGCCCTCTTTTAAAGGCAGTTTTCCTAGGTTTAGAATTCTAGATTGGTTAATTATATTCTCTATATACTGGAAATATTTTTGGGTACCATAGTGGATTTTGAGGTCACCTATCTTAATAATTTCTAGTTTGAAGGTAATCTGTCTTCGTTTCCTGGTTGCTTTAAAGGTCCTATTTTTGTCTTTGGGATTGTGTAGTTTATCTACGATGTGTTGATTGTAGTTTTCTTTTTTATTTATCCAGTTTGGAATACATTATGCTTTTTGTTTTTATTGATTCTGAAAAATTATTCTCTCTTAAAATATTATTCCATTCTCTTTTCTGAAACTCTGTATAGATGTATATTAAATCATTTCACTTTATCTTTCATTTCCCTTGATTTCTCTTAAGTTTCCATGTCTATAACTCTGCTACATCCTGGGAAATTTCATTTGCTGTATCTTTCAGTTCTCTGATTCTCTCTTTATCTGTATCTGGTCAGCCTTAAGCCCACCTGTTGATTTTTAAATTTTAGTTACAGGTTTTATATTAGTATTTTATATTTTGTTTTTAAATAACTTGGCTCATTCTTCCTTTCTTCTCTCAGCTTGTTTTTTCAAATGTATCTTTATTTCTTTAAACATGTTAATCATAGGTTTGTTTTGTTTCTCCCCTTTACCTGCTAATTTCCTATATCTGAGGTTTTTGTGGGTCTGATTTGTGATGTTTGCTGTCTGATGGTTCTTGTTTTTGGTACCTTCTTCTCTTGAACACTTAGTGGGGTTTTTTTTGTTTGTTTTAATGAGATGCTTATTTTTCTTTGAACTTTTTGGTGGGAATGTTTTGCCTGGCACAAATCCCCAGAGAGGATTTGCTTTTGCTGCTGCCAGGCACCTAAGTAGACTTTTACTTTTGGGCCACTTTATACTTGAGGTTTTCAGGGTCATATGGTATATAAATTTGGTTGCAAACCTGAGTGGTGACTGATTTTGGTTGCACGTTCTCACGGACTTTTTTTTTTTTCCCTTCTGCAATGAAATACCATGATTCCAGATATGTAGCTTAGAAAAGTGCAACCCAGTGGGATAGAAAAGACACACATAAATATAATAGACTATGATAAAGATTTATGTATGAAAGCCTGCAGTAACACAGAGGAAGGGTGAAAACCCCCCACTTGGATTTAGGAAGTTTCCGTAGTGATGGAAATGTTTGATATGTGTCCTGAAAAATTAGTCTTTTCCACTTGGGAAGTCAGATGAACCAAATGAACAGATGAAGTCACAGATCTTTTCAAGGATATTGGGATTATGGGTGCATTGTGGGCTATATTGTATGTTTCTGGAAGTGGTTGGATATGAATTTATTAAAGGATAGGTGAGATTGGATTATGAAGGACCTTGATTATCTTGCTAAAGAATTTAGATTTTTTAAAAAATCAGGTGCCAGTCAGAATATTTTTAAACAGGAAAATAATGTGGTCAGATGTCTGTTGTAGAAAAATAACTGGCAGCAGTGTGAAGAGTTATTGCGGGAAGACAGAAGAGAATAAAATTTATCTGAATCAATAAGTTATAGTCTTTCTGCTCCTGCATTTTCTTCTCCAATCTTCAGCAGAACTCTCAGCTTTGCAGTCTTAAACATTTAATTGGGTCAGCTTCTCCCCCCATTTTTCTCAACAACTCTTCTAAACCTTCATCATCATTTTTCATGGTTTTTACTCAGCCTTTATCTCTGTTGTCAGCCTATGAGGTTGCCTTCTATTTCAGCTTCCAGCTTTTCACTTCCTGACAGTAAACTTACATCCATACTGATTTCTACTTCAGTTCCTCCACTCAGAGGAAATGGTGACCCTCTTCTTGTTTATGGCCACTTTGTTTTAACCTGTATTCCTGGTTTTAACTTCTCCCACCTTCTCTGGGACCTTGCTCCTTCTCTTTATTTTGACTCATCTTTAACCACTTCCTCTTAATGGATTTATTATAAACATATTTTAGGTCCTGGCTGGTGTGGCTCAGTAGATTGAGCGCCGGCCTGCGAACTGAAAGGTTGTACGTACTTGGGTTGTGGGCCACGTCACCAGGTGGAGGCATGTGAGAGGCAAGTGATCATTGTTTCTCTCTCTCTCTTTCTCCTTTCCTTCCCCTCTGTCCAAAAAATAAATAAATAAAGTATTTACTAAAACATTTTAGTGTTTTATCCCCAAATCTGAACATTCCCTCCTCCCCATTCTGCATTCTCCCTTAACTTGTCTTTTCAACCAGACTTTTGGAAAGAGCCTGTGCTGACTCTTTTCAGTTTACCTTTCATGCTTTCCTAACCCAGCAGTCTCTTTTCTACCCCTACTAGGAGACTGAAACTACTTATGGTAAGGTTACTTTGAGCTAATTGCAAAATTCATTTTTCATTTGTATTCATTTTTTCACTTCCTTCTTTTATTCATTCAAAAGTTAATGGAACACTTTACTGCAGGCTCTTGGAAATACATCAGTGAACAAAACAGACAATTATTTATGCCTTTGTGGGCTTGGATTTTAGAAAGGGAGACAGTGAATAACAGAGAAAGAGAGAAACTATAGAACGGTAAGAAGGATGGGAATAGTGGGTACAGGTTGCAGTATTAATGGGTGATTAGGAATCTTGAATTTAAAGGTGAGATCTAGATAGAGACTTTGAAGATGGTGAGGAAATAGCCAAATGAATATCTAGGGGACGAGGTTTCTAGACAAATAGAATAAATAGCTAGAGCAATGATTTTCTTTTTTTTTAATTTGTATTTTTTCCAGTATCACTTATCCTGTGTATACCCTCCTCCACCTCCACTCACCCTAGAGCAATGATTTTCTAACTGGTCCTATTACCAGCATTACCTGGGAACTTGATAGAAACGCAGACTCTCAGGCCCTACCCCAGATCTACTGAATTAGAAACTCTGGGAATGGCCCCCAGCAATCCGTGAATAATAGGCCTTCTTGTTGATTCTGACACCTGCTAACTTTTCAGAATCACTGAGCTAGAACAACGATTTTCAACCTTTTTCATCTCATGGCACACAAACTAATTACTAAAATTCTGTGGCACACCAAAAATATATTTTTTCATCTGACAAAAAACTAAGTATACTTTTGAATCGTTCACACTGAATGGCTATTTTCAAAATTGATTTGAGAGAGAGAGGTAAAGAAAGAGCGAAACATTTATTTGTTGTTCCACTTATTTATGCATTCATTGGTTGATTCTTATATGTGCCCTGAATGAGGATTGAATCCGTAACCTTGGCATATTGGGATGATGCTCTAACCCACTGAGCTACCCAGCCAGGGCCCAAATGGTTATTGTTGTGTTGGCTGTTGTCATTTTTTTAATTTAACAGTCTAAGGCTAAAGAGGTCAGTGCCCCTGACTAAATAGTCACGTATCGCATGTTTCAAAAATTCCTGCAGCACACTAGTTGAAAATTGCTGAACTAGAATAATGACCCTAAGGCAGAAGGGTACCTCGCATATTTGGGGAATAATGGGGAGGTCTGTACCACTAAACAGAACGAGGGGGATGAATAGTGGGAGAGAAGAGGTCAAAGATGACAGGGATCGATGATATAGGGCCTTGTAAGAACTTTGATTTTTATTCTGAATGAAATGGGAGCTATTACAGGGTCTTGAGCAAAGGACTGGAATTATTTGTTATATATTCTTAAAGGACCACTCTTACCACAATGTTGAAAATAGTCTACAGGGAGTAGACAAATCTATATTCAGTGATTTTTTTTCACTAATCTTGAAATTTGGGGGTTTCTGTGATATCATACAGAAATTTTTTAAAACTTTCTGATTTTCCTTTTTTTAAAAAAAAATTTCCTTTGTAACTTAACTGTTGATGTCCTCAGTGTTCCATTTTTCTAAGGTGTTTTCAATAATTATGGTTTGTAACTACCACCTTTATCTCAATGACTGTCTTTATCTCAGTTTAGGATGCCATGTAATAATTTTTAAAATACTACATGACTGCACAAGACCAATCTTCATTTTGGAAGTATTGAATAAGAAGTGAAATAATCTTATTGTAGAGACACATGACATTGGTAGAATATTGACTAACTGTATGTTTGGTTTTGAACAATAACCTGCTTTTACAATCTTTGCATAAAGTTAGATTTATAGTCTAAAAATTATGGTTTGTGCTTGTCTGTAAGGTAGCATTGTGCCAATAGATTACCTTCTAGCTTAATGGCTACTTGTCTCTCTGTTGCCTTAAAGGGAGGTGTTGCCACCTGTTATAGACAAGATAGAGCCTCATCAACTAATAGGCTTCTCATGTAGGAGAAGAGTTTAGTGCTTTCTATCTATATTTTATTAGAAGCCTGCTTAACTCTTTATTTTTGGTGCATTTTTATCTAATAATTGTTACTATTCTAGTGTTTTCTGATGTATGATCAGTTTTGGTATAATGAGACATAAGCATTCCTAAAAATTACTACACTGCAGAATTGTACAATAAAAACAAGAGGGTTTATGGACAAAATGGAGTTAGAGAAACAACATTCAAAAACTTTGTCAGTGACACATGAAAAAAGATAGGAACCTAATAAAAACGGTAGTGCAGCTTTACAAGTTACATGGGTTTAAAAAAAAAAAAAAGGCTTGAAAAATACTACAATAAATGTCACTTCACCTTGAAAAAGGCCTTAAGTGTGCTTGTGGGAATGGAAGGTTTTCAGCTTATGAATTATTATAAAGTACAACAAGGAAGTTTATCTGAAATTGAACAGTAAACTGTACACCAAATGTAGATGAGTGTGGTTAATAACATATACAGTGAACTGAAGTAGTTGGCAGATGCTCAACGTGTAATGGGGTTCATGTGTTTCCTTCAGGGCTCAGATAACCCCGGGGTGGTTTTCTGCAAATGGTTAGTGTTTCTTGGGGACAAATTGCATTTAAGCAAACATGAAATTTGTGTTATGCTCAAATTATTTTCTAATATATCAGTCACGTTGCAACAAATTCACATTTCCAAAACAATCCTTGTAGCGGAACTGACCTGATACAAAATTTGATGGTTGCCTTCTATTTACCTCATCTAGGGTACTTGTGTAGTAATTTCTCTATTTATTGAATTAATTGCCTACTCTTTTTACCAGTAAGCCTTAAGCAACCAAGTTAGGATGCTTGGAACACTGACAGTTGGTACTTTGGGGGGAAACCTAGGAGTTTAAACCTAGTTGTGTCATCTTGAGGAAGGATTCTCTTAGTTTTTAACTTCATCCGTTTTAGCTACAAAAGTGTATCTCAATGCTGTTGTAAATGTACTGTAATTTTATTGTGTGATTTGTTGAGCCATCATAGATTAGATAATATATGAGTAAGATTTTGTAAATAACTGCATCAGAAATCTGGGCCCAAGGCTAGAATTCTGGAAAAATTGTGTGGATGGATTTAATTTTGTTGCTACTTAACCTACTTCTGCTGATGCTTTTCTACAAAAATAGATGACCATTTCTTTATTGTATAAATCCAATTTAATCTCTACATGTTGAAGTTATTTCATTTAGAGGTCTGAATTAATAATCATCATTATGTTTTATTAATGTGTGAATTATCTATTTGGTAATGAAGCTTTGTTTATCTAGTCTATAAATTTGTTCTTTTTTTTTTTATTTTTTTTAATTTTTTTATTGTTATGCAATTACAGTTGTATGCCTTTTCTCCCCATCCCTCTACCCCACCCCAGGTGAACCCACCTCCCTCCCCCCTCTCCACCCTCCCCCTTGGTTTTGTCCATGTGACCTTTATAGTAGTTCCTGTAATACCCTCTTCCCACTATCCCCGCCCCCACCCCCCACCCCCGCCCTGGCTATTGTTAGATTGTTCTTAACTTCAATGTCTCTGGTTATATTTTGTTTGCTTATAAATTTGTTCTTATTTGAAATAATCATTTTTTAGTTTGGAAGTCATCAAAATTGGCTGGTAACTTATTATTTAATATTTTGAATCACTTGCCTTGTAACTTTTAGAAATGAAGCGGATATGAGAAGTTTGGTCAAATCTTTATTTTCTCTAACAGCATTCTTTTGCTTGAGAGACTGAGAAAATGAGAACTTTAATGAGACCCTTTAAAGTAACCTAAGACATTATGCTGTATTTTAAGTTGAGTGTAGCTGTCATTTAGAGCATTCAAAGTATGCTATTTTATTTTAAAGGACTAGAAGATAAAGAACAGAATTTAACAAGAAGACTGAGTGCTTCAGATATTCTATCTGAAAAGGTAAGATACTGCTGTGTGGAGTTGGATAGCTCTGTAAGACTGATTGTTGTACTGCTCTACTCTGTTCTCGAAAGGGAAATTCTGTCTTGCTTTCCACTAATTTTCTTTCATCATTGCTCTATCTTTATCTGGATATAAGTCTTAAGAATAAGAAAATCTGGAGAGACATCTTGGAATATTTTTCCACTAGGTTCAATTAAATTGTGATTAATTGAAGTGTTATTTATATCTTTAGATGATCCCTTGTTTGTTTTTTTTAAACTTTAAAAATTCATCCAGATTTCTTTTTTCAATTTGGGGGTGGAGTGGGGGAAGTATGCTTTGTGGGAAAGCTTTGGAATTAGTAAAACCTTGACCTGATACCCAGTTCTAGCTCCTCCTCTTAGCTTACTGATCTTGTATAAGCTGTTTATTTAGTCTTTGCTAGCCTCTATTTTTCTTTACAAAAATGAATTTAATGTCATCTGTTCTCTAGGTGGTTGTGAGGTTCCCCAGGATAAAATACAGAGGCACCAAACACTGTGTTTGGCATTTAATAGGCACTTAATAACCCAAGCCTTTTCTTTGTTGAATTAGAGATCTGAAATAGATGCAGTTTATTCAGTTAACATTTCACCTAGTTTTTATGCGTAAATGGTAATGATGCAAAGAGCCTAGGAGCTTTAGGAAAGAGATGGTCTTGAAGTTAAGAAAGATAATATAACAGATACACACATGCATGAAAACACGTGCACACATATTTATATGTTTTTAATATCTTGACAATAATTTAATAAAGTAAGTTGACAATCTGTTTTACAGATAAGGTAAGATTTATATGGGTTCATTAAGTGACTTGCCATAGTTACACGGGTCTTAGGTGTCAAAGCAATGGGTTAAATGAGGTTCAGTGCTCTTCTTCCTGATCAGGAAGCTGCTTTAAACAGCATTTAGTTGCGTAATAGAATCAGTGGTTTCTTTCTTTTATTCTAAAAGGAGTTGCAAAAAAGTAATCAAAGACTATTAAGTCTCAATGGAAAAGTGATGATTAGCTTTAGTTAAACTCTCTAGATCAGCACTGTCCAAAATCTAATAGAATTTTCTACAATAAGGGAAATGTTCTATATCTGTACTCTTCATTGTGGTAGCTATTAACAACATGTGGCTGTTAAGCACTTGAAATGATTAGTGTGGCTGATGAACTAATATATAAATTTTATATTCAATTTTAGTTATATAAATTTAAGTAGCCACATGTGGCTCATTGCTACCATATTGGTCAGTATGGCTCTAGAACTTCTGTACCAAGCAGTAGAATTTGGTATGTTTTTGTGACTCAGGAATCAAAAAGAATCATGTTAATTTTAAATCTCATTTGTTACATATGTTTTCCAACAGTGAAAAGAGTAACTATATCTTGGTTTGGATAAACTGAAGTAATGATAGTTCTTTTAGGGGTTTATAATAGTTCATGTAAGGGTGAAACCAATAGGTATAGGATCCACTGTTTTCTTTATGCTTAAGAATTGGATAATTTAATTGAATTTTAGAAAAAAATGTAATTACAATTCACGCATAAGAAGAAGGTTACTTGATAAGTGGGCTTTAACCTTTTTGAGTCTTAGACTTTTGATTTCTCCTTCCTCCATACATACATTTAAAGGAAAAACATACAATTTTGCATTTAATTTCAAGGGGTGGGGAGGCTGAAGAACCAGACCTCTTTCCTTCTTTCCCCTGCAAATCCATGTACTCCATGTAAAGCTAATTAAGAACCTCTGTTCAGGTTGCTGTTATATTTTAGCTAAAATGTAGAGAATTTAACCTGAACAGTTATCTCAAAAAAGGTAGAGTAAAAAAATCAAGTTATTTTAATTGGAAAAGAGCTTCTCAAATTTCTGCTCTGAATCCGTCTTCCTATTTTAGCTTCCCTGAAGCAAAGCCTTGGATGTTTAAAATACTTTAAACATTTAAACCTTCAGATAAATATCTGTAGGTTTAAAATATACATGTTAAAACATGTTCAAATATAAGTAAATCTTTACATATTTTTTTCTTTCAACACTATAAAATTATAAAATACATAGTTACAAAAGTTTGCAAATTTGCCCTGTCTGAGTGGCTCGGTTGGAGTGATGTCCCATACACCAAAAAGGTTGTGGGTTCAATTTCCGGTCACAGCACATACCTAGATTCGATCCCCAGTTGGGGTATGTTGGAGAGGCAACCAGTTGAAGATTGTCTTTCACATTGATGTTTCCCACTCTCTGTCTCTCTCTCTCTCTCTCTCTCTCTCTCTCTCTCGCGCGCGCTCATTTCCTCTCTAAAAAAATCAATAAACTTACCCTCAGGTGAGGATTAAAATAATCGAAAAGTTTGCAGATTTGAATCTTGACTTTCAATGTACCAGTTCTGTGAATTACTTGTAAGGCGAGTAAATCACATGATAACCATTTCATTCTTCATTCCTTTTCTCTCTTGGATTGGATTTTCTTCTTGAGTTCTCTGGCTTCAGAGTTTTACTCTTTCTTGTTTGGGAAGTCAGGTTAAATGTTAATTTCTAACCCATAACTTTTCCTTTTTTCTGTGTCATCCTGTTTCATCAGTTATACCCTTGCCCTCCAACCCTACACACATATGTACACTCAGATATTCTATTTGCGCTGTAGGCACTAAATCAGGGTCTGGGGCTATGATAGGTAATCAAGTTTCCTTATTTTATTTATATTTGCCATTTAAATATTTGCCTTAAAACTAACTTTAAGTTTTGATGATATAAGAGATTTGACTTGGTGAAATGTTTAAGGTCAAATAGTTTACAGTGCAATGATTTCTTTTTTTAAAGAAACTTGGTGAAGATGAAGAGGAACTATCTGAATTACAACTTCGTCTTTTGGCTCTTCAATCAGCCAGTAAAAAATGGCAACAAAAAGAACAGCAGGTGATGAAAGAAAGCAAAGAAAAGTTGACCAAGACAAAAACTATACAGCAAAAAGTGAAAACCAGTACAAAAACACATTCGGCCAAAAAAGTTAGCACTACAGGTGATCATTTCTGTTAAAGTTTTAAAATTGATTTCAGTTATCAGTATAGTGTCTAGATTTTAATTCAGAGAGTTTTGAGTGTGGAGAATTACAAGGCCTTGAATGGAGGACAATCCTATGTTAACAGAATTGAGGAACAGCTATATATAATATTTAATGATAATGAAAGTAATTTTTAAAGCTCTTGTTTTCTTTTATTCTTTAGAAAATTCTAACTATAATAGATAACGATGTTTATGTATTTATCATTTAAAGCTAAGCAAGCATTGAGGAAGCAGCAAACAAAGGCATGGAAGAAACTACAACAGCAGAAAGAACAGGAAAGACAGAAAGAAGAAGATCTGCGAAAACAAGCAGAAGAAGAAGAGAGAAGGAAAAGAGAGGAAGAAATCAGAAAAATTCGAGATCTCTCAAATCAGGAAGAGCAGTACAATCGATTTATGAAATTGGTTGGTGGAAAGAGGCGGTCAAGAAGTAAAGTAAGGGTGTCAACAATAAAAAAAACTAAAAATGAAAGGAGTGCAGAAATGTAAAATCAAAATATTCAAATTTAAGTTTCTATCATATTTCATAAATTCAGTCAACTAAGAAACAAATTTCTTGTGTTTGATACAGCTTGTTATGTAAATAACTCTTGGGAGAAGGAAAGGTAAGTTATAATTGAATGAGTCTTTTATAGTTATAAATATTAAAAATAAATTTATGCTTAGCAAATCCTATATTTAGCTTTTCATCATTTTCTAGTTAGAAGAAAGTAGGATCACTAAATTGTAGTGAGCACTTACTCTAAAAATGGCTGTATAAAAGGGTAGAATTTTATTCATTTTTCATTACTTAGTAATGTAGAGTTAGAAGTGTCATGATTAATTAGTATAGACCATTTTAAATAAAGTTATGTAGTAACAGACTTAGTGGCTATTTAGTTATCAAGCATTTGTGAGCCTTTAGTATGTATAAATCATTGATAATGACTGAATGACTCATTGTCTCTCTTATGGATGGTGGCAGGCACTATATTGGAAATTTAATATTAATCAAGTGCTATTAACAGTGATAATTTTTAGAATCTGTGCTTTGAGGCTACACTTGTGAATGTACGAATGAAGAAAGGGGGATCTTAAGAGCTCTTTAATTCTAGGGAGTCAGGAGTTTCATTTTCTTATGCAAGGAATTTATAAATATTCCTACTTTGAACTCCAAAAATCACTTCGATAGAATCCTCTTTTAGAAAAAAGCATTGTATTTGCTTATGACTCATATCCATCTGTGTAAGTTTTGCTAGTTCTTAGTTTGTTATAAACCCTCTATGTGAGTGAAACATTATAAGAGTACAAAAAGAAAATATGCAAACACGTTAACCAAGAATTTCTAGTTTTCTGCTATTGATAATTTATAAAATATTTATGGATTTTTTGAAATAATCTAAATATAGTTTTGATGACATAACACTTGGATTTATTCATCTAATTTTTTAAACAGAGAGAGGCCATAAGTATTCAAGATTTTGGTGTCATTTTGTAGTAGAGGAATAAGTGATTATTTAGTAGCTCAGCTAACTATGGAGGATTTCATCTTTATAGATAGTCCTTGCTAGCTTCTGTTTCCTGTCTGACAGTTATCAGCCACCTGTTGTGTACATTGAATTTTCCAAATCAAATGTGATAGGCAGGTCTAACTGGATTACTGTGAGTTTTGATACTGTTTCTTTAGAAAATGGCTACTAATTGTTCCATACTTTCTAGCCTGAGAATAGACTAAGAAAATGCTGTGAAACTAAACATCCTGTGTAATTAGTCTTCAGATCCTGACCTGAGACGATCCTTGGATAAGCAATCTACTGATGGTGGAGGAGGCATCTATCAATATGATAACTATGAGGAAGTTGCTATGGACACAGATAGTGAAACCAATTCTCCAGGTATGAGTTAAAACTTAAAACATTGGCATGTTCATAACTATTGAATAGAAAATGGTCATGAAGCTCCCCAAATCCTTGAAAGAAATGTGTAATTAATGTGAGATTTGTTAGTAGATTATTTAACCATAGACATTATTTGGTGTTGTAACTACTTGGAGAGCAAATCTCAAATTGTAATATTAACCTTTATTTCCAAGTGTTTCTTATAAGTAGCATTTAAATAGAAAGGCATGCATAAACTCTTAACTATTTGATCTAAAAAGTGAAGATTTTAAAAGCAGATGAGAATAGTACTTTTAAAAAATGAACAAAGCTTTGACCTCTTACGTATCTTTATATCAAGATATTTTGGATTTTAGTCAAAAGGATCTTTCTTGCTTTTAGACTTCCTTCTTCCTCCTTCCAGTGATGATACTTTGTAGGAATTTGGAGACGGAAGGTGATATTAGTGCCGTCTCAGGGAAGACTGGTTAGAATGGTCAGGATTGTACCTCACTTAGATTGCATATTCCAAGATGTGACAGTAACCTGGAGAGCTAGAGACTTGCTTTAGTTGTTATTCAGGGTGATTGGCTCTGAGATACCTATTCTCAGTAATTAAAACGCATGGGACTGAGGCAGACAACCAAATGCAGTTGACATTCAGAACTGGAAGACTTACTTAAAAGACCATACAATCTGTATAGTTCTCCCTGTGGCTATATTGTCTACTAGATCTACTAGTCTAGTCTAGTAGATCTAGTATGTGTAGTCTAGTATGTCTACTAGGATTCTAGATCAAACTAGAATCCTATTTTAGTATGTGTAGACCAGAGACAAGACAAAAATCTTTGATTTGGGTAATGTTTGTTGTTTTTAAGCTCACATCTGATAATCTTGTATTTTGTTTTCATAATTTAACTCTCTTTGGTCAGTCTTTTGTTTTCTTATTTCTAAGTTCTTAGAGCTGATTTATAGTAGTTCCCAAGTATTGACAATATTATTAGTACTCTATATTTCCATATAACAACATTATGATCTATACTTTTAAAAGAATTTTGTAAAAATATTATACAGAGGATATATTCTGTACTCTGTCAGATTTTAACTTTTTCATATTCACTAGAGATATTTGTGTTTTTGAGAAGTAAAATGTTCTAAATGCCAGTGTCTGTTGAAACGGTATCAGGGCCAAAAGTTAACCCCATGCACGTCATGTGGGTAATATCCATATTGACTTGAGACAGCTGGGACAAAGGAGGAGCATTAGATTTCTCTAAGGTTATATAATTATTGGGTAGCAAGAGTAGTCTGAATCTGCCGTATATTGAAACCACTGAAGGTAAAATGCACGTTTATTTTTTTCTACTACCAAAGAAAACTTACTAACAATTTAACTGAGATACATTAGTAACTATTTAAGAATTATTAAAATGTGGAATTCAGGCCAAGATGGAGGAATAGGTAGAAACGCTATACTTCCTTGCTCAACCAAAAGAAAGATAACAACCAATTTAAAAACAAAAAGCAATCAGAACTGCCAGAAAATCAAACTGCATGGAACTCTGACAACCAAGGAGTTAAAGAAACATTCATCCAGACCAGTAGGAGGGAGGGGTGGTTACGGGCTGGTGGGGCAAGGAGAGAGACCGTGTGGGCTAGGTGGGGGCTGGTTGACCAAGAAACTAAAGACTCAAAACCTCTGGCTGTAAAAATCTGTGGGGGTTGTGAAGACGGGAGAAACTTCCAGTCTCACAGGAGAGTCCGTTGGAGAGGACCACAGGATCCTAGAAGGGCACAGTCCACTTGCGGGAAGCCAGGGAAGTGATGGAAAGTGGGGCTAGAGCAGAGTGAGGGGCATTATTCCCTCTCTGACTCCTGCCCTACAGACAGTGCCACAGTGCAGCAAACAGGGTTGCCCCGCAGTCGGGAATACCTAAGGTTCCATCCCGTACAACGTAACAGGTGTGCCCAGATGAAAGAAATGTGGCCCAAATGAAAGAATGAATCAAAACTCCAGAAAAAGAGCTGAGCAATGAGGAGATACACAACCCGTCAGATGCAGAGTTCAAAACACTGGTAATCAGGATGTTTACAGAAATGAAGGAAGAAGTGAAGGCTATACAAAGTGAAATAAAGAAAAATATACAAAGAACCAACAGTGAAGGGAAGGAAACTGGGACTCAAATCAAAAATTTGAAACAGAAGAAAGAAATAAACATCCAACTGGAACAGAATGAAGAAACTAATTTAAAAAAATGAGGAGGGGTTTAGGAACCTCTGGGCCAACCTTAGGGGGGGTGTAGGGCGGAGGGGAATAAAGGGGAGAAAAGAATGGGAGAACTGTAATAGCATAATCAATAAAATACTTTAAAAAATTAAGAGAATTATTAAAATGTGAAAAGTGTACAATATTGATTAAACACAGTAGGTAATTCTTTTCATTTCTAGTCCTTTCTACTTTCTACACACGTTAAATAGTTCATTTCTTTACTTTCTTTGTTCCGCTTGAAGGGTAGAATGGAGTCACCACTGTTTTCCTTTAGTTAAGGCACTATAGTTCAGGGGAATTTTTTGTTTTGTTACTTAAAAAGTATATTTGTAAGAAAAATATGTTTTGAGCCTTTCCTGCTATATTCCATTTTCATCATTAGGAATAATATCAGCTAAAGTTGATAGCTGACTTAGTGATGACATAGAGATAATTTTAAGTAGGTGGAAGTGGTCTCTTGGAGGTAAAGATTTTATTAGAGATTAATGAAGTCTAATTTGCACTCTACCTAGATACGTTTGTATTTCTCCAGACATACCATACATTTAGTTTATGTTGAAATATTTCTGTTAGTAAACTCTTGCCAAATTTTTTTTCAGCTCCTTCACCAGTGCAGCCACCATTCTTCACCGAATGTTCATTGGGTTATTTTTCTTCAGCGCCATCTATTTCTTTGCCTCCACCACCTCAGGTTACTGTAAGTGAGAATTGATATTATTTCTAAGAAAATTGTATTGCTTTGTATCATTTCTAATGTGTTTTGAAAAATTGGCATGTAATGTAATTAACGAATGGTTAGGTTTGAAGAGAGCTTAAAAAAAAAAAAAACAATTGTTTACCAAAACCAATAGCTGTGAAACCTATGGACTAACTAAGCAGTTGATTATTTACTGGCAGGCTATCATTTGGTGTATTTTTTTTTTAAAGAAAAAAAAGGATGTTGTGGAATCACAAAGTCAAAGTTATTTCTGGATTGAGAGGTCCTAGAGACCAGACTGGATCTTCGTCAGTAGGTTAGAGGGAATCTTGCCGTTTCACAGTTCCTAGGTAGACATCTGGTGTCCTGCTAGGAAGTTTAAGATGAGGGGAATATTAGAGCAGAGAGTGAGAGAGAAAACATTTTTCTTTCTTCCTTGAACTGTTTTAAATGTGAAGAGTAACACTGGAAGGTCTTTGAAGCAAAAGTATATTTAAATTTAGAAATTTGGGTAAAATTAGTTTTCTTTGTAAGATACTCTCTAACAAGCTATTTCACAAAAATTTAAAAGGGTAATGGTAAGTCTTCCTGACATTTATTATTTGTTAAAATACTCTGGACTATCCATTTTCCAGAATTCCTGGTTCCTAATCGTTTTATTTTTACGTAAATATCATGTTCTCAGTTTTTCAATATATTGTTTTCAAGTAGTCATCTAGAGGAATAGACCTTATAAAATTTGATTTTTTTTGATTTCTAAATAGAGATAAGAATGGGAATGGAGAAATTTGTATAATTATCTTGAAGTTTGGAAATTAAATGTTTCAGATACTGATTTTATTTTTACAAAAATTATACTTTTCATGGCTGAATGTTGAATTCTGGGAGAGTTTTTGAGGTTTACAATATATGTAAGCTTACAGCTAAAATAATAACCTAAAGCTTACCTTTTGCTTATTTAATGATGCTCCACAGATAAACATTTGGAATTGGTAAAATTTGCATTGTAATTACTTTTTCTTTTTAAAAAATAACTAGTCTCTGCCACATTTGAGCCAGCCTTATGTGGAAGGTTTGTGTGTTTCTCTGGAACCTCTACCTCCTGTACCACCTTTACCACCTCTTCCACCTGAAGATCCAGAACAGCCTCCAAAACCACCTTTTGCAGATGAGGAAGAGGAGGAAGAAATGCTGCTTAGAGAAGAACTACTTAAATCTCTAGCCAATAAAAGAGCTTTTAAACCAGAGGTAATTTAGATACCTGAACCACTAGATGGTGCTCATGAGCTTAAGTTTTAGGTTGGAGTACTCTTCTCTGCCTATTTGTAATTTTGGGGGGGCTTTCATAAAGTAGGGATAAGTCTGGCACTCATTTGCTCAAGATATTTAAAGATGACAGATTTCTTTCTTTTCTTTTCTCTTCTTTTCTCTTTTCTTTTTTCTTTTCACATTTGTCTCTCCCCTATTTAGGAAACATCCAGTAACAGTGACCCACCTTCACCTCCAGCTCTGAACAGTTCACAGACAGTGCCAAGATGCAATCTTTCAATAGTCAGTATTAATACAGTATCTCAGCCTAGGATACAGAATCCAAAGTTTCACAGAGGACCTCGTCTTCCACGAACTGTCATCTCGGTAAAAACAAATGAAAAATTTAATCCTATTTTTATTCAAACAGGCTGTGAGAAATTCGTATGCAGTTTCACTGTCTTGTTCCCTACCTTCTTGTTCATCTATGTTTACATATACACTCATATGTAAATACAAATGTATTTTTTACTAATAGTGTAATAGGAGAAGTTTCTTCATGTACAGAAGGGTAGGGTTTATGATAATGTTAGGGGGGAAGCATTATTATATTCATCAGAATAGTATGGTTTTCACTGCCATTTCCTCAAGTTTTTTCTATAGAAATTGGTCCATTCAGACTTTCTGTCTATTCTATAGTTAATATTAGCAAAGTATATATTTTTATCCTCCCCATCTTTATTTAGACTTTGCTCATATTTTTCCAATTAATAACTATATTATAAGAATTTATGATGTTTATTAAGATGAAATGACAGTATATTTTGGTCTTATTTTCTAATGGCTTCAAAGTAAAATATATAAATGGGAAAAAGTGAAGTTGAAATCTTGCCTCTGTTAAGCAAATCAAGTTTGCTTAACCTTTATATATAACTGCAAAAGCCAAAAGGTTTTAAAAAATTATTTAGAATTATTTTTACCTTGGTTTTAAGAGCTAATTTAAGATAACATTATGGTTCTTTATAGAAAGTTGGATAAAATAAAACAATATAGAAGGTGATAATAATGGTGTTTTTAAAGACTGAGGATATTTAATATTGTATGTTTTTGGCATATAACCAGTATTGCTAGAGTGGGACAAAGTCAGTTATGCACTATAACTAGAACAAACCATACACTGTGTATTTGGAGTCTGTTATTTTTATGAATTGAAATTTAGATAGGTTAAGTGACTTGTTCAAGGTCATGCAGCTAAGAGTCGTAGGACCAAGAGAAGAATAGAGGTACTTTTGTCATTAAGAGTAACAAATATATTGCCTTTGCAGCTTCCAAAGCATAAATCAGTGGTTGTAACACTGAATGATTCAGATGACAGTGAATCTGATGGAGAGGCTTCCAAGTCAACAAATAGTGTTTTTGGTGGATTGGAGTCCATGATTAAAGAAGCAAGACGAACTGCCGAGGTGAGTGCAGTAATGAAAGATAAAAAGAAAGATAATTTATTGACAATCATTGAAGTTTATTTTTCCAGAAAATTAGACCTCTTAAAGGTATTCATTTTTAATGTATTAGATTGTGGATATATTTTAAGTATTTGTATTATTTGGACTTATATAATGAAGCATGTATAAATTGAGATGTATTTAGCTGTTGATCCTCTTTATTTTTGTTTCCAATTAATTAGTCCTGTTTTCAAATAGTAGATAATTGTTTTTCTATATACTAAGCAAATTTACTATTGTGAAATTGTGTTATATTACCCGAAAACAGTTTTTATTAAAATACATGATCTAAGTGCAACTTCTATCCCTATTCTTACTGCCATAGTTGTTCAGCTATGATTTAGTTCAATTATTTTCAAATTGTAGGTCCTGACAGCTTAGTAGATTATATAATTAATTTTCTGGTTAACAGCTAGCTGGGAAGGGTGAACTGGGTAAAGGGAGTCAAATATATATGGTAGCAAAAGGAAACCAGACTTAGGGTGGTGAGCATACACTAGACCAGGGGTGTCAAACTCATTTTCTCCGGGGGCCACATCAGCCTTGCAGTTGCCTTCCAAGGGCCGAATGTAATTTTAAGATTGTATAAATTTAACTACTCCTTAACTAGGGTCAAGGAGCGCGGCATTGCTGCCTGGCAGAAACAAGGTGCTAGGTCGGGTATAACAAGGTGGAGGGCTGGATTCAGCCCTCGGGCCTTGTGTTTGCCAACTGTGCACTAGAGTATGCAGATGTCAAATTATAATGTTGTAATCTGGAAATGGTATGTTACTAACGAGTGTTACCCCAATAAATTTAATGTCAAAAAGAAATAGAAATTCATGAAAATAGTTAAAGTGCACCCTAGGTTGCAATGTACATCTTGGTGTGGAATAAGGAAAGCTATTGATCTGGTTGACTTGAAATGTTTTCTAGCAAGCGTCAAAACCGAAAGTACCTCCAAAATCTGAAAAAGAAAATGATCCCATGCGAACACCTGAAGCTTTGCCTGAAGAAAAGAAGATTGAATATCGATTGTTAAAGGAAGAGATTGCTAAGTAAGTGGCATTTTATGTAATAAGCTTTAAAGGTATGTGCTGTTTTCAGTACTTAACTAAGTCAGTCTACAGTTGATTGGCATTGGGAAATGAATAGTGATTTTATTCAAGATGTAGAGTTAGTGTCTTTATAATTCACACAGGAGGGGGAGCCAGATGATCATCTATAGACTTGAATACAGTGATACATTGAGATCAAAACAGCTTAACAAAAGAGAAAAGCTAATATAAAGGAGAGCTACACTATCAGCTTTTTTGCCCCAAAGATTTTGTTATTTACTTTTAGAGAGGGGAAGGGAGGGTTAAACAGGGAGAAAAACATTGATCGGTTGCCTCTGGAACACACCTGAATTTGGGGGCTGAACCCGTAACCCAGACACTCGTCCTGACTGGGAGTCGAACTGGCAACCTTTTGCTTTGCGGAAGTACGCCCAACCAGCTTAGCCACAATGGGCAGGGCTACAATATCTGCTTTGAAAGGAAACTTGGATCATGCATATTGGTCATCATTATTATTAGTTAATATGATTAGTATTTTTACTTTACGTTATGAAATAGAATACATCTTCAAAGAAAATAATTTCAGTTTATTCTTTGGTGTAATTCATCCATCTTTATTATTTTAGTCGGGAAAAACAGCGTTTGATTAAATCAGATCAGCTGAAGACAAATTCATCATCCCCAGCACACTCGGATGTGGAAATTGATGGGATTGGCAGAATAGCGATGGTTACTAAGCAGGTTTCAGATGCAGAAGCAAAACTTAAAAAACATAGGTGAGCCTCATTATCTGATTAAATACTGCATGTATCTAATGCTCCTATGTTAGATGGATATCTCTGGTGTATGTCGATACTAAGTACATGATATGATTAAAAATTCTTTTACTTGGTAGAACTTTATGAGGTTACCATTTTGGTGAATTACATATTTACACTAAGTAATAGTACTAATGTTTAAATAAAAATATCAAAACTTTAAAGGAGTTTTTCCCCTTCAGATTTATACATGGTTTATTCATTGCTTATAAACATTTATGAAACTTACTCAGAATTTTCTTTAAAACTTCTGGCATGATCTTTGAAATACCTTCTTTGAAGGCATATTTTTATTGTAAGTGGTGGACTTGGCTTTTGGAAATAGTTATTACTTAGTCTATTTAATAAGACACATGGTCAGATAAGGTGTTATTTTAAAGTATTAATATAAAGTTAGGGGTCATAAATGTCTTACATGTTTTGTGAAATTACTGTATTGTTCAAGTGGTGTTTCAGAATTTTGAGAACATGTATAAAACCTCACAAGATAAATATGTTGAATAATAGAATCTATTTGAAATCATTGGTATATTTTGGGGTTATTTTATTGGGGTATAACTGACATGTAATGTAGTTTTGAGTGTACAACATAAGGATTTGATATTTGTATGTATTGTGAAATGGTTACCACAGTAAGTCTAACATAACATCCATCCCCATACATAGTTACAACATTTTTTTGTGATGAGAGCCACTACCATGTGTTTGATGGAAATAGTTACAACATTTATGGTTGTATCTTTTTTTTCCACTCCAAACACTCTGGTATCATTAGTTGATGAAGAGCAAAATGGTTTTAGATAACGTCAACATTCCTGAGCTTTGTTCTGCCATTGCAAGTCCCCTTTTAGGTTTTATAAATATGAGGGGGAGGTTCTGTGCAAACATGGTAAGACGTTCCCTGTGCTATGTTTGTAACTTACCAATTCTTAACATAACATTTAAATCTTGGTAGTAAAAAAATGATTACAGTGATTAATTAATTTGTTGAAAAATCATCAACAATAATGTATAAACAGTTTAATTATTTCTAAAACAAGCTTTAAAAGTTTATCTGTCTGTAGTTAATTAAGGAAAAAAGGTGGAAATTTATAGCCTCATTTCTAACATTACAGCCACCATGATATTTTTAAAAGTTTACAAAAGTGTCTTCAGCTTTGAATTATATTTGTCTGTGCTGTCATATTTTATTACTTCTAGTATGTGCCATTATTTTATACATTACTGAGAAAAAAAACATGCTTCTAGCTAAACTATGATACGCAATAATGTTGAGACATATCCTGATAATTGGAGATCTGAAAAATGTGCTTTATAGTTGAAATACTTGTAATGACTATCAACTTCTAAAATTATCAATGAGAAGTGGTTTGTTTTAAAAGTAGGAGATTAAGTTAAATTTATTTAGATTCTGTTTCTTTAGTAACTTAACAAATGAAAAGTTTGTAAAAAATTATTTGTCTTTCTACTCTCCTATCATATAATCTCTGTGTTTATGATTCATTCTAGGAAAGCTTTTATTGATGGATTGATTGATTTTTAGAGAGAGAAATATCAATTTGTTGTTTATGCATTCATTGGTTGATTCTTATATGTTCCCTGACCAGACTTTGAACCCTAACCTTGGTATATAGGGACAACACTATAACCAACTGAGCTTACTCAGCCAGAGCTTATGATTCATTCTAGATGTCAGTTGTGAGTGTTGAAGTATATCTTTCTGGAATGGAGATCACATGGAGGGTTATCAACAGGGGAGTGGGAGAGGGAGAGAGGGGGAAAAGGTACAGAGAATAAGTAGCATAAATGGTAGGTAGAAAATAGACGGGGAGGGTAAGAATAGTATAGGAAATATAGAAGCCAAAGAACTTATATGTATGACCCATGGACATGAACTATAGTGGGTGAATGTGGGAAGGAGGGGGTGGGCAGGATGGAGTGGAGTGAAGGGGGGGAAATGGGACAACTGTAATAGCATAATCAATAAATATATTTTTTAAAAAAGAAATATATCTGGGAAGGTTACTTTTTCTTTTTCTTTTTCTTTTTTAACCATAATACAGTCATACCTCGGTAATTGTCAGCTTTAGAACTTGTCAAACCCTGTACTCATCGCATTTTGATGAGAAAAAAAAAAGTTTCTGCACCCGGCACTTTCTTGGGACTCATTGCACTTGCTAGAATTTGTGTGAGTCATGCTGCCGCCCCACAAGAGAAAATGCTTCATTGTTTGGTACTTGTTGGATTCATCACAAGTTCCGGAATGAATTGATGATGAGTACCGAAGTATCATTGTATTTAATAGTTGGAAAAATGAAAGTTTATATCCATAAACTTGTCTTTTGTCTTGTTTTACTTATCAGTTCCAAACTTTACATCTGTATGTTGTTTAAAAATTAGTCTTCCCTTTCTCTTTCCTTGCCTTGCATTAGATTAAGTGAGTTAGATATTTGTAAGTTAATTAAACATGCTTGATTATGTTTATTAGATATTTATTAGCATTATAAATGAAGCTAAACATAACAGTTTTCTGCCTTAAGTCCTCAGTTTTCCAAAGTCTCATAGGGTCAGATTCCACCAACATTAAACATTTATTATTAACAACTTTTCAACTGTAATTCACAGTACTTAGATTTAAATGATTTTTTAAAAAATTAGACCCATTTACTTTTATAAGATGGAACAGTGTGTATTTGAATACCTGTGTGATTGATGAATATGAAAATATTCATCACTTGTATTTCATAAATATATTTTAAAAAATGAGTTACTGCTTCGTAAACTTTATTCTGGTGATGTTAGTCTACCAGTTTAGAAAAATATTAATGAGAATTGTTACTTTTCAAATAGGATTCTCTTGATGAAAGATGAATCTGTTTTAAAGAATCTAGTACAGCAAGAAGCTAAGAAGAAAGAGTCTGTTCGAAATGCTGAAACAAAGATTGCAAAACTTACAGAACAGCTTCAAGCAACAGAGAAAATTCTCAGCGTCAACAAAATGTTTTTGAAGAAGCTTCAGGAACAAGTAATGTTCTTTTTTTAAATAAAAATATCGTAGTCTTATGTTTACTACACATTTTTTATGGGCCAAATTTTTAATAAAATAATTTTCTCCCTTGAGTCATAATACTGGAATGTTTCTATTTTTAGTTGAATACTCTAAATTGGCTGCTGTGTTAAGAAGTTACTCCCTCTTCTAAGGTTTACATTTACATTTTCAGAATTATTCTATATTTTCAGATTCACAAAGTACAGCAACGTGTTACAGTTAAAAAAGCTTTGACTCTAAAATATGGAGAAGAGCTTGCTCGGGCAAAGGCAGTGGCTAGTAAAGAAATAGGAAAACGTAAACTGGAACAAGATCTCCTTGGAGTAAGTTGTTTGTAGAAATATTTTATTTTTGTCAAGCAGAAGGTTTTCATGATAGTTTTAAGAGTAAGAGGTATAAGAGATAATTCAAGTTTTCTCATTAAAGCTTTGTTTTTAAATGACATCCGTGTTTTTGGAACCTTGTTTGTTTATTATGTACTGACTTTGTTTTTTGTTTTTTGTAGATCATAGATTAACTATCAAAACTGTTGGATACTTGTAAAACTCTGTTTATTCTTGTTATTTAGTTTTATAATGTTGGCATTGTATCAGGGATAGCACATTTACCTTACCAAAAATTGTTTATAAAATCATAGCAATATAAAATATTTATATCGTTATTTCCCCCAGCCAAACAAAATAATGAGACTGGACAATTCTCCAGTATCAAGTCCAAGAAAGCATTCAGCAGAACTAATTGCTATGGAAAAAAGACGATTACAAAAGCTAGAATATGAATATGCCCTGAAAATTCAAAAACTAAAAGAAGCTCGGGCCCTTAAAGCAAAGGAACAACAAAATATTGCTCCAGTTGTGGAAGAGGAACCTGAATTTTCTTTACCTCAACCCTCACTTCATGATCTGACTCAAGATAAATTAATTCTGGACACTGAGGAAAATGATGTGGATGATGAGATTTTGTCTGGTTCAAATAGAGAACGAAGAAGATCCTTCTTAGAATCCAATTCTTTTACTAAACCTAATCTTAAGCACACTGACACACCTAACAAAGAATGTGTAAATAAACCTAAGAACACAGTAGAAAAACCAGAACTTTTTCTAGGGTTGAAAATTGGTGAATTGCAAAAATTATATTCAAAAGCTGACAGCTTAAAACAACTGATTTTAAAAACTACCACAGGCATTACAGGAAAGGATTTGTGTGGTCAGGTAACTGAACATTTCATATTCTCTATAAAATCTAGAATTCACCCTAGCCCTGTTTTCCTTATGAAATTATTGTCTTCTTTTGCAGGAGATTTCTGTGGATATAGACTTTGTGACTGCACAAAGTAAAACAACAGAAGTGAAGCCATTTCCATTTAGTCCCTACCACAGCCCTCTTCTAGTGTTTAAATCCTACAGGTATAAAGGAAAGATAAGTTGAGCTTGAGTTTCAGGATTGCTCCTGTTGTTGATATTGTAACTTTGACTATTTGATGATGATGAAAGAAAATTGAATCATGCTCACTAAAAATGAACTTTTCTTTTCAGGGAAAATAAAAATTAAGTGTCTTGTCATATAGAAATCATATCAGGAAATAAGGTTCAGCTTATACTTGGGTTTATTAATTCTTATCAAATTCTAATTTTTGGCTGCTGGTGGAATTGTGAATTCTGGATTACTGCCTGTTAGAGATTTTAGAGAAAAAAAATAACAAGTCCTATGAACATTTTTAATTTTAAAAAAAATTTTACTGTTACCCTATATAAGAAATGCATTGACCAGCTCTCATAAAATTGATTTAGGTATTCTCAGATGGATTACTTTGTGGGAGGTTGCATTTGTTTTTAGACTTCTAGAAGTTGTGAGATTGTTAAATGGGTATGATCCAATTATAAATTATGAAGCACCTACCAGGAAGTACAAGTTTTTTTTTGGCTGGTAATGTGTGCAAGAAATACCAATATCATATAGCATATATTATGTTGTATGAAGACACTACTTTTATTTATTTTTTAAAGATTACTTACTTTTAGAGAGTAGGGGAAGGGAGGGAGAAAGAAAGAGAGAGAAACATAAGTGTGTGAGGGAGATGGATTTCCTCTCACAAGGCCCCCAACCTGGGACCCGACAACAACCCAGGCATGTGCCCTGACTGGGAATTGAACCGGCCACCTTTCAGTTCAGTCTGGTGCTCAATCCACTGAGCCACAACAACCAGGACTGAAAACACTATTACAGTACAGGATTTTTTGTTTTTTGTTTTCTATTTGAGGTCTTTTATGTTCTGGGTATAAAAGTAGTTTGTCCCTCCCTGTGACTTGATATTCAGGTTGTTTTCTGGAGTTAATTTTGCTGTTAAGTAATTAGATAAATAATATGCTTAAAGTATAGAAATTTTAATGGTGGGGAAAAATGAAATTTTGTTAATTTTCTGTGGTATGTTTATGGAGTGTATGTCCACTTCTCTTCTCCTTAGATTTAGTCCATACTATCGAACCAAGGAAAAACTTCCCCTAAGCTCAGTATCATACAGTAATATGATTGAACCGGATCAGTGTTTCTGCCGTTTTGATTTAACAGGAACATGTAATGATGATGATTGTCAGTGGTAAGTAGTTTTAATTTGTGAACATTTTAATTTAAAAGGCAGCCTTGGTATTTAGCTTTGATGTGTACACAATTAAATTTTTTTGTGTTGTCATTTTATTTTAGGCAGCATACACAAGACTATACGCTTAGCCGAAAACAGCTATTCCAGGACATTCTGTCATATAATCTATCTTTGATTGGTTGTTCAGAGACAAGCACTGATGAAGAAATTGCTACTGCAGCAGGTTTTTAAAGACCCCTTGTTGTTTCCCAAATAAAAACTTGAATTTAGGCAATTTAAGAACTTAATATGCAGTTGTTCTTGACATCCTTTAATTGCTATAATTGGATACATTCACCTGTGACACTTTAGATCTGCTCTGTCCAGTGTAGTAGTCACTAGCCATATGTTGCTATTCGTATTTAAATTAATTAAAATGCATTCTCTCAAGTTACACTATCCACATTTCAAGTGCTCAGTAGCCACTGTGGTTAAGTGCTTACCAATAGCATGGTTGCACATATAAGACATTTCTGTCACTGCAGAAAATTCTTTGGACAGAGCTCAACTGAACAGTTCAGTTTACTTAGAAGAATATATAAACATTAGTATAGAAGTGTTAGTAATGATTTTTAAATAGATCTCTTATTTTTTTCAAAAATGAGATGTTTGTGATTTCAGATTATACAATGAAATAAAAAGGACTTTATATTTTTTGACATTGTAGAAAGCATAGATATTGTCAGATATTATGAGTATATATTGTATTAAGCTTTTCCTCAGAGTTAGTGCTAGATACTAAACCTTAAACTACAAGTCTTTCGGAAGGCAGGGAATTGGTGTTTATTACATTTAGTGTTATCACAACTCAGAGTGATTTATAAAATCACTGAATCTAATCATTCCCAATTTAGGACTTTAATTTTCACTTGTTTAGTTAGTTTCAGGAAATACTTTTTTTTCAGCCCAAATTGGGTACGATGTAGGATTTGCCATAGTAATTAAGATAATACAGTTGTTGCCCTCTAGAAGGTCATAAGTGTTTTTAATTACTACCATATATTTCTCTTAAATTCCTAAACCATCCTTCACTTCATACTCTTTAATTAGCCTCGTCTCTGAAATCCATGTTTTTTATACTTTTTATGAAGATAGCATTGCTCTAATTTCAGAAAAATATGTTGAGAAACTTTTCGGAGTAAACAAAGATCGAATGTCAATGGACCAGATGGCTGTTCTTCTTGTTAGCAATGTCAACGAGAGTAAAGGCCATAGTGAGTATATATGTCTCTCTCACACAAAAGAATATTGTAGTTTCTTTATGACAGCAAATCTTTTGGCATTATGTTCTCAGTATAATATATATGTCAATTCTAACACAACAGAATAAATTTAGCTCTTTTTGAGTATTATTTAGGTAGCCTTCAAACTATAAAAAACTAGGTGTATCAACTAACAGTCTTCTCATGTCTACTTTAGCACCTCCCTTTACAACCTATAAAGATAAAAGAAAGTGGAAGCCAAAGTTTTGGAGAAAACCTATTTCAGACAATAGTAGTGATGAAGAACAGTCTACAGGACCAATTAAGTATGGTAAGAAGTAATTTAAGATTCAGAATTATTAAATTTTGGTGTTCTGCTTTACTAATTTTTTGTTGTATGTACTGGCCTAATTTATTTTTATTTTTAAAAAATAGTTATGCTGTTTGACATTTAAGGCAATTAGTTCTTCATTCTTCAGGGATGCTCCTTACATTGCAGGACATTTTGTGTTCATGGTCCAGTAACTGCAAGGATTACTCTTTAGTAATTGTGACAGCTTCAAAGTACTCCCTGGCCTGTGTCTTTTTGAGGGCAGATGTTCTGTTTTATATCATCTTTGAGCCTCTGTTTTCTGATACGCAGTCAGTAGGCTCACAAAGTGAATGAATAAATGAGTGCCTTATTGTCAGGTACATCTTGCATTAGAATCTCAAATTTGGAAAATGTAATTGTTTACTATTTGTGGATTAGCTAATACCTGATAGGTGTATGCTCTCTTGTGCTTATTTACATTAATGTAACACTTTTTCTTTAATTTAGATGTAGTGGAATAAACCATCTTCATAAATTATAACTTTCTCTTACAGTTTAATGAATGTGAATTATCAGATGATGACACTTACCTTAAAGTAGGGAGACCATACTTCTGTTTGGCCCAGCAGAGTCCTGGTGTAATTTTTAATAACACCCCCTATCACTCTTAGATGTGTCCTGGTTTGGACAATAAATTGTATGATTGCTTTACCGTAAGCTATGAGCTGGCCTGGCTGGGGTGTGTCAGTGGATTAAGCACTGGCCTGCAGACCAAAAAGTCACTGGTTTGATTCCCAGTCCTGACTCGGAATCGAACCACATGCCTGGGTTGCAGGCCAGGTCTCTAGTTGGGGTGTGTGAGAGGCTACCACTCGATGTCTTGCACATCAATGTTTCTCTACCTCTCTTTCTCCCTCCTTCTCCTCTCTCTAAAAATAAATAAAATAAAATCTTTAAAAAAAACCAACCCAAACTATGAGCTACTGCCAGTCATTAGAATCTTTGGCTTTTTAGATTATTTTAAAGATGAGGCCAGTTTTTTCTTGTGTCTGTGGGTAAGAGAAAGTATGAAGCTAATGATGCTTTCTTACAGCCTTTCAGCCAGGGAACCGAATAAAAGTTCCAGCTTTGGATACAGTTGTGACTCCAGATGATGTCAGATACTTTACAAATGAGACTGATGACATTGCTAATTTAGAAGCAAGTGTGCTTGAAAATCCTTCTCATGTACAACTTTGGCTCAAACTTGCATATAAGTACTTAAATCAAAATGAAGGGTAGGTCCGGTTCTAATCTTTGTGTAAACTGTTGCACATTTATATGTTTGTGTTTGAGGTTTATTTCTTTTGCGATAATCATATTTCCTACCTTGTATCAGTGGAGCCTTTGTTTTTTGACAGAGCCAAAAGCACTTTATTGTTTAAAAGCTATTAGAAAATGTTTAAGATTAGATCTTGAGTTGTGCGCATGGCTCAGTGTATAGGTAATAAATTAGCCATAGTTTTTAACTCTGGTAGGCTCTTATTTCAAAGTAGTTTTAGTAAAAACAGTCAATTCCGAGTGTTCTAAGGATTAATTATTGGGTTTATTAAAAAGTAGTGGGACAGGTTAAATTTTTTTGTTAATTTTCATTTGGAGGTTTAAAGCTTATCTAAGATCCTCTAAATTGTGAATTGCCTTTTTTTCTGCATATGGTATTATATTATGTGTGTACAGATAAGGTAAATAGTAATTATCTCACAAATGACAGCTCCTTTTGCATAAATGTATTTTCTGACTCCTACTTTTTTGATAGGTTTACTGGGAATAATCTTTTATTATGTTAATTTTTAAATTGTAATGATTCAGTTTTATTTTGTTTTAAAGGCTACTCTGATTATTTATCTTAAAATTTGGTATAAAAGCTTTTCCTTTTTAATACGGCAGCACTGCATAATGCTAATACACCTCATGCACCTGAATATGGTGCTTATTTAACTTGCCCTGTGTGTCATTTTCATGTTGATGGGATAATTTACAGTGTTTTCTTTTCTGACTCATTTACTGAGTGAAGGCCAAGGAACTGTACATTATTTTATGAATAGGATCATGAGAGACAATTATCTTCTCCAAGAGATAGCAAGCCCTTGACCGTTGAAAAGAACTATTATATTGAAAGCTTTGATATTTTCTACTGGCAGTAACTGGCCTTGAGGGGAAGTTGTTTAACTTTTCCCATTCGTAGACCAGTGTAAATCATAAAAGGTATTACTAAGAATGGACTTAAAGCACATTTGAAGTTGATAATTTAGTGATTTTATAACACAGTGGTTTTATCTGGTAAATGCTAACTGAGCATCCACTTAAGAAGGAATTGTTGGGTCTATGAGAAATCAGGACCTTTTTTGAACAGATTGACTTAAAATCCTAATCTACCTCTCTGTCATAGGTGACTCTAGCCTCTTGGTAGGTTTTAATAGAAAATGGAATTAAAAAAATGACTCAATAGACTAGCCTAATTTAAAAGTATTTTCAAACATTAAAAGAAAATGTTCCTGCTTTTCTTCTTAACATGTAGGCTGTGTTCAGAGTCCTTGGATTCTGCTTTAAATGTTCTGGCTCGGGCTTTGGAAAACAACAAAGACAATCCAGAAATTTGGTGCCATTACCTCAGATTGTTTTCTAAAAGAGGAACCAAGGAGGAGGTGCAGGAAATGTGTGAAACAGCTGTTGAATATGCTCCCGATTATCAAAGTTTTTGGACTGTGAGTAGAAAAGATAACATTGTCCCGTGTGTGTGTGTCTCTGTGTGTGTATGTGTTTGTAACTCTTTGGATTGTAAATATTGATATGTAGCTTAACAGATCATATGCTTCATTTGCATATAGATATAATACCTATACTTTTGGTGTCCAGTAGCCTCAAAATCATTTCTCTGGGTCAGGATTAATTTAGACTAAACAGGAAGAAAATCTTTAGTAAAGAGGTGATTTTTGTTAACTTTGTTGGTAAGGAAAAAATAAAAGCATTTTAACACATTTTATACATAGCTATTATTAAGCAGTTTTAGTTTGGGCAAAGTTAAGTGAATTTTGTGCAAAGCATCTGAAAAAAATGTCTTTTAAATTCTTGTGCCTGTATAATACTTCCGTGAATGATAAGAAACCATATATTATCAGTCTTCATTACTTATGGAAATAACGTGTAATTCATACTAATATTGAACCTTGCCAAAATACAAAGGTCTGGTGAAAAAATAGGTTCTTCCTCATTCTCTGAGAGAATGGGATGTTTCTTATCCAGGTTTAAACTTAAAATTATAAATAATCCACTTGTAAAATAAATACTCATTAATATCTGAACTTTTACTAGCTGAAGTCAGAAGCTACGAGATTCAGATAAACTTCCAAATAAATCTGTTACTGTCAGATCTATCATTTTCTTACTGAAATTCAGAACAAATAGATTTGGATAACATGGTATCCCTTAATGAATGAACTTGCCACTCTTAACTCCTACTTGCCTAATACAAGTACTAAATAGAGGTGGACAGTGGAATATGCTTGATTTTTGGCCTGGAGCCTTGTACCAAAGTTAATGCTATTGATCACTACAAGATTTTTAAGATGTAATGTTTTTCCTTAAAGTTTTGGTCTTTAAAGGACCTTTTTGATTTCTTTCTTTCTTTTCTTTTTTTGTCCTCAACTGAGGACATCTTTTTTTATTGCTTTTAAAGAGAGGGGATGGAAGAGAGAGACATATCAATGCAAGAGGGAAGCATCAGTTGGTTGCCTCCTGTGGGGGATCATATGTGCCTGGACATAGGATAGGACCTGCAACCCAGGCATGTTTCCTGACCCAGAAACGAACCCACTACCTTTGGTTATGGGCCATGCTGCAACCAACTGAGCCACACAGGCGAGGGCCCTTTTTAATTTTTTACTTAAATCTTTAAAATTATTTATTGTGCCACATAGGTCTAATATGATTACTATTTTCAAAATGTTTGAACAATCACACACCTAAAGAAGCAATGCCAATTAAATTGTATATGACTATAACCGTGAGTTTTTGGAGATCCCTCATGGTATTGATTCAAGGAAAGGAAAGATGGAATTGTTTCAGTGGTAATTATGAGAGTACGTCAGTATTGTTGTAGGGTTTATCTTATTTCACTTTCCAGCTTCTGGTAGAAGGGGAAATCTAGGTTATAGTACTGGAAGATGAGTTTCTGTATATTTATAATTACCTTTTTGCAGAAATTGAAGATTTAATATGAGACAGTTTCTCAATGAATATGAAAAATCTATAGTTTTACAGTTTATTCTTATGAAGCAGGATTAATGTATGAAACCCTTTTGGGCAGTTTCTGCACCTAGAAAGCACCTTTGAAGAAAAGGATTACGTATGTGAGAGAATGGTGGAGTTTCTGATGGGAGCAGCCAAACGGGAAGCATCAGATATTCTGTCCTTTCAGCTTTTAGAGGCTCTTTTGTTTAGAGTTCAACTGCACATATTTACTGGAAGATCCCAAAGTGCACTTGCACTTTTACAGGTAACTAGTTATTGTAGCATTAAATTATACTTCGTAGAGAATTTTTAAGAGGTCTAAAACATTATAGGTAGCATTGTTCAATGATAAAAACACAGGCTTTAGATTTGAATCCTTGTTTTGCCACTTACTAGTTAAGTTTTGTGAAACTGAGTAAGTTTATGATTGTTTCTTCATTTGCCTAGTAGAGATAACACCTTCTTTAGAGTGTTTATGGTGTTTAAATGAAAATATACACTCATTACCCACCAGGATAAACTTCAATAAGTATTCAAACAATAAGATAAAAAATTTAGTTCATAGTGAAAATCTTCTGTGGGCATGGAGTTTTTTGTTTTTACTATTTTTTCTCTTACTAGATTTTGAATAAGACAAAATGTTCAGATAAATTTAATCTTTTTCCAGTTAAGTATGTCATATACGTTTTATAAACATAGTAAAAATTGATGATTTAGTATTGATATCTCTAAAAAGTTTTTGATTAAAAGAAATTGGTGACTTTCAAAGTTTTAACTTAGGTGTTTAAGAACTACTCCAAAGAAATACAACTGTTTTATTATTCATTGCCTTTACATTTAAATCTTAGGTATAGGAGTGATTATTTTAAAAAACACTTCCAGATTTTTTTTAATTTACCTAGAATGCATTGAAATTGGCTAATGATGGAATAGTAGCTGAGTACCTTAAAACAAGTGATCGATGTTTGGCATGGCTGGCCTACATACATCTTATTGAATTCAACAGTCTCCCTTCAAAATTTTATGACCCATCTAATGCCAATCCTTCAAGAATTGTTAACACAGAACCATTCATAATGCCGTGGCAAACAGTTCAGGATGTAAAGACTAATCCTGATATGCTGTTGGCAGTTTTTGAAGGTAAGTATAAATGTTTCTAAATTATTTATTATGGTTCTTTATTATTAAGTGGAACAGATTTACATGTGACAGTTGTAGTTTCATACTTTATTATATGAGTGTTTGAAAGATTAAAGATTGAATCAGAAAAGATGGACATTGGTATCTATAGATGCTAGAAACTGATACACTACATAATTAGTTTTTCTGGTTAAGACAAAGGATACCAGCTTGATAGGTAAATTATATAGGTTTAACAAGTTGATTGAATCACAGAATCAAGTAATTCTTTTTTTGAAGCAATCCATCAAAGTGAAAGTTAAAGATTATATCTTACTTTTTCAACTCATTAATACTTGATTCATCAATGAATTTGATTGTTGTTATATACCAAATAATGTATCTGCTGTGGAATACATATAAAGTATAAAGACTGTTCCTTCTTACTAAGAAGCATATAGCCTAGTCAGAAGATAAAATCTGTACATTTAACATAATTATTAATAAATGAGGCCAGATAACTGTGTATCTTAGTGTGTAGTCTAAATTCTACGCTTACAGAAGAGATTAGGACTTGTGATTGACAGAATTATATGGGCAGGCCAGAAACCCACAGGGAAGAGATTGTTGTAGGTTGGCATGGTGAAGGAGGTCTTCCTAGAAGAATTAGGACTTGAAGCTGGATTTTGAAGCTCAACTATGATGTGACATAGTGGGCCTCTTCAAAGGTAGGACCCTTGTCTTACCTCTGTATTTTCCAAGTCTTATAATGTCCGGCTGTGTGCTAAGTGCTTAGTAAATGTTTATTGAATAAACCAGTGAAGAGAGGAAGGAAAAGAAGTACATTCCTGTTAGATGATCTAAGTAAACAAAAAACAACAAGTAGTTAGGAATTAGTACATTGGATTTGAAGGGAAATTAGAAGGAAGAATCCTTATTAAAGCAAGAGTTTTGTGCTGGAGAATAGTAGGAATTAACTTTACTAAGTGGAATGATGCCAAGTTTTCAAGAACTCTGTAAGTGTGATAGACTTGATGACAATAGAAGTTCTTTAAGAAAGAAAAAAAATGTGCCGAAGAGAAAGGATATTACAGGGAGAAAAACCAACCAGAAACTCATTGCCATAACCTGGGAAAGAGTATTTATTAGATATATTTAAAGTTAGCACATATAGATGTAGGGGACAGATTAAACATCAGGGAAGAAGAAAAGAAATAGTCAAAGATGAATTCAGGGTCTTGAGACTGGGAAAACGAGAGTGTATTAATAGAAAACTGGTAAATTTGGAGGACTGACTTCAGTAGTAGGAGTGGTATTTGTGAATGGTAATTGGTCATCCAATTGGAAAAGGCTTTTAGCAGAAGGAAATAAGGAAGTGGACCATAGTGGACAATTATGGAGAGAGAAATGGATTTGAATGTTAATTACATAGAAATTACTGTATTACAAAGTACTTTACAGTTTTTGAAGTGCTCTCCTCATAAATTATTCAGTAGTTGAAACCATGAGATGTTTCCTCTGAGGAAATGGAGATTTGAAAGTACAGCAGTAAGGGGTGAGAGGGAGAACAGAGTCAGTAAATGAGACCAAGAGGAAATGTAAACAATCTCTTAGAAGCAGAGGCAAGAAGAAATTAAAAAGAAGAGGAAGAACATTATCAAATGCTAATTAATTAAAATGAATGTGGAGATGGGCTTTTAGGTTTGTTTAGTTATGATCCTGTAACTGAACTTCAAACGTGCAGTTTCAGAATGGCATTCACTTTTAAACTTGTGCAAATCTGGGAGTCATACTACCATTGGACAAGGAGGAAATAGTGACAGTTGTGCAAAGTGAAATGTGGTACCATTCTCTAAGAAGTATCCTGCCTGATCAAAAAGAATTCTTTACGAGGGGGAAGTGTATTTTGAAGGAGTAAGGAAAGGATCTAGTTTAGGGGGAGACATTTAAATGGCTGTATGTTAGCAGTCAAGGCCTTTTTTTGAAGTGGATCAGAGAAAGATGAAAAGGTAATTCATTCTTTGATTTTTTTTTTTTTTTGAGATCAGTTTTAAGGAATTTAGGATAAATACATGGGCACATATTATATTGGGTGGTTTTATTTTTACCAGGAAAGAGAGAGAAAGAGATTGAATTTTAGGAGTTTGGGTAAAAACCAGGAGTTCAATACAAAATGACAGTCAAGCTAAGGGATGACAGGCCATCTTCCCCTATTGGTTTTCTAGAGTTTACATAACAGATAATTTATTTTATGTTTGATTCATGTTATTGTGATATTTTTGGATAGATGCGGTGAAAGCTTGCACAGATGAGAGCTTTACTGTTGAGGAAAGAGTAGAGGTCTGTGTTCCACTTTACACAAACATGATTGCTCTGCACCAGCTGCTAGAAAGGTAAAACTTAATTGACATGCAGTTAACCTTGTATTAAAAGTTGATTTTTAAAATATATAGACATGTCTTTTTTTCTTGTTAAGGTATGAGGCTGCAATAGAACTTTGTAAATGTTTATTGGAATCTTGTCCCATGAACTGCCTGTTGCTGGAAGCCCTTATTGCTTTATATTTGCAAACAAATCAGCACGACAGAGCCAGGGCAGTGTGGCTTACTGCATTTGAAAAAAATCCTCAAAATGCAGAGATTTTTTATCACATGTGCAAATTCTTCATCTTGCAGGTAAAAATGAAATGACTTAAATATTTAAATATGTTTTTATGTTTCACAATTTCTTAAGATGTTTCAGGCATTATCCTCTCCAGGAAGCTTTTCTGGTCCTTGTGCCCTTTGCAAACTATGTTAGATATTCCTTCTCTCTCTACTATATAATACCCTTTATACAGTTCTACCATTACACTTATTAAATTGCTTTGTAATTTTGTTTATAGCTGCTTTATATACTATAAAGAATTCCTTGAGAGCAAGGATCATGTCTTACCCAGATCAGAGCTCCAGCACCCTAGCACAGTGTGAAACATATAATAGAAGTTTAGTAAGTTATTGGTGGCTGCAACTTGAGATTGTGGTGTATTGAGTGTCCAGCTGTTTAATGGTTAGTTGAATTTAATTTGTATATCAGAATATAGGAGTTATCTCTACCCCCACCTACTCAAGAGACCTAATCAGTGGAGTTTTTTTTAGGGGGGTTTTCTCCCTTGAAAGATTTTAATTAAACATTGTAAGCCTAATGTGTGTTCTTCCTCTTTTTAAAATAGAATCAAGGGGATAATCTTCTTCCATTTTTGCGAAAATTTATTGCATCCTTCTTTAAACCTGGGTTTGAGAAGTATAGTAACTTGGATCTGTTTCGGTAAGTTTGTAGCACTCTTGGTTTGCAGAGGCATGAGATAGTATAGTTCAGTGGAAAGATTTTAAATTTTCTTTTGTGGATTGACTACATTTTAGACTGCTGTTTAAAAAATACTTGAATACCCTCTTAGGCAATAGAATTTAATAGAAATGGAAAGATGTTAAATGCTTTATATTCTTTGGATTAAAGACACTAATGAAGGCTTATAATAACACCATGGTGACTCATTCTGTTTTTAATTTAATGTTGTTAATTTTAGCACATACCACTATAGCAGTGGATTATCCTGGGACTATAGCAATTTTTTTTTTTTGAAAAATGAGTTTTAAGTTATTCGAGTGATCAAAAATGAATGTAAATAATTTGCCTTATACTTTTTTTTAATTCTAAAGAGAACTGCTCTAACCTCTGAAATGTTGTTGAGTAAGAAATTTTATAGGATTCTTTTCTCAGTAACTCAGTAGAGCTCTGTATTTGCTGCTGTTGTGTTGCTGAGTTCTTTTTCTAACAATAGTAAGAGGTCACAGATCATGAAGAATGATTTTTTTTTAAGCTCTTTTCCCTTCTTCCTTATCTTTCTGTAGTGATCAGAAAACTTTTTTCTTAAGAGCCAGATAGTAAATATTTTAGGCTTGTAAGCCATATGTGGTTTGTCACTACTAGTTAACTATGCTATTGTAGCAAGAAAGCAGCCACAGACAGTGTAGAAATGAATGGGCACAGCTGTGTTCCAATAAAACCCTATTTACAAAGATAGGTGTAGTTTGTTGATCCTCAGGAGCATCCAGAGGAGACTTTTTTATCATGACACATTCTGTATTTTTATGTGAGGAAGAACAGAGAGAAGGAAGGCCATAGCTGAATAGCTCCTAAAATGTTTCTTACGGGAAATACTGATAAGAGAAGACAAAATCTTGGTTTTATAAACGCAAATGTAATGCTTGCAAATATTTTTCTTTTCTTAGGTGCTCCTTCCATCTATACCTAGTACAGATATATTATATAAAAACATATTTCTAAAAGAACCCACACTTTATTGTCGCTGGTCCATTCACTATAGAGTATTTGGTGAGCACAGCAGTTTTATTGGAGATTTGGTAAAAAAGTTTTGGGCCACAATTCTTTGGTTGACTTGAGTCTTTACATCCATGTTTTTATGGTAGCCAGTTTATTGACAGTGATTTCAGTATTCTTCCTGAAATTCTTTATGCTGTTCCATATCTATTGGGTTGGCCTATAGATAAAAGACACATTTTATATTTTCATGAATAACTATTATTTTGAGTATGCTAGTTATCTCCAGCCAGGTATAATGTTGATTGTTCTCAGTTAATGTCTTGATTTGAACACTGTCAAATTCAACTGGTCTACCTGACCCTGGAGTATCCAGTGAGAAATCTCCAGCATGAAACTTCACAAACCACTTTTGACATGTTCAGTCAGTCACAGCACCTTTTCCATTCATTGCACAAATACTTTCTTGCATTTCGGTTGCATTTTTTAAAAAAAAATACTGTATTGATTGTGCTATTACAGTTGTCCCAATTTTCCCCCTTTGCCCCACCCACCCAGAGCCCTCCCCTCAGGCAGTCCCCCCACTTTTGTTCATGTCCTTGGGCCATGGGTGTAAGTTCTTTGGCTACTTTACTTCCTACAATGTATGTTACACCCACGTGGCTATTCTGTGACTACCAATTTATACTTCTTAATCCCCTTACCTCTTCACCCATTTCCCCAAACCCTCCTTCCATCTGATAATCATCAAAATGCTCTCCATATCCATGATTTTGTCTTAGTTCTTCTTTGCTTAGTTTGTTTTTTAGCTTCAGTTGTTGAATCATGATGATGAATTCCTTTAGTTTTTTTTAGTCTGGGGAGTTCTTTATCTGCCCTTTGATTCTAAATGATATCGTTGCTGGGTTGAGCAATCTTGGCTTTAGATCCCTGCTTTTCAGCACTTTGAATATTTCTTGCCAATCCCTTTTAGCCTGCAAAGTTTCTTTTGAGGAATTGGCTGACAGCCTTATGGGAACTCCTTTGTAGGTAACTAACTGCTTCTCTCTTGCTGCTTTCAGTATTCTCTCTTTTCCTTTAGCCTTTGGCATTTAATTATGATGTGTTTTGGTGTGGACCTGTTTTGATCCATCTTGTTTGGGACTCCCTGTGCTTTCTGGACTTGCATGTCTATTTCCGTCACCAAATCAGGGACATTTTCTTTCATTAATTTTTCAAACAAATTTTCCAATTTCTTGCTGTTTCTTTTCTTCTGGCACCCCTATGATGCAAATGTTGGTTTCCTTAAAGTTGTCCCAAAGGCTTCTTACACTCTCCTTGTTTATTTTTAGATTCTTTTTTTTATCTTGTTGTTCTGCTTATTTTTTTCCCCTCTTGTGTTTCATATCATTGTTTTGAATTTTGGCCTCATCCATTCTACTATTGATTCCCTATAAATTGTTCATATCCATTAGCATATCCTTCATTTCTGCCTGGCTGTTTTTAATGCTATTGGAGTACTCACTGATTTCCTTGAGCATCCTAATAACCAGTGTTTTGAACTCTGCATCTGATAGATTGCTTACCTCCATTTTGTTAAGTTCTTTTTCTTGAATTTTGATCTGATCTTTCATTTGGGCCATGTTTCTTCATCATCTCATTTGCAAGCCTCCCTGAGTTTGTGTGTCTGTATTAGATAGAGCCTCTGTGACTCCTGTCTTGGTAGCATGGCCTGTAGGATCCAGTGGCACAGCCCTCCCTATCAACCCAAGCTGAGTACTCTAGGTGTGTTCTTCATGTGGGCTGAGTAACCCTCCTCTTGTAGTTGAGCCTTGATTGGTGTTGGTAGGTTGATGGGACAGATTTACCCAGGCCAGTCAGGTGCAAGGACTGTCTGTGACCATTGACCATCACCCTCTGCCCTCTGTGGAGGATCAGTTGTGTAAGGGCAGGGTGATGGTGCTCTGTCATGGTCTGTAGCTGTCCACTGGGTGCACAGGCTCTGGTGTTTCCCAGGTGGTGAAGGTCAGGGTCACCCACCACCTGTGTTCTGTCTGGGGCCACCCTGTATGAGCTACAAAGCAATCTGCAGATGGCTGCTATTTGCACTGGGCTTAGAGATTCACAGACAGAGCCAAACTGTGATCCAAAGCTGGTTGCTGCTAGTGCCTGGCCTGGGGCCACTTAGCCAGAGGTTTGGGGCTGGGGGCAGGCCTTTATGTTGGGTGGGGTGGAGCCTCAGGTAAACACTAGGGTGCAGCAAACAGTGTAAGTGAGGTTGATGGAGTCTCAGATATGGCTTCCACTTGCTGCTTCTGTGGCTGTGTGGGGGAAGGGCTCAGAAAAAGCACAATGACCTCTGCCTGCTTTTCTGTCTGGAAGAGAGCTATACTCCAGCTCTTGCCCTAATGCCAGTGGTGCTGGAGTTCAGAGAGGGTGCATCTGTGTAAGTTTGTTGATAGCCCTTTAGGAGGAACTGCCAGGGAGTTCTGTAGTTTTTTTCACCACCTCCAATCCTGCTGGGTTACAGCCAGAAGTTATGGGGGCTTACCTTCCTGGCACTGGTACCCTGGGCTGGGGGAGCTGATATGGGGCTGGGACCCCTCACTCCTGAGATATCCCCCCTGAATTTTTATCTACCACACTTGGGCATGGGACCTGCCTGTTCCATGTCTCTGCATCTGTGTCTCCTACCCTTCTGGATTGATGTGGTTTCTTTAGTTTCCTAGTTGTTGGATTTCCATTCAGCTTGGTTTCTGAGGTTCTGAGTGGTCATTGGTCTGTAGTTTAGTTGTAATTTTGTGCTTGTTCAGGGAGGTGAACCATGTCTATCTACACTTCCATCTTGACCTATGATCTCAGTTGTATTTCTTTCAATATTTTTATTTTTTTTAAGATTATACTTATTTATTTTTAGAGAGGGGAAGGGAAGGAGAAAGAGAGGGAGAGAAACACCAATGTGTGGTTGCCTTTCATGCACCCCACACTGGGGACCCAGCCCACAACCCAGGCATGTGCCCTGACTGGGAATTGAACCAGCAACCCTTTGGTTCTCAGGCCGACACTCAGTCCATTGAGCCACACAAGCCAGGGCCTGCATTTTTAAAAAAATGTACACTGGTATGACAGCTGTCACAACCTAACAGAATTGTTTCAAATGATGTTAAAGACAATGGAGCACTACTAGAACCATCTTACAGAAAAAAAAAACAAAATTTTTGGCCAACTCAGTAGATTAATAGCTTAGAATAAATCACAAAAGAATAATTTAAAATGCAAATTAATAGAGAATTAAACTATTCTATAAGGAATTTAGATATCGTTCAGCTTTCCCATGCTGACTTTTTCTTCCTGTTTAAATTAGATTGCTTAAACATCTTAGAATCTGGCACAGGATAAATCCAAATCCAACTTTCATCCAAATGAAACTTTTTACAGGCTTGCTGGTTTTGATCTCCCTTTGGGCATGGAGATAATTGATTTAGCTTAAAAGATGTTACTGCCAGTTTTTGCTGTAGTAACTAATCAAAGATCTTCATATTCTCTTAATGTCAATTTACAAAGCAGAATAAATAAGTGTCAATGAAAATGTAAAAATGGCTTGTCTCCAAATAATCTTCTCATTGTTTACTAAGTCATTGATCTTTTATTATTTTGTGGGAATAGTCATAATTTATAATTCACTAAGAGTTACAAGAAAAAGATATCCTGGGCTTAGGTTTTTTAGGTAATACTGAAGTCCTTATTTACACACAGTGTGCCTTTCTGTTAATTTAAAAATCTTTTTGGAGTGTAATATTAGAAGAGCAACAGTTGGTAAGATAGTTCTGGGCGTTGTAATACTTATTGATGATAAAATTTAAAATATATAAAGAGTTTATTAAGAGAAGTCAGCACTATTAATAGGTTCAAAATCTTATTTTCTTTAAGATTTTATTTATTTTTTTAGAGAGGGGAAAGGAGGGAGAAAGAGTGGGAGAGAAACATTAATGTGTGGTTGCCTCTTGTTTGTCCCCCACTGCGGATCTGGCCTGCAACCCAGGCATGTGCCCTAGACTGGGAATCAAACCGGTGACCCTTTGATTTGTATGCTGGCACTCAGCCACTGAGCCACACCAGCCAGGGTTATTTTTTAATTTCATGAGTAGAAATTATAAAGCAAATATGTACAACTCCTAATATTTACCTAGAGTTTGATTTTATCATTTTCTATCTAACATTTAGAATAAAGACAAAGAGCTAGATGAGGTAATTTTCCTGTGTTTCAAATCAATTTGAGGATTAGTAGATAACTTTTAACAGTTAACCTGGGAATTTCATTCACTTTACTGAAGTTAACCTAGGGATAGATTAGATTTAAAGTTATCTCTTCTCCGTTTTCAGTTGAAAAAACTAATACTCTTAGAAGTGATTAACTCATTCTAATATAGCTAGTTATGGTCAAGTTGGAGTGATAACCTGACTCTTAGATGTCCCATTTTTCCCTTTCTTATAATTCTTCCCCCATGCTCACCCCAGAGCCCCCATACAGCCTCTCTAATCCATTATAACTTAGCTCATTAAAATAATTTTTAAATCCAAGGCAAATAGTTATACTAGTGTGTCCTTGTTGAGAGCAATGTATTTCCTTTAAAAACATGATTACTGCCCTGGCTGGTGTGGCTCAGTGGATTGAGTGCCTGCTTGCTAACCCCAAGGGTTGTCAGTTCGATTCCCCCATCAGGGCACATGCCTGGGTTATGGACTGGGTCCCCAGTTGGGGGCATGTAAGAGGCAACCGATCAATGTATCTCCCACACATCATTGTTTCTCTCCCTCTCTTTCTCCCTCCATTCCTAAATAAATAAATAAAATGAATTAAATTTTAAAAATATGGTTCCTGAAGATGGTGGTATATATTATACACACAAATTCACATATATTGATTGGACTGGGGGGTTCTTGAATTAGTCAAAGTCAAATAGATTTATTTATTAGTTGACTTTTTAGAGCCTTTACTATCTTAACATGTATTATGGCTTTTCAAGAGGGGACTATTTGATCTTAGTTGATCTTGGACCTTTTTTTAACAAGTGCCTTATGGGCCAGTATGTTACAGAATATATGACATCACGTCTAAAATGAATATATGATAATCACATCTGTAATGGTACATGTGTGTTTGTATGGGAGAGAAGACTTTTTTTTTTTACAAGAAAGCACAAATTTTGTTGGAAAATTTTATGTATTTGGTAGTCTCATTTGTTATTTTCTGTTTTTAATTAGGTTTAATTAAATCATTTTTGTGGTTGGTTTAATTTGAGGGATAAACTGAAACATTTATTTTAGGAAAAGAGTTGCTCCTGTGGGTATAAAATAATAAATAATAAATATATGATGCTAGAGATGTAACCAAAGCAGTGTGGTATACATGTAAAAATAAAGTCTTATTACCTTATACAAATATTTCAAGGAAATTTAAGTTGAAAATGAGGATTTTTTTAAAGATTAGTAGTTCATATGTGCATAGGCATAATTTCAAAGTTTTTTTTCCCCCAGGTATCTCTTAAATATCCCAGGACCACTTGACATTCCAGCCCGTTTATGTAAAGGGAATTTTGATGATGAAATGTTTAACCACCAAGTTCCTTATTTGTGGCTGATTTACTGGTGAGACATTATCTGCGGTAGAGAGAAATGTTGCATACTAGACTTACATTTGTTATTTATTATATACTGAATTACACTGTATTAAAAATCAACCTCATGTTAAAGTCATTGAAGCAAAATTGAAGGGATGCTAAGGTTTATACATTATTAAAGGAGAAAGCTCAAAAGAAGGATTCCATTGTAATAATATCTGTAATGTTTAAACTATACTTTGTCATTCCTTTACCTAATAGAATTGAGCTGTAGACATACAATGTTTTCCTTCATTTTTTAAACAGCCTTTGTCATCCTCTTCAATCAAGTATTAAAGAGACAGTGGAGGCATATGAGGCAGCATTAGGGGTGACCATGAGATCTGATATAGTGCAGAAGATTTGGATGGAGTAAGTTTAGTTCCTCTTAATAAGAATGGTATTTGGAATAAGGGGATATGGTGGGTAAAGGGGTGATCGTCTTTCTGAGTGAGAGAATTACTAGCCTAATTATTTTAAATGATAATATTTTTCTTTTGGCAGTTATCTTGTCTTTGCCAATAATAGAGCTGCTGGATCCAGGAACAAAGTCCAAGAATTCAGATTGTTTACTGATTTAGTGAATAGATGTTTGGTTACAGTTCCTGCCCGATATCCCATTCCTTTTAGCAGTGCTGATTACTGGTCCAACTATGAATTTCATAATAGGGTAAGAACTTAAAACTTTTTTTGGTAGATGTTTGCACCAAAGGAAGGACTTAAAAATAACAGGAAAGCTTCTGTTTTATTTCGAGAGCTTTTCCTAGGTTCCCTTTCCTAGCATTTACTATTACCTCTTCTTAATTAAATTTACTGGGTGACGTTGGTTCATGAGATAAAATTCTCACGTGTGCATTTCTGTTCTGCTCTTACTCTTGGCCATATTCACTACTTACCTCTTTCAGTCCTGGGAAGATCCTTTTAAAGTTATGTTAAGATACAATGTACATACTAGTTATGGTATATTTAAGAAAACTTAACATTGAAGCAAAATTGAAGAGATGTTAAGGTTTAATACATGTTAAAGAAAAATGACCAAAAGAAGTAACTCTAATTATAACTAATGTTTTGCTGGAATTTTACTAAGTGAAAAATTCTGTAATTTCACAGTAAATAAGAATGGACTTACCCAGTGTAGCTGCTCTTTTTGGTAAATTTTGTCAAGGAAATTGGTCATAAAAAAACTGAAACCAGATGCTATTTAGAATTTTAACAGTAGAATCTGACTAATGATATATTTATAAGATTATCTTCTTGTAAGCAATGGAAGGTGTTTTTCAAAAAACTTTCCTGACCCCTTTCATTCAGCGCAGTAGGCTAATGTACACTAAACGTTCAAATGTAAACTAAAACATACATGGTTTTTTTTTTGTTTTTTTTTTTTGGTAGGCTGATTTTATTGCGAATCAGGATAACCAATTATTATTCTTTGTACTTCTATGCCATTCTTTATCCCAGGATCTCAAACCAATTTATGGACATTAAGTCATTTACACACGGGCATTCCATGAGCAAGATGTGGCAGGTATTATTAGCCCTATGACTTGCCCAGCTATACAGCAAGTAAAGGTAGACTCAGGAATGAAAACCCAGACTTCTGGCTTCTTGTCAGTGTTCTCAGTCCATGGCTGTCATCACTAGACCGTATTTCCTAATTCATATTTGGAAAATCGCTAATAAAATTAATGGTAGGAACTATAACTCATAGCCTCATGCATTATTATAATTTATACATTCATGTCTTAAAGACCATTTTGGTTTTCTCATTGAAACACATAGATATTTGGATTTCACATCTTGTTGCATTTATTTTTTCCTCTCCCCTCAACGTTTTCAGGTTATTTACTTTTATTTGAGTTGTGTTCCTAAGACCCAGCATTCCAAAACCTTGGAACGGTTTTGCACAATTATGCCAACTAACTCCGGACTTGCACTGAGGTAAGAAAAAATAAATTTCTTTTGGTTATTCAGCCCAATAGTATAGGCTTTCATATAAAATTATTCTTAAGCTTGGTAAGAACAGTCTGTTCTTTCACTACTTCTTCGTTGATACATAAAACTTCTATTGTAGAGTTGTTAAGCAGTGTATAGCCAGCTACTCATGTAAAGGTCAGTATAAAACTCTGGGTCTGTCAGATAACTTTGCAGATTACAAGGGGGCATTATAATTCGGTAAAGTTCATCTGTGTTTCCTAAGCACGTGCCATCTGCTCTTAGCACACCTGTTGAACATCACAAGCATTAAATGTGTTTAACATGGCAAAGGGACATTACTTAGGAGATTTTTAGTGTTACAGAGATAGTAGCCAACTATATCTGTATATATTTTGGTTTTTCTGACTTATTTCCAGGTAGGTCAATTGATCTCAAATATTAGCATGTACCAGGAATCAAATGGAGATTCCTGAACTTGAGCCCTCAAATCACATTGAAAAACATTTACCTAGGGATTTCATACATTCAGTTAAGAGATTTTGAGCATTTCTTTGTAGTTTCTCTTCTCTTATAGAGAAAACCCGTTGCTACCCCCAAGAATTTTGCTTTCTAATTCCAAAGTTACCCTACATACTAATGCTTTGGCTTCTCATTGTGCAGTCTTTCTCACTGCATCAGTTGTGTCTTAAGTTTCTACGTTTGTTTTATGGATTGATTATAAGGTACCTAAAATGTTTATCAAATCTCCCGTTTTGTTTCAAAGTATTTACATTCCACTTACCTTGTATGTGGGAAAGTGGTATAAGAGATTGGAAAACATTTAAAGGCCTAAGGCTTTGACAAAAATAGCCATAGAGTTTTAGAATAAATATTCTTAGAAAGCATGCTAATCTGCAGAAACTAATTACAGAAATTTGTATCATGGAATGTACCTTGATAACACATGTGAAATAGAAAATGTGGCTGTTCTTGACTAGTTTCTGTTAATATGCTAGGCATTCTCCTGGTAGAGCTCCACTTTGTTTTGATACTTATTTCCTTGTCCTTTTTTTCAGAGTAGAGAACTTAATAATTAGTCACTGTACTTATATTTTATCTCAAAAAACATTCATGATTAAATTCTACTTGTTTAATAAGGAGAGAAAAATACCAGGGAAAAATAAGTCATTATTTTAGAAAATTTGGGGGAGAGGACGCATGGAGTATGATTTGGAGAGAATGCCTTAGTATTCTGTAGGACACATGGACCTTATTTTAGTTTGTTGAAGATGGCATGGGTCTTGACCTCTTGCTAATTGGCATGTTTCTGTCTCAGGCTAAATTTTTAAGAGGCATTCTACAAATACTTGCCGAATAGCCTTGATGGATTTAATTGATCAGAGATGGTACCTCATCAGACATTCTGTTCATAGAGTACATTTGGGGTTCCCTACACTTGCAATGCTTTGCTCATATTCCTGAAAATACTTTGCAGGCTACTTCATCACGAATGGGAAGAAAGCAATGTTCAGATTCTGAAACTTCAAGCCAAGATGTTTACATATAATATCCCAACATGCCTGGCCACCTGGAAAATGTAATGCAACAATCATGTACATATTTTTATAGCTATTGCTTTTATTTGTAAGTTTTGCTTCAGACAGGTAAATTTTAAATGCCATCTCTTATTTTGTTTGTTTGTTTGTTTCCTGGACAAATCTTTAAGTTAGATTTGTTTTTGACACTTGTCGAGGTTTTATACTGAGTGAGGGGGAGTATTCATTAACAATTGCTTTTAAAAGCAAAATGGATAGAGTTGTGATTTTTCTTGAAGGAGAACGTTTAGATAACAATACTGTTATCAAACACACAAATCTTAAGACCATCCCTTTTGAAATTCAGGGATTTCTCCCATTTGTAGTGTGATGTTCTCTTTCTTTTAAAGGTGATAGTGCCAGGTATTTTTACTAGTTACTATGATGAGTATTTTTCTTGAACGTTATTTATGTTCAAAACACTGGTCTGCTTTATGCTTGTAAAGTTGATAAAAATTGTTGAATTTTTCTTTTCACTATAGGTTACCCTCCTTGGAAGTTTAGCCTGTTACTTTCAGGAAGTTTTGTACTCAGATTCCCACAGTCAGTATTCTGCCAGTGGTAGTATCTCATTTTGTTCAAAGAAATATAAAATTATTTTCCCTTTTCTATATTCTTTTTTTTTTTTCTTAGAGCCATTGCTGCTGAGATTGTTTTAAAGGGGCAAAGAGAGGTAAGCCATGATTGACTGTCAGATGGGTCACATTTTTTAAGCTACTGTGCCCCTTTTGTTGACTTCCTAATTTAAAAGGAATAAAGCATAGAAGTTAACATTCCAAGAACTTTCTAAATGTTTGGAAACTCCCAAACCCAATGTAACCATTTTGTCTTAAATGTTGTCACATTATGAAGTATCATTCAAATAGTATTATGAAGGTGTTTTTCATCATGTTTCCTGATGGAATTGTGTGTATATCTATCTTATAGGTCCACCGTTTATATCAGAGAGCCTTACAGAAGTTACCTCTTTGTGCATCACTGTGGAAAGATGTAATGCTTTTTATCTTTTATTTTATCTTGAAGTTTTCCTATGAATTTTCTGCATGTGCCATATCCATTGATGTGGTAATGCTCAGAATATAGCTAAGTCTTACTTCTGTGCTTCCCTGTCTTTTACAGCAACTGTTGTTTGAAGCTTCAGAAGGAGGTAAAACAGATAACCTGAGAAAACTAGTTTCCAAGTGCCAAGAGATTGGAGTCAGCCTAAATGAGCTCTTAAATTTAAACAGTTAACAAAACAGAAAGCAAGAATCACTGAACACTGGGTGCACAGTCAGTTCTAAGTCCTTAAAATAATTGCCAAAATTATCTGAATGATCCTTCAAGATTAGGCTGATCCCTGGCTAAGGTCTGTGTAATACAGACAAGCATTACTGATCATATCAAGTCCCCTACAATATCCTACCCTCAAAATCGGAAGCAATGAACATGACCCTCTTCGGCTGGATAAATGAACTTCGTGTTTGGTCTGCCTCTAGGCCCTGCCAGATTCTCATAACATCATGTACGTAAGTATAGTTCCTCAAAGTGACTGACATATATTTAATTTTGCTTTGTTTTTGTTTTTATTTTTTACTTTTCCCCCTTTATGTTTTGCTAGTCCTGATTCACTTGACACTCTGATGCCTGAGAGATTCTTGTTTGGGATTTAATTTCCAGGGCTGAGTTTACAGTAAAAAGCAGGCAGTCCCTTTTAGTTCTTCCTCTTTAAACCTTTTGAGATTCTTCATTTCAGGATTTAAACTTAAGCAGTCCATCTTAAGGAAAGTGTAACTGCCATCCATGGCCACAAGTCTGCTAGTTGCACTTGAATGCTCTGAGAGGGTTGTTTATTGCCCTTTTCACGTTCTGGACTCCTTGCCGAGACTGTTTAACTTGAAGATTAAAGAAACTATTACAAATGCCAGTGCATCAGAACCTAAGAGTGGTCAAATATTATGTGCAATTTTTTTGTAAAGAAATTTTAATTTATAATAAAGTTTAACAGTTTAAAGAACAGTTAATATTTGAACTGCTTTGTATTGAAATACTACTTTGTAGTATTAAAATTGTTTATAAACAAAATATTTTTTTAATATAACTTTTTAAAAAATGTTGCTGTCTTTATTCACTTTTTACACCATGGTGGGAAAGGGCTGAAGTAGGAGATAGGCATATTCACTCTAACTGTACTCAATACTTTCTTATTTTGAACCTGCTTCCCCCCCAAAAAAAAACATTCCAGTGACTTTTTAATTTACAAAAAGATGGGTCTCTTCTGTTTTGAGGACAGTGAACAGATGGGTGGGCACTGCCATTAAATTCCTCGTTCTTAAGACCACTGTTTAGATATCTGCCAAACTAAAATCATTTAGTTTGAATAACTTGCTTAGTGACTTGCTGTCTCATGTTGAATATGAACATGACCAAATTATAAAGGAGACCTTAATTTGTTTTGTTTTTAGTCTATGTTGGGTTGTTTGCACCCAGTCAGAAAAATTGTTAATGACACCCACAGTGTAATCAATCTGGTCCTACTGCTACCGTTGCAGAGCAGCAGCTCCATGAAATACTAGGCAGATTTGAACATCTGTACATTTGTATGATGCTTGTCAAAATTAAACCATGGTGGACGCCCTACTCTGTGCCTACTAGACAGTGCATATTTGGCTAGTAAGAGCTGTTTGGTTATGTTAAGAATGGAACTCATTTGTCTAGTGTCTTTTATTAAACCAAAAAGAGGCTAATTGGTTTTCCTCTAAAACCAGACATTTGGATGGAAGATGGTATTCCCAGAGAGGTATTCCTCCATAGTATACATTCAACTATTTAACCTTGAATGCTTTTCCTGCTGTGTTTGAGAATCATTCTTAGGTGCTTGGAAAAATATTTCTAGTCTCTTTCCCCATAGTGTAACAGTGTTGATGTTAACTGAAATGTCTCAGTAGTTTTTGGGAGACAGTGCTAACTTTTGATTTTTTTTGGGGGGGGGCGCGTATATTCTAAAACTTTCCATTTGTTTTGTTAACATTTCCATCAGCAGCAGCTTTCTCCCCTTTTTGAAAAAATACTTTCATTAGTACATGCAGCTCTAGTTCAGCCGCACAAGCTGTGCACTGTAACAACTCCAGGGTCGCCACTCACATGTACACATTCATGCAGAGCCCCCAGCGTATGTTAACCAGCTGTTTCCTTTTCGGTCAGTTGTCATATTGCTATTTAAAAACATGAAGCCACCTTACATAGAAATTGTATTGCCTTAAAGATACCTCTTAGGTTGCCTTTTCTTCCTGTCATTTTACTTTATGCAGAAAAATAGCAAACGCTGCTTAGGAGTGAGGTTTATGTTTCTGTCTTCCATAGTCAGCTTTACTTGTTTTTTAATGAAATGCTTTCAACAAGTAATAATTAACAATATTAAATAAAACTTGGGGTTAAAGTTGATAGTTACTGTAGTAGTGTGAATGAAATATTTAACATACTGTATGACTAAAGTCTTTCTTTGAGCCGAGAAACAACATATAGTGAGGAAAGATTAATCACTGAGAACTGCAGCCCCTTGGACTCCCCCACTCCAGCCAGGGGGGGAGAAAAAACAGAAAAGAGGCATTTTAGACTGGGGTTTTTATCTCTGATAAAGGAAGATTGTGGTGTATTTTTAGTGTTTTTCTTCATTTTAGAGAACAGCCTAATATTTCTATTTGCTTTTTAACGGCAAGTGGACCTTGTAACATTGTTGTCACTGGATTATCTAAGGCGGTTTGCTTTCAATTAAAGGGCGTATAAACCTACATCATAAAGCAGGCTAGAACCTCCAGGTGCAACATCTAAGAGCTAAAAGCAGACAAGCAAAAGGTGATTAAGACCGACAACAAATGTGGAGGGAATTCATTGAAGATTGTAGTTCAAATATTTATTTTTCAAGGTTGTTGAAGAAGTAGGAACATGTGGCTGTAATACAAAGCAGGGCCAATATTCTCGCTTAAAGCTGTGTCATGTTCACAGATAAGTCATAATTTCCTTGAGTCTGCTTTCATATTTGTGTATTAACATTAGTGTGAGGGAAGAATGGGGAAATACAATCTTAGTGACCTTCCAGGTGTGAGGATTATGCTTCTTAGGACAAATTAACAGTAATTATACAGAGCATTTTGGAACAAGAACTGTTTAAGAAAAGGCAGACTTCCTAGGAACATTTTTGATATTGTTTCTTTTTGTTCATTATTTTCTAGTTTCATAGTCTATATCTTTATAGTTTTCCAAGATGTGGTACTTACTAATGTAGGTGGTAAAGCTGAATTGAAGAAACGTGTTTATTTCTTCTTTGAGGGCGCTATTCCATACACCACCAAAAACTTTCCTCCCTTTTTATAGGTTTTCTTCCGTTGTGTGTTTACTACTTGAGGGCCCGTGGCGGGCCACTAGGAACATGCTGCCCCGCTCTGCCCTATTCCAGTCCCCATCACCACTCACATCACTGCCTCAGTAACGGCTGCGCAGTGCTGCTTGAGTAGTGCTTGACTGACATATCTGCAATAAATGTGAAGAGAGGTTTACAATTTTTTTCCTCCCCGACGTCTTTGAGGTAGATAATAGAAAGCTGTATCTGCCTTTCAAAGATGGTAAAATGGGTGTAGGGTTGTCTCCACTTTTCACTTAGCGGCCTTCTGAAGAAGGATCCACAACACATTTTCAGAGTTCCCACAGTGGACAATCACATGTTTTTTCATTCCAGAATCAATTTGAACTCTCCTAGACACTCTTAATAGAGAGATGAACAAAGAGGGCCCTTAATTGAACAGAACAGCAGAGTACATGCCAGGGAAGCATCTCCACAGGGGCTCCAAATTAGGATTGGAGGTTGGGAACGTCTTACCGGATGAAAGTAAATTACTGCCTAAGACATAAAGTAGGAGGAGGAAAAATTGAGGCCAATAATACTATTGCCACTTACATCTGAATGTTATATAAGAGTTTGTGTATTTAGAAACCTGTAAATTTTTTAAAAAAAATTTCCCCAAAGCTTCTTTGGCTTTGCTATTTCATTCACAACCGATGGTTTGTGAGACATGACAACAGGTAAGACACTCAGAACTCCATAGCAGCTGCGTCTCTCCAGGAGAGAGACCACTTGGGGCACGTGCTTGAAGTCCTCATGAGCAGGACTGAGTAGCGGTCAATCAAATCAGGCCCAGTTTAAAACAGCCTTAATGTGCAGAGTCTGATTGGCATTAGTAGCAATCTGATCGCTGCTGCCGGTTTTCTATTGTCCCCTAACTTCTTGAGTGATGCATGAGTAAAACGCTACTGACAACATTTACTAGCACTACAACGTTTGCAGAGGCCAGTGTCACTCCCAGTCAAGGCTACAAAGTTATATTCCATTACTGCCTTTAAGAGTCATGGCTGTTTTTCTATCTACATAGAAACTGCTTGGAGATGGCTCAGTCTTCAGTGCTATAAACTGATTTTTCCAAATGACACAGTTTAACCCAATACTAGATTTTTTAAAATGTGGAACTCGGTAATGCTAGAAATATATAAAAAGTCAATTGGAGAGCAAAAAAATTTGCATGAGGTTAAAAGTAATGTGTGCTGCCCGTTTTCATCAAGAAAGAAGATTCACAGTATCTGAAGAGAGGCCAATTCGGTCTTTAGCGATGAGACTGGTGAGTGCTGATGGGTCTGGGTTTTTTTCCTCCAATGTAAAAATACAACTTAGTGCATAGAAGATAGTGAATGGACTGTTAAGAATAGGTGAGTCAATAGTATCACAAATAGCATAGAACAAGGAATACTTCTGTGCAAGACTAATACATTTTGGAAGCCACCCAAAAAATAAATGAATATGACTCTTAAAGGGCCATATTCTGTGAACTTCAAAAGCCTAAATCCAGACATCAAAACTGTTTGCACAGCTGTTTTTAAAGAGTATACTGTATTTGTCTTTCAGTTGGTAATTTGTAAGATTCAAGATGGTCAACTCAGTCAAAATCAAAGATGGGTTTACAGTGCTGTTTGGTTTATCAAGCAAATTAAGTCTTGCGAATGCTCTTTACCTAGTGATGTAAGCTCTGAAAGAGAATGATAGCCAACAGCCTGAGGGCGGGGAACCAATTAGAAAGTGATGGAGGTCTGGGAGCTGTTCGCAATAATGGAGATAATCAGGGCATCTGCTGCCAAGACCAAAACAAAACACTCAACTTGGCACATCATGTCAAAAACGAGACTGCCTGTGGGTAGGGTTGGCACTTCCTGCTGGATTCAAATGGAGCTACAAAGAAATAGTTTCAGGGCATAAGAGGAGTGTGAAACTGTGTGAGTAAATGAAAACACATAATCTAAAAGATCTGGATGTTAGGTTTAGCTCCACTAACTAGCTGTGTAACCGTGACATGCCATTTCACTGCTCCTTGTCTGTTTCCACACCCACAAAATACGGAAATATGTGCACTTACAGGTATTGAGAGATTATGTAATAGAAATTATCTTTAGAAGTAAGTAATATTTCTACTCTGGATCATTTTCCAAAATTTTGAAGGTAAAGAGATGCTACAAAGTGGTGTTTGCTTTTTCTGGACGAAATCTCATTTACCATCATGTGGAGCATATGATCCTACCGGTCCTCAGGCATGAGTTCCTGTCTCTTGAGAAACACAACAGAGAGCACTGCCATCTAAATTCAGTGTGTCATTCCTGGTATTACTGCCCAGAAACAGGTGAAACTACGTGTCAGCAGATGGTCTTAACTTTAAGTCAAATGGGGTCAGTGTGAAGATTTTACTGTAATGAGGCCCAAGCTGGTGGAAGCGCTGGTCCTAGTGGAGGAAAGAGAAATCACAGAATGCAGAGCAGAGGATAATTGGCGGTATTCACTTTGACAGATTAATGAGGTACTCATAAAAGCAATGTGATCTAGTTGAGGGGGTGGGTGGGCAAGAAGAGTTATGAGTCAAAAAAGCCAAGAGTAAAATTCAGGGCTTTCAGTATGTTGCAAACAAGCCTTCTGTGTTAAGACTGACAGACATAGCAGTGGCTTAAACAAGACAAAATTCTCTCAAGTAAAAATCCAAGTAGATGGACCAGGGCTAACTGGTATAGAACTCCATGGTGACAAGAGACCTAGGAACCACCTGTCTTGTTGCTCTGACCTGTGTGACCTCGAGAGTGCTGCCAGGGCCCAGCTGAAGAAGTAGGGACGAAATTAAGCCCACGATCTGCCTATCAGGCAACCTGGGGCACTGGTCGAGTTAGCCTGGAGGCAGGGTGGGAGGAGGGCTTTTAAAAATTCACACAAAGGGTTTGCCTGGACCCCAAGGGTTATGGGGAGGGGGAGCCTTCTAAGTTGCACAGCAGCTCTGTGGGTGGTCCTGACGATTCAAGATGGCTTTTCCAGTCCCAACCCTTTTGTTTCCATTCCTTTTAGCAGGAAAGAAAAACAAGGACAATTTCACTTAAAAGTACTTCCAACAAGCTAAACATCTCCACATCTGTTTTTGTCCCATTGCTCAGAACATAGACACTTGGCTACTGCAAAGTGGCCAATGGGAAATGTATTTTGGGTGGCAATGTGGGCAGCAAAAATTTAAGAATGAAGGACAGAATACATATTTATGAACAGCAAAACACCACCACACCACCATCAAATAGAGTACACAACATTGGGTGAGGTTAGTAGCTTGCTCCTAGCTTGTTCTAATCCCCCCAAAACTTTTTAATGGTGAACCATGAAAATCTTCCACATATCAGCAGGCCTTTGGGTTGTGAAATAACTTTCCATCACTTTGATGCCATTTCCCTTAGGAATAAGATTGCATCCTGCTTCAGGTGATGCCACCTCCTTAATCAGCCCTGTGCATCTTTATTCAGTGTCTCAATGAACCAGGCATGTAGGCGAGTAACCAACCCAACCCACTTTACATCCCATCGTCCATAAACTATTGGAAACAGTTGTGCGGACTGTCGTCCCTCTCCACTGAATTTTGGCTGGAATAGATACCTTCAGTCACGTGTGAAAAATATTTACACTTTATTCCTCATTACAAAGGTATTCAGAAGAAAAACAATATTCTAGTGATCATAGCAGACAAAATCAGATACTCAGTCTTTTTCTAACTGTAACAAAGCAACATACCAAGAATTCTTATTGTTCTACTGGGAAGTAAAGTTGTGTTAATCAGAAATAATGACATTTGGCCTACTTTAGATCAAAGGCCTCCGCCATAACCCAGAGGGCCAATTCTGCTTGTTAAGACAAAAGCCTTGGGTAAAAACTACAATGTTGTTTTCTTCTCTTTTTGTGGGCCACAACCTTATTATTGCTTCCAATAAACCTCTCAGTGGTTACCAAGTTTTAACCAAAATGCCAAACAAGATCTTTTTCTACTACGGAATGGAGATTTAAAATTTGAGCAGTTAATCAGATAAATATCAGACACAGCTGCAAATCCCTTCAATGAATGAAAGCTTTCCTGTAATTAATATATCTCTCTGCCCCATTTTACTCTTGATTTTTACAGTAAATTGGAAAGAGAACGATGTTGATGGATGCAGAATACTGTGGGTATTGTATTAACACCATTGTATAGATGAGCACTCTGAAGAAGGGATGTGAACAAGCTTGCTCTAGGTCACACAACTGTTAAGGGTTAGAGCTGGGATTTGAACCTAGGCCACCTGGCCACCGAATCTGAATGTTCAACCCCTGTGTTATATTCCTCCTCAAAGTAACCACTCAATGCATGTTTACTAAACAATTGAATTAATCTACATGTGTGCTACACAAACTCTTTGTAGACAAATGTAAACAAAGAATGGAGACGTCTACAGATTCTATAAATATTTCTCCTAGTCAGTGCTTCAGCCAAGATTTCCACTCATTTTTCTTTAACTTGGAATAAATGTTCTCCATGACTCTGCTTTTCTCTGCACTCAGGATTGCTACCTTTCATTTCCCTTTGGTCTCCTGCTCTCCGTTGCCCGAGGGGTGAGAGCTCAATTCCCCTTTCCCGTGGTTTGTTAAAAGGCACACTGCTGGGCTCCACCTCCGGAGTTTTGGGTCAGTAGGTCTGGAGTGAAGCCCGAGCATCACTCGTGGAGTTGCTCAAAGAAATGCCTCTGAGACCCAGCTTCACTATTTACTGGGTACGTGCTCACACCTTTGATCAAAATTCTGTGCTGCAGCTTTCTCAATCTGCAAAGTGGGGACCATGACAGGACCCATCCCATAGGCTTGCCTCCTAATTAAATGCGCTACTGCACACGGAAGCCCTGATATGCCTGGACTAATCAAGTCTCCAATAAAAGGTTAACTCTTACAGTGAGCTGCATTTTCCAAACACGGAACTACTTAAAATATATTTAATGATAAATTAATAGCTATTAGCAATAAAACATTCCTCGTTCCTAGTACTTCCTTTTCAATAGAGGGAAGCTCCATTACTGTCACTATCCTGTCCTCTTGGCCCGCTCAGTGACTTCTCCCAGGGCAGTAGGAATGATAGATCTTGCTGTTTTTTAAATCCTCAACTGGAGGACATTTCCCCCCACTGCTTTTAGAGAGAGAGGAAGGAAGAGAGGGGGAGAGAGAGAGAGACATCGATGTGAGAGAGCAGCATCAGTCAGTCACCTCCCCTGCGGTCCTGGACTGGGGGTTTAGGTATATGCCCTGACAGGGAATTGAACCCACAACGTTTTGGTTACAAGACAACACTCCAACCAACTGAGCCACACCGGCCAGGGTAGAATGATAGATCTTACAAGTTTGGGAGAGGTCTGTGGCCTGTTTGGGTAACCCCTGTTCTCTTTTTAAAAAATTTGCAACTAGGAACCATCGATTCTCCGCTCCATGGAGTAACTGTATGGGGCCTGGCCCCTGTGTGGCAAGGCTGTGGTCGTCTAACGCTGCCTATGTCTTGGAAAAGAAGAGGGCGAACTCTGCAAAGTGTACCTGCTGAGCTATTTAAGCCACAATCTGCAATAATAAGTTTATTATTAGAAAATGTGACAGGTTGATCACATCTGCCTTATTTTTTTTTTCTCACTTTAGAACTGAGGCCAAGAGAAAGGGTGCTGGTTATTGGAACCTTGAAATCCAATATGAGGTTTGAGGCTTCAGCAATGTAGTATTTTGACCTTGGCAGATTACTGAGGTTTATGGAGGCCTTGTCCACGGATGAATGTATGTTTTTATACAGACTGCACTGATATTAAGCAAGGCTGTGGCATTTGAAAGCTAAGAAAAGACCAGGTCTTTTGGAAAACATGGCATCACAGAACCTTCTGGAGATGAAATCTCCTGTACCCAGTGGTCCCAGGAAGGTATCTCCAGAGCACTGTGATTGCTGTGTGTGTGAGGTGAGGTGCGGGCTTTGTGAAGGTGGGACTGGAACTGCCTACCCAGCTGCTACCCTCCCCTGAGGCGACAGCCATTTCAGTTGCTCACAGCCCAACTGCTTCAGCCTGCAGGATTGAGTTTAAAGAAGAAAACGTTGTAAAGGGTCTGGGGAGAAATCACATTCCCCCTACCCCCTGGGGTTTCCTTCGTGTGGGGCAGCTCCATTATAGTAAAGCCTGCAGCATTCCGTCCTCTCACGGACTTTCCCTGTGGGGAGAATGAGCAACATATCTTCATACCTTCACTTTATAAGGAATCAGTCGTCTTACCTCTATCGGTGCCCCCAAGAAGGTTAACATTTGGTGCGGTCCCCCCTGCTGTTACTTCATGACAACACACACCTAGAAGGAGAGGTCTGTGGTAGTCCGATGTAATTATGTAATATAACTAGCCCAGAAGGAACCGTCATCAATGGAGGAGAAGATGGTGACGTGCGGAGGGGTTGGCAGTGCACTGTTGTATTTCCTCATGTTCCGGTGGAGCCTGGGGGAAGGAGGGGAAAAAGGATCGCACTTAGGTGCTTAGGAGACACAGTAGAGCTGAGTTTAAAAACATTTTGGCCTTGGCCAGTGTGGCTTGGTTCATCGGGGAATCTTCCCATGCACTGAAAGTTCTTGGGTTCAGTTCCCAGTCAGGGCACATACCTAGGTTTCAGGTTCAGTCCTCCAGTTGGGGCTTGTATGGGAGGCAACCAATTGATGTCTGTCTGTCTCTCTCTGACAGAAATTCTTTTCCTTCTAGAGTTGGAGTGGAAGCTACAGAAAAAGACAAGACAATAGTAATAAGTGAGGGTCCTACAGTGAAATCTTGGGGAGGTGGGGTCCCTTTGAGGGGAAAACAAGCTGAAGTCATGAGTAATACTAAGTTAAAAATAAAAACACAAACAATGAGTTAGAGCAAAGTGACAGGACAGAGACGGTAGCAATAGAAGTGGTTGAAGAGAAAAAAGAAACCCCCAAACTGGGTCACTTTAGGGGCAAGAGATCCATAAATTGAAGGGGTATCAAGAATGCTCCATTCCTAGAGCTCGGCTGCAGGCTTCCAGTTCTCCAACACCATGCGGAGGTCCTGAGTGAGGTCAGTGCCACTGTCCCTGTGTTCCCCTGGGACTCTTGTTTTCCTATTGCCACAAGTGTCGTCCTAATTGTTCTTCACGCTCCTTCATTACATATTATCAAGGAAGCCTAACTAACCACAGACACTGTATATGTCATCTCTGTATTCTAATATGTACAGCCTAGGACTGAAAATAGTGGGAAGGAAGAAGAAAGACAAAAAGTGAGTGAAAGACAGATATATAAGGATTTGAAAGTGCTAGACAGAAAAATTGACAAATGGAGTGTCAACTTGGCTACCTATCCACGCTTTTTTGGCTGGCATATTCTGTGACTTTGTGCTGTGACTCTGGCTTCCTCGGCCTTTGCCTGCCCTTCTCACTACCTGGAGAGAGATAGCAGGAAGAACGGCCTTTAACCTGCTATTGAGACAGGCTAGTAAGCCAGGACAAGTGGAGTAGGGAAACTGAGGTAAATGGCCAAGAAGCCTACAGCCATCTAGTAAGTCACAAAATCCTACCTTCCCTAACCAAGGACACTTAATGGTCAGTGGTTTATGGCCCTGGCTGAGTACTCAGTTGGTTACAGTGTCATCCTGATACATCCAGGTTGTGGGCTTGATCCCATGTCAAGGCACATACAGGAACCAGCCAATGAACGTATAAATAAGTCGAACAACAAATCAATGTTTCTCTGCCCCCCGCCTTTCTCTAAAATCAATCAATAATTTTTTTTAAAGAGTAAATGGATTATACTTCTCCCGAACTAGAGGGTCATTAGCTTAAATCCTCCTACTCAGGGAGATAGATAGCAGAAATCCTATTAGTGCCATTTGTGGCAGCCACATCCCAGGACAGGTGAAATCAGGGGAATAAATCTCATTTTGGTGCATCAGCATAAAGCTGATGGCTATTTTTTGAGATCCTCCCCTAAGACCTCCCCTACACGTTCACTCTTTAAAACCCTGAAGATGAAGGCCCCTGTATGGGCCTTCCCTCTTGGGAGCACTCCTGCACCTCTCCTTTTCCACTTCTTCCCCCCAGGGGCATTACCTTTGCCTTTCTCCTAAGCTCCAAGGGCTCTTCTTTTGCTTCTGGAACTTGTTTCCTGAGCCTATGCAGCCCACCTGGCTGACTTCTACTACCTCTGTAACTTTCTAAATAAACTTCCTCTTCAATTTGAGTTCTTGGCCTTGAGTTCTTTCTTTGTGGAACTCAAGAACCAAGGTCCAGTTTCAAAGCCAACATGGCAGGTAACCTTGGAGAGTTGCTATTGTTTCCTCAGTAGCTTTAGGGAAGAATCAGAGGCGCGAAAGAGCTGAAGGCTCTATGAAGGGGATTTAAGGCCCAAGTCTTTATCCTTCATCGTCACTGAATGGACTAACTGAATGCCCATCACTCATGACACAGCTACATGCCCTAAGTTTCAGGATGCTCATTTAAGATTTTACTGCCTTCCCCAGCAATTTACTAAATCTCTAAGATTTCTTCTGCAATTCTGACACAAACTCCAATGTGTGGGTCTCCCACCACCTGTTCAGATACCATCTACAAGTTCCAGATTGTCACCTGTGCATCTGACAAACAGGCTGTAGACAGGGCATTCCAAAGACTCCCTCCTTGGGTTCAATTAGTTTCCTAGAGTGGCTCACAGAACCCAGAGAAGCATTTTACTTACCAGGTAACCGGTTTATTATAAAAGGATATAACTCAGGAACACCAGATGGAAGAGATGTGTAGGGTAAAGTGTGGGGAAGGACAGGGAGCTTCAATGTCCTGTCCAGGGGCACCACTCTCCCCACATCTCCACATGTTCACCAACTGGGAAGCTCTCTGAATTCTGTCCTTTAGTTTTTTGCATAGGCTTATTACATAGGCCTATGTAAATGATTAAATCACTGGCCGTTGGTGCTTAAACACAATCTCCAGCTCCTCTCCCCTTCTTGGAGGTTGGTGGTAAGGTGGGATTGGTAGGGGAGGGAGTGAGACTGAAAGTTCCACCCCTCTAATCACAGGGTTGGTTTCCCTGGCAATCCTTAGGTGACCTAGGGATTCCTAAAATTCACCTCATTAACATAACAAGAGACACCTTCCTGGTTCTCATCGCTTGGGAAATTTGAAAGGTTTTATTTATTTATTTATTTATTTAATTTATTATTTTAATCTTCACCTTAGAACATTTTTTCATTGCTTTTGGGTTGGGGCGGAGTGGGGAAGAGAGAAACTGCAAGGTGAGAGACATCGATTGGCTGTCTTTTCATATGCGCCCCCCCCCCCCCACTCCGGGCGGGAATGATACCCACAACCTGGGTCTGTGCCCTGACCTGGAATCAAACCCTTGACCTTTCAGTCCGTGGGATGATGCTCTAACCAACTGAGCCACACCGGCCAGGGTGGGAAATTCAAAGGGTTTTAGAAGTTCTGTGCCATGAATGGGGACCAAAACAAAATATATTTCTTACTATAGGTGTTTTCAGTTATTTTTTTGGTGGGGTATTATTTCCCTATCCCATATCACAGGCTTCACTGTCCTCATGGAGCAGCATGTTTTTAATGTTCCACTTAAAATGTAGTGGCCAGAATAGGAAGTCACGTCCTAATGGGACTAGAGTTGGAAAACCCATATTCCACAATGCTTCCCAGCTCATCACGTCTGTTTTCCACCAGTTTCTGAATCCAGGCGAAAGCTTTGTTATAATCTTATCCAACTGGCTACAAGGGTCAGACAAGTTAGAACTTGTGTTTGAGACGAATGAGTCAGTGTGGAATCTGAGTTCAACATCTTCAGAAATGTTCACAAAAAGGACATTGAAACACAATGTGGTCACAGCCCCTGACCACCTCACTTACAAGGAAACGCTACCTAACCTGACTGTACTTTAGGGCCTCTGTTGCCTAAGAGAGAAGGTTGTTGCTGTTTAGTGGTTTGGAGGGAGATGGCCTCTTTTACTGGCGTAGTCGAACTGTAAAACCAAATTTCCGAATTCTGAAGAGCATGAATGGGCTAGAACGAGCACAGTGAGCCCCGTCTAAGATAAAAGGCCCTGCACTATATGTAAGGATAAGAAGAACAAAAAAGCAGGACACTGTAATTTGTTCAGGTGTCAGAGCTTTTCTGGTTCTAAATGAACAGGGTATTGCTAATTTTACTACCTTTTATTACATGTTTTTCTATTTTTGGCCAAAACAAAAGGAAAAGATGGTTCCTACTTTGTATGAAAATGGTTTTCTCCAGTAACATTCGTGAGAAAAAAAGGTGTAGTAACAGCCACTTAATATATTTTTGTATTAAAATGCCATTCAAAACAGTTTGTTGTAGGTAGGTGACTAAAAATGATGAGTTTTATTGGTGTAACTGGTCGAATGCTAAAGCAAAGGTAACTTCCTTTTGAACAAGACCTTAGAGAGAGCTTTCTTGACCCTAAAGTAACGTGCCTATCACTGCCGTGCTATTCGGTTTCATTTTCTTCGTGTGTCTTTCAGATAGTTCCTTGTTTATATTGATATCTGCTTATCGTTTCTCATCTGCTGGAATGCAAGCTCCAGACCTTGTCTTGTTACTCTGTGGGCATAGAGTAACTGCACATAGTAGGCACACCGCATGCACTGACTGAATTCACTATTGAGAGCGTAAAAACCTGTTCACTGCTTGCTCTAGGCTAGCCCACCAGTTTATGTTCTTTTGTTTTTCACTTTTGCTGTTCTTTAGTCTGCTCAGTGTTTATGGTATGTCTTTTCTCCTTCTCACTATAGGCTGATTTATCTGTGGACGTCACTGCAGTCATTCTGATTGACTGTATTATAGTGCAGAGCATTTAGTAGACACTTAGTAGAGCAGTGTTTTGTGTGAGGTGTATTATAACTAGATTCTGCTAATAAAGTAAAAGAGTTGGGGGATTTTTAAATAAATAAATTTGAGTGGATTTGGTTTTTCCCCTTCAAAAAATTACGTCACTGACTTGCCTTTTCTAGAGTGGGAGAGAAGGGGCTGGGCTTCTAGGACTTGTTCCTAACTCTGGGCACCCAAAAGCAAGCAGGGTGAGAGGAAAAAGTGAAATCCATTGCTCTGGAGGCAACTTTTGTATCGGCTGCCTGGGCTGAGAGGAGTTATCAGAGGAGTGACACTGGGTTATAGTCCCCCTTTCAGCTGGAGACAGACAAAGTGTGCACTGGAGGGTAGGACTCCATGGGACAGTGCCTGCTAACTAGGTTAGGGTGAAGCCAGTGTTTGTATCTGATGGATGGGTGGGAGACTCAGGGCTGGGTACCCTGAAGGCCCTCAGTAAATATGGCTTGATCTTACTAATAATGCTGGGCCTCCAACAGTACTTGATGGTTTCATTTTATAAGCTGTAAGGGGAGATCAGGAATCACCGTTGAAGCTGGGAGGGTCTGGCCCAAGATGTTTAGAAAAGTCATTTCATATCTAACGTTTTGGGAGCAGAAACTGAAGGAGAACAGTGTGTTTCTTTGTGTCCTGGGAATTGCATGTCCTTATGTTTTGACCTTGACATAGTCATGTAATATGTTTTTTTTAATTTTTATTGAATTTATTGGGGGAGACATTGGTCAATAAAATTACATAAGTTTAAAGTGTACAATCCTGTAATACATCATCTGTAGTAATATGCTTTTTTTTTTTATTTTGAGAGTAGTTTATTAAAGCTGGGGACAGTGAAACAAAGGAAGGACTTAGTATAGAAGAAGCAACAGGAGAGCCTAGGCGGGGCTGCCTTAGCTCACTGGGAGGTCAGAGAAAAAAAGCAATGTTTTCTTTAGAGGGAAAAATTATAGAAAAGTCATGTTCATATTGAATAATTTTAAGATTGATTTGTTATGGCTATGAAGTCCAAACTATCACTGGGGACAATAAACTTCATCAAATCATTCGTCATGACAAAATGGCTTATCAATCCCAGTTAAAACAGTCTAGGATATGCTAAAGATATTTTGTTTTGTTCTTGTGAAAGATTTACTCTTAAGGTAAGTGCAAACTATCTAACACAGTAAAGTGTAAACACTTAGATAGAAAATGTACCTACACATCGAAAAGCAAAAACACTCAGGAGACCATATATTTGCCTATGGGCTTAATAAAATATTTAAAAATATTTTGTTTTATAGTCACACATTTTAATACAAATTTCTTTATTTTGCATCCAATAGAAAAGCACGTTTGGAATCTATTTACAACACTATACATTTGCATATATTATATACAGTTAATGAATTTAATGAAGATGGGCAGGGAAACAATATATATGGAAGAACACGCCACTGTACATGGTTTATTATCATGGTCCTCTGTGTTACTGAATCTTTACTGTAGTAATAAATACAGTTCTATATTTACACATCTTATAAAACATCTCATAAATGCATTTTTTCAATTCCAAGTTAAAACATCTGATCAAAATAAACATGCTTATATAAAAATAAATCTACCTAACAGTCTTTTGGTTTGGGTGTATTGAAGCTAATATAGTATAATAAAGTTATGAATTAATCCTTTGACCTTTAGTACTTAATAATTTTACCTCTTAAAATACCTAACACATGTATTAAATATGAAATAAGCAGAGAAGTCGTGTTCCTGATGTCAAATGGGCGGATCAAAGACAACACAGCTAAAACCAAGCGAAGTAAACAGGGTAATGTGTTATGACGTCTCTGCTGAGTCCAGAGTGGTTTCCGACATCATTGCCAGGGCTACGAGAGAGAGATGTGTGAGATGTTATGTCGGTGGATTTAGTTTATGTCATGTCTGCACTTGATCATTACCTTAAGATGTATATCAGTTTGAATCAACCGATAAAACCTCCTGCAAAAAATGTGCACTCACCCAGGAGAAAGAAAAAAAAAATCCCAGGTTGCTCACCATCTTTACTGATGTGTCCATTGCTGGCAATGGAATTTTCTTCTGAGTTTTGGGCACCAGGGAGTTAAAAATGAGTTCGACAAGAAAACCTCACCTGTAGGGGGCTGCCTTCATGGCAATTTAGAATTTAAGTTCATTTTCCTTTTCAAATATTTGTAATTAAAACTGTAAGCAGTTTTATTCAACTGAAGATGGATCCATCTAGTGCAGGTAAATAAAACCCGGCATTTCCAAAAATGCTGTGAATATGGGTGAATTAATAATGCCTTGTATTAGCCGTTCCCGGGGGGTTAGGATGGTCCTTACTGAGGAAAGGCCAAGCAGGACTAAAACATCTCCATGTGGCCATGAAAATGAAATCCTATCGGCCACAACCTTCACTTGGTACTGTGGGCCATTTAAAACCCTTATTGTCCTAATACCTCCAACCACCTTTTAAAGGGTTTGGGGGTTTAAAACCTCTTTTGTGAGCAAGGATCCACCCCCTCTCCCCATTAGATTGGTGAGTTTTAAAAGAATTCGATTGAAATCACAGAGAACCTGTTTTGAACATTTCAACCTGCTTTAAAAAGAAATTCTGGGCTTGCCTAAATAGTGTGTCTGATCTATGTCCTTGCTACAAATTGTCCAAGCAGCAGTTAGACTCGTTTCTCACTCTCCAGTCTCAATACGCTTTCTTACACTACGAGATTTAAAACAAAATCAAGTTTCAACTCCGCTCCGTTTAGTTACTGTTCTGATATACTCAATCTCACATTTCGGGGTTTTCAATTTTTGAAAACTTTCTCACACACATTAATTAGAGACATGGGACAAATGCCACAGATGAAAGATGACAGCTTTCGGTCACTGGATAAGCAGATGGTGACCTGGCATTGGGAGGCAGGTCGTAGGCTATGCTGGCACTGGTGTATGTCACCAAGGCTTGGGTTGAGTCACAGGACTGTTTCTCTACATCATCCGAGTTAATAGACATCAGGCTTGAGTGTTTCGATCTTGTCCAGAAGTGGGCTTGCTTTCCCAGGCTCCCCAAGTCCTCCTTAAAATGAGGATTGAAGAGGATGTAGAGAAGAGGATTGAGACAGGCAGGAAGTGGTCCAATCACCAGGAGGATAAACTTAATGACTTCAGGACTGATGAACGCAAGGTTCAGTAAAGAAGAGAAGGACAAGAAAGCCACGGGGCAGTAAAGAATACAGTTGGTGAACAGCAGGAGCGCAATGTGCTTCACCATAGAACAGTCCCAAATATTCTCCAGGTCCCCCTTTTCCAAGTTGCAGTAGAGCTTGGTGTAGGCGATGGTCATCACGAGGAAGCAAAGGGAGTTGAGCAGGACGAGAGCGACCATGTAGCCGGTGGTGCTGGGCTCCCCGAAGGGCAGCGGCAGGCAGAGCGGCGAGGCGCTGTACTCGCTGCCGCCCAGCAGGGGCACCGTAGCGATAGCCAGGGCCAGCACGGCGCAGAGCAAAATGACTGCTTTCAGACTGGAGAAAGGAGTTTTCGTTTCAAATTTTGCAGAGCATTTCACCGAGAACCCACGCTCCAGCGCTGCCAGAGTCAGCAGGAAAACAGATGATTCCGAAGCGAAAATGGACAAAAATCCGACGACTTGGCAACCTACCCCCTGCTCCCACCGCGCACCGTGCCTTGCAAAGCTGCCAAAAGTGAACGCGTCCACGCCAGCCAGCACAGCACTGGAGACCCCCATGAGCATGTTCGCCGCTGCTATTAACCCAATGAGCAGTTTGATGGAGGAAATGTACAGAGGGGCTCGGAACACTGTTGACGTCACCAAGGCGTTACAAGTAAGGGCCAACACTGCAATGGTCCACACCCCAATTCTGATCAGCCAGCTACCGAACAGGTATTCGCAGAGTTTGAAGGGGCCTAGAAGTCCAAGGAAGAAAAAGACTGAGTATCACACTAGGGCTTACGACTTTTGCCAAATTATCTCATTGTTTCTCTTATTGGGCCACCAAGTGATAGTGGCAGGTAATAGCCACAGAGACACACAGTTTCCTTGCGGCACACTCCACTTTCTTCACCCACTGTCATTACTGCCTTCTGTGGCAATGATGACGTTAGCACACCCAGGGGCTCCTGTTTTCAAGCTATGCACAGAGACCTGGAGATGGGGAATTTAAATCACTCAGTTAAGGGTCCCCAAATACAGCAGTGGTGGAGCCAGGTAAAGAGACCCAGGTCTCCTGGGCTTTTCATTATGGTTTTTTTTTTTTTTTTCTTTCGGAGTGCTTCAAGAAGATTCTGTAAGCAAAGGAGGAGAATCCTAGGCAAATACTCCATAACATTAGAAGAGGATGTATGGATAGTATGAAGGCGTTTCTGGAAAATCTTGCCTTAGGTTTAGAATGGCATTGGATGTTTGAGAGCAAGAGACATTCTAATTGTTGAAAATAAAATATTAACACTCCCAGCTGTGTTTTTTTTTTTTTCCAACTGGCCCTTCCTGTTTCTGGAAATGGGACAATTTATGAAGTCCATATATACAGATATTTTTTACTTATATGTAGAAACTATTATTTGCTTTAACCAAATAGCTATTTAGGGAAGAAATCACTTAAAAAAATCAGTGATTACAGGAAGCAAGACTGTTGCTTAGTAGTTCAGGCCAAATTGCTAATATCATTTTAAAAATTACACGTGCTTCCAGCCATAGTTTCCATTAACCTGAATCAAAGGCCATGCAAGGGAATGAACGCTTGTATTTTAAAGGTCCCCATGGGGCAGGACATTGAGTAGCTGCAAAGGGAGCACAGATTTGGCTTTGAGGTGCAGCCACATGGCATTGATGGCCTCAGAGGTGATGGTGGGGATTGCTGCTGAGGCCATTCTGGCGTCGTTCTCACCTGGGGAAGGGGAGCACTGCACTGAGTGAAGGGCTTTCAGGTCTTCCTCAAAGTCAAGCAGGAGATCTTCAAGATCACGCTCATCTGCAGGAATGAGAAGTCCTGGAATGATTAGTTCTGCCTCTCTTTTCAGGGGACCGGGTACCAGAGAGGACGGTCCTAGATTGCTCGTACACAAGGGTTCCAAAGGTAATGGAAAGTCAGACATCCAGCTCTGTCCTGGGCTCTGGCTTTCTTGCAAGTCTGCTATATGGTTGCCTTTGGGTGTTTTACTCAGGCTACCTTATGATATATCCAGCAAAGCTGGGGGTGAGGGAAAATAACCTTGGACTCCAGGTCCTAACATCTAAGCTCTCTCATTCTGTTCTTGTCCCTTGGAGCTCACAATGGCCCCATATGGCACTGACCTAAATTAGAGAAAGGCCGTGGGCCTCTCCAGTGCAAGAAGAACCTTTTTACCCTATTTTCCAACACTTGGAGAGCTACGGTGAAGTGTTCTGGGCTGCATTCTCTGACGGTGCTTGGTCTAGGTATGCATGAAACAGGAGTTGTGCGATCCAGCATACTTTTCAAAGATGCTGATTTAATTATGGGGTAGGGCATGAGTACTTTTTTAAAGCTTCCATGTGATTCCAATAGGTGGCCCAAGGCTGAGCATCACTGTTCTTGAAAATGAACTCCAGGAAAATCCTTGTGTCGCTTGTTCATTGTGTACCTCTAGGGCCTAGGACACTGCCTGCCACATAGTAGGCACTCTAATTGTTTTACTTTATTTTTTTAAGAGCAAAAAGCTAAAGCAACAAAAAGTGCAAGACACATGCTGTGGCCTAAAACAAAAAAGCCAAGGGCCAAAATATCAGCTTCTTAAACTGACGTGTACGTAGGAAGAAATGTGAAGGTTACGTGCAGAGAGACTGAGTCATACTTGCTTGGGAATCAACGGATCATTAAGGCCCAAAGGAATAAAAGCCAGTCTGTGCGAACATGCAAAGTTGGCAGGAGAAGGAAAATCAAGGCTGCCCAGAGGGCCTCCTCATGACCACAGATGTGGTCTGAGGTATGTTGGGGCCTATTTAAGTAAGGTCTTACTTCAAAGAAAGCCAAGTGCTTTACAGACATTATCTCATTTCACCTTCCTGACAGATACCCCTGTGGGGGGTAGGAGGGGAGCATGTTTTGGAATTAGTCAGATAAGAGTTGGATTCTTAAGCCCTTCTGCCGAAATGTGGAGGCATCCAAAATGCCTATATCCTGCACATAAGAATGAAAACGGATTCTGTCTTCTGGAGAAAAGAGCCCAGACGCATGTTTGAAGAAAGTGTCCACAGAGAGAAGGCCCTTTTAAAAGTTTATGGAAATATCGATATCATTATTAATAATACATGCTAAGGGAGATCCAATAAATATAAGAAAGTTTTAGAATGAATGCACAAGGAGCTTTCTCTCTCCCTGGGAGTCTTTAAAAGGTGGCATGGATTCCCAGCATGGATCCCCAGGGAAGTGTCTGGAGGTCAGGTGATCTGTTTGATGACTTTTCAAGACCCTTCCAGACACAATTTCATCGCCAGGACAGTTGGTCTTACCTTGAACTTGAAACATTCCAGCATCTTTCTTATGAAGATCATCTGTAGTGCTGTTGTCACCTTTATTCCATTGGTTAGAAATTTTATAGACATTCTCACACACTCCAAATGCACAGCACTGGTAAGCATAAGGCATTTCTATAACCCTTTAAATGAACAAAACCAAAGAAGAAGACATGCACTTAAGAAGAAAGTTGTTAAATACGGTGTTCATCTGCTTTCACTCATTAATTCTACTTTTGGATTTCAGCCTCAATAAATAAAATATTAACGATGTGCATAAAGATGTTTTTATTACAATGCTATTTATAACAATGGAATTATTAAAAATTATTGCTCTGAAATGTTAATGATTGCTGAGGTTGAGTGATGGGTATATTTTTCTCTACTTTTATGTTTGAAATTTTCCACAATATAACAGTTAAAAAATGACTGCTAGGAAAATTGTAGCATCATTAAAAAGTGCTTATGGTATAACAAGATGTTAAGTGATGAAAACATAAAAGCTCATATACGTACTATGATTCTAACAATTAAAAATACACTGGAGCCCTGGTTGATGTGGCTCAGTGGATTAAGTGCTGGCCTGTGAACCAAGGGGTCGCTGGTTCGATTCCCAGTCAGGGCACAGGCCTGGGTTGAGGGCCAGGTCCCTGGGTGGAGGTGTGTGAGAGGTAGCTGGTTGATATTTCTCTCACACATCAATATTTCTCTCCCTCTCTTGTACCCTCCCTTGCCATCTCTCTAAAAATAAATAAATAAAATCTTTAAAAAAATGTTGGAAACAAAGTCTGGAAGGAAATAGCATAAAAAGTTGTTTAAGGGTATTTTTAGATTTTTTTCCCCCTCTTCTACTTACCCTCTTTTGGGGTTATGGTTTTGCAAGTACATAAAGAGTACTTTGATTAAAAAGAATACATGTATATATAATCTTTCAAGGGATGTCTATTGATAATAACCATAACAGATTTTAAAGAGCATTACTTCCTCAAGCAAATATTAATTTAGTACATTTTATTAGAATATATACACAAGCTGGATGAGTTAAAAATATAAACAGGAGTACAATAATGTTATTATGTTATTTAATTACATGTCCTAGTTTACGTCCCGTGGATCCATGGTTTTCAAACTCTCTCCATGAACTCCATGATTCTGGGGGGCATGTCCGAGAGCCCGGCAGTGTGGTTGGGCAGACCCACTCTCCCACTTCGGAACTCACCCACACAAGCCTTGGGGCAGGGGACTCGAGGGCATGAAATGCAATTCAAAAGAGTCCCATGACCTCATAAGTTTTGAAAACCACTATAACACGTGTGTTATTTCACATGACCACAAATGTATCGTATTAGTTTTAATGATAAACTCACTTGAGTTCTGGAAAGTTTTCAGATGATATCAAGCTCTGTAAGGCATGATTTCCTGTTAATTTTAAGTGAGTTAAACCATGTAACCCAGTTACGGGAAAAGACGACAGGCGGTTGGACGATAGGTCCCTGCAAAACATCAAACAGCAATTGGCTTTTAGTCTGTGCTAGCGTAAAGCGTTCATGTTAAGAAAGCAACCTCACGATTACTAAACTGTTCCGCAGAAACTTCTGAGCAGGGTCCTCCCTTGTAATGGTAAAAGTAACCATCTTGTTTTTAGTTCCTATACCTTTTCTGTCTACAGTCAGAATTGCGGAGGGAAAATGTTTTGGTCCCATCCACATAGGAATTTCTATATTCAGCTGAGTTAGGCTGGGGCTGGGGGAGATCTAAAATGAAGTGGCAGGTGCTATAACAGATTTGGAAAGTGCTGCTGACTGGATTAAGTTAGGGGTGAGGGGAAAAATGTTGTTGGGGATTTATTCCCTTCCCCTTAACTTCTGTTTACCAATTCCTTCTTTCTCTGTTAGACAAGGGAGGTGGAGAGAGGAAAGAGCAAGAGGTGGAAAGGGAGGGAAAACAGGGACAGACAGGTTTTCTATTAGTCAAGATGGCCAACTATAAAATGAAAGCCCTTTAGAAAAATATTGACATCTTAGTCCATTCCACCTGATCACTCAGCAAAAAATGCAAACTTTTATCTCAGTGACCAGAACCAGCTGTCACTCAAATCTTTAATTATCCACACAGTGTCCCACGTGGCCTAGTGCGCAGGACACTGAGGGCTGGGCAATCTGCGCTGTGGGCTTAGGCGGTGCCTCACTATTAAAAGACCTGCCATAAACCAGCCATACGATACTCACAGCTTTCTTAGAGATGGCAGAGTTGAAAATGCATTGGGGTGAATCACAGCAATTTTGTTCCAAGCTAAATTCCTATTTAAAAGAAAAAGTGAGATGGTTATACATTTAAAAAAATGACTGTGTGAAGTTTTACCATATATATTCATTCTTGTAACAAAATTTACTTTTAGTTCAGGATAGGAACAATTAACTTGTCAAATCATCCTTCAGATAAAAATACTAATAGTATAAAATGATTAAAGAGAACTTTAGAGCAACCTTGTTTAAATCAATCGAGGAAACCTATTCAGGTAGATATTTCAGTTTTTACCCTCTTCTTGCTAAAAAGTTGACTTTAACATGGTTGTGAAATTTTATTAGGGCATTTCTAAGATGAGCGGGGGAAAGGGAGTAGAAAGAGATAGGAACTTCTGAGGTTCTTCCTCTGACAAGCAAGCACATTTTAAGTTAGAAAATGTCCCTGGATATGTCATGGAATTCAACAAGAATTTGTCTATTTGTTTACATTGCTCATGGTGTCAGGCCTTGAGAGAATCAGAGAAGCTTAAAAAAAAAATCCTAGTAAATGAGACAGACGTTTAAATTCTTTTTTAAAGAAGATTTTATTTATTTATTTTTTGTGAGAGGGGAAGGGAGGGAAAAAGAAAGGGAGAGAAACATCAATTGGTTGCCTCTTGCATGAGGGCCTACAACCCAGGCATGTGCTCCAACTGGAATCGAACTAGCAACCTTTTGCTTTGCGAGACAAGGCCCAACCAACTGAGTCATGCTGGCCAGGGATGATGTTTAAATTCTTATTGGGAAATGAATGAAAGAGGGGCTAGCATACATTGAAAATAAAATCCTTTGATAACAAAGAAAATCTACAGTGTAAGGAGAAATAACATTCCCGCATCCTTCCCCTCCACATAGATAGATAGATAATTTCGCAGGAATAAGAACTTCTACATTTAAAAAATGGAGCAAAGAACTTAAAATTTCTGTTTTTAAAATCCTAACTAAAAAGGTAACAAAAGTGTAGACATTTGAATAAATTAAGAGAGATCAGAGATCCAAGGTGGCACCTCCTCCCAGGACACTTTAATAACATCATTAAAATATCTATACTACCCAAAGCAATCTTAACATAGTTCCTATTAAGATAGAACTGGCATATTTCACATGAGAACTCCAAAATTTACACGGAACCACAAAAGATCCTGAATAGCCACAGCAATCTTGAGAAGGAAGAACAGAATTAGAGGGACCACACTACCTAATACCCAACTATCCCACAGGGCTATTGTGTTGCCACCCTTCAAGGCCAGGCAGGTTCATGGTATTCGTGCAGATGGAAAAGTGTTCACGGGGCCTTTGGGATGTCTGGCATGACTTTATTCACGGGTGGGTGAGCCACGAATGCTGCAAGCTGTGTGTATCTGCATGTGTCACGTCATGACCCCTACTCCCCAGCATGGCACCCATCATGTCTCATCATCATCGCCCCCAGCAGGGTGTCTCTACCTGTTTAAGTACTAGAGGGGAACAAAGCCGGCAAGATGCCAGAAATTATGTAACATAATTCTGTGCATGGGAGCTCACTTTATTGGACCCAGTCTCAAAGCTATGAGAACACTAGTTATCAGGTGTCTCCAAGGCCATGGGAACACTGCTCCCCTTAGCTATCCAGACACCTGGATGAGGAAGCCAGACTGCCTCCACTTACCCTACAGCCATAGTAATCAAAATAGCATGGTACTGGCATAAAAACAGACACATAGATGAATGGAACAGATAGAGAGCCCAGACATAAACCCACACCTTTACAGTCAATTAGTATTTGACAGAGGAATCAAGCACATGCAATGGGTAAAAATAGTGTATTCAATCAATGGTATTGGGAACATGGGACCAATATGTACAGAAAAATGAAACTAGACCATCTTCTTACACCACACACAAGAATAAACTCAAAATGGATTAAAGACTTAATCCATTAGAATCCATGTTAGACTCCAAACCATAAAAATCATAGAAGAAAATAGGCCACAAAATCTCTGGCATTGCTTATAGCGATATTTTATCAGATAAATTTCCCTAGGCAAGGGAAACAAAAGAAAAAAATAAATACATGGGACTACATCAAACTAAAAAGTGTTTGCACAGCAAAGGAAATCAACACAATAAAAAGACAACCCACAGAATGGCAGAACATACTCACTGATACATCTGCTAAGAGATTAATATCAAAAATTTATAAAGAACTTACAAGATTCAACACCAACAAAACCCCAATCCAATTAAAAAGGGGCAAAGGACCGGAATAGACACTTCTCCAAAGAGGACATACAGATGGACAATAGACATATGAAAAGACGTTCAACATCACTAATCATCAGAGAAATGCAAATTAAAACCCCCATGAGATACCATCTCACACCTGTCGGAATGGCCATCGTCAATAAATTAACAAACAAGTGCTGGCAAGGATGTGGAGGAAGGGGAACACTTTTGCACTGTTGGTGGGGATGCAGACTGGTGCAGCTACTATGGAAAGCAGTATGGAGATACCTCAAAAAATGAAAAATGGATCTGCCTTTCGGCCCAATGATCCCATTTCTGGGAATATATTTGAAAGAACCCAAAACACTAATTTGAAAGAACAGAAGCACCCTATGTTCATTGCAGTATTATTTACAATCGCCAAGATATGGAAGCAGCCCAAGTGTCCATCAGTAGATGAGTGGATAAAACAACTGTGGGGCATGTCCACAGTGGACTACTACTCAGCCATAAAAAAATTAACCCTTTGTAACACTTTGGATGGACCTGGAGAACACTATGCTAAGTGAAATAAGTTAGTGAAAGACAGATACCATATGATTTCACTCATATGTATAATCCACGAACAAACTAAACTAACAATGAAACAAGAGACAGACTCATAGATGGAGAGCAGGATGATAGCTAAGGGTGGGGAGGTTAGTGGGTGGAGGGATCAAGCAAAAAGGAAAAAGGACTCATGGGCATGGACCACAGTGTGGTGATTGCAGGGGTAGGAGTTATGACCGGACTAAATGGTAATGGAAAAACACAATAAAAGTAAATTCATTTCGGAATGGGAAAAAAAGACAAATACTGTATGATTCCACTTATATGCAGAATCGAAAGAACAAAATAAATGTACAAACAAAATTGAAAAAGCCCCATAAATAAAGACTGATGGTTGCCAGATGGACTGGGTGAAAAAAGTAAAGGACTTAAGTACACATTGGTTGTTATAAATAGTCATGGGGATGTAAAGTACAGCATAGGAAGTGTAGTCAATAATTTTGTCATAACTATGTATGCTGACAGGTGGGTACAGGAAATATCAGTGGGGCACTTTGTGAAGCATATGACTGTCTGACCCCTGTGCTGTACACCTGGAAGTGATATAAAATAATATTGAAGGTAAACTGTAATAAAAAAAAGATATTTTTTCTAAAAAAAGGGACTGAACCTGCATTATTGGATTTTTTCTTTTCCATATATGAAGCTCTTTTTGAAGTTATATAACTCTTCCATTCTGTAGGAGAAAATACTGAAGCATTGGCCTCAGACATACCTAGCTTTGAATCTTAAGTCCTATCATGGTGTGAACTTGACGCATTACTTGACATTTCTGAGCCTGTTTTCTCAGTGAGACTGTACAGGTAATTCTAACTTCTGGAAGTGGATTCGTAAATAACAGGACCAAACCCATCTTGGGTATTTAGAAATAGTAACTGTTATGATAATGGCTCATTGATTCAACAATATTAAACGGTTTTCTAAGAACCAAGCACTGTTTAAGGCACAGAGATTGCGGCTGACTTCCTGGCATCCTAGTCTTCAGGGAGACGATAGTCTTTCAGATTGGTATTCAGGTTGGGTGGAGCTGGTGGAAATGGGCAGGACTTTGTCTCGAAATCATGGGTTATTCTCTTAGCTTCATTACATTTCCTGACAACGTGCTCTAATAAAATCATATAACCTCAACCTCTCTCACCCTATAACAGGGAAATTAAGTGATGGGGTAGTCGTTCTCCCGAATAGAGTAATCCTTAGGGAGGGGTGGGACATAAAGCTGTCAGCGGAAAGGTGGGTTACTATCCTGCTGTGGAGCGGTTGTAAATGCTGCTGTTGTAGTTGTTGTTTTCTAACCATCCTGCCTGGTGGTGATTAAGGTAACAGTTATACCATGCTAACATTCTGCTTTGGAAAAAAATGTAAATAGATGTTGTCAACACCTGTACCATTTTTATAAGTAGATAATTACCTGCCTACATCTGTTGGCTTGGTGTGGCAATACAGCCACAGCCATTTCCACTCATAGAAAACTAGAATACAGCTCAACATGCTCTTTTTAGTCTTCCATAGAAGAAAGGAGATTTTGCAAAGGGCCGGGTAGCGTACGTCCCTAGCAAGTAAAACAAGCAGGGGGTTAAGAGCACAATTCCCAAGAGGAAGCTTCAGTCACTTTGCTATAAATGGTTGAAATTGTATGACATTTTATTTAGCAAAGATGTGGCCTAAATTACTGGATAAGTGTGGGGCTAAATGTTCCATGTATATAACTTCTGAGTAAATTAAACTTTTAAGTACACAAGGGAAGTTTTGATACTTAAACTCATTCTATTGTTAATTATTTTTAATACAAAACACATGTCTTTTACACAAATTTAGAGTTATTTAAATGCAAAATAAGAAAAAAAACAACTCACATATTAAATGTGTTGTTCCCTGGATTGGGTTATTTTGCACTATTTACTTAAATATATTTACACTGTTGTGTATTTTCTAGGGTCATATTCCAACAATAAGCATGAATAGTCTTTATAATGAGAAAAAGATTATATAAATGAAAAAAGTAATATATATATACTACATAGTTATTTTATCAATTACTTTAATTTAAGTTAATTTTATATATTTTCAAAATAATGTGGACACTCAAGGTAGGCTTGGAAACAAGAGTTGGAATCATCTGATTTACTTTCTCCCAACTTCAGTCATTTGTACATCAACTTCATGCTTTTTTTGCTAAAATCTGCATGTGACCTTTATCATCTATATAATTTAAATGTTATTATCTTTTCTTTTTTACTTCAAAAGCTTAATTAAAAGTGAAATGTTATATCCCAGTCCTATCTGGAAAATGATCATGATTTGCCATGTAGTAAAGGAAAGCATAAAATAAATATAATTAAGTTAGTAATATTAAATTCTAGCCAAATACCATTTCTTATTCAAAGGTTCTAATCCTGAGGTTTGTTCACTTTTTGTTTAAAAAGGAAGATTAGCAGGAGTTTGAGGGGATTAAAGATAGCCTGGCTTCAAACCGGGTTTCTCTTGGTAATTAAAAATGCTAAAGTAGAATTAAAAAGGGAATAAATTATAGAAGCGTGAATCCATATTACTTAATCTTGACCCCCTGCCACTGACAGACATTTCCTCTGCTTCCACGTCTCCCACGTACTTTGGGAACTACTGGTCTGACCCACCTCAGGCAAAAGGAGTAATAGCGCCTTCTACAAGACCTTCAGATTTGAAGAGTTCACAGTTTTGTTCATTATCCTTTACAATGGTTATCGAGTGATCAATCCCCATCCAACTTTACATTGTTGTCCCAGCATAAGCATTAATCACATTCCCTTTGACACTCTAATGTGTCCTGATTTGGGACAATTTACTACGTAGTCGCCACGCTGACGTGCATCTGGCCATCATTTTCTGAGCCCCTGCTCAGGCCCTGGCCCTGTGACAGTGACTGGAAACACGAAGGTGGGTGAGACAGTTCCCAGTCCTCGAAGGACCCAGGAACGGAAGGTCCGGGGAAGGACAGGAAGAAACCACGTAACGACAATACAAAGTGATGAGAGTCACTCACAGGTCTATGCCATACGCTGTCGGGGTCACAGGGAGGACAGGTGAATCAAAGGAACACCACAAGGCTCTTCAGCGAAAAGGGGCAAGATCAGCTAATCAGTGATGTAATGACCAATGAATTAGCTTCACAGAGGCAAGTAGGTCTTTCCCTTTTAAAACAATATTTTTTGAAAAGATTTTATTTTTTTTTGTTTTTAGAGAGATGGGGAGGGAAGGAGAAAGAGGAGGAGAGAAACATCGATTGGGGACCTGGCCCGCAGCCTATACATGTGCCCTGACTGGAATCAAAACAGCGACCTTTCAGTTCACAGGCTGGCTCTCAGTCCCTGAGCCACACCAGCCAGGGCTAAAGCAATGTGTTAATGTGCGTTCCTGCATGTTCAGGGAAGGTAAGGATTAGAGTGGGAAAACACGCAGTTCCTGCTCATATTCTTCATTGGTTCGAAGGCATAAGAAAGCCTGCCCTGCCTGATGAATCTTGTAATGTGTAGAGACAGATAAAAATGTTTGCAGATTATGTCACTTCCTTGCTTAAAACCCTTCAGGGGTTGGTCACCGTTCTCAGAAAAAAAAGTCCTCACTCCTTCGCGTGGCCCACAAGCTCTCGCTTCCTCTGCAGCCCCACCTGCTTCTGTTCTCATGCTAGCTCATTAAGCTTTGGCCACCTTGAAAAATGCCAAGTTCTTTCCATTTGAGCGCTTTTCTTTGTCTCTGCTGTTCCTTCTGCCTGAAGCACTCTTTCTCCAGGACTTTAAAAGTCTGACTTATATAAAGGGCAGGAACCTGAGAATGACACTGGCACAGAGGGAAGCACGCAAAGCCAAGAGAGATGATTCCTGCTGAGGCCACAGGGCAGACTATCAGCTGCGGAGAACGGAGACCTCTGCTTGCTTCACCTACCCGCTGCCGTGCCCGGGTGGAACTGGCCCTGCGTGCTGGGGGCTGGTCTTCTTCCTGCGGAACCACATTCGTTGCTATTGGGGAGTTCCCAAAATAAAGTCCAGGTAGTACATTACACACTTCTCAAACGGGAGGGTGCACAGCCCTGACTCTGTGCAGGGAGGATGAAAAACAGAGTTTCCAATACATCTCTCTGGGGCATCAAGTTTATTACAAAATTTGGAAGAACCAAATACTTTAATAAGAACGCACATGGTTGGAGCATTGCCCCACACACTGAAAGGTCAGGGATTTGGTTCCCAGTCAGGGCACACACCTAGGTTGTGGGTTTGATCCGGCACGTACAGGAGGCAACCTATTAACGTTTTTCTTTCCCATCAGTCTCTCTCTCTCTTTTCTCCCCACCCCCCCTTCCTAAGGTCAGGGGACACATTCTTGGGTGAGGATTAAAACAAAAAAGAACCCATACAAACATGGAAGAAAAGACAAGCAGGGGAGGGGAGAAGGCCTCCAGAAGAAACAATCCCGCCTCTAAAGTTTCTTTCAGGTGGGAGCTCAGGGGTGGACCTGTAGCCAGGGTGGCCTCTCCTCTTGACCCCCAGGTACTCCAGGCCATCCTCCAAGCTCAGCAGGAATTTTTGATAAGATGCTTCTGAAGGCCAGGAGATGCCAGATACCCTCCTGATAGGATTCCCTTGAAGAGAACACCAAGGCAGTCTGCACATCGGCATTGTCCACTGGACCAAGTCCTCTCACCGAGGGGCCCTGCATATACACTGGGTCCGTTTCAGGCACTGTTCTTACCCACTGCTGTTTGTATCCAGCCTCTGGGTGACCTCCCGCACCACTGGCCAACCTCCCTGGAGCTCAGCACCTTCAAGTTCCACATTTAAAATACAGGGAATGCGGCTTGACCTCCCTCAGAGTCTTTGACTGTGGTTCTGTCTTGGTTGTTCACAATTTTATAAATTATGTTGTCTTGACTCTTGTGTTTTTGAGATGCTGCTTGTTAGTGGATGGCCCACAGCACCTAAGTTTTAATAGGAAACTGAAGACACTCTTAGTCACTCCCTGCCAGCCCTGGCTGTGGCCAGAGGGAGAGGCTGGGGTTTTACCGTCAGGCTGCCCAGCATGAAGGGAGTTTTCATTGCTGGTTTCTCTGGAGCTCCACCACTGTGGCTGCTGCTGCTGTGGGTGAAGGGGGAGCCCCCAGGGCCATGCTGAAAGGCTGGGCTGCGGGAATGGTCGTCCCCGACCCCAGGTTGGGAGGGACTGGCAGGTTCTTCAATCTTCTGCTCTGATGGCTGAACCTCCTGGGATGGGGAAGGACTGCAGTTATTGGATTCAGGGGAGGGGGCAGGGCCTTACCAATGATGCGGCCTTTCACCTTGGTTTTTGTGATACTTAGGATCAGGTGCGTGCCCATCACTTTGTCATATTGTCTTCCTGTTACTGATTCCTGGGTCTCGTTTTGCTCAAATCCCAGGTTCTTCATTACTTCTACTACCTGAGGGTCCATGTCATCATAGGCGGCTTGCTGTAAGGCCTGAGTTCCCACTCCAGGCCATGTCAAGCCACGGGTCTTTCATCATACCCTCCTGGGTTCTTCTTTTGTGGGGTGGAGGGTCATTAATTTTTTTAAAAAGTTTTTGACCTTCCATAGACATATAGTGTTGTATATGGAAGTGCCCACTCAGTGTCTGCTGCTTCACTTCCCAAAATTCCTCTCCCATAAGTGGCATAGTCCCTGTAACTTTCCTGTAAAGAACGACCCCCAAGCTCCACACATCAACCCCAGGGTCGTCATAGGTTTGGCGATGGAAGAGTCTGGGGTGACATAAGAGAGGGGGCCACAGAACACGCTCAACTTAGGGACAGTAACTTACTACTGAGGCAAAGCCTGCAAGTTTGACATTCAGCTCAGCACCTGTAAGTATATTTTCTGGGTCCTGGTCTCTGGAGATGATGCCCCACTGGTGGCGGTTCACTGTACTGCTGATAAGAGCTGCTGGAACATGGCTAGGGTCTCCTTCTCCTTCTCAGTCACACGGCTGTGGTCCTCCAGATAATTAAACAAGGCTCTTCCACTCACATGCTCCATGAAAAGGAATAATGTTTCCTGGGTGGCAATCACCTAGAATAACTTTGTGGTATTTGGGTGATTCAACCCCTTCATACAATGGAATTCTCGAAAAAGTTTAGAGGAGCCACCTCTGTTCTAGTGAGGATGTGCTGGACCAACCTCATCTTGGCAAAGGTGTTCCCTGCCAATGGTGTTCAGGAGCTTGTAGTGGCCAATATGGTGGTCTGTGTAGGCTGAGGCAGCTGGAAGTCCATTTGACATGGTGACTTGCTAACTACACTAACTGACAATACTATCAATGAATGCTAACTATGCTAACAATACTAACTATACAAACTATGTAACTAATACTAACAATGCTAACTATGCTAATGCACAATATGAATAAACAAAGATAACTATACTAACTCTACCAGTACTAACTATACTAACAGTAGTAACAAGGCTAACTACCAATACTAGTAAATAATGCTAACTGTATGAACTATACCAATACTAATTGTACTAACTAAAAAAATGTCTAAAGAAGATTGAGAAAAAGAACCAAAAAAATTTTGAAAAATGAGAAAAGAAACATTGAGGAAAAAAGTGAGATGAAAAAGAATAATGACAAAAGAGAACAATAAGAAAAATTAAAATAATAAAAATGAGAAAGAGTAAAAATATAAGAAAAAAAGAAAAAAGAAGAAGAAAACAAGCTAATTAGTCCAGGTCCAACAGGTCACGACAAATCCGCTTCCTGCGTGATAATGGACAAAAGCCTCAGCCCAGCCGGGGTCTTATATAGGAGCGGTTTGCAATTCCATCACAGTGGAGCTTTAGGAGGTCAGAGCAAGAAATGGACCATCACGGCTGGGGATAAAAGTGACAGTGATTTTCTCACTTTTTGGCCTTAAGACCCCTTTACTCTGGAAAAAAAGAGAAAAGGATACCCAAAGAACTTTTTATGTGGGATGTTAAAGATTGCTATTGACTTTATTAGAAATAAAAATCTGTAAAGTACAAAAACATACGATAAAAAAAGCCTGACTTATTCTCATGCTGCAGGTCTCAGTTTAAGTGCCACCTGCTTAGAGAGCGCTTCCCTGGTCTATCCATCCCTACCCGCCTCACGGAGCTCCTCACGTTTGTCATCGTCATGCACTGCCCACGTGTCTGATTCTCGCTGACTGTCTGCGGGTCTTTCCCCTGAAGGCTGGTGCACGACGGCAGTGTTCCTGGTGTTGAGCACAGTCAGTGGCAATGAAGTAAGTGTTTAATAAATATCTGTTCACTGGATTAATAGAAGAGTTTGGGAAAACAAAAGAAGATATGGCCAACTACTTAATTATTCAAAGTGATACATACAAACTTTAAAAAATAGACATCACTCAGCTTTTGTGGCAGAAAAGATGGGAAAGAGGGGGGCTGAAGTCTGGGTTTCCGGGTGTGCGGGTGCTTGATGAGGCCGAGGAAAGGCCAGCTGGCCGGAGCCTTGCTGAACAGATTAAAGATTACTGGCCCCTCCAGTGGTACTTGCCAAAGCAAACAACGAATTGGGATCTGCAAGGAGGCTGCATGGCATCTCTACACTTGGAATACCCATCTCCAGATTACACACAAAGGACTCCTCACGTGACCTTGAGTAGGCCATTTAGGTAAATTTCTGTGTTACTTAAATGAACCATCCTTGTGGAGAGAAGAGATCATGAGGCTTGTCAATTTACTTTTGTAAAAACACTTTGAAATCTGTGGGGAAAAGTTCCTGCAGGGGTACAAAGGGTGGGGTAATATGTTGGGTCCTATTCTACCCTTTCTTGGAGGCAGAGAGGGAGCGGTCAGGCTAGGGGAGCCTCTGGCACATTACATTTCAAGTTAATCTTGTACGAAATCTCCCTGCTTTCAGTACATTGAGAGTTTTAATCACATTTATAACATATTATCCCAGTAATTGTTTTCCTTTCACATATCTCACCTAAAGTCTCGGCTTTGTGTAAAGGGAGTCTTTGGCGGGATTTGCCTGTGAGGCTGTCCCTCTACAGCATTTATCCTGAGTATCATCAAAATGCCTATGATCAAACATGGCACCTGTCTACTCATTTGCAAGTTCTTTCTGCAGGCAGGAACTGCAGGGTATAGGTACTTACTGGCGGTCTAGGGTACGTGGGACACTGTCTTTACACAGCAATCTTCCAGTCTCATTGGCCACTACGTCTTAATCTACTCATTTTAGCATTCCTAGGTGTGGCGTCGTGTCTCCTGGCAAATAGCAAATATCCTATATACGTTTAATGCACAAAATAATAAATAGTATAAATGTTGGTGAAATTGAAACACCGAATGTAGCTCTTTAGTCTAGTTGGTTAATGATTAGCTGACATTGGTGATACTAAGTTCCTAGACACAACAGTGTGTTGCTTGCTGACCTGATTGGGACCAAACTGGGTCATTTCACAATTCCAGACAGATGTTAACAAGTTACAGTCAGAGATTAGAATAAGCTCAGGAAGGAGAAAAGAGACAGAATTTCACCGAAAGCTGCCAGGCTGTGAGTTAATTATATCCATTTGTAATTATAGTATTAATAGTTATTTAAGAAATGATACCAATAAAATAACATTTTCTTAGCATAATGAACTCTTTCAGCAAGGAAAATACAGACTCAAAGATCGGGCATTTCATGTAAAACTGTCAGGGCAAAAGTCAAGCATTAAAAAAAGAAAAGAGAAACAGGCAATGATCACTTTCAATATGCTACATCAATTATAGACTTGCGATTGTGCCCAATGGCCATGGAGCTTTTTAAATGTTTTCCTTGACTTTATAATTTTGCTGACTTTGGGAGGGAAGTGGGCAATAAATAATTTTATTACTTGTTCTCACCAGTAGGCAGGGTTTATTTGCTTTACAGTGTCTGCCTCTTCCAGAAAGAGGACCGAGCTCCTTGACTTTTTCAATAGACCAGACAAGTCCTGGGTACTGATCCTTCCAATCTTGATATTCTTTCTCTGCTCATCTTACCTCTTTGGGATTTTCTTTAACTGCTCTACCTCTGAAATTTCTTCTTCCTGAGGAGATAGCTGGGCCCCTTGTTACTGCTCGGAGGCCATGAGAGTTGGGTTCTTTCCAGGTCAAGCACTGAATGCCATCAGTGAGCACACATGAGCTCCTTCCTGGGCGCTCCGCAGACCATACCCATGATCCTGCTCAGATGAACATGGACTGTGCATGGAGCCACAGGACAGGCTGCCCACATCCAGCCTTCGGACTTGGGATTTCTTCTTGTCTCCTCACACATGCACTGTGTGAATGAGGTGGGGCCAGTCTATTCATTGGACTCACTGGCCGCTGAGTGCCCTAGCTCACATTTCCCCTTTTCATACCAAAGTTTTATCAGCTTTTGAACTCCTTATCTTACGAGATGCCCATCACTTCATGCTGGCTTGAAAGATGGAATGCAAAGTCCCTGGGGACTGATTTGTTCTCTCCTGTCCCTCTGACTCATCACCTTGACAATATAGTATTGAACATTATGATGTAATAGAAAACAGTTGAACCACTAAATTACTCTGGGCGAGGCATCCGACACAGAGACTAAGGTACATAAAGAAAATGTTTGGCACTTCAAAATAAGTGGCTTTTTGATGACTACAGGGTTTTTTTCTGGCTTTTGACAGGACACCTAGGAGTTCTGTTTGATTGGCAAAGAGCCCGATGGTCTTGACTTGAAAGAAAGCAACTCTTCATCACCTACTTAGCCAACATCATATATTTATATTGAGCAACCAATGAGTGCACAGCATGTCATACTACATATACATGCTAAGAAAACATATTTCTCTCCAAGGGAAGATATACTTCAAAGGATAAATCCAAACAAATGGAAATATGCATATCCATTTGTCGTGCTAACTCCTGCACTTTATGTCCAAGAGCAGCCATCACTTCCTTGAGGATGTTTTCCTTGACCTCACTCAACAGGTCAAACACTCCATCTCTTCCTTATGTGCTCTTATGATAACATAGTCTTTTTCTTCAAAATATCTGTCATAGTTGTGAATTTACATTTATTAGTTTGATTTTTTGGGGTTTTTTTTATTTCACTAAATTGTACAAGGACAAAGATTGTTGTGCATATTTGCTCTCTAATCCCAGCATCCAGCATGGCACCATGCCCATTTAAGACACTTGGCAGTTATTTGTTAAATAGATGAGTAAATGTTAAAATAAATAAATTAATAAATATCACGTTTTGGGTTTTTAGGGTCTCATTCAGCTTTTAATAGAATATCATCATTATTTTCCCATGTCTGGACCATATCCAGAGCTTGGGAAAGAAAAGAGAAACAGTAAATGATCACTTTCTCCATGGCTCACAATCTGATGATATGCTCTCCCTCCAAATACTAGTAATTCATAATTCACATGTGATTCTCAGGTTTCAATGAGTTTTCACATTCATTTCTACATTTCACTCAATTTACTGATAATGAATCTGAAATTCAAAATGCCATGTAAACAGGACACAAAGTTGAGAGTGGAATTCTAACCACACCACAGCTTTTGGAAAATCTGAAAATGGAAGGAGAGGATCTGAAAATTGAGTCCACTTCTGAAGGCCCATGGGGATCTATAAAAATAGAGACATCTCTCCAACCCCAAACAAAAGCAGATTTAATTTATTAAAGAGGTTATTTTATTTTATTAAAATTGAGTTAGACTGGGTTACATAGTTATCTGACCAGAGAGTATATCTCATCTGGAAGTGTAAAAACAGTGAAAAAAAGTCATTCATCCCAATTTCATGGCTCAGAGAGTAACCCTCACCAATTTCTCCATTATGTACCTATTTTCTGCTTATTCTTTATGCTGTGTAATCACCAAATTAACATACTCTCCTGTTCTCTGTTTGTCTATGCAATGTAACTTATTTATTTAATATATTTTATTGATTATGCTATTACAGTTGTCCCATATCCCCCCTTCACTCCACTCTATCCTGTACACCCCCTCCCTCCCACATTCCCCCCAACCCTATAGTTCATGTCCATGGGTCACACATATAAGTTCCTTGGCTTCTACATTTCCTATACTATTCTTAACTTCCCCCTGTCTACTTTCTACCTACCATTTATGCTACTAATTCTCTATACCTTTCCCCCCATCTCCCCCTCCCACTCCCCTGTTGATAACCCTCCATGTGATCTCCATTTCTGTGGTTCTGTTCCTGTTCTAGTTGTTTGCTTACATTGCTTTTGTTTTTGTTTTAGGTGTGGTTGTTAATAGCTGTGAGTTTGCTGTCATTTTACTGTTCATATTTTTTATCTTCTTTTTCTTAGATAAATCCCTTTAACATTTCATATAGTAAGGGCTTGGTGATGATGAACTCCTTGAACTTGACCTTGTCTGAGAAGCACTTTATCTGCCCTTCCATTCTAAATGATAGCTTTGCTGGATAGAGTCATCTTGGATGTAGGCCCTTGCCTTTCATGACTTGGAATACTTCTTTCCAGCCCCTTCTTGCCTGTAAGGTCTCTTTGGAGAAATCAGCTGACAGTCTTATGAGAACTCCTTTGTAGGTAACTGTGTTCTTTTCTCTTGCTGCTTCTAAGATTCTCTCCTTCTGTTTCATCTTGGGTAATGTAATTATGATGTGCCTTGGTGTGTTCCTCCTTGGGTCCAGCTTCTTTGGGACTCTCTGAGCTTCCTGGACTTCCTGGAAGTCTATTTCCTTTGCCAGATTAGGGAAGTTCTCCTTCATTATTTGTTCAAAAAAGTTTTCAATTTTTTGTTCTTCCTCTTCTCCTTCTGGTATCCCTATAATTTGGATGTTGGAATGTTTAAAGATGTCCTGGAGGTTCCTAAGCCTCTCTTCATTTTTTTGAATTCTTGTTTCTTCATTCTTTTCTGGTTGGATGTTTCTTTCTTCCTTCTGGTCCACACCATTGATTTGAGTTCCAGTTTCCCTCCCATCACTATTAGTTCCCTGTCCATTTTCCTTTGTTTCTCTTAGCATAGCCTTCATTTTATCATCTAATTTGTGACCAAATTCAAGCAATTGTGTGATCTTCCTGATTACCAGTGTTTTGAACTGTGCATCTGATAGGTTAGCTATCTCTCTGTTGCTTAGTTGTATTTTTTCTCGAGCTTTGATCTGTTATTTCATTTGGGCCATTTTTTTTTTTGTCTTGGTGCTTCTGTTACTTAAAGGGGTGGAGCCTTAGGTGCTCACCTGGGTAGGGTAACGCTGGTCACTGTGCTGTGACGCTGTATGTGGGGGAGGGGCTGAGAGGGAGCAATGGCGCTTGCTCCACTCCCTGCTGGTTTTCAGTCACTCCCTCTGCTACCCACAATTAAATTGGGCCCGTCTGGTGCTGATTCCCAAGTGGGTGGGCTTGTGCACACTTTAGGCCCCTGTGGGTCTCTCCAACGACCTCTCCTGTGAGGCTGGGAGTTTCTCCTGCTGCCGCCTCAATCCCCACAGGTGTTTTCAATCAGTGGTTTGAGGTTTTATTTCCCTGCGCAGGAACTTTGGGTTGCGTGGTCCGTCACCCCGGTCCACCAGCTGCTGCCTTGCTGGCCAGCTGCAGCTTTGCCTGCCCCGCTCCACAATCTGCCCCCTTGCTGGGTCCACCAGCCACCACCTTGCCGCGAGTCCTCTCTGCCTGGCTGCCCGTCTCCGCCCCTCCTGCAGGTCAGGGTGAGTGTTTCTTCTTTATCTTCTTGGTTGTCAGGCTTTCATACAGTTCAATTTTCTGTCAGTTCTGGTTGTTTTTTGTTTTTAAATTGTTGTCCTTCTTTTGGTTGTGCAAGGAGGCACAGTGTGTCTACCTATGCCTCCATCTTGGCCGGAAGTCCCTCTGTTTGTCTATGCAATGTAATTTAGCACTGCACTACCCCACTGGTTCTCAATGTTTCTTATATATACCTTTAGTCACAAGACTAAAGTAGAAATATGTAGCAAGTATATCTAAGCACAACTCAGCGCCCTGTACTCAATGGTCTTATGGGTCATTGGAGCCAATCACCTCTTCTTACAGAAGTCATTGGGCAGCAGTGAATCTCCAAAGAGATGACTGAGAAACTGAGCACAGATTTTGAGTGTTGAGTTAGAATGGTAAAAATTGAAGTGCTGATCTTTTGCTCAGAACATGTTTGAAATTCTTAAATAATGAGAGAGCCACTGCACTAGACTCTGGTGATAAGGAAATGAAAAAGTCCTTGTCATTTTCAAGTAGGGTACAGTCTACCTGATGACATTGCAGAGGGTTGAGTCCTGCAGCAGAGAGCGTGCAAAGAACGTCAGAGATTCATGTTCTCACAGGATGGAGGAGGGCAAGTTAAGAGGGGGAAGAATCCATTGGGCCATAAGACCAGGAAAAACAGTGTCTGTGTGTCAGGGGACTAGGAATGCATGTGTGAGAGATGACAGTGTTCCAGGAGGTTGGGAGCAGGTTTTAAAAGGTAGTGCTGGGAAATTTGATCTTGGTCTTGAAGACATAGGAGAATAAGTTTTTTTGAAGTGGAAAAGTAACACAATTCCATTTATACTCAAGAAAGAATCTCTTTGGAGAATGAGATGAATGGTGGATACTGATGGTGGAGAGACTGGTTAGGAGGATGGCAGGGCAATCCAGCTGAGTGACTCCATCAGCCTGTGGTAGGAGAGTGGGTGAAATCAGGTTGGCAGAGTTTGGTGAGTCACTGGATGGGAGGTCTGAGGGGCAGGAGGAATTCAGGGGACTCAGACTTTTGGCCTTCACACTCAGTATCACATTCTTTTGGTATCTTTAGAGGTCAGCCTTTTGTTTCTTATATGTATGTATATAAATATATAATTTACTCATAAAATATATTTTTTTGGTGACAGCAGTTGATTCTGCTCTCAGCAAATGTCAATAATACAATATAGTATTATCAACTATATCAGCTTTAAAAAAAAAAAGTCTGACTTTTGGAAACAGACAGAATTCCAACCTGGTGAATTAGGTAGGAAATAAAAGTAAGTAATATATTTTTGTATTGCATTTATTTAAAAAAGTAAAAGAACCTCACAAGCTGATTTAGACCAAAAGTAAGAAAAAGGCAACACAACTAATTAAAAACAAGATGGTTTTTAAAATTTTTGGAGGAGATTCCTACAGGTGAATATAAAATGTTTTGAAGAATGGTATTATTTTATGAAGGTGTAGTCTCTTACGCCTTAAGAAGACTATAATGAGGGATGGGTGAAAAAGGTGAAGGCATTAAGAAGTACAAATTGGTTGCTGCAGAATAATCATAGAGACATAAAGTACAACATAGGGAATATAGTCACTAATATTCTGGTAACTGTGTATGGTGTCAGATGGGTATGAGATTTATCAGGGTGATCACTTAGTAAGTTATAGAATATCTAATCACTGAAGTGTACACTTGTAATATAATGAGGTATGTCAACTGTTATGGAAGAATAAAAAAATGATTTAAAAAATCTCTTTTTTTTAAAAAAAAGAAAAACTTTTCAACCACCATAGAAAAAATGGCAGAAAGAATTTTGTGGCCCTTTCATATTTGTATGCAAACAAGCCCTGACAATCCAGGCCATGGACAGTAACACATTTTGTCAGTTATTCAGCAGGGTGACCTCCTTCCTCTTCATCAAAGTTTTAGTTCTGCTGATTGGCAGATAGCAGAGTACAAATTTACGACTTTTGAATTTATTTCTGGAAAGGATCATGAGCAAAATATTTGCATTTTCATAGCAAATTCATTCAAAAAGACCCAATAATACACATATACAGTGAAAAGAAAATATTAAGGGAAGACTCAAGAGAGAAAGAAAGTGCTCTGCAGGGGGGAAGGTCCTGGAAGGCAATACTCACAGAGATCGGAGGCTAAGCAACTGATGGAAAGTGTCGACCTTAATTTCATAGATGTCATTATGTTGCAGATCTCTGAAATGACATAGTTCCACAGGTTGATTTCAAAGTCACCGGTTTCAAAGATTAGTCTTCAGAGAAATTTTACAGAGTGATTACCTTGCTCTCAATCACAGAAACACATGAAATGAGACTATCAAGTGACCTTTAAAACAATTTTGTTTTGTTTAAAAAAGAACATTACAATTTACACACTTAAGTATTGTTTTTTTCTGTTTCAAAGCAGCTAGTTTCTTTGAATATAAACCTATGTTCCAAATGCCATCTTCATTGAAACACTTTAAGGATGCCTCTCCCAGCTCTGCCTTCCAGGCTTTTCTTGCATGTAAGGGTCTTTAGGAGTTTCAAATCTTTACCTTTCAAAGATGGATGATTTTCTCCCCTTAATTGCCCAAAGGCATTCAGAAAAAAAATTAAGTGGGAAAGGATCGATGGTTAACATTGTTTTGATCAAAACCAAAGTATCACTATACAGCAATAAGGCTGATGTTTTATGGAGGAGGCAATTTTAAGAGAGGAATTCTAAAATGTTTCCTGTGTAAGAAGCATCAATGGCAAATATGGTACCTCCTTTAAAGATGACTCTTGTGAAACAAATATACCAACACATTCAAGTCCCCCATATGAAAAAACACCACCGTGTACTGGGCATGCAAATTCAGCAAAATTCCAAAGCTCAAACAAACCTACGTCATTTTTACACCAAGTTCATGATAAAAAAGGGAAATGCTTAGTAAGTGGTTTACTTATCATACAATGCATGGTGAAATAATGTCCGTTTTCCTAACTTCATTCACATCCTATATAGTCACTCCTTGTGTGTGTCAGAAGGGAACACATCCAATGTCTCCCCAGTGACCCCCGGAAATGGGGGTTTGGGCTCCTCTTATGTTTGCCAGATGACTGAGAGACTCTGTAGACGTACATTTTCTGAAGCTTTTGGCAGGCTGAAAAGCCGGGCAAACCTTCCAGCAGGTTGTAAGGCAGATCTCTGAAAAGAGAAGGCACGAAGGGAAAATCTGTTACATGCTAACTGTAAGGGAGCAGGCTTACGCTTCGCTCCCCTTTCCCTCTCAGACGGGGTGTCCCCGAAGGCCGACACTGACACTGAGCGTTTCTCCGTTCTTGACCTGCAGCGGGTGCTCACCAGTATTATTGGATTAAGCAGTAGATTTAAATGTTTACTAAAATGTAACTATGATACTTGCTTTAATTTATTTAAATAATTTACTTAATGAATTTATTTATATGTTGTTAGGGATGATCTCAGTGTTCTAGCTATTATCTTACTGAAATGAGGACAAATCAAATTAGATAATTGTGCCCCCCTTTCTAAGAGCTGCTATATTTCTACAGCTAAAAGGACCATTGTTGGTTCTTTTCTAATCAACTAAAATAAAATACCAACAACAATTGCAAACATTGCACTAACTTTGAAATCAATCACTGTGAGGGAGGGAGGTGGGAATCTAAAAAATCTTCAGCCAAAACTCAACAAATTACAGAATAACAAAAACATCTGGATATATTTAGAGTATAATATAACTAATCTAAAACAAGCCATGGTAATTTGCAGAAAGTTTAAAAAAAGAAAGATGGTAGATAAAGTAACATTGATATATATATATAATATATATATATATAAATCTTGTCTCATGTTTCAGAAGTTATCAGCTAATCAACTAACACATCTTCATACCTGATTTTAATTCTGGTCACCACTATGCAACTAAAAAAAATCAATACTGTTTTCTAAGAGGCTTTGAAGTTATTTTGTTCTTTAATTGATCACTTCATTCTACATTTATTGAATAAATGGAATTTACATAGGAACCCAATTCACTTACTATGCATATATATTTCAGATACAGCTGTTTGCAAACACAAATTTGTAGTTTATACTAGAGTTTTCAAAGACCAAACCAAATCAACAAAATAACAAAACCATACTTCCCACCTGTACACAAATACACCTGATTAACAATGCGATATGTAATTTTGAAAAGTGAGTAAAATAAAATAGACACACATATTGGCAAAGCTGATAATAACTTAGTTCACTCATCTCCACAGACTTAAAGGAGACAACTCCTTCCTGTGTACCTCTTTGTAGAAGGTACATAAAACCTTCTCCTACATAAACACACAGTATCACCTCCTACCTAACTTCTACCTAACAATTTTCATGGTTAACTTATCAAGTACTTCTCATAGATAGATCCCATGTTTACAGCTTTACCTGAACTATTTCATTTAATCCTTGTGGTTGCTTTATGAGGGAGGCACTATGATTATCCCCATATGATGTGAAAGGACTCACCAAGATCACCGCCTAGCTAATAAGTGGGGACAGCCACACACAGCCAAGTCACTCCCATGGAGGTGGAGCAACCTGGGGGAAAACCACTCTGGTACAGTGAAATTTCCTCATGTAACAAGTACTCAGTGGGTGATTCAGCCTCAGAGGGAGCTCTCTGACCTCGACTTTTAGAGCCTAAAGTAGACTGTAGGAGAGGTCAGCACCCTGGGTTCTGTTCTCAACTTCAACTGATTCTGCTTGGTTGATACACTGGCCAAAGAACTGGCATTCTTCTCAGTTCTCTCCTTAAATGAGGAGATGCCTGCTTTGCTGATAGTGCAGAGCTGTTACAAAGAACAAATCAATGTTGTAGGTTGAAATGCTTTGGAAATGGTGATATACTGCCATTTAGCTTAGTATGTGTTTTTTCAGGCCTTCCTAGTTTCAACTGGAGGAAAGAATAATGGTATAAAGCAAGTGAGGAACGAGATGATGAGAGTTAACACAGCCTGAGAGTTTACAGTGCTCCCGGTGCTGTCATTTCATCCTCATGAGGGTCCTCCGGAGGAAGTAGTTACACCTCCATTTGATAGATTGGGAGACAGCACCAAGAAGAAATAAACAACTTGCTCGAGATGCTGTGCTGGTATATGTAAAGCCTGGACCTGAACCAGAAAAACAGACCCCAGAGCCTTTGTTCATAAGCAATTTGCCCGTCAGCCTCCACTGTGCCGTTCCAGACCTGGGTGGTTTACCAGTTACTGTGCGACACAGTGGAGACAGATCCAGTTTAAATACTGCCTCCCCGCTTATAAGGTAGAGGATGCGAAATCCTAGTCCCGTTACTGAGACAGTTTCCATAAGGAGTGAGGATAATCATATCTACTCTGGGTATGGGCGGCAGAATTCTGAGACGCCGCCAAGATTTCCCCCACCTGCTGGACTCACACTTTCACCCACGTATTCAATCAAGCCGCCTGTACTTACACTTCGGACTCTGCTACTTGTAGTGTGACTTTGACAAATGCACTTAACTTCCCTAATTCTCAGTTTTCTCATCTGTATCTACACCTCCCTGGGAAATGTGGAGTGAAGAAGAGGAGACTAGTTCTGTGTGTTTCTTTCAAACATGAACGGCTGACTCCAAGGCTCTCACGTGGTGTCACTGCAACCCCACGTCACTGAGCAACTGCGGCCGGGAGTAGGGGAGGCAGAGCCACCTGGCCGACATTCCCGTTCTTCCGCTTAACCTTTGCCGTGCTGCTGTGGTTCTGCTACCAGGCGGAACCGAGGGTGGAACTGCAGGCGTTCCACCGCAGCAGATGTCTCCTGTGTGCGAACAGGGCCGTGGCAAAAGATGAAGGGTCCTTCCATTAAGCCCCAACCATGCTTGCGAGGATGACAGTGAGGTTGAGTGGGAGCTGAGGGAGAGGGCTGAAAATGGAAGGTCAAAACAAAGTTCTTCAAGGTCTTCTAAACTACTTTTCGTAAAACGTGATAAAGGCAGAGAAAAAAAGCTGCAAGCCAACAGAAATGACATATGCCAACAGTCTAACCATTAGGTGAAACATTAGAACATGGCGCCCATAATGATACACGAGGAATGTCTGGCTGCCTTTATCAGGGTTTGTGTGGACCTGATAGCACAATTTTTTATTTTGGCATCATAGTGGGCTTTTAATCTATTTTGTTATTTTCTTTTTTCCTGCTCTACAAAGCCTTCAGAAGGGGAAATGAATACAAGCCCTATTTGGGCTTGTTCATATCCATTTTCTGAAAGGAAATGTGTGCCAGTTGGAAGTCGAACGGGAGAATGTTTGGGGTTTGGAAACAGGCCGCACGGCCATCATTACCAGGGTCAAGTCAGAGCCACGTCCCCCGCCCGAAGTGGGCAAAGGCGGCCTGACCTCCTGGAGACCTGCAAAGAGAGAACTTTCTCCCATTTTAAAGGATTACTGAAATAATGTCTGCCACTTCCCCTCAATGGAAGTTGCCTGTTTATACAACATTATTGCTTTACTGATACGTACAGCATTTGGAGGTTAGGTAACTGGTCGCACACAGCGTGAGGAAGAGAAGAGATCTGTGCTCCAGTCAGAGTCCTGTGGAAACACAAAGCAGACACGATTCTTTTGTTCAGGCGCCCTACAGTGGCACATTTTGATTCACTGACGTTCAGACTGGTCAGACTTTAAAAGCAGTGCCTGTTCCGGTCAAAGTCAAGAGCCTTCTCAAGTACTTACAGACTCTCCAGGCTGGCAGTTCCAGTTAAATCAGGAAATTCAGTTATTTGTGAGGCACCGTTCAAGGTCCTAGGAGGAGGCGTACGTGAGTATTATTGGGAGAAGAGTCTAGAAAGGGGTAATTTTTATTCCCATTTTCAAAACACTTCAACTTGTAACATTCATTTGTTTTTTACAGCAGTTCTACAAAGGGAAAGTGATATGTAAGAGAAAAACTTACAGTGTTCTTAGCTCAGGTAAATGTTGAAAGGTGGATCGCCCAACAAGCTGGATGGGGTTGTCATAGAAATGTCTGAAAAGAAATCCAAAAACCGACGTCTTAGTATAAAACGTGAATGGCAAATGGGTATCTGTTCGAATTCCAACTAGTACATTAAATGTATTTATGTAATTTTGATTATACTATATTATATAACATTCCTGATTGCGTGGTTTCAGGCAAACCTCAAAAATGTTTTAACTCATGAGACTTGGTAAGAAATTCATACCATATAAAATTAAAAATTTCTGACAGCAAGATAGATATGAGTGATGGTTTCTAAGGAGAAAAGCAAGTGAACTGACTGTAGTTATCACTTAAAAATCTACCCTGCCCCCAACATCTGTGGACTATCAATTGAATGGCAAAAGGTAATTCGAGGTTCCGGCAAGCCTGCCCTGAATTAAATAAAGGGGACGTCCTGTATGTCTACATGAAGATGATGTCCTCGGGCCAAACCTTATCGCAATACACAAAAGGGACACCTCAAATTATCTGAGAGGAAATGAGCTATTTTGGGTTTTTAAAAAAATAATGTCAGAATATTTTGGAATTAGTTATTGCTCTAAAAGGTGAGACATTGTCAGAGCTTAAAAATATTTTGCTTTACAGATATTCTCAGTGTGATGGTATTTGCACTGCCTGGTCAATGGGCCTCAGAAACAGTTCTGAGCTGTGACATCCTTCTAGTTCAATGACACCCGATAGGTATTGATTGGCGACTACCATGCTCAGAGAATGAGGGCAGGCACTGCAGGGATCGAGAGACCAGTCCACTGAGGAGGCTGTCGTTAGGAGCTGCCATATGCCTGGCGTTATGCTACCAGCTGGGGCTTTGAAGAATAATTAAATGTCTCTTCGCTAAAGAACCTTGGGATCAGTCTGGATAAAACAAATAATAAGATTATATCACTTTCTAGCTGACAAAGCATTTTCAACTGATCTACCCAACAACTGAATAAAATAAAATCTGCAGTGTAGACACTTAAATGCTATTTTCCTTAATTTTCGAGGAATAAACTGAGGCTCAGTTACTTTGGCAAGTTCATTACCTCCCAGAGCTTCAATTTTCTAATTTGTTAAACTGAGAAAATAATACTCAGTTGTAGGGCTTGTGTATGCATCCAAAGAGCTAATGCATGCATAACATCTGGCACACCGCCTGGGATGTCGTTGTCACCTAACAAACTTGAGTCCCTTCTATGCCTCTAGCCTGTGACCTCTTCTTTTCCCTTGGACTAAATAATCTCCAAGAGAAAGAGCTGGAATATAGGTTTTAGGATTAAAAAAGAAATTTTCCTTATAATGTTACATTATCCTTTATCTACACTCCATGCTTAGATGTTCGTATGTACGTTCACACTGGACACGTGAGATGCGCATGCTGGTATACATGAGGCAGAGGTGTCACAAATATAAATAAGGGTTACAGGGTTCTCAGAAGAGAGTTCTCTCATGAGGCCAGGAAAAACTTCATGGAAATATCACTTGAAATAGACCTTGGAAAAGAAAATTCCAATAAGCATAGTGAGGGGGGAGAATCATAGGAGCAAAGGAAATAAAGAAAGACATTCATTCCATGAATTTAGCTTCATTGGTCTGGGTGTTGGCACAGGGTAACTGAGTAGAGCTTAGGGGAACTGATCAAGGGGGTTGGCTTGGGCCACGTGGAGGGCTGTGAATGTCAGGGTAAGGAGTTTGCATTTAATGTAAATAAACAATCCTGAATCTCTGCATGTTTCACAGCAAGAGAGTGACAATATGGATACTGTGTTTCAAGAGAGATGGTGAAGGCAGGGAGATGAGCCTTAGACTGATAAAAATCTAGAGGTAATGGCTAGCAGAGAGGCTGGTGGGTGGCCGGGACTACAGAGGGTAGAAATGAGGCCTGCATAGGCCATGGACACAGAAAGAGGGGATGGGAGGTGTGGTGCGGGTGGCAATGACCAGACGGAAACAGAGGCAGAAGCAAGGGGAGGAGAATTTCAGGGGGATTCAGTCAACATCAAATGCTGGAGAGAAGCATTAATAAAGGGGGATGGGTGCCTGGGGTGGGGTGGCTGTTGGTCCTCCTCAAGTGGTATTAGCATATCAAAAGAGTGATTAAAAAACCGGTCTTGTGGCTGCTAGGCAAAAGAAGCAAAGCCAATGCTATTTGCCAACCTCTTACTATGTAAATACTGTCTAATGAGGACTAATGTTTATAGGCAATAAACTTTAAAACCCTTAGTTTTCCAACATACTGTCAGAACATTTCAGGAATGATGAATGGTATTTTTCTTTCAGTTGTCAGGGCTAATTGAGAGGGACTCCAGCTCATTTGTGACAAATGCTTCACAGTTCCAGAAAGCCTCTCAATTAAGTTGGCACAGGATAGGTATTTGCCAAAAAATGCCCCTAGAGTCATGTTCAGCACTCGTCCTTACTCTCTTCCTTCATATTCAAGACCCCTCACCCATGACTTCAAATCTGCCAGATGGTCTTTTAACTAAAAGACAGCTTAATACTAACATATTTTCACCTTCCTAGATATCTACATATGATCAATCTTATGTCTGTGCTAAATGTGAAACATAGAATTAATTATACATTATAGTTGTAAGTCTATTTTATACTTTTATAGTATGTAAATCATATCTACCTTTTTATGACATATGCATATTTCTAGAACTATGACGGCTTGTAATTGTATAAATGCGACTCGGTTCTTGGGCTTCACAATGAATGGATGTAGAGACAGCACAGAACAGCATTCCCATTGTCCACCATCAGTGGAGGCTGGAGTCGATTGTGGTAAAAGACTCCTATTTGTATATAATAACTTATATTTCTAGCACACTTGAATTCATGTTCTGGATGACTAGCTGACCTTGACACTGATACTTTAAAAATAAGTTTTATTCCTTGTAAAACAGAAGCAAAGCATTTCACAAGATTATTGTGAAGTGAAACAAGGCATCTGAAGATATGAAGCATGAGCAATGCACACTGAAGGTTCTAGAAAAAAGTATCTTTTATATTACTTCAGCCTTCAGCTAAAACCTGGCAAAGCATCTCTCTATAGACTCCTCTGCATAGAGTCTTACATTGACTGAGAAAAAACTGGGCAAATATAGAACATTCATTGTATCATATTTAAAAGAGCAATACATGCTCTATTTCTGGATGGAAAAATTGAAAAGAACTATAGCCACTTACATTGTAACAAGAGAAGGGTTGCCTACAAATGCTTTCTCAGGTATCGACTTGATATTGTTGCTATGAAATCCTCTAGAAAGAGAAGAAAAAACAATTTATAAAAAATGATGTGTGGGGTAAAATTATTTAATAGTCCTCACTCCCTCTCCCGTGGCAACACCCGGCACCTTTAGAAACTACAGGATAAAGTTACATTCACCTATGCGTTTTGAAGCTTAGGTGCCCTCACTGACTCTCCAGGAGAAAAAGAAATCACAAGCTGTCATCTTGAAAGAGAAATAAAGAATCTGAAAATCGTAAGTGTGCTTTATGGAAACTTACAGTCTAATGTTATATAAAGAAAACTCATCTGTTACTATCTGCTAGAGCACCGTTGTGTAACAACTTGAGGCGGAGGGAACTGTCTTAGGAGAGGGATTATGAACACCCCTCCTGACCCCGTTTGAAGCTAAGAGAAGACAAAAGTGACGTAAGCTTCAGTGAAGTAGAGATTTCAGTAATCTCCTTATGAGGATGAAATTTCCTGAGCTGAAGGAAGGTGCTCAGTGAATCTGTGATACCAAATTGATTCTCATCTGTGGATGTTAATGCTGTCTGAATGGGAGAGGGCCGGAATCACAGGCCTTTGGGTCCCACGTGGGCCTGTGGGTGAGGTGAGTGGCGGTCTTTGGTCTGCCCAGCCATAGACGATGCTGATGACTTACTTCCCAGCTAGGCCACAGGTAGGTTTTCCTGAGGCCGAACCTCCTAAAGTTTTTATTATTATTATTTTTTAATAAACAAGCTTGCTGTCTACCTCCTTTGGCTGTGTGTCTTATTTCTCTCTGCCAGGAAAACAGCTGTATGCTTATTTTCCTTTCGAAGTGTTAGAACATTGCTTACATAGGTTATTTTCAGGTACAATGAAAAGTTAATTATAGTGTATAAGAGAAAACATATGCAACCTAAGAACTGAAAGTTAGCTTTATTTTAGTAAAATTGTGGGTTTTTTAGTGAATAAGATTCATGACGTATTCAAAGACTGTGAAATAATGTATGTGAAAGCATCTAGCACTACACTAGGCACACACCGTTTATTCGAGTTTGTAGTGACTTGTGCAACCTAGAAATGTTTCTCAAAATGCTCGGCAAATAACTGAACTCTATTACAGTTCCGTACAAATCTATAAAGTATATAGATCTTGGGGTAATATGTGTTAGGAAGGGAGTACGGCTGAGAGAAATATGTATAGTGTTTCTAATATATGTATGTTAGAGAAATCCACTATAAATTTAAAAAGATTATCTGATGTTTGCTGGTAATAGAATCAATTAAAGTATATTTCAAGTGTACTTGACTGTCATTTATATGAATTAAAAATTTTTTCTACTAAGTCACATGTATAGTGATCAAACATATTTTAAAATAAATTTATGAAGAATAGAGATTTCTGCCCTGGCTGGTGTGGTTCAGTGGATTGAGTGCCGGCCTGTGAACCAAAGGGTCACTGGCTTGATTTCCAGTTAGGGCACATGCCTGGGTTGTGGGCCAGGTCCCCAACAAGGGGCACATGAGAGGCAACCGCACATTGATGTTTCTCTCCCTCTCTCCCTCCCTTCCTCTCTCTAAAATAAATAAGTAGAATCTTAAAAAAAAATAGAGATTTCCCATTGTATTTGTTCTAAATACTTACAGTTCTTTAAGGTTGGAGAGTGTCCTGATTGCAGTGGGGAATTCATCCAGGTTATTATAATTTAAATCTCTGAAAATAAGTGAACAATCTTTTCAATTTTTCATGTACACATTCACATATACTACAATGATAAGGAACGTTAACATGCCATTTCAAAGGAGCAGTATCATTGATGAAAATTCTCATCCTGGACATCTTGGGGGGCTGCTATGTCCCTGACTCCTGTGGAGGGCTTGCATCCCTCAGAGCCTGAGGGCCAGGATGACAACCTGCTTCTGGAGAGGTTTCTATATGCAAAGTACTCTCAGGAAGGACATTAAGTCTAGAATTTTCTCAGGGACACAGATAATGATTTGGATCAGAACTGTGATGTTTTCCTTGGTCTGTGAGACAAAGCTCTGTATTACCTTGCATGACCAAAGATGGAATAGCCAAACAATGTCAAATCATTAATTTCTCTGTTTGTTATGAGACAAATGGCTTTTCAGTTCTATTACTCACAAGAGCTTTATACATTTGCTCCACCTTCTATCTACATCTTCATATGAACAAGTAATTGCCTCCTGGTCTCTGGGAATGGCAGATTTCCCAGATGACTCAGAAAAACCTTTCGGTCAGGCAATCAGATGTGGTTAGATCTTCCTCTGTGCAGAAGAATTGCTATTTAATTTTAAGAGAGAGATAATTTAACCGAGTTAAACATGAATCAAGATTCCTACTTGTCTGACACAAACCATCCTTAAGCTATACTGCAGGCAGGAAACTTGTGTCTTTGTGGACATAAATTTTCTTCCTGTTTGTAAATCTCTCCAGATGCTCTGTTTTGATTAAAAAAGGATTGGGCCCTTATAAATTACTTGGATTTCGAATGAGGGAAAGGAAGAGGTTGGGAGTAACCAATTTACTGATCCTCTGTAGCCCTGGGCAAGGTAAGGGGCGGGGTGGGGGGGCAACGAGACTCATAGGAGTGTGTCCTGAAATGTTTTGTTCTACAGTATTTATATGCAATCCTGGCTCCTCACCTCAAACTTGGGGCGGGGGGGAGAAAGCCTGTTTATGGAAATACCCATCAAAGTCCATCTTGCTTTTGTCCCTGTTGAGTTCAAAAGGACTGGGAGGTGCTTTCCATTGCTGAGATCCCCAGCCTAGCCCTGTGTAGATAAGGGAGAAGTTCTCATTTTTTCCTAGCAGCTGATGGAAACTGCTTGCTTGTGCCATTAAGTTGACATCAGAGTCCTGCCTGGACAAGTTCATCTTTCGCATCTCCTTTTGAGGATGATTCCTCTCTTTTGAGAGGAAACGCAGAGTGACTTAAGTGACCCTGGAAGGAGAGCTGTTAGGGCCAATTGGCCTCAAGAAGACAGCCAGCAATAGTGGACCAGACTTGATTAGAAGTTGAACTGATCATGTGTAAATTGCTAAGATCGGTATGCAAATGAATAATGGGCCCCATGGCCAGAGGACAGGTGGTCTTTGGTCATCTCCTTCTGCATTCCTGGTCAGAGCCAGCAGTGTAGACTCAGTGGCCCTGTGTGCTTTATGGCACTTGAGTATTAAAAATACGGGGCCTTGGGTTGGGGGCACAGCTGGAGCCACCCTCCTCCCCCTGCACACTCAGAACCCTCACTGCCTGTCACCCCACCCTCATCACACCTCTCCCACTCAACAGGGCAATGAAGAGCAGCTCCTCACCTGGGAAAAGGCTCGGCCCAGTGGGGCCCATAAGAAGCCCTTCTCCAAGTGGCTCTGGGATATACCCTAGGCTATGGTCAGCTGGCCGGACTCTGTTTTTATAATAGGTAACAACTCAAAACTCAATATTCTTTGGAAGTAGAATATAGCAGTAAACATAGTTTTCAGAGTCAAACTAGAGAATGAAGCAAATCCCAGTTATGCTGCTGACCAGCTGTTACATTGGTAAAATAATCAATAGCACTAGAGCTAAGATGGGATAGTAATGTCTGCTCTCATAGGAAACAAAATATGCCAAATGCCTAGTGCAATATTTCACTATAGATATACTCAATACAAGGAGCTTCCATTACTTTTTAGTCTGCAGATTTACTTTTAGCATGAACCCTTGCTGTTTCTTCATGAGACACCTGTTCATCTCAGGCTGGAGCCTGGTCTGGGCCCGCCCAAACAGTGGGGGGCGAGCCTGAGTGACAGCAGAGCTGATCCTCCACAGAGAATTCGCATTCCTAAGCAAACAGCCGCTGCTCAGTGGAAAGCATCTCTTTTAGCTTATCAGGATTCTAACTAATTTATCACTCTTGTTAGATTCAAATAAAATCTGTGTTATTGTTTAGCTTTGTGGGGTGTGTGTTGGTGTGTAAGATAAAGCCACTGTGAATATCTGTTTAAAGCTCAGGCAATTAACTAAACAAAACAGCAAGTTTGACTTTGAGGCTATTTTGCTTCGTTCAGAATACTCACTGAAAACACTGAAAAAGGGAAACACGTAAAGGGTCAACTCACAAGGTCTCCAGGCTGTGGAGCCCATCAAAGCATTTCTTTCCCAGAGAGTGGATTCTATTGTTATGGAGATGCCTGCAGGACAAGGGTACAGACGGTCAGGGAGGCTCACTGCACCGGGAGCCTGGCACAACATCCAGCTTGCTTAAATCCGAAGAACCTTCTTCCGAAGAACGCACTCATTATATACAAGAAATGCTTTAGTTAACTACTTTTTGTAAAAAAGGGCTAGGTGCTCCGTGTACTCTCACCATAGATGATTCTCTACCACAGAATTTAATAGGCCGTCCCAGTTTTACCTTTTGGGTTTGAAATATCAGGGAGTCTGTCATAATATGAGCAACGTGATTGATGAGAGTGAATTCCGGTTGTTCAGCGTGGTAGCTCCGCATATCTTCCCGCATGGAATATTTAGCACGGCTTTGGGATGTGGGGTGGTAGGCAGAGATACGGACGGTCATTGACAAATGGAGGATGGAGGAAAGGTCCTAGGTGTACTGAGCACGTTTTCTATGAAAGCGGATGGCTTATAAAGGCGGCATTCCCAGCGTGGGCGACAGGTTAACAGAAAACAGCACTTCCGACTGCAGAATACGGCGATCAGTTTTAGACCGCCCAAGGAGACGAGTTATCTACTAGTGCGTGTAATTATCCCCTTTGGCTCGGTTGTAAGTCAGGCAGGTCAAAGCCAGTGGGAGCACTGGGTGCATAACTGAAAACTGTACCAAGTCCCAAAGAGACTTTTGGAAAGTAAGCTTCAGGAAGACAGAGTGAGAAAGAATAGCTGGATCTCTGTAAATCTGTTTCCTCTAGTGCAGCCATTTTCAACGGGTGTGCCTCAAGAATGCAATACCTGGTTATTTAGTCAGGGGCACTGACCTCTTTTCCCTTAGATTGTCAAATAAAAAAATGATGGCAGCCAACACAGTACTAGCCGACGGGTGTGAATGAATCAAAATTATACCTATTGTTTTTTGTCAGACTGAGAAAAAATTTATTGATTTTTGGTGTGCCACAGAATTTTAGTAATTCATTTATATGTGCCATGGGATAAAAAAGGTTAAAAATTGCTACTGTAGTGGAAGGAAAATTAAAGCACCTATCCAGCTTCTGGTGTGTCTGTAACACCATCTTTGTATGTGAAATTCAGTTTAGAAATTTGTTAATATCACCAAAAATTTGTTAGTCTAATAAATATACTTTGGGTTCATGTGAGATCTATGTAACATTGACTGAGGATCTTCTATATGCAACACAGGGGGGAAGGGGGTTGAAGGGCACCTAAAGAATGGATAAGATGCTGCCAGCTCTCAAAGCACAGTGCAGGAGACAGAGATGCAATGAGGCAAAGTGGGATGACCAAAGGCAGCAGTGGGCAGGAGGGCGTGTGGGGAGCCGAGAGAGCAATACTGCAGGAGAGGCCTTGGTCAAAATTGCTGCAGGAACTGACCTGAGAGCCTTGCAAGGAGCTGCTGTTTTCCTGTATCAGCATCGATTGACACCTGGGCATGTCGCTACGCTCTTGAAGAAGACTGATTGTTTTTCAGACTCCTACTTGAGAATCACTTGGATTTACTGAAATAATGAAACCTAGGCCTATGGGGGTGCACACACATGCAGAGTTCACTGTCAGGTTCATTCTTGCTTCTTTTTACTTGGTAGGGGTTCAAGAAGGACTTATTAAATAATAAGGCATATTTCAATTTGACCTGCCTTATTATTATCAGAAATAAGGCATTTTTACGAACTTCACTAATTGTACAGTGTGGTGATTACTATACAATATACAGTGGGCAGAGATTATGTTTTATTGTCTTTGAATACCCAGAGGGCTTGACACTTAGAAGGTGTTCCATCAATGTTGTTTCATTCTTTCATACAATTAAAACACTTATGAATCATTTTAGAGAGGGGTTCAGAAGACTTCTGCCCTTAAGATGTCCCTGTTAGAGGTTTGAAGGGCCAGCACTTTAAGGCCAAGGTCTTACTGTGAATTTAGAAACTGTTAAAAGGAAGAGAGGGAAAAAAATCAATAGAACTTACAGAACTACCAAGCTGGAGAGGTTTCCAAAGGCATAGTCTGGTATGTGGTGTATTTTGTTCAGGGCCAAGGTCATGGCCTGCAGTGCTGATAAACTTCTGAAAGCCTGGACAGGGATTTCCGTCAGAGCATTGTCATCCAGCCACAGGTGTCGTAGGGAATGCAGGCCACTGAAACAGCTGGGGGGGACATAGCTGATGTGGTTGGCATCCAGCCGCCTGGGGAAGAAAGCAGGCAAGAATGGAAGAGAGAGCAGAGCCCAGGCAAGATGGGCCTTACAAGAATACTCTCCGTGTGCTGGTTAACACGAGTGAAACAGGGCCTGGGCCTCACGATCCCCTGATGTCTGGCGCCTTTGCCCCCTGGGTCAGCTCTCTTTCCCACTGAGGAGTGGAGCCGCTGCTCGGTAGGTCCCCTTGGCTGTAAAATTCCATGGTGCCCTGGTTCTTTTCCGGGCTTGCGGGCAGCGTGCTTATTACATGCATGGAAGTGAGCTCCCTGAGGTATAAAGATTCAGCTGAGGATCTCGCAGTTTTCCTTTCTGACACCAAGAGAAAGATACTCTCTCCCCTCCCTCTCACCCCAAATCAAATACAAGGCTTTGTGTTCTCCAGACTGTTTTGAACATACTGAACATACTAATCCAGTTGTTTGTTCATTAAGCACTGGGGAAAGATTGTTGCAGTATTTGAAAGGGACAGAGTAGTATTTAAAGGCTGTTAGAGAGAGGAAAGGGGATTCCCTCCCATCTCTTAGTACAGGGCTGGAAAGCCTAAACCCTGCTGGCTTTCTCACGCATCCTAACCGTTGGCGATGGGCACGTTTGTTTTTCCTGACATTTTAAATGAATAACAAAATTAACAGCATTCCGAGCTTTTGCTCCACCCCCCCCTCTTTTAAATGGGAAAGACTTCTAAATCCAGGCTCAGTTAATGAGCTGTTGCAACTTCGGCGCCAGCAGAGGGAGTGCAATACGTTTATTTCCCCAGAATCCAACACCAACAGGGGCTGTAATCACAGTGCTTCACTGTTCGGACTGAAGTGACCGGACAGATACATAGTTAAAATTTTCTGTACGTGCGTGAACAATAGAACCACCTTCATTCAGCTATGCTCCAACAGCCCTCACTTATTTTTTTTTCCAATGCTCACACATTTGTTTGCATTTTTCAAAGCTAGGATTAAAAAAAAGAAGGGTTGCATTTTAAGCAGTCCATGTATTAAGAAGGATTAGAAAATCACAAGTGGATTTTGAAAAATATTTTAGGAAGCATTTAAGACTAAACAGATGTAGGAAGCACACCGGGATCAGGAAATAATCCCCCGCACACCGAATTGAAGCGATTTAGACACGAGAGAGAATTCTCTGTGAAAGGGAGCTATGGAAAGCAGTTTCCTCACTTTTGGTCACAAATGTCACTTCACTCATCCCTCCTCTGGCTCCTACTTCTGAATGAGTGGGAACAAGTGGTATCTTCAAGGCCATGGGCCAAATTTTGATAGCAATGGAGATAAGGTCACTTGGAACGATTTTAAGAGTTCAGTGATGTAGCCTACCCACAATTAAATTTCCCATGGAACAACTATTACTCTAGGCAGCAGAGTCACCGTTCTCATAGAGCTCAAAGTTCTGTCAACAAATGGAGCTGCAAATGCTTAGGAAAACCCAGCTCCATCTTTTCCCCTTTTCTCCACAACCACGGGCTCACCCCATCACGGGGTGAGGAGGTGATTGTTATTGTTCAACTAGAAGTAAAGCACATATGTGAACTCTCCTTAATCACTGTGCTGATTAAAGAATGAAGACTTTATTCGAATAATATGAGCTTCTGTGTTTTAGTTGACATATTGTCTGATGATTGCCAGTTGCTTATTGCAATGAAACACCTAGTGGCTTCTAAGAGTCCTGAAAATGACCCTTAAAGTTGAGTGCAAACCATGGGGTACATTTATAGACAAGCCTCTCTCATCCTGGCCAGGTAGCTCAGTTGGTTATAATGTTGTCCAGATATGGCAAGGTTGTGGGTTCAATCCCCGGTCAGGGCACATGCAAGAATCAACCAGTGAATGCCTCAGTAAGTGGAACAACAAATTGATGTTTCTCTCGCTTTGTCTCCCTTCTCCTTTGTCTCTAAAGTCAATAAATAAACATTTTAAATGAAAAGAAAGAAAGAAAAGACTCTCTCAGTATTGAATTATAGGCTTCTTTTCTTTGACATTTAAGGGACTACCAAAGTTTCTGCTGGTCTTGAAGTGACCCTGGGATCAGTTTCCAATGTTAATAAGTCCATTTCTCTGGATAGATATCTTTTAGGAATCACTTTTTCCCCCCAGAAGAAGGGATGTAATCTGGCCTCTATGCTGCGATCTTAGAGCAGTTTTCTATCTGGAATGAAATGAGCAAGACAGGGCAATTCTTCATAACCCTAACATTCTGAGCACTAATGCTCCCAGACCCAGTACTCAGGTATTTTGAGTGCAGCATTAAAGCGTTTCTCTGCCTGAACAGTGTCTTCATATAAGAAGCTCCCAATGAAGGCTACTCCTTCTAAATGCAGTGTTTTGAAGTCCATGTCCAGCCTTAGTGGTGGAAGCCTAATTCAAAGAGTGGTATATTATTCACAGTCAGAGACAATATCTGATTGAATCTTAACGGAATGGCCTCAGGCTAAACCAGAGTATTGAATGAACTATCTAGCCAGTCATACAGGTGATTTTTACGGAACAAAGTGAAGACTGTGGACAAAGCAGCTGGTAGGGTGCAACTTGTGCCTATTCTGTGAGTCAACAAAGAGCTCGCATTATATCAATCTGGTGTTTTGGGGCAGCTGGACATTTTCTATTCATATGTTTGGAAAATGCAATATTTAAGCCATGGGGGTAAGAAAAACAACACTAGACAGAACATGAAAACACATAAAAAGGTGGTTCTATAACATTATCAAGAACAACAAAAATAACACATTATATGGCTCCATTTTCTAAGTGTTTCTTTGTTATTATTTCTATTTCATGTAAGTCACAAGGGTGTGTGTGTGTGTGTGTGTGTGTGCGTGCGTGCAGGCAGCTCAGAATCTGTGAATTAGTGCAGAGATTTGGGATGAGAACCCTTTGGTCCAAGTCAGTACAGCAGCTTTGAGACTATGGCCAAGTGAATAGACTCAGCTCGCACACCTATACAAAGGAGACACCACTTCTCTATTTTATAGGGTTGCTTATTAAAGGAAATGATACAGTGGGGCTTTGTGAAGTATAGTGCACTCTAATGATCTTAAATTATTATTACTTGAAGCTGGTTAACAGGTTGTGTTTGTCTTCTCATCATCAAAACAATTCAGAAGAAAAGAGGTAAACTCAAACTTTGCCTTAGTTAAAAGCTAGTTAAAATAAATGCCAAGTTGTCCACGAATTTCAATTCTGAGAAATGCAGACTACTTCTTTCATCTCTCATAACAGGAATAATCTAGAGATGTCTGCCATTGGACTTAAGAGAAGTCACCCTTACTTTTCAGCCTTCAGTGTTATCATTATGTGTGTGCATGTGAGTGTTTCCTTCTGACACATTAGAGTTTTGTTCATGATACATTACTGAATATGCCCTCTTCGTTCTAGAGGCAAAGGAGAAGTGGTGACATGTGATAGATGTCACATTCTCAGAGAAAGTTCCCGCCAATGATCTTGGCATTTAAGTATCCATCAGTAATGTTATAAAGCAGCACAGACCCTGCGTGCAGTTAGACACTGCAAAATAAAGCACTGTAGCGATGGGAATGGCTGTAGAAAAATCACTGTGAGAGCAGCGCCCAGGAAGAGCTGGAGAGAGTGACCAACGCAGTGTCAGTCATCAGGGCGAGAAAAGGCGAGAGCCTGACAGAGGTATGGAAATGAAGAGGGCAGTCTGATATGAGGGGTGCTAAGTGAGCGAGCCTGGCAGAACATGGGGCTTGCCAGCGGTGGCCAGAGGTTGGGGCAAGGAAGCTGTGGTGACTCCATGTTCCATCCTGGGCATCTGGGGGGATGTAGCCCATGTAAGAGCAGGGGCGAATGTTACCCAGTATTGTACGAACTAAAAACAATGCAGAATTGCATGTTAGCTGTGAATGTCCTTCTTTGATATCAATGCGTACTACATGACAAAGGGCTAGGAAAGATAACACGCAAAAGAAATATATCAATCTTTTATGTCAGGCAAGGACAAAAAAAGTGATCATTTTCTTACCTTCTGTCGGAATTTTCTTCCATAATGTTTTCCTGTATAAAAGGTTAATTGCACACATTTTCTTTTTTAAAAGAATTATTTTGCCCTGGCCAGGTAGCTCAGTTGGCTAGAGCATCACCCTGATATGCCAAGGTTGTGGGTTCGATGTCCAGTCAGGGCACACACAAGGGGCAACCAATGAATGTATGAATAGGTGGAACCAAGATTGATGGCTCTCTCTCTTTTTCTCTCTTCCTCCTTCCTCTCTCTCTAAAATCAATGAATAAATAATTAAAAAATAAAAAAAGTATTTTGCCAACCTGCTCCACACCCCTGAAAGGAATTTTTGATTTCTAAATGGCATTGTTATAGGGATTAGAGAATCTATGACCTCATCCTTGCTATTGTTCCAGAAAAACAGTTCTTTACATATATCTTTTATGTGATACCTTGTCAATGTATCACACAAACTTGTGTCTTTGTTTGAGAATGTCTTTGATGAGCCTAACTACAAGGAAGAAAGCGTTAGTCAAAAGATAAGCCATTGATCTTGGCTAATTTCATCTATGAGGTGAGTGTAATATGTCAATTATTAACAAGGATGACTCCAGGAAAAGAAACTAAGGTGTGAAGAATGTTGCAGCTGCAGGTATAATAGCTTATAAGGGTTCTTTCAATAAACAAGAGTTCATTGTGACTCACGGCATGATGAGCTCTTCATGACTGACAGTGCTATTTCATATTTGGATGAACATTTTTCTTCATAAGTTTTAAAGAAATGACCAACTCTCTTGTATATACATTTGTACATTTTGTGAGACCCTTTTGAACAATTCATGAATAGTCAAAAGACCACAGTGATGTGGTTTATTTATAATATCTTCAAAAGCAAAAGCATTTTAAATTATGATCTTACTTTTGCTATGAAATGAAATCATGTTGTTTCAAGCTTGTGTATTATATAATTTAACACTTCTGGTCAAATGGTGGCATAGCTAAGCGTGGAACTCGCACCCTCCCACAATCACATCAAAGTTACAACTGAGCTACAGAACAACCCTCATTCAGAACTACCTGAAGCCTGGCTGAGTGGGAGACCTCCAACTAGGGCATTGAAGAAGCCACACTGAGACTGGTAGGAGGGGCAGAGATGCAGAACGGGGTAGTCCCACATTCATGTGTGGTGGGTAAAAACTGGGAAGAGTATCTTGGCTATAAAGGTCCCCATGAGAAGTGAAGAGTCCCACCCCCGGACCAGGACCCCCAGCCTAGGGTTCCAGTGCCAGGAGGAGAAGTCCCCATATCTTCGGGCTGTAAAAACCTGCGAAGATTGTGGCTGAGTGAGATGGACGGCTGCTGGAGCCCCAGGCAAGTCCTCTGAAAGGGCCCATGTGTGGACTTACTTGGACTCACTCCTCTGAGCTTCAGTGCTTAGGCAGCAGCTTAAAAGGAACCAGGGACATACGAGGAGTCTGGTATCTGGGTGATAGCCAGGGGAGAGCTTTCTTCCAGACAGAAGTGCTGGCAGAGGCCATTGTTTCTTTGATGAGCCCTCTACTCACAGAGCCTATAGGTGGGCACCATATCTGAGTCTCCATTAACCTGACTTACACTGTTTGTCCCAACCTTAGTGATTCCCTGAGGCCCTGCCCCACTCAACTTCTAGGCCCACCCAAGCTGTTTCCAGTGGCTTTTCCCTATGAATGGCCTGTCTTGGCTGATGCTTTAAAAAATCTCTCAAATAGCAGCATCTGGCCTCAGTGTGCCCCATACCGCTCGCTAAGGGACCCCAGGCCAAGCACTAGCAGCAGCCTGTATTTGTTCTCATCTTGGCCTCTCCTGAGCACCTTTAAGCCCAGCACAAGTAGCAGCCATCCACAAATCATGTTGTGGCTAATGCCAGGGGCCGTGGCCTGCACCTCCTGTAAGGCCCCAGAGCCAGTGCACAGTGCACAGCTTCTGACCACGTTGAAGCATCACCACTCAACCACCTCCACAAGTGATACATAAGGGGTGGACTCAGCAGGCACCAGAGCCCTGCTGAAGTAAGTCCTGTACTGTGGGGTGGGCCCTGCACAGCTGATCCTTCATGGTGGTCAGTGACAGCTATTCCTGCAGCTTATCAGCACAGGGGTAAATTCCTCCCATTGATGAACCAACAGCAATCAAGGCTCAAGTATAAGAGGAGAGTGTATGCAGCATACATGGGGCAGCTTGAATGACCAGGGAGGATGTGCCACTGGACCCTACAGAACACCGACTATATTAGACCACTCTACCAACCCTGTGAGACATAGCAGCTCTACCTAATACATAGAAACAAACCGAAAGAGGCTGCCAAAATGAAGAGACAAAGAAACATGTCCCAAATAGTGAACAGAACACAAAAATCCACAAAATGAACTAAACAAAATGGAAACAAGCAATCTACTAAATGCAGAGTAAAAACATTGGTTATAAGGATGTTCAATGAACTTAGTGAGAACTTCAACATAAAAAAGGACCAGGGAGAAATGAAGAACATACTAACTGAAATTAAGAATAGTTTACAGAAAATCAACAGCAGAGTAGATGACACTGAGAATCAAATCAGCAATTTGGAATATAAGGAAGCAAAAAACACCGAATCAGAAACAGAAAGAAGAAAAAAGAACTAAAAAAATAAGGACAGTGTAAGGAGCCTCTGAGACAACTTCAAGCACACCAACATTGATATCATGGGGGTGCCAGAATGATAAGAGAGAGCACAAAATCAAAAACCCATTTGAAAAGATAATGAGAGAAAAATTCCCTAACTTGGTGAAGGAAAATAGACATACAAGTCCAAGAAGCACAGAGAATCCCAAACAAGATGATCCCAAAGAGGTCCACACCAAGACACATCATACCTAAAATGCCAAAGGTTAAAGACAAAGAATCTGAAAAGTGGTTAGTTCCCTACAAGGGAGCAGCCATAGGATTGTCAGCTGATTTCTCAACAGAAATGTTGCAGGCCAGAAGGGAGTGGTGAGAAACATTCAAAGTGGTGAAAAGCAGGGACCTACAACCAAGATTACTACTCTGCCCAGCAAAGCTATCATTTCGAATTGAAGAACACATAAAGAGCTTCTCAGACAAGAAAAAGCTAAAGGAGTTCATCACCACCAAACCAACATTACATAAAATGTTACAGAGTATTTTTTAAGGAGAAGAAAAAAAAATTTGAACAATAAAATGGCAATACATACATATATGTCTACAACTAAATCTAAAAAACAAAATAAAAGAGCAAGCAGAACGGAAGCAGGCTCATAGGTACAGAGAACATTCTGATAGTTGCCAGATGGGAAGGTGGCTGGGGGTATGGGTGAAAAAGGTGAAGTACAAGTTGGTTGTTACAGAATAGTTGTGGAGATACAAAATACAAGATAGGGGATAGTTAATATTCTAATAACTATGTACAGTGTCAGATGGATGTGAGATTTATTGGATCATCACTAAGTTACTTATGTGATACTAAATCGCTGGGGTGTCCACCTGAAACTAATATAATGATATATGTCAATTGTAATTGAAAAATAAAAAATGATTTAAAAACACAATTTGAGGAGGTACCTTACATCTTACTATGATGAAATTTTATTGCTTTTAAATTTTATTGCATTGGAGCCAATGGATCATTGGTGTTAGATGATCAGTATACTAATAATATCAGGATAGAATTTTATATATACAACTCCTATAGATCGAATTCACATTGATACATATACATTCTTCAGCATAATATGAGTCACTTTTGTTGTTAGTGTTGCTTTTAAAAAATACAGAGTGGCTGCAATGTGAAATTTTAATGAAATTTCCCACCCATATCCTGGGAAGATACTAAGCATGTGAATATATATAAACATCATGATTGCTTATGTGGGAATTTCTGCTTTTGTCTTTCAAGTATTCTCCACCTTATTTGTTGGTAAACTTAATGTAAACCAAGAAGACAAATTATTGCTTTAGACTTACCCCTGAAAGGTAGAAAAATATTTTTTGCCACTTCTACCGCTTGGGGAGAGATAAAGTCAGCAGGTTCAATGAAGTGCAGTAATTTTGAGACTAGTCAGCTGGCTGGACCAGCAGCCAGATGAAGTCCAACTGAGCTGAACCTCTGTCTCTCTGGCATCATTTGGAGTGCAAGAAATATATTTTAGCAATGTAATATATTTTATTTTGTATTTTTTAGTCATTAAGAAATATATTTTAAAGCCAATTTACATTAAGTTGCTCAGTTTCTCAGCAATCACCACTGCTGCTGTGGATTTTATAATGGAGATGATCTATAGCCAGAGTAACATGAGCATTAACTTCTTCAGTTTCAGTTTTCTCCATCAAAAAAGAATACCCTCTTTTTGTCAGGGGCACCATTTCTCTCCCAGGTACCACCACGGTTTGAAACCTGGGGGTTAATTTTGAATCTTCTATTGCCTTCCAGCCATTTATCAAGTTCTCTCCTTTATCTTCATCTCCGGGACTCTCCATGTCTACTGTCTAGTTCAGTCTCTGATCTTTTCACACCCGTATTACAGCAACAGCCTCTGAGCTGGTGCTTTTTGCCTTTGACCTCTTATTTCTTCAATTAATACTGTAGGTTGCTGCCAGATTAATCTCCCTAATTTACCATATTTTGCCTTGGGTAATGTGCACTTTTTTGCCCAAAATTTTGAGGGAAAAATAAGAATGTGCATTATACATGGGTAGTACTAATTCCATATCTACATAAATGTTTTTTAAGTATATTTTATTGATTATTACAGTTTTCCCAATTTTACCCCTCTACCCCTCCCTGCCCTGAACCCTGCAACCCTTTAGCCTTCCCCCCTTTAGTTCATGTCCACGGGTTGTACATATAAGTTCTCTGATTTCTCTGTTTCCTATACCATTCTTAACCTCCCCCTGTTTATTTTGTACCTACAAATTATGCTTCTTATTCCCTGTACCTTCCCCCACATTCTTACCCACCCCCGACTGAAAACCCTCCATGTGATGTCCATTTCTCTGATTCTGTTCCTGTTCTAGTTGTTTGCTTAGTTCGTTTTTGTTTTTGTTTTTTTAAGGTTTGGTTGTTGATAGTTGTGAGTTTGTTGTCATTTTACTGTTTGTATTTTTGATCTTCTTCTTTTTCTTAGGTAAGTCCCTTTAACATTTCATATAATAAGGGCTTGGTGATGATGAACTCCTTTAACTTGACCTTATCTGGGGAGCACTTCATCTGCCCTTCCATTCTAAATGAAAGAAAAATGAGAATACTTATTCCAGACTCATTAACCTGACTCCATTACAAGCCATGTGATCTTGAGGTCAATTCGCCTCTCTGAGCTTTTTGCTTCCTCCTCACCAAGGTTGCTGCAAGGATGAAGTGGGATGATGCAGGCACAGGTGCTTAATAAATACTGATGGCGGCTGCTTTTTTAATCACTTCCACATTCTGATTTTGTTTTTGCAGTGTCCCCATACTCTGCTGCTTCTGGCTGTGTCTGTTCACAATCCATCACAGGCCCCTTCTATCCTGAAAAGGGGAAACCCTACCCCATTCACAATTTGCCTTCCCATAGCTGCCACCCCTTAGCTTCTCCGAAGAGTTTAATCTACTTCCCAAAGTTAACCTTCATCTCACCTCACAAGGCTAGAAGAAGTTTATTTTACTTCTCATTCCACAACATTCATGTTCTGTTTTAGGTGTCTGTCTATCGGCCATGACTGTCATGCATGTGATTTATCACAGCGCTGGCCGATGACCTGACACAGGGAGCGTTAGCATGAGGTCTTGCATGAAGTATTCACATCTTGTCATACACGGTTCTGAGGACAGTGCTCTATTTTGAGCTCTCTTCTTATAAACATTGCGTAGAAAGGGCTTTGTCTCTGAAGGTAATTTTCTTCTAATGTTTCAGTGAGGTGGGAGGACAAGGCAAAACTTCTTGTAACAATTCATTGGGTGCTGGTTTGTACTTGCTTCCTTGAAGTGAACTCTTAGTGCAATAGACAAAATCCTTGATCCCTTTCTAAGTCCACCTTTGTCCTACAAAATATGCCAGCACTTTTGTGATAAAACAAACCAAAACCATGGTGTATTTTTATTAAGTAGGTTTGTAATTTCTTTTTCTGGAGGGTATTTTAGTGGAAGAAATAATGTCACTAATACTCAAACCATTACTTTCTTTGTTTTTAAGCCCCTTTGATCCTTTAATCTTATCCTCTTGGCTACCTCACCTTGTTTTCTTTGTGTCTGCCCGCACCTCTCAGTCTTCTGTTACTTCCTTCCCCTTCTTTATCCAGGGGCTGGAAACACAATAGGCTTCTGGATATTAACAGGAGAAAACTGCTGCTGGTTCTAGGCTTGCTTTACTTTCTGCTCAGCACAGTGAGTTCCACCGCTTCCTCCTCACCCATTCATTCCTCTTGCTTTCTTTCTTTTTGGACCATTATCAGCAGTGCTCTACTATAAAGTGACCGGGTGAAGTGACCGACATTTCACAGGGGCCAGGGGTGGGGTCTGTAGCCCTGAAAATGGTATGACAATAAGAGGCATGGGCAGATCATGTTTCAGGCAGGAATTATACATTCTTCATAGACTTTAAAAAATAGTCTGATACTCTGAAGGTGAATATTAGCTAACTGGAGACTAGAGATAGTACTGAAGATATGCCTCATTCTCCTTTCATCTTCTATTTACCACACTATTATTTTTGTGATTCTGCATGCTCCACAATTAACTTTGGTAGTGTAGACCTGAAATAAAAATCAACACGTATTAAATAATACCCTCGTTAACTGGATATGTCATTTTCCTTGATCATCCTGCACTTCACTAATGACATGCTTGAACATCATTAATGGCTATCAGCAAATAAAGCGACGATTCTCCAGTAGATACATTTCTTAACCACCCATACAAGGTGTGAGGGGAAGGGAGGGTTAAGTTTGGAGTTTCCCTCAAATCACTGTAATCTGAGCCTAGTCCTGAAATGACTATAATGCCAAAAGTTTCTTGGTGAAATACAACTCACTGTGAATTCTGATTACATTTCCTATTCCCTTCCAAAAACCAGAAAGGAAATTAGGTTATGTTTGATTGCATTACAGAACCCGGGCGGTGTCCGGGCGGTCATAACCACGTCGGGGGCCAAACGTGCGTGGTGCACGGGCTGCCTCTGGGCTACGGGGCTCGGCCCCTGGGCTTGACCTCCTCTCTTTAGCTGGGCAATTTGTAAGCATCAGGAGAGAGTTAAAAGAACACAAATGTACCTATCTGTTTTCATTATGAACAAAGCAAAAATATCTTCTGTTTATGTGGAATAAATGGAAAATTACATCGCTTGAAACTTGAGTCCAATCTGTTTCTTCCTCACAGCAGTGTTACTAATTTCAATAGATCGAGTTTCTCAAACATTACTCAACGCAGCCAAGTTTACATGAGTGGAACAAAGTATACCAGTGATCTATTTCAGTAGTTCCCAATCCTGTTGGCTTGTACGCCCCTTTGTTAGTATCGCAGGACACTAAAAAAGTTGATTTCTCAAATGCATTGGCTATACAAATCACCTGAGAATTTTGTTAAAATGGAGTTTTTAATTATGGCAGAGAAGTGGCCCAAGGTTCTGCGTGTCTTAGGAGGTGCTGATGGTGCTGGACCACGTTTGAATACCTGGGTAACAATGCATGTGGCCTCCTAATGTTACCTGCCCCAGGTTGTCGGTGGAATTAATAGGCAGATGTGAGCTGTTTCAATGACACACAAATAAGGCAACCTTGACATTTATTTCATATTCTAAGAACATTATTAGTTCATACTGGAATGCAAAGTATGGATTTTGTTATTATTTTCTGTTTAAAAGGAGTTCAGGAGAATATCTACATGTCACCTGAAAGAATGTTTCGGGACACTAGTTTTCCCAATCTTCATTTAAGAAGCTCTTCACTCGAAAATGAAACCTGTTAAAAAACACTAACATTCAGATTTAATTGTTCTGGGGTGCGGCTTAGGCTTCAGGACCCACCAGATGATTCTCCCTTTGGAAGTTACAAAGCCAGAACAAGTGTTAGGGGTGATGCAATTACTTCTCCCGGCAGGGTGGAGTGTCCCCTAATAGAGAATTCATGTGTATTACAAGGAAATTAATCACGTCAATAAAAATAGAGTGAATTCAAGAGAGAGACAGAGAGGAGCCAGCAGGTGAAGAGTGAAGGTCTGAGGGTTACAGCAGTCCAAGAAGAGCCGGGCAACCAAATGGAGGTCTCCCAGGTGTGGGCAGCATGGATGAGACAGGTCTCACCCTCTTCATTACTCATACTGAAACACAAATAGCAAGAAGGCTTAATAATGGCATGGAAAATGAATGGGCAGGGGACAAGGAACGAATGTTTGGAATGACCATTAGACTCAAAATTAATGCTTAAAAGCAGGAGAAATACTATTAAACAACTTAAATCTGGGACAATACTAACATTTTAAAGGGGCTCATTATTGTCCAAACCTACAAACTGGGTAGGGGGCCCCTTTGCTTGGTACGGTTTGGTGTCTGTGTGGTTGGTGGTTAAGTCTGTGCTTTCTTGTCAAATCTGAATTCTTGTGTCAGAGCAGCACAAAAAGAAATGTAAGTGAGGACTTCTGGTCAAGATGGAGGTGTAGGTAAACACAATTTGACTTCTTGCACAACTACAGAGAGAATTACAACTACTTCTTAAAACAAATAACAACCAGAACTTTCAGAAAGTTAAGCTGTGTGGAAGTTTGACAACTAAGGATTTAAAGACACCACATTCATCCAGACAGGTAGGAGGGGCAGATTCATGGAGACACAGTGTGACGTGGAGAGGTGGTGGCAGTAGAACTGAAGGTCCCACATTCCTATGTGGTAGATAAAAATAGGGAGGGACACCTTGGGAGTGAGTGATCCTAGCCCCAGGCCAGACTGCATAGCCCAGGGTTCCAGTGCTGGGGAGATAAATCCCCGTAACTTCTGTCTGTAAAAACCAGTGGGGGCTGAGGTGGCAGAGAAACTGCCAGATTTTCAGGAGAGTTAATTTAAAGGGTCTATGCAAACCCACACACTGTGGGACTCACCACCAGGGCAACAGCTGGAAGGGCACCAGTCACATATGGGAGTGGGTGAAGTGACTGGAAACAGGATGAGTGTAGGGCACATCTCAAGAAGCCAGGCAGCAGCATTGTCCTCTCTCCAAGCCCTCCCCCCACACAGAGCCACAAAGCAGTGAAGCAGGTTGCCTCACCCTGGCGATTACCTAAGGCTCCTCCCTGCACCATTTACAGGTGCCTTTTACAGGAAGTCAAAGCACCTCTACCTAATACACAGAAACAAACACAGGGAGGCTGCCAAATTGAGGAGGCAAAGAAATATGACTCAAATGAAAGAATAGAACAAAACTCCAGAAAAGAACTAAACAAAACAGAGATAACCAACCTATCAGATGCAGAGTTCAAAACACTGGTGATCAGGATGCTCAGAGAACTCACTGAGTACAGCAACAACATAAAGAAATGAAGGTTACACTAAATGAAATAAAGAAAAATCTACAGGGAACCAACAATGGAGAGGATGAAGCAGAGAATCAGATCAACGATTTGGAACACAGGAAGGAAAAAGCATTCAGTCAGAACAGCAGGAAGAAAAAAGAATTCAAAAAAAGGAGGAGAAGCTTAGAAAGTTCTGGGACAACTTTATACATAATAACATCTGAATCATAGTGGTGCCAGAAGGAGAAGAGGAAGAGCAAGAAATCGAAAACTTACTTGAAAAAATAAAGAAAGAAAAATTCCCTAATCTGGCAAAAGAAATAGACATGCAAGTCCAGGAAGCAGAGAGAGTATCAAACAATTGGGATTCAGAGAGCGCCACACCAAGACACGACATAATTAAAATGCCAAAGGTTAAAGATAAAGAGAGAATCTTAAAAGCAGCAAGAGAAAAGCAGTTAGTTATCTACCGGGGAGTTCCCATAAGACTATGAGCTGATTTCTCAAAAGAAACTTTTGGGAAGAGAAGGAGATATTCTGCCACGCTGCCTGTAGTGAGGGAGAGGCTGTCTCCCCCTCTGAGGATTCGGCCATACGGCCTGAGCAGCCATGAGGGTAGCAGCCATGCAGTTTGAAAGGGTGTAGAAGCCCCCCACCCCAACCACCCCCAGCCGCCCGGCCCTGCCAACCTGCCATGAGGTCTGGTTTTGCATTAAGACCTGGAGTAAGAAAGAGGAGACCCACTGGGAAACCTGCCTGGAGAACACGGCAGCACAGCTGATGGTGCTGGGAATTTCAGGGACCTGCCTAACTGAACACAGATTCATGCGAGATGCCTGGAATGCTGAACTGTGACTGGGAATGCTGAGCCATGGACTTCTGCTTTTGTGAAAGACAGAACCTCTGACTGACGTATTCTGAACCTGGCTTGGTTTGCAAGTAGAGGCAGGATTGTATGTTTTTGGGTGTTTTAAAGGGGAATGGGACTTAATGGCAAAAATTTGCCATCATTCTGAATCTGTGTAATCTTTAAATAAACAACCTCTTTTCTTTTTCACCAAATTCTTCCATCGGAAGTCGCTCTTCTTGGCGGTGGGCAATTGGACCCCACAGCTGTTCCAGAACAGCATAGGTGGGGTTCTGTAACAAATTCACAACCATCAACAACTGAATCTAAAAAAAAACAAACTAAGCAAACAACCAGAACAGGAACACAATCAACGATATGGAGACCATTTGGAGGGTTATCAGCTGGGAGGGGGAGCAGGGAGAATGGGGGAAAAGGTGCAGAAATTAAGAATCATAATGGGTAAGTACAAAATAGACAGGGGGATATCAAGAATAATATAGGAAATGGAGAAACCAAAGAACTTATATGCATGACCCGTGGACACGAACTAAGGGCAGGGGATTGCTGGAGGGAAGGGGGATACCAGGCAGAGGGGGACAAAGGGGAAAAAAAGTGGGACAACTGTAATAGCATAATCAATAAAATATATTTTAAGATAGGTAAGTGAGAAAAAGTGGTATATGGCAGCACACATGGCCAACACCTGGCCGTGGGTCTGTTTTAGCACCTGGCATGGGTCTGTTTGCGAGCTGGACGAAGGGACCCCTGACAAACAAGACATAACCAGCTGATACAATCCAGCCTGTACCGAGGGCCAAGAGTCTCTCTAGATGCCTCAATTTGGATGTGATAAGCATCATACTCAAAAGTTAACCCTTGGCTTTTTTACAGGGAACACTTACTTATAAAGTTTCCAAGGTAATTGTTTTTGTGAACCAGAAACCAAATGCAAGAGACACCTGGCGAATAGTAAATATCTAGACATTAAGAAACTAAATCTGAACACCTTTATCAGAGAGGCACCACCCAGTTCGGGAGAACAAAAGATTCATGGTTTTCTTTTTCTCAAAGAGTTCACTTCTGTGTGTGTTCTGGTTGTGCTCTTCTTTCAGCTGATAGTGGCTTTTGGTTACAAACTCTTATCCTTCTATCTTCTGCCTGCCTCACAGCTGTTTAAAGTTCCTATTGGCCACCGCTATTATCTCACTTTCAATTCAGCCGCGAGACCCTGTGCCCTTCCACAGACAACCCAACTGGAGAGCGCTCGCTTCTCTGACTGCTCCCTTCCTTCAGGAAAAGGCTGTGCAACAAAGGAGGAGTGATACTGTTATGTCATTAAGGAGCTCCTGAAAATGCAACAGACCTGTCCCATACCACAAAGGGGCCCTTGTGGGCTTGTTTATCTATAGGATGGTGAAAACCTAGGAAGTTACTTTGTTTGACTGGAGTGAAAAGCTTCAAAAGGTCTCAGGCACGGATTTGCTTTCATTTACAGAATAAAAAAAAGATCAAAGGAAGAAAGTATCATCTCCAAATCTCACGTTCCTCCTTCTCTCCTGTCACCTCAACAAAAGGCATTAAGCAAACTCTGTGTAATTATTAACTGGTGGAATTTTTACAGTGCTTTTCAACTAGAGTCTGCAATGTTTATTTGCCTTTCCTGTGCATGAATCTCCCCCATCATTCTAGACCAGAATTCAGTATTTTGTGTGACTGAGGAGGCCGTACCATGTGGGTCAGAGGAGAGCACTTATTACACCTGTGTATATCGGAAATCATGCAATACACTGTAAACAGTTACGCATGCTGATGAGATAAAGATTTACCGACCAAACATTCATAACATGGTCTTGCCAAATAATCACTGTAAACAGTTGCTTATAATCCAAGCCCCAAAACATCTGAGAACTAATTTTTATTTATTCAGAGGTTTTAAATCAATGGAGGGTGGAAACTCGTGCTGCAAAAGTTGTGGATTCAGAGTAGGGAACACCAGCGCCACTGCTGGGTATGTTTGTGTGTATGTGTCTGGGTGGTGGGTGTGTCTGTGCATCTTTGTGTGACGTGTGAATCTGAGGGGGTGCGTGTATCTCCGGGATTGTTTGTATGTCTGTGTCTGGTGGTGCGGAAGCGCTCGGTTTGTAGACCTGCGCAGTAAGGGTTTAAGACGATAACACTTTTAGATCTTAGCTTATAGATTAGAGAATCCCTGACGTACATATGGAACTTAAAAAATCAAGTCTTTATTTGACCCAGCACATTTCATTACAAGGCACCTCAGATCATCTAAAAAACAGAATAAATTGGAGATGGAAAGATGTCTAGATTGTGACACCCCTTTTTCTAGATAGAAGGAGAAAATAATAATTTCTGATTTCCGTTCAGGAACTGCAAATTGCAGGGGAGTGTAGGACAAGATGCAGGAAGTACATGTTTTGCCCTGAGATACCAGCATATATAAGAGGCTTTCGACCAGAGGTGTTATGATTAAGTAAGTCTCTGCCCTGAACCTCCAAACTCCAACACTAGTCCCTCCCACACAGACTGTTCGATGAGGATGTGAAGAACAGCTGCTCTAATAGAAACTCTCTTTCACAACTTAGTTAGGGCCCCCAATCAAGGAATTTACTAAAATGGTCACTTGGACATTTCAATGCTCCTTCCCAAATGGACCCTGAGAACATTTTGCAGTTTCAACTATACTTACAGGGACTGAAGGCTTCGCAAATTCTGCAGCGCTTCTGTGGGAACCTGCCTTAGGTGATTATTCTGTAGCATGCTGCACATTAAAACAAATGAAGAGAAATATTAAAGAAAGTTAACAATAATTAACAATAACTGGCCATAGCAGACAGGCCCTGTTGTAGGTGTCAGGGAAACAGGAGAGCATGAGACAAACCCTGGGCCCTTGGGGGGCTTAGGTTCCTGTGGGGAGTAACAGATAATTCAAATGAGTGAATGAGTATATAACATCAGACAAGTGATAAGTACTATGAATAAAAAACAAAGCATGGATTTGGGAAAGGCGGTAACAAAGAGGGAGAATTTTGTCTTAAAGGTGGTTATGGAAAGTCTCTCTTAGGAGCTGATATTTGATTAGAGACCAGAATATCTGGGAGAAGCTACTAAGGAAGTGCGAGAGCAAGTGCAAAGGTCCTGAGGTTGGAGCTTGCCTGACTTGTTAAAGGAGCAGCGAAAGATCAACTGTAACTGGGGAGGAATGAGTGAGAGCAAGAGATTGGAGAGAGAACCTGAGACCATCACGTGGAGAGCTTGCCGGCCATGATAAACCTTTATTTTAAGTCTGAGGAGAAACTCTTGTTGAGGGTTTAAGTGGGAAATGATGTGATCTTATTTATGTTTTTAAAGATCACTCTGGTGACTATATAGATTAGACAGAATGGAGATAAATAGAATAATTTCCCTCTACTAAAGATCTTCTCCCTTCTTGTTCATGGCCATATTTTGATATCACGTCCTTTTTGTGAAGTATTTCCACGTTTGCTCACCTGGGTTCAACAGTTCTTTTCAGAGCATGAGGACTACAGAATGGAGACACCTGGCAACAATGTAATAAAAATATAGCATTGCTAGTGGGGAAATAGCATGGAAAAAATTCCCATTAGGTTCCTTGTATTTTGCTACCTTATTCATGAAATAACACAATAATGTTGCAGCCGCTCCCATCCTGAGTATTTCATGGTCCAAGTAAGCCAGAGGCAAAAGACTATTTTAGGAAAGCACACACTCTAAAGAAAATTTTCTGCCTATTAGATCACAAACTTATTTGGATTTCAGGAACGATTTGCCTGGTTCCCTCATCTCCACAATCGAAGTTTCTTTTCAGTAGATGACTAGCTGGGATTCAGCTCCATGAGTGTCTAACTCCTGAGGAATATCTGCTGACTGCACAGTTCTCAGGCTGCATGGTGCACGGTGTGACTAAGGACTGGCAGGGGTTCTTGAAGCTGAACACCTCTTCCCTGTCACCGGCAGTGTGGCCTGAGGCAAATCACCGAATCTCTCCCGGCTCAGGGACCAGTAATTATATATCTATCCCCCACCCACCCAGGCTTATCATGACCATCCAATGAGTTAAAGTAAGTAGAACAATACCTGCTGAATAGTAAGCAATCAATAAAGTTTGGCTCTTTGTGTATGAATTGATGAACCCCTTCTCAAAACTAACGGTAGAGTGAGACTACTGAATGTGACATTTTAATTGAGAAAATAAAACCAGCAGCAACAACAATAAAACCTATGCCAGTGGTTCTCAAACTTTAGGGTACATCAGAATCCACCAAAAGGTTTAAGTCATGGTTTGCTGGGCCCCACCCCCAAAGTTTTCTGTTCGTAGGTCTGGGTAGGGGCCAGAGATTTTGCATTTCCAACAAACCCCCAGGTGATGTTGGTGCCTCTGGGCAAGGCACCACACACTGAGACCCACCCTATGCTATGCTAAGTATTTCTGATAGAATATTTTCACATGAACTTGAGGCTACATTGAGCTTGGAAATAAGTTCTAAATTTTAAGTCTTGGGAAACACATCATTTAAGCTCCCTGACCCTTGATCTTTTATCTATTTAATGGGAATAAAATAATATCTGATTAATAAGGTGTTTGAGAATTAAAATATAAAGGTGCTTATTATACTTTAATATATACAAATGTGAGCTCCTATACAAATGAAAACTATTTGGAGGTCATAAAATGTATGCTTTTCTCACCATGGCTGAGATTCTGTTTTCTAAGGAATGATATTGTGTCACTTGTATTCCAATACTTTTACTCAAATGATTTCATTATGTTAAACCTGAATTCAACTAACATTTCATAAATTAAGAGTCTCAAAATATATTAATTCTTTATAAAGTCAAATTTGAGGGAGATCTCACATTTCACTGGCCAATTGGGAATTTGGAAAATTTGTAGCTTGATTTCTGTATGTTGCATAATTTACCTGAACATCAAAAATTTACATATCTGTTATTTTACACTTTTCTGAGCCACTTTAATATATGACTTTAACTTCATAGAAATGTTTTCTACATCATTCATTATTGAATGATGAATTTAGTGACGATAAGATGCAGATAATGAACTTAATCAATGTGTAAACTTTGTAGGTCATATATTACTGGTACAAAGTGTATATTGAATTGTTCTTCTATGCTTTGCTAACCAAACAGTGGAAGTATTAACATGTGGTCTTCCTAAAATATTGTAAAACTGGGGTAGAGGGTAGTAGATATTTAGATGGTTTTCCTTCACCAAACAGTTTCAAAATTTCTCAGTAACTTTATATATATGGCCTCAGAAAATGGAACTTAAGCTTTATTAATAAGTTTTAAAGCTACTTTTGACTTACCCCCATCATTTAAATTTTTTAACTACTTTTACCAGTAAAACACCAGAAATGTAATTTAAAAAAACAATTTAAGTCCTGATTTTTCCCTAAATAAAGAACTTTTGTTTAATTACTTTCAAATGACAAAACAAGAGCAAGTTATCTCCACTGCATCCTTATAAGTCTCCAGTGAGTTAATTAGAAAATTGTATTTTTGCTTAAGATATTCCAGTGGGAGACAAAACAATTAAAGGGTTTACAGCACCACGGAGTGCAATTAAAACAGAAAGCATTCCCCACATGTCTGCTGATTCCTTTTGCAAATACTCTTTTATTCAGTACATTGGATGTAAGTAGAATGCACACGAACTGAATATGGGTTTCGCCACTTATAACCTCCTGTTTTTTCATTCACATATGGGGAGGGAAACAAAATGAAACACTTTCTCTAGAGACAAAGGATGACTTCATAGTTTCTTAATTTCTTTCCCTGAAGAGCTTTAAAATATTCACTATTCCATACAATATCCCCATGTGATTCTAACTGTACAATTTTTTTGTTACCTTTTTTGCTAACAGGACTAAATAAGAATATGGGCAGTGAGTGAAGCAGAGGGAGATAATGTATTGAATGGGGATTTTGTAACAAGTGATGGCTTGATCCTTACGTATTTCCTTTGCCTAACTGTCCTGTGCGTAGGTATTAAGAAACTATCACGGCTCTATTCCGGGCCTATGTGAGACTGAGGAAACTTTGGCTAATTGAGACCTTTCTACTGGTTACTTTTACCCATCACTCTGAAAGGTTTGGTGCTGGTAGAGGGTGGTAGGAAATGAGCCATTCCTTGACCAAATGGCCAACACAAATCACGAACCGTTGTTGAAGACACCATGGTTCAGAATCCCACTGGGCTGGGTATTTTGGAATACAGAACCAATAACTTATTTTTTATGAAGGTTAATATTTACAGGGATAATAATCTCAAACATCAGTGACCTTCTAGAGCTCACAGTAACAAGTTTGTATGTTAAATAGCCCAAGTCAAGGATGGCTGCTGAGCTCTTCTTTGCCCATCTCAATGGATTGCATTACTGTTATCTTTCTCTTCTTTTACCATATGCTCTCCTTACCCCCCATATACTGGTCAGGGCCCCAGACAAATATTAATTTTATATTGTTTTTCTCACCATGTGGCCATATAGTCAGTTCTTTCTCACCACGACTTTCGGACTTTATAAAACATTTGAGAGCTTCCATGAGGGTGAGGGCAGGTCTGTCTTGTTCAGCATTTTACCTTCAGCAGTGTGGTTCTCAATGCTTTATACTCAATTTCCCCTTTAATAATAAATATTCTGTAATACTTCATCTACTATACTAGATCAAATTCATAAAAATATAGCCTATCTACACACGTCATTTCAAAGAAAAAAGTCAACATAGTGCACTGCTCTAACTGTATTATAAAGAAGAAATAAGAGTAACTTATAATTAAGCGATATATGTATCACTTTATACATGATGTTTAGATGTGACTATCCTAGAAGCATTTTTTGAATGAGTCAGATGTCTGTTTGTACTTCTAATGGATGAGGTTGGGTGTGAGAAAAATACATGATCAGAAGCTGTTCTGTACAGGAACAGGGCAATGAGAATAAAGGCCTACATAGATACTAGGGTAAGAAGCAGAGTTAAGATGTATCGTACACAACACATGTATGATAAGGAAAAGGAGGAAATAGCCCTTGTTGAAATAAATACAGCATTACAAGACAAATTATAGATGTTGTAGTGGAGAAATGAGGAAGCATGACATTCTTACAAATGAACATGGATATTCTCACAAATAAGTGTTTCTTATCGATGAGTAGTGTCAAAATAATTCTCTTTCAGGACAAGACAGGGTTGAAGTATCACAGAAAACATTTATCCTATCTCAAAACTCCATCATATGCTGAGGTGAGCATGGGTCTCTGGCCCTTCAAGAGACCCTGGAGAATATAGTTCACCAGAGGCAATGGGAAATTGAGGCTGAGATGGGAAAAGAAATAGGCATGAAACTGCCTTCACAGAAGCTGGATACTGGAAGAGTAAGATTTTTAAAAAAGCAACAGGCCACCCCCAAATAAGTAAATCATTATATAATTGTCCCAATGTAAATTTTGCTCCCAAAAATTTAAAGGCCATAATACAAAACATTTATAAAGCAACCTTTGTTAATAAAATTTGATGAGAGCTCTGTGATTCATGTTTCCCTACTAATTTAATCATAATTATTTTTAAGAAGAAGTTTAACATCTCCATGGTTATGTATTTTTAATTGTTTTTTGGTGTTTGGGGTATTCGTTCTACTGCACTAACAGCATTTTCAACTAAATATGTGGTTAGAAATCATGTAATATGTAGACATGATGCAAGAGCTGAACTAATTATTCAATCATTTTGAGAGATTATATTTATTCCATTTATTTTTTTCCATACAAATTACTAGTCTTATGCAGAACTTCTTGGAAAGACCTTTCAGTGTTATTAGGTATGAGGGTATTACTGATTTACGTTTGGTGCGGAGGGGCAGTCCGAAGTCAAGTGCGATGGGGCAGATGGAACTCTTTCTTTATGCTGCGCGGTTCTGGGCGGTGCTGCACGTCACACGGCAGTTTACTCAAGGTATCAAACGGAAAACCAAAGATGCGCTCACACGTCTCTAAAACTCTACAGGAAGAACCACCACCACCGTTGAGAACCATTGCTCTAACATTGCGCTAACACTTCTCTTTCAAAATATTTGGCAGTTGAATTTGCTCCTTGGATATTAATCTTTAAGTCAGCAAAGTAAAGGGAAGAGCGTACACATTCCTGGCAGGGGTCTTACTCCTCTTGAATCCTCCTCACCTTGACGGCGATCTAGCTAAACCGCAAAGTCCAAACACGCCACTCCGTTGCTTACAGCTCTTTCTTCACTTCTCATTGGGCCTAGAATGTAATAACATCCATGCCTTTTTTTGACAGGATATACGGAGCTCTTGTAACCAGAACTCTTTCTACTTCTCCGGGCTCTTCTCTAGATACTCTCTACCTTCTCCTAAATGCTCCAGAGCCAACCTGCTTGGAGCTGCTTGTTCGTCCCAGGTATTTCTTGCTGCTGTGTCTCTGTGCATATAGTCTCCTCAGTCAGCCACCTCACTTGTCTGGCTAATTCCCAGTTGTGCTTGAACATTCAGCTCCTAGGTCATCTCTTTGGGAAAACATCTCTCCTAGGAAGCTGAATTTTAACTATCAGACAGGACTAAATCTTACCCAATGTCTGTAGTTCCACAGTGCCCTACACACAATTCTAGACACACTTTCTAGAAGAATCAGAGGTGACCTATTTGTCTGCCTTGGTCACACTATCTTGATCCCATGATCTACCACTAGATTATAGGCTCTTTCAGGTCTTATTGACCCGACACTTATCGATCATTGTATTTCCAGCAGTAATTTGTTCAAGGACACTTTGAGCATATCACTCACCAGGGTTTGCTGAACCCCTGACTGTATATGAGAGAGGAGACATTGGTTAGTTAGGAGAGGACCAATGAGACAGTCTAACTAAGCACCACACTTCATTTTTTCTGGTGGAAAAGGTACATATAAAAATGACAAGCTTGAGATCTAACCTATGATTTTCATTGTTAATTCAGATTAATCCAAAGCTCTCTGAAGTGTTCAGGCAAAATACACCTTAGGAAGCAGCAACGTGTGAGCAAAAGTGTTCAGGGTACATAAAACCTGCTGACAGGCAGAAGACCGTATTTTTTGTTTAGAATACAACAGATAATCTATTAATCAACATATAGCATTAGTTCTAAATACAAAATGAAGAAAAGTTGACAAGTCTAGAAACCCCTTCTTCTCTCTGTATCTTCAATCTGGATCATTTTTTCAACAAATATTTCTTGAGCATCTATTATGAGTCGGGCACTGTTCGAGGAGCTGGGGAGAGACAAGTGGTCAAGACACACAGTATCTCCAATTTCATGGATATTTAGGGTAGTATGACAAAATTAGAAATATATTATTAGAAAATTAAAAATGTCAAAAAATTCATTCTAAACTGAGCAATTCAAACATGAGAAGTCAAAAATGTAAAATAATTCTATGTAATTATCATATCTAGTATATAATTCATAGCTATTGATAGTATATAATTTATATGTTTTCACATTATATATATACACAATTCACATCTAATTATGATGGCTGGAGATACATTTTACAGGCAGACACCACAGACGCACATACACTCTGGTTCAGTATATCTGATTTACATTTTGTTTAGTGAATTGAAATAATCAGTTCCAGTATAACTAATTTCACAGGTATCCAAATTCTTAACGGTACATAGGTTGACCCGGGAAACACATCACCTTATTTGTCTCATCCAAACTTGATTTGTGTGATGCATTTTGAAGGGTGCCAAATATTGTGCTGCATTCATGGAGACTTACGCGTCCTGAAGGTGGTGCTATAATTCAGAATTCTACCACATAATGAATTATCATTAGGCTTTGGCAATATGGCAATTTAAAAATATTTCTGCCTAATGGCAAAAATAATTCAAGGCTGAGAGGACCAGACCCAATCACTTAAGCAGACCAAAAATAGTTCTGCTGTTGAATTTGACCTTTAACAAATTTAATATTTAACAAATATTAAACTTAATATTTGTTAATAACTATCCCTGAGGTGAATACAATGTAATTTCCACTATGCAAAATATACCAATGCCTTTTTAGAGTTTATTAACTTTTATCTCAAAGAAAGGAAATAAAGTTAGGATATTTTCTCTGAGAAAATTTTTCTGTTCTGACTTTCAACTTCTGCTACTTATTTTCTGTACCTAGGTGCCTCCTTTTTTCCTACACAGAATAAACTGGAAGAAAATTAAACAATGGGTACTCGATGAAGGAGGTAGTCAATAATACCGAGGTTTTTGATAAACAGATTGGGAAGTTGGACGTTAAATAATAAGAAGACCCACTTTTACATGTCTCAATGAATTAATGTTTCTCAATTACTCAGTGTATGTATCTATAATCACTAGGCTTTTCCACATCTAGTCAAATTGTAACATAAACTTGGTATTTTTTTTAGCTAATCCTTTTTCATAAGAAAAACTTTGCAAATGGCTTGAAGATGTGATCTCATTATGTTAGCACGGTGACTTCTTCACTCGTGGTGATCAAATGATTCAAGAAATTCTGTCCAACTTCCTGACACACACACACACACACACACACACAGGCAATATTCTTTTAAAAGTGTGAGTTGATAAATTGGTTATTTATAGGCAAACTGTTTTAGATATTAAAGTTAGAAATGGAGAGGTAATTTTTTCATGCAAATCCAATCAGGTATAATATTGGTCTGTGGTGCCAATGAAGGGAGACTTGAATTCAGATGAATTATCGCACGGCTCCGAACAGCTGATTAGAGGAACTCCGTCTTTACAAGTTAATCAGCACCCACTTGCCACGACAGTCGGAAATACAACAACTAACACGCGGTTTACTTACAGAACTTTCAGACTGTAAAGACCAGCAAAGGCTCCCTTGGGAATGTACGTCAAAGCGTTTCCAGCAAGACGTCTGTGGGTTTTAAGGGAGAGGAGAGAGAGTGAGCATAGTTCTCTTCATGTGGAACTCACTTAGTTGTTAAAAAATTACAGTACAATTATGTTCAAGCCACGAATGCCAAAAACAACTGTAAAAAACCTTGTTTTGTTATAGTTTGTGAAAATTTTCTGTAAATTTCTAATCAAAGCGCTGGCATAAAAGTGCCTAAGAAGATACATAATAAATGACCTATTTTACAGACATCATTTAATAGCTTACACACTAAATATCTCTATCTACCCATGTATCTATACTGTAACAATGTCTTATACAAAAGCTAGGCAAGGGCATAGGGAGCAATGGGAGGGGTAGCCAGGGTGAAGGGCTGTCATTACTGGTGAGACGGTGGGAGAGACGGGTCACTTCAGCGGAGGTTTGAGCCGCAGGGAGGCCAGCGTGGCCGGAGCGGAATGACCAAGGGGGGGACTGCCAGGAGGTGTCCAGGGCCATTCCACTAAGGGCTTTGGAGGCCAGAACAAGGACTTGGGAAAGGGGAGTGAGGTGCTCAGATCTGAGTTTTAAAGGGGTCCTTCTGGTGGAACCTTTTTTCCTTGTTTATTTTACAATTAAAAAAAATTTCAATTACAGTTTATGTTCAATATTATTCTGTATTAGTTGCAGGCGCTTAGCATATTAGTTAGACAACCATATACTTTTCTAAGATGGGAGCGTTTTTCGAGGGGAGAAGAGAGGCAGGCGTGAACGCGTGGACAGGACCAGCGTTAAGACGCCAGGAGCGGGTGCAGTGCAGCGGGTGCAGTTGGCGAGAGGTGTGGGCTCTGATGTGGAAGAAAGAAAAATCCAGCCCGACAAACCTGTAGGGTCAAGGGGAATTGTAAGCTGCCAAAACCCAGTAACATTTTATATTTATGGTCACGTTACAGACAACCTGCATGCATTCGATTAGTTATCCCAAGTACTATACAGAAACTGAAGTAATGAATTGTGTATGACCGTGACATAAACGAGTTGCTTATCGAACTAAGACTCAGGCTAGTCTGATGATCACGCTGGTTTAAGTGATCAGACTAAGCTGACCAGCAGCTGTTTAGGGACAGCCAAAATGTCCCTAACTGTCCTGCTCACAGCCACGGCTTCAACAGCACGTTTTCGAATTCCAGAGCACAGCCTGGAAGTCCGGACTCTCGCTCACTGCTGCTGTGATGTCCAGCAGCTTGATGGTTTCTGCAACATTGACTCGGAAATGAAAAGGAGAGAGTGAAATTTATTTATGTGTTTACTTTATTAGTTTATTTTTATTTTTTCAGCTAACGTTTTCTTTTTTTACTTTATTAGTTTAAATTACCATTAGGGTAAATACCTTTCTGTTACATTTCCTGAAACGTAACTTACTTCACACGAGTTGTTTTTCTTTCTGGGCAAGGACATGGCGAGACCCCGCGTCTGTGTTCAGAACTACTTCGGGGAACCACTGACCTGTATTATCAGGGGAGTGTGTCTTAACGCAAAGGAATTTATGATGTGCTGTTGGCTATTTGCTGGGCTGATGGAAGATCTATCTCACTGAAGAAAACAACAGTTTAAGGAAATTATTGCCTCTTCCCCTCTTATTTCTTTGCTGTGTTGGATGGTTTTAGTAATTTTAAACTATAGGAAAAAAAGACTTTCAAATGAGTACACAAATAGTGAGAGCTGCACACAAATCTTTCCTGTGACAATTGGAACGAACAAACCCGTGGCCAAATGTGTTTTGACCCTAGAGACCGACACACCAATTGGCTGAGAGGTGGTGTTTTCCTTCTGTTTCTAAAATGAATTCAGGGGATCTCTCTTTCATCATTTTCCTTTCTACAAGAAGATACGACTTCATAAGAAAAACTTTTTACATCATGTGGAAAAGATCCTGCTCCCATACTGTGCCACTGTTACTAGTTTTACTGACTTAGCTGCTATTAAAAAGAAAAAGAAATCATCAGACACATTCTACTTCAGATGAATCAAATAAGTAGATGCTTTGATGCCGTACCAACTAACTAAAATATTTTTGAGAATGTATTTTTTTTTTAACCTCTACAGTAACTTGGATCTCTAAAGTAATCTAAAGGGGTTTTTTTTTTTTTTTTTGCTTCATTTTGTAAAATGGAGGGACAAGAGCAAAGGAATCGTGTGGGCCCATATTCCTCTGCTCTGGACACTGGCCTGGAGAGAGAAAGGTATGTGTGGATAAAATGGGGTGAGCACTGACAGCAGAAGGGGTGCTTGACCCTGCTTTCTGATTGGTACCCTTGCGGAAATTACTGTGCAAGGAACAACGGTCCAACATGGGTAGCCTTGGCCAAGGTCCAGAAGCAGACTAGCATTTTCAGAGCTAAGGGAGAGGGCCAGGTCAATTCTACCAGCCAACCTCGGTTAGTTCTTGAAAGAACTCATTTGACTTCTTAGTTGTTTTGTGGGGTTTTTTTCTTTCTCTTTTTGGTTTTCTTTCTTCTCACTATGAATTTACTTTGAGACTTAATGCAAGTCATTTTACCTTCCCGAATCTTAGAATCTCATTTCACTTATTTTAAAAAAAAATAGGGTTCTTCCACAAAGGTCTTTTTTTCTGTCCTCAAACTGTTTTTATGTTACATGTGTATTTCCTGCTTACCCTTATTCTCTCACACACCCTGCTTTTCCTTCATGTTTTTATTGCAAGATATCTTTATTGCCTATCACTAACATTTTAAAGGTACTTTGCCATACTTTGTACCAGGAGGTTGATCAGAGATTATTATCCACTCTTTGCAGATAAAGATGCCAACGCTCAGAAAGGTTTTATGTAAAACAAAAAACATTGTTGCTTTCCAATTGCATCTAAGTAATCTAGTCTTTTCTTATAGAGCATGGAAACTATGTAACAATGGTGCTACTTAAATAATCAGGAGAATGAACTTGAATATGATATCCTTATGATTTAAAAGAAGATCTTTCAGATTACTTGTCAAATTCATGCTGACTCCTAGAAACTTCTGCTTTATTTTCTAACTTTTACAAAGTACATGAGACCTGGAGGGTGCATATTGTAGATGAGCTAAATTAATTTGTTCCAGGAATTTGGTGAGGGCTAACAACAGGATGACCCTCGTGTATTTCCAGTTTTCTGGTACTATTTTCCTTCTCCGTGATTTTTCCAATGTTAATTTCAGTGACGCCATTGCTATTTCTGAATTTCCCTTCCCTCTTCTGTGTTATAATTCACCTAATAACTGTAAACCATCTAATGTAAAATTTCTAAAGTTTCTTTTTCTCTTCTGGTGTCAAAATATTCCCATTTGAATAAAAAATCTCCTAAAATAAAGTTAACCAAAACCATAAAAAATACCCCATAGTAATATTGTAATTAAGGACTTTCAAAAGACAGTAAAATAAAAAACCAAACATAATAGGCAATTAACATAAACTGTCCATGATCTATTTCATTGATTAAGTGCTCTCAGTTTTGGGGGGGGCCACCACATTCACAGGCTTGGCTTTGGGCTTATCCACATAGAAGCCAGGGTCTGGGTCACATAGTTAGGCACAGATAGGGTGAAACACAAAGTCAGCTGTATTCTGCTAGTCTTGCCTCTGCTGGCAGTAATGTATCACTGTTGTAACTGACCAAGCCCATCTGTGGCAGGTTACAGGGGTGTCCAACCTCTTGGCATCTGTGAGCCACACTGGAAGAAGAAGACTTGTCTTGGGCCACACATGAAATACATTGTGACATGTAATCACACAAAAAAATCTCATAATGTTTTAAGTAAATTTACAAGTTTGTGTTGGGCCGCATTCATAGCCATCCTGGGCTGCATGTGGCCCGCGAGCCGCAGGCTGGACACCCATTCCCATGCTAGTCAGCAGGGCCCAGACACTTACGGTTTAACCCTCTGCAGTTCATTTTTGTAAGGTTTGCTGAAGCCTACTCAGCAGCCTTGGATACAAAGATTATGACATTAATCAACTGTTTTTATTCCCATTGAAGAAAAAATGTCTTTCCTAATATGCCTAAAAAAGTTGCAATTTTTAAAAACCGTGGTATCTCCCCTCCTACCATGAGCTAAGCATATATAATTGGTGAAATCCAGCCAAAAATCTTCTTTTTGGATATCATTAGTTTATTATAAAAGAGACACAGAAATTATTTACATAAATGATTTCAGAACTTCAGTGGAATGGGCAGCCTCATGTGACGCCATTTATATTGATTTATTTCAGTCTATATACTTTCCAAGAATGTCACCATCTCTAACTAAGAAATAACCCTTGTTGTCCAGAACTACTTTGATGCCTCGATTTTCTGGAAGAACTTTATCTTCAACTTCTACTCTAACTGGTTGAATCTCTCCACCCCTTCCTTTGGGACCCAAGTCAACAGCTATTACTGTTGCTTGCAATACTTTTCCTTGAGATTTCTCTGGAAGCATAATGCCTTCTTTGGTTACAGTTTCTGTAATATTCTTTTCAATCAATACTTGGTCAAAGAGGGGAAGAAACTTTCTAAATGCCTGTCTTACCACGCACTCCAACTGGAGCTGCAAGGAGAGACTGGCAGTCCATCCAGCTGGACACGTGACCTCGGGAAAAAGCTGCCAAGTGCGCAGGCCTGTTCGCCCTCCCCACCGCCCCCCCTGCACCAGAGAGGGCTGTGTGCCTGGATTTGTCCTGTGGGCTGTACGCTGGCCACTGTCTCTTTGAGCAGGAGATGGAAAATGTCTTCCTATCTTGAACAGTGTATTGTTGAGCTGTCCATTCTGTTTTCATTAGATGGGATACAAAATGTCAGATTTCAAATTGAAGGGCGAAGACCACTGGACTAAATCAATGAACTCTTCAGGACAACTGGGGGACCCTTTCGCGGGCAAAGGCCCAGTGGTGTTTTTAACCAGACACTAATGAATGAAGTTCAATTTTCAATTCCTTTCTGAAGTCTTCCTTAATGACCTCAGTCCACAGTCAACTTTCCTGTCGGGTGTATTCTGTACAATGTTGTCTATGAAAGTTAATTTTATACTCCTTTCTATGTAGTCTACTCTGATTCAATTGCAACCTTCTAAGGTCAAGAATCTTAACTGCCTGCCCAGAGCAAGAAGCTGAATCAATATTTATTGATCAATCATTTGCTCTTGTTTCTAAAGACAGTTCGTTGGCCATGGTGCTAAAGTTGCTTCAGGTCTGGCATAGCTATTCCAAGGTGGCTCCCACGTTTTTACATGACCAGGTCAGAAAACAGCTGAAGAATACTCCTTCTTCGTTACTTATCAAATTTAAATCCATCCATTTCTTTGAGCACTTTCAATATGGCATGCACAATGCTTTTAGGCTACAAATAGTACCTACCCTTTATTAAACAACTCATAAGTCCTAGGCACAATGTTAAATAATTTATATACATTGTGACATTTAATTATTGTAATCATACTAAACAAGTGACATGATACTCCCCTCTTATGGATAGGAAAGTGAGTCTAGGAGAGGTCAAGTTATTTGCTCATGCTTACCTGGAAAAGTTTACACAAGAGAATTTAGTTCAATGTAGCATTTTGGTTCTAAAATTTGGATTTTTAACCATAACTTTGGTTAAAAGTAGGTTGGTCTGGAGCTTAGGTTGGTCTAAAACAGAAATAATGCAAGGACACAAATGGCTGAATCACTTACTATCCACAAGAAAACTGTTGCTCATTGCTTCTTTTTTAAATTTATTTTTAAGGATTTAATTTATTTTTGTTTTTAGAGAGAGGAGAAGGGAGAGAAACCAATTGGTTGCCTCCCATACACACCCTGATGGAGGAGGGAACCCATAACCCAGACACGTGCCCTCACCAGGAATCGAACTGCTCACTTTTTGGTTTTGGGGAAGACATCCAACCACCTGAGCCACACCAGTCAGGGCTCACTGCTTCTTATTCCAAGTCCTCCTCCCATTGGCTTCTAGATTCCATACGATCTTGCTGCTCTCACCACTGACTGGTTGTGTTTTTTTTCCTGCTAGCCCTCTTGTAAATTCTCATCCTCTAAACAAAGATGATCCTCACTCTCTGTCCTCACACCTGGCTTTCTCTGTCTAGTGGTGCTCAAACTTCAGTGTGTATTGCCACTGCCTTAGGAGTCATAAAAAATTCAGAGCCCCAGGCCTCAACTCGGACTTAGTGAATCAGAGTTTCTTGGAGGAAGGAATCAGAAATCTGCACTTTAAATAAGCAGTCCAGGTGATTTTAATAGGGGAAGAAAAACACACTGGGAACCACAGAATTATACCCGCTCTCAAGGTCCTCATCTAGCCCAGCACCGTCCACAATCACCTCTTTGTAAACGATTCCATCATTATGTCTAGAACAGGCTCATCATGCCCCAGACCCCCCTTCCCACCGTGTTATTGACATTTACAGTGCGCTGTCCTGCTGGCACCTGACACTCAGTACATCCAGAGCCAGACATCCTCTAGCCTTCGAAATACCAGTTGTTCCTCTTGAATTCCCTGTTTCTACTGACTACACCTCATCAGTCTCCTGGCACCTGATCTCAAAACCTCCCTCAGAGTCATCTCTCACCTTCAGAGCTCCTTTTCAGTGCTGACACCCTGGCATTCAATCAGTTGATGAGTCCCTGACTGTCTTCCTCTGCTGTGAGCTTCCATAGCAGAGGAAGATACCAGCAGATCTCAGCGGGTTCCTGAGATCCTAGTGGGTCTCAGCCCCTCCACCCCATTGGCTTTAACAAGTGATGTCTGGGTTCCCATTGGGCCCCATTAAATCAGAATCTCTGCAAATGGTCCCTGGTAATTGGTGGTTTTAAAAATGCTCCAGGTGATTCTAGTGCATATGCAAGGTGGGAAAGTGAAATAGATCTCACATAGTCTACTATTGATAAATTAACCTAGAGACCTTCATGGTCTCCATCCCCGGAGATAATGATTCACTCAAGTGTTGCAAGAATTGGGAGAGGTTGTTAGTTGATGGATTTTTAACAGTTATCCAGAAGGGACAATAAGACCCTGAACTAGATGGTGATAAAAATAGAGTAAACAAGTAGAAAGACACTGTAGAATGTTGAGGTTAAAGGCTTGGGAACTGGTTGATAGGGAGGGCGGGAGACAGGGAATGACAGACACGGTAATCATTGGCTAATCGGAACACTGATGGCAAGCAGGAAACGCGGCAGGGGGGGAAGCTTTTGAGGGGGGAGGCACCAGTGAATTCGGTTCCACCCTGTTAAGTTTTAAAGTATTGTGGAGTAGGTGGAGATGTCACCTAGGTAGCTGGTGATTCTCAAAGTGTGTTCCCTAGACCAGCAGTGTTGGCGTCCCCTGAGAATTTGCTATACGTGCAAATTCTTGACATCCTCCCTTCCTGTCCCCAACCTGCCGGAAAAGCTCTGGTGGGGCCCAGCGAGGTGTGGTTTAACCAGCACTTCAGGTAAGTCTGGGAACCACTCAGAATTTGAGAATCACTGTCCTGGAGTAGTCCTACAACTTTGCCATGCATCAGAATCACCTGGAGATCTTTTTGAAGTTTACATGTCACCTTCTTATAGAGACTTTCCCTCCCTTGTTAATTATTGCCTAACCGTGTTTGTGTTCATCATCACTACTGTCACAGTCAGACATTTGATTGTCACAATCAAACAGGGATGCCTGTTTCTTTGCTTATTATCTGTCTCCCCCACTAGGCTGTAAACTCCCCCAGGGGGGGCATTTCTTGATTGAATGAATGAATGAACCATTGCAAGTTATGTTCACTCTTATGCTCCCAGTGGCTCAAAAATTACGTGTTGAATTGAATTAATTGTAAAGTACCAAGAAGGGGTACAGTAAAATTAAATGCAGAAATTCAGGGAATGTCTACATTTTATAGGAGTTGGAATAGAATGCCAAGGGAAAAAGAACAGGAGGAAGAGAGGTAGGGCGCTTTTCAGAACAGTGTCCTAATTATCACAACAAAAATGTATGTGCATTATAATACACACACACATAAATACAGTTATATTCATGCACACACATACACAGGGACAAATATCTAAATGCCTATATCCTGTATGGAGAAGCATTTGGAAGAGAAGCAAAAATAACTTTCATGACATAACACCAGAGAAAAAGAGTTTCAAAGAAGCAGCATTTATAATCAATTGTCAGAACCATAAGGCAAGAGATTACGCAGTGTGATAGCTGAGGGACGGGAAGATTGTTCCTGGGCAGGAAAGTGTTTTCATTTTACTAACACAATCCAATATGTAAATTACAGTTTACCAAAGTTCTTTCATCATCAGTTCATTTGATCTTCAGGAAAAAACGTCTCGAAAGACAGGCAGGACAGCTCTCACCATTTTCAGCAACATGGTGAGGAAGTAGAAGTACCAAGTGTAGATTGTACTTTCAGGAAGTTTGGTGGTAGCTCTCATTATAAATTTCATATGCAATAACAGATACCTACTATTCGTATAAAGATTCTTCAAGGCCAACCATAATATGAGCCAACGGGGCCAGAGAACAATAGTAACTTAGAAAGAGACTTCCCTAGGGTTTCTCGTGTTCTCTTCCTAAATCAGGCACTTGATTCCAGTAGTATTAGAATCTGGGAATGTTGTAAATACTACTTGGAAATAAAGAACTTAAGACTGTTTAAAATGGTAACGATTCATCTCCCTCTGGTTTAATCAGATCACTAACCTAGGTTTCATGGCGCCGGTAGGTGTCAGCACTAGGCACAATTAGCTCCTAACACCTGAACCATACTCTGAGGGACCCAGTGTAGGATCTTTTATGTGTCCAAATAGCAAACATTAACATGAAGTCCCTAGTAGAACTGAGTAACTAAAACTGGGGGAGATACTGCTGGAGGGAAATGCAATTATTGGTCAGGATGTGAAAATATGGTAAAGAAGTGTCTGCATTGGTTGTCTGTGTCTATTAAAGCTCATAATTGGAAATAGCTTTACCTTCACACGCCCTGGATACCTGGGATTACTACAAAGTCAAGCTCGTGAAATAGGAAAAAAAGGAAGTTACAAGCTTCTTGAAAGTGTTTTAATTTTACCACTAAACTCAATGTGTAAATCAGTTTACCAAAGTTTTTCTTTCCATCATCACTTCAGTTGATTCTCACAAACATCTCAAAACACAGGCAGGGCAGCTTTCACCATCATCACCTGAGGCCCAGGGAGGTCAAGTGGATGATGAGCTAGTAAGTGGCAGAGTCAGGATGGGGCAGGAGTCCTGGGCTTCTGCCTCCACACAGTGCAGCCTCACCACACTCAGATCAGATAGGGCTCCCCCTCCCCACACCCCATCCCCGAAAGAACAGAGCTCTCCTCCTGTGCTATCACATTGCACCAGCGGGACATTTGGCCCGTGGATGTCTGGTCACCTTGTAGATTTGTAAAAAAAGAAACAACAAATGAGACCTGAATGTGCTGAAACATGTGCCACAGGTAGTAAGTGTCTCTGAATGTCGGGAGAAAGAGACAATTAACTGTGATGGCTTTTATTCTTCTTCTTAGGTATTTGTTCCAGGTAGTCACTTTCTCCAGGGTTACAATGTCTTTTTTGAACATGAAGTCAGTGAATACCTCCAGGGCTTTACTGATTCTTAGAGGATTTTGAGCTATGGCCTGGGCGATAAGCTCCAAGGGATAGCTGAGGAATGAACTATGGCTGTCTACAGGGTTCAAAACATAGTTAAAGGAAGTACACTAGGGAAATGATACTGGGGTGGGGCAAAGGTAGGGTTACAGTTGTGACTACGCAAAACACAGTTTATTCTTGTGCTATTATTAATTACTTATGATATTATTTCCCATACGAGGAGCTGTAAACTCACTTTTGCCCCACCCTGTATTGGGTAGTTGGTGCTAAGGGAAAGATTGGTACCTTGGATTTATTAACAGTGATTTTTAAAAATTGAGTTTTGAGGTGGGAGTTCTATTAGTACTATTGACAGCGTCCACAGCAGTTTTCTACTTAGTGGATAAAGAGATAAAGCATAGAGGTGAGCCGAATAAACTGAATGGAAGCATACTTTCAGAACCACGTCTGAATTGCCACAAAAGGTAAACACACACACAGAAAGACGGGTATCTAAATGTCTCTCTGGCTGCGTGATTGGTCATTTGTTAGTTCAGGCAGAATACTATATGAAATATGCTGCTTACTTATATGAATGCATACGTAAAAACATTAATTAAGGTTTTGTACTTTTTGAGCAATGCTAAGTTGGTGAAATTCTACACATGAAAATTCTGATGATACCTTTCATATAGCCTATATATGATCCTAGTGAATGAACAGCCTGGATACCCAATCCCTACCGGCTAGGTAGATGGCTTTTTTGTCATTTTCTCTCTCACCCTCTCACTTTCATCCCCCCACCTACACACATACACGGACACATATATACACACTGTCTTTACAAAACCCAGTTTAAAAGCTTCGAAGTGTTCCACTGTGCAAACACTGTACTAGGTACGGTCGCGGAAAGGAAAAGCACACATGAAGCACATAATTCCTGACCCACTTCCTACTTCCTGAGTCTGACTTTGAAAGTGGGTTTGAATCTTTGCTCTGACATGTTCTGACTCCATTTTCTTGGGTGAGTTCCTCATTTCTCTGTACTTTAGCTTTTCAAAAATAAATCTGTGAACTAGAAATAATAATATCTAATTTTATGGGGTTGTTAAGAGGATCCAGTTGGATAATATGGGTAAAACATTTTGCACAGTGTAAGTCATTGTTGTCATCATAATCATATCATTTTGAAGAATTTATATTCTTGAAGAGAACATAGACTTCCATGTAGCTAAGTCTAATAGAAACAATTAGCAATGTAATAAAGGCAACCGCTAAATTTAGCTTTGGGAATAAAAAAATGAACCAAGCAGAGTTGATCATTTTTCCATGTTCTATAAGTACTATCCCCGTTTGCTACTAAATAAATAGTGATGTCTTCAGAATATCAGTTAGATGCAACACAGAATTAAATATGGGAAAGTGGTCTCATTTTAAAATTCAGCAAGTTGGCCAGCTCAGTACAGGTAATTCAAGAACAGAATGAGAAAATGGAATGAACAGTCTTTAAAAGGTGTCCTCTATTTCTGAAATACTATGATTCCATTGTCAAGATACTTGATGGAGTTTCCAGAGATATAAAAAAGACAATTCAGAAAAACAGCATTTTCAAATGGTACTTCCTTTCCTCTTTTTGTTTCTGGATTTTTCTCAATTATCTTTTGAAAAACTGGCCTTGGAACCAAATTAACATTTATCTCATGAAGAAAGAAGAGTTATTTTGAATAAGTTGAGTTACTAAAGGAGGGATTCTATTAAATAAAGTCCTTAGGGAAGTGAATTATTTGTTGATTCAGTTTACGGTATAAAGTTGAGGCATCCATAAAGAAATTAAAGGGAAAAGGATATGAAATGCATGCCTTAAAAATATGGGGATAAACAGCACTAAATATTGTATGTTAATTATGGTGGGGGTGGGAGGATGAGAAACGTGTAAATAAGAAAATAACCTTGATATTTGAAGTTTACTGAAATTAATCTTTAAAAATATTGGCTTATGTCAACTAAATCTCTTACTTTATTCCAAGGCAGTTAACTTGTATATGAAGATCTTTTCACACACCTTGCTTTCTTTTTTTAAAAAAATTATTTTATTGTTGTTTACTTACAGTTGTCTGCATTTTCCCCCCACCATTCTCCCCCCACCCCAGCCAAACCCACCTCCCTCCCCTGCTTCCACCCTCCCCCTTGGTTTTGTCCATGTGTCCTTTATAGTAGTTCCTGAAAACCCTTTTGCCCACTGTTCCCTCCCTCCTACCCTCTGGCTATTGTTAGATTGTTCTTAATTTCAATGTCTCTGGTTATATTTTGTTTGCTTTTTTCTTTTGTTGATTATATTCCAGTTAAAGGTGAGATCATGGTATTTGTCCCTCACCACCTGGCTTATTTCACTTAGCATAAGGCTCTCCAGCTCCATCCATGCTGTCGCAAAGGGTAGGAGCTCCTTCTTTCTCTCTACACATCTTGCTTTCTTACAAGTCATTCTTTTGTTCATCAAAAATGTATCATTTATTACATACTAGCAGTGATGAAGACAGACATCATCCCAACCTTGAGGAAGGTTAAATTTTAGTCACAAGAATGGCCAGAGAGAAAAGAAAAGAAGGAAGAAGATCCTCCTGGACAGCCCAGAGTGAGCATCCACTCATGGAGGGATTAAAACATACTGAACAGTCTAGCAACTAAGCCTCCCTAGAAAACTCCTCCATAATAATCTGGGCATATTCAGCTGATCTAAGTATTAAAACAATAGCATTTGTTAAAAATATAAGGTATCAAAATAAATATAGATAAACTAAAGGGGAGAAATGTGAGACTATAGTCCTCTTGGGGAAAAAAAGGTTGATGTGGCGTGATTTGGTTGTGATGAAACGTTCTTTCCACTTCCCATGGTGGATTATGTGGTGCAGCAACAATTTAAATTACTTCCAAATTGGACCTGGCTTTAGGATTTATTAAAAAAAAGTATTTTGCGAAGAGGCCATTGCCTAAACAATTCCTTTAATCAGAAGTCAGAGGATTTACTCAACTGATGGTGGCAAACTTCCTGCACGAAGACTGCTACGGTACCTCACTTCCTCGTCCCCATCACTCAAAAGGGTAAGAGGATCACAGGGATTTTTGAATGCAGATTTCTGGTTTACATAGTTCTTTTTCATCTTCTGGAAATCGATTGCTAGACTTAATCAAGATTTCGCTGTGTATCATTAGCCCATTTAGCTTCCTCTCTTTTAATTGATTTTTTTTTTTTTTTATCACAGTGAGTTTGGGAGAGCCCAGTTTTCAGTCCTCTGTGGATTCAGGTTTTTCTACTCAAATCTTGACGGAAGCTAAATTTAAAAGTAGGAAAATAGTAATTAAGAGTGATCAGGACAAAAAGCTTTAGTGCTATGAAATGCGGACTCCTTGTCACAAGCCCAACAAAGCAGCAGGTTTTGGTTTTGATTATGGGTTTACCTACTATTTTAATAAACATGAACCAGTATTCAAACTTTTAATATCCTGCTGCCTAACTATTTCCAAAGAGCCATCCAGCTCTTTTAAACAGCCTTTGTTTTAAAATTTTAATTTGTTTGGCCCAGTCTCACCTTAGAAGGCTGTAGCCTCATGGTAAACTCTTATAAGTTGATTTCCAGAATCATAAGCAATTCTTTTATTTCCCCCTCCCAACTAAGTGCTTCCGCATGTGCCAAAATTGTCCGTGCTGACAGCTTTTCAGCCTTGTTTTATCTGGTTCCCACAGTAAGTATGAGAGACAAATGCAAGAATGTGTCCAGCGTTGACTGGACCCATCGTGACTACAGTGATACTTACAGCTCCTCCAGGAAGCGGAGACCGTGCAGAGGACTCGGGGGCAGCTGACTGATGTTGTTCATGCTGAGGTCTCTGGACAGGAAAAGAGACAGCATGTGAGGAGAGGCATATGCCAGCACATGGAAATCCAGCTGTTCAATTCACACATTTTCAAGCAGTAGAGTCAAATGAACTCATTCTTTTGCTTGACAAATGAATCGCTATTTTGCATCTTAAACATACTCCTAACCTCCCACCCCACCCCCCACCACTGTGGGCTCGCTATCAAGTTAGAGACCCTAGGAGGAGCTTATATGGATTCAGGATGATTTAGACCATTCATGGGCATGGTTGTAATTCTTCACGTTAAAACTACTTGAATAGGACAGCAAGGAAAGACATAACTCAGTGCTAGACATAACTCAACTTTGTGACTTGCTTTAAATTGTGTGACAAAAAGAAATGTCTTCACCACGCAACCCTGGAAGTCCTGTTTCTATGGTACTATGAACACCTTGTAAAATGTGTTCATAGAAAAAAAAGTCTTGATTCAAAGGAACTTAAAAAAACAAAACAAAACAACACAAGACAAAAAGCCTATTCCCTCCTTCTAACATGTTCCTTTTGCAGGTTCTCAGATTGCATTAAATAAGTGAAATGAACCATAAAACAAGGGTGTAATGTGATCCTGCTCTGCAGCACACTTCCTGCTGGGCCGCACAGTAGTTCCTGGCACAGGAAACAACAAGCCACTTTGGGCAGAACTCAATCAATTTTTGTTTTAAGCGAAACTCCATGTAATTAGATTTTATTTTGTTTTGACTTTTCTGTTTTTTTTTTATTGTGCCCCACATAATCCTTCAGCATCACTCGTATATGCCGTCTATATCTCAGCTCCCCAAAGCCTGACTGCTAGACAGATTCTAATCAAGACCAACTAAGACTTTATATAACAGTTCAAGGTTGACTTAAAAAAAGACTCGTTGCTCAAACCCGAAGATTCAGAACTACTGCCATTATAATCTCAGACCAGGTCTACATACTTAAAATTTACCTTGAGATAATACAATGAGCTTCATATTTATTCTTTTTTTGTTGTTGATTTAATTGGTGTATACCATTGTGTTAGGTGTACAACATAATTTGATACAGGTATATATTGTGAAATAATCACCACCACAAGGTTAGTTAGCATCTGTTACCACACATAGTTACAAAAAAGTATTTTTTCTTGTGATGAGAACTTTCGATATTCACTCTCATAGCAAGTTTCAAATATACAACACAACATTGTCAAGGAGAGGCACCACGCGTACAATACATTCCCAGCACTTATTTATCTTATAACTGGAAGTTTCTATCTTTTGACCGCCTTCACTCATTTCACCCATAAGCTTTTTAAAAAAATAATGTGGATTTTTTCCTGTTATTGAAGTGGCCACATCCATCGCACCTACTGGCCAATTTCAGTATTGATAGCTTGGCTCCTTTATCAAATACTAACTTTTAATCAGTGAGGCTAAGAATGGAGGAACCGTTCACTTTTTGCCTTTAAAAAGCTACTAGTGGGAGCATTTTAGATCTTGCCTCCCAGCAATTGTCCTCAGGTTTGGCTCAAATGAACTCCTATAAAAATAAAAAAAAGCCACTAGTATGAATAAGGAAAATAAAATATTTTGCTAAGTGTTTTAGAGTGTGGTAAAAAAGCAGAATTATTAACTTTAATGTCAGTGAACAATAATATAGCTGAATTAAAGATTATACTCTCAAGCTAAAAGTAAACAATGCCAAAAATACAGACCGTAAACATTTCTATTGTCCACATTTAAAAAATCTGGATTTTCCTGGCACTGTCTAGATCAGAGAGCCAAAGAACTGATCAGCATTTTCATTTTTTTGTGCAGATATTTCTCTGGAGTAACAGAGTTGTTTAGTTCCCCGAGCAGACATGGATTCGATTAGTCAGTGCAGAGTCCTCACAGTGACTATGTAACCTCTGCATGGACGTGCTCTTTCTCAGGGACATTCGTTTCTGTTATAAGTGACGTCCCATTACTTCCTGACAAGGATCAAGGTGGTTTGCTCTTGTCGCATGTTTGTTGGTAACGCAGACCAAACCAGCCTCAATGTGGAGACAGCCGGAGAGGACAGCACTCCTCTCGTGCGTTTCTGTGTGACATGCAAGTCAGTTTGGGACAAACATTAATCTTCTCTATGCACACACAGAAACTGTAAGCAGAATGAGGAAAGTGACACATTATTTTAATACTTATTACTAATTGCAGGTACCTAGAAGTGCGGCTTACATATAAGCATCCCCTATGCAGGGCTCCCCGGGGGAGCACGTTCTATGAGGGGGGCAGCAGGAGGAGTGCAGGCATTGGCTGAGGTTTGAACTCAGGCCTCTGCATTCACTAGCTGCGTGATCTTGGGAGTCTTAGCCACCCTCTGCAGGAGCCCTCGTATTTAAACAAGGGTAGCTCTACGTTAATAGTTGGAAACCCTATGATCACCTGTTTGCAATCAGAAGAGAGTGGCTTAATTTTCTTAGTAAAAAGGAGAGTACCTCCCTTTCCCAACAGGAATTAATAACTTCTGCATGTTACTTGACATTGTGGTTCCTCTTAGAAAATGAACTAGCACCGCTAAAACTTACCGCCTGGTTTTGAACACAGGCTGTTTTCTTCTAAAGAGCTTCCAGCGATGCATATAAGCCAATAGCAGAAAACAACTTTTTATAATGACAGTCTAAGGTAAAATGAAGCAGGCCTTCAAAATATAAATTCATATAAATTCAAAGTGGGTAAAGTAAAGTTTAATTGGCCGTATTCATTTTTTCCTTCTGTGGGCACCTTTCGCACCGATGTCCAAGGGTCGTCATGGTCTTCCAGCTCAGGGGTTCCCAAACTGTCCATGGTGAGAGGACAATTTTTAAGAGTTTCCAATTTGCTGTGGGCTTATATTTTTATAAAATAGAATAAAAACCCATTAAAAAGTAAAATAAAAACACAAAGATATACAAAATAGAAGCCTCAATATTTGATGTGATTCAACAGAGATTATTCAATTGCTGTAAAAGTTTCTACACCTTTACTCTCAAATTCTTATCTGTTGTGAATCAGAAAAACCACCCGTGGACAGGAGGGGTCCTCAGACCCCTCGGGTTGGCATTGCTCTCGCTCTCCTTGCCTTTGTGTCAAGGAGGGCGAGACTTAAACTACTTGAGTAATTTAACTAACTTCGAGTCTAAAATGATGGGATGAGAACACCCTTTCTACTCCGTACAGAAATATCCTCATTCTGACTCTTAAATTATTTTAAAACTTTTCCTTTCATTTTTCTATAGTATCTGGTCTTTTTCAGACACCAGGAACACATATAATTTTAGCAGCAAATGAGGGGGTCTTAAAATCATTTCCAACCCTGCACATTATTTACTTCTCAAACTATTTTAAAAAATGGCTCTATTTTGCACCACATTTTGCCCATGATTTAGTTTTCTAAAATCAGCGAGGCAATAGAATGGATTTCTTTAAATTTTTCATTTTTTTTTTGCCAAGATATTGGAATTAATTTTGAAGAACTGGTCACTAGGTAAAAAGATTTCAGGAAAGAAAAGGATGATTCATCGTGCCAAGTGCAAATATGGCAAATGTGCCATACTCATTGTGTAAATATGTTAAACTACTCTGCCCTGTTTCTGTCTATGTGTTAACGACCACGTCTAGTAATGTAGAACAGGGGTTGCACCGTTCTAAGGGGGACTTTGACTATATATTGGAATCACCTCAGGAGCTTTAAAAGATATTAATGCCTGGTTACTACCCCCAGAGTTTCCGAGTTAGTTTGTCCAGTACGGGCCCTGAGATTTTTAAAACTTTCTCAGGTAATTTGGATGTTCAGCCAAGGCTGAGAACCACTGACCACCTGTAAAATTCCAGCTGAGTGCTCCCAGCTCTATGACTCACTCAAGTTTAGGAGGCTTAAGATGATTGAAGGAACTGTTTCCTAAGACTAGAGGACTCCATCCGAGCAGACGGTATCTTTCTCTTGAAAAGGATTTTGTTGCTTGCAGCTCTATTATTTTTCTTCACTTGACAAATATTAATTGAACATTAATTGTGGGCAGGTCTAGGAACACAGTGGAGAATAAACACAAGTCATCCCACTGTCCCTATGTCTGTAAGATACCGAGTGTTAATTTTACGACAGGGCTTGCTTCTGGATCTGGCCTCTCGGTCCTTGTCACACTTGTAACTGTGTACTGAGTCTCCTCATTCGAGGTCGTCTTCTCCACCGTGCTCAGAGAGGTGGCCCTGAAAAGTCCATCTGGTCATCCCTCTACTCGAGCCACTGTCAGCCAATATGAAAGACATCTGCTCCCCCCACCCCCTTAATGTGGGTGATTTGGAAAAGGGCTCCTCCCCTGGAGGCATGTGTAAATTACAAAAATCACTTACTGAAGCAGCCACAGAGTGGGGCGAACGCCTTGGCAAGCAGATCTTGGCCTGGAGTTCTGCCCCCATGGAGGAGCCCCTGCTCAGCTGTAGCCACACGGGACTCCACTGCCTGAGAACTTCAGGCCTCTTAGAGAAACCAATGCCCAAACTTAGGCTTTTCACAGTCTGGCCTAACGTTTGTTCCACCTAGATTTGATGCCACTTTTCTCTGTGCAGCGCGTGCTCCAGTTACACCGAAATTCTTGCTGTTCCCCTAGGCATCTCTCTGTCTTTACACCCGTGATTCTCTTTATCTAGGATGCATTAGTCTCGCTATTTCCAAATGACTCCTGTGCTCCCCCGCTTCCCGCCCCCCATTTAAGATCTAGCTTAACATACCCTTGTGTTTTGGACACAAACTCTTATCTTTCCAGCTTAGTCGTTCTCTATTTCAACCTCTAGTCCTTTGGTACTTGTCATATCAAAGCCTTGTTTTAGCCCGAGTCTCGCTCAGATGGTGCACTGATCACCTGCCTCACTAAGTCACCAACACCTCAAGGCCTCAGCGGCCGTCTTCTGTTTCACTCTCCTGGCAAAGCCCCAGCTCCGGAAAAACACCCTGATTCTTCTCTGTTACTATCCCAGGGTACTGAGTGATACTAGAAAATAAAAACTCACAAGTGTGCAGATTAGTGACCAGAAATTCATGGCCTTTGTGGCTCTCAACACTGCCGCACAGTCCTGTTATTTGTTATTGCTCGGTTCACTCCTGCAGGGGCTGCTGCCAGCTTTCACCGCTTGCCTCAAACCTCTTAATCAACAACCACTCCCACTCCCACTACCTTCCCTCTTACTTCATGGAAATAAATGGAATTCTCTGGACCAACAAACACGTAATGGGCCACATTCTTGTTCTGTTTTACGGCCTGCTTACTCTGCCCACACTTTTCTCCCTGCTCAGACTTGCTCCTGGGTCCCTTCTGCTCTAGGATGCTACAGCACACTACCCCATGAATAATTCCTTTGATTTCCAGCATTTTTCAAAGCTCTTCTTCCATTTCAATGTATAAGTGTAGTTAAGTCTTTCCCATGAGTAAAGAAAAAGGAAAACAGGGTCTTTCAATGCCATGTCTTCCTTTACCTGTTACCCAATCTTTCTCATTCCCTTTGGGGCTGTTTCTGGTTTACAGTTGTAGTCTCCACTTCCCATTCCCTTTCCAAGCACAACACACAAGCTTCCATCCTTACACTCCAATAAAACTGCTCTTGCCAAAGAAACAGAGACCCCCATACTGTCAAATCTAATGAACGCCTGGCTCACCGGGCCTTTCTCCTGCATTAGATGGTGCTCTTCCTGGAAACTCTATGCTCTATTGTTTCCAAGTCCTCATTCTCTCAGGATTCCCTTCATACTTTCCCAACCTTTCTACTTTATGGACTCCTTTGTGGAATTTTCTCTTATCTACCCCTTAAACGTCCGTGTGCTCTGGAGCTGTGCCCTTGGCCTAGTGCTCTTCAATCTCTACCCTTTATTCTTGGAGGTGATGGCTCCCAGGGGCTTACGTATTACTTAAAGGCCCATAACCTTCCAAATTCATATTCCTAGCATTAGTCTCTCTCCTAAGCTTCAGAATCATATAACTAATTTCCTTCTGGATGTGTCCACTTAGCAATCTCACAGGAATGCACCGTGTCCAAAATGGAAATCATTATTTTCTGTTCCACACTTGTTTGTTTTTCTGAAGAGCCAGTTTCTAGTTAATGCCACAACCGTCTTCCAGGCAAAAATGCCTAAATCTTGGATACCATCAAGCCTTCCTCCTTTGCTTCATCATCTCTGCCTATCCCCTTTTCTGTCTCCTGACTCTGCCCTGTTGCAGGCCCTCGCCTCCTCCGACCAGTCACCTGAGATCGCCTCCCAGTTCTGTGGCTGGCTGCTACCAGCCATCCCTGCAGGCCACATTCCGAATGGCAATGAGAACAATATATAAAAAAATCCAAAATTAGCCAAATCACCACCCTCCTTAAAATCTTTCCAAATGAAATCCACATTTGTTATTATTACATACAAGCTCCATCGTGTAGCACACCAACCCTTCAGCACCCTAGCATACTGATTCTAATTCATCCTGCAAGCTCAGAGGTAAGGTGTCACCACCTCCAGGAAACCTGCTCTGACCTTTAAGGTTAGTGCACGTGGTTTGCTCTCTGTCATCCGGTATCACTGCACACGTTTATCAACATCACATTGACATGAAATGTTTAAATCTGTCTCCCACAGTAGGTTGTACTTGCGACCAATGGCCAGCTTTTTTTTTTTTTTTTTTCATTTTAGTACTTCCAAATCTAGCCAAGCCTTGCCATGTAGAAGATACTTAGTGAATGTTGAATTGAACCCTCTTTTACTGCTTCCTTTCTGTGAGTGAGCAAATGATCGTATCCATTTTTAAAAAACAATATGTTTCTTATCATCTGACTACAGTGCTCCTCAGTGTGAGGTATATAACCGTCTGGTATAAAACATTTTTGGAAACAAACCCCACTCTGTGTTGAGCCCACCTTCCACAGTGATTTCTGGTCACCGTTAGAGTTGTGGTTTCTCTTTTCAGTGGGTCTCTCTGCTTTCTGTCCTAGGGATTCCTTAAAGATTCTCATTCCTTGAAGGTTCCTGCTCTCCCTGTGTGTTCAAGCACCTCTACGCTGCTGCTGCTTCCCTCTCTCCTTCTCCTTCTTCTTCCTCCTCCTCCTTCCCCTTCTTTCCTCCTCCTTCTCTTGCTAACATAGCTTTTCTACCATTTCTAGTGGAGAGAGGACTGCCGTAGGCACTTGGTCCACCATCTTAAAATCCAGCCTTACTTTCCATGCTTGAGACACGGCACATGAGTCAGTGAACAAAGAGGCCGTTTCTTATAGTGTGACTATTAAACAAATCAATGAAACAACAAAAATGGTTCTTTAATCTTTGCCACAGTTGAAGACAAATATTTTCTTGTTTAGCAGCACAGTGAAATTCCTATTTCTTCTAAGTACAAGCATTTAAAGCTTGTCTTGAGAGATCCAGCAGTGTTTAGCTTTCTGCCAGACACCTTTGCTAACAATGGATCGAGGCTGGAGACGTTCCCGCACTTTTTAATTGATCACTTTTCGAATATGTTTCTGAAGATACGCTGTGCACTTCAAAAGGGAAGGTGCAGGCTTGAGTAGCATTTTATGATAATATGAATAATGTTATTTCAGGTACTTTTCTCATGTTATTGTTTTTAATTCCAAAACAATGTACCTTTGAAAATTATTTTTTGCTAGAGTATGACATATATGGGAAAACAGATGAATCTTAGCTGTCCAGCCTAATGAATTTTCAGTATGAACACGCCCTGGTACATGCCATCACTTCAGAAGCTCCGTCCTGTTCCCTTCTACTCTCTACTCCCTCTGGAAGGCACAGTCTTCTCACTTCTAACACTTTATGTTAGGTTTGGCTTGGTTTTGACCTTCCCATAAATGGAGTGAAACAATGCATAGGGTTTGTTTAAACAGTTTATTTCTAGACCAGTTTTAGGTTCACAGGAAAACTGAGAGGACACTGGAAGGATTTCTCATACACTCCCTGTCCCACACATGCACAGCCTCCCGCATTATCAACAGGGCCCACCTGATGGTACGTTTGTTACAACCTACGGCCTTAGTGACATGTTATCCTCGCCCAAAGTCTGTAGTTTACACTAGGGTTTACTGTCGGTGTTGTACATTGCGTATCCACTACTGAGATGTATCCGCTGTTATAGCATCACACAGAGTATTTTCACTGCCCGAAAAATCCACTGTGTCCTCTCTGTTCATCCCTCCCTCCTCCTGCCACCCCTCTTGGCAATCACTGAACTTCCTACTGTCTCCATAGTTTTGCCTTTTCCAGAATGTCCTATACTGGGAGTCATACAGTATGTGGCTTTTTCAGATTGGCATTTTTCACTAGTAATGCAGAGCTTAGTTTTTTTTTTTCTACCTCACTTTGTTTATGAGATTTATCCATGTGTAGTCCATACATAGCAACAGTTCATGTCTTCTCAATGTAATATAGTACCCCATTTTATTATTATAGCACAATTCATTTATCCATTCAACTGTTGGGTTGAATATTCGGGTTCTTTTCAGTTTGTGGCTCTTATGAACAGTGCTGCCATCGACGTTGTTAAATATGGCTTTTGTCGAGCGTAGTGCACGCGTGCTTGTCTGTTGGGCATGTTTGCAGGAGTGGAATTGCTGGGTCTTGGTGCACAAATGTAAAAATTTGCTGTTAGATCCCACCGGATGGTTTTCTAAAGTGGTTGACTGATGAGTACAGTACTCCCACCAGTACTGGAAGGAAATTACAATTGTTTGACATCCGATTGCTTCCATTTGTTATAACCAAGATTGGTACTATTTTCCTTTTAAACTTTAGTCATCTTAGCTAACTTAGAGTGGTATCTCATTATGGTTTTAATTTGCATTTCCCTTGTGTCTTAGACAGTTGAGTGTCTTTTCATATGATTTTTGGCCACTGGGATACCCTTTTTTACAAAGTGTAAAGGAAAATATTTTGTTTTATTTGATGACCTTCGTATTAAAAGTAAAACTTATAAAATGTGGAACTATACATTGATATGTAAAGGACAAGCTAATAATATTCTCATTCTTATTCTCATATTATTACTCTTCCTGAGGTTTCAAAGGTATTCTTTGAAATAGCTGATAATGTAATAAATAGTTAAGAGCAGGTTTTCTGGAGCTATTCAGCCTTAGTTTGAGTCCTGACTTTGCTGTTTCTGAGCTGAACAACCTTCAGCAAGTTACTTAACCCCTCTGAGCCTCAGTTACCTAATCCATAAAATGGGAATGATAATAATAGTGTCTGCATGATAGAGTCGTTGTGAGAAATAATCGAGCTAATGTATGTAAAGTACTTAAAATAGTACTTGGCGTAGTATAAGCACTGCCTGTTTTGCTATCATCACCCCTGTAATTGGATCTCTTAATGTTTTACACATTGAAACTCTTACTTGTACAGACATAACAAGAGTAGAGAAATGTTAGCTAATTGATGCTTATGGTTACTTTGAAAATATTTTTTAAATGCCAGAATAATTTTAAAAATGTTTAGAGACACCTGGCTTATGTTCTATCGGTCCCTTTGCTTCGTTAATAATGTTTTAATGGAAGCTTCGTAAAGGCAGAGACTCAAAGCAAAGCTCATTTGAAAAAAACTACATTATCATTCTGGTCTCATAGATAGAAATAGTTACCGTGACTGGGCATTCATCTGCCTTATTTACATTATATCAATAGCAAAAGGAGAAATAAGGTGGTTGTTTGTGGGGAGACCACTTATCTAAAAATCTCACGTGCTTACAACACATCCAAAATAGATAAATAAGCAGACAACAAAACAAAACCAACAAAAAATAACTACAGCAAATCAAACCCTTTTTGAAGAGTCGGAATCAAAAGCCCACAAAGTTAGTCATGAATGTTTATGCACTTTTCTCAGAGGAAAAGTTCCCTTTATTTGGGCAATCTTGGTGAGTATTTTAGTTTTGTTTTGTTTTGAAATTCATAGCAACAAGTTACCAGTGGGAGGCAGACTCAACAAGGCGGGTAATGATGTGGGAATGCAGATGTAAGAACTGCAATCAGTAACAATGAATAATAAGTCTTTGATCATTTAGTGTAACAGCTATAGATATTTCAAAAGCTTTCAACCAATTTGGAACCAATTTTTCTCCCACAAGATAGTATAGCACCTGATGCATTCTAGAGGACTACCCAATCACCAAAAAATCATCAGAAAAGTTTAAGTATCTAAGGAATAACATAAAGTTCTATCTCTTCTGCCTTTCCCTATGTTCTATGAACAATTTCTAGCCTTGAACTTACTCCTGTGCTACAGACCTGCATTTCCATCAGCTTCCTTTTTTAATTTCTTCATGTGGTTAACCAACCAGCCACATAAAATGCAATACATTTCAAACTGAACTCATTATTTTCTCTTCCCCCCACACCAGCTTTTCCCTTTGTGTCTCTTCATCTTGTTTAATGCATTACCATTCGTTCAAGCAACCAAGCTAGACACCAATGGTTTGTTTATTTATTTTTCTTTACATTATCCTATCATTCATCTCCACTCTCCTGTAAATGGTCATTAGTCCTATCGATTATATCCCTGCAATGTTTCTGGAGTAATAGTAACTAACATTTATATGACACACACACACACACACACCAACACAATTAAATGAATCTTTAGATAACCCATTTTACAGATGAAGAAACAGAGGCACACAAAACTTAGATTTCCCCAGGCTGACACTAGCAGTAAAGGGCAAAGTCAGGGTCTGACAAAGGTCGGTCTGACTCCAAAGTTAATGGGATTGGCCCCTTTGCAGCTACACTGTATCCTGGACTCCATGCCTTAATTTCCAGATTTTGCTTCTGTAGCTTAAATTTAGGTCTTAAATGTGCTTGATCTTTTTACTCCTAAGGACCATGCGTGTAAGGAGGAACCTCGGAGCACATCTCTCCACCTCTCTGAACCTGTTCACTCATTTGTGGCATCTCTGGCTGCTCTTTCGTCTTGGACAGTTCCCTAGAGGCTACTTCCTTTAGCTTCTGGACATCATCTTGGTCCTGCTTAGCTCCATGGTCTACAGACTCTGGTCCATCTCTCCCCTAGCTCCAGATTCCAGAATTCCAGTTGACACCCAGGGCTTCCCACTTATCTCAGGGGGGAGATTGAGCAATTGCAATGAGTTCTTAATGGTCCTCTCTACTACCTTCATCCTCTCCCTTTTCCCAGTCTATCTCAAGTTTTCTTATTTTTTTCCCTAAAAGATAAAAGAACTAGTATTTTATATCATGCTTCCCTTTTTTGTTTAATTTTTTTTTGTCTAGAACTTTACACTATACAAAGCACTTTCATACCCACAAATTCTTCCCAATTTTTCTTACCAAACCAGAAATTTCAGAACATAATTTAAACTATGTTTCCAAAAAGTTGTTTCAAAACCTAGTGAAACATTTTTCTCTCTGCATGAGATATTTGAACATGGATATTTCCAGAGTCCTAACTAAGACTCACAATATCATCTTCTACTTGAGTAACATATTCTGTTTTTCTTTATGCTTAAAGCAGAACGAAACAACTGGCTTTGGAACTAGAACAGGGTTTCTCAACCTTGAACCTATTGACACTTTGGGCTGGGTGATTCTTTGTTGTGGGGGCTCTCTTGTGGATTGTAGGGTGTTAAGCAGCATCCATGGCTTCCCCCACTAGGTGCCAGCAGCCCCTCTACCCACCCAATTGTGACATCCAAGAGCTTTTCTAGACAGTTATGGGTGAACTGTATCTCCCACTCCCCCAAACGTTGTATGTTGAAGTCCTAACCCTCAATAACTCAGAATGTGATTGTATTTGGAGACAAGGCCTTTAAAAAGGTAATTAAGTTAAAATTAGTTCATCAGAGCGGGCTCTCTTCTGATACAACTGGTATTCTTATAAGAAGAGGAATCTGCTCACAGACAGGGACAGAGAGGAGACCATGTGAAGACACAGGAAGAAGACAACCCTCTACAAACGTAGGAGGGAGGCAAACCAACTGTGCTGACACCTTGATCTTGGAAGGCTCACCTCCAGAGCTGTGATAAATGGCCATTGGTTAAGCCACCCAGTCTGTGGCGCTTTGTTATGGCAGCCCGAGCAAACTAGTGTACAGACATTGCCAAAAAAATGTCCCCTCAGGTCAAACTGCCCCTGGTTGACCCTGGTTGAAAATCATTGAACTAACACCCACAAACTACACACAGGAACCTATTAATTTTACCTTGGTGATGGCAGAGAAAAGTAAGTTTTCAATGATTTTTTTTTTCTTTAAAAAAGGAAATTGAAAGGGCCTTCACTCCACACTCCTCTTTCACACCATAAGTACCTTTTAGCAGATAATTTCATTTCTTTATTATTGGGCAATGAAAATATAAAATAAAAGGCAGAGCAAAAAGCTATGTGATATGGTGCTTGTATAACCCAGGGAGTGCCTCTGGAGCTGGGTCATTGGGTCTTTTAAATAATTCTGGGCCTGTGGCTGCGCTTAATGACTCCACGATAATTACCCAGAAAAGACCTCCAAGGCAATATTTCAAAGAAAATCTCCCAAAAGTTTTCATTAAAGGAACTACATCTATTTTATTTCACTCAAGCAGAAATTCTTACTGGTTTCCCTGCCCTGTGCAATAAGCAAGATGCTGAAATATCTTGCAGTTACCACGGTGTGACTATGGGACCCTTTCATGCCAACGGGTTGAAACCTTTCCCATCCACATTCCATCTAATATCCTAAAGCACATGTAAAGGCACTGGGTTATTATGTAAAAGGGTGACTGATCCATCCTCCTCCTATCCCACGGGTTCAAAAGGCCTTTGCTGGTTGCCCAGCATCTGCAGAATGGAGCCTAGATGTTATCTAGTTGTAGAGAGAGCAAAGGAAAACAGGTTGTAGATTTGGAAAAGGGGCCAGGGTCTCAAATGACGGTTCTGTTACTATGTTGCTGTTAGAACTTTTCCCTTTTGTGCTTTTGTGGTCTGAACTTCCTACGGTTGTATTGTAATGCCTATTTCATCTGCCGTGGTGAGGATTAAATGAGGTAATGGGGCTGCGCGGCGGTAGCTCAGTGTGTGACACTGGACAGGGCTTCACTGGTTGTTGGCCGAAGTTCCCACGGTCCAGTCCTAATTCACTGGGTTTGGTTTACCTCTCTCTAAACCTTTCCAAATAGTCTATATTTCAGTCACACCGAACTGCCTTTGATTCTCCCAATGTGTCCTGAGGTTTTGCCTTTGAGATTGACACAAGAAGTTTATTTCCAATGAACTTTCTGTTCAAGGGAAGGGATTTGGAGGAGCCTCGCGCTGCGGTTTCCTGCTCCCAGGCTTTGCTAGAGCTGTGCGGACTCGGGAAACTGCACGTCAAGCGCCTGGCACCCGGCCTCGTCCAGAGGAAGCAGTCATCATCTGCTCCTAGTCACATCTGCCTGCCTAGATCCCACTTGCTGCTCATTCCTCAGTGTTCTCCCACTTCCTGCTTCCACTCCTGGCCCCTCCATCGACGCACCACATGGCAGCCAAACGTAGCTTTTCAAAACAGAATTAGATAATTCCCAAGCACTGTCTGAAATCCACCAATGGATTCCTGTTCGCTCCTAGATTAAATCCAAATGCCTTAGCGTGGCTGACAGGCCCTGACTGATCTGGCTCCCGCCTAGCCCTGCATCCTTGCCCAGACTCACTGTCCCCTGGCTCACCGGTGATACCTGCCGCCCGGCAGTTCCTCGTGTACCCCAAGTGCTTTCCCTCCTCAGACCTTTTCTGTGCCATTTACCTGCGCCCACAGTGCTCAACTGTACCTCACCCTCCCTTCCAAAAGGCTCCTCGTTACCCTTTTTAAAATAAAATTCTTACCCAAGGATATGTTTGTTGATTTTAGAGAGAAAGGAAGAGAGAGAGAGAGAGAAACATCGGTGACAGAGCAAAACATCAATAGGTTGCCTAGGTAGGTGCCTGACGGGGGGACCAAACCCACTACCTAGGTATGTGTCCTGACCAGCATCGAACCTGCAACCTTTTGGTGCAGGGGACGGTGCTTCCACCAACTGAGCAACCCAGCCAGGGTTCCTCTTTATTCCTAAATATCACTGTGTCAGATAAGTCCTCTTGAACTTCCAATCCAGACTAGTTCTTTTCCCACCTTTCCTTCTCTTCTTTCTGCCTCCTCCTGTCGCCTTCTCCCTCCACACCCCACAACTTGCCACCACCACTCATGTCACTTAAAACAGTTTGTGGTCACATCTGCATTTTTCTTGAATGCTGTGAGGGCCGGGGTGCGAAATCACCAGCTTTCAGCTCGGCACCTGGCACAGGGTTGCCGATGGGTACATTCTTATGTTACGTGACTGCCCAGCTGAATGATCGCTGCATCCTCTGACATTATTCCCTTCCTTTCTTATCTCTAGGAGGATTATTTTTACTAAGTATATTTTTGTGGGTCTCAGAGGATAGTATAGAAAGCAGATTAAAGAATACTGTGTCTTCTTTAAGCAGTTGGCTAAAATGTACCTTTAAAAATTACTACTTTAAATGCTAATTTATCAAATAGATACTAATGGGTAGAAAAAAATACAAAGGAATGCAATAAACCTCAATGACTAATTTTAGAGTTAGTTTCTAGTTGAATATGGGAGATGTAGAAACATGACTGTATTTCAAAATTAAGTAGAAGGGCATGGACTCTATTTCTATTTTGCTATTGAAGAGTATGTGGGCCTCCATAGATAAGTAAACTCCTCCCTAAACCAACTTTTTACTTCCATTAAATGGGAGAATCTTTACTGTTCTTAAGTCAGCGGTATGGGGAATGTGGATGCAATATTTATAGAGCATATTCTGAGATCCTTTGAAGTGCCTACCGTGTACTTATTATTTTTGCAATGCTTTTAAGCATTTTAAACTCAAAACAAAGTAGTAAAAACAGAAATGTAATTATCCAAAAGAACAAAATGCTACAAGATGGACCCTGAGTTGAATTCAGTTACCCAAGAGTTTGATTTAAACATCCTTTTCTTTAAAGCAAAGATGAGAGACACAAAGTTTCTCCACGTTGCAGTGTGCTTTTCAGTTATGCTATGGAAACTATTTTCCAGCTTATTGTCTTCATTTTAGTCTGAGGCTGATAGATCAGCTCTAGAGAGACACTATTCCATTTCAGATAAACTGTTTTTCCATTCAATTTAACCAAGATTCCAGTAGAGGGAGCAGAGTCAACAATTAAAAGAGAGATTTTAAAAACTCAGACATTCAACAGTGAAAAGAACAAATGCTGAATTGATTTGAGAAAAATGTAATTTTAGTGCCAATAACATGGTTTATCTATTTGTCTTCCGAATTATTGCTGTCATAAAGGCAATTGTCTGCATTTCCTTCACATCTGCTAGGAAACCCTCATTTATGCGATTATGAATGCCTCAAGAGCTAGTAAGTCACCGACGAACGTTTAAAAACAACCAGAGGAGTAATCATTCATTGTTATTGGTTAATGAGTTACAAAGCTTAAGGTAATACAAAAAAGTATAACATTTAGAGTCTTTTAAACCAAGTCTGACTACATATAGCATCAGACATTTAGAATGGCAGTCCGTATAAGGTATATCAAATGTGTAATTATTAACTGAGAAAGGATGAAAGAGAAAAACAATGGGGAAGAGTCCAAGAGGGAAAGCCCATGCTTGTATGTTTACAAGGAGTCTTGTCTAAGGAACTGAGTCATGTGTGGGAACTCAACAAGCACTTACTGATGATGAAGTGGAAAGAGTAACAAAGGCAAGGAGTCGTGCCAGCCATGGGGAAGTGAGTTCACAAATCTTACTACAAATTAAACGGTAAGAAATGGAGCTCTCACCCCCATGGAAACTTTCTTTGGGGGTCACACTGCAGTGCCGGCTGCCCCGGAGTCGGGGCTTTCGCAGCTTGGGCGGCTGTGTGTGGCAGTCCTACCGACTACATTCTTGGCAGTTTGTTGTCATGAAAAGAGGCCATTTTTTATAAAAAAAATTCTCAGGAAAGCTAGTTGAATTATTTAGTGATAAGGATTTACCCACTAATACAATAGTGTGTAGTTTTAAATGTATTTTCATGACTAGACACTTTTTATGCTTTTATTTTACTTTTTAAATTAAAATTTTAAGTCAAAGTTATCATATATGTATATACACATGTATTTACATTTGTACTTATATACGTATGTATAATGTAATATTTTATTGTTAGATAAAGTTTAAAGGACCACAGGCTTTATAATGAAAACCAAACACAAGAACAAGTTCTTGCTTTGGCAGCACACAGACTAACATTGGAATGACGTGAGGACATTAGCCTGGGCCCTGCATAAGGATGGCATGCAAATTCACGAAGCATTCCATATTTAAAGAAACAAAACAAAACAAAGCAAAGTCCCATGCCCCACCTCCCACGTCTGACTCCGACTCCCCCGAAGCAGCCATTTGCACCTCTGAGTCCGCGGCAGAGATTCTCAACCTTTCCCACCTCATGGCGCACACACGCTAACTACTAAAATCCTGCGGCTCACCAAATATGTATTTTTTGACCATCTGACAAAACAGTAGGTTAAATTTTGATTCATTCACATTGGATGGCTACTGTTGGTTGATGGTTGTTGTTTTTCACTTGACAATCGAAGGAAAAGGGGTCAGTGCCCCTGACTAAATAGTCAGGTAGTGTGTGTCTTAAGCATTCTCGCAGCGCCCTGGTTGCAAATCGCTGGTCCAGGATCTCTCAGGGGCCACTTTCTTTAGACGGTAACTTTCTGGTCTCCTACCAGTGTGAATTGTTGTGGCGGGAGTTTGGGTGGTGAGGAGGCAGCTGCCTGGCTTTGTGAGCTGAGGAAGATGTTTAACTGCTTATTATTAAGACTTTCAGTGACTCTCCCCATTTTGAACATACTTTGACTTTCAAAAGTACCACTTTCTGGGGTTTTGCATTGGAATTGGCTTGCTTCTTGACTTACCCCATGCCATTTCTCTACTGAGTCATTTTTAAAAAATTTAATCTTTGTCATATTTTTTTCCCTGCTAAGTCATTTCACAAATTTGTTAACACATCCTGTCTACTATAATTGTCTCTCCTGTTCTCTTTGTCTTTGTAGGTCTCTGCTACTGAAAATGTTTTTCTGCCACTTGAGATAAACACATGTTTAATCTGCTAAGTGTTTCTGATATTTTTTTAAAGCTAAAACTACGATACCAATCATTCACATGTCTACTTGTTTTAGGTAGATGCTTTATTTTTCCAGTCCATACCAACCTGATTCAAAGTAGCCATGATTTGTTTGCATGGCATTCATTGTTCCTAGTCACACTGAGGAACTTTAATCTCCAATATCCTTCACACGTTGTTCTGGAAGTTCTAGCCTTGGCTGGGCTGACTCATCTGTACACTGAGAACTAGTTCTTTTGACCATGGTATGGTATCTGGCGCTGACCTCTTCTCGCTGTTGCCTTGACTTGTGGTGATGTGCTAAGATGCTATCAGTGATCAGTCAATGGTGCTCCGATGCTCGACCCAAGCATTTTCCACCCGAAACTAAAAAGTGTTCAGTGCTCTATGGGTACCACCATCACCAATGCCACCCCCATTAGCAACGCCACTGCCCTTAGCCCCAGTTTTGCAGTTGGGCAGTCTAGATACTTCTTAGGAGGGTTCTGGGTCCTCCATGTAAATAAACCCTTCCTCAGTCATGCTTGAAACCCAGAGCAGAGACAGCTCGGGCGCAAGGAAAGTAATTTACCCAGTGATCCACTGTAAGTCTGTATGCTTCCAAAGAGCATGTCTTTAGATACCGTATGTCCGGAAAGATGTCAACATGTTTTCCCTTCGTTGGGGAGGGTGTCTCGAGGGAGATGAGATTTCAGTGGTGTCAGAAGAAGTATAGTGAGGTGAGGTGAGTGTTCCGAGGGAATGGTTGCGAGTTCCAACTGGTGAGTTTGGGGAACTGGTCTCCGCCTACTGATCTGGCTGGTGACAGCATCCTGTTATTCCCTCACTACTGTGCGAGTCCCATCTGACCTGGTGCTCAAAGAGAACAACTTTCCTAAGTAGTGCGACCCTGTGTTTCAATCATAGACATGTGGGTGATTTTTCTATCCTATTAGTGTCTAACCTAACTCTCAATGTCCCAAGGGGGTACTAAAATGACTAAGAAAGAAATGAGACATACAGAATAAAAGTCTTCATTTTCTAAGTAAGATTAAAAATGATAAAAGTTTCTTAGTCCTGTAAGATCTAATATAAGACCAATCTTCCCATAAAAATCCCTCTCAGGTCTTAGCTGTGTGGGAATTAATCTTTCCCCACCAAACTTACAAAGAACATTTTAACTTGCATTAAATAGGTAATCACAGTGTTTCCACTATCACAGTGTTCTAAGAGGCATCTGCCACTTAACGTGAGCCTTAGAGAAATGTGTTGGCTAAGGTAAAGGGAGGGATGAAAGAGGGAAGAGCATTTCTGGTAGGAGAACAGCACGCATAAAGGCACCAGGGCATAAGGGAGCAGGCTGTTCTCCAGAAACCACACGTAGGTTGGCATAGTTGAATGGGAATTGCTTGTGTTGCAACACGACCCAACACAAGGCCGGAAGAGCATCAGGGGCCAGAACCAGACCAAGCTGGCCTCTTATGTCATGTTGAAAAGCTCAGACTATCCTGGAGGCTCTGAGAGCCACTGTAGGATTTTTAGCAGAGATATGACATCATCTTTGGATTTAGTAACACTCTTGGGTGTTAGTTCTTTTTCTTTTATTTAAAGACATAAAAAGGGAGAGATGCATTATTTTTGGTGATTGTGTAGTATATTTCAGTTCATTTTCTTTCTTTCTTGGTAGCAAGCTTTGGATTTTTTTTCCATTTTGGATTATTTTTTGTCAGTTTTGTGCACATCCCACCGGTAGGCTTAAATTAGAACAATTCTTCACATGTTCCTTCCTTTGTGGTCAAGCAATCTTCCTAGATGCATTTTTAGGAGGCTTACACGTCTGCTCGCCTCAGACTGGCTGTAAGAATCTTCTTGAACCCTCTTGCAATTCCAATTAGTCATAGATCAAAACAATAATGTGGACAGATTAAAGCAGATGCCCTCATGCCTTATTTCCTAATATCATCTGTCTTTGCTTTGAAAAGCACACCAACGGAATCTTCTGCATCTGCACACCCCAAAGGCAATTTAATCTCCCTTGGCCAACATTAGAGCTTTAAAGTAACTCTATGCTATGATGTATTTTTCTTCCTCCTCCAAGTTCAACCATTATATAATTCACTTTTTATCAGCCTCATTCTTGTGGATGGGCACTTGCCACATTGTTTATAGTTTTTAACTATAAACAATGTAAAATAAACCTCACAAGGTTAAAGTAAATTGATTTTTCCACATATTGTTGTGTGAAAACTGAATGTAAACAAGGATATAATCTAGAGTCTAGGAACACACGTTGCCTTGTAATATTTTTTGCTAATCTTGTGTCTCAAAGGTTTTTGGAAGTAAACTACTCATTTACATATCATAAATACACAAACAATTTCTCCCCACTTACTGGATCTATTTTAGAATAGCTTTCCCATCTGAATTCAATCTTATCTTTAAAATGCCTCAATTTTTTCAATGTTAAAATTTCATACCGAAATTAAAAAAAATTTTATTCTCTATTTTAATGCCTTTTAAAAATAATTTAATTTATTTTTTTTTTTTGGTTATTCATGGCTGCCATTATAAAAACACCAGTACCTGCATTGGAACATCTTTTATTTTTCTGAAGTGTCAATGATTTTAAAAATTTACATATTTTACTGTTCTGCTATTACAGATGTCCAGGTTTTTCCACCCTTGGTCCCTTCCCACCACCCGACCCCCACCCCCTCAGTCAATCCCCGAACCCACATAAAAACACCATGGTAACAACCCCAGTACCTGTGGGAACATCTCCTGAAACTACCGAATGGCATCGGTGTGACTCCTTGTCTGCACGCCACAGGAAGGCAGGTAGATTTGTTCTATTTTGGGGGTTTAGTTTGGGAATTCTTTCTCCTTCACCACGATTAGGTTATTAGTTCACAAACGAGGCAGTTATCAATGAAAAGTGAAAGACTTCTTCATGTGTAGCTTTTATGTATAAAAGCTTTTATATGTAGCTTTTATGCACAATGTATACTCAATGTGCATTCAGAAGATAAATAATCAAGCTTATCAAGAAAACAGATAGGATGTGGAAGAGAGTCAAAGGCTCCTCTTTAAAGGATTTAGTGTACGGGATTTGTACGGTAGTATCTGGCACTGGGGTCCTGTTACATGCCTTGGCTCGGCTTTGAGAAGCTGAGGCTGCTGGAAGACTGACTCCAGCGACAGCGAGGCATTATTCATCTGCCGGGTGTGCCTCCGACTCCTTAACGGGGGCAGAGGAGCACAAAGGGCGCCGCTTCAGGGTCTGAAGGTCTCCATGTAACTGTTTTATAATTTCATTTGTGTCAGATAATAACACCAGGAATCTGTTCAATTGAATAATCGTATTCTGAAAATTAAGAATGACTTAAGTTATCATCCCAAATTTACCCTTCTTTTTAAACCAAATCTTAAAAACACTTTAAAATGAATTAAATGGATAGGGCAATTAATGGAAATTAATAAATTATTAAAAAACCTTATTCATTTCTCAGTCTCTTTCTGAAAATTCAGATTATCACATTGATTCATTTAAAGTTCATTCATTCATCATTCAATGAATTAATAATGACCTTTTTAAAAAATGTTGAATAAGTGTTAATTTATAACCACGTTATATGATTTTCCCTCAAATCACAATTCACACACTCATTCACTCACTTACTGACTCAACCAACATGTATTGGGAAGCTTCTGTGTTCCAGACCCATGAAAAGTACCAGGAATGTAAAATCCAATATGGACTATTAAAATCCTTCAGACAAGATTGTGATCTCTTTGAAGGCAGAGATTTAGTGAAAATTAAATATTCAAATAGGATTATGCTCATATATGAATTATTATAATATAACATATGTGAGCTAAAGCTCCAACCTATGGATTTATCGAATACTCTAGGAGAGGAAATTTAACCTGAAACCGTGATGTTTGTGCCCAGATGTTCCCTGTGAATTATGCTACCCATGCAGGATTAGCTTTGCATTGTCCTTTTTGATCATAGGATGTGCCTCATACAATCAGCTCGTGCTGTGGTATGCATATGCCATGTGCAACACATTTTTTGCTACTGACTACAATGATTGAAGTCAGATGTTATAAGCACTCGTTTAGCCAGTATTCTTAATAGTATTGTAATGCTGGTGTTGAGAGACAAGGATCATACCCTGGTGGTACAGACCCCCCAGGCCTATCCTTTCTTAGGTTATGTTTATTTAACAGCATTCTTGAGACAAAGGCTCTGCCTGTTTTCCATTTCAAAAGGATATTCTTATTGTAAAGTCTCAGACAAGACAGGAGGGCTTGTTGTGACGGTTTGATGTGGGAGGTGTGTTTAAATAGGAAAGCACCATGGAGCCCGTCAGCTCCACCAGGCAGGTCTTACGTGGACACACTTGCACAGAGGAGGGCCTGGCGCACCGGCCAGGGAGGGCACTGCCGGGGCGAGGGGTGGGGGGTGCGTCCGAAGCCTTCCATTCTGCCACTGATCAGGCAAGTTACCCACTCCGTGTATCCACTTTTCTGTCTCTAAAATGGGGATTCTAATAGTTACAGGGTTATTCTGAGAATTAAATTGCAACATAATGTGTGGCTATCCATGCATTTTATTATGAGTTTCCCCTAATATATGCAGGATGGCTTATTAGCCAAAACTATCATCCATGGTATAGGCATGTCACCATTTGTGAAATAACTAAGACAAGTAATATTATAGTCACATTAAAATATGTAATATTTTTCCTCATGATTCAGAACATACTATGTAATCTTTTAGCAATAATAACAGCTAATATTTCTGGAGTGCTACTACTTCACAGGCACTGTGGTAGGCATACTGAATCTTCACAATGAACTTGTGTGATGGGCACTATTATTACCTCTGTTTACAAAAAAGAAACTGAATCACAGAGAAACTAAATACCTTGCCCATGATCACTAGCTGATAAATGGCGGAAGACTGAAAGTCAGGTTATATGACTTAGAGCACTTGTTCTTTTTGTTTTAATCCTCACCCAAGGATAAATGTATTGATTTTAGAGAGGAAGGGAGTGAGAGAGAAACATTGATGTGAGAAATACATCACTTGCCTCCCTTACATGCCCTGTCCGGGGATCGAATCTGCAACCTAGGTATGTACCCTGACTGGGGATTGAACCCGCAACCTTTTGGAAAAAACTCCAACCAACTGAGCCACCTGGCCAGGGCACCTCATTCTTTAAAAAAGGAAAAACAACAGCTATTGATATAAAATTCACATGCCATACAGTTCACCCATTTAAAGTGTACAATTCAATGGTTTTTTGTACACTCATAGAGGTAAGCAACTATCACCAAAATCTAATTTTAGGGCATTTTCATCACCTGGAAAAGAAACTCTGTGCCCATTAGCCGTCACTAACCAGTCTCCTCCCACCCCCTCAACCCTAAGCAACCACTAGTCTACTTCTGCCTCTGTGGGTTTGCCTCCCGTGGACGTTTCATACAGAAGGCTTACCTGTACTGGATTATACATCAGTGCTGCGTTCCTTTTTATTGACAAACAATGGCCCATTGTGTGGGTACAGCATGTTGCATTTCTCCAAATGGACATTCGGGTTATCTTCATATTTTGGTGGAGCCCTCAGTCTCATCAGTCAATGTGGACTGTATATTCATATATCATTTACTGTGCTATTCTAAGGTCTTGGTTATTAGCTTTCCTGGTTGTTTGCTTTCCCAGTTAAAAAAATGTGATAATTCACCAAACATTTATTGAACAAATACTGTATTCCAGACAGGTGTGTCAGAGACCTAAATAAAATTCCTGTCCTCCTAGTGTTTACAGACTAGGGAGAGAGATAAACAATTTAAGAGGTAGAGAAGTGATAAACACTCTAATAAAGATGTAATCAAGATGTGCTGTGAGACCTCAGTGAGGGACCTTAAAACTGCCAATGGGAGAATGGGAAGGGTGGGTAAAGTAATGCGACAGAAGGACTTCCTTGACGGGTGGCCTAGTGCTGACACTTGAGAGATGAGTAAGAATGATCTAGATGAGAAGACTGAGGGAGATAGTCTAGGTAACAGGGACAGCACATGCTCTCCAAGGGGCCCATAGCCGTGAACTCCGCATGGCTGTGCAAGGCGCACATGGAGTAGGGGAGGGAGCTGGGCCTGCCTGGAGGTGGGAGTGGAGGAAAGGTTGTAATGGGTTTTATAGGCCATGGAAAGGGTTTAGATTTTATTTCAAAGCTCCATGTTTCCCAAACTACTCACTCCTTATTTTGCCATATAAGGACAGTAACTGAACTATTACTTTATATTCTTTTATGTATCTGCATATATATATATACATGTGTACATATATGTATGTATGTAGAGTACCTTTACCTATGTAGATATATGTATCAGTTAACTCAAATTACCTAGGTAAGTTCAATAAAAATGGAATATTTCTATCACTACCTATAAGTAGAAAACCAGTTTAGCATCTGTCGTAAATAGAAAGATGTTCTTAAATTCTACTCAGATTCCTAATTAAAGCTGCCGGGTCAGACTGAGCCTGAAGCCTGTTTGCCCTTTGATAAGAAGGGAGTTGAGTGGGCATGAGAGAGGTGTTGAAGACAAAGTCACCCTCAATGAGATTTTCTCATTGCTGAAGCCAGAAGGGCTGAAGGAGAATTGCAAAGGGAGTAACTTTGCCACCATGTGATAAGGTGTTTTAGATTCTGTGACCAATACTCAGCTGCTGCTGGTGTTACAGGCACCCTAAGAGTCACTGAAGGTTTTTTAGCAGAAACATGCATGGTATTAGAAGGAAATTTCTAAAAAGATCGCCCTGGTGACAACCTGGAGAATGAGCTGGAAGACAGTCAGCTGAGGGGGCCATTCCAATAACCTGGGTGAGAAAGCGGGAGCCAGAAGGGGGCTGTCTTCATAGGTGTGTGTGCCGGGCAATGCCACTCTGGCTATGGGTGCATTTTCAGTAGGTTCTCACTCTTACATGAAAAAGCAGGAAAGAGACAGTTAGGCTTTCCAGCTGCTGCGGAGAGGGATTTGAGGCTCACGTGTCCAGACCCTTCCTTCCTGGCCCTTCACTGTTACCAAGGCAGTTAAGTGGCAGCATTTCTTCCTGGGATGGGGGAGGCGTCCGGCGGACTGAAGTGAGCAGAGAAACTAGCTCTAAGCCTTCATGTGTTTATCCTCTCAGCTTCCACTTCACTGGATTTTCTCAGTTTCTCTGCTTTGACCTCACCCCCATCTCCTGCCCCTCTCGGCTGCATTGTGTTAGTGTCACTTTCCGTCAGATCACTGTCAGGGATCCGGGGAAATGGGCAGACAAGGCCAGAGCATGCTGCTTCTGAAGGCCCCCCGCCCCGGCACTGCACCCCCCCTCCCCCCCACCCCCAGGTGCCCAGGACAGCAACAGGGGAGCTAGGGTCTGAGGGGCCACACCCAGCACAAGGTGACTCTTGTAGCTCTCTGGGGACCAAGAAGATAGCAGGAGTCCTCCTGTTTATGCAACCACTCCAAGATTTCACTGACAGAGTAGAAGGATGACGAAGTATAAAGTGGGGCCAATTTTAACCCCTATTGCTACTGGATAATATTTTAAAATTGCATTCGGATTTTTACCCTGTGAAGAAGTGTTTTGAATGTAATCTCTTTGGAAATGTGTTACTCTTTGGGCTGAATGAAGTTTACCTGGGCCGAAAACCAACGGCAACATGCACGGAAAAATGGATGTCCATATTCATTAAAATCTGATGTATAATGTATCTGTGGCTGCGATTTCTAGAAGTCTAAAATAATCCATATACTAACATAAAAGTAAAAACCCAAACACCTTCAAAAAGCATTAATTGTATATTTGAACAATGTTGTGCTTTCAGAATTAGAGGGCATTTACAGCCCCTACGTTAGCAGAAAGGTAATTGAGAAAGATACTCTATATGTACAATTGTCTGCCAAGAGCTGGTTTAATTCTCACTGACAAGCAAAAGTATACAGCCACCTTCTGAACACAGAAACCTATTAGAGGAAGGCTTATGGTCTTTTTCTGAGCCACGTCTTTTAGAAATTCAACAAAGATATGGTGGGGGCGGGGCAGGGAAAGAAAGAAAACCCAACGACACGTCCACATACCGAAACACCAGAGGCTACCACAGAGACCCCTCCAAGTTGTCTTCTTTAGTGGGAGGATTTCCTTTAAATCCTGTTCAAAAGCATATGGCTGGCTTTGAAAGCTTAAATGGTGTTTGTCAACCATCAGTAAATCTTTAAAATTGTTTCTGCAAATAGGCCAACTCTGTTTCGGCTTTTCCCATTAATCTTTAGGTGGGACCACTGAAGACTTTTTCAGAGCCTAGAGAATGCCTTGATTAAAAGGCTTATTCAAGAGGGAAGGCTTTAGCATTCACCTTGGGTACATAGTCATTTCTCCAGGTATTCATGGGCTGTTATTTCAACTCTGCAATTGTGACCCAAACAAGTCATTTTTTTCTGCCGCAAAGCTTTGAGTAGAGACATTCTTTAGTAAATTACTGAAATCTTGCCTTTTTCTATTTGTCACAGCTTGTTATTTTTTAATCAAGTGTAATCAGTTCACGTAGGAGTCTTCCACTGACAACCTTACAGTTGCTACTATTTAAAACAGAGATTTCATTTTATTTTCCCAAGTGGACAAGTAGTCCTGCTCAGGCTCCGTGTACCTGTCTCGGGGGCTGCCTTGCTCACCAGTTCATTACTTCCAGTGCAGCTCCTGGCCCTCAGCCACAGAGACAAAGCAGACGACGGCTAAAGCTTTACAAAGTATTTGACTGACATTCTTAACTTTCACAAAGTGTAACGAAATTAATCTGCTTATTTCTCGTTAATATCATATACTGTTCCCTGTTCTACCAAATATTTTTGTAAGTATTTACCTCAACTTTATAGAAATACTGTGAGAATTAGTAAGAGTTTAGATAAGGCTCTTGGGACATCTTTGGAAGTAGAGATGCTATACAAGTTTAAACAATAAAATACTTTGGATTTTCATGAGGTTAAAATATACCTACGTAGGGATTTCACCTGAGGTTCATCTCTAGTTCTTACAGCATTTTTGTGGAGATGACATGAACAGAACAAATAGTTTCTAGGCACAATACTCAGAATTATGGCAACTAAAATTACTGTCCGTGTCATTCTCATGCAACCGGCCAATATGGCATCAATTATTCTAGCCTTTCAGATCCAACAGAAACTATCAGCTCTGACCTCTACCATCATTCCAAGATATTTTTTGTTGTTACTAATTATCACTGAAGTTATATGCAAATTACTCCCTCCCTGGGAAGCAGCACTATTAACTGGTAAAAAACCAACCAAACAAAACCATTTTGATTATCACAAGTGAGATCATGGTAATTAGAGACACAGTCAGAACGACAGCCAGCTAGTCCTGACGCGGATGCTGAAAATGAAAACAGTGGGGACTGTCCAGTGTCTTCAGCATGGAGCCCCGGCATTTACTATGTTTGCAGCTCAGGCCAAATGCACTCCAGGGCGCTCCCAAATCCATGAAATTTCGAACCACTCTCTTTCAAATGTACAATTACTTTCACCACCTTTTAAAGTAACTTCTTAATAACTAAATCTTCATCCTTCTGAAAACAAGTTAAAATAGTCATCACAGCTGATATTCAAGTAATGTACACATTTGGATATTCTTGGAGTCCTAGGGAAAGCATAGGCTTTGGAATCAGACACACTCCTTTATTCATGTTAACATAAATCATATATATATACATATATATGTATGGATGTATATATATATATAATTGTTGTTGTATTACAGTTGTCCCAACTTTCTCCCCTTGCTCTCCCCTGTCCCACCTACCCCCTGCTCCCACAGGAAATCCCCACCCTGTTGTCCAAGTTCATGGGTCATTTATACCTGTTCCTTGACTAGACCTCTTTTCAAAATCACCTCTCTTTATGATTTATTAGGTTTGTGACCTTGGACAATTCCTTAACTTCTCTGATTTTTTCAAATATAATTTAAAAAATGTTATTTATTGATTTGAGAGGGAAAGAAGCATCAATTTGTTATTTATTTATGCATGCATTCATTGATTCTTGCATGCGCCCTGACCAGGGACTGAACCCGAAACCCTGCCATATCAGGACAGTGCTCTAACCAACTGAGCTGCCCAGCCAGGACTGTCATTCTTTATTTACAGAATAGAAGTCGCGTCTCATTGGTTTGATATCAGGGGTAAATAAGATAACATATGGAAAGTCTAGCACATTATAAATAATGGCTATTTTGCAAAAAAAAAAAGAAGACAACAAAATCTGGTCTACAATATTTTTCTTTTTGCCTTCATCATACTCCACGTATTCAGACCTTGCCTCAAATAACTATTTTGGTAACTCTCGTTATCACTCCAGATTCACTTCAATGTTAAAATCAGTTTCATTCTCCTTATTTGCAAGGAGAACATGTTGCCAATTTCACCAAATAATAGCTCCCCAAAGAGCCATAGTTATGTTCGTATCTCCTCAGTTTCCTTAATTTGGAAAATCTAAGAATGACAACCAGACTTAGATACCCAAGAAAGCCTTTTAGTTTTTCAATTCCTTACAATTTGCCAGATCTTCTTTAGATACTACCCATAAATGACCAGAGCAGGCAAAGGAAAATGTTAACCATGTGTAGTATCCATTTTGGATTTTGGGGGGCAGGAAACCCAAATGCAAAATAATATCATCATGAAGAATCATAGATGTAGGACATATTTGGTATTACTTTTTTATCTCCAGTTATCCCAATAAATGGATAATTTCATTTAACTTGCTACATTTACTTTGCGGTTCTTCATTATCTTCCCGTTCAGTTTAAAGGTCAGTGGAAGATGATATTTCTCTGCGCGATGCCCTCATTTTCATACCATCTAATATTTTACCAGGCAAGAAGTCCCGAATTACTGCAAGCTTAGTAAGAGCAAAGAAAACATTTTTAATTCTATTTAATAAAATATAATCTTTGCTAAAATGATAGGAAGGAATGTTAAGCTCCTTCAAGGTTGATGATACAGAAGTAACGTAATTTCATAATCCTCCTTGCTCCTTCAATTGTCTTCTCAATTCATAAAGAAGGATTATACCACTACAGTTTGTCCTCATTAAAAAAATACAAACAAAACACTGTTCTATTCGATGGATAATCCTTATAGCAGTCTGTCTAGATGCTCTAATTCATGACTTTCTACTTCTACGTAAAGGTGCAGGAATTGCTCAAGCACACCAGCCATCTAGCTGGTGGCAGCCTGCCAGTCTTCCCAGGTGCAGGGCTGGATAAAAAATTATCTCATTCTATTGAGTTCTACCCGTGTGCTAGACATTGTGCAATGGAAAGGCGCACAGAACAGGTGCAGTTACTGCCTTTCAGGGTTCATAGCTGAAGTCCAACAAAACATCTTTGCTGCTGTTGTTTCACTGCATTATTTTTATTTAGATTTTTTGAGTGGTTAGGAAGCGGCCATCTGATAACTCCTGCGCTGTGGTCACCAGAGACTGCTTGTTTTCTCATTTCCAGTTAAGCAGTTTATGTTACCTGAAAAGTGAGTTTTGAGGTAAGTTGCTAATAGAGGAATTGAGAAACATACTTTTGCCAGGTGTTACATGGTGGGAGGCTTACCCAATGGACCAGGAGAATGTAAATATAGGAAGAGAGGAAGTTTATGCAGCTGGTTGGGAGATGAAGTTGAGCTAGTATGGTAGTATTCTGAGGCTTTTCTGTAACTCCCTGAGGAATCCTAGGAGACAGAGTTTGGTTTAAAAGACAGGTGGAGAAAAGCCAAGGAGCATAAACATTCTTCGGGAGAGTAGAAATGCATAAACGCATATACATGTGATTAAGATAGAAAAGGAACTGGCTAGAAAGTTAAAGGAGCCTGTGGAACAGAAGAGAAAGTGGAGGAGGAGAAAGATTCAAGTCTGAAGTAATTGTCAGGATCTTATTGGGGGCTGGTCACTCTCAGGGTAGCACTGCCTCATTTTGGCAAGTCAGCTCTGATTACTTTCCTAAGAAGCATGGCAGCCTCGCCTGTTCCTCCCTCTTCCAGATTAAATTGTAGGAGATGTTACGGGTTGCTGCCCAGATGTCCCACTTGAGGACGGAATTGCTCATCCCCACAGCTGGCTAAGGCTCCAGCTGAGTCGCCCTGCTGAGCAATTAAAGTGAGCCTCCTCGCTCAAGGTCGCACTGTTCAGGAAGAGGGGCTGGGAAGAGGAGACCTACATCCAATAACTGGCCAGTGTGAGGTGTGAAGGGACACTTCTGAAGGACTACCCCAATGTCAGAGTTCCCCATGTGATTTGCTGAGGGTTTGTTGCAACCTCATCTCAGTTCACCTTCTCCCTGTGCCTCCTTCACTCCCCTCTCTGGACAGGTTTGTTGCTGAGGGCTTGCCCCAAGAAGCTTTCTGTACATAAGTCCCCCCTTATCTGTGGTTTCAGTTACGGTTAACTGAGGTCTAAAAACACTAAATGGAAAATTCCCAAATAAACAACTCAGATGTTTTATATTGTTCACCATTCTGACGCGTGTAATGAAATCTCACACTGCCCTGCTCCATCCTGCTGGGGCTGCGAATCATTCCCTGTGTTGGCCCCCAACCTCAGTCACTCAGTAGTCACGCAGGTCATCCAGTCCAGTGTCATGGGTCACAGTGCTTGTGTTCAAGGAACCCTGATTTTACTTAATAATGCCATCAAAGCCCCAAAGTAGTAATGCTGGCAATTTGGATAGACCAAAGAGAACTTGTAAGGTGTTTCCTTCGCAGAAAACGTGAAAGTTCTTGACTTAAGGGAAGAAGAATTGTATGCTGAGGTTGCTACCATCTATGGTAAAAATGAATCTTCTATCCATGAAATTACCTACTTTATAAATTCAACTTTATAAATTCAACTTTATTCAGCTATGTATGTATAGGGTTTGGTACTGTCCATGGTTTCAGGTATTTATCGGGAATCTTGGGACATATAAAGGGGAACCTCCCAAAACAGGACTTATATTTATAAAAAATTATGTATTCTTACATGTTTCAACTTTAGTCACCTTCAGAGTACTCTCTATTTGATGTAATACACCTATTGAGATGTTTTTTCCACTGCCCAAAACAGTTTTTGAACTCGTTGATTTTGATGCTTTTTAGTGCTTCTGCTGTTTTTTATTTCACCTCTTCCACACAGGCAAAACATTTCCCTTTGAGGACTTTTTTCATAGGGGGATACAAAAAAAGTTGTTTGAGAGGAGATTGGGTGAATAGGGAGGGTGGGGCAGTGGGGGTCATGCTGTTTTTGGTCAAAAACTGCTGAAAACTCAGCGTGGTGTGGGCAGGTGCACTTGTAAATCACCCATCATGAAATGGACAAATGCGTTGAAAGAGTCTTCAAAAAAATTCACTGAAAATGAACACAGCCTGTCACAACAATGCCAGCTGGTACACTGATAAAGACGGGTTCCTAGAACACTCACCTAGTGGGGGAAGCCTGTACTAAAGGGGTCTGACCTCCAGAAGATAATTCCAGTTGTTTTGGGGTCCCTCCTTGTAGCTTCCACAGATAAGGGGGTGCTAATGTACTCAACTCTCCAACACTGAGCCTTCTTGCCAGGAAAACTTTTGTCCCCTAATCTTCTTTCTGAACATAAAAATTACATGCCAATTTTTAATGTTCAAAGTATTTCAAATTAAGTATCACTAGTAGAATAAATCAAAATAATTACGATATTGAATGTACTTATTCAAACAGCATACATATCCTCACCCCCTCTAGCCTGCTGAAACTTACTCTAACAAGGTCGTAGGACTGTCTTCCTTCTATCTACTCCAGGGATGTAATCGTACCTTCTATGATATAACTCTGATTTTTCTTAACTTGGATGTTCATTTTTATGTCTCTTTCACTCCATCCTCTGAATCAGTCTGGAGCCCTGCCTCTGGACAATCATCACCTCTCTGACACTGACTGAATGGTACATTTTTCTGAATATGTCACATACCCCGAGCTAGATTGTAAGCTTTGGTGGGCTGAGGTTGTCATTTTTATATGTCACATGTAGTTCAAAGGTTATTCTGTGCACAGCTCCTGGTTCTCCCCTTCGCCTATCTTTCTTTCTTCCTCTCAACAAATATTTACTTGGCGCTTACTGTGTGGCAGGCGCTGGGCTAGGCTCAGGGGATTCGGTGTAAGCAACACAGGTTTAGTCCCTGCCTTTCTAGAGTCTTACACGGAGATACTTGTCATGGAAACAGATGCAAAATTGTAATACAAATAATTATAATTGTGTTATAAAGAAAAATAATATACTTTGATATAATAAACATAATTTAAATACTGTTTTTAAACTAGCATTTAAGTCCACTATATGAGAAGATATTCTGGCAGAGGCTTCTATATCGCTTTGGCCAGATTGCCACATCCAAGGGCCATCGAGTTATGTCTGAAACGTTGCTTTGTTTTTACCTATGTCAATGAGACTTCCAAACACTTTTGGCTTGTATAATCACTTGATGTACTGAAGATCACACACACACACACACACACACACACATGTATATTACATATGCAAAACATTATAATTCATACATGCTAAAATTTGTTCTAATCATCTACAAACAATAAAACATACAAGAGATACTAATCTTTTTTATCATTTTTCATTGTTGTTCAAGTACAGTTTTCTGCCTTTCCCCCCACTCCTTCCCACCACCCCAGCTTTCCCCACCTCTCTCCCCTGTTTCCACCCCCTTGTTATTTTCCATGTGTCCTTTATAGTTGTTCCTGCAAACCCTTCGCCCTTTTCCCCATTATCCCTTCCCCTCTCCCTTCTAGTCACTGTCATCCTGTTCTCCATTTCAGTGTCTTTGGTTATATTTTGCTTGCTTATTCGCTTTGTTGATTAGGTTCCTGTTAAAGGTGAGATCATATGGTATTTGTCCCTCACTATCTGGCTTATTTCACTCAGCACAATGCTCTCCAGTTCCATCCATGCTGTTGCAAAGGGTAGGAGCTCCTTCCTTCTCTCTGCTGCATAGAATTCCAATGTGTAAACATACCACAGTTTTTTGATCCACTCATTTGCTGATGGGCACTTAGGTTGCTTCCAACACTTGGCTATTGCAAATTGTGCTGTTACGAACATTGGGGTGCATAGGTTCTTTTGGATTGGTGTTTCAGGGTTTTTAGGTTATAATCCTAGCAATGGGATTGCTGGGTCAAAAGGCAGTTCCATTTTTAGTTTTTTGAGGAAATTCCATACTGCTTTCCACAGTGGTTGCACCAGTCTGCATTCCCACCAACAGTGCACTAGGGTTCCCTTTTCTCCACATCCTCTCCAGCACTTGTTTGTTGCTTTGTTTATGTTCGCCATTCTGACCGGTGTGAGGTGGTATCTCATTGTGGTTTAGTTTCCATCTCTCTGATGGCTAGTGATTCTGAGCATCTTTTCATGTGTCTCTGGACCCTCTGTATGTCTTTCTTGGAGAGGTGTCTGTTCAAGTTCTTTGCCCATTTTTTAATTGGGTTGCTTGTCTTCTTAGAGTGGAGTCGTGTGAGTTCTTTACATATTTTGGAGATCAAATCCTTGTCTGAGGTATCAGTGGCAAATATATTTTTCCATATGGTTGGTTCTCTTTTCATTTTAATGCTGTTCTCTTTAGCCATGCAGAAGCTTTTTATTTTGATGAGATCCCACTTGTTTATTCTTTCCTTTATGTGCCTTGCTCTAGGGGACATATCAGTGAAAATATTGCTGCATGAATATCTGAGATTTTCCTGTCTGTGTTCTCCTCTAGGACTTTAATGGTGTCACAACTTATATTTAAGTCTTTTGTCCACCTTGAATTTATTTTTGTGTATGGTGTAAGTTGGTGCCTGAGTTTCATTTTTTTGCATGTAGGTGTCCAGCTCTCCCAACACCTTTTGTTGAAGAGGTTATTTTTACTCCATTTTATGCTGCTGCCCCCTTTGTTGAATATTAATTGACCGTAAGAGATACTAATCTTTAAAAGGAGAGTGATCCAACTCGTGTTAAATATTTCCTACAGCACTATGAAAACTGGTCTTCCAGCTGCTCGGTCAATTAGAGATTTGAAGAGAGGGACTTAAATAATCATTGCCATCATCATAGTTGACATTTATGGATTCCTTGCTGTGTGTTAGGTGCTGTCCTGAGTGTTTTGTAGACTCAATCTAATTTTACCTTCCTCTCTAGTGAGTATTATCATTGTCCCATTTTACAGATGCTCAATGTCACACGCAATAAGTGTCAAAGCTAAGATCCTAACTCTGATGTTTTTGATGCTGAAGTCGAGGTAAAGAGAATATGCAATCAGACTTTACTCTAGGCTGCTCCCTAGAGCTGTGCGGTTGTGCATTGTACAATCCCTTGACCTGTGTGACCCCGTGGTCTCGATAACCTATGGCACTATTCAAAACCAGATGCCCAGGTTCATTTCCAGATCTACCGAGTCAGAATCTTGGGATTATGTCCAGAAATGCAGACTTATAAAAAATCTTCAGGAGTGATTCTGATTTTTGTTCCAGTTATGAACTACATAATTAGAGTTTAAATACATTCAAATATTTATGGAATTTCACCTGATCTATGGTTAAGCATCTAAATAGGCTACAACCATAACACTGTACCCAGATGTTAAATAAAATAGATATAATATATAATAGTTGAAGTTTTTAAAGTACACTTTTGCTTATTTGATGATTTTACACTAACTTGTAAATGCATTATTTTTATCCACAATGCAATTTTTTATATTAAAAATTCAAGGTCCTTACAACCCATTGTCCCTTAACATATGAGCTACATTAGCTTATGTTTACCCTGAAAAGTGCTTGACAGATCAGATAACTAAAGTTATTTGGGACATTTTGGTGAAAGGTTATTCTAAAAAATTGTCACTCAAGGATACATTTATTGGTTTTAAAGCAGGGATTCCCACTTCTGGGCCATGGACTGGTACCAGTTCAGGCCTGTTATGAACCAGGCTGCACAACAGCAGGTAAGCTTGAATGAAACATCCTTGAATCATCCCCAAACCATCCCCAACCTCCACACACCCCCATCTGTGGAAAAATTGTCTTCCACAAAAATGGTCCCTGGTGCCAGAAGGTTTGGAACGATTGTTTTAAAGAGAGAAGGGGGGGAGCAAAGAGAGAGAGAGAGAGAGAGAGAGAGAGAGATCAATGTGAGAGAAATATTTATTAGTTAGCTCCTGTACACATCCCAACCAGGGATCAAACCCATAACCTATGTGCTCTGACCGGGAATCAAACCCGCAACCTTTTGGTATATGGATGACACTTCAACCAACTGAGCCACCAGCCAGGGCTGGTGAAAGGTTTTGAAACCTTGGGTAAAGATGTTGGGTGTGAGGCACTGGACTATGTTAAGGCACAGTGCATCTTTAAGATAGAGGCACAAAGCCAAAGCTGGCAATAGGAAGACAGAATTGGCCAAAGTGCACAGGTGAGCCAGTGCGACAGAGGAAAGAGTGAGGAGAAAACTGTGGGTGTCCCTACAGGACTTATGTAATGTGAATGTGCCATTCAAGAGGACTAGTGGTATCTATTGGGTGGGACAATTCCTCTTGGCCATGGAAGAGGAGATGATGTTTGAGAAGAGCCTGAGAAAGGTTTCTTACACATGAAGATGGGAAAGAGGGACTGGAAAGAGCAGAGGCACAGGAGCAGGAAAGCAAGGAGCAAGTTAGGGAAATGAGGTCCAGTCCAGTTTGCCTGAAGAATAGGAAACTTAAAGGGAACGTGTGGGAAAATAAGTCCAAAAGGTGAAAATCATAGAATTTTAGAGCTAATAAGAGCTTTAGCTTTAAATTAATCTACTACTTCAATTTGCTAGTGAAGACAGTAGAGATAAAAAGATATTAAATGATGAGTCAGATACCAGGGGAGTGTCTCCGAGTTCTCAGTCCCACAGGACTGCTATTGTGGGAGCACAGCTGGGCAGGATTTGAGCTGACTGTGGAGACGTCGTGTGCAGGGCACTCGGTTTGGAGCTCTCCAGGCCCAGGGTGTTGCTGAAGCTTTCGGAACGGGGAAGTGACATGACCATTAAGTTTAGAAAGATTACTTTGGCAGCGGCTCCTGTGTGAGTTGAGAGTGAGGTAAGGAGAGCTATTAGGAGGCTGACCGCGTGTGTGCCAGATGTAGATAATAGGCTTTATTAGCCCCATTTCATAGATAAGGAAACTGAGCTTTGGACTGTGGCCAGACCCAGGTCTGGCAGATTCCAAATCGGGTGCATTTGGAGGCTGGAAGTGTGGAGCACTCTCTCTGCTTGTGGCGGGAGGAGGGGATGGTTGGCAGAGTCTCGCGTGGCAGAGTGGTCTGGGGTGATGGAGGGCTGAGAACAAGCGCTTTGGATTTGGCAGTAGGAGGTCATTGGTGGTGTTTGAGAGAGTGATCTCAGTTGAATAGTGGGGGTGGCAGGCTGATTTCAAAAGGAATGAAAGAGCGAGTGGGTGGTAATGAAACTGTGGCAGTGAGTATAGCCTTCTCTTTCAGGAATTTTGGCAGTGAAAGGGAGGAGAAAGAAAAGAGTTTGAGGAAATGGCAGAACAGAGGGAGGAATCCTCATTCCACTCACAGAAAACATTGATATACTACCTACAAGTGCCAAGTAGAGAGGGACATGATTACAAATGGACTAAAAAGGGATAAATAGAGGATGCTATGGTGATAACTATTTAAAATAGAAATCTCTTTATTAAGCAACACACCAGGTTACCAAATTAAATATAGTATGGAATGATACCAACCTTTTAGATTTTCAACTTTTAGAGAAAAATGAACTGTATGTTGTCTTCATCTTTGTGTTTTCCCGTAGTACCTTGCATAGCACACTCTGAGTAAAGGTTTGCTGAATGAATACACCATGGGTCCCAGGAGATTAAAGGAAAATCCCAGATGGGAAAGAGGCAGGACATGTCCCTTCTGAGACATGGGGGAAGCGGCGGTGGAGTGGGGAGGACTCATAGGTTATCGGGAGCCTGGCGGTCTAGATAAAGCTAAACTGTGGGGTCCAGCTGCAGTGCTTACGACCAGAAAGGTGCACGAGTGGAGATTATGGCCCCACATGGGAGAGACTCTGGCAATGAGAATGGATAAGAAGCAACTCCTGGGAAGATCTGCCATGGTTCTGTCTTGGCAGATTCAGTGATCACTGGAGGCCCTCAGAAGTGAGTGGGGCTGAGTTACAGGCTACAGCGGAGTTGACAGTGCTATCCAGTAACCACCCATTCATTTATTCTTATTTTGGGGGATGGGAAAGAATGTGGAGAAAGAAGGAAATTAATCCTGTTTTGTAATTAGAAATGGAAATGAAGTAATAGCTCTGTAATAGCATAATCAATAAAATATATTTTAAAAAACCCCCCCCAAAAAAAAAGAAGAAGAAGCTGGCCAGGAGGAAGCCCCCAATCTGATTACACTTCCACTTTTCCACTGGTTTATGGACACGCAATGCCTGTACATAAATCACAGTTGGAGGCATCAATTTGCATGTTAAGCATTCCTTGCTGTATATAGTTAATCCAGGGTGATATTTGCTCTAAAATGAACACTGGATGGATTCTTTCATTTAACGGATGACAAAACAGATCAGAAAGGGTAAATGGTATCCTTGAGTCATATATTTAATCAATTACAGGGCAAGATGCAAACCCTGGGCCTCAGAGCCTTGGTCTACTGTCATTTGATGGAAAACCGAGACTTTATTTGGCAGGTGTCAGTCAGGATTTGAGCTGCACTTTGGCAAGTTTCTCCACATTAAACTCTCAGTCTCTTCTCAGGAGTGCCTGTGGCCTTTCGGATGCCTTTTGAATTTTCTTTCTTTATTTTTTAATGTATTTTATTGATTATGTTACTACAGTTGTCCCATTTCCACCCCCCTTCATTTCCCTCCACCCTGAAGACCGTCTCCCACCCACATTTCCCTCCTTTAGTTCATGTCCATGGGTCATACATTTAAGGTCTTTGGCTTCTTCATTTCCTATACTATTCTTAGCCTCCCCTGTCTATTTCCTACCTACCATTTATGCTACTTATTCCCTGTATCTTTTCCCCCCTCTCCCCCACCCCTCCCTGCTGATAATCCTCCATGTGATCTCCATTTCTGTGATTTTGCTCCTGTTCTAGTTGTTTGCTTAGTTTGTTTTTGTTAGGTTTGGTTGTTAATAGTTGTAAGTTTGTTGTCAGTTTACTATTCATATTTTTTATCTTTTTCTTATATAAGTCCCTTTAACATTTCATATAATAAGGGCTTGATGATGATGAACTCCTTTAACTCGACCTTATCTGGGTAGCACTTTATCTGCCCTTCCATTCTAAATGATAGCTTTGCTGGATAGAGTAATCTTGGATGGAGGTCCTTGCCTATCATGATTTGGAATACTTCTTGCCAGCCCCTTCTTGACTGTAAGGTTTCTTTTGAGAAATTAGCTGATAGTCTAATGGGAACTCCTTTGTAGGTAACTATCTTCTTTTCTCTTGTTGCTTTTAAGATCCTCTCCTTATCTTTAATCTTGGGTTATGTAATTATGATGTGCCTTGGTGTGTGCTTCCTTGGGTCCAACTTCTTTGGGACTCTCTGAGCTTCTTGGACTTCCTGGAAGTCTATTTCCTTTGTCAGATTGGGGAAATTCTTCTTTAATATGTTTTCAAATAAGTTCTCAATTTCTTGCTCTTCCTCTTCTCCTTCTTGCACCCCTGTGATGCAGATGTTGGAATGCTTAAAGTTGTCCTGGAGGTTCCTAAGCCTTTCCTCATTTTTTTGAATTCTTGTTTCTTCATTCTGTTCTGGTTGAATGTGTATTTTTTCCTTTTGTTCCAAACTGTTGATTTAGTCCCAGTTTCCTTCCCTTCACTGTTGGTTCCCTGTACATTTTCCTTTATTTCACTTTTCATAGCCTTCCCTTTTTCCTCTATTTTGCAACCATACTCAACCAATTCTGTGAACATCCTGATTACCAGTGTTTTGAACTATGCATCTGATAGTTTAGCTATTTCTTCGTTGCTTAGTTGTATTTTTTTCTGGAGCTTTGATCTGTTCTTTCATTTGGGCCATATTTTTTTTGTCTCAGTGTACCTGTACCACTATGTAGTAAGGGGTGGAGCCTTAGGTATTCACCAGGGCGGGGCAACCCAGGTCGCTGCATTGTGGTGCTGCATGTGGGGGAGGGGTCCAAGGGGGACCAGTGCCACTTGCTCTGCTCTCTGCTGGTTTTCAGTCACTTTCACCACTACCTACAAGCAAATTGGGCCTTTCTGATGCTGATTTCAGGGTGGGTGGGCTTGTGTACGTTCTAGGACCCTGTGGGTCTCTCCTGTGAGGCTGAGAGTTTCTCTCACTGCCACCTCAACCCCCACAGGTGTTTTCAGTCAGAGGTTTTGAGGCTTTATTTCCCTGCGCTGGAACCCTGGGTTGTGCAGTCTGTCTAGCTCCCCAGTTGTTCATCCCAGTTTATCTGCACGTGAATGTGGGACTGCTCAGGCTGCAAGCCACCAGCTCACCCATCCTGCCAGCTGCTGCCTCCCCTGGCCCACCAGCCAGCACCTTGCTGTGAGTCCTCTCCAACCGGCTGCCTGTCTTGCCCCTCCTACAGGTCTGGATGAATGTTTCTTCCTTAACTCCTTGGTTGTTGGACTTCCACAGTTCTATTTTCTGGCACTTTTGGTTGTTTTTTGTTTTTAAGTTGTTTTTGTCCTTTCAGTTGTATGAGGAGGCACAGTGTGTCTACCTATGCCTCCATCTTGGCTGGAAGTCTCTGAATTCTTTCTTCATAGCTCTCTCACTTCCAGTTATTGTTGTCTTGCCTTCAGCAAATCTGACCATTACCTGCCACATGTGTTCATATTCCTGAGCCTCTGCTGGTGTGGTGGCTCCTGCATCCTGAAGGACGTGGCGAGGGTGGAGGGGTCTTCCCCAGGCTTTAAGAGCAAACATGACCCTCCCAGAGAAGTACTTTCAACTCTAGGTGGAGTGAATGGTTTTCTTCTCCATGCTTCCCTAAAACTATACCAACCTCTACTAATAATAAATAGCTACCATTGCCTTGTATTTTGCCAGGCACTGTTCTAAATACATACCAGTAACAACCCCAAGAACAACCTTATGAGAAATGTTCTGCTTTACAGATGAGGAAGCTGACACCACAGAAGAGTTAATGTATTTGCTCAAGGTAAGAAGTGGCAGCACCTGGATTCCAAAAAAGAGTGTCTGACCCTAGAATGAGGCTCTTAGTCCTGAAACTGCTTTGGTTTCCTTGTCTCTCTTCCTCAACTAGATTGTGAACATTGGAGAGTACAGGCCATTCCTTGATTCATCTTTGTTTCTTGGGCTTAGTCTAGAACCTGCCTGATAGTAAGAACCAAGTAAACAGGAGGTATAATTAAAATCAATGTGCGCCCATAGGTCTGACCAACTTCCCCTTGGGAACAAACTTTGAAAGAGTCTACTGTGAATGAGAGGACAGATGGAAAATCCTGCCTTCTACTTTTTGGCTCCCTATCTAATCCAGGGAAAACATACAGGGCACTATAGCACTATTATCATCTCTTCTTTTCAGGGTATTATTTACAGGCACAAATAAATATGTCCATATTTATGTTTCAGGAGGACTGAAAATGAATTCGGTATGCCCAGTAACACTATAAGCTAGTGAAGTGGAAGATCCACTTGAGACCAGAAGCTGCAGAGCCCCTTGCCATGCAGACCTTTAAGAAAGCTTGGTAAGGATAGGTCTGATCTCAGAGATCCTGCCCCCTAGGGTAAATGTATTAATACCCACCTTCCTCAGTACAGGGATCTTAAGGGGTCCTCAGTGCCACCTTGTATGCTACAGTTGCAGAATGTATACAGGAGAATTCAACCAGTGCTCAGACTCCAACGGGAAAATCTGTGTAGAATCCTCTTTCCTTTTCCTTTTTTTGGCCATTTTCAAGTTTCCTCCAAGTTTCAGATTAAATGTCACTTCCTAGGAAGTCTTCCCTGGCCACCAAGACCAGGCAGCCCCTCCTTTAGTGCGCTCCCATTCTTCATCAGAGCCCTTTTATAATCCTACTAATATAGATTTAAATAAGGATTTGCTCGATGTCTGTCTTCCCTGCAAAGACAGGGATTTTGTCCATCTTGTGCAGTACTATACTCTCAGCATCTGGCACAAAGTAGGCAATCAATAAACATTAATTACGTGAATGAATGAATATGCAGGAACATGAAGTTGACACTGTTAAAGATCTCCTCCATATCCATAGTTTGAATTCTTAGTCCTGTAGTGGCCATCTTTTCTAGACCTTTGATGGTTAACAACAAAATGAAAACGGACTTATTTGTAAGTTTGAACACTGCTATTACTAAGAACTTTTCAAACAACGATACAAGAGTTATAATGCTTGTTGACTGCAGCTTCCTCAAAAGAGCAGAAAATCTTGAGAAAAGGTAAATGAGATTATTTAAAATAACTTTTATAAAAGATAGGATAGTGGTCTTAAACTCCTGTTTTCTAGTTTCTGTTGGAATTATTCTACACTAATAGTTTCCATATAACCTTGAACCTCAGTGAACTCCAACCTCACAGATCCTTTTAAAAGATCCACTTATTTTAAAGACCCATTGAGTCTGACTTGAAATGCACACTTTGGTATCTAAGATCCCAGCAAAGGAGATTAGTAGCCAAAAAAGCAATTAAGTTTACTGTAGGGTTACAGATACCGTATCTAGTACAACAGCTTGAAAAGGAAGTAACGTAAAGGTCATATCAACAAGAAAAAAGTTAACACTGAATAGATTTTTTTTGAAGAAACAAAATCCCATAATCCAAAATCTTTTCTTCTCATCTAATAACTACATGTGTTTGGGTGTTTAGGGGGGGGAGGGAAACAACAAAAACCCAGACAGGAGGACGCGGCATTATTGAAGTTGGTAACTGGCACAAAAACCAGTGAACCAGGCTGTGAAATTTAAGCATCTGAGGAGTCAGGTTCCTGATTAGCTTTTTCAGTTTGATCTCAGATCCTGCTCTAGTATATCCAGGACTGTAGAATCCCAAGCTGGTGTGTCTGTGTGCTGTCGGGGAGCAGTGCCTGAGGGTTCAAGTACACACATCCAACTACCCCAAGAACTGGAATATAACAACTGAAATGTAGAGCTTCTGGAAAACCCGGCAATGTCCTAAAACTAGGCAATAATCATACCTTTTCACATGAAGGTAAGGGTGTCCCCACAAAAGAACAGGGCTGCATGACAGACACCAATTATAAAGCACTCTGGTGATTCTGTTTAATTTCATAGCATTGCGATTCCTAGCATTTACAATGGTTATGCAGCCCATGAAACTATCTTTAACCAGAGTTCCTCTGCTGTGTCAGTATCCTATTCTGAACTAACAATGCTCTCAGATGAGCCGAAAAGATGTATTTAACTCCCACCATTACAATTTCTGATCCTCTTTACTTTAGCTCTTTTGAAATAACATGAAAGCTTTGGCTTGCTAATTACTTTTATCCAGCCCATAGAAAAATTAGTTTATCTTCCTGATCAAAGCAAATTAGGCAGATCATAGCTGATTAGAATGCAACAGTAAAATCGCCATACTTTCTTTTCCATCCCCTTTCTCTCAGAAATAGGGCCTGTGTCAAATACGTAGGTATTTCCCACGGCCAGGCCGGACTCTGTTTCCAACAGGGACCGCGGCTCGGACAATGGTTCTTACACAGACACTAAAGTTCTTTAGTTCAGTCATTGTGTTCGAAAAGAACTAGTAACCCCTTAGCTAGCATTTGATGAAACATCTAGATTTACATATTTCCTTAATTGCATTTTTGAATGTGAGTGAGATTTATCTGACCGGAGTTAAATGCCTCCTTTATTCCCCTACCCGAGGCAAAATTCAACTCCGTGCTCTTTAAAAAACAGTGAGGCAGGGGTGTATGGAATCTTACTCAATTCCAATCTGAACAAATTTTAAGGTTTCAATAAAGTGGGAGGAGGGCATTCCATTGCCAAAGACAGGAAAGATATACCTTTACCTTTCAAAGTGGAAATGACAATTTCTAAAGCTTTGGCGTCCTCAGCTCTTTCAAAAAGGCTATTTTGATTTTAATAATGAATGCTATTCCTTGCTGCCAAATTCCCCCAGTCAGTCGCTAAAAAACTCCAAAATGATTGTCCTTTGTAATTTCTTGCTAAAATTTCAGTAATGGGACTGTAAAAACTTAAGAGTTAGGTTCTATTTTCTTTATATATTTACTATAAATTAACAGTAAATCTTGTATTTAGCTCCATTTAAACCTCCTTCTGCAGCTGCCCATTTGAAAAATAAAATGGTTGCCTTCTTTCACTTCAGTGGGCACAATACAAAACATCCATTGAGCGCTCCCTTTATTGCAGCTGCCAATGCCCAGCCGACTTTTAACAAACCAACCAAGCGGAATCACAATGCAGCTGCAACATTTTATGGTATTTCTGTTGGTTCTCTTTTGAGACTGAAGGTGTTAATTAGGAATCAAAGAACACAACCCTGCCAGCTTTCTTTCACAAACCATACCCTGGTCATTGCAGTTTTCAGAAGAAAAATAAATCTAATAAAGGGATAAAAATGTTGTTTGTCACACCAGTAAAGTGTACTTAAGACCCTTTGATCAAAAGCTTTTATGTAGTCTTGTCAGATGGGCTGGAAATATTGTATTTTTCCCTTTTCTTTCCCTTCTTCGAGCAGACCTCTCTGGATTTTGAATTTAAGACTGTCAGGAAGAAGAAAGTACAAGCATAGTCATATGAAGGATTCTTTGTAGGTGATAACTGGTCTCATAGAGGAGAATCATTTTGCTTCTTAGGAAATTATTCATACCCAACAGTCTACCATGTTATAGCTTCACACAAAACTGGGCCTTCTACTAGCGTATACACACGGTATTCCACCCATCGGTTCTCACACTTGCACTTTCCGTATGCAGCTGTCAACGCTCTGAGTAGTGTAATGATTTTTCGTTACACAAACCTCTCAGCGTTTTAGATCCTTCTTTAGATACATAGAACTGAACATTTTTTATAAGTGTAAAATCACATATATAGCACACACACCAACATGTATATATAATGTTAATTTATCAAATAGTGTGTCATTTTTGTGTAGTCTTTTATACATCTTGAGTATCATGCATTCAAACATAACAGCGTGAAGTCATTACCTTTAATCTTCAGTCAAAGTTAAAAGCTTAAAGTAAGTTTATGAAGTTAGCACTGCTGGGAATTAGTCAAGCCTGCTAGCTTTCTCAGCACGAGGTTTTGCTGCTAGATGCACAAATCATGCCAAAATCCATTAATCCTGCTCGAGAGAGGCAGAAAGAAGGTCTGCTTGTTGATTTAATGTTAATGAAATGAATGGGATCCTGAGGCTACCTGCAGAGGCCCTCTAAACTGTTAAACAAACAAAGTCGTTTTAAGTAATGCTCACTGCAGGAGAGTAAACAGTGCTCCCAAATTGGCTGCACAAAATGGCATGAGTGTGTAGAAACTGCCCTTTTTTTGGCTACACCTGCCCTGTTACGATACACGCAAATGTCAAGCTGATAGAGTCATAAAACGATAGAATTAGGAGAGACCTCAGAGCTTGTGCTCGCCTCTTATTTTACAGGTGCAAAAACGGAGGCAGACAGGTTGGTTATGTGTTTTGCCAGGAATTCTATGGCTGGTTGGTGGAGTAGCTAGAGCCAGCTCAGAGGTTCTCAAAACTTGACTGCGCGTTGAATTTGCCTTGAGGAGTAAAAAAAATCAGATGCCCACTTTCTTTCACTGGAGATTCTGATTCAGTTGGTTTGGTGTGTGGTCAGGGTCTTGAGATGGTTAACATTAGGCTCCAGTTGGAGCTGATGTGCAGATAAGTTTCAAAACCATGAATCCACACTTCTAAGCACAACTCTCCTCTTAATGTTTTGGTTTTGTTTTGTTTTCCTGCACCATAGTGTTAATTTCTTCCCAGTTCCTAAGAGTGTGCCAGTTGCCTTATTGTCCTATGGTTAGTGTAGGTAAGTATATATTTATAAACATATTTATATGTATATAAATGTATTTATATACATATAAATGTATTTTGAGATTTAAAAAATTTCTCTTACTTATTGATTGAGAGAGAGAGAGAGAGAAACATCGATTTGTTGTTCCACTTATTGATGCATTCATTCTTGTATGTGCCCTGATCCGAGATCGAACCAGCAATGTTGACATATTGGGACGACGTTCTAACCAGCTGAGCTACCTGGCCAGGGCTGTATTTTGAGATTTTGAGGTTGCTTCCAAAATGAGTTTCCTTTTCTTCCATGTGCAAATGCAGAGACGTGCCTGTGCACACGTGTGTGCACGCGTTAGTAGGCCTCCCGAAGGACTGAACTCTGCCCTCTAGGTGAGCCAGCCCACAGCAGAGGTCGTAGCCAGGGGCTGTGCCAGGTTGGAAGCATGTTTTCTTGCCTCACTCGCTGTCCTGTGGCTCACCTCCCCTTTGAGTTCCTCTGGACACTTGCCAATTCTTTTCCTATTCGCCACAGTCTCCTCTGGGCTGTCACCGTCCCCTTAGCCCCTCTCTGCCTGGAGAATTTGCTTCGCCTGTGAGAGGACCTTCTGACCCTTCACTTGAAATCATTCAACTTTTGCTGTCTTCTGGTCTTTCTCGGTGTAGTGATTGTTTAAACCGCTTAATAAAGCTGGGCTGATAGATCCCACTTCTCCAATCTGTGCAGCTGGATAACACAGAATAGAGGTCTCCTGGAAAGTTCTTCAGTTTTTGTGTTAGGGCTGTAAAATAAATCAGCTTCCTACTTTAGTAATTCAGTAGGCGCTTGAGAATTCCAGAATCATATTCACATGTACCGTATTTTTCAGACTATAAGACGCACCCCCCCAACTTGGGAGGAAAAGGGGGGTGCATCTTATAGTCCAAGTGTAGCTAACCTGGCTCACTGGGGGCGTGGGGGGGGGGGCAGCGGTGGAGCAGGGTCACGGGAGGCAGAAGCAGGAGCACATTTTTTGCCCATTTTCCTCCTTTAAAACCTAGGTGCGTCTTATGGCCCGGTGCAGCATAGAGTCCCCAAAATATGGTATTTATATAGTAAGACACAAAAGTGTTGCTACAGGGGAGACTTTCCTTGTCTTTTTCAGACCTGTTCTCTTGATTTCATTGGTGATGGGTGGTGCAGCTGGCCTCTGCTGTGGATGGGGTGCGGAGGGTCCGTGGAGATGGTGACACAGGGCTCATCTGGCAGGTTTAAAAGACTGTCCAGTCCAAGGACCACCCGTCCATCTCTCCTCTCTGCTGAGGATCACTGGGCCTAATTCCAGAGGCCCCCCCCCCCCCCCGGCCCTGCTCAGATACAAGTGCAAGCAGTATGTTGACACCCCTATATAACTTGGAATCCCCTCCCCTCACAGATTTTAGTCACTGTTACCTATTATTCTCCAGGAAATAATTTTGGCTTTGTTGTCATCACTGATGGCAAAGATTCTTCCTGTAACTGTGCTGAATCAACTGCTTCTTTATCAAAAACAGCTACAAAGAAATTCCTCAGGAAAATTCAACTCTTTTGAATGTATTTTCAGAGAGACATAAGCCTATTCTTCAAATCAGTTTTTTCCTTAGAGTAGAATTATTTTTTTAGTTAATATAAAGTAATACCCGAATGCATTTTTTTTTCATTAAAACCTTGGTTTTTCCTGAGTGTGTCTTTGGCTCCGAGGAGAGGTTGGAGTGCCAATCTTTTCTCAGTCCCCTAAATCCATCACCTCTCGCCTGCTGCTGTGTGTAGCAAGTCAGCTGCTGAGTTTGGAGCTTCCAAGAGGCCAAGAAGTTACCAAACTGAATTTTTCCTTATGTACTCAGGAAAAATTGTAGGGATGGGTGAGATGAAAAACGAGATAATAAAAACAATCTAAATCTAGGACCACAAATTGTGGGCCATTCAGTTAAATCACATCTGAGGAATGGCTAACGTTGGGCCACCAGCCCCCAATCTGTGACAAAGCGTTCACTCAGTAGCCAGCCACCCTGGAGATCTGTGCAGTGTCTACACAGTGTTATACACCCAGATGAAACCTTAAACTTCATTCAGCACACAGAATCTTTTATCTATTTGATACCAAGGGTCACAGACCAAAGTTGGAATATTTTTACCTAAACAGATGCTGAGTGATGCCCTATTCGTTTGAAGCTGCCTCTGCTTGCTTCCCCTATTCTTTTATCAGCTAGGCACCTCTCTGCTGTTCTCTAACTTGTTTTTAACATTGAAAAATCTTGTGTAATGAAAGTTAGGTTCACACTTGTAAAATTTCAGGGCAATGACTTTAAATATTTTGGGAAATAACAATAAGAGCCAACACTGTATATCTGAAGTGTGGAATTAGTGTTAAAGCAACTGTAACATCATCACCAAAAATACAATCGCGCCTCACATTCAATGCCCACTCCACAGAAGAGGTCCCGTGCGAAGTGCTTTAGGCGCATTACCCTGCCAATCCTCACAACCACCCCGCGAGGCAGATGTCGTCATTATCGCCATTTTGCAGAGGAGAAATCTGAGGCACAGAGTAGTTCCCAAGGCCACTCAAGAGAGGACAGTGATTTTTTTGTCAAGAAGTGTTCTTATCCCCAAAGTGGAGATAGTAAGAACTATTTTACTATTCGTTATGAAGATCAAATGAGAAACTGGGGGTGAAAGTGTTAAAAGCACGATTGGAATGTATTTTCTGCCATGGGAGTTTACAAACTGCCAAATTTAGAGGGAAGGACCTCTTTACCACCACATTGCAAGAATATGCCAGAGATGATATCAGCTCATCTACTCTCTTACATGTTTGGTGGCCAGAAAGACGGCTCCTTATATCTCAGGTGTGGACAAAGTACGCGTCTCATGTAGAGTTCAGGGAAACACAGGAGTGCCTCCCAGAGAGAGGAAACGGCGCTGATTGTCCCTCACATGTGCCTTCGCCATATCCCCTTTTGAAGCTGCTCCAGCACAGGCATGTGTGGGCGCAGAGTGTTTCAAAGTGTAGGTTTTAATATTATTCAGATAGTATGGCCAGTAGGTCAGGAGGCAACTGCTATTGAAGAGATGGCTACTCACAGTTCCCAAGAGTAGGGGGCACATTGGTTTGCAGGGCCCCGTGGGGAACCACCCGAGTCTGTCGGGAGGCCAGAGTGGGAGAAAAGCAGGGAAGGGAGCCTTTACTATGGTCTTCGTGGGAAGAAATGGACAGGTAAGCAGGCTTTGAATCTGCTAGTTTGAATCTTTTCAGCAGGCTGTGGGGCGTAGGGGCTGTTTCCAGCTGTCTGATACCTGGCCCTGTGGAGATTAGGACAGGGAATATTGACCTAGAGTCTAAGAGCCCTGCAAGAGCCTGATAAAGAAGGGGGCTGGGGCATGCACTTCGGGTGGCTGGTGTGCATGTGAAAGCTGTGCTGCGGAGAAGTCAGGGCTATCACTAGGGACCAGCCAGCCCTGGGTGTGGCAGCCTCTCCTAGGTCAGCAAGGCCCAAAGACAGAAAAGCAGCATGAAATACAAAAACAATGAAAAACATGATTAATACACAGGGATTCTGTGTTCTGATTCAAATCCAAGCGAGACTCCTTTCCTCTTTAAGAAAACTGATGCTTGAAGGGATATGTAGTCCAGTAGCAGAAGCACAGAAGTATAGTGATCAAGTGTGTGCATACTGTGAGCAGTGGGCTCAGCGTGGCACGGGAGCATCTGAGATAGTTTTGTAAAATGGTGGGTCACAGAAAGTTTCCTGTGATGTTTGAATTGAGTGTAGAAAGACTCACAGAAGTCAGCAGGACGAAAACGAATAAAAGCATTTCAAGCATTCCCACAGGTATGAATATCAGGAGGCATGGAACATGGAAACGGCAGGAGGTAGTTTGACATGGCTGGAGAGAGGGGTGCAAGGGGGTCTGGGGAGTGGGACCCAGCAGCAGAGTTTGCAGCTGGGGGCGAGACAAGAGAAGTTGGCTTTGTGGGTCAAACTGAGGAGTTCAGTTGTGTGATGAAAACCATAGGAAACTGCTGAGGACTGACTATAAGAGAGAGCTGCATTTTGGACAAACTAGTGGGTGGCTGGGAGTGTGTGTCTGTTGTGGGGGGGGGCGGTTCTATGCAAACCGAGACAGGAGACTATCATTGTTACCCAGGAGAAGAGTAAGGAGAGCCTGAACTAACGCAATTTCAGTGCTAGAGGAGAATGGGAACAGCCACAAGAGACATTTATGAGACCTAAATTGAGGTCTCATAAATTGAGGTCACAAAATAAACAATTTGGAAACATCTAGAAAAGTAACCGAGTTTTAGAATTCATTTGAGTATCTGGCATTGGAGCAAAAAGCTGGCAGGAAGGAGCACTAGATGCGGGTTTCTGGGTTGGGTTCCAGCTCCATTTTTGCCAGCCATGCGATTTTTAGAACGTCGTATACCACTCATGAGCACAACTTTCGTATCTATGGAAGAAGGTGTTGGATTAGATGACTTCCAAGTCTTTCCCATTCTAAGTCCCATCATGGGTAGACATTGCATGCGCATGTCCCCAAACCTCTGCAATACACCTACGTGATTTTCATTCCATTTATTTGAGCAAATAGGGCAATGCTCTAGCAATCATGATTAAATTTCAGTCTTGTACTATGTAATGTGACCTTAGGTATACAGCTTAGTCATTCTGGTAATTTGTGGATAAAAGATTATCCTTTGAGTTCTTTACCGTAGAGCTCACTCTAAATGTAGTTAGCTATTAGCTCAAGCTCTGAATTGGTTTTATTATGATTAATGTACATCTACCAAAATTAGCTTTTTGTTCCCAATGTACAATTAACTGTGTTCTATGGAGTTTCTACAGCTAAGGCAAAGGGAGCTTCAAATTCCTACTAATAGTCATTTGGGATCAGCCCATATCCACCCAACACTTCCCGTGATTATAAGAGCTTGGGGAAGTGGAATTTAAGCTGGAGCACCGGCAGTTGTAAGGTGGAAGGTGGATATTTGCTGTCAGTTAATCATGTTGCTAAAATTTTTGAGCTCTTCCAATGAGGTATGCTTACACCCTGGGAGAATCTGGTTTAACTAGGATTTCCTTTTGCTACCCGAGCTTGAAGACTCAATAAAAAAAGATCTTGAACTTCCTCCTGCACTCTGTTGCCCTGAGCCCCAGAGAATGGGCCTGTGGTAAGTCATTGTCCCACCACTACGACAGTGGCGATGTGGCTTCCCCGAGTTAAAATCAAAGACTCCGATTTTGGTGCACTTAGAGTTGGTACTTTAGTCCCAAAGACTATTCTTTCTAGCTTCCCTTCATCTTGTAGTTTGAAGCCCTGGGGAGAAAGTGTCGTGAGATAAGAAAAATGCATCCTTCTAGTCCTCTTCTGATGCTATCTAGAAGGGAGGGACGGCAAAGGATTCAGAGAGACACTGGAGAAGTGAACCATCCGGGGACAGGGTGCCCAGTGGAGGCCTGGGTCACTTGGTACTGCCTGCACTGTTCCTTAGGTAGTGATGCCCTCGGTTAGCCTCATCACCACCCTGGCCATTTTTTATTTTTTTGAATAGGCTGTAATTTGTTGGGCAGTTAACACTGTGACAATAATTCAGTAGACCTATTGCCAAATGCAGGCATGTCTGGGAAGGGTCCCATTGGAACAGGAAGGGTGAAGGGAGAAGAAAGAGGAAGACTTCTTACCCCAGTCTTTACTAGAAGACTCCAAACTCCTTGTATAGATTCATTATGAAATAGATGCTTATTGCAAAAGTCTCAATACATATACTACATGATTAGGGAATGTAATTCCTTCCATGGGAATTTTTATGTGTGTTTTATAATCAATTCTTCCTGCATACACATATAAAAAGCAAAAGCCTATCTTTGTGCTGGTAAATTTAAAGACCAATTGATTATGTAACAGAATTCCTTCAAGTAAGTGCCTCACAAGAAAATTTATAACCTAAGATCTTCAAGTGCATGTGGTGTTCTGCATGTCGAACCAATAAACTCATTGAAATAACACTGGGTAAACCCAAACACAACACAATGAACGTTCTCACACAGCCCACAGTGACCAACCGAGTTTAAAATAATATCTTTGTTATGTGCTAAAGGTTAAAAATTCAGCAAATTCTTTATATTTTTTCCACTTGAGATCATGTGTGGTTTTCTACTTTCTTGAGAACTACACTTTTGTGGCTTTCTGACCAAAGGCAGGTTATTTTTGCAAAGAGATATCTTTTGTAGAGGTTCCTGTTCTACTTAATCAAGATTTCAAGAAAAAAAAGAAGCACAAAAATATTTACTAGTTTGTCAGGAAAACAAAACAATTCTTAGGTTCTCTTCTAGTGTAGACTTTGGGAAGGAAGGTGTATGTATATGTGTAGGTTAGCTGGAACAGTGTGTGTGTGTGTGTGTGTGTGTGTGTGTGTGTGAGGGAGGGAGAAAATGAGGTGGAAGGAGGAAATAAAGGAATTTGGCTGCAAAACTGGGTAAGAGTTTAAAACATTTGGCTTCCAGTTGTGAAAGATGAGCAACACTGGGGAAATGGCGGGGCTAACAAGGGACCACTTGAGGAAACCTTAATCTCAGCTGGCAGGCTGTTGAGGAAGGTCAGCTCGGTGCACGCGTTCTCAGCTGGGGTTGGGCTCCCTTTGCCAGGACAATTGTCTTCTGCATTTCAGCTTCTGAACGGAATTGAAGGTGCCTTCACACAGCCAGCTCAGTCTCTCCCCTCAAAAGGGGTGGTCACCACTGTCAAGCCATGTCAACGTTACGTGTCATTTCCACCGAGCAAGGGGCACAGAAGAAACTGTTTCTTACTGAGGTGTCGGTGTGTGCTTAGTGTGTGCATGAGATCGCTTTCCTCTCCCTCACCCACCGCAGCCCATGTTGGAAAATGGGACAAAACTCCTCCTGAAGGCCAGGAGGATAAGTGAATATGAAAATAAGGTGCACACATTAAAAATGAGACACTTGAAAATGAGGGATTGCTGAATAATTTTAAATTATTAACGATAAATTAGTAGAAAACAAGATTCGAGAGCACTGTTTTAAGAAACTTTAGAGATTATATTTCAATGTCTTCTAAATTTTATAAACATCAGTACTTGATGCAGGGCTATTTATAATGAATATAATTTATAATTAACTCACTGCCTATTTGTATTCCATGGTAACTTTGTAATATAATAAATGTTCAGCATAGGTTACGTTTACAGCAGCAAATGAATTAAAGGACTGAAAAAATTAAATGAGTAGTTAAGGAAACCTACTTCTCTGACTATCTAGATTTGTATTTAATAAATTTTAAAGGAATCTGTATCAGTATCATAATTGTTAAACTATGTAATAATATATACTACAGAAATCCTTATGCTTTCTTCTTAGTGTACACTTTGAAAAGGGAGGCATGCATGTAAGGTTAGCACATGGTACATACATACATAATGTGTAAAATATATATATAAAAACTTTGAAATAATTTTCCATTTCCAATCAAATATATGACAGTACGGAGAAGATCTTCACAACATCAATTCATTTCATCTTATCAGTTATAAAAAGTGAATAAAACTCAAATAACATTGGCCTGTTAAGAATGTTCATGTCTCTCTGAAAGGAGAAATAATTCCAAAGAATGCAACTACTTTCCTTGACACATAGACCTGGTCATAGAAAAAAAAATAGTTTTATTCTTGACTTGGAAGTTATCAGTCAATTGATCGCTCTTTGTAATACCCAGATGCTACCAAAATTTATCTTTGACAAGAAAAAGTGAAAAGGTATTTACTAAACTTAAAAGCTTGGCCTATAATTCTCATTTTATTGAAAATTTAAAAACCACGCTTCTCAGAGCTTCATAAACTGTGTTCCTGAAAAGAAAAATGTGCTGAACTATTTCAGCACCAATTACATTTACTTTGAGGCATAACCATAAATTAGAAGGCTGGTTTTCTTGTGTTTCTGGTAAACTTGTCCTGAAGACAGCTTCAAAGAAGTCCAAAAATATTTTGAGCAGTGGAAATATCCTTGGAACTAGCTCACAGGCCCCCAAGTCAGGAATGAAGAGAGTACCTGTGTGATAAGGTTGTTGGAGGCCATATGATTGTGTCATGCCTGGAACTCAGGAAGAATGATATAAATGTCAGCTCTTGAAATTATTATTGTTACTGTTATTAAAACAACAAAATTTAGATACGCAGATTCTGGTGTATTTGTTAAAATAAACAACTAGTTGCATCATTTCAGCTGAACACAATTTAACCGTACTTCAAATGGGGCTGGGCCAGAAGTGGGGGACACCAGCAGCCTGTGTTGTTCGGTTACTTTGCAGATAAGGAGTCCTCTATCTTTCTCTGACCTCTTTTAGCCACTGGGATTTCAACAGCCAGTTCAGCCAATTCTATTCAATTTGGAATTACAAATATTTATGAAATCTCTCTTAACTGTCAGATACTGATATGGGGCCTGGGGTAGAAAGTGAAGATTTCCTACCATGGAAGAGCTCACAGTCTAGTGAGGAGGATAAATCCTGAAGGAAAGAGAGTCCATCATCACGCCTGGAGTGTTATCCCATCTCACTTTAAGAAAGATGATTTCACGGACATAGGTTGGTCCCTTTGCATACTCTCAGAGTAAATTTCAGCTTCTCCAGCCCCAGATTTAAGCACTGAGAACTGAGGGGTAGTAGATGAGGGTATGAGGAAGGACTCCTGCTTATGAAGCATCTTTTAAACTATCCCCCTACTAATGCTAACACCCTGTTAAGAGTCTTTTAGCATTATCACCAGATAATCTCCTGAAATCAAATGACTAATATCCTACCTACCAGTTTCAAATAAGGCCTATCCATCGGGCTTAGCCAATGGAACAAAAAATACTAACTGGAAGGGGCAGGAGGAAATGCCAGGGATTTCAAGAATGGGCCTGTTTCCTACCATGTAACCTATGAAAAACACAATTAATTTTAAATTATGAAAGATTCTACCTTATAGCCTGGGAAATGTCTCCTTTCCCGTGGACAATGGATTTCACAGGTGAAATTGAGCATGTGGTTGGTATCTATAATGACTGAATAAAAACATGGATTGAACCTGACAGATCTGGGAATAAGCGTTCTAGTAGGTTTGAATTCATGAGCAGATTTAACAAATCAAATTTTACTAAGATTCCACAAAAAGGGCAACAGAACTAGATAATCAGCTTGCTTTCTTTGACATGTAGAATATCAGCTGGGCTCTAATGCCAGTCTGATGCATCTCTCTACTACGAGATTCTATGAAGGAAAACACTACAACAGGAGCGAGGCAGTTGAATCTCAAAGAAAGAAGTTCTCAAAGAAAGAAGTTTGCATTCTCACGATGAATTCAGTTTACCAGGAATATCCGCTTGTGCAGTGTTTACAAGTAAAAGTACCAGTTAGCATTGTTCTAAATTTATATAAATAACCAAACAACTCCAAAAAATGACTTCAGAAAATTGCTCATAGAGAGCTCACTGCTGTTTTTCATTTCTATCTTATGTCATGTGACTTGGACTAATTGGAAACATAATTAAACTTAAAGCTAAAATGACTTAAATGTATGAATTTAATAGAAGAAATATAAAGTGCTTTACCATGGTAGGTAGATATTAAGTATCAGTTATAAAAGCATAAATATTCTGCATGTCTTTAATTCAAAATGATAGCTTTATTGGGTTAATTACTTGGTTATCATTCCTATGCTTTTGACAGTTATATGTTTTCAAAATGAAAAACAATCAAATAGTGCTGATTAATAAAATTTAACTATGACAGATTATAGACCAGTTCTGTGTTTCTGAACTTCTTTAAATACATCCAAGTGGGAATGGTTCCATTATCGAAAAATAGATTTATTTCACTACAAAGGTTATATTTGATTCCAATCTTCTAACTCATTTGTGATTGTTACATTTTGTTGCTTATCAGAAGTCCTTTACTTTGAGGAAAATGAGTAAGAAGGTAAAAGATTGAAGGTCTGATTGAAGATCTCGTTTAATTGTATGTAAATAATTCTAATCACACAAACTCTGCCATCATATGTTGAGCATATCGAGTAAAATATTTATTTTAAATCTATGCTAAGAATTGTTTGAATCAGAGCCACCACTTAAAAAAAATCACTCAGACTACTCTCATCAATAGTTTCAATAATTGCCCCATAACAAAAACACTAGTAAAAAAAATCCTGGGAATCCTGGAGAAAAAGAAAGAACTTGATTAAAATGCAGAAAAGTCATTGGATCATTATATTTTAAATGAATTTTAAAAGTAGGTTGCAGAGCAAACTATAGTTTTGGAATTGATAAAAAATTTAAGACTATTATAACAGCTAAGACTTTTGTAACTATTGCTAAAGTACAAACATTTTCCTTTATTTAAAATACTTTGCTTGATGGGAAGCAGGATTATATGAAACCATTTTCAATGATGTAAAAACTGTTTTTAAATATTGAAACTGCATTTTAAATGCTTAAAACACATGCATGACACCAGGGCTGTACTTAATTTAACTAAGTGAAGTTTTTGATAGGTTTTTATTAATACCAGTTTTACTAATTATGTGTAAAATTCAATTTTGTTCCAGAGTAACATATGGAAAAGTAACCAAACTACATACATTAAATTAAAAAACAAATCTTTCTCTGGTTCCTTTGGTTCATGTAACATAAATTTGCTCGTGGATGAAATATTCATGTCGTTAAGCAACAGCAAGAAAAAACTGCTTTCATTTAAAAGTAAAATGGCTGTTCTAGATCAATAAAAAAAGTGTATTTACTCTATCAGGATGTCCATTAGAATTTAGTTTCCTATTTGGACGCCACACTAACTGGATGAGACACATCAGAGTGGCAGAGGGTAGCTTATTTTCAAGAGCTTATTTGAGTATATTGTCAAAATGTGCACACTTGGTACATTATAATAACTCACCTATAATGAGATTAGAAGCTAGAGCTACGTTATTTCTGATCAATCATTACTGGTAAATTGAGATGTATTAAACATTGTCAATGTCCCGTCCTTGGTGTTTTCCTTATTTTCTGCTGAGTAAGCGTTAGTAGACCCTTCTGTAAAGTCAGAGCCCATAGCTCCAGGGGAAGAGAGACAGAGAGAGAACAGGAAGATCGAGATTTTCCAGTGTTTCCACCATGATCTGTGGCCCAGTTACAGATCAGCTGGGCCATGCAGTTCAGAAAGTAAAGAGAGTTAATATTAATGTTGGCTTAAGACTCAGCTTTTTGGGGGAAGAAAGACTATAAAACTGCACATAAATAGCTCTAGCCTTCTATGAAGGGAGTCAGGAAACTTTCTTTACCTAGGAGTCTGACTAGCCAGCTCTCAGATTGTGGTGAAATCTATTTGCCAAATGTGTACAGCTGGAACTTGCCATCATCAATCTGCTTGAAGAAAAAATGAAATGCTTGTTCTTTTGTGGGGAAGGAAGGAAGATTAGGAGATAACATTTTGACTCAAATAAATGTTGATAACCTACTACAAACAAAAAAAGATAGTAGTCTGGCCTTTCACCCACGAGTCCTCACACACAGCATCTTTCTCATCAAAGCTTAATTACCGCAGGGCCCCAGTGGCTTGGGGCTGTGACTTAGTGTTCCCTTTCAGGAGCAAAGGGAAGCTATATCTTAAGATAAGAGACCCAGTAAGATACATGCTTGTTTATTTGAATATGAGTAAATACAAATTCTTCTTTCAGGTTATGAGTGTACACGTGAAGGCAGAAATGGTTAGGTAATTCTAGGTGCAACCAAAAGAGGGCACCATCTACCCTTAATGTCTGCACAGACTTCTGGTTGTAAAAACAAACAAACAAAAACCCCAAACCCCAAACCCCTCAGCCCATGAATGAGGGGCACCCCATGGGCCCCGGCATTTTGTGCTCGATAAGGAGACCAAATTCTGGAGTTACTTATTATAAGGAAGAACATCAGCTTAGTTATTTCCTTCAGGACCGATTTCTACATTTTGCACTTCTACTCCCCAAAATGGTAACCATTAGAAGCAAGTCTTAAACATTCACTGTGATATTTCCAGACACCGTGAGTTTAATCTTGTGTAGGGCACTGCGAAAATTTCCCCTTCGGCCAGTGTACAGACTGTCATCAAATAGTACGAGATGACAATTCCCTAATAGTGTTTTAACTCCAGGAAGTTATCTATAACGACAGATAGTGAACAGTGGCAGTAAGATTTCCTGCGCGCACGGAGGATGCAGTTAAATGCGTCTGTGGTATGTGGGAAATGGTCTGAAGCAGCATTTCATGCCAAATTTTAGTAACAAGCCTAACAAACGTTCGTTCTTTCATGTGGGAGGAAGAGCATCCTGACGCTATTCATAAATTTATTTTCTGTATTCTTAAACATGTTGCCAAGTGATTGTATGATTCTAATAGGTGTTTGGGGAGGATCGCACACTTCTCTTGTATAGAGTTAGTTTCTTTAGGGTGAGTGTGAAGAATAGTTCTGGGTTCGTAAGTGAAATTGCTGCACTGCTCTCAGAAATTCACTCGACCGGAGAACACACGATTCTTGAAACACTGAGCTTAGCACTTAAAGCAGAGAGATTTGGGGATGAGCATGACACTCTGTAGTACAGCTGTTTAGGAGGAGAAAATGTGAATTCTTAGAGAATAGTCACTTAGGAAAAGAGATTTCTATCATTGTAAAAAACCCCACTGCCACAGTCAATGAGTGTGATTGAAGGGAAACCTGGTGGGGAAACGGATAATTTTATAGTGCTTTCAGGTAAGGAAAAGCAGTTAAACTAATTTTATGGTAGATGAGGCGGGGATTGCCAACCACTATTACCAAAATTCCAGCAGGATGGTCCATCTTTTTGAATGCATATTAAACACGTAAAAAAAAATTTTTTTTTCTTCCTCTGTCTTCAGAAAAAGAATCACTATTTAGCGGAAGGCGTTGTGCAAGCCTTTTCATGTTTCTTCCCTCCGGAAAAAACTAAACAGAAAAGAACGAGTTCACAAACATCCCGACCAGCTCCTCCTGCCAAGGTAACATTAGAGAAGCCGAAACTAAGATTGCGTGGGTTTGGGGTGGGCGCAAACTAAAACCTAAACATGTCACCTTGAAGTCGCCGGTGCCCGTTGTCCCGAGTGGCCTCGACCCTGGTCTGTCTGCCGGAAGGCACCGAGCCCCAGGTTCTCCTTGGGAGGAGGGGGGCAGAGTAGTTGCCCTGGTCCCTCCCGAGTCACCTTATCCACCCAAACACCTGTTACCCTCCGGGGCTGGGTTTTCCAGAGACAAAAGTATGAAACGAACCGCTGCCTAGTCTCCACGGTTGGGGCTTTCTTTAGAGGTTGTGTTGGGGGGAAGAAAGGGTGTGAGGATCTCCGAGGGATGACAGAAAGCTTCAGGTCTCCTCTTGGGTTTCGGCGCCACTGTTTACCAGCCCGCCGCCTTCAGCCCACTTCCCCTTTCCTCCCGGGAGGAGGCGATGGTTAAAGATTACACCGCGGCGGTCGGCACTTCAAAGGGCGGCTCGGGCAGCCAGAGGTAAAGATAACATTCTGGCAGCTCTAATCGGGGTTTGTGGTTGCCACATTTTAATCACTTCATTAAAAAAAAAAAAGAATGAAAGGAAGAAAAAAAAAGTTACATTACGCGACGGTGCAAGGGATGCAGAGTAAGTTCCTTTGGAAAAACTTTTTCCAGCCTATCTCTTCGTGGAACGCGCCAGGACACCGAGGGGACGTGAGACGGGGCGGGGAGCGGGCAGCCGGACCGGGGGTTCAGGCTCAGGGGCACAAATGCCCACACTGCAGGCAAATGCCCACACCCGGAGGAATTCGCTCTACGATCTGCCTAGAACCTGACCAGGAGCTGGGGCGCACCAGCGCTTTCCCGGGGCTGCACTTGAAGCCTTTTCTCTGCAGGCCCAGAAAGTGCGGTTGTGCTACCAGCTGACACACGTGCATTTCTCTGGGGCCCAAACGCGGCCAAGATGACCTTTGCAAACTCGCCCGCCCCTTTCGGAGCAGGCGGGACCGTGGAGCCCCCAGCCGGGTCTTGGACTAGCAGCGTCCCTTCCCCCCTTGTCCCCGTTTCGGAGGAGAGTGGGGGCGCACTTACAGGTAGGACGTGAAGACGCTGAGGTTGGAGGGCAGCTCTGAGAGCCCCAGGTCGGAGCAATCCACCCTGAGCAGCATCCTGCCGTCGGGCTCGCACTGACAGCCCGGGGGGCAGCCCCGCAGCAGCGCGCCGGGTCTCGGCGAGCCGCCCCCAGCCGCCAGCTGCAGCAGGACGGGCAAGGACAGGAGCGCGCGGACCGAGGAGGTGTCCATGGTGCCCGAGCAGGGGGTCTCGAGGAGGACGTGGTGGTCGCAGTGTCCGGGTAGCGTCAGGGTTGCTGGGGACTGTTCTGTACCAGAAGCGACTCCCGTGGGCTTCTGCCGCTCAGCGGGCGTCTGCAGTGTGGGTCGCCGCGTTCCTGTCCCCCCGCGGGGCACCGAGGAGAAGCGCCGCTGGGCCGGACAGTGCCTGCTGCTGCCAAGCGGACCTCCGGAGCGGCCCTGGCTGCAGCCGCTGCAGGGGCGGTGAGCGTTGCTGCTGCAGGCCGCCTGCTCTGTGTGGAGCAGCATCTCCGCTCGCACGCTCGTTTTTTAAAGCGCTCCAGCCCGAATTGCGCGCCCAGTGACGTCAGCGCAGCCCTGATTCCCAAGCACCCTCCGCCGGCCCCACTTTCCCTCCTCCCGCCCCCTCCCTCTTTTGCAGAGTCTGGGCTGGGAGGCTGCTGGTGGCGCGAGCAGCAGGCAAGTTCTCAGCGCTCCGGTTTGCCTGGGAGGGGGGGGGGATTCCGGGGCGTAGCACAGCGGGAGTTGCAGGGGACCCCCACCCTCACTCCATCCCGCGTCCCGGCTACCCAGATCCGAGAGCTGAAAGAGACCTGTTTCAGACGGGCACAGATGGACACGAGGGGACCAAAGGATGCGGTGCTTCCTCTAAGACTACTTGAAATAATAGATGAAATACATGAAGTGCTTTAAAGAAAAAAACAAAAAACAGTATAAAATCCAATCCAGAAGTAGGAAGGCGTCCCCAGGCGGACGGTGGGTGTTCGTTTTCATGGTTACTTCACGCCCCACCGTCTGGTTTGCTTTTGCCCTGAGATCAAAATGCTGGGGTAATGGCTACATCCACGCAGCTCGTGAGCAGTGATCTCTCCAACACTGCCTTCCTCACTCATCGGTGAGGAGCTGGTGAGAAGTAGAAGTGACTCTGTTTCCAGCGTTTTAGGATCGTTTGGAAGTCGCCTCTAGTTAAATGATGCGGGAAAGATAGACGGCTGTTTGCTGTTTTGTGTGAGGCCCTTTCACTCTGTGTCTCAAGATTCTCCAAGTAAGTGCAGTCCCCCCACGTGGGAGGCGCTGGGCTGTAGGAATCATTGCCCAGGGCCACCGCAAACTGCATGATCTTACACACTTCAGTGTCCTGCACCGAATCTGCAGGAGAAAGGAGGAAAGGGACTCGGCGCTTCCTTGGAGAGAAGGCCTCAGTGAGGAACAAGTCTGTGTCTTGCGACCTGAGTGATAGGCTGAAAGAGGTGATGGCCCAAGCCTGCCACATCAACTCACAAAAATGCGCGATTTTCACTCCGGGGCACAATGCCTCCTTGCTTCATGAAAGCAGAGAATCCTTTTGGCTTTCAAGGTCTCTCTTAATCTTCTTCCAATCAGCCTGTTCTGATGACTTTCCCATATGAACTTCTGGACTTTATAGTTGGGAGGAGTTTTCCCCCTTCTGTGTGAGGTGTATTTACCCTCCATCGTGTAAGAAGTGGTCCTCAAACCTGGCTGATCACGTGTGCAACTTATAAAAAATGTATAGGTTCCTGGACCTCAATTAGTATTCTGAACAGGATCTTTTCTTGGGTGAATCCCATAATTAGTAGGCAAGTCTGTGATTCTCTTGACTAGAGGGAGGAGAGTAGCTAAGATTTACAGACTCCAGCCTCTTTATTTTGCAAAGAAAGGAACTCTGGCCCAGAGATTTTGGAAAATTTGACAATAGCTGCCGAAAACTGTGAGTTGACCCTGGTTTCTGGATATCACCGCAGTGCCCAGTGCTAGCCTGTTCCTTCTCTTGTCCCTCGGCACACCACATCCACTATCATTCTTTGGCTTATTCTCTCGCTAGTCTTACTTCTCCCAGCCATTCCGTGCACACTCATAGAATGAATCTCACTGAAGGTTACGTTATAAACACCACATAGTTTAGCTCTAAAGTTTTCTTGATTGCATGTTTGTTTTCTTTTGCCAACTTTATTGACGATTTTCGTGGCAGGGACTAGGCCAGTTAGATATCTTTACCAGTAGGACTCATACTATGAGCTCATGGTAGTGGGAAATTAACAAATATTTGTCAACTGATTTATCAATCCAGGCATCCAGATATGATTGTTTCTACCATCTAAGGACATTTGACAACCCTTTCTTTGACTTAAGGTTGCTAAGAAGGGTGTAGCGCTTTGGTTGGGGAATAAATCAGGTAGAACTAGCCTTGAATCCAGGTTCTGCCAGTTTTGGGCTGTTTGATCAGAGGCACAGAATGAGTCTAAGTCTCAGTTATCTTCCTTGTAAAAGGGGGATATTAGTCACCGACATAGTTCTAAATTTTAAAATGTCTGGAACTTGGACTATAGCCGAGTAGATTTTCAACCTATGGTGGTGCCTTTCTTTTCAGGAATTGAAGCTTGTTACTAAGTTCATGTAGAGCAGAGTGGTTTCTGATTCTCTCAAACAAGGGAAGCCAGGTAAAATGAACATCTGTTACTTTTTTTTTTTTTTTCATGCCCAGCATTTCTCCTCTCTCCTTTTGGTAAAAGCACTCTACACTTTTCCTTGGGGAAATTACCTCCCAAACCTTAGGTGATTCTGGTAGGGCTCTATCACTCCCATGGCCCAGCCTCCCTACCCCTGCGTAGGTACCTACACAATCTAGGCAGAGCAATCTGAATCTGTTTGGGGGTTTGTCATGCACCCTTGGATGAGAGGGCCTTCTCCTCTGGCTTCATGAGCTCTAAGGAGGAGGAAATTTGGGGCTCAGAGGGCTTGCCATTCTGCTTTGTAGAGAAAATTCACCAGAAAATGAACTTTCACCAGAACGAGTGGAACAAAATCCTAAGGTCATCTTTTAAACACATGGAGCTAAAGCCATTTCTACTCGATTACCTCCTGATTGGACGAACCAATCAGTTTTATTTTATTGCTTGAGGTAGTGACTGAGGATTTAACTGTGACCACTTGTAGTTAAGAATGCTCAGTAAAAACCTGAAAGCACAGGAAGCATGAATGTTAGGAGTGACCTGATGAACACCCAAGGTCTTATAAGACATAGAAAATCACATGAGTTGAAAATAAGAATGTTTCAGCTAGTGGTGATTTTATTGCTTGAATGCATGATGTCAATCTCTTTATCTTAGCTGATAGAAATGAAAACACAGCAACCTGATTCCTTGCACACCCTCCCCCCCCAAAAAAAGTTCTAGTAAGGCCACTGAGTAGTGATCTCTCTGTTTTATGGCAGATGCCATTTAATTGAAAAAGATCAGCTTCTCAAATTACATAATAGTGACCTGCAGCCTTGGTTCAGCCCTTCACACATTCACATGCTCTCATTGCATCCTCATAACAATCTTAAGAAATAGGTATTATTCTTGCCCCTAAGTTTAAGGACAAAAATGCACGTGGTTATCCTAACTGTGATGAGCAAGTCGGTGATGGAACCAATATTCTAACATGAGTCTTTTGACTTTAAGTTCTGTACCCTTTTCCAAATCTCTTGGGATTGTAGCCACATATAGACTTAACTGAAGAGGATCTTGGGTTTACTATTATTTTATTGAGAACATCACATATTTTTTTTGTAAAGAAAAGTGTAGTATTTTTGGACTGCAGTGGAACCATTTGGGGGAAAGGATGCCAAGTTTTTAAAATGTGAACAAGAGGGACAAGTATACATATACTGCATGTTTTTCTCCCTTAATTATAATATTTCTAGTTTATCTTAGCAACCAGTTACTCACCATATGTACAGAGATTTCAGAGGAAAACAAACCCTTTACATGCGATCGTAGGTTAACAGGCTAAAGTAGGTTCATATCCTATTTTGTCTGGTTGAGATATTCATAGTTATGATTTTGGACAGTATCTCAGTGTTAATGAGCTGCTGTGTAATGGAATATCTCATGCCAGGATTTAAATCACTTTTTACTTCTTAGACTCTTAGTTTGCAAGTTCCTAAAATCGATTCTGGTAAAGGGCAGTCTGGTACGTGTCTACTTTCTGGGCTTGCTAAACGGATGATTTCCTAATTCTTTAATCTTTGATAGAAGTCCAAATCCAAAAACATTCATGCGCACCACAAGAATTACGAATAAGCTTGAAGCATGCCAGGATAATTTTAGTTCACAGGTAAGTCAATATTTCTTTTACAAGTATAGTGAAATAGTGTTTACACAACTGGTGGGCTATTATGGACTTATTTAACTTGTTTAAAAGAGTGTAGAGCCCATTGTTTGCCCTGCTCATTTTTACATTCATGATATAATCAGACTTATACTGAATTTCTTAACTTCCTTTGACCAGCAAAATCTAATTAATTGAGAAGGGAGGAGGATTTAAGAATAAAGATCTATTTTCTTTCAGAATTATTTATTTTGCAAGAAGGCATTAGTTCAGCTAATTCGTTACTTTAAAATAGCCTATTATATAAAATCAATTGGATCTGTCTTTGATATTATGAAACATAAAGGAAAACTTTAAGTATATCCATATGTTCAAAACATGCTAAAAGAAAGGATAGTAGTATATGATATTATCAATTCTCTAGCTCATTTTGGTCCCCTTGTCTTATTTCATGTATGATAATGAACATGGTTCTCCTGGCATGCAGCTTGCTTCCTGAGAACATGTGTCCAATCAAACTCACATATAAACCATGGGTAAATTTTCTTTTAAAACTAGGAATAAAATTAATGAGAAAGATAAAACAAAATACGTGAAATGAAATGATGCTTCTGCTTATTCACATGCTTTGTTTAATCTGCCAAATATTGCCTTAGTATCCAGGCAGACTCTCCCATTTGCTCAATGTGATGGGTCTTTTTGTGGTCCCTGTAGAAAGACGCTTTTAGAATTTTTAACCGTCCACCATGTCCACAGGCTCATATTGAAATGTCAGGGCTTAGAGCAGGGCCGTTGCTCCCAGATGGCGAGGGGCTGACAGGCCCCTGTCCGCAGAGCTGCTTCCAGCAGGCCCGTCTCTAGTGTATGAGCACCCACGGTCCCTCACCTGCAATCCAGAAATCCTAAGAACTCTGAGAAGGGAAAGGTTTTTTTAAAAATTTTTTATTTAGGGAAAGGTTTTATGAAACAAATTTGGTGGTGCAATCAGATCTGAATGGATATGTTTCTATTTATAGTCTTTGTCTTATTTCACGTGAATATTCACTCAATTTGCTGCAGAAGTGTTGATGTGTTTGATTGTAGGGTGCTCACCCCGGCTCCACTAGGAGTTTTGGATAATATATGGCATGGCATTCTCAATATGTTCTATTTTTTAAATTCTTCAAAATTTTGCAATCTGCAACATCTGTGACACTATGTTTTTAGCAAAGGGATTATGACTTGTTAAACATCAACAAACCTTGGAATATTTATCTCATAAACAACATTCAGAAGAAAAAGAAAGACAGAGAACAGGAGTGTTAGAACTTACTGGTTGAGGAAAAGGTGGAAGTACCATCAAGAGCAAAACCCACTGAGAGGAGGAAGGCAGTGGCCGGGCCCAGGTGTGTGAGCGGCCCTCATTGGGCATGTCCCCCTTTGCAGAGTACAGGGTACAACTTCCTGACTCTTATTCTGGCCACATATTTCTGACATGGCTAGTAGAAAATATTTTGTGTGTTAGGAATTGGCTCTTTCAAACACTAGATAACAAATAACAATTGAAAGCATTTTCAGAAAAGAAAAGCCAGAGGTATGGAGCAGAAGTAGTAAAAGTAAGGAGAAGGAATTGTACAGCTCACATAGAAGAACAAATTTATGGATTTTATTCCTTGGGTATACAGGATTTATAAAAGAAAATAAACAAATAAAGAACCCACTATTTCTCAAAATGCTTTTTTTGTAAGTCTGGTGTACTTTACTTGAGTGTGCGTCGTAGCATTTCACTGCAATTACAATCTCATAAAGCAGGGCAGAATATATTGCACAAACATTGCAGCTCAAGTCAATGAGTCATAATAAAACATTGTCCAGATTGCTGCAATTAAAATTTACAGAAACCTTTTGTTGAGTGTTGTTAGGTTTGTGAATTAATAAAGGGAGCCTGTTTGTTTTAATTTTTCTTTAACAAGGACTAACATTTTGATTTGGAGTTTCACAGATTTTTTTCTTTTGCATAGATTTTGGGTTGGTACTTGGCAGAAAGAAAACTCATTGCAGCTTCAAAAAATACATTCTAAGTACATTTTCTAAGAGACAATGCCCTTTATTTCCTTACCAACCTTCACTCTTCTTTTTTCACATTCTCTCTGTTTTTCCCATTTCCATTTTCTCTGTAAATTCCCACCACGGTTGCTGGGGGTGGGTGGAACAGCGTAAGGGTGGCTGGTTACGTATGAGAAGGGCAACATGGCATCGCTGTACAGTTTTGGGTTCTCACAGACCAGGGTTCAAATCTCTGCTCTGTCATTTACAAGCTGTGGAAGTTATAGAAACTTCATCTCCAAGGCCCAGTTTCTTTCTTTCCAAGGTGAGATCATTGTACCAAGTTTACCCAATTGTTAGAAAGAGAGCTAATTGTTCCAGGGTTTTTGCAGTAAGCACTTTTTTGTAGTAATAAGGGACTTTCCATTGTTTTTTAAAGACTTTTTCCTTAAAAAGCCTCTTCAACTCTATAGAGATAGGAGAGCTGGAACAGGCTACATTTCACTTGTTTTTTGGTTGCTAATGACATGGGTACTTTGAACATTTACTGTGGTTTCACATGAAAGTAGAATGTGTCATAAAATTTTGAGATCACCTTGGTTGGAAACATTTGCTAGTGAAACAGTCTGAGTTACAGTTAGCAGGCCTCAGTTTCCACTTTTAGTAAAGTCTCAATTCCCAAGTTTAATTAGCATATATTTATTCAAAGGCGTCTACTGCACACCCGATAGATACCACGCACTGGGAACGTGGTGAGGAATACCTATTGTTACCAGCCCCGCCCCAATGCTCAGCAGCTGCCATTCAAAAGACGACTCTGAGAAGGAACTTTATTGTAAGCCAGCAAAGACACTCTGGGATCGTTCCCAGAGTCGTGTGTCCCAAAGCAAAGCATCTGGTCTTTTGAGTATCTTGATTAGGGGAAATCGTGCATAAACATTGAGGTAGACTTGGTCATTGCACATACAGGTGGGGACATTCCAGCTCGTCAGGGGCAGTCAGAAAACACGGCTATACATACATCATATATTCAAAAATGGCAGAAAAATCTCTGCTCCTGGGAGGAGATTTTAGTATTATAATGAGGGAGTAATGTGGAAAGTTCTCGAGGAAGTCACGGGATAGCCCTTCAGACTGCTTCAGCTGGTCTCCGGGGCTTTCAGCCCTCAGGAGATGCCAGTAGGTTCACCCCTGGCTGTGCAAAGGATCCTGGGCTTGTTCCTGAAAGACAGTTCTGGCAACCCACATCAAGGGTTGTGTAGATACAGATGAACATCTGACTTAGTCTTGATCTTTCCGTGATACTTTCAGCAAAGTACAAGATAGTATTGCACAAACCTTACAAATTTTAGAGTGATCCAAGTGGGCTTACAGGTTAATCGAGACAAAGTCATAAACTCTAAACACAGGTTAACCTGTGCTACGCTACCTGCTAGTCTACATGGGTTAGGTCACAATATGGCACCTGCTTTCAAGTAATTCACTGTTGAGTTGAGAAAACAGACCTGGAAAACAGGTAAAACACAGAGATGAAGAAAATGCTATGAGGGTAAAAAGGAAGGAGCAACTCATTGCCTCAGAGAAAGGCTTCATAGAAAAAGTGGTGTTTGGAGCGAGTTCTTGCAGACTCGGCAGGAATTAAGGGGCGAGGACTGGAAGCACATCCCTAGGAGTTAGATGGGGATGCAATGCAATTTTTAGACTACGATAGCATGGCTCTAGCTTAGGATGAACATGTGTGGGCTGGGGAGACCAGCATAAGGTGGAGCTGGAGAGCTAACACTACGTCAGAGGGACTGCAAAAGTGGTGTCGTGTGCTATGTTATTGAGCTTGGGCTTGATCCTGGGTGCCACAGGGGGCCAGGGCCTCTATATGCAGGGGGATGACATTGCCATATTTTATCCTTCGGGGAAGAGAACTTTAGGGTCAGCATGGGTGCTGGTGGAGAAGGCAGAGATGAATGGTAAGAGCTGGAGTCACCACTAATTTGAGTGTGCAGATCTGAGCAAGCGGGGAAAAGAACTACAATCAGTAAGTAGCAGCAGACATGGGGGGAGAGAGGTTAGATTACTGAGATATTTCTGGGGGCCGGAATGGCGGGACTTGGTGACTGGGGTAGCTCCTGAGGACTGAGTGTCTATGGTGTCTCTATTGCTTCTGCCTTGGGATACGAGGTAGATGGTGATTATCTTTCTACAAAAATTGTTACCGTTTTAAGTCGTTATTTGTGCTAGGTGCTGTGCTGTGTGCTGAGTGACTTAAACACATTTTTAAAAAAATTATTCCTATCAACAACCTTAGGGTAAATATAAATATCTCCTTTTTACAAATAAGGAAATTAAAGCTCAGAAAAATTAAATAACATTTCCAAAGTCCACTTTTACACTTATCTGCAAAGCTGACATTGAATATGTGTTCTACTGGACTTGAAAGCCATGCTTAATTTTAAGCCCTGAGAAGGGAACAGGCTTTGAAAGGAAGATAATAAATTTAACATTGGACATGTTGAGTTTGCAGTTGAGAGGTTTCCAACATCATGAAGGGTGCCGACTCTAACATGTACCTTTGGAGCTTCAATCTTTCTTGATGTGGATTCTTAAGGCTTGAGCCCGGCATAAATTCTTGATCACAGGCTGGATGCAAAGACCTCTTTGTGTTGCTCTCTCCCAAAGTTAGAGCAAGGTGTGGGCTCTACAAAACCCAGCCTCACAAGCTGTGCCAGTGACCTAACCAATTGTGATAGTGAGTATTTTTGGGAAAACGATTTCTAAGGTTCTTTGTTCCCCTTGATCCTTTTGCAGTCACATTATGGCTGAAATATGATGCATTTTTGAAGACTCAAATGTCTCTTCCCACTTTTTTTTTTGATGGTACTGAGCTTCACATATTACCCTAGTAATTTATTTTTTTTATTTTTATTTTTATTTTTATTTTTTTTTAAATATATTTATTGATTATTCTATTACAGTTGTCCCATTTCCCCCCCCCCACTCCACTCCATCCTGCCCACCCCCCTCCCTCCCACATTCCCCCGCTATAGTTCATGTCCATAGGTCATACTTATAAGTTCTTTGGCTTCTACATTTCCTACACTATTTTTACCCTCCCCCTGTCTATTTTCCACCTATCATCTATGCTACTTATTCTTTGTACATTTCCCCCTCTCTCCCCCTCCCACTCCCTTAATGACAACCCTCATGTTCTAGTTATTTGCCTAGTTTGCTCTCGTTTTTGTTTTATGTGTGGCCGTTAATAACTGTGAGTTTGCTGTCATTTTTACTGTTCCAATTTTTGATCTTCTTTTTCTTAGGTAACTCCCTTTAACATTTCATATAATAAGGGCTTGGTGATGATGAGCTTCTTTAACTTGACCTCATCTGAGAAGCACTTTATCTTCCCTTCCATTCTAAGTGATAGCTTTGCTGGATACAGTAATCTTGGATGTAGGTCCTTGTGTTTAATCTTGGGTAATGTAATTATGATGTGCCTTGGTGTGTTCCTCCTTGGGTCCAGCTTCTTTGGGACTCTCTGAGCTTCCTGGACTTCCCGGAAGTCTATTTCCTTTGCCAGATTAGGGAAGTTCTCCTTCATTATTTGTTCAAATAAGTTTTCAATTTTTTGTTCTTCCTCTTCTCCTTCTGGCACCCCTATAATTCGGATGTGGGAACGTTTCAAGGCGTCCGGGAGGTTCCTAAGCCTCTCCTCATTTTTCTAAGTTCTTGTTTCTTCATTCTTTTCTGTTTGGATGTTTGTTTCTTCCTTCTGGTCCATACCATTGATTTGAGTCCCAGTTTCCTTCTCATCACTATTGGTTCCCTGTACATTTTCCTTTGTTTCTCTTAGCATAGGCTTCATTTTTTCATCTGTTTTTCGAATAGATTCAACCAAGTCTGTGAGCATATTGATAACCAGTGCTTTGAACTGTGCATCCGATAGGTTGGCTATCTCTTCCTCGCTTAGTTGTATTTTTTCTGGAGCTTTGAAGTGTTCTGTCATTTGGGCCATTTTTTTTTTTTTTTTTTTTTTTTTGGTCTTGGCGTGTCTGTTACTTTAAGGGGCGGAGCCTTAGGTGTTCACCAGGGCGGGGTAACGCTGGTCGCTGAGCTGTGATGCTGTACGAGGGGGAGGGGCCGAGTGGGAGCAATGGCGCCCGCCTCACTCTCCTCCGGATTTCAATCCTTCACTCCGCTACCCACAATCAAACTGGGCCACTTTGGTGCTGGTTCCCGAGTAAGTGGGCCTGTGCACACTCTAGGCCGCTGTGGGTCTCCAACAACCTCTTCTGTGAGGCTGAGAGTCTCTCCTGCTGCTGCCCCAACCCCCAGGGGCGCTTTCAATCAGAGGTTTGAGGCTTTATTTCCCGGAGCTGGAGCCCTGGGTTGCACGGTCTGTCTGCTTCGTTGCCTGCCGTTAGTCAGGTTTATCTGTGGGCGAATGTGGTGCCGCGCGGGGTGCTACCCGCTGCTCTGCCTGCCCCACTCTCCGCCACTCTGAGTCCGGCCCTCTCGGTTTATCTGCGCAGATGTGGGGCTGCAGGGTCTGCTAGTGCTCGGACTGCCTGCACCATTTGTCCCACACTCCGCCAGTCTCAGTCCCGCCACAGCCACGCGAGTCCTCTCCACTCCGGTGCCCGTCTCCGCCCCTCCTACCAGTCTGGATGAATGGCCATTTTCTATTTTCTTGGTGTTGGTCCCCCTTGCTGTTCGATTCTCTGTCAGTTCTGGTTGTGCGAGGAGGCGCAGTGTGTCTACCTACGCCGCCATCTTGGTTCTCCTTACCCTAGTAATTTAAAAAGTATTTCCTTTTATAAACGATTTTTTTCAACACTTTTTGTCTCATCAGCTCACAATACAGTTTCTGAAGGCATTCTATAAAAGTTTGTTTTATGAGTCAGCTATGAGAGGAATAGGAGCTAGTCGTGGACACGTTGGACAAGGAGCCAGCCCAGAAGAAAACAAAACGCACGCACACCACGTGAAGACGAGAGCTGTTCACATCTATTTCCTTTCCGTCTTTCTAGTGTGCACATATTTTTACTTAATTGTGGTAATTTTCCACCTAGGAAGAAACAATATCCCTCATCATTAAATATCTTTGTGAACACCAGGTTTAATGTCCTCGTGATCATTTATTTCCCTTATGCTACAGATGAGGAAATTGAGGCTTACAGAACTTGAAAAAGTTCCCTAAATATGGAGCAAATTTGACTCTATTGCTATGTGACCTCTCAGTTTGGCAAGGAAGATTGACAGTGTACATAAAAAACCATTGTAGAGTGTAGCATATGGGAATTTGTTTAGGAGAAGTTCAGAGGGCTGGAGGAGTTTGGAGGCAGGAGGGAATACATCTCACTGGTGGAATCACGGAAGGTTTTATGGAGCAGGTTGTATGGGAGATGGGTCTCAAAGGATGGATAGCAATTGGACATTGGAGAAAGACATTTAAGAGCAGGAACAGTATGAGCAAAGGGATGATGGCAGAAAAGCTGAGAACCTATTGGGGGAATTGCTATTAATTCAAGTAGGTTGACTTTTGGGCTTTTAGGAAGCTCTGGTAAGGGATAAAGCTATAAAACTGAAGATTAGGAGAAGAATTAAAGTTCAGATGCTTTGTAGATGGGTGAGTTGGAAAGGAACTGCGTCATAGGAAGCTCACTCTGGCACAGGGCAGAGGGCTGATTGGAGGGAAAGTGTGACGGAAGGTCTGATTCAGTGTGTACATATTGAGCCCTGTGATGTGGGGGATGTACCAGCTGGAACACAACAGGTAGTTTCTAATCTGACTGGTGGGGAGGAAAGTTATGCTAGAAATGAACAGATTTGGGGAAGAAGAGTCCAGATTTGAGTGCATTGAGAGTGAGTGGTCCAGGGCTCAGGTGGGTGTTCAGGCAGGTGCTTCAGAGAGGAGGCAGGGATAGATGTCCTTATGTTCAGAATTTGGCTGATGAGGTGGTCATGGTTGATACGGATATTGAGACGTGGTGAATATAAGTGGTGTGGGAATTGATGGAATCATGGAGAAAGAGACTGTAGATAAATATGTTGCATGTAGTGAGCACTAACTACTCATCAAGCACTGTTCTAAGCATTTCACAGGTATTATCTCATGTAATCCTGACAACAGTCCTATGCAATAGGTACTATTAACTCCCCTAGTTGATAGATACCCCATTTTATAAATGAAGAAAATTAGGTCCAAAGCCAGAGTTAGAAGGTGTAAGATTAGAGGTTTGACCTCAAGCAGGCTGGCTCAAAACCTATGCTGTTAGGCCCTACTTTGTGTCACTTTTCAGACGAGAGAGAAATCTGAGAAATCTCAACACGTAGAGGAGAAGTCAGGAGGAGGAGTTAGCAGAGACCAATAGGGACAGTTAGGAAGGGCATCGGAGGATAGGGAGTCAGTGTCAAATAGTATAGGCACTTCATGTCTGCGGGAAGTCCCTCACTGTGGGTAGGATGCAGGTGTCATTGGAACATCAAGGCTGCATCTACATGATTTGAAACAAGGTTTTGTTTAGTTACATAGTCAGGAAGAATATTCAGAAGGAATACAGTTATTAAGAAACTAGTACCTATTTGGTTGATAATAGTCTGTATCTATTGTACACTTAAATATTCTTAGTTTTTCAGCACCAAGACTAATTGCTAATAATAGAAATTTGATATAAGACCACCCTCTAATAATTTGGAATAGCTGGGGGAATAATTCATTTGAGGGAAAGAGCAGTCTGACTCCCATACTTTTTTCTGAAAAGATACGTTTACTAATTCAGAGTGTGAACAAACAAGAAAACTGCAACTGCAATTGGGTTTAACAAAATTGTATCAAATTAAGCACATGCCTTAACAGTCAATATTCAGAAAGAATAGTTAAAAATGTCTTACAATTATTATTTCAGTGGTTTCGAATAATTTGTAATTCCAAAACTACTTCCCTCAAGACTCTCCTCTTAATGCAATTTAATAAAAATTTATTGACCGCTATTTTAGTAAATCTATATGATAGGCGCAGAGAGTGCCATGAAAGAGAGATTTGTTTACTTGTTGAGTAAACATTTGGGAACTTACTCTGGGTTGGCACTGTGTTTGGCGCCGAGGATGTAATGGTGAGTGAAATGGAAATGGTCCCTGACCTCCTGGAGCTTCTGGTCTAGTGGGAGTGACAGACATTGATTAAAAACAGACACACACAATTTTTTTTAAAAACAAACTGTTCTGAGTGCCAGGAATGATCTTTTGGGCACGATTTACCAATGAGAGACTAAATTGGAAAAGGCCCGCAAAAATGAACTAGATTTCTTAGAATGGTTTTCATGCCATTAATTTGTTTAGCAATCCCTGTTTTCATAGATAAAGTAAACAGTATTTCAAACACTTACAACATGATTATCCTTCTAAATTAATGGGACTGCTGTTTTACTTATCATTTGCCTTTTTTCTTTAGTTCCCCCACCATGCCCTCTCTCTCATTTGCACGTGACACTGTCTAATTGTGGTGGTGCCTTGTTGATTGCAGGTTTATGCCAGCGGCAAGCAGAAAAAGAAAATAGAGCAACGAATTGTATTAACAAGAAAGGTTTCAACACCTCAACTTTGAGGATGACCTGAGCGTCCTACATGGCACGTGAGCAATCTCCATCATGTTGTTTGGGGGACGTACATAGCGGGGGAGCTTCCTTTAGATAATGATTGAGTGGAAATATTTTGAGAGCAAGGCCAATGTTTCCTACTCTGTTAAAAAAAAATCTTGAGTGATCGCTCCAGCGCCAAGTCACTGGACAGTGAAATTGTTAATCCTCGCTAGCGTTGACTTCTAATGTTGGTTTGTACCGTGGGTTTGTCTGTATATGAAACGTCAGAAGAGGTTGTGTTTTTCCATGAAATTGAAAACATTTGACAACTTGCTTTTTATTTCATTTCCAAATGCTTTTCAACTTTCACTTCGAGAGCCCGTGCTCATAGCCCAGGACAGAACATGTGGCAAAAATCTGGCAAGTCTTTTTCAGAGGAAAAGGTGTAGTAGTTACATAGAAAGGACCAGTGAATATCACAGACTTTCGAAATGGAGAAAAATTTAAATGGAGAGACCGTTGTGCAAAGAAAAATAACTTAGTTTATTCTGAAGTATAAATGGAAAACATATATAAAATAATTTCTAAAATTAATATTTTTCCTTAGAAACTGTTGAGATAGGCAAGATTTTTCACTAAAAACAATTTAAAACGTAAATTTTTTGTCTATTTTATATGATGTGGGTAAGACAAAAGAAACAAAAAATGTCAAAAAAAAAAGTCTATGGCAGACAAGTATTAAAAAGAAGAGTTCATTAGGTGGTAAATTAAAAATACTAAAAAAGCTCTAGCTGATGTGGCTCAGTGGACTGAGTGCTGGCCTGCAAACCAAAGCGTTGCCGGTTCGATTCCCAGTCAGGGCCAGATTCCTTGTAGGGGGCACTCGAGAGGCAACCACACACTGATGTTTCTCTTCCTCTCTTTCTCCCTTCTTTCCCCTCCCTAAAAGTAAATAAATAAAATCTTTAAAAAATAAAATAAAAATAGTAAAAGAAAACACTTATTCTCATAATAATATTTAGTATCTGGCTAGAACATAGTTTTTATGCCAACTTACTGACCAGAGCTATAGGATGGCTTTTTATAAGAATCAATTTCCTTAAAGTACTAGAGGATAGTAAAAACAAAAACCAAACACCAAAATCCAAAAAAAATGTGGTTAATAAAAAATTTGGATGGAATTTCGCATGTCCTGTAATTTATTTCACTGTTGGCTATTTCACCCAGGTTGTACATTCTAGGGTGAAGAAATCTATTGTTTTCATTTTGTTGAAAATTTTTCCTTCTATTGAAAAATTGTGAAAGCACGGAAGCTGTTCTCTGATTTCTAGTTTAAATTCTGATATATATATATGAACTATAATTCCAAAAAAGTACTGCTTTGCATAAAGCATATCACTCATGTCCCCAAAAAGAAGCAAGAATGGAACTCCCTGGAGGCAAAGAGCAGCATATGACTGTGGTTTAAACTTTAGTTTGATGTATAAACTAAACTTAGGCCCTACAAAAGGAATGAGTTTGCCTAGTGGGTTGTATATATCCATGTGTGTGTGTGTGTATACACATACACACAGAGAGAGTATTGGGTGCAAAGGGAGCAACTGTTATGTGTGTTATAATAGATTTGGTTTCATAAGCAAGTTTTTTAAAATTTAAAATTGATCTATTTAAGTGCCAAAAGCCTTAAGGCTTTAATTTATTTAGGAGGTTAATTAACATGTCTTCTTGGCCTAGGAAAACCACCCCTTCATTTTTTTCACTCACTCAGCAAATAGTTACTGAGTGCCTGCTGGGGCAAGATGCTGTTCTTGGTTCTGGAGACACAACAGGTAAAAAACAGCCAGAAATTCTTTCCCTTTATGTTCCTGGGAGAGTTTACATTCTAGAGAAGCAGACAATTAACAAATAGATAGCTAAAATACATAGAGTGTCATGTGATAATTTGCCAAAACAAAGCAGAAATGGGAAGGTCAGGAGTGTGGGGCAGGGAGGGCGACCGCAGTTTTGAGCAGACCGTGCGGGGAGAGTTCCCTGAGAGCAGCTCTCAGAGTGAGCCATGGAGGCCCCTGCAGAGAGGAGCTCCCCAGGCAGCAGTAGTAGCCAACACAGAGGCCCCTGTGGGCAGGCGCAGGCCTACCCTGTTTGAGGGCCAGCAAGGATGCCAGCACCGCCTGAGGGCTCCGAGGTGGGAAGGGGGATCTCAAGGTGGTCATTGTAAGGCCTTCAGATTTTACTTTGAGTGGGATGGGCAGCCGCTGGAGGCTTTGAGCAGAGGAGCAACTTGGTCTCATGTTCAGTCAAAAGAACGACTGCCTGCTAGGTGGGGAAGGGACGAGTTATGGGGTAAGTGAAAGGGCAGCACTCTTGTGACCCAAGCAATGGCTTGGCCAGGGTAGTAGTGCGGGGGGGTGGCGTGGGGGGCGACAAGTGGTGGATGAGGGCTGGGTTCTGGACCTGTTCCGACACTGAGGCCGACAGAATTCACTGATGGATTGGATGTGGGGTTTGTGAGAAGGAGGGAGCAATGGAGGAGGAATTCAAGGTTTCTGACCTGAGCAACTAGGATGGAAGCTGCTGTTAATTGAGATGGGAAGACTGGGAAGAAAAGGTTTGGGGGGAAGAGAAGAAGATTGGAACTGGATGTGTTAATTCTGACCCACACAAGCTAATTACTAAAAGTTCTGCAGCACCAAAAAATATATTTTTTGCCAATCTGACAATCTGACAAAAAATAGATATAAGTGATTCATTCACATCAGACGGCTATTGTTGTGTTGGCTGTTGTGATTTATTATTTTTTTTAATTTGTCAATCTAAGGGAAAAGAGGTCAGTGCCCCTGACTACAGAGTCAAGTATTGTATGTTTTAGAAGTTGCTGGGGGAACCCGGTTGAAAATCCCTGTCCTAGAGGATGGGGCATGGAACATTTGTAGCGAAGTTTCAGGAGAAGCGGCCAGTGTCCCAGGAGGAAAATCAGGAGAGTGGTGTTCTGGAAGCCATGGGAAGAAAATGTTTCAAGTGGGAATAAGTGATCAACAGTAAAATATGCTTCTAATCGGCTTAAGATGTAGAGGAAGAACAGTCTATGGGGTCCAGCCTCATGCAGGTCATTACTAATCTTAACAAGAACAATTTTGATGAAGTGATGGGAATGGAGTGTACTTGGAGTGAGTTCAATTAATCTATTTGAAATAGCCATAGAAATAATATAATCCGTTTGCAAATATCTGAGATAAAACACTCAAAAACATTCTCCGTGCAAACTTAAAATATGCTTTCAGATGTTGAGACAAAAAAGCAGAAAACCAAAAGAAACAACTGTCACGTATTCAGCACCTGCTTGTTGTGCCAGGCACCGTGCAAAAGTGTTTTACATGCTCGATGTTATCTGAATTAGGTGCTGTTATCTTCATTTTATAAGTGAGGAAATTGAAGTTTGCAAAGATTAAGGGGCTTTTCTAATGTCGGGTAAAGATAAAGCCAAGGTGTTGGAAGTATTTTCATAATACTCTTAAATTGAACAATTAGTTTGTTTCCAGGTATAGTTATTGCTTTTTGAAATTAACAGTTTCTCTTTTTTAGGAACTAAGTATCATTATTTCATTTTGTTCATTCCATTTATGTCATGTGTCTTTATTTTTCCAAATGTAGCACTTCTACAATATTGAAACTTTATAACCAGTTGCTTTAATAATTATTTGCTTTTTTTTGGATGTGGACAATTACCCAAAATATTTCAATTCATTGAAGAGATTACCATGGTCATTCATGTTACAATGTAATTAAAGAGAATGTAATTTTCTAGAATGATTTCTGTCTTTTTCACAGAAGTTTATTTTGAGGAGCTTGATTAAATTTTTGGAAGTACCTTCTTAAAATAACCTTATGAGAAGCCATTGAGCAACGAACATGTCACTTCATGTTTATAACCTCTCTGCAAGGTGGACGTTATTATGTTTTACATGTTACATTTTACATGTGGGAAACCAGAGGTTTGGAGAAGTTGAGTAAAATGCCCGAAGTCACAGAGCTTGTCGGTGGTGGAGTGAGGATTGACCCCGCATCCTTTGAAATTACATTCCATGCTCTTCTCACTACAACATGCATATAAATTTAGTTAATTCCAAAGCTCAGCTTGAAATATTATATTTTCTTCATCTGTGTAAAATTGATTACCCTCGTTTGATGTACCATTGTAACTCTAACAGCTGGTGCAAGAGGGGCTGGAGATTTTGGGAAGCACGTATACATTTTTTTAATTAGACATGTTTTCTCTGGGAAACATGTCAGTGAGTTGATTGATTTTTAAAAAATCTATTAACATTGGCTGTACACAATCCCAAGAAGGACAAGCAGCATTACTGTTGGCTTCGTTATGCCTTTGATAGCTGCTGCGTCCTTTTTGAGGATGTAGCCAGGGTTGCTGTTGGTAGAGACCTGGAGTGAACGCAGACTCTGGCGCCTGTGCTGAAAGGGGCCCAGAGCGTGTTTCATAGTCACGAAACCGAGCAGCTGAGATGTACAAGGGGATCAGTGTGGGTTTGTTTTAAAGAGATGAATATTCATGGCAACTTTCCAATCTTTTTGGTGGGGATAAGTTAGGATAAAACTCAACTATCCTTTATTTTCTCTAAAGAAATATTCTTTTTCTAAAGATACTCTTTTATGAAGATAGTTTTTTTTTTTTCCCCCTGTCCTCACAAACTACAGGACTGAGTGCAGAGTGGGTAAAGCTGTCGTTGGAGCTCCCTCTGCTGGCGGTGAGTGATGCTTTTAGAAGACAGATGAAGAGAGCAAGTCCTGCTGAAAGGCAGGCATGAAACAAACACCTTTACCATTTCTGCCCATTCCCTGTGGTGAAATGTAGGAAGCACATGCTCTTTTGTAAATGATTTTTAACAGCCATATTGAGATGTAGTTTACGTACCATAAAGATCACCTGTTTAAAGCTTACAATTCAATAATTTTTAGTATAGTTACAGAGTTGCACAACCATCGCCACAATCTAATTTTAGAACATTTTCATCATCCCACAAAATCAACCTTCCTTCCATTAACTACCACTCCTCACTCCTTACTTCACTCTCCCTTGCCCCAGCCCCTGGAACCACTAATCTTCGTGTCTGTGTAGATTTTCCTGTTTTGGACATTTTGTATAATTGGCATCATACAATATGTGGTCAAATGTGACAGCATATGATTTTGAGCTTCACTGATATTGTAACATGTATGTTACAATAGTAGTTTGTGACTTTTTACCACTGGATAATAGTCCATTGTTTATAGACACACCACTTCCTGTTTATCTATTTGTGGGGGGGCTTCACCTGCAGGGCCCCCCCTGGCTGCCACGAATGAGAATAAGTCTACCAAGACATGATCTGCTTGGGGAGGAAAGGTGGCCGATCTCTCAAAGGAGAAGGGCCAAGAGCCTTTTCCTCAATGGGCTTTTATTGGGTTCAATTTGCACAGGAATACAGGTAAAGCTCATCTATCATTGTCAGGCAGTAAGGATCAAACAATAGATAACATACAAAGAACTACGAGGGCTTATTCTGAGTCAGGGTCAGTTAGCTAAAGGGCTATAAGACTTTGGTAAACAAACTCATTTCAGGCTTGGACCCTTATCAGAAAACCGAGGGCATTTTTAGAAAAGCAGTTTTTACAGGATTTTATGCATTCTTTCTTAGGCCTGATCACCCTGGGGAATCAGCCCTTTCCAGCACAAGGCTGCACCACCCTCTGTCATTGTTTCAGGCTTAAATCAGGCAGGGGAAGTAAGGCAACCAAGAGATTAGGAGACTTCTTGCAGACAGAATGAAGACTTGGGCTATGTCAAAGCCGAGAGGCGAGGGTCCATCACCCCCTTCTTCTATAGCCCCCCCAAGTCCTTCCCTGAGGGCCTCTTCATGGCCATGCCTGTCTTAGGTCGTCTGTCCCTTGAGAAATCTTACCCATCATTGGCTAACTGGTCATGCACTGGGAGCCAAGCAGGTGAAGTAAAGTGGGCAGAGGCGGCGCCCCTGCCAGGGAGATAAGCTTTTTCTCCTTAGTGGCTTAGGGTCCCAAGGTCTCTCACTCAGCCTTAGCCATGGGGGGTTACAGCTTCTGAACCCAGGCAGGGCGGTTCCCAACATCTATTCATTAACTGATGGACATTTGGGTTGTTTGTGTTTCTACTTATTCATAATGCCACTATGAGCATTAGTGTGTAAGTTTTTATGTGAACACGTGTTTTCAGTTATCTCGGGCATGTACTTAAGAGTGGAGTTGCTGGGTCCTGTCTACGTGTAACATTTTGAGGAACTGCCAAATTGTTTTCCAAAGTGGGTGTACCATTTTACATTCTTACACACATGTTCTTTTGGATAGTTTAAAAAAGTAGTACTTAAGAGAAAGAGAACTTAAATTTAACATGTGCTCTTACACTTATTCTTCTATTTTACTCAAGAACTTTTTCTTTGCCTCCATTTACTGTTTTACTGCTGTTCAGTCTATCACCCCTTCCCCAGTACTTCTGTGAAATCTCTCGAGCTTTCGCCCATGTAAAGATGGCGAGATAATAAGAAAATGAAAAAAGCCAGAGTGCTGCCCTGACCGATAGCTTCCTCCGTGACATGGCTGTGCGGTTCCTCCCGGAGGAGCATGCCGCCCTGGCTCAGAGAGCTGGCTCTGGCATCAGGGCGCCTGGGTGGAGATCCTCGGTCTGCCTCATTTTCATGGCACAGCCTTGGGCTAGGACTTCATTTTCTCACTCTCCTGTATAAAACGGGAGTACTAATAGTAGGAATCTAAGGGGTTGCTGTGGAGACTGAGTGAGACCAAGTGCCTCACACCGTGCCAGCTGCATACGTGTGGAGCTCTTGGTAAGCATCCGGTGTTGTTATGAGTCTCCCCGGCAGTGGGACTGGGAACAGCTCCTGGAAGGGGACGGGCACTTCAGTGAGTAGGGGCTCCTTTACAAACCCGGAAGGGGAAAAGACTGTGCTGATGTTCACATAGGCAGGATCTTCCATCGCTCTCCCTATCCTTAGAAGCCAAGTGCTCGACGTTGGCAAAAATTCTGTAGCATTAAAGGGCTGGAAAATAGAATAAAATAAAGATTTTGAACTTCTTATTAATTTAACTCCCCTAAAACCTTTGTGGAGGCCATTTGCCATATTCGAAATCTCAGAAAAGTCATGGGCTCTGTCTACATGAAGTGTTCTTGTGTTGATATGCCCCGGTTTGCATAGGCTTTCGAAGATGCACTGGTGCATCGAAGAAGTCCATGTTAATAAGTGCTGCATACGACACGAAGGGCCATCTATTTATGCAGTCCCTCTCTAGGCACCCTGAAATCCTTTGTTCTTACTTAAAATATTTTCACTCTCGTTTTCAGAAAATCCAGAAAAATGCATGTTAATCACTGTGCTTGAACTATTAAAATGGCTAATTCATTTTTTCCCCTCCCAGTTTAAAATAAAAGATTATACTCATGGAATTTAGGAAAGGATAGTATGATGCTTAAGTTCTTGGCACCACAGAGACAAAAAGAAAATGAGACTGAGAAAACAATGTGTGGCCCCCAAGTATGTAAAGATTCTTGAGCTCAACCGTGAGGATGCCATGCGCGTGTTTATGAAAGCCTGCAGCCTGCGGTACACGGGAGCTAGGGGAAGGGAATGGAGAAGGCGATGGCCTTTTCCCCATTCTGGAATGATGTGGGAAGCAACACTGAGGGGAGGACTGTGGTTCCTTCTCAGGTTTCCAGAAGTCTCAGGATCTGAGCATCGTCCAAAACCTTCTCCCAGATCTTGGAGCTCTGTCAGATTCCCTGAGACAGTGAAGACAGAGGCAGTGGAGAGAGCCTCCTAGTGCTTTGAGGCTCATTCGTTGTTGCCTGAGGAGTTCCTGTTTTATCTCTAGAACTTGCGATATAATATCGAGATCAGATATGGAATGAAGGCGCTTCTTAATTTTTACATAGATGTTCACAGATGAGGATTTCCCAGATTTCCCCTCTGCTCCCCCCTTCTCTCTGATTACCGTTCTATCACCTGCTCGGTTCTTCTCGGCTTGCTTCCTGCCTCCCCAAAGTGCCAGCCCTGCACGTGTGATGTGAGCACCTCACCCTAGGAGTTCCGGTTGGAGTCACTGTCCCGTGTCGTTCTCCAGAGATGTGGCCACATTTTAGATCTTCACTCTTTTACCCATAAATTTAAAACAAAACTGTGAATTCTAAATCAAGAAGTTGAATCTCCAATATGGGAGCTGATTGAAAACATTGTATAGCTATTTATAAATTGGAATTTTTTTATGGCTAAATTTTCCTTTTTATTGAATCACTTGGGGTGACACCGGGCAACAAAATTATACAGGCCCCAGGTTAATATGTTAAGTTTATTCTCAGCCAATGGAAAGTTTTTCAATTGCAACTCTAATTTGCTACTGTGAATAAGATGATGACCAAAGATTTTATTCTATTTCTTTCATGAGGGCTCTTTGGACCTGTAACGCAAGAGGCATTTCAAAGTGTGGATCACCCTTAAAAAGAAAATGCCAAATATGTTAAATGGTGTGCTTAGTTTTCAGTGTGGAGGGATGAATCTCAGATTCAGTGAACAAATGTGATTCTTCCGGGCTCTGAGGTGTATTTGTAATTAAGACACCGCCCCTGCTAGGCCCCGGCTGACCCTTTCTCCTGGAAAGCTTTGTTTCCTTGTGACACTGGAAACCCTGCCATTGATCTGCACGCACAAAACCCTGCTGATTTAAACGGGGCTCCCAGAGGTGGAGCTGCAGCAAAACCGAGAGACTCCATTTACCGAGCTTGAGTTACAGGAAACATATTTAATAGCAGACAGTTCCTGTTTTCATTGTTTTCCTTCTAAGTTTCTACAAAATCAGATTGTCTTTAAATAAATGCTGCTGCCGTCGGACAAGGTTCAGTTTCACATCCCTAAAGAAATAAAGAGTTTTGTGTAAATTCACTTTACCCTGGCCTCACATATAATGGGCCTGAGTCAAGCCAAAAGGATCAGGATGGATGTCGTGCTCAAACAGTGATAGGATAACACCCCCAAAGATGTGAGACACATCCTTTTTTAGACTCTGTAATGTAGCCCTCAAGAACCAAGGGGAAATGCTGGTGGGTGGATGGGAAAGGGACTGCGTTTGAGAGCAAACCCTTTCGGACTGTTTTGGAAGCCTAGCAAGGGTTGGTCTGAACGATTTCTGAGGAAGAAAGGAGAGGAAGCAGTGTGAGAACACTGTTACCTACGATTGATCTCGTTGTGTGGAAGGATCCTGGATTTGGCAGGATTCCCAGATTTTGCCTTGAAAGAGAACTCTAACCAAACAGTAATAATGCTAATACTAATGATGACAGCTAATAATTACTGAGCATGTAGTATGTAGTACAGGTCCTATGCTATACATTTGCTGTATATGTGATCTCATTTAATGTAATCACATCTCATAACGTTTGGATGAACGCCTCCACCCTGGATGGCTGCAGGGTGTGATGGTTAAGGGAAGGTAGAGTGTTTCAGTTCTTCTCCTACCACTAATTAATTGACCTCAATTTATCCCTGAGTCTTGGTTTCTTAATCTATAAGAAGCCACAAAAAGCCCACACGTGATTTTGTGAGGGTCACACGATGCAGGCCAGCAGCAGAGATGCACAACCCCGGGGTTTCTGCTCTCCCAGGACTTTGGGGATGCAGGACTTCCTGGGGCAGCTGCCTCTAATAGAGGCCTGGGGTGTGGATGGAACAAGTCAGGAGAAAGTAAGGGGAGGGTGTGCTAGACTGAAGGAGCAGCATGTTTTTGGAGAATTGTGTTACTGCACATCTGTGAGGGCAGGGAGGGAGGAATGTTGGGAGACATGCTGGAGAAGAAAGCAAGCCCAGCTCCTGCAGGGCTCTGGATGGCATTCGAGGAAGCCTGAGCTTCCTCCTGAGGTCAGAGGGGAGCCATTGAAGAGTTTTAAGTAGGAGAGGGACATAATCAGGTTTGCTTTTTGTGACATTCACTCTCTGAGATTAAAGATACTCTCTGTGAACAAGGCACTTGCTTGAACCCACACTTGATCAAATTCATGACCTTGACCTCTTTGGTATGGAGACTGTCATCAAATGAGCCAACAGGTATTTGACTCCTGCTGCTTTGATTTCTGTTGTAGCCTCTTATTGCTCTGCAGTGTTTTCTTATCTGAGGTGGGTGGGGCAGTTCGCAGGGTGTGTTGGGGGGACATCTCTGCTCACAGACAGGGCCCTGGCTCCCAGTGTGGGCCACACGAATATGTTTTTTTTCCTTGAGTCGTCTATTTGTGGATTATATACTTAACATATCAAATGCAGCTGAAATTAAATCTTGGGTTGACTTTCAACTGCTTTCTCCTGGATTACAACCATTTACTGTGAATTTGTTAAGCAAAGCAAACCATTTTCAATGTTAATCTAAGTAAAACGATAGTAAAGAACATTTGTAGACATCCTGTCTGTTCTTACTCCCAACCTGCCTGCTTGTTACATGAAATCCAATTGAATAAGTGATATTTTTTAAGGGGGATGGTTATTTGGTGCTTCTGCTCACTTTGAATAGAAAATTTACTGTACTTTACGATCACAATCTTATATTCCCTGAAGAGTCCAAGGAAATAATGTTTTAAAATAAAATTAGATAATAATGTGTTTCTAGGTCACATTTTAGGAAGTGATTAGCAATTACTAGTTTATAAAACACTTATCAGAATATCAGCACCTGCCTAGTTGCAAAATTAAAGTTGGAAGTAATGAAAAGAAAAGGTCACATGGGACTGACTATTCAGACTTCGGGTAAAGCAGGCATTTAACACACTGAGATCGGTGGGGGTGGGGGGGTGCTCATTAGAACTCTGTATGTGCTCATCTGGTGTTAAATTAGAAAATTGGTAATGTGTCCACCGATAATATGCATGGTATCCACAGGGTAAATAATTATAATTTAATTTTAAGAGACATTAAATGTCAGAGGACTGTTACAAAACTTCCATTGGAACATTTTAAAATTTTTTAAGAAAGAAAAATATGTAAAATGGAAATCAAATATATTTGCTTTGCATCGTTCATGAAGTGACTTAGCCCTCTTGGAGCATTTTCTGTTTTACTAACGCTGTTAAATCCCATCTGGTGTTTGTAAAGTCTTTTACCATCCCCTGCTGGGACAGGCAGATATGGGTTTGCATGACTGTGTGTTCCCAAAATATGTTTTAAAAGTATCTAGTGGATTTATACCAAATGTAGCAGGATGATAGAGGACCACATTTCCATTATAGTGCCTTCAGGAATGGAGACAAATGTCATCAGGTCACAAAAGATCCATCATTTTTACACTGTGTGACATTTGGAGAAAAATGTAAATGATGAGTGGTTTTCAAAAGTTGTTTGGAATTCAACATTCTGTGTAGATATTATTTGAAAAATATCTATAGGTTCTGAGTCAATGAGATGTAACTTATTCCTCCGTGAAATTCATTCTAGGTTGTGTGGAACATGGCCTTGAACCTTAGTCCTTCCAATATATTTCCTGACGGCATCGTTATTGTCAATAAACAGGTTGTTCTGCCTCCCTGAATGATGTTTATTGTATAAGAACTGCCCCTAGATCTCTGCAAACCAACACAATCTTTGTATGGAGACAAAGATCACTTAATTCAGCAAGAATTTATTGAACAACTACGTTCAAGGCAGTGTGACAGGCACTGGGAGAAAGAGAAAAATAACTAGACACGATCCCTACCTTCAATCGACTTGCAGTCTCGGTGGAGAGTCAAATAGAGAACAAGGAAGCTGAGTTTCATAAATGAAATATAATAAAGGTGTTGTACTGATACAGATAGAGGAGGGATTAGATCTGATTAAGGTTGAAAAAAGCACCATGGGGAAAGTAAGGCAGGCCTTGAAAGATAAATGTAATTTTGATTTAAAAGACTTGGTAAATAGGAGGAGGCAGTGTATATGAGGTAAGTAGTAAATTCTAAAAATTATTATATTCCAATATAAACTCATACAGAAGCCAGAATGTAGTAAAAAGAATTTGTGGATGGACCCTTGACTTCCCTTCCTGGTGCTGGAAGCCACAGGGTACGTCTGGGCAGCGCTCAACTAACGTTTACTGAGTAGTTAGTGTCTCAGGCACTGTTTTAGGGGCTGGAGTTATAATGCCTAATGTAACAGGCAGGATATCAAATTGCATTTTAATGGGAGGAGATGGGAAGAAGTAAAAACAAAAAAAAAATGAATGAAAAAAAGAAAATTAGCCAGTAGTAATTAGTACGGTCAGTAAAATGAAACTGGGTCGTGTTCAGGAGCTGTGAGTGGGATGCTTTCCGTTGTCGTGATAAAAGATCCATCTGAGGAGGGGACATTCCAGCTGAGACCTGAATGACAATGAACTTCCTGTGTGCAGATCTGTGTGCATGAAGAGTTCAGCCCTAAAGTAGGGGCAGTTTAGAGTGTTCCAGGAATAGAAATAGTCCTCCGGTTAGAGAGAAAGGAGAGAAGAGCTTGAAGTCGGAGTTCTTGGCAGATCGTCCAGGGATTTGTCTGCAGGGTAAAATAATTTTGTTTGTATTTTAAGGATAATTGGGAATGATTGAGGTTTTAAGCCAAATTGTTTTATCATTATATTTTACCAAGATCACTTTGGCTGGGATGGATTAGGGGGTGAGCAAGTGTGGAAATGGGGAGATGAGTTAGGAGGCTCTTGCAGTATCCAGCTAAGAAATGATGGTTATTTTGACTGGTAAGCGTAGTGGAGATAAAGACGTGCAAATTTCAGGGATGATCCATAGGGTTTTTTTTGTTTGATCAACTGACATTTACAGACAGATATGGAGGCTTGGAGGGCAGGTCTCTTCATATCTCTAAGCCTGCTTCCCCAGTTAGAAAATGTCAGTGATAATAGCTAGCTTACCAGGTTGTTGCAAGAATACATAAAATGAAGGAAGCTATGTCAAGTGTCTAGTACAAGGAAGGGCTCAGCCATTTCCAGTTAGCCTTTCTATATCAAATAACAACTCCAAATAAACAGTTCCAAAAAAGGGGTGGTGGGACCAAGTGCTACATTTTTCATTACTCCAGACTTCAATATATAGAGTGTTTAAAAAGACATTCCCATCATATGTTTTATATAGACCTGATTCTGAACATGACGATGTTATGCCTGTGTTGGGTGTGCTTGCAGCCCGGAAATGTGCTGTGGAGGCCAGGACTCCCAGAAGGAGCTGTGAGTGGAGCCGAGAGTGCGGCAGTGAGGTTCGGCGTCAGGGAGCCCAGCAGTGTGGAGTGTGACTCGCTTCCTGTGCCGCTTCAAGGGTGTTCTCGTCTGAAGACGTGCACGTGGTGGTTGAATTGGACCGTATTATGATGCCCACAGGACTATTTCAACCTTAAATGACAGTGAATGTTCATATCACTCTATTAAGTTGTTCTAAGACTTGGACCTGCAATAGAATTATTTCTTCCGTATATTCTGTGTGCCATACTCACCAGCTGATCAGCGCTGGCACCTTGGAGGATCACCCATCTTCTGGCGTCATAGCCACATGTGCTGAAAGCAAATGGTTTTACCTAGGACCTCCCATAGTCCTTCCCATCCCAACCCCATAAGGTAATCTCCAGTGTGGTGGCTGCACACTGTGAGGGCTGAAATAGTTTTATACAGGCTTGCTATAGGTTTCCAGGCAGCGTGGCACGTTGGAGATGGCTGAGAGGCAATTTCCATCTTTAGATCAATTTAATATCTAGCAACTGAGTTACAGTATCTTACAGCCCTTGAAGTAAAAGACGTCGAACCTCAATTGTGATGAGATTTCTAAGGGCAGTTCGTCAGTGCATGGATTACGTTTCCGAACTGGAAAACACTGGGAACTGCAGAAAATTTAAGATGTAAAATATGTAGGCACTAATTTATTTCTTTAACTAATATTTATTGAGTACACTATTAAGCACTGTGCCAGGGACTGAGGGAACATTAACAAGCAAAATAAAGTATTTGCCATCAAAAAGCTTATATTTTAGTGCAAGAGACAAAAGATAAAAAACTTAACAAATGCATTTGTAATATAATGTAAGGTGATAACAACTGCTTTGAGAAAAAATAAAGCAGCATAAGGGGTAGAATGAAAGGGGTTCTATTTTAGATAAAATAGGCAATGCTTCTCTGACAGGTGACATGTGAGCTGTGTGTGAGAGAGAGCCACCCATTGGAACACATGGGGGAGCAGAGGAAACTACTAGGAAAAGCCCTAAGCTGGCTAAGCACTGAGGTCAGTGTAGAGTGGGAAGAGCCAGAAGATGGGTTTGGAGCTCTGGCTGTGTACTCAGGTGGTTAGAGCATTGTTCCCATACGCCAAGGTTGTGGGTTTGATCCCTGGTCAGGGCACATACAAGGATCAACCAATGAATGCATCAATGAATGGGACAACAAAAATCGAGGTCTCTCTCTTTCTCTGTCTCTCTCCTTAAAATCCGTAAAAAAATTTAAAAAGGAAATACTGATTCCAGTTAAAGCTCAGAAACTAAAACTTGAGAAGACAGCACCAAAAAAAAAAAAAGAGAGATAGATTTAGAAAGAAAGCCAAAGGTCCTATTATGAAGGCCTTGTAAACCAAGATAAGGTGTTAGATTTTATTTTGAATGTGATAAAAGCCACTGGAGGGTTTAAACATGGAAACGACATGTTCTGGCGTGTTTTTTTGGCTCTAACAGGCAGGGTGGAAGTGAAGTACTGGTTATGAGGCGGTACAGGAGTGCCACAGTAAGGTAATGGTTTATGAGAGATGGGATCAGAGTGGTGGCTGCGGAGCCAGAGGGAAGTGACTGGACTTGGAATGTATCCTGAGGGTAAATCCAATGGAGTTTGCCAGCACTTTGGGTATGGGATGTGGAAGAGAGAGAAGACTGTAGATTTGGGGCCCGTGACATAGAGTAAAGGTGTCCTTTACCGAGATGGAGAAGTCTGGGCAAGGTAATCAACAGTTCAGTTTTATGCTTGTTATTTCAGATATTCAAGTATTGATGTCAGGGAGCCACGGGGGTGTCAAAGTTTGAGTTTATGGAAGAAGTCAGGACTGGAGAGAAATTTGGAAGTCATCAGGTAAGGCAGGTGTTGTTTGACAAGATCCCCTAGAGAAGGAGCATGAAGGGGAGCAGCAGTCTGAGAACTGAGCCCTGAGGCATTCCGATGTTTCCAAAAGGGAAAAGGGAGGAGGGACAGGAACGAGCACGGGAGACCAGAAAGTTAGAAGGAACACCAGGAGATTAAAGTCATGAAAACCCAGTGAAAGAAGCTGTTTTAAGAAGAGGGTGGTCCAACAACTATACTGAATATCTGTAAGAAGTCTTGAGGGCTGAGAACTAAAAACAGACTTGGCAACATAGAAGTCATCAGTGATCCTCACATCAGTGAGTGTAAAGATCATCTTTCTATGTCTTGCTCCCCAGACTGCAGACGATGAGATAGTAGGATATAAATTGGATGGAAGTAGAGTGACAGCCGGGTCCTAACTAAAGAACCAGTAAAGGGACTAGTGATCCTAACCACGGGGCTGGACTGGGGGAAGGGCAGTAGGTAGAGGTAACATCATTGGTTGGTTAGGTAGTAAACATGTCGAAATGGTTCCTCCGTTTGTCTATACTGTTCTGTCTCTCAGGATCTGATCAATGATGTTTCGAACATGTATGGAACTGACTCATCCTTTGCTTTCGCACTGGTTCTTCCAACATCTTTTCATTATAATCTCATGCTAATCCATTACTTGCCTTCAAAAAGTGGTTAATTGTAGTCACATCTGGAAAACACGTTGAAGAAGCGCTAGGTTTCTCTGCTCCTTCTGATCTGGAGTGTGCTTTGTGTTGGTTTTTATGGATTGAGAAGAGTGAAATGAATTACGTGTTAAAAGGGCCTTGGACTGGGAGTATGGCGTGCTGAGTTTTAGACATTCCCCACTCTGCCAACGAGAGCAAAAAGTGCACACTGCAAATGGTTTTAAAAGTGAGGCAACTGTATTATACCATAAGAAAAAGATTTTGAGTTGGGGTGGCTCTGGATTTAGTTAACAGTATTTAAATACTTAGTACCTCATGGGATTATTATGATTATCCTGTGAGGTAATGAAGTTATTATTTTGCTTTATAGATATGTCAGCTGAGAGGCAGAAAGGTTAATTCATTGGTTCGTGGTCACAAAGCCAGTGAATGACATGCAAGGTTTTTCTCATAGGCTACCTGACCCCAGACCACACTGTCTCATTGCCCTGTCGCATGCTTTGGTTGCTCAATTGGCTGCTTTCAGTCACATTTGTTTGCTGATATCAAAATTAAGTGAAAAATGGATGTTAACTAAACTTAATTGGGGTGATCATTTTGCAATACATATGATCAAACCATTACATTCTATGCCTGAAACTAATACAATGTTGTATGTCAATTATACCTCAGTAAAAAAGATTAAGTGGAAAACCATGTGGGAACCTGACAAATAATAACTACCAGGCTGACTACCAAGCATCAGGCTACGGTAAGAGAAAACTGATCTTTGATCTTATGAACTGAGGAAGGTTTCTGTTTGCAACATGCAATGGCAGCGTTTGGACACTGGAGGACACTTGGCAGACTACAGCCTTCAGGACACAGCGGCAGCCTTCACTAGGCAGTACCTTGTTTTATGGCCTTGGACAAGAGGCTCTGCTCACTACAGCTAACGCTCTGTGTCGTAGACTCTAAGTGGCTGTGTTGGGGTTCCACCTTTGTCTCAGGCACGATCCCTGAATGGCCTTCCTTAGCCCCTAAGGGTCTCACCCTTCTCGCCCAAGGTCCCCACCCTGTGGGTAATGCACCACATACACTTTCTAATTTGGCTAAATGTACCCAATTCCCCATTGGCCCCTCTGTTTCAGATAACTGCCTATGTTCTAAATTTAGTTAAATTGAATTATTTTCATTCATTCTTTTGGTCCTGCTATTGAGTAATCATAACTATTTAATTATAAGAAAAAATTCTAGGGTTGGCTAGTGTTTGCTTTTTGTTCTTTTTTCCCCCTACAAGTCTAGGTTTGTCCATGTTGATATTAGCAACATTTCTAAAAACAGATCTTTAAAATTAATTTTTAACAAAATCCCCAATACATATAGGTACTTAAAATGCCACTAAATGATGAAACTGATTACTATTCATAGTTGAAGTTCAACAAGACAAATCATAGACAAGCATTACACATTTTTCTGGATAACAGACTTGATTCCATTTATAGGTTCAGAAATGCCCTTGTTATGTTCACCGGGCAGAGGAAGGCAGAGTGACGGTAGAACCGGGTGCACTTCAGCGGGTGGAGATGCGAAGGCCCCGGGGCAGGATGGGGAGCAGTCATGCGTTTCTCAGCTTTGCAACTGGGTCAGACCAGAGGAAGGACATTCTCAAGTCTAACATAAAGTTTTTAAAATAGATTACCTTCTTTTTGTTAAAATTTTGGCATAGTTACCATATATAAAAATTAATTTGAAATGACTTAAAAGTAATTGTTAAAAATATATAATTCTTAGAAGAAAACATAGGACAAAAGCCTCACGCTATGGAATTTGGCAATGAGTTCTTAGATATGACATCAAAGGCACAGGAGACTTTATTAAAATGAAAAACTTTTGTGCATCAAAAGACACTATCAAAAGAGTGAAAAGGCGATTCATGGAATGGAAGAAAATATTTGCAAATCATATATCTGATAAGGGACTGATAATCCAGAATATATGAAGAACTCCTACATCTCAACAACAACATGACAACTCAATTAAAAAATGGGGAGGATCTGAGTAAATATTTCTCCAAACAAGATATAGAAACGGCCAATGTAGCACGTGAAAAGACGTTCAACATTACTAATAGAGAAATGCAAATCGAAGCCATAACAAAGTGCTGTGGCCGGGTGGCTCAGTTGGTTGGAGCGTCGTCCTGTACGCGCCACAACCACAACCTTGCAGGTCTGATCCCCAGACAGGGCACGTGTGGCAGGCGGCCAATCGAAGTTTCTCTCTCACATCGACATTTCTCTCTCTCTCCCCATCCCCTTCCCTTCTCTCCAAAATCAATGAGCATATCCTTGGATATGGGTGAGGATTAAACACACACACACATACACACAAGACACTACACATTAGGATGGCTATTATTTAAAAAACAAAATAATATTAAATGTTGACATGAATATGGAGAAATTGTGCATTGTGGGTGGAAATGTAAAATGGTAGAGCTGCCCTATGAAACAGCATGGCAGTTCCTCAAAAAAATTAAACATAAAATCACCATGTGACTCAGCAATTCCATTTTTGGGTGTATATCTAAAGGAAATAGAGGCAGGGCCTGGGACAGATATTTGCATGCCCACGTTCATAGCAGCAGTATTCACAATAGTTAAAAGGTGGAAGCAACACAAGTGTCCATCAATGGGAAAATGGAGAAACAAAATGTGGTGTATACATACAATGGAATATTATTCAGCCTAAAAAGAAGGAGATTCTGCAATGAATATGCTGTAATATGGATGAAGCTTGAGGACATTATACTAAGTGAAATAAGTCAGTCACAAAAGAATGAACATTGCATGATTCCACTTACACGAGGTACCTAGAGTAGTCAAATTCACACACAGAACCTCATCCCTGTTTTGACTTAATCTTGATAGTAAAGGGGGAGGGTCTGTGAGTCACGTGCTTAATATTTTCAAAGAGTTTTTTGGTGAATGAATAACCTTTTGACTCTTCCAAGACACTAGCAATGCATATCACACATATACAAATACTTGTTTGAGGTATGATTTATATACAATAGAACATTGTATATAAATATTAAGTAAATAGTTTGGTGGATTTTTGCATGTGTATACACTTATAATGACCACCCAGATCAGACTATGGAACGCTTTAATTCACCTCACACTGCACTGTGCCCTTTCAGTCAATCCCCTCAGCAACTTCCCAGAGCTAATGATTATTCTAATCTCTGTCACTGTAAATTAGGTTGGTCTGCCCTTGAACTTCACAAAAATGGAATTATACTGTATATACTCTTTGTGTCTAACTTCTCTGGCTCAAAGTAATATTTTGAAACTCATCTCTGTGCATGTGTACTTTTTTTCATTGCCAAGTAGTACTCCATCGCCTAAGTTTTGATGGTGAAGCCAACAATATCTTCTAATGAATTGGATGGAGAATGTGAGGAAGAGGAGAATCAAAGATGGCCCCAAGGTTTTTTGCCTGAACAACTAGAAGTTGCTATTAACTGAGATGGGGAAGAGTGTGAGGGGAACAGGTTGGGGAGGTTAGGGTATCAGACACTTAATTTTGGACATGTACATCATGAGATGTACATTAGATGACCAAATGGAGATGTTGAGTACGTGGTTGAATATATGTGTTTGGAGTTTAGAAATAGTGATATAAACTTGGATATCCTCCGCATTTTGATGGTCTTTAAAGCCCTGAAAGGGGAAGAGATCAATGTACGTAGAGAAGCCTGAAGGTGGCGTGCTGCGATACTTCAGTGAAGTGTTAAGAGACCAAGAAATTGAAGAGGAACCAGCAAAGGACATTGAGAAGGAGCAATCTGTGAAGAGGAAAAAGTAACATTGCTGCCCTAGAAGCCATCTTGAAACCCTATAAAGCATATGACAATGGGAAATATTTATTTTGTATGTAAGTTATTTTAACATAAAAATCATTTTTATAGTTTTTAAAAGCTTTATGAACAATTACATTAATAATATTTCTGGGAATACAACTAGTAAACTGGTGGCTATTATAAAAGTGGTCAACAAATTATATCGGTGATAATTTTGAAATGACTGAGATCTATTATTTTTTTTTATGGTGACTGCTTACTTTGGACTTCAATTTGATTCTTGGGCTTTGTTAGACCATGAAATTGAGTTTCTCTCACAAGAAAATTGGCCATGGTGAGCTTCACAGGAAACCGATTATAGAACTAGAGACCCAAGAAAAATATCTCAAATCCTTACAACACCAAATAAAAGTTTTTAAAAAGTTTTGTCATTCCACATGAACAAACCAGCCATGTGTTTAAACATCCCTCAACTTTTAGAGAGAACAGGCAGTTTATCTTTAAAAATCACCTTAAAAATGAGGCTGTAGCTGGAAAAAATCAAAAGATGCCTTGGATAAGCCAGGTCTAGGCTAATTTCCACCCAAATATCAACTAACCATCAGCCAAGTGACATCTCAATTCTAAGTTTCTCCCAAGCAATGATTGTCAGCTCTGCTCATGTCATTGCTGGCTTTGGTTTTCTAATAAGAATAAATGACTCCTGGAACTAGGCAGCTACCATGAAATTTCTTTTAGACGTGACTGTAAGCAAATTGCTACCATAGAACCTCATGTTACTTACGATATGTCCATGGAACCTCTGATGCTGCTGATGAGAATTCCACGTGTGGTCGTCTGATAGTACAAAACTGTAAGTGGGAGATTATGCACCACGTCATACTCCATCTTAAGTATTTTTCAGATTTCTCAGAGCTGTCTAACACAATAGTGCTATGTGACCCTCCTGCCTTCAGAGAGGAAATTATATAGTGAATGACTTTCAACAGATTGACTGATGACTTGTTAATGATGACATTGTAACCTGTTTTAACGGGAGACTTGTCAACAGCATTTCAGACGGCTGACCATGTGGTCTTGTAGCCTAGTTACACTCCTGGGTTGGTTGGTTGACAAATGCTTGCTATTATAAACTGTTTTTGTTTTTTTTGGAAGTAGGTGACAGAGAGCATTAAATTCCTTGAAAGAGATTTCCCCCCTATTTTTAAATATGATTGGGAGCTATCTTTTGTTTATTGAGAATGAGGTTATGGACAAATAAATGGAAATCTGAGCAGTCAGCTAATCAGTGTTGAATTTAGATATGATTAACCAATAGGTACCTTTTTGTTTGATTTATTTTTGTCTTAGTTGTGTGTATGTGTGTGTGTGTGTGTGTGTGTGTGTGAGAGAGAGAGAGAGAGAGAGAGAGAGATGTATTTTCTGAAGAGTTGCTTTCTTTTATGAAAATACCAATATCAAATAAGGAATTAACAAGGATGTTTTTCCCGATCCAAGATATGAGAACTCAAAATGCATTAAAAAAATAAACCCATAGTGAATCTGATTAGATTATTCGGTATTATACTGTAGGTCTTGTATTTTTATATGGTTAAAGTGCCTGGCTCAGAGTAGATTAATAAATATTTATTGAATTGAATTGTAGAATCAAGTTGGGATGGCCTAGAAAGTTCATTATCAACCATCGGTTTCTTTTGCTAGTTTGTTTGTTAATTAATTCAAATGTTCGTTTATTTTGTAGTTGATGTGTGCATCTATAGTAGAGCATGCCAGATCCGGTGAGGCAATATATGGACTTTGCCGTGGGTCTTGATTTCAAAGGATTTATAATTTCAAGTAGGAGATGATGTATATGCAAGGAAACAGAAAATAAAGTGGAAAATTTTACAATGGGAAAAGATATCTGAGTTCAAGTTTTACAAGTTCCAAGCTCACAGACTTTCGGAACCCAAATTAGTGGTAAGCTCAGGCTGACCTGTGAACATCTATTATCTTTGTTTATTACCTGTTATAAACCCTTTAAAAATGATATAACAGGAGTTTTTATTTAATGAGATAGCTTAGTTTTAATTTTTAAATTTTATTTATCAATTTTAGAGAGAGAGAGGAAGGGAGAGAGAGAAAAACATCAATTTGTTGTTCCACTTATTTATTCATTCATTGGTTTGTTCCTGTATGTGCCCTGGCTGGGGATCCAACCCGCAGCCGTGGTGTACAAGGACTATGCTCTAACCAACTGAGCTTCCCCACCAGAGCTGAGATAATGTAGCTTTAAATTCCACTTGTATAATCCGAAGGCTATAGTTGCTCGTGAAAAATGACATGAAATCCACGAGAGGTTGGACAGTGCCGCTTGTGACAAATAAGGGTCTCTGAATTTGTTGTAGCTACTTTCTTGTACAGGTAATTTCTATTTAAAACTTTTGATATGGGGAATTTTAGACACAGAAACATGGTGTTTTTTAATCTTTATTTTTCTATTCAGAATCTCTCTTAAATTTCATGCTGAAATGCAACACTTTTCCAAATCGAGAGGTACAACGAAACAAGTGGCTATTCCCATGACTCTGCCTGCCTTGGTAGGATGTTCCTGAGGCTTTGATATGAAAGCAATAATAACTTCATATTTTATCATGAAACATTCATTTTTTAAAAAGATACAGTGGTTGTACTAGGGAGTAGACTTATAAATGATTTTTTTCCTCTTCTGAAATTTTGAAGATTTTAATGTGGTTACATTAAAAGTAAAACATTCAATTCTGCTGCAAAATGCAAAATGATCTTATAATAAATATGGCACATGCACTTTTTAAAAAAATTAATGTTCAGCCTTAACTATACTGAGATTTAAAACACTATTTGGTTGATTTAATTCTACCCATAGGCAGGCACTACTGACATTCTCTTCCTTCTGGATTCTACTTATTACTTATGAGAAGCTTATACATGGAAACTACGGCCCTTTGGTTTCCTCCTTATTTAGTCCATTATGTAAATTAGACATAATGTCATGAAGACTTGTGTATAAATTTTATATTTGACAATTATAATAAACAAAGATGATCTTAAAATATTTAATAACCTGCAACTCATGGTCACCAACCAGTCTGCCTTCGAGCCCTTCTGCTAGGCAGCTGTTAGCCTTCTAGTTGCTGCATCTTAGAGAGGTACGTGGGTCCCAGGGGAGAAGCGGGCGAGTCAGGGTTGGGGGGAGGGGTTAGTGAAACTTGGGGTGCTTGGGCGGTAAATCCTTATGGAAGTAGTTCAAAATTTTAACACCTGATAAGAATGTGTCATTGCATACCTCTGAATCTTAGCCCTGTCTATAAAATTAACTTCATTTTCTCATCTGTTAAGTAAAAAGTGCATGTGCAGAGGAAGGATCTCTCTGCCTCATAGAGTTTTGGTGAGATTTAAATACAATGTTTGTGCAATAATAACAATAGCTTTATGTAAGTGTTGTGATCACTAGAACATACAACTTTTCACCAGAATATTGAGTTAAGTATTGTTATTATTCCCACTACAACAATCCTGTGAGCTGAAATGTATATAATTCACATTTCACAGAAGGAGAAGTACATTTAGTGAGATTAAGTAACTTGCCTACAGTCAGATAGCTAGTTAGTTCCCAGGTAGAGATAGGATTCAAACACTGATTTTCCATGAAAATCTGAGTGTAAAAACTGAAGTTTGGGAGTAAAACCTGTTCCATTAGTTACAAACGTTATATACAGTGGTACAGAACTTGAGTATAGTTCAAGCCATAAATTATTCTAATCCTTTTACAGATGGCTACTAATAAATACTGTTACACTCTATTCCCAGGGTCAAGATTTGGCAAAGAGAAATGAGCAAATGTGGGAAGTAAAAGCACAATTAAAACTATTTTAAGTGAGGAAAACGTGTTCAAACTTTTAGTTTAGTTTGGAGCTTAGTGTTATATTGGCGAGAAATTCTGTCTCTCAAAATGAGGTTTTCAATTTCTTTGTTAATAAACACACCATTTAACGTTGTATTGTCTAAGTGGAAGATCCGGTAAAAATGGTCAAACATCATACTTAATGGAGTAACCTTAGACGCCTTCCCTTTAAGGTCGGTAACAAACAAGGATGCGTGCTACGGCCCCCCCTGTTCTGCAGGGGACTGGGTGTCCTGGCCAATGACATATGAGAAGTAAAAGAAATAAAGGGTAAGACTATAAGGGAAGAGACAAAATAGTAAGTGTGGATGATTTAATTATTTACACAGAAAACCCAAGAGAATCAACAGACGAGCTATTAAAGCAAGAAAGGAGAGTTCAGCATCGTTGCTTGAACACAAATCAATGAGTAAAAATCAATAGAATTCTTTTGTGCCAATCGTCATTTAATACATAAAATGTAATAAACCATAACATGATATGTAAAATAGCTGAAGGAAATAAAGTACCTAGGAACTGACTTAAAAATGAAAAAGTGTTTATGGAGAATATTTTAAAACATCACTAAAGGACATAAAAAAAGACCTGACTAGGAAGAAAGAAAGAACACACTTGTGGATGGAAGATTTAATATTGTAAAGATGTAGATTTCCCCCCAATTAAAACATAGTGTAATGTAGTTAAAATAAAAAAAGACATATAATTAAATATCAAATCATGTAGTGCACACGAAACTAACAAAATGTATATTAATTATACCTCAACTACAAGAAACAAAAGACAAATAAACAAATATATTAAAAAACCAAAAAAGTGAAATGGGCACATGCAAATACACACATAGCTAAAATAATTCCTAAAAAGAACAACATGGGGAACTACCTTATCAGATATTAATTTATGTTATCAAGCTATAGTAATTCAGTGTGATACTGCTACTATGAATGCTAAATATGAATAGAATAGAATCTAAGACAATTCCATGTGTATATGGGAGCTTGGTGAATTGTTGGTAGATCATTGAAGAAATGGTAGATTATTTAATAAACAGAATTGTGAAAATTGGCAAAATATTTGGAGGAAAAAAACAAGGCCAAAACTCATACCACAGAGTAATAAAAAAAACTCCCATTGGAATAGAGATAGAAAAGACAAAACTATAAAGCTGTTATACAATAATCCTGGAGGACAACAGGGTGGGAAAGGATTTCTCAAATGAGGTTAAAAGAAAAAGCACAGACTATAGGGGGAAAAATGGTGTAATTGAAGACACTGAAATTAACAGTTTCTCAGAAAGAATGGGAGAAGATACTTGGGATGTAAACTACCCCCCCCCCCCAAAAAAAAAGATTAAAATACAAGGAAATCCTATAAACTAGCAACGGCAAGAAAAAAGCCAGGCAATCCAATAGAAGAATAAACAAAGAAAGTGATGATTCACAGAAGGAGGAAAAGTGGAATAACTTAAAAGCATATATGAAAAGCTCAATTTGGACAGCTGCAAATTAACACTTTGCACATGAGAATGGCAACAGTTAAAAAGCTGGATACTATTAAATACTGCCAAGGCTGTGGGACGTTTCCCCCTGTGGAAATCTTGTCCAGGGGAATGAGGAGACCTGAATGAAAATTATCTTTTTAGTATTGCTTGTGATAGAATTTTCTGAAATTATTGAATTCTGGGTTCTTTTACTCTTAAGACATCGCATTGGACAGACACTTGGGAAACAATATTTTAGTGAATGGTTCTTAAATTTAAGGTCATACCCAGTTAGAATGTCAATGAATAGAGGCACCTTCTTACATCACTATCAAACAAGAACAGCTGATTGGCAGAATTGGCATAATCTATTTAGTATGAAATACTGTACTTGAAAGTGCTCTAGACTCGTGCTGCATTTAAACCATACCAAGTGCTATCTGTCACAGCGTGGGAGTTTGCCGAACTCAGAGTGTCGTAGCCTGCTCTCCGATTATGAGAATCCTGTTCGATGTGGGAAGTGAAGAGATCATTTACTTTTGAATAGCGAGCAATTTATGTGGATGACTATGTTTAGAACGATACCATAGGTTGAGAATTTCTTTAACTAGAAATGGAGTATTTGTGAAACCACTTTTTTGTGGTTTTATTTATTTATTCTTTTTATTGAATTTATTGGGGCAACATTGGTTAATAAAACCATACAGGTTTCAAGTGTACAACTCAACAAAACATCATCTGCACACAGTATAATGTGCCTCTCGCCCCAAGCAAAGTCTCTTTCCGTCTCCATTTGGCCCCCTTTGCCCACCTCCACCTATGCCCCACTTTCCCTCTGGCTATTACCACACTGTTGCCCAAATCTATGTGAGGAGACCTGTCTGGAAAAAGTCCAGCCATTTTTAATGTAACAAGAACAGTCTGTACAACACTGATGTAACCTGGCAGCCAAGGAGAGTGGACTGAAATGTGCATGTGTGAACAACGACAACGTCACTGTACTGGTCAGTGGGGGTGGTAGACGCCATTGAGTGAGCATGTGTACTGTGTGGCTGTCACATTCAAAATGACTGAGCGAGCAGAACAATGAATCTGCATCAAATTTTGTGTTAAGCTTGAACATTCCTCCACGGAAACTATCCCGACAATTCAGAAGGCTGCAGCTGTGGGCAACGGGTGACTGACAGCTTCATCATCACAACATGTCCACTCATGCATCACATCTGGTGCAGAGTATTTTGGTGACATCAAATCACCCAGGTGATTCAGTCCTGCTACAGCCCAGATTTGGAGCCCTGCAACTTCTGGCTTTTCCCAAACTAAAATCACCTTTGAAAGGGAAAACATTTCAGACCATTGATGAGATTCAGGAAAATATGACAGGGTAGCTGATGGCGACTGGGAGAACTGTGTGAGGTCCCAAGGAGCCTACTTTGAAGGGGACTGAGGCATCATTGTCCTATGTACAATGTTTCTTGTATCTTGTGTCTCCTTCAGTAAATGCCTCTGTTTTTCATTATACATGGCTGGATACCTTCTGAAATATTTACCTATCTATATATCTGTATACATATATAGTTTATTTTTCTTAATCCCTTCACCTTCTTTCATCCAGCCCCCCAACCCTTCTCCCCTCTGACAGTCTGTGGAGCCATTTTTCAATAGGTCATTTAACATCTTAGTTATTATACTTATAGAAATTAAGATTATGCGTAAAATGGATATTGCTGGTATCTCTAGAAAATGAGATTGGCAATCGTGTTTATTTACTTTCTTTATACCTTTCTGTATCACAAAAATCTTTTAAATTGGTATTTACTAATTTTTAAAATCAGAAACAAACTACTTTTCTTATGAAAATAAAATGCATATTAATTTCTTTATCAATGTCAAGAATGAAATATTAACTATTTTCACTCCACATATAAGTTGAGAAATACATTATACTTTCAATTCTTTCTTCTATCTCCTCCCACTTTTGAGCTTTTGTCAAAAGAATCTGGAATTTTTGATCTAGAATATTGTTGCTAAATGTTTTTAGCATCTTGGATCATATGGTATCTTTTAAGACTTTTTCTTTACATTCGACAGTTTTATGGTAGTACTAACAACAATTAGGTGATGATACGTTATGTTTCACTCCATTGTTTCAGGGTCGATTGCTATACAACAAACGATTCCAAAATTTTGTGTTTGAAGAACATGAATTCCATGTTACCTTTCATAGTTTTTTCTTTTGGGTTAATTGGGCTCGCATGTGGGGTTTTCACTTGGGGTCTCTCACGTGTGTACAGTTAGTTGGAGGCTGAGGCTGGAGTCATATGAAAGCTCAGCTGGGCTAGATGTCTAAGGTACTTCATTCTCCTCCACGTGGCCCCTCTCCCTAGCAGAACTGGTGGTCTTTCCTACCTGCAGCTTAGAACTTCGAGAGGAAGGAAGCAGAAGCTGCCAGGCCAGCAAAGAGCTGTGTCTGGAACTAGCATAGTGTCGCATTTGCAGTATTCTGTTGGCTAAAGCAGTCACATGTTTAAACCCTGGATGTGTGAAGCTGGAGAGGCAGGTTCTACCTCTTCCCTGGGGGGCAAGCAAGAATTTGCATCACTGAAGAGTTTGTGGGAATGGAGACAATGTTGCCATATATGAAAACCTGTCACAATTGTTCACAAACTTCTTTGTTATGTTTTTTCATCCTTAAAATAATTTGACTCAAGTCTCAGTTGATTGGAGTAAGTACTTCTTAGAGTAATTATTTGTAGAAGTGATGTACTTCCTGAATCTTTGTAAGACCTTTTGCTCTTAGATGTAAATGATAACTTGAATGAATTCAGAATCCCTGGATCACAGTCTTTGTCTTTGAAAGCACAGAAAGCGTTTAGTGTTGTGGAGGAGATCTCTGTTTCTACATGTTTTTCTCTTTGTGTATTTTCTCTCTGCACCTCCTGTGCCCTAATCTGGTCTGGATATATGTAGCTTTCTTTTCTGAAAGACTTCAATCCAGCAATTTCATCAGTAAATATCTAGGTTTATGTAAATTTGACCTGGCATTCATTAATTCATTTGGGCTGAAGAACAAATTCTCATCTAAAGGCAAACTTATTCCAATTTCTAATGATTTCTTGCTTTATATGTTCTATTTTTGCATAGAATTCCTATTATAAGTGTTTATGTCTCATGGTTTGTTCTTCACATCTGTTACTTTTTGCACCCTTAAAAAAAAACAAATTCACTGATTCAATTTTCTACAATAACCTATTGTATAATTTGATGCTGTTATGGTAAAAATGATTTTGAATAAAACAATATTTGTATACTTTATAATATTTTTCATTCAGATATGCAGTCTATTTTAACTCTTGCTTGAAATACAGGTAAAAGATTTTGTAATGCTTTTTCCCATTTCTTTCAGTAGGTCTGTTTAAAGAGAAATTTTAATCTAGTGTTTCAGATCCTTAGCTCTCTTTAAAACTTGAATGTGGTCTTAAGTTGAGCGATCTTTCTTGTTCTGCAAATTCCCACACTGGAGATACAGGGATTGATGTTTCCCCAGCATCTGGAGTTAGGAATTTTGTGGATTATGTGGATTATCATTCAAATCTTTCAAATCCTAACAAAGAAAGAATAAAGCATTTTTTTTGTTGTTGTTTTCATTGCTAGTTCCAAAGTTGGTATGCTGAGGGAGTTAGGTGTGGCTCCTTCTCCCCTTCAGATCTCAGTTCAAATGCCACCTTTTCAAGGAGGCTGATGCTGACCCTTATGTCTAAAGTGATCTGCCCTATGTGCTGGCCAATGAGGCTCTGCTGGAGTGTCATCCTGTAAAACTTAAGGGTCGTGGGTTCAGTTCCCGGTCAGGGCACATGTCTGGGCTGTGGGTTTGGTCCTAGTTGGGGCATATATATGAGGCAATAGACTGATTTTCTCTTCCACATCTATTTTCCCATCCTTCTCTCTTTCCTTTCCCCTCTTTCTAAAATCAATAGGCATGTCCTCAGGTGAGGATAAAAAAAATAAAAAAAAATAAAACAGTGATCTTCCCCAATTCTTTTCTCTCTCAAGGGTTGGTTGACAAAGTGTGTCCCATAAGTTAAATCTGGCCCACTGCCTGTTTTTGTAAGTTAAATTTGATTGGAACACAGTCATACCCACTCATTGATGTATTGCCTATGGCCATTTTCGTGTTGTAATAGCCAAGTTGAGTCGTTGTGATAGAGGCTATATGGCCTGCGTAGCCTAAAATATTTACTGTATCACCTTTTACAGAAAAATGTGCTGACTCCAGCTCAATCTCATCATGCTATCTGTTTCTTTTATGTCATGTATTATCATACTTATAACTGCCTCATGTATTTCTTTGGTTATGTATTATCATATCCCCAGAAGGATGAATGCTCCATGAAGTCAGGAATTGAAGCTCCCATGTTCACCTCTGTATCTCCCCTACTGGCACCGTGTTTGGAATGTATTGCAATAGACACTTAATGTTTGCTGAATACATAAGTGAACTAGATAGGTTTAAAAATGTTATATTGTTCTATTCATTTCACTGGGGATTTGGGAGCAGGAAGTGGGGAGTTAAATATGTTTTAACTCAGTTAATACATTAAGTTGGATGTAGGTAACAAGAATATTTAGGATATGAAACAAATAAGTTTTGAAAAGAAGTTTGAGATAGAGTAGCCTGAGAGAGATGAGAAAACCAGTAGAAAGTGGTGCCCCAAAGTCAAGGGTAAAAGGATTTTAATGGCAGGGAATAAATAATTTTGTGAAATCCTGTATATAGAGAGACAATAAATGAGTCTTGAAAATTCCCCTCTGGATTTAGCAACCGAGACCATGGTGGCATTTGTAAGGGTTCTTTTGGTGGTGTGGTCGGGGGCTGCGTTAGGTTGCTAGGGCTGCCATAACGAAGTACCACAAATTTAATGGCTTAAAAAAAACCAGATATTTATCCTCTCACTGGAGGGAATAAACATAACTCCAGAGGCTAGAAGCCTGAAATCAAGCCATCTGCAGGGCCATACAGACTCCAGGAGAGGATCCTTTGTTGCCTCTTCCTAGCTTTTGCTGGTTGCCAGCGTCCTTGGAGTTCCTTGGCTTGTCGATGCAACTCTCCAGTCTCTGCTTCGATCCTCACATGTGTTCACTAAGTGTGTCTCAGTGTCACTGGGTCTTCACATGGCCTTCTTATAAGGACACCAACTATAGGATTTAGGGCCAATCCTAGTTTTGTATGGCCTCACTTTAACTTGAATTCATCTGCAAAGACCCTGTTTCCAAGTAAGATAACATTCAGAGGTACTGAGGGGTAGGATTTCAACATTTTTTTGGTGGGGGCACAATTTAATGTACAACAGGGGCAGATGTCAGATTGCAGTGGCCTGTGAAGCGAATGCTGCAGGGAACTAAGGACAATGAGTAAAATCTTCAAAAAACTTGGTGGTGAAAAAAAGGTCGGAAGCAAAGCAGTAGTTTGAGACACAGTTCAGGAAGATGTTTGAATGCCTTAAGGGAAAGAGCCCCTAGAGAGGGGAAATTAAAGCTACAGGGAAAAGAAACTGAACATAATGCAGATCTTGAGAAGGCCTCATAGGACTGTGTGGTAGGACTGTTACTTCTCCCTCAATGTCCGTTATCCCTCTCTTTGCTCCCCTTGATTTTTTAGCTGGGTTCATAATTGTGCATGTTAAGAATACATTTCCTAGCTTCCTTTGCAGCAAGGTGGGCATTGTGGTTAGGTTGTGGCCAGTCGGAGGGAAGTTGCTGCATTGTGCGTTGACTGGAATGCGTCCACATGGGCTGAAGCTTCAGTAGTTATCTTGGACCATGTGGCAGAAACTATATGTTGAGGATAATGGAGACAACAAGTCAAAAGGAGCCATATCTCTGGTGATTGTGGAGGCATCACATTAGCCCTGATTTGCTAATGTAAGGTCTTAATTTCTGAAGACAAGAAATTACTTTCTATGTTATTTAAGCCACTATTATTTTGTGTTTTCCTCTAGTTGCAGTTGAACTGGTTTAAGTTGGACTTATCTGTGACTGAATAGAGATCCAGGGCATGATGTGGAGATCAGGCAGAAGAGATTCTCACTTATTGAGGCAGGAGGGACAAATGAAACAAAAGTTGTGGCTATAGACGCACTTGTAAGCAGATGGTAAGAAGTTTGGAATGCTCCTGTTTTACAAGGCATTGATTTTTCTCTAGAAAATAAAAGTAGATTTGTTTGTTGAGAATAATGGAAGAGATTTTAGTAGAGCAAGTTTGAAGTGAATATTGAAGATTTAATAAAAATCCTTGTGAAACATGAGAGGGGTCTGATGAGGAAAGGTTTGGGAGTGACATTCAGGTTAGAGACAGGTAATTATAGTAGTCAAGTGAATTCCTCTTGTAGTGCTCTGTCCCAGCAGAGGTATCCCTGGTAAGACTTTTGGTTTATGGGAATAAAGAGGAGGTGAGGGAGCTCGCAGCATCACTTCAGCCATCTTCTATTTGACCTTTCCTGTATGGTAGATGGACAAACCAACATACATCAATACAAACTTCACGTCAACTATAAAAGGAGCCACTTTGGAAGGTCTGGCTCTTGAAGAAAGCTCCTGAACACAGTAGCAGAGCGTGTGGGGTGATGGGTGGGTACCATTTCTGGCCACGTTGAAAAGCTGAAGGAATGCCCTAACATTTCAGAGGTTATATCCCAGTGTCATCTTTAAGACAAAGGTAAGTAAATCTAATCAGGCAGCTGCCTTGCTGCTGCTCCACGCTTGCTTCTACTACTCAGAGTCTTTAGGACTGTTGTGCAAAAACAGCACAGGGAGAGAGTGCCACCAGTTCAGCTTCAAACACTGTTTTCTCACCTTAGGGAAGTTTTGGTTTGGCCAATATTTTGTTTTGGTTTGTCACTGTGGCGAAAGAAGTATCATCATTTAGAGATAACGTGGAGCATCTGAACAAATAGTGACATAATCATAATGAAATTTGTTACAGGGTTAGTACTAGGCAGTTTTCAAGGTAATTCTGAGTCTACGCTACCTCATTTAATCTATCAGCAACACTGTTAAGGTAGGATTTATTATAACTACTTCACTTCCAAATGAGGACACTGAAGCTCAGAGTGGTTAATGATTTTTCCAGAACACATAACTAGCAAACATTAGAATCAAGTTTTGACTCGTAGGTCCAATGGATGCATTTTCCTGTGTTCATCCTCAATAGGATGATTACTCATAGTCTGCAATTAATCTGGACAGCTCCGCTGAGAAGCAGGCAAGGTTTTCATTTTCCATGGAGGTTCTCCAAGAGTCTGAGGCTTTTTCAAATTATTATTTAAAACTTCAATTTGTGGTTTGTGGTTGTTAGTTCAAGGCAACATCTCCACCTAAAATGGAACCTCTCTTCCCTTGAATTTGCCCTATTTTCTAAAGCCCATAAATCTTAAACTCTTGAAGATTGTACTTTTGAGGCATCGTTGAATGAATAAAACATATTACGTTCACGTTGGCCTCTAGAGGTCACAAATGCAACAGAATCTTGTTCCCTTCTCTTCAGGAGAGTTTCCGACAGCCCACGAACCCCTGTGGGTGTGAGGCATGTACGTGGTCACCATAATGCTCACAGTCCCAGCGACTGCATTGCAGGGATCAGTTTGCCTGCAGATATGCTCAGAACTGTACTTTTTAAACCAGCATTTTCTGAGGATTTATATCCTTGGAGAATAGGAAAAAGCAATAGAAAAACATTTTTGAAATCATTCAAATTATTTTTTAAGATGCAGAAAGTGAGGCCATATTATTCTGAGAAGACCAGTTGGAATTATTTGTTATCACTTTTGGAATCTGGGTAAATCAATGTACCAATGACCAGTACAAAACACTTATTTTATAGATATAGTCAAAAAAAGATTTTTTGAAGATACTTTATGTATTTGTATATAAAAATAAGTGAAAAGGCATTGTTAGTTTGCTGTTTACATGAAATAGTTCAAATTTATCATTGAAATTGGTTAAAATACTATGAAAACATATAAAAAGGTATAAATTGGCAGTTAGTAGTGCTTTGAATTTTTTAATATTTGAATTTTACAATGTTTCCATAAAATCTATACCACTTATTGGTCATTTAAAACCCACCAGGCATCGTGCTAAGTGCTTTTTAAATGTATTGTCCTATTTGTTTCCACAATACCCCAATGCAGACCTTTTGTTAAATTTAAATATTGATGCTTTTCATTGGTTTCTTTTTTTCCTTAAGAAATGTTTCCAGCTCTTTCTCATTATAAATTTATCTGGAGACAATAAGCATAGTTATTTAAATTTTAAGTGACCATTTTAAATGAAAATATCTCAGCCCAACACACATGTTCATGTTCACATTGAGAGACAATTGGAAACAAACAAACTCAGGTCAATATAGGCAGTTAATAAAACATATGGCTATTATTGCCAGATTACTACCCTACTTTTTACTCTGTTCCCTAGAGATTACTTAAAGCCAGTTCTCAATGTATTGCGTGCTATGAATCATAATAATGAACAGTAAGTATTTAGTAGTAATACCAACCAGGAAACAATGTTGACAATTACTCTTTATGTCATTTTCCTATAGAAGAAAAGTGAAGAATCAGTGAGGTATACAGATATCATCAGAACTGTTCTCTCCCTTCTGAGCTTGCTTCTTCAGTGTGGAAAGCATGGACGGGCCTTGGCATTACACAGACCGGGGTTTAAACTTGGACCCCATTGTCTTGGGCAAGCTATATATCCTCTCTGAGCCAGATTTCCCCCTGTGAACAAGGATAATTATATATTCTTAGTGTGAAACAGCCAGCATGGTGCCTGCACAGCCCTCCTTCCTTAGCCCTTCCTTTTACCTTTTTCTGACAGGCCATCATTAACTCCTTAGCACTACAGGAAAGAAGGAAGGGAACAGCTGGGAGGTGGAGTCTTCTCTATCCTCCATTATCTTCTCCACTTCCTCCCCAGCAGATGAGTTCTATTAACTCTCAGCAGTCAGTGTTTTTAATTAGATGCTTGGAAAAGGCAGGGGATCATGGTGGCTGCTGGCTGGCCTCTGGATTAGTTGTCAGGGCAGTTTGGATTAACATACCCTGTGAATAAAGGGTTTCGAACGTGATGTCCTAGGGGCTCTCAGACCAAATCTTCAAATACGAAGGACAGCAAAGGTGAAATACTATTTGTGAAGTGGACGAGCAATACAGCATAGGAGTAGTGAGAACAGGTTCCAAAGCCAGACCTCCTGGGTTTAAATCTCAGCTCTGCCACTTGCTAGCTGTGGAACCCTTTCCAAATTACTTAGCCTTTTTGTGCCTCGGTTTCCTTGTTTTCATCATGCTGACTATTACAGCCCTTCCCTCATGGGCTTTTATGAAGGTTCCATGAGTTAATATATGTAAATCTTCAGAACTGCCTAACAAGAACTGCACAGCTGTTTACTGCTGTTGTTAATGATTACAAAATAAAACAATGCAAACTTGGCTGCCTAAATTGAGAAAAGTTTAAATTAAGGTCATTAAAAATTCATTAATGTAGGCTTTTCTCTGCTCTCCTTGCATTTTAATCCTGGTGTGTGGGTTTAAATAAATGAAAACAGCACACGGTTGAAATCAGAGTGCAAATTCCAGGGGATGAAATAGAGCAGAACCACCACACTTTTGGTTTTCACACCAAACCTAAAATGAATCTAGGTTTGCTTGAAACTGTTACCTTTGTAGGGTTTGTTTCAGTTTTATTTTACTTATTTATTTATTTAAAACATTTTTATTGAATTTATTGGGGGTGACATCAGTTAATAAAATTATATAGGTTTCAGTGTACAATTCTATACCATATCATCTGCATATTGTATTGTGTGTCACCACCAAAAGTCAGGTCTGCTTCCATCACCATTTATCCTGCCCCTCCCCGCCCCCCCCACCTTTACCTTCTGTCTCTTCCCGCCTCCCTTTCCCTCTCGTAATCACCATACTGTTATCTGTGTCTATGATTTGTTTCCCTTAGTCTCTCCACTTTTTTTCACCCAGTCCCCCCACCCCCCTCCTCTCTGACAGCTTCAGTCTGTTCTCTGTATCTATGAGTCTGTTTCTATTTTGTTTGTTAGCTTATTTTGTTCATTAGTTTCTACATATAAGCAAAATCATATGGTATTTGTCTATTTTCTGGCTGGCTTATTTCACATAGCATAGAACTCTCCAGATCCATCCACCCTGTTGCAAAAGGTAAGATTTCTTTCTTTTTAAAGGCTGAGTAGTATTTCGTTGTGTAAATGTACCGCAGCTTTTTTATCCACTCATCTACTGACAAACATTTGGGTTGCTTCCTAATCTTGGCTATTGTAAATCACACTGCAATGAACATAAGGGTGCATATATTCTTTCAGTTAGTGTTTCGGGTTTCTTTGAATGTGTTCCCAGAAGTGGAATATCTGGGTCATTAGGCAGTTCTATTTTTAATTTTTTGAGGAAACTCCCTACTGCTTTCCACAGTGGCTGCACCAGTCTGCATTCCCACCAACAGTGCAGAAGTGTTCCCCTTTCTCCACATCTTCACCAGCACCTGTTATTTGTGGATTTATTGATTCCAGCCATTCTGACAGGTGTGAGGTGATATCTCATTGTGGTTTTAACTTGCATTTATCTGATGATTAGTGGTGTTGAGCATCTTTTCATATGTCTATTGGTGATCTGTATGTCCTCTTTGGAGAAGTATCTATTCAGATCCTTTATATGGTCTTTTTAATGTATTGCTGAACTTCTGTGTCTGTTTTATTCATCAGGTTAGGGAAATTTTTGCTCATTATTTTTTCGAATAGGTTCTTGATCCTTTGCTCTCTCTCTTCTCTTTCTGGTACTCCTATGATATGGATGTTGTTACACTTCATGTTGTCCCAAAGTTCCCTTAAACAATCCTTATTTTTAAAATTATTTTCTTTTTGCTGCCCTGATTGTTTTCTGCTACCTTGTCTTCCAAATCACTGATTCTATTCTCTGCTTCATTCTTTTTAGTGTACTCTTCATTTCAGATATTGTATTCTTCATTTCTGACTTGTTCTTTTTTTTATGGTTTCTATGTCCCTTTTCATGTTGCTGCAGTTCTCACTACATTCCTTGAGCATCCTTATAACCATTCTTTTGAACTCTGTATCTGGTAAGTTGCTTTCCTCCATTTCATTTACCTCTTTTTCCAGAGATTTCCTCTGTTCTTTTGTTTGGGTCTTGTTTCTTCATTTCTCCATTTTGGCTGCCTCTTTTTGCTTATTTCTATGTATTGGGCAGATCTGCTATGACTTCCAATTTTGGTAGGGTGGCCTTATATAGCAGGTGTCCTGTGGGACTTAGTGGTGCAGTCTCTTTAATCACCTGTGCTGGGTGCTCCAGGAATGTGCCTTGTGTGCATTACGAGGGCCCTTCTGTTGTAATTGAGTCTTGATTGCTGTGGCCAATTTGCGTGTGGTGTTGGCCCTCAGGCTAGCTGACTGTGAGGGTCAACCCCCACCACAGTGTATGAACTATTGTGCAGGTGCTAACCACATGGAGTGAAATTCACCTCAGCAGGGTCTGGCACCTGCTGAGGTCTCCCTTTGGATATACCTCTTGTGAAGCTTATTGGATCCTGCTTTGAATCTAGCCCCCTACCTTGTCTGAAGCTGGCCACTGAGTGTATTGGGTCTGGGGCCTCTTAAGAGGGGCTCTGGTGAAGACCAAGTCAGATGTTGCCTGTGACTGGCCCTGGACAACCTGTTTGGAGCTACAGAGCAATACACAGTTTGTGGCTGCTTCTGCTGGGCCTAGGTGTGCACAGGAAGGACCTAGCTGTGCACCAAGGCCAGGTTTTACCTGCACTGGGCCCAGAAGCATGTCAGCTAAAGTCCAAGGGCACCCTGAGACCCACAACTCCTTGCCTCTGCTGACTGCCTATGAAGCTCAAGCTGGAAGAGTCTTGGCGGTACTCGAGTAGCATGAGGCCCTCAGCGAATCACCAGATAGGGGTGATTGATGTTCACCAGACTGATACAGGTTGAACCTCTATGATAGTGCTGGGTCTGAGGTCACTCAGCAAATGTCCCAGCATACACCAACTCTAGCTGACACCTGCCAGATGCTTGCACACCTTTGGGGTGGGGCAGGGTCTTAGAGAGTTGTCAGGGTGAGGTCAGCAGAGTTTATCACGCCCAAACAGACCAAGATTTGGTGGTGTGATGGGAGGGCTCTGTCCTAGTGCCACACAACTCAGTTTATCTAAGATTCAGTTGGGAGGCTAAGCTCACCAGAGTGTGGCGGCCAGGAGTTGGGAGGATGGGGCTAGTGGATCTCCTGTGAGGGGGAGGTGCCAGTCAGGCTAGAGGGAGGAGACAGGAGTGGTCCCTACCCCCAGAGCCACATAACTCAGTCTGTCCTGGACTCTGCACAGAGCTCAGCAGGTTGGGGTCACTAGGTGTCAGGAGGGTCAGGGCACCGAGAGCCTGGAGAGTGAGGCTAATAGATCTCCAGTGAAGGGGAGGTACCAGACAGGTTCACGGAAGAGTGGGGGCATTGGCTACTGCCCCAAAGCCATACCACTCAGTCACTGACACCTCCTGAATCTTCCCAGACCTCCACAGCCTGGCCCAGGCAGCTGACTCCTCAGCAGGGCATGGGCTCTGCAGGGTGGGGCAACAGGGAGTCCAAAGGGTGGGCTATTGCATTTCCCCAGGGTGATGCCATATGGTGGAGAGTGCTCCACCCAAGAAATATGGCATCACCAGTGCAGGGGAGGGACTAAGCCCAGGGGTCATGGCAGCTGTCCCTTCAGCTGTCTCCCCAGAGCCACAATTCCCAGTCTCTCTTCACATGGCTCTAGTCTTCTCTGACCTCCCTCTGTGAGTGGCTGCCAATGAGATTTTGTGTGTTGGCCCTTTAAGGGGGCACCTGTGTCTCTAGCTGACTCTCATCTGTCACTGACAGGGAGAAGACCTCAGATTTTCATAACCAGATGTTATGTGGGCACCTCTTCCCAGTTCTGGTGCTCTGGGCTGGAGACCCCAGCTTGGGGTTGCGACCCCAGCTCCTCGGGGGGGGACCTTTGCAGCTGAGATATCCCTCTGAATTTTCAGCCTCCACATGTGGGTGCTGGGCCAGCCCTTTTCAGTTCTCTGCCCTTCCTACCAGTATCAGTGTGGCTCCTTTTGTAAATCCTTGGTTATAAGACTTCTCCTAGACTTCAGTTGGTTATTCAGGTTGAGTGTTCTATGATTTAGTTGTAATTCCAGTTTGGTCCTGGGAGGAGGTGAGTATTACTTCCACCTAATCCATGACAATCTTGGATCTCCCAGTTTGGTTTAGCTTTAAAGAGTAAGTAGTCCTTAAAAGACTTAGCCTTTTGCTAAGTGTTTCAAAATGTGTGATGAAGCTTTAATGTTTGAACTAAGACCAGGCCAGGTGATTTTGTTATAAAACATTGGCTTGATTTGCAAAATGCAGTTAGAACACAGGTGGTAAACACAAGGCCCGAATCCAGTCCTCCATCTTGTTTTGTTTTATCTGGCCTGACACCTTGTTTCTACCCAGTGGCATGGCTGAGCTCTTGCTTAACTGTTAAGGGTAGTTAAATTTATACAGTCCTAAAATTACATTCAGCCCTTTGAAGGCAACTGTGAGGCTGATGGGGCCCCTGGTGAAAATGAGTTTGATACCCCTGAGTTAGAACCTCTGAAAAAGAGGATTGAATTTTGCTAAATCTGATATCATAAACACATATTATTTGCCTTTATTTATCTTTTCTTTCTTTCCTTTTCTTCCCCCTGCATACCAATTTAAGAAAGGCAGTTTGGAAAGTAGAGTATGACCTGAATTTAAATTATACACTTAATTGCTTGTGTGTAGAGAACTTCCTTTACATCTAGATAAATTTCTATATAGATCCCTACAGTTATTTTAACCATAATACACTCTGATGAAACTTAATTTCTCTCTCAAAACTTTATTGTTTGTGAGGTTCCTCTGGTTTCATCGCTCACCCAGTTAGCCATCTGGATACTTTTGAGCTATTGTTTTGATCATAGAACCTGGTCAAATCTACATCTGGAATGACTGTAGGTCATTCCAGGTCTCTTTTGTTCTCAAGGCTGACCTCACCTTCTGCTGCTAAAGGTGTGAATTTAGTCACGTGCCAAAATGGTTTCACACAAGACGGTTTCAACTATGAAGTAGTTCTAAGAAAAACAATGTAAGCATACTTTATTTGCATTAATAGCTAGGAGGGATTCTAGTTTCAAAAGCATCCATATCTTCGTAGGCAATATTAAGGTTTGAAGAGAGATACTAGTGAAGACCGAGCTTTTCTAACACCCAGAGAGAGTCATCAGTTAGATCTCCAACCAGGTGTTTGGTTTTTTTTAATGTGGTAGGGAAAAAAAGCCAGTTCCATTCTGACTCCCCACAAAAATCTATGGCAGCAACGGCCAGATATCCATCAAAGACTTTTGCTCCACCCTCCACAGTGTTGAGCTATTGCTGGGAAGCAGCTGCCCCGCCAGCCCTCCCAGGTGTAGGTGAGACTCTGTCATTATTTCCCGCCAGTGGATAATAGGAGACATGAGTTACATGACTTCTGGGCTGAGGAGATTAAGAAGTTACAGAATAGTCACAGGGATGTAAATTACAGCCTAGGAAATATAGTCAATAATATTGTAATAACCATGTGAGGGGCCAAGTGGGTACTGGAATTATCAGGGGGCCACTTTGTCGTTGTTGTTGTTGTTTTCCACTTTGTAAAATATGTGATTGTCTACCCACTATGTTGTACACCTGACACTAATACAGACTAATATTGAATGTAAACTGTAATTAAAAAGACCAATATGCCTTCCTCTTTTGAATCTTTCATCATCCACCAGCAGACATCAGAGGACTACAGACTTTCAAAAAGTGGCAGAGAAAAAAGGAGAGAGCCTGTATCTTTACATCTTTATTGTAACTTTGTTAAATTAATATTTTTTATGTAGAGCCCCGGGATGTTAGGTGGTGAGCCTGATTCAACAAAAGGTCATGGAGAATAGACAGAAATAGAGAAGTTTGTTACAAGTCCTGAAGGAGGTTCACGAGGCACTCGATTGCCTTTCTGGGAAAGTGGGGCATGGTTCAGGCACAGAGAGCCGCAGGACTTGGGGTGCTTGCCTTTATTAGAGCCTGTGGGTAAAGTGCCTTGGGGGGATCCCGGGCTGAGGGCCAGTTTGTCAATTCAAACCAAAAGATTGAGGGAGAATGCTTATTACAGGGTGGTTTTAGATATCATATCAGGAACTACTGTTTACTTGTGGCTCTGTGGGCTATTATCTAGGGCACAGGTGGCAAACACAAGGCCTGTGGGCTGAATCGGGCCCCCCACCTTGTTTTATCTGGCACCTTATTTCTACCTGGTGGCTGGGCTAAGCTCTTGCTTAACTGTTAAGGAGTAGTTACATTTATACAGCCCTAAAATTACATCCGGCCCTTTGAAGGCAACCTCGAGGCTGATGTGGTCCCTGGTAAAAGTGAGTTTGACACCTCTGATCTAGGACATGTGCTATACAGAGAGATTTTTGTCAGTTCAAGGCCACTGCAGGCCACTTAGCCACACAAAATGGATGCCGTGGCAACAATATTGTAGAGTAGTTCAGCTAAACTTCTTATTTTTATTTCTAAATCTTTCTTCATTTTTCCACTTAATCACCCATTATTCTCTGTTCATCCTTCCTGGTTTCCTTTTTTCCTTTCTCCCACACCAAGCTCCCTTAAGAATGATTATGCCTCTCCAGTCCTCTAGAATCAAAATGTATTACTGAGTGAAACATGAAGGATAAAAAGCTATTTGGATGATTGCATTCATTTTTGATAAGGAAAAACTATGCATAGAAAGTGTTCTGTAACACACGGACCAGTTATTATCTCCAAGAGGTGAGATTACAGCTGATTTTCATTTTCTTTTAACTTCTTTCTCATCAATTTTCTACATTCTGTGTTTTTCATAATTAAAAACGTTTTGAGTAAAATTTTCAAATGTTTTACTCTGTCATTCACAACAGAGTTCTTAGATCCTTCTCTTTCTTTCTAAATCATATTTCATTATTTATGCTATTACAGTTGTCCAAATTTTTTTCCCTTTGCCCTCCTCCACCCAGTCCCCCACACCCTCAGGCAGTCCCCACACCATTGTGCATGTCCATGGGTCATGCACACATGTTCTTTGGGTACTCTATTCCTTATGCTGTACTTTACATCCCCATGACTATTCTGTAACTGCCAATTTGTACTTTTTAATCCCTTCACATTTTTCCCCCATCCCCCCAACTCTCCCTTCCATTTGGCAACCATCAAAATGTTCTCTGTATTTATAACTTTGTTTATGCTCTGCTTGTTTGTTCTTTAGATTCAGTTGTTGATAGGTATGTATTTACTGCCATTTTGTTGTCCATTTCTTTTTTCTCCTCTCCTTCTCCTTCTTCCTCTTCTTCTCCCTCTTCTCCTTCCCCTTCTCCTTCTCCTCCTCCTTCTTCTTAAGACCCTTTAACATTCCATATAATACTGGTTTATATTATAAACCCCTTTAGCTTTTTCTTGTCTGGGAAGCTCTTTATCTGTCCTTTGATCTAAATAATAGCTTTGCTGGATAGAGTAATCTTGGTTGTAGGTTCTTGCTTTTCATCACTTTGAATATTTCTTGCCAATCCCTTCTAGTCTGCAAAGTTTCTTTTCGAAATCAGCTGACAGTCTTATGGGAGCTCCCTTGTAGGTAACTAATTGCTCTTCTCTTGCTACTTCTAAGATTCTTTCTTTGTATTTAACCTTTGGCATTCTAATTATGATGTGTGTTGGTGTGAATCTTTTTGGGTTCATCTTGTTTGGGACTCTCTATGCTTCTTGGGCTTGTATGTTTACTTCCTTCACCAGGTGAGGGAAACTTTCTGTCATTATTTTTTTCAAATAGGTTTCCAAATTTTTGCTCTCTCTCTTTTTACAACATCAACACGATGCAAATATTGGTACACTTTGAGTGGGCCCAAATGTTCAGTGGGACAGGGCCTCAGGGAATTACAACAGTGGGGCAAACAGTGTGAACCAGGTTGATGGAGTCTCAGATGTGATGCCTGCCTGCTGGCTCTGTGACTTTGTGAGGGGAGGGCTCAGAAAAAGAACAATGGCTTCTGCCAGTACTTCTGTCTGGGAGAGAGCTTCCCTCCAGCTCTTGCCTTGATGCCAGATAATTCAGTTCCTCCTATATATCTCTGATGCCTTTCATTCTGCTGCCCCAGTGCTGGATTTCAGAGGGAATGAGTTTGAGTAAATTTGTGCATGGGCCCTTTAAGAGGAACAGTCTGGGACTGTAGAAGTTTCCGTTGCCACAGCCTGAATCCCTGCTGGTTTGTACGGCCAGAAGTTATGAAAACTTATCTTCCTGGCACTGGAACCCAGGCCTGGGGGTCCTTGTGCAGGGTTGGGACCCCTCACCTCTTAGATATCCCTACTAAATTTTATCCACCACACGGGGGTGTGAGATCAGCCCGTTCTGCTTCTCCGTCCCTCCTACCAGTCTCAATGTAGTTTTTTGTTTTATTCTGTAGTCACAGGACTTTCATTCTGCTTAGTTGGTGATGGCTCTGAATGATGGTTTTTCTGTAGTTTAGTTGTAATTTTGATGTAGTTGTGTGATGAAGTGAGCCATGTTTACCTGTGCTGCCATCTTGATAGGAAGGCTAGCTAAACTTTCAGCAATCATCAAAGGGAGGAAAGGCACCTCTAACCAGGAGCATGCACAATGGAATTCTATATAAACACAAATTAGACCTTCATTGTGTCTATTTTGGGGTGTATTTGTTACAGCTGCTAGTATTTTTCTAACTAATTCACTGTCCTAATCCTGTGTGTACAGATATTGACCCCAAAATAATATATTAGCTGTCCCTCACAGGCTGGCAATGTGTCTCATAAATCTTTGTTTCCACCATAATGCTTAATATAAGGCTGATCATTTTCTTTTCAGTTCATAAGCATCTATGTTTATACAATTTTAGAGATCAGATAAAATGAAAGTTATTTTGAGGCAAACATTCTTCTGTGAAATAACATGCTGTTTGTTTTTTTTTTAAACAAAACAGTAGTTTGGATGGTAGGTCCTCTGACTTGATTGTTTGTTGTTGTTGTTGTTGTTTAAGTAACTTGTACTTTATTGGAGAATTTTCACCTCCAGCTATAGCTTTAAAAAGGTTTTTCTAACAAACTCATAGATACAGAAAAACTGATAATTGCCAGAGGGTTGGACAGTGGGGTATGGGCGAAAAGGCTAAGGGGATTAGGAGGTACAAACTTGTAAATAAGTCATGGGGATGTAAAGTACAACATAGGGAATTTAATAATATCAATGTCAATTTTGTGGCGATCACTTTGTAAGGTATATAAATGTTAAATCTCACTGTTATACACCGGAAACTAATACAATATTGTATGTCAACTGTACTTTAATCTAGAAGAGCTTTACATTTCAGAATAAAAATTAGACATGAAACTGAAAAAAAGGAAATAAAAGGTTTTTCTAACAGTTTTACCTCATATCCCCAACATAGAAACGACTAGCCCCTCTTTCAAGCTTGTGAAGACTTTTTTTTATAGTCATTACAACACTGTATTGCTTTTAGTTGCTTGTACAGGTGGAGGCAAGAGTAGGTTTACACATGTGAGTATGCAAAACAGTTTATTCTTATAATATGACTTATTAATTATTGTATTATTTTCCATATGAACAACTGGAAACCTACTTTTGCCCCACACAGTATATCTGTCTCTACCTCTACCATAAGCTCTTTGGAATCAGGCACAGTGTCATATGCATCCTTTTATCTGAACAGCCTAGAAATTCACTAACAAGTCTTGGCCTCTTCTCCCAAAGTGCTCCTGTCTTTCATTTACTAGTAAGTAAGGAATAGATGTCTCAATTCTTATCTCTGTGTATTACTCTCCCTCTTCCTAAACCAAGGCATTGAAGCAAAGTGGGATTTGTTATCAAGAGGAAAATGTCTGAAATGAGATCAGTATAATAAAATAATGAAAAATATAAAATATATAAAAATTTTGCCCATATTGTAAATCTGGAAAAGTAAGAATGTTTTTACTATAGCTACTACATTTTCTAGAGATGGATTCATAAATGAGAGAAGGTGAGCAAGACGATCACCCATTAAAGAAACATAGTTACTGAATGTTAACTCACAGTATTTTCCTTTATTCTTTCTTTTAGTACTTTTCACAGAGGCAGAATGATAAAATAGAAAGAGCGTGGCGTTACAACTTATATTTAAGTCTTTTATCCATCTTGAATTTATTTTTGTGTATGGCGTAAGTTGGTGATCGAGTTTCGTTTTTTTGCACGTAGCTGTCCAGATCACCTTTAACTGGAACATAATCAATAGAAGAAAAAAGCAAACAAAATATAACCGGAGACATTGAAGTTAAGAATAATCTAATTATAGCCAGGGGGGAGTGGGGAGGGGACAGTGAGGAGAGGGGATTACAGGAACTACTATAAAGGACACATGGACAAAATCAAAGGGGAGGGTGGAGGTGGGGTTGAGGGATGGGGAGAAAAGGCATACAACTGTAATTGAATAACAATAAAAATTTAAAAAAATTATGACTCATTTAGAAAAAAAGAAAAAAATAAAGAAACAGCGTGGCTAGATTGTGAGTATTGATTCTGAAGTGGACTGTGTATTATTAGGTAAGTTATGTATTTGACCTTTCTAGGCATGAATCAACTTTTTATCTGTGAAATGGGCTTGTTGAATCATGCATTCTAATTTATGGTTTCATGACTCATTTCGAATGCAGATGACTAAAATGTATGATGCTTATTTAAAAATATTTTGTCTGGTAATTATTTTATTCAAATATATTATTTTAAAAAGGTTTGTTGCATTCCAAATATTTGCAGTCACTTTAATCTTTAGGCTTACTTTTCTTTCTTATTTTAAAATTACTAAACTTTTAAATAATATAATTTTTTTTACTTATTTTGATTTGATTTAAAAACAAATAAATGTATAAAAAGAAAATATAAATTATCAATTAAATCAATCTTATAGTCTTTTCACCCAAAGAAAGAAACCACTGTTCATATTTGTTATAGATCTTTTCAATTTTTTATTGTATATATTTTATAAATTTATAAATTGGAATTGTTCTGTGTGTATGCATTTTCTCTTTTTTTTTCTATTCATCTTTCTTTTTTTTGGTTTTAACATGACCGTTAGAGCATTTTTCCTTGCCATTGACTTGTTATTCATTTCTATGGAAGATCCAGAATTTATTTAACTATGTCCCTGAGTACACAGTGAAGTTATTTAGTTAGAAAAGAACTACTCTGTTATCATTCTCATCAGGCCTGCTAATCACCTTTGATCACGGAATCTGGGAGAACACACCTCAAGTAGAACAGACCAGAGTTCTGTACTCTTCAGCTGGTTTCTGCGCATGTCAGGTTGCAGTTGTCATCACCTGTGAACTTACATTTCACTCTTACCTAAGAGTTCCTGGTTACTAATAAAGCAAAATAACCTGGAAAACTGGAAAAATTAAATACCATGAGTGCACCTTTTTTATGGGTCTGAAAGTATTTCTAGAAACCTTTTTAAATAAGTAATTAGAATGGTTTATGTTCCACTATTTTAAGAACTTACCAATTCCGTGACACTGAGTCAAACTAACAAGTACCAATAAAGCCATTTATGTAATTTTTCTGCAGTAGCCCATAGTGTGTTTAATCACTTATGTTTATATGCTAAATAATGATGGACAATGATGTATAGAAAGAGTTATTCGTAACAATTTGCTTTGTGTTTATATTTCCTGCAAAAGGAGATTTGATTATTTACATTAAAAATACACATTTTCAAATATTGTTCTCAAATAAATGCATCCTGAGCATTTTATACAAAAAGGGTTGAACCCTCTGGGGAACCTGTGGCATGGCATGCTGGACGGGCACGGTGCCAGAATGTGGAAAACCTTTTTATCTTGGCTTCGTAACTACTTAGCTATGTGAACACGAGTCTGTAAACCTCCCGGTGCGTCAGGTTCCATTCTGGTAAGTGAAAGGATTTGAGAGCATAACTGCTCAGTTCCCTTTCAGATCTCGACTTTTATACATCTCTGATTCTCTTCTTCTAAGGTGAAGAAGAAAACAGGTTGAATCAGGAAAATATGGATTTTGATTGCAGAAATGACCCCAATTCTCCACCCCTCACTGTATCCAAACCCATTGCAGTGTGACTTTGAAATTCTTCACATCTTAATTAGTAGTAATTTCCCTCACCTTGAATCAGAGCTGGATTTATAACTTACTTTGGTAGCAGAGCTGTGTCCAGTTCTGAGACAAGTCTCAGGAAGCCTGGTGAGCTTTCATTCTGCCTCACTAAACCTTCCGCTGCCTTGAGAATGAGCCTGTTGAAGAATAAGAGATCTTGTTTCAGAAAAGTTGCATTAACTTTCTAATTGACCTCAGTATATAAGCTCCCCCATAAGCTAAGCCTACAAGCCTGCAGAAAACAAGAGCACGTACTAAACTGATCATAGAGAAATCTATCATCGTTGGAAGCCTGAATGAACTGTCACAAGTACCTAAGATCAGCTATGTACTAGAACCCAGGTAAACAGTTTAGTTGAAGATACAATAATAAAAAATCTTTAAAATCTTAGCAATCAGAAAAGAAAAACCAGTCACTACTGGTGTTTGTTCCTCTCCTCACTGTTTAACACATATGGATACTCAGTAATACTTGTTGTTGCGTGGCTTCCTTTTAATCTTCAGTGCTCATCTGTCTGAATTTCACAAGTGTGGTACAACTTCACATTGTTGCATTGAATTTCATACTTAGGTTTTGTAAATATTTTCACATACTGATGTGTGCAATCAAAGCAGGAGGTATTTAAACTGACACATGGTTTTTCTTCAATCAGAATTAGCAGTCACTTTGTTTTGTGGCTTTATGAAAAGTACACCTCTGTGCATGAACAGAAGACTGGAACAGCTACAAAATAAAAGAAGGGTCTGAGGTTGTTAAGACAGATGCTGGGTTTACAGCAGGAGTAAATAGGATTTTGTTGGTGGCACTTAATTTTTGGTGAAGATCAAAAGGGTGAAAAGAAAAATCTTCCCACTGTTGAGAAAAGGAATCTGGGACCTTTCAAATCATCATTGAGCATTGACCAGATGCAGAATCTTGCTGGGAAAAAGTCTTCGCTGTACAGGGGCTTCCCATCCGAAGTGCCGTCAGGGCCACTTGGAGGGAAACCAAGCAAAGCCGATGGATACCTCATCCTGACGCAGCAGTGGGGCCCAGCCATTTGTGTGCTCTAAAAGCTAACTACCTGATTTCAGTAGCCAGGTGTATCTGGGCTCAAGTGGAGGGAAAGGTAGCTACAACCTATTTTTTTTAGGGCAATGTTAGTTTTCCCAGTGCTAATTTTCTGAACACTCTAAATAATTTTTTGAAGGAAAAAAAAGACATTGTAGTAATATTTTTAAAAGAAAAGAAAGAAATGGAAGTCAGTCACATTTTTTTCTCACCTGAATATTGAGATTTTTTTGGGTTAAGAAACTCTGTAGGCTTCTGCTTGAGGAATCTACAACTTTCAAACTCACAGAAACAGAGAATAGGATGGTGGTTGCCAGGGGTGGGGGAGGGACCGGCGTGGAGGATATGGGGAGACGTTTGTCAAAAGGTGTAGGCTTTCATTTATAAGATAAATAAGTTCTGAAGAGCTAATGTGTAGCATGGTGACTATAGTTGATAATAGTGTATCACACACTTGAAATTTGCTGAGAGAGTAGATCTTAAGTGTCCTCAGCACAAAAGGGAGGTAATTTGTGAGGTGATGGATGGTAACTAGGTCAATAGTGATACTCATTTCCCAACATTTATGTTGAATCATCACATTGTTCACCTTAAATATATGCAACTTTTATTTGTTAATCATACCTCAGTAAAGCTGGAAAAACACACAAAAAGGTTACGTGGGGGGAAAACTATATATAGGGTTCTATTTATGACAAATTATAGGTATTGACCTTTGAAACTGATATTTCTCTATTTAATCAGAGGAAAATTCATTTATTTCAGGCAGTGGTAATTCTTATTTCTTTTATTTTGCCATCTGGGCATGTCATAATAGGGAATATTGTGAAAATGCCTTTACAAAATATTGGGCTTACCGTCTCATAAGGCTTATCTGCAATGTCATGTTGCTTATTTTGTACTGAAAGTTAAAAACCCCCTTTATAGCCAGGAAATGATCAGCTGTGACAGTTGACTACAAAAAGGGAGAATTCCTGAAAAAAAGGGGGAAGATATGAATCCTTTCTGGGAAAAGTTGGTCTGAAAACAAGTTCTAAAAGCCCAATAATTTCTCTAGGGATGAAGGGTTGAATTTTGTCAAAACATTGGCTGCCTTCATTAAAAAAAAAATCAACTGCCAAAGTTTCAGCTAAAACCACTGAGAGCTGTCAAAATCAACCAGATGGCAGCCTACCTGCCTTGATGAAGCTGAAAAATTAAAACAACATGTGAGCCGGAACATGGGAAAAAGAAACAGCTCTTCAATACTCCTGTTTCCACTTGTAGCAAAGCCTAAGTTTAATGCATCATTTAATGATGTTTTGAACCAAGAATAAATGTCCACAAGATAATCCAGGGGACAAGTCAAGAATAAAAGGCAGAGATTGATCTTTCATATGAAATAAAGATGAGTTTCAATTATGCAGCAAATGCTTCTCTACTAAGGCAGGAGTCCCCACCCTCTGGGTCACGGACTGGTACTTGTCCAGGCCTGTTAGGAACTGGGCTGCACAGCAGGAGGCGAGCTCGCATGCAATGCGCTTGAATCATCCTGAAACCATCCCCTGCCCCTGCGGTCTGTGGAAAAATGGTCTTCCACCCAACTAGTCCCTGGTGCCAAAAAGGTTAGGGACCGTTGTGCTAAGGTACTTTGTACCACACTGACAAGTGTGAAACACTATACATTGGGTATTATGACTGATCCAGAATAGTTTTTTGGTCCTTTGAAATTTATTTTTATTTATTTGGTTCCAAGGTTTGAATATCCATCGTGTGCTAGGGATACCAGACCAGAGTTTCCTGCCCTCAGCAACCTTTTGGTTTAGATCAGGATCATCAAACTATGGCCAAATATGCCCTCCCACCTGTTTTGTTAATAAAGTTTTATCGGCATATAGTTGGGTTTCTTTGTTTACGTATTGCTTAAGGCTGTTTTCACGCTACAAAGGCAGAGTGAATAGTTTTGACAGAGGCTATATGGCCCTCAAAGCTGAAACTAGTTACTGCATGACCTTTTACAGAAAAAGTCTGCTGACCTTGGTCTAGGGTGGAGAAAGTAAAGACAGAAAACATTAAACCCATATTGTAATAAAGAACACAAAATGCCACACGCAGAGTAGATGCTTAAAAAAATCCTTCAGTTGGATAGGAAGTATCTTTTGCTGGCTAGCTCAGTTACAGCACCACGTTAACAAGTCCAGAACCATGTCGTTGACCCTCACGTGGGACAGTCATCTTCGCTCTAGTTATGACAGTCTAGTCTATGAACACAGACTTACCTGTCAATGCCAGTGGACTATGCTACAGATTCATGGTGTTATTAGGGTGACAGGTTGAAAGTATATGACTTTTCAATGCAAAATTGTCAACATGGCAGAGCAAATAACTTAAAGCATATCCAATTCTGATGCTGGCTCATAGTGTCTTTGTGGTTAAACTGAGAGGTGTTGGGAGGAGTAATGGCCAATAGAAAAGAGACTGCAACCAAAACAGCAGCACCTCTATGACAGTCTTCCTTCTTTCTGCTCAGTGGAGGTGGCTGATGTCACAGCCAGATCACTATCTCTGTGGAAGAAGCTTTATTTAGTTCAGAAAACTCAAGACTTTAATCTTGGGAAACAAAAGTCAGGGACAGGGACCTAGTGCCACCTCTTATCACTAAACTGGTAGTTTAAGGATTTCCAGTATTGCCCCTGTAACCTTGAACTACCTGGGGAAACCTGCCTTTGGGCTGTGAAGCAGAGGAGTCCCAAGGGAGGATGTGGGACATTATCATTATGTGAATTTCTGGTCTGCTTGGGACGATGAATCCCGCGCCACCACCATGCTGCCACAATTGGGCATCTGTGGAAGCCCACCCACCCGGTACAAGTATGGAGGAAGCAACTGGCTTTTCACTGCGATGCCCAACTAGGAGAGGGAGGCACTGGGCTCTTTCAGATCTGGGAACTTAGGGATAACAAAATTTCTTACTTATGTCACAGGTAGAGGCTAAGCTTACTGCCTATGAAAAATACCTAACAATTGATTTTAAAATGGCTTCGATAAATGGCCTCGATGACAATGTTTAGGATTGGGTGAGAAAATGAACATCTCTCAATTTCACTGAATCATCAAAAAACGCAAGATCTCATTTTCTTCAATTAAATTAGCTTTGCTTGTTCATGATGTGATTTCTGCTATCAAACCTGGTGAAACATATAAATCGTCTGGTTTTCAGTCAGTAGGGGTGACCAATTCAAGCAAATGGCTTCACTTGACCCAGGGAAAATCTAGTCAATAGTCAGTAAAAAGCCGAGAGAGTGAGAGAAATAACGTCCCGGCAGAATAAATTTATTTAAAATGATGGCGCTTAGCGGATGAGGGAACTCTCTGGCTTCAGGAGGTTGACCTTCAGTCTGCACATCGTGAGCTAATTTCTGTGTCATTCTAAGTTAACTTCGTGCTGTCGCATTGCCTTGAAATGTTTTTTAGAAGAATTTATTTATTTATTTTTATTAAAAAAAACCCAAACATCCTAATCGACTAAATGTATAGCTCGCTCTATTTTCTTCTTCTACTTAAAAAAAGGACATGGGGTTGGGGGAATTCAGCTTCTTTCCTAGAAAATATCTTTATAATAAAATTAACACTAATTAATAGATGGTTGTGAAGTACAAATACAGGCTGATGTACATAAAAATGAAAAGATTTTTCTCCCTCCTGTTTTTATACCTATTCTTATTGATGGTTCTTGCCAGTTCTTTTTTAGCTCTCTGTCCAGTTTGGTTGAGTCAACCACTAGGGCGACCCCAACTTCCCATCCCTTGTGACGTCAGGAGGGAGGGCACGTTTTCTGACACTGTTTTTCCTATTCTCTAAAATCAGGATTATTATAATACCTAACTAGGGTTCTCATGAGGATTAATAACACAATGGATGTAAAATGCTTAGCAGAGTGTCTAGCACATAGTAAGTATTAAATAGATATTAATTATTATAATGGAAAGTCCAAAATAAAATGTGGCAGACATCTCTCTACCCAAACAGTGATTGTGAACTGAAGGGTATGCATCTTGCTGGGAATCTGAGTTTGTGCATTTAAATCTCAATATGGAACTAAGTGTTTAATTCAGAGGAATCCAGATAATTTTCCTGAATGGGAATAATTTCTGTTCTTCTGAAGTCCCGGACCCCCTGGGTATGGTAGGACGCTTTGTCCTGAGCATCATGGGGAGCAAATTGAAGCAGAGAGGCCTGCTTCATCTTCCCAGGAAAGAAGAGTGTGGGTTAGATGTACTAACCATTCAAGATGGCTTTTACATTACATCTGGGTCCCAGCTAAGACCAGGAGAGGACAGGGATTGCTATTGGAATGTATATGCGTCCTGTGGGTTAGAATGAGTGCATTGTAAAGGGGATATGACAGTCTGGGAAGGCAAATTATTCACTTACTATAATTTGATTTGATGACAATGGGGTGGTTGGGTGAGTGGTACCACCAGGGAGCTTTTTAGGAAAGAATGAGGATGTGTGGTTGAGGATATATAAATGCCCACTGTGCTGTGTCTTTTATGTAGGTTATCTTATGGAAGCATCACAACAACCTTGTGAGATGCCTGTTATTACTTCAGCCCACAAAGTATTATTATTTCGTTCTCACAAATGGAGGCCGTGAGAGGTTAAGCAATTCTTTGGAGACCACATAGCAAGTAAATGGCAGGGATGGGATTGAGATTCAGTTCTCAGACTCTAAAGTTCATGTCCTTTTATTTTATTTTTTAATTATAAAATACTGCCTTCCTTTAAAATAGGATGAGCAGACACACAGAGATAATTCATCTGCTAAATACCTGGGATTATGGGGTTGAGAAACAGCCTTGAAGAAAATCCCAAAAGCTCAGGGCCCAAGAAACTGAAAGTGGGATCTGTAATTGGGAAATGGGTCAGAGCCCACCTGGCACTCTGCTGCCGGGATGGCACTTCAGAAATGTCCTGAATCGAGCCTTTCTATGCCTTCTGACCAGGTCATTTAATGCAGTGCCTCTGGGGACTGGGTGTGACTTTGAGAGAGACACCTTTAGCCAGGGGGCCATTTCTGAAGGGGACTCAGCTGGGAGCTGTCAGCAGGCCATGCCATTGGTGCTGGGGGGAGTGGGCTCTAGGAGGCACACCACCCACCAGATCTCTGCTGTCTCAGGTAATCATCCACTTGCATCCCCCTCTCCCCATTTCCTTCACTGCCTCCTTCTACCTCAGTCCTTCAATTTAGGGGGCAGAACATTCCTATTTACTGAGTATTGTGTGCTTGGCACTGTGGTAGGTATGTCACATATGTATTCTTTTTTTTTAAAGATTTTATTTTATTTATTTTTAGAGAGAGGGAAACAAGGGAGAAAGAGAAGGAAACATCAATGTGTGGTTGCCTCTTGCACACTCCCTACCAGGGACCTGGCCTGCAACCCAGGCATGTGCCCTGACTGGGAATTGAACCAGCAACCCTTTGGTTCGCAGGCTGGAACTCAATCCACTGAGCCAGACCAGCCAGGGTACATATATATATTCTTATGTAACCCTCAAAACAGTTCTAAGAGGTAGGAGGAAACTGAGGTTTATAGAGTAACTTGCCTAAGGTGGCAAGAGCCAGAGCTAGGTTTCCACACAAAGCGGTTCATCTCCAAAGCCACGTTCCTCCCACCACATTGCCGCGCCTCTGCCTCATTCCCATCGTCTCTATTCTCCTTGCAGTTTTCAAAACTACTATTTCTAATATCCTTTGGCAGATAGCTCTACAATATGCATCACCACCTAGATTTTTGGGAATGTGTTTATTTTATTTAAAAATACCTACATCATCCCTTTTAATACAATGAAGTTAATTTGAAGGGAGCTATACAACTTAAAATCTGGTAATCATCACGGATCTACAAATATTGAGGTGAAGACAAAAGAATTTCATTATGTTTATTAGAAGCTCACTAATTTAATTTTGAATCTCTTCATCAAAATTTCTTACAATGTGATAAAAACAAGTCTTTAGATTCCAATCAGTTTCTTAAAACCCCATATATTAAGTTATTAAAATTCTGTCTCCCCTTAACTTTCAGTAATAACTTGGAAAATCACCTCTTGAAAGCAATAACATATTAAAGAAGTTCATTTGACTATAGAAAGTTGGGAATTTAAAAAAAAATGAGAATAGTAAAGCAATGTCAATTTAGTGATAGATAAAAGGTAATTTTTCTCTCGATTTTTTTCCCTGTGAATTTTCACAGTGTTCTTAGCTCCAAAAAGATCATAGTTATTTTTGTTTGTTTTGTTTTGTTTTGTCTGTTTTATTTTAATAAGTGCCAAAGGGGGAAAATGCTTCTTGGTCAAATTCCTTTTTTACAGAGCTGTTGACAGTTTCGTGAATTTCAAACCAGTTTCTGTTTCTTTCCTTACTTCCACTGAAATCTTTAAAATATCTTTTAAAAATATGTGTGTCAGCCCTACAGATTACTTCTAAAGTATATTGTTGTGAATCAAACTTTCGTACCAGTGATTTTCCCCCTACTCTCTAAGGTAATGTAATTTTTTAGTATTGTTGGGCCACAAAATTTCCAAGTCCCAGAAGCTACTGGCTTTCTACACACATCTGTCGAATCAACCAATCCTGCTTATTACAGAGATGTCTCTGTAGAATGTTGAAAAAATCTTACTGTTTTTTTGCCTTCATGGGAGGAGGTAGTTTCCATTTTGTGCATTTCCTTACAAAGAATGGATTTAAGGAACAAAATAGACTCCACCTTTCAAAGTCAGCATCATGGTGTTCAGCAGAGAAATAAGTCCTTGGCAAAGGACCCTGACTGACATGCTGCTTTTTCTTTCATTCTCCAACCAACAGCAGAAGAGGAGATTGGTTTCTGACCTAAAATGTGCTTTTCTTTCACTCTTAGATAGTTCACTCTTGCTCCTCATATTTGGAGTTATCTTGAGCAAGGTCTCCCGAGCATCCTTCTCTGTCTGAGTTCCTTAAAGGTTTAATTCTTATAGGCTGGTGGCCCAGCACTATGGCAAATTAACTTTGGAAGGTTTTCTTTAGAAGGCTTTAATGCCATCTTCTTCATTCTTTTTGTTTATTTAAAACCAATAGTATATTTTTCAGTACTTTACTGGTTAAACATTTTCCACCAGTACCTCAAAAAAGACAAAGTGTTTTTGAGTTTTGACCATCCTGATTAGTAAAAACATTGAAGCACAAAATGATTTAAAGTTTGTATGCTTTAAAGATCAAGTAATTAAAAAATACCCTTTGTTCTTAGTTTTATGTGTAGGAAAATCTTGAGGTTAATTCGCTGACCATGTGGGATAATTTGACTCTCAATCAGTAAATTTAAAAGATCTTTCATAACATAAAAAAGATCCAGCCTTGCCAAGGACAAACGACTGGCACTGAAATTCCTTTGTTAGCGTAAGTCATTGATATGTAAAACAAAAGAGAATTCTTTGGCAGAAAACAGAGGAATTTCCAGATGGTTTCTATCTATTTTCTCATTGATTGTATAATTAAAATCCCCTTTAATCATCAGAAAAATTGAGATAGAATGTTTGTAATAGAACAGTGCTGTGTTTTAAAGAAATACTTCTTCTGTGGTAGATTCACTAGTAATGAAGTACTGGCAGCAACTAATTTGTAAATTTGCACTGTGAAGAAAAGATATCCAGACAGCTCACTAGCCTATTTATAGCATTATGTTGCTTCTGCCAGATAAGATCAAACTATAATCCATTAAAATAAATCTGAATTGGCAATGATCACGTGATTTTCAGATGATATTTCCCTTTACCTGGAAGCAGGATTCACACTTTGATGAATGAAGAGGTGGATTAGTTCATTTGTTAGATTAGTTTCTAGTGAAAGCACCAATAAACTAGTTAGTAAACTACTTGTAGTTCATATCATCAGCAATCACGAGATGGAATTTATTTACCTGGGGTACCCTGACCCGATCTTGCTAGACTGTATTCTGTGAAACGATGTGCCTCTTGATCACCTTGAATGTTGGTCACCAGAACTACATTGCCATGAGTCCCTTCTACATCCCACCTTCTATCACTAGATTGCATAATATTACTCTATTCACGTAAAATGTACATGTATATGCATGCCTTAGGTTGGTGGATGACTATCTTTTTAGATTGATTGGCTACTTGGACACCTGTGGTGACTTTGTATGACATTATATCTGCAAATATCTCTATCATCTTGGTTGTTAAATGATATCTTTAGTGATTTTAAAATGGAAAACGAGTAAATAAAACCAAACCAAAAGTTCTAGTGGTTGACTTGTACTTTTTTTTTTTTTTTACTTTGTGGTAATTTTTAAGATCTTTACATTGGTCCAAGAACTGAGGCAATATCGTTAAGGATGCTGATGAGACAGAATAGAAGATGGAATCTCTTTCCCACCAGTTCTGGGCAAGAGCCATAGGGATAAAGTAATGGTGGATCCAGTTCTACAGAGAAAACATTATTGTTGTTCTAGTTTCTCAGCTCAGGGAGGAGTGGGAAATATTGTGGAGAGGGTTTAATTTTCTATGGCTCCTGCAAGCCTGTGTAGTTCCTGATGGGCAATGATTCACAACCAAGGAGCTAAAGGCACGAGAAGGTAGGTCAGGATGCAGAGGTAAAAATAACTGCTATGCTTATTATTAAGTACTGACTTGCACTGTTGAGGATTTAACAGCTAGAGAGGGGTACCATCATTATCCCCAGTCTGTGCATGAGGATAGCAGAGAATTTGGGAAGTTAGGTGATTTGGAGAATCTACAATTTAAATTCGGCAATTTCACCGGGAGAGGCAACCTCTCTAGGCCATTACATTATTCTGCCTCAAAGCACAAACATATCCTCATTGCATAATCAAGCGAAGGTGCTCATCACCATTCTAATTAGGATTTCAAAAGATCTGCATCTATACAAGGGAACATTCCCACACTAAACATTTTCAGAAAAATGGATCGTTCAGTGGGGAGCGATGATCACAGGAAGGACTGGAAAGGGGGAGGGTGGCACTCAGGGTCTCACCTGTCATGCCTCTGCTTGCCAGTTGCAAGAAAGCCTCGATTCCTGCTCTGTATTTCCAAACCAAGATTTATTTTCGTGCAGGTTTTGTAAGGTGCTGGTTGGTGTGTGACTATTTTTTATTTTGGTTGACAGATAACTTAGAGCTCGGTGGTGATCTTGCAATGTGGTCTATTGCTTAGCACCTTGCTCTATTTAATTTTCCACTCGTCTAAGGAGACAGGTACTATTACTATAGCTCATCAATTCTAAGTCCCACATTCTTCCCCTCCCCCATATTTTAACATCTCTAAATCAGGATATCTTTTATAATTGATGGTGTATGTGTATCTAGTTTAATTGTCAGTATTTTTTTTTTAGTAGCAGATAAAATAAGAGCACAATTTCAAAAATGATGGTGTTTTGGATGCAATGGTATACAGTATCTCCATTTTACAGAGGCAACTGTGGCAGTTAAATAATTTCTTCTAAGTTACTCAAGCAGGAATTGGTTGTGACATGTGATGGCTAGTTGTTGAGAAAAATCAGCTTTGCCTTTCATCCTGGGCACAGTTGTTCTACATTTTCCAACCTCCCTGGAAGTTAAGTTTGGCATGAAACACAGCTTCAGACAATGGAATATATATGAATAGCTGAACCCATAGAAATCACCCACTATTCTCCACTTTTACTTTTCCTCTGTTGTCCAACTTGATATCAACGTGCAGGGCAACCCTGGGAGCCACCTGTTGAAGATGCCTGAACTTCTGCGTTTTGACTCCTGAATGACTGTGTGGAGGAGAGCTGCCTTCCCTTCCCCACTTTCCCTAGTTTACTGATTGATTTTATGTGAGAGACAGATAAACTCTTATTGTGTTAAACCACTGAAATTTTGGGATTACTGTGTTGCAAATAGATTGTTACCTAAATTAATACACTGATAGAGCTGGGATTCAAACCTTGTCATTCTAATTCTGAAACCTGTCTTCTTAATTAGCATATCTTAAAGTTAGTATTACATTGAATAAAGACTTCCACAGAGAAAGAAGTTTGGGGAATAATTGAGCAAGTTTTTTAATGTGACACTTCTTGGAGCCACGCCAGTCTGCACTGTGCATCTGTAAACAGTGTCACACGCAGTTTTGATAGCTCTTGATGACACTGACAATGACTGTATGGTAGACTTCTAATGACATTAAATTATGGTCTGTGTAAAAATGTGTTACTTCATAAAAGCTGGTAAATACATTTCAAATTATACTTTTGAAAATAATCTCTCCAATCTTCACGATTTTCTAGTGTTATACTTTCCATCTAGTCGATACATTTTGTGTCATTCAAGAGACTTAATTACCATATAACTTATTTTGTGGAAGTTATTAAATGATAATTTCTTTCTTTTTGTACATGCAAAAAACTATAGAGATATTTATTGTGCATGGAACCAGAAGGTCTCTAAATCGTTATCGTTATCTAAAACTTAGCTTTAGGATTTAAAAATATTTTATTTTGTATTTTAGAGACCTTGTTATATCCATTTTCCCTTAATTAAAAAATTTTAAATCATTTTTTAATTATCAAGTTCATTTGCCATACAATATTATGTTAATTTCATGGTATACCCCAGTGATTAGATATTACATAACTTACTAAGTGACTATCCTAATAAATTCATTACCCATCTAACACCATATATAGTTTTGTAGTATTACTGACTATGTTCCCTATGCTGTACTTTACATCCTCATGCCTATTCCCTAACAATCAATCTGTACTTCTTAATCCCTTCACCTCGTTTACCTATTCCCCTCAATCCCCCTCACATCTGGCAACTGTCAAATGTTCTCTCTATGAGTCTGTTTCTGTTCTGCTTGTTCTTTTATTTTGTTTTTTAGATTCAATTGTTGATAAATATGTATTTACTGCCATTTTATTTTATTTTCTTAAGTATTTATTTTTGTTTTTAAATAAATTTTATTGATTATGCTATTATAGTTTTCCTAATTTTTTCCCCTTTATCCCCCTTCTGCCCTGTACCCTTCAACCCTCTAGCATTCCCCCTCCTTAGTTCATGTCCATGGGTTGTACATATAAGTTATTTGACTCCTCTGTTTCCTATACCATTCTTAACCTCTCCCCATCTATTTCATGCCTCCAATTATGCTTCTTATTCCCTGTACCTTCCCCCCAGTTCTTCTCCTCCTTCTCCCCACTGGAAACCATCCATGTGATCTCCATTTCTCAGATTCTGTTCCTGTTCTAGTTGTTTGCTTAGTTTTTGTTTTTGTTTCTTTTAGGTTCAGTTGTTGAGAGTTGTGAGTTTGTTGCCATTTTATTGTTCATAGTTTTTGATCTTCTATTTCTTAGATAGGTCCCTTTAACATTTCATATAATAAGGGCTTGGCGATGATGAACTCCTGGAACTTGACCTTATCTGGGAAGCACTTTATCACCCAGTCCCCAGAGGCACTGCATTAAATGACCTGGTCAGAAGGCATAGAAAGGCTCGATTCAGGACATTTCTGAAGTGCCATCCCGGCAGCAGAGTGCCAGGTGGGCTCTGACCCATTTCCCAATTACAGATCCCACTTTCAGTTTCTTGGGCCCTGAGCTTTTGGGATTTTCTTCAAGGCTGTTTCTCAACCCCATAATCCCAGGTATTTAGCAGATGAATTATCTCTGTGTGTCTGCTCATCCTATTTTAAAGGAAGGCAGTATTTTATAATTAAAAAAATAAAATAAAAGGACATGAACTTCCATTCTAAATGATAGCTTTGCTGGATAGAGTAATCTTATAAGTAGGACCTTGCCTTCATGACTTCAAATATTTCTTTCAAGCCTCTTCTTGCCTGTAAGTTTTCTTTTAAGAAATCAGCTGAGAGTCTTATGGGAACTCCTTTGTAGGTAACGATCTCCTTTCCTCTTGCTGCTTTTAAGATTTTTTCTTTATCTTTAATCTTGGGTAACTTAATGATGATGTGTCTTGGTGTGTTCCTTTTTGGGTCCAATTTCTTTGGGACTCTCTGGGCTTCCTGGACTTCCTGGAAGTCTATTTCCTTTGCCAGATTGGGGAAATTTTCCTTCATTATTTGTTCAAATAAGTTTTCAACTTCTCGCTGTTGTCCTTCTCCTTCTGGCACCCCTATGATTCTGATGTTAGAGCATTTAAAGTTGTCCCAGAGTTTCCTAAGCCTCTCCTTATTTTTTTTAAAATTCTTGTTTCTTCATTCTGTTCTGGTTGAATGTTTATTTCTTCCTTCTTCTCCAAACAGTTGATCTGAGTCCCAGTTTCCTTCCCTTCACTGTTGGTTCCCTATATATTTTGCTTTATTTCACTTTGGGTAGCCTTCATTTGTTCCTTCATTTTTCACCTGAGCACAATCAGTTCTGTGAGTGTCCTGATTACCAGTGTTTTAAACCCTGCATCCGATAGGTTGTTTATCTCCTCGTTGCTTAGCTCTTTTCCTGGAGTTTTGATCTGTTCTTTCATTTGGGCCATATTTCTTGGTCTTGGCACACCTGTTTTGTTGTAAGGGGGCAGGGCCTTAGGTATTCGCCAGGGCAGGGCAACTCACGTTGCTGCGTTGTGGCACTGTCTGTGGGGGAGGGGTTAGAGTGGGAATAATGCAGCTCCCTGCTCTGCTCTAGCCCCACTTTCCAACGAACTCTTTCATGTGAGACTGGGAATTTCTCCCATGGTAGCAACCCCTGCAGTAGTTTACAGCTGGCTTTGAGTCTTTAGTTTCCTGTTCAGCCAGTCCTGCCATGCCTGTGCAGTCCTCCACCTTGCTGTGAGTCCTCTCTGCCTACTGGTCTGTGTGAATATTTCTTTAACTCCTTGGTTGCTGGAGTTCCATGCAGTTTGATTTTTTGGCACTTCTGGCTGTTTATTGTTTTTGGATTGGTTTATATCCTTCTTTTGGTTTTGCGAGGAAGTGAAGTGTTTCTGCCTATACCTGCATCTTGGTCAGAACTCTACTGCCATTTTATTATTCATATTTTTGATCTTTTTTTTCTTCTCCTTAAAAAATACTCTTTAACATTTCGTGGAATATTGGATTGATGGTAATGAACTCCTTTAGCTTTTTCTTGTCTGGGAAGCCTTTTATCTGTCCTTCAATTGTAAGTGGTAGCTTTGTTGGGTAAAGTAAACTTGGGTGTAGGTTCTTGCTTTTTATCACTTTAATATTTCTTGGCACTGTCTTCTGGCTTGCAAAGTTTCTGTTGAGAAATCAGCTGACAGTCTTATGGGAGCGCCCTTGTAGGTAACTAACTGCTTTTCTCTTGCTACTTTTAAGATTCTCTCTTTGTCTTTAAACTTTTGTGATTTAATATGATGTGTGTTGGTGTGGCCCCTTTGGGTTCATCTTGTTTGGGGCACTCTGCGCTTTCTGGATTGTATGTCTATTTTCTTCACCAGGTTGGGGAAAATTTGTCATTTTTTTCAAATAGGTTTTCCATTTCTTTCTCTTTTTCTTTTCCTTCAGGCACTCCTACGGTGTGAATGTTGATACACTTGAAATTGCCCCAGAGGCTCCTTACGCTATCCTTAATATTTTGGATTTTTTTTTCAGTTATGATTGGTTGTTTTTTGCTTCTTTATATTCCAAGTCTCTGATTTGATCCTCTGCTTTATTCACTCCACTGTTGATTCCTTGTAAATTGTTCTTTATTTCAATTAGTGTACCCTTCGTTTCAGACTGGATCTTTTTTTTGCTATTGAGGTTCTCACTAAGTTCATTGAGCATTCTTATAACCAGTGTTTTGAACTAGGTATCTAGTAGATTGCTTGTCTCCATATTGTTTGGTTATTTTTCTGGAGTTTTGTTCTGTTTTTTCATCTGGGACATTTCTTTTTGTCTCTTCATTTTAGCAGGCTCCCTGTGCTTGTTTCTATGTAGTAGGTAGAGCTGCTACATCTCCCAGGTTTTGGTAGAGTGGCCTAATGTAGTAGGTGTCCTGTAGGGTCCAGTGGCACAGCCTCCCCTATTACTCAAGTTGGGTACTCAAGGTGCACCCTCCTCTTGTGGTTGAACCTCGATGGCTGTTGGCACATCAATGAAAGGGATTTATCCCCAGGCCAATCAACTACAAGGACTGGTTGTGACCACCAACCACTGTGGAGGATCAGCTGCTCAGAAGCTGACCCAATGGAACAGGACTTTGATGGGGCTCAGGTGCTGGGTAAGTCTGCCTCTTGAGTGTGATGTTTGTGGAGGTGGTTGAGTGGTGCTCCTGTGTTGTCTGAAGCTGTCCACTGGATTTGCTGGCTCTGGAGCCTCTTAGGCGTTGCAGGACAAGGTCAGCCATCACTTGTATTCTGCCTGGGGCCCTTCAGCATGAGCTACAAAGCAATCTACAGATGGCTGCTATTTGTGCTGAACTTAGAAGCATCTTGGTGAGGCCAAGCTGTGAACCAATGTCAGCTGCCACTAGTGCCAGGCCTGCGGTCACGTATTGAGAGGTACAGGGCATGCTGAGGCTAGATGCTGCTTGTCTGAGAGATTTTAGGGAAATCTGAAGCATGAGCCAAGATAGGCCATGAGTATGGAAAAGCCACTGGAAACAGCTTAAGTTGGACCCACAAGTTTGGTAAAGTAGGGTCTTAGGGAATCACCAGAGTGGGGAAAACAGTAATATTCAGGGTGATGGAGACTCAGAAATGGCACATGTCTGCTGACTCTGTGGGGAGGGGGATCTCAGAAAGGGAACAATGGCTTCTGTCAGCACTTCTGTCTGGCAGAAAGCTGCCCACCGTGCTCTTGCCTTGATGCTAGACAGTTAAGTTCTTCTCTAAGTGTTCCTGGTATGTGGGAGCGGCTGCCTAAGTGCTAGAACTCAGAGGGGGTGAATCCAAGTAAGTCCTTGTACTGGCCCTTTTAAAAGAACTGCCTGGGGCTCCAGAAACCCTCTGTCTCCCTCAGCCTCAATCCCTGCTGGTTTTTACAACCAGAATTTATGTGGACTTCTCTTCTTGGCACTGGAAACCTGGGTAGGGGGTGCCTGGTGTGGGCTGGGACCGCTTGTTCCTCAGGGGGGATCTTTGCAGCTGAGACATCCCTCCTGATTTTTATCTGCTGCACCTGGATGTGGGACCAGCTTGTTCTGAATCTCCTCTCCTCCCATCAGTCTTGACATGGCTTCTCCTTTAATTCTCTTGTTGTAGGACTTCCATTTAGCTGGATTTCAGGTAGTTCCGAATGATGGTTGTTTTGTAGTTTAGATGTAATTTTGATGTGGTTGTGGGATGATGTTAGTACCTCTTTAAGCAATAATTTTAATTAAAACTCCTTTGAGGACAGTGTTAGTGGTTTTCTTATTTACCACCATGTTCATAGCTTCCTGGCACAACGCCTACTGCATGGTAGGCACTCAGAAAATACATGCTATTCTAGTTAAAGTGGTAGCATTGTGTAGTGGGGTGCATGTTAAACTAGGTGTCCAAAAGTACCCCTAGTATGGGATCTATGAACCTTAATTCCTTCATTTATAAAGCAAGTATAGTGATATTATTCCATTTACTTCAAAGGATTCTGTGATGATCAAGTGAAATAATAATATATATGAGTTCTTTGTAAAAGTAATAGAGGATATTGGTACTACTACTGGAATTAACTGCTCAGCGTTCAGTGGACTGTATTTAAAACATATATTTTCACACAGTTGTTAGCCAATGGTACAGATTTTATGTTATACATAGGCAATACAACAGAATCATGTTTCTGCCCCTGGGAACCTGAGGAAAGTTGAAAGGCAGTACACTTGTGTGCTCATCCCTGCCTAGCTCACAGGGCCAGTGTGTTTTCTGGGCATACCAGATAGTCATATGGAAATGCATTCAACAAGTGTCTGAAAAAAGGATATAAAGAACTCCAGAGGACCAGGAAAAGTTAGTTAAAAACCACATAATGAATAATGTTTTAGATGATCTATCTGGGAACAACCGAATTCAAGTTTGGAAGTCTTTTTTCTTCCTTTCTGAATTTTGCCATGTCTGTTTGCCTTAGAATGAGCAACACATTGATAATCAAAAACAGATTAGCGTTGGAGTGAGTGTCCTTCACGTCAACCCTTGGTTTCCCTTTGGTTCTATATAAGAAAGTGTTCATTACTTTCATTGGCATAAGCTTCTCATTTTGAAAAGTACTTGGATGAAATGTGTCCTTGTGGTACTGAGTCTTCTCCCTGTGAGTGTACTTCGTATATTGGATGTGTTGTCGAGTGTATTTGGACCCTCTTTAAGTGTTAGCAGTGAAATTATCTTAGATTGCTTTCTTTCAAACATAGATCTTTCGTCACTGCTGGATCGATGTTTTTATTGCCAAATGACAGGGCCACATGTGTGGGGTATTTTCAGGCAGTAACGTATGGGTGCTGTAGTAAGAGAAGGAAATAAAGCCCTTAGGTTTTGGTAAGGGACTGAATGACTTACTCCCTTTTCCAAGAAACAATTCCAGAAACACAATGTTTTCTCCTGAGCTTAAATGAGAAGCAGATACAACAAAGCCTTTAAACTGAGAACTAATAGATTCACTGGCATCAGGTACTGGAGGGATTGCACATTATTTAGACTTCGCAAAAAATTGGCTATGCTTGTTAGCTGGGGGTCCAAACATTCTCTGGAAATTATTGTCTGTGTTAACCGTAAAACTACTAAACAGTTTATTATTGTCAAATTCACTTAAAATGGATAACCTTGATCTCTAAGTAATTCCCCTTAAGGAGTTGCCTGTGGTAATAATATATTTTAGACGTTTATTGTTAAGCATTTCAATAAATCAATATGATTGAGGAAAATTTGATATTCCTATGGAAATTTCCATGCTTTTATTCCTCTTTCCATATTATTAAGACTAGTGATTTCTGTACTAAGGAATCTGGGACTAGCGTCTTCTCAGTTTAAAGTATAGTTTATGAATTTGATGGAAAGAATGTTACTGTGGAAATTCATTTATTTTCCTTAGTCTGCATTATCTATCTTCATAGTCTCCAAGTTTGCCATAAACTCCTGTCGACCTAAATTAGTTCTGTCATCTAATCACAGACATAGCCTATATATTTACCATGAGAGGGATGGGGGCCCCAAATACTTGTTTAACCTAGTTTTCTGATGCATCCTTATAAAAGTTATTGTTAAGATCATATAGAGATTCTATGATCAGCTGTATGTAAACAACTGACCCTTTTTGCCCAGGACTGAGGGGTTTCCCGGGACATCGGACAGTGTTTTGCAAACTGGAACAGTTAGTCATCCCAGTGTTTTAATGTATATTAGTAATATATATTAAACTCACAGGAAAAATACCTAATGTAACAACACAATATTAATTATTTTATATTTATATAAATCCCCATCAGGTCTTCATTTTATTTAGGGATTGTCATTAGATTGAACTCATTCTTTGAAATATTGTTTATTTAATTACTGATCATTTTAATAGAGATAAGAATATTTCTGACTTTTAAAAATTTTATTTATTTCACTGTCCAAAATACAGGATTTATTGACAACTTTCTATATCCTTTCTTAGTTTTAATTCAATAACATATAAGAAGTTACAGGCAAACAACTTCTTTAAAGTATTTTTTAATGGTTTATTTTTCAGTTGCTTAATTTCTATGTTGAGATACTTACTTTTAGAGGTCATTAAACATATTTCCATTTCTCTCTGGGTTTAAGCAGAGTAATTATACAATCCTTAATGTACTGATTTTGCAGAATCAGACACTTAAGTTTTACATGTCTGAAAAATAAATCTCTTGTCAACACTCCTTTTTATTTCCCAGAACTCTGGTTTGTAAAACAGGCTTGATGTGTGTTGGCTTTCTCTTATAGATGACTCTGCTCCCTCTTGTGAAATGTTGTAATCCAAAGCTTCAATGAGCTTGAACCATCTCAAATATTGAATATTTTAAGATTTGGTTTAGTGAGACAGAGCATATGGGGCAAAGAATGCCTACCACATATCTGAAGACTTTGAGCTTGAAAGAACAACCTTAGAAATAAGTTTCTCTTTTCCTTAAAGTTCATCGGAAGGGCTTTCCTTCCTTCAGAATTGAAAAGAATCAATTTGGACTTAGAGGAGTAAAGTGGGTCATAATACTGACCATAACAAGGTTACAAAAGCACATTAAGCCACTCTGGTTATAGCTAATAGTTTCCTTGCATGGCCACACATTACTGGTCCATTTATTTCTGCTGATGGAACATGGAATGAATGACAAATGTGGTGAATGTCCATTTCATTGCTGAAGGAAGTGAGAGCAAATAGAAGGTGTAGCTTGTTGTTTTCTCTAGGAGCTTACGGAAATAGGTGTTCTAATATTATAAGGCAGGAGACACCAATAGGTGACCATAAAATGATAGAATTTGTTTTCCTGATTTTCCCCTTTCTTACGTAGTTCATTGGTTGTTTTGCTATCCTGTACATTACCAAGGCCTCAAATGCCCTCCGCGATCTTCTGTGAGTAGACCCTTGTGAGGAAAAGAGTCAAAAGTTGAACTGAACTGCATGTCATGTCTAGTATCAGGTGAAACCCTGCTTCCAGGGAGAACTATTGCCATTTCCATTGTAGGTACTTTCTTGAATCAATCTCTTTCTCTGTGTGTATAATTATATTTTAAATATTTTAATGTTATTTAATCGATATTTTAATGTTATTTAATTAATATTGTAATGTTATGTAATTATATTTAAAATATTTTGGTATTTTTTATCAGTGTACTAAGTACTTTTAAGATTCATATTATATTTATATATTTCCAATAGGAAAAGACACATTTTAATTATATCACAAATAGCTTTTCATGGCATTAATTTATATCTATAGATCTATTTCTTGAGTCTGAAATAGGTAGATAGATAGCTAGGTAGCTAGATGGATAATCTTCTATAAGGGAGTAGCTCTGGGTTAACTTTTAGCAGTACTACATGCTGCCCTACTTAAATAATTCAGCTGTCCATCCAGATTCGAACCTGACTGCTGCACAAGAAATGTTATTTGTGTTTTACTTTTGAAAAGTAAGTTCATGTTTTTCTTTTTGGATGGTAATGGAAAAATCAGAATATGTGGATTTTAACCCCTAATGATGGTCCTTAAGATTTTGCTTTTAGGTCATTTTTTAAGTATATTGTATTGATTATGCTATTACAGTTGTCTCACTTTTTCTCCTGTTGCCTCTCCTTTCAAAGGATTGCTTCTTCTTCCAAAGGCATCTCTTGTCAGGCACACCCTTTCACAGGAAAGGGTGATAGTTCTTCCTCAGCCTTTAATGCTGAAGCAAATTAACCATCTTGTATTTGTGGGCTCCAGAAGAAAGGATTCTGAGTCTTTCTCCCTTACCTTATTGAGATAAATGGATTAGACATGAGAGGTGCTGAAGCGGTCCCATTGTTCAGATCATATAGAGATTCAGAATTTCTGAATTGTTCAGAATTTCTATTGGGAAAGAAAATCTGAGGAATTTGACATCTTGGTAAAAGGGGAGCTAGTAAAGTGTAGGAAAGCAAAGCTGAAGGAAGTGGTACTAATAGTGTGCTTTGTGATAAATAAGTGTGCTTTGTGACCTAGTAAGTTCTGAGTCCATCATGTTTTCCCAACTTTGAGGCTGAAAAAGAATTTGCTGTTCATTGACAAATTAAAAGTATATGTGTTTTGGTTGTATAGCACAATTTTTAAGGTGTACACATAATTTAATAATATATGTATACATCGTGAAATGATTGCCACAATCAAGCTAATTAACGTATCCAATACCTCACATAGTTACCATTTTGTGTGTGTGTGTGTGTGTGTGTGTGTGGTGAGAACATTTAAGATATCCTCTCTTAGCAAATTTCAAGTATACGATACAATATCATTAATTATAGTCACATACAGAATGGAAGAAAATATTTGCAAAACACATGTGATACAAGGTTAATATCTAACATATGTAAGAAACTCATTTGATTCAATAGCAAAACACAAATAACTCGATCTAAAAGTGGCAAAGGACTTGAATAGACATTTTTCCAAAGAAGACATACAAATGACCAACATGTGCCTGGAAAGGCACTCAGCATCAGGACTCATGAGATACCGCCTCACACCTGTTAGAGTGGTTAGCGTTAAGAAGACAAGAGATAAATGTTGGCAAGGATGTGGAGAAAAGGAAAGCCTTGTGTACTGTTGGTGGTAATGCGAATTGGTGCAGACACTATGGAGAACAGTATAGAGGTTTTTCAAAAAATTAAAAATAGAACTACCATATGATCCAGTAATTGCATTTCAGGGTATATATCCAAAGGAAATAAACTTACTATTCTTTGAATGTGCCAAAAGCCCATGCTAAGCCTCAGAGACTTTACATTTGCTCTTCTTCTGCCAGGAATGCTTCTTCCCCAAATCTCCGACTGGGTTTTTCACTCCCTTCATTCCAGCCTCAGCTCAAATGTCTTCTCAGAGAGCCCTTGCCTTGCAGACCACATTATCTGTTTTACTGTTTTCACTAAAACACTTCTGACATAGAGTCTGAGGTTGCACATCTGTATTCATTCTTTCTTTATCATTTGTCTCCGCTACTAGAATGTAAATTCCACGTGGGCAGGAGCTTTGTCCAGCTTGTAATGGCAACACACAGCCTTACACACTCAGGTGCTTGCTAAATGCTTGTTGGTGAATGAATGATTGAATGTAAAGTAAAAAAATACTATATGGCTCTTCTACTATACGAAGGAAATATTGTTCAAGTGAGAAGCACAAAGAATCCACTTTTGGCTCTAACATATGCCAAGTGCAGGTGAGAAATTGCAAATTGCTTATAATAGACACCTGATGGTGAGTTATATGGGAACAAAGACCCAGCTGAGAAAAGAGAAATGAATCTCTTCCTAAATTCCTGAGATCTAAATCAGAAGCAGACCCTGGATTTAATGCTTCCTATGCAGACAACCAACGTCATCGTCATCCCATGAACATGTGTTTACTGAACTGTGAACCGTACCTCTCTTCTGATGATCCCTATGGGCAACAAGGAAGAAGCAGATGGTGCCCAAAAATGAAACTGAGCAGAAGAAACGTTAAGGGGTACAACTCTTCTCCATCCCCATTTAGTTTATCTCCCAGGAGCATATGTACTGATCTCTCACTACTTCTTGAAAGTACTCCTTCTTTTTCCATTAAAATACATATTTGTTTCCCTGACTGTGTGGCTTAGTTGGTTGGAGCATTACCCCGTGCAACAAAAAGTTGTGGGGTTGGTCCCAGGCTGGGGAGCATACCGGAGGCAACTGATTCATGTTTCTCACACTGATGTCTCTCTCTCTCTCTGTGTCTCTCCTCCTTTCTCTGTCTCTAAAATCAATAAAACTATATACTCAGGGGAAGATTAAAAAATAATAATAAAGTAAAATACATGTTTGACTACTGTCCTATTTCGTTAACCAGCCCTTGGTCTTCCCCTTAAAACTTGGTGCTCACTAGAATTCCACCTTCTTCCCTCTTGTCTTTCAAACTAGTGGCATCCTCTGCCTATCTTCATGCTGGTGACAATTCCGTAACATGAGCCTCTACATGTTAGTCTTTCTTTCAAGTCCCAGGCCTGAATTCCAACAGTTATGAGATATCTTTGCATGGATTTTCCTTTAGGCACGTCAAGATTATTCAGTCTCAAACCAAATCCATTATATGGTTCTTCTGCTTTTCTCATTTTAGTTTCTAGTCATCTAAAGAGCTTATCTTCCTCTTGTCCCACATCTCACAGCTGCCTTTGTGTTATTCTTCTCTTTACCGTTTCCTCAATCACTCTGCCGTTCAGACCGCGACATTTCCCACCGCGGCTGTCGCAGTAACGAGTGTGACTTCTAATATCATCAATTCAATCTCCTTCCCTGCAAACTCCTTTTTATTCTCCCAGAAGAAATTTCCAATTTCTTGGCATAGGAATTCTTGAAATCTGGCCCCCAAATATCTTTCTAGCCTCATTGGCCTTTTCAGTCTCTATTCATGCAGCCCCGTTAGACCGTTTGGGCCCTGGGACACCCCTGTGCTCCTCTCCTCTGTGCTTTTAACCGTGCCCTCCTCCCAGGCTCTGTGCCCCTCCTCCATTCTCCACATTAAGTAATTCCACTCAGTCTTTGAGATCCTGCATCAACGTCCACCATGCAGCCTCCCTCTGCACTTTGAGAGCAAATGCTCCCTCACTAGACAGCAAACCTCATTCTGATCAGCTGCCTTACCTGTCCCTTTCCATAGCCCTCCTTATAGTGTATGTCTTCACTGTAGAAGACACCCAATAAATGTTCCTTAAAACGACATACGTTGTATGTATTGGGTTCAGAGGAAAGTGCCCATTCCAAGTGAAAGCTGGTAAACAATTGAAAATTCACTCTTCTCATATTTGTAGGATGCCATTCATAAGCTCTTCATGTTTAGCAACGTGGCTGAGACATGGGCGGTGGAATCAAGCCAATATAGGTTTGACTTCTGGCTTTGCTACACACTAGTTTTAAGTCTTGGGCTAGTTAATAACCTTTCCTAAGCCTCAATTTGTTTATATATAAATTAAGATATAATATTTCTTATCTCATGTAGGGTAATTGTAAGGACTGAGGCTATAGGAATATAAAATACTTAGCACAGTACTAGAAAATAGATTTTCAATAAAAGCTACTTATTATTCTAAGCCTCTAAGTAGTTATTCCAAGCCTCTTAGTAACCATGTCCAGTCCCAAGATATCTTCATATCAAATATTAGTTGGAGAGAAAGTGTTCCCTGTAACAAGCCCTTTATGTCTTTGGAAAAAGAGTAGACACATTTCATGATACAAAGTCCTTCATTATGTAATTTCTCGATAAGCCTATTGTCACTATTGCCTTTGTTCGTGGCCTCTTGACCATGGCACACATATGCTCCTGAAAAGCACAGAAACAAAACAACCGTAACCTGATGTAGGTTACAAAGATAAGACACGAAAGTCACCATTATTGTTCTCTTTACTTTCCCTTTGAACAACCATTTAAAGCTAAATTAATTTAGATTGCTGAAATATGAGCTTGGCTACAGTTTCTGGCATCTTAAAGCCAAAAGTAAAATTGCAGTTTAATTGGCTTCCCTGACTTTGGCAATGCATGCTATAGTAGATTTTACTTAGGAAATTTTGACATTTTCAACAGAATCATGAATTGTTTTTTTTCACAGTCTTTGAAAGACTATATTTAAACTTAGAGGGTATGGGGGGGAGAGAGAGAGAGGGAGAGAGGGAGAGACAGAGAGAGAATATGATTCATGCAAGAAGTACATATTTTGGCTCTGGGTGAGTATAGTTTTTGGATAAGCAATTGGACTGAGGTGATGTTTGTGAGGCAATTGAAGCTTCGTGAAAGAAAACTGACGTTACAAACACAGCACTATTATCTGCATATGTGTTTATGTGGCATCCATCTGTATGCTGTAACAGAATTTAGAAAAAGATATTTAATAGACGTTATTAAACATGAGGTGTATCAGGTTAACACTCTGAGGGACACTGTATCCTGGAGTCTCTAAGGAATCCAGAGTAGCCACGTTCTTTCCTCTGCCCAGAAACACACCTACAGTCTACAAGAAGATTAGTTAGTTGGCTTTATTTAAAGGCTTTCCACAGGTAAACTCTATTGGTTGGTCTCAATGTTAATAACCTCTGCTGGGAAAATTGCGCCTATGTCCTGAACATTTTAGCTCTTTTTTAGTCATCGTTGGTTTGTAGCTGCTATTTTTGTACCTCCTTTTTCCAAACAACACTGTCTTATTTGTACATGCATTTAAAAATTGCTATTAAGCAATAACAAGACTTATTGTGGTGATCATTTTGAAGTATGTACTTACATTGAATCATTATGTCGTGCATCTGAAACTAATATAATACCACGTGTCAATGATAGCTCAACAAAAATAGGAACGTGTGTGCACGCAAATAGTCAAAGTATAGTATAGAGCTGTACATACGGGAATGCGAAGTTTTCTATTCCTCACCCTCATCTTATCCCTCAGGGAAAACTCTGCTCTCGGGGCCCTTTCAGACCCTTAAAAGTCATTGAAGATGCCAAAGAACTTTGGACAATTTATCAATATTTATCATACTAGAAACTTAAACTGAGAAAATTATAGAATATTTAAAGACCATTATAATAAGTTCATTGCATGCTAACATTTAAAAACACCATTTAGTGAAAAATATTGAAAAAGATTTTCCATGGTAGTGAAAAGAGTGATATTGTTTTGTATTTTTGTAAATATTTTTAATGTCTGGATTGATACAAGATGGAAGGGTTCTCATCGCTGCTTTTGTGTTCAGTCTGCTGTGATATTGTACACGATGCAGCCTCTAGAAAACCCCATTGTATAATAATGACAGTGTGAAACTGAAAAAGGCAAATAACATCTTGATATTACTACAAAAGTAGCTTTGATCTTGCGGGCCCCTAAAAGAATCTGTGGACATGCATTGGTCCTGGGCCATATTTGAAGAATTGTTGCCTCAGACAGAATCATTCTGGACCATTTCAGGGCTTGTGTTTTCTGATTATTACTGCCATAACGTTAAATATTATGCTTAAATCTTGAGTTGTTTACTTTCTAGTTAGTTTTGTATATACTCACTCCTTAAATTGCCTCTCCTTCCAGCTGTGTAAGATGAACACTTGATGTGCTTCCATGTCCTTCTTCTCCATCGGCCCTTCTCCTCTTCTCTTTCCAAAATCTGCCAACTTCACATGGTCATGTTTCGCAGCATTTGAATTCACCGTTGCAATAAAGAGGGCTTCCGTGCTGTAAACGCAGGCTTTCCATGTCTGTAAACTGGAACTCTTACTAGGTGGATTTTCGATATCCTTGACTGATTCTCCATCTTTTGTCATTTTTTTCTTTCATATTTTAATAATTATACCTTTTTTACTTGTAGATTACCTTTTCTTCCAACTTTCTTTTTAAAATTCACTTCCTTTAATTTCTTTTTATTTTATTTTTTGATTACAGTTGACATTCAATATTACTTTATATTTGTTTCGGTTGTACAGCATAGTGGTTAGACAATTATATCATTTATGAAATGTTGCCTCTGATAATTCTAGTACCCACCTGGCACCATACATAGCTATTAGAATATTATTAGCTAGATTCCCTATGCTGAACTTTATATCTCTGTGACTATTTTGTAACTACCAATTTGTACTTCTTAATTCCTTTCTTCCAACTTTCTATTGAAAATTTATTTTGGCTATCAGGTTATTATTTTTGACAAGCTCTTTCTTTCTCATTATTCCTTCTTTAGCTTCTCCTTTATGTGTTATCAAAATCTTCCATAACATATTTGATGACATTAATAAAAAATTCTCTTGACTGGATCTGAATTATTTTTGTTTTCTCTGAGGTCAGCTTTATTTATTCAGCTTGACCCTTCTCTTGGGTGTTCACAGTCTTCCCTCAATGTGTGATGACCTTGGTTTTCTATTCATATTTGTGAATGGAGAATGAGGTACATTCACGCAGACAGATATGTGCTTTGTTGTTCATTTGACTTCACCAGCCTGGGTCCTGAACGAGAGAGTCGGCTAAGCTCTGTGTAACTGAGCTTGCTGACTGTCACGTATCACTCTGGGGTCAGGAAAGCAGAATCCTCTACCACCAGTCCCTACAAGACTTGCAATGAGGGCCCTACTAAGTGGCTGCAGTCCTTTACTTGGAAACCCGAATTCCTATAAGGCAGATAGCCCAATTTCTTCATGGCATAATTTTCTGCTTTAGCTTGGATGCCCATGACCCTGCTGCACGTGAAGGAGTGGGAAAGTCAGCCAGTGTAGGTATTTTGCAAACAGTTCTTTAACCCGTCACCCTGCTTGCTTTCTTTCTCTTCCTTGCTCCCTCCATCCTTCCTTCCTTCCTTCCTTCCTTCCTTCCCTCCTTCCTTCCTTCCTTCCTTCCTTCCTTCCTTCCTTCCCTCCCTCCCTTTGTACTCTCATGCTCTATTTATTCTTTCTTCTGCTCTCTATCTGCTGCCTGGGTTGGGATAGGGCTGGAATGACAGCTCAGCAATGAGGAATTCCTACCCTCCACTGATGTCTTTTCTTGTGGATGCTCAGGGTTGTAATGACCAAGGTTCTTACTTAGTACACGTTTGGCCCCAGTTAAACGAGATAGTCATTAGGTTACCGTTTAGCCTGGTTCAAATGACAGGTCTCATCAATTCTCATTTCTACCTATGCTGCGAGAAGATAGCTTTGGAGTGCCATCACCTCCAGATGGGAGTGCAAGCAAGCGAGTCTAACTGACAAATTAATTCAACACCCTAATGAAGAATTCTAAAGAGGCCTGCTTTTCAGGTTCCAAGTATGATCTGAGGAAACTGGACGCCCAGGCCTGCCACCTGGCTCAGTTTGAGAGAGGTGTGGAGTCATCTAGAGGAACATGGGAGCTCCAGAGCTGGCCTTTGGAACATAAGCGGTGCTTGTGACAGAGTGGGGAAAATCCTGCATATTAATTAAGATGAAACAAGCGGACTCCATGAGTGTATGTGCTTCCATTTTCATAGCGGCCTTCTAAAATGATCCTCTCCATAATGTATGCAAGCCTGTATGAACCAAACATGAACGTTTGCCAAATGATATTTTTAGGAAGCATGTAATGAGTGCCGATATGCCCACAGGACACTGAAAGGAGAATAACAAATGCTGTATTTCTTGATGTCAGCAATAGCTTGTAAATCTCAGACGTGACTTCACACCCAGAGATTGCTTCACTGCCCAGAATGAAAAGCCATTTTTCAGGGGAACTGCTGGCACCGGTTTTAAGAGCGCTTTGTGCGCGCCCACACCACGAGGCTTCGTGCGAAGGGCAGCAAAGCGGCAGCTGGTGAGTACATAAACCTCTCACCGCTGGAGGTCTGAATTCATAACTTAGTCTTGCTTTGGCCACAAGAAAAACTTTACTTGGTTCATTTTCTCCCTGCTTAGCCTCATTAGAAAACAACCACACTATTTGGCTTGGTTTGCTCCCACTGGCAGGGTCTGCGGAAGCGGAGGCCAGGGCGTGGGTAACCAGGGCCTGGTTCCGTCCTGCCTGCCACCTGCCTGGACTTGAGCTTCCTGCAGGCCAGGCGCTATTAGTCCTTTACTGTCATGAACATGAAATCCATATCTAACTTTTTTTTTTGTTTTATTTTAAAACTAATTATGTATTTGCTCTTCTGAAGTTGAAATCGGTAGAGGCTTAAGAAACGAGACTGGTTTGTTAGTGCAACTGTTGCCTGGGATGCGTGGTTTTTCCCACCAGGTCCCTCACAGACTCCCTGGCCATTTGTGTGTTACTGTTAGTTTTGGCAGAGGATTGGAGGTAAAGTGGGGGTGTTTAAGGTTCTCTTTATACAGATTTAAGGGGAGGCAGGGGGTACCAGTTCTATAGGACTGAGAGATTTTGACAAGTTCTGCCCTTTCTGCACGATGAGTCCCTAAGGAACTGCTCCATCCAATAGCAAAATGAAGCTAGCGAGGCTTCAGATGTGAGGCAGAAAGTTCCCTAATAGGCTTTTCTGCCGCTCTAAACCAGAGCCCCTGCTCCAGCCCGGGCGGGGCCTCACCCTCTGGAGGAGTGGTTTGTGGTCCCCACCCACCACACCGCCCTCTTCTGCTTCTGCCCACCTTGGCTCCACTCTTGAACATAGGCCCCGATCTCCTCAGTTCTTCACAGGGATTTAAAATCTTTCTCTGAAAACAGTGTAATAAGTTATACCCTGTCATGAAACCACACCAAAGAACCAGTGGGAGGAAGCTTTTCGAAATTTTGGAAAACAAATGATTCAGAAAAAAAAATTTAGTATTTTTAAGTACAACCACCTGCTTGTGTCTTGACAGACACGTTTTTAAGATAAAGTGGAGGTGACATGTTATTCACATTGCTGCTCCAATTCTGCCATTTGTGGAGGGAGAGCAGAAATGTTTGGGAAGCTGAGACTGAAGAGACCACTCCCCACAACATCCTAATTTAGAGGGTACAGAATCTCTGAGGCTACATTCTGCAACCCTCTAGGAGCAAAGAAGTAAAGCTCCAAGGTGTGTTCCTACTATCAAAATAGAACACAAGTGTTTTTGGAGAGGCTTTGTCTGTGGATATTTTGAAATTCACGCAGCAGAGTGAAGGGAGGCGGGATGATGCAGGGGAACAATCAGAATTCACCTTACATCTCACTTTTTCATGAATCCCTTTGTCACCAGGGAGTCCCCATGCACTCTTCCCTCCCACCTTTGAATTTAGATCTCTACCGCACACTCACCAAGTACATGTTGAGTACCACTTATTTACCAGGACCTGGTGGAAGTGCTGGGGATACAGTGATAAAGTAGACATGGTCTCAGCTTGCAAGGAGCTTACTCTGGTAAGGGAGACAGCCTGTGTGTTCCGAGTTTCACCTACTTGCAAGAGTCTGAGTTCCACCCTATTTACAAGCTCACTAGTTAGCCTGCCACAGTTTCATGAATGGTGTTAAAGGAGAGGAAACGCCTGGGTCACTGAGGAAGGACAGTTTATTACTCAGAGGAACTAGCAGTTGCCAGAGAGTCAGCATTTACGTGTAAGTTTCCCAAGCCCCAGTTTCCACAGGGCAAAGGTGAAGAGGGTCAGATGATACCTGCATGTGCAGGAGGGGAACACTCCTGTTTATGAGTCGAGGAGCCTGAATCCGTAATAATGGGGAGTGAGCATGTCTGCCCTTTGTTATCTTTATTATGCTTGAAAATAAGCACGGCTGGCCCTGCCCCGCTGCCCCCGGCCCCAACAGCCTATCTCTGTCTCCCAAGGCTGTTCACTATACAGACACCCTTGAAAAGGTGGTCAGGAACAAAGAGCAGTCAATGCTTCATTTGCAAGACACGCAGAAACACGAGAGACCCATGGAGAATTCATTTCCAACAGTTCAAAGCAGTGGCCTGATTCATCATCATAGAGACAGCTCTGCCTACTGGAGTGAGAAGCAAGTTTTTCACATGCTGCCTTCTGTAGCTTATGGATGTGACCACAATACTAAAGGGGGCATGTCTTTGGGTGGGACAGAGGAGCAGGGCTGAGTGACAGAAATCTCAGATGTGACAATTCAGTTGGCTGCTCCCAGAAAATTTCACAGTCCTAGGACAACATGAAATATTAGCTGCACATCTCATGGTTAGAGGTGTTAGCTGCAGGTGGTAGCTGCAGGTGTCGGCTGGGCCAGCCACCAGGGGGACCAGGAGTGCACCCAGGGTGGCTGGGGACTGAGGGACTTGGAGAAGAGATGAGAGCCAGTCAGGAAATAATTGCATTAAAAAACTGCTTTTGAAGTTCATTAGCCTAAATAAGTGTCTCACGTTGGCCAGGATTGATTTTATTTAAACCCGATATACAGGAATTTATAAATAGCCATATGGATTTTCACAAAGGTTGGTAAAAACAAAATGTGTTTCTAAGCTGTCTGCCAAATTTCAGCTGTAGTTAATTTTTATGGATGAGTTTTTAACTCCCAAGAAACAAATGTATAAGAGAAGTGCTGATGCAGACACAGCCTTAGCTGTAAAAACACGCAGTGCGGGCTGAGAGAGGCATCTTGGAATTTCGCAGGAAGAATTTGATAAAGGTGCATCTGGTGTGATGAGAAATTTGAGGCAGTGGTAAATGAAATAAAAACAAGTAACTAATGACTACTGGTAGGAAGGATGTATAAAATGAATTAAAATGTCTCTTAATCAAAAACCCAAGAATACAAAGTGTATGTTTCCTGAAATCCTCAGTGCTTATCTGTCTGGATTAACAAACTGACCTCATGCAAGTTGTCTTTGAATTCTTAGAACCCCGTATCTGAATTCTTTCTCACTAAAAGTAGTAACAAAATAGTAACTGTATAGCTAATTTTCTAGGCTGCTAAGAAGAGAAGCTACTGTGCATTGGATTAGTCTTATTGAAATTTTTTAATTTTAATCCTTCTCCTCTAGCTGTGCCACAGCTTGCCATATGTACACTGGAAAAGGGTGTTTGTGTTCAACATTTTTCTTTAAACTTTACGAAGTGCTTTGGCATGCACTGTTGTGTTGGACCGCATTTGCTCCTAACAATTACACTTTGCACAGAGAAATTATCTCCTTTGTACAGATGGAGAAACTGAGACAGGTAGAACTTCAGTGATAGCCTAGAGCCATATAGCCAGTGAGAGCACAGAACAATGAATTGTCAAAAATATTCAAATTTGGTTCCTCCTGAAACAACACTGCAATGTAAACAGCTCATTTACTTGGTGGGATGGCAATTTCTAGTTCAGGTTACTATTACAATGCAACTATTGCCATTTAAAATGCAATCAAAGTATGTAAATAACAAACCACACACACTCACACACGAAGTTTTCTGTGGTTCAGTTTTGTGAGAGAAGGAATTACACCAGTTTTGTCAATGCTTCAACAATGAAGGAAGGGAGAAAAATTAAAGGAAAAAGGATGTCAAGCAATGCTGGATTCGTTTTGGACCTTAGCTTCTGGCCTAGGAAAACTTCAGAAGCTGTGGCAGGACTGTTGGAAGATTTGAGATTTGGGCAGTGATTTTCTATTTTAAGAAATCACACAGCCTATTTTGCTTAAACACTTTAGAAGTTCATTTACTTAATAAATATAGTTTAAGAAAGCAAATGTTTTAATGAGAACAATTTTAACTACTCAAAACACATTAAATATATTTAAAAATTTAATTGTAGCTCATACAACTTTGAATTACTTTCCAGTTTAAAAAATAAACAAATTTTAGTTCTCATTTAGTACTAGATATTATGACACCTGATATTAAAAAAGCTTCACCATCAAATGAGTATTGAATTCAGCAGTAACTTCACAAATAGAATTAGAAAACTGTTTGTGTTAACAAAATCATGAATTTTTAAACCTTATGCAAAGAAAATTGATGTCAAAAGATATAGCTGCTATAACTTTTCTTATACTCACTTATATACACTTATCACAGAGTATAATGGCAGTCATAAAATACAGAATAATATGAAACCATGGAGATACTTTCAGGCCATGCTTCTGGGTCTGATAGTGGTCAAGGGATATATTAGCCGAATCCATTGTTTTCTGCAATTGCTATGGTAAACATCAATTAATTAATTAATTTATCCTCACTTGAAAATATGTTTATTGATTTGAGAGAGAGAGAGGGAAGAAGAGAGGGAGAGAGACAGAGAGACATTGATCGGTTGCCTCCCATGTGCACCTCAACTGGGGATCGCACCCACAATGTATGTGACCTGACCCGGAATCGAACTCACAACCTTTTTGTGTATGGGATAATGCTCCAATCAACTGAACCATCTGGCTAGGGCATAGCTATGGTAAACTTTTCAATGTAACCTCCCTCTTCTTCTTAATCCCTCTATTCTATGTACAAACACAGAGAAATGTGAAAGGGTTAATTAGCTTCATCCTGAAGATTCCTCCCTGTGTTGGCAGCAAAACAACACCAGGTGTTGGACCAGTGCAGTCAGACTGGACCTGGTTCAGCAGACTTGGTACTTGAGTTCTGGCTAAGAAAGAACTCAGACCAAGACTGAAAGTATAAGAGAAAGTTTAGAAAGTCGCAGAGGTAGAAGAAGTGGTCTGTAGAAGAAATGGGTTCAGGAAACAAGTTACAAAGGCAAAAGAAGGGGTCCTTGGGGCTTAGGAGAAAGAGGCAAGGAAACTGCCTGGGAGGAAGAGGGTGAGGAAAGGCGTGGGCTTGATACCTAGAGAGAGTCTACCTGGGTCCTTTGTTCGAAGGGATTTTAGGGGTGGAGATTTTAGGGGAGGTCCCAGGAGAGGATCTCAGTAAAATATTCATCAGCTTTTCAGGTGTGTCCTTTCAGGGTCGTGGTTTCTACTATTGGCTGAGGCAGGGCAGGGGGTCATTAGTCAATGCAGCTGGCACTGACGTCAGCCACGGCATCGCTTATCTGGTTTTGCTGCTTTTCTGGGCCTCGAGCTGAAACGGGACTGAGGCCTAGATGTTATCTCTAGTTTGCCTGAAACTCTGCCTCTATGGTCAACAGACCGGAGGCTTTGTTCCTAAGATTATTCAATGCAGGTCATAACCTCATAGCCCTGGGGTCTTAATGCTCAAGGGAATGGTCCTGCAAGGGTTTGTATGGGGGTCATATGAGGCTATTCCCCTGCCCCCTTGTTCATCCTCCAAGGGGGTCTACCGCATGACTAGTCACATGCCAGGGAGAAAAGGTCAGGGGAAGGTCCAAGCCACATGACCAGTGATATGAAAGACAGAGACAGACTCATAGATAGAGAGCAGGATGACAGCTAAGGGGTGGGAGGAAGGGTAGGGGGTGGAGGGTTGAGAGAAAAGGAAGAAGGACTCATGGACATGGACAACAGTGTGGTGATTGTGGGGGTGGGGGGGGAGTATAAGGGGACTAAATGGTAATGGAAAAGATAAATTTAAAAAAAAAGAAAAAAGAGAGAGGTCAGGGGGGTCTAAACCACATGACAGCTATATGCTAGGGGAGGAAAGTGTACCTTGGGGGTGAGGTCCTTATTTTCTCACTTTGGCCCATTGCTAGGCACCTGGGGCTTTCCTCCCTGGTGACCTTCTGCACCTGGCCCTTCATCCTTGCTCTGCTTGTTTGTCTAATTGCCTATCACACCCGGGAAAGGGATCAGTAAGTTGAAATTTAATAAGGCTTACTGGATTTATCATAGTTCACAAATACTATTCTGGCTATTTGTGTGGTTCCTTGCCCCCAAATACATGTCCTACTAGATACCCAGTGCTTAAAATTTCATCAGTAGATTTATTATCACTTTGGGTTTTAAGTGCTTTTGGGTCATTGAGAATCTCTCTGTGAGGCCTAAACCCAGTATTGGGCCTGACACACAATGAGTGCCCCATATAGGTTTTTAAATGGAGCTTTATTACCTTCTTATGGGAATTAGTTGACAGCTGGTGACGTTAGGTGAGGTCCTCAGTTAAGACAAGAGGAGCAAATAAGTATCCTAGGGGCCAGGAGTGAGGTCGTGAGAAATAAAAGAAAGCATACACAAAAAACCTCTTCAGTTTATAGGTACACCGAGGCTTTTTCTTTCCCATAACTAATCTGTCAGAGCTTACTTTCTTGTCCTTTGATTCTTCTTTCTTTAGTGGTTTTTCCCTTTCAGACCCTCTTTCTCTCCTTCTCTTTATCCTCATCTGTCTAGTCCCCAAATAGATTTAAAGGTACACTAGGAGTCAGCATTGTGAGAATCATAGTTATCATGAAGAATAAGTTATTTGTACAAAGAATAAATTAGAATTGTTTCAACCAGCTATTATGCATCAAGTCAGAGATCTTTAAAAATATATTTCTAAATCTTTCTTATGCCTGTCTTCACTGTTTTTCAGGATACTTAAGAACACATTTAAAAACTGTACGTTTTACCCTGCGAACTCACATGGGGGCAGCAAACTTGCCTTACCATCTTTGTTGTCGTGTTTTTAATCCCCATAATTAGCAGAAATAAATCTTTCTTGAATATCTAGTGGTGATGAGATCACTACTTAATATCTGCAATAAAAAGACAATACTGAATTTATTTCCTATAATAAGGGAGAACTATGCCAATCACACATAGTATCCCTGAGAAGAGTGGAATGCCAATCTTATGTAGAATTTTTGAACAGCATGGGGTTCAGGGATTGGCATGTCTTGAGAAGCATTATGTGATTTGACATAATCCATTCAAGCATAATTACTCAGGTGAGATTGTTGTTGATTGGTTGGCATTCAGAAGCACGGTTCTTAGAGTAAGTCTGTTTCTCTTTGGCCAGCTTTCAAAAGTGACGGGCTGTTATTGATGGGTTGGCTTGCAAAAGCATGTTAATTGATGTAAAATTGTCATTGATCAATTAAGTAGATTTAAAAGTGTTTCTGATGGCTCCCTGCTACCATGGCCAAAGAACAATCACTCTTTCCTCTAAAGGTGCATGCACGCTTTTATTTGCCCTCCCCCGTTTTGGTCCTCATCCCAATAAAGCTGCAGGAAGATTGCCAAGGTATTCACTGCTGTTGTTTATTCTCATGAAGATGAGATATCCTCTTCAGTCAGCCTGTCTTCATTCTATGTTGGTTTTTGAGTCATTTGTTCAAGCATCCGTTTGGACAGTGGCTGTGCAGAATCACTCAAGATAATGGACAACAGATAGTAACTGTGACACAAACAAGTATAACAAGAAGTGTTATAAGATGGGCTTTGTAGACACTCTGGAACCGTGACATATGGTTTCTCAGGCCTGGTGAAGAAAATAACAATTTCCTGAGTTTAATTTAGAAAGTCAAAATACCTTTTCTTCCAGTTTACATTTAGATGGTTTTATCATACTTGTAACATTAACTTAAGTATAACATGAAGTAGAAACAATGGTGTAGAATCCCCTAGTTTACCAAAACACACACACACACACACACACACACACACACACACATAAAGAAAATCCAAGGCTGTTATTTAGCATTAAAGAGTTAAATTGCGTTATTTTGCCCTTATTGCCTGGGCTGATTTGTTTTTATGTCAGTGAGGAAACAAATATTTTTGATGGCTACACTAACCTCCTATGGATGAAGTTGTTCTTTTCAGGATAGTTATTATTTATTTCCTAGTCATTATTTGCTATATGTTTATTTAAAATATAATAGACACTTTTCCTGGAAAGTCTGATTTAAGAGCAAAAAAGGAAAAATTATATAATTTTAGGTATGATAAAGAAAATGTAACTAGATATTGAGATTAATAGAATTTTAAGAATATTGTATAGAACTGTCTGGTTATAAATTAATAATTTATTATATAATTTATTATGTAATTTATCAAGCTAAATAAAATACCAGACTTTATTTTAGGAAATATAGAAAACCTAAACAAACCAATTGCTGTAGAAGATATTAGAAATACTATAAAAGATTGTTACAGGACACTCAATATTTTTAAATATGTGAGACCCAGATGGTTTTACAGCTGCATCCTAGAAAACATGCAAAAAGAGATAATTTATACATAATACAATTAATTATTTAAGATCATAGAAAAAGTACACATGTCATATGCAAAGCTAACATAACCTTAATATCAAACTCAATTCTGAAAATATGAAAGTTATAGGCTTAGACCTTTTTGGGCAAATCAAATTCATCAGTGTATTAACAGAATAGTATATCAAGTAAGTTTTGCTTCAGGAATGCAAGGACGGTTCAACTAAAAAACACCACCAACATAATTCATTTTATCATCAAATGAAAGGAAAAAAGTATCATTTATCAATAGAGTCAAAAAAAGCAAATTAAATTTTAAAATTAACTAAATTCCTAATAAAAATGCTAAAAAAATAGTGATAGAGAAACTATCAAAACACAATAAAGACCACTCATCAAAAAGTTCAATAGCATGTCTTATAGTAAAAAATAAAATATTAGAGTTATTCCCATTAAGAGTAAGACTAAGCCCTGACTGACGTGGCTCAGTGGATTGAGTACCAGCCTGTGAACCAAAAGGTTATTGGTTCGATTCCCTGTCAGGGCACAAGCCTGGGCTGTGGGCCAGGCCCCTTGTTGGAGGTGTGCAAGAGGTGGCCAATCGATGTTTGTCTCTCACAGTGACGTTTTTCTCCCTCCCTTTCTCCCTGCCTTCCCCCCTCTCTAAAAATAAATAAATAAAATATATTTTTGAAAAGAGTAAGACTAAAACCAGGATACCCACTATTTCCCTCATTGTTAAACATTATTTTGGAGGGTCTAGATAAAGCAACGAGACAAGAAAATGAATTGGTGGTCTTAAAATTAAAAAAAGACAAATATTCTTATTTTCCCATAACACAAGTAATTCTACTAAAGGAATTAAAATTTGATAGTATGGCTGGATATAAGATTAGTGAAAAAAATTAATTGCTTCTTTATGCTAGTAATCAGAGTGGAAAAAATGCATTTAAAAGAATGTTTCAGAATATATGTGAACAAAACTATAAAATGTTATTGAAGGTTCTAAATAAATGAAGAGACTTGCCTGATTTGAAAGAGTTAATATTATGAAAACATTAGTAAATTAAAATAAGTATATAAAATCAATTTATATATATTCAATCAGAATTTCCACATGTGCTTTTGAATATAGGACAAAACAATTTTAAAGTTCATATGGAAGAATGCATGTTGTAGAATTTCCAACAAATCTTGAGACAATATTAGTGATGGGGTTCTTGCAATATGAGATATCAAAACTTGTCATAAAGCTACTATAAGCCACTTGTACGGTTTGGTGTGAAAATAGATGAGTAGATTAGAAAAATCAAATAGAGTCCATGTATACAGCTTAATGTATTAGGAAGATGATATCTCAACTCAGTGGAGAAAGAATAATAGAGTTAATATGTGATGTTGGCAGAACTGACAGTTTAGGGAAACACAAAGTTAAATACTTATGTGATGTCATATGTAAAATAAATACCAGATACATTAAAGGTCTAGCTGTGAAAAAGCAAAAGAAAAAAAGAAAACATAAAATTAAAAAAGGAGAAACACAGAGACCTTAAAGAAATAGATGGGTGACTGCAGGAAAACAATTACATTTCTCTCTACGTTGAGCTACGTAACAAAAATGTCAAATGGTAAATTCAGAGAAAGTATTTTTAATACTAATGAGTTATTTTTGCAAACATTAAAGTGTTGCTATGCATTGCTTAACAGAAAAAATAACAGAAAAAGAATAATGAAGTCAAATGTCCAATAAATATTTGAAAATATGCTCAACTTCATTAGTACTCAAGAAAGTATGCAATCAAGCAATAATAAAATATAATTCTTCACCAATCATAATGAAAAATACTCAAGAGCTTGATTAAAATCAACACTCACATATATCTGGAGTGAATTCATTGAACTCTTCAGAAAAGTTATTTGATGTTAAGTTCCTCTTTTGGAGCTATGTGCTAGAAAAATACTGGTACAAGTACGTAAGGAAACATGTATATGGATGATTGTAGTGGAAACACCTGGGAAAAAATCTGAATGCACATCAGTTTAGAGAATTATTAAAAATATTTATTTCATTAATCTACTTTGTGAAATATTATGCAGGTATCAAAACAGAATAAGCTCAATTCATATATATATTTACCTACAGGGATGTCCAAGATACATTTTAAAGTGAAATAAAACAAGTTTCAGAGTAATGTATAAAGAATAATCTACATTTTAAAAATGAAGTAAAAAAATCATTATATGGATATATATGTTGATACATGATTTCATGAGTATAGAGACAGGTCCAGGAGTTTAGATACCATATAGCTAATGTTAGTAAGCTCTTGAGATAGGGTTGATTAGGGTTTAGAGGAGAATATTAACTTTTTGTTTTCTACCTCTCTAATTTTTACAATGAGCATACACTACTTCAAATAATTACAATAGAAAAAACCAAAATGGGCATTTATTCATAGACAAATAGATCATGTAAAGCATTCTGAGATATTAGACCTCTTTGGAAAATTAGGAACTCCAGGTAAAAGAGTAAATGCAACAGACCCAGCAGGTATACAAAGACCTTTTTAGAACTAAGGGAAGGAAGAGAGGTAATAAAAATCTTATGAAATATTGGAGTTCCTAAAAAGGACAGCTCTAAAATGATTGCAACTCTAAATAACTAGTGTTATTAGGGGTTAGTTATTATATTCTACATCTATATATTTATGGTCTCATATCTACCTATTAGCATTAAAGAAACCAAGCAAGCAGCAGACAAAGAAGAACCATGAAGACTGACTCTCCAAGATTATCTCATGGTTGGAATCAGGAATCATCAGTCCTGACTCTTGTGTCAAAAACACAGCCTCTGGTTCTCTTGGTTCTTATCCAGCTTTGCTGTCCATATACAGGTGTGGCAGTAAAGTATTCTCTGAATCACCAGAACTTGACCAAAATAATTTTTATGAGAAGTTAACAATGAGGAAACTGTGACTCAGGAAGTTCCAACTTGCCAAAATTCAGGTGAGTCAGTGTCCATGCTGAGATGGGTCCCAGACGATCATTTTAAATCGGATTCTCCCTCTCCTTCCAAAGTTTAGGTCGTAAGATTAGCCCTGAAAACATCATGCTTTTCCTGCAGCAAACCATAAAAAATGCTGTTTGAAATAAAAATGAGCACACGTGGTAAGATTATAATTGTTTGATTTTTGAAATATCTAGATTGTCTCATTCTTCATAGTTTGGTTTTCAATTTGTTTTCTGTAGTCAATGTATAAACTGGCTAGATGAGAAGAGATTTAAATCTCTCAGATATCCTGTTCCTGTTTTTTTCTGCATTGACATTTTATAGGAGACAGAGCCAGAGACAACAGAAATGCAATATAAATAACAATGAGGATGCTTATCTGAATTCTGTAAACATATATGGTTAATTTATTTAGATTCTGTGCATGAGTTTAAAATGAACTACATGTATATGTATATATACATATATATAAATAAAGTTTAGCATCCCTCAGGAACATCCTGATCATACTTGATTACCCTTATTATATTCATGAAGTCACCACTGATTTTCCAATTAATTATCATTTAGAAAAGGAAATGTTGAAGCCTAAGGGAGTAGATCTCTTAGAGTACATTTTTCTACTTACATTCACAAAAAGACCCTCATGTATTGTATCATGATACAGGCCTATCAGGTCAACCTCTGGAGGCTGAAAACTAGAATTAAGTTAGCATTTGTATGTATTTTGAGTTTGGTCCCATGTAAAAAAAAACATTTAGGAGCTTTAAAAAAAAATTTTTTTTTTGAGAAATGGCTTTAGATTCACTGCTATTGGAAATAATTGGAAGCAGCTTCGCATGAAAACAGTCACTGGTGTTGTGACACAGGCTGGAGTTCAAAACTGTTTTTTTGTGGCTCATAAACTAAGAATGGCCTTTTCATTTTTAAATGGTTGAAAAATATTTTAAAAGTTTTATGACATGAAAATGATAGGAAATTCACATTTCGGTGTTTACAAATCACATAGGCACATTCATTCATTTTCCCATCGCCCACGACTGCTTTCTCGCTACAATGGCAAAGTTGAGTATATGGAGCGGAGACTGTATGTCCGTCAAAGTCTAGCACGTTTATTATATCGTCCTTCACAGAAAAAGTTTGCTGGCCCCTGGATTAGAACATTCTTGAGTGTGTTTGCTGTGAGGACCTGTGTATGTTGTGTTTCTTGTGCGGTAGGTTGAATGACATTAACTCACTTATTCTTTCATTCAATACATCCTTCTTGAGTATTGACACGAAAGCAGCATTAGGAATAAAGAGATGTGTTAGACAAGTTCTTTGTCCCAGAGATTATATAAACTAATATATGTTAGTAAGGCAGTCAAACTAAGAATATTTTCAAGGGAATGTCTAATTACATATATAGAATCATAGCAATTTTTGGCCCTCCAAATTCTTCCTGAGAAGGGCAGTAGTTCAAGGTTTGGTGCAATGCACAGAGACCATGAACTTTTCTCTCTACCCTTCCACCAGTATCCTGACCTTCCTTTTTCCTACCCACAGTCACATGAGTTCCCTGGTGCCTGGAGGTACGTGCTGTGTTTCCCTAATGACAGTTTTTGAAGTCCAGATTAGCATCCACCGCCACTGATAACATGTGACAAGTACTGAGCTAGGGCTTTCTCTGATGTCATTTCAAACCTCACACTCTGCAAGGATAATCATCCCCATTTTTGTAAATAAGAAAACAGAATTTTAAAAAAGTCAATAAAACTGTTAGTAAGTGGCAGAAGCAAGATTTCAAACAATAAGGATGCCTGTTTCCAAAGCCAAGACTTTCTGTGCCAACTTACTAAGTTTGCCTTGTTTTTAAGATTCAAGTTCTTTCTCCATACTGCTGTCTTTTGGTTACTCTTGAAACATCAATTGTTAGATAACTTTCTTAGGCTGTGGTTATGATAGCAAACAAATATTTTTCAGGAAATATGCTGTTTCCATGTTTGTGGGTGTCAGTGTCTTTATACAAGAACTAGTTCCACTCTGAATTCTACTTTTGTCTCCTACCTTTGTTTCTAAAACATATTATAGTGTTTACTAGAATGAGAAGAATTTTCCAGACAGTCAGTGACTCAGTCTAGGTTAGAGCTACAGAATAGGTCGTGTGGAGTGGTGACAAGCCAAGATTCAGTGGCAGAGGAAACATGAGTTCAAATGTCAACTCTGTCACTTTTTAAAAAAAAAGATTGTATTTATTTTTTAGAGGGAGGGAGAAAAACATTGATGTGTGAGAGAAACATGATTGGTTGCTTCTCATCCTTACCCTGACTGGGGACCTGGCCCACCACCCAGACATGTGCCTTGACTGGGACTTGAACCGGTGACCTTTTTTTTGAGGGATGACACCCAACCCACTGAGCCACATCAGTCAAGGCTCCATCACTTTCTTGATGTGAAACCTTGTCAACATCACTTAATTCTCTGAACTTCATTTTTCTAATTTGTAAAATCCTTTGTGGGGGAATTTGAGACAGGTATCTCTCTATTCCGCATATACAGATGGCCATCTTTAGAATTAGTTTCCCACCCAATCCTATCAATAGTGATCTATTTGGCTGGTAGGGTGATAGAATCTCAGAGATGGAAGGAGCAGTGTAATATATAGTCTTTGAAGACAGACTGAGGTCATTACTGGCAGAGGGATTTGAGGCAAACTAACTTCATTTCCTTGAGTCTCGATTTCCTTATGTGTAAAATGGGGGAACTGTAGCGTCACCCATAGCAATCACACTATTGAGCGCTGACTGTGTGCCAGGCACTGTTCTGAGCACTTTATATGAACTAAACTTTTAATCTCATAACAGCCCTATGAGGTTGTTACTGATATGGCCCATTTCGTAGAGCAGGACGTTGAGGCATGGAAAAGTCCAGTAAGTGGAGAAGCCAGGATTTGGCCCTTAGCTGTCTGTTTCTTGAGCCCGAGTTCTTAACAAATGTGCCATAGCTTCTACAGAACTGTGTTGAGTTTTAGTTAAGAAAAAATATATAAAGCCCTTAACACACAGTGAGTTTTTAGTAAATGTTGGTTACTTTCCTTGGAAGAGTATTTTAAAAAGGGTGACCCACATTCACACACATTGAAATATCCTGGGGGTGGGAAGTAGATGTATTAGAAATGTTTATTCTTGAACTCCAACCTGGACCTATTGACTCAGTTCTGAGAATTCTACTCATTTGAATAAGCTTCCTGGTTGATGTTTGGTACATTAAAGTTTGAGAGACACTAGCTGAGGCTCAGTCCAGCCCAGCTTGCCAACAATGCAGAAATCACTTCATGGTATTACTCCAATCACTCCCAGGGAGGTTTTGGTGATGGTGAGCTTCCTCTCTCACAAGGCAGCCTACCCTGTTTTCAAAGAACTTGAGTTATTAGAAACATCTTCCCTGTAACTGAATGAGAGAAAATCACCTCCACCTTAGTTTCTCTCTGTATGACCATTTCAGTCTTCTGAGCCACACAGATCCTAAGTGTAGGAAAGCGTGGCACCTGGAGAGGAGATATGTGTGTGAGCCTGGCATGTGGAGCAGTCTCCAGGTTACAGTCACCTAGGGAAGAGGTTCTCCAGGTGTCGTCTCTCTCAGCACAGTGACAGGGAGCCTGTGAACAGCTAGCACGCAGACATCTAGGGAGGGAGGCAGACAAGGGATAACATCATCAGGAAGATGAGTGAAGCATGTGGAACGAACAAGGACTCAGACGCTGAAAGGGGGAGGGGGGTGACTGCCGGCTCACAGGGGTAGGAGTCTGTAAGGTCATCACGAAGTAACCGACAATTTCACTTGACACCGAGACAACTGTGTTACTCAATCAGGGTGCCTGAAGTTTTCCCTTAGCACGCAGGCGGCAAGCACCAGGCCCGCAGCCGAATGCGGCCGCCACCTTGTTTCATCCGGCCAGCACCTTGTTTCTACCTGGTGTCAGCGCCAGGCTCTCCCTTAACTGTTAAGGAGTAAAGTTACATTTACACAGTCCTAAAATTACATCGGCCCTTTGAGGGCAACCGCGAGGCTGACACGGCCCCCGGTGAAGATGAGTTTGACACTCCTGCCCTAGCAGGGACAGGGGTCATGTTTCCACACAGTGAACATCAGCAATGTTTCATGAGTGAACCAAGATGGTGGGCCGGCTGGCCCTAGCCATGGAGATTGTCAGGCAGGGAACAGGGCACATTTTTCTCACCTGGTCATCAAAATCTTCAAGGACAGCCTTTCCATCTCTAGCTTAAAAGTCTTTGATTTTTTTCCCCCTATGTCCAGCATAGGAAGATTTCTGGAGAACCTTCCCAGTCAGAGCAGCGTCAGATACGTGAACTTGTCAATACCCCTCCGAAAACGTGGCACTGATCCCTGGACGCGGGCACTGAGGTGGCTGTGTGAGTTTCCCAGGCCCCCCGCCCTCCTTGTTCTGTGTGTTACACCGCCACTAACGGCCACACCAAACTCTTTCCCGATTCAATTGGCTATGTAGCGTAAATAACTCACTTCTGGTAAGGCAGCCTAAGATCACACTTGCTTCTCTAGCAGCCAGATCATGCACTTGGCTTGTATTAAAATTCCTGTCAATAAAATCACTGAAGTTCTTTGTCACATAAAACACTACTAAACTAAACCGAATTTGGCTTGTATTTGTGCAATTGAGGGTTTGAACCTGAGAGCAGGATTCTATATTTATCTATGCTAAATTGCACCTTGTTAGTTTTGGCCCAATTATCACGCCTGTGGAGATATTTTTTAATTCTACGTCTGCCATTCAACATACTTAGCTAACCCTTCTATCCTTGTGCCAGTTAAAAATATTACCAAGACTTCTATACCCTCATCCAAGCCACAAATAAAAAATATTTAACAGTAATAGGCTTGTTGCATTTCCCAGATCTCCAAGATGACATTACCTCTTTGTCAGTGTGCTCTTAGTCACCTATTATGTGCCAAATGCCGTGTTACATCCTGGGGATAACAATGGGAACTTGGCCTAGTTCCCATTCTCAAGAGACTCACAACCTAAAGAAGCAGACTAGCACATCAGCGGACAAATGTGATGTGATGCTGTAAGGGGTGTCACAGAGGGATAAATAGTGAAAATTCATTTAGGGTTAAGTGGACCTACACAGTTTCAAAACACTTGCCTCGTATAGTTCCAATATTATGAACCCTCTTAATCACTCTTAAGCAGCACTTTAAAAATGACCACCACTGTGTTTTTACCAACCGTTCAGTTGAGGCCCAGATATGTTATGGTGCTGTTGTTATCTCTATGCTTTGTCTTCTCTGGATGCTCTTACTGGCTAGATGAGAACAACCACTTACTTCCCTCTTTTGAAGAATATGTGTGACCCTGTTCCTTTTATATAACTCATCTCTGGTCCCCCACCCCTACTCCCAATTCTGCCCCAGCCCCATGACTAGGGCGACTTCACTTCGTTGCAGATGGCAACAATGAACTGTTTCCATTTCAAATTACAGCTGTGTTTGTGGGTGCATTCTTTAAATGCTGGCAGCTCTAGGGTCCCCCCATCCGTCCGGCACCGTCTTGTTTAACCTCAGCTGGGCTACAATGACGGAGCTAGTTTAGTTCTCACTGGGTCTCCCACACAAAGCAAAATAGTTGGAGGAGCAGTTAGCTTGCTGCTCCCCAGCCACTCAACATCATTCAGGCCAAGACTTTGCCTCAAGATTCCATGGAAAATATTAGTTATTTTATACCTACAAGTCAGCTCTGAATTAGTTTAGGAACAGATTTTTTTTCTTTAACATAAAATGAAGCTAGAGAGATTTGGAGAATCACTCGGATGGAAATCGGGCTCATTCATAATATGCAACTTGGGCCATTTCTAGTCATTCCATGTGTTAAAAAAGAGGCCAGGATTCTCAGGATTGAGCACTGGTATTGGGCACAAGAGCTGATAAGTACAATTTAGTCTCATCCAGCAGCTCATTAAAAATGTCTTGTTCTTTCTCTTTTTGGGAATGAGTTGCTTCTAAATTTTCTCCTCTGGTTTCCATTTCTCTTGCTATTTTTAGTAGGGTGCACTACGGATTAAATGTTTGCTTCCGGAGTCAGATGGACCTAGGTTTGCATCCCATTCCTTGTAGCTGTGTGACCTAGGTGGGTCCCTGTGCCTCAGTTTTCTTGACTGTAAAAGAGTGACAATCAACAGTTTTCACCTCACTGGGCTGTTGAAAGGAGTAAACAGTACACAGATACCATGTGGTCTTACTTATATGTGGAATCTAATGAACAAAATAGAAACAGAAGCATGGACCCATGGGACAGACTGACAATGGTCAGAGGGGAGGGGCTTGGGAGGCTAGATGAAAGAAGGTGCTGGGATTAAGCAAAACCAAAACCAAAACCATATACATGTATCATATATATATAGGGTCCAGCACAAATAATGCCCCTTTTCTATTACAAAATCTTTTATTACAAAATTATAAGCATGTAATTCTGTAACATAACAATACCACACTCAAGCATACCATATGACATTTTAGGTGAAATGTTCAAATTAAAACTATAAATTGTTACACCCATATTATTACCCTACCAGCCACACTCAAGCAGGACTTACTTCTGCTGGACTCTGTATGTATGCATGTATATACATACACATATATAAATGTGACACATTATATATAACTGTGTGTCATATTTATACATATAACATATGACACATACACACAGACAGCAGTGCAGTGGTAGCCAGAGGGAGAGGGTGTGTGCATAGGTGGAAGGGGGCGACAGGGGGATAAATGGGACCTGAATGGGACTTTGCTTGGGGTGATGGGTGCACAATGCAGTGTGCAGATGATGTTTTGTTGAGCTGAACACTTGAAACCTGTGTGATTTTGTGAATCAATGTCACCCCAATAAATTCAATGAAGAATAAAATAAAGTAAAAAAATAAAATATATCTTTTTAAAAATAAACAGTACAAAAATGCTTAGGATAGTGTACTGTATAAATAAACTGCTCAATAAATGGGGATTATTATTTATGTTAAGATAATTCTCTGAAGGTCTGGATGATGAAGCTGACAAAAAATGTGAAACATTGGATTTCCATAATAATAGTACAATAGCTTCAGAATACTTCTAGTAATGTCTCAGGGATACTGTTCTCTGAATGCTCGATATGTCTGACCACATAATGTTCTCCCTCAGTGCGTGTGTGTGGGGGTGGCGGTTCGGTGCTGAGGCACTGTAGAATATTTAGCAGCAACCTGGTCTCTACCCACTAGATGCCAGGTGCATGCCCTCTTCCCCAGTTTTGACAACCCAAACTGTTCTCAGACATTACCAAATGTCCCTTGATTGAGAACCCCTGTTCTAGGCAAAGTGATCATAAGTCACTTTATTCATTCCCAGAGTCGCGTAGTTCCCCATGTCCTTCCCGAGGGCTGTGAGATTGAGGTAAAAGGAATCCTCTTGGCTTTGGCGAATTTATTCTAACATTTAAGTAGGCCTGTTCTTTAGAAATGAGATGAGTATTTTCATATGGCTGACGGTGTACCCATCTGAGACAAATCCACCCCAGCGGGCTGCCTGGTGTACTTCTGAAGTGAAGAATAATGGTGTGTTATATTTGCACATTATTTCACTTGCTACTTTTGATCCCCTGCTGAATTCTGCAGGAGGAGAGAAGGAATTTTCATTAACAAAAAATGCCATTTTCAAGAAATATTCTTAGGACTAATAAAGTCAAAGCATTGAACTAGGGAAACTAAATGGCACAGAATATTATTCACATAAAATAAATGTGCTAATTGGCAAGGATGACTCAAAAGGACCTCTCTGTGTTCCAGACACTTTGAACTTTGCCCATTTTTTACTTGGCAGTGCAAGTAAAAATGGATTCTTTGAGTCTCTTGATGACATTTTGTTGGATTATAAGACATATGGCATTTGTTTTTAAAAAATTTTTATTAAATTTAGTGGGGTGACATTGGTTAATAAAATTATATAGGTTTCAGGTGTACAATTCCATAATATATCATCTATTTATTGTGTGTTCACCACCCCAAGTCAAGTCTCCTTCCATCACCATTTATCCCCCTGTATCCCCTTCTATCCTCCCTAACCCCTTTTCCCTCTGGTGATCGCCACACTGTTGTGTGTCTACGAGTTTTTCTTCTTTTTTGCAAACCCCTTCATCTCTTTTACCCAGCCCTCCAACCCCCAACCCCTCTGACAGCTGTCAGTCTGTTCTCTATGTCTGAGTCTGTTTCTATCTAGTTTGCTAGTTTATTTTGTTCATTAGATTCCACATGTAAGTGAAGTCATAATACTTGTCTTTCTCTGACTCAGTGGCTTATTTCATTTAGTATAATACTCTCCAGGTCCCTTCGTCCTGTTGCAAAAGGTAAGATTTCCTTTTTTTTTTTTTTTTAAAGACTGAGTAGTATTCCTATGCAGTAGAAAGGGAGAAGGAGCTCCTACCCTTTTTAACAGCATGGATGGACCTGGAGAGCTTTATGCTAAGTGAAATAAGCCAGGTGGTGAAAGACAAATACCATATGATCTCACCTATGAGTAGAACCTAATCAACAAAATGAACAAGCAAACAAAATATAACCAGAGACATTGAAATAAAGAACGAACTGACAGTAACCAGAATGGAGAGGGGAGGGGGATAATGGGTAAAAAAGAGGAAGGGTCATCAAGGAACATATATAAAGGACATATGGACAAAGCCAAAGGAGGCTAGGATGGAGAGTGGGTGTGCGGATGGGTGGGGCAGGGAGGAATGGTGAGGGGAAAATGGAGACAACCGTACTTGCAACAATAAAAAAAAATTAATATAAAAATGAGCATAGTATTCCATTGTGTAAATATACCACAGCTTTTTTATCCATTCATCTACTAATGGGCACTTGGGCTGCTTCCAAATCTTAGCTATTGTAAGTAATGCTGCAGTCACTATAGGGGTGCATGTATTCTTTTGAATTAGTGTTCAGGTTTCTTGGATATATTCCTAGTAGTGGAATTGCTGGGTCATAAGGCAGTTCTATTTTTAATTTTTTGAGGAAACTACATACTATTTTCCATAGTGGCTGCACCAGTCTGCATTCCCATAAATAATGCACAATGGTTCCTTTTTCTCCACATCATCGTCATCACTTGTTTGTTGATTTATTGATCATAGCCATTCTGACAGGTGTGAGCTGATACCTCATTTTGGTTTTAATTTGCATTTCTCTGATTAGTGATGTTGAGAATATTTTCATATGCCTATTGTCCATCTGTATGCCCTCTTTGGAGAAGTGTCTATTCAGGTCCTTTGTCCATTTTTTAATTGAATTGTTTGTTTTTTGGTGTTAAGTTCTTTATCAATTTTGAATATTAACCCCTTATCAGATGTATCATTGGTGAATATGTTCTCCCATTCAGTGGGTTGTCTTTTCATTTTGTTAATGGTTTCCTTTGCTGTGCAAAACCTTTTTAGTTTGCTGTAGTCCCATTTGTTTATTTTTTCTTTTGTTTCCCTTGCCCAAAGAGATATATCAGAAAAAATATTGCTATGAGAAATGTCTGAGATCTTACTGCCTACGCTTTCCTCTAGAATTTTTATGGTTTTGAGTTTTACGTTTAAGTCTTTAATCAATTTTGAGTTTATTCTTTTGTATTATATAAGAAGGTGATCTAATTTCATATTTTTGCATATATTTGTTCAATTTTTTCAGCATCATTTATTGAATAGGCTATTTTTACCCCATTGTATGTTCTTGCATCCTCTATCAAATATTAATTGACCATAAAGGTGTGGATTTATTTCTGGGCTCTCTATTCTGTTCTATTGATCTCTGTGTCTGGTTTTATACCACTACCATTCTGTTTTGATTACTGTGGTCTTATAGTATAGTTTGATATCAGGTAACATGATTCCTCCCACTTTGCTCTTCTTTCTCATGATTGCTGTGGCTATTCGGGATCATTGTGGTTCCATATAAATTTTTGGAATATTTGTTATGGTTCTGTGAAATACATCATTGGTATCTTGATAGCAATTGCATTGAATCTCTAGATTGCTTTTGGTAGTATGGACATTTTAATGATGTTAATTCTTCCAGTCCATGAACACAGTATACTCATATGCTTCTACTTATTTGTATCATCTTCAATTTCTTTCTTTAGCATCTTATAGTTTTCTGAGTACAGGTCCTTTACATCCTTAGTTAAATTTATTCCTAGGTATTTTTTATTTGATGTGATTGTAAAGGATATTGGTTTCTTAGTTTCCCTTTCTGATAGTTCAATATTGGTGTGTAGAAATATAATTGATTTCTGGATATTTGTTTTGTATCCTGCTACTTTACTGAATTCAGTTATCAGTTCTAGTAGTTTTTTTGTGAATTATTTAGGGTTCTCTATATATAGTATCAGTATCATGTCATCTGCAAATAATGACAGCTTTACTGCTTTCTTTCCAGTTTGGATGCCTTTTGTTTATTCTTCTTGTCTCTCCCTGGCATCTCTCCCCTGCAGACAGAATCCCTGCCAGTTTTCACAGCCAGATATTGTGTGGGCACCTCTTCCCAGTTCTGGTGGTCCAGGTGGGAGATCCTGGCTTGGAGATGTGACCCCACTTCTCTGAGAGGGCACCTTTATAGCTGAGATATACCTTTGGAATCTCAGTTGTCACCCGTGGGAGTGGGGCAGCCCTTTTCTCATTCCTGCCTTTTGTACCAGTCTTGATGTGGCTTCTTCTGTAAATCCTTGGTTGTAAGAATTCTCTTCAGCTAGTCTTCAGTGGTTATTAAAGCTGATTGCTCTATATATTAGTTGTCATTCCAGTTTGGTTTTGGGAGGTGAGTGTAGCTTCCATCTACTCCACCTCCTTCTTGGATCCAAGACATATTACATTTAGATTTGTGATCTGCAAGAATTCCATCTGCACCATTCACTGGAGATAGTGCCACTGATGATGATTTCAAATGGTCTATTTACCTGCTTAATAAAAGCAAATTAAACTGAAAGAGCAATTTAACTTGATTTGGAGAATTCAGTCAGTCAGTGTAATTCTTAGAATATTTTGTGTTGAACAAAAACTGGTCCGTATTTTGTATAGGGGCAGTGAATTGTTAATTGTAAAGAAACCACTACCAAAGGACCCTCTTACCCGATGCGTGCTAGTAATAAATAACATATTAACATTGTCCATTATTTTAAATCAACTACTTTTTGCCTTTACACAAACCCAGGTTAATAGTGTCAATTAACTTAATGAGTCGACCTTGTATGATTTTCTAGATGCCCCGATTGTTTGAGGAACAGCCCTCATCAGCATGTTACATAACTTGGGGGACCAATTATGTAGCTTCCTTTTACAGCTATTGTCGTGGCCACTTAAGTGTCAAGGCTCTTGATATCCATTTGTCACTGTAACCTTACATTTAAAAATACTATTAATAGTTGCCCTCTTAGCACAGCAGGCAGTGTGACAGTCTCATAAAAACATGACTACTTTCTTTGGCAGCCATCCTAACCTAATTAGGAACTAACACAGACTTGTATATTTCTTGTAAACATATTAGCTGGCCATGGGATCTGGCCAGGGCTAAGGCATGATTTGAACTCGTTTGAGGGATTTATCTTTTTCTTCCTTCCAAGGATGCACTTAGGGGCCTGGATGTATTCAGCAGAGCTACTTCCCCTTTTATTTTTCAGTTTTAACGTTTTAAATTGATTTACTCTCTTGTTCTCCTTCTCTTGCTTTTAATCCTACATGGGGTTGTTTGCTCCCTGCTACTATTTTGTTTTGCTCCCTCCCCCATTTTTATTGTTATAAATTTATAATTTCAGCATTTAAAGAACTAGTCTTACAGCCTTTAGACAGTAGGGAACAAGATTTTTTTAGAAGTTTTTATTTCAAAAAAACTTTTAGCCATACAAAAAAGTTGCAAAATAAGGCAGAGCATTCGCATGTTAACAGCTTATGTAGTATAATTATCAAATTAACATAGGTACAATACTATTTTATAGGTACAACCTTTTTCAAATGTCACCAGTGTTCCCCTAATGTCCTTTTTCGGTTCCAAGATTCAGTCCAGGGTCCCTTCTTGCATTTAGCTGTCGAGTTTCATTGGTCCCCTCCAGTCTGTGACAGTTCCCTCATCTTTCCAAAAGGCACATCAGATCCTCTTTGGATGAAATTTATAGTATGGTTTTTGGGCTTCTGTTTCACATACCTACCTATCAAGTAAAAGCATCTCATCTGAGAGGTTCCACTGATCCCCTGGAAAGTTGTTATAGGTGCTCGGCTGGTACTCCCTGCGGAAATCAGGTTCTGCTGCCTCCCCAGGGCCGTCCTTTTCCAGGGTAGGTCTGAGTGGTGGCTGCTGAAGAACAAGATTTAATGATAACAAGAGATGATGTTTAGTTTTTCAGTGAATAGTGTGTTACAAGTGTGATTTTTTAAAAACTTCTTTTGAGAGAGGGGCTGCTCCATTTCCTGCACGGGTCTAGTGGCCGCCCGCCATCAGATGAACACACGTAAGATACCCGTCTGGGTGAACCTCAGCGAAATGGGTACTTGAAAGTGGTCAGAGGCGTGCAGTTCTCCCTCAGAGGGGAGGCGTGGTGGGCCATTCCAGATTTTGCAGACCATCACTGATAAGGATGTAATCACCACTTTGCACTGTAAAAAATAGTAATACTAGTAATAGCTGATTATTGGTCTTTGCTGTGTGTCAGGTTTTGTGTGAAGTACTTGACCTATTCTTCACGTAGTTTTCACAACAACCCCGTGGAGATGGAAATCATTTTCATCACCATTTTGAGATGGTACTGAATCTCAGGGAAATCAAGGAGCTTTCCAACAATTTCAAGCAGCTAGTAAGTCGGATTCCAAAACCTATCTTATCAGCCACCACATTTGACTGTCTTCCCACTAATTTAAATATAATTATTTTATAATTCTCTAGAGAAAGCATATGAAAAATTGTATTGAATAAGATAGAGGTGAAAAAAATCATACCTGGTAGCTGTCTACCTAAGCTAAGAAGAATCTTGGTGGGTATTGGTATTTTCTGTGCCTCATCTTACTCTCTGGGTATATGAACAGGTTTTAGCTCATGATGCGGGGCTGATATAACTTTTTTTTTATTTGTAAAGCTTATTTTTCTAACTGTTCTACCAACTTTGAAAACAGAAAATTCCGTTCAGCCCAGAAATGAGCAAAACATGCAAATAACACCTTTCCCTGTAGCCCTTGGTCTTGGAGTGAGTTTTCAGCTAATGGGGACTGATAAGTAACGGAGCAAGAATAAGAACACAGTTGTTGAATCCAAGTGGTGAACTGGATGGTGTTTCTGTTGGCCAAAAGATCCTCCAGGGTTTGGCTTTAAGATAAAAATGTTTTACAGCTGAATAGTTGTTTAGGGACTTGATGTGAAAGCAATAGATGTAGAAAGTGAAACCAGAGTTTTGTTTTTGTTGTGATATTTACCGGGTGAGACCACTCTAGGAATGGTAACCAGGGGGCTAATCCTGGGTGCTGCCCATGTGGCTTGGGATTGCCTGTGGGCAGGAGGAGCAAAGGAATCAGCAGGAGAATCAGAAAAGGATAAAGAGAACAGAACAGAAAAGGGGAGAAGGGAAAGAGGAAGGGGGACCTGGAAGTGGGCAAGATTGATGGGATGAAAAGAGACCAATAGAAGAAAGTTGTCTTCATGGCGGGAATAACAAACTTGTCTCAAGCACATGCCAAAGCGAAGTTTGACTTCTCTAAACGCTGGTGTGGTGGAATTTATTTGATCATTGAACAATATCCATGATGGCATAACGAACCCCTTGAGGAACAACTCTATTTCTGTACCACCTTCTCTTTCATTAAACAAAAAGGCAGCATATGATACAGAGTTGTCTGCCATTTGCTTTTCCACAGTTTATTATATACACTTTAAAGATCTTCTACATCAGAACGCTGAAGTCCTCCTAAGTCTTTTTATAGGTGACAGAGTATTCTTTTGGCGATGTAGGCTGGCATATATAATTGCTCCCCTGTGTTATGTTTAGTCTTTATCTATTTCAGATAATGCTGTAATTACCAATATTGCACATGCTACGTTGTACACACTATGCTTATCTGCTGGACACATTTTCAGACTCAGGATTACTAGGTTGACAAGCGAATGCCAAACTGACTTCCACTGAGTCCTGGCATTTTTGGACTTCCAGCAACAGTGTATATCTAATGTTTATCCCACTGCATTAGTACTCGTGATAATTAATACTTAATGAGTGCTTACTATTTGCCTTATTTTAAGAGCTTTAAATGCATTATTGTTTTAATCTACCCTATGAGCTAGGTATTAGTATCTGTACTATACACATAAGGAAAATGAGACACCAAAACAAGTAACTTGAGCACTATCACAGTTATTTCAAGTGGCAGGGCCAGGATTCAAACTCTGGTGGCCTCATTTCAGACCTCGTTCTTACTGTCACATCTGCTGCTCCACCAAAAGTGGGCAAGTGACCAATGGCCTTTGGAATTCTAACTCCAACAATCCTCAGTCCTCATTCTCAATTTTTTCAATTGTGGTTTCATTCAGTGCAAGCGATGACATTCTCTGAAGAGCTATTCCTAAATTACCCTTCATTGTGGCTGTTTTAGGTCTTTAATACCAGTAGAAGAGACAAAAGAAAACATGTGTCATTTCCAAAATTATTCAGGGAGAAAAATGCCATGTAATATATCAGTTTAGACTTGGTGAAAAAGCCCCTGAATAAAAGATGAATGTGTCAACAAGAGGTCTTAAAATGTCCTGTTATTTAATAATAATTTTAGCAATTTATAAAAGTCTCTACTAAAGCTAAGGATTAAAAAATTGGGAAACATATTATTTTTATGATTTATTTAATTGGAGGACATTTTCTATCATTCTTAAATATTTATACTTTGTTGTTCATATAATTACTTAAGCAGTATTTATTTGTAAGAGAAAAATTTTGACATTACACATCAACTTTTTGACCTGGCCTTAAAAAAGTCAGGGTAATCAGTTACACTATCTTGAATCTTGACTTAATCTTAACAGATAAAAGGGAATAGGTGAATAAATATAGACTATATTAACTTTTTAAATTCCATGATTAGGTGGGAGGGAGAGGAAAGGATAAAATCTAGTTATCAGGGAAATAATATATTAACTAGTAATTAACAATTGACCATAGTTTCAAACTCTTGTTTGAGTTCTTCTCAAAAGTGTACAGTACTCATTAGTTAGTTGCTGAGAGTGTCTGATCTTTCAGATCTGCCCCGTCCCTTCTCTGTACTCCTCTCCACCTTGGGGGCTGGAAGCCTACAAACTACTTCTTCGGATTCCCTTGTCAGTTGTCTTCTTGTTAAGTTCTACCAATGGGAGACATTTGCAGGTAACTGTGAATTGGGAGGAGGGCATTTTTGAATTTCTCCTGACTTCTGGCAGGCGTCTCTGGCAGTGCGAGATAACATATATGCGTATATGTGTACACACACACACACACACACACACACACCTGCCCCTGGTTGCTGGCACAGGGCTCCTAAAGCCCTTGTAAATCCCTCAGTGATGAGAGCACCAGGACCGTCTCTTATTCTAACCAGGCAACTCTGGGTGGGCTCCTGGGTGGGGCTGGTCACCAGAAAGACCAAGCCATCTTAGAATTCCATATTAAAACTGGAATTTTAAGCCCCAAACCCCTTTTCTAGAGAGAGGAGAGGAAATGGAATTAATACTTGATTATGCCTGTGTGAAGAAGCTTCCAGAAAATCCTAATAGTAAGGAGTTTGGAGAACTTTCAGGTTGCCAAACAGATGCATCCTGGGAGGGTGACACACACCAGCTCCACAGGCACAGAAGCGCTTGTGCTCGCGACCCTCCCAGTCCTCGCCCTATGTAGCTCTGCATCTGGTTGTTCATCTGTATCTTTTAAAGAACTGGCAAACACAGTGTTTCCCTGAGTTCTGTGAGCCACTATAGCATATTAATCAAACTGGAGGAGGGGGTTTTGGGAACCCCAGATGGATAGCTGATAGGTGAGCAGCACAGGTGACACCCTGAGTTTGTGACTGGCATCTGAAGTGGTGGGAACAATATTTGGGACGGAGCCCTTAACCTGTGGCATCTGATGCTACCTCCAGGTAGACAGTGTTAGAATTTAGTAATCTGTAGGACACCTAGCCAGTGTCATGGAGAATTGCTTGATTGGAGAACCCCCCCCCCACACATTTGGTGATCAGAAGTGTCAGCAGTGCAGTGTCCTGTATGAAAATGGAAGAGACTCAAAGGAGAGAAAGACTGGCTTTTCTTCCTTCAGGCTGTAGGGCCCCTGAGCTCTGGATTCTCATGCAGCCAACGTGGCAGCGCCGGTGGGCGTTTGAGCAGGCCCTGGCGCCAGACACCCCGCAGCTGCATCAGAAGTAGGGGGTTCTCAGCAGCCTCCGAAGCCCACACTGTGGGTTCTGGGTGAAATCATTTCCCCCTTCACTCCTCTGGCCCTAGGCATGGCAGTGATGCCCTGCAGTTCTGAGCTTTGGGTGAGCTTATCTCTTCTGGCTCTTGTAGCTTCTAAAGTCTTTGTAACTAGTTTCCTGTATTAAATTCCCTCTGTTTGAAGTGCCCGGAGTGGTTTCTGTTATGTTGACTGTACACTGACAGATACTATTTATGGAGGTTTTTCTCTGGTCTATAAACTAGAGATTATTTTTGTTAAGACAGTAATAAGTACCCAGACAAGATGCTGTCACACTGGATGGCAATGCAAATAGGTAGGGTATAACTGACAAGCCAAAGCAAGTGACTCCAAACTAAGGTAAAAAGAATCACAGTCTTCTCATGCTGTTCCCGTATACATGCCAGCACCCCCAGCCTGTCAGCATATTCTCGGATTGAAGCTCCAGCCATTGTGAAGGCTTTGATACTGGACAAAAATGGACTTCTTTCTCTCCTTATCTGCAGACCATTGACAGCCATACTAATTTCCACCTTTTGTGGCCACATGCCTTATTATGAGAGTTCTCAGAACTACTATATAAAAGAATTGTCAACCACTCTATAAATATTTATGTGTATATAAGAAGTTATTGATAAACTTTCAAGGCAGACACTTATCTCACTATTCATTTTGTTGTATTTTATGAAATAAGTGGTCTGTTCCTGGTGTACAGACTATTATGGGCCCACTACAAGATAAGACACCCACGTCAGAGTGTAAATCAAATACATCATTGAGCAAACAGATGATCAGTTTATTATAACCATTCATCAGTTATAATTACATTGTTATATAATACATTATTATAACACTATATTATTATAGATATAAAATTTATATATTTAATATACATTATAAACAGTTCATCATTTATTTTCATTATTATTTTTGCTATAAGATTTTCTTGGTGAAGGAAGCAGTATACTGACTTATTTTGAAGAGTCTTACTCACAAAGATGTTCACAATGGACTCAAATTTAGTACTCTCTTCTCCGTAATTCCTTATCGTTTTGCATATACTGTAATACAGAGTTTAAAAATGACATCGTGTGAAATATGATAATACAGGGAAGAGTTACTTAATTGTGTTCTGTCTTTCCCATGGATGGCGACATCTTTGAAGACAGTCTGTGGCCTAATGATAATAACAGCCCATTTTTAAAAAGTCCTTTACTTTTAGATACTTTGTTAGCATATTATAAATATGTGTTCAGTAAATAAATATATGATATATAAAGACCTATTAGATTCCCATTGTTTTTCAGGGAATGGAATTCTAGTTGAAATATCTAAAGGTAAGAGAATGAAACTAATACACAAGGGACAATTCAAGGAGCATTTATTTTTAAAATGGACTGTTTACAGCAGATAATACGGGACACAAAGGCTAACCTCAGCTTAATTCTCACCACTCAGAGGCACAAAGGGGTGAAGTACGGAGCAGTCACCGGAACTAGCAGGAAACGAGCGGGCGAGAGAAGCGCATCAGGTTGCATGGAGCAGAGCAATGGACTCAGGGAGGAGCGGGCCAGTTCATGGCGACCTAGCAAGAGGGAGACGGAATAACTGCTCCGACCTCACTTTTCCTCTTCTGTCTGATATCCTGGGAGCCCGCCTTTGGCTGAACCCAACCTGACCAGAGGGTGTGGAAATCCTGTTGATGCAGCTGATGCAGGTGAGGTTCCCAAGGCACAGAGCAGAGGGCAAGAAGTATGGTGAGTGGAATGAAGGGTGCGTTATACGCAACTGCGGCTTTCTTTTCCAGAGGTTTTTCTTACGGCCCGTTGAAGGAAATGATTTCTAAAAGACATGCATGAAAAGAGAGACAGGAAGTATTTATTTGTGTGAAAGCCCCTCTGTACACAGCATTGCCATTTACTCTGAGGCCATTTAATAATTTCTTCGTTTAAAGAAATATTTCAGACACATATAATGAGGTTTAGACAGAGAACAGTCATGTGCCTATAACCCAGCCTAATAAATAAAACATTATGAAAAACAGATTGCAGTCCTGTGGGTACTCTCCCCATTCACATTCCCTTCCTCCTCCACAGAGGGAGCCAGCATCTGGAATGTGGAGATTATCATGCTCATTCGTGTCTTTGAAATGTTACTGTATATATTTTTAAAGATTTTATTTATTTATTTTTAGAGAGAGAAGAAGGAAAGAAGAAAGAGAGGGAGAGAAACATCGATATGAGAGAGAAACATCAATAGGTTGCCTCTTGTACATGAACGAGCAACCCAGGCATGTGCCCTGACCGGGAATCAGCTTCCACTTTGTGGTCAGGGCTGTTACTGTATATCTTTACCCACCCAAACAATATAAATAACTATTGTTGATAAACTGATATAAAGTTCAGTTACACACTCATGAGTAAGTTTTAGAGATCTGCTGTTCAACATAGCACCTATCGATAACAATACCGTATTGTGCACTTAAACTTTTGTTAAGAAGGTAGATCTCATGTTAAGTGTACTTACCACCAAAATGAAGGAAGGAAGGAAGGAAGGAAGGAAAGGAGGAAGGAAGGGAGGAAGGTAGAGGGGAGAGAGGGAAAGAGAAGAAAGAGAACAAGAGAAAGAAGGAAACTTGGAGGTGATTGACATGTCTTCTACACTGATGGTGGTGATGGTTTTATAGGTTCATGCATATGTGGAAACTCATCAAAATGTGTACATTAAATATGTGCAGCTTTTGCATGTCAATTATACCACAATAAAGCTGTTAGAAACAATATAAATGATTTCACACTGTGTGTATAATTCTGCAACTTGATATTTTTTACTCAACATTTTTATTTTCTGGGGTCAACTCAGGCTGATACATTTAGTACTATTTCTTATTTATTTGCTTTCCTTGCTCTATGGTGTTCTATGACACTGTTTTCACCATTCGAATTTGATGATTATTTTAGAAATCGGGATCTCTTCTGTAGCTGTGCTGTTCTTTATACCAGTTCACTTTTATATCAGATTGTATTCTGCAGTAGTAGAGATCAGCGAATTCCAATTCTTTTCTTTTCTGTTTTTAATTACCCCAGAACAGAAGACTTAGGTAGATTTTATCTAACACTGCTATTATCCTCATTTCCAACCTCAAATGCATTAACCTGTGGGAAGTGCTTGGAGGGGAACCTAGTGCTGAGTAAGTGCTAGAGAAGCATCATCTGAGGGGCCTGGGGTATTAGGTGAGCAGCCAGACTGCATTTGAATCTCAACTCTGCTGCTTAGTGTCTGGGTGACTTTGGGCAAGTTACTCAGCTTCTCTGTGCCTTAGTTCTCTCATCTGGAAAACAGGGGGAGGGGTATGATGGTCCCTACCTCCTAGGGTTGTTTTGAGAATTGAGTGAGTGAATGAGAATATGTGAAGCACATAAACCAGTAGTGAGGTGTTCAGACTCCTTGCGCCCTTGCCCCCGGCCTTGTGCTCTCTGGACTCTGCGCTCTCTGCAGGCTGGGAATTGGCTCTACCTGCTCTTGCTGAGCGACCCATGAGGTGGCGAGTCTGTCCTTTCAGTGGTGTTTCCCTTTGATACCCTCAGGCTGAGTGAGCCTGAATCCTCTGCCCTGAGAGTGAGCACACCTACCCGGCACCCTCATGGGCACCGTGATTCTACTTCCAGTCTAAGTGAGGCTGTCTGCATCCATTCACCTTCCTTCACGAGTGCTAGCACATAGAGACTTGCAAACCAATGTTGTTTTCTTTTTGCACAAGTATACATTTTAGTTGAAAAAGCTGCTAGGAGCTGCATTAGTGACATGACTTAAACTCTGAAAGTTTTTCCTTTTCTTTCAGCTTAATGCTTCTTACTCATGCTATTCATATTTCCTCTTGCTGGGGGGCTGGGTGTGGCCTCTCCACCTGATGCTCTCTGTTCTTGTATTGCTGTTCCATGAACCCTTGTTTCAGTGAGCATCCCTAATCAGCTGTTCTCCACTCCCCTCCTTCCCCCCACTGCTTGTTTGCTGTTAGCCTTCAGACACTCTGCTCCCTTCCTGGCAGGCTCAGACCCAGGCAGAGACCCAGAACGGACACAGTCCCTGGAAACCAACCCCTCAGCAAGGCTTTGTCTCCACCAGGGCAGTTTTCCTTTCCATCTTCTTTTCCTTTATTCTGATCTCTTTTAATGAACCCCAGTTTCATATAATGAGCCCGTATCCAAACCCCAATTGCTGGCCAGGTTTAAGTTATTTCCTGCAGCGCTCCTGGTCCCGAGCGGATCAAGGTCCCTAGGGGCACCTGTGGCACAACAGTAACGCATCTGACTCCAGATCAGAACGTTTAGCGCTCAGGCCAGGGTCCCTGGACATCCCATCTCAGGAAGTAGTCTGGACTGCTCAGAGCAGGCAGGAGACCTCTTGGGGTGGGGTGGCTGACTCTTCAAGTCATCCTGCAGGACCACACTTTACATCCAAATTAATGGCAAACTGCTTGATTTTCCATGGGGGAATGGTAGTCACTTTGGAAGCAGAAAGAAAGCCCAGAACTTGGAAAGCTTGACACACAACAATTCACCCTGGCCAGGTGGCTCAGTTGGTTGGAGCATCATCCCGTGCCCCGGAAGGCTGCAGGTTTGTTTCCTGGTCAGGGCACATGCCTGGGTTTCAGTTTTGATCCCCGGTTGGGGTGAGTATGAAGACAACAAGTTGATGTTTCTCTCTCATATCAAAGTTTCTCTCTCTGTCTGCCTCCCACCCTTCCTGTCTCTCTCAAAAAGCAATAAAAAAAACTCCTCAGGTGAGGATTTAAAAAATGACAATTATTCAAGTATTCCAATGAAAGTGTTCTTGTGAAACCACATGAATGAAAAATGTCTGTGGTGACAAATTTCTAAATCACGATTGCATACAAGCCCGGGACTGTGTTCTGTATCTCAGTACGAAGGGACTCCTGGAGTCGTATTTATGACTTGCAGGTATCTAAAAAGACCCATGTGGCGCTGCTCCCTTCATAATGTTGCACATTAACCGAGCATCCTTTTGTACGACAGACATCACTGAGACTGGTAGTGACTGTTGCCGTGCGCTGTTCTAAATATAAACTTGGATCCATTGATGAGCACAAGGCACCTCCTTGCTCTCGTGGAGCTTAAGTTCTAGTAGTTTTAGGACTGATGAGACTGCCTGCTAGGAGATTTGAGGGTCACGCCACTGCACCCACAGAACAGGTTGAATTCCCTGGTGTGGAAGCATATACTAAGAAAGGCAACCCTCTATCTGAGGACAGGGGCAGAGAGAGTGTTCAGAATTTAGTGGGGAAGTCAGATGTGGGTAGAGCTAAGATACAATAGGAAAAATGCTGTGAAAGCCCGCAAACGAAGTATAGCTCAGAACAATGGGCACTATCAGATTTCACAAGAGGGTAAACTTAGGTTTTATTAACAAGCTAATAGGTACGTTTTAGCCCAAGGCAGGCAAAAGTAAGGAGTCCCAGGGCTGAGAATCAAGGAGACATCATGAGGTAATTATGGGATAGTTCTGGACATCGGAAACATAGGAGAAGAATCCCAGGCAACAGATCTGGGAGGACCTTTCTCCCCGAGTGTCAGAAATAAAGGCAGGCCATCTAGGAGTCGTGATCTCTGGGGACAGGAAGCAGGCATTTCTAAAATAGTAAAGTTGCCAGAGCCCAGGGGTATAGTTTAAGGCACTGCATTCTGGTTGGACTTTGTGTCACTGCAAAACAGGAAGAACAAGTTGTTAACATAATTCAAATTCTTAGTAAAAGTAAGCATTATCGATAACAGAATCCCCTTGCAATTCCAAGGTTATTATAGGAACATTATCCAGTAATCGGTAGGATTTAAAGGGATAATGTATGGTTCCTTTTCCAATTCCCACTTGAGAAAGACCTTGGTCCAGTTGGAGGGAGTCAGAGTAGGCAGGAAAACTTTACTTACCTCCAGAATACTCTTGATTTAGTTGTAACAATAGCACTGTCTGTCATATATGAAGATGAAACTATTGAACTGCCATTAGGAGAGACTATCTTTTGAGGGTCCCCCTAACCATCTCCTTAAAGGTGAGGTAATTGGGCTGATGCTTTGCTTTCATTTGATCTCTCAATAGCTAAAACACTGGCTACCAAATACAAGGCAGTGTTAGGTACTAGGAGCATAAAGAGGCATAAGAGGGGCTATATGGGCCAAACCATCATAGAACTCAAAATCTGGAATGAAGGACATAAGATAAGAAAAAGTAACACTAGGTAGGATAGAGTTAAGGCCTTGGATCTGATACCCGCTATTGTGCTGATATACAAACCCGGAACCTTGACAGAAGAAGAATGTGTCATCAGCCAAGACTAGACATGTCTCCAAACCAGACTCAGGACAGTCCAATTCCCAAGTCAATGTATAACACTGATGAATTATGGAAGATTTTTTCAGAGTTTTAGCTTCGCTGGAGTAGTTTCACCTCAGCCATTTTATTGAGCATTTATCTGTCCAGTTTAGCTAGATACTCCTTTTATGCATATTTTACAATTGGGATGCCTAGTAATTCGTCAAGTGCTCAGTGCTTTATTTGTGAGTGGGTGATCTCTTTCTTAAATCCAGTTCGTAGCCTTCTCTGTTCTGGTGGGTTTGTGCCCCATGCCTGACATTGCCCTCCAATGGCTGCAACAAATGTTCCAGAACCTTAGGATATGGAGCTGACATTTTCTTATAAATGGTCATTTGGTGGGTCAGCCGTGTGGTGAAATGGCTTCGAATAAATTTATTTCTAGCAAATTAACCCAAAGTAGCTCTAATGAATCTACGGCATCCCAAATTATTTCTTAACTCTGTCCCTTTAAGTGAAGTCTTCATATCCCTAAAGTACAAAATTAGAAACCACCTAACTTATTTTTTAGTGACATTTAACAACTTATCTTTCCTCCTACTATTGATGAAAACTAGTAGTAAAAATAATTCTTAATGTATTTTTTAAAAGCTTACTTCACACTTTCTTAAGGAGCAGTCCTGGATCTGGATGGTCTAAACCAGCACTGACATGGTGTCTGCGGCTTCGGCTCTAGTCTTTACACTTAAGTAAACCTCTTGACTCCTTAATACTCACATGTTTATTCCTATAAAACAGAGGTAAGATAGCAGCCTCTACCTTCCCTGTAAATAACAATAAGGGGTTTGAGGCGATAAGGTGGTAACGACTGTGATTGTTATGGAAATAATCTGCTCAAGAAATGGTGTAATGTACCATGGGAGGCAAAAACCAAATGGCTTAGACACAGTTTTTACCATGAAGGGGCAATCATTTCAGCCAAATGAGTAACGCAAATACATGAAACTATGGGGGTGGGGGGCGGATACAATAAATGCTGCAAGATAACAGAAATGAGATGCATTGTTGATTCCAAGGAGACAGACTAACAGTGGAGACGTGTCTGGAAGATGAAAGCTTTGAGCAGATGGAAACAGCAAGGACGTTGTGAGAACGGCGCGAGCAAGGGTTTGGAGTCGGGGACCGGAGCACGCACGTGTGTGTGCACTGTGTGTGTAGGGGAGACATGGGAAATGATAGTGGAGTCATTCATTTGGGGTCACATTCTGTAGGGATTTGTGCTGTATTTGGTGGGCAATTATAGCTGAAGGTGTAGGGCAGAGATATAAGAGATAAAATATACAAATACAGTTAATGTGGTAGTGGGATTTGGGATAATTTGGAGAGAGAGAGTGTGAGATTGAGTTAACAGCTCAAAATCAAAAGAGTCAAGTATCGAAAAGCAAAAAGCAGATAACAGAACCTAGAAGCTCTTGTGCTGGTCAGAAGTCTAGTGACTAGAGTCATAGACAGGAAGAGGGGTGGGACAAAGGGCAAACTCTCCAACAGGTGATACAGGTTTGCTGTGAACTGGCTGTTGCTGTTTTCCTAGCATCATCTCCCACTGTTTCCCCAGACTTGTCTCTACAGCTGTGTGGAAACATGCACATCACCTCAATCATTTAATAAAAATCTCAGTAACCCCCCCGCCCCACTTCCCGTTTTTGCTTTCCTTTTCCCTGGAGGATGCTGCCCGCTTTCTCTTCTGCCCAGTTGCATCTACAGGCCCTTCTCTTTCCACTCTCACCTTCCTCGGCCTTCTTCTTACTCTGATTTAGGGGTTTGCATTTATAATTCCATGCCTTCTTGTAGATTTTATACTCTAGGTCAGAGAGTTTCAAACTTTTTCATCTCACGGCACACTAATTACTAAGATTCTGCAGCATACCAGAAAATGTATCTTTTGCCAATCTGACAAAAAATAGGTGTAATTTTGATTCATTCACACCAAATAGCTATTGTTGTGTTGGTTGTGGTCATTTTTTAATTTGACAGTGTACGGGTAAAGAGGTCAGTGGTCATGCCCCTGACTAAATAGCCAGGTATTGTGTGTTTTAAAAATTCTTGCAGCACATCGGTGTGCCTGCCCTGGCACACCCATTGAAAATTGCCGCTCTAGGTCATTATCACCTATTTTCTTGTTTTTCTGTTTTTCTCCAGTTGATGAGCTGTAAGAAGCTGGACCAGTTGATTGAGCAGCTAGCATAGTGAATGGCATGAAGAGGTGTTCAGTAGATGGCATATGGATGGATAATGATCAATTCAGTAAGTTCCCGATGAGCCAAAGCAAGCGTCTGTGTGCACGTGCAGGCGTGTACACACACACACACATCTACAATATTGTTACAGCAAATACACAGCATTCTGTATTTTAGATGGAAATGCTGGGTGTCGGGGAAGTCAGGGAAGGTTTCACATCCAGGAAAACAATCCAGGAGAGGGGGGATCAATGCTTCAAAAAAACCCCAAACAAACAAAGGAGAGAATAAGGTCTGTGATGGGCAAAGAGGACTACTTAAGGTTTATCTGTAATAGGCATGTGAGGTCTAATCTTCGCTGGGTCCCTCCTGTCCCTCCTGGGTCCTAAGGAGAGAAAGGGGAAGCTGACATGGGAGAGGAAAAACCTCTTTGAAGCCGTGAAACACAGACATCACAAAATTGTTTCAGCAACTTTTTATTGTCAGAAAATGTTTCAAAAGATAAATCAGCATGAACTGCCTGGGGAATATGTTATGGGAATTTTAATTATCAAATAACTAAGAATTACTCCAAGTGGCATGCTTGTAGCCATTTCTTGCTAGAGATGAAAGAAGATGATGTAAGCTTTAAGAGTAAAGTAATGTGTGATATATTTTGGAAGAAATAACTGGAAAAAAATAAGAAGAACTTCTGGCTTGATGTTCCAGGAATACAACTAAGTGAGCCAAGATTTTATTAAAACAAAAAAACTGCATATTACAAAAATAAGACAATGTTTTGTGGGTAGAGAGGCACTGTGATGTTTTAAGCTGTCTGAATAAAATACAATATGGCAATAGGAATATGAGTGAGAGGCATAGAAATGGGGGCTAGAAAAAAAACAGATAAAGAAAATTCTTTTCTGAGAGCAGAGAACAGATAATATTAATGAATGAAACCACTGTGAACCAGTTTTATATGTGAATTTGTGAACATTGAGGAATTGATTGACTTGTGCTCACACGGTAAGAATATTGCAAAAATTGTATTTAAAGCAGGCATAAAATCTTAACCGTGAGGAAAACATATTTATTGTAGGCTTTTAATGTCATTATATCAAAGACAGAAGATGGAAAAACCAGAGGTAACCAAATTTGATCCTGCCTGTATTTTGTAGAAACGGGTAAAAGATCTCTGAAAGAGAAAAATATTTTTTATTAATTAAAAAGAACAATTATTTAGAGGGATCACAAAACATACACATGGAAAAAATTCCCAGTATGATACATCAACCTGATTCTTATTTTGTTACCACTAACCCGCTAGAAGTTACTATTTGCCTGAATGTAATTTTAGCTGTTAGAAGGACCAAAGAGACATTGCTATAACTCAGTCCTGCTGGTAACCTTATGTTGGGACATAGATTCCCAAAACTGTATTATAATACAAGGGCAAGATTTCGTGAGAGTAATCGAAGATAAGAGAAGAAGGGAGAAATAATGACAATGGACCCCTTAACTGTGTTCGGAAGAGGACAACGGAAGTCCGAGGGACGAGTGGGGAAGGCACTCTGGCTGGGGCACGGATAGTGAGAGAAGGGATCCTCAGACAGAATGACGGATCAAGTCCTATTTAATACCCGATGTGTGCTGGTCCAGTGGGCCGTAGAAAGTTTAAGCACCTTTATTATTCAGTAGAAGATCCCATGATCAGGTGCCTGCTGTCTAACTTCCTTTGCTCTTAAGTGGGTCCTTTTGACCCCAGAAATATTATGTGAGGTCCAAAGTCAGCCGGTTACCCATTCTGTAATCACTTGCTGGCTGAGGTTCTGCAGGAGAGGAAGGCAAACCCATATTGGGAATGTGTTGATTACAGTCAAGATAAATCACTGCATTTTCTAGGGTGAAAGGAACTTAATGTAATCCACTTGGCACCAAGTTGGTCTGAAGAGGTGGTGCCATGTTGGGGTTTCCGCGTCAGTCTCTGCTGCTGGCAGGTTTGGACTCGTGGCAAAAGCAATGTTTAAATAAGTGCCGGTGAGTGGGAACTCATGCAGCCAGGCTCAGCCCTCCACGCCCACCACCGTGGCTGTCCTGTGCATGTGCCTGTCGTGCCAGGGACGATAAATGCTGGTGTCCAGTGCAGTCATTCTGTCTACTCCCGTGTTCATTATATTCCCTGAGAGAGATGCTCCCCGAGGGATAACATGCAATACTTTTTCCACTCCCATGGGTCCCTCCATGTACCTCTTCCAGACTGTTTGTCTTCAATCTTATTACTTATTCTTCATGACGTACTTATTCTTGCCTCTAGCCCCTTCTCTTTCCACACACAAAAGCTGGCTTATCTGGCACCCTGTCTATTGGGAGGATTTCCCTCTCCATGTCCTTTCGGGGCCTCCCTAAGTGGGGCTAAGGGGCGGCAACCCTCCATTTTTGACTTATACTCACACAATGAGTTGTTCAGTCTGTGAAACAAGCTTGGCCATGTTCCTCCTCCATTTGTGGATCATAATGGGCTTTCCTTGGAGCCACAGGTCTGAGCGGAGGGAGGGGTGCTGGAGCTGTGCTGGGAGACAACAGGAGGGTCTGGGACAGCTGCTGTGTACCTTCATTTGCAGTCCTGCTGCCACCTGAGCCCAGGTGTGTTTGCATCTTATTATGGAACGCTGCCAGGTCCACCCAGTCCTGTGACTTGGTGGATCTGATAACGCTCAGCTTATGATGGACGCACAAGTCCTGTACAGTCTCTCACATCTTTTCTGTGAGAGAAGAGGCCCCTAATGAGGGGTGTCCAACCTGCAGCCCATGGGTCACACGTGGTTCAGGATGGCTGTGGATGCAGCCCAACACAAAACCGTAAATTTACTTAAAACATTATGAGATTTTTTTGTGAGGATGTGTTGCAATGTATTTAATGTGTGGCCTATGACAACTCTTCTTCCAGTGTGGCCCAGAGACACCAAAAGGTTGGATACCCCTGCAAGTTACTTAAGTTTCTGTAACGGGGTCTCTATTATTAGCAGCTGAACATAATTTCTGACACAGAAAACTTGGTATCTTGTATCAGGCTGCTCAAACTGTGTTGTGTAAACTACTGTCAGTTCGTAAACTTTGCTACTACCACTTGCAAGAAATTCAGCCGCTAGCACCAGAAAATATGGACCAATTTCTTCATGAAATGTTTTGTTTAGTACCATTTATTTATTTGTTTATTTACTGGTTGCAAGATGTTCTCAGTGAAGGACGCAATATGTTGATTTGCCTTCTTGTGGAAGCTCTATCTCATAATGAACCGGTAGAAAACAGTTTGCCCATTGACACCTTGAGTAGCACATCCATCCCCCAATTGTACTTTTGAGACAGATGGACTGAAAGACAAGCAAAACTTCCTTCATTTAATTGTTGATTCATTTTGAAATTTAGGCCTGTGATTACCAACTGCGGCTATTGAGAAGTCTTCTTCTAAGTAATCCCTTATCTGCTTCCTGTCCCAGTCTAGGAAGCAGGATAGTAAAAAATGATTACACATGGTTTGGTTTCACAGCCTTTTGTAATCAGGCAGTGCCTGACCTTTTGTTTACTTCAAAGCAAAATAAAAACCTTTCATCATGTGCTTCTTAGTACACCAACTTGTCTGACACCAAACTTTGCTGTATCTCAAAGCAACTGTTTCACACATAGATTCTGTTTCAGTTTCCGAGTGGAGATTGAATTAGGTGGTTTACCAACACTCCTCCCCCTTCCTCCTGGCCACTCTAGATTCCACTGTGTTTTTCAGAAGTTTTTTTTTTATGGGTGACAGTAAGTAGAGAGAGGTGGGCACACCTTTAAGGACAGTCTTCATTAGTGCTAAAATTAGTCACACTCCAGTCTGAACTACGACAGCTCTTTGTTTGGCTAGGAAATCATGGAATTAACACCAATGGCTACTCACTGCTCTAGTTCTCATAACTCTTAAAAATCCTGGTGAAGCTTTAAAAAAACCGCTCTACTCCAAGATCATATTATTCTTGGAAAGCACTTTTTCTGCAGATATGCACAGGCTTTCCTTACCAGGTGAATTCAATTGGCATAAATTCTGTTGGTTTTTCTGGGGCAGAAACCATTCCTCCCTGCCAAGTGCTGGGATGGTACCATTCTCATTACCCTTTTTGTCTAAGGCGGTCAGGCTTACAGGTGTGGCAAGGATAATGCTTTCTTAACTATAGAACTTGATGTCCTTAGTCGGACTTTCAAGGAAATGCACTTTTTGAGGAAACACTATGGCTGATCAAGTAAAAGACATTTCTAGCCAAACTGTCTGCAAGCAAATGGAGCATGCTCATACAAAGAGGAAATACAGCTACAATTCCCACTTTTGAACAAAAACCGTCTATTGGGCATCTTAACTTCCTATGGGGTTGGAAAGGGAAGAAATAAGGGGCAAATATCCTGAACAGTGACTGCACCTGAAAGAAACCAGAAAAGAGAGAAGGTCCAGGTGGGCGAGAGGGGCTGGAGAGGGCGGACTGAGGGGCTCAGTCAGTACCAATGGGACTCAGATGTGCCCAGGTTCCCCCTGGCATTTAATTCAATTTATAGGAGAAGAAATCAGGTCACTTCTCTATGTTTTAATTAGCTTATGGGCATATCTGATGTTAATAATATTTCACAACTGGAATAGCATGAGCATTGGCCAATCAGAAAAAAACTCTACAATCAATCAGAATGGTCACGAGAGGCAAATACACGGTCCGACAAGAGTAAAGCCTGCTTGAGTGTGGTTGGTAGGACGATAATATGGGTGTAATAATTTATAGTTTTGATTTGAACATTTCACCTAAAATGTCATATGGTGGGCTTGAATATGATATTGTTATGTTACAGAATTACGTGCTTATGATTTTGTAGTAAAAGATTTTGTAATAAAAAGGGGTGTTATTTGTGCCAGACCCCATAGAATGCTCATGTAATTGTTGTCCAAATCCGGACACTTTTGAAAATAAAATGCATAATTAATCATTACTCCAGAATAAGAGGCATAAACTGGGACCGCCCCAAGCAAACTGGGATGTGTGGTCACTCTAGCCGTAAGCAAACAGTAAGATTCTACTGGTGCGAACTGGTTAAATAAAATTAAAAGTTTGGCTTGGGGTCTTTATCAAATTTATAACATTTTACGTATCTAGTGAATGTATTTTCTTTTAAGAGTATTTGATAAATTTATCAAAAACTGGCTTCGAGAGCACACTTCTAGGAGAATACAGCCCTACCTTAGGGAGCAGCCTGCAGACACATCTGCGTGGAGAGTCACCACAGGGCTTAGGCTCTGCTCCACTCTCGGCAGATGTGTAGAGTATAGACACAGGTAGAGAGATAAACATAGATAAATATAGATATTCAAATCTATCATATCAGTTCTTGAGTGTTTACTATGAGCCAGGCCTTTTCAACTTCACCAATGATGACATTAAGGCACCAAGGGGGTAAAAGAGGTGGCCACTGGGCATGTGCCACTTACAGCTGGCATGTGATGATATTTACTGGACCATTTTCTCTTTAGTGCTATGTGCTAGCACCTCCGAATGCTGAATGCCTACCTTATTGCTGACATTTTGCCATCTGACTTAGAGTCTTATAGAGCAGGGGACAAATAAATCGGCCAATATATAATTCCATATAAAACTCGCTGAGACACATGTACAGTTAACTAAATTGTGCAGATGAGAGAACGCTACCTGGAGGAGGATGGCTCCAGGTGAGTTTCTAAAGATGAACAGGAAATAACCAGGTGCAGGCACCTGGTATGAAGCCTTGCATAGCATGTTTGGGAATTGTAAGTGTTTTGGGACAACTGTAGGTGAGCGGATGGTCTTTGTGCTAAGCTAGTTAAGGTGACAGCATTCAGTACAACTTTGGGAGTCTTAGTAACAATGTGTATACTTGTATTTTAGAAAGATGTTTCTGGCAGAAGTATGATAGAAAGATTAATGAGGGACCAGTTTGGTGGCAAAGAAATCAGTCAGGAATTACAGAAATTTGGATGAGAAGGTGTCTCGAAGAACTGCCACCACCCTCTTCCTCACTTCCAAAGCACTACGAGTCATAGGCAAACAGTGAAAAGAGAACAAGACTTGCACCCCAAGGGACTGGGTTAGTACAGGAAGTGGAGGACAGAGAGCTTGGAAACTTCAAAAGAGACAAGGATATGTAGCCAATGGAAGAGGAGGGAAAGGAGTGGGAGGGGGGGATGGGGAGAAAGAGAGAGGGAGGGAGGGGAGAAGTCCCCTTGTGTTGCTTACTTTCTATCTTTGCTCTATATTTTTATTGGTTTCTTTTGCCCAACTGCCTGCCCCTGCAGCTACCCTCAATATTGTTTCCTTTGCTTCCCTCTCTCCTTTCACATGGTAATTTAACTGGTAAGTGTGATTACCTCAGTTTATCTGTATTAAAAAGGGAAGCATGCTGCAGTAAGAGTCAGATCAAACCAGAGACATCTTCTCCGAGTTGTTGATAACTTCTTATTTCCTCAAGTTTTTAGCTTTCTGTTTGTCCTTGACATTCTGTTTGTCCTTGAGGAAGGCGGTAAGTGCAATTGAAGACTCGCATCATTTTTGGGGGGTGAGTGTTCAGTGACTGTTCATTGAAATGCGTTAACCTACAACTCATTCAATGTCATGTGTATGAAGTGATTCACCCTGAACCAGGCTGAAAGAGTTCTCCCTTCACTGTGCTTCTTAAATAATGGTCCTTCTCGCTTCATTGTCAGGCACACTTTCTTTGACTCTCATTGCTTAAGATTTGGTCTTTCTATCACATTCCTACCTTTGCTCCCCACTTAATATCACAAACGCTGCCAACTGTACACTAGTCAAGCTATTCTCTTCAGCAGAGGATGGAAAAAAGTCCAATTTTTAGAAAGACAATAAGTAACTGAAAAAGTCGACTGTATGTTAATGCATCTTTGTGTGCACAGATGCTCAGAACAGTGCTTAACTCTGTCATCAGAGAGACAAACAGAGAATCAGGTTTTTAGAGCTAGAGAATTTTTTTTTACTGTTTTCTTTATTTGGTAGATAAAAAAGCTGAAGGAAAGGAAATGTAAATCAATTACTATGGGTCTGATAAAATTACCCTCTCATGGACTGTAAAGAGTGAAACTTTTATATTATCAATACTACATTGGATATATTGGATATTATGAATGGTATAGCAGAAGAAAGCTTTCCGTTAAAAATATGTAACTTACAAATGTTTGTTATCTTCAATGTGAACTTTAGATAGCATGTGCTTTAGTTTGTTTGGAGCTGTCATAACAGTACAGACGGGGTGGTTTCAACACCAGTAATTGATTCCCTCACAGTTCCAGAAGCTAGAAGTCCGAGATCCAGCTGGTGGCAGGGCTGGTTTCTTCTGAGGTCTCTTCTTGGTTTGTAGTAGGCTGTGTTCTCCTTTTGTCTTTACATGGTCTTCCCGTCATGTGTCTCTGTGTCCTAATCTCTTCTTACAAAGGTATGGGTTATGTTGGATTAGGACCCACTCTAATAACCCCATTTAATCTCTATTGCCACTTTAATGACCCTGTCTCTGAATGCAGTTACATTCTAAGGTACTGGGGTTAGGGTTTCCACACATGAACTTGAGAGGGGATCCAGTTCAACCCACAACAATACTTATGCCAGACATGTTTTCATGTAGAAAGACATTTATGAGAGTATTAGGTAAATCTATAAGAAAATAGAATTTCTACATAAAATATAATAGAATTTAAAATAATTTACACTAATTTTTTTAGGAATGCACTTGCAATAATGAAGCAAAACCAGAGAGAATGTTGAGGGAAAGTTAAAAGAGGAAACAAATCAATTGTGGTGGACACAAACAGAAAAAAAGAGGGTGCAGAATAAAGAAAGATGGACAATAATAAAAAAAAAAAAGGTAAGACTGCAGAAAGTGACCAGGAAATAGAACAGCTTTGTTTGTACATTTGTGTCTGTGTTTTTCTAACAGTGCTGTTGGAATTGTTTCATGTGGTTCAATTTATTCTATTAACAAAATCTGATGATTTAAGACATTAGAAATAGGAAATGGAAAAGTGTTGTGTTTTCCCCGCCAAACCAAACTCGCCCCTTGACACTTTGTTTTCTGCGGTGGGCCCCCACAGACATTCCTTTTGCCAAATGTTAATACCACAGAAGCACCAAAACCTCAGGGTAAGAGGGCTCTGGCAATTTTAAATTAAAGAAAGTTCAAATTTGAAAATGAAATATCTTTTTAAATTATCATATGCATGTAGACTACTTATATGTCCAACATTTTCTCTTACTATACGTTTAGAATAACATTCACTGTATCAAGAAAAATTGTCTGATTTCAGTGTTAGAAAGATTGATTAAAGTTCAAGTTCTAGGGAAAAAAATCAGAAAATGAGTGCATCCCTTCATCTAAGTTTTGGGCTCAAAGATCCCGCCTTAAAGTAGAAATGATGTGTGAGGTATGTTTTTATACTTGATACACATCTCAGTATTCAGCTTTCTATCTTTGCAAGAAGAAACTACTAAACAATAGAAATATTCCTAAAGCAACTTACGCCCGTGCCATATAATTAATCCATGAGCAATTTAGTTCCATTCAGGCATTGAGAAGGTAAAGTTATTCATTTCCATATATTTAAAATTTTCGGCCAGAAATATTTAACCATATAACTTTACAGCACACAAAAAAAATACACATGAAAGTGAAAGATGGGTTTTGCCGTGAATCTGCCACAGTACGGTATGAATGTGCAATGAAACGGGCCATGCGGGGCGGAGGAGAGACTGGCTGCTGGGCGGGTGCCAGGGATATCCTTTGACACTTCTCATTTGTTCCTGATCAAGCAGCCAGGGTTCTGGCAAGTCCAGGCCAGGAAGGTAGAAAACAGAGCAGATATTATTTTCAATTATGTGGTTCAGAGGGAATGGGGCATAGAACACACACTTGATCTGCTGTTAAATATTTAATTTCAAAGCTGAACATTAAACTGTAGCATATAATTAGATTATTTAAAAATAATATTTTCCTGTTTGCTTGTTCGGAACTCCACAGTGACATTTTATGATGGAGCGGCATAAGACTACTAAACAGAAAGACAGAACACTGGCCGGGTGTGACTAGGTAGGTGGCCGTGGGCTAGTCTTGCAGCTTCTCTTGGCGCCTGTCTCACCAACGAAATGATGGGTGTAGCCGAGTATAGATTGCATGGAGTGGCCTTGGAGTAAACCTGGCTTGCAGATGTATTTTTGGCCTTCACTATATTATAAGATGTACTAACTAGTAATAATATCTAAAAAAAGCAGGAGAATCACTAAAATATAGATTTCTGGCTTCTCTTGAAAAATTGAAATGTCTGGTAACTCTGGCCCCACAGGTTTGCAGCTCAGCAACGTATCGGGACAGACTGCAGCAGACTCCTTTTGATTTAATTAACGTTCTCTGTAGGTTATCATGCTGCCAGCCACGGGGCCCACTGAAATTGCTACATTTATTTACTTCACTTGCCTGACATGTTTAGACATTTTGGTTTTCCATCCCTTGTCTAGGGCAGTGGTTTCTACATGTGTCCAACAGGGCCCTAGTCATTAGGGGAACCTCACGAGGAACCGACAGACTGGATGGGTGGCCAACCTCTCACCATACCCTGCTTTCAATCAATGAGTTTAATTTTTATTTGTTTTATATATTAGGATATAAAATGACTCTGGGGCACCGACTTTTAGTTAATCTTCTAAAATCTCTTCTGTCCTTCCATAGTAAGTAAATTGTAGCTGGGCACATAAATGTTTAAGACAAACACTATGATTGCTAGCCTAGTTCTCATGTAGGTGTGGCCATGTGACTTATTTCTGGACAATGGGAATAAGAGAAGGGATGTGCGCGGTATTCAGGTTGTGCCTGAAACAGGAACTTGGTGATGAGCAGCTGACGATGGCAGGGCAGCATGACAGAAGGGCCCTGGGTCCCCAGGCGACCTCACAGGCCGGAGCATCCCTACCGGCAGTGTTTGCTGACTTCTGCAGTGTTACAGAAGGGAAGAATTAACTTCCATCTTGCTTCAGCCAATGTTAATTTGGGGCTCCATTACACACATCTGAAATTGTATCTGAATTAAAACAACCTCTTAGGTTCTTTCAAGGCCCAAGACTCTTTGATTATTTTACCCCTGGTTGATTTTGAATTTGAATGTTTTGAGTCATTTTGACAGAAAAAAAGTCAAATTATTGTTTTAAACTTTTTGAATTACTTCCTTCAATGCCTTTTTTTCAAGTGAAATTAAAATTTATTTTCTGTCATGCACATGGTTATATTTTTATGAACTCATTATGCAGAAATGCCAGTGACCTAATGCATATTGAACAGGGAGTGTATATTGTGTCTCTCTCTAAATGACCAAGTGTTTAGGACATCACTTGCAGTTCCATTTCACCCAGAGAATGAATTTGCCTCAAGGGAGTGGAGCCAAATGTGCAAAATAATTGATGTGAGTTTTCTCTGTTTAACTACATAGATGGCTGGAGTAGAAAAAAGATAAAGTTACTGAGCTGCCCAAGAGAGATCTTTGAGGTAGGCTGTTGCAGGCTCAATTTAAAATCTGGCGATGACGGTCCCTGAAACTTGGACCGCTATCATTTTGTTACAAATAAACAGAGGATTTCATTTTTCAAAGTCTGAAGAAATAGAAAATTTCTATGGCAATACATTTTATTTTATCTTAATTTTTAAATATTGTACCTGAGTAGAGAATACTGATGTAACTTGTAATTTTGAATATATGTACCTTCCTACCAAAATTTATGGATTGTTCAAGATCAGAAAAAAAATCCAAGACAAACCAACTTTGGATGTTATTCCAAAGGTGCCTTGGAAATGATGTTTTTAGTGAGTTTAACATTCACCCCTCCCTACTCAACACCCTGTTATATAATATTCACAAGATCCTGGGGGAACTTTCAAATATTAAAATTTGGAACCAAGAGAAACAACCAATAGAGATGGTAAGGTTAGAGCTGGTTGTGATGAGACTCATATGTTGGGGCAAACATGTGCTTGATCTTTGGAAAATAAAATTCTTTCTTCGTGATGGTTATGGAATGTATTTGAAGTGATATAAATATCTCACAACAATAAACTGCTCCTTGAGCATCAACAAATCTTTTAGACTAGTAGACCACTCTGAAGGAAGTTATAGCTCTTTGCTTGAATGACCTAGTACAGCTTTCAAATATCCCCAATTTGCTCACTTCAAAATTTGGCTTAATAAAGTGCAAGAAACCATTTTCACAATAGTTGACAGAGCAAAACATTCATTTTATTTTATTCTTTAAAGATTTTATTTATTTATTTTTAGAGGAAAAGGAAGGGAGGGAGAAAGAAAGGGAGAGAAACATCAGGGTGTGGTTGCCTCTCACGCAACCCCAACCGGGGACCTGGCCCGCAACCCAGGTGTGTACCCTGATTGGGAATTGAACCGGCAACCCTTTGGTTCACAGGCCGGCACTCAATCCACTGAGCCACACCAGCCAGGGCCCAAAACATTCATTTTAAAGGTGAGTTATCAAAGATCACATCATCGCATGTATAAATATTTTAAAAACCTGTTTTCTATGTAAGTCAGATCAGAATATTTGGAGCTAGGGTTTATTTTCAAGTCATTAAATAATATCTCTGTGTCCAATGGCCAGAAGGACATTTTAGGTTCCTTTTCTTTGGTTGAGTTTCAGAATTGAGTATGTAGTTTCAAGATTTGTCGATATTTCTCCCTACTTTGCTGAGTTAGAAAGTGAAACAAATGATGGAAAATCAACATCTCTCAGGAAAGTTTATGAATAGGTTGCTGCATAGATTCATAAATCTCTGAATAGATTGTCCTTTGATTTCATTCTGAAATAAGTGTATTTAACTGTGAAAACTCCATTCTTACATCATGTAACAGTGGTCTAGAGAGGCATCTGGCCTTGGATGCTTACATGTTTTCTATGCTAAGATCCTAAAATTTCTATTTTATTTCTCCATATGTGAATATGAAAGGGAAGATGCCTCCTTATATTAAAACAATGGTGATTTGGATTCTGGTTTGTTACTTATTTTTAACTTTATAAGTTTTTTAGCTTCTCCATGCCTAAGTTTCCCCACCAAACCAGTGGACTTATATGCCGTCCTTATTATTGCCCGGGCTGTTGCCATGAGAAACTCATGGTCATCTTACATCAAAAATTTCATCAGGTACCCGGGTGGCTACTTTGAGTAAACACTGAAATGGATGCTCTATTATAAAGTAAGATGCTGTATTCTGAGTGTAATTAAATATTACTGCTTGTTGCAGCCCTGGAAAAGATCTGAGAGCTGCCATTGCAAAGGGCGTAATTAACTGATGGTTCCCCCTGCCGCTGCCCTCTGAATCCATCCCTGCATTCACATGGAAGCCACAGTTACCAGGGGCTGCTTCAGGTCGGTCTGACTGAACATGGTAGAAATACTAAGTCAGGGCCATTCCTGAGAAAGGGCTAGTTGGGCGGATGAGTTTGTCTCAAGGACATCCCCGCAACCTCACTGAAATTCCTTAGAATTGCACTGCAGTCTAAAATGCTTCTTACCTTACCTTCCATCCTTCCCTCTTTCCTTCACTGGGGTCAGACCTGCATCTTGATCTGACAGCTTTCTGAGCTTCTTCTGGCTCCCTCTGCATTTTTCCCTCCCAGGTATTTCCTCCAGTAAATCTCTTGCATGACTAATCCCATCTTGATTCTGCTTGCTTTTACACAATCCCTTTTAAAAGAACGATCCCTTTGAGCATTGCATTGTGAAATTTTTCTATGGTTTTGTAATTTCCTATCAATCTGTATTATCCATTTACATGAGGATAAACAGTGATTTGTTTTATTCCATACAACGATACAGACATTTCCAACTATTAAATTTCTTCTTTGTGAATTATAGCAATGGTTTGTAGGAAACACGTTTGATGCTTTTTATGACACTATTTCAAAAGAACTTGAGTAACTGTCCTCCTAAGAATCATAAGGATAGCATGCAAACAAAGGGGACTTGCATACAAGCACGGTTTTGAGTCACTGCGACCATTTCTTTCTCTCATTTCTCCCAAAACACCTATCAAAATAGCAACAGCAAAGCCAATGGAAAGTATTTTTATTTCTTTATAACAAAGACATAATTATTAGACCAGCTCACACAAACAAAGTGGAAATTTAAGAATAATTCAGGCAGAAGTTCTGTTTTCACTGAATTAAGTGAATAATCGTGACAAACAAAAATACTTTTGGCCTTTTTTTAATTCATAGTTTTTATATACATAATTCTGCTGTACTTAAAATTTAATATTTTTTCATTTATATCATAAGCATGCTTCTTAATCATTCTCATAAAAATTAAATAATAATGTACCTAGAGGATACATCATGTCTTACATAGTCTATTCTAGTGAATATTTAGATTGCTTCTAATTTTTTACTGCTGAAAATAATGCTGCTTTGTGCAGTTTTATAATTTTTTTATCATTAGATTTTTTTGGTTAGGATAAATTCTTACAAGGTAAATACATTAAAATTACACATTAACTAATTTGTTTAAAAAATATTTAGGTCAGTTTATAGTTCCCATAGAAATTATGAGATTATTCCTTTCACCACACCCTTGCTCAACTGCTAGCATTGCCTTCTCTTAGAAGACACACTCTCCAACCATTTTACAAGAAAAGAGGATATTTTACTGACATTTGGCTAAGTAGTTACCCATATGTTTATTATAGAGTCCTATTTACACTTTAGTGAACTATTTTTCCTTTCCTTTACACATTTATATTTTGAGTGTTTTCTTATTTGTATGAACCTTTGGCTAATAAATTCTACTTGATCTACGGTATTACAATCAATTATGTTTCCCTATTTGTTGAATAACCCTTTTTGTTTCTTTGTGTTTTACCTCATTCATTCACTCAGCTAGCATCTACTGAGCACTTACACTTGTCAGTCTCAGGGCTGGGGGATAAGGATACACTTTTGAGTAAAGACCAATTCCTGTTCAATTGTAGCTTGTACAATGTATCAGTAGAAACAGAAAATTAAACAAGCAGTTATCAAAAACATATGATATGTGCTCGATTGGGACCTAGGAACAGGAAGCTATTGGTATGCTTTACAGCCCATCTAACTCAATTTAGAGGGATCAAGGACAGGCAGCTGGATGAAAAGGTGGGAATGGAGAATGGAGCCAGCACAGGAGGCTGGAGAGGGCAGAGGAGGCAAGGCTGGATGAATTTAAGTCATGTTAAAGAGCTTGGCTTTTAACACAAGGATTATGGGAGGTAATTTAATGGTGGTTTAGTAGGGGAGGAGCGTGCTGAGACTCACTGTTCTGGCTGCTATGTGGAAAATGGCCAGAAGGAGAGCAAGCCTGCAGACGGGACTGGTGGAGTAACCAGGTGAGAGTCAGTGGTGGCCTGGATGGGCAGTGTGTCCGCGGGCACATTCCAGAAACAGTCAGGGTATAATGTCTTTAGGACCTGGTGTGGGATGTGGGCAGCAAAGCAAGATGCCCAATTTCCAGGCTGCCGACTTGTGTAACTGGAGTCGGGCGCCATTTTCTTCAGGAAAAGTTGGCAGGAAGATGTTGGTTATAGATTTTTTAAAAGCTGTGTTTGCATATGATATCATTCTTGGCAATTTGTTATTAGGTAAGATTAATTAATTCCTGGTCATGTTTATTTTAAGTAAAATTTTTTTTATTTCTTTTGGCCTTAGTTAAATGGAGATTTGTGATTTACTTGAGGAGAGAATTTCCAGTCATTCTAAGTAACAAGTAGTAGCTCATCCCTTGGGATTCCCTAAACTGATGAGAAACTGTTGGGTCTAATTACTGAATTGCAACAATCCTAAAATGACATTCATAGAGCTAGTGGATAATAAAGACAAAGATGCTTTAAAAGAATAGGCAATTACTTTTTATCCACAAGAAATCCATGTAACTAATGTACAGATGATGTAAAATGTTCCCAATTTGAAACATCTTTAGCATCTTATATACACAGAGACCCCCAGCAGGTGAATGGGTTTATGATCTATACAATCTTTAGAATTTTAGAATTTTAAATTTAGAATTTAGGTGAAAGGTGGACACATGGATGTATAAGATGTTAACCTCTTTCCTGGAGGGGAGAAAATTTCTTTCCTTGGAGGAGATGTTTCCTTCCATGTGCTGGAGAGGGGAAAGTAAGTGCATAAAACAAAAAGCCTGGGTAATTCTCAAAAGTATGGTTAACAAAATAAGATCTAAATGATCTTGGGAAAAGGTCCTGGGACACAAAGCTTTTACTATAGTCCAATGCTAGCGTCTTTTGGGCTCACCTATAAGCACGAAAAAGTTTGCTTGCTAAACAGTAGTTGGGACATTTCTTGTACTTTATAACTTTCTTAATGGACCATTGGGAAGCTGAATAAATTCCTTTTGGGATTCTCATCTTCTCAGGTGTACTGGACTCTTCAGAAGCATGTGTGCTTCTGAAACTGGTCAGGATAACTTTAAACCCCGAGAGCGTTAAAATAGTTCTCTCTCTCCCTCTCTCTCTCCAATCATGTAGTCTTTGTAAAATACTACTACAGCTTAATTTTGTGTCTACAAACTGCCACACCAAATAACAATCTATTATTGCTTTGGTTTGATATGCAGTCTGTGTTTTTATAAAAGCAAACTAATGGCTTTGGAAATGGCATAGGGAATGCCAGTGGGTGTGGGTGAGTGTTCAGGTCCTTATTGCCTACCATAGCCCACAATGATACATTTCTCAAAAATATTATTTGGTCTACCCTGTCAAAACTAGGGGAGACTTCCATAGGAAGCATTTGTTTTCCACACATGGACGGCCCAAAAGGCTGGCTAGCAAATGTAATTATGTGACTTGTATTTCCAGTTTGAAGACGGCTCAAACCAGAAATCCTGTCTGTAGGATAAGGAATTCAGAGTTGTATTTATTAAAATTGATTCTCTCTCCATATATAGTATACACACATATATTTATATGCATTTATATATTTTTATATACATACACATATATGTATATATGCTTATATACATAATACATATGTATATATAAAATCAGCCAATTTTATGAACTCTAAGGCTCCTTGAACTGAAGTTCCTAGTTTGCTTTCTCTCTAACTCTGCAACACAGCAGCAACAGGTTTTCCAGGTTTTGACAGTTCAGCCAACTCAACAGGCAGTAGGCAATCAGCAACAGGTACGGCCTTCTGCAGGGTACAGTGAGGTCGTCTAACATGTTCAAAGTGGGGTTCTGATTTTTAAAAGAACAAAGTTTATCCCTAGTTTTCCCTTAGTGATTAGGCAGCTGTGAATAGTACCACCCCTCCCTGAGCCAAATGATTCGTTCAGTGTGTTTCCGGGATCGGGGTAGAGTGGTGTGGTAGAGAGAAACCTTGTTTCATGTACGGCTGCCTCCTGTTGAATTAGCTTTCAATTTGGCCATGCAACGGATTTTAATGTTCTTGGAATTTTGCAACTTCATATTACTTCAGGGCTTACACTGAAAACAGCACATTATTTGGGTTACCTTTTGGAAAGTGATGGAGAACTCATGATAGAGCCCAATCCCACCAACTTTGTAATTAGAATCCTGATAATTGTCATTGATGGTTCGATGTTTCTAAGTTTTAGTATATGCATCCAAATAATTACCTTCCCAACCTCCATGTATATAACTTCATAATATTGTGCACTATAAATATGGAAAGGGAGCCTTTTGCATTTATGGCATTTTAGGTGGATAATGGGCATGTTGTTGAGAAATAGAAATCAAAATGATCGATTCGTACATAAAAGTTTAACAACTGAAGATAGTCAAGATAAATTTTTTTTAAATGAATACTAACCAGAATTCTGGATCCCAAGAGAAAGGATCTTTGATGTATATAAAGAACAAAATGTTTCTTTTCCTAATTTTTGGATTAACAAAATTTAGAAGCACATGAAATTTAATTTTGGCATTTTCTCACCTTGCTTTTTATACTTCTCTCCTGCCATCTAGCCTCAACCCTAATATTTCTGTGCTCCCCTCGATGCTCCATTGCAACATGTTATTAATTCATAGACTTCCCTTGCCCCATGGTCCCATATGCCATGGTTACCTGCCTCCCCTACCTCAGTCAAAACTCCCAATCCTGAGTGCAGTTTACCTCAGCCCTCTTAAAGACGTAAATCATAAGGTCAAGCAAATCATCCAGGCATGTATGGCAAAGAGTCACATAACCTTCAAAATGGTACTTACACATTAAAAAGAAGCTATTTCTCTAACCTAAATGAATCTAGGATTAATGTCATTCTGACGAAGGGAGCAGGTCATCTCTCCTGAACAGGTTTTATTTTCCAGTTGTTTTTTCCCGACGACTTTTGTCCTATAAAGTATTTAAGAGCCACAGATTTCTTCCCATAATGGCTCTCAAAGCAACAGAGGTGGGTGATTGTGGCTCAGAAGGTGCAATAGCATAGGGGTGGGATGTTCATTTCTGTGTAGGGGTGCAGTGTATGGTATGTGTTTGTAGGTATAAAAACTGATTATAACAGAGTAAAGAGGAAAACTGGTTACCAAATCAGAAATACCCTCAAAGATTTTAAGTTTAATTGATTTTTATACAAGTTGTTTATATACTATAGCATACATATAAGATAATAAATCATGATACATTTGACTGGAACTCAGACATAAAAACCATCTCTTTGAAACTGTATGTGGGATTTACCCATTATGTTTCAAAGGGGGCGTGGCTGCTATGAGCCTCTTCCCTCTACTCATTTATCTATTCTGTTGCAAACAGAATCACATATTTAACAACCTTTTATTATTTTGAATAGCCTAGATATAATGTCACACCATATCACAAGGTCCTCCAGTCAGTAGATATTACCTTGGGTTCACATTGGCCGTTTCGCGGCCATGGAACATACTGACCCCGACACTGCAGTGGTGTGGAAGAGTTCGCCTTGTGCACAGTGGCAGTGTGGCCGACTCAACGTTGCGTATGGAAAGCAGACTCCAAGGAAAAGAATGGAAATTGGGAGGTGTGATGCATAGTTATAGAAGCGCTGGCTAGAAACCACATTTCTCTCTGTAAAACTTGCCACAATATATAGGTTTTTCTTGGCTTGCAGAAGACGACTTTGAATGCAGTAGCTCCCAGTGCTTTTCTATAGTAGGAAAATAATGGGAAAATAATATGGTTCAATTTCATTTTAAAAGCATTCTGGGAGTGTTTCAGATTGCTAACAATTTTTATCCTAACAAAACACATGAAAAATATATTTTAGAAAACTAGAATGAAACTGATATGTAGAGTTCTCTATATACTAGCCTTAATCATTGGTAGTGTAGTAAGTTAAATGTCTTCCACCAAAAATATTTTTCTTCTGGCTTCCTGAGGGCTTGAAAATCCACTATTAAAGATTTATAGTTTGGGCTCAAGCTTTTGTTTATTCCTGCTGTGTTCTTTCAAAGACTAAATGCATCTCAGTAGAATTTGTGGACAGCCATGGCTTAAGGAGCACTTCTAAATTCATTTACGCGTTAAGTCAGCAAAAAGCTATTGAACGCCTCCTGTGTGTCGGCTGTGCCACTAGCACTGAGGATGGATGAGTGAGTGAGTAATTTAAGGTTCCTGCCTTCAAGGTGCATATAGTTTTTTAATCCTTAGCGTTAGCTGCACTAGGATCATGCATTTCTAGTGTCAGTGGTATGAACCTTCTTTGATGGTCTATCAGCCTCTTTAGCTCAATATATCTATTACAAAACATACCATTTTTTTCTCACAAATTGGCCATAATTTCTACCTTTCTCAATTCCATCAACGGTACCACCATTTTCATAGGCAATGGAACTTTTCCTGATAACTTAAGGCTAATCTTTCCCTTCTCAAAACTCCACTGCATTAAAATAAAAAACCTTACAAATTAACACTCAGTTGTTCTTTAATTGTTCAATGTGTGATCAATTTGCTTCCCAGCTATGTTATAAAATGCTTATAGGAAAAGATCACTTTTGGCCTCTTACATCCTCTAGACCAGAGGTTCTTCAAATGTGGACCCCGTAGCAAACTGCCCAGATGAATCTGATTAAGCTAAAAGTTTGAGAATCATTGCACTAGATCACCGTGTCTCAAATTCTAATGTGTTTGCAAATCACTTAGGGATTATGCTAAATGTGCATTCAATTTAGTTGGTCTGAGATTCTGTATTTTTAACAAGCTTGCAGAAAATTCTGATATGTTGAGAGATCGTCTGCAGACCAAAGTAAGAAAGTTTATAGTCCCAAGTATAGAGTTAGGTCTATGGGAGATGTTCAATGAATATTTAGTGATTTCAGTCAAGACCACCTTAGTGTGAATTAGTTTATACAATTGATTGAATAAGTGTGTCCGCAGCTAGAGAAAATAACATTAAGAAGGCCAGGAAAGCAAAGGAAAGTAAAATTTACTTATGAAACAATTTTAACCAAAGATTTACCTGAACTCCTAACTTGGCCCATTTGTAAAGTCTTATTTTGTTTTCCATTTCTGTTATATCTTTTAAAAATAAATATCTTCGTATCCATAAACAAATAGGCTAATCTTAGTTTTTAAATTATATTTATAGGATTCATCACAATTCCAGTCACTTAACTTTATAAAAGCCTGTTAAAATGAATTCCCTTAAAAAGACCTTTTCTTGGAGCATTTGAGATCTTGCTCCTGGACAACTGTAGTCAGTTTGGCTCATATAAATAAATTCATACAAATTCTCTACAGGTCTGTTAATACTTTTCATCCAAACCTAGAGATTCCCCCAGTTTGCTCTCTCCAGCCTCCTTAAACTGCCATCAACAGGGTTCATATAGCTTTCTCATTACATTTCTCCTTTGATCCCAAATGTATAAAATAAGCTAGAAAACTGCCATTTTCTGGAGCATTTTCTCAATCCATTGAGATCTTCCTTCTGGGCATGTCCTCAAAATTTGGCTCAAATAAACTCATAAAACTTTCCTCTATATTAAAAAAGAAGTCTCTTCCTTTTGTGTACAGAAAAAAGCTTTTTCTGTATAAATTTTAAATAATAGCACTAAAATGGTAGAACCTCTATAGTTTATGCTCTGGAAGCAATTAAAAAAAGTCCTAAATATTGCATTTAGTGGAATGTAGTAGTTAAATGGCAAAGGAAAGAGAGGACAATACATGTTCTGAAGGAAGCAACTGGTGCATAGAGGTGTCTCCAGGAATGCAAGAATCAAATAACGAACACCAGTGTTCTGGCCCTGATGAGTTTTGTGTTAAACTATGACAATGGCATCCTGTTTTTCTGCTGTTTCATATGAAATGCTGTCATGCCTGGCACATGGTGCACTCACCAAGTAGTCAAAAGCAATTAAATGAATAGTTTGGGCAAGTCAATTTTTATACTGTGCATGCAAATTGAAAAAACAAGTTCAAATAAACTTCAAAAAAGGCTTAAATGTAACGATGAATGGGTTTTCTGTTTCATGAAACTCTTAAGTACAGACGAGAAACACCTACAGCATGTTACTCTACATCTGTCTCAAAGTTGTAATACATAGTTACTTAAATGATCTACTTTTGCCAAGATCCAAAAATGTTCTGACCTTCTTTGAAATTATGGCAAAAACAATGCTTTTATTACATTTTTTTTAATCAAGAAGAGGAGAAAAGGACAAAAGTAACATGATTTCCCTCCGGTGACTCAGATTTGTGGAAGCTTCTCCAATAGTTTCACTTCTAACTGTGGTGGGACTGTTCACAAGGGCACGGATGGGCGTTCAGTTCAGGAACCAGTTGTATGATTCAGAGAAAAAAAATCAGTGGACTAATTTATACTCCAGATAAAACCAGAATTGAATGCTTTCCGAGGTTTTAAAGCATCTGGAAAATCTTTTGAATACTGTCCCTTCTTTTGGTACTATCTTTTCACTTATTTTTATCCAAGATCCAAGATGGGGGGGGGTGTTCTGAAATGTCATGAGAAAGTTATATTCAGCTGAAGTTTATGTAAGAAGAACCAACACTTTTTCCTACTCGACTTCCATTCCAATGTCGCATACTTAAGAGCTGATCTTCTAAGAGTGCCAGCATTCCCCTGAACCAAAATAAGCAAACATCCAAGTACTTTGAATTCTCTTCCTTAAAATTATGCTTCATTATCTTGGGATATTGACAGAATAAAAGAACACTGCTGAGTTCTAAGAGGTTTCACATTTATCTGGATATGCTGTAATAGGAAGGAATTTATCCACTGGATTTACCTTTTTTTCATTTGAATCCTATCCTGCAGAATTCCTGACAACTCTGAGTTATCTGTCAAAAGAAGAGGCAATCACAAGAAGTGTTCCTCTTATTTTTCCAGAGACCCCTGAATCCACAGCTTCCCCAGTAGCTTAACAAGGCTTACTCAGGAGAGTTCTGCTACAAGTCATTGCCTCCACTGACATGGTCACTGTGTTGGAAATCACTTTGAATGAGGCACTGAGGCCCCTGTGAAAACAAGTTTTATTACTATTGTATGTAAGAGACCCCAAATGACTTGCGACTGGAGAACTTTCCATCGTGCCCTCCACAATTCCCTGTATCTTCTCCCTCACCCTACAGCTATTCCTTCCCATCCCCTCTTGCATATGACTTTAGCCCCTAACTCTTCTTCTTCACTTCTCTCAGTAAAATCTAGACCAAACAATGTCCCTTATTCTGCAAGAACAATCCCTCTATTTCCATTTCTGAAACTAACTGGACTTCAGCCAACTCCCATCCTGCTAAGTCTAGCTGAACCTCAGCCAACTCCCTCCTGCTAAAACCATGCAAAATTTTCCGCTGTCCTCTCCAAGTTAGAATGCTCCTTTGGAGCCTTCCTACAGAGCTTTATGTTAATGGATCTCTAGTTGATTTTCTTCCAAAGTTTTGCTGCTGAGACTCAGGCAGGATTGGGTCCTCTGCTGTCCAGACCAGGCCATTTCAAAGTGGAATGAGCCCTTCTATGGGCCGGAGACCGATGCCTGCCTCTTTGGCTGTGAAGCACTGCCTATGTCTTAATTTTCCTCTTTATTGTTCTTGGTATACATCTCTCAGCTTGACTGAGTCTACAAATTGAGGTTCTCGTGATCATGGTGGAACCATAGTGACAAAGAGATTTTGTTAGTTTGTTCAGGACATTGCAACATAGGGTTAACTTCATAAAGCCAACAGCACCAAACATTGGGAGCTCTGGAGGATTTCAGAACTTGGCCACACTGGGGGAACTTGGGATATGAATAGACAACCCATTTGTATGGCACCTTAGCATAAAAGGCTTCAAAGATTCCAAATACTCAATGGTTGAGAAGTTTTTAAGTGGTATGAAGAGACCTCTTAAAGATAAAAATTCTAAAAGACAACAAAAATATAAAGTTACTTAAGGACTCTGTAGGAAAAGCTAATAAAAATGTGGAAGATCTAAAAATCCAGACTTAAACTCTCTTTCCCCTTTTGTCCAATCTTTGTATTGGCTTCCCTCCTGGCCCCCTGTATCTCATCCCTCTTTCCCTGCTAAGCCCCTCCTCCTCTTCCTTTTGCACCTTCTGTCAACCCACTTCCCTGTCCTCCATTGCCTCATCCTAAGTACAGTACTCTCCTTGAAGAATATACCTGAACCAAAATAAGGTTCAATACCTGAACCTTCATGACATCTTTTAATGTAGATGGAAATGATCTTACAGCTTTAATTTAAACCTCGGTCAATGATATTTCAATAATGAGAGCTAGGACTTTCTGATCCCTCCTTTAAAAAAAGCTAGAAGTTAACTGAAGAATTTAGACATTGTCTTAGGAATTTATAGTCTGGAAATCCTTCATCTCTATCAACCAGATCATCTCTCTGTGGGAATTAGAGTATAGAACTTAGTTTGAAAAGCAGGATGAATGGACTACCAAAATGACATAAACATGAGACAAAATTTAATTGTGGGTATATATAAAAAGTATTACAATAAGGCAAGATCTATTAGTAGCTATTCCTGAGTTTTTGTCTGTCTGGAATGGTTGGTCAAAATTGAGTTATGTAAGGAGGAAGAAAAATAAATCCACTTTTGATCTCAGAGACAGTGTAACTACCACCTTCCACAATACTCTTTTCTCAATAGGAGTGAAGATATCAGAATTGCATAACCATCTTTTTTGTTGATGGTCTAACACTGAAGGTGAGAGATTTAGTAATAGTTAGGAAATAGAAGATGGAAGATTGCCTTCTCTCTGAATTACAAGAGTTTGAGGAGCACTTTGAAAATACTTTGGCTCAGACAAAAATACAAATTAAATTAATAGTTATTCATATTAAGCAATTAGATAAACCCAAGAACAAAACATCTCTATGGCTAGTCTACACAAAGACACTTGTGGGTGTTACAAGGAGAAGGGACACTAGAAAAACACTTGTTCTGCAATAACTCAAAAGACAGTATCTAAAGTGAGAAAGGACCAACTTTGTGTGATAGAATGTCTCCCCTTCAAGTAAGTAGATTCTCCGGTTTGTTCATTACCTTTAAAACAAAAGGGAGAATACAGAGTTAATATTATGAACATAATTTTCACACAACTGCAAAACACCTAGGATGTTCCTTTTTAGTTGATACCAGACCTACACACTACCATAAACCCACCTTTCCATCATTTCCTCTTTGGAGTAACCAAAACATTTCAATGATAAGAATCTCAGAAACTCACTAGTCAACACTTTTCTCCATAGTGACCCCATCATAGTGAATCTGTTGGGGATGAGATCTATTGGCAAATGAGGTGCCACTCTTAACTGTGAGCTGGGAAACCTCTTTTTGGAATTCCATGGAAGAGAGTAACTATTTGATATTGGTGCAGATGGATTTCCCCGTACCTGAGACTGCTCAAGATCCTTCTGTAACAAACAAAAGAAATTGCCCTTCAAAAGCTTCTGTGCTTGGATTCTCCAATTATCACAGCATCTTGCTTTCTATTTGTGTATGAAATGTCTAAAGACAAGCTTTGAGGGTTCTAACTAGACAGCCCCATGGGCTACAGACACTCATCACTTACAATAGCCTCTCATTTTACTCTATAGCAAAAGTCTTTGCGGGCAGTGGCAGCAGCAGTAAAGTCAATTGAGGCTTCTATTGACTTAGGATCTCCGCTTAATTTATGGTCCCTTATATCACTCAGACCTCACTCTTACCTACAACACTCCATGATTTTCTGCTGCTGGATTGACCTTTTGTGAAATCCTTCTCACTCACACACATTTCTATTCACTGCTGTAGCCCCTAAAGCCCTACCCCCAGCCCCTAGCTGCCTCCTCCAACTTTCTTCTGTTTCCAGAGGAGGAGAACCTCATGACTGTCACACACTGATTCAGAAGTTTTCCTTGTCTCACTCTCATCTCCTTGAAACTCTTTTAGACAACCCAGATTTAGAACTGCTTATAAATGGAACCTATTTGAGAACCAAAGAAGAAAGCTATTAAGCTCAGTAGGTGATCACAACTCACTTAGACTTATTAAAATGTTATCCTTTCCTAGAGGGTAAGTCTGTACAAGTGGCTGAAATTGTAGCACATACCACAGCCTGCTAGTTAGGGACAGAGAATAGAGTGAATATCCACACAGATAGCACATATGCTTTTGGAGTAGTTCATAATTTAGGTATGCTTTGGAAGCAATTCGGCTTCTTAACCACATTTGGTATTGCAATTATCCATGGCAGTCATATAAAACTCCTATTAGATACCTTGTTTCTTCCAAAGGAATTGGCTATGTTAAGGTTGAACCTCACAGTAAAAAGCAGACTCAAGAAGCAAAGGGTAATACTTTAGCAGATTACTATACAAATGAACTGCTTTAACACCTCTAGGCTGTCCAACAAGTCCAAGAGGCAAAGCCAAAACTAACTCCTAACTATTGGCATCAGGTCTTAAGTTAACTTCAGCATCAAGCATTTGAATCTGAAGATCAAATGCTTGGAAAAGATCACATGGTTTTCTCCTGTCAGGTAGCCATGGTGGCACCAAGATGGTCTCTTGATCTGCCCCAAGTAGCTGAAATGGACCTTCTCAAAAAAATATTACATGCTGTGACCCACTATGCAAAGGAGCGTTTAAAAACCATCATAATTGGGCATTGGCAGAACGCTTCAGTAAGATTTCAGAGGATATCTGTGCTCATCACATGTTTGTCAAACCCAGCCTCTTGAGAAAATTGTAAAGCTGGGGCATGGAAACAAGCCAAAACATTTAGGACCTTTTGAACATCCATCTGCAAATGGATTTCATTCAGATATTCACCTCTGTGATTATGTCCTTCCCACTGTGTTTCTGTTTCCTGGTCTTCTAGTAGCCTTTTTTTTTTTTTTTTTTTTTTTGCCATTAAGTCACTGCTTTGACAGTAGCAAAGGAACATTTATACTTTGTGTTTTCTACTTGTCAATACTCACCTATTCATCTACTGATAGAGGTACCAACTGAGACTCATAAAACTAGCTATCTGAGGAACTCTAGTTGCCAGGGCCAAAGGCTTTGCCCTTAGTTCTCATGGCTATTGGGGCCAGTCTAATAGGAACTCATAGACTGTCCTCATATGGACTGGTGACTGGATGCCCAATGCATCTAGGGTCTCACTCCCTGCCCTAACTGCTCATTTACAGTACAAAGTGCCAAACACAGCATCAAATTAAAGCTGTATACTGAAGTGTATAGTCACCAGGTCCAAGCAGCTTTTCCCAGTGAAAAACCATAAGAACTACTCAAGGCTCATGACCTTGAGCCTTGAGTCTGAGATTATGGAAAATGACAATAACATAAGACTGTTCTCAGACTTCATTGGAAAGGACCAATTATGTAGGTAATAAGTACTTTCATACCCTTTTGGTGCGTGTGTGGTGGCATCAGTAGGGGGTCTGTCTGCCTCTACAGGTGATGTGCTGCCTGCCATTCGAAACACCTGGGCACCCAAACCACTGCTCTACCACCTTACTTCAGATCCACCTTGGGGCAAAAGAAGGAAAACCTGAAGCTGAATGAACTTCAGCTGAATGTACAGTGAACAAATTGGCAGTGGCCAGAGGCGGGGCAGGGGTGGTGGTGGTGGTGTGGGCCAAATGGGTGAAGGTGGTGCAAAGGTACCAACTTCCAGTCACAACATAAATAAGTCCTAGGGGTGCAATGTACAGCATGGTGACTAATTAATAATACTGTATTGTAAAATTGGAGGTTGCTGAGACAGTAGACCTTAACAGTTCTCATCACAAGAAAAACAGTTTTATAACTGTGTGTGGTAATGGGTGTTAACTAGACTTATTATGGTGATCATTTAACTGTATATTAACATATCATGTCATGTGTACACTGAAACTCTATAAAATAATGCCATGTATCAGTCATATCTCTATAAAAAGTTATGAAAGTATTCTGATGTATGTATGACCCATGTGGACTGCCCCTTTCTGGCCCAGGAGACTCCCAAGGCTTCATGGATACAAATGAGAATTATCAGAGGAAGCTGAAAAAATTACAGATGTCGGGAACCTATCCCAGACATACAAGGGGAGAGTTTGCTGACCAGGAACAGACAGGAATGGGAAGAGGCAGGTTAGGAAACTGTGTGTTTAAAAGACATTCTCCAGCTGATTCCAGTGATGAGCCATGTATAGAATACATTGAACAGATTGACTTTCTGACTTTGAGTTATTTTAACCCTTAGAATATTTTAACCGAGGGATGTTGGACCCCTGAGAATATCCCACCATTTGCTATTCGCTCTGCCGTCACCACGAATGGTTAGCACGGAGCACACCAGCTGGTCGGGGATATGTTAAAGGGTTAGGGCCTCAGTACAGACAAATCCCAGACAGCAGGGCAACTTTGACACAGCTGAGGGAAACTGCTCATGTTTTCTTGTGAATTAGCTAAGAAAGAAAAAAAGTGCAAAGTATCAGTCCTTTATCAAATTCATGCTACATGTTATTGGTAGGAGTGGTCAGCACAAACCATGATGACAACAGTTGAAACTACACATGGTAAAATCTATGAAAGATGAAAAGCAGACCGAAGCTTCATGTCTTGATACTCACACTGAAACGTGTGAGTATTAAATGGGAAAAAAATTAGACTTGGAAGAAGTAATCAACACTTAAATAACTCTGCTAACAGCTAAATGGGCACATGTTAAACTTTATTGCCTAAAAATTAACAGAAGAATCCAATTATTTGACTAAATTTAGGTATGAATAATTTGACCTGAGATCATTGGACTTGGTACAAATATTGGCTATAAATGAAAACTTGCAGTTGCAGAAATTATAATCAGTAAAATTTTGATAGGAACAACAAGGAAAAAACCAAATTAATGACATTTTCATTGAAACCTTATGTGGAATTAATTGATTCCAATGAAAATAATTTCAGTAAATTAAAAAAAATCAAAATGGAAAAAATTAGAAATCTTAATACCTTGGAATAAAAATTTTATCAGGAATTAAAGTAGCTTAATAAAAATTAGCTTTAAACATACTTTTTAAGTGGGTATTTATTCCTCTAAGCATAATTTTGATGTAAAGGTTTCTACTAACCATGGGGGTCAAAAAATTCTCAGGTCAGAAAGTGCACAGGGTCAAAATGGACGGGTTGAAACAAAAGGCTTCAAACTTCCTGCGCCCACTTATGTGCTGTGGAGTGTCAAGAAAGAAGCAATCAGGAAAAGTCTGGAACGGGAAGTGAACCCGAGGAGAGTGAGCATTCATGGAGAACCACAGCCTCAGGCTCTGGGGCATTTATGAGAGCTGTTAACGGGAGTGTGTACCTGGTAAAGAGAGCCCAGAAGACAAACTTCATCCTTTAACGTTTTTCATAAGCCTTTCTCTCTCTCTTATCTAGTTTCTTGCTAATAGTAAGCATTAAAGTCAGCAGAAATAGCCATGTTTCAAATGCAAGTTCCACTATCATAAAATAGGTAAATAATAAGTGTTGGGGAAGATGTTAATTAATTGGGACCCTCATACACACAGGTTAGCACAGGACACAGCCATTCTATTTTTATGTATGTGTCCAAGAAAAAGAAAGCTGTATGTTCACACAAAAACTTATTCACAAATGCTCATAGCAGCATTATTCATAAAAGCTAAAAATGGAAACAAAGTCTCCATCACCTGATGAATGCATAAACGAAATGTGGCCTATGTGATATTGTTGGGCAAATGTGGATAAACCTTAGAAACATGTGAAGTGAAAGAAGCCAGTCACAAAAGACCACGTGTTGTGTGGGTCCATTTATGTTAAATGTCCAGAATAGATAAGTCTATAGAGACAGAAAGTAGATTAGTCATTGCTTAGGCCTTGAAGGGGCTGGGAGGAAATGAGGAGTGAATGATAGTGGGTACAAGGTTTCTTTTGGGGGTAAAAATGTTCTAAAACTGATCATGGTGATAATCGCATAACTCTATATTCATTAAATCAATGAATTGTGTGGGACGTAGATTGTATCTCAAAAAAGAAACCTCATATTAAAAATGTAAATCTCTGTGAATGAGATCACGTTCTAAAGCTTTGGGAAGTCAGTTCATCTCTTGGGGTATCAGTCTCCTTCTCTGAATAATGGGAATGATATTAATACCTGATAAGGATGATGAAAGAATTAATGAAACAATGTGTGTGAGAATGCTAATATATGTATGGCATGAATAATAGAGATAGCTAACTGCCTGAAATGATCTATGCTTTTCTTCCACAGTAGTGAGTTGACACAGGGAAATGGTTCCCCAGGCAGGGGCTGCAATTTCCATAGTTCTCTGCATTCACTTATACAGAAATGGTGTCTCTGATCAGGGGGGTTAGGCATCCGTTATGTCTATTTCACCCCCCTTCCCTCTCCCACCTGGATGCTGAGCAATTTACAGGGAGGCTGAGCCATAAGATGGGAGATTCTGGGGTCCTGAAATCCCTCCATGGGGAAGATCCACCTGCCAGCTGTGTGCACCACACTAGGCTGATAGTCTCAGTGAGAAAGAAAATTCTATTTGGTTGACATATTTTTGGTAGGGCAGATAGTGTGACCTTCACTAATATAAAATTTAAGTAGGTGCAATAAATTTTTGACAAAAAAAGAGAACGTTTGTCATTCATTAGTACCTTTGGAGTTTTAAAATGAAAGCCAGTAGGCACTCAGAAAGAGGGCAAATATGGAAATCTGAAAAGTGTAAGTCATGACTCCATCCCACTCAAAATTTTATTAAGTGTTTATTGTACCATTCATTGCTCAAACTTACTTAAGGCTTTTATGCACTTCATTGAATCCCAAGGCCCTGGAGCAAATACCACATCAATGCCGAGTCCTCTGAACTGTTTGCCAGCCCTAATCTCTATGATGAGCCTACATTCTCAAGGAGGGAGTCAGACAACAAGCCAAACAAATAAGTAAATTGTATGATATATTGGATGGTGATAATTGCCACGGAAATGAATAAAGTGAGAAAGGAGTGTGGGAGCTCAGGAGTGGTATTTGGTTTTCAAAAAGCTGGTCAAGGAATGTGTTACAGAAAAAGTAACATCAGAACAAAGATTTGAGTAGAGAGGGAGCAAACTATGAGTTCAGAGGGAACAGTTACAGAAGCCCTGAGAAAGGAGTATGGCAGGGTATTCAAGGAGGTCAATGTGACTGGGGCAGAGAAGACAAGGGGAAGAATGACTGGGAAGAGGTCAGGGAGGGGAGGGGTGTGGGACTAGATTCTATGGAGGCCTCGGGGTTGAACAAAGAACACAACGGGGGATCCAAAAGTGTTCAAGGCCAGAGATAATTGGTTGCTCTTTCTGACTTTAGCAGTGAATGCCAGCACAATGACCAAAAGATGAAGTTCTACCTTCCTAGATGTCATGTCAGGAATTGGACAGCAGTACCATAGCAGGAACCATTAAGAACTCAGATGGTGAATGGGGTCTCAGGTTCCCTGTCCTCCCCACCCTCTTGCCAGCATTAAGTCACATCAGTGCCTCTGGAAGCAAAGGAGAGGGAGGACATTTCAAAGAGTGAGTGTTTACCAAACAGATTGTTTAATCTGGAAGAGACTGAGTTCACAAGGATGAGAAAATAACCACGCAGGACATTTGGTCCTGTCTGAAACATCCACAGAGACATTTGGTCCAACCCAAAAGTTCCTTTTTAAATTTGATCTTTATTGTAACTTTTTCATTACCATTTAGCCACCCAAACTCCCCTCCCCCCAGCAATCAGGGCAATGTTGTCCACGTCCATGAGCTCTTTTTCCTTTTTGCTCAATCCCTCCACTCCCTACCTTCCCCACTCCCAGCAGTCACCCTGCTCTCCATCTATCAGTCGGTCTCTGTTTTGCTTGTCAGTTCAGTTTGTTCATTAGATTCCACATGTGAGTGAAATCATATGGTATTTGTCTTTCTCTGATTGGCTTACTTCACTTAGCATAACGTTCTCCAGGTCCTTCCATACAGTTGCAAAGGGTAAAACTGTCTTCTTTTTTATGGCCAAATAGTATTCCATTGTGTAAATATCCCATAGTTGTTTCATTCATTTGTTCACTGATGGACACTTCAGCTGTTTCCATATCTTGGTGATTATAATTAATGCTGCAATGAACATAGGGGTACTTATGTTCTTTTGAATTAGTGTTTTGGGTTCCTTTGGATATATTCCCAGAAGTGGGATTGCTGGGCCAAAAGGCACATCCATTTTTAATTTTTTTGAGGTATCTCCATACTGTTTCCACAGTGGCATTACCAGTCTGCATTCCCACCTATAGTGCAAAAGTGTTCCCCTTTCTCCACATCCACACCAGCACTTATTGTGAGTTGATTCATTGATTACAGCTGTTCTGACAGATGTGAGATGATACCTCATTGTGGTTTTAATTTGCATTTATCTGATAATTAGTGATGTTGAGCATCCTTTCATATGTCTATTGGCCATCTGTTTGTTCTTTTTGGAGAAGTGTCTATTCAGGTCCTTTGCTCATTTTTTAAAATTGGGTTGTTTGTGTTTTTTATGAGTTTTGAGTTTTGTAAGTTCTTTATAAATTTTGTGATTGATTTCTAGTTTCATAGCATTGTGATCAGAGAAGATGCTTGATATGATTTCAATCATCTTAAATTTATTGGGACTTGTTTTGTGTCCTAACATGTGGTCTATCCTAGAAAACATTCCATGTGCACTTGAAAAGTATGTATATTCTGCTGCTATGGGGTAAAGTGCTCTGAAGATGACAATTAAATCCATTTGATCAAGTGTGTCATTTAGGGTCACTGTCTCCTTGTTGATTGTTATTTTTCTTAAATATTTAGTTTGTTTATTTAGAGAGAGGGGAAGGGAGGGAGCGAGGGAGAGAAACATCAATGTATGGTTGCCTCTCACATGGTCCCCACTGGGGACCTGGCCCACAACCCAGACATATGCCCTGACTGGGAATCAAACTGGCAACTCTTGGGTTTGCAGCCCACACTCAATCAACGTAGCTACACCAGCCAGGGCTCCTTGTTGATTATTTGTCTGGAAGATCTGTCCTTTGAAGCCAGTGGTGGGTTAAAATCCTCTACTATGACCCTATTTCTGTTAATCTCTCTTTTATGTCCATCCTAATTTGCTTCACATATTTAGGTCCTCCTCTGTTGGGTGTGTAAATGTTTACTAGGGTTCTATCATGTTGTTGGAATGGTCCCTTTATCATTATGTAGTGTGCTTCTTTGTCTCTTACTATAGACTTGGTTTTAATGTCTATTTTGTCAGATGTAAGTACTACTACCCCTGCTTTTTTTTTCCTTTCCATTTGCATGAAATATATTTTCCATCCCTTTACTTTTAGTCTGTGTATATCTTTTGATCTGAGATGGGTCTTTTAGAGGCAGCATATATGTGAATCTTGTTTTCTCCTCCATTCAGCTACCCTATGCCATTTGGTTAGAGCATTTAATTCATTTGCATTTAAGGTGATTATTGATAGATACGTATTTAGTGCCGTTGTTAGACTATTTTCCTCCTTTTTTTTTTTCTTTCTCTTTTTATTCTTCTTAAAGCAAGCCCTTTAACATTTGTTGCAGTACTGGTTTGGTATTTACAAACTCCTTTAGCTTTTTCTTGTCTGGGAAGCTTCTTATTTCTTCTTTGATTTTAAATGATAACCTTGCTGGGCAAAGTAGCTTTGGCTGTAAGTTCTTGCTTTTCATCACTTTGAATATTTCATGCCATCAGTTCTGGCCTGAAATGTTTCAGTTGAGAAATCAAATGATAGTGTAATTGGTGCCCGCTTGTATGTAACTACCTGCTTTTCTCTTGTGGCTTTTAGGGTTCTTTCCTTGTCTTTGTGCCTTGTTATTTTAATTATGAGGTGTCTCAGTGTAGAGCTCTTTGGGTCCAACTTGTTTGGGACTCTCTGAGCTTCCCGGTCTTTTATGTCTTTTTCCTTCACCAGATGAGGGAAGTTTTTTTTTTTTTTTTTAAATTTATTTTTTATCGTTATCCAATTACAGTTGTATGCCTTTTCTCCCCTTCCCTCCCCCCAACCCATGAGGGAAGTTTTCAGTCATTATTTCTGCAGATAGGTTCTCTAGCCCTTTCTTGCTCTCTTCTCCTTCTGGTATTCCCATGATACAGATGCTGTTACGTTTCTTGTTGTCCAAAATGTTTCTTAGGCTCTCTTCTTCTTTTAAAATTATTTTTTTTTTTCCCTGTTCTGCTTGGGTATTTTTTCTTCCTTATCTTCCAAATCACTGATTCAGTCCTCTGGTTTATCTAACCTACTGTTTATTCCTTCCAGTGTATTATTTATTTCAGATATTGCATTCTTTATTTCTGCCTGGTCCCTTTTTATAGTTTCTATGTACATTTTTTATGCTGTTGTGTATCCTTATAATCATTACTTTAAACTTCTATCTGATAAATTGCTTGCTTCCCTATCATCTAGTCCTTCTGGAGAAGTGCTTCTTTGTATTTTCCACCTTAGATGTTAAACTGATCAATGACATAACCTTAAATTGTAATCAGCAGCCTGGCTTAAGCACTACACGGTGGGGCAGAGTAATTCCTGTGGACAGGGCTATTGCTTCCCCTCAGGGTGATGCCGCTTGGAGAGGAGTCTTCTGACTGAGAAAGATAGCTTCTGCAGTGTGGGGAATGACTCAGCACAGGGGCCCTGGCGGGTGTTCCTTAGGTTCTTTCCCCAGAGTCACCAACCTCAACATCTCCTCAAGTGTCTCTAGTCCACTCTGCCCTCCCTCTGCCAGAGCCCAGAGTAAGTACGTGGCTGCAAATGAAACTTTGTGTGTTGGCCCTTTAAGAGGTTCTCTGTATCTCCAGCTGTCTCTCCCTGGCAGAAACCCTGCTGCTTTTCTCAGCTGGATGTTATCTGGGATCCTTTCCAGCTCTGGTGCTATAGGCTGGGGAGCCCAGCTTGTGGTTTAGACTCCACACTTCTCAAGGAAAATCCCCCAGTCATTGAAATATCCCTCCAGAACTTCAGCTGCTACCCACAGGAGCCCAGCCAATCCTCACACCTCCTCCAAACTCCCTACTAGTCTTGTTGTGGTGAGATGGTTTCTTTTGTCTGTCCATGGTTATAAGGCTTCTCCCCAGCTAGTGTTCAGGTGGTTTTTCAGGATGATTTCTCTACAATATAGTTGTAATTCCAGATTGGTCCTGGGAGGAGGTTAGTGTAGCTTCCTCCGCCATATTGGATCTCCAAAATGTTCTTGATATTTGGTCCTTGATGCATGGTTTTGTCTGAAATGTCCAGGGAGACATTTAGTCTATGTCCACCCATCTACCTAATGCCATGTGCTATATTACTGAGGCAACAAGGATTATCATTAGCAATATAGCCATAAGAATTATTGGACCAATAAAACATGATAGTATTTTTAATATATTCAATCTGTAAACCAAAAGTATAAATAAATGGGCTACTTGAACCCAATGATGTTTTCTAAGGATTGGCATTTTGGACAGGACTATTTTTCAAGGGTCTTTTGGTATGGGCCAAATGTCTCTGTGGACATTTTTATCAATGAAAATTGCAAGGATAGAATCACTTACATCAGGGAGCTAAAAATGAAGTCTGCTGGTAACAAAAAGGTTGCTTTATTCTCACTCTATCTATGAACTTTTGAACCAGCTATTAGAACACATCCTGAATATTACTTCCTCTTCACCATGGCAACCAGACCATCTTCATCTTGAAAGGAGCCAATCAGGTTCACCAACCAGTATCCTTCATTTGCATAGATGGTCTAACTGAAGTTTGAACTCTTGGCCTTCTGTGCTTGCCATAGAAACAAATCTTGGAGTTTCACAACCAGGACGTGACCAATCCTTTTTGAATTACTCATCATCCCAAATTAGACAGCCAATAGGAAAAGTCTACTTTGTTACAAACTTTGTAGGTTTTGCTTTTATAAATGCTACCTTTTTTTTTGTTCTCTTTGAAGTGCATTCTGGATTGCTATCTGACTCTGCATCTCCTGGATTTGATTCTTTTAAGACCCCAAATAAACTTTTAATTTGTTTTACAGTCTCAGATATTTATTGGTCAACAATACGTGGTGTCAGATACGCGGGATCTTCCTTGCCTCTTCCCATGCCACCTGGATTCAAGTAAGGTAACTAAAAGAGTCCATTGTGCTCAGTCATCTCAGTGGTCCTGGGTTGGCATAGTAAGTCTTCTTTGGACCCTAACCTCCCACCTCAGTTGAGGTTCAGAATTATTTGGGTGTCCTCTTTTGCCAGCTGTTGTCTCTATGATGTAAAATACCCATCTGGTTTTGTCTTTGGGATTCAACGTGCTTGTCTGGTGCATAATTACTCATCTATCCCTTTGTCAGAATACACTTGCTATAAAATGGGAAGGTCATGTTCTTAGGAAACAATTGCTGAGCACCCGCTTTCTGGAATTCCAGCTGTGTTCATGTTTGAAAATTGTGGGCCTTTGTCCTGCAATGTCCTTTCTCTATGGGCTACGATTACCAGGGATGATTCACAGCTAAATTGGCCACTTTGAAGAACTGCTGATCTTTGTTAACTTGCTTTTCACAAACCTAAATAGTGCAGCTATAAAATAAAACAAACTGAATAGTATATCTACTTCGAGTTGTACTTTGAAGCTTCCAAGTGTATTCAGGACTGTAAATTAGCCAAGAATGAACAATTGAAAGAAGTAAAAATGGCTTTTGAGGCCTCTGCTTTTCCTCCCCACCTTTGTTTTTTAAGTATATTTTATTGATTATACTATTACAGTTGTCCCATTTTTTTCTCCCCTTTATTCCTCTCTGCCCTGTACCCACCCTCCCACCATTATTCCCCCACCTTAGTTCATGTCCATGGGTCATACATATAAGTTCTTTGGCTTCTCCATTTCCCATATTATTCTTAACCTCCCCCTGTCTATTTTGTACTTACCATTTATGCTACTTATTCCCTGTACCTTTCCCCCCATTCTTCTCCTTCCCTTCCCTGCTGATAACCCTTCATGTGATCTCCATTTCTGTGATTCTCTACCTGTTCTAGTTGTTTCCTTAGTTTGTTTTTGTTTTTGTTATTTTAGGTTCAGTTGTTGATAGTTGTGAGTTTCTTGTCATTTACTGTTCACGGTTTTGATCTTCTTTTTTCTTAGATAAGTCCCTTTAATATTTCACATAATTAGGGCTTGGTGATGATGAATTCCTTTAACTTGACTTTATCTGGGAAGCACTTTATCTGCCCTTCCATTCTAGGTGATAGCTTTGCTGGATGGAGTAATCTCATATGTAGGTCATTGCCTTTCATGATTTTGAATACTGCTTTCCAGCCCCTTCTTGCCTGCAAGGTTTCTTTTGAGAAATCAACTGATAGTCTTATGGGAACTCCTTTGTAGGTAATTGTCTCCTTTTCCTTTGCTGCTTTTAAGGTTCTCTTTCTCTTTAATCTTGGCTAATGTAAATGATATGCCTTGGTGTGTTCTTCCTTGGGTCCAACTTCTTTGGGACTCTCTGAGCTTCTTGGACTTCCTGGAAGTCTATTTCCTTTGCCAAATTGGGGAAGTTCTCTCTCATTATTTTTTCAAATAAGTTTTCAATTCCTTGCTCCTCCTCTTCTCCCTCTGGCACCCCTATGATTCGGATGTTGGAACATTTCAAGATGTCCTGGAGGTTCCTAAGCCTCTCCTCATTTTTTTGACTTCTTGTTTCTTCATTCTGTTCTGGTTGAATGTTTATTTCTTCCTTCTGCTCCAAACTGTTGATTTGAGTCCCAGTTTCCTTCTTGTCACTGTTGGTTCCCTGTACAGTTTCCTTTATTTCACTCTTCTTAGCCTGCACTTTTTCCTCTATTTTGTGACCACACTCAACCATTTCTGTGAGCATCCTGATTACTAGTGTTTTGAACAGTGCATCTGATAGGTTGACTATCTCTACATCACTTAGTTGTATTTTTTCTGGAGCTTTGATCTGTTCTTTCATTTGGACCATATATTTTTGTTTTGGTGTGCCTGTCATATAGTAGGGGGTGGGGCCCTAGGTATATACCAGGGCAGAGCAGGTATATACTTTGCTGCATTGTGGTGCTTTTTGTGGGAGTCTGGGAGAGAACAATGCTGTTTCCTCAGCTCTTGGCCATTTTCAGTCACTTCCTCCACTACCCACATGCAAATTGGGCCCTTTTGGTGCTGATTCCAGGGTGGGTGGCTTTGTGTACATTCTAGGACCCTGTGGGTCTCTCCAATAAACTCTCCTATGAGGCTGAGAGTGTCTCCCATAGCTGCAATCCCCACAGGTTTTTTCAGTCAGAGGTACTGAGGCTTTATTTCCCCACGCTGGGACCCTGGGTTGCGTGGCCTGTCTTGCTCCCCAGTTATTCCTCCCAGTTTATCTGTATGCAAATATGGGACCACCCAGTTTGCCAGCCATAGCCTCACTCAGTCTTCCAGCCACTGCCTTGCCCACCTCAGTCATCCAGACCCCACCTTGCCATGAGTCCTCTCCACCCTGGCTGCCCATCTCCACCCCTCCTTTCGATCTGGATGAATGTTTCTTCTTTAAGTCCTTGGTTGTCAAATTTCCATACAGTTCAATTTTCTGGCAGTTCTGGTTGATTTTTGTTTTTAAATTTGTTGTCCTTCTTTTGGTTGTGTGAAGAGGCAAAGTGTATCTACTTATGCCTCCATCTTGGCTGGAAGTCCTGTTCCTTCCCCATCTTTGTCTCCAGAGGTAAAGGAGCCTTCTTCTCTAAAATCTGCCCCCTTTTTAATCAGGCCTTCTGAAGCCACTCTTCTTACATTCTGAGCCTTCTGACATGAATGTTTACCCTTGCTTTCTATTTCTATTTGTTCTGTTCTATTTCTGTTTGCTGAAGCTTCTCTGTCAGTCATCCATCCTGTTCAAAAGGGAGAAAGCATGTGACTCCCAGCATTTTGGAACAGCTCTTGGAAGCAGTGACCCTCAGAGTTTCCATTTTAAGGAATCCAAAGGCAAGATAGGTTCCTCCTGGATTATGAAACAAGTCTTGGGCCTTTCTGGAAAAATGGGTGAACTTTTGGATAATTGGAGCTTTGGGATAATTTGGAATTGAAATGGTCATTCTGGGGAACTTCTGTTTGAGGCCTCTCAGGGAAAATGGAATGCATCCTTTTTTTAAAAAAAAAGATTTTTATTTATTTATTTTTAGAGAAAGGGGAAGGGAGGGTGAAAAAGAGGGAGAGAAACATCAATGTGTAGTTGCCTCTTACACACCCCCCTGCTAGGGACCTGGCCTGCAACCCAGGAATTTGCCCTGACTGGGAATAGAACCAGCGACACTCTGGTTCACAGGTCGGCACTTAATCCACTGAACCACACCAGCTGGGCTGGAATTCATTCTTTGATTGATATTCAGAAATGTCCAAAATAAAAATTGACTTTAAAATGGTTTTAAAATGACCCTTACAGCATGCAGAAAACTTTGACCAACTGAGCAAATAACTTTAACTTGGTCCATCTACTAGTAACATAATTTGAGTTTTGTATTATTGTACCCAGGACACTAAAGCTAACAACAGTTATAAAAGAAATATGGCAGAAAGTAACCCCAATGCTTTCCAAGTGCATGTGATCTAGGATTAATTTTTAGTAAATTAAAGTGAGTATGCAGTTATTGGTTTAATTGAAACAGGAAGGTCTTTAGCATTATTAGCGCTGTAAAATAAAGCAAACATACCACTCTCATTCTACCTGTGCTTACTAATCAAATAAGCTTGTATTATCTCTGATACAAAGTTTGTTAGCAAGAAAAATAACTTAAGATGATGGCAAATCACTTTAAAGACTCATGAAATCTCTGAGAGTATTCTAAATGTGATTGTAAAAACAACCGTTTTAACTAGAGGTAAATGGGATAAGAGTTTCTAGGTGAACTTTTCAGTAAAACGTTTTCTAAAATCTTTTGGTTATTCAGATCCTTAAAGGCTTCTAATTTAAGTTAAATGATGAATAGATCTTTAAAGAAGAGCTGAGATGAGAAAAGGACATGTGCTTGTCCACTGCCCTGCTAGCTTTGAGGTCAACAGGCAAGGTAGGAAAGCTGGGTGGTAGGTTGGAGACCTCGTTGTGTGATTTTGCAAGGCTAAGAGAGCACAACGTGCCTCTGATTAAGATGAAAACATTTCTGACAAAACCTGATTTGCATACTAAGAGGTGAGATATCTTGGAAATTTATGAAAATAAAGAGGAAGATGATATAATGATTGAAAATGATTGTATATAAAAAAGTAAGAGATGTATGTTTGGTAAAAAAAGAAAGTATGAGGAGTGGAAATGCATTTTTATTGAAGGAAAAGAAAGTAATTTTGTCCTAAAGTAAAATGATTGCTCCAGAGCAAGAAAGAAAAAAGATAGGACCAGAGGCTGAAGTGTTTGTGAAAGTTGTGGAAGGTTGTGGAAGTTTCAGAAGGGTTATGGAAAAGAAATCTTGAAATACAAATTTTATGTATGGTCAAACTAACCAGTTTTGGAATGGATTTATTTGAATTAACTTTTAAGACAAAAAATGTGCTAGTACAATGTTAGAATTTGTTTTTTTCTCACTGTTAAAAGGACTAAGTTTTCCTGTATTATTAGTATGTTCTTAATAGAATTGTAAAGGGAAAATAAAGACTTTATGTTTTATTAAGATAATTTGCTGAGTTCTTATCATAAGGTCTTTGATTGCTTAGGTAAACCAAATCTCCTTAATAATAAAAGGGATAAATTTTGCTTCCAACCATTTAATTTTCTGTATTTGCCTGTGATAATTAAATGGAATGTTAAGTAATATTCCACAGTGACGTATGCTCTCTACTTGACCCAGTGTTTTAAAACATTTGATATGTTTGACAATTTTAAAATTTAAGTAGAATCTTGATCTTAACCTGAAAATAACTTTGGTTTTTTAAAAGTAAGGAATCTCTCTTTACAAAAAGGGGGAATTAAACTAAATAGACCTATCTGATATGCTAGAATCTCTACTTGATATGCTAGAATTAAGATTTGAAAAGTGGGTTTGAATCTAGTTGGCCCTTCTCAAGGGTACATATGTGCTAGTAATGATTTGTATGAATTTTTATTGGGCAGAAGCATCTCCATATTGAAGAAGTCACTAAAATACTTCAAGAAAGGATTTTCCAACATGGGGAATCCCCACAGAGCTTCAGAGTAATTGGTGAACCCACTTTACAGGGCAAATTCTACTATATGAAGTTTGTTCAATATTACAACATTTCCAATATGCTTATTATCTCTATTCTTCTGGCTTTGTATTATAGAAGTGAGTATGACAATCAAAACTCAATTGACAAAATCAATTGAATCTTTTAATCTGCCTTGGCCTAAAGCCCTTCCCTTAGTGTTATTTGACCTAAGATCTGCTCCCTTTGGTAAACACGTATTGGCTCCTCTTGAAATCACCACTCAGAGATCTATGAAGCCAGGCCAAGGAATGTGTAAACCTGCCTTGCTAAAAGTAGACCTTGTGACCTAAAATAGGAAACTTGTGAAAGACTTCAAGAATAATACAGGCTTATAGAAAAGTCTTTTCATAGTGCACTCCCAGGAGACAAAGCTGTTGATCATTATAGCCTATAACCTGGAGGTATGGTCAATTGGAAAAGACATTTCCATAAGGATTCCCTCCAGCTTTGCTGGAAGAGACCATACTAGGTGTTATTTTTTTCTTTTAAATATTTTATTGTTTATGCATTACAGTTCTCCCAATTTTCCCCCCTTTTCCCCCTCCACTCAGTCCACCCTCCCCAATCAATCCCCACAGCATTGTTCATGTCCATAGGTCATTCATATGTTTCTTTGACTAATCCCTTCACCTTCTTTTAGCCAGTCCCTGCCTCATACCTCCCCTCTTATAGCTCAGTCTGTTCCATGATTCTATGCCTTTGGTATTATTTTGCTCTTTAGTTTATTTTGTTCATTAGATTTCTTTTTTTATTGTTTATTGTATTACAGTTGTCCCAATTTCTTTTTTTCCCTTTTGCCCCCTTCCACACAACCCACCCCTCTTGCCCACAGTCAATCCTCTCTCCATTGTCCATGTCCATGCGTCATTCATACATGTTCTTTGACTAGTCCCTTCCCCTTCCTCCCACCATTCTCCGCTCATGTCACCCCTCCTACAGCTACCAGTCTGTTCCATGTTTCCATGTCTCTGGTTCTATTTTTCTCATAAGTTTATTTTGTTCATTAGATTTCCATAGTAAGTGAGGTCATACAATATTTGTCTTTTGTTACTGGCTTATTTCAGGTAGCATAATAGTTTCCAGTTCTGTCCATGCTGTTGCATAAGGTAGGAGCTCCTTCTTTCTTTCTTCTGTGTATAATTCCACTGTGTAAATGTACTACAGGTTTTTAATCCATTCATCTACTGATGGGCACTTGGGCTGTTTCTAACACTTAGCTATTGTAAATTGTGCTGCTATGAATATTGTAGTGCATAAGTTTTCTTGAATTAGTGTTTCAGGAATCTTAGGGTATATTCCCAGCAGTAGAATTGCTGGGTCAAAAGGCTGTTCTATTTTTAATTTTTTGAGGAAATGCCACACTGTTTTCCTCAGTGGCTGCTTCAGTCTGCTTCCCCACCAACAGTGCAATAGAGTTCCCTTTTCTCCACATCCTCGCCAGCACTTGTTGTTTGTTGATTTATCAATGATAGCCATTCTGACAGGTGTGAGGTGGTATCTCATTGTGGTTGTAATTTGCATTTCTATGATAGCTAGTGATCTTGAACATTGTTTTATATGCCTATGGGCCATCTGTCTGTCTTCCTTGGAGAAGTGTTTATTCAGGTCCTTTGCCCAATCCAAAGAATCAATAAATCCAAGAGCTGTTTCCTTGAAAAATAAACAAAATTGGCAAATCTTTAAACAGAATCATTAAGAAAAAAAGAGAGAGGACCCAAGTAAATAAAATTAGAAATGAAAGAGGAGAAATAACGACCAATACCATAGAAATAAAAAGGATTGTAAGAAATTACTATGAACAGCAATATGCCAAGAAGCTGGACAACCTAAGATAAATAGACAAATTTATAGAAACATACAATCTCCCAACACTGAATCAAGAAGAAAGAAAAGAAAGCCTGCAAACAACCAGCAAAATTGAAGCAGTAATCAAAAAACTCCTGGCACACAAAAGCCCTGGACCGGATGACTTCACAGACAAATTTTACCAATCATTTGAAGATGAACTAATACCTCTTCTTCTCAAACTATTCAAAAAAATTCAAGAAGAGGGAAGACTCCCAAACTTTTTATGAGTCCAGTATCATCTTAATTCCAAAGCCAGGCAAAGACACAACAAAGAAGGAGAATTACAAACATCTCCTAGAATTACAGACATCTTACAGAATTACAGGGCTTTTCCCAAGATCCGGAACCAAACCAGTAAAGCCCATTCCTGCTATACATAACCCTTATGTTTATTTCATAGTTGCCACAATAGTTATATTCCTAGGTATACTAATGATCTCAACACTCTTGTGACCAGCGAGTCACCCTCCCTGTGTTTTGGATCGTATATTTTGATCACCCCTTATCATTAGCTTCTGACTATGCAGTACTTTCTGGCTTTTGTTGTTTTAACCCTTGGGAAACCTTGGCATAAAAATGTAATGATACAGTACTCTCTAACCTTAGCCCCTGCACGGAATCTGTCTGAATGCTGGATCCGTTACCTTATGCCTGCCTCTACATTTGGTAAAACTGATGATCCCATAGTTATTCCTATTATCAATTTCTCCACTGTCCCTGACTTCTCTGTTGATTTTACAAAACTCCTTTAAATCCACTATGGCAGGAAGTAACCTTATTCACACCCCCCCACCTCTCTGCCACTGAAATGGACACTTCAACAATTTCACAAACCACCCAAAGGGGAAATCGTTTTTCAGAAAAAATTGTAGCTTCACATTTTTCTTCTATAGAAGCTGTTTTGGGCCTATATGCATTTTCCTTTGTTTCTGACCAGTCAATGAAGCCAACTTTGTGTGTCCTGGTACAATAAAATGCTGCTAGTTTTTATGAAAAGTATGGTACATTCTTTTTATATTGCCTCTTATGCTAGGAAAAATTTTAACCCCTTTATTGATATCTGATCAGTTATTCAAGTGAAAAGGACCTGGGTCTCAAGTGAGGTGATTTAGAGCAATGTGGTAAAGTAAAAATTTATGACTAAAAAAGAAATAAGAAGTCCAAGTAATTTGTTCTTTGGTGACAACATCAGAGATTCGCTCTGGTGACTGCTTTTTGAGTGATGGGTGAAATAAGGTTTCATCATGACCATATTTACCCCTAATTCACTTCTTTCCCCATCGCTGATTATTTCCTTGAGCATATATCTTTTCCCAGCACTTTAGTAGGTATGATAGGGGGTACATGAGAATGAATGAGATGGATCCTACCCACTACAAAATTTTAATTTAATAGAGAAAATCAACTGTCATCTGACAACTAGGGAATAGTCTGACTTTATTGACAGCTAGTCTTGTTAATTATTGACCCAGGAATATACAGGGTCTGGCATAAATAATGCCTCTTTTTTATTACAAAATCTTTTGTTATAAAATCATAAGCATGTAATTCTGGAACATAACAACATCACACTCAAGCACACCATATGACATTTTAGGTGAAATGTTCAAATTACAACTATAAATCATTACACCCATATTATTACCCTACCAACCACACTGAAGCAGGCATTAATTCTGCTGGACACTGTGTTTCAACCAGAGACATGGCTTTTTGGCAGACAAATTTATTGTACAATACCAGCCATATTCTAGAACCTAGAAATTAAATTCATTTTATCCTTTAGAGCACCTACCTTAGCCTAGATACTATAATAACACTACATCAGATTCATGAGAATGGGCAAAAGTGGTAGAGAAATTAAGTTGTTCTCTTTTCACCTCTGAAAGGATGATGATCCATTAAAAAGGGAGGGGTATTTAAAATCTCTTTTCTATTGGGATAACATTTTGGCAAAACCATTTAACAAAGAAATGAATTTAGAAATTCAGAGATATTCAGTCTGCCCTTATAAATTTGAGCTGCTTAATTACTGGTGTACTTTGCTACATATTAGTACTATGTTCATAAGAAATTTGTCCTATTAACCATTACAGATTTCACAAACAGCTAGTTGCACAATAAACATTATTATGCCTCTTTGTGAATCTGAGTATGATTCTAGCACTTCTGTGGATGTAAGTGGTACTTTTTTTCTAATTCCAAATGAGTTCTTTTATGCAGCAAATAAGTCCAGTTGTATAATATATAAATGCCATCAGTTGAAAGCATGTAAAAAGCATGTAAGAATATGGTGTTTACTTATAGCTCCTGATTTCTGTCAGTCACATTCCTTTTAACTCTTCTCAGATGTAGCTAAATATTGATTATTCCAAGATGAAGGCAGATAGAATTTTGAGACTAATATGGGAAGGCAACTGCTTCCTTAGAGTTATAGGGCCATGGGCTGGCCTTGGCACTGCCCAGTTAGATATAACATTGCAAAATCTAATGAGAACCATTAACAAAATAACCAACTTAGCCACTAGGGATTTTTAATTTTTAGCCTTTTTTATCTCGTGGCACACATAAACTTACTACTAAAATTCTTTGGCACATCAAAAGTCTAGTTTTTGCTGATCTGACACAAAAGTACGTATAATTTTGATTAATTCACATTGGATAGCTATTTTTATATTGGTTGTTGGCACTTTTTAAAAAAACTTTGACAATATAAGGAAAAAAGATGTCAGGACTCCTGACTAAATAGTCAGGTATTGCGTGTTTTAAAAATTTTCTGTCACACTGGTTGAAAATTGCTGCACTAGAGCCATCAGTGCTCAGCAAGGATCTTTAGATTCCGTAGTTAAGTAGTTCTCTACGCAGAATTGCTTTAGATTACTTGCTTGCAGCCCAAGGACAAGTTTGTGCCATAGCTAACACCTCTTGCTGTCCCTTATAAATACTACTTTCCAGGTAGAATTAGAAACAACCAAGCTTTTTAAACTCTCAGAGTCCCTTAAGGGACATTCCAGTTTATCTGCAAGTGATGATGAATGGTTAGGATTTAAATTTTCCATTATTTTTAGTTGGCTCCGAACTGGGACTGGGGTGATTTTAAAGTTTGTATTGTAAATTGGTTTAATTATTATTGTTCTAATTTATTTGATGTACTCCATTGTCAAACTGTTGATGTTTCATATAACTAGGTGTCTTAAATCATCTATAAAAACTCAGAAAGTGGTTGCACGAAGATCTGAGGTGATCAATCAAGGCTTCCCTTCCAAAGGACCACTACCCATAACCAAAATCCTGATGAGAGACAGTTCTGGGTAAGGACTATGCCCAAGACGTATCCAATACTTCTCATAACCTCCCTTTTGCTCAAAGATGGCAACTAGCCTTATGACTATGGCTTTTGTTTAGATAACACCTCTCCCCCCTATTCCCATGTGAGACGTGACACACCAGGAATTAGCCTTCCTGATCACTAGAGACCACATATTCTAGATGACTCTATACCCAAATGGTTGATCATCAATGCTTTCTATGGAAAGATCTCAGTGAAAACAGGGAACTGTGAATGGAAATTACCACAATAGAAACACTTTTGTCATAGGAACTAAAATGGAGCTGGGAGATCATGAAGAGCTTCCTTAATGCTTGTTCTACCATGAACTTTTGAACCAACTGTTGAGACCACATCTTGAACCTTACTTCTTCCTCACCATGGCAACCAGACCACTTGTATTCTTCATCTTGAAAGGAGCCAGTCAGGTTCACTAGCCAGTAGCCTTCATTTGCATAGAAGACCTAAATAAAGATTGAACTCCAGGACGTCTGTGCTTGCTGTAGAGACACATTCTGGAGCTTCCTTACCTCAGAGTCTCACAACCAAGACCTGACCAATAGGAAGTTCTCTTTATTGCAAAATATGTGGGGTTTGCCTTTATAAACCCTATTTTTCTTTGTTCTCTTTGAAGGGCATTTTGGGTTGTTACCTGACTCTGTGTCTCCTGGATTTGAATTTTTTTTTTAATATATTTATTGATTATGCTATTACAGTTGTCCCATTTCCCCCCCCACTCCACTCCATCCTGCCCACCCCCCTCCCTCCCACATTCCCCCCCATAGTTCATGTCCATGGGTCATACTTATAAGTTCTTTGGCTTCTACATTTCCTACACTATTTTTACCCTCCCCATGTCTATTTTCCACCTATCATCTATGCTACTTATTCTCTGTACCTTTACCCCCCTCTCCCCCTCCCACTCCCCTATTGACAACCCTCCATGTGATCTCCATCTCTATGGTTCTGTTCTTGTTCTACCAGTCTCCTACCAGTCTGGATGAATGTTTATTTTCTATTTCCTTGGTGTCGGTCCCCCTTGCTGTTCGATTCTCTGTCAGCTCTGGTTGTGCGAGGAGGCGCAGTGTGTCTACCTACGCCGCCATCTTGGTTTCTCCGTGCTGAATTCTTTAATATCCCAAATAAACTGTTGATTTGTTTTACAGCCTCAGGTATTTATTGGTCAACATCTTGGACCAGACTAAAAGTTCACTAATCAAACATATAGGCCCTATTATTTTCTTTACACATCTTACTTCTACAGAATTAGTTTTAGAGTACTTCACAGGTCCTTTAGGCTCTGTTTACTCTTCTTCAACCTTTCTTCTTTCTATTCCTTATACTTGATAATTTCCATTGTTATATCTTCAAGTTCTCTGATACTTTCTTCTGCCTTCACATCTGACTTTGAAACTCTATGGTGACTTTTTTCAGCTCCAGAATTTCTTTTGGGATTTTAAAAGATCTTCTCTTTATTGATATTTTCATTTTGTTCACACATAATTTTCTTGAGTTTCCTCACATCTCCCTGTAGTTCTCTGAGCACATTTAAGATAGTTTTAAAGTCTTTGTCTAGGAGATCTGCCTTTAGGTCTTTTCAGGGACAGTTTTTGTTGATATTTTTTTAATGGGTCATACTTTTTTTCTTTATATGCCTTGTGCTTTTTTGTTGCATACTGGACATTTGAATTTAATAATGTGATAACCATGGAAGTCAGATTCTCCTTCCCAAAGTTTTGCTGTTTTTTGTTGTTTTTATTTTTTGGTGGTAGTAGGTTGTCTTTATGCTAAGGGTCAGCCTAAAGTGTAAATTTAAGGACTTCTCCAGTGTTTTCTGAGCCTTTCCCTGGGTATGCATGGCCACTTTCTAATTTTTCTCATTTATGCAGGGTTTTTTTTTGGTCAATGTAAGAACATCCAAAATTGTAGATCATTTTTATGAGTTTATTTGAGCCAAATTGATGGCATACACTCAGGAGCAAGATCTCAAATGCTCCAGAAAGTGACAGTTTTGTGGCTTCTTTTATGAATTTTAAGTTAATGAGGGGTCAAAGGAAGATTATATGGAGGTGAGAGAAAGCAAGGTGGGGATTAGATTACAGGATAGTTAACAAGACTATGTGCTCTCTTGAGCCTTGTTTCAAGGGTGTGTTAGCTAAATGCACAGAAACACAGAAACAATGTACAGGGCTTGCTTAAGGCGAAGATAAACGTTTTACCAAAAAGTTATATGTCTGGGAACTGACTACTCACCACGACCTGCCCAGTTAGGAAGTTATGATTAGATCTCCCCGTGAGGTTACTTTTCATGGGACCATGCCCCACCTTTTTCACATTTTGAAAGTATCTCTAATACTCTAATATCTGGCTTTTAAAAGGGGAAAATGTGAAAAATGAAGGTGGAGGAAAATGCTAGCCCTTTAAATCTGGAAATCACTTCTGTTGGGAGTGGAGGGGCTTGCAAAACTAGGCGGAGGTTAGGTAACAATGGCTGCCTGTATTTTTGTCTGCACCTCTGTGATCAGAAGTATAGTTAATGAGCAGAAAACAGATTTTCAATGTTTAGAAGACAGGGCACTTTTTGCCTACTCTGGTCCCTGCAAGCTGTGTGCAAGCTCTCAAGAAATATTCATGTACACAGTTGCCTGTTGTGGAGCTGGGGATGGAGGATGGGGAGCTGCTACTGTTCTAAGAGCTGAAATTGACTGAAATTAACTGCAATTTACTATCCAAATCTCTTTCCATGGAAGTTGCAAACCTTCAACAAACTCCCAAGTTCTAAAATAGTTACATCACAGAGATTTTGCCAGTGTACTTGTCCTCTGGGTGGGGAGACATTTTGGGTGTTTCCTATTCTGTCATCTTCCACAAATCCTCTATCAATGGATAAAATCTTATATGTTGAATTATATATGTTGACTTTTATGTGTTGTATTAGTCAGGGTTCTCCAGAGAAGCAGACCAATAGGATATGTATTAAAGAGACAGAGATTTATTATAAGGAACTGGCTCATGTGATTATGAAGTCTGGCAAGTTTCAAGAACTGCAGGGTGAGTCAGCAAAGCTGGAGACCCAGTAGAGCCAAAAGGCGGTGTAGTTTTGGACTGGAGGCTAATAGGGTCAAGATTTCAGAAGAGCCAATGTTTCAGTTCAAAGGCAGGAAAAGGCCTATGAGCCAATTCAAAGACCATGAGGCAGAAAGACCTCTCTGTTACTCAGGGAAGAGTCAGACTTTTTGTTCTATCCAGGCCTTCAAGTGATTAGATGAGACCCACCACTTTTTATAGGGCAATCTGCTTTCCTCTGTCTACCAATTTAAATATTAATCTCACACCAAAGCACTCAAGCACCAAATAATGTTTCAGGAAATATCTGGGCATCCCACTACCCTGTCAAGCTGACACATGAATTTAACCATCATGCTTCTCCCATAGAAATTACATCTGGAAATAACTGGATGTTATAGTCCCTTTAGGGGTAAAAATCTAGTGACTGCATCTTCTCAGTGCATTACTCAAACATATGTTGAATAGGCCGAATATGCTATGGCCCCAGACCTGGACCAAAAAAGAACTTTATCATTTTGGTAATGACGATGATGAAGTGCAAGTCACTTAAATACTTGACAGTTATATTTATGGAGCAAGACACTTCCTTTAATGCAGTTTTATAGGCAAGAGGGAAAAATCTGCAAACATATTTTGGATAACATACAAAGTTGTCAGGGTCTTGAGTTACGCCGTCCGTGCTCAGCGTGCAGGAGTACCTTATGTTAACATGGAATATTCACACTTTATACAAACAGGGGTTGGGAAGTTTCTAAATATCTGGACAACAGACTTTTTATAAAGATATTCATATTGGATTTGTGAGTACATCACAGTTTCCCTAGGGGACGGTTTCATAGACCGGGCTGAATCAGAGGCAGCCTTTAACATGGGGAAAAGTCTTTAAGCTTTGGAATCTTCTGTTGCAGGAGTGTGAGACAGTATAAAATCAAGAGCAACCAACATCTCATGTTCTTACCAGTTTATTTAAAGCGCAAGCACTTTTTTTTTTTTTTCAGTGAAAGACCAGGGAAGAAAGCCTGGATCTATGAGGGAAGATGTAAGTAGAAGTATTAATCAAATTCACTTTGAGTCAAGTTTCTTACCTAGAGCACAAACCATCTGGAAACTTTGTCACGGGACATTTTGGTTGGTACATTTAAGGGCCAGGGGCTTGTGCTATTAGTCCTTAACTATTTATCTCTCTCCCTTTCCCCCTAATACAGGTCATGGAATCATATCTTACAGTTAGAAACATATTTAGAGATAGGCTAGTTTCTCCTTTCTAATTCAGAATTGAGGGGCTTGTTAGGTCGGGCTGGGCCGCATGTCTCACCAAGATAGAGCTATTTTCAAAATGCTGTGAGTGCACATTTTTGAGGATGTTTCTAGTTAATCTCAGTCACACATATGTCATCGGTAGAAATGGTTTCATTCTTTCTTCTACAACAGCAGTTTAAAAATGTAGATGATTCACTTGTTTCATTTATCCCTTCATTTAACAAATATTTATTGGTGGTTAGGCACTGTAGCAGGTATTATAAACAACACATGATCAAAACCAGGCAAGGAGCTAGTCTTTGTGGTGTATAGTTTAGTGATCTTATTGATAATTTTTACAATAATTTAATTATTATTTAGATATTTTACATTATACAATTTACCAGCATAAATAGAAAACAAAAGAAATGAAATTAAAAATTTCCCCTCTTCTATCTTATTTGACTTCTATTTAAAAATTCCTTTCAGAATTGGGAAGGTGGTGGCGATGTATGTGGGAGCTGAACCCACTTGTGCATGCACCCAACTGGGACACTTAGCTGATCTTCTGAAGAACAGACTGAACAGCCAACAGAATCCCAGCTTATATGAAGTTTGGAAGCCAAAGATTGCAGACAGTAAGGAGATTGCGTAGGGAAGGGAAGGTTCCTGGGACCTGCTCAGGGACCATGGCTGCTGTGATCCCAGGCCTGGCCCTTGGCTCTGGGGACAGCAGCTGCCACAGGAGCTTTAGAGGAGAGCTGGATCAGTGATTTTAACTTTGCAGATCCTTCCCCTTCCAGATCAGGGAAGCCAGTCCTGTACCTGGATGCTTGAAGTTACGGGGCAGGGGCGGGGGATAAAGACACAATGGGAGATGCACAGTGGCAGAGCTCCCCTGCTGGGACTATGGTCACTAGTTAGCACAGTACCAGAGAAATTGGGGAGCTGGGTAACACCTGGAGATGGGAGAAGAGTTGGGCCACAATAGACCATGGACCACAATGGACTATGACCCAGGTAGTCTTGGGACTGGCCAGAAAGTTGGGCTGTATGAAAATCTGGGCACTTGTTAATGGGCAGCTCAAACAAGGGGAATTTGCTCAAAAAAAGGCTCTAAGCCACTGTTTAAGGAACTTTTGAGTGCTATGGTCAGGCCAATGAAGATGGAGGAGGAGAGATGCAATTTGCTCCAAATCAGGGCGCCTCACAGATTGATCAAAGTGGGGCAGCAGGAGCTCAGAGGGGTAGCAGTCCCCAGAGAGACTTAGTTTAATGGGGGAACAAAACTGCCCTGAAGGTACTTTGTGGGTGCACAGCACCCAGATGAGCAAAGAGGGAGGAGAGGAGTGAGTTGCTCCCACTCAGTGCACCTCATAAACTAACCAAAGGGTGGCACAACTTGGTAGATTAAATGTGCCAGCCTGGTGCTTATGGGCACTGGGGGCTTTGCAGCACTCTGAGGGTTTGGGCTGGAGGCTGGACACCTGTGAATACTGGAGGCAAGACCAAGCTCCCAGTGCAGAACTACAGGAAAGGAAAAACAATGGAGCCCAGTCCCCCTCTGCCTGCAATATCCAGGAAAACCAGCAGATCCTGCTTGGTGGGCTTAAAGTCAGCAGGAGGTGGTTTTCTTTTCTTCTTTTTTCTTCCAAGTGTGAGACAATAAGACCTGGAATTATGGAAGGATCAAAGACAAATCCAGAGAGAGATCAGAAGGCTAATGCCAACAACTGAAACAAAATTTGCGTCGCTATCCTACAGAACTTGCATTTTATTTTTTGTTATTATCTTTACTATTATTTTATTTCTCTTCCTTTTGTATAGTTTTCTTTGTATGCTTTATTGTTTGACTGGTTTTCTTTGTTCTCCATTTCATATTGAATTCCAATTTCTCTTCCTTCACCTCGTATTCCTATAACACACTACTCTTGGTCTTTTACTTTTTATTCTTTTTATGCAGATCATATATTTCTTTTCATATTATTTTTGTTCCCATTCCCACATAACACCATTCCCTGGTCCTGCTCCATTTTACTGTCTTCCTGAGCTTTATTACCATTGTGGTTAACTTTATTCTCTCACACACTATGCCTCATTTCTATCCCTTACTCTCACTGTATCTCACCATCTAACCTAGCTAAGAGCACTGCTTTCTGGAGTCAGCTCACATTCTTTTACCCCTCTAACAAGAGTCTTATCTCTTTTTCACCTTTTAAAAAAAGTGGGTAGTTGGACGAAATATCATAGTTATTGCTGTACTTCTCCAAAGGATCTTCTATCTGTTCTCTACTTATTGGTACTTTAAATCCCATAGAATACTTTTCCACTTTCATAATCCACTCCACCTTTGCGCCCCAGATCACATACAAGATAAGGTGGGAGTTGTGAACACCAGTAAACCCACTGGAGGAGAGAACCCACCAACAAAGGAGCCACAGGTAAAACCCAAGTATAACAAGAGAGCCCACTCAAATGGAAAAAAGGGCAACCCTAGAGCAAGGTGTAAAGTTCATTTTCACCGGGGGCCACATCAGCCTCTCGGTTGCCTTCAAAGGGCCAAATGTAATTTGTAGGACTGTATAAATGTAACTACTCCTTAACTAGGGGCAAGGAGTTTGGTGCTGCCGCTGGGTAGAAATAAGGTGCTGGGCCAGAAAAAACAATGTGGAGGGCTGGATTTGGCCCATGGGCCTTGTGTTTGCCAACAGTGCCCTAGAGCATCCAGGCAAGGAGATCAAAGACACCACCGCACTGAGTCCCACAGAACTCCTACCATAGAAGTTCACCCTACAAAGACAGCTAGCAAAGCAGAGCATCGGGAATTGCAGAAAAAACAGAAAAAGTCACCTAAAATGGGGAGACAAATAAAGAACTTGCAATTGAAAGGAATGGAAGACTCCTCACTAAAAGAGCTAAATGAAATAGAGGTAAGCAAACTCTCAGATATAGAATTCAAAAGGATGGTTAAAGGATGCTCAAGGAACTCACAGACATCTACAAAGAACTGAGTGAGAACTACAACAGTATGAAAAAGGAAATAGAAACCATAAACAAGAACTAGGAAGAAATGAAGAATAAAATTTCTGAAATGAAAAACACACTAGAATGAATTACAAACAGGCTGGACAAAGGATAGGACCAAAGTAGTAAGCTGGAAGGCAAAGTAGAAATAAATACCCAGGTAAAACACATCCATAAAAAAAGACTAAAAAAATATGAAGATAGCTTAAGGGAACTGCAAGACACATGAAATGCAACAACATTCAAATCATAAGAATACCAGAAGGAGAAAAAAAGGAACAAGCCATAGACATCCTGTTTGAAAAAATAATGACAGAACACTTTCTGAACTTGGAGAGGGGAAAAACCATTCAAATTCAGGAAGCACAGAGGATCCCAATCAAGATGCACCCAAAGAAGCCTACTGCAAGACACATCATAATTAAAATGCCAAGTTTTAAAGACAAAGAGTCTTAAAAGTACCAAGAGAGAAATAAGAAGTAATATACAAAGGAGCTCTGATTAGGCTAGCAGCTGATTTCTCAACAGAAACACTGAAAGCCAGGAGAGAATGGCGAGAAATATTTCAAGTGATGAAAAGCAAAGGCCTGCAACCAAGACTACTCTACCCAGCAAGGCTCTCAATTAAAATTGAAGGCAAAATAAGGAGTTGCCCAGACAAAAGAAGGCTGAAAGAATACACCTCCACCAAACCAGCACTGCAATATACTCTACAGAGACTGCTCTAAGAAGAGGAAGGAAAAGACTGAGAGAGAGGAACAAAAGTACAAAGGGGAAAAAATGAATAAGTACCTATCAATAATACCTTGAAAGTTAATGCATTAAATGCTCCAATCAAAAGACACAGGGTAGCTGAATGGATAAGAAAACATGGCCCACACATATGCTGCCTACAAGAAACCCACCTCAGAACAAAAGACCTATACAAAGTGAAAGTGAAGGGTTGGAAAAAAATGTTCCAAGCAAATGGACAGGAAAAAAAAAAGCTGGGGTAGCAATACTTATATCTGACAAAATAGACTTCAAAACAAAAGCTATAAAAAGAGACACCGAAGGACACTTCATAATACTCAAGGGAAGAATCCATCAAGAAGACATAAACATTGTAAACATATATGCACCCAACATAGGAGCACCCAAACATATAAGGAAAATCTTGGAGAACTTCAAGAGAGATATGGACAGCAACACACTTATACTAGGGGATTTTGACAACTCACTGTCAAAAATGGATAGATCTTCCAAACAAAATATCAAAAAAGATATTGTGACATTAAACCATGCCCTAGGTCAAATGGACTTAACTGGTATATATAGAGCCTTTCATCCCAAAGAAGCAAAATAGACATTCTTTTCAAATGCACATGGAATATTTTCAAAGATAGACCACATGATAGGACACAAAACAAACCTCAACAAATTTGAGAAAATTGAAATCATATCAAGCATTTTCTCAGACCACAAGGGACTGAAACTAGAAACAAACCTCAAGGAAAAAACTCAAAAACATTCAAATTTGTTCAGATTGAATAACATGCTATTAAACAATGAATGGATTAATAATTAGATCAAGGAAGAAATAAAAAAGTTTCTGGAAATTGATGAAAATGAACACACAAAAGTCCAAAACTTAGGGGACTCAGCAAAGGCAGTCCTGAGAGGAAATTTCATAGCGATACAGGCCTACCTAAAAAAGAGAAACATCTTAAATAAACAACTTAACCCTACATCTACAAGAACTGGAGGAACAACAACAAACAAAGCCCAGAGTGAGTGGAAGGAAGGAAGTAACCAAGATCAAAACAGTATTAAACAACATAGAGACTAAAAGAATAATCTAAAGGATCAACGAATCCAGGAGCTGGTTCTTTGAAAAGATAGACAAAATCGAAACTTTTAAGCAGACTCATCAAGAAAAAGAGAGAGAGGACCCAAATAAACAAAATCAGAAATGAAAGATGAAAGATTACAACTGATACCACAGAAATACAAAGGATTGTAAGAAATTATTATGAACAATTATATGCCAAGAAATTTGAAAACCAGGGTGAAATGAACAAATTTCTAGAAAAATATAATCTCTCAAAAGTGAATGAAGAAGAAGCAGAAAGCCTGAACAGGATGATAACAGCTAGTGAAATTGAATCAATAATAAAAAAACTCCTGGCACACAAAAGCCCTGGACCAGATGGTTTCACAGGAGAATTTTACAAAACATTTAAGAAAGAACTAACTCCTCCCCTTCTCAAACTATTCCAAAAATCCAAGAAGAGGGAAGACTCCCAAACTCTTTTTATGAAACCAGCATCATCCTAATTCAAAAACCAGATAAAGGCACAACAAAGAAAGAAAACTACAATCCAATATCACTAATGAACATAGACATTAAAATCCTCAACAGAATATTGACAAACTGTATCCAGCAATACATTAAAAAAATCATACACCATGATCAAGTGGGGTTCATCCCTGGGATGCAAGGATGATACATTATTCTCAGGTAATACATCACATAAACAAAAGAAAAGGCAAGAATCACACGATCATATAAATAGATGCAAAAAAAAAAATTTGATAAGGTACAGCACCCATTTCTGATAAAAACACTCAGCAAAGTGAGGTAGAGGGAGCATTCCTCAACATGAGAAAGGCCATTTACAAGAGACCTACAGCCAACATCATACTCAATGGGCAAAACTAAAAGCTTTCCCACTAAGATTGTGAACAAGACAGGGATGCCCACTTTCACCACTTCTATTCAGCACAGTATTGGAAGTCCTAGCCCCAGTGATCAGACAAGAAAAAGAAATAAAAGGCATCAAAATTGGAAAGGAAGAAGTAAAAGTGTCATTGTTTGCAGATGACATGATAGTGTACATAGAAAACCTTATAGTCCCCACCAAATAACTACTCGACCTAATAAGTGAATTTGGCAAAACAGCATATTCAAAGTCAGTATTCAGAAATAAAAGGCATTTTTATACACCAACAATGAAATATCAGAATCAGAAATCAGAAAAAATTACATTTGCTGTAGCAACAAGAAAAATAAAGTACCTAGGAATAAACCTTACCAAGGAGGTAAAAGACCTGTACTCAGAAAACTACACAACACGGAATAAAGAAATTAAGGAATACACAAACATGGAAACAAGTACTGTGTTCTTGGACTAGAAGAATTAACATCATCAGAATGTCCATATTACCCAAAGCAATTTATAGGTTCAATGCAATCCCTATTAAAATACCAATGACATATTTCACAGATATAGAACAAACACTTCAAAAGTTCCTATGGAACCATAAATGTCCCCGAAGAGCTCAGCAATTTTGAGAAAGAAGAACAAAGCAGGAAGGATCACAATACCTGATATAAAACTAGGTATCACAAGGCCACTGTAATCAGAACAATATGGTACTGGCATAAGAACAGACACATAGACCAATGGAACAGAATAGAGAACCCAGAAATAAACCCTAGTCTCTATGGTCAATTAATATTCAACAAAGGGGGTAGAAGCATAAATTGGAGTAAAAGTAGCCTCTTCAACAATGGTGTTAGGAGAGCTGGACAACTACATGCAGAAAATGAAACTCAATCACCAACTTACACCATACACAAAAATAAATTAGTGATGGATAAAAGACTTAAATATAAATCATGGCACCGTAAAAGTCCTAGAGGAGAACATAGGCAGGAAAATCTCAGATATTCCACACAGCAATATTTTCACTGATATCTCCCCTAGGCCAAGGGACATAAAAGAAAGAATAAACAAATGGTTTCTCATCAAAATAAAAAGCTTCTGCATGGCTAAAGAAAACAGCATTAAAATGAAAAGGGAACCAACCGTATGGGAAAATATATTTGCCAATGATAACTTGGACAGGATTTGATCTCCAAAAATATATAAAGAACTCACAGGACTCCACTCCAGGAAGACAAACAACCCAATTAAAAAATGGGCAAAGGACCTGAATAGACACTTCTCCAAGGAGGACATACAGGGCCAAAGACAAATGAAAGGATACTGAGCCATCAGAGAGATGCATATTAAAACCACAATGAGATAACACGTCACATTAGTCTTAATGGCCATTATAAACAAATCCACAAACAAGTGCTGGTGAAGTTGTGGAGAAAAGGGAACCCTATTGCACTGTTGGTGGGAATGCAGACTGGTGCAGCCCCTGTGGAAAACAGTATGGAATTTCCTCAGAAAACTAAAAATGGAACTGCCTTTTGACCCAGCAATTCCACTGCTTGGATTATACCCTAAGAATCCTGAAACACTAATTCAAAAGAACCTATAGAAGCACAATTTACAATAGCCAAGTGCTGGAAGCAACCTAAGTGCCCACCAGCAAATGAGTGGATCAAAAAACTATGGTACGTTTATACAATGGAATTTTATGCAGCAGAAAGAAGGAAGGAGTTCCTATCCTTTGTGACAGCATGGATGGAACTGGAGACTATTATGCTAAGTGAAATAAGCCAGGCAGTAAGACAAATACCATATGATTTCACCTGTAAGTGGAATCTTATTGATAAAACAAACCAGCAAGCAAAATATAACCAGAAACATTGAAATAACGAACAAACAGTAACCAGAGAGGAGCGAGGAGAGGGATAATGGGGAAAAATAGGGGAAGGGCCATCAAGGAACATGTGTAAAGGACACATGGACAAAGCCAAAGGGAGTGGGTTTGAGGGTGGGAAGCCAGGATGGGTGGGGTGGGGGGCCATGATGGAGTGAAAATGGAAACAACTGTACTTGAACAACAATAAAAAAATCAATAAAAATTCTTTCATATCATTGTCCTATGTCTATAATTTTTACCTTAGTTTTAATCACAGTGTACACTTTCCTCTTCACTTTATCAACAATTAAAATATAAGGGAAATATTTCTATGTATACAATTGATAGAACTACACATAAAGGAAAAAAGAAACATTGAAACCACTGGAGGATTTTAAAATGTATTTTTACAAGTTTAAATTATACTTGTCATCATATGTTTATGTTAGCCTACTGAATTCTAAAGTGTGGGATCATCATCAAAATGACCATAATCTCTTGTAATATAGAAAGAATTATTTTTGCTTAATCTTGTGAGAAATCCATCGTTGGTCAATATTCCTTTCCTTGCCAACCACAGGCTACTTCCTTCTTTTAAAAATAGATATAGACTTACTGGAAGAAAGGCCTGTGCCATTTTACCTCTACTGGTTTGAGTTTCCAAAGGGTTATGTATGGGGGTTGGGGTTGGGGTTGATATTCCTGCTGGGAGTCCTCAAGTGGCTGTCATGGGGATGTCTCTAAAGAAGGACAAGTAGGATGTAATGAAGAGCAGGACACAGTAAAGCAGTTAACTCAAGTCTTGCATGCTTCTTCTGGATTTCAATTACTCTGGGCAGTCTGGTGGAGTCTGAATTACCAGCAGCTGCTCACTCGCTCACTTTCTTGTCTGCTACAGCAGCCAACAGCTGTTCTCTCTTTCTTATTCCATATCCAGATGCAAACAGCTGTTCTCTCTTTCTTATTCCATATCCAGATGCAAACAGCTGTTCTCTCTTTCTTTACAATTGTCAGCAGTGGCTCATTTTGCCTCAAGCACATGGACACCTGCAGCAAAAGGAATTTTATTTTTCAGTTGTGGGGAAATACCGGACAGATTCCGGAAGGCTGAATGGATGAGGGAAAGAGGGAGTGAGAGGTGGTCAGACGTAGGAGGAGTCTGTGTTGCCACGCTGGAAGGTGGACAGGATACTTCTAGTAGTTTTTCATACGCTGCCTAAGTCCGTGACACCAGCTACTCATACCTCTTCCTGTGACATTCGCCTTGGAAAGCAGGGCATCATCACTCACGTATGCATCCCAGGGATCTGAAAGCTGAGGAAGAAATTAAGATAGTGCTTTAAGGGCTTGATATTCATTTGTTTTTTTAAGAAAAAATTCTGGACATTTACTATATGTCAAACACAGTTCTAGATGCAGAGGAGGTGCTAAATAAATGAGTATACATTTAAGAACATATATATTGGTAAGAATAATTATGTGTACTTAAGTATATACTTATCAGTCTACCTTATTAGTCTAGTCTCTGTTATTATCAAAAGCTAACATGTTAAATTAATTTTCTCTGTTGAATTTAGCATCCTCCTCTATCCCCCCATCCTTGGGATTAGGAACTTTTGGATTATCAACTTCACCGAGAAATATCTCTGGTTCTCATGGCTCTCCCTTTTGGTAGGGACTGGGTGAGGAAGTTTAGAACTGAGGAGGAAAGGAATTCACACCTATTGATTGTTTATAGTCTCCTTGGTACTGTTCATAGGTTATCTCATTTCATCTTCATCAGAAACTTGGGAACTTGGCCTTGCGATTCCCATCCAGCTATAGGGAAACTACAGTGGGAAGTGGGAAGCTCCTTACTTACCTAAGCCCACACGGCAGGAAATGACAGCCAGCAAGGAGCACAGACTCTCACTCCACAGCACAAGCTCTTCTCATTAGCACCGATGGCTTTCTCTCGGGCTCTTCCCTCCTGTTATTCAAATATTATGTTGCTATTAGAGAATACTAACAGTGATAATTGTGTTAAATACTCTGATTGTAGAATTAGCATATAATTGTTCCAAAGTCTTCATCTTCAGGTGGAAATTGGTCCAAACTTCACCATTTTAAGCTGCAGGGTACTGTTATAAAGGGTGAAATAACAACTCTGTCTATGAGAGCTCATAGATAAAGTTGTTATCACAAAAGGAATCTGTACACACCCCAGCTATCCTCTGTTAATAGTAGATTTCAAAAGAATATTTAACCAAAGCATGGGGAGACTGGATACCCTCATTTCGCACCCTAACTCCATCCTTAGTATTCAAACAATGTTAGTGATTATCCTTTGGGATATTGAGTGGGAAAGAACTGGCTGAGGCTCTAAGACTTCCTAAGGTTCAGGGCGCCATTGAAAAAGAGCTCCTTTTTCTTGCAAAAATTCCCCAAATTTTCAGGGCCGGGTTTCTGTGGCTGGCCAAGAGTCAGCCTCAGTTAGGATCCTGCCAAATTGAGCATCAACAGCTCATTTAGCTTGGAAGAAAATGAAATGAGAAACAACTGACGTTTGTATACTTGAAATTATGAGCAGTTTCTCTAACAAAGAGACCAGACACTTTCGGCTTGTTTTACAGTAAACATACACATTGTACAATCTGGTTGGTTAGCAGCTGGCTGTGCATATGTAGGGCATATGTGAACACATATGGATGCATAAAACTCACATATGTTCACTTAAAAGGACACTGTCAAGTCATTTTATGACTTTTTTTTCGTCTCTAGGCTCCATTGTTTATAAAATGTCCTTAGAAGCTTAAAAATACAATTTCTTTCCCTACTGATTTTTGTTCTTTTTTTTAACAAGTATTTTGAATGACACTCAAATAAAAAGGACTGGTTCTATTTAATACAAGTCCTACTTAAATGTATACAGTAACAGATACATTGTGCAATCGGAAACAAAGCACTAAGAGGGTGACGATTCCTTGTGAAGAGAAAAACAAGCATCTTCTGACCTTAGAGTAGATGTTCCAGAATTGCATAGTACGCACAAGATTATTATCTGGTATCTTAGTGCTTTTACTAAGTGTTAAATATCACACATGGATATTGGTGGCTATGATATATCCCATTTTCTATCTTCTCATATATTTTAGCAATAGTCTCCCAGCTAAGCAAAAATCTTCTAAAATACCCTTGTTTTGGGAAAAATCTTTGACGAAGCAAATCAACAAGCACCGGCCCCAAAACAAAACCATGGAAAGGTACTCAAAATCACAACTAGTTGGGGGAAAATGTACAAATATATATTGCTAGTGGATATGTGAAGAAATGGGCACTTTCATTGATTGCTAGTGAAAATGGGGATCTTAAAGAGCTCTTTGGAAGTAAATCTGGAAGTCAGTATTTCTTAAAATTAGAAACATATACTTACCCTTCAATCCAGCATTTTCCTCTTGAGAATCTAAGCCGTAGAAACAGAAGTGCTGGTATAAAGGATGTAGACACAGGATTTCTACAGCAACATTAGATATTGGGAAAAACTAAAAAACTGAAACCAAGTGAATACATTTAATAAGGGACTGCTGTTAAACTAATTAAGGTGTGTACATACCATGGAATATTACGTAGCCTCTTGGAAAAGTAAACTGGAGCAGTACCATTTGCTCAGAGTGATAGTGTTGGGGGGAGAAAAGCAAGATGTATAGAGGAGTAATTATATGAACCCATTTTATGTATCACTGATCAATAACGTATACATATGTTTATTTCTCTATAATTTGTATAAACATGTATTTGTATAAGGTCATAGGATGATGGAAACAAATTTAGATCAATACCCACCAGGTTGTTAAGATGGATTATCTGGAAGGGGGTGGGAGGAATGGTGGTAGGGGTGAGCAAAATAAATAAAAATGGAAAAGGCGAACACAAGAAAAAAATCAATATGAAAGATATGGCCACATTTATGCAAAATTATGTGTATATACATGCAAAGAATTTTTGAAATAAGAGATATCAAAATAAAACATTTTCATCTTCTAGTTTTTAGGATCTCCATAGATAGAGATAAAGGAGGAGGATGTGAAAGTTCTGGAAGAACTTAGATACTCATGGGAAAAAAATTGAATGAGGGTTGGCTGGTGACCTTCGAGTCTAAGGTTTCCAGGGTAAGATCTAGAAGAGCGGTTGCATTCAATCATTTTAGGGTACTGGTGCCACCAAGTGGTGCCTGGAGCAATTGTTGGTGTCATTTTCTTAGGACATCCATCTCTGCTTGGGATGAAGTATACACCCATGATTTTAGCACTCTCATGGGCTCTCATGGGATGAAGTATGAAAATGGAGAAGGATCAAACAGCTTCTGCCCTAGAATCTGAGCTCCTCTTGGTTTCTCCTATTGGCAGTTTCTCTGCCATGCCGACTTTCACCTGTCAAAGTTCCCTGAGGTAATTTCCACCTACGTTGACTAATTTTACAACTTGTCTGACTTTAATTGCTCCAGCTTTTATGTAGGTTTTCTTTTTTTATTGTCACCATCCTGGCTTGGCCTCTTGTTATTTCTTTCCTGTGCCATAAGAACGTTTTCATGGACTTTTCCCATCTCTCTGCTCCAATCCAGCCCAAACCTGCTTTTGTATCAAGCTTCCTGAAGTTCTGGTCATTTAACAACATTACTCAACAGCCTTCCATTGTTTCTCTCTGCCCACCAGCAAACTCTGACCTCAAAGCACAAGCTTTTACTAGGGCGAACATATTTCTCAATTTTCCTTAGTGATCCCAGGTTACTTCTGCTGTCCCAATGTAATTATTGTGACTTCATTCACTCTCAGAAATGCTCTGATTTGGGCAATATATTATATGGACACCTTAGCTCTTAACCAGTTGGTTCTCCTGCCTCTAATACAAACAAGAAATAAGCTAACAGAAGAACGTATAAAGTTCTGGAGTATGGGAAACTGGGTCTGGGTAGAGAGTGTACCGTTTTCTTTAAATATTCAAAACCCAAATATAAATTATTTGGGATTTATTACCCTATTTAACATTTATTTCTTTTGCCATTTAAATGATAAGTGGAGCTTTTTGTTTAAACTCTAGTGAAAAATTACACCTTTGTAGTTTTTGTATACCTCTTTTTGTTTCTTATAGAAGAGATTAGTCTTATTTGGTACTCGATGGGTATCACATTCATAATTCATTACGCAGTGTGAAGAATATTCAACTGAAGAATAATACAGAAATTCTATAAATTTGGAAGAGGTATAAATATTTAAACTGAGTTCCTTCAGCAGAAGAGGTTGTATATTATTTATTCAGCAGTTCAGGTAGTGCCTGTGCATAAAGGCCATTGAGTACAATTCAGAGCAGCCTCTTCCAGGGCGTAGTGCTGAAATTTGGGTGCTGCACTGTGCTTATGAATCTTATGTTTCTGCTTGCCACATTTTGGTTGTATTAACAGGTTGAACATATGCTGTTTACGGAAATGCTTTGTCCTTAGCTTTTCATTAGTAGGAATGCACTGTGAATTTTTCTTGTAGTAGAACAGAATGTGAGCTCAGTCACCCATTTTCTCTTACCCAGTTCTTTTCATAACCAGTTGAATATATTTTCAAGGCAACTACAGCTTGTGTTCTTGAAAAGGACTTTGTGTTGAGAACTACGCTATAGACTTGGAGCTCTACCCTCATTAACTCCAGGTGCTCACCGAGTGACTAGTCATTTAACACCTGCATACTTCAGATCATCATGTGCACTTTTTTCTTACAGTCTAGATTTGAGTCGTTCTGGAGTCCAGGAAGTTGGAGATCAATTTAAGCTACTCTTTAACTAGTGCAAAGTTACTCATTCACTGTCAGGCATGTAGCTCCAAACTGTCTGTGAGGTGCCGAGTGAACAATGAGGGACTTCCCAGAGGCGTGTTTTCCAGCAGACACATGTCCATCCACACCCTTGCATGCACATGTGTGCATGGACACACGGACACAGCAGCTGTAGCTTGTCATGTTAAAAGACAATGAGTAAACTGCTCTCTTCATCTTCTTTTCAAATGTAGCTTACTTTGTGATACTTCCTTTCTGACTACACCAACATCATCAGAAGCAGAATCAGGCTTTAGACGTGATGGCACATCTACACATATTCAGCACTCTGTGATCTGTCAGTTTTCATTTCCATATTTCTCCAACTGTGTATTTAATGGATTTGTATAATTTAAATACAAGGGCAAGATGTCTATGCTTCATGTTTGTAAATATGCCTCAGATTGTGAGTTCTTTCAGGTGAGAGACTGTACATTACATATCTGTATCTGACTGTCTGGATTCGAATCCCAGCCCTGTCACTTACCAGCTTTGTGACCTGGGAAAAATGACATAACTTCTCTGTGCCTTATGTTACATACATGCATAGTGGGGCTCATGTTCTATCTCCTGGTATGGGGAACTGTTCCAAGCATGGGAAATGTGGCCCAGCCCCCAGTCGGAAAAGCCAATAGGGAGTGAGTTTCGGTGGGCAAGACCCACGCCCACGGATAGGTTCTCCCATGGGGAATCAGGCCTGCATTGTACCTAGACTGCTATGAGACTTGCTCCTGCTAAAATTCCCTCATCCTGAATTGAGGCAGCAAACGTTTACTGCATATCTTTAAAGTAACTTCCTAAAATCTATGCTAAACCTTCCAAGGATGAGCATAACCAGCTTAACCACTTTTCCCTTTACATCTGCAAATATCCTTCCTCTTTTATGTAATTAGCAACACCCTCTCCTTTGTTTTCTGTAACCGCCTAAAGCAAACCTGTGCACAGTAAATGAGGATCATCCTCAATGTAATGTGCCCAGAAAAGCAATAAAAGCCTGTCAAGGCAAGTGTCAGGGTGCTCTCCTCTTGAGAGAGTGGCTGCGCTGTCCCTTTTCCTCCACAGGACTCGGTAAGTCCGTGTGAATTTGTCTGTTGCAGCCACAACACAGGATCCTGTGGGCTGGGATCCGCGTCATCCTGGGATTTACTTTTATTTTTGACAGCTTTATCAAAATACAAAATTTACCCATTTGAAGTATACAAGCCAGTGTTTTCTAGTATAGAGTTGTGCAACCATCCCCACAAACCAATTTTAGAACATCTTAATCACCCCCAAAGGAAATCCTGATCACATCAGTAATCATACCCCAATTCAGCCCACAGGTTTATATGAAGGTTAGATGAATTAATATATGAAAAGCACTCAGAGTATTGTCTGGCACCTGGTGAGTGCCATATAAGTGATTGCTAATATTATCATTCATGTTATTATTGTCACTATCATTACAGTTACCTTTTTACTCTCAGTCAGTACAGTGTCTGATATTTATTAGCTACTTGCTGAATAAGTCAAAGACTGAAAGATAGTGGAAGACGCCATTATTTCTTCAGCATTCTGACTGATGGTGAGAGAAGCGCCCTGTATTATGTAGCATGCAGACATAATCCCAGGCACTTCAGCATCTTTGTTAGAGCACAACACTTTAGGGAAGGTGTTTTAATATAAGTTTTTATAATGGCTTTATGTGATGGTATTGCACCATGTCCAAGAAAACAGTCCCAAGTCCTGAGTGCTGACAAGCAGGCTTATGACCTAAGGAAAGCTGTAGACTCTGAGCCTGTGCAGTTACCTGTAACATGAAATGAGATTCACTACATGGTTTCTAAATTTACTTTTCTTTCTAACATCCTGTGATATTGCCCACCAATATATGTCATGAGAATTGTATACCATTTATATATGGTAACCTAGACACAAAACCATAAAACAGATTTTTATGACTTTATTTGCCACAGTTCCCGGAGTGTTTTGTGTTCCCAGAGAGAACATAAGCATGGATCATCTCCATCCTCTGGCTTCCCCCTGCATACAGAATAAAGTCCAAACTCCTTGGAAGAGCAGGCAGGACTCTTGTGGGTCTCTTTGCCTGTGGAATATTCATCCTCACTTCTCCCAGGAGCCATACAACTGATGTTGGTTTGGTGAATTACCCAGATCACAATGCCTGCAGGCTAGCAGGACTGCTTTGCAAGAAGCCCTCTGCTCCCCTGGCCATGATAGGCCAGTTCCCTCCTGGAGTCATTCAATTTTGAGTACAGAGAAGGAAGGACTGAGTGGTGGTGGTGACTTGTTTCAGCCACATAGTGTAGATTTCATTGCTGACTCGTACTGTAGCTTAAGGCACCCTGAAAACATTGTCCATTTCGTATTACCTGGACTCTGTTAGCTGTCCTGCAGCCTTTCAGGACATAATGCTTATTCGAAGTGCTCTTTGCTTCTGAATGTTACCCACATCCTTTCAATAAATTGTCTTCTCCTTTCTGTTCTTGTCTTTGGCTTAAGTTGGCAAAACTTTGTTTCTCCTGACTGAGCAAAACTGCTGACCAAACAAAACTGACTCAGATTCTTTCATGATCTGACCTAAGCCCAATTTGCCAGATCTCACCTTCTGACTTAGGTTATATATGTGTATATGTGTAGCTTGATAATAGCAGTAATCCTATGTAAGTTTGTAAGTAGTGGCCATTATGATTAACTAACATTCCGGACATTAATGAGTATATATAGAAAAAATAGTGAAGCTAAAAGACTGAGAAGGTATAGAGGAGTCAGATAATTGTACAAAGAGATCAACATTTATTCACTTAAGAAATCATCACTGAGTACTCTATTGTACAAGGTTCTGTTCTTTGCCACCCTTCTTTCGGTGAGGGGAGGCACAGCTATACCTTCAAAGATATTTGCCTGCTTTTAAAAAATTAAATAAATCTCTGTTGTAAAGTTATGCTATGACCATTTGCCTCTTTCTCCTAAAATCTAAAGGAAGAGAATTTATTTACTTCTTTCTCCTAAACTCTGAAGGGAGAGAACAGTTTGTCCACTGGAATCTTTTTCTTAGCTACAGTCCCCTTATGGACTCATTCTTTTGGTTAGTGCTGTAAGAGCCTTTCAGCTCTCACCTCTCAATTCAGATTCTGAGTGGAGGTTGTACCGTCCTTGCTATGTCACATGAGATGAAGCCCATTAAAGGAATCCTTGCACTCGGAAGCTGCACTTAAATGTACCTTCCCTGAAAGTAGGAAGGATCTGCCTTTTAAGTTAGGGCTGACTCTCTCAATAACCTGCACACATAATCCTAAGAACCTAAGCATTAGGTACTATTACTCTGATTTAAATGATAGAAGAATGAGGTATAGTAAAGGTTAAAAAAACCTTATCAGGTCATATAGTTAGTAGATGACAAGATTCAAATCTAGACAGAGTTACTGCCAGGTCCTCAGTTACCAAAAAATAAAATAATGTAAAATCCCAATTTTTTTTTAGAGATTGCTTATTGGAAGCAGAAAAGTAAATCTAGGTTTTCCAGTGACTGTGGAAAGGGAATTATTTTCTAACCTCAGTTTACCAGGGAGCCAATGACTGTGAGCTCAGTTCCAACTTTGTAGGGCTTTCAAATAGAGACGAGCATAACTGGCCTTTTAAGAGAGACTGACATTAATTCAAAGCCTGCTTTGCATCAGCTGCTGTTCTGAGCCCTCTTACACATAGCATGTCATGGAATGCTCACAAGTTGTGGGTACGAATTCCTGCCCGTGCTTTACAGGTGCAGACACCGAGGCGTGGGAAGTGGACATCACTTGCCTGGGGTCACTGTTGTTAGGTGGCTGAGCTGGAACTCAAATCTAGGCCCAGACTCTAAACTTTATCTCCCTCCTGGTGTTAGCCCTAGAATTTAGGCATTTATAGTTTTGATCTGCCTTTCCAACATGGTTAATGGCAATATGGTAATTGATGTGTATTTTAAGAAGTGGAATGTTCCACGGAGAATTTGTCGAGCTTTGTTCTTACCACAAAATATTAGTGAAGCAAAGGGTAGGAATTCTTGCCAAAGTCAAGTTGGGATTGTTCCCCTTATGTATTTTTTTTGCACATGGTTGATTAGCCATTAGAACCATTACATTAGCATTGAATAACCAATGTATTCTGGTTACAAATGTGGGAAAAACATAAGAAAAAGAATCTGCTAGCCAGTCAGCTCAGTATATCATTATATTGAGGATTTTATTGTGGGTTATTTTGAAAGAAAATGATACTTCCGAAATTCTGAACTGACTTTGGCTTTCTTACTAGAGTACAATTGACCTCAGTTTAATGTTAGCTATTATCAACACAGGAAGAATGCCTCAGTCATATTTCTGTGTTTGTAAGCATACTGCAGGTAAAGGTTCTGGCTGCCAAGCACTTTGAATTGAGCCAGGAGCCCAGTAAATGCTATGGAATGAATGGCAAGGGTCCAAATGCTATGGAATGAATGGCAAAGTTTGGGTGCTTCCATCTTCTTCTTGACCTTCTTTTTCCCCTTTCAATGCCTGATCATCCCTAGCCCCTACCTGCTATTTCTGTTTGCTCCAAGCCCTGAGTAAAACAGTCTTATCATGTTAATGCCAGTGACTCAGAGTTATCTTTTTCAGAAGTTAGAAATAAGACAGAATCTACCTGGTAGAATTTTACTCCCACTCCCACAATGGGCAGGCAGCCTCTGAGGCCCGTCAAACCCATTCGGGAGCAGGCCTGATGCTCAGACAGGCTCTGGAAGAGAGGAGAAATCTGCGCCCTACTCCTCGGCGTGAACGCGGCATTGCTTGGATTGCGCCAGGGCTCCTTCCTTTATCTTTCCTCTGGCCTCAGGGTGGTTCTGTGCCAAAAGCAGAATCAGAGACCAGAGCACCTGCCACCCGGCATAGGGCTTGTTGCACCGTACTGCTCATCTTCTCTCAGTGCCACATGGGAGGTTCATTTTGTTCTCTCTCTCTGCCTCTGTGTGTTCACTTTGGGCAGTGTCTCTGACCCATGGACAAAGTCACCACACATTGAAAAGGGTTATCAATGCTGAGAACTGTTAGTAATCACACAATGTAACCCAAACAGACATCTTGTCAGAGCCCAGATGAAACACCTATGTAACTTCCTAACTTTTCATTTAGAAACTGGGATGTGTGACCCAAAGTCCTCGGGTTGAACTCTGGCCAATGCCTGCTTTTGTACACCCAAGAGCTAAGAATGGTTTTTACATTTTTAAATAGTTTTAAAAAATCAAAAGAAGGATAATATTTTGTAATATGTGAAAATGATATGAAATTCAAACATCAACAACCATGAATAAAGTTTCATTGGAACACAGTCATGCTCATTCCCTTACATATTGCCTAGGGCTGCTTTTGTACAATAACGGCAAAGCTGAGTAGCTTGACAAAGACCTGCGAAACATGAAACATTTTTCCTGCCCTTTACAGGAAAAGTTTGCTGAAGCTGATATAGTCACTCATCTGGCATTAACTAGGAGAGCTGCCTGGAAATCATTGTGAAGCAAATCTATGCTGTTTGCCCTTGTAGGCATTTGTTTTCCCAGGAAGCTCTGCCAGCTTGATTAATTGCATCAGGGGGTATTAATACTGGACAATCAAGCTAATATTTGCCTGGCCTGCTGAGCTGTCTAGCTTGCCTAGTGATGGTTGTGCCCTGAGCTGGAATAATGCAATAGAAATAGAAGGAGATAGAACTCCGAGTTAACATTATTAGTTTTACAATATAATATAATTTTTCTGCCCTGTATACATTTCAGTAACTGAGTTTAAAAACCATTATGGGTACAGAACAGAACAAGACATATGAACATATTTCCTATTCATTCGGAAAATATGAACAAATGGGGGCACAGAGAAATTAAAAAAACTTCCTAGCACCGCATAGCTACTGAAGGGGAAACCCAGGTACCCCAACACCTCACTGCATCATGCTGCTTCTTGTTAATGAAACTGCCATGTGTACAGCACTGTGAAGAATGCTCATAGATTTCAGACTGCGGCTTTTTAAAAAAAAAAAAAAAACTCATTTCCCTGGAAAAGAAATGTAAGGGCATTTAGCTAATTAAATTAGGTCTAATCTCAGTTTCTTCATTAGTAGGTAATGAAATTAACAGGATCTTGGGGGAATTTTTCCCCCTAACTCTTTCACTTGAGTGGATGGGATTGTTAGTAGATGAGGCTTGAAATTCATATTTAATGTATCTATGCCCCCTAGATTTTTATCCCTAATTAATGAATCACAGTTGCATACTCTGATTTTTTTTTCCAGAGACAAGAATCTCTTATAATATAGGATGTGCTTAGGTGGTGATATACCTCTGATCAAGGCCATCATGTACATATATTTTGCCACCAATGGTTTGGCAGTGTGAGTTCATGGCTTTTGAGCTAGAGTTTTTGCACCCGTAGGTGATGAGTTTTTAGTCTTCTGGGTATGACTCCCCAGACAACGAAGCATGTGATTGCAAGGTAGCATCCTGGGCAACTCCAAAGGAACTGTACAGCTTTAGAGAATAACACAAAACTTATGACCTTACCTAGTATTTCCTCGTATATGGAAATCCACAGGGAAAAAAAAGAGGACTAGATGTGTGAAATTAAAGAGAATTAAGGGATTAAAGTTATACATCCAAAGTGTGTGTGAATTTAGTAGTGCCAGCATTTCTTTTCATTCATTTCCAGGGTTCAGTGTTGACAGTTCTACTATATTGGTGGTGATTCTATGTGCAATGTATGAATGAACATCTGATTAGTTTATTAAAGCAGAGTGTTTTCATCTTAATAGCTAAAATGTTTTCTTTATTCTTTGACCTTTGCCCATATGTCTTATATGTTACAGAAAATAATCTGTTGAATTGCAACCAGTTTGAAACAGTATAGTGAAGTTAGCTTGTTCACAGAATGGCCGGGTGGGGAGAGGGACATGCTTTTCCCCTTCCATGGAGGCGAGTATTTACTCATTGGCCAAACGACATCATGATCGAGACCATGTGTAAGATATCACTATATCACTATATTTCATTTTCTGAAGCCAGCAGGGCAAATGATCCTTCCTGCCTCTGCCCTGACTCCTGTCCCAGGGTAACTGATTTATGCTAATGATCATACAACTATTATGTTGATTAGTCATGCCAAAGAAATGGCCAGGACAAACCGTATAAAAATCTTTCTCCTCCCTCCCTCTCTTCTTTCCTTTGTGTTCTCCTTTTTAGCTGTTAATAGCATGTTTGTTAATCCTGTAAAAAATACACTAATGTTGTTCATTTACTCTTATGCTCACCTGGGAAAAACAACGATTAACTATGAACACAGAGACAGGTGGCTGAGCAGACATTTGGCAAATCTGGTTAATCAAGTCTAGACTGGAAACGGAACAAAAAGGAATACTCAATAGTATTAACGTGATAGGACAGACCTGCATTGCAGCTGTTCTCACTAAGCTCATTGAAGATATTTTAAATGAGACTGTTTGCTTTGATGAAACTGTAACACATGATGTAGCATGAAATGGGAGAAGAGTGCCAGGCTCCAAAAGTCACACAAGTGATGAGAGTTTTTAATCTGTATGCTTCCCTTGGGTGTGATGGTCTCATATTTGGAATGCTGTGCATAGATATGAATGTGGAACTGTTTTGCATTTTAGCCTTTTGTGGGGTTAGGTGGCATATGTGCGCAAACGCATTGTTTTCTCACTTCTAGCAAGATGAGCTTCCGTGTGGAAAGAAGAAGTCTGTTAAAGGAGGCAGAGCTCTCTGAAGACATAGAGCATGGACATACATACTCTGTTTTTGATGTTCTTAATATATGTGGATTTGGAGTGTACAGCAAGAGCCCAGAAAGAACATAGTTTTATATGATTTTGAAAAGAAGTGAATGATCCTTTTTTAATTCCTGAGGGCATGGTTTAGTGTTAAAACGGCCCCGTGCTATGCCATTCTTTTTGTCTGCTTTGACGGAAATAAACAGACAAGGACCTTGTCAGCAAAGAATAAGATGTGAAGAAAGCAAAAGCCATGACTCAACAGTTTAGGAAATGAAAATTTATCATGAACTTTTCTTGGGAGAGGGGTTGCCCAAGGACATGTTTCATGTTGATTCTATTTCAAAAACATCTCAATGTCAGGATAATTTCGTGAAGCAAATTTCCTCAGGAAACAGGATATTGTCTCCTGGTTCATAGCGAGAGAAGACTGTCCTTTGAATATTGCAAGGCAGGGGAACTCATGATTAGCACGACTGCTTTAGCTGGGGAGAGATGAGTTGTTCGCGGAAGTGCCTTTGCCGCTCGTTGGAGGACCAGGCCCATCTGTCCGCAGCGCCCGCGTGGGATTGTTGAGCCTTGTGTTGTAAAATGTAAGTCCTATGAAGGAACGATTGTTGCGTGATCTTCTATTTATGTACAATGCACGTTTGTGGTCTGTTCATGTACTATAAATAATAGTGAGGTGGGTTTAACCTACAAATTCCTGGTTTTAAGTCACATGAGGATTAGGATGTACTTTGTGTGTTTCTATAATATAAAACTATTATTATACATAATATATTATATAATATATATAGTTTCCTAAATGGGTACTATCAAAGGACTTTTATAGTTAGTAAAAAATATTTACATATCACCGTCACTTCTGGGCATATGAAAAAGAGCAACAGAGATGGGAGTACAGTTCTATAAGGCGTTATTCTCAGCTACAGTACTCAAAGCGTGGCTCTAACCATGGCTCTATTGCTGCATTTTCGTCATAACTCTCAGGCCCAGCAGTCTCGAGCTGTTTTCAAGTGGGGTATGTCACTTAGCCATTCTGAACCTCCATTTTATTTTCCATAAGACAGGGAGAATAATATATGACGCATCAGGTTACCGTCAGATTGGATAAGTTAATATGTATGTAGTTTCTGGCATATGAACACAAACATGTACACACACACGATTTTCTCCAAACCTTAAAGAATTTGAAAAGGAGGTTTGTAACAGGAGGGCGTATTTATATAACCTTGTAGCACTGTTAAAGGCTTGCATCAAATGGGCTGTGGGGTGAAGAGAAGAAGGAGTCCCTGCCATCTTCCCCAGCAGAGCGTTGTCCAGGTATAAACCTCATCCTTTTGTCCCTGGACCATGGAAACAAGAGAGGCAGTAGTACCTACTCCTAGGACTGTGCAGGTAGGAAGACTTCCTATCTCAGTCACTGCAAACCCTTTAAAGTGGGGCTAATATCATACTTCTGTTGTAGGGTGTCTGTTAGGAGAGTAACAGAAGTCAATGAATGTAAAACGCATACATGAATATAAAGAATTTAGCACAGCATCTGACACACTGTAAATTCTCTGCTGATGTTAGTTATTTTGTGTGAGAAATGCAAACAAGAATGACATAATAAAAGGCACATTAATGTGAAAAAACTGAAATTGAAAATTGAAAATGGTCCTGGATGAGTGGCTCAGTTGGTTCAAGCGTTGTCTGAGACACCAAGGCTGTGGGTTCAATCCCCAGTCAGGACACATACAACAATCAACTGATGAATACATAAACAAGTGGAACAACAAATCAATATTCTCTCTGTCTCTCTCTCTCTTTCTCCAAAATTCAATCAATTGAAAAAAAAGAAAATTGAAAAGTATTGAAGAGGGTGGAGGCAATTGATATATAATTGCTCCAGGGCTATGATTTATCATTTGGAAGATGTGGCCTGATAGGACACCATTGGTGGCATCCCAGGTGAACATAGCCCAAGAAATGGTAGAAAATGTGATTTCATGAACCTGTTGTTGAGCTGCAGTTCCTAAGTTAAGTGTAGGGTCTCCAGGAGCTGAGCTGGCAGCAACCACAAGATACTGCTGTTGCCTTAGTCTTCTTGCAAGGTGCAAATAGGAAAAGAATCTCTTTTAATTATAAGAGAATATCAAGGCCTTCTTTGCTATGCTATCAACATAGTATTTCCTGAAGGGATATTCTCAGTAAACAGACGGCTGTTAGTGAGTAGAAGTGTGTGAGTGTGTGTCCGTGTGCACAAGCCCACATTTGCTGTTGCAGGAGAGACTTGAAAAGGAACAGGGAAATAAACCAGGGGCCAGTGAGTACACTGACCCCACAAAATTTAAAAACAAAAATAGTAGAGACTGATTATGGGAACTAGGAAGAGTATCTCACATTTCTAGTGGAGAATCACATTCCATAATGCACTGGGTTTTGATAATTCAACATTAGAGTGGTGCATAGTCCCTTTTCCTCCTCGCCAAGATCACCTCATTCTGGTCTGAATCCACATGCGCTGTCCCTTCCTTTTCTCAAGTTTCAGAAGAAGAGGTGCCCCTTGACTTTGCAAAGAGGTGTGCTCTGCAGGTCAGTCTTCCCACCCCCATCAAGGCCAGGACCCGGTACTTTTATTGTTTCTTCTTTCAACTGTCTGTTCAGCCTCTCTTGATTTTCTAAACTTGACATTGTAAATTATACACATGTCCAAGCATCTCATAAATATTTTTTAAAACTCCCTGTTCCTTTTGTTTAACTGACCTACCCTTCCTTTCTTCCCCACCAAATCCATCCCCAAATCATGTGCTTATCTCTATGCCTTCAATTCCCATTCACTTTTTAAGAATGTAGTTTACATTTTTACCGAAATGTAAATTTGATAAAATTTCAGTTTCAAGAGTCAAATAGTTCTTTAAGGTTTTGCCTCGCTTTCAGCCCAGAGGCAATACACTTTTATTTCCTTTATCTTTGTATTCTCCATATTTCTATATAACATACTACTTCTTGACGTTCCCACTGTAGGCAATATCTACTGACCACATCTGTGAAAGATTAGGATTTCTCTCTTCCTAACACCATTCTTCATACATATAGTTCCAAGAACTCCTTTCATTTCTAGTTACATATTAATTTTGTTGTCACATGACTGTGACTGTTAATCGTCATTCACAGCTGAATCACATGGTTATATTTTCTTTCCCATACACCTGTTTGTATTCCTTGGAATGAGCGATTTTTCTTCCCTCATTTACTTAGGTTTTTCTGTGTACTTATTAACTCCTCAGTTGTCTAAATCTGCCCTCGTGCTCAAACCCATCAGAAGGGATTCTATCAAGTTCAGCTATCACAGCCTTCTCTCCTGGAGCCTCGGACTTGCTCCAGGTTGCGCTGGTTGTTATCCACACCTGGCACACAGCTGTCCTCCTGGAATCCCCTCATCGCTCAGGATTCCCTCTGCCTCACCCTTGAGGTGGACTCCCTGTCTCTACGCTCTCATTTTGGTGGAATACTCTCGGTAATTTCCGGAGGAAGAGTGCATGGGGGATGTGTGTAAATGTTTTGGGTTTTTGGATGTCTAAAAATGTGTGCCACTGTCATCAGACTTAACTGGTTGTGTAGCTGTATTTTGAGTCTAGAATTTGGAGTCAGAAATTTCTTTCCCTTTGAATTTTAAAGCCATTCTGCCATTGTTTCTGTGTTGTTAAAAAATCGAAATCCATTCAAATTCCTGATCTTTTGTAGGTGACTTAATTTTGCTTATGTTTCATTTTATTTTTCTCTGTAGTCACTTTCTAGGAACATATTATCCACAGTGTTCTGAAATTTCTCAGGATGTACCTTAATATGGATGTATTTTAATCTCTTATATTTGGGGGTCACTCCATGGATGCTTTAAAAAATGTTATTGATTATGCTATTACAGTTGTTCTGATTTTTTCCCCTTTGCCCCCTTCCACCCAGGAGCCCCCATTCCCTCTGGCAATCCCCTCTCCTATGCTCATGCCCCTGGGTCATGCATATAAGTTCTTTGGCTACTCCATTTCCTATATTTGCTCTTAAAATCCTCCTGCCTATTTTGTAACTACCAATTTGTGCTTCTTAATCCCTTCACCTTTTCCCCCACTCCCTGAGACACCCCCCCCCCACGGGCCACCATCCTGATGATCTCTGTATCTGCGATTCTGTTTCTGTTTTGCTTCTTTGCTTAGTTTGTTTTTTAGATTCAATTGCTGATAGTTATGTATTCATTACCATTTTAATATTCATAGTTTTTATCTTCTATGTCTTAAATAAGCCCCTTTAACATTTCATATAATGATGGTTTGGTGGTGGTGAACTCCTTTAGCTTTACCTTGTCTGGGAAGCAATTTATCTGCCCTTTGATTCTAAATGATAGCTTTGCTGGATAGGATAATTTGGGTTCTGGATTCTTGCTTTTCATCACTTTGAATACTTCTTGCCAGTCCCTTCTAGTCTGCAAAGTTTCTTTTGAGAAATCAGCTGACTGTCTTATGGGAACTCCCTTGTAGGTAATTATCTGCCTTTCTCCTGCTGCTTGTAAGATTCTCTATCTGTAACCTTTGGCATTTAGTTATGATGTGTCTTGGTGTCATTCCCTTTGTGCCTCTCCTGTTTGGGACTGACTCTCTGTGCTTCCTGTACTTGTATGTCTATTTCCTTCCTGAATTAGGGAAGTTTTCTTTTATTATTTTTTCAAATCGATTTCCAGTGTCTTGCTCTTTCTCTTCTACTTCTGGCACCCCTATGATGGGAATGTTGGAATGTTTGAAGTTGTCCCAGAGGCTCCTTACACTATACTTGACTTTCTGGATTCTTTTTTTTTCTTTTCTTGCTATACTGATTAGATGTCTTTTTCATCTTTATGTTCCAAAACTTTGATTTGATTCTTGGCTTCATCCCCTCCTCTGTTGATTCCCTGTAATTTCTTCTTTATTTCAATCAGTGTCTCCTTCATTTCTGATTGGATCATTTTTATGCTGTTGAAGTACCCACTGAGCTCCTTGAGCATCCTGATAACCAGTGTTTTGAACTCTGCCTCTGATAAATTGCTTATCTCCACTTTGTTTAGTTCTTTTTCTGGACTTTTGGTCTCTTCTTTCATTTGGGCCATATTTCTTTGTCTCCTCATTTTGGCAGCCTCCCTGTGTTTGTTTCTATACATTAGGTGGAGCTGCTGTGTCTCCCAGGGTTGCGTGGCCTAACGTAGTAGGTGTCCTATGGAGTCCAGTGGTATCGCCTCGCCTGTGTCTCAAGCTGGGTACCTGAGGTGTGCCCCCATGGACACTGAGTACTCCCTCCTCTTGTAGTTGAGACTGAATTGCTGGCAGCAGGTCAATGGGAGGGATTAACCCAGTCCAGAGCACTGGTAGGACTGGCTGTGACCCATGGCCAGCAACCATCTACCTCCATGGTTTGTAGAGGTGGTTGGGTGGTGGTGCTCCAATGTGGTCTGTGACTGTCCACAGGGTGCACAAGTTCTGGAGTTCTCCAGGTGGTGCCAAGGTCAGCCTCCACCCGTGTTCTGTGTGGGGCTCCTTGGTGTAAGTTATAAAGTGATCTGCAGATGGCTGCTGCTAGTGCCGGGCCTGGGGCCACTCAGTGGGAGGTATGGGGACTGGGCTCAGCTGTTGCTCTCTGAGCATATTGACACAGATCTGAAGCCTGTGCCTAGCCCAGCCGCTCATATGGAAAAGCCACTATTACCATCTTGGGTGGGCCTGTAAGTTGGATGGGGGCAGGCGCTTAGGTATGTGTCAGGGTGAGGCTTACCCTGTGAGCCAGGTTGGTGGAGACTGGGATATGGTGCTGCCACACTGTGGCTCTGTGTGGGAGAGGGTTTAGAAAAGGAACAATGCCACTGTTTGTAGTTTTGTCTGGGATGAAGCTGTCCGCAGCTCTCGTCCTGCCAGACACTTCAGTTTCTCCCCACGTGCCACTGGTGCCCTTCCAGGTGCTGCCCCAGTCCTTGAGCCCAGCAGGAATGAGACTGAATAAGTCGGAGGAGACACCCAAGAATCCCACAGTTTCTTCTGCTGACCTAACCCCCACTGGCTTTTCCAGCTAGAATTTATGGGGACTTATCTTCCTGACACTGGAACCCTGGGCTGGGGCATCTTGTGTGAAGCTGGGACCCCTCATTCCTGAAATATCCCTCCATTTTATATCTACCACACATGGGTTTGAGATCAGCCCATTCTGTGTCTCTGCCACTGTGTCCCTCCTCCCCATCTGGATGAATGTGGTTTCTTTAATTCCTTAGTTATCAGACTTCCATATGGCTCGATTTTCTGATGGCTCTGAGTGATATTTGTTCTGTGGTTTAGCTGTGATTTTGCTGCTGTTGTGCGAGGAGGTGAGCCACCTTTACCTACACCTCCATCTTGACCAGAGGTCTGGGTGCTTTCAGTGTAAGAAATGTTGAATTTGTTATTTGGTGATTTCCTTTCCTTTATTTTCTCTATTCATTTTTCTGAAACTTCTATTATTTGAATATTGGACTTCTTTGAACAGTTCTCCAATTTTCTTTTCCTTATTAACTATTTCTTTATTTTTGATGTACATTATAGATTTCCTGAATATCTTCTAATCCTTTTCCTAAGGTTTTCATTTCTGCAAACATTTTCATTTTTATAAGAGCTCTTTCTTATTCTTCGATTGCTGCTTTTATTTATATATTCTGCTCATATTTCACGAGTAATACACTTTCCCTCTTGGACTATAAAAATGGTAGTTTTTTGAGGTTTTTACCTCCTTGCTTTATTGATTATTTGCTACTTGTTTTTGTTCTCTGTCTTTCACGTTAGAGGTTTTCTTCAGTTGTCTGGGGTGCCTTGACTGTCTGCTCGTATTTAAGGTAGTAGTCCTCAAGAGCTGATGGAAGGTTCTGAAAGAGTTCGGTGCATTCTGCATGGTGGACAGTAGGCTTAATGGTGGAGAGCGGGTTGGGCTATTTCTCTAGGGAATTCTTGATGTCAATATTTTTAGATCTTTTCCTTTAGGCTGGCCAGAGTATCTGGGGAAGACTCCTACCCTCCTGCCTAGAAGATATAACCCCAACCGCCAGTTTTCTAGAGGCAGAGTTAGGGGAGAGTGCTGAAAGTTTCAATGTTTGGTTTGAAATATTCCTTTATCTTATTGAATTCAGCATGGCACACCTCCAGTGGCTGTGCTGGTGTCTTCTAGGGCAAGAATTTTTTTTTTCACTCTTAAGACTATAAATTTCCAGTCTTCCATAACACAGTGATCCCTATCTGCTGGAGATCAAAGGCCATCTTGGAGTCTGACCTTTTTTTTTAAAGTATATTTTAAAGATTATGTTATTATAGTTGTCCCATTTCCCTCCCTCCTTTATTCCCCTCTGCTGTGTATACCCCATCTCAACTGCTTCCCCCTCTCCTCTTAGTTCATGTACATGGGTCATATATATACATTTTTTGGCTTCTATTTTTCCTACACTATTGTTAACCTTCCCCTGTCTATTTTGTACCTACCATTTATGCTTCTTATTCCTTGTACCTTCCCCCATTCTCCTCCCTCCCCCTCCCCACTGATAACCCTTCATATGATCTCTATTTCTCTGATTTTGTTCCTGTTCTGATTATTTGCTTAGCTTGTTTTTGTTTTTTTAGGTTCAGTTGTTGATAGTTGTGAGTTTGTTGTCATTTTACTGTTCATAGATTTTGGTCTTCTTCTTTTCCTTAGATAAGTCCCTTTAACATTTCATATAATAAGGGCTTGGTGATGATGAAGTCCTTTAACTTGACTTTATCTGGGAAGCACTTTATCTGCCCTTCCATTCTAAATGATAGCTTTGCTGGATGGAGTAATCTTGGATGTAGGTCCTTGCCTTTCATGACTTTGAATACTTCTTTCCAGGACCTTATTGCCTGTAAGGCTTCTTTTGAAAAATCAGCTGAGAGTCTTATGGGAACTCCTTTGTAGGTAACTGTCTCCTATTCTCTTGCTGCTTTTAAGGTTCTCTTTCTCTTTAATCTTGGCTAATGTAATTATGATGTGCCTTGGTGTGTGCTTCCTTGGGTCCAACTTCTTTGGGACTTTCTGAGCTTCCTGGACTTCCTGGAAGTCTATTTCCTTTGCCAAATTAGGGAAGTTCTCTCTCATTATTTTTTCAAATAAGTTTTCAATTCCTTGCTCTTCTTCTTCTCCCTCTGGCACCCCTATGATTCGAATGTTGAAACATTTCAAGATGTCCTGGAGGTTCCTAAGCCTCTCCTCATTTTTTTGAATTCTTGTTTCTTCATTCTTTTCTGGTTGAATGTTTATTTCTTCCTTCTGCTCCAAACTGTTGATTTGAGTCCCAGTTTCCTTCTTGTCACTGTTGGTTACCTGTACAGTTTCCTTTATTTCACTTTTCATAGCCTTCACTTTTTCTTCTATTTTGCGACCACACTCAACCATTTCTGTGAGCATCCTGATTACCAGTGTTCTGAACTGTGCATCTGATAGGTTGACTATCTCTACATCACTTAGTTGTATTTTTTCCAGAGCTTTGATCTGTTCTTTCATTTAGACCATTTTTTTTTGTCTTGGCTTGCCTGTTAGTAGTAAGGGGCAGAGCCTTAGGTATTCACCAGAATAGTGCAACCCAGGTCACTGCATTGTGGTGCTCTATGTGGGGGAGGGGTCTGAGAGAGAATGGTGCTCCTTGCTCAGCTCTCCCAGCTTTCAGTCACTTCCTCCAGTACCCACAAGCAAATTGGTCCCTTCTGGTGCTGATTCTCAGGTGGGTGGGTTCGTGTACCCCCCCCTATGGTTCTCTCCAACGAACTCTGCTGTGAGGCTGGGAGTTTCTCCCACTGCCAGAACCCCTACAGGTTTTTTCAGTGAGAGGTTTTGAGGCTTTATTTCCCTGCACTGGAACCCTGGGTTGCACAGTCTGTCTTGCTCCCCAGTTGCTCCTCCTGGTTTATCCACATGCAAATGTGAGACCACCTGGTCTGCCAGTGGCCACCTTGCCCAGTCTGTGAGCCACTGCCTCACCCACCCCAGTCCTCCAACTGCTGCCTTGCTGCGAGTCCTCTCCACCCTGGCTGCCTGTCTCTGCTCCTACCAGTCTGGATGAATGTTTCTTCTTTAACTCCTTGGTTGTCAGACTTTCACGCAGTTCAATTTTCTGGCAGTTCTGGTTGTATTTTGTTTTTAAATTGTTGTTGTCCTTCCTTTGGTTATGTGAGGATGCAAAGTGTATCTACCTATGCCTCCATCTTGCCCAGAACTTGGAGTCTGACTTTTTTTTTTGTATAAATGCTCCAATAATCCTTCTCTTTGTAACCCTGCCCTCACTCAAACTTCCAGCTGCATCAGAATCTGATGCCATCACTTCCAGAATATTTGAGTGGGGATGTGGAATATGAATTGGTTGGCTTTTTAGCTTTCTTCACCGTTGGTTTAGGGTTCCTTTTTCTTGACTTTGTTAAGTCATCTTCCACTCATCCACCAGTTTTCTCACTTCCAAAAACTTCTGTTATCTCCTTGACTGTTTGGTTCATATTCACAGGTTTTAATGGCTTTAAAAATCTCTTCAGTGTTGTCGTGGTGGATTCACAAGAGAGCAGGGGTAAATGAATGTTTCCAATCTACTACCTTTATCCAGGTATTCCTACTCAGTTTTCAAGTAATGCTTCCAATCACACTTCCACATTACTGAAACTGCTCCAGCAAGGGCACTGATGAGTCTGGACTTAGCAGGACTTGTCTTATCTGGGGCATTTGAAATTAACCATTTATATCATCCTTAAAACCATTCTCCTTTCTAGGATTTGCAGCTCTCTTACTCTTGAACCCCTACTTCTCTTCCTTCCCAGGCTCTTCATGGGCTTCTCTTCTTTGGTCCACACTTTTATTGTTGTTGTGCCCTAACTTTCTGTCTTCTGTCTTTACTATTTTGACTTTCCTGCTTACCCAGGGTCATTGCATTCTGTTTCATGATTTTCACTACCTCCTTGCTATAAGAGATTCATGAATTTCTATCATTGTTTTCTACGGAGCTCTAGTTCTTGGTATCCAATTTTCTTCTAGATCTTTTTATGTCAACTTCAACCTGCCCACAACTAAGCTCATCTTTCCTCTAAATCTGTTTCTTCTTATCTTTTCTCTACCTCAGTGAATGATATCATATCTCCCAGTGACTTAAAATAGGAACTCTGTTACATTCACAGTAAAATAAGTATTACTGAAATCACTGGACTCTGACAACCCTATATCTGAGTTCTGTCTACTTTTGTCACACTATGTGTGTGTGTGTGTGCACGCTTGTACACACTCATGCCCTATTCCTATGTTTAATCCAGTCTCTAATCCATCCATCACATTACCATCAGAAAAATAACAGCAGAGTTCTTTCTAAAAAGCAAAATGTATCATGACTTCCGCAGCTTTAAACTCTGTCAGTTTATCTGTTTACCAAAGTTAAACATTTTCATTTGGATTAAGAGGTTCTCCATAATCTGGCCTTTGTCTAGCAATACAGGTCTTGGTGTGTAGGCTCACGTGGCTCTCTGTCTTTCTGGAAAGCTCCTGTCCCAACCTGTAGATGCACTTCAGTCATCTTTCAAAATTCAGCTCAGTCATTTCCTTTTTCCAGTTTTCCATGCACACCCTGAACCCAAGGGAGAATTAAATGTCCTGTCCTTTGTGAAATGCACAGTACAGAGATTGGAGTGTGGGCTCTGGAGTTATACTTAGGTCTATACACTGGCTCTACCCTTATGACCTGTGAGATCTTAGTTACATTTCTTTAATTCCTCTGTGCCTCAGTTTCCTCATCAGTAAAACAGGGTTAGAACTTGTACCTACCATTTAGGGCTATGACTTTTAAAGGAAACAATCATGTAAAAGCAGAATGTAAAAGCATTTAGAATAATTCCAGGCACATAAGCACTTTCTGAAGGTTACTCATTATTTCTGTCCCCGCTGTGCTCTAAATAAACCTTTATTATAATTCCTCTGGCACTTTTTGTCCTCCTTTTCTGGCACATATGTCTCTCTTTGTGATATTTTAAGCTTTTTGATAACAGGGACGATGCATGATTCACCTCTGGGTCCTCAAAGAATAGCGTTCTGTCTGGCATGCCAGACTGTGTCAACATACACTTGTGGCGGAATGAATGCAGGAGTGAGAGGAAAGCACATGTGCCGTCTGTGCCATAGGGAAAATTAATGCTTCAGTGGGAAATTCTGCTTTGGTTGAAACATTCCCTTCGGGGCTACCCAATTCTATTTTATGGAGGTGCTAGGCCTTTCAATGCCTTTGATCTATTCTATAATTCTGTAAATTGTAGATAACTGATAGCAGTAAACAATTATTTTTGTTTGGGGACTGCAAATACATTCAGCATTATAGAGATTCTATGATTCCTTTCCCTCACTATAGAGGTAGCTGACATTGCCCCTATTTGCATGTTCATTTTAAAATTCTTGACCTACAAATTGTCTTTGGAGTCTTCTTTGAAGTTCTTGTACCTTCTTATATACTCTTTTCTTAGTGATGAATCCAATGATGATTCACTTGATATGTGGATGAGCATCATGACTTTTTAAATAATTCTTTAAGTGCCCCAAACTTGTCTAATGATGATCTTGTATATTTTACAATATTTTATGAGATGATCTAAATAAGACACATTTTAGAGATGAAACCATCCTTCCTATGGGATATCAAAATTATCGTTCGAGATTATTAAAACACATTAGTCATTCGGGGCCAACTTTAAAGTATTTTGTCTAATGGGAGGCCTGACTTCAGGATCTCTGTGCGAAAACTTGCCCAACTTTTCTAACAACTCATCTCCTCCTCCCATGAGGCAGAGAACAAAGACAAATTTTTAAAAGTATGTGGAGAATCATATGGGGCCCTTATGGGACTTGGGGCATATGGAATCAGAGATGTGAGAATAGTCTTGAGGATTATAGAAATGAAGGTTTGGCAGAATAATAAAGGAAGGAAAATTACACCTTGAACACCCTTTCAATCTTTATCAAAGTATAACTATTACAAAGATCATTTAACCATAAAAGAGTCCACCTTAATTGTATCCACTAACCTCTGGAAAATAACAAAGTATAAATTACGTAAAGCTACTAAAGGAAAGCAGGTCAGTTTAGGACTAGCCAAACAGAAAACTCTAATTCAGACTAACTGAAGAAAAGAATCAGTCTGAGTTAGTGGCATACTTTATGCATGGCAAACTTTGATGAGAAATGAAAGTTTACGAAGGTCAAGTGTTACAGAGTAAGATCTTAACTCGCCTTGTTTTAATGAGAAAATCCAAGTCATTTGTAATCAACACATTAATTGTATGCAAATGTATGTGGTTAAATCTGTTCAGAAACAACAATTTTCCTTAATTAAATTAAGCTTTCTGCCTCTTTACATTTTGATTACATTATTCATTTGCTTCACAGAACAAATGTAAAATCTTTAATTATCAGCATATGAATTAGTGAGGTTTTGTTATAATACAGAAATCCAGATGAAGGACTAATCAAGGAAAGAAGAGAAAAAGGATGCTGAATTTCTCATGAGATATTCTGTGTTTTATAAGTTTCTATTTCCCACTTGTGTAAAGCTGTAACTATTGATGCTTATTATTTGAATGTCTGTTAGGTTTAAAAATTTCTCAGTGGTCAGTAGTAGGCTTATTGTAGGTTGGCTACCAAGTGTATAAGGTCAATAGCCATAGCAATAACAAGAATGATCACTTGTGGAGAATTTACAAAGGGCCAGTCCTGTGCCAAGCACTTTATATGTAAACTCTCACAAGAACATTCTTCTTGTGACTGAAATAAAACATCTTTTCTCTTCCCCACACTCTTTTATGGCTGACTCTTTATCTTTCCTATCAACTAAAACATCTCTCAAGAGGTACCTTCAAAGTAGGTTCTTACTATTACTGACATTCCTGACACCCTGGCCTTTTCCTTCACGGCACTCATCATAATTTGTGAGTTCACACTGACTTGTTGCTTTATTTGCTTTGTGTTTATATCCTGCTAGACTGTAAACTCTACTGGAGCGCTGGCCATACTTGATCTATTGACTATCATAGATACCCAGAATCTAGCACCTTTTAGGCACTTAAAAATATTTGTTGAATAGACAAAAGAGCAAAGTTCTGTAAGCTGGTAAAAAGCAGTCTTACTTTCAGGCTCAGGCCTTTGTGAAGACAAAGCCCATGCCGTTGCCAAGAGCATTCAGATGGTACTACCTTCTCTTTGGAGCGCTTATCACCTCTCTCTTTTTGCCCTTTTACCTCCCAGTCTGTCTGACGGAACTTTCTTGTCTTCCCTGCAGGCTGAGCTGCTTTCTATGGTACTGTTTCTGGAAAAAAGTTGTGAAACTTTCCTTCTTGAAAACATTGTACTCTTCTGATGTCAGTGGACACTGTTTTCAGCCCGCCGTCTGTTAGCTTAATTGGAACCTGCCATCCTCTTGGGAGGGCCGGGTTGTGCAAGGTGACTTCATGATGGGCAACGCTAACTTGAAAGCACTCAAAGCATGTCAAGTGGTTAGGAAAGTTGGAGAAGGCTTTTAGTTAAGAGATAAAAGGGATAGAAAGAAGGATGCTGACAAGTTAGAATGTAGTTTTTGGTTTTGCTACTTTCACATTAGGTTAAAATATCGCAGCAGGTTTAATAAGAGGAAGCATTAGGTTTTGTGCCAAAACAACTAGAATGTCTGAAAAGAAATCTCTAATTATGGTGATGATGAGAAAAAGTTGGTGAGTTGGGGAGCAGTTGTTTCATTGATAAACAATGATTGTTTTTCAAAATCATACCCGCTCTTCTCTCAAGAAATTCCTTAACAAAAAAAATAATCAAAACATTTATTTACTCTTCCACTCAGTCAATATTTGCTAAACAGTTTATGGTATGAGAGACATAAACTTGAAGAAATATAGGCCCTGGTTACTTGCATGTCAGTAGAAAGAAAATACAAATAGACAACCACAACAGAAAATACCCAAATTGAGTTATAGAATAAAAAGAACTATAAGACATGAGGAAAAGAAAGAAATCTATTTTAAAAATATCTCATGTGTTGGCAAGGATGTGGAGAAAAGGGAACCTTTGTGTACTGTTGATGGGAATGCAGAGTGGTGTAGCCACTTTGGAAGCATCACGGAGTTTCCTCAAAAAATTAAAAATGGATCTGCCTTATGATCCAGCAGTTCCATTTCTGAGAATATATCCAAAGAAACCCAAACACTAATTTGAAAGAATATGCACTTCTATTTTCATTGCGGTGCCAGTTACAATATGCAAAATTTGGAAACAGCCCAAGTGCCCATCAGTAGATGAGTGGATAAAAAAGCTGTGGTACATTTACACAGTGGAGTACTACTTGACTATAAAAAAAAAAACCAGAAGGAAATCTTACCTTTTGCAAGAGCATAGGTGGGCCTGGAAAGCATTGTGCTAAGTGAAATAAGCCAGTCTGAGAAAGACAAGTACCTTATGATTTCACTTATATGTGGAATTTAATGAACAAAATAAACTAACAAACTACAAAATAGTAACAGACTCATAGCCACAGAAAACAGACTGACAGCTGTTAGAGGGGTGGGGGTTGGGGGCTGGATAAAAAAGGTGAAGGGATTAAGTGGAAAAAAAAACCCAACCAACTGTCACATACACAGACAACAGTATGGTGATTGCCAGAGGGAAAAGGGGGGCAAAGTATCCGTGTTCTAGAATGGATGCTCATAGAACTTTGTTTTCCTACATATGTCTGCCTGCCTGCATCATATCCTAAGATAACTATGCTCATTTTCCCTATCCTGAAAATTTCCTAAGCGTTTGATTGGGCCCCTGGCCACTGACGTCCTTTCTGTATCTTTAGGCCCTGTCTCTTCTCAGACAACACAGGGCTCACACCTTTCTGCTTCCCCTCTGATGGGAACCAAAGTAGATCTAAAACATCCTCACCAGCCTAGTGCTGAGACCTGTACAGTTATGCCTCCTCAGCTTTGAATTGAAACTCTAGATTTAAAAAAATTTAACTTTCTGCATCATTCAAAGATCAAAACAAAATAAAAAAGATGCACCATAGGAAGTCTTGACCTTACCCTGTCCCCTTCCATTCCTTAACCATAAATTATAATTATGTATACATTTTTGTAAGCTGCTTGAGATTCTTTCTGAAACATGATACAGCTATTAAAATTTTCACCATTGGTTTTCCTCCCCCCCATGTAACACTTTAATATTTGAATGGATTTATTAGTGTAGTTGATGTGTAATGTTTTTTATTAATATCTATTGTATAAGGTACAATTCCTAGTTACTGAAGCCTTTCAGAGAGATTTACCTAAGAGCATATAGGAAGTTATTATCCCAGAAACCCTTGAGAATTCTAATATCATAATTTTGTGAACAAAAATCTAGATGCTCCTGCGATTTGGTCTCTGACCCTGCTGTAGTGAGGAGGCCGTTTTGCAGTTTAAACTCTGACTCTGTTTACCTGACAAACTGCATTCCCTGAATTGTCTGTTTCACACCAAAACTCGTCTGACCAGTTTATTTTGCAGATTCTGAGAGAAGCTGAGGCATTGGCCCCTGACTTGTTAATCCTCTTACCCCACTGACCAAGTTGTGACTCCACCTGTTTGCCAGATCCCCTGACGCTGTCTGTTGACCAGGAGTCAACTGAAATGACCCATTGGTCTCAGCTCACAGCCCCACTGGCTGACCACTGGCTCAGAAGACCCCTGAAAGTCCAGTTTCCCCCACCAATCAGAAAATGAATGATGTAAGTTTATGGTCTTGTTTCCCTTGCAACTCATCCCTTTGACTCTTGCTTTTAAAACATTTGCCTTATTCTTCCCATCTTGGAGCAGGTCCTGGGTTCATGCCAAAGGCTACGTTCTCTGATTTGTAAGTCAGATCAGAATCAGATTATCTTTGATTACTCAGAAGAGTCCTGTAGTACTTTCATTGACACCCTACGTTTCTATTTTTTTCTATTTTAAATTACAACTTTTCTAAATTGTAATCTGCATTTATGATTTCCTACAGGTTTTCACTGAATCAATGAAAAATTTAATTCTAGGTGATACAACCTCATAATTGTAACTGTATATATGGTAAAAAAAACAAAACAAAACAAAAACCCTCCCGTTTACTTAATATGGGATCAAATTTTCAGATCCCCCTGAAATTTCCAGGAGAACTATATGAGCCTATTATCCCAGCTTCCACATACTGAATGCTTCCCTTTCTAGTGACACCTTCATAAGGGGTGTCAGACTCATTTTCACCGGGGGCCACATTAGCCTTGTGGTTGCCCTCAAAGGGCCGAATGTAATTTTAGGACTGTGTAAGTGTAACTACTCCTGAAGTAGGGGCAAGGAGCTTGGCGCTGCCGCTGGGTAGAAACAAGGTGCCGGGCAGGATAAAACAAGGTGGAGGACCGGATTCGGCCCTCAGGCCTTGTGTTTGCCACCTTGGTCTTAAATAATTGTCTAAAGTAAATGATTTCACTTCCACATCTCTCATTTCTTCTTGAACCCTTTCCATTTGGACTCTATCCTCACCATGCGACTAAGACTGGTCTCTCATTGACAGCAGTAATCTCCATACTGCCGAAACCAGTGGGACCGAGAGTAAGAACTTAGACTGAGAGTAAGAACTCTTGGACACCCCCGGTTTTGGTAGTATGGCAGTAGACCTCTCAGCACCTCTTAGTTGCTGCCCTACTTTCTCCTTAAGACACTTTTTTCCCCTCTCAATTCCTGGACACTACTAGTCTTAAATACTTTCTCTATTTTTAAACCTTAAAATATTGATATGCTGCAGGAGTTGGGCAAGGGTTCTGAGATTAACTGTTCATGCCTTCTCTTTAGGTAATCTTACCTAGTGCTTTGGCTTTAAATATCTTCTACGTAGCAAGGATGCCCAGGTTTAGATCTCCATTTCTGACTTTTCCAGTGAACTCCAGATTCATATACTCAACTGTCCACCTAGCATCTTTTCTTGGGTGTCTAATTGGTAATCTCAGATTTAAGATGTTCAAACAGAATTTCTCCTTCCCTAGTTTCCTCCATCTTGGTAGATTCACTGTCTACCGTGTTTTTCACATTGCCATCTGGTGGCCTCCATGTTCCTTTTTTTCTCTCACCCTCAATGTTGACTTTACCTCTAATGCTGTCTTGAATTCACTCACTTTTCTTCTTCTACACGACTATCACTGTAGACTGCCTACTGTCATATTCTACCTAAATCACCGCATCATGTCACTTTAACTGCTTCAAACCTGCTGTATTAATTTGTTAGGGCCATCATATGAAAGTGTCACAGACTAGGTGACTTAAACAACAGAAATTAGTCTTAGAGTTCTGAGATCAAGTTGTCAGCAGGCCTCTAACTTTGGCCTGTAAGTGGCTGTCTTCTTTCTATGCTTCATATGGTCTTTCCCTGTTTACCTGTGTCCTAATTTCCTCTTCTTATAAGGACAGTAATCTTATTGGAGTAGGGTTCACATTAAGACCCTATTTTACCTCTTTAAAGACCATATGCCCAAATATAAACACATTTTATTTATTTATCTATTATTTTATTATGCTAAGAATACTTAGCATGAGCTTTATTGTGTTAACAAATTTTAAATACATAATAATACATTATTACTGAATATAGGTAAAATATTATAAAGCAGATCTCTAGAGTTTATTTATCTTACTTAACTGAAACTTCACACCTGTTGGTAAATAACTCCTTATTTCCCCTTTCTCAGACCCTGGCAGCCACCATCCTGGTCTACCTTATTTCACTAGCATAACATCCTCAAAGTTTATCCATGTTGTCACATATTGCACAACTTCTTTTTTAACAATGAATAGCATTTCCTTTTATATTTATACTGAATTTTCTTCATTTATTCATCTGCTGATCAAAATTTAGGTTGTTTCCACACACTAGCTATTGTGAATAGTCCTTCAATAAACATGGGAGTGTAGATATCTCAGTGAGACCCTAATTTCAATTGTTAGAGATATATATACCCAGAAGTAGGACTGCTGGATCATATGGTAGTTCTATTTTTAATTTTTTGAGGAACCCTAATACTGTTTTTCATAGTGGCTACACTGTTTTGCAGTTCTACTGACAATGTACAAGGGTTCTAATTTCTCCACATCCTCACCAACCCTTTTAAAAATTATAATAACCATCCTGATGAGTGTCAGGTGATATCTCATTGTGGCTTTGATTTGATTTGCCTTCCCCTCATGATTTGTGACAATAAGCATTTTTTTCATGTATCTCTTGGTCATTTGCATGTTTTCTTTGGAAAAATATCAATGTAAGTCCTTAGCTCATTTTTTAATTGAGTTATTGGTTTTTTTGTTGAATTCTATGAATTACTTACATGTTTTGGATGTTAATTCCTTATCAGCTATATGGTTTACAAACATTTTCTCTCATTCTGTAGATTATCTTTTCACTCTTGATTGTTTTCTTTGCTGTACAGGAGGTTTTTAATTTGATGTAATCTCACCTGTTTCTTATTGTTTTTGTTGCCTGAACTTTTGCGGTAACATTTGTAAAATAATTGCCAAGACCAACATCATAAAGGTTTTCCTTTATGTTTTCTTCTAGGGGATTTATAGTTTCAAGTGTTACATTTAAGTTTTTAATCCATTTTGAATTGGTTTTTGTGTATAGTGTAAGATGAGGGTCCAGTTTCATTCTTTCACACATGGATATCCAGTTTTCCAAACACCATTTGTTGAAGAGGCAATACTTTCCCCATTCTGTGGTCTTGGTACCCATGTTGAAGATCAATTGAGCATGTATAAATAAATTGATTTCTGGGCTCTCTATTCTGTTTCATTGTTCTATATATCCATGTTTATGCCAGTGCCACACTGTTTTGATTACTGTAGCTTCATAGTATATTTTGAAATCAGAAAGTGTGATGCTTCTAGGCTTGTTCTTTCTCAGGACTGGTTTGACTGTTCATGGTCTTATATGGTTCCATATGAATTTGAGAATTGATTTTTTATTTCTATAAAAATATCTTTGGAATTTTTACAGGGATTGCAATGAATGTGTAAATCATCTTGCTTAGTATGAACATTTGAACAAGATTAAGTTTTTCAGTTCATAAACATGAGCAGTTTTTCCATTTTTTGGTGTCTTGTTAAATTTATTTCATCAATGTTTTGTAGTTTTCAATATGTATTTCACTTCCTTAGTTAATTTTCCTCCTAAGCATTGCTTTCTTTGTTTTTTTTTTTTAGATAGTTCATTGTCAGTATATAGACATGCAACTAGTTTTTGTATATTGATTTTTTAGTCTGCACTTTTACTGAATTTATGCATCAGTTGTAACTTTTTTTTTAATCGAGTCTGGGGTTTTCTGCATATAAGATCATGTTGTTTGCAAATAGGGATCATTTTACTTCTTCCTTTTGAATACGAATATACTTCTCTTTCTTACCTAATTGCTCTGGCTAAAACTTTCATTACTATGCTAAATACAAGTGGTAGAGTGGGTATCCTTGCCTTCTTTCCAATATTAGAAAAAGAAATTGTCAAATTTTTACCATTGAGTATAATGTTAGGTGCAGGTTTTTCTTACATGGCTTTATATTTTGAGGTGTTTTTTTCTTCTGTTCAGTTTGTTGAGAGGTTTTTTTTTTTTTTTTAATCATGAAAGACTGTTGAATTTCATCAAGTGCTTCTTCTGCATCTATTTGGATGATCATATAGTTTTTATCCTTCATTCTGTTTACATAGTATATCACAGTTGTTGACTTGATTTGTATAAGTTGAACAATCTTTTCACCACAGGGATAAATTCTACTTGGTTGTGGTATATGGCACTTTTAATGTGCTGTTGGATTCAATTTACTAGTATATTATTGAGGATTTTTGCATCTATGTTCATCAAGCATATTGCCTTGCAGTTTTATTGTGGTGTCTTTGTCTAGCTTTGTCATCAGGGCCAGTCTGTGTAAGAGGGTCATCTGCTTCCTGCTTGGTGCTGATGGCAGCTCTGTGTGCAAGCTGAGGCTGGGGTGGGGGCCCCTGATTCCCCCTTTCTGCATGATTTCTGATGTCCCTGCTTTGCTGGCCTAGGTGGAATAGGGTCCTAGGAACCAGTGTATTTTGTCTCCCTGAGAAAAGTTCAAAATGGGCCCTTTAAGTATTTCTCTTTCCATCTTTCTCCTGTGGATATGCATCCTGCAGGGGGTTCTTGAGCCTCTCCTGCTTTTGATCCTGCAGGAGGTGGGGTCTTGGTGTTCCTTCCCTTCCCAGAGGTTCGATCTCCCCCAGGGAAGGCAGCTCTGTCTGGCTGTAAATAATCTCGGGTGCTCAACTCCCACCCATCCAGTTCCCAGCCCACTGCCCTCGTAGCAGACTCTGTGCAGCCTTGGGACTGACAGCTGTGTTGGGCTAGGGCCAAAAAATCCCCTTGGTGTGCACCTTTCTGCTTTCTCTGCCCAGTTGCACTCAGTGGGAGCAAACTGAACCCTCAAGCCTTCCCCCATGCTGGCAGGGCAGCTATACCTGGGGTCCCTGACAGCCATGCCTCAGCTCCCCTTTTTAAAAATCTCTCCAGGCATTCCCACTGCAGCACTGAGTCACTGTCCAGCTTTCCTCAACACATTACCTCTCCAAAAAACCAAAAATCTCTCATAGTCATGGCTGACCATGGCCTGTTTCTGCCTGACCCAGGTGCAGATAGAATCCCTCTCTCTCTCTGGCATTCTCCCAGCTGGCGTTTGCCACTGCAGCTATGGGCATGCTGCTCACTGTGTGTGTGTGTGTGCGTGTGTGTGGCCTGGATCTCCCCAATTTTGTGTATCCAAGTCATGCCCAGCCTGGGTCTGGGGATTCTCTGCCCTGGGCGGGGGGGACCAAAAGAGCTGTGATCTATGTCCAGAGCAAGTGCTCAGGAACAAGAGCAAGTAGAGACAGCTTTCATCTACTTGGCTGCCATCTTCTCTCTCCTAGTTTTTAAATTTTTTTCTATTGTTTTTCTATTTGAAAGTTCATTTATCTTGGTTTTTTGTTATTTCCTTCTATCTTCTAACTTTGGGCCTTTTTTGTTTTTCTTTTTCTAGATCCCTGATATGTAATGTCAGGTTGCTTCTCTGAGATCTTTCTTCTTGCTTTTTTTCTGTTCTTTCTGTATCTTTTTAATGTACATAGTTATTACTACAAAGTTAAACTCTTAGTGTTACTTTTGCTGCATTCCATAAATTTTGATATGTTGTATTTAAAATTTTATTTATTGTAAAGTATTTTATGATATAAAGTATTTTTTGATTCAGGGTTGTATTGTTTAATGGCTACATTTTTATGAAGTTTCCAGTGTTCTCTCTGCTGCTGATTTTTAGTTTCATTTATTTGTGGTGAAAGATACTTGATATACTTTCAGTCTCATTAACTTTGTTGAGAAAAATCCACGCACCCTCAAGAAGAACGTGCACTTGCTCTGTTTTGAGTGAAATGCTCTATATGTCTTTTAAGTCCATTTGGTCTATAGTGTTGTTAAGGGCCTCTATTTCCTTGTTGATCTTCTGTCTAAATGTTCTACCATGTATTGAAGTCTCTTACTATTATTGTATTGCCGTGTATTTCTTCCTTTAGTTTTGTAAATGTTTGCTTTACATATATAGGTGCTCTAATGCTCTGTGTATAAATGTTTATAAATGTTATATCTTGCTGGTGGTCCTTTTATCATTATGTAACATTCTTTGTCTCTGGTGACATTTTTTGAGTTGGAGTCTGTTTTGCTTGATTAAGTATAACCATTCCTGCTCTCTTTTGGTTACCGTTTGCTTTGAGTGTCCTTCTTCATCCCTTCAGTGTCAGCCTATGTGCGTGTCCTTGACTGTAAAGTGAGTTTCTGGCAGGAGGCATACACTGGGGTCATGCATTTTATCCATTCATCCACCTTGTGCCTTTTGATTGTAGAATTCAACAAATTTACATTTAAAGTAATTATTGGTAGGGAAGGATTTACTATAAACATTTTGTTAGTAGTTTTCTGTTAGTCTTGTAGGTCTTTTATCTATCTTTTCCTCTCTTGCTGTTGTTGACTAGGTGTTTCATCACCAAAAATAATTTATTGGGGAAAAAGAAAGGGTTGCAACCCAGTGTATACAGACATGGTAAAGTACACGCACACTCTGCCTGGGGTGCCAAGATGGAGAGAGGTATTTATCCAAAAGAAAAGGAAGTTAAGGGAAGGGGAAGTTAGAACCATACAGCTTTATTGTAAGCATAGAGTTTTTCCTGTTGAGTTCTCATGTGCTCTTGAGATTGTGCATGAGACTTCCATAAGTCCTCGCACCTCCTGCACACACTCTGTACTAACTATGTTTTCCTAAAGTTACAGTTAGTTTTTATCACTGTCTGTGTGTTTGTTGATTTTTTTGTATTGTTGTATATTGATTCCTTCCTGTTTTTCCTTTGTGTAAGTTCTAGAGGCTTATTTTTGTTGTTACCTGGGACTTATATATCTTATGGTTGTTAAGGTTTAATTAAGGTTCATAAGAATTTAAGTTTAATTGCTGACAAAAACTCTATATTTTAACTTTTCTGCTCCATGCTTTATGTTATTTTCACAATTTACAAATGATAATATTATATGTCTTTAAACATGTTTTAGTTACACTTATTTTTAAATTTTTCTTTATTTTTTCATCATCATTTATCCCCTTTATAACCTTTTCCACCTGCACACACACCCCTCCCCCTGAAAATCTTTTGGCTTTTATATTTGAATTTAAAGTAAACTCACCATCATTACAGAAATACAGTATTTTGTATTATTAACATGTTTACCTTTGCCAATGAACTTCAGATTTTCTTACGTTAGCATATTGCTGTTTGGTGTCTGGTTTTTTAAAATGAAGAACTCCCTTTTACATTTCTTTTAATGTGGGTCTAGTGGTCATGAACTCTCACAGCTTTTGTTTGTCTGGAAAGTCTTTATCTTTCCTTCATTATTGAAAAACAGTTTTTCTGGCTATAGTATTCTTAACTGGCTTTATTTTTTCCTTTCAGCATTTTGAATTTATCATCCCACTCTCTTCTGGACTGCAACATTTCTGCTGAAAAAATCTGCTGATAGTCTTATGAAAATTGTACATAATCAGTTGCTTTTCTCTTGCCACTTTCATAATTTTGTCTTTGAAATTTTATAATTTTTTAATAATCTGTCTCATGTGAATTTGAGGGGTTCTTGTTCGGTGACTTTTGAACTTCTTGGATTTGGCCATTTCCTTCTTCACATCTGGGAAATTTTTAGCCATCATATCTTTGAATATGCTTTCTGGTCCTTTCTGTCTTCTCTTTATTCGAATTTTATAATGTGTATGGTATATCCTAAGTACCTTAGGTTTTCTTCACTTTTTCTCCTCTGACTAAATTATTTCCAATGACTGTTCTGTGAATTTTGCTGATCCTTTCTTGTGCTTGATCTAAACTGATGTTGAACCCCTCTAGTGAATTTCTCAGTCCTATTATTGCATTCTTTAGGTCTGTATTTCTGATTGGTATTTTCAAAACATTTTCTATCTTTTTGTTGAAATTCATACTTTGTTCATGCATTGTTCTCTTAATCTCAGTGGGCATCTATACAACAGCCATTTTAAATTCTCTGTTGGGCAAATCATGTAACTCCATTTCATGAGGTTTGTTTATGGAGATTTTTTTTCTCCTTTGTGCGGAGCATCTTTGCCTGATTCTTCATGTTCTTTGACTCTTTGTGTTAGTATCTGTGCATTAGACAAAGCAGAAGCCTCTCCTGGTCTTCATAGTCTAGCCGCATACAGGAGGTTACCCCCAGTCAGCCTGGTGAGAGATTCTAGGGGCCTCTATTAATCCATTTCCTCCCCAAGGACAAGCAGACAGCAGAAGTTTTGTCAGCTTATTCTGTGGTGAGGAGGAAGGTGAGGTGTGGCATCTGCCAGCCTAGTTTGTCGTCTCCATTCTCCCCTAAACTGCTAGACAGTGGTCGGTGGACCTGTCTGGGCTCCAGGACTGTCAGGGCAGAGGTCAGTCTTCCCGGGAGGGCCTCAGAGAAGTTGGCGTGCTCTGCATGTGGCTCTACTCTTTCTCTCCCCCAGGGAAGTTGAAGGCTGGAGTTTTTCACTTGCTCACTTTATGCTGAGCAGCAGGTGGGGCTATGGTGTCTGTAAGTCCAACCTGTTGTCTTCATTTTCTCTAAGGCTGCTAGGCTGTGGTGACCCATCTAAGTTCCATGATCCGCAGGATTGAGATCAATCCTCTAGGGAGGCCCCTCAGAGCAGCTGGAGCACTGGATAGGCAAACAAACCTCTTTCCTCCCCTGGGAGAACCGGGTGCCAGGAGATCTCTTTCTGACCACATGGTATTACATCAGTGGAAGGGACTACAGGAAGAGGCTGTCCTGAATTTCCTTACTAGCTTCAATAAATCTGTTTTTATGGTCACTTAGTTTCTAGATTCCTCATAAAGGAAACTGCTCATGAACTGTTTAATTGGTGTGTTTATGGGCAGAAAAGGGATGGTCCGGGGCGTCCTACTCCAGCATCTTGCTGATGTCACATTGTGAGGTACTGAAGGTTAGGATTTCTACACATGAGTGGGGGGAGGGCACAATTCACCCTATCACATCTGCCTATACCTCCAATAATATTTAAATATGCTCCATTGTCATTGCTTTGTCTTATAACTCTCTATAGGATCTGACTTGAACAACATCTTCTGATCTTACCTCAAACCAGGTCCCCCATAACTCTTTCCAGTATATAAACATCAGACTTTTCCCTTAAACATGCCAAGTTTGTTCTCCCCTTAGGGGCGCTGTACTATCTGTTACTTTTGTCAAATGCTCTTACTCTAGATCTTTTGCTGTGCTGTATTCTAGCACTCACGGTGATTATAATTTGTTAGTCACTCAGATAGACAGTAGCAACATAGGGGTGAACAAAACATGCTTTTTGTTATTATTTTAAAATGCATTAGGCAGAACCAAGATGGCGGCGTAGGTAGACACACTGCGCCTCCTCGCACAACCAGAACCGACAGAGAATCGAACAGCAAGGGGGACCAACACCAAGGAAACAGAAAATAATCATTCATCCAGACTGGTAGGAGGGGCGGAGACGGCACTGGGGTGGAGAGGACTCGCGTGGCTGTGGCGGGACTGAGACTGGCGGAGTGTGGGACAAATGGCGCAGGCAGTCCCAGCACTAGCAGACCCTGCGGTCCCACATTTGCACAGATAAACCCAGAGGGCCGGACTCAGAGTGGCGGAGAGTGGGGCAGGCAGAGTGGCGGATAGCACATTGCGGCACCACATTCGCCCACAGATAAACCGGACGAACGGCGGGCAGAGAAGCAGACCGCTGCGCAACCCAGGGCTCCAGCTCGGGGAAATAAAGCCTCAAACCTCTGATTGAAAGCGCCCCTGGGAGTTGGGGCGGCAGGAGAGACTCCCAGCCTCACAGGAGAGGTTGTTGGAGAGACCCACAGGGGCCTAGAGTGTGCACAGGCCCACTTACTCGGGAACCAGCACCAGAGGGGCCCAGTTTGATTGTGGGTAGCGGAGTGAAAGACTGAAATCCGGAAGAGAGTGAAGCGGGCGCCATTGCTCCCTCTCGGCCCCGCCCCCACGTACAGCATCACTGCGCAGCGACCAGCATTACCCCGCCCCGGGAACACCTAAGGCTCCGCCCCTTAAAGTAACAGACGCGCCAAGACAAACAAACAAAAAAAATGGCCCAAATGACAGAACACTTCAAAGCTCCAGAAAAAATACAACTAAGCGACGAAGAGATAGCCAACCTATCGGATACACAGTTCAAAGCACTGGTTATCAATATGCTCACAGACTTGGTTGAATCTATTCGAAAAACAGATGAAAAAATGAAGCCTATGCTAAGAGAAACAAAGGAAAATGTTCAGGGAACCAATAGTGATGAGAAGGAAATTGGGACTCAAATCAATGGTATGGACCAGAAGGAAGAAACAAACATTCAACCAGAAAAGAATGAAGAAACAAGAACTTGGAAAAATGAGGAGAGGCTTAGGAACCTCCAGGACACCTTGAAACGTTCCAACATCCGAATTATAGGGGTGCCAGAAGGAGAAGAGGAAGAACAAAAAATTGAAAACTTATTTGAACAAATAATGGAGAACTTCCCCGATCTGGCAAAGGAAATAGACTTCCGGGAAGTCCAGGAAGCTCAGAGAGTCCCAAAGAAGCTGGACCCAAGGAGGAACACAACAAGACACATCATAATTACATTACCCAAGATTAAACGCAAGGACCTACGTCCAAGATTACTGTATCCAGCAAAGCTATCATTTAGAATGGAAGGGAGGATAAAGTGCTTCTCAGATAAGGTCAAGTTGAAGAGGCTCATCATCACCAAGCCCTTATTATATGAAATGTTAAAGGGAGTTACCTAAGAAAAAGATCAAAAATAGGAACAGTAAAAATGACAGCAAACTCACAGTTATTAACGACCACACATAAAACAAAAACGAGAGCAAACTAGGCAAACAACTAGAACATGAGGGTTGTCAATAAGGGAGTGGGAGGGGGAGAGGGGGGTAAAGGTACAGAGAATAAGTAGCATAGATGATAGGTGGAAAATAGACAGGGGGAGGGTAAAAATAGTGTAGGAAATGTAGAAGCCAAAGAACTTATAAGTATGACCCATGGACATGAACTATGGGGGGGGAATGTGGGAGGGAGGGGGGTGGGCAGGATGGAGTGGAGTGGGGGGGGAAATGGGACAACTGTAATAGCATAATCAATAAATATATTAAAAAAAAATAAAAAATAAAATGCATTAGATGGTGTATTCAGAAAACATGCTATTTGGTCATTCATTCAAAAAATATTTATTGAACACCTACCATATTCTGAGCTCCAGGGATGTGGCAGTGAACAACATAGAAAATATTCCTGATCTCCTGAAGTTTGTATTCCAGAAAGGAAGCAGATAATAAAACACATAAATCAGTAAGTGATACAGAGAGTGGAGAAGATGAACCATCTATCTAGCTCTGCAGATGAAGAGGGTTCCAGAGAGAGGAGAGGAAATGAGAAGGCCATGAGTTGGGAATACATTTGGCAACTGCAAGGACCAACAGGGGGTCCACTGTGGCTGGAGCCGCTCAAGAGAGGGAGTAAGTGGCAGGAAATGAGGTCAGTGAGGCAGCCAATGGCCCATCTTGTGTGGCTTTGGATTTCATTCTAATTGTGATGGGAACCCATTAGAGGGTACAAAGCCTGGGAGTGACATAATCTTTTACTGCACAGAGAATTGCTTTGTAAACTGTTTCCTTCTGAGAAATCTCCTTAGGGGATTGTCTAAGAATCAGTGAGTCTTGAGAAACTTGACATTTCTGGCTATTTCTTATATATCAAGCTCTGTACTGGTAGCTAAAAATCCTGGAATGTGTTCCCAGATTTGCACATTCCTTTCTGAGGGGCCTCAGCTAGGCCAGTTTTTCTGGCTTAACAATATCTCTTCATACTCATGTATTTAAGGAAGTATGAAGAGTGAAGAGGAAAAAGAGCAGAACACTTACGGGAATTCTCTGGCTCTCTGAAACCTCAAGTATGAATATGGCATAAATAAATTATCATGCAGAAAGAGTTTGGGTCCTTTCCACAATAAAAAAAAAATCAGTTCTCCTTTGGAATATTTTCTGAAGGTTTAATGATTAGTGTAGGCAAGCTTAGAGGTCAGCAGGACTCCGTAAAGCAAAACAACCCCTCGGCTTTGTTTTACCCCCTGGCACTTTAATGACCCTAAGAGTAGCTTATTTAAAATTTTTTGACTTCTTCACACTGTTGGCCTATGGAGGAAGCATTTTCTGAATCAATCAGGGTGTTAATAAGTAAGAGAATTACTGGGAAGTTCAGGGCAGAAGAGAATTCTAGGAGAAATGGTGTATTCCATGCCCAGTTTTTGAAAAGAGCCCATGTGGGTATTGCATTTCTGAAGACATGTACTTTTATTTGATATGGATTGAAATTGGGGTGAACTATTCCTATGGGAGGACAGTGAAGAAAATGTAGTCAGGCCCTCTTGTTTCCGAAACTGTGGTGTTAAGCCACAGGTTTTCTGGAATATTTCAGTTTCTTTTGCCTTCTAACATGAAGAGAGGAATAGGTCTTCCAAGTGCTCAAGGAAACCTAAATAGTACTCTCTGTGGTTTAAAAAATAATTCAAACCAGAGTCTGACTTCTTTTTTCTTTTCCCTGAGCGTATTTGAGATGCATTTTGTTGCTTCTTATAAAGGTGTGAAATGGAAGTTTGGTATTTCCTGATCAATGACCTTTTACAGTGACTTCCTGCTATTTTATTTCCCCCTGGGACTCAGAATAGCCATGCGATACATTCCCACTGTGTGAGGATGAATAAACTGTTCTAATTTAGAATCAGTCACATGTGAGATCCTAATTAACATGAGTTAAATGTCTCTGTTTATTTCTGACCGGTCACGGGATAAGCCTGCGTTAAATTCGTTGTAGCATTTTGTTGATTCCTTCAGTTTGAGAAACTGGGGTCTGACAGAGCATTAACCACACCCTATTCTACTTTTTCCTTCCTCCTTTTCTTTTTTAAAAATTCTGTGTTGGTGGCCTCCTGTCACTTCCGTACCTCCTAATCACTGTTGCCTCAGAGCCTAACCCTGCCTGGCAGCTAATGTGTACCTTGTGAACTGACAAAGGACTGATTCAGAGAGGACTCAGAAAAGCAGGGTGACATTTAAACTTTAAACTTAAAAAGCAAACAACCAGGCAAATATTTGGCACAAAAATGTAGTATCCAATGATCCTGGGCTGGTGATTACAAAGCTGTGTTTTGTCTTCTTTATTCTCGTGTTAAGTATTGTAGTCTGTATATGAGCACGCATCCCAGTTTATAGAGAAGGAAAATAAGTTTGACTTCTGGGAATCAGCTAGTAAAGTCTATGGGAATGGACCAAGAGAGCTGTCCTGGTTACGTGAAGAATTTCAGAAATATCCGAAATGCAATTAAAATGCGATCTTGAAAGTAGGACTGAATGGTAATTACAGACTGGTGAATGGATGGTGAATGGATGGCGCGTCGATTTTCATGCCCCCTTATCTGGGGATAGGCTGTGATCACAGAGGGGACATGGACTGAACAGAGTTCAGAGAAGGTAACCAGTAGGACAAATCATTTGGTGGAGTCAGTGATATGCCACCACAGAGTGTGTTTTTTGGATCCCTGAGGTGGTTCTAGACTCAACAGCCTGTCAAATCCTGGCACTGCATTCACTGACTCCTTTACCGAATTTAGCCCCAAAGACACCATCTGTGGATGCTCTGGCTGCCGCGCTGCTTTCTTACATGGAGAGGATTTTCTGAGCAGCCACTGTCTTATGCTAGATGGCTGGATGGGCGCACTTCTCATGAAACACTAAGAAACTGACATTCTGGCTTCTGTAAGATCACTTAAGGTGAATCAGTCCTCAGCAGGAGATCACTTCAGGAAGGGCTGACAAAGCTGTATTTCAGGGCCTGCCAAGCCAAGGTCCCGACCCTGGACCACACCCAGAAACTGGCCTCTTTCTCATCTTGCTGTAACTGCTACAAATACAAAAGGACTATGAATACTGCAGTGAAGCCTAATAAGAATTCACAGGCATGTTTAACCCACCATGGTTAGAAACTGCATTTTTAAATCATTGTACCATTTTGCCTCAGTCTTTACTTATAACCTCTTAACAATAGATTTTGATGATCTAAAGTCTACTTTCTTTCTCATACACGTTTTCATATTTTTCCCTACGTGGCCTATATTGTTAACTTTATGTCCAGCTGCAAATGATGGACATTTTAGAATAAACACAATCTATAAAAGAGGACGAATATTGGAAATCCATTCTTCATGGACACTCTTGCTACTGCACGACAGTTCCAAGCCACGCTTTATTTTTGAGCTAGAATTAATACTACAAGTAGATATTGTCGTTTCAAAATAATACCCCGCAAAGGAAGGGGAGAGGTTATCCTCACACCAGACGCTTCCCATCCCAGTGGGAATATGCAGAAGTGTTGGTGAGCCAGGCTGCATAAGCACACAGGGCAGAAGGCATAGACCATGTGTTCAAAGGAAAGCATAAGAAGAATGCTGGTCCCAGGAATGCTGGAATTGCACTAGGGACAAGAACGAGGCTCTGCCCCTGTAAAAATGGTCCTAAAACCCGTCAGTGAGCAACCTCACCTTTGCAAAAATAAGGAAATGATTTTTGAAAATGAGAAATACTAAAGAGTACCAGGACTTTCTCTTCACTCATTGTTTAGAATGCATGACCTCATGACCTCATGACCTCATGACCTGAGTACAGTCATAAGGAAGAGAAACTTCAGCACGATTTTTCTCGCTACTGCTACCGTCCTCTGAGAAAGTGACTGGAATATTCACAGTGCCTTAAAAAACCCTGTTTCGGTGGCAGTAATAATGGGAGAATACATAAAATAAAAGAGAATATAATCTTTTCTCTAAAACACTTGATTTGTTTTTTCAGTACCTACTCCACTGAAAAATATATTGAGTAACTAGATTTTGGAAACAAAATCTTCCTTGCTATATTTTTGTTTCCAAAATTTAGTTATCCAGTATGTATTAAAATCCCCCACGAGACAAAAATTTTTATCTTGTTTTTAACCTGCTGTTTCTCCAGCACCCAGTATAGAGCCTTGAATACAGCAGGCATTCAGCACATTTGTTGAATGCATTGTTGGGTGTACTGTGAAGAAGGAAATACAATATCAGGATGAAAATATGAACCACCAGCTATGCCTGTTTCCTGCCATAGGTAGGCCTGATTTGCTTGACGACCTAGAGAAAATGCCAGGCTTTACATAGGGTATCTGATGATTTATTTATGCCCTTTCCTCTGCTCTGAGCTCAATAGGACTGTCTCTTGGAGAGTCCTCATGATTAATTAGATTTGAACCCTCATCCTGCTTGACCCTGTGCATTCACTATGAGTGATAATAATTGACATGATGGAAAATTTTACCTAAATTTATTGAAACTTGCCTTCTGCCCTTTCCTTCAGTTGTTATTTTTTGCGATATCCCACTCTCTACCGCCCCTCCTTCCTGGTCTGGTCTTTCCCTGGGCTGAGATTTATTACCGACCCTCGCCAACCCCTCCATACTCCCAACCTCTGCTGCTAAATATCTATTCTAAGACAATTTCTCACGATAAGTTAATAACAGACTCATAATGTTAGTACATAATTCAATAAGTAGTTGATGCAAGTGGACAGAATGCTGATCTGAGCATCATGAGACCTCCTTTCTAGAAAGAGCTCTGACAATCACCAGTTTTGTAGGCTTGGGCTACTCAGTCTCTCTGAGCTTCTTTTCTCGAGTATAAAATGTGAGGGTTTGTCTCGGTCAGGGTCTCTGTAGTAAGTGCTGTAACAGTGGTCCAAGGGTAAGTCTTTCAAAAATATGTTCTGGGGTCACATCCTTTTCAGAATTGCTGTGTACTTTGCCACCTTCTTAAATATTAGCAAGTTAAGGTTTTGACAAGTCCTGAATTAAGAACCTTTTTTCTTTACCTGATTATTTTTGTAAGGGGAAAGGTAACATGTCGGTAGTCTCCCTAGGTCTCTGTGAAGGAATCCCTCGTTGAACTCTCTGAGAATCTTGGCTACAGTTACACATCCCTTTATCTCCAATTCCAGCTGCTGTGGGTATAGAGATAAATGTGTCAGGATCTTGGTCTTTCAGACATAAAAGATCAAACAGGGAGGAGAGAAAAATCAATGTTATAAAGGAGGGCAACTTTAGACTAAAGGTTTTGCTTTCAAATTATAATAGGCAAGAGTATTGAGAAGCAAGTAGGTCTGCCCAGAGTAGAGGCAGTGGGTGAGGAAGGGGAAGGTTCCACAGGTGAAGCTCCATTTGAGCTGAGTACTGACGGGTGTTTACAATAATTCACCAGGTAGAGAAGGTGTGAAAGGATATTCCAAACAGAAGGAACGACATGGCATAGATGCATAAAATCCCAAGGTCCATTCCAGTCCTGTGAAATTTTATGGTTATGGAGCCAAGGAGTGGAGGCTGCCTAGGGATAAGGGAGCAGGAGAGAGCGCTGGGTGATGAGTCATGGTCTGCTTGCCATGTGCTTCAAGTATAACTCGAGTCTAAAATTTATCCAGTAGGTAACAGGAAAGAAAGCATCTTTAGCTTGGTTTTTAATCAGGGGAATTACATGATGAATAAGCATTTTACTAAGAGAATTAGGAAAAGAAAAAGTAAATTCTAGAGTATGGAGAGAAAATTTCTAGAGTGCTAGTGCAAATAGAAGGGGCAAGAAACTAACAAGAGATACTAATTATGATACTATTAAAATGGATCATATAAGAGATGATAAAAAGCTGAATAATGACAGTGGTAAAAGAATAAGGTGGAGGAAATGGATTTGAAGGAAATTTAGAAGCTCAACAGATTGTGTGAAGTGATTGGATATGAGACAAGAAAGAAAGAGAAATGGAAAATGACTATGGTATTTAGCTTGGGCAGATGTGACGTATAAAACTTTTGATACACAGGAGTAGGAGGAAAGAGGAGCGAACTGTTTCATGTAGAATTTGATTTGGACTGTGGAGCCTATTACACAGAGTACTTTTCCTGTAAAACTGCATCCATTGATTTTTGTGTTTCAGAGTTCAATATGATTTAAATTAAAGATTATATTCTTTTTTCTTTTTTAAAAATGATTCTATTTATTTATTTTTAGAGAGAGGGGAAGGGAAGGAGAAAGAAAGGGAGAGAAACATCGATGTGTGGTTGCCTCTCTCACGCCCCGCACTGGGGACCTGGCCTGCAACCTAGGCATGTGCCCTGACTGGGAATTGAACCAGCGACAGGTTGGTTCTCAGGCCTGTGCTCAATGCACTGAGCTACACCAGCCAGGGCTAAACTAAAGATTATATTCTTTTTTGAAGGAGATTCAGCATATACAAAAAAACTATTCCAAACTGAAATTTGGTAGGTACTCAATACATACTTGTCAACAATACAGTATTTTAACCTACATATTTCTTTTGATAAATAATAATTTCTAGCACTATACATCCATTTGGTTTTTCATTCAGTCAAAAACTCTCTTTTTTTAGTCATGGATAATCCTATATATACTGATATCTCAGCAGAAATTTCAAAATGATTTCCATTTTCTAGGAAGAAACAGCACAGAAGCCCAACAATTTTAGTGATTTAAATGTTAAGCAATTATTTTTTGAAGTAGTTCTAAATTGGGCCTTAATACTAAATGTTATTGCTGCTAATACATTAAAAACGTATTATATTTATAGTCAAGTAGTGGGATTATTTCAAAAGCATCTTTGTATGTCAGTAACAATTAGAAAAATATTCTTTTAACTATTCAAACTTCTTAGAAGCTCATGCTTGCTTACTATATAGAACTTAACAAAGATTTTAAAGAATTATGTTTTCCAACAATCTTTTGAAGTTCAGGGTTCTTTCATTTCTAGGAAAAAAACCCTCTTCTTTTGAGAGACAGGATGTGGAGACCAGCCTGACCCACACTGTTTACACAAAAGCAGTCCACACCTCCCTAATTAGGTCAGAGAATTTTGCTTTACCTGCAACAGCTGTCTTCTATTAGTACTAGAAACAAACTGTACAATATATGGTCATTGAACTATGACCACCTTCTTGTTCTGAATTTTTTGTTCAAGAGGCCAGGGATCTAGAAATTGAGTTGGTGGTGAGGGAGGAGCTTTGCTAGACATGACTGATCAGAGGAAGGAAGTACGAGGGGGGAACCAAAAATAGCTGGAATTATCTTCTGGAGGGTGGGCTCCCAGTAGTACAGGCTTCCCCCACTAGGCGAGTGTTTTAGGAACCCATTTGTATCAGTGTACCCACTGGGATTGTTGTGAGAGGCTGAGTTGTCTTCAGTGAATTTTTTTTTGAAGACTCTCAGTGCGTTTGCCCGCTTTGTGATGGCTGATTTACCAGCACATCGGTCCACACCCACATTAAATGTTTAGCAGTTATTGACCAAAAAACATCATGACCCCCTTGCCCCACCCTCCCTATTGACCTAATCTTGCCCGGAGTGACTCTTTTTGTTTGCCCAGAGGAAATAAGTCCTCAAAGGGAAATGTTTTACTGATGTGGAAGAGGTGAAACAAAAAACAGCAGAAGCACTAAAAAAACACCAAAATTGACGAGTTCAAACTATGTTTTGAGCAGTGGAAAAAATATTTCAATAGGTGTATTGCATCAATTGGAGAGTACTTTGAAGACGACTGAAGTTTAAAGAGGTCAGAATAAATACGCAATTTTTTTATAAACAAATTCCAGTCCTTTTTGGGTCCCCCTTGTAGAGTGTCCGCCTTAAAATTAAACTGAACTATCAGAAAGGCTATACGTGATAAAAATGAACGCAATAAGGGTAGTCAGAGAGTGACTCATGACTTTTTTTTTCCTCTTACATCTTAAAGAAATAAAGATAAAAGCTGAGTGGCCCTAGGTAGGCAGTGCAGCCTCTCCCTCCCCACTCCCCCCAGCTGCTCTGCATTTAAGGCAGCTCCATGAAGTTGTTTTGAACTCAATTCAGAGGCTTTGGAAGGCAGGTACATGTGACGGTTGTTACCACTATTCTGGGGTTAATGATAAAAGGTTGCTCTGTCTAAGCCTTCAGATTTGGCAGATTTCTAAATGCCTTTGACTTCATCTGAAAGAAGTTTTGCATTCTTGAGAAAATGCAGATCCAGACTGAGTTGAGACACAATGACCGTTTAGCTCAGAACAAAGCCATCTTATTTCCTTCCTTATAGTTGAAGTCGAGGGCAGGCAAGTCAGGTTGTGGGTTCTGAAACCTAACAAGCTACTATCGCTGTGCCACTCTCTCCCAGGTTCACTGCCACTCCCTTAACCTGATATCTGTTTACTTGGGAGGAGGCAGTGTTTTAGAAGGGATCATAAATATCCTGGCCCCGTGCCCCAGAAGCCATGACAAGCAAAAGAACATACTCGTCTAGAGATAGCCCTTGAGATATTTAAATGTTTGGGTTAATTTTTTATCTACTTTAATAACAAGATTATCCCCCTCCCTTTGCTTCCTATTTCTGCTCCGAAGCCGTGGGCACAGAAATCTCTGCAGGCAAATTACTCCAGAGCATATCGCAGGACCATCCTGTAACGCGAACAGTTAAATTCACAGCATCTGGACTCCTGATCCTTTCCCGACATGGCAGGTGTGAGTGGCTGTATAAAATATTCTATGTTTATCTTCAACTTCTTGTTCTGGGTAAGTGTTTTTCTTTTAATTATCAATTTTATGCAAGAAAGGGGATCTGGATATAAATATCATAAACGAGAACAGACTCTGCACTAGAGAAATAGGAGGAGGAGGAAAATGTATTTTCCATTTACTTGTTTGGATTTGTTTGTTCTTTCTTTGGTTATTTCAGTAATTGAAAAGGAGCCAGTGACTCGAAAAAGTGCACCTCAGGGTCTGTGAGGATAAACATTTTATAAATGTTTTGATATTGTTGCAAAACAATCACAGAGGAAAAAATACCCCTTAATTAAAGGACAATTATTCTTAGTTGTATATCGTTCAGGCCTTCCTGGTTTTAGGACCCCGTGGGAAAATTCTGCTCTGATTCAGTCCGGATGGAGCTGGAGCCCCTGAGTCCAAACCTTTACATCTGGGTTTGAAACAGGTGGATGGTGGGGTGTCAAAAGATAAAGACCCGAGAAGAGGATTATTTTCAGAGACCCAAAGAAGAAACAGTGGGTCGTAAAGAACTTGAGAGGGAAACAATAAAAGCATTTTAATCATGAAAAGATTAAACTAAGCCACTAAGTGTGTATTTGAAATTTAAAGTTAGGATTTTGATGTGTTTTCACCTCACCTTTTAATCAACAGGTTCTGTATTTTAACAAGTTCTTATGTTTCCTTCAAAAGTCTGTTAACATAAGATATAGCAAGTGAGTTGGGCAATGGAATCTGACATTGCAAAGTGGAACAATAAGATGTGGAAATGCAATAAGGTAAAGGGCAGGCAGGGATGTTGGGAAACTGACACTATTGTTTTTAGTATATGTGGTGCAATTTCAGATTGTTCAAAGGAAAAACCATTTTGTATACTGACTTAGAACTGCCTTCTGCAGTAGACGCAGGAGAGAGTTGTGGTTCTGTTTTTCACTGGTTACCTCTAGTAAATAGGCAGCTGGCATCTAAACGTTGGTAAATTTCTGTTCTATTGAAATACTGATGTACCTACTTAAACATAACTACAGGAACACAGTCTTTGTTGTACAGTATGACTTTCCATTCAGCATTCAGTAGCCCTAATGAGTGCAGATGGTATGTGGGTGAAAATGAGTAGATAAATAGATGAAATAAAATAAAGAAGATTTGTTCTTTGTACTTTTTTCTCTAGAAAAATGGGCCACCCTGGCAAATATTAAATGAAGGCCATGATTATATGCCAGTTTTTTAAAGTTTGTCCTGATAAATTTCTTCCCTTGAATATTTAAAATTGGTTCAATGTTGAGAGGAGAATATAAACAAAGAAACACCTGTGTACTTTGGTTGGTTTTGGTTTTAGCTTTTTATTGTGGAGAACTTGAAGTGTTTCCAGGGTAGGACAGGGTGATCCACCCCATCATCTCTTCCCGATGGCCATGAAACCACGGCCGGTCCTTCCCTGTTCATCCTCTCAGCTGCCTTCCCCACTCCATATGGTTTTGAAGCAAATCTGGGATATATCATTTCGCCTCTAAGTATTTTAGTGTATATCTCTAAAAGATAATTCTTTTGCAAAAATGTAACCACATTGTCGTTATCATAGTAAAAACTTACTCAGAATTTCTTATCGAATATCCCATCCAGGCTTCAAATTTCCCATTGCCTCATAAATGATCCTGTTTAAATCAGCATCTAAATAAGGCTCAGACATTGTGCCCACACATTAATGTATCTTTTATGTCAATTTTCATCTTTAGGCTCTTGCTCCATCTTTATCTCTTTTTTCTTCCTGGCAATTTTATGTACTGGTGGGTGTTGTCAGAATGTTCACAGTCTGGATTTCGCCATTTTAATATCTCTGGTACACTTTAACATGTCCCCCCTCTTCTGTATTTTCTCTAATTTAGTAGTCGCATCCAGCAGCTTGAAAAGATTCAGGTTATTCCTTTTGGCCGATACAACTGCTTTATAAGTGAGACTGTGTTCTTTCATCAGGAGGCACAGAGCATCTGACCAAGATCACTTTTTATGATGTTAGTAGCTACTGATGCTCGAGAACCTAAATCCTTCGATCCTTAAGAGTTTCAAATTAATGATACTCCATTTCTATTATTTTTTCTTTATTTTTTGGCTATACTACTACTATCAATAAGGAGAAATTCATCATTCCCTGATTGGTTACCAGTGGTACCCAGTTTTTATTTTAAAAGACAGCACAAAGGTTTCTTACTCTTTACCAAACAGATTTCAAAATAATGAGTTGATGTTTTGGTATCATACAATAGTGATAAGCAAGTATTTCTTTAAGTACCCATGAAATAATACATTCAAATGTCATCAGAGTTCTCGTTCTCATTGATGTGCAATTTATTCGTCTTTGGCCAGTGCGAGGGAGCATCTTCAGGTTGGCTCCTGAGTTCTTTTGACACGATCCTAAGAACTTTGATAACCTCGTCACTGTCTGGTATGACAAGATGTTTCAGGCTCACTCCCTATTTCCTGTCCCTGACCTGCACTCAGCTATTTCTCCAAAAAGTTCTGATACCTTTTTAAAAAACTGTAATCATTGTCTTTTTATGATACAGAATATATATGGCCCATTAAAAAAACAAAATAAATGAATGAATATGCTAATAAATGCATAGCTCTTATTTTAATAACATGTCCCAAAGCACCCAAACCAGTAGCAATCCTCATTTTGTAATTATAAAACTGTTAACATACAACATAAAAAGTGAATAATACACCACAGGTCAGTGTTTCATTAAATAGGTAACCAGGAATTTGGAATAGATCTGAACTTTAAATCACAATGATAAGTCGAAGAAAGGGGTAGGTTCAGGATTATTTACAATTAGAGTTCAAAGATAGTTGTGTATATCTGTGTCATACTGTTCCTTGACATTGTTGCTGCTTTTCGGGGAACCTCTAGTTATTTTATGGTTTCCATTATTTCTTTGGTTTTCTGATAATGAAGACAAAGCCTCATGTGGAGATGTGGGTTAGATATGTCCAACTTCTCAGGGCTGAAGTCCTGGTCCTTACCATCAGCATAGTGGTGAGACCTGCCATCTCCACATGGGCATCGTGAATGGAGTGTTTGGGCAAGGGCACCAGTTGTAAAGACCAACGATAACTTCTCGGCCAACAGGCGACACCTTTTTACTCAAAACCCAGACAGCTGGAGCAGTCTCTGAGGTTAAGGAGCTGCTCCTCTCTCTACTCTGCCCTCCGCCCACAACCCGGAGTTCTCAGAATTTTACAATCCTTCATAGGAAATTAGCAATTTGTCACATTTCTAATGTTTACTTAAGCAAAATTTTAACGGTTCCACTGATGTGGTTTTATTGTAGATATCCATGACCTTATGTTTTCAAATGCATTCTTTCTGGTGTAACTTGCAAAACTAAGCTTTTGCAAAGTAGAGACAGATGTTGCAATATCTGTAAGATATGCATATGGTCATTTAAGTTAAACATATCAGTTTCTTTTGTTAGAGAACTTGAGATATGCCACATAAATATTCAGTGATTTCCATTTGTTAGAATTAGTAACTGAAGAAAAACATATGAAAGTGAATATCACTTCTAATCACTCAGGCTAGAGGTTGATGCAAGTTAGAGTGAATTGGAGATGCTGCAGATAATACGTAAATTATGGGTACAAAACCTATTTCTCCGAGTCTTGTGTCAGAACAGATGAACTGCCCACATTTTCTTATGCTCCTCTCAGATAGGTCAGGCCTAAGAATACAGGAGATTCTTGGGGTGTCTTAGGAGTCTGGAGAAGCAGGCAACATGGGGCCTTCGGCCCTCGTGTGCAGGGGAACACCTGTCAAAGGCAGAGCTATGGGATAGCTGGCTCTCCATGTAGGAAAGCAGAGTAGGGGAACGGCACCAGTGGCAAATGAGGTGAGGTGCGATGGAAGAGCCAAGGTGCAAAGCCAAATGTATCAGCAAGTGAATGAAGCCAACGCATGAGGCAGTTTGAAGAGAGCAGAAGGAATCTGGAACTTGGACAGTGTCCAGAAACCAGCATTTTGATGCTCATCGTTGTATTTTATGTGGTGCCGGGGTCTCTAGATTAGATGTTCTGAGAGCAATGAAAGGAGTTGATGCAGAGCAGACTTCACTAGGAGATAGAGCTACAATAAAAAAATAAGGCACAATTATATTTCATTCTGTCAGCTGATGAAATACCTCAAGATAAAGATTTGACTATGGCAGCAATGTGCGAGCTTGGTAAATACAGTAGTTGCCTGCCACTATGCACTCCGTGTGGAAGTATAACGATGACAGAAGGCGTAGGAGCCAGTGGTTGAAGCTCGGGCGGAGCCTCGGCTTCTTCGCCACTAGATGTGTGACCTGGGGGAAATAAGTGAGCCTGTTTCTGCCGTAGTGTTCTTCATCTGTAAAACCGGGGATAGCAGTGGTGTCTACCCCACGGGGTTGTCGTGACGATTAAGGGATTTGACTCATATAAAGAACTAAGAATAACGCTAAATAAATGTTTAAGAAACAGACACTTCTGTTCACATTGTGAAAGCATTTTTATGAGACAAAACTACAAAACCACTGTGCATAGTGATGAAAAATTACAATGTTGGATTTTGAAACAGAGGAGGAAATAAGAGGTCAAGAGTTGTAAGGCAGAAATTCTTCTATCATAAATTAAGGGAATGGAAAGAAAGTATGTTTTGTAAACAGGCAGGCAGATTCAAATCCTGAATTCACTTCATATTGCTCTGTGACCCAGAACATGCTCCTTGACTTTTCTGTGCCCTAGTGTCTGCATGTGTGAAATGAGGACGATAATGTTACCTGGCAGGATTAATTGTGCAGACGCGCTGAGACCCTCTATGACAGCCTCTAAGCAAGGCCTGACACCCAAGAGTAGTCAATGAATGCTATTTTTCCCAAGTGCAACCATCATACTGCCTTTTAATTTAAAAGTTTTGGAATCTGGTGTGATAGTATTTTATACACGATGGGCTTTAGAAACTTAAATATAATTTTAGCCCTACTCTGATCTTCCTCAGGCCTCATGGGGCAAGAAATCCGTGGGGATAGAGGCATACGCTTACAAGGAACCCAGCCTCCACTTCGAGTATGTGGGGCCAACAGTTTCCCTGTCCGAATTGCCCCAAGCCTGCTTCCAGTATCTGCATAAGCCCTTCTCCAGGGGTGATCAGGAAGAAGCTCTTTGCCTGGAATGAGAACAGGTTGTAAACAGACCTGGCTTGGAGGCTGAGGTATCCATACCCATTCCATTATATCCCTCAGACTTCAAGACAGAACCAGAAGTGAGGGATGCGGGCCTGCGCTGGCTGTCCCATGTCAGCCCCTTCTGGTAGTGGACTCTGAGAATTCTAAATCACACCTTGTCTCCAGGCCATTAGGTAGGTCCATTTGTCAAGGTAGGAACACATTATGTATATGTTTATCACCTTGAGTGATAACTTCTCCGTATAGAGACGGAAGGTCTGTAGTTTGTGATCTGTATTCTAGCCCCAGGCCCTGCAAATGTACACACAGGTCTGCAGGTATTACTTGATGAGTGTTGTACTTTGAAACGAAGTGATGAAAACATTCCTGAATGTGCATCATTCTATCATTCAGAACCATTAGGATGCTAATCAAATGCTGAACATACATCTCTGTTTACATATTTCAAAGTGATGTGAATTTTAGTGATTTTATACTCCAGTGCAGGAAAGACAGCCCGAGGCATGCTTACCCAGGCCTATTTGTGTCAGAAGGAAATGTGGTTGATTTCTTTCCCTTACATTTAGAGATATTGACAAGTAGAATTTGTAGCAGTTGTCGTGGGGGTGTGGCTCACTTAATAGGTTTAGGAGATGCACATTAATACAACGATAGGGATACTTCACTGTGTACTTAGCACACATTGATACAATAAATGTCATTCATTTGGGGAACACAGAGAAACCATAATAGCAGAGTCTGGTAAGAATTGTTTAATTTGCTCCACTGGTTTAGAGCAGCGATTTCCAACCAGTGTGCCAGGGCAGGCAGGGTGGTGTGCCACAAAAAATTTGAAAACACACAATACCTGACTGTTTAGCCTGGGGAACTGATCTGTTTCCCCTTAGACTGTCTAATTAAAAAATGACAACAGCCAACACAACAATAGGTGTTTGGTGTGAATGAATCAAAATTACACCAATTTTTTGTCATATTAGCAAAAACATATTTTTTGGTGTGCCGCAGAACTTCTGTAATTAGTTTATGTGTGCCATGAGATGAGGAAGGTTAAAAATCACTTGTTTAGAGCATCAGAAAATCAGACACTGTGTGAAGGCCGGGGGCCCTCTCTGTACATCAGAGCTGCATGTGGCCATGCTGTAGAGAAAATGCATGGCAACCTCCCCTCTGCCAGACCTGAGAACTGACATGCCACTGTTGTTAGAAAGCAAGGCAGATTAGTAAGAAATCAGAATAGGTCTCAGTAAAGAATGAATAAAGGAAGAGCCAGCATAAGTCCTAAAAAAACACCATTGAACCAGTGAAAGGGAATGTCACCCTGAAGCCTTAGAGAACAAGCTCACACCCCTGAGAGAAACTCTCCAGCATCCTGAAAAAAGTGTCAGGAAATTTGCTTCCACAGCCCAGTGCCAGAAAATGACCCCAGTGAAAGGGTGGCTGGAGGTCATAAGAGAAGATCAAGTTAACTGGAAAACCATAGGGTGAGATGAAAAGGGAAATGGACAAAATACAGAAGTACTTCAAGTAAACCAGACACACAGCGATAGAATTAAAATCCACTCTAGAAATCGCATTACATGGAGACAGTAATACAGAATCCCAAATTGAGAAGCTCTGCCAGAGGAAAATCAAAATGAGATGAATGAGGTGAAGGAAGATAATAATGTAGAAAATTCTCACGAGCAATGATTTCACAGGCTATGTTATCTTACCACAATGCAATTAAACTAGACTTTTGAGTAAATGTTTAATAAAAGAGGATGCTTGAAAATTAACAACAGTAGTACTGCCCAAAATGTCAGTGCTTCACTCATGATCCCTTGTGTTCTGTGGTTATCATAAAAACACATCTTGTAGTTGCCCAAATATTTTCTTATTTGTTTGTAACCTCCCAGGAGTAGCATGAGAAGGTTTCCCCTAAGTTTATGTAAAAAGTGTCTATTTTGGACCAATGATGATAGCTCACAGTATACTCTTCCTCCTAGCGTAGAACTATGTGCTCTCTTCCATTTGTGACACTTTTCAAAAATACTTTGATAAAGACCCAAATCTGAAGACAGAATTGAGGGGCAGGGGGTGGGGATGACTGGAGGACACATTATCCAGAAGAGGACAAGTCAGCTTGTTCTATGTCACTCGTGTCCTGGATGGTGCTTCCCATTTTCTTCCTGCCCTGCCTTAGTCTGCTTGGGTCATAACAAAATAGCATAAAGTTGGTAGGTTAAACAACAGAGATATATTTTTCCACAGCTGTAAAGGCTGGAAGTCCAAGATCAAGTTGCCTGGTATTTTGGTTTCTGGTCAGAACTCTCTTCCTGGTTTGCAAATGGCTTCCTCTTGCTGTGTTATCACATGGCTTCTCTTCCCTGCATGTGTACAAGGAAAAAGATTCTCTCTCTCCTCCTCTCTCTCTCTCTTTTGCTCTTCCTCTTGTTATAAGGTCACCAATCATATGGGAGTAGGACCTCCCCCTTATGATCTCATTTAACTTCAATTACCTCCTAAAAGCCCCATATCAAAATACAGTCACTTTGAGTTAGGGGTTCAACATCCCAATTTAGGGGAGATATAATTTAGTCCATAGCAGGGTCATAAACACATATCAAAATTACCTCATTTCTTAGCATGCTGTTTCAGACCAACAGCATCCTGATTCCATAAATAGGAAGGTGCCCCATGAAAGCTAAGTGGCAACCACAATGACTCACTGGGGGTCGGGTGGGGTGGGGGTGGAAGTAGACCTACTCAGTTCTGCAGTGCCCACCGTGGGCCAACCTGGGGGCCAGCAGATCAGCCCATTTCCTTTTGCCACCTTATCAACAGAAAGAAGGACAGAGCTTGACATGTTTTTCTTAATTTATACTCGCAATTATTTAAAACTGTGTAAAAAGATCAGGGAACAAACCCATATGTACAAACTGGACTAAAATAGGTTAGTATCAATCATGACTCTCGAATGATTGTTCCTGACAGAAAACCAATTTACAGGTTTTAAATTACTTTAAAGCCCATTAAATAGAAACAAATTTAACAAATTAATGAACGATTTCATGTAATTAAGGCTCTGATTTTTACATGTGAATTTCTTTAGTAAGATGAAGATGATATACTTTAAACATCTGTTTCTTTTGTTTTTATGATGAAGTTTGAATAAGGGATGGAAGTGATAGTTTGGCCAGCTTCAAAATCCCTAAGAACATTTATCTAATTGTAAGATTGACTTCAGGCAAAATATTCTTAACTTCTGAAATAACTGAATACTCTTTCTGTTTAAAAAGCCTTTAATTTGTTGGAGCAGTTTTAGGTTCGCAGAAAAATTGAGAGGAAGGTACCGAGGTTTCCCACACACCCGGGCCCCCACACATGCATAGCTTCCCCCATCACCACTATCACTCACGAGAGCGGTACGTTTGTTACAATTGATGAACCAAGGCTGACACATCATCGCCGCACAAAGACCGTAGTTTACACTGGGGTTCACTCTTGGTGTTGGACATTCTATGGGTTTGGACAAATGTATAATGACCTTGACATGTATCCGTCATTCTATTATTATTAGAGTATTTTCACTGTCCTAAAATCCCCAGTGCTCTGCCCATTCTTTTTGTCCCCCCTCCACTAGTCCCTGATCTTTTCAGTGACTCCATAGTTTTGCCCTTTCCAGAACGTCTTGTAGTTGGAATCATACAGTGTGTAGCATTTTCCGACTGGCTTCTTTCACTTAGTAATATGCGTTTCGGTTTCCTCCATATTCTTTCATGGTTTGATAGCTCATTTCTTTTTAACCCTGAATAATATTCCATTGTCTGGATGTACCACAGTTTATTTATCCATTCATCTACTGAAGGACATCTTGGTGCCTTCCAAGTTTTAGTAATTATGAATGAAGCTGCTGTAAATATCCCCGGACAGGTTTTCGTGTATACGTAAGTTTTCAACTCCTTTGGGTAAATACCAAGGACCATTATATATTGCTGGTTCATGTGGTAAGAGTATATGTAGTTTGTGAGAAACTGCCAAATATCTCCCAAGGCGGCTGCACCATTTTGCGCCCCAGTAGCAGTGGATGAGAGTTCCCATTCCTTCACATCCTTCTCAGCATTTGGGGCTGTCAGTGACCCAGATTTTGGCCATTCTGATAGGTGTATGGTGGTATCTCGTTGTTTTGTTATCCTTCTTTTAAATATTAATGTTACTTTCAGTGGCTGAAAGGACTAAAAGTCATAATTTGAGGGGAAAATATGGTTGATTTCATAAGATTTCTGAATAATTCAATGTCTAAATACATTGAAAAAGTCAACTGAAAAGCCACATAAAAACAAACAAAAAAGTAAGGGTTTAAACAATATTACACTTTTAGTTTGTAACCGTTCTTAAAAGTTTCCTCAGTAGTTTCATCAGGAAGTATAAGGATGGTGATTATAATATTTATTTAGATAATTAATACTATTTTCAGTTAAAACTAAAAGCCAGAACAACTATTAAGATAATCCATGTAAATCTTTCTGTGGAAGAAGAAAAAGAGAAAATATCAGTGAACAAATCAAATAACAAATCAAATCCAGCTGCTATAAAATTACTGAAAATCCCAGAGTCTCATCATCATCTGACACAAATTCTTTCAGACTTATTTATTAACAAAAAACTGCTGAAATGAGTATTTTCACCTGCAAATGAAATTAGAATTAGTCAAAATGGAGAGGAAATCAGGAGGGTTTTCAGCCTCTAAAGCTGTTTTGCCAATGGTTTGTATTTCATAGGGCGTGTATGTGTGTGCCCATAAGATAATTAAATCGTACAGGTTATTCGGTGGTTTCATGAAGAGCTTTGGTTTCCCACGCATTCCTTATTTTGCAGGAGTAGAAGCGGGTAGTAGAGGCAGGATTGGGTTAGAAGTGGTGCTGGATTTTCAGATGTGACTGTTATCTGTCAAGGGTTCTAGTTTCTTTATCTGAAATGAAGGGTTTAAATCAAGGTGATTTTTGAGATCTTTTAGGGAACACAGATTTTCTGGTTGTTCAGCTCCTCATGGCACTCCCTATTGCTTAATGAAGCCCTTGACTCTACTGTCATGGCAAACTTAATGAGAAACCATTAAAAATGAAACTGCTGTTTAGGGAGTCCACACATATTGGCTCAACTGTGCATAAAAGCAATGATGCTGCTTGGCCCCTGGGCTTTAGAGGGCTCTGGTACCATAAGGCCAGAAAAGTCTAGAAAGTCCCCAAGGCCTGCTGTGTTTGGCATGTTACCAAGCTTGTTCTCGACATCTCTATCTAATAATAGAGCTTTGATTTCTTTTTTGAGGCCACAACATATATGTCTTAAAAAAAAACAACAACCCTAAAAGACAAGGGTTTTCCTTACACGAAAGTAAAATGTGTTTCACATTTTATGTGCTGGCCTTGGTCCAAATTAAATAATCTGGTAAAGTCATTAAAGGAATTTAAGACTTTAAGCACTGTTCCTCATTGTTCCTCTTCTCTGGGTAAGCTTTACTACCTAAAAGCTTATTTTAAAAGAATTTATTTAGGTACAAAAAGTGCTATGAATTCTTCTTGCTTAACTGCAAATTTTGTCAAATGTTCTACTTTTCCCTGTCTTTCCCAACTTCTTGCTTCTTGGATCTTGAAGGAATATTTGGTAATTAGTTATTCTCTTTCTTTCGGTGTAAGACAGCTTCTCAGAGACAAACTCACAGGCCTAATAAGGATATTTTGTCTTTAAATGGTTGTGACTTATCTCTTGTATGTTAAAAATCTAGCTAAAACACTGAGTTAGAGTTGAAACATGGAAAATCATCTTTCCTCTCCCCCATAGTGGAGGTGATTTCTTGTCCCAGACCTATGAATGGACTGTGGATGGGAAACAGACTATTCTTACTGAATCTAGCAATTTCAGTGGGCTCTTTTAGCACTTACCTGCACATGAACATGCCTCATTTATGTCTTTTAGGTAGGAATGGTATAACTAATGATATACCACTTTAACCAGAATGCTGGGGGTATGCAGAATTAGAGTTGCAGTTTATCTCAGTTGTACTATAGTACATATTTTTTTCTTTTCCTACAGCTATGTGGTATCTTCATCCTGGCAGTGGCAATTTGGATACGAGTGAGCAAAGATGGTCAAGAGGTGAGTAAATAAATATTGTACAAGCTTCTCCGATCCCAAAGTAGTTTATTTTTCTTATAATGATCAAAGTAATGACAATCATAATAAGTATTTCTATAGCATTTTCCTTAACTACCTCATATGATTTCTTACATTGGATGTGATTTTATCATTTAATTCAATTTAATTGATCAAAGGTCCTCACTATGTGCCTGGCACAGTACTGGTTCAATCTTTCTGAAGAATGGAGAAGGTGATATTCCAAAAGCAGGAAGATTGCAATGAAAGTGCTTATGGGAAGGGGCCAAACTGAGAATTTATTTGCTTAAGACAAGCCTGAAGTATAGCTGGGAGATATAGCCCACCTTTGTTCCCCACCAAGAACGATTTTTGTAGTATATGATATTGACAATAACTTGGCTGATCCCAAGATGGGATGGTGGTCCAAAAGAAAAGAAGGTGAGAAGTTCTCTTGGAGAAGATTTTGAATCTGTGTTTTAAAGGCAATGATATACAGAGATAGTTGGTAATAACCTGTGGCAATTGTCAATGAGGGTAACCCCTTACAACAGTAAGAGGCTAGTCTCATGGGTGTAACTCAACAGCTGTCTGGGATGTCCAGCTTCCTGCTATCTAAGTAGGATTAGCATGACCCCCTTCCCACCACCACACACCGTCCATGCCTGTGGCAAAGCTCTTCCCAAGATTTCCACGGGCCTGAAGGATGTTTATTTTGTATAGTTGGTTCTGGCTCCAGTCTATCCTCCAGTAAGTCTAACACCCCATCCATAGTTATTACAGTATTATTGACTTATATTCCCTATGCTGTACAGGTAATGCATTATCTATTGAAGCTTACTCTACCATGGTGCAGCTAAATGCCTTTGGACATAGCCTAGTTGAAACAAACATTAAAAGAAAATGAACACCTGTTCTGAATGAGTGGCTTCTTCCTTCCTTCCTTCCTTCCTTCCTTCCTTCCTTCCTTCCTTCCTTCCTTCCTTCCTTCCTTCCTCCCTTTCTTCCTCCCTCCCTCTCTCCTTCTGTCCCTTCCTCCCCCCTCCTTCTTTTACTTTTATTTCTTCTCTTTTAAAATTATGCTTCCTTCCATTGAGAACCCAGAGAATCCCAATGGGAATTAGCAGCCTCCTCGTTCTTTCTCTCACCGTGTTGACAAATTTGGGTGAGGGACAGGTGAGGCAACTAGTTGGTAACAACTTAGTCCATCAGGATTTTATTTACTGTTTTAAGCTGATGTGACTTCCTAGTGTCTCTGGGCTTTGGGATTTGAGCCCATTAATGGTATTTGAGGATATATGGAATTTCTGTTGTCTAGAAACTGATGTGTGATATTGGGCCTCAAGTTAAACACAGAGATTAACAGCCACCTATTTTGAGGGTGCTTTGGCCTTTTTAAGATGTGTATATGGCCTGTAATTTATTTTATTTTATTTATGTTTATTTTTTCTAGTTGATATGGGAACTATTTTTTTTTCCCTCAGTGCTTCTGGTAAACAAATTTGGTGTTCAGTTTATTAAGAAATTACCCACATTGGATCGTACAGGAGGACTGTTGTCCCTGACAGGGTGTTACTCCACATGTGGGGATAAGAATAAATTAATAGGTCTAGACAGCATATTTAGTCACATTTTAGCTCTTTTGCTCTGTCAGCCTCTAACTCTGTTGTTAGTGTCTACCAGGACAATATTAACCAGCTTGACTTATGTGAAATTGGCTTGATTTATATTTATCTGAAGTCAGTGATAAAGAATCCAGGCTGTGCAAAGAACTGAATTTTACTAGTGGGAAAAAGTAGTAGCAATTTTGGAAGGAGAAACATGAGCATAAACACTGAAAAGAGGGATGTCAGGGAGGTCTATGTGAACATCTTTTATCTTATCTCCTTGCACTAAATTGTCTCCTCGGGATGCTTTGTTCTCCTGCAGGATAAACTCAGCACTGGGAGGCAAAGCATAGGGGCAGCCAGCCATCCTCGTCCCAGGAGATCGCTTAGAATCCAAAGAGGACCCTGAGCCTTCTTCTCTCAGGTTCAGCCATTCCTCTTTCTTTATAAATTCTCCCCTTGTTCCAAGACACACCCAGACACTGTTCATCCAAGACAGCTTTTAGTACTCGGTTGCCCGTCTCCTGTAACAAACACTTGAACTCAGATTTCTACTTCTTTTCTGAATAAAAAAAAGCCACTTGTTAGGCTGGACTTAGAACAGAGACCCTCAAGCCAACACACTGCTTTCTGACCAGTCTTTGGTTGTGGGCCGTCTGCGCTGGTCGGATAGGAGTGCTTCATTAGCTGGCTGAATAAGTACTGGCCACATCATCCAGGTCTCACTTATAGATATTTGACCTATTATTTCTCTGCCTGGGCTAAGCAAAGTTCTTTTTTTTCCTTTTATTGATTTTAGAGAGAGGGGAAGGGAGGGAGAAAGAGAAGGGGAAAAACATCAAGGAGAGGGAGAAACACTGATCCAGTTGCCTCTTACACACGCCCTGAATGGGGACTGAACCTGCAACCCAGGCATGTGCCCTGACAGGGATTCAAACTGGCTACATTTCGGCTTGCAGGATGGTGCCCAACCAACTGAGCCACACTGGCCAGGATGCAGAGTTCTGACTCAGAGAGGCTTCAACCCTTTCAGATGCCTTGCAGGGGTGTTCAACCTGTGGCCCACAGGCTGCATGCAGCTCAGGGTGGCTATGAATGCAGCCCAACACAAAACTGTAAATTTACTTAATACATTATGAGATTTTTTTGATTATGTGTTACAATGTATTTAATGTGTGGCCCAAGACAACTCTTCTTCCAGTGTGGCCCAGAGATGCCAAAAGGTTCAACACCTCTGCTAGGGTTTGCCTGCACTGGCCACAGTGTTTGACAAGGAGTGGGTAGAGCGGGTTTCCTGATGCTATATTTTTTGTCAATTTCTGTCTTGACACAGATGCCATGACTGCTTATTAACAAAACTGATTTCTTAGCTGCAATCCTAACAAATAAACAAACAACAATCAAACACAAAACATGAAAAATGAATGAAAAAATCTTTAGGACATATGTCAATGGAAAGGTTTCTAAACGTGTAAATTGAAACATTACCTGTAAGCACAGACTCTCAGAGACAAAGGAGGCCTTAGATATCACAGAGGCTGACCTAATTCTCTTTATAAATGGGAAACTGGAGCCCAGCAGGGTTAGCTTGCCCATTCCAGTGTTAGAAACTGAGTTATATATGAGGACCTGCTGGAATACAGATCTTCGTTCTGATGCTGTGACAACTTCAGCACATTCTTTCCTACCGATTGTCCAATAAAGGTTCCTTCTAGGCTGTGGATGGCTTTCAAATGTCATTTAAAATGTAAAGATCATTCATAGTGGTGTTTTGTTTTGTTTTGTTTTTCTATTTCCTGTTAAGGGAGCTGAACTACAATGATCTGTAGAAGATTCTAGGAGAAGAGTCTCTCTGAGTTAGTAAAAGAACTAATGCTCTACCCAGAAAGAGAAATGGAAACAGATAGAGGCTGTACAAGAAAGATGGGCCACTTGTGGCACTCAAGTATAACACAGGCCAAGGTTTCCCTTTTTAGTTATTATGTACGTCTGGATACATCTAGAGGACAAGTGGTAGACTGAGGCTAGGTGTTGCCAAGGTGAAGAAGAGTATGTGTGGAGAAGAAGAAATGAATTGTGCAGGTTGTATAACCCACCCACCACAGAGGGCCCTAAGATTTCCCCCCTCAATATCTCATTACTTAATAGTAAGGAGGCAGTCTTCAGGCAAAATGAAGAGTTTCCGGAAGACTCCACGGACTATATCTTCTGGGAACAAGAAGATAGAATTGACATGGACTATCAGGCACTAGACTATTTTTTCTTAGTTTAAATTTTTTGTTTGTTTTGGCAAATGTATAGGCCTATGAAATTACCATTATAATCAATATATAAAGCATTTTATTAACCCATAAATGTTCCCTCATCGCTTTGCAGTCAGTTCCTCCTTTCCCCCCTTCCCAGCTAAAAGTCAAGCCCTGCTCTGATTTCTGTGACCGCAGCTTAGACTGACCCATTCTTGATCGTCATATAAATGGAGTCACACAGAAACCACTGTGTTGAATATGGCCTACTTAGCTCAACATAATGTTTTTGAAGTTCATTCACAGTGTTGGGTCTACCACTAGTTTGAGGATCTTGGGCTTTATAATTAAATTTAATTACCATAAAAACACATGCATTGCAATGTTACTCTTATATACAAAACACAAAATATATAAACCAAAGAGCCCATTATGGGTGCAAGTACATCTTCTAAATTTAAAATAATTAGTGTTTTAAAAGCCTATTACATTATTTCCATCCAATATCCAATATATCACCTTAGAAAAATATTAAGTTGGGAACATTATTCAGTTAATAGAATGTAAGCTCGTTGAGGGCAGACATTTTTGCTGGTTTAGATCACAAAAGTATCTCAAGGTCCTAGAACAGGGCCTGGCACATAGTTGGTACCCAGTGGATTTCTGTTGAATAAAAAACATCAAGGAAAGGGATTTTTCTGATTTCTCTTTTCTGTTTTCAGCTTCTCAGCAGTGGGGAAGCTGGCATCAACCCTTACATTGGTGTGAATATCTTGATTGCTGTGGGTGCCACCATCATGGTTCTGGGGTTCCTGGGATGCTGCGGTGCCATAAAGGAAAGCCGCTGCATGCTTCTGCTGGTGAGTTTCCCGGGCAAATCCCAACGCCCACCCCCGCCGTCTGCCGAAAGGCCTTGCCAAGACTGATGCAACTCTAACTTCCATTTAGAGGGGTTGATGTGGAAGCTGAGGTGTTTAGCTTAGATTAGAGGCTACCCTGAGAGAAGACAGATTTTAGCCTTCATTTTTTCACTATTATTGAGTACCTGCTACATGCCAGATACTGAGCTAAATGATGCAGAGACATTAAGACCATTAGAACCTCTTAGGGAAGATGGACAAATAAATAATTAGCTATAGTGGGAGTGGCCCGTGAAGAAAATGGCCCACAAAGGATATAGGAGGGAACTTCAAGGCAGAAGCAGAAGTGAATAAGGTGTTTGTGTGGGTGAGGTTGTGATAAGCTTTTGGAGGATGGGTGGGGGGCGGGAAACCTGGCTTTTTGGAGGAATGACAAGGCCTGGGGTATGGCTAGAGTGGCAGAGGCTATTTTTAGCAAATGATGGGAGATGGGTCTGAATGTGCACTGTGGCAAAATCATATTTCATGCTAAGAAAATTGTAAGGGAGTAAGGTAATCATGTGTGTTACTTAGAAAGCTTCGAGGAAAATGGATTGGGTTGGGATAACCCGAAGACTTCACTTTCAAAATATATAGAAAATAATGAATGGATATACAGTTCCATTTTTAGTTTTCTGAGGAAATCCCATACTGTTTTCCACAGTGGCTGCACCAGCCTGCATTCCTACCAACAGCTCACCAGGGTTGCCTTTTCTCCACAACCTCGCCAGCACTTGTGTGTTGATTTGGTTATGATGGCCTGCCTTTTGACCCGGCAATTCCACTGCTGGGATTATACCCTAAGAATCCTGAAACACCAATTCAAAAGAACCTATGCACCCCAGTGTTCATGACAGTGTTATTTACAATAGACAAGGGCTGGAAACAGCCTAAGTGCCCAGTAAATGAGTGGGTCAAAAACTGTGGTACATTTACGTAATGGAATACTATGCAGCAGAAAGAAAGGAGCTCCTACCCTCCCCAACAGCATGGATGGAACTGGAGAGCATTATGCTAAGTGAAATAAGCCAGGTGGTGAAAGACAAATAATACCTTATGATCTCGCCTATAAGTGTAATCTAATCAACAAAACAAGTGAGCAAAATATAACCAGAGACATTGAAATAAAGAACAAACTGACAGTGGCCAGTGGGGAGGTAGGAGGGGATGACAAGGGAAAGAAGGGGAAGGGTCAAGACAAGGAACATGTATAAAGAATCCATGGACAAGGATAATGGGGGAGGGGTTGAATGTAGGTGGGGTTGGTGTTCAGGGCAGAGGAGAGCAATGGAGAAGAAGGGGGATAATTGTAACTGAACAACAATGAAAATATTTTTTTTTTTAAAGAATGAAATAAGCCAGGCGGTGAGGGACAAATACCATATGATCTCACCTTTAACTGGAACATAATCAACAAAAGAAAAAAAGCAAACAAAATGTAACTAGAGGCATTGAAATTAAGAACAATCTAACAATAACCAGAGAGGAGGGGGAGGGGACAATGGAGGGAAGGGTTTTCAGGAACTACTGTAAAGGACACAAGGACAAAACCAAGGGGGAGGGTGGAGGCGGGTGAGGGAGGTTGGTTTGGCTGTGGTGGGGGGGAAATGCAGACAACTGTAATTGAACAACAATAAAATAATTTTTTTAAAAGAATGGATATAGAAAAAACATCATGTATTCCTTAGATATAAATCTGACTCAAGAGTTTAGCAGAGTTCACCTACACTTGTTTCTCTCATAAAATAAGTATCGTGTCAGTCCCTGAAAAAAATACTTTGTGTTTGCTTATTATGAGGGAAAATAGGGACAGAGTTTTAGCCACTACTATCATCCATAGTGGTTGGTTTTAGATTACTAAGGCCTCATTTGCAATCGAGAATTTAATTGTTTGAAGAGTTTACTTAAAAAAAAATTAGTTTGTGGGCTGTATTCTCCAAAATTATGATTTCATCAATCTGAGCCAGGTTTCAGGAAACTACATTGATAACAACAGCCCGGCGATTCCAATAGTGGCAGAAACGTTGTTTTGCAGTCAGTTTGGAAGTTTGTTCTGAAGTTTGTGTTGGATGAAAAAAGAGGAGAAAGATAATATTCAGCTAATTTCATCTAAGTTTTTAAACTTCTCATTCAACATCACACTGATGCCTACAATTCTACAAATAAATTTTCTTTTTAACTACTTTCTATGGTCAGTCTATGGAGCAAATGTTTCTGAGTAGTAATGGTCCCAAAATTTGCTTTCTGGGGCAAAGGGTAGAATAAATGAAGAGTGTGGTTACTTCTTCAAACTGTAACGTGCTCCAGACTGCAGAAAGGGGCGTCGAGCTGAAATGCCCCAAGGCGTTACTGAATGCCCTGGGGATAACACGTATTCCTTTCTGTCTTTTGTTTTGCAGTTTTTCATAGGCTTGTTTTTGATCCTGCTCCTTCAGGTGGCAGCAGGTATCCTAGGAGCTGCCTTCAGATCTGAGGTGTGTATACAGATGGCATTTGATAATTTTGGAAAAGTCTGAAAAGTAGATATACTACCTTCTGGCATGAAAAATTTAACAATATTTTTTTAATTTGCAGTCTGAGAAAATTCTGAATGAGACTCTCTATAAAAATGTAGAGCTTTTGAGCGCAACAACTGAAAATGCAGAAGCATTCCAGAAGGCCCTGAGTGAATTTCAAGAAGAGGTAATTAGAATCCGTGGGTCATTTGGGGAGTTACATGTAGTTTTTCTGTGTTTACTTAATTTTTAACAGGTGGATTCCTTAAAGGTCAAAAAGTATCTCCATTTTTGCAGATTTTGACTGATTATTCTCTCACAACACAATAAGAAACATCCAAGAATATTTCTATTTTTTCCCAGCATCTTACAGTGTTCTAAAGCAGTTTAGAAGGACAGAGATTAAGATGATATGTTCCTGACAGATTTAGCCTCCATTGGGCCAAATTAATCATTGTTTTAATATTTACAGTGTGTTTAGGGTGTTTGCAGAGCCAATCTCTCCTCTCCCCACCCTCCCGCCCAGCTCTGTCACCGTGACCGTTCCCTCTCTCACAAAGATAATTGTAGCTGTACTTACTAGGCACCAGGCTTTACATTTAGTGGCTCACTCAAATCTCCACTCTGTGAGGTGGTTGATGTAATTATCCTCATTATCCCTGTTTGACAGATGAGGAGATTAGGGCTTAGGAGTCTGACAGCCAATCAATGGTGGGGCTAGAATTTGAACCTGGATCTGACTAGTTAACTCTTTTTAATAAGTACACAAGCCCCTCATTAGTTAGTTAGTTACTTAGCTTGTTTATTTATTTCCTTAAACTGTGTTGCTATCTTTAGGGTAAAGTCAAAATTTGGGCAGGCATTGAAGGTATTCTGCTGTCTGGCTCCTACCTAATATTTTAAGTTTCTGAAACGCGACTCCATAATGCAAACACTCTAGTCCAGCCAGGTTTGTCTGCTCAGGATGCTTTAAACAATTCCACCTTTTCTTCCCTTGCATTATTCCCCATCTTTGGAATGTACTTATTACTTTTCTCTTTCTTTCCAAATATTACATGTACTTTGAAGCTTGACGGAAATATTACTTACTCTGTGGAACTCCTTCCGACCACACCATCCCACTTACACCCAAGTCTTAATTTGAAACAAAATCTGCCTCCCTAGAATTTGCATCACTTAGTACGAGCTCTTCCTTCTGGAGTTTCATAGGTAAAAAAAAAAAAAACCTACTGATAGTTCTATACACTGCAACTTTTTCTTTGAAGACATCCTTTCTTGAGCAATTTATCACCTGACAGTTTTTTCCCCAGAGCATTACCCAGTTCCCTTTGGATAGACTCCAGATTATGAAAATTCTGCCTAAAGCATCATTTCCAAGAGCCAAACCCTGAGATGTGCAGTCCTTGTTTAACTTCGTGCTGTGCTTTATCTGGCTGCCCCTAGCTGCATCCCTGATCCTCTCTTCACCAGACCATTCCCACTCTGAAACCCCGATTAATCCAGATTTAAAGCAGGAAGAGTTTAGGCAACTCAGTTCCTCCACTGGGTGGGGCTGAGCATCCTTGATTCTCCCTGGTGGTTGACCTGGAACCAAAGGAACTACAGGTTAACACTGGGTCTCTGGGGTAGGTCCTGAGTCACACTTGCGCACATTGTTCCTGGTCCCGGATCTCAGTGCCGACAGTGGAGTTCTCAATGTTCTGTGTGTTGTAGTACAATTCTGAATTGCTTTCGTTCGTATATACTTATCCTATATCTGAAGTTGCTTGTGTTCATAGAACCACAGATTTTTTTAAAATGTGCATTCTGAGCTTTTTCTCTTTCTGTTATCCACTGGGATTCTTTCTTTCTTTTCTTTCTTTCTTCCTCCCTCCCTTCCTCCCTCCCTCCCTCCCTCCCTCCCTTCCTTCCTTCCTCTACTTCCTCCCCTCCCCTCCACTCTCTTCCTCCCTCCTTTCCTCCCTCCTTTCCTTCCTTCTTTCCTTCCTTCTTTCCTTCCTTCCTTCCTTCTTCCTTCCTTCCTTCCTTCCTTCCTTCCTCTACTTCCTCCCCTCCCCTCCACTCTCTTCCTCCCTCCTTTCCTCCCTCCTTTCCTTCCTTCTTTCCTTCCTTCTTTCCTTCCTTCCTTCTTCCTTCCTTCCTTCCTTCCTTCCTTCCTTCCTTCCTTCCTTCCTTCCTTCCTACCTTCCTTCCTTCCTTCCTTCCTTCCTCCTTTCCTCCTTTCCTTCTTTCCTTCTTTCTCAATGCTTCTTGAAAAAAAATCTGACCTCAAACTCTGGCTGAGTGACCTGGGCTCCACCACACATGGACAGAAGTTCTAGAGACCAAGTGGCTTTCTCTTTAGATTTCAGGGAATTCCCACACAAATTCCCCGATAACATATTAATGAAATGTGCCCCCGTGGATTCTTGGTGATAACTGTCTAGAGATTGTTGTCTCATTCCCTGCACAGAGCCTTGTTCATCTAGCTGTTATAACTCTTTTAACAAGTTCTGACCAACTTCTTCCCCAACTGCTCCCACATCTGATCTGGTAACCAGCTAGCTTGCCAAGTGTAGCCTTTCTACCTCCCTCCTAGTCTTCTGTAAGTGTGTCTCATCTATACCTCCCTAAGGAATCCTGAGGTACATAGTGGACTAATCTGTGAGTACATATAGTGGGATTTATATTCTTTTGGGTCTGGAGTATATATTTCAATTACTACTATTCAAGATTATTTAATAAGAAAGAGTGAACAATTAATGATGTCTACCATGAGAATAGGAAAGGAGGATATTTCAAGATAGCCCTCTTTGCTAATATTGATTGAACTTGGGACCAAATGAAATCTCCAGCTCTTTGTCATACAAATGCCTGCTGAGGTATGTACAGGGTGGGGCAAAAGTAGGTTTACAGTTGTTCATATGGAAAATAATACAATAGTTAATAAAGAATAACACAAGAATAAACTGTGATTCACGTACTCATAGCTGTAAACCTACTTTTGCCCCACCCTGTATTTGTACAATGGAGTCTTTGAGCCAAAGGTACAAGACTTCCTATCTGCCTCAGTTAAACTTGCTAGTTTAAGTCCATGTTTTAAACTATCTTTGGAATTCGATTCTGTCCTCTAGGGTATTAATCATCACTCCCAGTTCTATATCAGCTACAGAGTTGAAAAGATATTTTCCATATCTTTATTTAAATTACTGATACCAATGTTGAATAGATGACGTGCAGTGAGAGCATAATGGCATTAACAACAACCGCGAAACAGGAACAGCAAGACCAGTTGACACATACCGAGTGCTTTCTAGAAGCCAGCCACTGGGTTAAGCGTTTCATGTTGTCACATGGTTTTCTCATTTTTATCTTTACAACAAATTTACAAATTGATATTATTATTAGCAACTATGATTATCTGTATTTTACAGATGAAGAAACTGTGGCACAGAGAGTTTTGAGTAACGTGGGTAATGTGGTCACCCAGTAAGTGGATGAATGCTCTTTTAATATGCTGGCACCGAAATGCATCTGAGGCTGGAAAACCACCCAGTGTTGGTTCCATTTGCTTCAGCTATTGTGCTCTACCTTTCTGCACGAAGAGTTTTCTCCTATTCTATTGAAGCAAATAGGACAAGACAAGGGATAATTATTTCTCTTTCATCTAGTAGCAAGGACCGTATACTGAGTCATTGGGATTACCACTTCCTTGTTTTTCTTCCCCAAACCTGACTGCAGATTCCCCCAGTGTTTCCCCAGGCTTTGGTTTATTCTGGGCTTTAACCTTTCTGACATTATTCTAAGAGTTTCAGCTCTCATTTGTACCCCTTTCCCTCTTGTGCATATGTCCAGGTAGAATTTAATCTTGTGGAATGCCCACTGAACATTTCCTTTGGCTTTTGAGAGGCCTCTCAGCCTTTTTCTCTTAGCCTCAGAAAGTGATCAAAGATCATGAGATAGAAATTTCATTTTTAAAACCTCTCATCTCTTTTGAGCAAAAAGTCTTTTAAGAGCTCTTGACTGTCCGGTGGACTCTTTGGAAGATTCTTCCCTAAAATCTAAGATAAGTAGATCTGGTTTTGCTCCTCTTTTGTCATTAAAAACTATAAGCTGAGTTTTTCATCTTCTCTCCAAGCTCCTTGGACTTTTGCTCCTGCAACCTATTTTTCCTTCTTTAATATTAAGACCAAAAAGGAGTATTCCTTCATGTTTGCTTCTTCATTCAGAGAGGTAGGTGAAAATACATGATATTTTAGTATAAGAAACAATAATAGTTTCAGGAGAATATGATTCAATGTATTGACAATGTTTTTATCTTCTTTAGTGCCTGCTTTTCATGCTTATTTTTCATCAAACAGTTCAAATGCTGTGGTTTGGTCAGTGGAGCTGCTGACTGGGGACAAAATTTTGAAAAATATTCCAAGTCATGTGAATGTCCAGATACGCAGCTTGCTTCTTGTATAAGTTATGACAACAAATATGTTTACAGTCAGGTAAGAACAAATCGATGTTGGCACAGTAGGTGGTTCTGTTCATTTTTTTCTGCGTGAAAGTCTTTAAAAAAGTTAAATTGCAGCAATTGTAACAGGAATCATGATAGAAAGTCCCAGGAATTTCCCAAATAAAAAAGAAATCCTTATTTAAAGATAAAAGCTTATATAAAAAGATGAAAGTATTTCATTTCTTCTATGAGTCTGGCGTTATTGAAACACAGCTCTCATAGATCAAAGTAACATTATGCCGCAAAGGGAGACAGAGTACAACGTAACAAGTGAGAGTTCATTTTCTCCTCTCTTTGGTGATTTTCATCACTATTCTCCTCTATATTTTTCTATTTTAGCGTAAGTTCTAGAAATCTATATTTTTCACTTTAATTTTAAAATTAAAGCTTTTTTTTTTTCCTAATGAAACATCCCTCCTCTCAAGTAGTTGTATAGGTGTAAATAACTGTCCTGGTTTTTAGGAGTTTCAGCTCTGGATATTCAGTTTACTCACTAATTTGTCTAATTAGCGCTCCAATGTAAAATTTGCCTCAGACATTTAAAGTCAATGGAAAAAGCTGGGTTTATCTTTTATGTATTGTAGATGTCTTATTTATTATGTCGCTTGTGGATGGCAATATGCGAATGTCATATTATCGCTTAACTCATCAACTATTTATAATGGGAATCATGATCTAAAAGTCCCCGGAATTTCCCACTTCCTATGTGCCAGACCTCCTACCAGCCACGGGCACCCAATTCCTGAGAAGGGCACAGTGCCTGCACCCATGGAGCTGACGCCCAAAGAGGGACAAGGGGAAGACCATCAGGCAGCTTCAGTCCCACGAACTATTGCTATTTCTTGGATAGGAGCAGGCACAGGTGTTATGGGACCCCATCTAACTCAGTGTTCAGGGCTGAAGGGATGGCTCCTAGAGGGCATGATATCTGTCTGTTACTGCAGGGTTTTATATAATTTGTTCCTCTTGCCTGAAAGGAATGTGTACAAAAATGACAATTACAATTAATGACATTAATGTTTCATTTATTTGCTATTACATTTCAGGGCCTATTTTGTGTCAGACACACCCTTACTAGAATCAGACATGCTTCTGGATCATCTAGGAGATTATAGTCTAGTTGGGAGAGAGACCTATAATAGCTATTATAATTCAATAAATTAGTTTCTGTAATACCTTAAGTTTAGCATTGGCTTAGTAATGGCTACCGAAGTTAATTATATATAAGAAATAGAAAGTATCTCAGGAGAAACATGTCTCTTGCTGACTCATTCCCCTTTTACTAATCTTATCAAAATTAAGGAGGCTCAGTTTTGAAGGGCAATTGCTGTTGCTAGTATTTAAAGTAAACATGGGGGAGGAGTTATCTCTCAGAATGCAGAACTACTGTGTCCTTCATTGTCCGAGTAATATCAGTAAAAAAAAATGTTCTTACTTGTTTGTATTCCTCTCTGTTCCCCTCCTCCCTACCTAATGCTAGTGGCACAGTATCAACGAGGAAGAAGGAAATAAATATGGTGTAAATAAATGTAGTTTCCGCTTAGGATAATAAGGAAATTAGTAAACTCAATTGCAGATTGCTGTCTCTGGTTAAAGATTCAATATAAAGACTTTTTTTTCCCTCAGGGAACATGTTGAAAGTCTCTACCATTATCCTAAAAATAATAGACATTCCCTCCAAATTCACACATAATTCAGCGGAATCCAGGCTGATGGTTGCACCGGTTTCCCAAAAGGAAAGTCATAAATTCATAAAATACTTCCACCTGCCTTGCGTCATTTGCAAGAAGTCTGGAAAAGCAAATCTGAAATGGCCATAATTTGCTTCTTTTTTCCCTCCTCCTTTTGACAAGATAACCTGGTTGTCTAGAAGGAGGGGGGAGAAAGCTCCTCAAGCATAACAAATAGGACTCAGTCGGTCATCCATCTCGCAGTTAACCCTACATAATGTAATAATTTCTTCTAGCATTTACTGCTTCGGGCCAGAAGAGACTGGGGAACCCATTCAGGAATGAAGACAAAAAAGATGTTTCATTAAGCCTCATGGAGAACTTCTATTTTATTTAACAAATAACAATATTTTGTTAGTCCACATAAGACTCCCATGGGGATGATATATTTTCTGGCCATACAGACCATAGAACTGTTACATTGTATAGTATTTTTCATTTTTAAAATTACTCATATAATTTATAATTTTTGGAATTTTTAGGTTGGTCTGAAATGTTTTAAGCTTGGAATTACATGCTGCTTTGAGTAAATTTTGAAATAATGTGATAGAGAAGTAATGTCCCAAATTCTCCTTTTTATTTAAATTAAGGACCTAATAGTGGACATATGATTTTGTTTTTATTTTTAAGGTAAACACAAACCTGATACATATTAGAAAGGGATTTTTTTAAAAACCTTGCTGTAAAAATGAAAATTTTCACGATGATTAGCTGACACCCCAACCAGGGAAATCTGCCGTAGATTACAAGCCTAAAAAATTACACAGTCAAGGTGATAACAGCTCTAAAATTGTAATTTAAGATAAAATTATTATTTATAACTAAAGATCCCGAGATTCAGCAATGACATAGTTGAAGCAAAATTTTGTTCCTTAAATGCTTTCTAATATATGAATAAACCACAGTTATAACCTTTCAGAGGGCAGAGGAGCTTGAAGTGGAGGAAATAATCCAATTCCTTTTTGTTGACTATGTTTCTTGGTAATAATGTAAAAATATCAACCCAATGGAAAAAATCTTAATTTAAATAATATAGTCAAAATTTGGTTAAGGGTAACTTTGTATATTTTGTTTTTTTTAACAGCCATGCATTTCTTTTATAAAAGACTTACTTAAAAAACATATTATCATAATTATTGGAATAGCATTTGGACTGGCAGTTATTGAGGTACAGTATATTCTTTCATTGTTGACCCTTTATATTTAATCCCTTGCTTGTCTGTTAATTCTCCTAACACACATTTATGGTGAGCCAAGTAAATACCCGGTGCTTCTGGAAAGCACTGGCTACCAAGTCCCCAAAGGCCAGCATCACCCACTATCCGTCTTGGGTTTGAAGAGGGGATTACAATCTTATGAAGTGAGCAGAGCTAAGCCTATTATTTCTGAATGATCCCTCTACTGGGAAATAAATTTGTTCTTAGTCCCAGATATCCTTTTCCCATTGAAAACTAATACAAGAGTTAAAGTTAGAAGACAGAGCTCCAGACAAATCAAAACACAACATTTACATTTTCTTATATCTCCTCCTGATTTTGAAACAGAAAATAAAAACTGAACTCAAGAGTACGGGGAACTGTTGTCCTGCTATTCCTTTCTCGGGCAATGTAACAAGTTCTAGAAACTGGAAACGGTTGCCTGTGATTTTCTCACTGTAAGGACTATGGGCACACTTGGAGAAGTTTGAAAGGAAGCTGTTCTTGAGGTTTATGTATTTACTCTCATCAATTTGATTGTTGATGTTGATGGGCTTTCTTGGCATTTTTTATATATAACACAATTTTATTTATTTTTTAAGAGAGGGTTTATTTATTTATTTATTTATTTATTTATTGTTGTTCAAGTACAGTTGTCTACATTTTCAGCCCACCGCAGTTCCCCACCCCAACCACCCCCGCCTCCCGCCCTCAAACCTACCCTTTGGCTTTGTCCATGTGTCCTTCATACATGTTTGTTGATGGACCTCCCCCTATTTTCACCCATTATCCTCTTCTCCTCCCCTCTGGTCACTGTCAGTTTGTTCTTTATTTCAATGTCTCTTGGGTTTTTTTGAAAAGAACCTGAATGATACCTTTTACACAGCCTAAAAATCTTTGCCAAAAAGATGAAATAAAACTATTTCAGAAAATCATTTTGGAAATCATCCTAGATCTTGGGGCATTTAGATATCATGTGAGTCAAACTCAACTCGCATCCTGTTCAGGGTAGAGTGTTAGCAAAAATCCTAATGATGTGTGGGGTGTCTTTTTGGTTAATGTCTCTGAGGGCTGGTTAGCTCAGCTGTGTGACCACGGTTTCGGTCTCATGGAATGCTGGACAATGCTCTCCTTAGGATTTCTGATAGCTTTTTACTTCTTACTTGGGCCACATCACTGCCAGAAAGGAATTTTAGCAAGGATTGAAGCAATTTAGTGTGCTAAGTGGTCATTTAAGTTACTGGTGGAATTGCCCAACCAACCATTAGAACCAGCTGTGAATGGGGATGCAGAGTATTCCTTGCTGGTAGCCGAGAATGAGTCTAAATGTGAGGCGTTCTCTGCTGGGAACATGGCCGTCTTTCTTTACGTCTGATGTGAGACCAAAGTTGAGTGGTGCTGTGTATCAAGTCTATTTCTCTCCATTCTGCCCTTTGTCAAATGCCCTTTATTTCTCTGCTTTGTATTCTTTATTTTAAACATTTTATTTATTTTTAGAGAGAGGGGATGGGAAGGAGAGAGGGAGAGAAACATCAGTGTGCGGTTGCCTCTCACATGCCCCCTACTGGGGGCCTGGCCTGCAACCCAGGCATGTGCCCTGACTGGGCATGGAACCCACGACCCTGTGGTTCAGAGGCCTGCACTCAATCCACTGAGCTACACCAGCCGGGCTCTGCTTTGTATTCTGAGTTAATTCTAATTTAGAAATACGAACTAGTGGCCATAGTGAGTGAGGAATCACACACATGTATACTCATACATTTATAAACGTAAGTCATACACCGCCTGTTCTAGGCTAGACTTTAAATGACTGAGTGAAAGATCAGGCTCTAAATGAAATATTTAGTGCAAGTGTCAATATAAGTGTCAAATTCCGTGTTAGACTCAAATTGACTATGAGTGGCTACACCCCACAGATGTTTTAAGAAGCTTCTCAAAAGGAAAGTCTTAGAAAATAAGCACATAATTAACTGAGGAGATCGATCTCTCTCATACCATAGTTAAAGGCATTGCCAAGAATCTAAACACATCGCATTCAAGGTAAGAGTGCAAGAGAAGTACCATATTCTATGAAATCGGTATATCCATGTGTTGTTACATGTTTGGATATGTTATTGGTTGTTCTAACGACATGATTAGGGAAATACCTTAATAAAAACCTTTTTTTATAGGTATGGAACTTATATAGGTTAATATCATAAAATATAACATTTTTTAGTGATGCCAGGTAAGTATGATTTCTAGACTACATGTAGGTATGATAGTTGGTTCAAAGAACAGTAGCTTTGAAAACAGTCTTCTGATATGCAATCTATAAAAATGGATCCAAAATAATGTACATCAGTATGTCTTATAGTCATTAATCCTAGTTGCTTAATAGTTAGGCCCATTTTGAAGGCTTAACACTTAGGCCTTGTTTCCCAAATTCAAGAAAACACAAAGACTCATAGAGAGAAAAAAAAATTCCTTCTTAAATATTTTTAAGAAGAAAACAGGGGCAAATATCTCCATGTAGGAAATACATTCAAACTATCACCATAACAAATCATGTGAAAAAATTTATCCTCTGACACTTAAAGCTTTGGCGTCAGCCTGTTCAGAACCAGGCTCTGATGGAGGGCTGGTGGTTATTTTCAAGGTTCTGCTAAGGCCACATACCTGCGGGATTCTTCTCATCCCAGGATGCTGTGAATCTATGCAAAATGCTGGATTTTGTAAGGATATTTTATTTATAGACATTTTTGGAGTTCTCATTATTCAAGTTGAAAAATCAGACTACCATATCTCTCCTTATATGACTATAGTAACTTACAAGCACAAAAAATGATCAGTACTTTCTCTTCTCATTTCAGCGGAGGGAAAAAAGCCACTGACAGTCATCACCAAGTAGAACACACGTCACCCTGACAGGATCGCAGGAACAGCACAGTTCCTAGAGAGAAAAATGATAACTTTACATTTTTTAGACTGCTCCCGAATTTGGGAACTCATGCACATTACTTATAGCAAGTTTATCCTTAGTCTTTGCATACATTACCATACAATGAGTCTCTTTTCAATTACTTGCTATTTTTGTGAACAATGATAAATTTTCTTTTCAGAGGCAGTGAGGTGCAAAAAAGTGGGATGTTAACTGTCTAGTCTGCTGATAGATGGTGGGCTTCTATCTCAAGAATGTGATAGTGAAAGATGATAGTTACCTAATTCCAGTATTTTGCCCATTTTCTTTACTCTTTCCCGATACTTGTCTCCCAGACCTGAGGCTTGAGACCAAGTCAAAAAGACTAAATGTGAAGGCTTTTTGAAGTCATTCTAAAAGAATGACTTTGAGAACACTCTGAAAATCATTATCTTTTACATCTTTTACAGAGTATTGATGTTTACTTTTTTTTTAAGAAGGTAAATATTGGGCAGTAGTTGTCATTTGAAATGCATTTTCAGAAAAGAATTATTAAGCGGGACATCTTCAAACGGCAGGAGCACTTGAGATGACTCAGCATAAAAGGCAGCTCACCCTCCTCCTGCCTCTCCTCAAAGCGGGCGGGTGGGGAGGAAGCTTCTGATTTGTAACACGCGTCGGTCCTTCTGCATCAAAGCCACAGCGTGCGAGTCGCCCACTGCAAAGACAGGAAGGGCAAGTTTTTTGGTGTCCTTTATTCTTGGTAGAGCCACTTAATGAGCCGGAAACTATGCCCCAGATTTTCAGCTGTGTTTTTTCACTTCAAAGGAAATTTCTGAATTAAACTTATTCTCTATAGATTTAGAAGTTTTTAAAGAAAAAAAGTTACTTTTTTTTCATTCCTCTTGGCAATGTCTAACTATGGCAAGAGAAATTCTAGACTCCTTGATCTTCATGCAGGTGGTCTAAACCAGATGATCACAACACTTTTCTGGAAGCAACCGGTATATTAAATGGTCAGAGGCCTGAGGTCCTCTGAGCTCCAGGGCAGATACCCCCAGAAGGGTGTGTGTATCCAGAAGGGCAGATGCTCTGTGGCAGCTGCTACTGAACAACCAAATAGGGCAGGTTAGAGGTGGATTGGCTCGCTGAAATCCCTGATTAAGACGCAGAGTACTCCGAGGGCTTTCTTAATGCTCTTTTTTCCCAGGAGAGTCTCTAATTTCCCACGAAGAGAGATAGATGACTTAGATAAATAAGATTAAGATGTCAATAGCCAGAATCTTTTCATATATAATGTTCTTTCTGTCTGTAATGTCTCCAGCATTTTCCCTTAAATTCCATGTTAATTCTATTATTTTATTTTCTAGATACTCGGTCTGATATTTTCTATGGTCCTGTTCTGCCAGATTGGGAACAAATGAATCTGTGGATGTGTCAAGCTATCATCAGTCAAACTCCTTGGAAATTCTGCCTTGGCTTTGTGACTTTAAATATGTGAGTGCTGCATGCGTTAGGAGCAGCCGTCCTATTGAAATTTCTCATTTAGCTAGGCTATGTCTTCCAGACATGTTGAACACATTTAGGATTTTAGTAATACTAGGAAGGTGATATGAATGTCCATTTTTACTCAAAATAAAAGTAACTTTCTTTATATCAGTGCTTTTTTGTGTGTCTGATCACTATGTTCAGGTGGTCCTGTGCTGAAAACATTCTTCTGGAGCCACCCAGGGGACCAGTCTTGGTCTCTGAGTGACAGTTAGTTCAGGCACGAGGCTTTTCAGAAGGAGCACTTGGTCTTGTATGGCATATCCCCCGCTAGTGACAAGATTAAATTAAACCTCAAGTTGAAAGAATGGGAGTATGGCCCGGCTCTTTCCTATTTATGCCACTGTCTACTAATGGTGTCTCTCATTCCTCTCTAACTATTATGGGAACAAGATGATATGAATGCCGTCTTTTCAGCCACTAAATCTTTGTTTCCTCTCTGGGCCTTCCTCTGGAATGTGGTTAGAATAGCTTCTACATTTCTGGTTCTCACAGACATTTTTACATTTTACCTTTTATTGAGGTATAGTATACACATAATAAAGTGAACAAATCTTAAGTGTACACCTGTGTAAGCACTGTGCGGATCAAGACAGAGGGCATTTCCAGCACGCCAGGATGCCGCAGGGGTGCGCTAGAGCTGGCTCCCACCGACTTCCAGAGCAGACTGTGTGTTCTAGCAGAGCATAGTCTGCTCTTCCCAACTCTGTGCTCGGTGGCACCGCGTTGCTAGCTTGGAACCCACCACGGCGGGAGTGTTGACACCATGGAGGCTGGCAAATGAGAGAAAACCAGGGATTTTGTGGGGCTTTCTCTGAGAGCTGATTGTTAAGCATTTACTACTATACCACTGCTCTCTTCTCAGCAAAAACTTCTCCAAAGATTCCCACTCTTCTGAATTTTATGAGCACAGATTCACTTTGCCTACTCTTTAACTTCCTATAAATGGAATAGTCGAATCGGCACTCCAGCTTCTTTCTCCTCAACGTTTTGCTTGTGAGATTCATCTGTATTGTTGCATGTGACCAAAGTTAATTCTCATCATTACGTAGTAGTTCATTATACAAATATATATATCACCACGTATTTACCCATCCTTCTGTTGATGAGCACTGCCTTTGCTTCCACTTAGGCCTTATTGTGAATAAAGCTGCTAAAAACATTCTCTTTAAGTATGTATGTGTGCTCATTTCTGGGCAGACATGCAGAAGTAGAATTGCTTCATAGATGTAATAGATTCTGTCTAGAAATTGTCTGAAGTGGTTGTACTAATCTATACTCATAGTAGAAAAGTATGATAGACTCAGTTTCCTCTCCTGAGGAGGAGTAAGAAGAAGAAAGGCAGCCATTGGCCCGTAGCCAGAATGACCAGTAAGTGCGAAAAGCGTGGGGTGCCCGGCGGGCTCAGGTAGCCTGAGTCTGTGCTCCCCTACAGAGGGGAAGGCAGCTGTCTGTCTCTGAGTGCACCACGCCCCAGAAACCATACCAAAGCTGCACTTTTCTTATCTCATTTCTTCTTACCACATCCTTATGAGGTAGATACTATCTGTTAGTATTCTCATTTAGCTGATGAGAAAATAGAGAATTAGAGCTCTAAGCCCAGAGACAAACTACTAGTGATTGGTGAAGCTAGGATTCAAACCTTGATGGCTATCTCCCAAACCCTGGCTGAGGATCATGCTTCATTTGGCTTTCCCATAATGTGTCTATTAATAAATTTGCTATGTTTTATTATGATTACCTACAACTCCTTAAAGGCATCATTTGTTATGTGTAATTATGTACCCAGTACCCATTAAATTGCTTGCCACATAATAGACACTCAATAAATTGGAGCTAAAAATAATACTTAGATTTACTGAGAGGTTATTATGTGCCTAAAAATATTCTAAGCCCTTAGCATAGGGTAACTCATTTAATCCAGAATGACCTTCTTAGGTTAGTACTATGATTGGACCCAATTTACAGAGGAGGAAACCAGGGCCCACTGAGGTTAACTAATGTTTTTTAGGTGAGGCAGCTAGTTAAGGAGGGGTGTGTGATTCGGTCTAAGAGACTGAAAACCTGTGCTCTTTATGTCCCATCATTCTGCCCTACCTCACAGGGTTGCTGGGAGAGATAGATAAGGAAGTGAATGTGGAAGTGCACATATTAATATTTAATGGCATCAGTGTTGTAAAGAATTATGTCAGGATAGGCAGGAAAACAAAAATTATCTATTTAAATCATGGAAATATAATACAGGGAATTGCTGTATTAGTCAGCGTGGGCGGCCATAATGAAATACTATTCTCTAGGGGATTAAACAACAGAAATGTTGTTCTCTTACAGTTCTGGAGGCTGGAAGTCCAAGCTCAGGGTGTTGGCAGATTCCCTGCCTGGTGGGAGCTCTCTTTCTAGCTCACAGAGGGATTACCTTCTTCTGTGTCCTCACATGGCACAGAGAGAACTGAGGAGCTTCCGGGCTCTTGTACAAGCACTAATCCTATTGGATCAGGGCTTCTCCCTTAAGATATCATTTAACCTGAATTACTTCCTGGCTCCAAATACAGCTACCCTGAGGGTTAGGGCCCAAATATGAATTTGGGGAGGGAGGGGACAAAATTCAGTTCATAGCAACTGCTTAGACAGATGATGGAAAAAGAAGCCAAAGGGGAGAGCAAGGGAAAGCAGAAACTGGCAACAGTAAGAAGTTGCTACCGCCTTTGGGACTGGAAAGACACAATTAATGTAACCACAGCCCAGCATCCAGGGCCTCCTGGTGGAAGATGGAACCCACGGCCAGGACCACAGAGGGAAGATTGTCAGAACAGAGAAAGGGGGAACTGTCCCGTTTCATTCCCTCCTGCCCACTCCAATCTTTTGCCATTACCTCCCATTGGCTGAAATTGCCTAGAAACCAGAAAACAAGAGGGCCTGGGCAATGCAGTTTCCTGTGATACAAAGTGAAGCTGAGAATGGCAAGGCCTGGACCGAGCAGACAGGGAAGACCGTCACAGATTTAAACAGCACACACAAGTGCTGAACTTTCTGATTAAAGTGCATGAAATTGTAGAAAATATAACAGATTTAACATTCTTAGGAGAAACAGTACAAAGTTTGCAGGGTTCTTTCTGTGTTGACAAAAATTCAAATCATTTTAGGGATAGAGAGAAATGTTTAGGGCTGTTGTTTGTACCTGGGAAACATTTGCCTCTCGGGACTTTCGGCAATGTTTGGAGATATTTTTGGTTGTCACAACTGGTGTGGAAGGGGAATGTTACTGGTCTTTAGTGGGTAGAGGCCAGGGATGCTGCTAAACATCCCGCAATGCACAAGAACGTGCCTTCATAACAAAGAATTGCAAGGCACAATATGCCCGTAGTGTGTGCTTGTGAAGTCCTGCTTTAGAGAATCACATCTGAATAACAAAATATCTTCTTGCCAGGGGGCAGTAAGGTGCTTGTTATCATGGGAAGTGAACGGGATTGGAGTCAGGTCACTTTAGACCAGGCTCCGAACTTGATGGCTTTGTAATATTTGCAAGTCACTTAGGTTTCATCAACGCCAAATGAAAAATTTTATCTAAAAGATATTTATTTGCTTGTGATAGTTCACTGAAGTTTTAATTTTGATCTTTGGTACTGAAGGTGATTATGAGGGAAGCTTTCACTGTCTTGAAGGATATTAAAATCAGATTTAAGAATAAGCTCATATTTATTTTCATGCTTCCCAGAACAAACCACAATATTAAAAAACATTAAATTTTATTAAATTACTTAAGAACATAGCAAAAATAAAGTAAGAAGGAACTGTGACCAAATTGATAACTCAATATAGATACACTTTTTGTAATTAAGAGAAATGTAAAAATTATTTCCATTATGTTTAACATTGTAAAATTGCACTCAGATATGTTAAATATATATTATATTTTGACAAATCCTTTTCAGATCTGCTCATTCCTCTGCTTTCCTGTGGCTACCATCCTATCTGATCTCTCACAATCCCTCCTGAGGTAGAAATAGCTAATGGTCTATTCAATACCCTTTCTTTCTTTGTCTACCTTACTGATATATCTTTGGTTTTGTTAGAGAACAATGAACCCAACTAAAATATTTTATTTCCCACCACCTACCGTAGTGAAACTCCTCTCTAACACACCTCGCAAACACACAGAGAATACATATAATTTGTGGGTGTTTCTTATCTTCCACAGCAGCAGGCTGCTCCCATTTTTAGTTAATCTTTCGACAATGTAAGAGCATCTTTTAAGTGACTAAATTTATTGGACCCCACATAGAACATTGAAGTGGAATTTTACCATACTTGATAAAAGAGACACCCTCTGATGCCTATAATCTAAACTGAAGAAGAGTCACATAATTTGAACTGTGCACAGTTGAAAAAAATGTAACTTTTTCACCACCCTAGACTGGAAAGGACACTGAGTTGGCTGTACTGGGTGAGAATACAAACCATTCCTAAACATCTTCCTTGGAGAGTTAGTTCTGTACTGGACAATGAGCCTCTAGCAAAGGTGGGATATTGCTCCAAACCACCTCGAGGTCTGTTTCTGACTCTCTCTTGTTCTGCCCTTGGACTAATACCCTGCTGTTGAACATTATACAACTTGATATAAATTAGAATAAGCTCTCTCATTTTGTTGTTAAGTTCTGTGGCTATTCTTTGCCTTCATGTTTCTGCAGAAATTTTATAAGTAGCTTGTCAATTTGCACACACGCACACACACACACACACACACTCCTATAATTTTTTATTGAGATCGCTTTCAATCTTATAGCTCACATCTTTACAATGCTGGGTCTCCCCATTCATGCTGTTGCTATCCATTTATTTAATTCTCTGTAATTTCTCTTAATAATGTTTTAGAATTTTTCTGTTAGAAATCTTTCAATTGTTTGAATTACTAAGTAAACTTAGCAAAGTTGCTGGATTCAAGGTCATCACATGCACAATTGTTCTTCTGTATATCAACCACAAAAGATACAAATTGGAATTTCAAAAAAATCATTACAAGGAATCACGAAATGTCAAAAATTTAATAATAAATCCAATAATAATTGTAAGACTTTAACCATAAAATTCACAAAACATTCTTAAGAGAAATTAATGTATGTAGAAATATAATTTTTGTGTTGATTTTGAATCCAATATCCTTGCTATTTACTAATTAATTTTAATAACTTACCTGTAGATTATATTGTGTAAGTATTTTCTATGTATACCACTGTGTTGTTGGCTAATAATACAGTTTTATTTCTCCCTTTCCAATATTTATACATTTTTTCTTGATTTATTGCATTGACTAGGACATTTAGTACAATGTTGAATAGAAATGACATTTTCTATGGGTGTGCTATATATATATATATATATATATATATATATATATATATATATATATATATATGAATTCTAGAATTAGGGTATATGCTAGTTTTATTAAAACCAAAATTTTACTAATATTCAGCAAAAGACTAGGGACATATGTAAAAAAGAAGCCATTTCAGTAGCCTTATTGATTAGATGGCTCATGAGTCTGGGAGAACAAAGAAATTTGGAGGAAGGGTGCGGGTGGAAAGAAGCAGGAATGATCATCATTGGCATGGTGATGGGGCCAGCTCCCCAAACATAAATTTTCCCCCAAGGAAAATGGTAATGGGCATTGGACTGAAGGGAAACAGATGGCCCTAAACACATTTATATTTTATGTTAGCAAAATCCACGTTTCTCATGATGTGAGCGTTCAGCCACTTGGAAGGCAGTGTGCGTAGGGACATGACTTTTGGAATAAAAAGTCTGGGTTTAAATTCCAGCTCTATCCTTGTGTAACCACAGGCAGGCAAGTTGCTGAATCCCTTTGAAGCTCATTTCTTCACCTGTAAATAGAGGATGACAATTCACACTTATTGGGATCACTATAAGGATGAAATAACATATGTATGTTATTGGTTATATAAAAATGTACAATAAATGTTAGTTTTCTTCTCCTTTTTGGTTTGAATTCTTCTTCATATTGTGTTGCTATATAATACTTGTGACATATTAAACTATATAGTTGCTCTTTCTTGACATACTAAACTATATACTTGATCTTGATCTTTTCTCTTTCTTGTCTCACCACCACCCTTAAACTTCCACATTGTTCAAGCACATAGTAGGGACCCTCGAGAAGGGTGGGATAGAGCAGGAAGCAGAAATAATCTGCAGTGCTTCTCGTGTTTGCACTCGAGAGCTTAAAATTTTAAGGCACACACCTTAAACTTGTGGGTTCTAGGCTGCGTTTGCTTTCAGGTGTGTTTTCTATTGCTTCACATTGTATAAAATGTTTTAAATAGGTCCTGGCACATAAAAATTGGGATGTTTAATGTAAAACTCTGGGAGATCTGGCACAGCTGAATCTGTGTTTTCCCCAGGAGGAATTGGCTGGAGCTCTGCAATACCTGCCCCCTGAGTGGGCTGCTAGAAGTCCAATTGGGCAAAGCCACCCTGGGTCTATGCCACCCTCTGTGTAACCTGTGCGGCTGTCGCAATCATTCAAGTTTATGTCCTACAGGGAGACATTTTATGAATCTGAGGAAGAGCCAAATATTTGGGAGAAGCAAGGAGGAGAGATTGGGGCCCTGCTGACAGCATGGTGCTTCTAGAGCAGGTGCAGAAGTGTTCCAAACAGCCTCACGCCCCAGCTGGCACCAAAGTAATAGAAGAAGTCTTGTCCTCTACCTCAAGTATGGATTTGTCCCAGAAGTGGACCCGAGACTGAAACAGAGTCTTTCTAGTGGTACCAGCTTTGCAACTGTGGGCCTTATTAATGGTAATCAGACTGGCTCCTTCAACTCCCCCCAACATATCTTCTCATTGAGCTTTTCAGAAACTTGCCCACATTAAGTTCCTGCCTGTATTCCCTACATATCCCCCTCCCCACAGTGAGCACTTAGAATAGCTCACTTAATTTTTTTTTCCTGTTTCTATGAGTTGAGAGTACTGGCTTCTACTTTTTTCTTGTCTTCTTTGCCTCCAGTGCCACCACAACTTTCTCGAAATTTGTCCTGTGGCTTCCACAATCCTACTGCCTCCTGCTTCTTGCTCTCCTTTTCTGTTTCCAGCTCTCTCATCACTGCACTAGCTGCTCTTTCTATATCCAGTCTCTTTATTTTATTACTTAATTTTTTTCTTCTGGACACTGTTCAAATTTTGGATTTTCTCAGGGTTTTAGTCTTAGTCTTCTTTTTATTCTACTTCTTCTTTCTTGTCGATCCAAACAATTTCCAAATCCCTAGTGAACTCTCACGTCTTCAAAATCCATATCCCTGGTCAGGACTGCCCTTCTGAGTTGAATTTGTAGCTGCTAAATAGAGATGCCATAGCCATATCTGCTTTCCCTTCTGCCCTTTTGATATTGGTTGTCAGCATTAACAAATTAGTTACCCAAGCCACACACATCAGAGTCGCATTCAACACATCCTCTTTATGTACCACCTCTACTTGGTCACCCCGTCTTGCTGGTACCTCTGTCTACTCTCTTCCTTTTTGCTAGTCAGAGCCTCGGTTCAGACCATCATCATTTCTCTTTAGAACTGTTGTAATAATCTCTTGATGGGTTTTTCTGCCCTCGTTTGTTCCGTCTTCAAATCCATTCCTCAGGGTGCCCCAGGAATGCTTCTAAAATGCAGATGCTGTATTACATTGTACTCTCTCTAAATTAGAATTGACTACAGGCTTTTCATGAGAACTAATTCCAGTTCTCCCCGCTCATCTCCAGTCACTCCTCCATGCACACCCCATATGTCTTTCACTTTCTATTCTTCTGTTATCCCTTCATACCTTTGCCGTGCTGCTGCCTGTGCCCGGGATGACCTTGGTACTCATTTGGTTGGAGTCCTTCAAGATCTAGTTCAAATGTCACCTCTTCATTGAAGCTTTCCTGGATCCATCAGGACAGAATTGATTTTTCTACTCATTTGCATTTTCCCATAGCACATTTATTTAAATATCAGTTATTCTAATATATTTTGGCTAGAATTTTGTTGCCTCCATTTTACTATAAACTTCCTGAATACCCCTGAGCCCCTGAATTGAGTTTGTTCCCCAGATCCTGGCATGGCACTTAGAATATTAATTACAGGCTTAATATATATATGTTGTTTATAATATCACCTGAAGTGATATATATACCACTTGAAGAAAGGTATTCATTCTTACCTCACTGACTATCAATATATTTATTAATTATTATAATAACAATAGCAAATACATGTAGTGCTTATTGTATGCCAGGAACTGCTTCAAGAGATTCACATATATCACATTCAATTCTCACAACAGTTCTGTTACTAAAATTATTATCCTCATTTTACAGACAACGAAACTGAACCATAGGGAGGTTAAGTTGCCCCAAATTAATGGACCCAGGTTTCAAACCCAGCTACCTTGGCTCCACAGCTTACATTCTTAAACCACAATGCTCTAGTACATCTCTTGGGAAAATAAAGATAAGTTGTTTAAAAATTAGAAATTTGTTTCGATTCTCTCCAAGGCAGTTGAATTGTTGAGGGTGACACTTGAACGTCAGAACCCCACCCGTATGCTTTGTTTTCACCCTCCTCACACCATTTACCACACTGTGTCACACGGCTTTGTTTCCATGGCTTTTTCTGATTGGGGACAATTTGAGGCAAGAAATACAACTTTTTAAACTTTATTCCTACCCATCCATGACATGGTACCTGACATATGCATACTCAATCAATAATTAATGAATGAAAATATAAGAAATAGTACTTACATTTTTAAAGACATTAAAATAGCCACGTCCATAAATTAAGATTGATAAGTTCTAAAGCTAACAACCAATTAAATTGACTCCAAGAGATACATGAAGATTAAAATATCCTGTCATTTATCATTGAAGGAGTTTGTTTAATTACTACTTGGATTTTCTCTTTATTACAATGGGTGGTGATGAAGACTATAGAAACTGGAATCCGATTTGTCTGGGATCAAATCATGGCTTCACCATCTAGTAGCTGAGTGATTGTGGGACTGTTACTTACATTCTCTTTGCCTCATTCTTATTAAGGATTTAAAAAAAATCTCTGTAAAGCTGTTGTGAGATTAAATGAGACAGTGCATGCACAGTATTTGGAACATATAATAAACTTATTACTCAGTGTTAGTAGCTATAATATCGTTATTATGAGCATAAGTAGAATTAACATTAGGATTTAAATACTAATCTAGTTTTGGTTTTGATTATGAAGCTTCTTTACACTTTAAAAACCATTTAAGGCCATCAGAGTCTTCATCTTCAGAGCTCTGAATTTTTGAAATGGATCTTGACACAAACTCCTCCACAAAATGATAAATCTTCTGCTTAGAAGCTCTTTCCAAGGCTGCTGTCCAGCAATCATGTTAAGCAGTGGAACCAAGAAGACAGGGAAAGGATAATGAGCCAGGAACTGAGCCACATGGAATGACAGACAGTACATGCAAGGAGATTTAATCTGGGAATCAGCATGATGCTAAACAGCACACATCACGTCGAGTGGAGAGACAGCTCCGCCAGCTTTGCCGGCAAGGTGAGACCCGAATAAGTCATGTCTATTTAGTATAATCTGAGCATCAGTTGTGACAAAGCCAAGAGCAGTAACTAGCTGAGACGAACATGACATTGCACCTGGCTCACCATAGCTCCAAGAGTAATTTGTGACACCATTTCAAGTCATTCCAATAGAACATGTTGTTCTCTGCAGAAATTGTGATTTTGGAAAACAGGTCAGGGTTCATGGCAAAATTTGAGATGAAAATGGTTAGGAATGTAAGAAACAAGCAAGAAATCATTGGTAAGTTTGTAACTGGAAGACATAATAACTGGCAGTTGAACTTTTTTTAATACCATAACAAAAAAAATGCTTATTATAGAGACAGGCAAGTCAAGCAAACTAAGCCAATAAGTACTCGGAAATAAGATGGATATCAAATGTGTATAATGAGCACTAAGTTGTGGTGAGTACTTGCTGAACTGGGAAAAGCAGAGCCTCATGGTCCTGGAAGCTGGAACCGTGGGTTGTGAGTTGGGCTGTGAGCCTGGCTCTGTGTGATGCTGGCTAAACCACCAATACCTTTTTTATCCTCATTAATAACCCCTCAGTGGTTTAAACTTCTGGACTTCAAAAAGGTACTTTCCAAAGATCTAAAGATTTAAAAATCCTTAGATAGAAAGAGCAAGTTTCAGATGGAAGAACAACCTTCTTTCCTGGTAAGCATCCAGCCATAAAAAATCTAAAAATATCTTGGAAAGAGCATATATTTGACTAATATAAAACAGAACTTCAATTTTTCCTACTACCCAGACTGCTTTCCTGTGTAATTATCCTATATCTTTATGGTAAAATGGTAGCAATGTGTGTTCTGGTTAAAGAATGAGGAACTTGTATTTTTTTTTAGTCAAGAGAAGGAAAACAGAAGGAACATTAGAATTATGAGGCCACCGAGTACCAAAGCAAACAAACAAAAAAACCCCTTTGTTCACATAGTCTTTTCCAAGATTCCTGAATTAAATTGCAATGTTGGATTACCTATTGTTGTGAACAAAATATTGATAAAAGAATTAAAATTCCTTATGGAACTCATCCGAACATCCTAAGAAAATGAAAGACCACATCACGTTGTGGGAGGAAACGGTTGCCGGCACCAACATTTACCTAGTAGATGCCAGCTATTTACCAGGCTTGTGGCTAGATATTGTGTGTCCTTTATACCAAGTCGATATCTCAGTGCCAATGCCTGGACCCCAGGCACAGAGGTTTTGAGTTGACTGGCGATCACAGGTGCAGCTGCAGAACCATGCCCGTAGAGGAGTCCGGTGAGAATGAGCATGTGCTCCCAGTGTCCTTTTTTCCCGTGCTGTGAATTCCATAAATTTTCTCAGGCATGTTCTCTCAAGGCATCCACAATAACTAGATCACCTCGAAACACACCCGGTAGGGTTAAATATTTTCCACACTTGCACCTGTGTACACACCTCATAAATTCAACATTTGGCCTTCCACAGGTTGTCTTTTTTTTTTTTTTTTATCATAGTTGTATTTTTCCACCAAATCTATTTTTCTTTTTTTTTTTAATATATTTATTGATTATGCTATTACAGTTGTCCCATTTCCCCCCCCACTCCACTCCATCCTGCCCACCCCCCTCCCTCCCACATTCCCCCCACATAGTTCATGTCCATGGGTCATACTTATAAGTTCTTTGGCTTCTACATTTCCTACACTATTTTTACCCTCCCCCTGTCTATTTTCCACCTATCATCTATGCTACTTATTCTCTGTACCTTTATCCCCCTCTCCCCCTCCCACTCCCTTATTGACCACCCTCATGTTCTAGTTGTTTGCCTAGTTTGCTCTCGTTTTTGTTTTAGGTGTGGTCGTTAATAACTGTGAGTTTGCTGTCATTTTTACTGTTCCTATTTTTGATCTTCTTTTTCTTAGGTAACTCCCTTTAACATTTCATATAATAAGGGCTTGGTGATGATGAGCTTCTTTAACTTGACCTTATCTGAGAAGCACTTTATCTTCCCTTCCATTCTAAGTGATAGCTTTGCTGGATACAGTAATCTTGGATGTATGTCCTTGCGTTTAATCTTGGGTAATGTAATTATGATGTGCCTTGGTGTGTTCCTCCTTGGGTCCAGCTTCTTTGGGACTCTCTGAGCTTCCTGGACTTCCCAGAAGTCTATTTCCTTTGCCAGATCGGGGAAGTTCTCCATTATTTGTTCAAATAAGTTTTCAATTTTTTGTTCTTCCTCTTCTCCTTCTGGCACCCCTATAATTCGAATGTTGGAACGTTTCAAGGTGTCCTGGAGGTTCCTAAGCCTCTCCTCATTTTTCCAAGTTCTTGTGTCTTCATTCTTTTCTGGTTGGATGTTTCTTTCTTCCTTCTGGTCCATACCATTGATTTGAGTCCCAGTTTCCTTCTCATCACTATTGGTTCCCTGTACATTTTCCTTTGTTTCTCTTAGCATAGGCTTCATTTTTTCATCTGTTTTTCGAACAGATTCAACCAAGTCTGTGAGCATATTGATAACCAGTGCTTTGAACTGTGCATCCGATAGGTTGGCTATCTCTTCGTCGCTTAGTTGTATTTTTTCAGGAGCTTTGAAGTGTTCTGTCATTTGGGCCATTTTTTTGTTTGTTTGTTTGTCTTGGCGCGTCTGTTACTTTAAGGGGCGGAGCCTTAGGTGTTCACTGGGGCGGGGTAATGCTGGTCTCTGCGCTGTGACGCTGTACGTGGGGGAGGGGCCAAGTGGGAGCAATGGCGCCCGCCTCACTCTCCTCCGGATTTCAATCTTCCACTCCGATACCCACAATGAAACTGGGCCACTCTGGTGCTGGTTCCCGAGTGGGTGGGCCTGTGCACACTCTAGGCCCCTGTGGGTCTCTCCAACAACCTCTCCTGTGAGGCTGGGAGTCTCTCCTGCCGCCCCAACCCCCAGGGGCGCTTTCAATCAGAGGTTTGAGGCTTTATTTCCCAGAGCTGGAGCCCTGGGTTGCGCAGCGGTCTGCTTCGCTGCCCGCAGTTCGTCGGGTTTATCTGTGGGCGAATGTGGTGCCGCAAGGTGCTACCCGCCACTCTGCCTGCCCCACTCTCCGCCACTCTGAGTCCGGCCCTCTGGGTTTATCTGTGCAAATGTGGGACCGCAGGGTCTGCCAGTGCTCGGACTGCCTGCGCCATTTGTCCCACACTCCGCCAGTCTCAGTCCCGCCACAGCCACGCGAGTCCTCTCCACCCCGGTGCCCTTCTCCGCCCCTCCTACCAGTCTGGATGAATGATTATTTTCTGTTTCCTTGGTGTCAGTCCCCCTTGCTGTTCGATTCTCTGTCAGTTCTGGTTGTGCGAGGAGGCGCAGTGTGTCTACCTACGCCGCCATCTTGGTTCCCCCCCCAAATCTATTTTTCAACTGTTACTCTATTACAGTTGTCCCAATGTTTCCCCCTTTGCCCTCCTCTTCCCATCCCACCCTCCCGCTCCCACACTGTTGTCCATGTCCGTGGGTCATTCATACATGTTCTTTGTCTAGTCCCTTCGCCTTCTTTCCACCGGTTCTGTTTTGGTCCCAGGTTCAGAGTGGAGCTTGGAACGGCTACCCCTCCACAAACATGGAACAAACCATATAGCACGTATCTATTGTAGTGTTATTTGCAGTAGCAAAAGATTGTTAATGACCCCGGAGTTTGCGAGCGACGGACAAGTCTGATAAACTCCGGCGCACTCACTGGCACCGTGCAGCTGCAGCAAAGGATGAGGAAGACCTGCACGAGCTGGTATGACTGATTTCCAGGCCACATTGTCAGGGAGAACATCAGTGAATATTACGGTGTGCTACTTTTGTGTGTAAAAAATAAAAAGAAATAGAAATACATAAAAATAAACATTTGTATGTGTTTATTTGTGCAAAAGAAAGCCAAACAAGGATGTAACAAAAACCAATGAAAATGTTTACTCCTATAGAGAAAATATAGAAATGTGGTGGGAATAGGAACAAAGCTGAGAGTTCTCTAAGTATATTCCCTCATTGACTTTCTAATATGGTTTTGAACCATGTAAATGCTTTACATATGCAAAATTAAATTGAAAAGGAAAGAAAAATAAACTCTAAAATTTAACATAAATAGAAATACAGGACCTAAATGTATATAAAATGAATAACATAACCAAAGATTTATGGCAAGTAACTTTGACATAGTACTATGACTGTACATAGTGTAAAGACATAAACAACAGCAAAATCCAGAGAAATATCTCACTACGTAAGTTTATTGGGAGTAGTAGTATTTGTATAGCCATTTTGAAACTATTTTATATATGAGATAAAACAAATAAATAAATAACATTAACATTACTGTGAACAAAGAATTTTAACAGAAAAGAAAAAACATAAAAATATAGAGCAAAACAAATTTGAAAATCTGTAATGGTAAATTTGAATGGCAATATCAACACGCAATTATGCTATAAGAAAACTTTTCCTAGTTCCATTCACTGCAAGGATTTAGGAATAACAATACAAGCAATATAACTCCAGTAACAAGTTGTAAATAAATGGGAGGGTGTGTCATGTTTGTGAATACATCCCTTTGTTTATGATTAAAAATCCATATTGTAAAATGTCCCTTCTTTTCAAATTGATCTACAGATTCAAAGCAACCTGAATCAAAATCTCAAATTTTTTCTGGTTTTATATTTATTTATTTATTTCAATAGTTTATTTTTTATTGTATTTTTCCATTACCATTTATCCCCCTTATGCCCTCTTCCACCTCTATCCACCTCCCTCCCCCACAATCACTACACTGTTGTCCGTGTCCATGAGTCCTCTTTCTCCTTTATTTGATCCCTCCACCCTCAATTTTTTTAAATTAAATATATTGGTATGACATTGGTTAATAAAATTATATCGGCTTCAGGTGTACGGTTCTATACTACATCATCTGCACAGTGCATTGTGTGCTCACCAGCCCAGATCCAGTCTCCTTCCACCACCATTTATCCCCCTATACCCTCGTCTCCCTCCCCCTCCCCCTCCTTCCTTCTGGCAATCATCATGCTTCAACCTTTTTTTAGTGGAAATTAATGGGCTGATTATAAAATTCTGGTGGCAGTATCTAGAAGAGCCAAGAAAGTTGAAAAACAATTTGAGCTTAAAAAACAAAAGCTGTATAACTTATACTACTAGGTCATAAGATTTACTGTAGTAATACAATAATTAAGACAGTATGACATTGGCACAAGAATAGACATATAGACCCACGACACAGAATAGAAGCCAAGGACATACCCATTTATATGAAGTCACCTGATTTACGGTGACATTCAGTGAGTGAACAGATGGCACATCAGTCACGGTTCTGTCGGGAGCTAGAAAACACGCCAGTAATGTGAGCAGAGACAATTTAATATAAAATGTTACTAACTACTAAAAGGGCAAAAGAGAATCTAAGTGTAACAGCTGCAGAGAGCAGAGAACAGCTACCACCCCTCTGGCTAACGGATCAAAGAGAAAAGCATGGCGAGTTAGAGAAAGGGCAGCAGGGCTGACTCCCAGCTCTGAGGTGGGGAGGGGGTTGCTCAGCTGGGCTGTGTGCATGAGCTTTGGAGGAGGAGGCCTGTGGGAGCAGCCCCAGGCCTCTGAAGAGGGGCTGTTGCTTCTGCAGAAGACATAACATTCTTCTGCCATTAGAGGGACAAAATACTGTTGGGTGCCACTCAGAAACCACCAGCCAGAGAAGCCCTCAAGAATAATAATAATAATAATAATAATAATAATAATACAACCAACCCAGAAAACAAACAGAAAGAAACAAGTCTCTCCCTTCCGCTCCAATTTTGAAGCTCTATCTACCTCTGTTGCAGAGTCTCATAGCGAGCTAGCCAGCAGAGCACAAGAGTGGGTTGCCCGGTCCCAGACCCGGCCTCACAAAGCGATGTCCAGGGCCGCATGGGTTTGGAGCTAAAAGACAATAACCTGATAACCTACACATGTAATGTTGCCAGTAAATGGTACCAAAGCAACTATATTTCCATGTTGTAAACAATGAGCTTCAACCGCTATTTCAAACCATACATAAAATTAATTCAAGATGGACCAGAACCTAAATCTAAAGGAAATCAAACTTCTAGAAGACAACAGGAAGTCTTATAGGTAAATATTTCTTCCACAGTCTCAAAAGCCATTAACCTTAAAAGAAGTGATTGACAAAATATATTTCAGTAAATTACAAACTTCTTCTTATAAAAATCCACTATTAGAAGGGTAGCAAGGCAAGTCACTGACTGGGGAAAATATTGAGATACATGTAATGATGGAACCAAAATAATACAATTATCAAAAGGATGTAATGAGAGAAGGAAAACAGTCACTGGTCTACAGAAATGAGAAATTTCACTAGGCAGGCATTGTCAGGTCCTCCAGTCCTCAGAGCGGGGACTGGATTTAATTAGACTTCAACTCAGAGGACGTACAGACGGCACAGTGGCACCCAACCTTTTTGGCACCAGGGACCGGTTTTTCCACCGAGTAGGGGGCAGGAGATGGAGCTCAGGTGAGCTTCGCTTGCGGCCTGGTTCCTAACAGGCCATGGACCAGTGCGGGTCCGCGGCCCGGGGGTTGGAGACCCCTGATGTAGCCTATATAAAGAATTTCGAGTCATTGAGAAGATAAATGATCTAATTTAAAGATAGACACAGACTTGAAGAGGCAATCCTCAAAAGCGACTATCAAAATAGTCTATAGAAAAATTCATCATTAATTACCAAAGAAATGCAAGTTGAAATCACAATAAGATACCACAGTTCACTAAAATTAAGAAGACACATCAATAATCATTGGTGAGGATGTGGAGCAACTAAAATGTTCTTATATTGATGGGGAGTGTGAATGGAAACCATCGTTTTGGAAGACTGTATGATGGTTCTGAAACAAGCTACACATCCTACACAGGAGTCTAATGGGCACTTGTGCTTCTGCGGTTCATGCTTACAGACTCACTAAGTCCTACCCCGGACACCGAAGGGATCCCAGGATATGAAGGATCCGTCTCTGGGGCTCTGGGCACTATCAGTTCTTTGTCTCTTGCAGTTCAGGTTGCCGCTAGCGTTCCTTCATTTGTGGCTGTATCTCTCCAGTCGTCAAGGACAACATCTTTACATCTTTCTTTGTGTTACCTACATATCACCTCCGGGGGGGGGGCAGGCACCAAATCTTCCTTAGCCCCTGTGACAAAGACAGTACCTGTGATGGCATGCAGGCTAATCCTGCAAGCTGAGGCCCCTAATGACCGACTGCCCACAGTCAGGCAGGCAGGCAGGAGTCTAGAGGCAGGGTTTGAACTGTGACCCCCAGAACTGTAAAAGAATAAATTTCTGTTGTTTTAAGCCAAAACAAAACAAAACGAAACAACAACAGGAAAAAAGCTAACCATGAGAATCCTCCATGACACAAAGTTTCACTTTTGAGTAAATAGCTAATAGATACAAATGCTTATATGCACCAAAAAACCTATGCAAGAATGCTTATAGTAACTTGATTAATAATAGTAAAAACTGTAAACAACATAAATATCCATCAAGAGTAGAATGGAAAAATAAATTCTGTTATATTCATACAATAAAATACTACACATCAATGACAGAAGAAATCACCGGTACATAGAACAAATGGATTAAAATCACAGACGTAATGTTGAATGAAAGAAGTCGAACACAAAGAGAGCTTATTACATTATTCCACTTATAAGTAATCAACAACGTTTGAAACTAATCTGTGGTGATAGAGGTCAGAGTGAGTGCTTACGGATGGGAAGGAGGTACTTGCGGGGAAGGGAACAAAGGAGCCTCCAGGGATGCTGGGGACGTTCTGTATCTTTTCTTTTCAATACAAATCCCACTTCAGTCAACTATGTTTGCATTGTGTTTAAAAATCTATTTAACCGTGAATTAATACTTACTGTTTATTTGGGGTCTTACCTTTTGCAAGGGCTCTATTTCCTTTATACATATTAATTTAGTTAACTCTTAGGACAAACTCCTGCATGTGTAAAGTCTTTCATCAAAATGTAGAGGTTTTTGAGCATTATTGCTTTACATTTTCTCTCCCTTTTCTCTCCTTATTAGACTTCCACTATGCACACATCAGTATGCTATATGTCCAGTAAATCTTATGACCCTGTTCAGTATTTTTCAATCTTTATTTCTTCAGTCAATAATTTCTATTGATCTCTCTTCAAATTTATTGATTCTTTCTTCTGCCATCTGAAATCTGTCAAGCCCCCTACTGATTATTTCAGTTATTGTACTCTTCAAGTATAGAATTTCATTGGTTTTTAAAAAATAATTATTTAGAATCACTGTTCATTGATTTATCTTTGCCATGCCTCAGTTTACTTCTTTGAGCATAGTTTCCCTTAGTTCTTTGAACATATTTAAAATAACTTTTTTGAAGTCTTTGACTGTTAAATCTATCCTCTGGGGACACCAGAGACAGATTTTATTGACCTCTTGTTTACCTGAATGAAAGTAACATTTCATTTCATAAGTTTCCTGTTGAAAGGTTGACATTTCAGATAATATATTGTATCAATGGTGGACTCTGAAAGTTGTCACTACTGCTGCTATTTTGTTGTTGTTGTTTGTGAACAAAATTTACTAAACTGCTGAGGCTAACTCTTTATCCAATCTCTTTTCTTAGTGGTGTGTGGTCACTCATGTCTCTGTCCAGTTTTCTTGTCCTCACAGCCTGTGTTTTGTTTTTAAGTCTGGCCTCTTAGAGGTTGCCTCTGTGTGTACATAACTCAGTCACCACCCGATGATTGGACAGAGGCTGTGCTCAAACACCCTAAGACACGAGGCTTACGTCCTCTGCTGATGAGCCCATGCGTTAGTGCTGTGCATATTCATCTGCAGAATGCTCACCCGTGTGTATGCATGGGCGAAACGCCTTGAGCTCTGTCTTAAGATTTGGACACTTAACTGTAGGAAAGTTAAACCTTAAAAAAATGTAAGTAAAAAACATGCCATTTAAGTCATGGGATGACAAACTTCAGTCTGAGGGCCAAATCTGGCCCCTTGCCTGCGTTTTCTTTTTAAATAACGTGTTATTGGGATACAACCATGCCCATTTGCTTACATACTGCTTGTAGTTACTTCCAAGCTACGACAGCAGAGCTGAGTGGTCGCAGCAATGATATACGTGTATACAGTCTGCAAGGCTGAAAATAATAACTCTCTGGCACCTTAAGGAAGTTTTCTGACCCGTAGTCTAAACCACTGAGATGTGGAGGAACATAACCTAACCTATCCTAAATGATTCTGTTACCAGTACCAGGAGTGGTGCGGCACAATATTAAAAATAAAATAAAATGAGAGCTTTGGCTTGGGGGTCAGTGGTTAGGGGCTAGGGAACTTACTGGAAGGGTGATACATTATGCAATGGCAAAATATTCGGTTTTCACAATAATATGCAACACTGATGATGAACCTAATAAACCTGTAGCTCTAGGGGAAAGGTTGAAAACATTAATAGAGTGTGTTGGTTGCTGTTGTCTGCATTTGGCAGGCTATTAAAACAAAGATTTGTAGGCAGCAATAAAACAAAATGAAGAATTTAGAAATTCAAAGACCAATAGGGCTATAAAGGGCAACTTCTTCATAAACCCATGTATGAATAGTGAAAAATTAGATTTTGAAAGCTTTGAAGAACAAAAGTTGACTAAACCTCAGTCTGGCTGGCAAGGATCAAGCTATGAGTACTTTTCAGTTTTCATACTCATTCTTAAGCCCTATTAATTGGCTAATATTTTTGAGTAAAGGTTCAGTTAAGGGTGGAACTCTTAATAGCTCACACAAAAAATATATTACAGTGAAGAGGTTAAAAGAGTGGCTTTTCCCCTGAAGCCTGACGGGCACTGTCTTGTAATTACAACTAAATCAAGAGAAACAGAGAACAGAGGATGAGAAAGCAAAGGGATACTACGATGAGAATCTGGGGACTGTTTCTTAAAAAGAAATTGAATCTAGGTTTAGGTACAAGAAGCTAACTAGAATTAATAGAAAAAAGCCTGTTAATGTGTATGCTGGCCATGCTGAGAATGAACAACTTTCTCAAGACTTAACCCAGTCCTGAGTTCCAGGTGTCTATGGGGGCAGAGTGGGCCAAGAATGTTGTTCAACCCCAAAGTGGGTCATTTCCTTGCTCTTGTTTCAGCTGTGGTTAAGGAGAATCATGTAAATGGGAAAACCTCAGAAGAAGAAGAGTCAGGGACGAGGAAAAACAAGGAGCAAGCATCCCGCCTGGAGATTATATATTTTGAACCAGCTGCCATGGTTGGAAATGACTTGAATTTGCTCGCTTAGGGCAGGGTTGGATGTATTCTGCATGTGGAAAGAAGAGGGAACTTTGAATATTGGGGACTATAAAGGTGGATGTTGGTAGACGTTATTGTCACTGACCAACATCTCTAGTTCTTGTTCTTCCATGTAACAGAATGGCATCAGAAGGCAAATAAGGATTCTCCTTCAGTCCGGTCTCAGAATGAGAAGGAACTTTGAGCAGAACCTGCTAGAGTCTCAGCATAGCTGACCTGCAGCCAGCATCATAGAATGTGACTGATAAATAAATTAATGCTGGTTGTTGTAAGCAAATTGAATTTGGGAATTTTCTGTGACCTTGTCTGATGAAAGAGTATGAATAGCTTTTATTCTGAGAACAGTCTTACAGCACCAACTAATTTCAAAATGGAAGAGCATGTTTAATGAAAAACTAGGTACTGAACTTCTGTTTCACAGGGAAGCAGATAATGACCATGTAACATTCACGAACTATTTTTGATATGTATTAAAGGGACCATGGGATACATATGACCATGTGAATATCAAAGACACACAGCGGCTGAAGAAACAGGCAGGGCTGTTTACATATACCTCCGTGTTCGTGTCCCCCTAAAGTTCACATGTGGGACTCCTACCGCCCCGTGAGCAATTAGGAGGCTGAGCGTCAGAGTGGTAGTTAGGTCTTCAGGACGGAGCCTTCTACATTGTGAACACACAGAGATTAAATGACCAAAAACCTCAATTTTTCCTGTAATGTACATGGCTATGTGTTATTTTAGTTTTTAAAAAGAATTTTATTTTTGAAAATACTTTCCAATAGAACTATTTTAGGTAAACTGTTAGAGTAAAACCAATTTTTAAGTCAATAAATAAATGTTAAGAAATTATCATTTTAATTTTCTCAATGTCTGTATTTCATGTTCTAATGTGTCCTGCTTAGAGTACTAAATTATGTGATCACTTTGCTTCTATAATTATTATTTTATATGTATATATATTTTTGTCTTCTCAATATAGCCTTCATGTATTCACTTTCTAGTATTTCCCTGCATTTTGCTCCCTGAGTTGCACTATAAAATCTCAGGTATATCTTCTAATTCACTAATTCTCTCTGACTGTAATTAGTATTCTGGTTAACTCTTTCATCTTGCTTTTAATATCACTTACAATATTTTTATTTATAGAAATATTTGTTTTTCATCCAATCTAATTTTCTTTGACAGTAGTCTTATTGTTTCTTTAGAATTTCAGTGTTTTCTTTATATCTTTAACCATTTTTAATATATATTTTCATTCTCTTTCAGATCGTTTGGTTTTCTCAGCTTCTTCAGCCTTTATTTGTGTGTTGACCCTTTTACACCTTTCTTCACAGTTTTCTACTTAAAAAATATTACCATGACCTAATTGTTAAAAGAGTTTAATTTTTTTCCCCTGAAAGCATTTCTTTGTGCTTTGGGTTGTGGGAGCTTTCCAGGGTTAGCAACAATCTGGGAAAAACTCATGCTGGTTGCTTGGCTTGGATATTTTCAAATAATTTTGGTAGTATAAATTAAAAATGTTACCATTTCTTTGTAAATTGAGTCCCAAATTCTCAGGGGAGACTTTACCCTGGGTAAACAAATAAAGAAGGAAAATTTCCCCAATCTGGTGAAGGAAATAGACTACCAGGAAGTACAGGAAGCCCAGAGAATCCCAAAGAAGTTGGACCCAAGGAGGCACACACCAAGGCACATCATCATTATGTTACCCAAGATTAAATATAAAAAGAGAATCTTAAAAGAAGCAAGAGGAAAGGAGAGAGTTACCTACAAACGAGTGCCCATAAGACTATCAGCTGATTTCTCAAAAGAAACTTCACAGCCAAGAAAGGGCTGGAAAGAAATATTTGAAGTCATGAAAGACAAGGACCTACATCTAAGATTACTCTATCTAGCAAAGCTTTCATTTAGAATGGAAGGACAGATAAAGTGCTTCCCAGGTAAGGTCAAGTTAAAGGAGCTCATCATCACCAAGCCATTATTATATGAAATGTTAAAGGGACTTATCTAAGAAAAAGATCAAAAATATGAACAATAAAATGACAACAACTTACAACTATCAACAAATGAACCTAAAAGAAAAGAAAAACAATGAAAAAAAAACCCCTAAGCCAACAACTAGAACAGGAACAGAATAAGAGAAATGGACATCACATGGAGGGATTTCAGTGGAGAGGGGGAGGGGAGGAATGGGCAGGAAGAGGTACAGAGAAGAAGCAGCATAATTGGTAGGCATAAAATAGATGGGGAGAGATAAATATGGTATAGGAAACAGAGAACTCAAAGAACTTACATGTACAACCCATGGACATGAACTAAGTGGGGGGTGGGGATGCTGGAGGGTTGGGGGGGCAGGACAGAGGGGGGATAAAGGGGGAAAATTGGGAAAATTGTAATAGTATAATCAATAAAAATACTTAAAAAATAAAATTTAATTTAAAAATATCCTGGAACACAAGTATTTTTTCTTCCTCCTTTAAAGTAAACAAAATATATTCTTCCTAAAATATAAAGTTATATAATTAACCAAGCATATGAACAATGATACCTAGAAATGATAATTTTATTTGTTTATTTTTAAAAACCATAATTTTTAAATTAAAGTCTTTTTCGGATGTTATATTCTTGCTGAATTGCACGGACAGAGTTTATTTGCTACCTTAATGAGCAATTATCTTTCAAGCATAGTCATTTTATGACTGTTTAGAATTATTTATAAAGCTAAGTTACAGGTCAAGGAAAAATTTCCACAAACTGCTCTACCATGGTTCATTAATTACCATCCTCTAGGAAGACGACCCTTTAACAGGGGATAAAAGGCTGAGGAAACAAGAATAATTCCATTTATTCCCTTAGTAATCTTATCAGTGGGCAGTGTCAGATGAAAAGGAAAGCTAATATTTTGAAGAATTGAAACGTTATGCTCTGACTCACAAAGGAAATGCAGGGCTGTGGGGCTCATCTTGCACATAATTGTGAAGTTAGAAATTATCCTTTTTCTGTGCTGCTTATATTTTTCTCCAGTTTCTTCAAGAAATAATTGACACCCAGCACCATAAAAGTTTAGGTTGGGTAGCATCACGGTTTGATTTACATATATTTTGAAACAGTTACCATATTAGGTTTAGTTGACAGTCCTCATCTCATATCAATACAATAAAAAGAAAATTCCTGCTTGTGATAAGAGCTCTCAGGATCTTCTTTCTTCACAACTTTCGTGTCACACAGCAGGGTAAACTACAGTCAGCTCATTTATAGAGCTCATGTTACCTCTGTAGTACTACAGGGTTACACGTTACACCTCATGTACTTACTTATATTATAGCTGGAAATTTGTATCTTTTGATCACAGTGTTCCCATTCTCCCTACTCCCTGCCTCTGTTAATCACAAATCTGATCTCTTTTTCTATGAGTTTTGTGGAGACTTTTTCATATTCCATATCATTGAGACCCTTCAGTACTTGTCTTTGTCTGACTGATTGCATTTAGTTATAATGCCTTCAAGATCCATTCATGTTGCTGTAAATGGCAGGATTTCCTCATTTTTATGGTATAATAATATTCCATTACATGTAATAACTTTATAATAACTTCTTTGTCCATTTATCCATCCATGGAGACTTAGATTGTTTCCAGGTCTTGGCTATTAAAAATAATTCTGTTAAGAACACTGGGGTGTGGGTATCTTATTGAGTTAGGGCTTTCATTTCCTTTGGATACATTCCCAGAAGTGGAATTGTTGGATCATATGATAGTTCTATTTTTAATTTTTTGAGGGACGTCCATACTGTTTTCCACAGTGGCTGTACCAATTGGCTTACACTTTAATGGTAGGTGTTCTAATATAGGTTAAAAATTATGTAGACTTTCTCCTTCCAAGCCGTCTTTCACCCGGCTTTCAGAACGATGCGTACATAGCCGCACTACTTACTCCCTTGCTTCGAGTCCTTCAGTTGCTGCCCCCTTGATTTCAGGATAAACTCTGAATCCTGAGCATGACCTTCCATGTCCTTTATTATTGAGTCTTAGGCTAACTTTGACACCTCATCATCTCTGACACTTCCCTCCTTTCTAAATTTTTTTCTGAATGTTGTACTTTGTAGTTGCCCAGAAAATCCACATTCCTTTGATTATAAGTCTTTGTTTTTCTTCCACCTGTTATTTTCTCTGCCTGGAGCTGATCATCCACCTGGCTGCTAAACGAGGATTCGCTCTGGCCAGTCAGAGGGTTATGTGCCCCAGTCTCAGCGATGTGTTCCGAGATGGGCAGAACACCCAAGCCAGTCCTGTGAAAGATAAATCTAGGGTTCCTGGTGGGACTGTTAGGAAAAAGGTGCACTTTTTTTGTTTTTCTGCTAGAGTTGCTAAGTCTGTAGGATGTAAGTCATAACTTCCTCTGATTTCTTAATTATGTGAACAGTTTTTTTAAAGCCAATTTGAGTTGGATTTCTTTCACTTGAAGCCAACAGAATTCGAAAATAATAGGTTTCACAAGAAGTTCACATGTAAACCAGATAGGGAAGAACACACATGAGTTTTCATGATAAAATAGGTAGAAAGACATTTTTATATAAGTCAGCACATGTATAATGTATTTCCTTTCCAGAGTGAAAAACTTAGAACTATTTTTCCTGCTTAGAAAGGAGAATTGTTATATGCTTGAGTTTTAAAATTTCTAGGGGTGTGGCTCAGTGGATTGAGTGCTGGCCTGCCAACCAAAGGGTCGCCGGTTCAATTCCTAGTCAGGGCACATGCCTGCATTTTGGGCCAGGTCCCCAGTTGGGGGTGCAGAAGAAGCAACCATACATTAATGTCTCTCTCCTTCTTTTTCTCCCTCCCTTCTCCTCTATCAAAAAATAAATAAATAAAATCTTCTGAAAAATAAAATGTCTGGGGCTATTTATCTGTACAAAAAGGGTAAAAGTTACTCAGTCTGATAATTTTGTAAGACTCTATATTAATGGGATTATGTCTATTGCATTTGCCTTCTGTAATACCCCTGGCTGATTGACTTCCAGATAGAGTATTAGAAAACCAACAAGTTTATAATAAAAGGGAAAATGCCAAAAATGGAAAAATAGAAAATGTCCAGTACTAAAATAAAATCTAACAAAAGGAATTTTCACAAAAAATGCTTAGGGGAACAATAAGCATATTTTTATATTGTACCCAAATTTTCTATCATAAATTTATTTCACAAGAATAAATAAAAATAGAGAAAACTAATGCGTAATTGAACTAAGTTAAAAAAATGTTTTGTTTGTGGTAGTTTTTAGAGGATCAGAGTCTTCTTCTGCAAAGTATTGGCACATGGGGCACTGCCAAATCTGCAGTGGTAAAATTTGTTAGCAAAGCACTTTTTGGCAAGTTAATGTGTTCTTGTGTGAGTCTTTAAGATGTAATTATGGGATGTTAAAGCAGTAGACATGTCAGCAAGAAGGAATAATTGACAGAGTGGTTAATTGGTGTTCCAGCTGTTCTACTTTTCTTACAATTACTTAGGCTTTGAGCACTCAATAGCACTTTGCTATCAACTCAAATGTCTTCAATGGCTTTCTGTTACCCCAAGAAGAAGGCTAACTCAGTCAGCAGGAAAGGTGTTCCTATAATCTAGCTCCGGAATGCTTTTGGAGAGTGTCCTCCACCATTCCCTTATATGGTAAGTCGGAGCCAGCCGAATGAATTTTCTGGAAACCCCTCCCTCTATTTCTGTGCTATTGAAACTCTTCCTACCTAGCAGGTCCTTTTTGCTGTTATATTTCACTAAAAATTCTACATGGGTGTTAAAAATTATCTTTTTATGGTTACATAAGTGGTTACATGTCCTTAATTTGGAAATAGAGAAAAGTAAAAAGAAAGCAAAAGTTACCACAATCCTATCACCCAGAATGAACTATTCTAAACATTTTCATGCATTTTCCTCTAGTCTTGGCTTTTACATCTATCTTTCAGTAATTTCTCTCATGTAGTATATACAACTTGGTAGCTTGGGCTTTTTTTTCTTTCTGAAACTATGTCATCAGCAATTTCCAGCATCATTTAAGACAATGTGAAACGTTAAGATAACGTTATTTTCCTGGTTATATCATTCTACTGAGTGCCGCCCTAGGTAGAATATGTAGGCTGTCCCTAATTTGGGGGTGTCGTAATTAAAGAATCGCGACCATTGTGGAAGAGTGTGACTGACGAGTGTGAGTTACGCAGTCGCGCAGGTCAATCTGAGTTCTGTCTTCTCTGCTATGTGACCTCAACTGTATTCAATCACTCTTTTATTCAGCAGATATTTACAGAAAAGCCCACTATGATCCAGGCCCTGTTTTGAAGATGACAACACAGTATTGAATAGGGCAGTCCCTCCATCAGCCTAGCAGGCAATCAGGACCACAAACAAATAAATGTAGATGACTGGGTGGTGACAAGTGCCGTGAAACAGAGGGGACAGCAAAGCAGGCATCCAGCTCAATGGGTGCTACCTGAGCAGAAACACTTTCTCTCATTTGTTTTACACCTGTGCGCCTAGAGTAGGGCCCATGAATCGTTGTTGAAGACGATTAATTTATATTATCAACTGGAACTATTGTCTTAAATGTAAGTAAATTACTAGCCAAAGTTGTTATTCTCTATCAGTAGATGGCAATGCATGGACTGTCTAGAATAAGTATGCTAATTTTAACAAAACTTTGCAGCAGAGTTTGCCTCATCTCCAACAATTTTTGCTTTCTTTCTATTCTGCTTTAAGAGAAAATTAATTGCCTTCCCAAGAAAATTTGTCATCAATTGCTGAAAATGATATAAAAACAACAGTGTCAGAGGCAAAGGGGTTTAGCAGTTGCTGTTTCTGGTTCATAGGGGTAAAATGATTTCTATGCATATATTCCAATGACATCAGCTTATAAAAAACTCTGCCTATTTTACAATTGCTAATTAAAACCTACAAATGAAGGGTGGATCTAAACGCTGAAAACCAAAGGTAAATCCTATGCTAATTGCCTTTGTGTGCATCTATGCAGGAGCCTTCCAGGACCGTCCAACCTTTGGGTGTCTCTGGGCCACACATTAAATTCATCGTGACACGTAATCACAAAATAATCTCGTAATATTTTAAGTAAATGTGTGATCTCGTGTCGGGCTGCATTCATAGCCATCTTGGATCGCACGTGGCTCGTGGGCTGCAGGTCGGACACCCCTGCCCGAGTTTTGCATCACTCAGCTCGCAGCACACTCCAGGAGAGTCTCCACGAAAGAAAACGCACAATGGTAAAGGAAAGACGGCAGCGGAGTAGCTTGCGTTTCTTAGGTTTTGTTGTCTCTGCTTTTTTTCTGTTCTGAAGATGCTCCTACTGCTCTTAATAGTGATCTGGTTAGGAACACAACACGAAATGAGTTTGTTCCTTAGCTCATCAGTCATGGCTTATCCTGTTTTTGTCATGACTCACACACAAACCTACATGGCGGGGATAATGCTCACATTATAGTTTATGAGAAAGATGTAGGGCTTTTTTTGCAGTTATTACCAATACAGGATAAAGAGTCCAAAGCCTTAATTAGAGACCATAGCTTTCTCCCTGGTTGTGAATACTCGCACCTGTTTGACAGCCCATAGCAGAGTTCGTATTTTTACGTGGCGCACACGTGTCTCCACGGAGAAGAGTCATTGCTTGGATTTTTTTAGCCTCCCGTCTCTAAGTGAATGCCCGAGTTGGGAAGTAGTCAGTCATGCATAATCAAGTGGAGAAATGTGCACTGTGTTCTCGAAGTGAGTTCTGTCCAGTAGCAGAGGAAGTCATGCGTGTCTCCTCCTAACACTGGGAGGTCACCATGTGGGGAGGCGCCAGAGTGATTTCTCCAAAGGTGGCCTGGAGCAGTGGTGACTTTAAAATAGCAGGCCTCCCATTCTGCTGGTCTGAGGCAAAGGCAGTAATAAAAGCAAGTGTCTAATAGTTTCCATTGTCTTGCTCCTCAAACTTGTGATGTGTCTGTCCAAGGACTTGATTTAATTTTAATGATGTTCTCCAAGGCATAGCCAAAGTGTTCTTTTAAAAGTACTAATCAGATCCTGTCACTCCTCTGCTTAACCCCCTCCCCCGAAGACGGCCTTCCATCGCACTTAGAATGAAACCCAAAGTCCTGCAAGGTTCTGCAGGACCTGGCTCCTGCCCTCCGCCACACATCCCCTGGAACTTTTGACGACTATTTTCCAGCCACTCTGGGCATTTTTTTTCCCCGAAGCCTCAGTGCGTAGAATAGTCCCAGGACATAGGTGGTACTCAACATGTGCATTTGTTGAATAATTGAATGAATGAATGAATAGCTCAGAGCAGCTATTATCAAACCTGGTTGCACATTTGAACCAATTATAGGGCTTAAAAAAAATCTATGTCTGAAACCCACTCCTGGAGTTTCTGATTTCATTTCTGCTATGGAGGGAGGTATTTGCATTTTTAAAAGGCTTGTCAGATGGTTCTAATGTGCAGGTAGAGTTAAGAGCGAGTGATCTGGAATAAAGGACAATTGTTAATAAACTACTTACGTGGTTTACTCAGACCCCTAGGTTTTCACCACTGTATGCTGTCACTAGCTTACAGTCTTATATACATTCTCAGAAAGTATATCCTTCCCTATGTATTGTTATGAGACCCTGTTAGATTTCAAATTACTGATAGATGCCAGCTCAGGGGTGTCAAACTCATTTTCACCAGGGGCCACATTAGTCTCGTGGTTGCCTTCAAAGGGCCGAATGTAATTTTAGGGCTGTATAAATGTAACTACTCCTTAACTAGGGTCAAGGAGCTCCATACTGCCACCAGGTAGAAACAAGGTGCTGAGCCGGATAAAACAAGGTGGAGGGCGGGATTCGGCTCACCTGCCTTGTGTTTGCCACCTATGCCTTAGCTGTTATGACACCATGATTCAGTAGGTTAAAGTTTGTTTTCTCTGTGCTAGAATCACTAAGTTAGGTTCCTGGAAGTTCCTGACATGGAAAAGGAAGGACCACTTGAATCTATTTCATACACTACAGCTTTGCTGATTAAAAATAGCTGGGTCTCAGCCAAAGGTGTCGTCATGGGGCCTGCTGCAAACCAGCCCCAGCATCTAGGCAGATCTGAAGTTCAAAGCTTATTTAGACTGGGAACACTTATTAAAGAAAATGTCATTTGCACTCAGAATAATGGCTTGTAACCCTTCCAGCATTATTTTTCACCTAATCGGATTCGTCTTCTACAGAGCAAACTCCAAGGAGGAAATCTGGAAATTTTGGCCTGTTAGGTACACAGAGACCAGATGGCCGGCAGGTACCGAGCTGGTTTTTGTAGTGGGTACGCTGAATGAAAAAGACAACTCTCTTTAAGAATACAATAAATTTCCCAAATGGTCTATGTGAAGTGTTTAAAAGTTGAAGATAAAGGTTTTGGGTTACGTTGTCCTTAATATGAAAGGGGGATAAGTGAAGCCAGGTGGGCTGCTATTTTAGACTTGAGCAGAACTGTCTTCTGAAGCTGCAAACTTTGTAAAAGAAACTGGATGGAGTTTGGAAGCAGTAAATTACAGTAGAGTCGACACTGGAAGCACATAACATGCTATCTGCTTACAAGGATCTTTTTGAAGGTGGCGTGCTGAGGTCTCAATTAGACAGGGTCAACCCTCAAAAGATTCTCTTAACCATTAGAAATGGAGAAATTGCTTCTTTTTTAGATAGAAGGGTATTAGAATAACAGGAATTTTCTTTTTCTGTTCCCTTCTCACACTCAAATACTAGTTCCACTGTGTGTGTGACACGTTGTCGAGTCAACTCCGACTCCTAGCAACCCTGTGAGGGAGTGGCGTCCACACCGTCTTGTCCTCAGCAGCCCTACTCAGCTCCTGTAGACGCGTGCTCATGGCTTATTTCAGGGAGTCAATCCTCCTGTTGTTTGGTCTTCCTCTTTTTCTGCTGCTTTCTATTTTTCCCAGCATGATTGACTTTTGCAAAGAATTCTGCCTTTCTCATGAGGTGCCCAAAGTAGGACAGCTTTAGTTTTGTCACTTCTGCCACCAGTGACGTTTCACTGTTTTCAGTGATGTTCCACAATCCAATACCCTCAACTCCCAAATCCAAGAAATTCTTGAAAATGAATTTATTTTTCATAATTCATTTGAGGACAAAACTTCTCCTGAATGTATGTGGGGCTATTAATAATCTTAATTTATCCCACTGAGTGTGATATTCACACATTTCATTGAAGTTATAATCACATGTCTAATTGGGTGTTTCCTCAAACTTCCTTGGAGATGCTACATGGTACTCAGCATATGAGCCTTCTTACCTCTCCAAAATCTGAAAAATCTGATCCCTGAAGTGCATCTGGATTAGGTTAGGAATATGCCTACTCCAACTTGTCAATTTGCATGAGTTAAAACACTCATTAGTGTTGATGGATCGGTGATGCCACACCAAGTTATTTTATTTGTATCGTGCCGAAGTGTGGTGGTAGCTATGACTGTTGCTTTTGGGGGAACACACCCCTGAAGTGGTGAGAAGAGAGAGTACGAAAACCCTCACATGTTAAATGCTTCATTCACAAAATAGTAGGTATCATCTAGTAACATATACTGGAGGTGTTTTTTAGCCCTATAGGCTGGTAAAAGTGGAGTTTAACATGAAGATTTTACCTTAAAAAAATTATTCTTCTTTTGGCAGTCCTCAAGCCAAACCTGAGTGATGATTGTGATAAGATTTATATAAACATTACAGAGATAAAAGAATTGGTCAGTTGAACTGGGTTTGAGCCGGGCATGGGTAATTATTCTGGACTGATATGTAACAGATTTATTTGGACTAGATTTATAAGTTCCTTTCCTATGAAGTGGTCAAAGTTGGAAACAATGAGTTGATTGCTTTGATTTGCCTATTTGGAGTCAGGCAAATTTATATGCCTGAAAACAATTAATGCAGTTTATTTTCACCTTAACTCAGAGGCCTAAGAACACACACACACACACACAAACTCAATTACATGAATGGAATTTCTGAGTGCACATGCTGAGTTCAGTTGTAATATCCGAGACAGGAGCAAACGCAGTGACATTTATTACGGTTCATTGGTTGGTTAGATCATTGGCAGTCGGCGGCTGACCACTGTGGATGACAGATCTCAAAGAGTCTAAGGAGGGGACTGCTGTTTACGCTCAGAAGGTTACTGGCTTTGGGATCTCCTCAAGGTGTGTTCATAATTAGGATGTCCACTATGCAAATTACGTTTTGTGTGTGACATGTTAAAAGTATGCTAAGCTTACAGATGACATAAATTTCTTTCCCTATGCCCCAACTGTAATCATTGTCTTGAATTATTGCTTCTTTGGAAAAATATGGGTATCCTAAAAACGTTTGAACTGGAAAGATTTGGGGGGATCATCTACCGATACTTACATTTTACAGGTGAAGAAACGAAGAGTGCTTCTCACTTTGCCTGTTATGTATTGGGATGGAAAAACCCCCCAGGAAATGAAGTGAATTTAGTTGTAATTGCATGTTCTTCCAGTCTACTTGAAATCCACTACAACAAGCTCTCATGGAGAAGGAAGGCTTTGTAGTTAATTAAATGTTCTTGTTACAGAAAAATTTCACTAGTATACATTAATTATTAAAGTACGCAGTTTATAATTTCAGCCTTTTAGAGAATGCTGAAGGCTCTGTGGGACCATGTTTGGTGTATTTTGCCAAGTCTTTGACTTATATAATGTCTTTTAAGGTTCCCCAAACCTTTAGAAGTGAATAGGACAGATATTATTATTATTGCCTATATTTTGAGGATGAGGTCACTGCTCAGTGAAGCTGATTAACTAAGTAGTTGAGAGTTAGGATTTACACCCAGTTTTTCTATTTCTAAAACATGTAATTTTTTTTTCTACTTTACCATTCTTTTGAGTAACAAATCAAGTCAGTAATGGAACATTCTAGTTTTAGATCAAGTGAACATTGACGTCTTCTCTCAAATCTGTATGCATGTAAGGATTCAGGAGGCTTATGGCCCACTGCCTAACCTGTCCCAGGCTTCGCTCAAGACTGAGATCAACTGTTTGGCAACAAGAAACCAAAGGCCTGAAAATCTATTTGAGGTTTCTCAACCTCAGTCCTCCAATGTTAGAGTTCAGTTTGTTTAACTTATTTTCTTATACACAAATTATTTTATTTTTTACCCTGGCTTCTGGAATTTAGTATTAATATTTTTTGATATTACATACACATGCACATGCATTTAATTTTGGAATAATTTATAATTTATTATTTATTGAAATTTTTTCATTACCATTTATCCCCTTTGTACTCCCTCCCCTTGCTATCACCACAGTAATGTCCATGTCCATGAACCCTTTTCCCTTTCTGCTCGATCCCTCTACCCTCCTCCCCCCACCCCCATAGCTGTCATCCTGCTGTCTATCCATGAGTCTGTCTCTATTTGCTTATTAGTTCATTTTGTTCATTAGATTCCACATATGAGTGAAATCATATCATATTTGTCTTTCCATGATTGGCTTATTTCACTTAGCATAATGTTCTCCAGGTCCATCCATGCTGTTGCAAAGGGTAAAATGCTCTTCTTTTTTATGGCCCAGTAGTATTCCATTGTGTAAATGTCCCATAGTTTGTTTTATCCACTCATCTACTGATGGACACTTGGGCTGCTTCCATATGTTAGCAATTGTAAATAATGCTTCAATGAACATAGCGGTTCTTATGATCTTTCAATATAGTGTTTTGGGTTTTTTTCAGATGAGTTCCCAGAAGTGGGGTTGCTTCATCAGAAGGCAGATCCACTCTTAATTTTCTGAGGTATCCCCACACTGCTTTCCACAGTGGCTGCACTGATTTACAGAAAAGTTACACATAGTAGAGAGAGTTCCCACATGCCCTTCAGCCAACTTCCTCTAATATCAACATCTCATGTAACCATGATACTTTTATCAAAACTAAAAAATAACATTGGGCTAAGACTATAAACTAAATCACAGACTTTATTCAAATGTCACCAGTTTTTCCACAAATGTCTTTTTTTCTGGTCTAAGTCACCATCCAGGATCCCACATTGCATTTAATACTTATGTCCTTTTAGTCACTTCAAATCTGTGACAGTTTCTCAGTATTTCCTTACTTTTTATGACCTTCACACTTTTGAAGCGCATTCTGTAAAATGTCTGAGTTTATGTGTGACTGATGTTTTCCCCTAGTTTGACTTGGGTAGCATATTTTTTGGAAGAATATCACAAGATGAAGTGTCCTTCTCAGTTAGGGATGTATGAGAACAACGTGGCTCTTCACTGGCGACATCACCTCGATCACATCGTTACATGTTGTTTGCCAGGTTTCTTCACTGTAAAGCTCCTACTTTTTCTTTTCATACTCTGTTCTTTAGAAGCAAGTCACTAAGCTCAGTCTCCTTTCTCAATTTATTTGATTTTTCAATTACAGTTTACATTCAATATTATTTTATATTAACTTCAGGTGTACAGTGTTGTGGTTAGATAATCAAATACCTTACAAAGTGTTCCCCGGCTACTTTCAGGACCCACTCGGCACCATACACAGTTACTGCAATATTACTGACTATATTCCCTGTGCTGTACTTCACATCCCCGTGACTATTTAGCCTCTTTTCATGGGCAGAGAAATTAAGCTCCACCTTCTGGAGGAAGGAGTCTCAGAGAGCTGCGGACATATATTAAAACCACCACAGTAATTAATATATAGTTGGGGGGAGACACATTGAGGCTTTTCAAACATCCTGCTTCTCCCAGAAGTTTCATCCACTAATCTTAGCATTCATCCATGGATTGTGTCTTCAACAATTACTGCTTTGATTTCTTCTGTGAGAAGATTTACCTCCTTTTATGGAATCAATCATTTATTTATATCAGTACAAACTTTTGGATATTTATTTTATTCTTTGGCTTATTATCCAATCTCATGATTATCTATTTTGCTGCTCCAGTTGTTCCAGCGTTGGCCATTGGGGTCCACTGGAACGCAGTGGTTTGTCTGCAGCTCTTTTGTCTTTCCTGTCAGTTCCTGACAATACTTTCCAGTTCAGCTTTCTCCTTGTCTCATCCTTCCTGGGCCCACTGACTCTAATAAGTGTGTTGTTGTGGGGGTTTTTTTTTTCCTGAGAACTTTGTTCTGGGCCTCTCTGGCCTTACTGTGCTTAACCAGGGCATCCATTTCCTATGCCGATGCTCAGCTCTGATACCAGACTCCTGTTCATCTCAAAGCCAGAGGCCTCATCCCTTCCTCCATTTGGTTGGTTATATAAATGTCTAATTGCTATGCTGTATGCCTGAAACCAACATGATATTGTATGTCAACTATGATTTAAAAATTTGTTTTAAAAAAGGCCTCATTTGTGGTGCCACTGAGGAAGAGCTCTGACCCGGGGGGTCTGCAAGGCCGCTGCTGCATTGTCCCGGGCTCACATATTCACAGAAGACAGTCTCCCAGAAAATGGAAACCTAGCCTCTAAAATGTAAAATCTTGACATTTTAGGTACTTTTGATGAAAGTAGTTCTAAAATATGTCATGAATTTCCCAAGGCAAAATGAACATGGTAGATCTGGGTTTCTTTTCTTTCTCTTTCTTTTTCTTTTAACATCTCAAGGTAACATTTTATTTAAAATTCCATTTTTATGAAGTAATGGGCTCACAAACTCAGGAAATCTGTGAGAGCACAGGGTCAGAACTCTGAAAATTTTGGGGCTTTTCTCTAGGTCTTCTAGTTGGTGATAGTGGCTCTAGGGCCAATCCTTGAGCCCCTCTGTCTGTCCCTTTCTCTTTATAATTAAACTTGGCTTGACAGCTTTCTTCAGAACTTTCAGGTGTGAGCATTGCTTTCTTATTTTAACTTCAAGGGCACAGGTGGCAAACACAAGGCTCGTGGGCCGAATCCGGCCCTCCACCTTGTTTTATCCGGCCTGGCACCTTGTTTCTGCCCGGCGTCAGGGCTGAGCTCCTTGCCTCTATTTAAGAAGTAGTTACATTTACACAGTCCTAAAATTACATTCGGCCCTTTGAAGGCAACTGCGAGGCCAATGTGGCCACTGGTGAAAATGAGTTTGACACCCCTGTTCAAGGGCATCAGATGGTTAACATTCTTTCAAACTTACTGAAGGAAACATTTTAAAGAAACTAAGTGGCAAATATAGGATCTCAGGGAGTGCTACTTATTCCAAATGTTCTGTCCTTTATATTACTATTAAGAGGAACAAAGATATGTATTCTTAATACATTGTTGAAGTACTGGAAGAATGAAATAATTAAACTTAGAAAAATTTGAAAAGAGGGTAACATTATATCCAAGATGGTGACATATTTCCTCAATGCCCAGAAGACAATGGGACTCTTTGGCATGATGGGTCCCTACCCTGTGTGGCATGAGAAGAAAACGCTTTCCTATGATGGTGTAGGAAAAGTGAGGGAACAAAATGGAATCCCACTTTAGTCTAACATATAGAACCATATGTATCAACTTTGTAATATTTGTTTCATGTTTGCATTCCAGGTTCTACACGAAAAAGCAAAGAGAAAAAGTAAAGTAAAGCAAAATGGGGGAGAGAGACAGAGAGAGAAGGAATGTTGTCAGGGAAAACTGGTCAAGAAATTTTTAAAGCTCAATTATGTAGGCTCACGAGGTTTATATCATTTTGACATGCTTTGAATAAGTATCTAAATTGAAACAGAGCTAGAAATCTTTTGATGTTCATCCATCACTAAATTTAACCTGGTTTTTGCATTATGTATGTTGCCATGTTGCTTTACCAGTACTTTGCATCCCTGGGGGACAGTTTCTCGTCTTTAGGATTTCTTCTCCTGTGGTTAGGAGAGCAAATGTGGCTCGCCTAGTGGGATGAAGAGTTCTGTGGCATTCATGGCCCTTGAACGTGACAGACCAGGGCACGAGAATCTTGGAAATAGCATCTTATGTTTCTCATATGCACTGCAAAAATATTTTATTTCATTCCTTAACTTCAAATGAGGCTATCTCACAAATCAGTTTCTCAAACTATGTCAAATTAGATTGCATTCAGTATGGTGGGAAATAGAGAATAAACAAAGAAATGCATATTCTTTGCATTTCTGGGGAAAAAAGAAACAGAATAATTGTAAACTGGCACCTATTCTTTTGGTTAAGTTTACTAACAAGTAAACGCTCTACACCACATCATTAGCAGACATCACGTCGCCCTAACCATCCACAAAACACTTCTGGTCCAGGATGCATTTGAGCATGGATTTGAAGACAGGATCCAGTGGAATACGTTTCCTATAACTTCCTCAAGTCTGACTTCAGGCAGATGTTCCATCCTGTCCTCTGGAATGTTGTCCTCTGTGGTTTGCCTAGAACAACGACCTTCAGGCAATGCCATGAGATCTTTTCCATCTGACAGTGTTCTCCTTGTGCAGGTGTGATGATGGAGGGAAGGGGTGTGGCTTTAAATAATTCAATGATGTTTTATGTGGTTAATTATTGTTTTCCCTGACTTTTTCTTCTAATGCATTTTCATTAACATTTTATTGTAGCCCGAGGCTAGTTAAAGTCCAGGAGACACTTGTAGAAACCCACAGCCCTTCTCCTCCAGTTTTCCAGCTGCACTCACTAACTGCTTCGCCACGGGTCACTTGCAGAGCTGCAAACGATAAAGATGTTAAGGACAGCTGGCTTTATTTTTAGTGGAATAGAAGCTAAACTTTGATCAATGAAACGGCCATAAAGAAAGGAAAAACCACATGAGGATCTCTTGTTTATCAGCTTTTTCAGTGAGGAAATACAAGCACAATAATGTCAAAATTCTGTTTTTTTTTTTTTTAACATGGGAAAGTTTCAGGGATTATGACCTTGAACCATGGAAATTAGAAAATCTTTTCTTTCTGTAGCTTTATATTTCCCACAGTGGTTGGGTTCATAAGACACATGCAAGTTCATGGCTCATGGTTGTAAAGAAATGCAAGGAGCCTGGAAGAAACAGAGCAGATGAGCTGAAGCTTGGATAAGGTAGAAAAGGTACTGGAAGATGCCGTATTTAAGGCCCAGGAACTTTTCGATCCAGTGGCCTGGCCTTGTGTTGCACTTCTGTTCAAACACGTCCTTCCTTCTCTACCTCTGTCCCATCCCTACTGCTCCTGGAGCTCTGGTTCAGCACTGCAACTTGATGTGATGCTTCCATTATGAATGTCATTGTTCTGAGCAGTGAACGCCTGACCTTGTTTATTTCCCTGAAACTCCTCCCATGCAAGTCACTTGTCAAAGGGACTCTACTCTGTGGTTTCAATCTTGTTTCCTTCCTTTGCTAACCACAATGTCCAGAGTTTTTAATGCAGTAACTTTACCCAGACGTTAACCCCTGAATGCATGCTTTACTTGACGATTTAGCTCTGATATATCTAGGACTATCCCTGGATGATTAGTCTGGCGAGAATGGCTCAGAAAGAAGAGCTGTAATCCAGTTGCTATGGATGAACACTCTCCATCTGAAGCCACTCTCTTCTTCTCTGGCGGTTACAGGTTGGGGCTTCGCGATCTGCCCAGTCCCAGAAGGCTCTGGGGACCTTCCCACTATATTTGGCCCTTGTTGCCCATGGGAAGAGCTGGTCTCTCAGACATGGTCTGATTAAATGAATGACTTCTGTACTGGTCCTGCTATGTTTAAGCGTTCACCTTTGTAAAAAGTGGTGAGAGCCGATCCTGATGATCCCTTTACACCCATGCCTTCATATTGAGCTTATAGACTGTGATTCACCAATGAACTATTTATCTGTTGAGTACTAATAAATATTTTTTATTTGTAATACAAAGCACTATGACAGGTGCAGTGGGAGAGGGGAGAGGTTACTCAGAAGTAAAATTGTACCTTTGCACTTCCTGCTCTCAAAATGCTTACCTTCTAGTTGGGGAGATAGCTTGGGTAGAATTTGCTAAGAATGGCACAAGTTTTACCAATTAGAAATGAGACTAGAGGTTGGAGAAGGGAGAGAAGCTCATGTTGATGAGTATGGTCCAGAAGGTCTTTGGAAGGGAGTTTAGAAAGTAAACCCAGCACCGTAGAATGTGGAGGGTTCCAACAAAAAGAGAGAGGTTTGTAAAAGTGCATTTGTTAGGTGTAGTTTCTATGTCCATTGTTCATTTTCCTGTTTCTACTGTAATCCACATATCAATTGTATTATTGTAGGTTGCCTTTGCTCACAGCTTCCAATGGGTAAAAAAATAAATTTTCCTTCACTCTTTTTGATAAGCACCAATGGATATAATCGATGATAATGAAATTACAGTTTCTAGCTTTCTTGTGTAATAATTGAAGTAAGTGTTCTGGGGTTTGTACTATTTTAACTTTTTTAATTTAAAAAAGAAATGACACATTTTCATTATAGAAATTTTGGAAAGTTCAGAAAGTTTACAAATAAAAAATAAAAATGTCTATAATCTCACCATTCAGAGATAAACAAAAACATTTTGGTAGATTCCTAGAAGGATGGCCATGCACAGTTTGGCGAGCGTGCATTTCACAGCTCCGGGCATTACCTTCCACGTGGAATACAAATGTCAACAGGGCTCTGGGAACACACACGGCAGGGCCCAGACACCCATAGTAAGAACATACCAAACATACTCTTTGCAACCTAACTCTTTCCGTTTATTAGTATTTTTTATTTTATGTATAATAAGGTTTTATTTCAAATACATTTTAAATAGCTAAGTATTTTGTTTTTTAATGTATGACAACTTTATTTATTCAAAAAGTGTTTTAATCCTAACCCAAAGATATTTTTTTAATTGACTTTAGAAAGACAGAAAGAGAGAGAAAGCTATTTATGTGAGAGGGAAACATCATTTGGTTGCCTCTCGTATGCATTCCAGCTGTGGAATTGAAACCACAACCTAGGCATGTGCCCTGACCGGGAATCAAACCCACAAACTTTTGGTGCACGAGACAATGTTCCAACCAACTGAGCCACCTGGTCAGGGCTAATGTATCATGATTTTAAACAAATTCTATACTATTTATCATTTGTGAGGGTTTTATTTTTAAATTACATTAGTGTTACAATGAATATCCTTGTAAGTATACATATATCTGAACTTTATTCTAATTTGATTTTTCTCATGTTAAATTCCTAGAAAAAGACTTGATAGAAAAAAATATGTGTATTGGAGTATAACACACTCACAAAAGTGCACATATCACAAGTACACAGCTTATTGCAGCAGCACCTAGACCGAAAAACAGTGTATCATGGAACCCAACACTCACCCACCCCTTGTGTACCTGCTGAGTCCTGGTCCTCCCTAGAAAGAAGACAAAATACTTTAAGGCATGATAAGTGTAAAAGTGGTTACTGGACTTACCGTGTCTTAGACTATTTTGCCAATATTTTGTACTTTGTATACATGGAATCACATAGGGCTCATTGTTTGTGAGTCCATGCCTATCATGGCATGCAGTTGGGGATCGTTTGTCCATTACTGGTAAAATTCCACTGTCAGAACTATCCCACAACTCATCTATCCATTCTGCCATGGGAAAACATTGGATAGTGTCCATTTGGGGCTTACGGCAAACTACTGCTAAGAACATCCCCCTGCCTGTCTTTCAGTGGTCATATGTAGGAATTTCTGTTAGGCATATGCCTAGGCAGGAAGTTATTGGGTGGTAAGTAACACAGATATTCAGCTGTAGAGAACCGCCAAACTGTTTTCCCCAGCAACGTGAGACTCCTGGTTTTCTGCATCCTTGCAATACTTGTACTGTCTGTCTTGGACTGCTGAGGGTGCACAGACATTTCATTATAGTTTTCATTCACATGTATTTTTTTTCTTGTTAGCTAATGTAGGTGCTTTTTCACGTGTTTATACTTAACAGACCATTTGGAAATCCTTTTTGTGTGTGAAATGTCAGTTCAAGTGTTTTGCCCATTTTCCTTTTTTTAAATTTAAAGATTTTATTTATTTACTTTTAGAGAAAGGAGAAGGAGAAAGAGAGGGAGAGAAACATCAATGTGTAGTTGCCGCTCGGGTGTCTACTACCAGGGACCTGGCCTGCAACCCAGGCATGTGCCCTGACTGGGAATCTAAACAGTGACCCTTTGGTTCACAGGCTGGCACTCAATCCACTGAGCCACACCAGACAGGGTTGCCCACTTTTTCTTTCTTTTTTTTCTCATTATAGGTTTCCTTTATTATAAAGTTTACCTCTTTTTAAAAATATATTTATTGATTATGCTATTACAGTTGTCCCATTCCCCTCCTTCACTCCACTCCATCCTGCCCACCCCCTCCCTCCCACATTCCCCCCCTATAGTTCATGTCCATGGGTCATACTTATAAGTTCTTTGGCTTCTACATTTCCTATACTATTCTTACCCTCCTCCTGTCTATTTTCTACCTACCATTTATGCTACTTATTCTCTGTACCTTTCCCCCCCTCTCCCCCTCCCACTCCCCTGTTGATAACCCTCCATGTGATCTCTATTTCTGTGGTTCTGTTCCTGTTCTAGCTGTTGGCTTAGTTTGTTTTTGTTTTTGTTTTAGGTGTGGTTGTTAATAACTGTGAGTTTGCTGTCATTTTTACTGTTCATATTTTTGATCTTCTTTTTCTTAGATGAATCCCTTTAACATTTCATATAATAAGGGCTTGGTGATGATGAACTCCTTTAACTTGACCTTATCTGAGAAGCACTTTATCTTCCCTTTCATTCTAAATGATAGCTTTGCTGGATACAGTAATCTTGGATGTAGGTCCTTGCGTTTAATCTTGGGTGATGTAATGATGATGTGCCTTGGTGTGTTCCTCCTTGGGTCCAGCTTCTTTGGGACTCTCTGAGCTTCTGGGACTTCCTGGAAGTCTATGTCCTTTGCCAGATTAGGGAAGTTCTCCTTCACTATTTGTTCAAATAAGTTTTCAATTTTTTGTTCTTCCTCTTCTCCTTCTGGCACCCCTATAATTTGGATGTTGGAACATTTCAAGATGTCCTGGAAGTTCCTAAGCCTTTCCTCATTTTTCTGAATTCTTGGTTCTTCATTCTTTTCTGGTTGGATGTTTCTTTCTTCCTTTTGGACCACACCATTGATTTGAGTCTCAGTTTCCTTCGCATCACTATTGGTTCCCTGTACATTTTCCTTTGTTTCTCTTAGCATAGCCTTCATTTTTTCATCTAATTTGTGACCAAATTCAACCAATTCTGTGAACATCCTAATTACCAGTGTTTTGAACTGTGCATCTGATAGGTTGGCTATCTCTTCGCTGCTTAGTTGTATTTTTTCTGGAGCTTTGATCTGTTTTTTCATTTGGGCCATTTTTTTTGTCTTGGTGTGCCTGTTACATAAAGGGGTGGAGCCTTAGGTATTCACCAGGGCGGGGTAATGCTGGTCACTGCGCTGTGATGCTGTTTGTTGGGAAGGGGCCAAGAGTGAGCAATGGCACTTGCTCCACTCTCTGCCTGATTTCAGTCACTTCCTCCGCTACCCACAATGAAACTGGGCGCCTCTAGTGCCAATTCCCAAGTGGGTGGGCCCACACATGCCCCAGGCCCCTGGGGGTCTCCCCAACAAGCTCTCCTGTGAGGCTGGGGGCCTCTCCCACTGCCACTTCAACCCTCATGGGTGTCCCCAATCAGAGGTCCGAGGCTTTAATTCCCCAAGCTGGAGCCGTGGGTTGTGTGGTCTGCTTCACTCCCCCGCCATTCCTCCCAGTTTATCTATGCGTGAATGTGGGGTCGTGGGGTCTGCTAGCTGTTGCACTGCCTATCCCCACAATCCATCACCTCACTAGGTCCACCAGCCACCGCCTTGCTGGGAGTCCTCTCTACCCCGGCTTCCCGTCTCTGCCCCTCCTACCAGTCTGGATGAATCTTTCTTCTTTATCTCCTTGGTTGTTGGACTTCCATGCAGTTCAATTTTCTGTAAGTTCTGGTTGTTTTTTGTTTTTAAATTGTTGTTGTCCTTCTTTTGGTTGTGCGAGGAGGCACAGTGTGTCTACCTACACCTCCATCTTGGCTGGAAGCTCCATTTTCTAATGTTATCTTTTTCCTATTGGTCTGTAGGAGGGATCTAAACATTTTGTTTAAAGACCCTCTTAAAAATTTTAGTGGCAAGCACACATATTTAATCTGCTGAGAACTAGGGAAAAGAGATAGTCCCTGGAATTCACATAAGCATAAAGAAAATCTGTTGTGTGAAGAAAACCAGAAGAATTTTCTTAGACTTTGGAGCATATTTTCTCTCTGATATGGCATTTAAAAAATAATACTTTCTATAAAATTCTTAAGGTCTCATAGTGCACAACACAAGTGGAAATATATAGATGTTTATTCTGACATTTCATTTAGAGGTATTTTTTAAAAATTAAATAGTACGAATGCTCCAGTCTGGCAATCTGGAATAAAATGACAAGGAAACAATTTTAAATTCTCTAAAGAAGGAATGAAGAAAAAAATTATTATAAAAATGTTCAAGTTTCAATATGCATCTCTATTTAGATGGTGATGATATTTCCAGGGATATATAGCAGATGTGCTGGCCTGTTTCCAAGCCCTGCTTGGAGGTTTTGAATCAAAGAAGACCGTTCCATTATGTGTGAAATGCCACTTCAGTTCAGAGTCAGCCAGTAAATGGTAATACCAACTTCATAGTCTTTTCAGGCTGATTAGCAGGAAAAGCATTCCCAGATGCAAATATCCACACATTTAAATCATTTTTCAAGAAAAAAAATGAGCAGGAAATATCATATCCATCTCTAGGCTCTTCTAGATACTATAGGTGGATGATTTTATATTTCTAAAATTAGGTGGGTTTCAAGGCCATAATATTCCTCTCAAGGAAAACAAGAATTCTATGCTTTTTTTTTTTTAACTGAGACTGCATTAAATTCTGGGGAAAAAAGAACTAAAGTTGAATTAAGTAGAGTGAAACCTCACTAGTCCACTTGGGCATTCTCCCAAAATAAGTGTACACCCAAAATAAGGAGCACCATCCTCAAATGCTAAGAACACGGCATGTGGGCAGTTGTATCATGTAGTTTTGAAACGTTTAGAAAAGAGTATTCTGCAGCGATAAGACCAAAGAGAGCCCCAGGAGTGTGTGCTCAATCTTTGTGCATCTGGCTTTACTCTCGGTGTCTTTTTCTTTTTTGTGTAGCAGAGCACTTTTTACTGGTTTGTGGGAAGGTCAATAAAAGAAAGATATTTTAACTTGATAATAAAAGGCAAATAAGAGGACATATAAACAAGTAATGAAGGAACAAAGGTTTTCCTTTCTGTCAAGAATTTCCTGATGAAATCACAGATTTCACCCAGGTAATCAATACCTTACTAAGGTTTCATTTCTCTGAAATCTCATCTAGCCACACAGAAAACTTTTTAAATACACACCAAAGCACAAAACCTGGGCAACCATCAATCCCAAAGGGTAAAACACTCAGGGTTACTTTTAAAGGAAAGTTTGGTTGACTTCACTGGAAGAGCAGCTGCTCTTTATGGATTTCATCAACTCATGTGATTTCATCAGCAACTGTTGCCTTTCTTTCTTCTACGGACTTTTGACCTATGATGATCATCAATTTAAGATCAAGGCACATGACCCAGGATTATTGTTCTGGGATTTATTTAAAAAAATAAATCAAGAAATGAGGAGTGAGGTCCAAGCTAACAAGGAGCATCATATAGATCAGTAGAGCATTTATGTGACTGAACTAGGGTTAAAATGATTCTTAAGTGATATGTGCAAATCCATTATGGTGTATTTTAGGCACTTGTGTTGGAATGGCAGTACCATCACTTTCAAGTTTCATAGCCAAAGAAGCAAAATATCATAGTGTTATACATTGTTTTCTTTAAATGCTCAATAAATGTAAATATATTTCCTGACATATTTTTTTCATAACATTTTATAAGGGAATACTTTACATCATGAGCTTGGTATTCATACGTGGCTTGCAGAAATGCTATCATTACTTCTAATCATGCCTCATGTTTTTCTCCAGCATGAATTTCAATCTCTACATATAATGGCTATAAAAACAAGATGGGTCAAAAGATCGTTGCTGACTATACTTGACAATGAATTCTTCATATAAGCCAAAAAATAAAAAGGGGAAATGCAAAATTATGAGGGGAGAGTTTACTTGAAACTCACCACATTAATCATGCCTCCTGTCTGCAGTGCCTACAGCAATTTTTTTTAGTTAGGCATTTTTTTAGTTAGGTTTTAGATACTTCATTAAGTTAAGCTTTATCCACAGAATGATAAAAGCTAGATTTGACCATAAACTTGAGAAAATATTAATTTCAGATCTTCTGAGTGCTCAGAAGGTTTCAGACAATACTGTCTCTGAAGCATAGTGGTACCATGCCAGTGTCCTCCTGTTTAAACATGAGTGGAACTGTCCTGTGCAAACATATTTAGTTTTCTCTTTATCTTTGGGATTAAGCCCAAACTCAACTTGACATGCAAGAGCCTTCATAATCTATGTTTTCATTCTTATTTCCTATTATTATTATTACTATTATTATTATTATTATTATTAGTTCTTAAAGTATTGCCTTTGAATCACCTGAACCAAAATAAAACCAAATGCTTATAAAAATGGAAACTCAAGCTCTCCAAATAATTCTTTTTTTTTTAAATTTTTATTGTTATTCAGTTACAGTTGTATGCCTTTTCTCCCCATCCCTCCACCCCACCCCAGGTGAACCCACCTCCCTCCCCCACCTCCACCCTCCCCCTTGGTTTTGTCCATGTGTCCTTTATAGTAGTTCCTGTAATCCCCTCTTCCCACTGTCCCCCCCCCCCAAATAATTCTTATGTGCATTAAATGCTAAGGTCCCCTATTAGCCTGAGCCCTCTGCACTAACAAATGTGATCTCATGCCCCAACATGCTTTCTTGGATTTTATCTTTGGGTTCTGGCAAGTCTTTTTTTTTCTCTTTTATTTTATTCTTCAAGTTTTTATGTGTTGATTTTGAGAGAGAGAGGAAGAGAGGTGGGGAGAGAGAGAGAGAGAGAGAATAAAATATGGATTTGTTGTTCCACTTATTGATACATTCACTGGTCGATTCTTGTATGTGCCCTGACTGGGCATGGGACCCACAACCCTGGTGTATTGGGACAAAGCTCTAACCAACTGAGCTATCAAGCCAGGGTCTTTTTCTATTTTATTCCTTAATCAAGACTCAGATCAATTCAAACCACCTTCATGAGACTATCCTGCATGGTTTCTTCTGAGCCTTGTTTTTTTTTCCATCCATAAAAAAAATAGAATGAAAGGATTATTGTGAGATAATTCTATTACAACTAGAACCTGAGTCCCAGAGCTCAGAGATGACACTACCAGTGTGATATGGGATTAGGATCCAAACTTGTGTGATTTCAAAGGAATCCATGCTCTTGCATGCTGTGCCTCCTGGAAACAGAAATGTGTTGAATGATTGAGTTGATGAATGACACGCCTTCCATCCGTTTCACTCTGTCCAGAGAAGCTCCAGACATTTGGATTTAAGGACAATCAGTGAAATCCTCATTTTTGCAAGATAGGAGTCAAATGAGGACTTTTTAAATTAAAAAAAAAAATTCCCAGAAGGTTACTATGTTAAAATATTTAAGAACACTGAGGAAAAAGTATTGGTCTTCCAGAACATTCAGGGTTTACATTCTCCTGATCACGTTTTTCAAGTCTAGGATAACCCTGGACACATTACCCTTCCCAAGTATGTTCAGATTTGTGTGAGTTCATGTAGGTTTATATAGACCGTCACCAGAATCTGGTCCAGGGGACCAAGGGTTTGGGTGGAATTTAGACACTCCTCAGATAGTTCCAGATCTGTCTAGCCTACCTAAAGCAGAAGGAAGTAGGGGGAAACTTTGAAATAAAACTTGCTCTTGAGGGAGTGTACAATAAATCAGGGCTTCATACCAGAAAGTAGGTAACAACAACTAATCAGTACACACACATCTGTTCAGGAGGGGTGGAGGGCACTTAGACTTAATTGGTAATGGGCTTCTTTAGACTGTGGGAAACTTTTCATTCCCAAATTTCTAAGCCATTTTATTTACTTTCACAACAGCTTTTTTGTTAATGGATGTTGGGTTCTGCACCATTATCTCTGCATCGTCTCTTTGCTTACTGCCTTCTCGTATAAAAAGGACATTTCTGCAGAGCTTTTGCATTTGTTTCGACCGGTTCCTTCAAGTGTATTTTTTTAATAGCCTCGCTTTGTTGTCACTTTAATTTGAAAAAGCAAACACAAGATAACTACCATTTGGATAAGGAAACTTATGAGTCAGATTTTTAGAGTGAAAACTTTAATTCACAGGGAGTAGGGCAGAGAGAAACCAAGCATATACTTACCAGAAAATTCAGGCTTAAAAATGGGAAAAGGCTATATGAGGTACCCACACATGGAAAGCGTCTGAGACTACCCTAGATGGTAACTGAATGTTGGGAAACACTCTTGCCAGGGAAAACTTTGCATTCAGTCTTGCAGGGGACACAGAGCTTTGCTGACAGAAGCTCAGAGGACGCTAGGCCACCGCACACTCAGAGGCATTCGCAGTTTTCAAGTTCTAAAGGTTTGCGGGAGAAACTGAGAGTCAAAGGGGTGAGGCAAGACTGAATTGAACATAGGTGGGGATCACGTCAGCAGATGAACATGCTGTTCAGGGTCAGTCAGCTTGACACAAACATCTTCCCGAGCTCCTGGAACTGGAAGATGTGAATTCATTTAATGAGATGCAGGTTTTTCTGGAACTGGAACTTCCCTATTACACAATGAAAGAGAAGCACTCAGAGCTGGAAGAACCTTCTGACTTATTTGAATCATTCCACTTCTACCTCCTTTTCCACCTTAAAGTCTCTTATCTAATGTGTTGTGTTTTTTAATTTCTAGAATTTCTGCTTAGTTTTTTTTTTAAGTCATTTCCTCTTCCTCAGTTCTGGAATCACATAGACTTGGGTTTGATCTTTGTTGTGGGCTGAATGCTTATATCACCTCCAAGATTCAAATGTTAAAGCTCTAACCCCCAGATTTCTAATACCCTATTAGAAATCATAGAAATAATTAAAACCAGAAATAACATTTAACATCTTGCAAATTAGTAAAGAATTTTAAAAAATCAAGTTCCGTTAGTGCAGAGCAATGAGAACATTTATACACCATGGACAGGACTGTAAGCTGGCACAGCATTTTGGAAAAAAATTGCATCATTCAATAAAGATATGGCTGTATTTGGAGATGAGGCCTCCAGGAAAGAATTTAAGGTTAACTGAGGTCGTGAGAGTGGGGTCCTGATCCAAGAGGATTAGTGTCCTGTAAAAGGAGATACCAGAAAGCCAGTTTCTCTCTTTCTCTCCCCCTCCCTTTCTTCCTTCATTATGCACACACACACACCAGGGAAAGCCATAGGAGGCTATAAGGAGATGGCAGACGTCTGTAAGCTAGGAAGAAAGGTCTCAATAGAAATCAACAGATACTGGAAACTTGACCTTGACTTCTAGCCTCCAAACAGTGAGAAAATAAAATTTCTGTTATTGAAGCCACTCAGTCTGGTATTTTGTTATGGCAGCCTAAGCTACTAATAACTTCGTTTCTCTTACTATCTGGGGGATCTAAAGGTAATTATCCAAGCTCCCTGAGTGGGTTTTGTCAACTGTGAAAACAGTCTAATACATGTAACTCCAAGGGCAGTTGTAAGGATTGAAAGAAAAACGCATATAAAAGTTGCTTGTTTCAGAGGCACAATCAATTTCCTCTTAAACTCTCCTCTCCTATGTAAGGTTAGACATCTCCAGAAATGACAGCTAATTTCATTTTTGGACACCTCTGACTTTAAAAAATCTCTTCCAATTAGGACATCTGTGTTCTTATATAGGTGGGCTTTATGGGAGGAAGGGTTTGGGGATCAAAAATATCAACCCTGTCTTATCTGATCTTTTTCCAAGCTATAGAAAAATAAAGCACAGGTGTGAGACCGATATCAACCCATCAGCTACGTCGGTTAAGACTTGATTGGCAAAAGCAGCCTGAGAAAGTGCCTACGCAAATCCCCAAAGCTCAGTTGGACATAGCAAATCACTGGGTCACAAGTGCAATAAGAACCCTTTTCCTCCTCAGGGGGAAGAGGAGGCCCCAGAAACAGACTAGAGGTACCTACTCTCCAAGGATATAGGAGGAAGGCCAGAAGGGCAGAGCTGAGCATGCTCAGTTCTCTCTCCCAGATTTCCTAGTTAGATAAATCATTTCTCCTCCCTAAGTGAGGAGGGAGGGAGGGCAGAAGGGAAGGCTGGACGTGTTGCTTCAAAACCATTCACACCTGGGAGTAGACGTTGCCACATGGAAACATTAGGAGAAGGAAATAAAGGGTTCCCCTAACCATACCTTCAGTTGCCAAAAATAAAATGTGACTTAAATGTTGAAGGAAAATGCGAAAACTCAGCATGTGCTGACACGTTTTAACGTTAAGTCCTAAAGGGAAGCCTGAAACTGTGAGGGAGTGCGCAGAGCAATGCAAGGTCAGTGTCCAATCTCGGAAAACACAGGCAGCAGAGAGGGGAAGCGCAGAGGAAGGGGAATTAGAAGCAGATTGAGACGGCGGACAGGTAAGATGTGTATGCAAGTCCATGAGGAGGGGCGATCTGTATTCAGAAAGGTCTGGAGGAAGCAACCTCTGCCTCGCTGAAGTGAAGAAAGAGAAAAGTGGGGTGGAGATTTTTTTTAAAAAGTAAACTAAAAGATGAAAGGAAATTTTTTAAACATGAAAAGCAAAAATGTAAGGAAAGGCAATCTTCTGGCTAGAGGAGCTGTTTTTCTATGTGTGTGAGACAAGGTGTAGGCATTTCAAAGAAAAATTAAATTAAGGGAAATTTAGCACAAGCTAGAAAGAACACGCCAACAACTAAAAGAAGTTAAGCTAAAGAAAGTAAAAAAATCTATGAGAAACTGAAATGAGTTTCTCTTTCATCCTACCCATCATGTGCTTTCTCACTGCCCAGGCCATTTGATACACCTTAGCTATTCGGTTTTGGACATCGTTAAGTCATTAATTCATCACATGATCGTCGATACTGAAAAGGAATCTGCAGAGGTGCTGGAGTCTACCACATTTTGTATTGTTTTCATCGAATCTAAGTCCTCATCGGTTGTAAAATGTATTATTATTTTATATACCACAAAGAAAAAAATACTGCCGATTAAACTCAGACACACTTGCAGATCCTTGTAGATCTCGGAAATGGTGAAACGTAAAAAAACCCCAAGTTTTAAAATTAATAAAATATGTTGTTTTATTTTCTTCGTAGTGTTATCAGGAGTAGAAATGTCCTTACTTAGTTATTGCATCTAATTTCAGGCTCCTTCCCTTAGACTTTAAGCCTTGTTAAAGGCAGGTACTTTGCCTTACTCACAGCTATGTTCCTGTCCAGGACAGTGTGTGCACGTGATGGGGAACACTGTTGGACGACTGGCTATTCTTGTAAAACAGGGTGTTGAATGAAGAGAATCTTAAAAAGCTGGGATCCATTCAGTTACCCACTCAAGAAGGGTATTCTTCCTAAATTAATCTTCCTACTGAAAAATATTTTAGGTACCCCCTCTTAGTTGTACAGTACCCCCCATCTCTGCCAGCACCACACACACTCTCTTACAGCCCTTGGCTTATCCCTCCATTTAATCTTGGGTTGTAGTCCAGCTTCGGTGAGTAATGTAACCATCATGCATAGTTGAAATACCTTAAGGATTCCCCTAGGAAGGTGCCATATTGAAGAATAACAACATCTCTCAGTAATTCAAGCAAGAGCCAAGTGTTCCCCTAGGGTAGGAGCAGGTTACAGTTTCTTTTGATGGGCACCAGATGAAAGAACTGGCTTACATTTAGAGGCCATGCATATGAAAAATATGAATCTCCGACTCCAAAAGTCACACACAGTGTGGGGAGTGGCTCCCACCAGGGGTGGGGGAAGCAGCCGCGGAGGCTGACAGAGGAGCAGCTGACTTGGGTCTCCCGTTACAGGCGCACGTGCCCAATGAATGCAGCGCGGGCGATCTCATGCAGTACTGAGATCCTTTTCTCCTTTCCTTTCTCTTTTTTTTTATGTAGGTCAGGGACGTAGAGTATGTTCCAAGTGCACAGGATGGCATTCCATTGACCATGTTTGTCTTTGAATGCACCCTGGAAAGATGTTCTTTTGCAAAGTGAGGGAAGAATTGATGTATTATTATATGCACACTATTCTGAATTTTTAAAAAGTTTATGACACCATCTTCATTTCTGACAACAATAATACCTCATATTTCCAGAGTGTTTTAAAATATGCTTCCCATTTCTATCGTACTTCACACTACCAGGCTTCTGGATTAGACAATACATCATAGAAGGGCCCCTAGCTTCAAAATGCCCAGCTCCAATAGCTGGTCTCCCATCCAGTAGCTGTGAAATATTGGAAAAATTACTTATCTTCTTTGTGCTTCAGTGTTTTTTTTATCTGTAAAATGGGGATAAAATAGTAACTAATGTCTACAGTTGCCATGAGGATTACATTGGATAAGATTCAGAATGATGTAATCTCTCTGGATATTATGGTCCTCACCAGCAAAATCATGCCTCCCAGGTTCCTTGCAGCTGTTTTGTCACTGTGTTCATCCTCTAGTCCCTGGGACCCTGAAGAGCCATGTGCTGCTCTGAAACTTGGAAAACCACCGGCGTTCATGAGAGATAGCCTCAGACCGCAGTCCGTTGTGACCAGGCAAGTTCAGTCTCTGAACCGAGGGCGAGGTCCAACAGCCATCCCTTCTTTGTAAAATATTTCTGCAATGTATGTTCATGGTACTGTTATCATCACAATGTATTATTTATTGAGTGCCATCCCTTTATGTGGGGCTGCGTGGAACACGCAGCAGACGTGGCTTCCCCCCAAGGAAATGGAAATGGAATTCAGATGATTCATGAGATAACAATAAAGCTACTCAGGGTGTGCAAACATGGTTTGCAATGAGGTCAGCCTTGGAAGGCTCAGCTAAAGGAAGTGTTTGATAGGAGAGAAACAGGGGAAAGTTGCCTGGCACTAAAGGAGCCAGACAGGATTCCAGGTATAGGGAGCACCGTGAAGGTCAGCGACAAAGCGGGAGCTGGTGGATCCAGCACCAGGACCATTGTCAGGCATCAGAAAGGAGCACAGTGGGAGGAGCAGAATGAGAGCAAATGGCCCAGCCGAGAGTTGTGTATTTGTGGCCGTGTTCTGGTGCCATGTACTGTTTGTCCTGGGACAGACCAAAAGAACATGTCCTGCCTAGTGAAGGGAAGTGGCTCCACACGGCCTCCTAGCCCCAGCTGGGAGTGGAAAGTTCTATCACATCTGTACTGGTTTTTAATCTCCGTTTGGTTTTGTTTGTTCAAGTTAATGAAAATGATGTGCTATTGTTATGTAGTGATGCCAGAAAAAGTTTCACCAGAGACTTCAAAAATGTTTTTGGTCCCGTGCCCATTTCATGTGGTTTCACTTTCCCCCAGCTTCTCTCCTCCCTCCCTGTTCGCCCTCCCTTCCCCCTGAAGCCCTTCTCTGATACTGATGGATTAATATCATGTGATTGGAAGGATATTTGGAAAGAATTCAGCTAAACGGGCAAGCCAACCCCCAAAGATAAGTGATGGGAAATCTGAGGGTGAATGGAGTTAGTGTCATTTATAGGAGGCATATGTGTAGCATCGTCCAATAGAAACACATAAGTAATAGCTCCTCAAATTCATAGCTGGAGCTGATGAATTAGGAAGAATACACCTTCATCTGGGAATAATTAACAGTAATTTATAAACTCCTTTAAGGAAAGGAACTGTGTCTTCACCTTCCTCAGTCAGTCCCCTGGGTGCCATAGAACCTGTTTTGTCCATCCAGCCTTTCAAAATTTATTAAGTACTAGGTATTGTGTGAAAGCATTGGGAGACACCAAAGAAAAATAAGTTATCCTTACCCTCATGTAACTTTAAACTTTATGGAAGAGGGTAAAACAAGACAAAATGTAATATCTGCTCTCAGTAGGGTAAAATCAAAGAGATATGGGCTTATTGGTGGGGGGAGCATATCACTCAGCATTCCCAATACCAGGATACAGAAAACCTACTCAGATTGGCCAAAAGCATAAATGGGAATTTACTGGCTCACTCAACTGCAAAGTAAAGAGTGTTAGGAGATTTAGGCTGATCACATATTCCAATGACCTACCAAGAATCTGTCTTTCTCCACTATTTTGGCACCACCACCTCTGCATTGGGGTGCTCTTAAGGCAAGCTCTATCTGTGTTGTGGCAAAGACAACCACGGGCAGCTCCATATTTATGCTCTACCACCCAAGTAACTGGGGCAGCAAAAGATTGCCTCTTCCCAAGAATTCCAGCAAAACTCTTGGGGCTTCTTCTGGTTGGATCAACTTTGGTAAAGTGCCTGTCCATGAGCTAATTATTGTTGCCAGACAGATGAACTGGGCTTATCGGTGAGGCTTAGTTCATGTGCCACTTCCCTGGAGCCCAAAAGGTAGAATCAGGCACTCCAATCACAGGATTTAGAGTGAGGGAGGGACATTTTCCCAAATGAACATCAGGGTTATCAGCGTAAGAGAGTATGACTGTGAGCAGATGAAAGCAAACAGCGCTTTGAAGATACCCCAAACAGTTGGTGGCAATCCATGAAGAAGAAACTGTGACCCCCGAAAGTGGGTGGGTTTGAGAGGTGGGAATGAGGGCGGGGGAGGACATACTGTCCACAGTGCATGTGAAAGAGCTCAGTCACACGGGCATACCTAGCCACAGAGGGCTGCTGGGCAATGCATTTCCCACCGATGCCACCATCACACCACGCTTGGAGGAGAGAATAGATTTCGATGAATCTATCAGCTATCAGCTCCTAATACAAGGAGAAACTTACTTAGTCAAGAAGGTCTCCAAGAGATGCATGGAGGAGGTGATGATGGAAATGATGTCTGAAGGAAGAGTAGGAATTAAACCTACTCTAACAGAGTAGGAGAAGCAGGGCTCTGGGGTCTATGAGTGTTTCAGCTTTGAGCTGCAGAGGCAGTGATCCGAGGAGAAGTAAATACAGGCCTGTGTGGAAGGATTTACACCAAAATATTAACACTCACCTCAGGGCTTAGGATAGGGAGGAAAGAACAGGGAACTTACTGATTTTCGTCTTCATGTAGCAATCTCACTTGACACAATGAACTGGCATTACTTTTGTAATATTTTATTCTCATAAAATAAAGTTAGAGATATGCAGAAAGTAGCATTGAATACAATAGAATTTTGGAACTGAACGAGAAATCGGGCATCATTTCTAAAAGCTGAGGGAGACAATGTAACTTTCTTCAATCTCATCGCAAATAAACAAGCAAATACTGAGATTGAAATCCAAGTTATCTGGTTAAAAAAAATGTATGAAGTTTTATAACTGCCCCCAAGCTTCAGTGTTATTTTCTCCACTTTTTCTTTGTGTGAATAGCAGCTATTTACTCAAGATGTACGGAAAGCCTGGCGCTGTGTGAGGCCTTGGAGATACAGTAATGACCATGGCATTTATGGGCTCTGGACTCAGTTTCAGTCCAGCTTTAATTCCTGCATTAATGTCTGTCAATTACAGAAGGTGATATAAACAATATGTAAACGATGTTTTCAAGTTCACGACTACTAGAAAAAGTTAAATTTGAAACCATGTAACTGTGGTTTCCCGGCCACCCAGTGTCTGGGTAGTGAACTTGCTGCTGTTGTTTCCTGCACTTTGAGGCAATGCGATATGTGAAAATTATTTCTACTTGAGATGGTGCAATCGTCTCCTTTAGCAATAACTACCTCACCTTAAATTATCCAGCTTTCAGTCGCTTAGGGGACTGATGCCGGACAGTACTAGTCCTAAGTTAGAAAGAGGGAAAGAAGAAGTTTGGGATTTTCAGGTTAAGTTCTTGTGGAAATGTCCTCCCCAGGGACAAATGTCTGTTACAGTCTTACATTGGGGTGTTTTAACAGTTTATCATAAGTAAATATATAAGGAGAGATACAGACTCAAACTTTAATATGACCCATGAATTTGTGAGATACTTTCAGATTTCCCCAGGAATTTATTCGAAATACCAAGGAAATGAAAGGCTTACTCAGGTAAAACGTGGGAAAATTGAAGTGGAATGAAGGGGAATTTATTATTCAGATACTTTTACCTGAAATAAGCTTGTATTTTTGTTGGGTGGATAAGGTAAGTTTCTCCTGGATCCATTTCTAATTTGATGCTAGAAAAAGATAGATTTGAGGACAGATTTTGAAAGAGCCCTTAGAAAGTGGATTTCACTTCAAAATACCTTAGTTCTGCTATTGGACACTTTTCCTCGCATGAGCTAAGGCAAGGTAGTAAATTACACATCACTTGATGGGTCTTTGAACTTCCTCGCTGGAATTTACTGTGATGTACAAACAGAAAAACTTCATTGGTCAGAAGGTTTTTGTATAGTTATCAGTCCAATTTCATAATTTACTTTCATGGTACAAAAGACACACCATAATAATCTGTCTCTCTGATTATATCTTGGCATCAATGGAGACTTTTGTTTTCTCAAAAACAATCCTATCAGTCATTAAAAAAAACTGGCCATAAATGCAGTTCTGAACATCTGGCTTCTCTTCGCCCAGTCTTCATAGGAAATATGTATGTATCTGATAGTAACCTTCAGGTGTGTTTGGCAGTAACCACTTACATCTTCATATGCTGAAGAAACAAGAGAAGGTGGAGGGTGGAGGGGTAATGAAAAAATAGGTCTGTCTGGAACCAATAAATTAATTGATTAATTCCACAAACATTTATCGAGTACTTGCTCCATACCACACCGCACTAGGTACTTGTCATATAACGTGAAGATAGATATCTGTGCCGTAATAGAGCTGAGACTAAGGCATGACAATTACTACTCTCACAAATACTCATTTGCCCATGAGTATGATCCACTATGATGAAAAGTTACAAGGTGTTAGGAGATCATAAACAGAGAGGTTTAATCTAGTCTGGGGAATCCAGGAAGACTTCCTCCAGTGGAAAGTGACATTTATGTAAAATCCTGACAGATGACTAGAAGCCAGCGAAATAAGGACAGAGGAGAAGAGGTCCAGAGAGAGGAAACGAGCTGCCCACAGGACTAGAGGCAGAGCAGAGGCATTTGAGGGGCTAAAAGGCAGCAGGGAAGTCTCAGATTTACAACTTTAGTTCCCCGCTTTCTCACGAAATCCATTCTCATCCATCCAGTTGTCAATTTGACACCTTCCCCTGGATGTCTGACAGGTAGTGCAAACACACCAAATACAAAACAGAGAGCTCCTGGTTTTTCCCCAGTGCCTGCTCTTCTTCCCCCTCCCCCCGCCCCCCCGCCGTGTCCGCCATCTCAGCGTCAGCATTTACTTAGGAGCTCAGACCCCCAAACCTTGAACATGCAGCTCTTCCTTTGTTCTCACATCCATACTCAGTCCCCTAGCAAATCCTGTTAAATGTACACTGAAAATATCCCCAAATATAGCTATTTTTCAACAGGTCTGCCATCATCATCTCAGTCTAAATCCCCACCTTCTCGCACTTGGGACAATATAAATGCTTTCTGACTTCTCTCTCTGTCTCCACTCGCACCGTCTCAGCCTGTTGTGCAAGCAGGAGCCACAGGGGAGTTTTTAAGCATGGATCAGATCCTGGGACTCCTTGCAAGGGCTTCCTGGGACGTTGGACTTCCAACCCTCCCGCTCCCCTACCTTACCTGGCTTCTGCCAACCTTTCTGTTACCACCTGTGCCTCTGTCCCTCCTTCATCTCTCCCCAGCAGTCAGTCACCTTGTTCTTCACAAGGTGCAGCTCACACCTCAAACTCTTCCTTTTATGCTCTTCCCCGGTCTGAGCAGGGCTTGTTCCTCTTCCTCACTCACACGTCTGTTCCAGAGTCTCCTCCTCAGGGCAGCCCGTTCTGAGCACCTTGACTGAGACAGCGTCCTCTCTGCCCCTGTCACCTCTTACCTGTTTTATTTTTCTTTATAACATGTACCTCTACTGGACATTATATGCTAGATTCCATATTCACTTGTTTTATTGAGGGCATGGTCCTTATCCTTTTCACATATTTTTATAGTCCCTAAATAAATACGTGTGGAGTGAATGAATCAGCCAACATAGCTGATACATGGTAAATGAAGAGAAAAGTGGCAGAAAATGAGCCAGGGAAAGTAAATGTTTTTAAAATATGCAGAGCCATATAGGCCATCTTAAGAAGCTTGGACTTTTTCCTAAGATAAGTGAGAAGATTTTGAGAAAGGGCAGTGATACAATATGACTTACATTTTCAAAAATTTTCAGATGTTTTCTTGACCTCAAGAATAGGCTCAATGAAACTGCCACTTACGAATGCATTTTTAGTTGCTTTGTATAACTGTGTTGAACTAAAATCACTTGTGTGTGATTAAAAATTACTCTTTAGGAAAAAGTAACCTATTATTATACAAGTTTTACTCCAGAGGGGCAATAACTGGTATATGACTTTTGGGACAAAACATTATTTTAAAATAATTAAATTTTATTATTGGCAAACAAATATGTTTTATACATGTTAAGTCTTGTTAGACTTAGTTTACTTTTATCCTTATGAAGATAGAAATTGAAATAGAATTTCTGTTCTGAGTTAGAGGATAAAAAATAAAAAGCCTTTAAAGGTTGTTTTTCAGTGGGGTCTAACTACAGCCTAGTACGGCCCTTTTTCAAATTTTATCTATGGACTACTAATGTTTCCCAAGATATTCAGAGGTGTTTTATATAAATGGGATTCTCTTCCCGGACACGTTTCAGAAAGAATGGATCAGATGAAACGAAGTGTCTCTCATTCAGGATTTCCAGAGCCTGTAAGTCGCTAGTGTGTGCTCAGAATCCCCAGGGTGGGGACACGGCAGGCAGCACTCCCCTAGTCCCCTTTTCACAGAACACATCTTCTGCACAACATGGTTTGGGAATGGCTGGCGGCCTAAGGCACAAGGGACATTAACGTAACTCACATGGTGCTAGGAGAGTGGCTTCATGGGTGTGAGGCCTGTGCATTTCTATAGGGCCCAGCTCTCAGACGGAGCCCTGCATCTGGTTTAACGCTTTACTGGCACCATCTTGTAAGTGTTTTCATCTTTGAGCCAGTGTTTTGTAGATGAAGTCCGGAGGGACAGTGGAGCATGCGCAGCACGAGCGGAGGCTTTACACCGCACCCCCATGAGTGAGCTCGCAGAAAGGCGAGGCCACTGTGTCCACGGAGCAGTTGGTCAGCCTCCCTGCCGTGTACACACACTGCAGCAAGTTCAGGACATCAGGAGCCTCAAGGGGGTAGGTGAGGGTAGGACCTGGGTCCACATTGATGGTGTCCTCCAATGCATCAGCTGCAAAAGCAGCAGCAGGGGCTGCAACACCCTGGCTCCCCTGGAGAGACGAGGGATCCTTATGGGGACAGCAGCGGGGCCTGGGTAGGTGGAGCAGCTTGCCTGTCATTCCCTTGGCCAGTCTCCTCCCTCTGGCGTATGCATGGATATTAACTTTCAGGCCTAAGCGCTGAGACAGGCAATAAATAATTCAGTAAATATTACAAAAGAACACATGACTAGCCCAATGAAGCGTACTAGGAAGTTGCCAGAATTCTTCAAAGATTTTACCGTCTTCTGGTTTTGAAAACTTGTACAACATTGCCAGATACTGTGTCCCTAGACTTAGAAACAGAAATTGAATGTAAAGATCATCACTGTTGTGGCAAATCAACACTATTTTCATATAAAACTTCGGATGAACTGATTATTAAGAGGACGACAATTTAAAAAATTCCTTGTAATTAAAGATACAGTGATAGAAGACGAAAAGAGGCACTTTGAACTATGTACAAATCATGAAGCTCCTTTCTGCTTCTTATACAAACTCCACAAGCTATAAGAAATGCCAAAGGAAACATTAAAATGCTTTGTATACATTTACATTTACTTATGTGAAACTGACCTGTGTGAAGGACTAAATCTTTCTGGAACATTGTTCCCACAAGAACCATTGGCTGTAGATATACTAACATTTATATTTTGAAATAATTTATCTGAAATTTATTCCAATGTTGTCACAGTCTATAAAACATTCTTGGCCGCCCTAGCAGCAGTTGCAGGAGCAGAAAGATCTTTCTCAAAATTAAAATTTATCAGGTTATTTGTGGTATTTCATTTTCTAAGAGGAACAAATACCGTTTTCAATTATATCAATTGAAAATAAAGTTGCTAAAAATATAATTTTAATAACCTAAGAAATGAATTTTTCAGCAATCCAAGGCAGAAAACTTTTACAATCAAGATATAATATAAAACATTATTTTTATTTTATTCTATAAAGTTATGACACCAAATGGTATTTTTGGAATTTATAATTTTATGCTGGTACTCATACATACAGCACTATTAGTCTTATGTTTTATAAATACTAACATTTTTCAAAGAAAAATTTCTATTTTTGTTTTTTTTTTCTTACTTTCTGAACAATGGGTCTCACATTTTGATTTTGCATGAGGCCAAGCAAATTACATAGCCAGGTCTGGATACTGGGCGTGAAACGATAACACCAGGTTGTCCAAGCTACTGTTCCCAGAGGACTGTTTGGGGTACTTCATAGGAAGTGTCAGGGTGTGGATGAATGCGCGGTACTTTTTTCTAGTTTGAATTCTGTAGCAAAAGATACATTTTGCACCAAACAAGCTTTAAAATTCTTCCCGCTTTCATAGCGGGCTAGGAACCTGTGAGGCAATGTGGGCTAGCAGCATAGAACGCAGAAGACACTAAGGAAAGTTTACACATCCAGCATTCTCACTGGAATAGCAGCAGCTGATTTCCGTGAGGAACTAGAAAAGTCAAAGTCAATTCTAGATTTAAGAGTCTCCGATACTTCAAACGAATTTCTCTAAATGGGAAGAGACATCCCCTGTGTATACCCTTTGGGTATTTTCAAAATAGTAAAAGGATAACTTTTACCTAAAGCCTGAGAACAGGTGAAGTGGGGTCATTGTTGTGTTTTTGTGGCAGGTGTGTGTGTGTATGTGTGTGGCAGTGGTGGTGGTGATGGTGACGGTGATGATATAGGTGGCAGTTCAGGAGGGATGACTTGTCTGGGGAGATAAGAGGACACTACAGTACAAAGGACCTAAGATGCCATGGTACGGATTTTCTCTTTATTGCAGAGAATTGTATGGTCCTATAATTCTAAAAGCTAAATGTGCTACTTTTTTTTTCAATAATCTTTCTACTGCTGACATGGAATGGTTTCCCACAGCGTATTTCAATAATAGTTTACCAAAGGGAACTGTTGATTGATGATGTCATTTTTGTAAATTGGGAGGTATGATGAAAATTATAGCTTCTTTACTTTGGGAAGCATTTTCACAGGTTGTTTCCCATAGGAAAAATTGCTCATGCCTTTGTTCTCAGGAAGCTTCATGGTGACATGAGATGCTTTATGGCTTATTTCACTTACTTTTGATATATTAATGAAGTGCTTTGAGCAGGCAAGCGGAGTGAGAGCACAATGGAAGAGTGGGCCTGGGTAGAAAAGAGGGAAATGTTAATACCGTGATTTTATATTAACAAATGCTTTCCTGGACATGGTGCAATAGATCACACAAGCTCGGTGACTACTGTTCAGCTTTGCTTCTAATGCGACCAAACGTTGAATTTTAAAATCCAGGTATAGGGAACTGGATCTGTAACCAAAGACATTTAAACACTTTACAGGCATTCCCCAAAATTTAAACAACACTCAAATTTGCAAATATTATAGATTATTTAATTTTTCATGTAATGCATAATAAAATATTACTGAAGAGTATAATGGAGCATTTTCAGAGCTTAATCAAACATTCCATTTTACAGTTCTATGTAATTCCTGGCCGAGAACAATTCACTGTTTGTTTTTTTCATTTCCAGTACTAACAATTAGTTTTCTTTTTAGGACCATGTTCCACCAATAAAAAAAAAACTTTATTACTTTTCAAGAAATGCAAAATAAATAATTATGTATAGTACTGGAGAGACAGACTTAAGAGCTTATGAAACTCAGTCAACATAAATGGAAAAAAAGAAACATTTTTAAAACTGCAGATTCATATGACTGTTCTTTTACTATAACAAACATAAAGATTCAAGTGTGATAATAAAAGGCAACTAACCCTGGTTTCATCTAGGAAATAACAGGGACTAGTAAGAAGTGCAGAAATAAAAAGGGGGCACATATCTAGCTTACTCTTGTCACACAGGAATTTTTAAAGAAAAGCTACAGATCTTTTCTTTCTTTTTTCTTTTTTGAAATATATGACTTCTCTCAGGTTTTAAAGTTTGGCTAGACTTTGAAATGTCATGTAGACCACACAAAACATGTCAGCAGGCTAATTGTCCCTAGACTCAGCCAATTTGGGAAGTCTTTAAAAATATTTTTTTACATTTTAAAAATTGAATTTATTGGGGTGACATTGGCTAATAAAATGTATGGGTTTCAGGTTTACAGTTCTATAATACATCATCTGTATATTGTATTGTGTGTTCACCACCCCAAGTCAGGTCTCCTTCCATCACCATTTATGCCCCCTACACCCTCTCCTACTTCCCCCCACTGCCCTTTCCCTCTTCTATTCACCATACTGTGGTTTGTCTGTGAGGATTTTTTTAATTCCTTCACTCTTTTCAACCAGTCCCCCGAGTCCCTTCCCTCTGACATCTGTCAGTCTGGACTTATGAGAAGTCTTGAGTACACAATAATAAACTTCATTGAGATGCTATGCTAAGCCAGTGTCTCCCAAGAGTGGGAAGGAGAGAGGGAGAGAGAGATGCTGAGGTCAAACGTTTTATTAATACGGTTGAGCAGTCAAAGCTCAGAGACCTGCCTGTGCTTGACTCACCAGCTGAAGCACACCAGCCTTACAACTCACGGGGTTCCCATTTATTTTTCAGTAAAATTAAAAATCCTTGTAGACCTTCCAGGGTAGCTTAAGACCAGCTGAAACGGCATCTACAAAATGCCATGTGTCTATTATTCAGGGTGGGTCAAAAGTAGGTTAGGGTTGTTTGTATGGAAAATAACATCAATACAATAATAAATAATAACACAAGAATAAACTTTGTGTTTCACATACTCAAACTGTAAATCTACATTTGTTCCATCCTGTGTCTTCATTTTACCAACCAATTACTCTGGAAAAAACAAGGACAAAATCAAAGGCTGATTCTTAAACATGGGGAGATTTAACCCATGTCAGTATCAAACCAGACTATTTTCTTAATGGAGCAATATTTGTTGTAACTTTTACATGAATTATTGGATTACAGACTAGAGAACAAATGAATTGTCCTAGTGACTGTTGGGAATGTGGAGAAAAACACACGCACGATGACTTTCGATGGGAGCAGTTTTTCTTATTAATTGCCTAGAGCGCCAGAGAATCGTTTAGCCAGTGCCTGCTCTATTATGTCCCTACTTTGTGGAGCTGGGGTGGGGCTCACAGTGGGTAGAAATATCCCATAGCTTTTCTGTATTTCATTCCCTTTCCTTCCTATGGAAGGAGTAAATCTCGCTACGAGATCTCTGGAACGACTAGACAGTTTTCAGTCTGGTAGTTTTAGGTAAGCAACCATACATTCTGCTAATTTTATGATGGCTCGTTTCATTTCATAAAATGAAAAGTCTTTAAACAGTTAAAATGTATTAAATTCTTACCATGTTACTACTCTTACTAGCTCCTGTGTATATCATATTAAGCCTATATAAAATCATCAAAATCATTAAAAAATCACTGTTTTTCTACTAGAGAAAAATGTCCCTCAGGATGGAAAATTTGTGTGGCTGAGCCATGATCTGAACCCAGGTTTCCTGACACTGAAACCTGGGTTCTTTACGTCGTACAACATCGCCTCTTGATTTACTCAATGCTTTTTATTGAATTCAGTAGTCTGGAAAGTTTGCGATAAGATATGTTCCAACACAGTCTGCTTTTTCATTTGTTTCTGTTTAAGTTTGTTGAACTCTTAGAGTGCTGACTTCTTTTTCTTTTCTCTTTTTATAAAAAAAATATGAGGCTCTTAATATTATGCAAAGGAGCAACATCACTAGAAAAAAAGTATACTCTGACCCTTCCTAAGGGGAGGAAGGATCCTGAAGGAAATCCCATCTATTTAGATGCATGAATTCTGGAAAAGTCCCATGGTGTTTAACCACCATCTATGTGCTTGTAGCTGATTTTGTCTTCAGCTCCCAACATCTCCACTGAGCTCTCGAGTCTGAAAGCCTGTTGCCCAACTGACATACGCGTTTGGGCATATAGTAGGGCACTTCAAACACTACAAATCCGAAGTAGATTGTTCCTCCCAGATTTGCTCCTCAATTATTCTTTCCTATCCTAAGAAATGATACAACCATCTACCACAAATGGTAGTCATCCTGAGTATTTTTCCCCCTCACTTCCCAGCTCTAATTCATTAGAAGCCTTATGACTTTACCTCCAAAATACATCCCAACTGTGTCCATTTCTTTCCATCTTTACTGTGCCAACACAGTCCCAGCCATCATCGTCTCTTGCCTGGACTCTCACCTTAGCTCACTAAGGGTCTCTCCAGTTTCACTCTTATTCCCCTTTACCTATTTCCCATCAGCAGACAAAGGAATTTTCTACCTTTTCTACTCTCCCCTTAGTTTCTAATCCTCTAGCTGCATTTGACTGCATTTCAGTTATTTGAAAATGCCTTGTATATTCTTGCTTATTGTATTTGCCTCAACTTAGCTGTTACCTAGCTATACAGTTATATTAAAGGCTTATATTTCTCCCTCTTTTTTCTTTGATTCATTTAGGTCTGACTATAAAGTTGTGGCAATGATTTTTTAATCAAGCATATTATTCGCTCCACTCCACACACGGAAATATTTGTTGTCAGATACAGAGATGTGTCACACAGACGCCCATTGAGAAAGGACTCACCACCCAGCTGCAAAAAGTGTGGCTAGCTGACCATCTCTTCATGTCAGCTTTTTCAGGGCCTGCCTCAGCTTTCTAGCTGAGGTCATGCTGTTCTTGGGGTTCCCCAGCCAATGAATGAGCCCAGTGATATTTGATTTTCTTCTGAGAACAACCTTCAGCCAATGACTAAGTAAAGTAGAGGGACAGGGACCAGTCATTTACTTCCAAGGTGGGAATTCCCTCAGGGGAAGTCTTTGCTCTAGTGCTCCCTCTTGGGCTGAAGAAACTTCATCATGTCAGCAATGTGGTCTGATGGCGCTCTCGGTCCACTCCTGCTTCCTCCCTTCTCCTTTCACAGGCGTTACTTCCCAATAAGCACTTTTCATTGTTAATTGTATCTCAGAATCTGCTTTACAGATAACCTGCCCTCATCTCCCAACTATGCAATAGGCACATTCTGAACACAAGAGTCAGAGGGAGCAAAGAAACAAAGGAAAATGCACCAAGCTTACATTCTAGACAGAAGAGACAGGGTATAAAACAATATGTAATAAGGAAATATCATAGAGAAAGAAAGTCTATTACAAAACTGAAAGGCAATGAGATAGGAAATGAGTGGGATCAATTTAGATTAGTAGATTAAGTGGTTAGGGCAGCATTCCCTGAGTAATGACATTTGAGCTGAGAATCTGTATGTCGGAAAAACATAAGCCCTACAAATATCCAGGATAAAAGCATTGAGGAGGAGTGAACAGCGAGTGCAGAGGTCCAAAGACAGGAATGAGCTTAACATGCTTGAAATCAGAGAAAACCAAAGCAGCTCAAATACTCCCCATGTGCCAGGCTCTGAGGTAAAGTCATTGAATTCCTTGTTTTGTTTAATATTCACAGCAACCATGTGAAGCTGGTGCTTGCACCAGCTATAGTTCCGATAAGAAATAGGGAACACACTCAGTGAAAATCTATTTATGAAGGTCTGGGGAGGGTTAAGGTAATCAACAAGAGATGGTGAAGTACATGCACAGGTGTGGGGGAAGCCAGTCCTCCCCCTGCTCCTTACTCAGGTCTGAGGGAACAGGAGGGGAGCTGGGGTGAGCCCGAGCCATGAGACAGAAGCCACTAGATTGAAATGTAGCCTCAGGGCGAGACTACAGTGACCGCCCCACCTCATCCCCACAGTAAGGACAGAAACAGACACCCTCAAACTCTCTCACCCCCTTTCCCATGAATCCACTGTCACTTCCCCATTAACTAAACCCAACCAGGAACCCAGTTGGAACATTACATCAGAAGTCAGCCTCCCAGGCCACAGGACCAGGTGGAGGTTAGAAAATGGAGCTGGGGAGCAAGGAAAAAATTTTGTACAGTACCGTTGTCACCTGCATCTCCCAGGACAGAAAATTATAGCTTTTACTGATTCTAAGATGATTTTTTCACATTTCAACATCTCTTGGGACTCTTTTCCTTTGAAGAGATAAAAAATGAATTTAATACAAAAAGCTCCCTTTAATCTCATTATTTACGAATTTGTGATTCTCTCATTTTTAGCACCTGTATGTCTTTCTCAGCCATAATGACATCACACACAGGTGCCTTTGAGAATTTGTCTCGGCTCCTGCCTCCCGTGTTCACCAGAATTCTACACTCCACACTGCAGGGCTTCCCCAGTAATCCCTCCCACTCCGTGACAGGACAAGGGCACGTGCCTGTTAAGACCCCGCGTGTATGCATCTCCTTAGCTTGCCAGGCCTCCTTCTGAGGTCTTTCCATCTTGTTTAATAGAACACACTCACAGAGTCAAATTTTGATTTGATCTGCCATGGCAGCTTCTTTATACACACAAGAGAGTTCACTCACACCATCCCGTGAGGGGGGAGAAGGAGCACATTCATCAGCAGAGCACACACAGTAAATTATGTGATGAAGGGTTTTTGTTGTCGCTGTTTTTCTGTTATCCTTTGGAAAAGAAAGCAAACAAACAAAACAGCTGGTTGCTGCAGTGACAGCGCAGGGGGAAGTTCAGTAACCCTTTGGCTAAGACCCCTAGGATCGTGGGTTAGAAGAGTATTGGCAGAATCTGCATACTGAGACTCTTTTAATGATTGTTATGTTACATATGCATGCTAGATTTTCACATGGCTAATAGCCTCATTAGCAATAGCGCATGAGACATACTTCCAACTTTATTAAAATAATTGCTCTGAAAATTAATCTGTTGATTCACAAGCTCTTTGGTTTTGAGAAAATTGTTCATCCCACAAATGATAGCATTGTCCCTGACATTAACCATAAATAGAAAGACAAACAATGTTTTAAAAACTGGTTATAAAAAAACCAATGTTGTAAAAGAAATTATCTTAAAACTTAGTAGCTAACAACTATTAAACATCATTGCCTACAGGTGATGGGGTTCAGAACTTTGGCCGTAGGTTGCTGGGTGGGCGTGGCTCAGGAAGTCGCTTGCTGTTGCCCTCAACACGCTGGCCAGGGCTGTGGCCTCTGGGGGACTGACTGACTGGGGCTAGAGGAGCCCCTCCAGGCTGGTTCTCTCACGTGGTTCTCTCAGGTTCTCTAACAATAAAACCACAAGGTTAAGACAATAGGAAGATTTGCTATAAATAGTGATTACTATTACCATTTTATATCTACAAAACTCAGGGATGGAAATTTAGAAATAAAGCATTGCCAAAATCAAAGCTAAATATTCTTAAATCTTATTGTTCTAAATGTCCTCAAGAACATTTGGGACATTGTTATTATCTTCATTTTTATTTTAGTACTTTTGAGTCTTATTGCTTTCTAGAATCCACCTAAAAACTTTATATATCTATATCTATATCTATATATCTATCTCCATCCTTACACAGGAGTAGCATTCCCTTTAGCTCCTATATTAAACAATACTTGGCCAAAGACCAAGGATACTCCCTTCTGTACACCATGTTCTAAAATAATTAATTGGTTTTTTGTATGAACCCATAAGTGAAAAGTTTGGAACTCTAAAACATAGTCATTAATTAGGCTTTCTATTTGAAGTCCCTTTGCTTTTTACTTTCTACGAAAGATTATGTCTACTAAGTGTGACAGAGTTGGTTAGTTCTCTACCAAAAATGCTGGCTCTCCATCTGTATTATAGAGTTCCCACCGGCAGGGGCTGCCCTGTCATTGACTTCATCTCCCAGCCTCCTCGCATCTCACACTTTCCACGCATCCTACTGTGGCTTCCTGACTTGTTCTTACCAATGGAACGCGAGCAGAACTGATGGAGGATGTGGAACAGAGATCTTAGAAAGCAGGAGGGTTTTGAGTCCTGGAGAGATCTCAAAGAACCTGGGGGATGATGGAGCCATAAGATGGAAGCACTTGGGTTCCTAAAGATCATCCACAACTAGGAATGCTCTCACTGGACTGGCCCCTGAGAAGAAATGAACTTGTGGTGTGTTAAACCACTGAAACATGAGGGGGGTTTTCAGCAATAAGTAATATCATTCCATCATAATGACTTATTGCCTGCACTAGCTTCTCAGCCATTTGCTGCAATTCTTTTTTCTTCAATTTTTCAGATGTCTGAACAGAACCAGTGATGTCCCTGCCCTGCCTCCACCATTGGAGGCACAGATGAAATGGAAAGGTGATAAGATGGCAAGAACCCAGGATCTGTGGCCCATTCTCCCAGATAGTGCAGGGTTCCCCTGGCCGATTTCCTTGAACTGCTCTTCCTCCCTCTAAAGTGAAATCACGTGAATAACGAAAGTTGTAATTGACGGGCCAGCAAAACACACAAGACAGGAGTTGACTTATTTCTACCACAAATTGTGCTGTATAACCTTACTCGGGTTTCCTAACCTTTCTGTGCCTCAGTTTCTACCATGTGAGAAGAGGATGTTAGACTGAAAACCTCAAAGGTCCCCTACAGTACAAATTAAAATGAAGATAACTGCAATGCTTCGAAAGGAAGACTAAACAATTATACTATATTTTATCCCACTCCCTAGGCCTAACTCAGCTAACCCTTGCTAACAGCATATTTTAAGGAAGGCACTGCATTTGAGACTGCTAGGAAGAAAGTAATAAACATTAATTAGTTGGCTCTGGGAAAGTATATGTGAAAAACAGAAAACTGAAACAATAGATGCAGATAACATTATCTTCTCACATGGTTTATGAAAAGGGGGGAGGAGTTCTGGCAAAAAGTATAGCTTACACTTGAGAAGGGAGGTGGATTCTGATCCAGGGCTTGAACCATTCTATACAAGTGTTTATTCCAAGTGCAGTAAAGGTGGAACACCTGGGCTGGGACAACTAGCTGTTGGGAAGTGACAGCCTGTACATCCCTTGGTATGTTAGCCCAAAATCTTTCATGAGCCTTAGATCCCTTGCTAAATTGTTCAGATTTCAGACCGGATAAAATTCTTGGAGTGGTTTAAAACCATACAGGCTTCTGCGAATTCTCTGGACCCACCAAGAATTATGGCATCCTCCAAGGCTGCAGATGAAAACGTGAACTGAGTACCATGGTTCAGCCCCAGGTGGACCCACTGTTGCCTTTAGATGTAGGCAGATGGGACAAAAGGGTCCCCTACCTTGAATCCCCCCACTTCAAAGTATTCCACACATCAGAGGTTTCTGTGCTGGCCCTCCTCTGGCTATGTTCTTCCCCTCAAAGCATTCAAGGGCAGGTGCCACCCAGAGTTAGTGTCCCCCAGACTTTCTGGACTATGCTCTAGATAAGGCAGACCCCAGGACCCCCTACCCAGATGGTTTTGAACCAGTGTCCAGGCCTGTGAGGGCCTCTTGCCTGGTCTATTCTCCCAAGGAGGCTTGTGCTGCCAGTGTGTGCTGCCAGCCAGGGCTGATTTTGCCAGAGGGTGGCTGTTCACAGGGATGTGGAGGGAGCTGTGGGTGTCTACACGCATGCAGGTGCGGCCCTCAGGGTGTGAGAGAGGGGCGGGGTAAGGCGCTCCGGGCTAGAGGCTGGGTGCTAGCATGGAACTTTGAGGAATCCGAAAATACAAAGTTCAAACTTTATCTTTCGGATTATTTTGAAAGTTTGTTTGTCAAGGTAGCAAAAAAAAGTTTCATCTAACAGATTGGTAGCTTAGTTTCTAACTATTAAATATTTGTCATATGATATCTAAACGTTCATTTGCATTTCTGTTCTGGGCTCCACAAATGTTATGACGGGGACTGAGTGGCCAACTTTACGCGATTGCACAAGAGAAAGTCGGATGGTGCATCTGCCCCCAAGCATTTATTGTGATCTCTTCACCTGAATTACTGCTCCTTAACTCCCCTTGGAGAAATTCAGATCAGTACAAGATACATGTGTGTGACTCATTGACATTGAAGTACAGACCTTATCGGTGTTGTATACTTGGTGGAGTCAAACGCTTGGCTAGTGGTGCTCAGTAAATAACAGGGGTCACAGGTTTGATGGCTGGTGACTGCTGAGTCCATTTCCCTGTGATTACTTAGACACATTGTCTCTCAGAATAGTAGTCCTTTCTAGTGTCCTTCCTCAGGATTCACTTGGCTGAGAAATGTTCACATCCTAGTCTTAACCCTCAAATTCCTGCCTATGAACTCAATCTTATACTGGTCAGTTCTAAAGCAGCTGTTCAAGCAAATACTACTGGGGAGATCTATTCAAGGGGTTCTTTTTACACAGCTGTTTGAATGCCAAGGTAGGTTTTCATGGAGACAAAAGTCACCTGGATTATCTCATGAGTATAAACCTGTTACTACAGTTTTCACTGAGTGTGGTGTCTGGCGCAGTCACTTTGGTTATGGCCTAGTTAAATATTGGTAGCCTGTAAATCCGTGCATACAACATGTCTAAGTATGTTAGGGGTTTCGGGGGTGGGCTAAACTGACTGGAAGTTAAGATCCAAAAGCATTTGTTATTTTTCCCTTGCAAATATATTCTAAAGTCTTTTCTTTTTAAGTACAGAATTGAATGATAAAAACAGCAGATAGTATCCAATCCTTTGGGGCTCTTCTAAGCAACTGAAACTTTCCTCAAAGTAACAGAAAGTTGCTAATCTGTAGGGTTAGCAAATTTACCTGTCCATGATGGGGACCAAGGTGAAAGGATTTAAATTAGAAGGAGAACATTTAAGCCCGTATTTCATTTCCAGTCATTGATAGTCACTTCAAAACACAAACAAAACACTGCCTGGCAAAAATACTGGTTGGCCCAGTCTCCACCCTCTGCCTTGCGGGTGACCTAGGCAGTAGGACTTAGAATTTCCAGCACACTGATAAAATTCCTTTGGCCCTAAATAGCTCACTCACGTGAACGGCATGGTGCACAAAACTCCACTACTACAGAGGCAGCTTTTAGATTAATTTATCCCCCCTTCATACATGTCAGAAAAGAATAAAAGATCATGCCTATAAAAGCATAGTGCATTTATTGGAAATACATCAAGAAATTTTTCTCCGTGAGTGTTTAGTGCACTGATGTGAAGGGGAGAGTACCATTGCTACAAGGAAGGGCAAAAGGAGACTGGGAAACAGAATGTTCTCAAAGGAACACCTGTGCGCATTTAGCTATGACCTTCAGGCATTCTTTAAGAGACTATCTTATTTCTTTCTCAAAAAAACATGTTGATTGAGGGATAAGTACTCTTGTTGTTCATACAGGAAATGACATTGTCAAAGGTCATGTACTGATAAGATGCAACTGAGACTCAAATCTAAATTATTTTATTCAGAATTTTATGCTCCTCTATGACACCTAGTATTTTCTAAATTGTGTTGTCCATCAGCAAATTAGTGGTGGTCTCTCCTCCATGGGGATAGCTATGGCTTCCATCAGTTGAGCACCTTATATGTGTGGTAAGCTTTTGGACTCCAGAGCCGGGTGGTCTGGGGTTAAGTCTCAATTCCATCAATTACCGATTGTGTAATTTAGGCAAATTACTTACTCCCTGGGATTGTGTCTTTAAGTAGGAATAATAATCTTACTTACCTCGTGGCGTTATTGTGAAGATGATTTGAGACTCACATGTAAATTGCTTAGAACAATTCCTGTCATGCAATAACGGCTCAGTAATTCTTAGTTAGCATACTTGTTATCTTATTAAATTTTTCCAAAAACACTCTTATTTATAGATAAGTAAACTGGACTCAGGAAAGTTAGGTGACTTGTCTAAGTTCAAGGTCAAATAAACTAGCAAGGGAGCTAGTTTACTATATACCAAGGTTCATCCTACACTCCAGGGGGAGATGGCACCTGCCCAAGGTTGAGATCACACCTGCCCATCGGATAGAACAAATGTGTAACAGCCAGGCTGGCCTGCACATGGAGGGAGAGCTGGCATAAGTATCCATGCACGCAGGGTTCGAACACCATTGCCAGTCTAAAAGGGATTCTGTGGAAAGTAGCCAGGGCTATAAGCATCCACACTGGAAGTCTGTCTTCGAAAGATAGCAGGGTTTGGGACAAAGTCTCATTAGAGCATTGACTGAGGGAAATGCGAAAGGGAACGGATGGGTGAGGCTGGGAAGGCACTGTGGCCTTAAGAGGCGCTTGGCCAAAGGAAGCAGGGCTCAGGCAAGACCACGCTTCCCCTGCTTTTTAATGTTTGTCTTAGGTTCACTGCTGAGTCAATGGGAACAACCACCCAGATTTACAGCTTGTAAAACATACCTTTCCAGTGCCCTTTCTTATGCAGTGAAGATGATTCCACTTTTCACAGTCTAACTCTCATTTTCCAGATGATAAAATAGAAATTGAGGCAGATTAAGTTAACAGCACAAGGCCACAACTAGTAGGTTGCTGAGACAGTGCTTGAACCTGGAGTCTTTTGATGGCAAAGCCCTCGGCTCTTTTCATTACACAAGGCTGCCTCTTAAAGGCTGATTGCCGAGCACTGGGTACTGGGAACAGAAAGGAAATGAAAATGTGGGGCTGTGTATTTACATAAGTAGTGGATTCCCCACTGCCCTTTGATTTTGCTAGTTTATAAATCTAACGTGGAAGTGGCTTCTCTGAAACCCCCCTATTAGCTTGGTTTGTGAGTAAATACTAAACCTGAAAATATGCTTCCTTATAATCAGTTTATACTAATTTAATATGAGGTTAAATTGCTCATAAAAGTTAAATATATCTCAGGAGCCTGAAATTTGACCAAAGTTTCCCAGGATTTTTTATTGCGTGTTCATAAAATTTTACAAGCCCTCCTGCAATTTGTGACTTCCGACTAAGTCTCTCTGCAAAAGACAATGAATTAATTAGAGGCACTGACGAGTCTACAGCTCGAAAAGTGCTGTAGTTTGGTGTTGTCATTTTAAGAAATTGCAATCCCGGAAAAATCCAAAATTCAAATGAGCCAAGTGCAGGCCTCCCATTTGACTGCAGCACTAGGCAAAGCGATGGCAGGTCCAGAGAGAGGAGGAAGAACCTCAGTCTGTATGGAAACAATCAGACTCCTTTCTTTCCTGGAGAGTGGAGGCGTAATTAAAAATAGGACATAATTATTGTGCTTTTGGATGGCAAAGAAAATTCAGCAAGCAAAAGGCAGCTGCAGGAATGAACCACAGGTGAAGGCAACTTGCAACTTGGGAGGTAACTTCCTCTCGACTTGCACTGCGGTGTGAATTGGGCACCAGAGGAGGAGCATATTGGTGCACAGCCCATGCAGCAGCTCATTTGTATAAGAAGCAGCAGGAAGCTACTTTAATCTTCCAAATTATCATGTTAGTGAAAGGCAAGAAGGATTTTAGCAAAACATTAGTTGAGTCGTGAATCCCAGACTGAAATGAAGCTCACTAATTTGCTGACCCGGACAATGGAAAACAATTTTTAGTTAAGCAAATGTGTATTTTTTATAACTCACAGTCTGCTTACTTCCAGGATGGATTGGACGCAACCTCACTCCAATCTAAAGAGAAAGTAAACTAGAATACAAGGCAACATAAAACTTGGGGTAAGTGTATGAAATAAACCTATCCAGAAGAATTCTAAATCCTCATATATTTTTTAGTGAAAGAATAAAAGAGCTGAATAACAATATCAAAATATTCTGTGAATTGAAATCTACAAAACCAATATTTTTTTCTTTTTTTACTTCTTTAGTTTTTTTATTGTTGTTTAAGTGTATTTGTCTCCATTTTCTCCCCCCCACTCCCTCCTGCCCCACCCACCCCACCTCCCACTCTTGGTCCTACCCCACTTTGGCTTTGTCCATGGGTCCTTTCTATATGTTACTGATGACCCTCCCTCTTCCCCCCACCCCCCCCTTATCGCCTCCCCCAAATCAATATTTTTTTCAATCCCTCATAATTCAGTAATCTTCACCTTTTGCCCATTGGAGGGCCTTTCATGTTTTATTGGAAGCTTTTGGTTTAGTTATGCTCTGTAACACCAGCTGTTAGTGCTCACAAAATTTGTGTTTTCCTTGTTTGTCTGACACATTGCTAGACTACATTTCCCAGAGTTCCTGTATCTAGGGAGGCTGGGGTGAGTAGTTTTTGACAACTGAATGTGAACAGGAGTGTTGTTTGCCACCTCTGAAATAAGGTGTTTTAGAGCAGCTGTGTCTTCTCTAAGCATGTCTTCCTCCCCAGCCACCAGCTGAGTGCTCAAGGCAGTCCTTAGTGGCCCTCGAGTACTGGTTCTCAAAGTGGGGTCCCTGGACCAGTAGCTGCACATCACCTGAAAAGCTGTTAAAAATGCAGGCTCTTGGCACCCACCCCAGACTTACTAAGTAGGCGCGGCCCAGTGATCTATGGATTAACGAGCCCTCCAAGTGATTCTGTTGCACACTAGAGTTTGAGAACCATTCTTCTAGACAACAGCAGGGCCATAGGCTGAAAGAATCCTGGGTCCCCGGATGACAGCATGGAGCAGAGATTCCGTTCCTGTTCTCCTTCTCACCTCATTAGACAGTAACCTAAGACAGATTTCATATTTCATTAGTGCCCCGAGACCTTCAGGTTGCCTTCCATGACAGCCAGCTGATCTTGACTAATACCACTTCCTTTTCTGTTTTCTATTATTTCTGTTGGCAAATGTGTCACTGTCCTGCTTTTGTCCCAGTCACCACAAGTCCTATGTAGAATAACGAAGAAGGAATAAACCAAGCAGCTGCTTGTTGTCCCTCAGGTTTTGCTATTGTATCACATGTTGAATTTTCATATACTCTTCCCTCTGCCTAGACTGTTACCTACTGCTCTCCAAGCAAATTGCTACTCACCTTTAAGAATCCCCATATTTATGAAATTGTCTAGAACACTTCATATGATATGAGAGCTATCTTTTTACTTATTCTTATAAAATTTCTTGCCCTATAAGGACCTGAGGTTCTTTAATATGAGACAGGCTTCTCAAATATCCAAATTTTGTCAAAAATTACGTAAGATACTCTTTATCATATACTACATTTTTCTAGTAGTATAGTCTAGTAGTATAGTATTTTTCTTTGGGGGATAGGTTTTCCCTACTCTGAACATGTATTTACACTGAATACATGTTTGTTCATAATTTCTGTTTATTAGAAATTTTTAACTGGCTTCAACATTGTAAAGTCAGGACCCTGGAGTCGTCTGGCATGTTGACTGTGGCATGGGAAAAGCCTGTCTGTTGCAGGAAAGAGGGAAACACTCTGAGACAATAGTGTCATTTCTGAAAATATCCAGCCCCTGGGTCCAGTCATTCCATGAGTTTGGATCTGAATCTCTGTGGTTTGGACACATAGATCAATTAAATTTTCTTCTTTTGCTTTAGATAATTTGACTTGAATTTCTATCACTGACTATCAAAAGCTTCCAGCTACTATGAATATGAAATCAATTAGTTCATTCCTGAAAATAAGGGATTGCAATAGGCTTTGAGTTAGAGAAGGGAGAAGAGATACCTAGAAAAGTAGGAAGAAATGACAAAAATAGATCATGTAAGCACAGCAGTTGGAGATATAGAAAAATGTCAGATGAATGAAGAAAGGCATCTCAGTTAAGACAGGACAAGGCTCCCAGACCTAGTCTCTTATTTAATAGCTTCATGATTTCTGCCTTCCCCCTCCAAACATCTGTGGTATAGTTTCTTCAAACTTAAAAAAAATTAGCCTCATTCTAAGCAGTAATGCCCACAAAGTCAGAGGTTGATCTGCTAGTTAAAAATTCATTTGTGGACCTCCTAATGTCATGTGTTTGCTACAAATGGTAAGAATATCACACTTCGGGAAATACTGAGAGAGAGGATCAGGTCTGCTACAGACCAGGAGGGAAGCACAAGGTGGGGAAAGGAGAGATGGGATCAACTTCGTGCTATGTCTTGAATTGGCCAGCTTGAGAGCAGCATTTCTGCCTTCAGTTCATAGCCAAAGCACGTAACCCCCATTATATATGCAGAGTTGATGTGGCCACTATATGGTTACGGCATTTACTATATAGTAAAACATTGAAATACTTCTGTGCAAAGTAGAAAAACAGCCATTTATCTCAGCCCCCATGATCCAACACCCCGGGTATCTCGGCCCCACCTCATGATTCTCTGATCACCCCATGCTCCTGCGAAGAAAGGGGGAATGCCAGTGTAGCAGGCAGCTTCCATTCTGATTGGCTGGTGGCCTTGCCAACTGGTTGAGAAGTAATGTGGAACCTGTGGATACATGCCTTTCTTACTACATGGATCAAGCGGTTTGCATTTATTGGTTTACGTGATTGGCTCTAGTCTAAGGATAAGAACGATCACATATTAGTCATTTTCTCCAGTGTCTAATATGAGTGAAGTCTTCAAGTTGGAAAGAGGTGAAGAGATGGCCAAGACCTAGAGCCTACATTTCTGGCTGTTTGACCCCTAATAACTCCGCTAGAGGAGGACATTCATCACTGGGCAGGAGGCAATCCAGTGCTATGCTTAGCGCCTGGATTCTTGCGGTAGCCTGCTTGACTTTAAATCCTAGTTCTGTGTCCCACAGAATCTGACGGTTCTTGGGCAAGTTATTTAAATCTCTCCGTGCCTGAGTTTCCTCCTTTGTTGAGTAGGATTAGTAACAGGACCTACCACATAGTGATGATATGATGATTAAATGACAATTACATATAAAGCATTTGGAATGGTGCCTGGCATTTGGTAAGCAATCGACATACAGGGTCTGGCACAAATAACACCCCTTTTTATTACAAAATCTTTTATTACAAAATCACAAGCATGTGATTCTGTAGCATAATAATATCACACTCAAGCAGACCATATGACATTTTAGGTGAAATGTTCAAATTAAAACTATAAATTACTACACCCATATCATTACCCTACCAACCACACTCAAACAGGCCTTACTTCTGCTGGACCCTGTATATTAGCTGTAATTATTACTGTTACTCTATGGAGACGTGGCAACAACTCCAGGTAACAGTCGCTCTATTACTCTAGAGCAGTGTTATGTAAGAATCCCTCTGTTTCCCACTCGTAAATAGGCATTCCACATGAAAAGTTTCTGTGGTCAGTTTTGGTTGAGAAATGCTGAATTAACCAAGATTAAATAAAGTTTGCTGCTGAAACATTAATATGCTGATGTATTATATAAAACTCCAAAAGGGTTGTTTTTTTGATCAGTTAAAATAAAAGATTTTAACATCAAACTTTTTTCTGTTGCTGCTGAGAATACTTTTATGGAAATGTCACACTGAGGATTTTGACCTCAATCTTTATGTAAAAATCCCTGACCCCCTTAATTGGACTGGATCATACAAAACCACAATATGCTTTAAAAAATGTTCTCAGTTCTAAGTGGCTTAGATGCAAAATAGGCAAGTGGCCTCCTTGGCCTCTTTCCACTAGACTCATCTTGTCATTCAGATGGTGAGAAGGAGCAAGAAAAAAACAATCCTAGTTAAAGAATCTAAAGTAAAAGTATCTTTCTCCCTTAAGTGTAGAGTAGCTTGCCTAAGCCTTTTACCTCCTTCTCTCTGACTCAACCCTAGTCCTTCCCGTAGCAGAGGTTTCCTCCCACATTGCGGTCAAGCCCAGACCCATCTTATCTATCAATGGACTTTGGTTTCAATAGACATTTCAAAGGAAGACTTGGTTAAAAATAGGTACGTCACATAGCCACAGGAAACTTGACCCTCTCGGCTTATCACACCAAAAGCTTCACCTAACTAGCTGGAAAGCAACAATATGTTTGACATTGAACCAACAAATTAGCCCCCATCCTCATGTCTGAAGTCAGCAGGAGAGCTGGAGGCTCAAGTGTGCCGCAAAACCTGGAGCAGGGCCTAGCCCAAGTAGCGTTTGATGTGTCCTTGTTGAATTAATGAAAAGATTAGAGATGAATGTTTAGATAAGAGATGGGAAGTAAATACCGCATTTTTAGCAGTATTCATAATACAGCTGACATTCCACAAATTCTATCAATATTAAAATCATAAATTTAAAGTTATTTAATCAAATGCAGTAATTTTTTTTTTTTTACTTCAGCTTAGAGAGCAGTTTTAACCATTTTGGGTTTTTCTTCTGCCTGTCAGCCATCTCAGGGAGTTTCCCATGAGGATTTGACTTTCTCATTTATATGTGTACATGTATGTCCTTCTTTGGTTACAAGATTTAACTGTGTTGACTTATTAACATCATTTTTCTCCCTCCAGTACATTCGTGTCCCATTTCTCTCATTTGCTTATCCCTAAAGTTAATTTGATTGGCAGTCATTTTGTCTTCTCATTCAGTAATACTTTTTCAGGACCTGGGAATTCTGCATTATGCCCACAGTGCTCCCTGAAGAGAGAGTACTCAACTGTGCAGAGCAGAGAGCATCTCTCTACCAGAGATTACAGCTTGCCTGATCAAATGTTCTCAAATGAGCCCTTCCCTGCCGGTACTGTGAAGCCATCACCCCATTATCTCTGTCTCGGGTGCCCCAGAAGAGCAGTCTGAGAACGTCCTGACTTGGGCTTCTTTTACTGTAGTCTTATTTTTAGACTTGGAATCTTAAAAAATTCTTTAAATTTTCCTGAAATTTAAAGACTTCACCAGATGTTGGTTACTTTACTGTTATTGATTTTGATCAGAAAATAGAAAGCCTTTTCAATATCCAAATTTCAGTTTTCTTTTTAATTCTAAGAAATGTTCCTCGCTTAAACCCTTGAGGATGTGTCCTGACATTTTTGTCCTATGCTTCTTCAGAAATGGGTGTTAACTTTTAATTAGATTGCTGTATGACTTTCCACACCTATCTTCACTTATATTTTTGCTTCTTGTTATACGTCCTGCATATTTTCCTAGAATCTATCCATTATTCCACTAATACAACTTTCCATAGGGATGTCTATACTTTTTTGCCACTGCTATCAACCTGATAGTTCTAAAATCCATCCGAGCCTATACTTGCCATTCCTCTTTTCAACTCGAGGAGGATATGTAATAGCTCTTACTCACTTTCTTTCAGAGTTCATTTTCTGTACTCTTCTCTTTGTTGTTGTTGTGGGGTGTTTTCCTATTGTGGTTTTAATACTCATAATTTCATGGATGCATGATGCTGGATTTGGCCTAAGGTTCCAAGAACAACATAGAAGTGGGTCAAGATTGACCTGTGGGTTCAAGATTGGGGAGAAAAGCAAGATCTAAAAGACAGAATTGAGTGAGAAGCCAGAGTCAAGATCTAAGGACAAAATCCAAACAAAGCTACAGGGTAAAGATAAGATCAGAGACCTGGTACAAAACACTGGACTAGGAAGCAAAGTGGCTTTGGAATGGAGGGGAGAGGTTGAGTCTTGAATCTCTGAGACACTATAGGGAGCTACTAAAATTACTGGGCAATTAGACAAAGGGGGAAGCTGAGCAGACAGAAAGTCCTGTCTCAACCTGTTGTTGAAGCTTATGCTGGAAAGGACTGGGATGGGGGCATATGGCTTCTGGCAGAAGTCTTTTCTAAGACAACATTTATAGCTCAGGTTGGCTGCCAATGTTGCCTTGATCCTATTCATCACAGATAAGAATATGCTCAATTCCATTTGTTTTGGCAGTTACTGAGCTGACTTCTCTCTTGGATGATTCTACAGGTATTTTAAAGGAAAGACTTCTTGGGAGCTTTGATTCAGTCCACCATTTTTTGTCAATTCCCAAATTTTATTTAAAATTGCATATCTTTGTAAGACACAAAAGAAATATGAATACAAACGTAAGTTCCAATTGCTGTGTATAATATTCTACAAATATACTTCCCCCACACCCGCTCCCAGAACAGACTGGAATTAATTTTAGACATCTAGCATTCATGTATGCAGACAATTTGCATAAGATGGTGAACAGAAAAGTGTCAGTAGCCCAAGCTTATGTGATATGGAAATGTGCCCAGGAGGAAATAGAATGAAATTATTAGATCACTTTGGGCTTTCCAAAGTCCTAACATGATAATCTCTTTGAGAGATGACTGGAAACTTTGGTATTAAGTTTCCAACATTCAAAAACTGGCCATTTAAATGAAGCATATCTTTTGGGGGAAATTTAGAAAAGCTAATGTGTTAAGATAGAAATATTAAGATAAGAGTCAAGGAAGCTTTCAACAGAAATGTGCTTTATTGGGCTAAGCTATTGCTGTGTAGCCCTGCCCCAAATCCGTGGAGACAACCTCAGGGACTTGTAAGAAACACAAACAGAACATTGAACCGCATCACCTCTTGGATTTCAGAAACAAGTCTTCCGAAGTCAGCACATGTTTTCATTCCAGAGTGCTCCACTTAAGCTCTACTTTACACTGAATTTAGAAAAAATACACAAGCGGAGTTGGTACACAGCATGTGAGGGGTAGCTGCTGTACACACAAAAATAAGTCACAAGCTAATGAGAGATTAGATGAGGACTTTTGTAGTTAATATACATCAACTGGTTTTTTTCCAAGCAAGGAGGAATGCTTCCTTCATTTCATTTACGAATTTTGCCTTCAAAACTTGCTCTCACTTGAGGACTGTTTTTTGTAGCCTTATTTATTCATCCAGCCATCCATTTATCCATCCATCCATCCAGGGTCTAAGTACTTAGCATATGTTAGTCCTCACGTGAGTGTCTGGAAATATGATGAAGAATAAGAGTAAAATGAACTCTGTTCTTGATCCTGTTTTGTGAAGTCTGCCATCACATCCCCAGACGCTCAGCTTCTCAATCCAGCGACCTCACTGAGCTCTGCCTAGACTCCCCCTCCCTGCACGGACTGCGAACTCTCCCAAGGCAGAAAGCTGGGAAGCCATGGGACCCGCTTGTTTGTCTCCCTGCTCTCTGCATCACTGTCCTTTATGGCCTGATGTCCAGTACCTCAAAAACCATGTGTAATATAGTTTTTCTATTATGTTTTTGTTGTTTTAGTCAGAATGGTAAAACCATATCTTGCTTATTCATCTTGTGTGAAAGGAGGTATCTTCTATTGGGTTTTGAGAGTTCTTTACATATTCTGGACACAAGTTCTTTGTCATATATGTGATTTTTGAATATTTTATCCCATCTCACAGGTTGTCTTTTTATTCTCTTAATGGTGTCTTTTGTGGAGAAAAAGTTTCTAATTCTGATGTTCAATTTTGTGTCATATCTCAGTTCACGTTTTCTCCTATGCATTTACTCCCATTCAAGCTGTTATTCCTTTTATTCTATTTCAATTATTATGTGTGTAAAGAAAACTTACTTTTGCTGCTGAATTGTGTGATATCTATCTCAAACCACACATCCATCTGGGCTATGTCCTTGGGGATTTTGACACACCTGTAATTATTCTGAGTCTCCACTGGATGTCAATACTGTTCAAGAAAAAGCAGCTCAGACAGCACACTGAGTGCACAGAAAGCAATCCATGCTCTTACGAGGTGTGACCGACAGTGGACTAGTTAGAAAGCAGGCTAGAAGAAGTGGCGTACACAAAGCGGAAGCTCTCTCTTACAGACTGTAATAAATGTCAGGCAGAGTGGCGGGGCACAGCGCTGAAATTTATGGCAGTGTTGAACCTGAAAGACTGACTTCTGTTTTCCACTGCGGCTCTTAGGCGGCTGACTAAGGCAAAAATGAAACCAAATTTTTGCTTGAATTATTTGGCTAATTCTCACAAAGTATTTTATTGAACTAAAATTAGAGATCCATTCTTTATTTCATATCTTTTTTTCACTTCCCAAACATGTACAAATTTCAGCAGCAATCAGGTAAGACATTACCTGGGCCACTTTGGGCCATTTTGTTGCACCTGTAAGAATATCACTGAGTTCAAGAATACCACACCAGACCTGAAGGGTCAGGTGACCTCTGATCGTACTTCTGAGCAGGTTTGCATTCCAGGAATGGCTCAGTCTGTTGAAGGACTGAGACAGAGAAGCAACGTTGACTTATCTTGTTTTTCCCTCCTAATAACCTGCCACATCAAAATTACAATTTGATGCTTAAACACTTAAAAATTAAATTCTAGATTATTTTTTAGTGTTCTTATTGTGAAGAAGGTAATTGTATCTCCTATCATTGTGATATTTTTAATATATGCTTGTTTTTCATTAAGATTAACAATTTTAAAGATTGGAAAAAGTAGAACATACAATATTTTGACAGTATGCCCTGTGGGTGGGAGACAGGGGTGTGGAACTGACCGACTTCTTTTAGTAAGGAATTATTTCCATAATATTTAATGAAATACCTTAAATGTGTTACAGTAACGTATTTAGCAGCCTGTCACTTAACAGGACGTAAAAGTGAGCTTATACTCACCGCTGCCTGACTGGCATTGTGCTATTATGACTAGCAATGATACACATACCGAACAAATAACCATTTCTAAAGCAGACAGAATTTTTGAGTGAAAATTTAAAAATGTTCTAACATTTGGGAAAAGATACCCAAAATACAGTGTAAGATCTGATGCAAGCAGAATTGCTCTTAAAATTAAGATGCTATTTTAATAAATATGTATTCAGGTATTGGTCATAGAGCAAATGGAAGGTTTTTAGCTCTTTCTAAAGACTGTGATTTTTATGTTATACCCTATTTCCGATGGGAGCTTGACTTTCCAATGTAGCTAAATATCCAAAGAACATTTGAATTGTCTTAAGCAGGCTGCCCTACAAATTGTACCACTGACATATCCTGATTCTTGTATCAGCTGTATATGGTTGCTAAAGTTTAACTGCACTCGGTTTCAATATTTTTATGTGGTGACAAGATTCTGTCCTAGTGTGCATAGCTGTTGGCCCATTTTCCACAGTGTCCAACATGTCACATTGTTATACTCATACATGCTTTGGCAGCTGGCGCAAAGCTTTGCACTATTATTCACTCCCTGGGTTAATGAGACTTGTAAGGAATGTGAAAACCGCACTTCGATTTATCAGATTTGCTCATGACAAATGAAAGGCATGGGTTGGCTTTTCCTATAGGCTGCTGGCATAAGATACAGAAAATTATGAAGGTGTAAATCATACTCCAAAATGGCCAAAAAACTTTGTTCTACACATGGTATTGGCACAAAACTAAAAAATATTGGATTGATTTTCTATGAGTTCAGAGCCACGCTTTCATGTCCTTCTGGTAATGCCAAATTATATCACTAGTGTGCTTTTTTCTGTTTTGACATGGTCTTGTGTTATAATCCCATCTTTCAATGTCCCACTTAAGCTCTTCTCTGGTTTTCTTTTATTAAATGAGAGGAATTCTGAATCTGGAAGACTATTTAAAATTCTTTGGATAACCACTTTAACGTTAAGGGTGAAAATACAGCCACTCTACAAAAAATGGAATATTGGGGGCATTGCACTGGAATAAAAACAAAACAATTAAAAGAGGTTCTTAAATAGCACTCATTGGCTCCAGTGTGTCAAATTGAATCTGTGCCTCAAAAGACAGTAATTTTTCCATTTTTGAATTAATTAAGCCAAGTTTTAACTTGTGTGGCATAATAAATCTTTTGCTGTGTTTTTCATTTGTTTGGGTAATAAAAAACCGTTGGATTTTTGGTGGCTTATAATAAAAAATTTTCCTTGTGAGGAAATGAATGCTGGGGAGACAACCTATCACTCAATAAAAAGAATGAAGTAAATTTTTTAAAAAATAATTTGAGAACATTTTCTAAAGTATTCCTTGCTGGTCATGATTAATTTCACATAAACTTGTTCAGCGATGGTGTTTTCTTAGATGACTCAAAATACTAATTTAAGAATAGATTTCACCATCAAAATCTTTTAAGTAGGAGGTATAAAGACAAATGTTTCATTTTTTGGTTTTAGTAGCCTTATAAAACTCTGAAGTCGAGAATTTAGGAATCCATGGTTTTAGGCCCCAGAAGTTTACTTAACAGAACAGCTAAGACACTATACTATACTCTTCTTAGTGTGACACTGGCCCATAGTAGGTGTTCAATAAATCAGTCATGTATATCAAATGAATGAAAACGTGCACTCACTGCACTAACATGTAATACAATCAGGACCTCTCCTAGGGAGGCAGAGTAAGTTTGGAAGCAAATTCTGGAAATGAAGCAGCAATAAAAGGGCCAGATGTAGAGTCTGCAGCATCTTTATTCCCAAACTCGTAATTTATGTTGAGGGAAAGAATACAGACCCACAATCATTGTTGCCCATTTCCAAAATCCAAAGTGCTCAAAAAAAAACCAGAAAGTATTTTTCTTAATTCACTTGAAGGTAAAACCAGACCTAAGCTGACAGAGTTTATTTATGTTGTTTATTTTTTCCACTTAGTGTAAATACTCGCATATTTTGCTGTAGAAACACTGATGTGTTTGATTATGGAGTCCCGTGTCAGACCCTAGTAGGAGGCTATGTAATATACAGTCTGTGCACGTTAATACCTTTCTTAAATGCATACAATTCTCAGTGCTCAAACATTTCACCCCAAGGTATGGAAGATGGGCTCGTGACTATGTATAGTGTGTGAATTATGGGAATATGTTCCGTTTACTTTCTTATTTGTCAATTATCCTCTCTTTTCTGATGCTCAACTTGCAACTAAACTTGCTTGCACAGGAGCTTCTCTTCTAGAGGGTGAACGCTTCCATCTCTGTTCCTTGATTTACAACATGAATCACTGCCCATCATTAGCCGTCAACCCTCAGGGTGACTTGGTTCTCTGGGACTGGTGCTGCCCATGCTGGGCTAACACAGGAAAGCCTTAGTACCACGCGTGGCCTGCAGGAGCACCCTGTATGGAAACTGGCTCACGGTGGGACCATCGGAGATGCCCCACCGTATGTATGATCAGTATGTGGATTGTGTACAGTTTTCTCTGTGGAGCTGTGTCAAAAAAGAACCTATCATTTGAGCTTTGTTAGTTTCAGGCAAAAACCATCTGGACATTCAAGGAAGAGAATCCAGCTATGTATTTACCCTTGACCAATGAATGGTCCTCCTGTGTCATTGAACAAGGATTGTCTGGATAAACTAAACTTTTCCATGAAAGCCAGTCCTGACATTTCTATGCCATGAGGGAAAAACTCTAAGCTATAATGCCTTCACATCTGGCTTTAAGTAACTGATCTAATTGGCCCTGATGTAGAAGTGAAACTAAAATTAGTTCTGTTCTGCACTAATAGTTTGGGCTATGGAATTTGGGGGGGTGTTTGGGGTATTTAATGCTCTAAACTTATCCATGTAACCACTCTGCCTACCTGTACTAATGGTAGAGCTGCTTGCAGCTTGGCAAGCCAGAAAACTGGTAATTCAAAAACCTGCTGCGATAACCCGGACATGGGAACAAGGGCATTTGTTGGCTTGTACTTCTTGTTTCTTCTTGACTCTGGATTTTAGAAAGCCCAGAGAAAACATTAGTCCTACCTGGTTACTCTGATGACTTCTCTCTCCTTCCCTCCTCTACCCTTCTTTCTTTACCCATTTCCTCTGCCTGTGCCTCACTGTCTAATCATCTATCACTCACCGTCACTTTCTGTCTGCCTGACTCTGGTTCTATCTGCCTTTTTCCCATCCTGGGAAAGTATGAGAGAAGATGGGAATGGAGAGAAATGGGCATTTTTCATCTTCTAGTCATTTAAAATATTACTGAAATCATTACTTATGCCATTTTTAGCCTTATAAAAAGTAAATCCTTCTTGTAGCAGTGATGACAATTCTTAAATTTCACTTTGAGAACTATGAAACTAGAGACCATTTAGTTTGGATGTTAGGGAAATGAGATGTAACTCGTTCAGCACTTTGAATTCCTTTAGAGATTTCGACTAAATTGTAGGGTGCTAAGTAATCCTTTATAATAAAATGAAATCTGCTTGTCCATTCATCCTGGAATACATTTTCCCAAATTATCCAGGGTTGAATTATTTAGAATATTGTAAGGGAAGGTTCTGAAAGTTTCATTTTAGAGGAGCTCCTATGGGAAATTTTCTCATCAAAATTCTTGCTTTGATATTCTGCCTCATGACTATTTGCCCATTCAAAAAACAAACAAGTAAAAACTCCAGGGTCTATAGAAAGTGAAAAAACATTTCTTTTCTAATGTGTCTGACTATTTGTGTTCTAAATTGTCTTGTGAAAATTGTGAAGAAAATCTTTTGATCTTACTGAGTGTATTTTTAGCAAGTCGCTAGAAGGTGATTTTAAAGCCAGCTGGGGCATGGCAGGTGCCCTGGACTCGGCTCCGTAAGTGGCATCCCCTAGAGATGGAGGTGATTCTCAGCTTCTTGCCTTGAAACAAGCAGGAAGAAACTGTGATGTCCCATGTTCTGGTTCAGGCTATTTCACTGCCTTCCCATGACCCACTTGCCAAGGTTTCAGACGCTCCTGATGGTTGCAGTGACCCTAGACCACGGGTTACACACACACAGGCATACAGGCCCCAAGCAAGAGATATACACGAGTGAGATGGGGGCCTGTGGGGGCCATGGTACCCAGGCAGCACCGTCTGTACAAAAGGAGAGGTTTCTACTGAGCTCTCAGCTAGGACGTGTACAGGTCCCACGTTATTGGATTCCATTTTTCTCTTTTGAATTTTCAAAAGAAACAGAAAATTCACACAGGTTTTTAGATGCAATTTTGTAATTTTTAAATATTTGTTGTCACAATTCAAGTTTCTCGGGAAACAAAAACAGCAGCAGGCTAGATCCAGCCTGGGAGCTGTCTGCTGTGACTTCTGCCCCAAATGAAACAAAACCAGGAAGAGACAAGTTTAATAGTTCACCTATGTACTCAGTGACCTAGTCTTTTTCATTTATTAGGAGTCACAGCAGATCCTAGAGATTATTCTCAAACTAAATGCAGAATATAAGCCAGAGCGATAGCACCGTGGCCTTGGCAGTCTTGATCGTAGGAGATCAGGGGCACACTGTGCGAGAGGAAAGAGATGCTGGTCAGTTGATGTGGTTTTGTGCTCTCCAGCTTCGGACCTGCTGCAGATCATGTGACCACTGACCTCTCACACATACTCTGCTTTAACGAGGAGGCTGTGCCAACATGATGAACTAGCAAACGTGAAGAACCCCTTCCAGACAAGACCACCCAAAGAGAAGCTGAATTAAAGTCTCTGTAATACAAACCATCCCTGGTGGGAAAAGAAAAGTACTTAAGAAACAACTGAAATGTACAATGATTTCAGACCCACTTAGTCTCGGTCTCAAAATAAAGCAATCTCCTTTCAAGTGATCTTTCTATTGCTTGTGATTGTTTCCTAAACAGAAACATCTATTTAGGACCTGGACACAAGTATTTTGGAATGTGGCTACTATCGTATTCCAAAATATCACATGATATCACAGTGAACTGATCACCTGAGTTTTATGGTTGTGCCTCTGGCTTACCCAGATTTTATAGACATAAACTGCATCTCCATGAAACAAAATGAGGGATTTATTGTTTTTATCTTAACAAATGATTACTGAGGGGTTTTTTGGTTTGTTTTTACTAAATGCTAGAATTGACAGGGAGTTCTGACAGTACCTTCCAACAAAACCATCAAGTCTAAGAGGGAAGAGAGAAACATAAGCCACAAACTAAACATGATACATTCAAGTGTCATGATAATGTTTTGTACTGTTCCATCAGCAACTTCCGTGCCTTCTACTCCAATGCACATCTGGAATCAATCCCCATTTCTCCAGTGCCGGTATCCTCATCTAATACAGTATTCTCTCTCCTGAACTATCGCCACAGCCTCCTGTCTCCTTCTCAAGCTTCCCTTCCTGCCACCTGCATCCCAATCCAATTCATAGCAACAAGAGCAATTTAAAAAGAACAGCAAAGCCCTCTAGGTGGGCTTTTGCCTATCTCCCCAGCTTCATTCCCAGGCACTGCCCCTCCCAGTCTGGTCTGTCGGAGTTACGGAGAGCTAAATGCTTTCCTCACTTGGAAACCTGATGTTTCCTCTGCCAAGAAACTCTTCCTTGCCTTAAATGTTATCTCCTTGGAAAGGTGTTGATTGCCCTAAGTTCTCCACTTTAAACTTACCTTTATTTTGCTTTTAACCTTTATTACAATGTCCACTTATTTTTGTCTGTTTTCTGGATTTTTTTTGCCTGTCTCCTCCTCCACCAGATTTCATGAAATCATTATCTCCTTTTGCCTTGGCCACTGCTGTATTCTCAACATCTAGCAGAGCGCTTGGTGTACGCAGTCAGCCCTCAACAAATATGTATCCTAAGAATGAAGGAATCACAAGGCCCTGTTGAACAAATACGGGGAGCAATTTATTCCACTGAGATTAGAGAAAGGAAAAAGTTGGTTGGTCATTGTATTAATTTCCTAGGGTTGGCCATTAAAAAAAACATACCATGAACTGGATGGCTTAAAATAACCAAAATGTATTCTTTCACTGTTCTGGAGGCCGGAATTCTGAAATCAAAATGTCTGCAGGGTCAGTTCCTTCTTGGGGACTCAGAAGGAAAATCTGGTTCGAGCCTCTCTCCTGTCTTTTGGTGACTGGCAGCAATTCTCAGTGCTCCTTGGCTACCAGCAGCGTAATTCCAATTTGTGCCTCCATTGTCACGTGGTGTCCTCCCCGTAGGTCTGAGTCCACACTTTCCTCTTCTCCTACGGGCACCAGTCATTGGATTATGGCCGACCCTACTCCAATACAAGCTCATTTAAACTTGCTTACATCTGCAAACACTATTTCCAAATAAGATCAGGTTCACAGGTACCAGACTCGGACATACCCTTTCGGGGAACACGATTTAACCCATGACAGTTGTCTCTCTCTCTCAGAGAGTGTGACAGAGTAGGACCTTAAAAGGTGAATACAATTTAGAGTTGAGGGGGAGCTGGGCAGGTGTGCAGTTAGAGGAATACACAAGACAATACATTTAGCATAAGAAAGATACCAGCATTAGCTGGGAGGGGCAGACTTAAATTCTGTATGGAGGAGTCTTGATTTTATCCTATTTCTTAGTCTGTTCAGGCTGCCATAACAAAATACAGTAGATTGAGTGGCTTAAACAATAGAAATTCGTTTTTTCACAATCTCAAGACTGGAGGTACAAGCTCAAGGTGCTAGCAGGGTTGGTGTTTCATAACAGCTCTCCTTTAGGTTGCAGACGGCCCCTTTCTCTCTGCGTCCTCGCATAGTGGAGAGAAAGATCTGTAGTGTCTCCCTTCTCATTAGGGCAACAGCCCTATAGTAGTAGGGCCCTACTCTTATGACCTCATTTACCAGTTTTCACCTCCACATAGGCCCTATTTCCAAATACAATCACATCGGGGGTTAAGATTTCACCTCTAAGAACAGTAAATTACATTAGTAGTGAAGCAGGAAAATAGGAGATTTCCTTGAGACATTTCATCGGTAGGGCTTGGCAATATCATGGAGGGAATGATAGAGAAGAAGGGATTCAGAATAGCTTAGAGAATCTGGTGACACTTTGTATTAAACTTGTCTTCATTCACCTATATTGCTGTGATGTGGTGAGTTAAGGCAGGCATGTTTATGCATGTCAGAATTTCTCTATTTTCCATTCTATAGAACTGAGCCTTTATCCCAATTTCCCTGACTCTGATTTTTCAAAATTTCCTGACTCTAATTTTCTCTATTATAAAAGTTCTTTCCAAAACTTTGGCCTGCTTGGCTGGTTCCTGTACCCCCAACAAATCCTCTCAGTCACCTCTTCTGGAAGATTGGGATCTGTCCCTCCACTGCCAAACCCAATTCAGGACCTACTGTGAATTATTTACCCCTTGCTTAATTTTCTTTTCCATAGTTGATGTGTGGACCCTGCTGCTTACATTACATTGGTATTTCTTGGTGCTAGCATTTGCTGGTATCAACGCGACCAGTCAACTATTAAACTATTTGGACATCTGACTATCTGGCTGCTCCCATCAGAGCAAGCCTACTGCCAAGTTAGTCTCTTCCAACTTGCTTCCTGCCCGTCCTCAGCTTTCTCCCAACTGGCCTTCATTTCTGACATCTTGGCCTGTCTTTTCTTCCAAACTTCTCTCAGTGATGGAACTTTCTAACTCAGGCAGCTAGGTAAATGAAGAATCAGTTAAGACCACCAATCTTTTTCCCTCTTTTGCCCTATTAATTTCATTGCCTCAGCAATTTTTTTCAATGTTTCTGCATCATAGTAAGTATTTGATTTTTTGGAATCAGAGTAATTTTTATAACCTTCAAATTTATACTGTTTTACTGTTATAGAACAGTTTCTTCTAGATATGAAAAACCTAAACTCAATGTTTTGCCCTATAAGGTTCTCCACCTGACTGACCAGTTGAACCTCATTTAGCCCAGGGCAGTGACCCTCCCACTGCCCTGGTGAGCAAAGTTCTCAGGAACACAGGGAGGGCTCATCTCCCTCCACGCTGCTGGAGTGCAGCCCCTGTTATCCATCACTGTGTACTCAGGGGCCTTCCTGGGGGTACTTCTGTTTTTAAGTATCAATTTAAGGCTTTAGAGAAGTAAGAATTTCTCCAGGGAACATTTAGGAAACCTTCCATTAGAGTTTTGATTGGTTATACTCCCATAGACAGCCTAAAGATTATAATTTGTAAAATAATGGCTTCACATAACAAAATATGTAAACATAATTATTATATTATACTTCATCCAAATAGTTTTTGTTGGTTCAAATATACACACACATACGTTCTATAGATTGTATCATAAACAATTTAATGTATACTTAATTTGAAAAGTAATTTGGATTTTAACTCATATATTAAACTATTTGAAGATGAATTTTGTGTATTTATCTTAAGAAGTAGAAAGTAAAAATTTATCTTGGAAGGATAAAATTCTGGAGGGGAGAAAAACAATGTTTTACAGAAGGATAGATTGAATTACATGCCAAAAGTGCTCAGAGAGAACAAGTTCAGTTGTTTCAAAAGTATCAAATATCATAATGTAATTTGCAAATTTGAATACTATTAACATTAGCTTCTCAATTTTTATGTGGCTTGTTAATATTACTGAGCAGTGCCAAATGGCTTCTAAAACCAACTTATTCTTTCCATTTAAATTGTGCTTTCCAAAATCTGTAAGGTTATTCCACTCCACTATTCTTAGATATATTTTTATTTAAGCATAAAGTCAACATCTTTAAGTGTGATGATATTGAATATTAGATTGAATAGATTTTCTTGTGGAGGAAAATACATAGACAGTATAAAATATTCAATTTATAGATGTTATTTTAAAAAGACTGTAGTTTTTATCTTACAAAAATAATGGAAAATTATAATCTCAGATTAGACATCCCGACTGGACACTGCCCACGGTAAGTGCGTTTCTAGTGAGTTGGCAGTTTCCAAGATGGTTACTCATGTTTGCTATTCATGAAATACAATACGGCCCATTGAGACTTTGCTACTGTGGTTGACAAGCATTTTTTTCTTCTTAGACTCTATTACATCCAGTTTTGTACCACCTGTTATTATTAGGCTTTAGAAGCTTAACCTGATGTGTAGTCATTAAAATATAAAAATGGCCATTACATTACAAAATGATGCTCCAGGTCCACCCATTCTGTCACAAAGGTTAAAATTTTCCTTTTAAATGGAAAGCTTTTTTTTTTTTTTATGGCTCTACCTCCAGCTGGGCCAGGATCTGGTCTGCCTTTGAGGAGACTGTATTTGTGATCACTCGTTTGTCATTCATCTCTCGGGGGTTCTTGTCACAAATCAGAACAGTGAAGGCCCGAACTTCCTCTGATGTATCTTCCATACACAGAGCAGCGTTGTTCAAAGAACCAGGAGTTTTCATAGACTTTGTCTTTACATAGTAGGCTGACTGACAGAGGTCCCCAGAATGTGGAGCTAAGATGAGTCTGTCCCTATATAGAAAATATGCTGGAACCTCAAGTCCTAAGAGCTCCTGGAATCTCGTATCTAATCATTGAATAAAAAAAATTGAATCCTCTCAATTCCACCTCTGTATCTAGAGCCCATCCACTTATTTCCATCCCCACTGCTGCCACCCCAATTCTGGTCACTAACATCTCCTACCTATGTCACTGCTGAAGCTCCCTATTGTTATCTTGGCTTCAACCTCACCTCCCGGAAGTCTATTGTCTATATTTCAGTGTTGCTGAAAAGCAAATACTTCCATGATTTCTTCTGCCGCCAGGATGAAGTCCAAACCCCTCGACATGGCACACATTTCACCCGTCTCTACCTTCAGCTCTCACTTGCCTGTGTTTGACTTCTTTGTATTTCCTTGTATTATTACTTGATCGTAACCCTTTGCATGTGCTGCCCTTGGCCTGCAATCCTGTTCTCCTCTGCTCTCCCCCCACCTTTTCCATGACCTTCCCTTCCTCCTCCCTGACAAACCATCTTACCTGCTTAATTGAGCTCATCGATTAACTATAAACCTTGATGTCATTCTGGAAATCTTAACTCCCCAAAATGAGTTAGGGACCATGCGAACAGGCTCTCATAAGACTTATCACACTGTGTGTAATGGCTTATTTATTTGTCACCTGCCCAACTAGACCATCAGCTCCTTGAAGACAAGTACCAGATGCTATTCATTACTGTGTCCTCAGCATCTGTGATTTTGCCTGACACAGGTACTTGTTTTATATTTGCTAAATGAATATTGTCTTTTGCCCTTTACCTCTTACTCCTGATTTTGTTTGTATAGTTCATCGGCTCCTGGACGTTAGGGCTTCTCTCCTGCCTGCCACCCTGTGAATGCCACCATTCGACCTGGTGTTTGGCTTTTCTTATTTTGACCTTGGAAGTTCTCTCTTGGATGTCTTTTATACGAGCCCTCTGGCTGTCTCTGTTTTTATTGCTTTGGAAAACTACACTCACTGTGACATTGTCTGCCCAGCTGATGTCCCTCCTGAGCCTGCATCTGTAAGAGGGTGGGAGGATGGGAATAGATACTGTGTTCCCAATTATCTGTAATGATAGTAGCTCTATGCAAAAGTGAAAAATGTTAGCTTTCTTTTTGACAGCTGGAGAACTACTCTGGAGCCTATAACTGTCATCTGAATTCATCACTATGCAGTCACGTTTTCCTTACTCGGTGACTAAGAGCGGTGCCTCTGCTAAAATAGTCTTGTCTCTGCTCTTCTCAGCCTATTCACTGTAAGTCTTGGGTCTCTAATTAGCTGCTCCCTCTAAAACCTAAGCTATCCCTTTTCTTCACCTGAGTCTGCTTTCTGCAAGTCTTAGCAAGATTCAGGGAGAAATACCTTAATTATTGCTTCCTCAACAGATTCTATCTTCTGTTTTCTTATTTCCAAGTTTTAACACAAAGGATACAGACAAAAATGCTGCCCCTAAACCTTTTCAAACCTCCAAGAAAAGAGAGGGACTAAATTAGTTTCTCAGTTCTGTTTTCTCCTCATCTCTGTCTCTTGTTCTATGTTTTTTCCTCCTCAAGAGTGATTTTATTTAATTTTTCATATACCTATCAACCATTTGTATGTTTTCTTATGAGAACTGTCTATTCAAGTCCTTTGCCCATTTTTAAAATCAGATTGTTTGTGTCTGTTCTTTTTTTTTTCCTATTGAGTTGAAGGAGTTCCTTATATAGTTTGGATAATAATTCCTTATTAGATATAGAGTTGCAATTATTTTCTCCCATTTCATAGGCTGCCTTTTCACTCTGTTGTTTCCTTTGCTGTGTGGAAATTTTTTAGTTTGATGTAATCTCACTTGTCTATTTTTGCTTTTGTTATCTGTGCTTTTGGTGTCATGTCCTGGAAATCACTGCCAAGACCTGTGTCACTTTCCCCCTTTTCTTCTAGGAGTTTTTAATTTCAGGTCTCACGTTTAAGTTTTTAATCCGTTTTTATTTTTGTGAATCCTCAAAAAATAAAAAAAATAGAAATGCCACATGATCCAGCAATCCTACTTCTGCATATTTATCCAAACTGACTTATATCAGGATGTTGAAGAGATATTTTCACTCCCGTGTTCATTGCTGTATTATTCACAACAGCCCAGATGTAGAAACAACCTAAAAGTTCATTGATAGATGAATGGATAAAGAAAATGTGGATACTGGCCCCCTTGGAGATGTCCCAGGATGTGGGAGGGAGATGAGGAAGAGCAGGAAATTAAAACCTTATTTGGAGGGATAATGGGGAACGCTTCTTTAATTGGTGACAGAAGTGGACATGCAGGTCAGGGAGGCATGAAGCCCCCAGGTGGGCTGGACCCAGAGATGACCACACCGGGACATGTCATAAACAAGGTGCAGGGGTTGAAGATAAGGAGAGAATCTTGGAAGCAGTGAGAGAAAGGCACAGTGTTGCGGATGGGGGAGCTCCCATAGGACTATCTGCTGATTGCTCAAGGGAGGCTTTGCAGGCAAGAAGGGACTCACAGGAGGGGTCTGGGGTGATGAAAGGCAGGGACCTACAACTAAGACTGCTCTGTCCATAACAAGGCTATGGTTTGGAGTTGAGGGGTGGAGGGTGCTTCCCAGACAAGGTAGAGCTGGGGGAGTTCGTCACCAAGCCCTTATTGTATGAAACATTAAAGGATCTTGTTTGGGAGGGAGAAGAAGATCAAGAGTATGAACATGGAAATGGTGGCAGAATGGCGGCGACTCACAACCATCAACAACTGAATCTAAAAAACAAAGGCAAAGACAGATTGAGCAAACAACTAGAGCAGGAACAAAGTCATAGATATGGAGATCATTTGGATGGTTGTCAGTTGGAGGGGGGAGAGGGATAATGGGGGAGGGGGGTGTAAAGATTTGGAGGCATGGTTGGGTGGGTACAGGGTGGATAGGAAGATGTTGGGGGTGGTGTGGGAGGTGAAGTGGGGTCAAGGGTGGGATGGATTGGGACAACTGTGGTAGCATGGTCCGTGACTTATACTTTAAAAAAAGGAAGAAAATGTGGTCTATACATACAGTGGAATGTTATTCAGCCTTAAAACAGGAAATCCCTCACATGCAACAACAGGCATGAAAATTGACAGCATTATGCTAAGTGAAATAAGCCAGTCACAGAAGAACAACTACTGCGTGATTCCCTTGTATGAAGTATGTGATATAGATCCACAGAAACAGGGAGTAGAACGGTGGTTGCCAAGCACTGGGAAGAGGGGGACGCAGGGAGTTGCTATTGGCTGGGTGTAAAGGTTCAGTTGTGCAGGGTGAATAAGCTCTAGAGACCAGCTGTGCAGCACTGGGCCTCTCATGAACAGTTCCGTACTGTGCACATAAAAATTGGTTAAAATGGTAGATCTCACCTTACCTGTTCTTACCACAATAAAAAAAAAGGGACTTTGTTAATCATGATGTTGGCTTCTTGTTTGAGACAGGTAGTCCCAGCAATTTAAAGCATTTTATACACTTCTACAAGCCCCTGCTCAAGAGACTTTGAATGATTTTTTTCCTGTTGAAAGCTAAACAGCTCCAATAGCAACTAATCTTGTAATAGCATCACTTCTGTACACCCTTCAGAGAGATCCCCAAATATATATACACATATATACATATATACACACACACACATACATATTTTAATTCATGGGAAGTCCTCATTCACTTGTGACACAAATAGATGTTTTCCTGGTGGTCAGGAACAGAGAATAAATTTTCAGTTGTAAATATATAATGAATGAGTTCACTAGTGTCTGAAGATCGCTGAAGAAGAGGACTTTCTAGGTAATCTTCAAATGAAAATGATTACTTTAATTTTTAGAGACAAACTGAAATACGCTTATAATATGATTTGTGTCCAACAATATCCATGCAACACTGTGTGAAATGGTCCAGAGCAAACTCAATGAACTCTTTCATAATAGTAGTTCCACCAGTTTGCAAAGTTATGGGTATAACACTGGTGGAAATGTCTTTGCTGGACCAAAGCAGCCTTATGGTTAGGAGGAAGGAAAAGGCCAGAGACAGAGAGCAGTGCTTGTCCAGGAGCAAAAATGCAATCCATACATGTAACCTAAAAGTTGTACCCGTATATTTAAAATAAACAGGTGAAATTAATTTGAATAGTGTATTTTCTTTAACCATATACATCGAAAATGTTTTTGTTTCAACATGTAATCAATGATATATTATAAATAAAAGACTTTTGTTTGATACTAAATCTTTGAAATTCTTTGTGTATTTCACACTTAGAGCCCATTTCATTTCTGACTAACCGCATCGAGGGGTCAAAAGCCGCATGGGCTCCTGGCTATGCCACTAGATAGCACAACTCTAGAGCCTAGAGAAAGTGGCTGTCTCAGGGTGGCTGTAAGACGCAAACTGAGGATCAGGCGCCCCACTATGTCCCTTACCTTGACGCTCATCAAATCTTCCTGATTTAGATGCCAACTATGGGGAAAATTAATAACTCTGGGCATTTTTAATATGAATGAGATTAAGTTGCTTTCACTTCAGAGAATGGGAACCTAAAGTACAGATTAAGTTTAGGTATGAGTGAATTAGAAATTTGTGTTTCTTGCTCTCTCAGGTTTGTGGTCTAAGTTTCCTACCTGTTGCACTTACCTCACTGAGTGGTTTTCATTATTAAATGGGAAAATTTATACAAAGACAACGGTACAATACACGACACTTTGAAGGAGCTCAATACCTTCCCCTTTCTTCAGTTAATTCAGCATCAGAACAGGCCGAGGCCATACGTTTTATCTCTTTTAAGATCAACAAACTTTTACAGAAGGATGTCTGAAGAGTTCAGGATGTGGTCACCAGAGTCATTAAGTGAGAAAATGTAAATGAATAAATGCCACTTATTTCACAAGGATGACTAAATCATATGACATTCAGAGATTCTATAATATCCACATCGTTTTTGAAAACCAGCACTCAGAATTGGAAACATATGGATACTAAAGTGTTTGTTAAGTATAGATATATACACTGGCCTATTCATTCATAAATAGACTAAACAAAAATGCCGGAAAATATATTTTAAGTGTTTAAATTGTTTTAAAAGTGAGAAAAGCATGCTAAACACAGGAAACATCAAGTATTGTGTTATTTTTTCCCACTATTTGTTGAGACACATACTGATTTTGTTGTTGTTTAGGTCAAGCTTGACTGGACCCCTGCCACGTTGGCAGCAGGGGCCAGGCCTGGCGAGGAAGAAATGACGCTGGAGGCAGAGGCTAAGAAGAGAGTTCACGTAAGTGATGTCACCCGTACACGTAAGAAGCTGGGTGGAAGAAGGCAATTATCCATCATTATGGAGGAAATACCCCATGGAAATATCACATAAAGAACAGGATGAGGATTTGGGGGAAAAGATTCAGATCTTTGAATGATATTGTATAACAATGAAATCTAGGTAACTATTGCCTGAAAACAGGTTATAGTTGGAATATAGCTATAATTACTGTAACAAAGTCTCAGAATAGCAGTGGTATAAATGATATAAAAATCTATTTCTCTCTTATGGAACTACTTAAGAGTAAGCAGCCCTGAGCAGACACAGTGGCTTGTCAGTGCCAGAAATCTGTATCCTTCTGGCTGGCTCACGGCAGTACCACAATTAGACCAGGGCAAGAACGGCCCTTGGCCTTGGCCTTGTCTTTGAGAATCCTACTCTGGCCCTTGTTGAGATGTGCACTCTGTCCACAAACCAGAAGTCTCTAGGACCAAAGGAGTGTGCTTACCTGGAACCTCTGTCCTCTCCCCCATGGTGTAGGCCATGTGCTAGGAGCTCAGGGTCCAGAACGCCCTGCTCAGATGGCCCCAAACTTGGTTCCAGAGTTGAGCATGACTCCCCCAGTGCAGTCTGTGCTGCTGATCTGCACTCCCATAAGCTCAAGGCATAGGGTGGCCAAGTGGCAGCTGTTAGTGGGAACTTAGACATGACCTGGGATATATGTACCTGGCATGAAATCCATTATAATGCACAATAGGATCGCAGCTGAGTGGCAGCAGTCAGGGGTCAGGATAAAATGGCTATTTGTTTCTGACTTCACCACATTACTCAAAAAAATGCGAGGATTTTATACTTGAACTTGGCACACAAGGTCATTTAATGGTATACTTGTCAGGCTAGGAGCTTAGAACATATTCTATTTAATAGTTTTCAGGCTGATGTATAACGTTTGAATATGGATGCCCATAGTATTTGGTTCTCCATCCGAATCCTAATCCCAGTCCCTGCAAAGGTAGTGGTGAGGCTGCTGTGATTCTGTAATTCCAACACAGGACTGATACTACATGGACCACAACTGCTTCTTTAGCTTCACCCATTACATCTGTATTTCAGCCAGCAGGAGAGCAAAAGGACAGGGGAGGAGATAACTCTTTCTTTAGGAGGCAATCTAGGGAAAAAAACCCAAAACATATTACTTCTTCTCACCTGCCTTTGGCCAGAACTTTTGGACATGTAGACTTTTACTGGGCATCTCACACTCTTAGCTAAAAGTTCTGTAACTAAGGAAGAAGGGGAGAAAGGGTACTGGGGACAACTAGCAGCCTAGCATATTTCTCCCATTCCCAAATCAGTTAATCCTCAAGTCCCATTCAGTTACAGAATCAACCTCAAAGTCCAGAGTCTTGGGGTAATACGTGGTCCTCTCCATTAGGTTAATGTAGCTTGTTGTGGTCCAGGGATCTGACAACTAAAATTTTTTGTCTCTTCCCCCCACACCCAAACTCAATTGAAAATGGAGAGGAGGGATATGATATCCACATTTTAAATGCTCAGTCAGAAAAGGGGAAAATGGATAACTCTAGAGTAGTCACTGGCTATTTAGCAATCACCAAATCTTGCTGAGGTGGATATTGAAAAAACCTTCCAGTCTAGCAACTTGGTTAGTCCTTGATTAGTTCGTTTAAAAGCCTCTGAGTCTTCTCTTTGAGGAAATGTCTTCTTCATCGAGCTGGAATTCCCTGGCTTTGACCTCGGAACTTTCCCCTTCCCCATCATCCTCAGGTAACTGCAGGCGAGCACTGGGACACTGTTGCTCTTGGGAGAGGTACTCACGGGTTGCTCTATAGGCTGAGCTGACACAGACCTTTTCATGCTACGTGTGTGGTTTCTTTAGCAATAGACATCCCTCAAAATCTTAATAGGCTTGTCTTTTGACTTCAAGCAGATTTCCTAAATAAGTAGCCCAAAATATTCTCTTGTCAGACACCTTACATCTGAAAATCTTTTTTTTTAATTATTAACTGTATTTGTGCCTTTATCCATTCTTCCCATGTTATTAGTGACCTCCTTGAAGCCACCCAAAATGACGGAGTTGACTGGACGACCACAACATTAATCTGATCGTTGCGGGCTGCTGTCACTGACTTATGCGGATGTGCTTGAGCGAAGCCTGGTGTGGGGGGACACAGTTTTAGGTCCTACAAAATCTTCATCTTTAGAGCCATTTCTTAGCCCTGTTTTAGTTTCGGATACAGAAATAATTCACTTTTTTCAATGATGCACAATTCTAAATTACTAGACACATTGTCTCTTTAGGTGGAAGGCTACACATGGAGAAAAACTCCCTTAAATTTATGTGATCATTTCAATCTATAATCACAAATGCCAGTTTGAGTCCCTCTTTTTTCTAGGTCTTTTCTACAAGTCTCCATAGACAGCCTATATACACCAGCACTCTGAGTTTTTCAACAGCTTTCTAGGCTCACAGGCCATGTTTGTACGTGTTTTGTCTTCTAAGGCACCAGAAGTATCGATTTTCATGTATGTATTTCCATAAAATAACTAGTCACCAACTGTCTAGTTTCTTAATAGCTGTGTTTCTTCCACCTGCTGCTCAACTCTTACACCAGTGCCACATATATTATGGCAACCCCAATTCTAGTAGCAAATTCCAAATTAATTAGTTATTGTAATAAATTCTAAAATAAGGATAGTTTAAACAAGACAGTTTATTTCTATAGCAGCCCAGGTAAAAGCAGTCCGGAGCAGGTAAGGCAGCTCTGACAGTGTCCACTTTGCACTTCAAGAAGACCTTTCCAGCTCCAGTCATTGGAATCACGTTCTGGCCCCTGGGAAGGGGAACCGAAGGAGAGAACATGCACTTCTTTATCTTAAAAGCATGACTTGGGAGGTTTGCATCACTTATATTCAGATCTCAGTGGCCAGAATGTACTGCTATGACCATGCCTCACTGAGGTCTTTTTCTGGGCAGTCATAATCCCAGCTAAAAATGTTGGTGCCATGGGGAAAAAAAGAGTGAATAAATGTCAGGAGAAGACTAGTAATACCTGCCAGAATGAACAACCGTGGGTATAGATGGGAGCCGTAAGGAAGAGAGCGTTGCCATTCATCTGCTTTGTAGACATCAGTGATGTTCGTGTTCACTGAGGAGCTAACTATTCCCTCCTTTCCCAGACTGAATTTAAATGATGCTTATGGACTCCAAAGTAGCAGAGCATTTTTGAAGAACTTGTTTTATTTGGCAGAGACAATTGGCCTACAGGAAAGGTCAGCATGTATTTTTTAGTTGTGAAGAATATTGGAAATTATAGGAGTCAAAAGAATGTCTCCCAAGTAAGTATTTGTTTATTAATCTTCCTGCTAGACTAGCTTTCAGGAAAAGCTCTCTTCTCATTTCTTCATCCTACAGTGGTCTTTCCCTGAATCCACACAGAAGGAGCAGAGCATCTACAACTAGATTCAAGTCTCCTTGGCTGCAGTCAAAACTATAGTGGCAATTCCCTCCCAGCCATATACTACTAGACCTAAGGAGGGCAAGGGGAGTCCCAGCTGTTCTTCAGACCGTATCAGATTTTTCACATTGCAGGTTAAATGGTAGTGTTCAAGGTCTTTGTTAATTTCACTATGAATAAAACCAAGTCCCACTACTGACTCAATTTTAATACAAGGTAGTGGTAAGTGCACAACCCTTGGGTCAGACAGACTGTGTTTCCAACTGGGCTCTGAGATATATATATGTCTTAGCCATTTTCTTATATGTACGGAAGGAGACACAATTTTTCTTCTCTCTTAAACTTTCACATTATGATCTCATTTCAACTACTAGTTTTATACATACAGATATGTACATATGTATATGTGTATATATAGAGAGAGCACTCTGTTCCCTTTCCTAAGCTTCTTTCCCTGCATTTACAATCACATTGCCAGTTAGGGATAATAATTGAACTTAGTAGGCCTGTAGGTGGTTAAATAACATGGAATGTAAAATTGCACAGAATGGTGCCTAACAGTCAAATGATAACTATGATTATTGTGCTTGTGTGGTGGGAACAAATCAATAAAATATCACCTTCACAAGAAATAGTACAGGTGCGTGTGTGTGATGTTATAATAGAAATTGTTCAAATCAACACAGAGGTATACCAGACATTTTTCTGTAAAAAGGACCCATGATTGAGAGATATTTCTCTGTCTGGCCTAGAATATCACCCTTCTCTTTCACTATGCTCTGCATATAATAAGTATTTATTAAATATTTGATATTTGTTAAAATGAATTTACTAATGTGCAGATTTTAATAAGTCAATCTTAAAACTTTCTGCTATCAATATGTCAATATATTAATATGTTAATATTAATAACATCAATAGCCATATCCCAGGCATCACTATAAGCATGTCATACATGATCTCATTTATTGTTCAAAATTGCATGTGTTGGTAGGTCTTGTCTCCACTTTGAAGGTAAATACACCGGTGCTCAGAGAGGTCAGCTGACTTACACAGAAGCATATGGCGAGTAACTGGGAGATGCAATAATAGAACTCAGGTCAGTTGGCTCCAAAATATATTATGTTAACCAAAATAGTGTACCAAAAAAATTAAAAGGTTTGTATGAAAACAGCAGAATGGCTATATAATAGCGGTATTCCCACCAGTGACACTACCTTAGCTAGCACTTGACCCTCTTGGCCAGCCTGAAGGCAAGTACCCGTGGTCTCGCTCTCACAGACAGAGCAGGCATGTAGAACAAAATTCTCCAGCAGTGAGAAATGACAGTCAAAACTGTCACATATATCTTACTGATATTTTTGGTTTTGCATTGTATTTTCAATTTTGTGCTGATCTAAAGTGAGGGAACAAAAGAGGAAAAAAAAGATTCAAAGGAAGAGATAGTTCTACTACCCATCATTCTTTTATTCCCAGTGCCAGCCCTCCAAAGAAAACGCTTTCCAGTCCATCTTTCTGTAACTAACATATGCGCACATGCGGCCAGGCATCAGAATGATCAAATGCTCAAGAGAGAGCCCGAGAACAATCAAAAGGCAGTTACAGTGTCTCGGCAGATCAAAGGAAATTTGCAGTTAACATTTTTAGCTGCCATTTAAGAAGGCTATTATAAAAATGCTATTAGACCCTTTGGAGGAAGCATTCTTATTAGTTTAAAATATTCAGAAATGGTAGCCTGGATAGAGTCAGCGATGAGGCAGCGTTTTAGTTTTCTGTTGCTGCGTAACAAATTGCCAGAAACTCCGCTGCTGAGATAATACGCATTCATTATCTCACAGCTCCGACAGGCCGGGCAGCTGGGTTCTCTTCTCAGTGTCTCTCCGACTGCAGTCCAGGTGTTGCCCTGATGGTGATCTCATTTGGGGCTCAGGCTGCTCTCCCAAGGTTCCACAATTTTGGGTTGAATTCAATTCTTTTGTCGTTGTAGCATTGAGGCCCTCAGTTTCCAGAGGTCATTCACATAAAAGTCTTAAAAACTGTGAACTACCTTACAGGGACAGAAAGCACATCAGTGATTCCCCAGGGAAGAAAAAGCTGGACTACAAAGGGGCGAGAAAACATATCGAGCATCGTGGATTTGTTCATTATCTTGGCTGTGGTGATGGCTTCACAGGTGCATACAAATGTTGGGATTCATCAAATCGTATACTTCACATAGGTGCAGTGTATTGTATGTCAATTATAAGTGTAATGTAAGGATGACCAATGTGCAACCTGTCCTGGAGTCTTCTTGCGATGAAGAACTAAGACACCCCTAGCTCGTCTCAGTGGAAGCAGACTTACCATGAGAAAGACCTTTCCCTGGCCAAGTCTTTCATGCTTGTACTGTATTAGACACTCTGGATATATACGTTATCGCATAAAATTGTCACAATAACTGCAATACAGTAACTTGGAGTGGCTCAAGTCACTGTTGCCATAAAATAAGTGCTTTGAGATATCACACACGAAAAACTTTCACAGCCATTTGGCCCAAGTAGAGACCAACCATGTTCTAAGAGATGCCACCCATGGCAGGGGCCTCTGCCCTCTGGTGTGTGGAGCACTGCCGGGGCAGCAATAGTGAAGGGATGCCACACGCACCCCAGGAAGTAACCACGTCAGTCAGTGTACTGGGGACCAGGCAATGTATTGTGTCACATCTTTATCTCAGCACATCTTTCTCTTTTCAGGATGCATTTTCCTTACAAACTGAGGCACAGATTTGTTAGAAAATATGATATAGTAATGAATTATTTTCTCATAAACAAATGTAGATACATAGAATTTTTCACACACCTCCTGGCTTAGACATGGTCCCCTACAAAATAGTTCTTACACTGCTAGACACTGGGTGTGTGTCTGCTTTTGTCGTTGTATTTTGAATATTGGTTTACATGTTTGACCATTTTCAGTATGCTGAGCTCCTAGAAGATGGGGGCCATTTCTTATTTAGGTTGCATCTCCTGATCACTTGATAAATATTTATTGAATGCATTGATTCCTTGAGGATCAGCTACTTGAGGCTCAATTTGTTACCAGTTATACATATTTAAGAGCAAATTAAAAGACTTGGCACAGAGAGTCTTCTCAACGAATGTTGAATGACTGCTACATTTTAGTTGCCTAAATGCATGGTGCATACTTTGTAATGTAAAAGATATTTTTCATGTATTAATTTTGTGAATAAGACACACACATGTACACACACACACACTCTAACTAGAACTGGACAGTATAGTAAAGCCAATAAAATCTGCAGTAGTGCATATGAGGTGGGCAAAGGTAGTTTTACAGTTGTAAGTACAGAAATACAGTTTATTCTTGTATTGTTATTTATTCATTACTGTATTATTTTCCATACAAACAACTGTAAGCCTACCGTTGCCCCATCCTGTATATAAGACATTAGTATATATTTAGTATGTAGATGCTCTGGGATTGTGATTACAGCTGCTGTCTGAAAATAAAGAAGTATTAATCATCTGGCATCTCTGTCATAAAGAGAGGCAGCAAGAATTTACGCCGGATCTTTCTAGTATTGCTATAAGATTTCTTTGAGCTGCTACTTCTACCTTCTTGATATCATGAGAGCATGGCCCTCACCTCAAGATGACATAAGGACAGAAAAGGCCTGGCTGGTATGGCTCAGTTGGTTGGAGCATTGCCCTGTATACTGAAAGGACAGAAAAGGAAGAGAGAGAATGTACTAGTTTTTTTTGTTTTTTTAATTTTTTATTTCTGCTTAGTGGTGACAAACTTAATGGCTTAAAACAATGTAAACTTATCACCTCACAGCTACCTGAGTGCAGGGTAGCTGAGTCTCAAAGGCCAAAACCAAGGTGCCATCCAGACTGTCCTCATCTGGAGGCTCCACAGGGAAAATATTTGTTCTCAAGCCTCCTCAGAAAGTTTGCAAAGTGTGTTTCTATGTGGTTGTAGCACTGAGGTCCCCATTGTCTTGCTTACTGTTCTAGAACTGCTTTTGGCTGCTAGAGGCCATCCGGAGGTGCTTACCATGGGACCCCTACCACGGACCCGCTCACACTTCCTACTGCTCTGCCTTTGGGAAGGCAGGGCCCAGACCCTTTTCAGTACTGACCTCATCCAGGTGCCTCCGTTTTGCAGAACTTGAACTCAACTAGTGAAAAAGTTAACTCCTAATGTAACTTATCCTTCACATTCACAGGTTCTCCCATTTAAAGGGAGTGCATTACAAAAGGGTCAGGAATCTTAGGGGCCATCAGATAACTTTGTCTACGATACAGAATAGTATGGGAGGTGTCTTTGAAGTTCTAGAAGTGCAGTGAGAGGGTTGTCTGAGATGGGCAGACAAGAATCTCATTTTCCCTGCCATCCTACCATGGTGATATCATTGGACAAGAGCAGAGCATGGTAGGGGAGTTCCTGGGAGGGTATGATGCAAGCTCCCTGAAGTCTGTGGGTCTATATAAAAATCACTCTTGGTGCCAGCACATTTTCTGCAAAGGCAGATTTGATGGAATATTTGGCAGCACAGAGGCAATAACAGATGGTGGTGTGGTTCGTGTTAGAAGAGGACAGAGTCACCCCATTTTAGTTCTCCAAGTCTCCCGGGGGGGAGGAGAAGTAGGGAGATGCCCCACTTTGAGGGGCATTGGAACATGGACTTCTTGAGAGAGATTAAAGGGACACAAGGCTGCCCCTCCTTGAGGGCCCTCAGTAGCTGAGAAGGCTGAGAGCCAAAACCCTTCCCAAGAAAGCCATGAACGGAATCTCCATGGAGACAGTTACATCGGAAGAGCTTATAAAATCTGGCCTGAGCCTGGCTGGGATCTTGGTTTCCTCCCCACCACCAGCAAGTGACCACTTATCCCAAAAGATCTCTATCTCTCCCATTTCCCTTCTCATCTCTCAAATTGGGGGAACTGAGCTTTGAACTAGAAAAGGAAAGGAAGTAACCAGAATCAGACCATTCCTTCTCCTTACTCCAAATCTTCCGAGCCGCAAACCTGACCTGCTGGACAGAAGGAGGAGGCATGGGCAGGAAGGGGAGCAAATGAGATTTAAGCCAATATGAGATGAGAGACTTAAAGAGACCTGGACTTTAGTGACAGATATGGCACATATCCAAGATGTCCTTAAGAAGCAAAGAAGTGACATTTCACAGAGTATGACTGAAGACAGTGACTGGAGAAAAATAAAAATATTTCATGTTTATAACCCACATCAAGGCTACTCAAGAAAACAATTACACATATATTTAATCCCACCCCAGCTTCCAATTTTTTAAAGTTCAAAACAAAGAATGTTTTCCTCACGGCTTCCAATTTTCCAGAAACAAACGATACCACTCATTTACATAGTAGAGTGAATTAGACCTGGACTCATTTCCCAAGAGCAGGTTCTGAGGAGCAAGGCCGTGAGGAACTCAGCGCACAGGATGCATTCGCAGGGTGGTAAAGAAAGGGTGCCACTAAAATCACTACCTACAGGAAACCCTGAGAAAGCATTTCCGGGTGGAAAGAAGACAGTTTGAAACAGTTGCCTATTATATAAGCAGGACATTAAAAAGAGGTCCTAATATTTGTTTCTGAGTACAGCTTTTATCTCAGGTTATTCTTAGCATGTTAAAATAATGTGCCGATACATCTGAAAATACAAGAGTATTTCACAAGCACTCAAAGAACTCAAGAAACCATGGCAACATAGCAGATTTTGTACATCTCCCTCTAAAATAAGGTGACTCATTATGAGGTGAAAAAAGTGGTCCTTAGGATTCTCAATCATCTGAATATAGTTGTAATGACTGTAAATAGTGTCTATAAAACTTAATGATAAATGATAAATCTACTAATTTTTACTCTTGCATTGCTGGTTCAACTGACACCCACTCCATTTTGAATTCTCATGGTATATGGTAAACTTAGTACATACGTTTGTGTGTATATATGTGTATGTAAGTCATCACAGCATATTAATCATAGTATAAACCTTTAGGAAGATTTGTCTTCACCTTTTGCAAGTAGTAATAAGGTCAAATTAGCATAAGAAGATCGCTTCCAATTCAACAACAAGAAGTATTAACCATAATAGTAAATATCACATCCATATGTTGGAGAAAACCACGTGTCCCAACAGGGGGACTAGTAGGCTACAAAGAACGAAGTTAATTTTGCTGGTTTGGCACATGGACAACCAGAACAACAAACCAAGCATTTGGATGCTAAAATAAATTTTAAGACATAGCTTCTTTGAAATCCAATTTTCTTAAACATCTTGGTTTTAAGATAATTTTATATAAAACTTCAGTTTTTTACAATAAATACTTTCAATGTTTGCAATCATGACTCCAAATAGAACTATGGTGCTAGGAAGTCCTCTGTGCTACGTATTTCACGTACATGCAACGAAATATGAAGGCATGTCAGATGAGCGCGGTGAAAAGACAAGTCACTACGGAATGAGCGGTGGGCCCTTGAGGACTCCCTGGCAAAACAGTTGAGACTAAATGACATGCATTATGCATGATTTTTAAATGTGATTAACAGTATTACAAGATTTGTTTTTTACTATTGTATTTATGTATTTATTTTTAGAGGGAGGGAGATGGAGCGACAGAAACCCCAGTGTGAGATAGAAACCTTAATTGGTTGCCTCTGACCTGGGACCGAACCCAAAACCCAGGCACGTGCCTGACCAGGGGTCAAACTGGTGACCTTTCGCTTTCCAGGACAATGCCCAACCAACTGATTCAGGGCAGGATTTATTCCTTTTCCAGTACAGATGTACATTTTTATAAGAGACCTAGCTGTCTTAGACTGTTTTAGGATATGGATTTTCCCCTGTATTTTGGATAATTGAGAAATTGTGAAAAGCTTATGTTATATATAAGTATATACATATATATACACACACACATACACTTATACAAACTATGTCTTAGACTATTTTAGGATATGGATTTTCCCCTCTATTTTGAATAATTGAGAAATTGTGGAAAGCTTATGTTATATACACATATATACATATACATACATACATACACTTATACAAACATACTTATGTGTGTAAATACTTGCCTTTTGGAGGGTAAGAAACTAGTAGAAGTGGTTGCCTCTGGAATTAGAATAGCGTGGCTGGGGACAAGGGGGGAGGGTGTCCTAACTTGGTTTTTCCCCAGTGCAGACCTGAGTTAAGACCTTGGGTACAGGTAATTCATGAGAGGTGATGGCAGAAAGCACAAGTACAGGAGTGGGGACAGTGAGACAGGAAAAGGAGAGAGCTGAAGAATGCGATAATGAGACTTATTTGAACAAATAATGAAGGAGAACTTCCCTAATCTGGCAAAGGAAATAGACTTCCAGGAAGTCCAGGAAGCTCAGAGAGTCCCAAAGAAGCTGGACCCAAGGAGGAACACACCAAGGCACATCATAATTACATTACCTAAGATTACACAGAAGGAGAGAATCTTAGAAGCAGCAAGAGAAACGGACACAGTTACCTACAAAGGAGTTCCCATAAGACTGTCAGCTGATTTCTCCAAAGAGACCTTACAGGTGAGAAGGGGCTGGCAAGAAGTATTCCAAGTCATGAAAGGCAAGGACCTACATCCAAGATTACTGTGTCCAGCAAAGCTATCATTTAGAATGGAAGGGAAGATAAAGTGCTTCTCAGATAAGGTCAAGTTCAAGGAGTTCATCATCACCAAGCCCTTATTATATGAAACATTAAAAGGATTTATCTAAGAAAAAGAAGATCAAAAATATGAACAGTAAAATGACAGCAAACTCACAGTTATTAACAACCACACCTAAAACTAAAACAAAAGCAAACTAAGCAAACAGCTAGAACAGGAACAGAACCACAGAAATGGAGATCACATGGAGGGTTATCAACAGGGGAGTGGAAGGGGGAGAGCGGGGGGAAAGGCACAGAGAATAAGTAGCATAAATGGTAGGTGGAAAATAGACAGGGGGAGGGTAAGAATAGTATAGGAAATGTGGAAGCCAAAGAACATATAAGTATGACCCATGGACATGAACTATAGTGGGGGAATGTGGGAGGGCGGGGGTGGGCAGGATGCAGTGGAGTGAAGGGGGAAAATGGGACAACTGTAATAGCATAATCGATAAAATATATTTAAAAAAAGAATATGATAATGAGCACATTTCTACTGTGGACAAATAAGGCTCAATCCCACTGGGAACTCTTGCAGAAACTATCTGAAACGTGCTTCCAATGATTCTCTCTGGAGGAGAGAAAAGGAAGGTTAGGCTATTTACCCATCCATTTAGCCAGCCTCCATCTCCCATGACTGTGCATTGCCCCAGGAGCATCAACTTCCCTGCACTTGCTGCTCAGAAATGAAGGAGAGAGACTGGGATGTTTGTGGTACAAGCTGTCATCATCTCCCCAGAGCTTCTTTAGGGTGCTGGGGAGAATGTGCTTCCATTCCATCCAGCTCCCCTGGCTCTGAGCTCCCACTCCCTCTGTACTACGCTGCTCACTCCTTGTTGAAATCTGTTTCCCATCCCAGCTCCTGTATTCCTCCCACATCTGCTGCACAAGGAAACGGATTCAACAAACTTTCTTAAAGGTTCAGGATAACCTTTAACATCCTGGAAAACCTTCAACACCTTAAAGTTGATTATTAGCATCTTTGTTCTTTTTTTAAAAAAATATATTTATTGATTATGCTATTACAGTTGTCCCATTTCCCCCCCTTCACTCAACTCCATCCTGCCCACCCCCTCCCTCCCACATTCCCCCCCTATAGTTCATGTCCATGGGTCATACTTATAAGTTCTTTGGCTTCTACATTTCCTATACTATTCTTACCCTCCACCTGTCTATTTTCTACCTACCATTTATGCTACTTATTCTCTGTGCCTTTCCCCCCTCCCCCTCCCACTCCCCTGATGATAACCCTCCATGTGATCTCCATTTCTGTGGTTCTGTTCCTGTTCTAGCTGTTTGCTTATTTGCTTTTGTTTTTGTTGTAGGTGTGGTTGTTAGTAACTGTGAGTTTGCTGTCATTTTTACTGTTCATATTTTTTATCTTCTTTTTCTTAGATAAATCCCTTTAACATTTCATATAATAAGGGCTTGGTGATGATGAACTCCTTGAACTTGACCTTATCTGAGAAGCACTTTATCTGCCCTTCCATTTTAAATGATAGCTTTGCTGGACACAGTAATCTTGGATGTAGGTCCTTGCCTTTCATGACTTGGAATACTTCTTTCCAGCCCCTTCTTGCCTGTAAGGTCTCTTTTGAGAAATCAGCTGACAGTCTTATGGGAACTCCTTTGTAGGTAACTGTGTCCGTTTCTCTTGCTGCTTCTAAGATTCTCTCCTTCTGTGTAATCTTAGGTAATGTAATTGTGATGTGCCTTGGTGTGTACCTCCTTGGGTCCAGCTTCTTTGGGACTCTCTGAGCTTCCTGGACTTCCTGGAAGCCTATTTCCTCTGCCAGATTAGGGAAGTTCTCCTTCATTACTTGTTCAAATAAGTTTTCAATTTTTTGTTCTTCCTCTTCTCCTTCTGGCACCCTTATAATTTGGATGTTGGAATGTTTCAAGATGTCCTGGAGGTTCCTAAGCCTCTCCTCATTTTTCCGAATTCTTATTTCTTCATTCTTTTCTGGTTGGATGTTTCTTTCTTCCTTCTGGTCCACATCATTGATTTGAGTCCCAGTTTCCTTCCCACCACTATTGGTTCCCTGTACATTTTCCTTTGTTTCTCTTAGCATAGCCTTCATTTTTTCATCTAATTTGTGACCAAATTCAACCAATTCTGTGAGCTTCCTGATTACCAGTGTTTTGAACTGTGCATCTGAAAGGTTGACTATCTCTTCGCTGCTTAGTTGTATTTTTTCTGGAGCTTTGATCTGTTTTTTCATTTGGGCCATTTTTTTTTTTTGTCTTGGGGTACTTGTTACATAAAGGGGCGGAGCCTTAGGTGTTCACCAGGGTGGGGCAACGCTGGTTGCTGTGCTCTGACACTGTATGTGGGGGAGGGGCCGAGAGGGAGCAATGGTGCTTGCTCCACTCTCTGCCTGATTTCGGTCACTCCCTCCGCCACCCACAATCAAAGTGGGACCCTCCGGTGCTGATTCCCGAGTGGGTGGGTTTGTGCACGCTCCAGGCCCCTGTGGGTCTCCCCAACAAACTCTCCTGTGAGGCTTGGAGTTTCTCCTGCTGCTGCCTCAACCCCCACAGGTGTCCCCAATCAGAGGTTTGAGGCTTTATTTCCCTGCACTGAAGCCCTGGGTTGAGCAGTCTGTTTCACTCCTCCACCATTCCGTCCGGTTTATCTATGCGGGAATGTGGGGCTGTGGGGTGTGCTAGCTGTCACACTGCCTGCCCGTTCATTCCACAATCTGCCACCTCTCTGAGTCCGCCAGCCACCACCCTGCCTCGAGTCCTCCCTGTCCCAGCTGCCCTTCTCCGCCCCTCCTACTAGTCTGGGTGAGTGTTTCTTCTTTATCTCCTTGGTTGCTGGACTTCCATGCAGTTCGATTTTCTGTAAGTTCTGGTTGTTTTTTGTTTTTAAATTGTTGTCCTTCTTTTGGTTGTGTGAGGAGGCACAGTGTGTCTACCTACACCTCCATCTTGGCCAGAAGTAGCATCTTTGTTCTTACAAAGCCTTTAGTAATCTCCCCAATCCCTGCATGGACTCTCACTGGACGTTGTTCCCCGAAGTTTCCCTCCCTATATTAGGTTAGCCATCTCAGGCTCTTCTCTAAAATCCTTTTCTTTACCAACTCACTATTCCAAGGATCACAGTCCCCTAAAACTTCTGGTACATGTGGAATAGTTTGATGCTGTGGTTTGCTTCTAGCTGTTTTCAGAGACTCACATTCTGCATCGAATATGAGTTACAATGTAATTTTCTTAACAAAGGCAGTTCTCTCCTATGAACTTTAGTTTTCACTGTTTAGATAAAAATTAAAAAAAATTTTTACCCTCCTACATATGTAAGAGTGGTGCACACAATAACCCATCTTAAGAATACAGTGGGATCTGGTAGTATTATTTATTACTGGTATTGATTCAGTCTGGGTCCACTTCTTGGGTCCCCGTTTTCCTTTTTCCTCCCTACATAGTCTGCATTGGAAGATCTACCTTCCACTTCAAAGCCCTGTCACTGATGCTTCTTCGACTTTTCTCGTTCACTCCAGAATCACTCTGGAGTACATGCTACCACGTTACTGGTTGTTAACTCTTCAGTTCTTCTCTCCCTTTGTGAAGGATTGACATTCTTACAGCAGAAAGAGATTTTTCTGGTTCTCAATTCAAACTGAAAAGTCCCCCTCCCCCAGCAATGTAGTCTTCCTTCCTCCATTTGGGTTAGACTATGGTACTTGCTGTTTAATGACATTAAAACCCCTCCAGGCCACAGAAGCTCCGCACATTACTGCTTAATCTTGTGCATTCCAGTGGTACCAGCTGATTTCCTTTTATAATCATCATAGGGAACATGAGAGATTCTCAAATTGATTTGGGAAGGACTTGTATTTCAGGCTGCAAGTCCTCTATCCTAAGCTGAGCTAAGAGGTTAATTTTAGGAAAACATCAGGGAAATAAATATGTTATTTATTTGCTCTGGAGATTTTAATGTTGATATTATTCCTCTTTTACCACGAGGGAGTTTGACTAATGGCTTAGGCAAGGCCATAATAGCTAGAAATTAGAGTGGGGGAAAAAAGGCAAGATTCTCTCAAATCCCCACTCTTACCCCTCAATCCCCAAGCCAAGAGGCACTATTTGCCTAATTATCCCCTTAGGAGAGAGATGAGATCTGATGAAAATAAAATTTCAAGCAAGTGCTCAGCCCAGCTTTTCATCTTAATAATCCAGTTCATAACTGGCCACAATGGTTTCCCCAAAGGTTCTTGCACATTACATTTAATTTTAACAAGCAACTTCCAATAAGCCATTGAGCCAGGTTATACGATTTTAAGACAGCACAAATTTACCTGCTGAGGATTTTTAGGTGCCTCTGCAGCTAAGTTTGTCCATCCTCGAACACCTTCCAAATTATAATTCCATTACTCTTGCCCAAAGATTGGCATCCTGCAGACAGCCTGGGAGGTCTGGTTCATACTCTACCTCCTTCTCAACATCTCAGTTCCTCTCAAGGTCAAATGCCGATAATATGCCAGCCTGTCTAGCATTATTGCCATGACTCATAACTAGCAATTCTTATTTTAAAGCACTTTTCAATTATGCAAATGATAGCTTATCTTAGAGAAGAAAATAAATAAGCTTGTATATGGCAAAGATTTGATATAATGGTATGATACACATCATACCACCTGCTTCACTTACAAACTTCTCAAACCAAGAAGTGAGAATTCAAAGTAACTTTTTTTAACTGAGACACATACAAAGACCTGATTATCTATTTCCCCATCTAACAGAAAGCACTACCTCTTAACGCTTGAGAAAAAAATAAAAAACTTGCTTGTATTATGTCACAGACATACACACTCAGGGAACACAGGAAGCTGAAAAACAGGAAAAATAAATCTCCCTCTTCTTTTCTCTTCCTCCCTCCCCACCATGCCTACTCTGGGAGATTGATCACAGCTGAAATGTACAAATTACTTCTACAAATTCAATCAGCTCAAGTAAAGAAGTTGATGATGTTAATAATACTTTACATTTGCCTAGCATCTTATGGTTTCCAAAATGCTTTCATGTAGATTGTTTCATTTAGAGAGAAGCAGTGCACAGATGTTTTGTAGATTTGCAACCATTAAAATTGCTAATTCTGATTAAACTTGTCTAATATTTTATGTTCTGTTTCACTCACATATTTTATTCTACCTTCTGGTTCACAAATATATTGTATTATGCTGATGTAAAGTGTTGGTCATTTTTCAATTTCTAAAGCTCTTTCTCAAATGAAATCATAGGAGTGTGAGTCGGACATAACTTTGGAAAAATTTTGTTTTAGACCTTTTATTTTGTAGATAAAACAATAAGGTTCAGAGAAACTGTGAATCTCCCATGGCAACACCCAGTTTTCTGCTCTGAACTCTAGAAAATTTGCTAATGCAAACCGTTGCTCATTTATTTTTTTATTCTTCCTGTGTTTTAGAAAAGACTTTTCAGAAAAAGATTTATTCAGTATTTCAAATGAATGTCCCCTTTTATCTCTTGTCCAATATGATGAGATAATACTTTTTAGTTAAATCAAAGATCTTTAGACTCCTAATCAGGTGTTGATTTTACTCTTTTCTCCTTAGATCCTTACAAAAATCTTATAAAAGAGGCAAAGCAGGTATTATTAGCATCATTTTAGAGTAAATAAGTCTGATTCTCAGAGAAGACATATGAACTATATACAAGGTCAGATAGCTAGTTAGTGAAATTTATAAGATTAGAAACCACCTTGTCGGATTGTTAGTCAACTTTCTCTTTTTTACTACATATCACTGCTGGCTCTAGAATAAAGTTGAGAATCATCAGATTTCCCCCAAGATAAATTTTTTTCTTTTTCCTAAATAGTTTGAGGAAAGGATATGGTAATCATTCATATGCTGCTGAACTGTATACAAGTTGAAATTTGTTATAAAACATCTGATGAGATAACATTATGAGTTTCTTTTTGATGTATTATTTTTCTATTTCTAGCATTTCCAAAATGAGGTTAAGTAAAAGATTTTTACAAATATGAATGTACTAAATTTCATTTATTTATTTATTTATTCATTGAATATACTAAATTTTACATTTAAATTAGATCTGGATCAATCAATCAATAAATAAAATAATTAAATAAATAAATAAATAATAAAAAACACAAAATTACAAAGCATAAAAAAAAATTAGATCTGGATCGTTGGGCTGAAAACGACCCTACCTGGAACTGACACTCACTGTGTGTCGGCCACGGGCCGTCTATTACTTCTCCAGTGTAAACGCCCACCGCAAACCTGGAAGGTCCCTAACGTTATCTCTCTTCTTTACAGATAAGGAAACCGAGGCTCAGAAAAATTAACTTGCCCAGAGTCACAGTTCTACATGATTCCAAAGTCCATGCTTTTTCTGTAATGTTTGTCATCTTTCCTAATAGAATTACAAAGAAACAGTCTCAATACATATAGATCACTAATCATTTCAATCCATTCTGAGATTTAAAAAAATACTTGCTTTGACTGAATAGACCTGTAAAGACTACGTATTTACATTCCTAAAAACCCAAAATATCCTGCAATACATAGCTAATATTACTAATTGGTCTCTCTCAGACTAATAGAATTAATTTGCCCTTTTATTTACCCTCACTAGAGGATTTCTTCATTGCTTTTAGCGAGAGAGGAAGGGAAAGAGATTGATCGGTTGCCTCCTGTACTTGCCCGGACTAGAGATTAAAGCCATAACCCTTTGGTTACGGAACAACGCTCCAACCAACTGAGCCACACTGGCCAGGGCCGTTCCATCTTTATTAGTTATAAAAAGCATTCATTTCCTCAATGGTTTATTTGTTCCTATTAGCTTATACTTATGAAATAAAAATAATAATTATTTCTACCATAATAGACAAGCTAAATTAATTATAATTGACACTTGACAAAAATATCACAAACTATTATTCATATGTTTGGAGTTTCACCAAATCTGTTGGCTTTACCTTTTTTTTTAAGCATATTTTATTGATTAGGCTATTACAGTTGTCCCATTCTCTTTTTCTCTCATTACCTTTTAAATGTGCAAATCTTTTAAAGAAATCTACATTTTGTTTTGTGTTAAATTTACTGTCACGAATCATAGTACTGCTCAAAAAAATCATTGAAGATTATTACGAATAGCTGAATATATGTTATGAAATCTTGAAGTTTAATGTTGTTACTGTATCTTGAAGTTTACTAATGTTATTGCCAGTATGTGTTTTTATAAAGAAATGTATAATATGAGTCATTTTAATTTTAAAACATTTATAAATATTTTAAAATATAAATATAGCATATGTACAAAAATATATTAAAATGAACAATATAATGACTAAATATTAAGTGAACATTCATAGAATGATCAAATGAGTTTGAAATAAACATTAACAACACTCTCAAAGTCCCACCCTCACATGCTCCTTGCCATTCTTTTGAGAATTTCTACCATTATTTAACATTATATTGGTTAATTCTATCCCCGTTATTTTTTTTAAAGATTTTTATTTATTTACTTTTACAGAGAGGGTAAGGGAGGGAGAAAGAGGAGAGAAACATCAATGTGTGGTTGTCTCTTGCGCACCCCCTACAGGGAACCTGGCCTGCAACCAGGCATGTGCCCTGACTGGGAATCGAACCAGTGACCCTTTGGATTGCAGGCCAGCACTCAGTCAGCCAGGGCTCATCCCTGTTATTGTGTATTGCTCTCGTTTGTTCATTATTATTGCTTCATAATTATTTATTTTGTATAATTTTACAAGTTTATTCATCCATTCTACCACTGATGGAAATTTCTGTTTCTTCTAGTTTATTGCTATTACAAGTCAATGCTTATAAACATTCTCGGACATATCTTCTGGCACACATATAAACATATTTGTCTAGAGTATATAACCAGGATTAGAATATCTGAGTTGTGAAGCATGTATGTGTTTAAATTTAACAGTTAATATTACCAAAATGTTAAAATACTTGTATCAATTTATGTATCCACCAACAGTGACTGAGAATTCCTGTTACACCATATCTTTAGAAATACTTGGTATTTTCAAAATTTTTAATTCTTTCCAATTTTGAGGTTATTTATAGTAGTTGGTATTTCACTGTAGTTTCAACTTAATGTTTCCAGCAAGTTAATGAGTTTTGACATTTGATCACATGCTTAGTAGTCATTTGCATTTTCCATTTTATGTTACACATGCTCATAATTTTTCCTCCGTTATCTTACTTAATTTTGTTTTTACTATTAATTTGTAGAAGTTCTCTATTCTGGATAGAAATCCTTTTTCAGTTACATATGTTAAAAATGTTACCTCCCATTCTGTGGCTTTTCTTTTTATCCTCTCTTTTATGTCTATACAAGTTCTTAATTTCAATGTAGTTGAACTCTTTTAATGAGCCCAGCACAGCATAAATACCAAACCATTACAAGGACATTATAAGAAACAAAATTATAAGCCCTGACTGAGTTGGTTGGAACATCATCCTGATAGGCCAAGGTTGCGGGTTTGATCCCCCATCAGGGAACATACTAGAATCAACCAATGAGTGCATAAATAAATGAAACAACCAATTCTCTCTCTCTCTCTCTTTCCTTTTCTTTCTCTCTCTCTAAAATCAATACATAAAAATGTTAAAAAGGAAATAAAATTGTGAACCAATCTCTCTCAAGAATATAGGTGGAAAAATTCTAAACAAAATACTAATAAATAAAATCGTATATATGTGTGTGTATATGTATATATATATGTGTATGTATATATATCATATATATATATGATTTGACAAAGACAAAAGTGGTAATGCAGTACAAAGGGGGAACGATGGCCTTTGGTACTAGGTCAATCTGATATTCCCAGAGGGGAAGATTTTTTTCTGATCACTATCTAACAATCATAACTGAATAGTACTAGAAGTCCTAAACATGTTAATAAGGCAAGAAAAATAATTGCATACACACATTGGACAGGAAAATATAAAACTGACTCTTTTAGCAAATGCCATCAGTATCTATGTTTCTCAAATCCTAAGGAATCTACAAAATAGCTAATATAACTAATAACGAAGTTCATTAAGGTTGCAGGATACATTCAATATGCAAAACTTACCCTTCCTCACTTTTGTTTTTCGAACAGAAAAATGGAGCTTCTAGCTCCATTCGATCCTGAAGATGGTCAGAATACTTCTCCTTCCAGAGATTTAACTAGTGAGCCTTACTTTTCCTGAAACTTATCAGCAGCATTGAAGAAGCATTAAGTTTGATGAAGTTTGGTCTTATTTTTTGCCTTACATGACTCTACCTAATTGTTCCCTTGTGTGTTTCATTTCAACCATTAAGTTCAGTAATTTACTTTAGCAAATTGTTTATGGAGAATGATCAATTTATTTCCCCAAGTTTCCACACTTACTCTGGTTTATTTTCTTGTCATTTTACATGAGTGTGTGTGTCTCTCTGTATATGACATACATGTAGGTATGTATACACAACAATTTAACTTGTACACACAGGTACATTACTGCCTATCAGTATTTTTCAACTGGGCTTTCCTGACTTCTCAGAGAGCATCTGGAATCACTTCCCTGTAACATTGTTTCCAAAAATGTTGTGATATGTATTTTTAAGTAGAGAGCCCATATTTAATTAAAAAGAATATTCTCAAAATATTACGATAATCCAATAATGTCTTTGGATATTTCAGTAGGCATAAACTATTGCTGACAATCTCTGCTTCTTTTGTTGCTGATGATATAACATGGGGTCATTTGATAATTATTTTCATGAGAATGGGGTCCAAGTGTGCTTTTTACTTGTAATGAGTATAATATCCATTATATGATTTTTGGCATTGATAAGGGGAAAGGAAATAAAATGTGACTGAACCATTAACCCGTCAAAATTCTCTGGTTTTGCCTTTTGTGTCTTGCCTGTGTCATTTTTAGTTTATAAATCCGTGCAGTGGTGAAATATTTGCTGTACCTAGTGTGGCTGGACCTACAAAGTCCAGCCCTGAGAATAATGATTCCGTGCTGGCAGTTATGGCTGCGGTGAGGAGAGCCATCTACAGAGAGAAGGGGTCCTTTGGCTCATGGAGCCTTGGCCACACAAAATGACGTCACTCCAGGGTGTAACCCTGAAAATCAAAATCTGTGTGAGACCTCTAATAAACAGACCATTCAATAAAGGCTAGTAACAATGAGAGCAATTGCAGTTTGCTCTCCCCAAATAACAGTTATCGAACTTGGATATATTTTTCAATTAACCTGATTTAAAATATGAGCTCATTTCAAATTATTTTTTATTATTTCATAGATCATTTAGCTACTTTCATACTTGTGACAATCATCTTTGACAGCAGAGTGTTTTTTAAGTTAATTCTTTAAAATGGGAAACATTTTTATTAATAAAAATCTTTAGATTTGAATTGATTTTTCTCATTCTCTTTCAGCATAGAGGAATTAATCAATTCACCTCAATGGAGTGGGTTGGTTGTTGTGGTTTGATATAAGCCATCAGCCTGGGTTGTCCCAGTTAATAGAAGAATGCAAGTACAATCTTCAGCAAATTCATGTGCTTTTACATACAGTGTTGTAGACACTGATTTTTAGTTATGCTTAACACATAGATTAAGCATGGAGATCAATATTTGTAGAATTGCCTTTTTGAAATAATAAAAAAAGTGATGACTTTTTCTGAAATCCTCTAATCTGAATTCAAACTGGCCATAAGGACACAAGGACCTCTCCTCTGGTGAACCCCCCCCCACCCCCCGAGGGCCTGACGAGCTCCTGAATGAATAAAAGGGCTTGAAGAGAGGGACAGATTCTTCCTTTTAACCCTCCTTTGGTTTTCTTCCTTCTCTTTGTCCACATTCTTATGCTATGCAGTCTCTTCTCAAATTCCCTTTGGCATCTGTATTTTATAGTGTTGCTACTTGTGAGGCTGAGGAGAAATTGAAGTTAGGAAGTCACTTCTGGCACCATGCCTGTTCCCAGAGTTGAACAAAATATGGCAATTGTAGGATTCCATCTGAATTGTTACATGGATCATATATGAGCCAAATTTATCAGTGTTTTTTCTTTTATGTTTTGTACTTTCTAATTTTGTAATAGAAATTGTATAAATCTCAAAATCAAGGATAGTCCCTTATATGAGATTCTCTACTTTTGTTTTATCATTCAGATCATTAATCAAAAGGGAAGTGTTTGTCCACAGATGTGGTAGGAATTAGTTTCCTTTGGTTTCCTTCCATATGAATAACCAATCGCCCAGTACCATTTATTGACCACCTGCCCTGGTCTTCAGTCATATATCATGCCCATCTACAAATAATAGACTCTCGATTCTGTTATATTGGGTTATTTGTCTGCCCATATGACACTGCTTTAATCATTACAGTTTCATAATAAATCTTGACACCTGAAGACTAATTAGCCCCATCTTCTTCTCTTTCAAGGTCATTTTAGTTACCATACATTTGTTTATATGAATTTTTTAATCATATCACTTTTACAAAAGAATATAAGAGATATTTATTAAAATTGCATAATAGTTATAGATCTATTTGTAAATAGATAAAATCTTTATTTTATTAAGTCTCCCACCCAATTTACATGGTGCATCTATTTATTTAGGCCTTTTTAAATGTTTTTAAATCAAGTTTAAAATTTTTCTTCAGGAAGATTTAGTTTACATTAAATTTGTGGCTATTTTATATTTTTGTGGTTGATATATTTTTTAAATTTCAATATTTAATCCTTCTGTTTGGCTAATATATAGAAATACAATAATTTTCTAGATTTATTTTTTCATTTCAAAAACTTGGTAAACTATCCTATTAATTCTAATAATTAATTGTTTAGATCTTCCATATAAACAATCTTATCAAATGCCAGACATTGGTGCTGTTGATTCCTGGGCATTGAGACTTGGACTCAATTACACAAGCTTTCCTTGTTCTCCAGCTTGCAGACGACAGGTTGTAGGACTTCTCAGCCTCTATGGCATGTGAACCAATTCCTATAATAAATCTCCTCTACCGTAGATCTAGATTATATGCACACACACACGTACATAATTGCTTCTGTTTCTCTGGAGAGTCCTAACTAAAACAAAAGCAAATTCTTCCCCAGAGCTTCCAGATAAGCAGATATGATCCCAGCCCAACCTGCTCCTTGATTCTGGTCTGGGGAGATCCTGAGTAGAGAAACCAGACAAGCCTCCCCAGACTTCCGACATACAGACCTGTGAGATAATACATGAGTGTTGTTTCGAGCAGCTAAGTTGAAGTAATTTGTTACACAGCAATGGAAAACTAATACATTTACTTATTCTTTTTTCTGATTTTTGTTTAAATATCATCTTGGTCAGATACTATGACTGTTATAAACTTTTTGACATTGGCTGAGACATGTTTCATGGCCTAGTGTGTGGTCAACTTCTGTAAATGCATGGCGTGTTCTTGATAAAATATGCACTCTACAGTGCAGTTACACACAGATGCACTTAGTAGATACAACTTATTTGTGTTGTTCACATCTTCTTTTCTATACTTGCTAGGTCTGTTTGTTTCTGCCTGCTTGACATATCAATTTCCTAAAGTCTCCCATTATGCTGGTAAATTTTTCCACTTTTAAAACAATCATTATCAACTCTGGTCCATGAATTGGCTTTCGTGTGACTGGGAACCAACTGAAACCGGATGTGTTGTATTTATATGTATGCACATATCTTTTTGTAGGAGAGGATTATATAGTCTTCATCAACCCCAGTTAGAGAAAAGGGTCAGACCCACTACTAAAGAAAGGTGGCTCTTCTAGTATTGAAATAAACAAGTGAAAAAAATCAATCAATAAGTATGCCAATAGCATTTTATTCAGTTTAGAAATCTGAATGAATTAACCATAAAGTATGCATAATATTAAGCACAACTAGAGGACGCATACATGGAAAAGGAAAGTGTTGAAATTTTGAAATTATTTCATCTGAAAGTGAGATATGTCCTAGAATTAATCATCCTCAAACTCTAGTGCATATAAGTAAGTGTACACCCCTTAATATTCTTCTGATTTAATAAGTCTGAGGTAAAGTCAAAGAATATGAATATTTAATAAGCATCCCAAATGTTTTTGAGATAGCTGACTCATAAACAATAGTTTGAAAACTTTCCATGCTCTTGATACTCTTTCTATCAAGAGCATGGTAGCCAACTTACCTCACCTAGAGCAGAAAGATGTATTTACTTTTCCCTTCTATCTGTTCAATTTGAATATGTTTCTGGACCAGGTAACGTTTCAACACTTCTTCAGTTTCTCCCAGAGCGCCTATCCCACAGAGATGGTCTGTTCATTTGCCAGTAGTGTGAGCTCTCCCAAAGGAGGATGCACCTACAAAAGAAGGGCTGAAAGTTAAGGAACTCAGCAATGATGGGGAATAAATATAGGGGTTTTTTTGTACAGAAAGAGGTCTTGGCACATAAATGCTTTTGAAAGTCCACTTAGAAGGCAAGTTGAATGTGAACGGCCCCACTTTCGAATGACTTCCAAGTCTGACTAAACAGGAGCATGCGCTGTACTTTGCTGACTGCACTAATTCCACATCAACTATAAACTATCTCCCTAAATCAAAATGTCAGTTGAAAAGGTCCTAAACTTTCAAATAAAATATTTATTAACTACATTTCAAAATTAGTTTATTTTGCAAATGATATCATTCTGTGTACATCAAAGACTTAAAGGATTGCTACCGGATTAGTTATTTGTATATTGAAAAATATCAATATTATGGATAATTAAGGATTTACAGTGTTTTGAGTATCCACAGGATGTCAAAGAACATCGTTATTAACCAGGATGCTTCACTGTGGAAAAGCTTTTGGCTTTGAAGTTATGAGACTTGGATTTAAGTCTTTGCTCTGCTGGCTTGTTCGTATATGTTCCTGAATTGATTCCTAACCCTTTTTGAACTTTGATATCTGTCTCTAGATAACATGTATAATTATACATGCCCTGAAAGATACACATAAATATTAATAATCTAGATTTGCCCAGTACATAAAGGACATTTTAATAATTATTTTTATTGAACACATATAATTCCATACCATATTTACATGTAATAATTATTTAATTCTCCTCCAGCCCTGTGAGGTAGTTTTTTCCATTATACACATTAAGAAACTAATGTTCAGGCAGACTGAAGATGTTCCCAATCTCAAGCTGCCAAAAGGCAATAAGGTTGGTAAGGACGTTCTGACTTCATGTCCAAATTTCTTTTTATTAGACCAGACTAGTTTTTTGAAATAGGTAAATAATTATTAATACATTGCTTTTAACCAAATACAGCTAATATTTAGAGTCTGTGATATGTATAAAGTATATATCCAGACACTGTCATGGGTGAAATGTGATGCTATCTAATAATTTGTTTGATACATCAGTAGATATTGCTTCTGTTCATTATGTTTCTAGTGTAAAACATAGTGGTTTATTATCGAAAGTATCATTTTGTAATGACAACATTATATGATTGATATACTCACCATTTTACACGTGTTTGTGTTTATATTCATCTTTGAGTAATAATGAAGTAAAATTTGCTCTTTTTATCTTGGCATTTTAATTAATCTGGGGCTCATTTGTCTGGATCCATATTTATCACCATCTTTACATTGCTTTTATCTGTACTATTTCTCAGTGACAGCTCAAAGCGAAAATGCCTCTCAGAAATTACTATGCACTTATACAGACTAAGAGCTTGCATTTCATATTCTTGAGGTCTGCAGGGTTAATGTGGACAGCAAGTTGTTAGTAGTGATCAAATGCCACATGACTGTTATTGAATGAATATGCTTATGTTAAGACTGTGACCAATTACGTCCACCGAAATAGCGAGCTGAAAGGAAAAAATTAAGTCAATCAAAGGATTTGAGTTCACTCTCCACTTAATTGACTGGTTGTTGTGGTGTCATATAAACACAGTCTTAGTTTATTCCTTTGTGCTGATGGAGTTGACATGAGTAAAACTTAATTTAAAAACTTAAGAAAGACTAGAAGTTTCTTTGACAGTTATGGGGAGTTTTTTAACTTCCCTCCTCTTTCTGGGCTATTGCATCAGTGACTGTGGTTTTGACTCAATGACACTTGGAAGAAACTTAAGAAGAAATTCTGGAGACTGTCATTTCTTCTTCGTTGGAGCTAATCTTTTTCGGACTGTTGGCAATATCATTTGGCTTGAGACTGTGGTGAGGCTTAAGACGGATGTCATTGATTCTCAGACTGTCGAACACTATTGCTTTGATATAGTTTGGGAAAGTATTCAGGTTCTGTCGGGGTTAGAGTTGTACCTCTTAAACAGAAATACTTTTCTGATTTTTTAAATGATACGAAACATCAAAATGTTTATGGGGAATTGAGTTTTAAGTCAAAGACTCTGACTGAAAAGTTTTTGCTATTGTAAAACAGGAAAAGTTTTCTCTGTCATTTAAAAATATATTTTCTTGTGTGCACTATAGCTTGCTTTATTGCTAAGAATTTTTCAAAGTTTGGCCTTTAACAATATAGACAATAAATACATCCCGCACACTGGCCCAGATAACATTTTAGATGCAGTAGCTTTTCTTTCTTGACTGAAGAAATAAGACAACATAAAAAGATATCTGACAATTATTCACTGTTTTTAGGAGGTCCCAGGTTGATTTACGGTTCATGAGAACAGCATACTGCGGTAAGTTTCTGCAAGGCGCCTTTGTGGAACAGCACTGCTTGGTGAGCTCTTAGGACGTTGACTGAACGTACTTTTAACCTCTGTCCTAGCTGATGCTCAGGCTGGGTCTTCCATTAGCACCAAGCCAGCTCGTGTTGTGTGACTGCTTCACAAATACACAATGACAAATAAAATGTCTTCATTACCTTCAAATTGACGAATCCTTTTAGTTTCTATTAGTTCCAGACTTTTTAAACTGAAAGGATTATGGAACGTATAATGTTAAAGAAATATACACGGCAGTTGTGACTTGCTTACGTCCTGCAACCGGAGGCAGACTCAGGCCTGAAACCCAGATCTGCACAAGTGCTCCTTATTCCAGGCAGCAGCGCTTTCCGTCATCCGAGGGTGAGGTCTCTTCCCACAGTGACCCCTTTGCTCTCCTGACGATGGTCCGAGATATCAGAAGTAGGACGTTAGATGATCGATCCTGAATCATCGGTATGCTTTTTAAAAAAAATTAGAAACCTCAAAAATTAAAGACCCAAACCAGATGACCTTGATCACCTTGCCTCTTGAAACCCTCTATGACTTTGGTTTATAAAGATAGAAGTAATGTGTTCTTTAAAAGACACATTATTTAGAAAACTTCTCTGTCCAGGAATTTTTCTTGGTTAGGTATTCAAGCTACAAAGTTCTTGCCGGAGAGTTTAATAATGGAATACCTTTACCAAAACGAAGTCAGAAACTATCAGCAACCTCTCAGCTTTTTGATATTCTAACGGGTTAAATGAAGGTTCTTTTTTAAAAACTGCTGCATTCATCCTGGTTGGTGTGGCTCAGTGGATTGAGCACAGGCCTGCAAACCAAAGGGTCGCTGGTTTGATTCCCAGTCAGGGCACATGCCTGGATTGTGGGTCAGGTCCCCAGTAGGGGGCATGCAAGAGGCAACCACACATTGATGTTTCTCTTCCCTCTCTTTCTACCTCCCTTCTCCCTCTCTAAAAACAAATAAATAAAAAACTTAAAAAATAAAAACTGCTGCATTGAATTTGAAATATTTTTAAAAATTGCTAAATTGTTCAGGCATATAGTCAATAATCAGGCACATAGTCAATAGCAAGACAAGTATAGGGAAGTGACACTGCTCACAGAAGACTTAGATACTCCTTGGGTAAAAAAAATAAGGTTGAGCCACCAAGTCCAGCTTGCCATGTTCTCTATTTAAAAGGCTACCATGGAACAGAACACTGACTTGGCAGACGGAACAGGACAGCCGTGTGGGTTCAATCATTGTCTTCTTGTACAAATATTAGCAAAAATAAAATAGTCTATCAAAAAATCTCAGAAATTGAAATAAAAATGAATCTAGATCACTGTTTCCTTAAATAGGATACACAATCAGATTATGTGTATCATAACTTGTGGAAGAACTCACAAGAAAGATACATGAGATTTAGTTCAACACATTTTTTAAGGTTGCCACATGAGCAACAAGAGGCAATATTTATAGCTTTCCTACTAGTGGTAGAGACTCATAAGTTGGCTGTAATTACGCATCGCTCCCACACTTAAAATTCCTTTTTTTTTTTAACTCTAAGACTTCGTAAACGCATATATACACAGTTTTAATTTGAATTCCAAATTGGTTCTTGGATGAAAAAATGTCATACATTTTTGTGTAAGTGTATAAGTAGAATTTAGCTGAAGGCAGAATGTAAAACTTCTTATAAGTGGAATAAGCAGATATCTGGGTATAGTTTTACTTTTAGAGCTATAGTTAACTACATTTGCTTCCTAACAGGTTACTAAGCATATTGGGTTACCAATATGAAGCACTTACCCTAAATGGTCAAGGTATATGGAAACTCTTAGATCTGTGTTGAAATAAGTATCAAATTACAGCACTTTGAAAATGTTGTGATTGATCCCATTGAGTACAATGGGCTGTGAGGAAGAGTCCTCACTCCGAAAGCCTCAAAAAGGAAAGAAACTGCTGAATCCTCCCAGACAGCCATCTTCTCTGCTTCTCCTATAAAAGTGAGTAAAGCAAAGCAAATCTCCTCAGTTTCCCAAGCTTCAGATCGAATGAGTGGTGCAGCCTTCTACCCAGCTGTGCCACTGTGCACTTCTTTTATGATTACTGACTTAAGTTGGCACAAAAATCCAGAGGAAAAGCTGGGGAGCGGGGCACTCATTTCAAACTTGCAGGATCAAGCCCTGACACTTCTCACATGGACGTTGTCATGAGGTTTACCAAGGGGGGAAAGGCAGCTTTCAGCATCACCAGAATGCACTGTTTGCAGGCCAATTGCTGAACCATTGATTGAATGACTGAATGTCAAATCAAGTTTTGTTGCTATAACAACCAAACCAGCTGGACCATTAAGGGTCGGTCCTGGTGAGTAATCTAATCTGCTGTTTCGAGTGTGACTGTTTGGGCTGTCCCCAAAACTAATTCCGCCAGGACACTATGGAATCGGTACCATCAGGTCTCAGAATGCTGAGAAAGGACATATGGAGGTCCTCAGTTTCTTTCATGACTATGGAATGGCACCAAAGCCAAACAACTTATAGACTTGTTTATAGATTTCATCTCTAATTATGGCACTGGGCGTTCAGGGGGCATTTCAAAAGTAGAATGAATAATTCTTGTTAGATTTAAAACATCTAGAAAAAAGAAAACAAAGGGACTTTATGTGCTCCAACCACACTTCAAAGGGTTACATTTTGTTTACAAATATCAGAGCTTCAAGTGGAAAAATAAAATGTGAACATATAGGTGAGAATGCTTAAACCTGCTAGTAATCAGACAATTGCAAATTAAAATGATAATGGGGATCCTGTGAGATTGGGCCAGGAGAGTGCCGTTTTGAAAACCAATCTGACTAGAAATTATAAGAACTAGAAAATATTACCCTACCGTTAAAATTTGTATCCTAAAGAAACAGTTCGCAAGAAGAAAAATGTTATATTTGCAAAGAAGTTTATGGCAGCGGGGTTGGTTCGTGCTTGTAAAAATATGAGAGGATCTGAAATGTTAAACTTCAGAGGAATGAACAAATAAGATCAGAGCGTTTGGTATAGTATTACTAAGCGACCATGACAAGTCATAAATATGGAGACAATGCAGCAATGCAGAAAATGTTCTTGTTAAGTGAAAAGGCATACAAAAGCTCTATACTTGATGTGTTCTATGATTACAGTATGTGGTGTATGTTTATATATATGAGCAAGAAATGAAATGGTACAGAAAAATAAAAACAGTTGTGTTTGAGTAGAGAAAATTTGGGGTAATACAGATTAAGGGTCACAAAAGAGTATATGAGCAAATATAACTCTAGAAATCACTAGGTACGGTATTGTAATGTAGTTAAAACACTAAATATATCAAAAATGTTCTATTGTAAACTTCGGAGCATTTTAAATTTGAGACTAAAGGAATAGTGAGAAACATAAACTTACAAAATGTTCCTTAGAGTTACGCTTTCACTTTCTCAAAACAAGCCCCTTCAATCAAGTTTCTATACTTTATTTTTATTATGAATGCAACACATTACTTACAAACGATATACGCAAAAAAGCAAAAAAAATCAATAATTCACCCCCACATTGTCAGGACTCTATCCCAACTCTCCTTTTATTTTATGAAAATGAGATCCTACCATGAATACTATTTAGTGACTTCATATAAGATAGTCTGCATTTTTCAAGCAAACCTCTATTTTTAGACAGTGTCTTCCGTTTTCTCCATGACCTGCTCTCAGCCGGTTGTAGCTGCCATTTGTTACTTCAGGCGACGCGCCAGTTACTGCACGCATGCTCGTCTGCTCCACAGTGTCTGTCATCAGCAGGACTGCACGCACAGCAGGGCAGCCCTGGGGATGGAGAAGCGGGCCCAGGCTCAGCCTTCCTCCTCCCAACCCCCACCTCTTGCTTTGTAAATGTGTCTTCATTGGCCCTGCAGGCAATGAAGATGCCCTGCACTAGCTCTGGCCCATGCGCCTCATTCTCCTCGTTTCCTGGCTTTGGCACTTTCTCCTACCCTCAGCCAGATGGCCTGCGATGCCCCAAGATTCACAACTTGAGCTTATCTCTTAGGTGGGCCCCTGTTGCAGTAGTGTCTGACTACAGGTCACTCCGGCTGGCCTGACTGGCGTTTCACAGGATCGCAAGAAATTCTAACCATAACACTGGGATATTAGCTTGTGGTCCTCCTGAAAACCACTCTGATCCTAAGGTTTATTATTATTGGTATTTTTACCACTGCTGGACCAATCTTAATACATTAAATTAATTGCAGAGAATTCCGTTGCCATAGAATCTTAGATACTAAATGAATATTTATCAAAACAATAGTAGAACTCCCCCAGCCTTCTTTGCATATCCCATCAGCCACCTGGAGTGCCTTGACCGTGCCTTGACTTAGGCTTCTCCAAAAGAGACAGCTTCTTCCATTACCTTCACCCTGCAGTCCTCACGGAAATACCAACCACTTGCCTCGGTCTCATTCACACAGGTCTGGGTTTGAATCCTGGTTCTTTCTCATACCAGCCATACCAGTCCCTTAAGAACTCTTCATCTCCTTGTCCATAAAATGAATACAACGTCTGTCCAGAAGGAATCCAGCCATGTAATATGAAAAATAGATACATTTATTGAAGAAGGTATAAGATACAAGAAACATTATATGTAGGGCAATGACACCTCTGTCCCCCAAAGTAGGCATCATGGGACCTCACACCGTTCTCCCAATCCCCATCAGGTGCCCTGTTGTGTTTTCCTGAATCTCACTGATGGTCTGAAATGTCTTCCCCTTTCAAAGGTGATTTTAATTTTAGGAAAATCCAGAAGTCACAGGGATGACAAATCTGGGCTCTAGAGGAACTGAGTCACCTGAGTCATTTGATGTTTCACAAAAACACTCTGCACAACACGTGATGCATGAGCAGGCACATCATTGTGATGAAGCTGCCAATCACCAGTTATACACAGCTGTGGCCTTCTGAATAATCCAAATAGTTTCCTGCAGAAGAATGCTCAAACTTAATGCAAAATTTGACACAGGTTCATTGCTCTACTCAATCATTTTGAACGCAACAGCCACACAGTACACATGCTCACTCAATGGCATCTACCACCCCCCACTGACTAGTACAGTGAAGTCGTCATTGTTCACACATGTGCATTCCCGTCCACTCTCCTTGACTTGCAGTTTAGTCAATGTCGTACAAACCATTCTCATTATATTAACAGTAGCTGGCTTTTTCCAGACAGACTTCACATATCAATGTCTAATTTATAGAGTTTATAAACATCAAGTGTTTACCATATTGTCTGGCACACATAGGTTGCTTGGAATGGTAGATATACAGAAAGCTTAATTTACCTTTCCACCTGAACAGAAGCTAGTATTCCACCCTTCTCAACCCTGCTGTCTCTATACCCTATAATCAATCATAGCCTCCTTTGCTCACAGTCCTGCTTCCCATACACATTCCTAGGATTTAGTGGCTGCCACCACTTGCTTTCCATGTTCCCACTCCATACCGCTAATTACAGTATTACGCTGACAATTACTAACTCACATGACCCATGCTCTCTGACCTCAGCCTGCTTGGTCCTCACTGCAGTGTTTTATTTCTCTCCTGCTAGATTGAAATTCCCTTACCAGCTTCTCAAAATTCCCATGCATTTAATAATTCCAATTGCATGTCCACCTTCCTTACTCTCAACAGAAGAGCTGGCTTCCTGTTTCAAAGATCACTGCTGTATAGAATAGTCCATGGCAACATAATAAATATTGGAAAAATCTCACTAAAGCATTCTTGTTACGACTATCATTTCCCTCCTGAAAGCTGTTCAGTGCCTATCCTCACATGCAAACAAGATTATGATCATGATTTTGATTTAGTTTTATTTCCCCTCTACTAGCCCTACACCTATCCTAATGCACCTGTCCTATGACCATTTCTCCTTTTAAACTGCTGCTTCCCTGCATTTTTCAGGTATCAAAATGCTGTCCTCCTTCAGCCTCCTAATTAAAATTTCATATGTTCCAAAAAACCTTCTATGGTTATTCCATCTTACTTTCCTATTTTAAAACATACGGCTCTCTATTCTACCATCAGGGTGCATTCCACCTTTTATTATGTCATTTGTCTACATTGCATTCCTCCTCTGAGAATATAAGCTCCTGAAGAGAGTGCAAGCAGGAGTTACGTACATTTATAGATTCTTAGGAAGCCATTGTTGAAGTAGTTCATAGGCAGTGGAGAGGGCTGGTTTAGAGAACCCTCTCTGCTCTGTTCCCTCTGTCTTTAAAGTCTCTCTTTAAAAAAAGAAGTTTTTTAATCCTGATTCAAGGATATGTTTGTTGATTTAGAAAGATAAGAAGGGAAGCAGAGAGTTAGAGAGAAACATTGATCAGTTGCCTCCCCTACTCACCGCGACTGGGGATCAAACCCACAACCTACGTATGTGTCCTGACTAGGGATTGAACCTGCTACCTTTTGGTGCAGTGATTATGCTCCAACCAACTGAGATACTCAGCCAGGGCTGAAATCTCTTTGAAGTGAAAACACCTCTACCCAGAGTAAACTCCCCAGGGAGACAGGTCAAGTGAGGATCAGGTCCTGTGTGTTCCAGTAGGGATCTTTGGAACTGAAGGCAGAAAACAGGGAAGAGGATGCACCTGAAATGTGGTCCACAGGGCTTTGCTCTCTCCTATTGCTACTCAGTGTCAATGACCATGTAATTTTTTCTGGGGCTGAGGAGTCTCTTCAATCCCAAACTTTGGGTTTTGCAGATTACGGCTTTGTCAAGAAAAGCTCCCTCTGCCTGGAACATAATTTGTGGTGATGTCAGCTTGAGTGGCCTCCAAACTGAGAAATACAAATACTAGTTAAATACATGTCATGCACTTGTCTTACAGAGTTTGAGTTAAGCACAGAAAGAATAGAAAGCCAGAAACAAGGACAAAATAAGCATGGGTTCAAAATGTGTGGCTTTATACGTGTGTGTAAATACATGTGTTGAGGGTGTGTCTATCACCCACAATAACAGCAGCAACATATTAGGGAACAGGAATTTTTGTCTTTTATTAGATCTCATCTTATGCATGGAGACCCTTTGGAACTATAATCTTCCATTATAATGTTGGGCTAAAACTTTCAATAAAAATAAGGCCTGAGTTCTTAAGCAAAGTTGCTGTCAACTGTTGGATTTCTCATTGTATGTTTCTTAGATGTCACATGAACCCTAAATAATTTTTAAAAAACATCTCCACATAAATAGAGGGAAATCTGAATACATCTATTTAAAGTATCCTGTTTACAACCAGAGGGTGCCTCTTTACTCCTCTTTCTGTGAAACAGTGACACCTACTGCTCGGCAGGGCTAATCCTGGGGGATGTTCTAAATCGAGAATGATCTGAGTTTCAGTGATTTCACCTTGGAGCCAGAGGCAGGACCAGCTACCATCTCTTCCTGCTTTCCATCCTGCCGAGGCCCCTCCACGGCACCATCATGTTTGAACTCTATACAAACTGGATTCTTTCTTTCTGAATCAGTTTATTTCCTGAACAACAATTCTACTAGGAAGTCCTTCTTCATATGGAGCTCAAACTTGTGTCTTTTAACTTGTAACTTTCTCTTAGCTCTTCCCTTGGACTAGTGCTCGAGGAGTAAAATTCCTCTTCCTTATACGGCCCTAGAAACAGAAAGATGTCATACCCCATCAGAGCTGTCTTCTCCTAGCTAGGTAGCCTCACTTCCTTCAGACTTCCTGGACATTATTTCAACCCCGTCTCTGTATCTTTCCTATTCCACACATGTGCTCTTTTTGACTCACATACATTAGAAAAATAAAAGTGCACGAGTCCCAGAAGGCCTATCACGATATACGTGATTGACCTCATCCTTAGTTACGTGGCAGCAATGATGTAGTGGGTGAACCCATGAAATTTGCAGAGAGAAGATCTGGGTTCAGTCCTGGTTCCCCTCCTTGAGCCTTTAGTCCTATGTAAATCACCCAGCCAACTCTCAACCTTTATTTTCTCAGCAGGAAAGTGAACATAGCAATAATAACCACCTGGTAGGTTTGCTGCAAGGCTTACATGAAATTCAGCAAGGCATTGTGTGAAGAGCACAGCTATTCAGTGAATACTAAATAAATGGAAGCCTTCTCATTATTAACCAGCTGCTTCTGAACTAGATAAACAAATATGAGAAAAGCTGAGGAGGAATGGGAAGTGAGAAGCAATACAGGAAATAGGAGAAATGGAGGAATGCACATGTTTTAACTTAACTATAAAATGTAAAGTTTCTTAAAATCTGGGCCAATTTTATGAATATCTTATGTGCCAAGCTCATATCCAGTGTCTGGCATATAAAAGGAGATTAGTGAGTATTTTCTGGGTGAATGAACTTCATATAGATCAAAATATACTATAGAGCAATAGAGGAAAACATCATAAAGTTAGTATTAGAGTGACATTTCCTATATGAAACATGATACAATATAAAAGGCCCAAATATAACAGATGTTGAGGCATGCCTCGGTTGCATGGTACATTTAAAAACCTGAAAGAAGCTGTTCATTCAGCAATTTTAATTCATTTGGAAACTCTTCAAGACATATTGTACACATATACTAAACACTTTTCTATATAAATATCACCAATAAAAATTCATTTTTAGTGACTGCCTATATTTAAGCATAGGTGCTAAAAATTCAAAGTAGAAATTCCATTTCTTCCATAAAGGAGCTTATAATCTAGTTGAGAAAATAACCAAAGATAAAAGAACTGTACAGCCAGTAGTAGCCAAACCACCCTAGCAGACATCTCGCATTACATCAGAAAAACAAGTAAATCACTTCCCATTATATATGATTCAAACCCAATTTTGGAGGTTTACTATTACCCCTCTAAGTCAGGTAAAATGACTAAAAAAAAGAAAACAGAAATGTGAAAATATTTGAATGAACTTTGAGGCAGTTTGTAGTACAATTGCTGACCACATGGCACTGAGAGAGTTCAAGTTCAACAGAGGTCTCAAGGAAAGCACGGGGGATACAGGAGTGAGCTGGGGTCCTAAGTGAAGAAATTGCATTTATTCATTGACTATGTTTTCAGTATAACCTTTTTGTTTGGTCTCCTCATTTGCATAGTGATGAGAGAAATAATTATGCTGTCTAAATAAAATAATTTTCATGAAAGTAACATGAAATAATAAAAGAAAAAGGTCTTTGAAAATCTTGTTATGCAAATGCAAGTTGATGTTATCCCTCATTATTATTCTCTGATGAGAAGTACATTTTCCTGCCTATCCAAAGAGATAACACATGAGCAGGGTGTGACATCTCTTCCATGAGTCATCTTAACAAAATAAATCATAGTCCATTTTTTAAATCAAGACATATTGGATAGAGCTGCACACCATAAATAAATGTCCAGTGTGGCAAATTGTTTGGTCAGCCTTAATAGTTGGTATGGATTCTAATATAAACATTTGGCTGCAGTAATCAATGTTGACCCTGAACATTGCTAAAATAAATAATTTGGATAGCTATGTGGCAGCTTAATTGTGTAGTATTATACACAATGGGTTTTAAATAATTAGCACACTTATACATGCAAAAAACTTATTATTGAATATAACAAATTCCCAGAATTCCATCTCCAAGACTCCCTTACCTGTAGTAAAAATGGACCTTTGTAAAAGAGGAATTACTTTGATTTTCTAGCACTATTGGTCTATAGGAATAAATAATCAATATGAAAATCTGGCTTATTACCCCCTCCTACTGTCTGATAAGTTCAATCTTTTCTCTTCAGTCTCCCAGCCTTTTCCAGGTGGGTCCAGGAATGCCTGACATGAAGGCCACTCTTGTTCTTCCGCTGGGACATATTCATGGTTTGTCGGAGGGAGGTCCTTGGTCACTGTCGTAGCTGCGCTGCACACTGCATGGGTCTGCTGGGGCTGCCTCCTTGACATCCTCTGGGTGCCAGCAATGTGCTGTGGAAGTGAGAATGGTTCATTCATCATCGAGGACCCCGTAGCAGTGCGGCATGTGCCAGAGTCCTTCATGAAAAAGATCAGCTTCTGTCTCCAACCGCATACAGGCACACAGTGCATCCTAGGACACCCCAAATGGAAGCCATTCTCTTCTCACCATTGTTGTAATAGCTCATCTTTATCCAGCGAAGAACATTGCACTTCATCTCCCTTCAGCCCAAAAGAAAAGTTTCTATACACACCAGCTCAGGCAACTAGATGTCCAGCAAAGTTAACTATTTTAGCAAAGAACCAGACCTTAAATCCCAGTTTAGGATCATCAGGAAAATTCTGTTAAAGGTTTGGCTTACAAAAATAGGTAAAATCTTATTAAGTTTGCTGACAGTACATATCGGTAAAATGGGTTTTATTTTTCAACTGTTTTTAATACAAAATCTGAATTGCCTCACTATTAAAAAAAATAAAGTGTGCCTTAAACTAATACAACATAATATTCCATGTAAACTATAATTGAAGATTTTTTAAAGAAATGACAAAATTTAAAAAACAGTGTTAAATTTTTTTGCAAGGATGACACAGCTGTCAAAATCTCAGATTTCCTACATAGGCTAACATGTCATCTGTGAACGAAGACAGCTCTGTTTCTTCCTTCCCAACCCGTACACCCTCTGCCTCCTTTGTTTGTCTTATTGCATTAGCCAGGGTTTCCAGCACAATGTTGAAAAGCAATGGTGATAGGAAACATCTTTTCCTTGCTCTTTATCTTAATGGGGAAAAAAAAAAAAAAGACTTCAAGACTTACTGTAGAGCAACAATAATCAAAACAGTGTGGTATTGGTGGAAGAAAAAAATAATAAAACAATGGAAAAGAATAGAAAGCCCAGAAACTGACTCATGTAAATATAGCTATTAATCTTTGATAAAATAGCAAGGGCAATGCAATGGAGAAAAGACAGTCTTTTAAAAAATGATGATGAAACAACTATACATCCACATGTGAAAAAAAATGATTCTAGACATGGATTTAATACCGTTCACAAAAATTAACCCTAAACGGATCACTGGCCTAAATGTAAAATGTACAACTATAACACCCCTAGAAGAAAACACAGGAGAAAACCTAGGTGACCTTAGGTATGGCAATGAATTTTTAGATACAATGCTAAAAGCAAAATCCAGGAAGGGAATAATTAAAAAGCAGGACTATATTAAAATGAAAAATATCTGCTCTGCAGAGGACATTATCAAGAAAATGAGAAGACAAGTCACAGACTGCGAGAAGATATTTTCAAATAACATATCTGATAAATGACTGTTATCCAAAATATACAAAGAGCCCTTAAAACTCAACAATAAGAACACAGACAACCTGTTGGGAAAGACAGTTTCACTCACACAGTCTTTCTGCTGGACTCGGCTGCACAGCCACAGGCCTTGGGCTGGGCCTGTTATCTTGTGTGCAGTATCTTCCCCTGTTTCAGGCCCCATGAGTACTCTCCGACTGTTTAAAGAGTGTGCGTCATCACGGGATGCCTGTCCAACCCCACTGCTTCATCTGTCCACCAAGAGGAGGGACGGGTTCCTTCCACGCAGCAAATGAGGGGAGAAGACACTCTGGCCAGGAGGACTGACACTTGAAACTAGCCTTTCTCGGTCTCTTCTCTGTGTGATAAAGTGTGGTCCAACCCAGTGCTTGATTGTGTTGTGTTTTCCTTGGCAACTTCGATAACAAGCAGCAGCAGAGAATTGTTTGGACTTTTATTCCTGGTGGCTGGCACTGCATCTGCTGCCACAAAGAGAATTCTTTGAAAATTCTATCTTTATGCCATTCGTTCGACAGCCCTGTCAGAGCATCGCACAGTGAGCCCGTGGGCGACACAGGCACGGGGGTGGCGCTAACTAGCTGCCCCCTAAAGAGTTCGCTCTCATCAACCGCTGCTCCTCCCTTACTTACTAGCAGGAGGGGACATCTCAAGCAGTGATCCCACCAAAGATCACAATCCCAATAATAGTTAGCCCACACAACTCTAGTTACATGTAAACTTGGAGGAATAAATACCCGTGCTGACCTCTCACATCACAGATCTTCTGCAAGAAAATCTAATGAAAAAGTAAGTGTTAATTATTCTTTTAGTGTTAAGCCAGCACTGCTAATCACGTGTTTACTGGGCTGGCCAAAATTTCCATTACGCTTTTTCCATAAAATAAAAGACACATTTTTCTTTTAATCAATAACTTTATTGATTTGAATATTTTGAGTATGTCAGCTATCTCCCACTATTGGCTTCTAGTGGGTAGAAGCCAAGGGTGCTGCTAAATCTTTTCCAGGGGGGTAAGACAACCCCACAGCAAAGAATTATTTGGTCAAAATGTCAATAGGACCAAGAAATTTTGCAAACCACTTTTGACACATTGGATCAGTCACAGCACCTTCTCCACACACTGCACAAATCCTTTTTTGCATTTCAGTTGTGTTTTTATCTTCCTTGAAATAATAAAGCATAATATGCCAAAAATGTTGCATATTTTCTTCCATCTTCAATATTAAAATGGCTGCACAAAAATTCATCAATTTTGGTAAGTTTTTTAGAATGCACGCAGATATGATAGCTGTCACAATACAATCTAACAAAATTGTTTCTAAGAAAGTTAAAGACAACTAAGCACTACTAGAGCCATTGTACGGAGAAAAAAAACTACCAGACTTTTTGGCCAGCCCAATACAAAGAACAGTGGCTAGTGGACAGTGTCCTTTAGACAAGGAATTATTCTGAATTGAAGTGTTAGATAATATCATTACTTATAGCTTAATTTAGCCTCTTCATGTTGAATTCAAATTTTTAAAAATATTAATTTAGCTTACCATCTGATCGTTTTTACATCCACCTGAAACAGACTTTGCTTAATTTAGTGCTGTTAGCATGTCTCGTCTTGGGACAATCTCATACATTCAAAACAAACTTAATCTTTGCCGGAAACATATGAAAGGATCAGGTATAAAACAATTTAACCTCCCTTGAGATCCTAAAGCTGGGATTAACTCATAACCGAGCAGTCCTCAGAGAACTGACCTGGAAAAGGTAAGATCCCCAAGGATAAATAATTGTGTCTAGGAATTTATTCTTCTAGGAATAAATGATGGAGAAACTTTTGACACTAGGTGAACTCATAAGTCTTTGAGAAGGCCTAAATTCATTCACTTGGAAAAAATAGGTAACCTGATATCTATTATTGAGTACAGAGTTCCAGGGAGAAGTCTAGCATAGACAATGAAGAGAACAGATGTACCTTAGTGAAGAAGACAGGAATCCTGTGTGTGATACCTTTTTTTGCCTACTTAGGCAGACTACATACACGGAGAAGCATTCATTCATTTACCCATTCCTCCAACAAGTATTCACTGACTTTCCATCAAATGCCTCTCTCTGTGATGCGTTAGAGAGATGCAAAAATATTCACCTTTGCACAATGCCTATACATAAGAACTTATCATTAGGGAAAATAAAGACTCTGATGCACGTGATTTTAGTGTATATCCAAATACTGAAAAAAGAGTTGTACCAAAAGACTTTTTTTTAGTATATCATTTTGTGGGACTCAATTTATCCATAATAGAAAGGGATTAAATCAAACAATCTCTTTTTGTTTCTTTCGGCTCTCAGAACTCTATGTTTTTGTTATGCACTAACAAATGACCTGTAAAGTGTAAAGTCATTTTAAGTCATAGAAATTGTTTGTTCTGGTTTGTTAATATAAAAATAGCTTTCTCTTTTTCAATGTTATAAAGATAACTCTTTGCAAAGCATCCCCCAATATCTTGTATGAAGTCTGATGTTTGTATTCTTATCATTTTAAATTTTAGTTCATGTTTTGTATATAATTTTTTATTTAAAATTTTTATATAAAGTTGATGCTAGTATTACTACCACTATTAAAATTGTCCATTGTAAAATTAAAACTGAGAAAGGTGTGGAAGTCACCCATGTGTCATAGGTTCAACCTGGCTTCCCATGGGGGTGGGGGCTGCATTGGAGGGCTCTTGGATTTCATTTCAATTCCGATAATATCGACTCTGGGCACCACAACAGACCCTGGTGTTCAGTGCTGGACAAGGAGATAATGTTTTGAAAGGATAAGATACCTGTGTCACTAGTAAATGTTACTGAAAGACTGTACTGGGGAGATTCTTAGCTCTAAGGTTAATTATTTGCATAGACACATACGTAAATAGACAAACAGTATAACACAGCCACACACCCTACTGAGGTCCTACTGTGTGACATATGACCGTTCTACTGTGGATCCTCAGACCAACCACCCGCATAAACAAACCTCCAGGAGTGCTGAAACAGTTTCTCGTGGGTTTTACAGCTGCCTCCAGAGTTTGCCCAGATCGCTGCTAAGTTGCCAGCTCTGCCCTCCTGTTCCTCGCACTTATCTGCCTCGTTCCCAGATGCCCATTTGGCATTAGAGCCTGGCTCCTAATGCTTGGCTCAAGATCCCTGGATGCTTTTAGCCAAAATTTTCTGGTCATTTCCTTTTAGAGATGATTGTGGTTTTTGCCCTTGTGACCCAAGTGTCGTGAGCCACGCAAAAGTAACACTAGTGACATCTGCGGTTGTGTCAGAAACACACGGAGCGTTACAACCCACCCTCCAAAAGAAACCAGACACCAGTCACATTTGAGTCACTTGTTATACAAGGTCACGACTGGGTCTCTGTCATCGTCCTACAGGCTTTCTCCTACTCTACACAGTGTGTTTGAAAATGAACCACTCCTTGTCATCCCCTGGATACCTCATGTGCTCTCATACTTCCGAGCCTCTCTCTAAAGAGGAAGGTTTTCTGTACCTTCTTTTCATTCTAGGGACTCCTACATGCATCCTTCAAATTAGCTCAGGTATCATTTCCTCTCGGAAGCATTCTGGTGTCCCCATACCAAGGGAGGTGATCCTCCTCCGAGACCCCACATCGGCTCATCCACTGTTCAATAATTTTCACTTTCTTGTCTGTTTTCCAACGATACTAAGAGTTCTGGGGAGTCTTGTTCATCTCTGAGTCCCCGGTGCCCAGGATAGAGTCTGGAACGAAGTACGTGCTTCACGAAGCACGGATTGAGTAGGTAAATGCATTCATAACAATGGCGCCTTTGCTGCTGAATGTCACATTCTTGGGATTGCTCATGGGTCACTGCCAGGTTCAGAAATAGTTTCATCTTTTCTGTTTGTAATTGCATTGTGTTCTGCTGCTGCTGCCTGCCTTTCCAAGTTTTCAATAAGAAGAAATATTGAATATTTGAATTTTTTTACCTGTGGTGCTTGGGGATTTTTCTTTGTTATAAATACTTGTCTTGGCATTTGTGTCTTCTGGCGAGATACTGGCATTCACTCAGTCAACATACTTTTATGCTTTGTAAGTATCTTACAAAGTACCCAAGTACTGCATCATAACAGGTTAACTTCCTGTTTATTATAACAATAGCTTTTTTCTACCACCTTACTTCATCATATTTTCCATCAGAGTTCTTCAAACTCTAATCCTTTATGGCTGGAGATTTATAGCTTACTCTTTCAGTTGGCCATCCCCATATATTAGCTTGGGTTTTCTCAAATTTGTTCAGGTGGCAAAATGCCTGGAATAATGACCAATGCTGATGTATTGGACTCAGATTTAAAGGAGAAGCAATTTTAATTACAGAAAACATGGCTGTATTATAAGTATACAATATAAAAATTATGACATGAATGCATATAATCTTAGAAGAGAAACACATTGGTGAGCCAGACATAATTATTGCAGTCAGTCATTTCTTATTTCTATTTGTGTTATAGGAAAAAATTGAATGGGAATATTCCATAGTTTAAAAGGATCCTATATAAAGTCCCAATTTTTTTCTGGCAAGCCAGAATTTCCCTCTAGATGAAAGGGAATTTGGGTATTTCAGAGTGTGTGATTATGATATTTTCCATGACATGGTTTTTCAAACTATGTTTCTATGGAACACATATCTTTCTCCATTAAATTGAGTGACAAATATTTTTTCTAATTTATAGATAAATGCAACGAATATCATTTAGTTTATTTTGTGATTTTCTCTTGTGATTTTTTTTCTTCGGTTCTTTCTATGACACCTACCAGTAGATGACAAAATGAATTTCAGGTAGCTAATGAGTGTTGATGCAAACCACATAATGGTATTAATGGAACAATCACTCTTAATCATCTGTTTTATATATACTAGGCACTATGTTAAGAGTTAAGAGTTTTATTTATTTATATCACATAATGTAGTTCTTCTACTAACAGCAGAGAATTCTATTTCCAATTTACAGATGATGAAACTGAGGTTATAGAGGATAAATAAATTGTCTCAAAGTTTCTGCTTCTCCTGTGTCATTCTCTTGCCCAGAATTTTAGGTATTGTCTGGAAAGTGTATTGGGATGGACAGAGGAGGATATTCTAATTACACCTCTTTGTGACATTTGCGGGACGGAAAAGATGAACCCAGAACTTTTCAGACTGTGTTCCATAAAGCTGTTTGTTTCTAGTTTTGGTGTGCAGAGGGTGGGTCTTTCATTTTTGCAGGGTAACAAGATATAAATTGTACTCAAATATCACTAACAACCGTCTGTTGCTACAAGACACTGTAATGTTAGCACAGTTTTCTCATTTAATTCTCAGTGTAGCTGCCCTCTTTCAAGTTCTATATCCAGGACCAGAAGGATACTGACTTGAGTGGTTTTGTTCTGACGCACGAGGCTTCAGTGAAAAGCAGGTGCAGTCAGGAACAAATGAATTTGGACCCAATTTATGAAATAATGTACTTTCCCCCTTATGAAGTGAAATAGAGTCCTTTGAATTTATAGCCACCAAGGACCTTTATTGACATGTGAAATGCTGAATACTATTTAGATAAATCATTGAGTTTTGCCTGGTACCATCTCATGATTTGTGATGCTTTCCAGTGCCTCTGGGTCCAGAAATTAAAGAATGGCTTGTGCTTATCAATGCATATCATTCTTCATCTATGACAGAGTCTGGGAAATAGATTCATATTAAATTTTAATTAGATTCAGAAATAACATCCCTTCAGGGCAACAGAAAAGAATATAGCTGTGCAGAGAGTTTAAGATACATTAAAAACCCACATCAAATATACATCAAAACACATATTTAAGTACTCATGGGTAGTCCAAATAGCCGTCCACAAGAACATCCGTTTGCTTAAAATGTGTCTCAGGGAGGGTGCACCTGCCACACACAGCTCACCATCTGTGGCTTTCCATTACACTGAGCGGGCACAAGCCCTTTGGGAAGTGTACCTCCACAGGCCTGGCCTCTGCTTTCCCGGCACCACTGGGAAGGCCACAGTGCTGAACAAATGTTCCTACCCCTTCTCCATTCTATGATGCATTTAGTGCAGCTGTAGTGACTTAAGGACAATCTCATTTCACTTTTTAAAAAGCTACTCATGAGAAATGAGTGCTGTGTGATGGCAAGGAATAACACAGAGGAATATTGCTAAAATGCTAGTACTGAAGAACAAAGAAATTCCTGCCTGCCTGGTGGTCTTGGATGTTGTTGATCTCGCAAGCCTTTTGATGTTATCTGGACTTGACACTCCTCCTACCTTTATGACAGGTAAAGGCTCTCTCTTCTGTTCCCCTCTCTTTAACATTGATGTTGCTAGACTTCTGTATCTTAACCCATTGCTCTTTTCTCTTCACACACTGATTCAGCTTGATGTCTTCGTCTTGCACCTACATATATGTGCTTCTGCCTCCAGTTCTAGCTTCCACCCCGTGATTCGGTCATATCAATCTAAATCTAGGCTGTACACCAGCCCTTGACAAAATTGGTATACCAAAAAGCAGGACCCTGCACCCTCTGCACCCTCCACCCTGACTCTCCCGGTGGTCCGACCTTCTTCAGAAACAGGGAAGTCATTCTTGACTCATCCATCTCCTACATATCACTCATCCAGTCTATCACCAGGTCATGGCAATTATATCTTCAGAGTGTTTCTAGAATGTCTCTGTTCCTCTGTATACCTACTTCTAACTAAGTCAGGCCCTCACCATCTCTTGCCTCAACAAGTTCAGTAGCTTCCTAACTTTTTCTTTTACTCCAGTCTTGTTCCAACTGCTTAATTAATCCTCTGCATAATGTTTGTGTCCTGGTACGGTGTTCCTACACTCCTAGTTTCTCTTCACTACCAACCACATGTCTCATACTCTGATGAATATATAACATATTCCTTTAGCACTTTACATCTTTATTCACCTTGACCCCTTGCAGTTCTCTTCTTCTACTTCTAATTTCTCCTCCTTCTCAACCTCATATTTTATACTCTAATAAGTATAATCACATTCCCTCAGCATTCTGTGCCTTCATGCCCCTTGATCCCTCCCATCTTTCTTTTCTTAGCTAACACTCATCCTTCAAGGTGTTCTTTTCTTCTGAGAATCATACATTAACCCAAGGCTGGACTAAATGTTCCTCTGTGCTCACAAAATACTCAGCATATAACCATATTGTCCTTGCTACTTATGAGAATACATTATGTATCACTCCTACCCACTATATAAGCTCTGTAGGAGCTGCTTCCCTACTTTATTTTATTGTGTCTAATGTCTAGCTTAGTATCTCACTTGTAATAGTTGCTCAATAAGTATTTCCTGATGTGAACTGAGAGATGTTTTGAACATTACTATGGATACATGGGGCATGACTTAAATTTTGATTTCCTCATAATTATATTTTATTATTCAATTTTAAAAGTGTTTGGTGAAATCATTTCTGATGATTGCAGGGTAAATATAAGGAGAAGAATCTCCTTATATTAATCTGAAAGAATTTACCAGTGTAATCAAGATGTGAGATATTTCATAATCACTAGTTAATTACATATATTGTATGTTTCATAAGATACACATACATAATTTATGCATTTATGTGCATCAGTATTGCATATATTACACATTCAAAAGATGCTTAAGATTACCAGGCATTAAGATGGTATACCAGGCATTATGACAGGCACTGAGGATTTGACAGCTAATAAAACACAATCCTTACCCTCAAGGAGCTTGCAGTCTAGTCTGGGAGCGAACTGAGGAGCAATCAGGAACGTACGATGCAGTGTGATGAGTGCTCTATGTGTCAGGCACCGTGCTGGGCACCAGGAATACACATGAATAAGAGAGCACACCTTTCCTTGTGGAGCTCACACGAGCACTTTGCAATGGATGGTGCATGCAGTAGCCAAAAGAATCAGGGAATGGAGAGATGAGTATAAGCTAAGAAGCGGACAAAGATTTCATGCAGGAAATGGAAACTGAGTTTGACATTAAAAGAAAGGTGAAATGGGCTATGATTAGACTCATCAGACAAAATAAAAATTGCTTAGAATAGATATAATTGTGATTAAAGTATAGTGTATTTTTTTTCCTCTCCTTTATCCAGGAAAAAAACAAATATGTTTTTGTTTCTCTCTATATAATACTAGTTCTTTCTTTTCATTCACAGTCAAGTTTCATAAGTGAAATTTATCTATGAAAATTATGCACGATATTAAAAGAGTATTTGAAGCAATAGAAAGAATCATTACTGGGAAACACTGTGACTTCTTTCTGAGAAATCTTATGCTGCCATTCCTCCTATTTACCTGAGTTTTAGAAAGAGAATACATTTACACTCTTCCACTGACAATAACTTGGACGGGAGAAGGAAAGAAAGAGAGAGCCTGATACATCATTGACAGACTGTCAGCATTCAATTGTGTTTCCGCTTCTCAGTTAGACCCCTGCTGGGATCTGGTTTTCTAGAACCTGATAATACTTACATAAGAAAATCTCAGAGTATCATAGGACATTAGGTCATCTTCCATGTAATCAATGAGAACAGTATTTTAATTTTTATGAAACTAACAAGCATTGAGTTCCAATTTCAAGGATTTTGAAAATTGGACCAAAAAGCATTAGCCCAAATATCAAAATGGAAAATGGTCCTTTTGCTTATTTATCAAGTTATTTAACCAAAACTCAAGAGAAAACTTTCAACAGAAATCTTCCTTATGCAGCAGATGATGGAATGGTGACCAAACGCCGCCTGCTTATGCGGCTTTCTCCGATGACCTGCGAGACACTGCGTCACCCACACCAGATCACCAGAGCTCCCAGTGGGCAGGTGCGTAACCTTGACAGCAACGCTAATGCTAATGCTACTTCCCATGTGGGAGGATTACACTGCTCCGAAAATCCTTTTCTGAGAGGAAAGCCACATTCTTGTTAAATTATGTCCTCTTGCTTTCTTGGTCTCCCAGTGACAAGAGGCACATGTTTATGAAAAGCTAACCAAGGTGAACGGTGTGTTTGTGGGGCTGGAACAGAGAGAAACAGACCGGCCAGCACGGGCACCAAGTGAAGGGCGTCCGTGAATCGCGTTCGGATCTACAGAAGAGAGAGCAGCACTTTTGGTGCTTTGTCTAGGCTTGGAATTTCATTTTATCATTTTTTTAAATTTACTGATTTTAGAGAGAGAGGGAAGGAGAGAGGGAGAAACATCTGTCCGTTGTTCCCCTTATTTAAGAATTCATTCATTAATTCTTGTATGTGCCCTCACCAGGGATCGAACTTGCAACCTTGGCATATCAGGATGATGTTCTAACTGAACTACCCTGGCAGGTTTGTTTTGTTTTGTTTTGTTTTTATAAAACAAATGGTGAAATGATCAAGGAAATACAGTTTATTGTTAACCTTCTCCATCTCTCAAACATTCACACTTAATCTGCTCTGGATTTTGAAAGGCCGTGGGCCCTTTTCAGCCTAGCAGATATAACTATGATTGCAGCTATGACTAGTTTTAAGGAGCTACTTCAGGCCTATTAGGCAAGCAGAAGGAAATGATTAACTAGATTCACTTTCTTGTATCTGTTCAATGTATTTAAAGAGCTCCTCAGGACAATTCAAAGAGAAAAAAACATGTTCCTGATTCAGATTCTTAATGCTGAGTGAACTGCACCTGATTTCATGCTGGTGCTTATGTAACAATAATAACATGAGCTGTGGTCAACAATGGTGATCTCGCTGAGCCATGCCTTACACAGTGCACTTCCATAGAACAGAATGTCAACAGGGAAAAAGAAATCCTCCCATTTTTTGTGATGACAAGGATGTTTAAGTAAAAATTATAATCACCACCATCATCATGATTATCGTTTCTACCAAGTGACAGTGGTCCTAATAGCAAGTATATACAAAGCCGCTGCTTCAGGGTGTGCCAAAATGAACAACAGTACAACAGAGGCGGAAAGAGAATTCTGTTTCTGACACATGGTGGACTAAACTAACTTCTTAAGCCTTCTGTTAGGAAGTACCTGGGAGTGCCAAATAAATTGTGATGAGTTTTAAGCATAGCTAAATTTAAAATTTTAAAAAAGAATATCTCCAGTGGCAAAATTAATAGGGAAATAAAAGTCAGGACATCAAGCACAACTTGATGTTGAGGGAGGAAGAAGAGGTGTAGAACAGTGGTGGATGTGGTGGTACAGAATATGAGAAAATTAAGGAAGTTATCATATTTTGTAATAGCTGGAACATTGGGTTTTAATTCCCAACATAGACAAATCGTATAAACCTTAAGTAAGTCAGACAGTTGGAAATGAGAGACCTCTATGTATACTTGGAACAAGCAAGGGACTGTCATAAATAAGGAGTATAAAAATTATGAGCTTTACTTCTGGTTTTGGAAAGATGGTACTAGACCAATGGTCTCATAGATGACTAAAAACACTAAAAAAAATGACACAAAAAAGATAAACTTAATGCACTAAAGAGAAGAGAAAAGTAGGTGGATTGTATAGGAGAAATGATATTTTGAGAGAATGACCTAGAGTGAGTTTACTCATTCTTGCGTCATTTAGTGGGGCAGCTAGAGCTCCATTAAGAAACATTCAGTTCTCCTGGGACAGTGAACTAGGGGGTGAGTTTGGGACAACTTATGCTCCTGGAACACCAGAAAAGAGAAAACAAGAAAGAGGGGGCCCCAAATAATGTGTATAAATTCTTCCCCCAAATCTGGCTAATGTCCAAATCGTGGATGGGTAGGAACAGACTCAAGAAAAAGAGAATGGACCTCTCTAATTCTATGTTATGACCCTGCAAAAGGCTCCTGACGAGCCTTGAGGTACACATGTATTGAACAGGTGCAAAGCAGCATAGCTAAGGCTTTCAGAGCTGAAATACAATTTAAACCACCAACCATTACAGCCAGTTCCTTAGTAGTGAATACATGGGACAGATCCAAAGCAGCTTAGCAAAAACTTCAACAACTGAACTGACATTGAAACCACTACTAACACCAGAAGGCAGAGCAGAACTTGTAGTCTTAACTGAATTCAACATTCATCTTACATTGCCCAGAGGATTTTAACAGAACTCAGAAGTTTTAGACTATAGCATTCAAATGTCTAGGATAAAATCTGAAATTACTCAATATGCCAGGAACCAGGAAAGTGTCTGATACTCATGTGTGGTGAAGCTATAGGGAAGTTGGTACTCTCATATGTTTCCACTGAAGATGCAAATTGTCAACACTACGTAGAGCAATCTAGTGATCTGAGATTAAGGTAAAGATGGTTATAGCCTATGAGTGAGCAATTTAACTTTTATGTCTGAACCTTAGAGGAATTAAAGTAAATATGTTTGGAAAACATGTGCAAGTATGTATTAAAATGAAATAAAATAATTGTAATGAGGGAAAAAGTGGAAACAATTTGGCTTTATGAGATTTAATGACAGTAAATTTTATTGATAAAACACAAAATTACTGCATATTGTTTATGGATACCCATAAAGTGCTTGAAAATATGATTTGAAATGAACTACTTTTTAGTTTTCATATGATAGTCATTACATTTAAAGAGGAGGAAATAGGGTGAGGGCATAGCTGTATTGCTAAGAAGTTTTGTTTGTTTGTTTTTAAATAAATAGACCAAAAGCAAAGAAAAATAATTTGTAAAAAGAAAGGAAATACCACAATTACTTATAACTCCTATTTATACAATGCATTTTATAGCCCTTTTTACCCAATAGTATTTTATTTTGTGATACCTTCAGTCAACTAGTTATTCAGGAATGAGAAAAAAAAGGAAAGAAAAACTCTGTCTCATCTGGTGCCCCACCTCCCTTCCCCTCTCCCTGTTTTTAGCCATCAGTCTCAGGATAGGCAGGGACCTGACTGCAACGTACACATTTAGGTTCTTCTTGATTTGCTATATGTTGAGATATAACTCAGAATCCCTGCTTTCCCATTCCTCACACCTGGTTTTGTCACTTTAAAATTTCTTTTAATTGGGTAATGGCTTCATTAGTAATAGAACTGCTATGTTAGAAATGTTCTAAATTTCATTCTCCCCTGCATGTGTTCAAACATTTTAGGGCATAAGTGAGCATCATTTGAATGCTTTTACTTGCTCTTCTAAAGCAGTTCCATTAATTGAGGAAGAGCTCTACAAACGAAGAAGTCAAAAATAGAATGTTATAGTTCAATGCTATGCAACGACTGAAAACAATGACATGGAAATATGTTCCCACAATACTATTAGGTAAAGAAAGAGTTTTCAAATCCATAGTATTGTTACCAGAGAAACCCTTGTTCTTCTTGCCAACACAGTACAGAATTACAGATCAGCAAGCCTACTACCATGCAAGCAAAGTTTATTAGTGCTAAGTTCTCATGGGCGAGCAAAAGCAAAGGTTGCTAGAGAAAGGGTGGCAAAGTGGGGTGGCCAGAAGCTGAGTGGCCACCACCTGGGTGGCCAGAGGCCAGAAAGCTAAAAAAGGGAGTGGCTAGAGGCTGGCTGGCCAGAGGATCCCCCCACATCCCCACCAGAAGCTGGCCCCCAGTGTGGCAAGAAAGGGCCAAGGGGGCCAAGAGAGTGAATCCTTTGCTCTGAAAACTTATATAGTTCGTGGGATGGGGATGAGGGAGTTACATTTTGAATGACAGGTAAGGGTGGTGCCAGCTTCCCCCTAGGGAGACGTGACTACCCAAATGTAGGTATGGGTGGGGGTCTTTAACCCAAATCCTTATCTTGCCCTTTGGATTCGAAGGGCAATCTAATTACGCTCATGACTGATTCAAAAATGGTTAAATTTAATTTTGTTACCAAATTTGTAACTAAATTTGGTTTTGAAAGGAGAGCATTTTCCAATCTTTGTGTTCATCACTTTGGGCACAAAACTAATATCTGATAGGATTTCTTTTTAAGTTCTGCAATCAAAACCCAGGCTCCAGAGCTTGTTTTATTTTCTAGAGTATTTCTAAGACTGGAGGACCCAGATGACTTCTTTGCAACAGGGATGACTTATATTTTCTTTCTATTTGTAGTAACATCAAAGTAGTATTTTTGTGGGTACTAATTGCATGGAATTAAATAAGAAAAACATGTTATTAAAACATAAAGTGAGCTTACCTTCTAGTTCATCCCCAAATAACAAATAATCAAAATTATTTCCTGGAGCTACTCTAAGAAACAGGGAATTTGTGAAATCTTTATTCTCCAGCATTTGGACAATACCTAACCCAAGTATTTTGATGCCATGTGCCAAGCAAGAGGATGAGAACACAAAAACGCTTGCTGCTAGGGTATTTTTCTCATTCTTTTCCTGCTAAGATTTCTCATCTATAATACATTGGATCTACTTTTTCATTGGTAGTTCAGTAGAAGGGCAGTTCACAAAGGGTTTTTTTGTAAGTTTCTTAAAATAAAGTATGCACCCACATTTCTATATAAGTAAGGTGTTTTATACCAGAAATATGAACTAAAGAGTGGAATTCTCAGTGGCACATCAGGTGGACTTGAGTAGCTATAATCTCTGAGTCTTTGTGATTCGCACCATTGTGTTATTATAACTAGAAATCAGTTCAACTTGAATTAATAAAAATCTCTGGTGAAGAATTATTCAGTTTGTCTAATTTAGCATTTTTTCAACTATATATCTCTGTACATAGCATATTTGAAAGTGTTCTGAAGGTTTTTCTGACTGTAGTTTTCCAGATCGGTTAAGCTGTCTATGGAATCATGAGAACCTTTGCTGTAGCTGTTCTCTTTCTCTGGAGAGTTCTTCAGCCAGGTATCTGCTTTCATAACTTCTTCACCAACTTCAAGTCTCTGGTCAGTGCTCACCTTCTCCATGGTTTATCTTAAAGACCTTAATTAATTCTGCAAGCTCCTTAATTCACATTTTCCCCATTTCCATTATCCTGATTTCTTTTACTTTGATCTACCTTTTCCTTTTCCCATAGCAATTGTCAATTTTCACCAAACTATATAACTCACTTATCTCTTATATGTATTGTTAAGTGTATATTTCTTGCTCCTAGAATGCAAACATCTTGAAGGCAAGAATCTTTGTCTATTTTGTTCAGTAATGAATCTCAAGAACTAAAAATGCTTCCTGGTTCATCAATATATACCATTTAAAATCGAATGATATATTAATGAAATGTCAGCAAGTTAGGTATTCCATTGTTTTTGGAATATATGTAATATAGTATACCCCACTGTAATGGCTTCAAATAATGTTTCCTGACATATTCACTGAACAAAGACACTACTATTACCCAGCACACATGGATTCTGTCATAGACAGATTACTGCTTAGGCATTTGGTTATATCAGTGGTAATGTTATAGTCAGTGGTCATTTTTAGTAAGATTTCCTTCTATGTTGTGAAGGTACAGGTCTTTCACAAAGGAATATTTTAATCTTAACATGTTTCTGGACTCCAAAACATACACTGATGAACATCCCCTCTCTACTGTAGAAATACAGCTACAGGAATGAGGGAAAGAAGGATGTATAAGACAGAGAGAAGCACTGAACCATGCTTTTTCATTTCAAAGAGTGTGTAGCCAGAGAGGGAGGAAGGCCCATATTGGAAAGATGTTCTTTTACAGCATCTTTGAGTTACGTGAGAAATTAATGTAACAGAAATGGAGAGAGATCAAATGATCTAATCAAGCCATAAATACATTCCCAGGATATTTGTAGTGTCTCGGGCTGTTGAGCGAATGAGTTGTTCCAACGTGGCCTCATTCAATAAAATCCAAAAGAATGACCAAGCATTGCAGAAAATGTATTTGACTGGCCCCAAATAGCTAGTCTAAGCCATAATAGAGGGCTCTCACATCTGTGCTGCTCAGGATGATGGATGGTGTGTAAGTGCAGCTGATTATTGTCTTGGGATGGACAGAGAGCTAATGCAGGAGAGTCAGCAGTTTGTAAATCTATTACCGACATCTTGGATGAATCTGACCTTTACAGAGCCAGAGTAGAAGACAGGACAATGCGTAGCTCTAAGGAAAGTTTGCACTTCATTTTTAATAAAATTTTAATGGTAAACCAATAACAGAATCTATAGGTATTCATATACAGCTTTCATGTCTTTGATATTTTGTATTTGGCTAGGACTGCATATTTCACAGATGTATAGAAAAAATATATATCTTATTTGGGTATCTAATTTTTTTCTTAGAATACATATTGCTGTATTTGTGTATGTGTGTGGGCATCAAACACTTCAAATAGATAAATCTTAACAAAGGTAGAGCTGTGTTAAGTTGTAAAATTTAATTGTCATTGGCAATCTTAGAGTCTATTTCTTGGGTTAAAAACTCATATTCCATTTAAGCCTTTGAAGTCCTCCCACTTACCAGAGAGGCCGTGAGACGTGCTGTTAACAGCATAGTGTTAAGTCACCAGTCCTGAGTTCCCATGCAACTTCACTTCCCAGCTGCATGACGGTGGGCAAATTACCAGCCTCACCACCACTTCCCTCCTCCAATCACAAGAGGAGAATGATACCTCACAGAGCTCTTGTGAAGGTTCAATGTGATAATATATATTTTATAAATTTTAGTGCTTTTCCTCTCCATTCTTAGTGTCTTTTGTCATTTCACTGTTTTCTTCACTCTGCTCATAGCAAAGGGAAGATTATTCTTCCCTGTTATGGTTGGAAAAATACAATAATAATAATAATAATTAGTGAGTCCACACACCTATACATGATATCTTCACTTATGAATTTCCAATTTATTTCTTTTTTACTCTGAAAACTTCCACTCTCAAATGGCTTAATTCACATCAGTTTCTTCACTTTGTAAAAATAAATTACTACTCTTTTGATAAAGTGACTCCAGGAAGGATGGGACAGGGTAAGCACTATACAAACTTCAACTAGGTTGGTCACTGTCACCTAGTGCACAGGTACAAACGTTCCCAGAATCCATTTCACTGTTCATGTCTCTTCCCCTGGCTCACGCAATCTTACGGCCTCTCTCTTCATATAGGGCCGTTCAAAACTACCTAGCCAGCCAGCACAGCTCATTTACTGTTCTCCACTAATAGCTTCTTGCCTGCTGTCCATCCCTACCTCTGCCCCCATGCGTGATAGAACAGATCATTTCTTCTATTGTGCTCTACTTTATTTTAGGCATCCATCACACATGATTCTTCCAAGCATGATTTTATTTGCTATCTTTGTTCACAAGATGCCAGACCCCAGAGTCCAGTGCCACAAGCAGGGTCTCATCTTCTTGGAGAAAATCTCCTGTGGGAGTTTCTCACCACAGACCTTTACTGCCAGATCTAGCAGCAGTAACTCGTGTCCTGCTCCTGAGCTAATTCTGGGGAGACAGCTACAACTGACAGATGTATATTTATTATATCTGGAGCCGAATACTACGAAGATTCGGTATCAAGGTATCTGATTGCATGTCCTAACTACCAACAAGTTATCTGATTGTGCGTCCTAATTACCAACTGACTTTTTGATTGATTACTTACTACCTGATTTGGGACAAGTTGCTTCTCTGTACCTCAACTGTCTCCTCTCTAAAATGAGATCATGATAGTGCCTCCTTGTAAAGATATTATTACGTTTAAATTAGATATCCATGAGCTTAGAGCAGATCCTGGCACACAGGAAGCACTTAGCTCTCATTATTATTTAAATAATAATCAGAATAACTTAAATAGAAAAATCTAACAGTCAGTAGATCTGATTTCTTTATTTAAAGGAGAGGTGTCCAAACTTTTGGTGTCTCTGGGCCACACTGGAAGAAGTTGTCTTGGGCCATCAAACACATTGTGATATGTAATCACAAAAAAATCTCAATGTTAGAAGTAAATTTATGATTTTGTGTAGGGCCACATTCATAGTCATCCTGGGCCTCGTGCAGCCCATGGGCCGTGGGTTGGACGCCAAAGTGTACTAAGAAAGGATGGCCAACATGAATCATACTCCTCCATTTATGGGCAAGTTAATATGAAGGCTCATAACAATTAAATTTGGTTTGAGAACTGGCTCTAATAGGCTTCTCTCTGTAGAAATTCTCCCTGAATCACCTCATGAGAAAGAGCTTACACATCTGCTGGGAAGAAAAGGTCCATACAATATGAATTTTCTATTTACCTTTCAAAATGTAAATGATTTCCTCTAGGACACAGCTCTGTAAGCCAGTACATACTTGCATGGCTGTCTCGTATTAATTTCTGTGCTTCTCTGAATTTGAACTAACTTTTCTAAATCTTGGTGCAGTGTTTTAACCAAGCTTCTTCTCTACAACACAAATTGCCTTCACTACAATTAGATCAGAGAGAGAAGAAAAAGCAGCATGTATGGTCCCAAAGGGAATACTTCTCATACATTAAGGGGCTGACTTTTTCACTAATTGGCTAATTCATTTTTTGTCCTTTCACTTCAAGTCATGGGAGCAAATCCATTGAAAGTATATTAGATTGACTCACCAAGGAATATGAAGTTCTCTTGCTCCTTTATCTTTTTCATATAAATTAATAATGAATGTCCAGTTACCAAAATTACAGCCCACTCAAGGTTATTTTCACCATGCGGAACTATTGTAGTAGTATGTCTAGTTAAATTGGAAATTGGAAAATTTTGCTGTTAAGGGGATTTTCAGGCACGGTTAATAATTCAGCCACCTGTACCTCTGGGCAAAATAAATAGATTGCTGACTGCTTGTCAGCAAAGTCACTGCCAATTAAATTATTTGAAACTTTAAATGCAACTCCCCTCAAAAAAGGTTGGAATTATCTGTGGGAAAACAAGGTGTGCAGGGCACAGCTGCAGCCTTATTTCATTACTGTATGTGCATTTTGTTCTTAAAGACTTATCTTTGTAAGTTCAGTAATCACGTTTTTTTAAGAAGGACAAAATAAGGGAAGGACATCAATTACTATGATTATTTCCCTCCAACTCAAAACCCTGCAGAAATTTTAGCACCAGATATTAGATAAGAAGGGATTCTCTTCTTTTTTTATTGATGTTCAGTTACAGTTGTCCCCATTTTCCTCCCGTTACTCTCCCATGCTCTACCCACCCCCACCTCCCACATTCAATCCTCCCCTAACCCTGTTGTCTTTGTCCATGGGTCCTTTATACATGTTCTTTGATGACCCTTCCCCATCTTTTCCCCATTATTCTCCTCCCCTCTCCCCTCTGTTATTGTCAGTTTGTTCTTTATTTTCATGTCTTTGGTTCTATTTTGCCTGCTTGTGTGTTTTGTTGATTAGGTTCCACTTATAGGTGAGATCATATGGTATTTGTCTTTCAATGCCTGGCTTACTTCACTTAGCATAATGTTCTCCAGTTCCATCCATGCTGTTGCTAAGAGTAGGAGCTCCTTCTTTCTTTCTGCTGGGTAGTATTCCATTGTGTAAATATACCAGTTTTTTTATCCACTAATTTACTGATGGGCATTTAGGCTGTTTCCAGCACTTGGCTATTGTAAATTGTGCTGCTATGAATATTGGGGTGCATAGGTTCTTTTGAATTTGTGTTTCAGGAATGTTAGGATATAATCCTAGTAGTGGAGTTGCTGGGTCAAAAGGCAGTCCATTTTTAGATTTCTGAGGAAATTTCATACTGTTTTCCACAGTGGCTGCACCAGTCTGCATTCCCACCAACAGTGCACTAGGGTTCCCTTTTCTCCACAACTTCACCAGCACTTGTTGTTTGTTGATTTGTTTATGGTGGCCCTTCTGACCAGTGTGAAGTGGTATCTCATTATGGTTTGAATGTTCATCTCTCTGATGGTTAGTGATGTTGAGCATTCTTTCATATGTCTCTGGGCCCTCCGTATGTCCTCCTTGGAGAAGTGTCTGTTCAAGTCCTTTGCCCATTTTTTTATTGGATTGTTTGTCTTCCTGGAGTGGCGTCGTGTGAGTTCTTTATATATTTTGGAGATCAAACCAGAAGGGATTCTCTTCCAAGCATTAAGCACAACTAAATAAATTATCTCAAATATCTGTTTACCAAGAATTTCAAGGAAACATACTAATGGTCAGTATTGAACTTAACCAACTAATTGCTTTTCATTTGTTTTTTGAGCACCTATTTTATAAGGGGCACTGTTCTGATCAGCTGGAAAATATAAATGAATACAACTCCCAAAGATCTCTGCCTTTGGGAGTTGTATTCATTTATATTTTCCAGCTGATCAGATGGGAAATATCTGAAGATATTGAAGATGGGATTCCACTGCAGGAAGCAGAGGTGAGGAGGGGCAGAGAAACAGACAATAAATGATAAATTTAACAAGTAGTTCTTCTGGTATGTTAGAAAGTGATCCATTCTATGGGGAAAGGAGATGGGGGGGAAATGAATCAGAGTAGGGGAAGAGGTTGCCGCTTAGGGTGGTTTGGGGTGAAATGCAGTGTCACAGACATGGTGCCCAGCATACCCCTGTGAGGAACTAGAAGAGTGGGGAGAGTGAAGCTATACATCTGTTTTCAGCATTGAAGACCTGTCTAGGTATTAAAAATACACCTCATTCTCCCTTTCTCCCACCTGTCCAAAGGCGATTCCTGGCCCTTTCTCTCAGTGTTGGAGATAAAATAAAGCATAACAAGATACTGCCCAGGCTTTCAGACCCTATGAGATCCTGTCTAATTTAAGCTCCTGTGGGTAGCATATTTCCCATTAGTGGTCCCAATTCACAGTGGATGGAAGAAGAAAGCATTGAATGAGATATGCAGTTCAATTCAATAAGCACTTATTAGTACCTTTCATTTGCCTAGATCGGCTTTATCCATTTTAAGTAAAAAGAAAGATGCAGAAGTCCTTATGAAACCTTCAACTGTGTTCAAAGAGAAACCACAGATAAATAAATAGCTGTAAAAACGTATCAGGCGATGTTGAGCTAATGTTGTGTATACATACACGTGTGAAAGAGAAACATCACTGTAACCTGGACGTAGGCCTGATCTTTCTGGAAATGTGAGACCAGCGTTAGGCCTTAGTAAGCTTGAAGGTGGTGATGATGGACGTAGAGGCCACTGAGGAAGGGACAACAGCATTCCATGAAGACACAGAGGCAGCAAGTGTCTGGGATAGTTAAAGGAGAGAAGTGTGGCCCAAGGACATCAAGATTAGGAACGATCCAGGGGTGTCCAACCTTTTGGTGTCTCTGGGCTACAATGGAAGAAGAACAGTTGTCTTGGGCCACACATTAAATACATTGTGACACGTAATCACACACACACACACAAAACCCAAAACACACCTCATAATGTTTTAAGCAATTTTACAATTTTGTATCGGGCCGTATTCACGGCCATGGTGGGCCACAGGTTGGACTCTGCTGGATATCCTCACACTCCCAAGCCTTTGACGAGTGGGGGGGGGGGGGGCAGGGGGCGCATATTAGACAGACTGTTGTAGTGAGACCCTGAGCTGCACCTGAGGAGCCCCTAACAAAAGTGATTCCATTACCTATCACCTTAGGAAATAAAATGGAGACCAAAGGCAAGTATCTCCAAAAAGCAAAAAGGTGCCTTCGTTTCTTCAATTACATGGATATATCCTATTAGTCTAAAAGTGTGGCTTCACTTTTTACTGTCATTGTAATCATAGACTTTGGACTTCAGAAAGGCGAAAGTTGAAATACAGGGATTGAGCTGGAGGAGAAAGAAACAAAAAGAGAAAACTTGGAAGAAGACACGCCCTGGATACCATTTACACTGCCCCAGGCCACCGAGGTGCTCAGCAACAGAGTCACCTATACTCTACTCCCTCCCGCAGGCGACCCGAGGGGCTGGTCCATCTGAGGCACCCGAAGGTCAAGTCCCAGCAGTGCGCTCTGTCCACGTGTACACCGAGTTTTGGAGAGGGAGGAGGGTGGGTCTTGAGGTTGGCACGCTTTCTTGGACTTTCTCCTCTGGTTCTCCTGGTCATGCCTTCGTCTAGACGCACCCCACCCCACCTCACTCCCAGGTTTTTGACAGACTCTTGCTAATCACGGCCCCTAGAAGCACGCCCGCAGCAGCGCCAGCTCCCCTCGCAGCGGTCGCTAAGACCTGGAGAAGTGGAATCTCATTTTGAAACCCCGGTGCTGCGCCGGGCCAGCGCTGGGCATGCTCAGTAGCCGCGGCCCCTCTGAGTGCCGTTTGCGCTGCACTGGCCGCAGGCTGCCTGCCTCCGGGCTGGCGCGGGGGTGCCCCCGCCCTCTCCGCCGCCGCTGCGGGGCTTCCAGCAGGCCAGCGGTAGCAGCCTCGGAGAGCCTCACCCCTGCCCCTGCTCCGCCCCACTCACCGGCTGCCTCCTATTCCTCTTCCTCTCCCCTCGGTTAAGGAGGCGAAGCTGGGGCGGCTTTCTGCCGGCGCCACGGAGCAACCCCAGCCTGGGACCTGCGAATGAATCCCGGAGCCCAGAGACCTTTTGGCGGTGGCTCCTTCTGATAACACTTTTCCTGAAGTGAGGTCGAGGTGGAGTTTCTCCTCCACTTCTCAATGCAAACACTATGCGGAGAGCAATCGGCTTCCCTGCGCTGTGCCTGCTTCTTAATCTTCACGCTGCAGGTAAGGGGTTGCCAGGCAGAGCTGAAGCTGGGGATGAGATGGGGAGGAAACTGCACATGCTTGGGACTCTAGGAAAAGCTTGCCTCGCAAAGAATGCTTTCCAGAGGCAAAGCCCGACAGTACTCGCAGGGGAAGGGTGAGGGAGTGATGCACCTGTTGGAAGACAGGGGCCGAAAACTTAACGCTAAAATCAGCCCTTGATTTTTCCTTGCCTGGGACGAGTGATAGTGAACATTTGTAATATGAATACAGGTTCGATTCCCTTTCCACTCCCCTCCATCTAGACTTAGCGTTCCTCTTTCTGGGCTATGCACCTGACTGCCAATTTTTCAGGAGAAAGACAAGCCATCCTATCCTGCTGGAGTAACCTTTTCTACTGCAGCGGCTACATCTGTGAGGTCTCTCTTGGTTTGTACAGAGCTCAGAGGGATGCACTGGCTGTAACCTGAGGGACCACATCTCCGCCCTAAGATCGAAATACATGGCTCACATTAAGGATGCCGCTCCAGGCTCCTTTGGCCCCCGCTCTTGTCACTCGAATTTTCTAAACCAATAAGAGGAAAGAAAGGTTTAAAATAGGACTCTGTCTTCTCTTCCAGCATCATGGTCAGCGTCCGAGGACACTGAACAAAAACCCAACCACAGTTTCAAAGCCGACAACCCCCGGGGTAGGCACTGTCCCTGGGAAAGGTTTGATGAGGTCTAGCCAAGAGTCACCATGAGACTGCTCCTAAATATAAAATAAATACATTTGCTATCAGGACCAGTATCAGGTTTCCTGTGGAAGCAAACCTTAGGGAGTACCTGGGGAATTTATATGCAATGTCACTATGGACCCTGCTTTTTGGATAGATGCAGCCTCTGTGTAATGCAAGGACTTGCTGGACTGAATGCTTTATCGTTTTTACAGGCACACGAGCCAAAATAGAACATGGCAGAGAGATTACAGGAACCCTACTGCGACAGCAGTTGTCCATGCAGTAATCCTGTAGCAACCAGAGCCTAGGTGTTTTCCCTGAGTTCGCTTGCCATCCACTCACACGCATTCATTCATTCCTTCAACTACCATTTAATGAGTATGTACTATGTTCCAGGGGAAATGAATATGAATATGGTTGTGAAATTACAGTTCTTGTGGTATCTTTTAAAAAGAGTGGGAGAGTCTTTTTCTATGTGTGCAATAATGCGGGGGAAATATGGTACTTTCTTATTTCTAGCTAATGCTATTTTAATGTATTGTGAAGCCCGTAAACGAATAATATATAGGAACCTTAAGGCTATAATTAAATACACATGTTAATTATTATAATTAGGATGTTATATTGTGGAAACTTCAATAGTTCTTTAGCATCTTTTGAAAACTAGAAATAACTATGACTTGGTCATTAAGTTATTTGCAAACAGCTGAAATGAATCCTTTTATTACCACATACAGTTCTTTAATGTTGAAATATGGGATGAAAATATGCACATTGGGTTGAGCTTTACTTATATTAATGTTTAATGATAGTACTAATACCAACCTTCACTTACCAAGAAAAGTGTCTCGATTCTTATCAAGTTTAGGAATGATTTAAATAATCTATCCAAAATACCACTGTGCTTATTTTTTAAAACTAACGTATAAACAATCCTAAAGATCGCATTTAATACAATCGTATACTTGAGTAATTATAGCTTAAAAGTTACAGATAAGCTTATGACTAAGCAAACAGAAAACATTTCCACATTTCCTGTAGATGAACATTTAGGATGAGGTAAATAGAAGACTTTTGTTCATCAAAAGAGAAATCCGGAAGTCTGTAGCACTAGATTCTACCTGGAGCTCAGCCAAAGGGTGTATTACCAGAGACAAACCAATCCATCTCTATTTCAACTTCTTAATTTAAAAAAAAATTCAACCAATTTAAATTTAATAAGGGAATGCATTGAAAGTCTATCTTTTTCAGATTTAGCTGCAAGATATAGGAATTAATTTTATTCATATTTAATATAGTGCTTTCGATTTTTTTTTCACAGCAGATTGCAAGTTTAATATTGTGGTTGTCTTGCCAGTTTCATTTGGAATGCATTTTAATTTTAAACAGCAATTTGTGGGTCACAAGCTGTCATCAGATTAAAATTCATCTCAGTTATCTAATAACATTGGGAGGACTTTCCATTAGAACTGAAACAAACACAGATTTCTTGATCTAAGCTCCTGCAGATGTGGGTAGTAAGAAAGTGAGTAGGTGGGAACACAAAGGTCAAGAAGTCACTGATTCTCTACTTGTTGAATGTCTGAGTTTGTTTCTTTTACAGAAGGCTCTCCTCTCAGGATGCAAGGGGGCTTTATGCAGAAAGGAAATGAATGCCCTATATTTAGGCCTCTTTGACTGAAAAGCTAATTGATCCATCTTGGTTATGCCCAGGATACCAGCAACTACTTTATGCTGGTGGAACTGATGACATGTTAGAACCCTCTAGGGACGGGAGCAATGGGCAGAGAAGATGCAAGGGCTCTTCCTAGCTGTACTAGGAACAGCTGACTTCCATATAGTTGTTCTCCTAATGATAAGGTAGCGAATTGTTTTCAACTCGAGTGCCATCTCTAATTATTTGGTCATGATTGTCTACGTCGCTATGCAAACATAAATTTTTAAAAGGTCCTGACCCTCCCTGAGTTCTGATTGACTCAATAGCGCTAAGTATTGTGGTCTGTGGGAACAGAAAGGGGGGTATGGAGTACAGTACTGTGTAGTTATCATCTCTGGGTAAGATAATCCTACAAATTACTGAGCATGGAGCTCATTTGAGAACCTGGACTCAACTTTGTCCGTGGCAGCTGATTTTCATAGATACCCTTAACAAGAACAGTTATAGTTACTGTCCATCCAACTGCTTTCTGTGCAGGTGAGAAAACTAAGATCCAGTAAATGGTAGATAGTATTTACTTTAAATAGCAAGATGCTAGTTCACAGCATAGTCAGGATGAAATCATACACTGGTTCTAATAGGTGAGGCCACCCCTGAGTTAGTGGTGACACATTATTTTTACTTAACCGTCCTCATTCTTTACGCTTTCTGTGAACCAATGTAATACATAAACTCCAGTTGAAAAGACCACTTCAAGAATATTCAAGAAGGCAACTAAAAGCTACCCCAATAATATAGATCCACAGATAGGTTATTTTCTTCAGTGTTTCTTCTCTTTCTTTGCCCAAAGAACCGTGTTTTGTCTCAGGAGATGTTATTTATTGGGTAATATTTTAGTTGCAAAGGAGTGAAGGTCTCATGGTACCTTAAAATTGTTCATGTGAAAGCTTTATTTTTTTCTTAGTGAGTGTGTTGTTAAAAACAAACAAATAAAGAACGGAACTGATTTCAGTGCATTACTCTCTCCTGTAGCTCTGGGAAAGGTTCTTTCAAAGTTCCACATTATTCTTACGATCGACCTTTCTAGATGGCACAAAGAATGAAGTCTGGCGTCAATGTAACTTCTGAAGACGCCGCTTCATTCTTGATAGTGCGTGGTCAGTTTGTCTTGTCTTTGAGAAGTAAGGCTTTCCATGATGGGACCAAGAGGATCAGGAAGGCCATTTGTAGAAGCATCACCCTCAAAAGAAAGGGTAGAATGATAGCAGAATGATATGATATTCTTTAATATTAAGATGCCTTTTCTCAATGAAGACTCCCGTAAAATTTCAGAAGCAGTTTTTCCTGTTCAAAATCACTCCACACAGTCCTTTCAACGGCCCGGGGCCTGCTATATTCCCCCTCCCCATTCTCTCTCTGATGTCATCTCTCACTCCCCTCCTCTTTTATTTTACTCTCCTGCTGCGTTGTTCTTAGTTCTGTTCTAAGGAGATGCCAAGCACTTGCCTACCTTGTGTGTTTTGCTTTTGTCTTTGCCTGAAACATTCTTTCTTCAGGTATCTCCATGGCTTAACGCTTCCATTTTAGTCTTTACTCAGATGCTACTCTCAGTGAGGCCTTCGCTGGCTCTCCTGTTTAATATTTCACCCTCCCCAAATTCCAATATCCCTTTCCTACTCTATTATCCCCAGAGGTCTTTCACCACCTACCACATCCAATATTCTACTTATTTGTTTTATTTATTATGATTCTCCTTCTACCCATTAAAATATAAGCTTTTTGAAGGCGCAGCTATTTGTCTATTTTGTTTAATACTGTATCTATTGCAGATCCCGCCCAGCCTATCATGTGAGGACAGAGCCTGGCATAAAAACTACTAAAGATTAAACAAATACATTGAATAAATAAAAACAACTCAGTGATATCTCTGGTCTCTTCACATTTAATTTCTTCTTGGCACCCATGCAAGACACTTAAGCCACTTCCAGAATGAACTTCAATGGAACCCATTTATCCGAAACTCAAGTTGTCCCCCTGGAGCTTTGCATGCTCAGGGTCATACTATCCCAAACAGACTTTGCTATGAATGTGAACTGAAGGGCAACAAAGGATAGGTTTGCAAGAGACCACAACTACCCATCAACTCAGTGGCAAAGTCCTTCGAACTGATTGCCAGATGCACAGTCCAAATGCCTGCTGGTTGGCTATATTTTTACTTCTCAGTGAAATGCCTTGCACATATAGGAGTGGCTATAGTAATATGAAAGGACTCACACAGCTGGCTGACAAGTAGGTTTGAAGCTCTCAAATGGTCTGCCTCTTTAGTTAGCATTTAAGGCCTAGGTGTAAGTAGTGTAAGTACATTGGAGAGCACAGATTCCTAGCACAATGCAATTGTATATTCTATTGGGGGTCACACCCTGGCAAGCGTCTTCTAAAATTTCTGGGGTGCGTTATCCACATTCAGCCTCTTGTCCTTGTTTCCCATCTCCCTCTTTCTCATCTCCAGCTCCTGTCTTCACCCTGTCATCCTACTTTCAAACATGATTAAGGTGACCAGATGTCATCTTCTTCTTACCAATAAATATTCACGACACTTACCAAATGATCTCTTTCTGAGTTTAGAAAACTCTACTCTCTGATTTCCATGCATAACCACTACTCCCTGGCATTTCCAGCATTACCGACTAGCCATTCCTCAGTTCCTACTTTTAGGTCTGCCTCTGCATATTATTTAATGGTTAGTGCTCTCTAGAATTCATGTGTCATTGGTCTTGTTTACTTCTTTTTCCTCTATGCAGTCTCTCCCTGGATGATTATATTCAGACCTACAGACCAAAGATCCCTAAATTATATTTCCATCTCAAATATTCTCCTGAACTCCAGTTCTGTAATTGCAATTACCCAGAGTCATTGGATATCCATCTGTTAATACTTGGCACTTCCCATCACAATTGCTTTTATTTCCATGTTTCTACCACTGCGAATAACACTAGGATCCCTCAGAATAACTCATTCTGTACATTTCCTTTGCTGCTTTCACCCCAAAGGTCACCAAGTCTCCTCACCAAGTCTTCTCCACGCCCATGTCCCCATCACTGCCTTGGTATGGGTCCTTATTTCTCATACAGTATCTTACAATACCGCACTACCAAACCCATTCTTCATAATAATGTCAGAGGTAAAGTTCTAAAAAGCATACTTTTTTTAGATCATATTCTCTCTTTCTAAAATTTTTAATACAACTATTGCCTTTTCTCTAAGAATAAAACCCAAACTCATTGCCATGGCAAAGTCTTTCGCCATCAGGCCTTTCCTAACTCCATCCGTTTCCCCGTCACCACACCCTCCTTTGCACACTCATCACAGCACGATCAAATTTCTTTCGGTCTGCTGTGCCTCTTTCACTTGTGGCTTACTGTTCCATCTACCTCAAATACCCATACTTTGCTTCTTTGTCAAGAGAACTCTTTTTTATTTTTTTCAATTACCATTTACCGTTAATATTGTTTTGTATCAGTGTCAGGTACACAGCCTAGCAGACAGATAATCATATACTTTCGTTGGGCCCCTTGCAAATGAAAAAATTTTACCTGGAAATGGTGAGCTGGTGGAATTACTAGATGACTAACAATAATCAAACCATTAGGGTGTGTCTAAGAAGAATTCCTACAGAAAGTGATGTTTAAACGGAGGCTTGAGGGGTAAAGAGGTATTAGCCAGGGGAAGAGGAGAGGGCGGGGCTAGTCTGAGACCTTAACCAGATATAACAGTCAGGAAATTCTATGACCTGGTGCATCGCTGTGGAAATCTACTACCTGGCCATTGGGCATGTCCAGAAACTTAACAGAACAATTGTAGAAATACCTGAATCCCTTCTGCCCCTTTGCTCTGACCTTAGTTCTGTACTGTGACTTACATGTATGGGACCATAGCAAAGAAGAAAACTACTGAGTAAAGGGATTGGATCATGATTTTGTTTTACACACACTTATACCACTCACCACACAAAATAGCTTTTAGTAGATGCTTGTTTTCTCCAATTGAAATCTTGGTCAGGCACAGCCTACTTCGAGAACCCTTCCTTTGACACCCCACCTCATTCAAGTAGCTTTTGTGGGTTTTCCTTTTGGCCCCTTTGAATTCCTTTTATTAATGTACTTAACGTGAATATTGAAGCTTTTTGAGGCCAATAACAGAATTGCAGCTTTTATCTCCTTATACCCATTCTCTAGAACTGTGCTTGTTACCAAGTATACCATCGATAAGTGTTCAATGAATGAATAAACATATTCAAAATGTATTCGGCAACATAAATCATGATACGTTTTCATGACCCTAAAGAGTAGACTCGACTATACTATTGCTCCTGAAATCCAATTCCCATTTACTGGTTACAAAGAAGTGGGAATGGGACAGACAAGCTTTCATTTGAATATAGTCTCTAAGATAAGTTGGTGCTCAGTGGGCACGATGCTGGCTGTGGGGGACCTCTGTGTTGAACTCCTCCTACATAGGCAGTTATTCCCACAGGAGTTTCTACTTTTACTTCAGGATGAAAATGAGATGACTGTTTGTATTTTAAAGTGCTCAGACACTTAGATAAGGGACGTAACATGATGTCTGTATGCTACGGAATAGACCCACAACTGCTAACCCTGATTACTGATTGTTATCCACCCTGTAATAGCAAACACGAGCCACTTACACATTCCAAGTCAGGTGGGAGTGTGAGGCAGTGGTAATAAATCAAGACCAGAGCTAATGCAACACTCGCTGGCTCCCACAAATGAAACCCACACTGTTACAGAAAATTTCTAAGTATTTGGGTAGCTGTATATATTCTCTTTCTCTTTCTATGTATAGACAAAGTTTTTATAGGACCATAAAGGTTTTGGATCCTACACATTTTTTTTCTTATGGGGGAGACATGCTTACACCTGATGGATGTAAGACTGGTTGGTTTATGAGTTATAAAAAATTACTTTTATGAGATTATGGGGTCACTCACCAAAAGCCCATTTATTGCCATTACCATTAATGATAACATGGGTGTAACTTTTATGGTGAGTTTACTGTTAAACATTTTAAAAGCTGTTTGTAGAGTCAATATCAAAACATAGAAAAACCCATTTTTCCCTTTAAAAGGGGATCTTTATCTTCAAAGCACTTACAAATGCTGACACACTTACACAGCATTGATATTTCCCAATATAAAGGATTTTAATGGCTTTGAAGAAAAGTATTTAATGGCAATATATTACTTTATGACCAAGTTTCCTAATGCTTATTCACCGCATAATGTAGCTGTAAGTATCATCATTGTGATGATATTTGCCACAGAATGACAATTAGCAAATTTATATTGTGAATATTAGCACTTTCCATTTAAATAATTTTTTACTCATAATGGCTATCTAGGCTCTCTTCATAATCAAATTTCATTCAATTTCAATTCATTAAGATGTTGATGTCCTTTAAAATTGCAACTGCATGGACCAACCACAAAGCAAACCCAACTGTTTACATGAAGCAGCAGTCTAGGCAATATTTTTAATTGCACTGAAATAAATACCATGTTCAGTGGGGATGTGAATCATTTCTTTCCTAGTTCAGACCTGAAACAATGCCCATTTTCTGACTTCTGCAGAATGGCTTAAGGCAGTCCCAAACAACTGATTCTTTGGAAAAGAGCACTAACTGGGCACAGAGTAGGGGGTCTCACAGTAATTCACTGGCCTGCACAGCAACACAGAAAGAGCAAGACTCTTCTGCTAGTTCACTGTAGCAGTGATCTAACTCTTCCCGACACAGGAGGGGAAACGCAGCCACATGCAGAACTGCAGAGGGTCAGCTCCCACTGCCATGGTAATTTTACTTACCTGGGAAAGATGCTCAATACGAAGTATGCCAAACATAATGTTATGGTGAGTTAGTTTGAAAAGCCATCAGTTCATGAATACGAAGGTGTGGTTTAAGTTATGAGCGATTTACTTTCTTTTTTTAAAAATTTAATCTATTGTATTTTTTCCATTACCAATTAGTCCCCTTATACACCCCTCCCCCAGGAATCACCACACTGTTGTCCATGTCCATGAGTTCTTTTTCCTTTTTACTCAGTCCCTTCACCCCCTAAACTCTCCCATTAGCTGTTATCTGCGCTCCATCTATGAGTCTGTCTCTGTTTTACTTCTGAGTTCAGTTTGTTGATTTGATTCCACATATGAGTGAAATCACATGGTATTTGTCTTTCTCTGACTGATTTATTTCATTTAGCATTCTGTTCTCCAGGTCCACCCATGCTGTTGCAAAGGGTAAACTTTTCTTCTTTTTTTTTTGCGGATGAATGGAATTCCACTGTGTAAACGTCCCACAGTTGTTTTATCCCCTCATCTGTTGATGGACACTTGGGCTGCTTCCATAGCTTGGCGACTGTAAATAACACTGCCATGAACATAGGGGTCCATATGTTCTTTTGAATTAGGGTTTGGGTTCCTCTGTATATGTTCCCAGGAGTGGGATTGCTGGGTCAAAAGGCAGATCCATTTCGAATTTTTTGAGGTACTTCCACACTGCTTTCCACAGTGGCTGCACCAGTCTGCATTCCCACCAACAGTGCAAAAGGGTTCCCCTTTCTCCACATCCTCTCCAGCACTTGTTGTTTGTTGACTTTTTGACGATGGCCATTCTGACAGGTGTGAGATGGTATCTCATTGTGATTTTAATTTGCATTTCTCTCATGATTAGTGATGTTGAACATCTTTTCAAATGTCTGTTGGCCATCTGTATGTCCTCTTTGGAGAAGTGTCATTCAGGTCCTCAGCCCATTTTTAATTGGATTGTTTGGGGTTTTTTGCTGTTGAGTTTTGTAAGTTCTGTATAAATTTTGGATATTAACCCCTTATTGGATGTACCGGGAATATTCTGGGTTCTCCCATTCTGTGGGTTTTCTTTTTATTTTGTTGATGGTTTGTTTTGCTGTGCAAAAACATTTTAGTTTGATGTAGTCCCATTTGTTTACTTTTCTTTTGTTTCCCTTGCCTGGGGAGATAGGCAATTTACTTTCTTTGTCTCGTAGATTCAAGTCAGGTTTTTGTTTTTTATTCCCCCTGGAAGGAAATGAAATAGCTTAAACAGAGATGTGAGGAGAACATTGTAATAAAGGGGAAAATACAAGAGTTTAGATAACTTTTAGAAGAATACCATAAAAGCGTGGGTATGGTGAGCAGGCTCAAATCCAGGCGCCATCACTTACCGGCTCTGTAATTTAGGGCAAGCAGCTTAATCTTTCTAACCCTCAATTTCCTTTTACACCGGAGACCGTGTCTTATACAACCATAGGGTTTTTGTTTTATATTAAATGGGATAACATATTTAAAACTGCACTGTCTTTGTAAGTGTTATAGACGTGTAAGGTAATATTTGATTAAAGGTTGGAGAGGTCAGATGATAAATAATTAACTGAAATGTTGGAGCAATTTCTTATTCTTCTTGTGTTTGAGCCAATGCTGGAGAAGCATACACTCCCAAGAGAGATTCTGGACTCCAACTGTTTTCTCAGTTGGGCCTAATCTATAGTTTTCCTCTGCTACGGGCATGAGCCTAACGAAGTGGGCAGGTTTGTAGTAGATCTTGCAGCTCTAAAACATCTACCTACAGTTTTTGGCCACTGGGAGGCTGGGGAGATCTGGCCAGGCCCAAGACATCAGATCTCATTCTCCTCTAGCCCTTCTTCAACTCCTCCCACCCCTGCTACCAAGCTCCTCGATAAAATGCTTGTTATAAAATGCCACATGTTCCCCAAATCTTCTTCCCAATGCCTTAGCTAAAAGCTCTATAGCATCATATCTTCAGCAAACCCCTATTAAATGACTGTGGAATACAAATTTTTCTGGGGTTTACCTGAAGGTCAGGAAAAATGTATACATAAATAAATGCCATAAACCTGAAATATCCAGTTCCTTTTGTACTGCCTTGCTTAGCAGGTAGTCCCTACTTAACCTTTGAGCCACCTCCCTAATTAGTCTCTCTGGGGACCCACAGAGTGTGAGAGGTTCCAGCATGTGACCAGGGCTGCAACTCATAGCTCTGTAGGCCTCCTATAAGATTGTGTCTCCTCTACAGGCCAACTCACATTCTCCTGCTCACTATTTGTAGCCCATGGAACTCCTGGACCATTGGGCTCCAGGTTTCCATGGAAGGCTGCATGTGGTCCTGTGAATGATGGGGAAACAGGGCCATTTGAATGTAAGCAGAAGGCTATGGGAATGGGAAGACTATAGGTTGTGGGTGGTCAAACACAGCCTCAATCTGTTCTTGGAACTACGAATCACTCCCCAATATCCAGGCCCAGCTACCTAGCTGCACCTGATTGGGTCAAGATTCTTCTGGAATGCTGATTTTATCTCGGGGGACCTATTATGTACAGCTCCAGTCTGGTTCCCTTGCAAATCTCAAGTCCGTCAGAAAACTCAGAGTTCAATTGTGGTAATTTTTCCATGGTGCTGTCTTCCTCTGTGCAAATCCAAGTTCACAGTCGGACAGCTGTTTCAGTGCCTCTAAATATTCCATAGCTGTTAGGAAGCTCCCCAGGGCAATTCTCGTAGGTGCTCACAAGTCTGGTCCAGTCGGGCATGGCTCTTGGTCTCGTCTCTGCCCGCCTCTGTGTCTCCGAGCATCAGGATTTCCCGTCAGGCATCCGGTGGTTACTTCTGAGTGATTTGTTTCCACAACCTGGAGATGCCTGATATTTAGAGCACTTAAATTATAAATATTATCATGCTGTTTGTAACTCTAAGTCTGAGTATTAACAGAAGCTATGAAAATATAACAAGGATCTCCTCTCAAGATAAACCTTGGGTTTCGTAGACAGGAGTGTCACGAGCATGGTTTCATGATCCAGTCTTTCCTGTAAGTCGGCCGGGCCACTGCTCGGCCAGCTGCCTGCCAAGCAGCCCAGCACCAAGAAATAGACAAGAGTCACACGAGGTAACTACGCTAGTCACTCAGCTTTTATTGAATGCAGGTTCACTCAAAGTACAATATCAGCATACATTAATATCCTGCTCACACTCTAACAATCTAAGAGAAATATAACACACACACACAGAGCAATCAATGGGGGATAATGAACCTGAGTCCCAGAGTCTCAGTCTACAGGTCTAGAGACAGCATGGTGGGCAAAGGAGTTGTCAGCATCATACAAGAAAGGATCTCTGGAGCCAGGTGGGCAGCAGGGAAGGGCCTCTGGTGGCTGATACCGAGGGAGATCAGTGTGACATGGAGCAGCACTCTGGTGTGTGGAGCTTGGCTGTCTCAGCAGCGGTCTGGACCCTGCCTGAGTTATACCTTGAAAGTGGTGTACTCTACCCTTCTGGGTCTGAGTCTTTTTGATAAATGTCTTGGCACCCCGGTGCCAAATAGGGAATTTGCCCAGGAGCCTAACTGTTCTGCAGACATGGCTGTTCCGATCACATGTGCAGATATCTTGGGTGCGTCTCCCTGCCAGATGTGTCTAACGTGAGTTAGGTAGTTTCCCTCTTGAACCACAGTGTCATGGCTGACAGACAGCCATTTTAATTGACACAAGTGACTCCACTTTGTTTTATATATTTTATACTATCTTAATTAGACCAATGCCATTTTATTGGTCCCGCTCTCCAGAAGGAAACAAATGGATTTCATAAGAAAAGAAGGAAAAATACAAATGAGTATTTCCTAAATCTTTATGATGTTTTAAACTCCATGCCAGGTGCTTCCAAGATAATCATTTCACACTTTAGGAAAGAAAGTATGTTCTGAAATGGCATGCTTGTACTTCAGAAACAGCAAAATATACTCTAACTCATGTAGCCTAGTAAAAAACAATCAAAAACAAAAAAGAATTAGGCTTTGTAATCTGACTACTTGGGTTTGAATTCCAACTCTTCTGTTTATTGTTTAAATTCCATACCTCCCGCTTCTTACATTAAAAAGAAATCACTCAAAAGTCTTCCTTTGTAAAGAGTGCCTTCAGTGAAAATCAGATTTGCATGTCCCCATTTTTTTAAAATACAAGTAGAACTTTGGCGTATAAATTAAAAATGCAGGAGTAATTAACAAGTTTCTGTTGGAGGGAATAAATCCTGTTTTCCCAACTGAAGGATATATAATATAATATAAAATCCTATAACCATTAGAGGCACTGCAACCGTGGGCAGACTACCCCTGTCAGTCTCAGGGCTCGCATAGGATTTGTAGTATCATCATTCCTGCCCCCGACTCTACAAACGATCTGAATTCACAACATCTGATGGGCCAAATTATCCCACTTCTAATGATGAACTTTCTCCAGGTCCACATACACCTTGAATACTGTGCATTGCTGGGTGTGCATACTCCGGTTTGAAGACCCTGTCCACCACATACCTTTGATGAGTGTGGCAGGGAGAGGTGTGCTTCATGAAACGGGAGTTTCCAGGCAAGCATCCTGGGAGTCAGGCATCCTGTCATCCCAAAGTTGTCCTGCTAAGTCAGCATAAATCCCCATGGGTACATGGTCCATGCCTCTGGTCTGCCCCTGCCCTGTGTCTGCCTGACGCAGAAGTGCCTCTGGTCACCCATACCCTGCAGCATCAGTTCCCACTGCTGGCAGCCCCTGTTCCCCACCCCAGGCCCTGATGTCTTAAAGATCACCCTCTGGAGCTGCGTGCCCAGGCTAACCCTCCATCTCCAACTTTTTCTTTCCTTTCCACCCCAATTAAAGTGTGTAGTTCTTGCTTCCCATTGCAGGAACTGTCTCTTCCCAACTAACTATCGATATATTTTAGAAAAGATATAACACACTGATCTACTCTAGATAAGTAGCTGTTAATTTCATGGTCCTTCCATAGCAGATGTTTGTTTTGCCAGGGAATTACAAGAGTGTGTTGCCCTAGCCCAGCAGCATTAATTCCCAATGATGGTTGAAGAGTAGAACAGGATGGAGTAGAAGTGTTGACCGGAAGGGCCTACCAAGCATCTGTCAAATTTCTAAACACAGGCAAAGGAGTCCACCGCAGGGATCTCTTCAAGCGGTTTCTGTGGTCCTCCTTCCTCACTCTCCTCCTGCTCTAATATCTGGGGGGTAATGTGTCTGTAGTATTATTACTGTGGCACTATTTTAATATTTTGCATGTTGTAATGTTCATTTTGCTGTGTTTTAATATAACTCCTAATCTACATATGAAAATTCTTATTAAAGCCCACACTTTTTTCTCTTTGTCTTGCAATTAGAACCAAGCCTTCAAACGTTATCTAGAGAACTCTACCATTAAAAAATGGAAATAATTTATCATCTTTATAGCTATTTGCAGTGATTTTCAGCGGGTATGCCACAAGAGTGTTTAAAACATTCAATACCTACCTATTTAGTCAGGGCGATGACCACTTTCCCTTTAGGTTGTCAAATAAAAAAATGACAGCAGCCAATATAACAATAGCTGTGCAGTATGAATGAATCAAAATTATACTTATTTTTTGTCAGATCAGCAAAAAAACATAATAATTTTTTAGTGTGTTGCAGAATTTTAGTAATTAGTTTATGTGTGCCACGAGATGACAGGTTGAAAATTGCTGGGTATTTGTAAATAATAATGTTTTAGCTGTTTGTATAACAATGACTGATGTATAAAAATTAGATTGTGTAAATGTACTGTTTCACTGCTCAGCAAGTGCACACAGAGCTCCATTCCTGTCATGTCTGCAGAGGTTAACATTTTTCAGCTTCCTTGCCGTATGATCATTTTTCTCCACTTTGTATCTCTCCAGAGGGCATATCTTGATGAAGTTCTTTTCTTAATGGCTTGATAGTACATACTATCTTGTCAACCTCTCCTCCAAGCAACCTTCGACTCTGTGCTTCAGGAACTGGGGGCAGCTGACAGCTTCTGCCTGCGCCAACCTATCTCACTTCTCCAAGAGTCTGAGGCCAGTGGTCTTAACCTCATTTCCTTTTTGTCACTTAATGTCTACTCATGTTGTCCCAAAGGATGCTGCCCTATCTGTATTATGTTTCATTCTGTAATACATATCTATCTGATGAAAAATAACTCTATTAAAGCTGGGCAAAAGTCAGGAAATGTGAAAGCCTTTCATTGTAATTTTACCACCAGCACAAAGCACATAGTGGATTTTTCCTGGCGATTCTGTGAGTCCCAAATGGTTTTCCACTGTGCTGCTCAACTTTCAATGGATGAGATAAACAGGAAGGAGTAAGGGACGCCTAGAATAGTCCCACTTTACTGCAAGCAGGAGTAGAAGCCACATGTTCTAATGGAATATTTGGGAAATGTGGAGTGTTAATATCAAAGAACATGCCAGAAAAGTTTACAAGATGCCTTAATTGAAATCATTTCTTATTCTTGTAGGATTCAGGTCCTCTCCAATATGGAGGAAAATAGAGCCAGCTGTATAAAAATAGACTAATTACTTTGGTGTTGATTTCTTATTTTTATTGTAGATATACTAGACACATCACAGCCAAAGTGTGGAGCATTTAAATAGTACCAGAGAATGGCACAGCGCCTCCTCATGGGGTTATGGTTTCACGTCCTAGTGACCAGTGCATAAATTAGAGTTTAGGGACAATGTTCCTCGAGGAAGGTGTTCTTTCAGTATAAGCTTATCCAAGTTTTGGGGGGGAAGGGCCATGATGGTTTACAATTTCTATAAATTCAATCATTATTATCCTGTAGAGACCCTCATTTCATTTTGTTATTTTTAGCTTTTTAATGACAAAATAGCTCGTTTGAAGATGAATATTTTTTTGTCAAATTGCTTGTTTGGTGTTATGATACAAAACAGCCGGCACACATGCAAGTACATACACATACATTAGAACACAATTAAGACACACAAATTGAATTTTATAAAACTGGCTCTATAGAGACAGAACCATAATGGACTTTCAAAAAACACTGGTGCAATTTCTGTGAAGATTAGGAGTGAGCACGCTGTATCTGGGAGGTGATGCTAACAGATGTCATTCATCATATCTTGGGAAGGCTGTAGTGTTCATTGGAAAGACTTTGTGTTATTACTGTGGGCACTTTTAACTGGCAATTAGTACTGTGGGGACCCCTTGGATGACTGATACCAAAAGATACAGAAAAACTGGGAGAATAATTTTAATATTAGCTTCCTTACATGCAAGGATATCACTGCTGGAAATCCCTGCTCCTGAAAGTTCCCAAAGTGTCTTTTATTGTAGTTAGAGAAAAACTTGTCTTTTTAGCAAAAAATTGGCACCATGTGAAACCTAAGTGAATTGGGGCTCCTTTTTTCTGAAATGCATTTATAATCTGGTCATAAATAGATGAGAGTAGTCTTCATTTCCTCATGAAAAAAAACTAAGGCTCCTCAATGAAGAAGAGAAATGCCCAAGTTCACATCCACGAGAGCAGAATGGTGGGGAAGGTAACTGAAACCAGAATCTAGGTCCCTCACCTCTTAATTCATTGCTTTTTTGCGAAGTATGTTTCTTTCCTTTTGCAATACTATCAATAGACATTTTCTATATAAACTTTCACTGTGTATTTTTTACTTTATCTGAGAGGCATTTACAAATCAAATGAAAGCCTTGGCATTTCTAATGTTATCCATTTATTCTCCTTTCTAGAGAAGAAATTGTTGGCAATGTTTAAAAAACAATGGTTGTCCCTTCACAAAGTGATCAGTTGCCTTTTTTGACTGTTCACTTTCTCAGGTCTTCAGAGACTACCGTTTCATACTTTCGTTCCTTTTACAAATTACTAAAACTGATGTAAACACTTGCAATACGAGGATTTATTCTGATAGTGAGTATATAAGACTCTTCTACTCATGCATCCAGGAATTACCAATACCAAACTTGAAATAACAAATCATAATGTACTCTAACTTAACATTGCAATTTCACACAGTTCTCTTTCCTTTGTTAAAGATCTCTTTAGAGATCATCCAAGTTTTATCCAGAATGCAATTTCAACGGTGGAATTTTGTGACCCCCAAAACTCATTGTTCTTATGTAAATGTTGCTTCTATGATAAGAGTACTTGTATTTTAAAAGCAGATGAGTATATTTGACAAACTATTTGCTAAACATTCTGAGAGACACTTTATCCCTTCCAGGTGGAGAAAATTGTCATTAAACTTTTAATAAAAAAGATGAATCCTATTAGACATCTCATATCAACTTTTTCCCTCAGTCTTTACAAGAACTGTTTTAATTCTTTGTTTTCCTTAACCTCCCCATCCCCAATCTCTTCTCCTTTGTCCTCTTTCTCTTATAAAATGACTTCATCCCCTTCTATACAAAGAAAGTAGAAAACATCAGAAGATAACTTGTTCAACTTCTACCACCAAACCCATTAATATCCCCGATCTCCTCTCTTCCTCCATATTGATGGAGGCACGCCAGGGGTCCTGGAGCCCCAAGGTCCACACCCCACTGTGTGTTCTTAGCTTTGTGCAGGAAAAAATTCAAACGAGAGCCAGCATGAGGTTTTAAGTGAAGTAGTGAGACAGAGTGGGCTACTCCACAGGCAGAGCAGCACCTCCTTTGTGGTATTTACTTCTTTTATTGAGGCTCATTTAATCCAAGGGTAGGCCATACAATAAGGGGGAGGGGCAGAGACTTCTCCAGGAAAATCTCCATGGGCCATTTTGTGACCTTTTATGGACTTCCCGTTTCCAATAATGTATGACTAAGAGAGTACAATGAGGCTAGAGGGTCACCATACGGTGAAATTAGTTGCCGTGTTGGATCAAGCTGGTCTCTGCCAGTTGTAAACTATAAATGCTTTGGGGGTGGTCTTACTCTCTCCTTGATAGTCCCTGTTGCCCTATGGGTTACAAACATTTCAAGACATACCCTATCTCAATATTATAATATAAGAAATACCTCCTGTTAATCTCCAATCCAAGACCAATCCTCCTGCCTATACTCTGATCCCAACTCCTCTGATCTTCTGTGGAGCTCAGTCTAACGATTATTCCACTTGTTCTCCCCTCTGTTTTTAACCACTCCTTCTCAGACATCTTCTTCTTTTTGTTGGTTAAATATACTCAAATCTCTCCTATCTTGAAAGAAAGAACAATTCCCTCAGCCCTACCTTCCCACCCTGATGACACACTGTCACTCTCTTATCACAGCCAAACTTGTTACAAGAGTTGTTCATATATGTTTTCTCCTTTATCTCCCACTCACTCCTCAAACCGATTAGTCCTAGCTTTCTTACACACACACACACACACACACACACACTGAACCTATTTTATGTAAGTTTATCAACCATTTTTAATGATATTTACATTAAGTGATGAGAAAAGATGCTTTGATATATTTCTGAGTGAAAAAATACCTTATAAAACATAATATAATATAATCTATTGACTTTTTTGTTGTGTAGTTCAATGAATTTTAATATGTATAGATTTATATAACTACTACCACAATACAGAAAAGTTTGGTGACTAGAAAAAAACTCCTTCACAGTATCTCACCATCCCCTAGACCCTAACCCCTAATAACCATTTCTCTATCCTGCATCACTATAGTTTTGATCTTTCCGAGAATAACATATAAATGCAATCATATAGTATGTGGCTTTTTAACTGTCTTATTTCATTCAGTCTAATGCCTTTGAGATTCATCCAAGTTGATAATGTGGACTGATAGCTCATTCCTTTTTATTGACGAGTATTATTCCATTGTATAGATGTATCACAGTTTGTTTACCCATTCACTTACTGAAGGACATTTGAGTTGTTTCCATTTGGGGAAACAATTTTTGTGAGAGTATAAGCTTGTATTTCTCTGTGGTAAGTATACAGAAATAAAATTGCTGGGTCATACGATAAGTATATTTTTAACTTTATAAGAAACTTCCAAACTATTTCCCATAGTGCTTTTGCCATTTTGCATTCCCACCAGCAAGGTATGACTTTCTGTTGCTCTAGAGCCTCTCCAGCACTGCATATTGTGATCATTTTTTTATTTTACCAATTCTTAGAAGTTTATAGTGGCATCATGTAATAATTATAATAGGCATTTCTTTACTGGATAATAGGATTGGGAAAATGTTATGTGATTATTTGCCATGTATGTATTGTCTTTGATAGAGTATTCAAGTATTTAACACATTTTTAATAGAAGTTATTGGGGTGACATTGCTTAATAAAATTATATAGGTTTCAGGTATACAGTTCTCCAATCTGTATATTGTGATGTGTGTTTACCACCCCAAGTCAAGCCTCCTTCATTCTCCATTTATCCCCCTTTTACCCTCTTTGACCCTCCCCCACCCCCTTTCCCACTGGTATTTACCATACAGTTGTCTGTGTCCATGAGTCTTTTTTTTTCATTGTCTAATCCCTTCATCCTTCTCACCCACCCCCTAAGCCCCTCCCCTCTGACAGCTGTCAGCCTGTTCTCTGTATCCATGATTCTGTCTCCACTTTGTTAGTTTATTTAGTTCATTAGATTCCACATATAAGTGAAATCATATCATACGAGTCTTTCTGACCGGCGTATTTCACTTAGCATGATATGGTACAGGTCCATCCATTTTGCTGCAAAAAGGTAAGACTTCCTTCTTTTTTTACACCTGAATACTATTCCATTGTGCAAGTGTACCACAGCTTTTCTATTCATCCATCTACCAATGGGCACTCGGGCTGCTTCCAAATCTTGGCTTTTGTAAATGATGCTGCAATGAACATAGAGGCGCATGTATTCTTTCACATTAGTGTTTTGGGTTTCTTTGGATATATTCCCAGAAGTGGAATCACTGGGTCATAAGGCAGTCCTGGTTTTAATTTTGTAAAGTAACTCCATACTGCTTTCCCCGCAGTGGCCACACCAACCTGCATTCCCACCAACAGTGCATGAGGGTTCCCCTTTCTCTACACACTCAGTAACACTTGTTTGTTGATTTATTGATGATAGACATTCTGACAGATGTGAGGAGATATGTCATTGTGGTTTTAATTTGCATTTCTCTGATGATTAGTGATGTTGAGTATCCTTTCATATGTGTGTTGATCATCTGCATATCATCTTTGGAAAAGTGTTTATTCAGGTCCCTTGCCCATTTCTTTTTTTTTTTTAAGATTACATTTGTTTATTTATTTTTTAGAGAGGAGAAGGAAGGGAGGAAGAGAGGGAGAGAAACATCAATGTATGGTTGCCTCTCATGAGCCCCCCACTGGGGTCCAGGCCCACAACACAGGCATGTGCCCTAGACCAGGAATTGAACCGGTGACCCCTTGATTCACAGGCCAGCACTCAACCATTGAACCATACCAGGCAGGGATCCTTTGCCCATTTCTTAATTGGATTATTTGGTTTTTTGGTGTTGACTTTTATAAATTCCTTATAAATTTTGGATATTAAGCCCTCATCAGATATATCAGTGAATATGTTCCTCCAATTCATTGGGTTGTCTTTTCATTTTGTTGTTTTGCTTTGCTGTTCAAAAACTTTTTAGTTTGATGTAGTCCCATTTGTTTTTTTGTTTTATTTTGTTTTCCTTGCCTGAGGTGATATTTTAGAAAAAAATATTGCTATGGGAAATGCCCAAAGTCTCACTGCCTGTGTTTTCTTCTAGGATTTTTAAAGTTTTAAAGCCAACATTTAAGTCTTTAATTCACTTTGAGTTTATTCTTGTGTGTGTGTTGTAAAAGGTGGTCTAGGTTCATTTTTTTGCATCTATCTGTCAAATTTTCCTAATATCATTTATTGAATAGTTTATCTTTTACTTCATTGTATGTTTTTGCCTCCTGTGTCAAATACGAATTGACTATAAAGGCATGGATTTGTTTCTGGGCTTTCTATTTTGTTTCATTGATCTATGTGTCTGCTTTTATGGCAGTTCCTTGCTCTTTTGATTACTATGGCCTTGTATCATAGTTTGATATCCAACTTTGTTCTTCTTTCTCAAGATTGCTATGGTTATTGGGGGTCTTTTGTGGTTCCATTTAAGTTTTTGGAATATTCGTCCTAGTTCTATGAAATACACCATTGGTATCTTGATAGAAATTACATTGAATCTGTAGATTACTTTTGAGATTAACATCATTGCTTTAATGTTGTCAATTCTTCCTATCCTTGAACACAGTATATGCTTCCATTTATTTGCGTCTTCCTCAGTTTCTTTGTTCATTGTCTTATAATTTTCTGAGTATAGGTCTTTTACATCCTTGGTTAAATTGATTCTTAGGTAGTTTATTGTTTTGTAATGCACTTGTGAATGGGATTGTTTTCTTAGTTTCTCTCTCTGATAGTTCATTATTGGTGTATAAAAATGTAAGTGATTTCTGAAACTAATTTTGTATCCTGCTACTTTACTGAATTTATCAGTTCTAGTGATTTCTTAGTGGAATCTTTAGGGTTCTCTATATAGAATTCCCTGTAATCTGCAAATAATGACAGCTTTACTTCTTCTTTTCCAATTTAAACATATTTTATTTCTTCTTCTTGTCTGATTGCTATGGCTAGGACTTCTAGTACTATGTTGAATAAGAGTATGAAAACAGACCTCCTTGTCTTGTTCCCAGTCTTAAGAGAAACACATTTTTTTGCCCATTGAGTATGATGTTGGCTGTGGGTTTGTCATACATGGCCTTTATTATATTGAACTATATTCCTTTTATCCCCTTTTTGCTGAAAGTTGTTTTTTTTTATCATAAATGGGTGCTTGATTTTATCAAATGCTTTTTCTGCATGCATTAATATGATCATGTGATTTTTATCCTTCATTCTGTTTATGTCATGTATCACATTTATTGATTTGCATATATTACACCAACCTTGCATCTCTGGAATAATTCATACTTGATCATGGTGTATGATCTTTTTCATGTGTTACTAGGTCTGGCTTGCTATTTTGTTGAGGATTTTAGCATCTATGTTCATCAGGGATTTTGGCCTATAATTTTCTTTTTTTGTAGTGTCTTTATCTCGTTTCAGAATTAAAATAATGCTGGCCTTGTAAAATGAGCTTGGGAGTCTTCCCTCCTCTGAAATTTTTTGGAATACTTTGAGAGGAAGAAGTATTAGTTTTTCTTTGATTGTTTGGGAAAACTCACCCATGAAGCCATCCAGTCTCGGACTTTTGCTTGTTGGAAGTTTTTTGACTACTGCCTCTGTTTCATTAGTTGTAATCTGTCTGTTCAGAATCTCTTATTCTTCCTGATTTAGTTTTAGAAGATGGCATTATCTAGGAATTTATTCATTTTTTTTTACAGATTGTCCAATTTGTTTCATGTAGTTGTTCATAATATTTTCTTACAATCTTTGTTTTTCTGTGGTGTCAGTTGTTACTTCTCCTGTTTCATTTCTGACTTTATTTAAGTGGGCCCTCTCTCTCTCTCTTTTTTTTTTTGATGAGTCTCATTAAAGGGTGTTAATCTTGTTTATCTTTTCAAAGAACCACCTCTTAGTTTCACTGATCTTTTATATATTTTTAGACTCTATTTTGTTTATTTCTGCTCTGATCCGTATTATTTCCTTCCTTCTAATCACTTTGGGCTTTGTTGGTTGTTCTTTTTCAATCCTGTAAGTGTAAAGTTAGTTTATTTGAGATGTTTCTTGTTTCCTGAGACAGGTCTAGGACTGCTTTTGCTGGGTACCATACATCTTGGGTTGTTGTGTTCTCATGTTCATTTGTTTCAAAATATTTTTTGATTTCTTCCTTGATCCTGTTGTTAACCTATTCATTCTTTATTAACATGTTATTTAGCCTCCATGTCTTTGTGTGTTTTTCAGTTTTTTTATTGTGATTGATTTCTAGTTTTATACCATTATGGTTGAGAAGATGCTTGTTATGATTTCAATCTTATTAAGTTTATTGAAACTTATTTCATGTCCTAACATGTGATCAGTCCTAAAAAATGTTCCATGTGCACTTGAAGAGAATGTATATTCTGTTGCTTTGGGGTGAAATGCTCTGAAGACATCAATTAAATCCATCTGACCTAGAGTGTCGTATAAGGCCATCAGTCCCTTGTTGATTTTATTTTTGAAAGATCTATCTATTGATGGCAATGGTGTGTTAAAATTCCCTACTATGACTGTATTGCTGTGAATCTCTCCCTTTATGTCCATCAAGATTTGCTTTACATATTTAGGTGCTCCTATGTTGGGTGCAAAAATGTTTGCAAGGGTTAAGTCCTTTTTAGATTGTTCTTTTCATCATTATGTGGTGTCCTTCTTTGTCTCTTTTTTTCCTCCCATATGAATGAAAGATCTATTTCCATATCTTTACTTTTAGTCTGTGTGTATCTTTCATTCTGAGGTGAATCTTTTATAGACAGCATATAACCTGCCTGGAAAAAGTCCAGCCAGTGTTACTATAACAAGAATGATTTGTACAACATCAATGTAACCTGGTAGCCAAGTACAGTGGACTGGAATATGCATGAGTGAACAATGATGACTTCACTGTACTAGTTAGTGGGGTCAATAGAGGCTGTTGACCGAGCATGTGTACTGTGTGGCCATCCCATTCAAATGACTGAGTGAGTAGAACAATGAATCTGCATCAAATTTTGTGTTAAGCTTGAACATTCTTCTGTGGAAACTATTCAGATGATTCATAAGGTGGTAGCTATGGGTCACTGGTGGTTGGCAGTTTCATTAGAACAACATACCTGCTCATGCATCACGTCTCATGCAGAGATTTTTAATAAAACATGAAATCACCCAGGTGACTCAGCCCTCCTACAGCCCAGATATGGCACCCAGAAACTTCTGGCTTTCCACAAAACTAAAATCCCTTTGACAGGGGAGAGATTTCAGACCACTGATGAGATTCAGGAAAATATGAAGGGGCAGCTGATGGCAATTGGGAGAACTGTGTGAGGTCCCAAGGTGCCTACTTTGAAGGGCACTGAGGCATCATTGTCCTATGTATAGTGTTTCTTTTATCTTGTGTCTTCTTCAATAAATATCTCTATATTTCATATTACATGGCTGGATACTTTCTGGATGACCTTGTATATATGGGTCTTGTTTCCTTATCCATTCTGCTTATCCATTCTGCTACCCTATCGTTTGACTGGAGCATTTAAGCCATTTACATTTAATGTGATTATTGATAGGTATGTATTTATTGCCATTTTATTCTTTTAACTATGTTCCTCTGTTCCTATTCCTCCTCCTCCTCCTCCTTCTTAAAGAAGACCCTTAGCATTTTTGTAATACAATTTGATGGCAACCTCTTCTAGCTTTTTCTTCTCTGGAAAGCTCTCTATTTCTCCTTCAATTTTAAATGATAGCCTTGCTGAGTAAAGTAGTCTTCACTGTAGGTCCTTGGTTTTCATAACTTTGGATATTTTATGACAATTCCTTCTGGCCTGAAATGTTTCTGTTGAGAAATCAGGTGACATTGTAATGGGAACTCCCCTGTTCTTAGCTAACTGCTTTTATCTTGTTGCTTTTAAGATTCTCTCTTTGTCTTTACCCTTTGCCATTTTAATTATGGTGTGGGCCTCTTTGGGGGTCACCTTTTCTGCAACTCTTGCACTTCCTGAACTTGTGTGTCTTTCTCCTTCACCAGGTTTTGGAAGTTTTCATTAATGATGTCTCCAAATATATTCTTGATCCCTTGCTTTCTCTCTTATCCTTCTGGTATCCTTATCATGCAGATATTGTTATGCTTCATATTATCCCAAAGGTCCTCTAAACTATCATAATTTTTGTTAATTCTTTTTTCTTTTTGCTGCTCTGATTGCATGTTTTTTTTCTACCTTTTCTCCAAATCACTGATTTGATCCTCTGCATCATCCAACCTACTACTTATTCCTTCTAGTGCATTCTTATTTCCAATACTGTATTCTTCATTTCTAACTGGTTATTCTCAATGGTTTCTATGTTCTTTTTCACTAACTACAGTCTTATAACCATATTTTTGAATTCTGTATCTGATAAATTGCTTGCCTCCATTTCATTTAGCTCTTTTTCTGAAGATTTTCTCTCTTCTTTCATTTGGTGGATGTTTCTTGTCTCCCCATTTTGACTGTCTCTTTGCATTTGTTTCTGTGTATTAGAGAGAAACAATCTGCTATGACTCCTATTTTTGTCAGGTGACCTAATGTAGTAAGGGACCATAGGGTCCAGTGGTGCAGTCTTCTCGATCACTTGTTCTGGGTGCTCCAGGAATATTCCTTGTGTGGGTTATGTGGGCTTTTGGGTTGTAATTGAGTCTAGTTTGCTATTGGCCCATTCACGTGTGAGATTGATCCTCAGGCTGACTGACGGTGAAGCTCAACCCCAAACATAGCCTGCAAGCTGCTGTACAGGTGCTGACCACGTGAGGCAGAATTTGCCTCAGCAGGATCTGGTGCCTGAAGAGCTCTCCCTTTGGATATTCAGCTTATGAAGCTAATTGGATCCTGCTCTGATGTTGTCTGAAGCTGGCCACTGAGCTTATTGGTCTGGGCCTTTGGGGAGAGGATCTAGTGTAGACCAGTATCAGATGCTCCATGTGACTGGTCCTGGGCAACCTGATTGTAGTTATAAGTGATCCATAGTTGTGGCTTCCTCTGCTGAGCCTGGATGTGTGTAGGGAAAACCAAGCTGTGCACCAAAGCTGGCTTTTACCAGTGCTGGGCCTAGGGGCAGGTCAACAAAAGTCCCAAGGTACACCAAATTCACCTAACCTTCCTCTACCACTGGCTGCCTATTAGGCTTGGTCACTAAAAGAGCCTCTGGCTGTGCTCACGTAGCATGAGGTGGGGTCACAGTGAGTCACTAGGTAGGAGCAAGCAGAGTGCACCAGATTGATACAGGTTCTAACCTGGTGCCAGCGCTGGGTCTGAAGCCACTTAGCAAATGTCCCCAGGTATACCAAGTCAAGCTGCCACCCACTGGGTGCTCGTACACCTTTGTGTTGGGACAGGGTCTCAGGGAGTCATCAGGCTGAGGCTAGCAGAGTTTATCAGAAACAAGCAGACCAAGATTTGGCTGTATGAAGGGAAGGTTCTGCTCTGGTGGGTGTGCAAGGGAAGAATGACCTGTGTCATAGAGCCACACAATTCAGTCTGTCTGAGATTCTGCCAGGAGAGTAATTTTCTGTGAACAATATTTGTATAGCTTTTTGTTGCCATAAGCCTATCAAGGGAAAATCTGGGGTACCTACAGTTGCTAGGCACTATGTTGGGGGCATTACTACATTGTGATATGCTCATCCTGCTTATTATGTTATATAAAAGATCATATGTTTGCTTTTCTAACTGTTGTTTGAATTAGTGATAATTTTTTCACTAACATGCATATGTTATCTATTTCTTCCTGTGGTCAATGACAAATAGGAGAAAGAATTATTCAATCCAATGGATAGTTACCTAATAGAAGAAATAAAGGTGAATGTATTGCTTTATCTGGATGACCATATTAATAAGTAAAAAGGAGAGAATGGGTATTGTTGTAGAACTAGAAGATGCTACCACAGTGAGTGTGCTCAGATTTCTGCCCTCAGTGAGCTTAAAATACTCTAGAAGCATTTTATTTATGTATATATATATGTATATACATAAATAAAATGTATATATACACACACACACATAATTATAATATAACCCAAATAAAATAAGTATTAAATAAGAATTATATGAAATGCTATTGATTAAAGGCAGGAAAGCTTAAATATGATATAAATGGTTGTCATTTGAACAGATAGGACAGACGGGAACAGAAGGACACCCAACAGGGTGTTAAAACTGTGGGTTTAGATAAAGGAAGAAATTCCTGACTAAAAGAGGTATTAAAATATCTGATAAGTAGGACTTTTTCTAACTACACCCACTTCTGTGGTGCCGCCATCTCATCAGTGTGTTCTATTTGTTGGGGATGACAAAGCAGGGAAAACAATGGAGACTAATCTGAGCACTTCACAAGTCTTAAAGCCTCTTTAAGGCTTTGAATGAACAACTCTCAATATCAGATAGTTCTACTCATCCTACTAAATAGGGTCTTTGATTTTTGTTTCTGTTTCTTCCCCTTGCAGGATGCTTTTCAGGAAATAATGATCACTTTTTGGCACTTCATCATAAGAAGAGTGGGAAGCCAGCATTCCTTTATCACCATTCACAAGACATTGAGAAGAGCCTGGATATAGCTCCACGAAAGATGTATAAACATTCCTCTTCTGAAGCTCAAATAAGTAAACACCACCCAAGTGTTAATTCAGCATTTCCTAGACCTGCGTATGATTCATCTCTCAATCTGTTGGCTGTGGCTGGTCAAGATCCCGAAGTGGAAAACCTTCCAATCCCAGAAGCAAATGTAATTGTGATAGTAAGTACTGCACTTGACTGATGCTGATGCTTTCATCTGTGGTCGATGTTGAAAAAACACCTAATGATGAATAGTTATCTTTGGATTTCAGTGATATTTTTTTTTACCACAGCACTTTTCATTCCCTAATATTTTCTTTTTGTTACTTGATTATTGTCTTTTGGCTTACCTTTGAATTTGAGGAGCCCATGAAATAAAAAATTTTGCCTGCCCCTGGCCAGGTAACTCAGTTAGACTATTGTCTTGATAGGCCAAGGTTGTAGGTTCGATTCCTGGTCAGGGCACATACAAGAATGAACCAATGAGTGCACAGATAAGTGGAACAACAAATCAGTGTGTGTGTGTCTCTCTCTCTTTCCCTCTATCTCTAAAAATCAACTTAAAAAAGAAAGAAACCTTGTCTGTATTCTCTGTGCGCAGCATGGTGCATGGTGCAGACTAGGTGCTTAATAAATATTTGAATTAAAATTTGCTTTAGGAAGGCCTTACAAGTATAGCATATATCCTGCACTGAGCCTCCTTTCTTCTGTGAAAATCTCTTCTAAGCAAATATGCTTTAATCTTTTTATATAAATAAGTAATACTTATTAAAGATCGTCTGTGCACTTGACTGAAATTGTAAGAAATGAAGAGCCCACTGAGAGGGAAGACGTGTATTAGGTGGAGGGCGGTTTTCTGTCACTGGAGTCAATAAAAGGGCTTGGGAGGAATGAATGGATAATATTCCTAATATCACTGAACAAACATTGCTCTTACTAGTCAAGGTGGTGCAGAGGTCCCATTGCTTGTGTTCTTAGGGTGTGTAATCCAGGCCAGAGGTTCCCAGTGTGTGGAGATATCGTAGTTTCAATACATGCTGAAGCTGATACACTATTTAGACTATTGATCATCCCTTTCAAGTTTAAAGCCACAATAGGAGGCTCCACAAAAAGCTACGAATCAATAACTAAATGGTTGTTATTACATTTATGCCCCCAAATATAATCAAATATGTTGACTTTTAAGGCCATAATAATTCAATGAAGCCATGTTTGCATTTTGGCAATGTATGCACCAAATGTAATGACATTTAACAAGCTTTTTTCCCTCTTCTTAATTTTTTTTTTATCTGCTACATATAGGTACATTACCTAGTATTGAGAATCAAAGGTTCACTTATTGATGTGTTCAGTTAGCATACATTGAATGTTTACTGTGATCCAGTCTTTATTTGAGGCATCTAGAAATAGCGGCAAATGAAATGGCTCTGCTTTTGCTTGAGAAATGTCTTGGGGGGGAATGTCAGTAATTCAATAAATAACATAAATTGAGAACACAAGATGAGCTGTTAAGAGAAAATATGTGGGTCATTTGCCTTTAGAAATATTTGAACAAATTCTCTGCATTTACATGAGTAACAGATGTTCTGAAGGTGAAAGCCGTGTATTCAGTGAAGATAAATGATGTTAATGATGTCGCTGTACCTGGATATGCCTGTGGTAATGCTGGGGCTCATGGGAGATATTTCCTCTAGTAACATCATATACCCATAGTCATCAACTCTTAAAGTCACTGTGAATTATAGTTCAAGAGGCTTATTCTATCTTATAATGCCGTGTACTGTCTAGTCCTTTTAATATTATGGAGGATAAAAGGCATCAGTAAGGAATTCTGGCATGTCATTTCACTTTTAGCTTGTTTGTGGTTTGGAGAGTCATGAAAAAGCTGGACTTTTTCTTTTGGGTGATGATTACAGAGAGGCAATAGGCTGCTTTACTGCATTAGCCTTCCTTAACCTCTCTTGATCTAGGCTCTAACCATTTGTGACTTTGATAGTTTGCAACTGCTAGTGCTAATGTTTCCTGTAGTCCGCTTGCATTACTGATGCACATGGTGATTTAGTAGGAAAACCTGGGAAGTAGGATTATTTTGAAATAAATCGATAATGTTCAGCTTACTCAAAAAAACAGAGGGTCAATATTCAGTCAAGGATCACTTGGTTTGAAGGTTAATCTATTGAGAAAAGACATTTAGTAATGGAGTACAGATGATGAAAGGGACATATTCTGGTGAATAAATGATGTTGGTGGAGTAACTAATGTATGCTTGTGTGACTAGAGTGTGCGTGTTTTATAGTATGTGTTTTATATATATATATCACAGAAAAACTATTTTGCTTGAGGAATATTGCAATGGTACCAAAAATTATTTTTTGGATTACTTTGTATAAAAATGAGCAATGTTAATAAGCATAATTTCCTAAATTAGGCAAATTATTGGAATTTCTCCCAGCTACAATAAAAAGCCATTTCCAACCTCCAAAATATATATGTAATTTCTAAACCTTCCTAGCTCAGAGGGGAGATAACTTTTTTCCTTCTCTCTTTCTCTCTCTCTCTCTCTCTCTCTCATTTCTGACATCATTAAGACAGTGAGTTTTAGAACGAGATATTTAACCAGGACATGAAAGATGCATATGTCCCTCTTCCTTTCCTGATTCCTAATCACTTCCACAAAGCATTGAATAAGAGCATTTGTGCACACATGAATTTTTTCCTTTTATTTCTTTCTTTTATAATCAGGAAAATCTGTAGTTTATTTACTCCAAGGAGAGGACAGCATAGTTAAAATGTTTATCCCAAAGAATGTTAATTGTGCTCCAGAAGCTTAATTAACAAGCTGTTAATAAGATTTTTGTACAAATTCAGTGTAGAAGGAAGGTGAATGTCTTCAAGGTCAGTGCTATGGTAGAAGTCAAAACGACAACAACAATGGCTTTCACCAAATGTGTGCTGGAAATTTCATAGCTCTTCTAACTGGACCCCCCAGATACTCATCAGGGCACACGGCCACCACATCAGGAAGGAGGGAACCCAGGATGGTCAGTGAAAATGGTACCATGGAAGCAGCTGCAGGTCTTTCCAGTTCAGCGAGATCAGTACCGATTGTTAAATGAAGAATATTTCAATCTGGGAAAAATATGAGAAAACTGGGGATTAAGAAGACTTTGAAATATAAATGGTGGAATATAAATGGTTTACTCCAGAGGATGGAATTGAGGAAAGGAAAATAAAATAAAGAGAAGGAAGAAGGAGGAGAAGGAATATGAGGAAGAGGAGGAGAGGAAGGAAAGAGAAGGGGGTGGGGAAAGGAGAGAGGGAAGGAAGGGGGAGGGAGTAGGAAGGAAAGTGGGGAAGAGAAGGGAGATGGTATGGCATCAGTTCTTAGGGCAATGGAAAGACGTCTGTGAGCACATAGAGTGTGACGGGGAGTTTCCAGGAGGCTGAAGGTCTCCTGGAGACCTGGTCTCTGTGAGATTCCTAGAGTCCAAAAGCTTCTTGTCTTGCTCACCACTCGCCCAGATCAGCACATGGACAGACATTCTCTTGTTTTTTAACACAGAACTTTTTTTGCAAATATTTTTATTGGGTAGTTGATTTAGATGACTATTAAAGCCAAAAACTTTGAATAACTCTGATTTTCAGTTACATCCTGAACTCTGGTAGTCACACCTTGAACCTCAGCTTGGTTCTGCTGTTGACCAACTTTTAAGTTTCATCTTACAGGGAAACAGATAATTCCTAGCTGTGATTTGAAGGGCTTTGAAAGTCCAGCCTTCTCATTGCCTTGCCACGGTAAGTAAATTTTGTCTTATTTAGTGCATTGTGTCATGTATATAAGTAATTGTTGGACATTTTTTCAATAGAGAAATTGGTTTAATTATAATTTTGTATTTGCGTGGTGAATGTTTCAAAGGGTGGGGTTAATCTGCGTAGCATCCACTAGAATTCTGCTACGTCAGGAAAGACTTATTAGTTAGGAGTACTTTTTTTACAAGTGACAAGAAATCTAATCCAAACTAGAGAAAATTTTGTGGCTCAAGTAACAACATTGCTGTACTATATCTAACTATAGGTATGATTGGATCAAGGGCTTGAATAATCAATAAGGATCGATCTTCCAGTTCTGCTTCCTCTGGGGCGACTTCATTCTCATACTGGTTCTGTCTTCTTCATCTCAACTTGTTTTCCTAAGAGTCCTGGAGTTTCATCTTTGTGGGCTCATATTCAATGGGAAAAACTGACGCTTTCACAAGTCTCAATAATATACTGGACATTCCTATGACTAGACCAATCTAAGTGAAGTACTCACTTCATCCTTGAATAATTTGTGGCCAAGTGATAAAAGTAGGCTTATTATCTAAAACCTAAACATCATGCCTCACCCCTAGATCATCCCTAAACACCCACAAGCTGTATATAGTAGGAGAGGTCACCTGAATAAAAATCGTGGCATTACTAACAAGCAAAGGAAGGGCAGATGCCAGATAGCAGCTAAAGGTAACCTAAAGCACAGTATTTGGGTTTTTTGTTTGTTTGTTTGTTTTTTCATGGAATTTTTTGTGCCTCTCTGCCCTGGTCCAGGCCCCTTTGTGACCCTTCCTTCCCTGTAGAATTAATGTGCTGCTGGAGTCAGCTGGAGAGAGATGCCGCCAAGCCTCTGTCATTGAGAGAACATGGGGAAGGGCATGTTCCATAAAGCAGAGTATTAAGGCTTCGGTTTTCAAGACACAATAGCCCCTTCAAAAAATGAGGACTTACAACTTAGCTTCAGGAGTTTGATTCTTGTACAAAATGAGTGACACAAATCATACTCTGAGTTCTCCAGGAGCGGCAAATTCATTCCGACATAGGAGAAAATTAAGGTGTTCGGGCTATGTCCTGACATCTAAACTGTTTGCCAACGAGAAGGACCCTGATTTAGTGCAATCTGTTGGACCCAGGACATTATGTTGCTAGAATGTCTAAAATTTGCAAAAAGCACTGTAACTTGTATACTTCTTTATGGTAACTGCATGTGGGATGGGAACAAGAGGAATGGGCTGAGCTACAGGGGAAGCAGGTGCATAACTCACAGAAAGTGTGATTCACATGCAGGCTTTGGGGAAATTATGAATTATTATGTGTCACAGGTATTCAGAATCATAGTAAATACCAAATCAAAAATGCTAAATGTACGTAAGATACAGTGTACTGTAATGTAGGGTGTGACCTGCATGTCTTCCCATCCAGTCTGGAACACTTGTCCCAAGTTCCTAGAGGGAATGAGTGTAAGAGCCCGGGAGAAAAATCTCTGCCATGTCCTGATATGGCAGTCCATTTGTTAAAACAATCACATTTTTTCTTCAATTTTCAAATAAACGTAGTGATAGTATAGAAACTTCTGTTCTCCTTGAAAATGGCGCTTTGCCTACAGACCTTACCAACTTCGTGATTGGGTATTTGTTCTGTGTGTTAGTTATCTGTGATTACATGACACATTACCTCAACATTTAGCAGCTTAAAACAAGAAATATGCATTATGTCACATAGTTGATAAAGGGCAGGAATTTGGGAGCAGTTTAGTTGTGTAGTTCTGCCTCAGGTGTTCCTGAAGTCAAGCTGTCAAAGTCTGAATACTTGACTGAGCTGAAGGATTCGCCTCCAAGCTCACTCACATGGCTATGAGCTGGAAGCTTCAGTTCCTCAAACATGGATATCTCCACAGAGCTACTCACAACAAAGCTTCCCCCAGAGCATGTAAGGACAGAGAGAGAGAGAAAGAGAGAGAGAGAGAAAGAGAGAGAGAGAGAGAGAGAAACAGGGAGAGAGAGACCACACTGCCTTGTATGACCATCATTCACACTTGATTCTATTCATTAGCAATGAGTCACTTGGTGTAGCCCACATTTCTGGGAAGGGAAACTACAGAGGGTATGAATACTAGAAGGCAGGGACCTTTGGGGGCTACCTGAGAGTGTGTGTACCCCAATCTTTAAAGAAAGTTGAGGAATCATTAGAATATGCTATTGCTTGTTATGTACTTCTACCTGTGAACTTCCAGAAAGGTAATTGTGTGCAGAAACCATAGTACAGAAATGTCATCACATATAGTAATGGTGGAAGAAACTATGTCGATAAAGAGCCTTCAGGCTTGAAAGAAACTCATGATTAGATGCCAATTTACAGATAAGGAAATCAAGGCCCCAAATCAAGGCCCCAAGGAACTTTCTCCAGGTTACACTGTTAACAATAAGAGCGACAGGCAGATTAAAATCCTAATTTGCCTGACTTCAAAACTCAAACACTTTAAATTTTACCTTAAGTCATTTGGTTTGCTTTCAGAAAATGCCATAAATTTTTTCAGCAGAAAATTTAACTTTATGAATTGTGCTTCATTTAAGCTAATGGTAATGTTAATTTTTATCCTTCTGAAAATACACTCATTGACAGCTAGGTGTTAATGTTGGAGCCAGAGAGAAAAAGGCAAAAGATCCGTGATGGCCGTGGATCTTTATTGTACATAATAATAAAAAAAATCAATTATACTGTCAAATCCTATTTTACTTTTAAGAAATTCTAGAAAAAAGCTCTGTAAACTACTTTGGAAATTTGGTTAACATTTTGCTTTTTTCTTAATGTACCCTAAATGCTTCATGTTAAACTATAAGAGCTTATATAATCGCCTTTTCTTTTACCCCAAACCCTCGCGTTTTGGTCAGCCTTGTGCTTAGGTTCTCCAGATATTGTTGCCCCCTGGAAAATAGTCTTGACGTCAAAATTCCATTCTTGAGCTTGGCAGCCCTGGCAGTTGTAACTGTCACCATCTGTTGCTTTTCTCCATTCCTAGCTCCTAAAGCGAGGAGGACGCTTGCACACATGCTGGGGACGTTAGAGGTCCGGCTTGGGCAATGTCTATGCGAAGTTCCAAAACCACTCGGCCCACCTGCTCGTTTGGATCATTTAGACTCAGCACTAAAATGATGGAAACCTTAAAAGAACTGAATTAATTGACTAAGACACTTATTGGACATTGACTATATTTATGTACAGATAGTATTCTCCAAGATTTCATAGAATTTCAGAATAGTTGAAAATATAGAGAAGGAATAAGAGGAATAAAAATAAGCCTTAACTATTACATTATAATGTCATCCTAATATATGTATCTATTAGTTACACCATACAAATATGATACAGACTATGTTTTATAAAAGTATGGAATCTGTATGCATAAAGTTTTATATTTTTTACTTACTTTATATTATGGACGCACTTTCTTACTATTAACAATCTTTATATAGCATCATTTTTTTACAGCTGCTAAAAATTCCATTGTGTAATAGATTTTACAGTTTTATATATTGACATATTCCCAACACATTCAGTGATTTAAAGCAGCTGATTTTGAGGATAAATAAATATTGAATATATCAAATATAGTATTCTTCTTATTGCAATTGCCTAGCTAATATTATTGAGAGAATATGAGGAATTTATCTTAAAGGAAAGTCTTTATGAACTCTCTATATAATTGTAATATGGGTGTATTTTTTTTCACTGGGCCAAATTATGTATGTTCCATAGGCCTTAAATATTAGGCAAAGGAAATATTTAAAATAGCCAAAGAAGTTATAAGGACAAAAAAAAAAAGAGAATGTTCTGTTAAGGGCATATAAAATATTCTTTTAGGACTTTTTTCATTGAGAAAGATGGAAGTGCTATGTCTCTTTATGTTGGAGCCTAACCCCACTCCATTTTTATTTTTTTATTTTTTTAAGATTTTATTTGCTTATTTTTAGAGAGAGGGGAAGGGAGGGAGAAAGAGAGGGAGAGAAACATCAATGTGTGGCTGTCTCTCATGCACCACCTACTAGGGACATGGCCCACAACCCAGGCATCAGACTGGGAATCGAACCCATGACCCTTTGATTCACAGGCCAGCACTTAATCCACTGAGTCACACCAGCCAGGGCCCCCTTTTGAAACTTGGAAATTTAAATCCAAAATTTCTACAATAATGTAAACATAAATGTTTACAGGTAACAAAGAAGGTGTGTTTTCTTTGGAACAAATATTTGTCAGGTCTTTAAAAATTGCTCTTTGGTTTTCTAGTTGTTAAGAACTGGGGGTTCTCTTGTACCCTCTGTGAGTGACTTTGTCCCTCTTTCTTTCTTTTCTCCTTCCTTTCTCTATTTCTCTCTAACCATAAATACCTACAAATCATCGTTAGATCTTGCTTTATAACTATGTGATGCTCTGCTTGAACATCTAACTGCTACTGGGTAATTCTGTTGGGTTCTCTGGGCACTGGCCCCACCTATGCATGATGGGATTGGCACTGTTCAGCAAACATCTCAGTTGCCTCAACATGATGTCCATAATTTAGAGAGTACAAACAACTTGCTCCTTTCTGTTGTTTAAAAAAAATGCAGGAGCTGAAAGTCTCTTGAAGATTCTCTCCCTGGGCAAAGTCATGAAGCTAACTCATCGGTAATTTTTACTGTTTGTAACCGAGCGCAGCACAGCTGATGCTTCATACCCTGGGTGACCACATGGTCACTGGGGAGTCAAGGTTCTGTATCTCCTGCCCTTTCTTTCTTTTTCTTCCCAAACCACATGTTTTCTTGAGCCAGGACCATTCTAGCAAATCCCACTGCTAACACCCCCTCTGCTCCTTACATTACTCTTACTTAATACTTCACTTATGACATTTTTGGCCACCAAATATGAGGAGGGGGCAGATTTCCCACACCAAGCAATTCTGTGACAGCAGCTTGTCATCTACAAGTTCATTTAGTTCTGACACCATCTACTTGGAAACAGCATTAAATCTGTTTGTTATCGGTGGAAGTGGGGTTCTTGCACTATCAATACACACACACACACAAAATGTCCTGAGGCCCACAGGGAAGGATGTGGCTCTGTGGTATGGTTTATTGATGATGTACAATTAAGGACATTCCCCTCCTGATGTCCCAATATCCCATCTTTGTTTTTCTTGCCATATAAAAGGTCCATTCTTGTTTTTAATAAGGCCAGGATAAAGGCCACTGCTCAGAGTCTATGCTACATGTTCAAGTATAGTCCAGTCCAGCGTCAAGCTAGCTTAGTGTGTATTTCCAGCTTGTAGTCCATTGCTGTGCTGTGGTATTCAGCCTCCCTCCTGGAAGCCATGGGCCACATGGCCATAAAGAGAACAGGTGTGTACACTGTGTGAGTGCAGGTCACAGGCAAGAGAGAGAGCATCTTTGTCCTCCTGGGGTCATATTAGCTTGAGCTTTGGACAGACCAGGTGTGTTTTTCAAATGAACCAATTAACCTCCCAATTCTGCAGGCTTTGGTTGGGTTTACACCTCCTAGTTAGACTGACAAGCCACTTTGCTCCCATACCTCCCCAGCACCCCCCAACAATCTGGTCCTAGAGGAGGGAAGGGAGGAGCATTAATCCCCTTGGAGGAGCAATGCTGTAATCCTCTGGAGTGCTTAATAACTTCCTGTTGAAGCAAACAGCCTTCTGTTTCCGAGTTTATTAAGCTCAATGTCTAGTTTCCTTTGTTTCTCTTTTCAATATCTAGCTTAACAATGATAGTAACACTTTTGCTTACTAGATTACCAGTTTATTGTAAAAGGATATAACTCAGGAACAGGTAAATGGAAAAGATGCATAGCACAAGGTATGTGGGAAAAGATGCAGAGCTTCCTACCATCTCTTGGTGCCCCCCACTCCCACCACCTCCACATGTTCACCAATCTGGAGTCCCTTCAAATCCTTCTTTTTGGAGTGTGTGTGTGTGGGGGGGGGGTTGCAGAGGCTTCTTTACATAGGCATAATTGATGAAATCACAGGCCATTCTCTCTCCTCCCCAGAGGTTAGAGGTCAGGACTGAAATTTCTCTAATTCCTCAAGTCACTGCTTGGTTTCCCTGGCAACCTGCCCCCATTCTTAAGGGGCTTTCCAGAAGTCACGTCATTGACATAAACTTGGGTGTGCTTACAAGGGCTTATAACAAATAACAAAAGATGGCAATTTTACCTTTATGGCTCTGGAGTTATTTTAGGAACTGGGAATAAAACTAAATAACTTTAAAAAGATGCTCCTGTAGCTCATATAGGAAACTACAGGGTTTTAGGTTGTATGTACCAGGAACTATGGAAACTGACCAAAATACTTTTCTTAATATAAATCATAATACCACATCACCTTAGCCATTTATCATCGTCTTTTCCTAAAGAAGGTTGGTTATAATCTTGTACTTAGCCATTTTCCAATATTTTTTGAAATGTGAAAATATAATCCAGCCATTATTCATTTCCCAGGCTGTTTCTTTTTATACCCGTCTGCCATATTTGAACCATTTGAATTCAGAAAAATAAGTCAAGAGGGCATTATCAACTTTACATATCTCTCAATTTGCCCTACATTTTCATATACTCTGGTCTTTTAACTGAAACAATAAACTAGCAACTCATAAGTTTAAAGGAAAAAGAAGAGAAAGACCCACTTTTGAAGGAGAGGGCGAATGTTCACAGTTTCTTAGACTGCGGGAAGAGTTGTGTTTGTGAGATTTGTTTGCTCTCCTCTCTAGAAGTGACAGCCATGGGATTCAAATTCCAAGAGAGCCTGAAAGTCTTAGAGAACTTGTGAGACTTTCTCACAAAGTCTGAGAAAGTCTGAGAATTTGTATCAGACAACCAGGGATAAGAATCTATCTTATTCTGAGATTTCCTAATTGCGTTCATTAATGTCATCTAATCAATTATTCTGAATATCTTTGGAGTCTATATTTGTTTGTGTGTCTATAGTTTAGAAAGACCCCTTTCATTTCACACCCCATTTACTGATCTGGTGATGCTGCATGGCTTACAAATTTGATTATTTTTCCCACCTGAAAACATAGCAACTAGAATTAGGTGTTTAACTAGAACAGGTATACGTTGGTTCTTTGTGCTTTAAGCTATTGAGTTAATTTCTCTCTCTTTTAAAACTGGTATGTTTTTTATAGGAAATAATTGGGCAGCAAATAGCAAAATCTATACTGAACAGGCCACCAGGCAAATTTTTTGAATATAGGCTTTAAAACCAGCAATCTTTTTTCATGGGCAAATGAATGAAAAAAATTCTCCATGTGTGACAAGCAATGCTATCATCTTTATTCTTAAGTATAATTTTTAAAATTACAAGTCAAATGAATAAGATCAAGTCTATGCCAAGCTAGATTATAAAAAATGTCTTAGTTATAGAAAACAATATATTTTTGGTGAATAACTAATATACATAAGTCATGGAGACTGGAAAAGAATATGTAAGTAATATCTATAAGGAACTAGTGGTCTGGAATATATGGGTTCTTGATTCTATGCAGGAAAGGTTTCACAACACAAGTCCAGGTAATTTTGAGAGTACATTTGTTAAAGCTGCGGTCAGTAAAACAAAGGAAGAGCTTAAGATAGAAAAGGCAAGGTCATAGCAGTAAGAGTAAGCCTAGGTACAGCTGCCTTGGCCCTTTGGAAACATGAGGAAGAGCTAAGCTTCAGAGAAGCTACCTTGGTCCTTTAGAAAGAAAGTCACGGAGGCAGAAGAAGTGAGTCAGGTGAGCTGCACAGACTCAGGAAACAAGTTTCAGAGGCAAAATGAGGGCTCTTGGAGACAGGTTCAGGGAGCTAGTGGACAAGCTGCCACTGCCTGCTCCATCCCCGGTTGCAGGTCTCCTGGGAACCCTTAGAGCTTCTGGAGAAAAGCAAAGATACATGCCTGAGGAAAGAAGGGGGTGAAGGCACATGTGTACCCCAGAGAGAGTGCACACTGGGTCCTTTGTCTTAAGGGTTTTTATCTGTTTTCTAAAGGCTGAAATTATAGGGGAGGTCTCAGGAGAGACCTATAGAGGAGGATCTCAATAGAATATTCATCAGCTTTTCAGGTGTGTCTTTAGATATGGTGTTGAATCAAAATGAATTTGTAAAGGGGTGGGGGTCATTATCTGATTGTTTCACCTTCAAAGAATGTCGTCAAAGAGGGACCAGGACCGAGGCAGGTCCGCCCTAGCATGGTCTGGAATACATAAACCATTTGCTCCTAAGTGTCCTTGGTTAGGGAAGATAAGACCTTCTGACTTATTATCTGGCCGTAAATTTTTCAGCAATTTATCTGTCTCAGTTTCCCCATTCCTCTTGCCAAGGAATTTTCCTAGCTTCTAACTATCTTGCCTCACCAAAAATAAGTAAGAGCAACTGGATTCTCAGACATGGAAAAGTTTTGAATGGACACTTGATCCTTGCTCCTTGAAATATTCATTCATTTAAAAATATTATTGAGTGCCTCCTCAATAAAGAAGACTCTGGGGATACAGGAGTGGCAAGATGAATAAGATTATTTCAGCTATGTAATTTAAATTCTAATAGGAGAAAGAGAAAAAATAAGTAAACAGCAATGTAATTTCAGATGGTGGTAAGTGCAATGAAGAAAACAAAACAGCTATGAGGCAGAGCAGAATTGGAGGGACCAAATTATATTGAATGTTGAAAGATTCTGTTGAATAATTCTGGATACCTAGAGATTGAGTCTAGGTACAGCTCCTACACGGAAGCTGTGTGGTAGAAGAATAATTCTGGAATCAGCAGAAATGTATTGGAATCCCAAATCATATCCTAAGTGTGTTTCCTGCAGTGACTTACTTAACATCTCTGTATTTCAGTTGCTCGTTTGTGGGAGAAAGAAAAGTGATACTAATAATATCCATCCTATAGAATTGTGGCAGAAATTGAATAAGATAAAGCATTCAAGGCACTTAGTATCATGCTTGACACATAGTAAGATCCTTGTAAAAATTGGATACTATTATTAGCATTACATGGACAATGAAAAACATATCTTTCCAGTTTTACTACCAAGAATAGTTGTATTTCTCTTGAGCCTCTGGTTGGCTTATAATTATATCTTTTAAATGCTGTGAATCATGTTTCCCTGTAACTCTTGACTGCTAAAAAGCCAAGAGCTAAATTTGTGGTATACCTCTAACAAATATAGAGAACTTCATTGAATGCCTTACTTATTTTGTGAACTAACTTCATTCTTGGCTGGATGTTTTCTTTTCTTCACTCATTTTTCTTTTAATTCAATTTCCTCACTTCCATGCTTTATATTGTTTTGTGTTGTGTGTGTTTTTGTAAGCTGCCATAAATCTTTTCTCTAATATGTCCTAAACACATAGTTGCTCTGACAAAATAGCAATCAGGATGGACAAGCTGAGTCGGAATGTTACACAGCAGGAAATCCCCTTACAGGAAGAATGTGTTTACCCATTAGGTTGAAGAAATAAAATATAGTTTATATAAAAGAATTACAATGTATATAATCATATGTTTGCCACACTGCCCAGTGGGCCCAACCGCAATCAATCCCCACCTCAGGGCCCAATCTTCATTCCCCTTGTGAGCAGTTTCATAGAGTGGGAACAGAATGGTTTTAAGAGGAGATACCCTGGGTTCACATGCCTCTTCTGCCCCTAAGACCACCTTTGAGATCTTGGGCAAGTCAGTGAACATTCTGAGTTTTTGTGTCTTAATTTTAATGGTAATTGTAATACCTGGCCTGGCTGCCTCCTTTGATTCTTTCTAGGATCAGTGAATTTGTACTATAAGCACAACACTTTGTCATAATGTCAGCTGTCATGGTCCTGGTGGCAGTGGATGATGATGATGCCAATTTTGTTGCTGACCTACTCTGATCTTGGGGGAAAAGCCTGGTTTTGGGGCTGCTTACCTTGTACAAATCTAGAAGGAACCCTTCACACAGCCGTCTCGGCCAACAGCATCCCCCAGAGCTGTGCGTCACACAGCCCGCACGCACAGCCACATGTGGTGGTCCTGACTAAAACCCGGCTTATATTCCATTGCTAATTACCTGGGCTCTGGACCTCATGTTCCTTTCCTGAGTGGCTACTTTGTTCAGCCAAACAGAACTTTAGTTCCTGGGTCTGGAGACCTGCCTTTTCACTAGTTTTATCTTGAACTCGGATCTCACAGCCAGCACACACCTCTACCTGCTGAGCTTTTCCTGTAGCCATGGGCCGTCTTCTGGTAGAACAGCCACCTACTGTACTACCCCTGTCCACTGAAAGACTGTCTTTTCCATCAGCCAGAAGCACTAATACTGCTTGTGTTCACCTCCTGTCTCCTGCTCCCAGATGCAACTCCTTCTTTTCCCCCAAAGTTTTCTCGAATCAAATAATGTATTGATTGCCTTTAGGATCTTAACATTAGCTGCATTGTCAGTAGCTACTGTTTCAAAGAAAACTTTTATTTTTAAAGATATTATTAACCCCAAAGCAGAATAATTTATTGATAACCTAGTAATTTATTAATAACCTAATATTTATTTCCAAGTTATCACAGAAGACCAAATAATAAGGATTTCACACATATGAGTACATACTCTTGGTAATTGGAGCTTTCCTTTATAATTAGGCTGGGATGTGAATCTTTTTAATTTATATTACACATTTCTCCATTCTAAATATATTTTAAAATATTTTACTGTTGCTTTAAAAATTAAGTCATCCTTATTCCACAAGATACTTTTTTAATAATAATAGGTCATATATATACCTTAGAGTCTTTGAATATAAATTTGCCTTACTTCTTCTGAATAGCTGAATAATTTTCAAGTTTGTATACATGAAACACTTTCTTAAACTAGTTCTCAGATTCAGTGTACACCCACATTGTTTGCAGTTTTCATTTCTCTGTGTATGTGTTTTATATTTGCCACAACAGAATTTCCACAATAAACATCTTTGCTGCAATAAACACCCTTGGAAAAGAGCAATATATAAAATATATATATAATATATATAACATATATATAATATATGTAACTATTATCTATATAAGTGTGCATGTATAAAATATACACATAAATATATGTTTTGGTTTTGTTCACTTACATATAGTTTTATATCTTAAATATATGAATAAGAGATTTTTCAAAGGAGATTATTTACTCCTAGAGTATTTTCATTAATATATTACCAAATCATTGTTTTCTGGACAGTTGTAGTAATTCACCCTCCCACTAGTGATGTATAAAGGTGCCTGACTGATTCAAAGTTCACAGCAGTTAGTGGTTGTTCTTTTTAATTTTTGCTGACCAGGGGAGTGAAAACTATATTTCATTCTTGCTTACATTCGCATTTCTATGACCATGAAAAAGACTGAGCATCTTTAATGTATATTGGGTTTGTTTTTTTTTTTTATTTTCTCTTGTGCAAATTGCTTATTCTTATCTTGTGTATTAGTTTGATTATCTTTTTTAAAACAATCTATAGAAACTTTGTTTATTGGGAAATAATCCCTTTGTCTGCAATATGGGTTACTTTTTTTTCCTAAGCTGTCATTTCTTTTTTTATGGAGTCTTTTTTTTTAATCTTTGCCTAAGGAGATGTTTATTAATGAGAGAGAGAGAGAGAGAGAGAGAGAGAGAGAGAAACACAAACAGTAACATGAGAGAGAAACATTGATCGGTTGCCTGCCATACATGCCTCAATTAGGGATCAAACTGACAACCTAGGTATGTGCCCTCATCAGGAATCGAACCCACAACCTTTTGGTATATGGGACAACGCTTCAACCAACTGAGCTAGCTGGCCAGGGCTATGATGTCTTTTGCCATACAAATTGTTAATTGCTTTGTGTTCAAATGTTTGTATTTTCCTTCTTTAAAAAACCACCTTTTGGCTTCCAATCAAGATGGTGACCTAGGTAAATGCTATACTCACATCCTCCCACAACTACATCAAAATTATGATTAAAGTACAGAATAACTGTTATTCAGAACTGTCTGAAATCTAGCTCAAAGAAACTCCTATAGCTAAGGATATAAAGAAGAAGCCACAACAAGATGGTAGGAGGAGCTGTGACAGAATGGGTTTGTCCCACACCCACATGTGGCAAATAAAAATCAAGAAGGATACTATGCAGCAAAGTTCCCACCTGAGAAGTGAGGGGTCCCAGCCCCACAAGCAGGCTCTGCAGCCTGGGATTTCAGTGCCAGGAAGAGAAGTTCCCATAACTTCTGGCTGTAAAAACTAGCAGGGATGGTGGTTGAGTGAGATAGAGTGCTACTGGGGTCCCAGGCAGTTTCTCTTAAAGGGCTCCTGCACAGACTTACTCAGACTCACTCCCTCTGAGCTGCAGCACTTGGGAAGTAACTCAAAAGGCACCAGGGATATACAAGGAGAAGCTGAATTGTCTGATATCTGGGCAAGAGCTAGAGGAACAGGTTTCTCCCAGACAGAAGTGCTGGCAGAGGTCATTGTTCCTTTACTGAGCCCTCCTCCCACAGAGTCAGCAGACAGGTTCCATATTGGAGTAACCATCAACCTGGCTTACACTCCTCAGCCCACCCTTGTTATTCCCTGAGACCCCACCCCACCACCTTGTGGGTCCATTCAAGCTGTTTCCAGAGCCTTGTACATACAAATGGCCTATCTTGGCTCATGTTTCAGATTTACCTAAATCTCTCAAACAAGTAGCATCTGGCCTCAGCATGCCTGTACATCTTGCTAAGTGGCCCCAGGTTTGGCACTAGTGGTAGATGGCCATAGTTCCCAGCGTAGCCTCACCAGGGCACTTCCAAGCCCAGCACAAGTAACAGCAATCCAGAAATCTCTTTGTAGTTTATGCTGGGTGGCCCCTGGCAGAACACAAGCAGTGGCTGACCTTGGTCTGTACCTTCTGAAAGGCCCCAGAGCCAGCATACCTGGTGGACAGCTTCAGACCATGTCAAAGCACCACCTAACCACCTCCACAAACAGCATACTCAAGGGGCAGACTCAGTGGGCACCAGAGCCCTGCTGAAGTAAGTCTTGCTCTGTGGAGTGGGACCCTGCACAGATGATCTTCCACAGTGGTTGCAGCCAGTCCTTGCAACTGGGAGTAAATTCTTCCCATTGACATGTCAACAGCAATCAAGGCTCAACTACAACAAAAGGCTGGCACAGCCCACACTGGGGATCATGCCTGAAGTATCCAGTTAAGGTGGATGAGAAGGCTGTGCCACTGAACTCTACAGGACACCTACTATACTAGGCCACTCTACAAAGCCTGGGAGACATAGCAGCTCTACCTAATACATAGAAACAAACCCAGGGAGGGTGCCAAAATGAGAAGACACAGAAATATGTCCCAAATAAGAGAACAAAGTAAAACTCCAGAAAAAAAAAACTAAACAATATGGAGACAAGCAATCTACTAGATGCAGAATTCAAAACACTGGTTATAAAGGTGCTCAGTGAACTTAGGAGAAGAATAGATGAACTTAGAACTTTAACAGCATTAAAAAAAAGACATGGAAACCATTTTAAAATGTCAGAAACAAAGGATACCTTAACTGAAAGTAAAAATGATTTATAGGTAATCAACAGTAGAGTACATGAAGCCGAGAATCAAAACAGTTATTTGGAGTACAAGGAAGCAAAAACATGCTCAATCAGAACAGCAAAAAGAAGAAAGAATAAAAAAAAGTTAGGAGCCTCTGGGACAACTTCAAGCACACCAACATTTGCATTATGGGGTGACAGAAGGAGAAGAGAGAGAGCAAGAAATTGAAAACCTATTTGAAAAAATAATGACAGAAAACTTCCCTAACTTGGTGAAGGCAATCGACATACAAGTCCAGGAAGCTCAGAAAGTCCAAACAAGATGAACCCAAAGAGGCCCATTCCAATTGTAATTAATCATAATTAATATGCAAAATATTAAAGACAAAGAGATAACCTTAAAAGTGGCAAGAGAAAAGCAGTTAGTTACCTACAAGGGAACTCTCGTAAGACCATCAGTTGATTTCTCCACAGAATTTTTGCAGGCCAGAAGGGATTGGCAAGAAATACTCAAAGTGATAAAAAGCAAGGACCTACAACCAAGATTACTCTACCCAGCAAAGCTATGATTTAGAATCATTGGGCAGATAAACAGCTTCCCAAACAAGAAAAAGCTAAAGGAGTTCATCAGCACCAAACCAATATGACATGAAAAGTTAAAGGGTTTTCTTCAAGAGGAAGAATTTGTCAATACATCATCATTTTCCAAGTCAGGGATTTGAGCTTCAAAGTTTTCCTTCTTATGTCATAAGTGGGTTCTGAGGCTCTTAACCCCAAGTAGACTGGCAGTGGTGTTTACTGGTTTTAAATAACAGAACCCAAGCCTTTGAACTGCCCCTTATTAGCCTGAGACACCTTTCCAAATGGCAAAGTTTCCTTAAGAATGAGTTCTTGAGGCCCTAGTGAGGAAACCCATCAGCCCTCCTAAAGACTTTTCATTGATCATTTTTATTTGCTTTCTTTGACTTTAGACTCAACAAAACTAAGTTCTCTTTAGGACTGAGCCTCCCATCCAGCTTTACCTCTGGGGAAAAATACTCCAGTGAATGGGTTTTAAGAATGGTGGTTCCCAAGCAGTTGTTTCTCATTGTAAATGAAGTCATGAGACACCTAGATTTCCTAGGCATTTCAATTGGATCCCCTGTCAGGGTTCCATCATGTCTGGGCACTGACAAGAGGGAGTGAGTCTCAAACTCACTTCCAAATCCTGGGAAGTTGGTACCCTGATCAGTTTGTCACAATGAGGCCCGGCTTATTCCCACTATTTGAACTCCAAATTATGTAAGCACTAGTAGAGAAAGTGGTATTGCATACCACTTGTCTAACTCATTCATTTTGCAGAGAGGCCCAGAAATAGGAGGTGGCTTGCTTGAGGCTAACAGCTCATCAGGGACCAAAGAATCTTTAATCAGATCATCTGCATCTCAATTTTTCTTATGAAAAATTAGAACATTAACATCTGTTCTGTTTTCTTTACAAGGATTTTAGTGAGGATCAAATGAATCAATGTGTATGAAAACACTTTGAGATATTTTTGTTAATCACAAATGTCAGGTATCATAAAATTGTTTTAAAGTTCAATGTTATTTTTCTTTTAGTGAGAAATTCAGAAATCTCTGAATAGATTATAACAGCTGCCACGTATTGAGTTGCTATCCATCAATAGGCCCCTTTACCAAACTTATGTAGAGAATTTTATTGTAACACCTCTACTCGTGCCCTAAAACGAATGGAAGGATTGACTTGGTAGGCATCAGGAGGTTTCTGCCATCTTTTATTTGAAAGATATTTATGATGGGCATTGCATCATGGGGCAGGCCCTGGAGCCAGGCTTTGAACTGGGGCAGTCTCTTTCAAGGGTCTAGGCAATAAACACTCCTGTGTTCTTGAAACCTATGTACCATTTTATAACACAGAAATAAGATTAACTTATTTTACAAGCATAAAGTAAAAGGTATATCTGAACATAAGTTCTACTTACATTTGTATTTTAAATGACCTTTAAGAAAATAAAACAAACTTAGAAAAATTAAATATTACTCCAATCAATTCTGTCTAGTCTCTGTGAAAAATCTGTATGGGTATTGTCAGGGAGGGGAAAATTCCCTCCTCTGCTCCTCTCGAGTTTTCATGGCTGGAGTAATAATGAAACTGACACAAGACCAGATTACAGGAGAAAAACCCATGTAATATGTGCACAGGGGAGATCATGAATGATGCTCAGAAAAATGATCAAAGCAGGCAGCTGTTTATAATTTTTAGACAAAGAAACAATAAATTTTTGAGGAATTGCCAAGACAAAGAAACTTAGGTTTGGGAACTCATTAGTAAAGACTCTAAACAGAAAGAGGTCTTGGAGTAGTAAATTAGTAAAAAGTAACGAGGTTTGTTTGCACAGGTTTTTTGGCCCTGGACTCCTTAACTCTGGAAAAATGGGGGTCTCTCAGGCCCTGTGGAGCAAAGAGGGCACCTCTCACTGGGGAGATTCGTTCCTTGCAGTCAAGGAGACAAAGGAGGGTCAATCTGCCCTTTCTTCACCAGCTGCTTTTCAAGTAACTTTAATTAGAAATAATCAATATGCCACTGTGAGATATTTGGGGGCTGCATGCATTGGGTACTGACAGTGCAGTGTTAAAAAATAAAATTAATAAGTTACTTTCATTTTTGGGGGGGGTCAGAAAAATGAAGTCTATCTTTTAAAAAAATAGATTCAATACAGGCATGCTGAAAGCCAGTATTATTACCTCCCTGAATTCTTCCAGACTTCTTCTCCACAGACCATTATTTTACTCCTTTTGGGAATGAGGCAAACATGTGATCTGAGGTGATAAGAGATTCCGCTGCTCAAAAAATATGTACTCTAGTAGTGTGCCACAGTCTAATCTTCCACCACTAGAGAATAATTTCCTCCAATAAGGGCACTGAATTTCTGTGATGCCCGGGAGGAAAAAAGTCTTGATATCCAGCAATACTGAGGTACTGAGAGATTTCCCCATATAATTTTTCCAGATATTGCCAACAAAAAATTTATTTGTACAGCATACCTTATCGATACTGGCACAATAATGCTATACGTGAAGGGTTATAGGTCCCTAGCCTTGTTCTAATAGAACAAACGAGTCTTCGTATACATAGTGGTAATTTTGCCCACAGAGAGAAAGAGTGATGATGGTCTGGACTCGTCTCTAAGCAGAGCCAGGTCAGGCCAGCAGCTGGGGGAGAGCTGTGCAGTCAGGGTGCAAAGCACAGAGTCAGGGCACCTGACAGGTGGAAGTGGGAGACAGGGCCATTGATTTAAGGGCTGCTCTGAAGACAGACAGCCCCTGTGTCCTACTTTTCCCTCAGGCTGAACTTGCCACTGTTGGGCTGTATTTGTTACCCAGAGGGGTCCCACACTCATGGTCTATGAGCTGAAGTCAGTCCACAGGGAAGTCTGTTGGCCTGAGGAGTCTGAAGAGAATATGAGTGTGTGCATCCCAGCTGGGCCTGTTCCCCATTTGCACAGGCCCTACCATTGACAGATGCCTCTCCTTTGTGCCTTGGGTTTCCGTCCTGGCTCCTGAAATCCTTTGAGCTTGGGACATCTGTTTTGGACTTCAGAGCCCCCTGAATCTCTACATCCCAAATGTTGGTTGTATTTTTAACCTATTCCAAAATTTGTTTGTGCTCTTTCCCTGTTTTTTCAAGGTCAAATCTGTGAATTCATGCCACTATGCATATCTTCTGCTCAATTAATGCCACAATACTGTGCAAACCTTGGCAGAAATGTCATTCTGCATCTTTGTGAAGCCAGAAGGCTGCTGAATACCAGTCTGAAGCTGTGGTAATTAAGCCCTTCTTTAACGAGCATTAGTAACACAGTGTGTAATGGACATGATGATTGTCAGGATGCCTTAAGGAGAGTGGACTTTTCTAGAAGCCTCTTATTCTCCTGACATTCTGGTGGCAGGAGGTTGTATTATAAATGTAACATTTCCAGTGTCAGAAGCATCTGTTCCCCTACTATCTTTGAGGGAACAGGGCATAGAGATCAGACTTGAAGATTTTCATTGTTGTTCTTCCCCTTGACCTGTGAATTTGCTGAGGATATGTCGGGAACTTAATCTTGTCATAACCTTGTGAATCTAGACAATAAAGGGTAATGATAAAGGGAAAACAAAAACAATAGTTTCCACCTTTGATTGGGCTCCCCTATTCACTAGGCATCATGGTGCAGGCTTTTCATCCCCAGCCTCCTAACTCTGTGTCTTTATTCTCATTTTACAGATGATGACATTGAGGCTCAGGGAGCTTGTCACACAGAATATATCTTGTTTGATTTTAAAAATGGTTTTCTTTTCACGATGTGTCTCTGCATCGCCTCTCATTTGTGGGCTTGGGAATGGTCTGGTTTGGACTGGAGATGATTGGCAGCTATCATTCTGGGTGTAATTATTCATACAGGGAATATTAAGGGCCTTCTAATAGGTAGGTGCCCTCAGGGCAGAGAAGCTCTGCAATTCATGGCCTGGGTCTGGTGATAAAGGCACCACGTCTCTGACCTTCCCACAACCTTGTCTCTGGGCCAGAAGAGGATGCTCAGCTCTGGGAAGTTCTGTGTTGCTGTACTCATCTCCTGTGGCTGCTGCAACAAATTTCCATGAACACAGTGGCTTGGAGCAACAGAGATTTACTATCATATCATTCTGGAGATGAGCAGTCCAAAATCAGTCTCACTGGACTCAAAGTCAAGGCATCCACAGGCCTAGTTCCTTCTGGAGGCTCTAGGGGAGAATCTGGTTTTTTACTTTTTTCTGTTTCTGGAGGTCACCTGAATTCCCTAACTCATGGCCCCTTTCTAGCAATTATATCCTTCTGACCCACCCATCTATCATCACATTTCCTTCTCTGTCTCTGATAACAACTGTCCTGCCTCCCTCTTGCAAGAACTCTTGTGATTACATTAGGCCCACCTAAAAAGTCCAAAATAATTTCCCATCTCAAGGTACTCAACCTGATTGTATCTGCAAACTATCTTTTCCCATACACGGTATTTTGCCATGTATAAAGAGCACTTTCTGCCCAAATTTTTGACAGAAAAATAAGAATGCGCATTATTCATGGTTAGCACTAATTCCATATCTATATAAATGTTAATTCTTTTACTTATGATTATGCATTAAAGTGTAACTCTAGAAAGCAATAATGATATCTGTATGCAAAATAATACCCTGGAATACGATAATCACTTTTTTTCTAAATATAAATAAGTAAATACATTGAATTAAAAATTAAAAAGGAAGATTTTTTCCCCTAAAGCGTGGGCCAAAAAGGCGAGTGTGCATTATACATGGCAAAATACAGTAATGTAACAGTCATAGGATTAAGATGTTGACATTTTGGAGGTCTGTTGTTCAGCCTTCAGGAGTCACTGACTCTGGTGATTGCTTCATTGGTAATGATAACCCACTTGGGGCAGCTCAGGGCTGCCCTGCTATCTGCTGAGACCTGGCATCCAGACTTCCCCTCCTGTGTATCCCCACCCACGGCCAGAATGAGAGTGGCAGGGTCTATTTGTGCTCCTCCCTGTCAAACAGGGCTTGCAAATTAGTATGTCTCAGGACGCATTCAGCCCCCAGATATACATTGAATGGTGTATTTTTTTAAGTCAGGAATTTTATACAACAATTTACTTCTTAATTATTTCTTTAAAAATTGGGATACCAGGCACCATAGTGCTGTGTTTTCAAATGGCCGCATGTGGCTTCCACCTTTAGACAAAATGCGTGCCCTCCCTTTTACCTTAGCTCCCGTCTCTCTCTGATACTGAGTTACACCCAGCCTGTTTCATTCATTTATTTCAATTGATTCACCCCTGTAGTTTAAATATTTGAGTTTATAATCATAATTCTAAAACCACAGGATTGAGATGCATATACGAGAATATCTGTTTAGATAATTTGGGCTGGGGCAGTAATGTGTTAAGGTGTCCAGGCCCAGGTGTCCAGGCAAAGCAGAGAACAAGCCTCATCACCTAACCGTCATCCTAACATTTGCAGATTGATTGGAGCTTCCCTTTGGATATTTCTTTTTGCAGCCCGACTCCCAGCCTTAATCCATCCACACCTGGGCTTAGCATTCCTAATCATCATTTTAGTATTCCTTCCAAGTGTCTATTTGTCATTCAGAAAGTGACCGTTTTTTTTTTTTCTCTTCCTAGAACTGTCTCATGGGTACTATACTAGTTTCTTAAAATTTAGAATCTACTTTATTCAAAAAAAGCAAAAACAGAAACTTTCATCATCATTATGCCTGCAGTCTCAGAGCGTGGCTGGCATATAGCAGGTGTTTACCAAATATGTATTAAATGAATGAATGCATGATCACAATGACAATGTCATTGATAGTAATAGCCAACATTGGTGAGAACTTAGTTATGAATGAATGTTGCATCTTTCGAGGGGGTAGCAATTGCAATCCTGGTAGGGGCAAGTTCACTGTGAGTACCTTCCTTCCCACACACCCTCAACAAGCAATTCTGTTGATTATGTCGCCCTCTCTGTCCCTGGCCCCAGCTCACCAGCTGGGACCACAGGAAGATTCCTAAGCCAAGGGCACACTATCCTATTGTTAGCTGACCAGGAGCCTGTGACTTGGCCTGTTGTGATGAGCACTCCCAAAAAAGAGTTCACAAACCAAGAGAAACCATCTGTCTAAAGTTGGGAGTGGGTGCTTAAACCATGGGTCATGCTAGGGATTAGGACTGGCTCCCAGTCTGGCCACATGCAAGATGACTATGCAGAAATAATGCAGCCACTGAAAGATGAAGGAGAATTTACTTGAGGCTTGCCTATTTTTCAATGGCTATGAAATTACCTTTTGCATCTTTACAACTTTTCCCCTCTGCCTTTAACTCGGAGAGGCTATCTGTTGTTTGTCATTAAAACACTTGTCTGGAACATAACCTGAGCCCAGATCCTAGCCTGAGAGCAGAATTTAATGAAGGTTCAGTTGTGGAGTAGCAGTGAAGAGTTCCCAAGCCATTAGGTACTGCAAACCCTAAATAAGTCCTTCTGAATAGAATTGGAACTCAACAGTTTTAAGTGTCAAGTATTTTTCAACTTGTTAAGGTTCCTAAATCCTTTGATTCTAAATGGGGAAAAAGTAATGAAACTACCTGGGAAATATTTCACCCTTTTGTGAAGCAAGAAGAAGCGACAGCTTTTGGTTCATTAGAATTATTGGACTGAAAAGGACGTCAATTAAACAAAGAGAAACTGTTAAAATTTAATTGGGTGTTTTAGAAATCAACGTGCTAAATTTGAAAAGATTGCATTCTTAGTTTTAGAATATTTTTGCTGGAATAGCTACCTTCAAAATGGGCATAATCTTTATGAAATAACCTTGACATTAATTTTTCATAAATTAAAAAGCATGCTGGAGGATTAAAGGCAAATAATAGATGTAACATTACATAAAAGTAGGACGCTCATAAATTATTTATGACTTCCTTACTCATCAGGACTTGGCTTTTTGAATCTTAATTGAAAACTGGTTTGGCTATATTGTTGAAAAAAGTAAATTGGTTATTCTGATAGCAGACAACTTTCATTAGGGAGTTAATTAATTTTGGAGACTGAGAGCCTGGTGTATTAAACATACACAGTCATGTTTTGTCATGGGACTTTATTTAATTACAGTCCTATTCTGGTCAGTGCACATGGTTTACATTTTATTTCCATTTGATCAATGCTAGTGAGATACAGTGTAAGTACTGTGAGCTCCAAAGCAAAAATAGGGTTAGGCCTGAGGTAGGCAACAGGGCAATTTGTTGATAAGAAGACATATTCTATAGTAACCTTGACACTAGACCAACCCTCACCATCCTGTTTCTACTTAATTTTATGTTTACTTACTAATCAATTACTATGGTAAACTTGGACATTTTTTAGATCCCCAGTGAGATGCTATTAGATAAAAGATAAATTAATTGAGCTTATCTTCCTTTTTTTCTCCTTGATAAATTAAGCAATGGATGAGATGGCCAGTATACTTTATTTGTTCTGAAATTGTTTATATAATTTCTTTAATTTTTACCCTTTGAGTTTAATACCCATATTAGTTCTCTCATTTAATACAAATTATTACAGCTACTCATTACTGAACACTTAACAACACTAGTTACAATACCTACAAGTGTATGAAAGAGGCATCGCTGTCCTCACTTTGCAAATGAGGAACCTGAGGCTCCCGTATGTCACCACTGTGTAACTTATCCAGGCCTGCAAAGCTAATCATTAGTGCTGAGGGTCTTGTAGGATCCGAGTGTGTGGGGACATAGCTTTAAGTAAGCCCTGGAGGATTTTTCCAAGCTCTTGTAATTTTTTGTAATCCACTGCTAGTTGTAAACTTTGTCGTGATGCCTATGCATGGGTGTGGGAAAGAAAGGTCTGGTCAGGAGCAATTCTGATATATTTGCCTTGTGCCCCCTCCCCCCCGCCCAATGTCATTCTGTTTAAAATCCCTCCTTGATGAGCGCACCATAGTCTGAGGGTCGCTCCATCCTGAACTTAAGTTTACAGCCTGGTTTTGAAATCCAAATTTCATTTCACAAGAACTAGATTAGAAAGGCAGTGGTCAATTAAGGCCACCAGACTATGTCCTCAGTGCTCCGTTTGGAAGAATCCTAAAATAAAGAAAGAGCTTGATGACCCTTTAATAGACCCTAACCCCTACAGGCAGATGACTGTCATTTGGAGAGGGAAGAATGGACGCATCTGCTTATCCAACCCCAGGACTAGACAAAGGTCTCCACGGGACCTGAATGAGTTCAGTGTCACCCAGAGCCCAGCCTTGGCTGTGAGAAATCCCGATGGTTCCACAAGGCTTTGGGAAATTGACACAGATGCCATTGGACTCCAATCTGATCACAGAAAGGCCCAGCTGTGATATGGTTTATAGATTTCACAAACTGACTGATGACTTTTATGAAAGCTTATCTTATTTTTTGTGTCAGGCAGTTTCTCAAACTTAACTTTATAGTCACCATATCCAAACATTTGGGAATTTGAAAATTAAATACTTATCAGTTCTAGGAATGGGAAAGACCATATGCGAAACTAATTTTACGGAAAACTATGGCAAGAAATGGTTTAACCATAATGTTAACAAGTATCCTCAGAGACTGTGCTGGGAGATCTCTCTTGTCCTTCTGCCTAGCTGGCATTTCCCCCATGTGGGATGCTCACCTTTCATTTCCTGCCAGGCCAACAGGAGCTTCTTTTATGGAGCTTTCTGATCACTGCGGGTTTGCATTAGTCTTCCCCTGCTCTAGATCCTGTTGCAAGAGTCCTTCACTTATTCAACAAATATTTTTTAGGCTATTTATAGACTTTACTTTTTTTTTAATTTTTATTGTTATTCAATTACAGTTGTATGCCTTTTCTCCCCAGTCCTCCACTCCACCTCAGCTGAACCCCCCTCCCTCCCCCAACTCCACCCTCCCCCTTGATTTTGTCCATGTGTCCTTTATAGTAGTTCCTATAATACCCTTTCCCCACTGTCCCCTCCCCACTCCCCCCTGGCTATTGTTAGATTGTTCTTAACTTCAATGTCTCTGGTTATATTTTGTTTGCTTTTTTCTTCTGTTGATTATGTTCCAGTTAAAGGTGAGATCATATGGTATCAACAAATATTTTTGAGCAATTTTTATATACCAAACACTGCTTTCAATTCTTAGGATCCAAAATAAAAAGCTCTGTTTTATTCTGGCGGAGAAAGACAGTACATGCATACTATGGCAAGGTCTGGTAAGTTCTAGAAAAAAGCAAAACAGAGCAAGCAAATAGAGGATTATGTGGAGACCTGGCTTACATAAAGTGGCCAGGATGGGACTTCAGTCTCCCAATCTGTCTAGCACATGCACAGCACATAGTAGAAACCCAATGAATATTCATTACATTAAATATTCAGCAATGCCGGTTGGCCAGGTGCTTGTGTCTCCTGTGCCTTAACTTCCCTGACTAGGCGGCTCTGCATATTCCTTATGAAAAAAGACTACTTCGAACATTTATTTTTAAATTCCTGTAAAATACTATACAGAGCTAAGTTTAGCAAGAAAACAGTAAGTATCGCTGGTTAGAAAATCCAAATCTGACCAGGAGGTTCTCATACATAATTGTGAGCATACGTAAATAAGATAGATATTGTACACAGAGTAAGTGGGGTTCACGTGGCACCCAGTAAAGGTATATTTCACATTTATGAAGAAATTTCCAGAACATGTAACTAAATAGCCCTGAAAGTGGATTTTTCTAGGTACATATATAATGCCAGAAATGCAGACAAGCCTTTTGATTTAACCTCAAACGACAGGGACTCTGAATTCTTTAGGTCTTAGTTGTACTAACGTGGTGTGTATCAGATCATCAAAATTATAGAAGATCCCATTTAAGAAAACATTTCTTAAAGGAGTCAATGTATGTCTGCTTGTAATTATTTTGAAAACTGAAGAAAAAAATTGCATAGGAAATACGTACTTACATACCCATTTCCTAAGTTAAGCTCTTGATTCTGGCTTGTGTTTTCGAAAACTGGTACCTGCGGGCACAACATGCGCGCAGCCTTGTGGAATTCAAGAGAGGCACTGACGGCACTGAAAAGCTTCACTGTCGTCCTTTTTCCAGAAAAGAATCCCAGTGTCTCCTATGTATTTTTTCCAGAAAGTATCCCGGTATCTAGTATATTTTTTTCCAAAAACTGTCTCAGTGTGGATTCTATGAAAGGCAAGATCTATGAAAACTTTATGAAAGTGAAGAGTTTGCGATAAACCATGAAGTTTCCAAAAAAATCAGTGACTTGGATTGGGCAAGTAATGTTTTGAGGATGAGGAAGATAAAAAACAGAATGATTATTACAATAGCTGGAAAGAAAAAAGAAAATAAATTATGAGTTGAGATCCACCAGAATGTTTCCTGAGCACTTGCCTTGTGGTTATCCTTCTAACAAGTGGTTGAGGAAAGGCAGGAACGCAAAGAGTTCCTCTGTCACGAGGAAGAGGATAAATCATTTGGGAGAGGAGACTCACATTCAGGTCTGTTGCCACCCGATGCCAAGGTCTTGCTGTATTGAGTTGTCAGCCTCGCTCTCAGCTAATAAACTTGTTCCGTGTATCTCAAAAAAGTAGAGAGGTCATCACAAGGAGCTTCCTATACTTCTCCTGTCTGCTCCTCATGTTTATAAATGTCTCTGGATCCATATATGTCCTTTCCTCCTTTCCCCAAATCTCAGAGAAAAGATGACTTTTCTATCCAAGGTAAATCCTGGGCCCCTGAACACATGCCCTTCCACTATTCAGGAACTTGCTCCATCAATTACCACCCTCCCTGAGAATCTTCAAACGCCCTCTTCACTACTGTTTTTCTCTCTCCACATAAACGTATACTTACATCATAAAACAAAATAGAACAATGGTAACATTAATGACAAAAAAAAACTTCCCTCTTGATCTAAGTCAATTGATGTCCTCCCTAGGTACACATTGAATCTTCCAAGATCTCTGAAAAAGATAAAATATTGACAATTGGGTCCAGCTCAGGTCAAGGAAACCAAAATCCTTGAGCAGTGTGGCCCAAGTATCGGTATTTTTAAAAACTACTCTGCTGATTTTAATGCACAGCCAGAGTTGAAAAATGTTGGCCTACATAATCCTATTCTCCTCTTCCCTTAACATCTAATCTTCTATAATTCTTTATTTCTATTATATTTGAAAGAGTTCACAAATATAACGCCTATTGGAGAGTAAAGACATATTTAGATGATGGAATTAGCAGCATTGGGTAAAAGATTGGATATCCTGGCATTAACAACTGATGCTTAGGCCATTTGCGCCATCTATTGAGAAATAAGAGAGGGCAGTAAGGAAGGATTGGCTAAGAAGAGACTCAGATTGCAGTGCTGCTCCATAAGGCCTCAGCCATGCTGATGGGGAACCAAATAGCAAAGCCTGACCAGCGTTCCTCATTGGACAGGAATGGCCTGGCTCTAGTGCTTCTGTTTTGCTCTGTCTTTGACTGGAAGGCTGAGAAGAGTATGACCTCAGCATGAAACTGGTGGATCTGCAGCTGGAGACCATAAGCAACAGGTTCTCCTTTAGGGAGTTCTGAGTAGCACATCCCCATGGCTGCCATACATGCCCCTAACTTCTGGCTCTTACTGATTTCTTTTCTGCACTCCCAAGGCTGATTTTTATCTTACCGTCTATTGTCAAGAAACAATATAATTGTTATGTTCTTGCTTTCTAAGTTATGCACAGATTCTTCTCCTGTCTCCCTTGGATAAATCTTGTCACCTTAATTAGGCTTTTTTGTGTTCCCAAACACCTATCACACATTCGTAGGCAGTTTCACAAATGGCCAATTTTAGTCATAGTTTATAGAGTTCAAAAGTTTAACCGATTTATTATTTTATTTTATTTATTTCTTATTCTTACCTGAGGACATTTTTTTCATTGCTTTTAGAGAAAGAGAAAGTGAGAGAAACATCGATGTGACAGAAACATTGATCGGTTGCTTCCTGTAGGCACCCCAACTAGGGACTGAACCCACAACCTAGGTATGTGCCCTGACTAGGAATCAAACCCTCAACCTTTTGGTGCACTCTAACCAGCTGAGCCACACTGGCCAAGGCTTAACCAATTTATCTTTGGAGCATTTTATTGTTCTCCAATCACTGCCAATATCCACCTACCAAATATGTTAACATTAGTATATTTTATGCTTCCTGGCTTATGTGCATACTAAAATAGTTACTAAATACTGTACATTCTATTTTATAGTCTCAAAGTCAAGCATGTGGAGATGGTGATCTACCCTCACTCTCAGGTTCCATTAACCCTCCGTATAGGTCTATCTTCAGCATTCCAATGAATAGTCTTACAAATGTCCCAATTGACCAATCCAGTTAAGTGTTAACTCCTGCGCGACTAGAGATTTTGATACTGTTGGCTAGTCTCTTCTTCACAACACCCTCTTTTGATTTTTCCACTGTTTCTCGGTATGTTCTTTATCAGCCTTCCGATCATCCTTTTTAAATGCCTGTGTTCCCCAGGGGTATACCTTATAAGTCCGTTCTTCCTACTCTATGTATTCTATCTAGTCAATCTCATTCCCACGGAAGATATTACACACCAATTTGCTAATGACTCTCCAAATCTGTCTCCAGAATACACTCTCTCTCTACAGCTCCAGAGCCAACCACCATTAACAGTTATTTGCTCCTTCAGCCTCTTCATAGATTTCTCCCTTTGGATGCTGGCACAGGTAACTCAAATTTAACCATTTTAAAATCAAATCATATATAGTTCCCTCATCTTACCTCTTGTTCTTCCCATTCATCCATTTGCCCAAGACATAACTGTAGAGTAATACCAAATTCTCTCTCTCTCCTTCTCTTCCTCTTCCTCGCCCCACCTCACTTACTGAATCAAATCAAAAACCAATCCTAAATAATTCTAATCCATATACTCTTTGACATTCCAACTGCAATTTTAATTATTAAGGACTTATCATTTCCTGCCTTGTGTAGAGCACTAACCCCCCATCTGGCATCCTGACTCCAGGTGTGATATCTGTTGTCTCTGAAGTTATTCTCACAGACAAATCTGTTCGTGTTACTCAGAAGTTTTTAATGGTTCACCATCAGGTACTGCCTCACCACAGCACACGGAAACATGTCCAATTCCACCCTTTCTGGTCTCACTTACATTCTGTATACTCCACTTGAACTGAACTACTTACGTGGGAGAATTCACAGTGCTCACTTTTATCTGCCCTGTGTATATGCAGTTGCACCTGCCAACCTGGAAAATGCCTGCTCACTGCTCATGTCCAAGACTGATTAGGAGCCCTTCCTCAGTGCTCCTGTTATTTCTTTCACATACTTTCAGTGTAGCCATTATCATTGTCCTGTAATTGCTGACATGTTGGTCTCCCCACCAGACATGACATGAATTAGATGCAGAGGTTCTATCTTTTAATCAATATGTGCTCAGACCCTGGACATTTCAGTGCCTGACAATAGTTATGTTAGAATAAGCACACAATGATAATGAGTTCTAAGAGTTGAGTCTTGAAAATAATTTTTTTTAAGTTAGCATGTCCTCTCCTAAGTTCTTTTAAAGTAGTTGCTTGAAGAGATACAGGAGGAAAAAATGGTGGGGAGAAAACGTGCTGTAGACTGTGGATGAGAATTTTTCTCTATTCACTCAAGTGCAATGATTTTATTCTATTGCAAGAAACTTCAGAAGATTGTCTCAAAATACCTGCAATAGCTTCAACTGCATCAAATATTCCCAGTATCAGTAGGGTATGGGGGAGTCTCAAAACATGCAATATAAAGGGTTTCTTTCATATGCAGTGCTTTGTTGTTTTTTACATCGAATTTGGCCTGAAAGCCTTTTTTAAAAAAACACCCATATTCGTATAGTATATAACAGTTTTTCCCATTCAAAGTCTCTCAGTGAGGTAGTCATACAAAAATGGCCATCTTTTAATATATAAGATTGGCTCTGAGAGACTATGAGGCTTGCTCAAGGTCAACAGTTACTGAAGCTGAGGCTGGAATGTAGGATGTCTGGCTGCTGAACTAATACTCCTCCTCTCCACTTTTGCTGCCTCCTTGCTGGTTTCTATCCACAGAGCATGTAGAACTATGGATTTTTGGTCACTCCCTATCCCTGTTTGCATTCCCACAGTGCTTTGCATGGCCCCAAGGTTACCTACCCTCCATGGTCAAGACCATGAATGTTGTAGAAGTTCCCCCATTTCCCAAGTGCTTTTCCTTACAGCTTTTCCAGCTGCCCTGGTTGAAACTGGAGCTGCCACCTCTAGTCATTGACACTGACAAACCCCTTTCCTGACCCCACACAGTGATTATTGCTCTTGGGTGTTTGTCTACACTTCAGTCACACACTTGGTGATTTTATGGTTCCATCTTCCTGGAGGTAAAAACCATCACAACATTTTTTTAAATAAAGGATAAAGGAACTGAAATTGTTCAGTTCTGCAAAGAGGGCTAGACTATTTACTGCGTCATTCGTGTAAAAGTTTTCCTAGCCCACATTTTTTTACACCAGGCTAAATTCAGCAGCAAACGTGTTTGTTTGGATTTCACAGTACTTTAAAAAGCACTTAGAATTTGGAAGATTTCAGGCAGAGTGTATGCACTATTTATTGTGCCCCTGGCTCTATCATAAGTCATTTATTTTACATTTCTGGCCCCAGAAGAAATCTGAGTTTGATTAATAGTTAAAAGTCTGTGTTTTAGAATGAAGTCCAGATTCCTATTTTCCTTATTAGTTGTGTGACCTTGTGCACATTTTTACCCAGAATGCGCAAGGGCTAGGTACCAGGTTCCACAGCTGGATCACTTAGGTTTGAATGCTGTTTCTCCACTACCAACCATGTGCCATGACGAAGTTATTTAGTCATTGGGTGTTTCAACGGCGAGCCTGGAAGTTATTGCAGAACCTTCTTCATAAGGTGGATGTGAGGATTCAGTGAGTTCACATATGAGAAGCCCTTAGCACCGTAATTGTGGGTAGTAAACACAAATCATTGTTACTGTCATTATCAATAATCATTTTCTGTGCTCCTGCTCTTCCTCCATATTATGGAAGTCACAAGACACACCCCAGGGGGTATGGTCAGGAACAAATGAGATAAAGTGTGGAGGCATCGGCTCCTGAATGGTAGTCATAATTGTTATCGGGTGCGCAGAGTAGAAATTTGCTAGGGGAATAGTCCATGAAGACAAGACTTATTTTGGAAACCTAAAACTTCTACCCATGAATCATCAAGCATGTACTCAAAGCCCAGCATCTGATACCAGCTTTTTCCCTGTATCTCTCATCGTGATGAACATAATATCAGAAAATTAAAGGATAAGAGGTGGATGGAAAATTAAAGTCCTAAATTGAATCTGTGCTTTGCGTGAACAAGGACACAGACGCCCAGAATGATAAGGTGATTTGCACAACGTAATGCAGCTAGTCTGTTACAAAGCTGGTTTGTGAATTCAGCTACTATTCCACTACACCATGCCAATGTTGCCTCTTCTAAATTCTCACCAGATATCTGGTGCAGCCTCTGGGGTTGACTTTAGTCCCATGAAGGGGCTTAGCTTAACTTCAGTACAGAATCAACCTCTCCTGAGTAGGTACCAAATTTCTCTTTGATGAGTGCTAAGTATTTCTGGTCATGTTCAGAGTATTAAAAAAAATAATAATGTTTATCAATCAGGAAAACATGCTAACAGTGGGAAAACTAGGTTATGGTCATAGTTAACTATGCTGTTTTTTAACATACTTTTAACTCCAATTGTATGTATTTTTTCTTTCTATAATTGAAAATGTTTTACTCATTTGTTATTTTCACATATCACGTATAGCACATTGAGTTCACAGTGGTTAACTTATGTTTGTTGAATGAATAATTGATTTGTCTTAAGTCTGGTAACTCATTCTGACACCTGATTTAATTTTTCAACCCCTTAAATTTTTCTGGCTCTTATATTTGTCTAGCAGTTTTAAATATTAACTTAAAAAGCTTGTAAAGCATCCACATTCTTCAGCTGCCCTCCCCTTGCACATCCACACAGTCGCACACGCTTTGCCTTTCCTCAGGCACATGTTTTCGTTTCTTTTCCTGAGGAATTAGTACCACGATTAACTTTTAAGCTTAAACATGAGTAGGATTCTCAGAACAATGATGCTAAAAGCTGATGATCAGGCACAAAATATCTGGAAAAATAATGAGAAAGTGAAAATAGAATTTAAAAAATGAAAATGTTAATGTGTTCAAACATTTCATTCTCTCAAGTGGCTTTTTTTCTTCTCTATTCTGTACATAATAAAATGGTGTCTCATTAATTCCAAGACATACTTTTTATTTCACATTTCAACATCTCTGACATCAGGGCGCATCACCAAATTGATGGCATTTTGCATTTATAGCAGGTATTTTTTTTCTATCAAGGCAATCCAGAAAATACCACATTTTGCTATGTATAATGCACACTTTTTCCCCAAATTTTTGAGGGAAAAATAAGGATGCTCATTATACATGGGTATAACAATTACATACCATGGGTATAATAACGGGTATGATAATGCCATGTATAATGTGCACAAAAACATGGGTGCACGTTATACATGGAAAATATGGTAAGAGATCATTTTTACAATATGAAGGCGGGTGTCTTCAATGTAATGAAACCCAGCAATAACAATATTAGTAAGTATTGTTTGCCAGTTGTTTTCTAAGTACTTTATATCTACTGAGATCTTCAATCTTTGCACATTCTTAGAGTGGCTTCTCTTAGCCCTTTTGTTTTCAGGTTAGAGGAACAAGGGCAGATTAGCAGTGAATTAGGTTGTCTCAGTTCCCCATCTAGTAAGTAATGGAGCTAGGACATAAACTCAGACTTCTGTGCTCTTGACCACTACCTAACACATTTTTCTGGTTTTTCCATAAAGGTCTTGTTGCTCTTCTTGTTTCCATCTCCTGGTTTATCTTTTAGAATACTTTCCATCTTCCATACAATCACTATAATACCCCTTTTTATTTCTCTATTATTAGTGTCTGTGTATCCGGGTATTTTACCTGAGGATCATTATAAGAGTCAGGATAAATGAGGTAGTTCAAAGCACCATCTCTGGAGCCAGAAACTACTTGGGATCAAACACTGGTTTTGCCATTTATCAGCACTCTCCTCTGCCCTTGGGTAGGTTAGCTAATCTCAGTTTTCTCATTTAAAAAATAAGTATTTAATGTTTTTTTTAAAATCCTACATTATGAAGTTATGAGAAGAATTAAATCAAATCACATGTATAAAGTATATATGTCATACTTTATACAAATGACATGTATAAAGTATGAACTCATTCAGTGCCAGGGCCTGTGCAAAACAAAGGCATTTTGCAAGGTGTCTTCCTTCTATAGATCTTTACCCATCAGAATAAATATACCCTTACGTTGCTTCAGACAAAATACAATCTCAATTGGTATTTTGTTGAATACATAAATAAGTACAATCCAATTAAAAAATGGGTAAAGGACCTGATTAGACACTTCTCCAAAGAGGACATACAGATGGCCAATAGACATATGAAAAGATGCTCAATGTCATTAATCATCAGAGAGATGCAAATTAAAACCACAATGAGATATCACTGCACACTGGTCAGAATGGCCATCATCAATACATCAAGAAACAAGTGCTGGTGAGAATCTGGAGAAAGGAAAATGCTTTTGCACTTTGGGTAGGATTGCAGATTGGCGAAGCCTCTGTGGAAAGCAGTAGGAAATGCCTCAAAAAATTCAAAATGGATCTGCCTTCTGACCCAATGATCCCACTTCTTGGAATATACCCAAAGGAACCCAAAACACTAATTTGTTAGAACAAAAGCACCCCTATGTTCATTGCTGCATTATTTACAATCGCCAAGATATGGAAGCAGCCCAAGTGTCCATCAGTAGATGAGTGGATAAAACAACCATGGGATATTTACACAATGGAATGCTACTTGGCCATAAAAAAGAAGAAAATTTTACCATTTGCAACAGCATGGATGGACCTGGAGAACATTATGCTAAGTGAAATAAGCCAGTCAGAGAAAGACAAACACCATATAATTTCATTCATACATGATACCTAATGAACAACCTGAACTAACAAGCAAAATAGAGACAGACTCATAAATGGAGAGCAGCATGAGAGCATCAGGGGTTGGAGGGTTAGGGGCTGGAGGGATCGAGTAAAAAGGAAAAAGGACCCATGGACAACAGTGGAAAACAGTGTGGGGATTGCCGGGGCAGGGGCGGGGGAGGGGAGGTGGGTATGAAAGGGATAAATGGTAATGGAAAAAATATAATTAAAAAAATTCATTCACCAAATTCTAGGTTCGTAAAATATATACTCTGTTGAAAACATCACTAATGAGTTAGTTATTTTAGTCAGTAGAGTTGGATTCATTTCATTAATACAAGCAAGCAGACTCTAAATGACTACTGCATTGCTGTTTCTTGAAATGGATACAGAATTACTTTTTCCAATAGGAAAATCTATTACCATATTAAAATATTTGAATTAATTTCAAATTTATGAAAAGAAAAACCAAAATGAACGTTTTAATAAAGACTTGAATAAAACAATTGCACTTGTAGTTTAGGCAATGGGAAATTTTTCTTTTGTTTGTTTGCCATTTCCTCTGCTGAAAGATTAAGCATAAAAAAACAGATCTTAATTGGTAGCTGAGAGGGTCACATGCTTATGTTTTACAAGTACAAGTAGATTCATCCTCAGAGAGCCTAATTTGAACGGATTAAAGAAAAGTGACTAAAAAGGCATTCATTCAGCCCTGGTTGGTGTGGCTCAGTGGTTGAGTGTTGGCCTGAGAGCCAAAGGGTTCTTTTTTGATTCCCAGTCAGGGCACATGCCTGGGTTGCAGGCCAGGTCCCCAGTAGGGGGTGTGTGAGAGGGAAACACACATTAATATTTCTCTCCCTTTCTTTCTCTCTCCCTTCTCTCTAAAAAATAAATAGGTAAAATCTTGTAAAAAAAGATTTTTTTAAAAAAGGCATTCATTCAGTAAGTATATAGTAAAAGACCAGATGAAACAATTTTCTTACCCAAATCACCTGACTGTGAGTAATTACTGTCTTTTGTCAATGATATATTGACAAGAGCAACTAAAAACTCAACTTAGTCAAGCTACATACATTGATTAATTTTTTCATGGAGAAATCAATAAAAAAAATTTTAAATACTTAAAATTTGAACAGCAAATGCCTTTTCTTTTGCTTATTTCATCCACTAGATGTCCCTCTTCTCAAACTTGGTGATGTGTTACTATACAGATGTGTCATGCTGTGTTAGGAAAAAAAGTGGTAGTTGGCTTGAATAAATTCTATAGACGATCCCAAACACTTATTCTGGCAACTGCAGAATGACAGCTTGGCTCAACCACCTTTCCCGGACGCGTACTCCTTCCACACCACCATTGCCGAGTGGCTATCTAGCCCATTCTTAAGAACCGGCTTCAGTGGGAAAGCTACTGCATCAGTTTTGCCTATTGGATAATTTCTTGTTACTCTGATCAGAAATTCTCCTTTTATACCTATCACCCACTGTTTGAATTTCTACCTTTGGAAATTATATAAATCACACCTAATATGTTTTCTCCAAATAATTCAATAGTTGCATCTACATATTCTTGTCTCCAGGCTAAGTATAGTGTCTCCAGAGTTCATTGATAGATAAGTCAGCTGTTGGAATAATTGGAATATTTTCACATAATCACAAACTTGTATATAATGGTTAGGGTTGTGGCCTAGGTCACCAAGTTTTATTTAATTTATATCATGATGAAGTCACCAGAAATTACCTGTATTACATACTTGTGAAATACCTAATTAATAATTCCCCAAAATGTTATTTATTTAATTTATTAATTGCATTTGCTTGAGTGAACACTACACAGAAATTGATCAGAAAGTTCTTTTCTCGGATTCAAATTATAATTCTCAGCATCTGTCACATTCTGCCTCGGTGTTCTGGTGTAGCCGTAAGTAATCTGAATTGTAAATGATTATTTTACATTATTCAAAATCTAAGAGTAACCAAATAGCATTCAAAGTACATTTCTATTCTTAAATTATTAGTTAAATAATAATCTAATTATTACAATTTAATATCCATTAATCTGCCTAAACACAGATGAACATATTAAATATTCAGAGAGAACAGTACTGAGAGAATCCAATTTGGTCACAGAACTGGGTAATTACTGCAAATGGAGATTACTCAGTGCCAGCGCAGCTGTCTACACACTAAATCATTATATTTTATTTTTAGAGTTGTTTGATGGTTTGGTTTAGGTCTATAATGAGTCAACATCTGAACTCTCTTAATTTTAGAGCCATCCCTCTCATTGAATGTAGTTTGAGTGGGTGGGCATTTCTCATAACTCATTACAACCCTGATGGCATATTTGGTTCTTGGTAGTAATAGCATATGATCAGGCCCATATGCAATGGCTTTCTCTCCGGAATCTCAGGGAAGAGTTGAAGGGAGTACTCCAAAATTAACTGAATGCAAATTATTTTTACTGAAAATCACTATGTTTATGCAAATCAAGTAACACAAATTATACGTTACAGTTATTTCTAAACAGTTTTTTACAAAAAATAGAACAAGTACTTCTTAAAATGAAGATCCAGCCAACTTTCCCAGATTTGCCAAGTCTTTCTGGAGTGTCCAGGTGTTCATTTGGTACTGAAGCCACAAGAGTTTGAAATTCAGAAATTCTCTATTGCTAAACATTAGGATACTGGGAGGATTCAAGCTAAGGCCCATTATTGACAAATACCATTAATTGGCATTTCATCTTTTGGTGAAGCAGAAATAAGGAAGGATCTTTAAACTCAGTTAAAATGAAGGATTGAGGGGAAAGGTGGGCCTTGCCAGGCCCAGAATTTAACCATACCAAGCAAATTGAAGGAGGTGGAAATCACACAATCACAGCCCCAAGACCTCATATTATAGGACATAAAGTCATCAGTCACCTGAAGCATCAGTGCCCTATTGACCTTTGGAGAGGACAGGTTGGAGAAAATGTTTTGATTATGTTTGTGATTGGAATGTAACTTTAATGTATTGATAAAATATGACAATGAGCTAACAATTTTTGAGCAGCTGCTCCAAGCCAGGCACAATGCTCAGCATGTCACATGTGTTGGAGTTGACTCTTCACTGTCCTCCCATGATTATAGGCGCACCGTTGTTACACTGATTTTACAGCTGCAAGATCTGTGGCAGAGCAAGGTCTCTGGCCAAAGCTTTTGCACTTAACTCCAAAGTTCTCACGTCAGGAAAGTTAACCTTCCACTCATGGGGTTTTACCAAACATGCCAGGAACTGGGTATGAGGTGCCTGGACAACATCAGTAAAGATCCTCATACAAGGAGCTTATAGTCCAAGCACAGGGTGGGAAACGACGTGTAAATATTGCTGAAATGCTGTGCTGAGACAGCTAGAGGGACTCATGAGAGACTGAGGAGAGATACGTGTCCACATATACTTTCTTCTTCTCACCCGAAATAACCATTTCATGAGGTAAATAAGTGAGTCTCAAGTGCTTGTCTATGCCAGGTACCTGTGCTGGGGCTCCATATCTTCCTGAGCCATGTCTGGTGAGATACCAGTCCATCCTCAAACTGTTTGCAAGCCATGTTTTTGTAAGCCTTTCTAAAAAACTATTAGTTTTCCTTGTAGGTAATCTCATAACATAGTCTTTGGGTAGAACTGAAAGCTGTTTTCTGGTCTCTAATGGTTGAAAAGAAACATTTTCTTTACTCATTTCTTTCCATTTCACCTAACCATAATATGCCTCAAGCTAACTAACTTGTTTTCTACTTTGTTATTATGTTCTTTAAATATTTGGAGATTGTCATACTACCATATTTTGCCATGTATATTGCACACTTCTGGCCCAAATTTTTTAGGGAAAAATAAGGATGCACATTATGCATGGGTATAATGATAACATACCCTGGATATAATAATGGGTATAATAACCCCATACATAATTCACACAAAACTGTGGGTGCGCATTATACACAGCAAGATATGGTATATCTTTTAGTTTTTTCATTGTTGAGCTACATATACTATATTTCACTCTCCATGCAAATTCATTTTCCCTTCTTAGTCTATATTTATTTTATTCTGTTATTTTTAAGTACTGAAACTACTTTTCCTTTCTCTTCACACCGCCTTGTGATCCATGTTAATATTCTAAAATAACTGGGTCATAAATCCAAACTCAGGACACTTGGGTGAAGGAGGGCAGGTTCATGAGCTTATTCTAGAAGATCATAAAAAAGCTAAATCAGCAAACAGTTCATCAGTGATGAAGACTTCACACAGCAAGATGCAGGAATTGAGTGAATTGCTCTCCTTTCTTTCCAGACTTTCCACTTTTCTCTAAGCTTCCTAAGCTACATTCATGTGGCCACTTACAGAACTCTGGGCACAATGCACAGCACTGGAGTTTTGGCCTTTCTTGGGCGTTTTAGCCAATGAAGACCTAGGATTCATGATGTGGTGGAGGTACCTCTTAAAGGAAGTAATGGATTTGTTATGTTCATGGAAAAGTGTGTATGCGGTAAAGATGATTGATTGCGGAAGAGCATAGGAGTCATCCTAAAGGGTTATAAAGAAGCACTCTAAATGGCGTTGCTGTGATCTCATAGATGAATCCTTTCCAAATGTGTCCGGCTGTGAGTCCACCTTTTCAGTCTCCTCTCCTAGATGATGTAAATATATATTAAGGTGCAGGTCCCTACTATGGTTCAGTGTTACTTCTTTTCCCTTATTTTAAATTTGTTTTTGTAACCAAAATAAGTGCTCCCAAATAGTTTCTCTTGCTTTTACCTGTAAGCTTTGTGTTTGGGAGGAAATTTCCTGTGCACCCCTATGAGCTTCTTTGTCCCCCCACTTTTGTATTCCTTCAGCTCTCACTGAAACCATCCTATGGGAAGGCAATGAGCCTCCTGCACCCGCCACCATCTGCTCTCACGGGATTCAGAGTCACCTCTCGTGAGAGCAGGAGCCACTGCGCTCACTTTGGCAATCTCTTTCTGCACTTTCATGTGTTTTTCTCGCTGTCCCCTTCCCACCCTTGCTTATGAAATTTCCCCCATCTGTCTCCCCTAACTTTCCCAACCTTCCTTCTTCACTGTGCAACTCAAATCCAATTTCCTTTTCAGAAACTTCGTCTGATTCCAACAGCCTGTACAAATCTCTCCTTTTATGTTCTTTTTATTATACTTAAAAAATGTAGCCCTGGCCAGTTTGGCTCATTTGGTTGGAGAATTATTCCATACACTGAGAGGTTGTTGGTTCAATGCTTGGACTGGGCATATACCTAGGTTGTGGGTTTGCTTCCCGGTCAGGGAGTCCGTAAGAGGCAACCTATTGATGTTTCTCACATCTGTGCCTGTCTCTCTGGCTCTCTTTCCCTCCCTCCCTCCCCCCTCCCTCTTTTTCTAAAAAGCAATGAAAAATGCCGTCAGGTGAGGATAAACATATTTTAGCCTTTAGACTTTTGTCCTCTATGTATTGATTACTGTTCTTTTTAATGTTGTCGCAGTCTTATCCTCAACCAAATTCCTTGAGAGCATGAAGCATGATTAGTAATTCTCTAGTATTTCCCAATCATACCTTAGCATAATGCAAGGCATATGTTATCTATAAAAACTGTACTGATGTTGTATTATCTGTAAGCATTTGTCTACTCATCACTGTTTCCAGAGTACCCAATTGAAATCTATTAGAATTTATAAATTATTAATCTTAATTTTTTTAATTAATTTATTTATTTATTCATAGAGGTGAAAGAGGGAGAGAAACATCAGTGTGTGGTTACCTCTCACAAGCCCCCTTACCAGGGACCTGGCCCACAATGCAGGCATGTGTCCCAACCAGGAATCGATCCAGTGACCCCTCGGTTTGCAGTTTGGCACTCAATCCAATGAGCCACACCAGTCAGGGCAAATTATTAACCTTAAAATTATACTAAAACTATCATATAAATCAAGTCCAAATATGGTCTTGTGTAATGTAATCAGTACTGATAATTAATGTACTATTTCAACTCTATTACAGTAAGGAATAATAAAAATGATACACATTCTTGTCTTATTTTACTTTATTTAGCTTCAAATGTATAACCTTAGACCATCTTTTCCATAGAGTATCATGTTATCTTTCTTATAAAAACCACATTCAAATTTATTATATCTAATTTTTACTTTTGGTTTCTTTAAAATGACACATAATGAGTACATAATCCTTCTAGAATTATATAATTTTTCCTAATCTAGTACAAATGTTTAACCTAAACCTAATTTAACAGGAATCTTCTTTAGCGACATGTGTCTCAAATCTTTCAACTTTGTTTTCACAGAAATAACAATGACCTGGTTTATCAAATCCAGATCATGCTTTCATCTAACATTAACTAACATGAGAGTTCTTGAATTACATCAGTGACAATAACTGGCATAAACACGTTGGGACCCATACCTGGCTGACTTTTAATAAGCCAACAGTGAGTTGGTGCAGAACCACACAGACCTATGAAGACGTTAATCCAGGCATCACCAGCATTTAGCAGGCCCGGAGCTTGGCCCCGTGTAGGTCATGGCGTGAACTGGGGAGTTCACTGAAGGGCACTTAACGATGGGGATGTGTTTAAGAGCTTCTAGGATCTTATAATATTCATATTTCCATTTTAGATGTTCATGTTCACTTTCAGAGAATGTTGAAACTCAGTAAATACTCAATAAATATTAGCCTTTACATGGTTCTTGAGAAAGTTAAATATTTTTAATGTTTTTAGTTTATAAAGACTTTCGTAGACTGGTTTTCTGTCTACATTTCTGGAATAAGAAGAACCATAACCAGACAGCATAATGACTAACTGTGGTGAGGCTGCAGAACAAGTGAAAGTCTAGTTAGTTCCTTCCATTTATTAACTCAACAATGAACACATTTTTTGAATAATTACTCCTTGACAGCCTCTGCTCTCAGTATATCAAAGTCAATTAACAAAGAGAGACAATTGTCATTTTTTAGTACAAGTAATTCTTGTTTTTTTTCTCATTGTGGGTGATTTCTTTCAACTCCTAGAATAAAGACTTTTTTCTAAACTTGATCAAAACATGTTTCTTGAGGTATTGAAGTAGGGTATATATGCACAGAATAGTCTAGGATTATCTCTATTTCTTTAAATACAGAGTCTGGCAGAAGTAACACCTACTTCAGTGTGGTTGGTAGGGTAATAACATGGACGTAATAATTTATACTTTTAATTTGAACATTTCACCTAAAATATCATATGGTGTGTTTGAGTATGATATTGTTATGTTACAGAATTACATGCTTGTGATTTTGTAATAAAGCAAGGGTGTTACTTGTGCTGGACCCTGTAAAATGAACGAATGATAAAATTATAAGGCAGAAAAGCTAGAAGATTTCAAGTGAAATAATTTTAAATTTCAAATAATTGCCCTCCAAAAGATATCCACATCGAAAATGTAGAATCTGTGAACATTACCTTGTTTGGAAAAGGAGTCTTTTCAGATGTGATTAGGTTAAGGATCTTGACGTGAGGAGATCATTCTGGACTGTCCACGGGCCCTAAATCCAGTGGCAAGCTTCCTGTAAGGGAAACATAGAGATAGGTCTGAGACAGACAGAAGGGCAGACACAGAGGAGAAGAGGAGGCAGTGCGGCGTAAAGGCACAGGGTGGAGTGATACAGCCACAGGTCCGGGAAGGCCAGCAGCCACCAGAGGCTGGAAGAGGCAAAGCACAGACCCTTACAGAGAGTTTTTGCGGGGGTGCAGTCCTTACAACATCTTGAATTCAGATTTCTGGCCACCCAAACTCTGCAAGAATGAATTTTATTGTTTTAAGCCACCAATTTTGTGGTAACTTGCTACAACAGCCAAGGGAAGCTAATATACATGCCATGAATAAGTCTAGTATCTGGCAGCTAATGCCTACCTTGGGAACAACCCAGGATTACATAGGTACCTAGGTTTTTCTTAGACAAAAATTTCCAAAAGAATAGTATTTGAGCAATTCAGTAATTTATAGATCTGACTGTACTGATTATAATCTACTATATTGCTTATAGAGAATTATGAGGAAAGGTAAAATATATTTATACACAAAAGCAAAATTCACAAGTCATACATAGAAAGGATAGCAGTTGGTTATAAACAAAATATATTTTCATTCCATAGGAATTATTTTATAGGCTTTAGGACTTTTTAAGAGGAAATATTATTCTAAACCCCTTTAGAAAAAATATTAACATCGCTATTTGGTTTAAAGAAGCTTCTCATAAAATTGAATTTGGAGATGTGAGACCTTATATTAGCCAAAGGAAATTGGCTATGCTAACAGGGTACCGTGGGGACATTAACAGAAGCTTATCCACCAGTATCAGTAAATTGTTTCGGAAGTACAGGGTGCCCATACACAGGCTCTCATTACTAAAGTGTTAACTGGATTTCACATTTGTAGTGAAAACTAATGCCATGAGCAATTAAATGAAGTAAAGACTATTGTATCTGGTATCAGAAATCTCTGTTAAATTTGGGGAGATTCTTTACTTTTATTCAGCTTGAAATAAAACACTAGAACATGTTGAATATTTTAAAATATTATTCCATTGTATGAACTTGAAGTTAATATGCAATTTCAATCCTTACATTCTTTTCAATAGGTATTCGATTCTCATGACAAGAGTTTTCTTACTTTACCTAATCTTATGCAACACAATGCGCACCTATGCCACACAATGCCACAATTTTCAGCTATTTCTAATGGAGTCCGGAACTCAGAAGCAGGGAGTCAAGTTGTGCGATGTAAGTTCTAGCGACACTAGTCAGTTTTGGATGATCACCCAAGTCAGGGCTGAGAGAAGCAGCCAAGGAGTGAGGGATATTCAGTTCAGTTTGTGATGCTAACAAAGATAAACCGGAAATGTGGAGAACTATGCAATATCTCTATTAGAAATTGAATTACCTACACCATATTAATAAGTTTGAAACTACACCTTCATCTCACGTTGCACGTGGAGGTACCATACCTGACTCTGCTGCTGATTCGCAGGTGGTTCAGGAACGGGTCAGCTGCAGCTGTTAATACCTTGTGGTATTTTGTTGGTACAGGGGAGTCTGATTCCAATGACAATTGAGCTGGAATGGAAGAGAAAAGGCAGGAATTTTCTAGTACCAACCAAAGAAAGCTTAGTTGCTGAAAGGGCAAAAGAATTTGGTCCCAAGACTCTCTTATCTCTGCAGTAAGCCCAATTTAAGATAACAAAGCTGTAAAAATTCAAGACAGAGAGGAAGAGTCTGCCCACATAGATCAAAGTGTGCTGGAATGCATGGTGACTTCATCATAGCTCTAAGAACCTGACCCCTGTGCTAATGATCCTGGTAGAGGAGATTATTCTAAACTGTCCTTAATCTTCATCTCCCCCCTATGCAGTGAGAGGTATTACTGTGCTCGAATGGAGACACTGGGACAATTCTCGCACCCTCCCCACAGGGCCCCAGACCTTCTGAGAGGGTGAGGAACGTACAGTGACTGCTTCCTGTGGGTTTTCAAAGATGATCCATGTTTGACTCTCCTATTGCGTTTATTCCAATAGCTCAGAATCACCTAATCTCCATCCCATGTTGGAAAAAGTTCAGTTACAGAAGTAGTTCAGCTACAACCAGAGATGCAAAAATTCATCAACTTCATTCAGAAGTAGTGTTGTAGAGAGAGTGATGATCCTCCAATGGTGTCCATGTCTTAACTCCTAGAACCTGTGAATGTGCATAGCAAAGGGGAAATAAGGCTGCAGGTGGAATTAAGGTTGCCAATCAGCAGACTCTAAGAGATTATCCTGGGTTTCTGGGCCCATGAAATCTTGAGGGTCCTTAAAAGTGGAGGAGTTTGTCAAGAGAGGACGTCAGAGTGATACAGTGTGGGAAGGACTCAGCGTGCCATTGGTGTCTTTGAAGATTGGGAAAGGGGGCCACCAGACAAGGAATACAACAGCCTCTAGAAGCTGCAAGAGGCAAAGAAACAGATTCTCCCCCGGCACCTCCAGCAAGCAATGTGGCTGGTAGACACTGACTTTTGACCAGTGTGAGCCACGTCAGACTTCCGACCTACAGAGCTGTAAGATGAATTTGTGTGAGTTAAGGCCATGAGTTTGAGGTAAATTGTCATGACCACAATAGTAAGTGAATATAGTGACCTTCAGAAACAAATGAAATCAGTATCCAGTAGTTAATTCATGTTTCAAAATCCAAAGTCATGGTCACCTTTATGGGACCAAAGTCAAGTCTAGAAGAGGGCACTGCTATTGCAGCTCAGCACAGGCATTTTGGTTTTGAACTAGCAGGGGTTCACATGTGCTTCTAAGAAGGATTTTAAGCACAAGTACAAGTACCAAGGGTCCCAGCTATACAGCTGTAGCAGTTCACAAATGAGTACACTCAGGAGTGAGCCCAGCACCACACCATAACCAGGTTCTTTGTATATATCGCTAAGTTGATTATCCAATAACAATTTCTTTTATTATTAATTATCAATCCAATTAGTCATTTCTTTCCTTGCTAACTCTGTCAATGGGTGTTCTTATACTATTAAAAGAAAGGGTTTTCAGACCATACAGATGATGACTCATAGAATGTTTTATCTTCCTCGCTTAAATTCCCAAAAACAGTATTGATACAACTACATTGGATGATAATAATAGTTTTAAAATAGCCTGTACAACTTCACAGATGAAGCACATGTTACAGTTGTGTATTTTCAAGAATTTTTTCCCTTAATCTTAAATGATTTAAGTCATCTCACTTGTGGTAGTGATATATTGGATGCCTAGAAGACACATACGTCCACATATACACATGTGTGCACACAAGAATTAAGAGGAATAAGACAGATTGATTGATTTAGGATATGAGTTCAATGGGCTTTAGAACCCTGCAAAAATCTGACCTGGTAGACAGACCAGGGGGGAAGGGGAGTTCTTTTTTTTTTTTTTTAATTTTTATTGTTATTCGACTACAGTTGTATGCCTTTTCTCCCCATCCCTCCACCCCACCCCAGCGGAACCCCCCTCCCTCCCCCAACTCCACCCTCCCCCTTGATTTTGTCCATGTGTCCTTTATAGTAGTTCCTGTAATCCCCTTTCCCCACTGTCCCCTTCCCACTCCCCCCTGGCTATTGTTAGATTGTTCTTAACTTCAATGTCTCTGGTTATATTTTGTTTGCTTTTTTCTTCTGTTGATTATGTTCCAGTTAAAGGTGAGATCATATGGTATTTGTCCCTCACCGTCTGGCTTATTTCACTTAGCACAGTGCTCTCCAGTTCCATCCATGCTGTTGCAAACTAAGTGCCCATCAGCAAATGAGTGGATCAAAAAACTATGGTACATTTACACAATGGAATTCTATGCAGCAGAGAGAAATAAGGAGCTTATACCCTTTGCAACAGCATGGATGGGGAGTTCTGATCCATGAGTCCATCAGAGACCCATGCTGTGTCTTTCTTGTGGCTCCACCGTACTCTAGGAGATAACCCTCGTCCACATGGTTCAGCATCGTATCATCCATATTCTAGTCCATAGGTGGGAAAAAGAAGTGGAAGGCAAAATAGCTTCTGCTGGAGGGTATGCTGAGAGTTTCACACATGACCCCTACTAACATCTCATTAACCAGAACTGAGTTACATAACCATCCCAGGCTGCAAGGCAGGCTGGGAAAGGTAATCTGTAGGTAAGTGGCCACATGTTCACCTAAAATTTGGAGGATTCTACTAAAGGAAAATGGAGAGACTGGATATGGATATTGAGGAATAATTAGCAGTCTCTGTCTAGAGAGCTGGAACAATCTCTACAAATCTCTTCAGGCAAATCAGGTTTGTCCCAGGCCTTTGCAGGTGTGTCGTCATCTGACTCCTAGTGTCATTTGTCTGATTCTGATCCGTTTCCAGCTGCCTGTTTGCTGTCTTTGTATTTCCTTCTGTGTCCGTTTGCCTACTGTGGCTTGACTTGCCTTTGCTACCAATTTACAGTCCTTTTTTTTCACTGTTTCTGTGAGATAATGTTTGATTTCTGGCTGGCCATCCTGCTATATTCTGTATTTAAATGATCGCCTTCATAGCCAACCAAATAATCTAGAATCCCAAATAGCCTACGTCTTCTCTTTCACTCCCAAATAATCTCAGCCAATGACCTGTGACACAAATCATTTTTATGCTGATGACACCCAAGGGCTTTCTTTATCTTTGCCCAAATATACTAAGAAAGAATGACATCAGCAGGCCTTATGTTTTAGTGTTACTGAGCTTCAGAATAGATAAAGCTTGTTAGGTAGTCAATATGCAACCTCATTCATGAAAAACCATCCATTTTAATGTAGAATTGGCAGTAATGTGGATGGACCTCTGAGGATAACACCCTCAATGAACCACTTATTCTTGGTATCTTTGCTGACATTTTGAAAATCTTATTTTGTTTTGTAAAGAATACTGAGAAAATGACCCCCAGACCTCAAGGATTAAGGTAAAGAAATGTTTCCAGGTCAATAGTTGTCTCTGTAATAATCAGCGATAGAAATGTGTGAATTGAGCTTGTAGTGGGGGATATTTGTTTTCTGTCAGACTGACTGATTAGTGCTTAGGAAGGCAGCCAATGCCCTCAGCAGCATAAAATATAAGAGACAGAAGAACACATGGAGATTTTATAGCTCAGTGGCCTTCACTTTATTGATTGAAAGCCACATCCAAGAAGGAGGGGAATTTTTAGTTGGGAAAGCCAAGACTGGAGCCAGGGGTGGGTGCTTCGTGCAGAACACAGTAGTTCAGATTTCTAACGGACCTACATCACATCTCAATTTATCTCTCCTTACCTTTGTTTTTTTTTTTTCTTTCTTACAAAGTTGTTTTAATTGGAAAAATGTTCAAGGAAATTAATTAATGATGTTGTCTGGTCATTTGGCGAACCAGTTTTACAAATTCCACATACCAATGAGCATTTATCAAGACAGAGGGAAAAAACATAAACGTATATACAAAAGAAGAAAGAGAATTTAAAAACTATCTATGCCTTTCAGAAGCTCATAAATTGAAAGCCCTTTTAAGTATAAAACTCAACTGGACACCAGAATGTTTTTTTCAAGGTCATGAAAAAATGTTAAATACAAGTCTATTTTATAAACCTAAAATAATATGGAATCCCTGGCTTTTGTCCTAGTATTTATTAAACTTGCGTATGAGTTTTTAGAAGGTGAATTGGGTCTAATTCTTGATAATTTAATTCCTTTGAATGAAGGGGTCTGAAAACAACATGACTTTCTAATTGAGTGAAGAAGAGCAGCAGGGAGCTGGGGTTCAGCAATCAGCAGCAGGGAGTCACTCCGCACAAATACCACTGGCCTTGAAGGGCTGCCCCTGGAGCAAGAGGCCAAGCACAGCTTCGTCCGAGGAGCTACTTCTCACAGCTCCTGCTCACTCTGGGTCTCCAGACTCACAGCAGGCAGAACTTGGCTTTCTGGCGTGTTTACCCTCTGCACCTCTCTTCAGTAGTCCACCAGATTCACAGGCTGCATCCTCCAAGGGTCTGTCACCAGCTTCTCCAAGGCAGTGAGCTGCCCAGGGACAGGCTTGGCTTTCACTACAACTCAATGCTCTTTTCACCAAGTCATTCCCGCAATGAACTGGGAACATACAATACGCATTCTGTATCACACCGTCTAGAATACAGACTAGTCACTTGATACCTGATGAATGAATGAATGAATGAATGAATGAATCGAAATCAGAGTGTGCTGTCAAGTAAGATTTCCTGAGGAGGAGACTACTTGAGAAAGAATGACAGGGAAGGACATTCTAACTTTCCTGCCCCTACTCAGTTCTGCGTCTTCCAGGGCTAGGAGAACCCTTAGGCTGTTACTAGCCATTTGTGTGACAATGGAGCATCTGCAAGACCAACTTGGGATAAACACATCTATTTCCGTACTCCTCCAATCAGAATTCTGTGTGCATTGAGGGTTGGGTTTAAGCTTGTCTCCCTGAGACACTGTAATATTATTTGGCACAAGAAAATATGTCCCTTGAAAAATAAAAAAAAATGTTTTCAGGTCTCTTCCTTCTGAATGGCACTTTGGACCATGGAGTGGTTTTTGAATAAGGGCACGCCATGGAGGACCCTGGCCTCCCACATACAAACCAACATTCGAAGGAGTGCTGACCTTTGAGGGCGTGCCTGTCAGTCAGTTGGTGGTGCTGGCTAGGAGCCTCACAGGTTTAGGGTCAGGTGTGCCTATGAGTTCTTAAGAACTTAAAATTATTTTCTACACTAGTATCAAACTTCATAAAGTGCTTGCTAAAAACAAAGTTGATGTATGTTGAACAGATATTATGATATCACTCCTTCTATTTTAGCAAATAAGGTCAAAGCTCAGATTGATTAGTTGACTTGCTGAAGGTCGCAGAGTTAGAGAGTGGAGGAGCTGGGCCTCGATCTGTGCTCCAGACCTGTGCTCGTCCTCCTGCCCTGCGCTCCCTCCACAGGAGCAGCCAGCCTGGAAGCAGCAATGGAGGCACCGAAGATATCAAACAATGAAATATTTGGGGGCAGCATCAAGTCCTAGATTTGACAGATCAGTGCAGTAGGGTTTTCTGGCCATTGCAGCAAGCAGGTGTACCTGTGAGTCACAGATGACCCCACACTTTCAGTGGCTCTAACAATAAAGAACTATCCTCACTTTTGCACCCCATGTACAAAGGAAGCTGTGTCCAGTGTGGTATCTCAGACACCCAGGCTGTAGGAGGCTTCACCCTGACATGCTTCCATCATCTCCGAGGCGGGGAAAAGAGTGCAGTTGACTGTACACTGACTTTTAAGGCTTTTGCCTAGAAGTGACAAATGCCACTCCATCCCCATTTTATTGACCAAAGCAAGTTACGTGCCCAAGTCTGCCATCAATACACTCCCAGGGATGGGCAATGAATCTCCTGAACAGTTGTACAGTCTGCCACAGTTGCTGAAGCAGTTTTTGTTATCTTTTAAAGCTGTAACAGCAAAGGACAGCACCACTGTCAAAACAGCACCTCTGAATCGAAAAGACAATCCCTGATCTCTCACCTGACCGGCCTGTCCACACTGGGTGCTTCTGCTGGAGGCTACCCGTGTACAGGGATACAGCCTCACGACCAGAGGAGAAAGGGAGGCTGCCATCATGGGCTCTGGGTTCTCTTTGTGTAGCCAGATGAGCTGCCTGGAATGGCTAGAATCCAAATAGCTAGGAAATATTTTACACTTTTCATTGCCAGCCACTGTTCTAAGCTCTGTGAGAGCTCTATTTTGTTCCTCACTGGGTATTCAGTGCCTAGGCCAGTGTCTGCCATAGTGATGGTAATAACTCCCACATGTGCTAGCCACTTTTGTAAGACTTTACTCCTATTAGGTCTTGTAGTCTTCGCAACCCTAAGAAGACGGCACTGTTATCACCCCTATTTCACAGATGCAGAAAACATGGCACAGAGGTTAAATAACTTACTTGAGCTCTCTTAGCTAATGAGTAGTCATCTGAATCAAGAGAGTCCACATTTCAAAGCTCACTATGTAAAACTGTGAACAATAAACGTGAACTATATTGATTAATTATTCATTTTAACTTATGAATTTAGGGGGAGGAGTAGCGTTAAAAGCATTTAATTGGCAATTCACCAGAAGGTGCTACATCACAATTCTGGACCCAACAGTCTTGATATACCACTGGCCATAATCTTCGATCGTTAGCCAAGGTGAAGGCCCAAATTAAGCTCTCTCAAATACTGTTTTGGCATTTTATAGCAGGGGTGTCAAACTCATTTTTCCTGGGGGCCACATCAGCCTCGTGGCTGTCTTCAAAGGGTCGAATATAATTTCAACTCCTTAACATTTAAGGAGTAGTTACATTTATACAGTCCTAAAATTATTTCGGCCACTGGAAGACACCTGCAAGGCTGATGTGGTCCCTAGTGAAGATGAGTTTGACACCCCTGCATAGAAACCAGGGGTGAGGCTATTGATAAAAGTGAAAGATGATTCTCTGAGCCTGCACATGAGATCAGAGGAAATCGGGGCTCCAGCCCCTCCAATCAGCTGTGGAATGCTATGACCTCATTCTGTGTCCTGTTGTTACAAATGCTACAAAATAGAAGCAGCCCACGCAAGTGTTACCGTTTTTGTCTTGGCTGGTGCTCCGGAGAGCTAGCTGGAGGAGGACAGATGGTGAGCTGTCGTGAGAGGCCTGACTTCTGGCTCACCTGCATGTAGCCACGTGAAACTTTCTATTTCCAAGAAAGCATTTCCTACCTAAGTCACATTTACAATCCCTGACACCGCATTGCTCCTCCTGAAAGACCTCTTAACACCTTCCTTACAGTCAGGAAGTCTTCCAGCATAGATGGGACCACTTCGACTCAAGCTGAAGTGTTCTTCTAGAAGCCCCATAAATGTGTAAAAACATGCCCCTGTTGATTCTAGCTCACCAATGCATTTAGTGTTAATGTTTACATTCAGAGACAAAAGTCTTTCTCTCCCAGCTTTAGTGTTTCCTCCAAGGCCTAAATAAATATAACCTTACCTTACCAAATTTGTGATTCCCGATACCTAGGAAACAATAATGGGGCAGAATTTCTTGCTCACTAAAGCAACGCTATTGATTCAAGTCACGGTGTTCCACCTGTCCCTTATGCTGGAAGCTCCATGATTCCTTAGTAAACGATCTCATAGCTTTTGCATTTCTGAATTTGCAGGGATTGCAAATTCAAATGCCAATAATGACCAGACCAGAAATGTAAATAAGTAAAACGCACAGGACTTGAGAGTGGCATGAAATAGAGAGTCAAGTTTCTATCCCCAGGGGCCACAGGCCAGAGCTCTGGCCATTGTTTTGTACAGAAATGAGGCTTTATGTGGTCTGATCTGTTTTTTCAAGAGAAATTCAAATTCAGATTTTTTAAAATGTGAAAATTTCTGATGTTTAAGTGCCATCTCAAACTTTAAAGTATAATGGACGGAGGGCGTTCCAGGCAGCGAGAGCTTGAGAGAACATGGTGCGTTTGCAGGAACTCAAGTCATTTAATGTGCTCCGGTGACATGCACAGTGGGGAGCAGTGGGGAATGGGGCCGGAAAGTCACTTGGAGTTTTTGTGTAGGGGATGGGATTCCATTGAAGGATAGTAGCAGCTATAGAACATGGTTAGATTCACATTTATTTGAGTGGTTAAGAGAATGGGTCAAGGAGGGAAAACCGAGTTGGGGCAAGAGTCAAGAGGATGCCACAAGGGTCAGAGGCCTGTGCTGAGGACCTACCATGGACAGGTGGAAAAGACAGACAGACTTAATATCTCAGAGAGGAAGAATGAGCAGGGTGTGAGGGATTCATAGTGGTAGTAAGGGAGGGGGAAGTAAGAGGGTGCCACTCAGATTCCTACTTTGGAAAAGTGATTGGTGAGTGACTCCTGGCATTCACTGGGCCTGGAAGTACAGGGGCAGGAACAGGCAAGGTGGGCTAGTGAGTGGGAGGAAGGTGAAGATGGTGCCTTCGGTTTTTGACAAGTTTTGTACCATGTGCTTGTGAGACATCCAGGTGCGCTGGAGATAATTTATTGGGACACGTTGTGCAAAGGTGGTGCTCGAAGCACTGGGAGTGGATGGTGAGACAAGAAACAGCCTGGGTGCAGGAGCTGGAGACCCACCACCTGTAGGGTAGAAATAGAGGAGGATGGCTTGTGAGCTTAAGGAAGGCCAAGGACTCTCACTTTCATCACGTGTACCCTCAAAAGGCCTCAGTGGGGGCATGGAGCGAGAGCAATGTTCCCCCTGCCTTCGTATTGCAGTGGTTTGGATCTCTAAGGTGACAAGTTGCAGACTCACCTTGCAGGTGGCAATCCAGTGAAAAACCCCTGATACAACTAAGCATGGCATCTGTAATGGCCCCCTGAAAAGGCCCCAGGTTGCATGGACTGAATACAATAAAGAAGCTTTCCTGGGGCTGCCCATCCCCTCCCTGGCAATTATTTTTCAAAAAAAAAAAAGTGTGTGCGGTGATTTTGGCTTTGACTCCACCAGCAGGCTTTCTAGAGATTCAGGCAGTTAGCGACGTTGAAATCTGCGCGCGCACACTGTGGGCAACAGAAGCTTTGCCTTTTGCCACAGACACCAGCCCCATGGGCTTGGGCTAAAGTTAACAGCAAAACGTCCCCCAGCACTGGGGTACCTGAGACACCCTCGCTGTTACTGTGGGACACCAGATGTTCCGTAGCACCTCCGTGACATTCAGAAAATGGCAACATTTCTGAAACTAATATTTAAAGATAAATATATTTGTATTTTTCTTTTTTTAAGATTTTATGTATTTATGTATGTGTGTATGTATGTATATATGTATGTATGTATTAGAGAGAGGGAAAAGGAGGGAGAAAGAAAGGGAGAGAAACATCAGTGTGTGGTGGCACTCAATCCACTGAGCCACACCAGCCAGGGCTCATATATTTATATTTTTCTTATGTGGTCTTTATGTTTTTTTTACTTTATTAAGTTTTTACAGCACTGTGGGCTTTTGCTCCATGTTTTTGATGACAAGCTTATATGTGCTTGTAGATAAGTCTCCGCCCACATGGAGCTCACAAGTATGAGGGGAGCTGACGTTCTGTGTTTCCACGGCTGTGGGCACATGTCTCCATCACAGTCTCGGTGCACAGTATTCATAGGGGTAGAAACCAGATCCTTGAAGACCTGAAGAAACATATCCCAGGAGACTTTGCATCCTCAGTGCCTGGCCTGGTTCCTAGAATATAGAAGATAACCAATAAATGTTTCTTTCAAATGAGTAAATATCAGGAATCAGAAGAGCTGGCTTTCATGTTCCATTCTTCTCCCCCAAAATGTGAAAAATAAAGGATTAGTCACACCACACTATCAACTATTAATTGGTTCATTTCATGAAAATTTATAACACAACTAATGTGGCTTTAAGTGCTGCTCTGCAGTTGTTGACAGAGGAGATGAGAGTCTGAACAAACGCAGAAAACTAACTACATTCTTCTAGCTAATAAAAATCGCTGTGAAATACTTTGCACAGAGTATGCATTAGAAAGCGCTATGTACTAATAAATATTCCTGACATGGTCAAGGCTGGGCATAGGAATTTTGCCATATGAGCAACCTGTCTGCCTTAGTAGCAGCCTGTGGTTTATGTGTTGTGCAGAGAGAAAAATGTGCAAATAGAAAACTGGAATGCACCGAGAGAAAATGAAACCAAAGTGTATATAATTCTTTATTCGAAGATATTTTCTTCTACTCATCCCATTCTCAAGAAAGGGCCACTTAGACCTAATCTTTGAATATGGCAGCAGTTTGTATAGTAAACTATATGTGGATTGAGAAATGTTTTCCTCAAAAGACACTATTAGTTCAGAGGCAGGGGAACTGAAAGGTCAAGAAGAGAAAGCGTCAGGATTGGAGACAGGGACTGGCTTGTTAGTGATATTCGCGTGCTAGGTTACTGGTTCTCCTCATTTCTAAGGCATGGGTGTACCTTACACTGTGCTTACAAAGGAGATGAGACATATCTTAATTCAGTCATTATTATACAGATATTCATTAAATACCTCTCTTTGTTTGTTGGGAAACTATTTGTGCTAGATACTTGCGAGGGAGCTAGATGGACTGAGACCCAGCCCTCCTGTAGCTTTCATTCTGATGGGGAGCACAGGTCATCAAATACATAAGCAAGGTGATCAGAGATCATGGCAAAAAGCAGGAGGGTGATATTAGAGGGCTGTGCCCAACAAGGAGTTGGGGTGTCAGGGCTGAGTGCTAGTTTAGGCAGGGCTACAAGAGGAGGCATCCTGAGGAGATGGAGTTTTAATCAATGTCTGAACCAGAAAAAGAAACTCAAGAAAACTTTTAGTAGAAGAACATGCTAGACAGGGAGAGAGCAAGGGCAAAGGCCCTGAGGCAGGAATAAACTGGGCGTGTTCACAGAGGAGAACGCAGGCCAACACCAGTGGAAGGCAGTGATTGAAGGGACAGGAGATGAGGATCAGGTGCTGTGGGGGCCTAGGGGTGTGGCGAGGGTTTTGGATTTTCTTCCAGACCTAGTGAAGTTACTGGAGAGTTTCAGCCAGAGGACTGACATGATCTAGAGCAAAGAACCAATGAACTAAAAATGTTTTTCAATTATTCATATCCCTGAGCATTCCTATTATCTGTTTGTGTTTATTTTCTTTTTTAATTGTGTTATCATTTTTTGTTATTCTATTTTTAGTTGTCCCAATTTTCCCCCTTCACCCTCCTCTGCCCATCCCAGCACCCCTCACTCCCACAGTCCATCCCCACACCATTGTCCATGTCTGTTGGTCACTCATACATGTTCCTCGACTAGTCCCCCTTCCCCTTCTTTCCACCATTATCCCTTCCTTCTTCCCCTCTGGTCTCTGTCAGTCTGTTCCTTGTTTCCATGCCTCTGGTTCTATTTTGTTCACTAGTTTATTTTGTTCATTAGATTCCTCTTATAGGTGAAATCATATGGTATTTGTCCTTCAAACCAAAAGTCTGGGCACATGAATTGAAAAGCTTAAGTGTCTTATGGGATCAATAGGACAGAACATCTCTAATCAGAACAGTTTGGGGAAAACCTAGGATGAATGTTTACCCTGTCTCTAGTGGTGCTTAGCCTTGTGCATCTTTCCTGGGGAATAAAAAGACTGGATTCTTAGCTCTGTGTGATTTAGAGAAGGTGTTTCTTAAGTGTTAATAAACAGAAATTTCAGGAGTTCCCAGACAAAGGGGTTGGGAGCAGATGACACAGCAGGGCTCATTAGCGCAAGTGTTCCTCAGGTCCCCACCATCCCCTGCCCCTGGGCTGCAGGACAGGTGGAATATCCGGCCCTTCCCACCCTCTTCTCACTTTCTCAGTTATTACTGCTCCATTTGCACCTCACTCCTTCTCCTTCTCCCTGTTAGCACTATCACACTTGAGGGAAAGTCTCACCATCATTTCAGCTTTCTTCTAAACACTGGATTTTCGTAACACTGTTATTTCTCTCTCCTACCCCTTCCTTCCCTCCTTCCTTTATTTTTTCTCTTTCTTCCCCTTTTTTTCCCTTCCTCTTTTTCAACTCTTTTTCCAGTAGAGGTTCACCCGGGACTTCAGACAGTCCCACACTAAAAACATTTAAAATCCACAGTGGTAAAGAAATATAGTTTCTGAAAAAGAAGATTGATCATCAGTATATTGAAATCAGTGTATATATATTTATTAGAGTTTTAAACTATTTAATAAAAAGAGATATGATATGTTTTCTCCCTTGAAAATAGCTGAGATTGCTAAAATGCCAACTATATTGGGGCAGCCATAGTATCTTCCACTGTGTTTTATGTCAGTTGCCTCTGTCTCCCTCTGTGGAAAACCTGTGGTGTGCCAGGTGCAGTGCTGGGTGCTCTAAGTGGGCGAAGACACACTGCCTGCCCTCCAGGAGCCACAGTGCACCACAGCCTGAAACAAGGGCTGTTCCACAGGCCTGGGTTTCCGTGGGAGAGTCATTCCAGCTCGGGCCTTGGGAAGGCCAGGTAGAGGGGGGATTTATGAAGAGACCAGATGACAGTATCTTTAACTGCCTCAAGGTAGCTCCAGACCACTTTTCTGCATTAGAACATTCCCCAGGGCCTTCCCCCCGACATTTTGGGTGGTGGGTGGCCGGCTTTGGCTTTGTAGGCTTATGACGTATGTATTTGGAATGGGGTGCCATTTCCATGAGCAGCAAGATAACGTCGTGACTGTGAGTGGGCCCTCTCACGCCAGAGTGCTGGACTGGAATCCTGTCCCCACCACTTACTCTCAAGGTGAATTTAGGCAAGTTACTGTATTAACATTTCCATTCCGTTGCCTTAACTTTAAAGTGGAGTAATAACGGTGCCTACCTAGTCAGGTTATTATGAGAAGTAAAGATGTATGGAACACTTAAAGTAGTTCACAGAAACTTAATAAACACTGAGTGAGTGATGTCAGTGATTATTAATGCTCGTGGCCCACTGTCAAATCTGTATGAGAGAGTCATCTTTTCTAATTAAATTTATTGGGTAACATTGGTTAGTAACATGTAAATCTTAGGTGTACAACTTTATAATCATCATCTATATACTCTATGGTGTACTCACCTCCCCAAACCTAGTTTCCTTCCATCCCCATGTATTTGGCCACATTTGCCCTCTCTGTCTTTCCCCTGCCCTCCTCCCCTTCAGGTAACTACCATTCTGCTGTCTGTGTCCATGAGTTAGTTTTTTGTGTTGTTGTTTTGTTCTGTTTCTTTGTTGCTTTTGTTTTATATTTCATGGGTGAGTGAAATCATACAGTTCCTGATTTTTCCATCTGATTTATTTCACTGGGTGTGATGCTCTCGGGATCCGCCCGTGTTGTCAGTACGGCAACATTTCATCTTTTCCTGGCTGACGAGTATTTCACTCCATATATGCACCTCATCTTCTCTGTCCACTCATCTGTTGAAAAACGTTTGGGTTGTTTTCATGTCTTGGCCACTGTGACTAATACTCATTGTTAGGTCCCAGTGGAATGAATGGTGCCTTTTTAAACCTTTACTCTTGCACAGATGCCCCCTTGCCCAAGCGTAGCCAACTATTTGCCAACAAGCCCCTGCTCTCTAGTGTTGGGAGGGCGAGGAAAAGAATGCAACTCAGCAGCTGACCTCACCAGCCACACCGCCACACTGTGGCTCCTTCCAGGCCCAGCAGCGGCTGCGGTCGGCATTGCCCGAGGGGAGGATGATGCATCTGGGAACCAAGCGTCTTCTGTAAACCATGCTCAAACATGTATGGGATAGTACATTCACGGGTGTGTTAATGCTCTTTTGAGATAATCAGATGCCGTTTTACTTAATACCCTTCATAGTAGCTTTTAGCTATCATAGTTTCTTTCTTAATGGAGAAACTAAAGCTTATCATGTGATCATCACTTACAGTTTTAAATGTTTAAATTGTTCAAAATTATGTATTCTTTCAACTGAAAAAAACATGCTTGTTGAGTGACTACGATGCACCAGGCACTACATGAGGCCTTGAGGACACAAGAGTGAATGAAATACAGACCCTGACTCAAGAGGCTCCTGACCCGACAATTGTAGCGCAGCATGTTGAGTGCTGTGTTGGGACTCGGAAAGGGATGCCATGAGGACACAGGGGGAGGGCTTCGAACCCCAGAGGGAGCTCTGTCTAATGCTGGGAACCCCGTCAATGCTAAGGGTCCCCTGAACACTTGTTGAGGGAGGAGGACTTCCTAAAGAAGAAGAGCCCCATCCAATGCCTTCCCCTCAACTTTCCCACAGTGCGGTGTTGGTTCCACTCCCTGCCTCTCCAGAGAGAGCCTGCCCTCCCCCAACTTGGCCACTTAGGCAGTTGAACCACAGCCCTGGCTGAATACCACAACCAAGCCCTGACAAGACAGCAGGGGTAGCCCCTTTTTGACTAGTCCTGCCTTCCTTGTCCTCTCTCACCTGCTGTGGCCTTGCCCTCTGGCCTCTGAGCCTCTGTGTGATCTCACCTCTCCCAGGCAAGGACCTGGCCCCTGGACAGGCTGCTACCTGCTCCCATAGCCGGAGTCAGGCCTTGTTTTCTCCTGGAGAGTGCAGACTTCACTACTGCTGCCTCCCATGGTGGGAACTGTAGGGAAGGAAATGAAGCTTCAAGCTAAGCCAAGAGAGTTAGGAGGGAAATGTAACAAATGTAAGGTATAAAGTAATAATACTAACATAAAATAAATATAGGGCACTGAGGGAATACAGGGGAAGGAGCTGATCATTCCTCCACTGGGTCAGAGCAAGGTCCAGGACAGTTTTTCTGCTAATCACTTTCTCTAGTTTCTGTGAGAGACAGTGGTCAGTGAGGCTGGGTATGTTAATGTGAATGAGAATTGACAGCAGTGTCTAGGTTTCCAGATAGTTCGGTTTTCACGATAGCTCTGCCTTGTGTGTGGGTCAGTGTTGGAATGTGCTTCAGTAGCTCTCCGTCCATTTCTTTATGCAATTTCTATATGCAATTATAACAACACCTCTGCTGTTTCGTTCTCTCTAGTCTAAGACAAAGGTAGTCTTAAACCTCTGGATAACCCCCCACACCAGTTTATTTTTAAAAGAAAAAAGCCAGTTCTCTGTGTGTGTGTGCATGTGAGCGTGCACATATTTTGCATTGCCTGGAAGAAAGGCAAAGGGAGAGAAAATTAGGAGGAAAAGGCGAGCCCAAAACCTTTTTACTTGATTTTTTTAAAATCGGGCTTCAAAGGAAAGGTATTATGCCCAAGGATAAAACACACACACACACACACAAAATTGGCCTAAAGAAAGATCAAGCCCTGTGACCTTAATTTTATTGGCATTATTACTCTAATCAACAAATGAATTAAGAGATGAGAGGACATTTCAATCAATTGTGGTCACATGAGGTCATTGCCTTTTTCTGTAGTGGCAATTTTCTAAAGGCCAAAGAGCATTTTTAAATGTTTCTTCCCAAGACTGCTTATTGGCAGTCCTGCTTTGGTATTGATGGAAGGAGTGGTTTAATTTCCTTCCTCTGCATTCATTCAGATCATTTCTGGAAGGTAGTAGGAGCTATTTATATAAACTCGAACTAGGAGGGAAGAGCCTCCACAGCTTGCCATCTAATTGCAGGCGGAATCCTGGCGCCTCTTGCCTTATCCTCTGCTGCTTACCCACCATGTGTCTGGGACCAGACACACAGAATTATGAATAAATGAGTAACTGGCTCAACCTCTACAGTGCATGACAAATGTTTTTCATGAACATTAAATTCATTTTTTTCAATTTGAGAGAAAATTAACCTAGTTTCTGGCATTAATTTCCACTTGTCTTCCTCTGGCAGCGTGAATTGTTCATTTCAATGATGCAGAAAAGAGTAACACTCTTGTTTGTATGTTCTGCAACCTCTGTCCATTTTCTACGGAAACCTTTGCTATCTTTACCACTCACTTGCATGGATTCCAGTGGGTAATTCAAATCTGTTCAAGTTTTATGCCACTTTCTGTGTTTCCTGTTCTCCAGATTAGGTTAAAGGGTCACCCTTCAATGCAGCCTTGCTTTGCACCTCCTGCAACGCCCACACCATGCCTGGTAGGCTTGATGCTCAATGAGCGCTTATTCAGAGCTTCCTGGAATGTTAAGATTGATTTTTCTATTGGTATTTGGAATGTTATACATTAGCCACAGAAAAAAAGACATATTAACAAATATTTTCCTTACTGAAATATACAGATCTTTCCCCAAGTAAAGCTCCTGCTGCACTAGCCTGCACGCCAGTCCTCAAGCACACCAAACTCATTTTTGTGTCAGGCATTAAAAGAAATGACTGCTTTCAACATGTTTTACATTTAAATGAGTAGTATTGACAAATACTTAAATATCTCTTGAAAGATGGACATCTTTTTGGAGGGAAACAGTGCTGTTGGACAGTGGCCTGGTGTTTTTCTTAGAGCAAACATACTGAATGATACATTAAGGTGTATGTGAATATATATGTGTGTTTATCAAATATACAAGGTCTGTCCAGAAAAAGTGCAGCTATTGTTAATATAATGATAATGGCTTGCAGGGTATCCATGTAACCTGGCAGCCAAGGGGAGTGGACTGGAATGTACATGAGTGAACAATGATGACTTCACTGTATTCTAGTCAGTGGGGGTGGTAGATGCCATTGAGTGAGCATGTGTACTGTGTGGCTGCCACATTTAAAATGACTGAGCAAGTAGAACAAAGAATCTGCATCCATTTTTGCATTAAGCTTGAACATTCCTCCATGGAAACTATTTGGATGATTCAGAAGGCCGCAGTTAAGGGCAACTGGTGATTGGCAGCTTCCTCATGACAACACACCCACTCATGCATCACGTCTCATGCAGAGATTTTTGGCAAAACATCAAATCACCCAGGTGACTTAGCCACTCTGCTGCCCAAATTTTGTACCCCGCAACTTCTGACTCTTCCCAAAACCAAAATCACCTTTGAAAAGAAAGAGATTTCAGACCATCAATGAGATTCAGGAAAATATGATGGTGCAACTGATGGCAATTGGGAGAAGTGTGTGAGGTCCCAAGGTGCCTACTTTGAAGGGGACTGAGGAGTCATTGTCCTGTGTATAGTGTTTCTTGTATCTTGTATCTTCTTCAGTAAATGTCTCTATTTTTCATAGTACATGGCTGGATACTTTCTGGACAGACCCTGCATCTCTTATTGACAAATGTATCTCTTGAAATACACACATCTTTCTTGGTGGATATAATGCTGTATAAACAACAGCCCAGTTTGATCAAATCATTTTGACCTGGCATTTCCTTTGGAGACACTCAGTCTTTTCTCAGCCTACTGAGCATCATTTTGTACCAAAACAGTAGAACAGACTGATGCCTCGTGGTTGTTTCTTGAAAAGGTAACTTATCATGATTTAAGTTTTAGAAGCCAATTTAAAATATACTAAAATTTTTTGAAACGTTGAGAATACATTGCAGACATGTTGACTCTTTACCCCTAAATAGTTCAATGTATGATCCCTAAGAACAAGAGTGTTCTCTTTCTCAATCATAGAACAATTATTATTATCAGAGAAGTAGCATTGATACTATTACCTAATATACAGTCCTAAATCATTGCCAAATAACCTTGTAATGTCCTTTATATTGAAAGGCATTGCAGACCAGTGATTTTTTTGTTTTTCTTGGAAAACTAGAATAGAAGGTCTACAAATATTTGATTTTTACTTCACTTTTAATATACTTCAAGCATTTTAAATAAATGAACTTTCTAAAAATAAGTTCATAAGCTAAATTTTGACACATTGCAGCCCACAAACTCATATACAACCTGCTGGATTCGTTTTCACGTAGACCTCAAGGTTTCTCCTCTGCCTCTATTGAATTAAAGGCATCACAACATTCATTCGCTGTTCATTCATCATTTAGCCGTGCTAGTAGCATTGAGGGTCTACTAGCAATGTTCTGGATGAGATAAGATGTTAATCAACTGTGACCATTCATAGCGACTTATCTATGAGTATTGCAAAATCCATAGAAATAAATCCAGAAGCTAAAGCTGATAAAATGCTGCAACTATTCATAATCCTTCGTTTCATATCAAATAAGCATCATCGATTTCTTGATTGATTTTGTAAAAATCAAATGTTATAACTTGGAAATTAGAAAATTTTTAGGAAGTTGGAAGTTTTTAGGTCAACAATAGGTTTTTTATTTTAAAATATTTTTGAAATAAATATTATACTTGCCTTTTTATTTTGGTGTTTTATATAAGTTTGCATAAAAAATGGGGTTTTGTTTCTAATAACATTTAAACATAACTTGTGTAGACCTGTGGTTTCCAAATATTTTTTGACCATACACCCATATGTTTAAGAAATTATTATATTCCCTAATGTGTGTGTGCTGGCTTATTTATAGAACAAGTATCTACTAGTGTACTAGTACTTTATATACATTATAAAACTTACCCCCCCAAAAATATTTAGAGAATAATATAAGGGTAAAGATAAATAAAATTTCTAACAATTTCTCTCTTGGGTTCTTGTACGATGTTTTCTGTATAAGTATGAACTATTTTCTGTTTGTTACCTATTTCAGGTTATTGATTTAATATGGTGACTACTCCTATATTACAAAGACCTGTTTAAAGGTCATTGTCCATAAGAAATGCTCATTCATTTTCATATTTATGTGTCATCTACACAAAGGTCATTTTTCTTGGGCTGTACTCCTTCATGTCATAATTGTTTGTAAATATTTGCGCACCACTGGATGACTAGTCCATTTTTACTTGTCATAAAATTTTAGATAAGAAGGTTCAGGAAACATTCATGCTAGAGATAAAGAACGATGAATCAAAGAGATGACTGACCAGAAAACTATTTTTACTGTAAGCATCACCACCCACCTCCTGCTCCTAGAAAATGATTTCACACATTGGGAAGGTATAGAAAACTCCGGAAAGAGCATTATTTCTACATTAGCTGTAATTTCATATTTGGTGAAATATGTGATAAGGAAATGAGAAAAACACAGCTAAAATCTACATAGGTGTCTGTCAAACAATTGTACCATTGTTGCAGCCATAACACTTGGAAGGGAACTAAATTATTAGATTTCTGCGGGCAGGCTAATGTTCTTCATTTCTTTGTGTCCTGATATACCTGTGCAAAAACCAGAGCTCAAATCCCTAATGTTTGTTTAATGAATATTAGTGTGTTAATGAGTGAAGGAGAATTTATGCCATTTTCCCAAACTCAGTAAAAATACTTGTGATTACAAATAACAACCTGAATTACTTAGCACATACAAACTACCACAAGCTCTATATTCTCTTGTAAGTCTCAGTTTTCATGATGCTAAATCGTCACACATCCATGGTTTCATATAGCTGTACTTCCCTTAAACTCTTCATGTTAATGGAAACTCAGTTATAATGATCTGGCTTCTGACATATTTAAACCATTTCTACATGACATGCTATATTATGGTTTTGTTCACATTTCTTCTGCATTAAGTTGATTGAATTTCCTGTGTATGTGGTCACGATTTTCATTACACTGGGAAATTTTTCATGTATTACTTCTTCAAATATTTTTTTCTGACTGCCCCCCTCCTCCACTTCAGGGACTCCAAATACATGCATATATATAAGTTTAAGTTGTCCCAACTAACTGAAGCTCTGTTCATTTTTTTTCAATCTTTTTCCTCCATGCCGTTTTATTTTGGATAGTTTCTACTGTGATGTCTTTAAATGCTCTAATCTATTCTTCTCTGTGATCTAATCTGCTATCAATCTCATCCATTGTATTTTTTATCCCAGACAGTATGATTTTTATCTCTAATAGTGAGACTTAGGTCTTTGTTATACCTTTATTATCTCTTCTTAAAAATGCTTATACATGACTTTACTGAGCATTTGGAGTATCATTGTAACAACTCCTTTAATTTCCTTGTGTACCAGTTCTACTATCTGTGTCATTTTTTCCGCAATACGGGTTACATTTTGCATGCCTGGAAATTTTTCTACTGGCTCTGGACACTGGGAATTTTAACTTTGTGGGTACTGGATATTCCTTAAATATCTTAAGCTTTAAGTTTTTTTGTTAGTTTTCCAATGTAGCTAACTTACAGTTTGGTTCTCTTGAGACTTGTGTTCAAGACTTTGTCGATCTTTTCAAGACTGTTAGGTGGGAAGAGAGTAGTGATTAACCTTAGGCAGGGGTCATCAAACAAGTACAAGCTGGAGACCTCAATGTTGGCCAACTGCCAAGCATCAAGCAATAGAATCCTAGTCTGAGTCAGCAACTTAACAAGTCAAACAAATTTGGAGGCCCTTACACCACTTGACTGGGGTAGGCTATCCCATGTGGCGGGCATGTTTGATGCCCAATTGCCATTTGCTGGAGACATTCTTGGTATGAAAGCACTGGCTTGAAGAGAGAGGTCTGGCTAGTTTGTGGGATGGGGAGGTAGTGTTATGAAGGGAACGTCTGGGGTTCCCCCAAAGCCTAGCCTCCTTGGCCTTTCTGAATTCTACACTCAGAGATTCTTCTGGGCTCTATGCAGGTTCTCTTGGTTCCAGACAGCAAGCTGAGGTACTGGTAAGCCTCCCCCTACCGTACTCCTTCTCTCAGGGATCACTGCCCTGTGCTCCCTGTTGTCCAATGGCTGCACACCATTGTCTCCTATATTTTGTCCGGTCTCACATTTGTTCCAGGCAGGAGGATAAATAGGTCTCTGTGTCTCCATGGTGCCTGCCAGTGTAATTCCTGACTTCTCAAATGTGAAGAAACAAAATATCCATGGGGTTTGAAATTTTGATGAATTAAGTTCATAGGAGATATGAAATGGATTTTGATAGAGGTATTTCTAATAAGTTGAAGTTCTATTTTGATAAGAAAATAAAATGCCCACCTTGAGACAAGCAGAGTTTTCAGATGATTTCCCAAAGGACTTGTGGTGGGTCAATTGTAAAATTATCCTTTGTTCTCTAGAAGGCTTTGTCAAGAGAGTATAGTCTTCATTTAATTCTAAGGGTTTTTTATACATTGAATATCAATATTTTGGAAAGAAAATAGGTCGAGGAGATGACATCTCAATAAACAATGCCATGAACAGGATGATGGATTTATGTGCTTGGGCAGAAAGATGAAAAGCTTAGTTTTTGCTGCATATGTTTAAAAGTTAAGGCATCACCTAATCAGTGATTCTCAAACATGATTTTGAGACAATCCAAAGTGCAATAAATTATTTCAAAGAATGTACTGAGATTCTTTTCCTCAGATTATAGAACTTAAAATTAATCAAACATTGATTAAAAAAAGAGATTATCTAAATAATCCAGTAATTAAACTAGAGGTTGATTTTAAAGAACCAGAAAGGAGGGGGAATAATTTTCTCATCGCTGACTCTAGTTAGTTAAATTTTAAATCTGTCCTTGATTTATGAAAGTGAAATGCATCTATAATAATAATAATATAAAAACCATGTAGCTCTAGTTTTATCTATGAAAAGGGCACTTTTCTGAAGGGTGTGTGTTTCTTACCCCTGAGATGATATCCTTCTGACAGAAACACACTGAATTGCTTTTCAAGCTACTAACTGAGCTCATTGTGACAGATTGCCGGGGGGGGGGGGGGAGCTTATTTTCCTCTTGTCATTAATAGTTAGTTGTTATTGCAGTTTCTCAGATGAGAGATGTGGGTTAGGGAAATCATATCCATCCTTTCTAAAAGCGCTGTGATATTATTAGAGGTGATCATGTGGCAGAGAAATAAACCTATTCTTTGGGGGACTAAATGGAGTTGGCATATAGATTTTTCTTTCTCTCTTCTCTTAAAGCACTTTAGAGAGTCAGTCACTTTCACAAGTAGTCCACCTGGGGTAGTAAATCAGTGTTAATGTTTCATAAAACCTTCATGTTCTGGAACGATTTACACTGATGTATCTCTAAAGCTTGCCTTTTGGAGGGCAACATGGGCGCCCGTGGCAATGCATCATGCAGTGCCGAACTGGTTCCCACCAGCTCCACTGCCCAGGTCTCTTGTGCAATTCTATCGGCATTCAGAACGACATCTTACAGTACTGTGAGCTACTCTTCTCGCCTGACGCCTCTGGGATTTTGTGGCCCCCTAACTGGAGAGAGGAATAGAAGAAAGGTGTCAAGAAGGTCAACTGGCAAAGAGAAAAAGCAGGATTTTAAACTTCTTAAAACACGATAGAGAGACAAAGAGGGCTCTTTGACAATCCCTACCAGTGGGACAGTGTATCTTCTACAGGGTTCTTGACCCGAGTAAAGTGAGCTGAAATACTAAAATGAAGTAGTATTTTAGAAACAGGAAAATCTGGATGTAAATACTAGTAAATGCTAAATGAAACCATTAAAGTTTTGCTCTATTTGCTGCTTTAGAATTAGGCAAAGTCTCTACTTTACAGGGCTCTGTAATGGATAATGAGTGTTCTAGCAGTAGAATTGAGCCTTATGTCCCCTGTTTACAGCTATTTAACCTTGAGTAAGTCCTTGACCTCCCTGCTCTTCATCTGTAGTATCCTCATTGGCAGAGTGGACATGGCAATGGGACCTGCTGCATAAGGGTGTGGGAAAATTCAGTGAACTAGTGTATTCAAAATGTTCAGTAAATATTTATTATTGCTTTTAATAATCACAAATATCCAGCACAAGTTATATTTGTTTGGGTTATCTGGAAATATACAGTGAAAGTGGCCTGGAGACCAGAATTGCCCAGGATGACAGGCTAAGAATTCTGCTGTGTTTTGCATGGAGGTCAACCTCTACCTAACATATTGTTCAACTGGGAGCACTTATTTAACAGCTGTAGCATTTACTTTTGAACATTTTGTAGGCAGGGGTTTCCCTGCCCAAATCACATAAGTTAATTAGAAAGTGAATACTGAAACTTATTTAATCTTCTAGACTAGGAACATAACCTCTGTACTTATTTTGCTCTTCAAGCTACCTGACGAATTTCATATTTGGGGACATGTTTACTGAATTTCTGACAAAATGAAGATGTTGGTATCATGTTTTGTAGGCACCTGCCAGTTCATAGCAGTGTCCCATGAAAATGCTGTTTCAGAAGAGCTTCTCCTTGTCAGCATCATGTTGGCTCAGAGGCTGCAGTTGTGTCCGTCAAATGCAAATATCTAACATCTATGCTGAAGATACCATTTTCATCTTGTATTTTTATTGATATAAAACTTTATTACAGCGAATCTTCATCCTCCCGTCCTCACTGTCACTGACAAATCACAGTGACACCCAAGGGCACACTGAGGTTCTGTTGGACACTCCATCACCATTCACTAATATGCGTCACCCTTCGGAAGAATAATCAGTTAGGCCCTAGTTAACGCTGACAAGTATGCAGTCACGGAATTGCCATAATGCATTTCAATTAGGTCTGCTTTTCTCACTGAGGAGGTCTTAAAGCTCACTGGTTCAGAGAACTTTTGTCTTTCTGTGAAAGACAAACACATAATTATGCTATTTGTTAAGGAAAAAGAAATATGCATGACACTAAGATTTTTAGTGTCATTTAAAATGCCAGATATTGTCTGCCCATCACATTCTAGTTCTAGCTGAGAAACTACTTAAATTCCAAATGCATTTACCAGAGAAATGTTTTCTCAGTGAGCACTTTCAGGCAACATTAATTTTTTGGTATAGATTTCATACCTATACATAAGAACAGTTTTATTGAATTAATTCAATATTCAAGAAAGTGGTCTTTTAAAGCTTAAGTAATTGTTAAAAAATTACATGGTCATTCTTGGGAGAACGTATTCGCCAATACATCTAGTAAGGGGTTAATATCCAAAACTTATAAAGTACTTATAAAGCATTTACAAAACCCAACACCAAAAAAACCAAACATCCCAATTTAAAAAAAGACAAAGACCTGAATAGACACTTGTCCAAAGAGGACATGCAGATGGCTAATAGACATATGAAAAGATGCTCAATGTCACTAATCATCAGAGAGATTCAATTAAAACCACAGTGATATACCATCTCACACCTGTCAGAATGGCCATCATCAACAAATCAACAAACAACAAGTGCTGGTGAGGATGTGGGGAAAGGGAAACACTATCGTACTGTTGGTGGGATTGCAGATTGGTGAAGCCTCTGTGGAAAGCAGTATGGAGATGTCTCAAAAAACTAAAAATGTAACTGCCTTTTGACCCAATGATCCCACTTCTGAGAATATATACAAAGGAACCCAAAACACTAATTCAAAAGAACATAAGCACTCCTATGTTCATTGCAGCATTATTTACGATTGCTAAGTTATGGAAGCAGCTCAAGGGTCCATCAGTAGATGAGTGGATAAAACAACTATGGAACATTTACACAATGGAATTCTCCTCAGCCATAAAAAAAGAAGAAAATTTTACCCTTTGCAACAGTATGGATGGAACTGAAGAACGTTATGCTAAGTGAAATAAGCCAGTCAGAGAAAGACAAGTACCACATGATTCCACCCATATGTGGAATGTAATAAACTGAACTAACAAGCAGAACAGAGACAAACCCATAGATGGAGAACAGATGACACTTTGTGGGTGGAGGGGTTGTTAGGGGTGGAGGGATTGAGCAAAGAGGAACAAGGACTCATGGACATGGACAACAGTGTGGGGATTGTGTGGGGGAGGAGGTGTAAGGGGACTAAATGGTAATGGAAAAATATAATAAAGATTATTTATATTTTTTTAAAAAAATTAGATGGTCATTCTAAAAGAGGTTAATACATACTGACCCTTTACCACTGATTTTAACACATACCTAGAAAATAAGGGGGAAAACCTCTATGGAAATAATGATGTTATGTCTACATTCTTAAAGACTAGTTATTTTTAATGCTACTACTCAATGGTAGAAAGTATATTGGACAGTTTTACCACTTGGCATTTGATAACTGACTTCTACAAAATAAATTCCAGGGACTGTATGTGCTTCGAATCCTCCCATTCAATCACAGCAATTACTTTTTAATTTCAGATGAAGTTTTTCTTGGGACAGACTGCTGCAAATACTGTCAGGGTAGTGGATGCTCAGCGTCTTGTATTGTAGGGGAACCGTCCAAATAGGGAGTGACAGTGACGTGTGACGACATCCTGGGAAAAGTCCGGCTGTGTTGACAGGACTGCTGCTGGCTGTCCGTCTTCTCCTGTGTGGTATCTCACACAAACAAATTACTAATGTGCCTTCTGTTCTGGAGTTCACCTAAAGAATTCGGTAAATGGCTCACTAACATTGTGTTCAGCTTTGTCCAGATTAGATAATATATCAATAAGGAAAAATATTAAAACCTAAAAATGGGTTTTACAGAATATCTTTAAAGAAAATAGGACGAGTAGTGTGTATTTAGCTGTTAAGTTTAGTTTCTCCCTCTCACTCGTAGCTGATTACACTGACGGTATATAAACCATATTCATCAATTCTGCCTTCATTGAGAGTTCAAGCAATAAAAAAGTAAATACAAAGATGATGATATTTGAAACTTTCCATCAAAGAATTTAGAATATGTTGAACCAAAAACTTATAATCCAGTGATAAAGATGAGCAAGCAGATTGTATTCATCGTGAATGCCTTTAGCAGCAAGAAGCAGAAAATTCAATTAACAGAGGCTCATGCAATAAATAATTGTAATTACTCACATGAAGAAATCTACAGATGAGCAGTCTGAGTCAAAGGCAGTATTTCAACAGCGTTCCATCCCCTGGCTGTGCTGTCCTTGGCGTGTGCCTTCCAGCCTTGTTCCTGCCACCTCATGGTTACAAGGTAGCTGCCACGTCTCTGAGCATCACGTCAGTGTTCAAAGCAGAAATGAGAAGGAGGCAGAGAGCTACTCTCTGGTGCTTGTCTCTTCTATAAAGAAACATAAGCTTCCTATATATGTCCTGCACACTTATCAGAATTGTGCCCTGTGACCACAGTTACCTGTAAGGAGGGCTGCAGAAATGAGTACTTCGTTTTTCCAACCCCAGGAGGCAGCAAGGGAGAACAAAAAGGACTTGGGAATTGCTGTTGAATCAGTCTCCCAGTAACATCACTGCAAAGACCAACTGAGCAAGGCAGAAACAAGTCTGCTGCAGGGGAGGAAAAGAGTGATTTCTGATCTGGGAGAAAGATATCATGCCAGCAGCACTCAGGCTGGGACTTTAAGGACTTCCGATTTAATGAAGGAGTTGGGGGCTACAGAACAATTCAGAACATACTAAGCAAAGGAAAGACAAGGGGGTACAAAATGGCATGGCGTGTTGAGAATGAGCAAGCAGTCGTCTGGGATGTCTAGACCTAAGAGAGTGATGTGCTGGTAGGGAAGCTGTGTGCTGAGGACGTAACAAAGGGATTTTGAGATTCACTTATACAGGACTCTCATTGCTCTACTAAATAGTTTAACTTTCAGTGGTTTCCCAGGACCTACAAAATCATAATCAAACTCCATAGGCTGACAATAGAGGCTCTTGATAATTACACCTGGTCTGCTTGCTTGTTCATTCTTTCCTATCATTATACCCTACATGTGTGTCAATACCTTTGGCAAAAGTACATTTCTTATCACCCCACCACCACACACACACACACAACACCCTCTTTCTATATCCGTATGATACCACTTGCTGTGGTTTCTACAGAAGTGTTCTCCCTATCCCCTTCCAAACCGAAGTTCTGTCCATCAAGGCCCTTCCCCCCAGGAGATGGAGTGGAATCATCTCTGATCACCGTAACCCTTTTCTGAGCTATGTATTATCATATTTAAGAACTGCCAGTCTAGATTCAGTCTGGAAACTGATGGCAAGCCTCAGTTCAAGGCTTTCATCGCATATGACTCCCGAACAGGCAGTCACACAGCGCCAGGGAATACACAGGATTAGGAGGCCAGTGAGTGCACGGAGCTCCCCAGGGTCGCCCTTGTCCTTCAGGAAGTCACGTTAATTCGTTGGCCAACTCAGGCCTGTGGGAGCGAGACACCTACCGGGTCTGAGGAGGCCAGAACTACAGGTTCAGTGCCTACTACCTGGGGAGAGACCGCATCAGCACTTCAGGGTCTCTCTGTTACCATGTAAAGTTTTTCTTCAGTACCATTACATTCCACCTTCTGTTTCTGGTCAGGACCTACAGACACAATCTTACCACATAGTTTTTCTAATTTTAGAGCTATTTATGTGTATCTTTAAGACATGGTACCATAGTGGTTAACAGCACAGTTTCCAGAGTACTGAAGCAACGCACCTCAGTTTCCTCATCTATGCAATGGAAACAGTAAAGGCATCACCCACCCTCTTTGGTTGTTGTGGGGATTAAAGCCAGTGTCTTGGATTGCTTGATACTGTTTATCAAATTTATATAAGTTTTGAGGGCAAAGACTCTATCTCATTCACATTTTCTTCCATCATAGTTAAAACTTGCCATGTGCACGGTAAACATTGGAAAAATAAATGAATGTCTAAATTAATTGATTTTGGCGTTTCATGGCTCTAGAAATAAAAGCGAGCAATGACACAGGGCAGCAGTAGAAATGTATAATGAATGGGCTTTTCTGAAACAGAAAAGCATGAGTCCTGCGAACAGGCAGCCAGCTGTGTGCAACCTGCTCGCGGAAATGCGCTTCGTACCACCTCCCTGCAGGGCAACTTGGCAAAATTATCAAGTCCATCAACAAATCATGGATTGAGACTCAGTAATTCCAATTCTATGAATTCTAAGAAAGTGACACGTATAATGTTATAGGACAAAACAGAAAACAAGTACATGTCCTTGATAAGGATTAATTACATAACTTTTAAAATATTTATATAATGATAAGGTAAACCCATATTTTGACTGAGAAAATGGCATGCGTTAAGTGAGAACAAAAGGACAACATTATAGAGAGCATATACCTACTTCTTTTAAAAAACAATAAGTAATATCTTGTTTGTATGTTAGAAAATAAGCCTGGAGAGAGATACATAAAATATTACTTGTTGCCTTTTAGTGAATCTATGAATGATCCTCATTTTTTTTTGCTTTATACTATTTTTTGAAATGTTCACAATGACCAAAAAAATAAAGTGAGAGCTTTCTTTTTGGAAAAGCAATCATCTTGAATCTTCAGTTTTTACCAACATTAGTGCGGTAGCCTGTGGTTCCCAGCGTGTTCACACATTCATCACAGCTGTCAGCAGTCCGCTGTGGATGTGAGCACAGTGGGCGGTGTTGTGGAAGCAGGGAATGAAGAAGCAGACTGATTCCAGTCCCATTTCTGTTGTTAACTTCCTGTGTATGGATATTCATATAAGTATTGCTCTGAAGTGTGGGTAAGTTTACTTCTTATGTAAGTGGCTAACATCAGAGATCTTCAAACGCTAAAACAAATATCCCTAACCAACCTAACTAGCAAGAGCATAACAAGAGATTAAAGACCCATAGTTACAAGCACGGGTGGGCACACACACAGCCAAGACTAGCGGGAAGCAGAGAGACACCAAAGGCACAAAATGTAAGCAGACACTCGCTGTCAGAAGCATGCACATAGACTATCTGATTCTAATCCCCAAAATGCCAAATACTTGACCTTAACTCCACCCCGAGTAAGTGCCTTCTTATATTTTGCACCCCACCTGCCACTTGCCCCTGACATGCATGTAAATGTGTGAGCACACACACGCAGAGTTTAGCAACGGTCAGGAAGAGGGGTGATAAATAGTTCTCCGGAATGATTGTCAATGCTATGATGTTTCCTTATTGAATATGCAGAAATGACTCAATTGCACATAGAGAGAGGAACTCTCTCTATGATAGGTGACATCTATCTTCTGATAGGTGATAGGGAATAATAGAAAATTGCTCTTGACTCAGACACTATCTTTTCCTTATTTTACTTATGCACGATTTCACTAATTTCTCCATGGGCATTATTGTCTTCTTAGCCTCAGCCCAGAATTCCCGCATTACAGTCCATGGGATCTGAATAGAAAGTTCCAATCCTGTGGCCCAGTGAAATCTTCCCAGTTATCTTCTACAAGCTTCCAAACTCACATGTTTGTGGAGTACCTGTTGGTCTCTGTTTACTTCAATTTACTGCTTCCTGGTGTTTCCATTTAGATTTGGCATCAAACTCTAGAATCTGAACTTGGTATTGACCTGGCATCCTCCAAGGATGCTTCTTGCAGTTATTGCCCCACAGTTCTTGTCTCTGTGATCTGAAGGGGCTAGATCTCCATGCCCAGAGTCAGGCACTGGACTCCCTTAGCCAGAAGGAGGTGCTATGGGAATTCTGAGGATGTAACAGCAATTAACACAACCAATCTCTGTGGCACACAGGCCGGCAGCAAGTGCTTCATGGGCAACACAAAATCACCTCAAGTCATACCTACTTTTGAAATATAGGATATTATTTTTCAATTTTGGTTTTGAAGACAAAATTAACAGTTTAGCCTTACTAAATTAGGCTTTTACTCTCTGACAGAATATATTATCAACCAAATGTGCATGATAGCTCACCCAAACACTCGTTCTTCTTATGAGTTGAATTAGGTCACTCTGACGTTTGTAGACCCAAAGCTACATTCATATTGCCATTTCAGGCCTAATTTTTTTAAATTAAGAAATTTCCAAAACACCACATTGGAAGAAATTTTATTCAGTGCTGAAAGTAGTTACTAAATTATGTTCTCGCAGAATCATATATTGAAAAACTGTATCTTGAAATATAGACACTGATTATAAGTGGAGCAAGCAAAGAGAGAGGATTCCTGGCATGGAAGTTTGAAAGCCTGGGTCTAGACTTTGGTTTCCCAGTATCTGTAACCTCAGATGGGAAGCCGCCTTGCTCTGAGTTTGGTAAATGCATGCTTATATTGAGAGAGATAGAAAAACATAAACTGTAAGATCCCATTGCTTTAACATGCCTTGTTTCTCAATTATTAACTAACTGATGTTTGCAAACAGTATAGCAGTACATTGGAATTAATCACAAACCACTGTCCCATCATTGCCATGATTACACAAAGCCATTTTAACTGTTGTATCATGTACCTAATTCTCATAACTACACATCAATTAAAATCTCACAAAATGTCCTGGCTGGTGTGGCTCAGTGGATTGAGCACAGGCCTGCAAACCAAAGGGTCACCAGTTCAATTCCCAGTTAGGGCACATGCCTGGGTTGTGGACCAGATACCCAGTAGGGGGCGCTCAAGAGGCAACCACAAATTGATGTTTCTCTCCCTCTCTTAAATTAAAAAAAAAAAAAAAATCTCACAAAATATGACTTACACACAACTCTCCTCAATATAATTTGCTCTCATTGCCTAAATGGAGTCAACGACACAGTCTTTTATGAGTCATGAAAGGACATCTGTGGAAATATTACTCTTTATAAAGTTGTATTAATTTAACAAATTATGTTTGCAAAGACAGCTGTTTTAAGCTGGTGTTGCTTGTATGAGTAATTCAATAATTCTTTTAGAACTATTATTCATTTTAATGAGAACTCTATATAATCTAATATTTTTTCTTTTCTAACAGATAAGGGAGCTAAAGTAGAGGATGATAATTATTTGAGTTGTACAAGTATTCTGTTCAGCAGTGTGGACAAAAGATACACTGGCTCTTGTGTTTCTGATAAATATTCTCTCAATTTGGTAACCACAATCTACTCTGCTACACCCCCACACCATCTGTTTTTATCCTCATATCTATAGGATGGAAGCCAAAACTTTCTACAAATACAAGGAGAATGTAGGAGAAGGAAAAATTTAATCATAATATATTTGAAAAAAAAACTGTTTGTTATCAGCATCAGATTGTCAGTATTATTAGATGGTTGTATTAGTTTGGGTTGTTCAGAGAGACATAACCAATAGAGACACACACACAGTGTGTGTGTGTGTATATGGAGAGAGAGAGAGAGAGAGAGAGAGAATGATTTATTAAAAGGGATTGACTCAGATAGTTATGGAGGCTAAGAAGTTACAAGATCTGTAGCCAATAAGCTGGAGAACCAGAAGAACCAATGGTTCCAATGAGTCTGAAGACCCAAGAACCAAGTGAGCCAATGTTGTAAATTGCAGTTCAAGTTTTGGTCCTAAAGCTGGAGATGACCAATGTCTCAGCATGAGAACAGATCAACAGAGAGAGCTAATCTCTCTCACTCAGCCTTTCCATTCTGTTCAGACCTTCAGTGGACTGGAGGAGGCCCGCCCACATTAAGCAGGGCAATCTGCTTTACTCAGTCAGTCAACTCAAATGATAATCTCACCCAGAGACACCCTCACAGACACACCCAGAGACCGTCATGAAATCTGCCCTCCCAGGGTGTCCTCCCTTTGCAGTCACAAGAGACACCTATGGAACATGTGACAATTTACATTTGTCCAAATGCCTCCTCCTAACCAACTTGCCAGATGGCCAGGGCGGGAATTATTTTGCCTTAAAGGAGTGAGCTGGCACTTGGTAAGATCTAATTCACAGCGATAGAGTCAATGTTTGTTTACAAGCTTAGGAAAGCTGTAATGCAAAAAAAAAGTCTGTATACTCTGGGGAGGTTCGCATAAACTCACTTTTATTGTGCCTATGTCAAGATGTTCAGGTAAAATGGGAGACAGACTACCTGTTATTCAAAATCTACTAAATACATTTTGAATACATAGGACATGGCACACTATTTTTGAGAATTTTTTATTTAGCAATTGCCTTCCTCCAAATACATGACAGCTGGCAGTACTCCAAACTGGAACCCCATAAAGAGAGCACATCAGATAAGAAACATGTGATAACCAGAAATATTTAAGATTTTTGTCTCCTTTTTATATCAAGAATGATTCTGCTGATGTTAATAAATCATGAGACTTCGTCATTGTGTTTGTGGTACAGGGAGTAATGAATGAGGCACTCACATATTTCTTTAGTTTCACATAGCGCAAACAGAAGTTATATACACGCTCTAACAAAGTGTATGAATAGTGAGTGGTGCCGCTATATCTTTATCATATGGTAATATAAAATTGAAAAAATAATATAGTCAGAGGAATTCTGATGAGTTAATAACAAACGTGAATTTATTCTTATATATCCAAGGAATGAGACTTTGTTACTTTATTCTAGATGACTGGGAAATTTTTATCATGGCTTGTTAGGGAAACATCAAAGATTGATCTCATCTCTCATTATTCTGTCCTGAAACTATTTCAATGTCCTGATTATTTACTTGAACTTTCTTCCAATGCTACTTTATAATAACCATCATAGTTAGAAAGAATTTCAACCTAGGGTGTAATAAATTTAATTTAATTTAAATCGGGGGGGTGGGGCGTATAACAAATGAACCCCCGAGGAAGGGTTATCTAAAACTGAGACCTGAATGATGAGAAAACGTGAGGCAGTTGAAGAGTGACGAAGAGAACAGCGTGTTGGAGTACACGCCAACCCCAAGGTCAGAAGAAGCCCGTATTGCCAGCGCCATTCGAGTGTGGTGGTAAGACTGGCTCATAGCCGAGATGACTGGCAATCAATCTCCCTGGCTCCCACCTCCCCACTCACATAAACACTGACCGTCTCCAGATCTCCAGCCTTCTTCGATTCTTCCACCCTAACATCATTTGCCAAGAACCTCTAGAGACATCTACTTTCTCATGAGCACAGTTTGTGTGTGTGTGAGTATTCGTGAGTGTGTTTCCAAGACATGTAAGAGAATAATCTGCTAGCCTTGCTTCCTGGAAACACTTGGCCTGGGGTAACCTGTGCCTCAAAATTCCCAAAACTGTTGACAGTGTTGATATCTGCCTGTGTTTGTATCCAGGCTTCCAGGTTTGATGCTAATGCCATTGATTCCTGCATTGAGGATCCTGTTCTCTGATAGCTGCTCTGTCTCCTCATCAAGGACCCATGTGTCCTGATTAGCCCAATCCCTCTGTGGGCCGAAGCTCTGCTCTGCACAGCACCAAAGGAAGGGAATTCCTCTCCCGCCTTTCTTCTGTCATTCTTGTATGTTCCTTGGTTATCTATGTGCCCAAAATGATATATTTTTTTAATTTTAGGTTTGATTTCCCCAGAGTTCTGGTGCAAGTCTAGACCTACATCCCTCGTTCCTCCTCTCCCATTTCACTCAAGTCCATTGGAATTAAGTCCCTCTTTTGCCGCCCAAACTTCATTTCTCTAAGCATATGGTTTCTCCCTAAGAAGCTCCATAATCGCTCATGTAAACAAACACATAGTTTTTATTGTAGATCTTCTACTTATGATTTCCTGCATCCCCAAGTAGACGCACCATTAGTTCAAGCCATGGTTATCCTCATATAAGTTCCATATTTTTTGGCAACTAAGCTTCTTAGAAAATACCTTTCATAAGAGATTTTTCAATAATGTGATTACATGTGAATTCTTTAAATTCCATGTTGGATTCCAGAATCTCTATCTTGTGCCTATTAGGTGAGCTAGAGACAACATATCTGGCTGAACTAAGTACTCTCCTCTCCCTTATCCCTTCAAACACTGTAAATACTTCTGTAATAAGGAAATATAATTATCTTGTGACATAATATGGGAGTTAGTCTGTACACAAAATTCAGTGTAAAGTTTGATTTAAATAAGATACGTGACGGAGCCCTAGCCAGTGTGGCTCACTTGGTGGGAGTGTCGTCCCACAACCAGAAGGTTGCAGGATTGATTGTCAGCCAGGGCACATCCCTAGATTGCTTGTTCCATCTCCGGTCAGGGCAGGTACGGGAGGCAGCCCCTCGATGTTTCTCTCTCTCATCCTCTCTCTCTGAAAGCAATGAAAAAGTATACTCAGGGGAGGATAAATAAATAAATAATGAACAAGATATATGATGGACAAGTTCACCAAGAGACAAAGCATCATTTTCCATATGAAGCTGAGGGAGTCTAGCCTTTGCTTGCCTGCAGCCGAACAGCCACCTGACATAATAGAACACTGGAGTTTATAGTAAGAAAGCCTGGTTACGAGCCCTGGTTCTGCCACTTATTGGTTGTTGTTGTGAATTTTGGTTTCCTTATCTGTGAAATGGAAGCAAAAATATCTGCCCAACTTCAAAATGATGACAAAATAATGAATGGTAACATTTACTGAATATATACTAGGTTCCAGACAGCAGGCTGAACATCTTAGAAGCTTTATCTCAATTAATCCCCTCAACACCCCTCCAAGGTAGGTGCAAGAAACTGACCTTGAACATGAAACCTCCACATGGATGTTTATAGCAGCTTCACTCATAGTTGCCAAAACTTGGAAGTAACCAAGGTATCCTTTAATAGGTGAACAGCTCAATAAATTTTGGTTTATCCAGACAATGCAATGTTATTCAATGCTAAAAAGAAATGAGCTATCAAGCCGTGAAAAGACATGGAAGAAACATAAATTCATACTACTAAGTGAAAAAAGCTAATCTGAAAACTGTGATTCCAACTCTAGGACCCTATGGAGAAGGCAAACTTTAGAGAGAGTAAAACGATCAGTGACTGCCAGGGGTTAGGGAGAACAGAGGGATTGATACATGGAGCACAGAGGATTTTTTAGACAAGTGAAAATATTCTATAATACCATAATGGTAGATATATATTATTACACATTTATCCAAACCCATAGAATGTACAACCCCGAAAGTGAACCCTAATGTCAACTATTGACTTTAGGTGTTTATAACGTGTCATTGTAAGTTCATCAGTTATAATAAATACACCACTCTGGTAGAGGATGCTGATAGTGGGGGAGGGGATGCACGTGTGGGGTCGAGGTAAATGGGAAAGCTCTGTAGCTTCTACGCAATTTTGCTGTGATCCTAAAACTGCTCTAAAACCTTAAAAAAACCACTGACCTTGACAGAGGTTAAGTAACTAACCCAAAGTCATCTAGCTATTAGGTGGAGGAGCTATGCCTCAGGCCCAGACCATCTGCCTCTGAATTGTTGCACTTAACCGGAATACTGCCCTGAATGAGAGAGCATGTCCAAGGGTACACGAGTGGAATTCACTCTGAAATCACCGTGGTTATTTTTCCTCTGAGATATGTGGTTGAAACTAGTCATTTCTCAAGAACAGCAACAGCACGCTCTGTAACTGTCAATTGGTATCATTTCCCTGATATACACAGTATCTTATATTTTAAAGATCTAAAACATTTTATTCAAAAACCATTACTCACAATTATTTTAATGTCTTTGCATTACTTCATGTATTCTTGTGGTTATAAAGTATACATACTTTTCATTATGTATGTCAACTATACAGCTTTTTTTTCCAGGTACATTTATTTTTATTGTATTTTTTCCATTACCCTTTAGTCCCGTATACCTCCACCCTTCTGCAATCCCCACACTGTTGTCCATGTCCCTGAGTCCTTTTTCCTTTTTGCTCAATCTCTCTACCGCCTCACCTCCCTGCTCCAATAGCTGTCATCTGCTCTCCATCTATGAGTCTGCCCCCATTTTCATTGTTAGTTCACTTTGTTCATTATATTTCACATATGAGTGAAGTCATTATGGCTATTTCACCTAATATCAAATTATATACCTGCTTTACTTATTCATTCAAAAAATATTTATTCAGCTTCTGCCATAAGCCAGGCATTGTCTTAGGCTCCATGGATCATCAATAAACAAAATAGCCAATATCCCTGTTGTCTTGAATATACCTTCTAGTAGGGAGAATTCTGTATCAATATTGAAAAATGCTGAGGAAATAAAAATTAAAGCAGGGTAAGGAGGCAGAGAGTGTCAGGCAAGATGATGCATTAAAATAGTCTGGTTAGGGAAGGCACCTCTGAGAACATTGAGTTTGAGTAGAAAGACCTGAGTGAAATGAGGACTTCAGCCTGGCAGACAACTCAGAAAGAGGGTTCCTAACAACGAGACAGCAAATGCAAAGGCCCTGAGGGCAGAGGGAACTTGCTGTGTTTCAAGAGCAGCGAGGACCAGAACACAGAGGAGTAAAATAAGGGGAAGAGTAATAGAAGATGGTGACTGAGGAGGGATGCAGATGGGGAGGGAAAATGCTGTTAGGGAGACCAGGTAAGGCCTCTGGAGGGTTTGAGGAGAGTACTAATGTGATCTAACTTATGGTTTAAAAAAATTACTCTGGCTTTGTGCAGAAAATAAACTGTAGGAGGCAGAGTGAAAAGGGGCAAACCAATTAGGAAGCTGTCACATGGCTCCAGTGAGAGCCTATGGGAGTTAGGGTGGTAATGGTGGAGGTGGTGAGAAGTGGTCTTCTCAATTTTGATCAAAGGGTTTGCCAATTGTGGACATGAGAGAAAAGAAGGAGAGAAAAATGACTCCTGGTTTTTTAACTGAGCACATGAAAGATTGCAGTTATGAAGAGGATGAAAATTGAAGGAGTAACAGATTTGGGGTTGAAGTGGGTAGGGTAGGAATCAAGAGTGTAGACAAGATCAGGTTAGGCACCTAAGTGGGTATGTCAAGTATGCAACTGGATATACAAGTCTTGAGTTCTGAGAGTGAGGTCTTGATTAGTTTGAGATTGTGCTTCAGAAAAAAAAGAAGAGACAGAGTTGAGGATAGGGCCCCCCCAATGTAGAGAGGTCAGAAAGACAAAGATAAATAAGCACAGGAGACTTGAACAGGAGTGGCCATGAGTGAAAAGCAAAACTAAGATAGCATGGCATCCTGCAAGCCTGGTCAGGAAAGAATATCAGGGAGAAAGAAGGAATCATCTGTGTCAAAGGCTGCTCATAGGTCAAGCAAGATGAAGGCAGAACGCGCCATTGGATGTAGCAGTCTCGGCTTAGTGTAGCAGGCACCAATACAGGGAGAATGGGAGGTGGAGGAGAGGAGTTAGAAACAGTGAATATGGACAATTCTTTGAGACCATTGTTTGAAACGAGATTTAACAAAAAGAGAGGATCACTAGATAAGGAAGTCTTTTGGTTTGTTTGGATTTTATTTTAATATGAGAAATATTACAGCACATTTGAAGACAGATTAGAAAAACCCAACAGAGATGAACTTATAAAACAGGAAAGGGAGAATTAGAAAATAGTCACCTCCCCTTGAAATCCCATAGTTTACTTATCTTTTTACACTGATGTTCATGTGAGTTGCTTCTGATGTTTTACTGTAATGTTGCAAGGTAAATTTTTGTGTCCATTTATATTTTTATTCATTGATACTGTTTCCTTAAAAGAAATGTGTGGGTGGGAAATTACTGGGTTAAAGATCATGAACATGTTTAAGACTCCTGACAGTGCCCCATTGCTTTAAAAGATCAATTTGCCAGGCCGCCAGCAATGTATAAATGGTTAAGTTGTACTGCAGTCTTGCTGGAGTTATGACACATACTTTGACGCCATAGTTTATGGAATCCCTGAAGTGTTTCAACTACCCTTATACTAACAGGCTATTAGCTCCTTAAAGACAGAGATCATGTTTAATTGTCTTGATTCCCTCATATTCTTTTAGACCAAATGTTTTATTACTAATAATAATCACAGTAATCATTTATCTAAAATCCCTCTTTGTTATAGCTTAATGGTGTGCATATGCCGTAGAGAGAGAAAAATTACCAATTATGGAATCAGACCAACTTGTATTTGAATCCCAGATTCATTACTTGGGCTTTGCTTAAAAGACTTTAATTTCCCATTAATAAACAGATGAATCATAATCCCTGCTTTCTAAATCGTGGTGAGGGTTGAACTATCTATTACATGCCTGGCACAGAGTAGGAACATTCTGGAGGGAATAGTGGAGCTTTTAGAAGAACTTTGTATTTATCATAAAAGTACCTTGTGAACGTATAATTTTTTAAAGGCAGAAAGAAAAAAAATCTTTCATGAAACACCTTATCTATAGCCCACGTAGTTCTCTTCTTACAGTTTTGTTAATTACTATGGGGGAAAAAAATCCCCATGAATTTCAATTCTAGTAAACTGTCGAAACAGCAAGCACCTGGGTTATCCCTTGGGAATGCACAGGCTGCTACAGTAGACCTGGGATCAGCAATGTCTCTAGAAATAGTACCAGGCAGCTACCCTCAGGTGACTACATGAGGCTTCATCTCAGCGCTGAGCTTAGAAAGCTTTATGATTAACCCAGCTTGCTATGGTGAGGAAATAACACAAAGAAGAGGACAGATGGAAGTCGAACTCATCACAACACCCAGTCAATTTCCAAACAGGTAAGAGAGAATCTTCTATGACATTGACAGTGTGAGGTTAGGAGGACATTTATGTCTGTATCTGTTCATCTGTGCATATATGTGAGTCAGCAGAGAATCTTTGTGCTGTCTAGGGAAATATCTTTAGCCTCAGAATTTGAAATTAAAAGAAAACACTATGCAATTAATTCAAAATCTCTAAACAGTAAAGAGCCTACCACAATCCTAAGAAGTTTCTTGTAAAATTTGTTTGTATCCTACAGAGAATGGATTTACAAATGCATTCGTTTGGACAAAACTGAGAGTTTTTATAAAAGATATTGGGTGGAGCAGTTACCTTCTGTGTTTCGTTTGGTCTACTTCCCACAGTGACATTGGGGAAAAGATGACCGCTTGCATTTATGATAACTAGGAAAGAAAAGGAGAAGTTATAGTGGGCTAAATCACTAAATCTGGACATTTTTATGATAATGGTATCTTGGGGACCCTGCCTTTGCACACAGCCTTCACTAACAGACTAGTCAGTGTCTCCCACGGTGATCGGATGTGCAGGACCAATAACCCAAAGGTCGTGACAGGAGACACCCTGAACTAATTCTCAGCCAGGGACTTCTGCCTCATTGTGTTCCACCAGTAAACCAGGAGCCTTACTACTAAAGCTTGCTGTCCTTGTAAGGGTGAATGGCTCTCATTAAGAATTATGTATGAGCTCATACATAATTCCGTACAGAATTACAGAAACTTTCTGCACAGAAAGTGCTATCCTCAGGTGAAAACCCTCACAAAATGCTTATTTCACTTAGGTTTGTTTCAAAAATACATATTGGTTTCCATCTGCGTCCTGGGCATTGTGTGAAGTCCTGGGCATATGAAGATTAAAAATAAGAAGTTTGTTAGTTCGTGTGTTAAAAATATATAGTAGTTCTGGTGTTGATACAGAGTTAAAAAATTCTGATATTATCTGTGGTCCGTGATGATGAATAACAATGTCAAAAATAGTGCATCTAGTGTTTTCATCCATCTTAATAATAAAATTGGATTAACTTCCTGTCTGATTCAATATTGAAGAAAACAGTAATCAAGATGGCCCAAATATATCATTTGATCCAAGAAGTCAATCTCTATTTGCCACAAAATATAAGGCTGTCGGATTTTCTTAGCATATCTCTAGTGTGACATATGAGCAAATAATAATGCCAAATGATACGCTGGCAGTAATTTCATAGCAGGATTCTAGGGTTTAACGGCAAAATTTTAGAATAAAGAGAAATGAAAGTTTTCAGTGATTTTTCTTTTAATGTCCAGTGGATAAATCTGTTTTAACAGGACGAGTCTTAAGAAAGAGGTGGCTTGTCAATTTTCCACACCAAAATATCTTCCCCTACAGCTTCCACGGTCTTAAATATATCTGTTTAAATTGCCAGCATGAGTTACTCAATTGATAATTGATGTTGGATTGTGTTATATGACATTAGGCATTTCTACATTTAGCTGTAACAAGGAGGAATAAGCTATATATAGTCTCCTTTGTTTTTCTCATCAACCCGTGGACTTCTATCTAACAATTTAATAATTAGATCAGAGATACAGCGACCCTGCTGCTGTGGCCCCAATCATGCTAAAAGAAAAACAAGGGTGTGCTGGGAAGGCTGAGAAGTCAGAACAGGACGAACTGGCACAGTCACGCGGCCCATTGCAGCTGCGCTGCAGACAACATCACTCAGAGTCTTTCTTTTCCAGAACCGGCGTTGTCCTCAGGGCACTGATCACTAAAATAACACATTGTGGAAAAATATATGCTTATTATTTTGCTCTTTCTGCAGACGACTTAAACCGCAAAATCATTGACCAAAACTTATTCCACATTCCATCTTTATACATCTTTAGTTATGCAGAAAATTGTTAATTCCCACTGTGATAGAAAAGTCAAGATTCCCGAGAATAAACATTGAAAGGACACTAAATCATAGAGTGTTTATTTTCATCTCTAAAATGCAGGCCAGTAAACTCATTTTATTTGATCCTGTTCCTTAGAGAATTGGGTAGTTCACCAGAAGCATGAAAACCAGAACCCTACTGCAGTCGTTGAAGGGAAACATAAACTAGTTCACGGAGAGAATCGAAATAAACCAAACTGGTGACTCCCTTCCTTGGAGCGGTAGACGCCCCCACCCCGCCCTGAGGTCAGACCGCCTCACGCCAGTGTGGGCCCTGTGTGGGCTCTCTGCCGCCTCACGGCTCAAGCATTTGCGCAGAGAGTTGAAATTCCCAAAAGACTATATTCCTGCTGATTGATAAAAGGGAGCACCCAGGGGCCTGTAAGGGTTGTTAATTCCTTTATTTTTTAAAGTGGTATTTACATATTGATGGCTTGGGATACAATACCAGTTTCTGACTTGAAAGCAAAGTGCCCGGGGAGTGGAAGGGTTATGACTTTACCCTTGGACATCTATTTCCAAGGACCCCTCAAGGCCACTTAGAGGTTAGTTTGGTCTCAGTTCTTCCTGAATAGGGCGGGAGTCAGATGTCTCTTCTGTCCTTTCAGAAAAGCAGTGTGAATGGAGTGGTCTCGCTGGGCTGGGATGACTCGAGTCTTGTTATCTTGATCAGGCCGGATGGAGAAACCTGAATTTGCCTGACCTCGTTTTCCAGGCAGCGCTCGCCTGAGCCTTGGGCTTTTGTCCACGCGGGGTTGCTGCCTGGCCCCAATTCCAGCCACTTTCGGCTCCGATTTTGGGCTGCAGCGCTCTGCCTCCAGCATGAGAAACGCTGAAGGAAGGGGAGGGAGGTGGCAATTGGAGGCAGACTGAGAGAGAACACAGGAATAAGAACAACAGGGAAGAAATAACATTCAGTACGAGGTAGAACATATAATCAGGAAGATGAATGTGGAAATTTCTATTGACTCGAACATATAATAAGGAGACTTGAAAACTGTGAAAAGCAAGTAACTTGCTATTATATTTGTTTACTGTACCCAGGATAATATCTATTTGTGGTTAAATCGTGATTTTTTTCCCTCCTGTCTCTGAAGAACTTTGTATTAAACCTCTACTTTCTTCTATTTTATTCATAGATATGTTTGTAAGTTTTGTAAAAATGTTTTCGTAAGTATAAATAGATACAAAATCACAAAGTATAAGAATGGTAGTATCATGAAAGTATATAAAATGTTATTTTATAATTTATGGAAGCTTTATTTCCTCCAGTGAATTTATACTTTAAAAAGTCAAGACCTTCACCATCTCATGATTTTTTAAAAAAAGATCCTAAGGATGGGGGCTCAGTCCAAATTACATAGAATTTAAAGTCTTCAAAACAAAGTATAAATGTTCTTTACTTAATTGCTAAAAATTAGGAGTCTTTAAAGGCAAAAGAGAAGGTGTTTTACAAAAAAAAGTTACTAGGGGATATAAAAAGGAACACTAATTAAGTGGTAACATTAAAATAGAGATGAAAAATTAATGAAATGGAGAAAACTAGGTTATAACAAGCACTTTAAATGCGTAGGGTCTAATCTAACTCACTAAATTTAACTGTTTCAATATTAATATTTAATTTGTAGTAGTAAAGAGAAAAGAGGAAAAGGATGATGAATATGAATTTAATTCAATATTTACAGTCTTCTGCAGAATTTGAAATTTGCTTTGAAAGGGCCAGGTCGGGAGAAAATGGAAGCAGAGATTCTGAAATCAAAGAACATGCCTAAAATGGGCCATTTTGATCTCAAGCCTCAAATATATATTCTCTCCAAAAATTATATCATTTCAGCAAAACCAAAATGTTTTAACCGTTGCTTTTTTCACTGACCTCGATTTCCTGATTGACTTGTGGCTGAAACTCCTTGATAGGTATTAACAACCAGTCAATGTAAACACGGGAAATTCAAGGGGGCCTCTCCTCAGTGCCTTGATATGATTACTGTTCCAGCAACTAAGCAAAGGGCCTCATCTAATCGACCAAGTTGCTACTCAGTTGCCCTTGGTACTGAATATACAGACAAGCAGGTTACTTCATCAATTGTTTTTACCATTAACATATAGTAAATTCATATTGATAAGCAAAGTTTATGGGGCACTTTTTATCTGCCGGTTTTAGCTGTTTTACTCGTGTGTCTGCTAACTCATGTAATTCTCAGAAGCCCTATGAGAGGCCTGCTGTCACAATCCCCAAGTGACAGGAGAGGAAACGGAGGCTCAGACAGAGTTAATCATTTAACCAAGTCCACTCAGTCCAGGACTAAATCCAGGTCTTTCTTACTCTATAACCCGCGCTCTTCACTGTTACGTTATAGTGTGGCAAAGTTTTCTTACTTGTTACTTGCTTACCGACGCGCACCGTCCAAACACACAAACACAATTATTGTATCTTGTCTTCAGTCTCCCTAGCAATTAGAAAACAAAGCAGGCAAAAGCTTTTACATATGTGAGCTCATGACTGGAGAAGTTCCTAAATATCTGTCTACTTTGTCCACAAGGTCTTACCTTTCTAAACAAGAAACTTAGATACATTTCCTTAATCACTGCCAATATTCATTCGGCTCCCTTATGGATTGTTTTAATTGGCTGGCTGATCAATGGATTTAACAGGCCATAGCTACAACAGAGCAAGGATATAAAAAATGCATTAAGTTGGCATTGCAATTGTTTTCAAAATTTCTCAAAGCATTATTCAGACTAAAATTCTAGTATTAGTATTTCATGTCCTACAAGGGGTAAGGTAGCTCACTGCAGTGAAAGGACCTTAAGAAGAAAGATTGTCCTCTGGCTAGCTGCTGCTGTAGTAAAAGGTCAAAATTCTTACCACCCGGTGAAAAAGGTTTTTCTATTTACCCTTCGTTCCTCTTTTGTTCTCAGTAAAAATTAGTCTTGGTGTTCTCCCTGTTTCTTCATTATCCCCTCACTTCCTCACTCCCTAAAAGCCTCAGTGTACACTGGTGGCACGTTAAGTTTAGTTTATGAATAATCAGTTATACCAACCCTTACAGACTCTACGGAATTGTACATCGTGCGCCTCGCCTTCAAGTGAGTTCCAACAAGGACTCACTTAGCCTCCCAGTGGGCTGGGGATCACATTTTGAGAATCACTACTTGAAGCCATCAATTATTTCTCATCAACACATCCAACAGCCCCTTCTTGGTCCTCATTTTTCTACCTTAAGCTGCATCTGGTGGTATTGGCAAAACTCGTTTGAAAACTCGGCGCCTGACTTCCATACTGCCAGATACCTCCATTCTCTCCTGACCCTCCTACCTCTGTAGACATCCATGCTAAAATCAAGGCCAACTAACAAAAAAAGTTCTAAGTCCTTTAGGCTTTTGAGGGGAAATGAGAGGAATGTGCTGTCTGACTTGGTGGTGCCGTGTGTTGGTGTCTGAGCCGGTGAAGAAAGCACATCCCTGTCCGCCCCACCTGGGAAAGGCAGAGGAAGCAGACCTATGGGGATAAACATGTCACTTTATCACTGATAGAACTGCTGGTCATGTGCCGCAGGGGCATGACAAACTACTGTGACCGCCTCTCCTTCAGCACACTCACCCACGTGGTCAACTGTGACCACGACCCCCATGGAAGGACAGAGCCTTTACAACCTGCTTTACTTCTGCAGAGACAGGCAGATTGTGTGCTTCTATAGACCGGCAGACCCCAAAAGGAAAACACAGAGCTACTCACACCCTAGTGTGTCATTCCAAAAGCATCAGCTGTGCAAGTCCCTTCTCTTCTCCTGTGGAGACCATGGAGGGGGAGAATCCAGGAATACTTCTGCACTGGAGCTGCCACCACACAGAATAAAGTGTTTTCTCCTAACAGCATGGAAAGAGGAAAGCCATGGACATGGTAGTTATAGCATCACATTAGAATGGGTAATTACTTGCACAATGTATGTGGGTATATTTAGTATCCACGTGCATTTATATGTGTATCACCCACGTATCAGGAAAGAGCTAACACTATGAGCACACAATGTTATCTCGGGGTGATGGGATAAACTATTATGAATAATATTTATTGCTTTGTTTAATTCTTTGTATTTTCTAAATCTTCTATCATGAGTATATTTAATTTTTATAATTACAGAGATGAATTTTTAAACTCTCAAATTAGTTATAAGAAATAGACACTAATATACATTAGGTTTGAGTTCAATTTACAATCAAGATAACACACTACTCAGAACACTTATATTGCTTTCACTAAGTAGAAGCAGATTTCAAACACCTAAGATATAATAAACTGCTTTTTTTCCTTTCCTGAATGGTGTAGTAGTCAAAGTATCAGAGACATATTAATTGCAAATCGAACATCAATTGTGTTAAATCAATTCTGTGTGTTTTGAATGGTTAGGCCTTTCAGGTGAACCACTTAATAAACACCTTAGGAGCAAAGCCCAGCTTTCCTCCACCTGCCACGGACGTCATATTCTGCCACTTAGCAGCTACGCAGTGCTGATTGTGCTGATTCATGTATTCCTTCATTTCACAAAGATTTATTAGATACCTACCGCATGGCAGGCACTGTTCCAGGTCCTGGGGCTACAGCAGAGAACCAGACAAAGGCCCACATCAGCGGGGCACACATTTTAGTAAAAGGGGTATACAGCAAACAAATAAATAAGTAACTGTCATCTAGTAATATATGCTGTGGGGAAAATAAAGCAGGGTGATGTGACAGGGAACGGCCAAGCTGGGAAGGCTTCTCAGAGGAGGTGGCACTTAACCCATAGCTGAAAGACCAGAAGGAGTCACTGTGCGGTAATGATGAACTCTCCAGAAAGTGGCAGGTGAGTGCCAAGGCCATGAGGTAAAAGTGAGCATGGTTTGTATGAGGCACTGGAGGAAGGGCAGCATGAGGGTAGGATGTTAGATGAGGTTCAGAGCCACATAAAGCAGGGCCTTGTAGGCCCATGTAATTGAATTTGGTGCCAAATGAGATAGAAAGTTATTGCAGGATTTTCAAAGAGAAAGAAAAGCTGAACTAATTGTAAAAAAAAAAATCTAAATTAATGCAAATGCTAAGAGACTATAAACAAAAGTTTTATGTCATTTTCTTGTCTGAAACAGTTAATAGGGAACATAGCTTGTCTAGGGCATCACAAAGAGTAAGCTGGCAGCACTCAGAGATAAGTGAAAATAATAATAGAACACACAATACAGAAATCAAAACCACATTAGAAACAAAAGAAATAAAAGAGATTCTGCTGAAAAATATATAAGGACACACAGCAGATATGAGAAAATTTCAATTCAGTAAAGCTATACAAATGGTAAGAGAAAATAAGTACATGAAATAAATAAAGGGTTCAGAGAGAAAGACAAGGGATATAAAATTGCATAATTGGTATCCTTGAAGGTGAACCAAAAATATTTAGGAAAAAAAATGATTCAAATGTAAAACGGGAGAAAATATTGCTGAATTCAAGAGTCTGGAATCTGTAGACTTCAAGGGCATAACAAGTTGCAGGAACTATTAACCCAAAGAAATGTCCTGGTGAAGTTTAAAGATAAAGATTTCAATGAGATTACAGGCCAAAAAAAAAAAAAAGTTGTCTTCAGGACAGACTAGCCTCAGGCCAGGGTATTTTTCATAGCAACTTTCAATGCAAGAAGGCATCAAAATAATAGCAGCAGAATTCAAAGGGAAAAAATAAAAACAAAAATTGAATCAAGAATTTAATATCCAGCCAAAATGTTATTTATTGTCAAAGGGACCATAAATACATTTTCAAACATATAATGCCTCAGGAAATATAGCACTCATGAGCCCTACTTGAAAAAACTATTTGATAATGAAATCCAGCTAAAGAAGAGATAAATCAAAATAAAGAATTCAGGAATGGTGACATCCTTCAAAAAAAAAAAAAAACCACTGACCTTGAGCATTGAATCCATTTGAACATATAACAACACAGAATATAACTTATAACTAGTTCACAGATACATTCATCAGTGTAAATGATGCTAACACAACCCCAATGTCTTAGCGACTCAATGCAATAAAAATCTATGTCTAACTCATGTCACTGCTTAAAGAGGGCTGTTGGGCAGGGCTTCTGCTTTCAGAAGTGATTCAGGGGCCCAGGCATCTTCCCTTGTGTAGCTCTGTCATTTTCAGTAGAGTCTTAGGGTCACCCTGGAACCATCCAGCTTGTTGGCAGAGGGAGAAAAGGAGAAAGTAGACAAGGCATCCTTCTTAACCGCCTTGACTGAAATGCCATTTTATTTTCACTTACATTAACTGGTGAGAAATATTATGTGGCTCCACCCAGACATGAACAGGCTGAGTTTCCAGAAGGAAAACATAATTTTGTGAGTTGTCTCTATTGCACAGAATATAATGTAAATATCATAAAACATAATAATATCAAATAATAGTGTAATTATTAAAACTGGGCAGTGCCCTGGCCAGTGTAGCTCAGTTGGTTGGGCATCATCCTGCAAACCAAAAGGTCTCTGGTTCATTTCCCAGTCAGGGTCCATGTCTGGGTCGTGGGTTTGGTCCCCAGTCAGATTATGTGCAAGAGGCAACCGATCAATGTTTCTCTCCCCTTCTTCTTACTCCCTGCTCTCCCCGCTCTCTATAATAAATTTAAAAATATTTAAACTGGGTGGTGATGAGAATTGGTGGGAAGACATGTACATTTTCTCATTTTCATAGCAGGAAGTTAATAAATACTTTCTAAAGTTTATAAATTAAGAAATAAAACTTTATATATTATCATATAATATTTAATATTTTAAATATAAACATTAGAAGAAAAATGTAGAACAACAAGAACAAAAGGCCATATAGCAAACCCAGAAAACTAAAGAGCTAAAAACACAAACAAAATAAGGTAACACAAAATAAAGTAATACATTTATATCAGTTAAAGTAATAAAAGTGAATGGGATAACTATCCTGTTAAGAGTAAGGAGTTACTAGATAAGAATTAATACATGATATTTGATAGTGATATATATTATAAATACAGAATATAATGCATACATATTAATAAGAGGAAAAAGCAATATGTATGGTTTAATCCTATTGTATTTAATAGTAATATACATGATGTACAATATGTACCTATTACTTGTGTGCAATACACACATAGAAAATATTGGGAAGGATACATAAGAAATAGCTGTGCTATTTCTGGTTGTTGGAAAGAAGGGTCAGGAGAGGACAAATATACTTTCACTGTTTACTATCTATCTTTCTGAACCTTAAATTTTTTGAAATATGAAGTTTTATTATAAAAATTCAAACAAAAATGAACTACAGTTTAACTCTAGTACTACTGGAGAGCTGAAAGATGCAAGCACAGGAAGGGGAGGAGAGCTCAGGGAAGGCCTTGAGCTGAGTTTCCAAGAAGGAAATTAGCCCTCCAGCCAGTGATCTACAGATGCAGACACTGACGCGCCAAGGGTGCAGCACGTCAGCGTGCTGCAGGTGCGGCTGCAGTACCACGTGCACGGTGCAAGGCGCTGGGAGGTGAGACTGGAAGGAGCCAAGGAGTTAGGACCTTTCATTAGAACAGGAGGTTTCCTCCAAGTATTTGAAGCAGAATTGTGGGGTGGCATCTTACACAGATCACAGCGGTGTCCCTTCTGGGCATGAGTTAGAGATCACAGTCCAGATAAACACGGTGGCCTGAACTACGGTGGGGGAAATATAAAGAAAAGATGGACTCGACATTCAAGAGATATTTAGAAAGCAGAATAGGCAGAACTTGATAATTAACTGGATGTCATGATGACGGAGTGAAGCATAAGGAAAAGGGTCAAGTCAATATGATGTCCAAATATGGTACTTTATTCTTCTATGTAAAATATAGAAATTAGAAGTAAATTTGATTGCGGATGAGGAGAGGGAAACTGTAAGTTCAGTTTGGGTCATATTGAGTTTGCAGTATAAGTGGAGCATTCAGGTAGAGGGAAGCAGGTGTAAGACTGAAAAAGATGAGGATGTGAAATATGGAAATAAAAATCATTAGTTTGTAAGTAATAGCAAGCAGAGGACAATGCAGAGAATTATAAGAAGGGAGTGAATGATGGTATAAAGGCTTCCCATAGGTCAGGGGTTTCTACAAGGTTCAAACACGTAAACAGAAACTTTTGCTTTTATTCCTGGAAATCGCTTGCCAGTCTAACTGCTGGCCAGAAAAGGGAGGCTGCTTACCACGAATGGAGTTAGGGATTCCAGGTAGCAAAGAAGACACGTTAGCAAGAGAGAGCTGGGTGGCTTCCTCCTGACAGGTGTTGGTCCTGAAGGAAGCTCAGTTCTGTTGTGTCTGTTGCAAATTGAGCCTGGCTTTCTCCCAGGGACTTTGAGGTCTTTCCTTTAGGAAGCCAGATGGCCATTTGGCCTTCTTCCCCTGAACAGGGCAGGGCCACTGGGTGTGGCCTAACTCTTACTGGGGATGGCAGTCCAGGCCCTCTAATAACATCAAGAGGGGGCTAATATTTAGAAACCTGCCCCTTTCCCAGGCAAAACTAATTCAGCCATCCTTCCAAAAAAAAAAAAAAAAAAAAGAAGAAGAAGCTAAAAGCTAATCACATAGCTAGAATTTAAACACAATGCTGGTACCTAAATTCAAGTGCTACATTTTAATCAGTTGCATCAGACTGATTTCTCTCTAACATTCATGCTTCACCTACGTTAGTGGCAATCTGGTGACCGAAGCAAGTCCTATTACAAAGTGGTCTTTCTTTGTTGGTCAGAAGTGAGGGAAAGGACCCAGGCCACAGGTAAAAGGAATCGACTCCAGAACCTCTTAACAAGGCAGAGGCCCTATAAATTTGAAAACAGATGGAGTTTTAAATCTTTAAATTTTTATTATGTTGTTTAATTTTTGTCTGTATATTTATATGTGTGTAATATCAATAAAAACGCTCAATTGTTCTTGGATAGTAACTATTTAAATTATTTACTACTGTTAAGTGGCTTAGCATTTGCATTGAGAAAGAGCATTTTAATCTCTTTGAAATTAAAAACTTAAATCATTGGTGCATTATAGGATAGAAATAGCCAAATGGGTTGAACATTCAGACAAAAATACATCTTTCACTGTCGGTTGGTAAGTTTAAAGTTGTAACACTGCTGTTATTGCCATGGAAATTTATATTCTATCCCCATTGTTACAACTTCACTTAATAGGATGAGGAGGAGCGGTGCCGTTCTAGCTTCTATCCAAAAGCATATATCCTCTAACTACCGCAAATCATATGCTTTTATTTTCTCTGAAATGCAATTCTCATTTTGTCTCCCTTTTTAATTGTACTCATGTATAACATCTGGCACTTATTAGGCTCTCAAATATATGTTTTCCTGTGTGTACTGTACTTCATTACTATTTTGCGGGGAACAGTCAGAAATATGTGCATGCACTGTGCAGTCAGTCCGGCTTTTCCCAGGCAAGCAGACAACTGGGGCAAATTATTCAAATGTTTTGATGCATGAACCAGATGATTGCAGTTTTAAGCTAATTACGTCAACTCATTCCTTTGAGTTAGGTAGTCTAAATTTGTGTTTTAAATGCACAGCTCTACCCTTTTGGACAGTGGCCTTTTTTTGTAATTTTTATTCATGAGTTCCCATTTCATTTCCATTTATCATTCACTCCAAGGAACTTGGACTTGAATACTGTTTCCACAGTTACAAGCCTCAAGATAATCGTGGCCCTGAGAATTGAGTTCTCAAGTGTATACCCAACCCTCTTGACTCTCAGGTCTCAGCTTAAACCATTGGCTCCAAATTTTGCCCGTGGGGATCAGGGACAGTGCCTGCCTGCTCACCCTGCCTGACAAACACTGCTGGGGAGCCAGAAGTCAACAGTTCCTCGTCAGGGTTTGTGGGAAGTAGGAACCCATCTCTGCCTTGCAAAGGAAGGGGAGTAAACAATCTCCAGTACAGTGTCTCATATCTATCTGCAGCTTCCACAACCTTGCAGAGCTGAAAGTCAGCTGTTGGGTAAAAGGAGCATTTATTTCTCAGAGCCCCCAGGTGGACTGAGTTTTTCTAATTTATTGGGTTTTCCAGGTGGATACATAAAGCATGCTTAAAAATATAATGTTTTCACTTCCAGCCAAGATGGAGGCGTAGGTAAATAGACTGTGCCTCCTCACACAACCAAAAGAAGGACAACAAATTTAAAAACAAAAAAACAACCAGAACTGCCAGAAAATCGAACTGTGTAGAAGTCTGACAACCAAGGAGTTAAAGAAGAAACATTCATCCAGACCAGTAGGAGGGGCAGAGATGGGCAGCTCGGGTGGAGAGGATGCGCAACAAAGTGGCAGCTGAAGGACCAGGTGGGTGGGTGGGGTGGCAGCTGGAAGTCCCACAGCCACATGCAGATAAACCGGAAGGAACAACTGGGGAGTGAGACAGACCACGCAACCTAGGATTCCAGCGTGGGGGAATAAGGCCTCAGAACCTCTGACTGAAAACACCTATAGGGGTTGCAGCATCAGGAGAAACTCCCAGCCTCACTGGAGAGTTTGTTGAAGAGATGCACAAGGTCCTAAAACAAACACAAACCCACGCACCTGGGGATCAGCACCAGTAGGGCCCAATTTGCTTATGGGTAGCCGAGGACATGACTGAAAGCCAGCCAAGAGCTGAGCAAGCAGTACTGTTCCATCTTGGACCCCTCCTCCACATACAGCACCACAACGCAGCTAAGTGGGTTGCCCTGCCCTGACAAATACCTAAGACTCCGCCCCTTACAACATAACAGGCACATGGGGACAAAAAATATAGCCCAAATGAAAGAACAAATCGAAGCTCCAGAAAAAATACAACTAAGCGATGAAGAGATAGCCAGCCAATCAGATGCAGAGCTCAAAACACTGGTTGCTCACAGAATTGGTTGAGTATGGTCAAAAAATAGAGGAAAAAGTGAAGGCTATGAAAAGTGAAATAAAGGAAAATGCACAGGGAACCAAGAGGAAGGAAACCAGGACTCAAATGAATGGTTTGGACCAGAAGGAAGAAAGAAACATTCAACCAGAACAAAATGAAGAAACAAGAATTCAAAATAATGAGGAGAGGCTTAGGAACTTCCAGGACAACTTTAAAAGTTCAAACATCTGAATCATAGGGACGCCAGAAAGAGAAGAAGAAGAGCGAGAAATTGAAAACTTATTTGAAAAAATAATGAAGGAAAACTTCCCCATTCTGGCAAAGGAAATAGACTTCCAAGAAGCCCAGGAAGCTCAGAGAGTCACAAAGAAATTGGACCCAAGGAAGCACACACCAAGGCACATCACAATTTGTTACCCAAGATTAAAGAGGAGAGAATCTTAAAAGCATCAAGAGAAAAGGAGTCAGTGACCTACAAAGGAGTTCCCATAAGATTATCAGCTGATTTCTCTGAAGAAAACGTAAAGGCAAGAAGGGGCTGGAAAGAAGTATTCCAAGTCATGAAAGGCAAGGACCTCCATCCAAGTTTACTCTATCCAGCAAAGCTATCATTTAGAATGGAAGGGCAGTTAAAGTGCTTCCCAGATAAGGTCAAGTTAAAGGAGTTCATCATCACCAAGCCCTTATATGAAATGTTAAAGGGACTTATCTAAGAAAAAGAAAATGATCAAAACCATGAACAGTAAAATGACAACAAACTTACAATTATCAACAACTAAACCTAAAAAAACAAAAACAAAAACAAAAACCAACTAAGCAAACAACTAGAACAGAAAGAGATTCACAGAAATGAAGATCACATGAAGGGTTATCAGTGGGCACATGGAGGGGAGAACAGGGAAAAAGTATAGGTAATAAACATAAATGGTAGGTACAGAATAGACAGGCAGAGGCTAAGAATAGTATAGGAAATGCAGAAGCCAAAGAACTTACATGTATGACCTATGGACATGAACTAAGGGGGAGGAATGCAGGTGGGAAGGTGGTGCAGGGCAGAGGGGAATAAAGGGGTGGTGGTGGAATGTGACAACAGTAATAGCATAGTCAATAAAATATATTTAAAAGAAATATATATATAAATTATATATATATAATGTTTTGCCCTGACTGGTGTGGCTCAGTGGATTGAGTGCCAGCCTGCAAACCAAAGGGTCGCCAATTTGATTCCCAGTCAGGACATATGCCTGATTTGTAGGCCAGGTGCCCAGTAGGGGAAATGCAAGAGGCAACCACACATTGCTATTTCTCTCCTTCTCTTTCTCCCTCCCTTCCCCTCTCACTAAAAAGAAATAAATAAAAAACATTTTATAAAAAAGTGTAATGTTTTTCTCATGACTGCATTCTCAAATCCTACTTATCCTTCTGGGTTGAGCTCATCTTATCTTCTGTATTAAATTTTGTTGTTAAATGTTGGGAACATTTTTAGACTACAGAAATGTACAAAAATACAGAGAATAACAATTGTGTTCCATTAGATAGTTTTATTTAATTAAAAAAAAGATTATTGATGGTGTTGAAATAGCTTTACTACCTAATCCCAACATAAGTCTTTTCCCCTCTCCCCAGAAGCAAGTTGTACCTTATAGCTGGGCTGTTAGGTTAGTTTTTGAATGGTTGTGCCCTTTTCTGGATCTCCGATTTTTTCAAGGAGTACAGTTCCAGCTCTCTAGCATGACCAAGCCCTGGGACCCCTTCCCCCATGAAGGCATTAAAAGATCCCAAGGTGTAAAGGTGCTTTGGAGCTTCATCTGGGTGCACCATTTTTACTGGTAACCACTAGCCCTATTTTTGACTTCCCCAGCTCCCTGTGACTCCTCTAGCAATGAGCATTTGGTCCAGTTTCCAGTCACTTATTTTGTACCAACTATATGGATTAGGATGTATTATTGCCTAACAAGACTATAAAATCTTGAAACACTATCATTCTCCTTCTAGATCAAACTGGGAGGAGGCCCTTTAAGAGTTCTTACACTAGAGTAGTCTGCACTTGTGAGACAATCTCTGTATCAGAGAAGGGTATACATAGAAATGCGCCTCATTTTATAGAACAGATGATATGCAGCCACCCAACAGTTACTGATAATCTACTATGGTCCAGTTTATGAATTAAACATTATAAAATTGTAAGAAATGCATAAAGATTTGTAAATACATTATTAAAAATCAAAAAATGAATGAGAAGCTATTACAACTGATACTACAAAATGCAAAGGGTCATAACAGACTACTATGAACAATTATATATCAACAAATCAGACAGCCTGCAAGAAATGATTAAATTCCTAGAAACATACAATTTACCAAGACTGAATTAGGAAGAAATAGAAAATTTGACCAGTCTGATTAATAGTAAGGAGATTGAATCAATAATCAAAAACCTCCTAACAAAGTCCAGGACCAGATGACTTCACTGGTGAATTCTACCAAACATTCAAAAAAAAAAAAAAAAAAAAGAAGAGTCAATACCAATTCTTCTCAAACTCTTCCAAGAAATAGAAGAGTAGGAAACTCTTCCTAACTTACTTTATACAAGGACAGCATTACCCTGATACCAAAACCAGACAAGGATGTCACAAGAAAAGAAAATTATAGGTCAATATACCTAATGAACACAGATGTAAAAATCCTCAACAAGTATTAGCAAACTGAATTAAAAAATGCTTTAAAAGGATGCTTTACCATGAGCAAGTGGATTTATTACAGAGTTGCAGAGATGGCTCAACACCTGCAAATCAGTCAGTGTCATACACCACATTAACAAAGTGAAGGGTAAAAAGTATATGATCATATCAATACATGTAGAAGAAGCATTTGACAAAATTCAACATTCATTTATGATAATACTCAGTAAGGAGGGTATAGAGGGAACATATCTCAGCATAATAAAGGTCATATATGACAAACCTGACATTCAGATGACATGATATATACACATATAGAAAACCCTAAAGATGCCATCAAAAAACTGTTAGTACTAATAAATTAATTCAGTAATGTTTCAGGATACAAAATCAATACAAATAAATTTGTTGCATTTTTCTATATGCTAATAATGAACTATCACAAAGTGAAATTAAGAATACAATTCCCCATCGCTTCTTGGCCTTTTCACAATGAGGTACCATCTCACACCAGTCAGAGTGGCCAACATAAACAAATCCACAAACAAATGTTGGAGAGGATGCGGAGAAAAGGGAGCCCTAGTGCACTGTTGGTGGGAATGCAGACTGGTGAGGCCACTGTGGAAAACAGTATGGACTTTCCTCAGAAAACTAAAAATGGAACTGCCCTTTGACCCAGCACTGGGATTATACCCTAAGAACCCTGAAACACCAATCCAAACAAACCTGTGCACCCCAATGTTCATAGCAGCACAATTTACGATAGCCAAGTACTGGAAGCAACCTAAGTGCCCATCAGCAAACAAGTGGATCCAAAAACTATGGTATATTTACACAATGGAATTCTACACAGCAGAGAGAAAGAAGGAGCTTATACCCTTTGCAACAGCATGGATGGAACTGGAGGGCATTATGCTAAGTGAAATAAGCCAGGCGGTGAGGGACAAATACCATATGATCTCACCTTTAACTGGAACATAATCAATAGAAGAAAAAAGCAAACAAAATATAACGAGAGACATTGAAGTTAAGAACAATCTAACAATAGCCAGGGGGGAGTGGGGTGGGGACAGTGGGAAGAGGGGATTACAGGAACTACTATAAAGGACACATGGACAAAATCAAGGGGGAGGGTGGAGATAGGGGAGGGAGGTGGGTTCACCTGGGGTGGGGTGGAGGGATGGGGAGAAAAGGCATACAACTGTAACTGAAAAACAATAAAAATTTTAAAAAAAGAATACAATCCCATTTACAGCTTCATCAAAAAGAATAAAATACCAAGGAATAAATTTAACCAAAGAGGTAAAAGACATGTGTACTGAAAACTACAAGACAGTAAATGGAAGGATATTTTGTGCTCATGAATTGGAAAAATGAATATTGTTAAAATGTCCATACTAACTAAAGCAATCTACAGATTTAATGCAATCTTTATAAAAATTCCAAAGGCATTTTTCACAGAATAGAACAAACTATCCAAAAAATTATATGGAGCCACAAAAGATCCCAAATAGCCAAAATAATGTTGATTAAAAAAAAAAAAAGAACAAAGCTGGAGGTAGCACACTCCCTGGTTTCATATCCTGTTACAAAGCTGTAGTATTTAAAACAGCATGCTATTGGCATAAAAACAGACACATAGCTCAGTGGGACTGAATAGAGAACCCAGAAATGTACCCACAGATAATTTATGGCAAAGGGGCCAAGAATATGTAATGGGTAAAGTCTCTTCAATGGTGTTGGGAAAACTAGAAAGCCACATATAAAAAAATAAACTGGACCACTATCTTACACCATATGCAAAAATTAACTGAAAATGGGTTAAAGCCTAGAATGTAAGGCCTGAAAGCATAAAACTCCTAGAAGAAAGCATATGCAGTAAACACCTTGACATAGGCCTTGCTGATGATGTTTTTAACCTGACACCAAAAGTTAAAGCAAAACAAAACCCAAATGAGCAAGTGGGACTACATTGAACTAAAAAACATCTGCACAGCAAAGTACACCATTAACAAAATAAAAAGGCAACCTACTGAACAGGAGAAAATATTTGCAAATTGTGTATCTGATAAGAGGTTAATATACAAAATACAAAGAACTCATACAACTCAGTAACAAAAAACCCAGTTTAAACATGGGTGGGAGATATGAATAGGCATTTTTCCAAAGATGGCCAACAGGTACATGAAAAGATGCTCAACATTATTAATTATCAGGGAATGCAAATCAAAACCACAATGGGACATCACCTCCCACTTATTAGAATGGTGATTATCAGAAAGCCAAGGCAAGGATGTGGAGAAAAGGGAACTCTTGAGTACTATTGGTGGGAAAGTACAAAACATTGGTGCAACCACTATGGAAAATAATATGGAAGTTCCTCAAAAAAATAAAAATATTATTATCATATGATCCAGTAATTCTACCTCTAGATATTTATCTTAAAAAAAAATGAAAAAAACTAACTTGAAAAGGTGTATACACACCCAAGATCATTGCAGCATTACTTAAAATAACCAAGATATGGAAATAACCTAAGTGTCCAGTGATGGAAAAATAAAGAAAATGTGAAACATACACACACACACACACACACTGGAGTAATATTCAGCCACAAAAGAAAGATGAAATCTTGCTGTTTGCGCCAATGTGGATGGACTTCAAGGGCATTCATTATGCTAGGTGAAATAAGTCAGAAAAAGACAAATACCGAATGATCCTTTATGTGAAGCCTAAAAAAGAATAAAACTGAGCTCGCAGATAGATACAGAGAACACACTGGTGGCTGACAGAAGCGGGGGGTAGAGGATGGAAGAAATGGGTGAAGGGGGTAAAAATAACATATTGTCAAGCATGTACATGTTTGAAGCGTGTCGAGACTTGTTTTCCACATCTTACACAATATCTCAAATGATTATGAGGCATTTTTGAAAACAGACACTTAACTAGTTTGTGATTTAAATGTAGTAATGGCACCCATGACTTAAATGAAATCTGTATGGTTGGTTTCATGACTTGATTTATGTTTTAAGAATATTAAAATGTTTTGTTCTTTTCCAAAACAACTTGAAAATTAAGAGCATTTGCCCAAACAATTGAATAAGAATTGTTAACTTCGACCAAATTATCAGCACCACTGGTTTCTTCACCAGAGCTTGAAAACACATTGCTGCGCCTCGCGCTTTGCCTTGCACGGGCACAGGGTCACTACACAGGGAAACCGCTAGGTCTGGTGGCGTGCGACGTACACAGCACCTTCCTGCCTGTGACTGCGTGTGAACACAAATTAAAGCTGTCCTTCAGCTTGGAGCGTGGAAATACACTTGGCCACATGTTCCATTCTGTCATCTGGACTTGAAATACAGCTAAGTAAACCAACACACATCTCAGGGAAATTCTTTGTAAATTGATCATTCATAAACCTTATTGATTATAACTAGACAAATTGCATTATACAATGTACCATCTTTTTAATTAACACCATTTAAAATTTCACATAAAACATTCCTATAACGTTATCACCATAAAAAATGCAACAAAGTACCACAAGTGTAAAATTTACCCAAATCACAGAAATTGTTATGGTCAGTCATCAGTTGGGAACTTAATATCCAAACACTTGACTACGATCTGGGTTTCTTTTGTTCTTTGTTTTCCAGACACTGCAAATGGATGTCAACAAGCTGAACACAACCTTGCTCCGAACATTCCGCCAGGGAGTGGCGGCAGCTCTAGGACTCCTGCCCCAGCAAGTGCACATCAACCGCCTCATTGTAAGATGCTCCATTTCACACTCTCAGGCACGGGCTTTGATCTGCTTTGAAGGATTCGGTAATACAGAACAGCAACTGAAAGCACCCATGCTATAGCCCTGTGGCCCCTGAGCCCTATCTGGCACACCAGCGGTTTTTGTGAGGAAGTTCAATGGCCATAGCCCCACGGTCATTCGTTTCCATGTCATCAACGGCTGCTTACAGGGTACAGTGGCAGCTGAGCCACTTGAACATTGTTTAGCTACATCGAAGGTTAAGTCACTTGCTGTGTGGCCCTTTACAGAAAAAGTTTATCAGTTCTCTCATAGTTCAAGGCCAGTACCCTGGTAGGTATGAATAATGGGGCACAAAATACGTGTCTTACCAACCTGACACCGTACCCCAAATGTTCTTCCTAAGAGTGAAACCTCCTGTATCAGTTAAAGCCCTGCTCTCAGGCAATATCTATGAAAACTCATTCAAATATAGTGGTAGGATGTAGGATACTGAATGGACAGGCAGAGGATTTTGATTAAAAATAAAGAAACACCAATCCTTGAGGACGGTGGTCCAAATGGAGAGCAAGAATAGCTGGTCCTGGAAAGCCTAGGGAAAACTCGGATAGGTATGTGGGGTGGGGATGAGGCATACCCAAAGGATTTTTCGCACAGAGTTCACTTTAGACCTATCAATCAATCAGTCACCCATATCCTTTCTTCCCTCTCTTTTCTCAAAATTTGGTAACCTTGATATCATCCAACTGCTTGTTCCCATCTGCACTTGAAGGTGGGCGTGAGCAAAGGCAGAGAAAGGCAAATTCAAAGCAGATGATTCTCTCTTTATAAAAAGCTAATTGCCTAAGGTTCCTGTGAAAAGGGACTTTGGAATCATCTTACAGATTTAAAACCGTTCTTAATTTCCACTGCAGTGGGAACTCAAGCGAGCACTGCACGCTCTCCTTGCCTTAAATTGTTATTCTCCAGGCTTGGGCTCAGCTTTCCACTGAATCAACATCCTCGTTTCCGGCTCAGGAGAAGAATTTGCTTTTTAATTCGCTTTAGGGCTTTTGTCTCTTTTCATTTTTTATGTGTGTGGATGGGTGAGTTGTTTTAGTCCCCATATTGACTTTATTCTGTAATTCAACTACTTTGGGGGACTAAATAAGCTTAAAAACCAAAGGTTTTTACTCAGTACCAGAGTAGAGGAAATACAGTATTTCCTAATACCCTAAAAGAGGGAAATAGGTTTAATATGCAAGGCGTCCCTTGCTTGAATGAGAAGTTTTAGGTACTATAGATATCTTAGCTCTAGATTTAGATTTTTCTATATGCTTAGATATCTTAGATATATTGCTATATATATTTATACATTTAATTAAACATTACATATATTTATATATATTTAATGAGCACAATCACTCTTTGCACGGATCAAAGGGAGGTTTGCCACACCCAGGCAGGGATATGCCTGTCCCGGGAGAATATTAGTGGCATTTACACACCTGTTCCTAAGAGTCATTACCATAATGGGTTGAGTTATGATGATGCCCGAGGCAGCAGAGCACGGGGATGAAGAGCATTTAAATTGGAGGCAGTCAGAGCTGTACTCCATCTCCAGAGAGGCCGAGTCTCAGCTGCAGGACCTTAGCCAAGCCACTTGTGTTTCTCCATTTGCAGAGTGGGGGGGACAATAACACCCATGTGCAGGGTGGGGGGTTGGATTGAGCATGAAAGGAGATGACAGATTTAAGGTACATAAGAGTATGTCGGGCAAAAAAAAGCAAAAAACAAGTGTTATATTCCTGCTATTGTTGTTATTAGGTCATAAACTATTTAAATTATTATAAACATGTTTGACATCAGTGTTCTGCTATAGTTAGTCATTGTCTGTTGTTTCCTGCAAACACAGAATTGGTTTTTTTTTCTGGATTACTAGTGGTATTTTGATACTCCATTTTATACCTGACTTCACCTCTGATAGATTGCATTAAAAGACAATTTTCTAGCGTGAGAGAACTGCTTGTATCAAAAAGACTAACAATGTACATTGACTTCCTAAGTACATTGTATAACTTGTAAAGAGAATCTATCAATGGCAATGGCACTTTGGTGATGTGTTTTTATGAGCATACGCCCTGTCCACAGTTTATGACAGAAAAAGATCCTCTGTCCCCATTCCAGCTAATGAGGTAATACTGACAGGAAAGTTTCATGATATTACGGTACAACGTATACATTTCTACCCAAGGTTAGACTTTTCAAATGTGACCATCGAGGTGAAGAACAGAGTCAGGGAAGCAACTTCAAAACTCATGTAGCGTCACCTTCCTTAGTGATTCCAGTCTTCACATTAACACAAGTTATAAGAAAAATCTATGAAGTGGCAGTGTCTAATAATTGTATGATTGCATCAGGGTTTTCTTAATTCATTTGATTTTAAAATACTTCTTTAACTGCGATTACTCAGGGAATATCTGAACAGTACATTTCAAAAATAATACAGAATGGAAAATAAACCAGCATCCAATGAAATTATAAGTCCTGAGGTGTTGATTACTTGAAAAAAGGCTATTTGAAGACTTCAGGCTTTGGGCTGGTATTATTAAGTGTACCAGAGAATAACTATTACGTGTAATCTCTAAGATGCCTTTTAGGATTCTGAGGTTTTGGTTTTCTTTAATGTTTCTAAAAGAAGGTAAAAATATTTCCCAAAGTTGTTTAAAATGTCTCTTCACATAGACAAATAACCTGCATTTCCTAGGGAAAGAAGAACAGTGTGGAACTCTTTGTGTCTCCCATACACCGAAAAGGGGGAGTTTCTGAGGCTCTGCCATCTGAGGAAGTGCTGCGCTCACTTGACATCAATGTTTTGCATCAGAGCTTATCCCAGTTTGGAATTACAGAAGTCTCCCCTGAGGTATGTTGTCACATGGAAGATTTCACTTGAAAGTCCGCACAGTTAGCGTGGCATGGGAACCCAGCCTCGAGAGGCTTTGCTATTAATACCGCTTATTTATGTTATTTGATAACAAAAATCTCCCTGTCAGAATTCTCTGGTCGTCACCTCATATATGTTTATTCCTTAAGGAAGTTCATTTTTATATCAAAGTTCCAGTTTTTGACACTTTCCTCTTCAAACCTTTATGGCCTTGCAATGTACTTCGACGTACCCAGTACACTGTCTAGAAGAAAGGTCATTTAGATATCTTTGCCAATTGGTTATTTCAGACTGAAATGTCAAACACACACGCACACACTCAGACCTTTCTTCCGCAACAGGTACACCTCTCCTGGCTGCCTTCATTGGGGAAATAGTCACCAGGTAGTCACCTGTCTCCACAACCTTGGAATTAATTTGAAATGTTATTTTTCTCTTGCTGAGGATCCCAATCTTAAGAACTACAGGTGTTGTCTTCATAGTGTTTTCCAAGTTTGATGCTATTTAAATTTCCCTTACCGACCCCGCCATTCTCACTCCTGGATGAATTCTGCCCCTTTTCTAGAATTTCTATCCCACCCCACTCTCAGAGACTCCATACAATGACCATCGTTTTAAACACATATGACGAAATTCACAGCATCGCAGAACTAGACCTTGAGGGAACACGTGTGAGCCTTCTACGGGCACAGAAGTAAGACCCACAGCAATGAAGTGCTGCCATCAAGATAACGAAGCACATGAGGCGTGAAGCAACATTTAAATTCTAGACACCTGGAGTCTTAGGCTATTCCACTTTTCCATAAAACTCATCGCCCCTCGTTTCAGCAAATATCGTAGGTTCTGGTCCTTCACAGACTGACTGGCACACATTTGACCCAGGACAATTCTTTAAAATTTAAAAACACCATTAGATTAATTTATGCTGCTTCCTGTAAGTTTTCCGTGACATATATAAACCTTCTTCCCTGTTCTTTATTCTGAATTTAAATGCCATTCTGAATGCTTTAGGAATATGGCAGCTTAGTGAGTCATCAAGTTTTGTGAGAAGCTCATCATACCAAAAAAAAAGGCATTAAAATCAAGTACACATTTGGGGGCCCTCCAATACACCCCAGCCCAGTGAAGAGTAAGAGCTTAGCCTGACTGCCAATCACAGAATTATTAGCCCACGAGACCCCAGGTCTGTACTTTAACAATGCAAGTGTATTTGATGGTTAAAATGTAATATTTTATTCTGAAATTGTGGGAATTTAGGACCTATTATATTACATGAGACTAAAAAGTATTTTAATTGGGTCTAAGGAGCGTTTCATCAAGAACAGATGAGTTGAGTGAGCCCTTTGCTCAGGCACTTCTGAAAGGGGCCCAGCATCACCTTGCGACCTGGAGCTCTAAATGCAGAAACGGGAGAGAGCGCCCCTCTGGGCAGCTCCAGGCACACACGGTTCCAAGGGGCGCACAGAAGCGATTGTGCAGCGTTGTCTCACCTGGGCAGGCGTTCTGTGAGCTTCCCTGCTCCTTTATTCATCTCTGGGGTTAGTGTGTGATGACAGCTTAGGCCTCAACCCTTTCTTTCACTTTTGCATCTAAAACTATAGTTCTGCTATGGGAGCATGTTTATTAAGAGGAAAAAATGATTATCGTTATTTTAGTTTTTCATCCTTTACACAGATTATAGAACATCGTGAGTCATGTCTCAAAGCATCTATTCCTAAACTTACATTAACTACTTTCAGGGAAAGATGTGTTTTTGTTGTTGCCATTTCTTTATTTGCTTGGTTTGTTTGGTTTTTTTTTAATAAGAAATAACTCTTGGGAAAGAAAGAAAAACACCAAATAGAGAATTACTTTTGTTTATTATGTGTTCTCATTTTGAATCCACACTTTGGGGGAGAAAAAAGACATTTTTTAAATCTTCATCTGAGCACATGTTTGTTGATTTGAGAGAGAGACAGAGAGAAACATGGGTTGGTTGTCTCTTTTACATTCCCTGACCGGGGATCAAACCCACAGCCTTTTGGTGCCTGGGACGGTGCTCTAACCAACTAAGCCACCCGGCCAGGGCAAAGACATTTTTTAAAAACCACTTTTTATGTAATACCTAGGGCATTGTAGGGACACAAACATTATTTTATTATAAGATACTCATAAAGATAAAACTAGACTTCTTGCTTAATAAGTCAAATCGCAGGGCAATAAAATTAAGTTCATTATTTTAGTTTCTATTTTTAAATGTTTTTATAAAATTAAATGTCTATTGAAACAGTAAGCTCTGCACTCACACTGCACGTGATGCAGGGTTAGGTTGTCAGGTTCGGTGGCACGTGACCCCAGGTTCACAGGCTTACACTGCAGAGCAGGAAGTTCCCTTCTCTAAATTACAGGCCAGTGTGTCAACTGATCCTTCCATGGAATATTTACAAAGATAAAATGTCATACCAAATAAACACAAACCCTAGACCAGGAGTTTGGTGACTGCTCCCTCAGACCCGAAACATTAGCTAGCAGTCTAAGGAATTGCAGCCCCGGCCAGACAGTGCTGAGGGGGTGCAGGGCTAACACCTCAGACCGTCCCGACTCGCGTGTTGCGCAGTGGAAGTGTGGCATCCATCGTACAAAACCGCGCGGCTGCAGGCTTCGTCTCATTTATCTGCATGAGTCAGTTAATGGACCACATAATGTATAGTATTTCTTACTAGGTGTCCTTCATCTCCCCTAAAGAGATATATCTCCTAAAGCCTCTATCTCATGTCTCCTAGCATTTGGGAATTTCTCCCACCCTCTGAGATCAGACTTGGTTTAAGAAAAAAAAGAAAACCACAGTACATCAAATTATTAAACAGTATATAAAGAAGCCATTGTTATTAATACAGTGATACAGGAAACTGCCCAAATTTTAAATCATTAAACAAAATAGAACCCAAGAACTTTTGCTGCAACAAAGTTAACAGGCAAAGCGATGTAGCTAGGAAATAAGGTGCAAAGATGATACAGCAACATCAGCTTGGCCGGGCCATGGAGTCTCTGAACTATTGAACCCTCGGTCCCCTGACAAAAATATAAAAAGCATCACTTTAACCTTATGCAAAGGTTAGATGGGAGAGTCCTGTGAATTACAATCTTTTGATTTGTGGAATCTTAACTGCAAACTTTTCCATTTATTACCCTGCCCTTATCAAAGTTTGTAGATCTCTGTGCAAATATAGTAGTGCTCCGCAGGAATAGCATGACTCAGAAGGAAATCTATTTACCAAGAAAGTGCAGTGACTAAGTTCTGGGAGTACAAAACATGTGTCTTTCTAACTGGGAGTGGGAGAGGGGGGGTGGGAGGTTAATTCTTCCATCATCACTGCTTTGGTTAAAAGAGAAACAAAACAGTTGTCTTAAGCAGAAAGGAACATGTTGATATTCCAGGAGGTGTAGAACTATAGCAAGAAAAAAAGAAATGAACCAGATCAGGTTAGGAACACAAAATCTCTTTCCACCCACCTAACCACCCCTTTTTATCCAGATTTTACATTAAGTAAAGCTCAGATCTTCATACTTAAATTTGACAAGTTTATGCTGCCTACTTGAAGGCTTAACTTTAACTAGTTTGCTTTTATAGCAAGCAATAGATGCCATTTAATTGCTGCAAAAATTTCATTTCCTGGTTTCTTAAAGAATTTTCTGTCTTACTAGTTTTCAGCTATGTTTATGGACGCACTGGGATAAAATATGATCTGGATGAGGTCAAATAGTAAAAGACAAGTTGTCAGTTGAAGCCAAGATTCCCTTTCCAGAAAGACAGTTGTTTTCTGACAGATATGGCTTAGTTGGTTGGGTACCTTACCGCAAAGAGAAGGATCACCGGTTCAATTCCCGGTGAGGACACCTGCCTGGGTTGAGGGTTTGGTCTCTGGTCCAGGCATGTACAAGAGGCAACAGATCCAGACCCATGTTTCTCTCCCTCACTTTCTCCCTCCCTTCCCCCTCTCTAAAAATAAATAAATAAAATCTTTTTTAAAAAAGATAATTGGTCTCTAATAATTTCATGAGGCAAGTATTTTCAGATTATCCATCCACTTGCCATTTACATATTTTCAAAATATATCTCAGAATCATCTCTTATATCCACGAATTTGTCTGTGTCTCAGAAAGTAGGCAAGATAGTATAGTGAGCATATCAATGTTTTATAAGCAAAAGAAATAGAAACTGAACAATTTCAAGCAACCAAAGGCTCTCTCAAATTGTTATTAATCACGTTTTAACTCATGTAACACACCCTTTCCATTCTGTCTTACTCAATTCCCCATCAAGACTCCTTGAGTTCCAGGATAAAAATTTTCATAAAATGTTTTTCAAGGCAAATATTTCTTTTTATCTAATTTACACATGGTGAATGTATTCTATTATTATTTAAAGGCTCAGAAATGATTAGCAATGATTTCTAAGTTCAGGCACAAGGACAGGTTTCATTCAAAGCTTGCCTTCTCTTCTTCTCCTTCTCCTCCTCCTCCTTCTTCCTTCTTTGAGACAATTACTATTTATCACTCATGATTCTTCGGGTTGACCAGGATCAGCTAGGCTGGTCTTCTGTCCCACATATCATAGGCCGAAGTCACCCCGGTGATTACATTTGCCACTGAAATGTTCAAATGCTCTCTTATTTTCCAGAGCCTTTCTCCAAGTGGCTTTCATCATTTCATATTTTGTAGTTCAAGGCTTTCTTACTCATTGGAGACAGCGTCCAAGGACAGACATACTCTCACAAAAAGGGGGGAAGGCCGCCTTCAACAACGTACACACATTGGACTTGATTTAGCCTTTATATGTTTTGCTTATTGTGGACCATTTGAGTTCAAGTTAAAGTTTCTTTAACTACAAGCCTATAAATTTCACTGAGTCATAAAACTAATTGCATTCTAAGACTTGACTTAGTAGAAATGCTTTTTTTTTTTTAAAGAATAGGTTAAATAAAATTAAGGCACTCATTCACATTTTATTCATGCTTCTTCTCCACCCTTCCACCCCTAAAGTAGTGAGCAAAAAATTAAGTATAAATAAAAATCAAAATAATTATTTCACCTTTTATTACCAAATAATTCTGGACTTTTAGGTGTTTCCTGATACTTAAAGAAAATGTAATATTCTAACAATTTATGCAGCTGAGGTGGTATTGTAATCAGATTTAGACAAATAAGAAGGCATTTTTAAAAGATTTGATAAAAGAGGAAAAAAGAAGGAAATGATCTCAACAGTGTTGCTCTGTTTCCTAGCGCATCACGAGATTTTGTGTGCACCTGTTTCACTTGTGTTGCAAAGTTAAGAGCTGTGTCACAGCACGTAAACCAGGGTGCTGGGTGGTGGGAGGGGACTCCAACCAGTAAAGAAAGCTTCAGAAACAATTTCCTCAACACGGGAAAGAACAGAACTCTCTTACCTATGAACCGGGTCATTTCCAAAGAGACTGCGAAGGACCTGTGTGGAGCCCTGGACCTGATAAACCATGCTCGCTCCGGCACAGGAGATTAAACAACCTCCTCGTGTCCAAGGGCGGCAGTCCCTTGTCTTAGAGCAGTTCGAGAAGCAGCTCTGGCAGCGTGGAATGTAGGTGTGTTCTACTACACTGAATGGAATAAAGCTAAAAATATGTTTAGTGTCTGATAAGAACAACAGTCTCCTGAAGCTCTCCTTTAACGTTGGACTTTCTGTTTTGCTTTTAAAGAAAAATGTTTTACAAGGGCAGCATGAAGCGGACAAAATCTGGAGCAAGGAAGGATTTTATGCTGTTGTCCTATTTCTCAGCATCTTTGTTATTATAGTAACGTGTCTGATGGTAAGTTTGCTTCTTTATGTATTTTATCCTTTGCTGAGCCCACTGCTTAATATTATCGGATACATTTGCCATTCAAATGAATGTTGAAAAGACTGGGAACAGAAACAAGACTATGAGGCTATGAAACTGGGGGATTTTGTGTCTGACAGCCGAGTGACAGCTAAAGGAAAACCCACAGAGTTCTGGATTCTGACCTGCAGAATACAGCTGGGACTGCACCGAGGCTTTTAGCAACTTGATCAGCCCTGAGAATGAAGTTTTAGAGAACGATTCCCAGAGGTCACTGAAGCCTCACAGTCACTGAAGTCTCACGGGCACACTTTGAGCTTACTTTACTTTACTTGTTCATTTATATCACTTTTATTGAACTCAGGGAAATGTTTTTAAAAGAAATATGTCTTATGGGCAAGCTTACTCCTTAAAAAGTGGTTGATTTACTTATTTTTAAAGGGCCCTGAAAGCATTTTATGAAATTCCAGGCATGGGAAAAAAATGATTATAGACTCAAAAGCTGTACAATTCACTACCAACTAATTTTCTTAGGTGAATGAATACTGTAAAAATACAACTGCAAATAGCTCTGTAAATGACAAATTATGAGTATGCAACCTTTAAAAGTATATTTGTAATTTAGAAAAATAGAACCCAACGTCAACCTAAACACATTAAACTACCCAGTGCTCTTTGGTATTGAATGAGTTAACAGTTGCCTTTCAAAGAGAAAAAGAAATTCTTATTCTTTTAAAAATTCTATGATGTAACTTAAAATATTTGAAGTTTACAAATGGGTTTTAACAACTTTTTCCTGTGTGCTGCATTCTTTTTAATTTTGCACATTTTTAAAAACACGCATACTTCAGTTTTCAAATGCCCCCCAAAAGACATCAGGCTATTTATTCCTTCTGCAATCAACGGTGTTGCTAAGTGCTTCAGTGAATTTTGTTCATTCATTTGTGCTTCCCCTGCTGGGCAGTGGTTTGTGTTAGAAATGTCAGGGCTGTTTGGAGACACAGAGGCTGAGTAAGTGGAAGGATATAAAACAATTAAGGCCTTGCACAGGGGGATAATGAGCATATGTCCTTGACCCTGAGTACAGGAAGCAGTGACAATGCCCTGAAGCTTCCACCCTAATGAACTCAGAGACATCTCCTATGGGCCAGGCATTAAAGAAGATTTCTAAAAATTGTGACATAATAAATGAAAGAACCATTTAAGAATTGAGTGTGAAAATGGGTTTTTATATATTAAATGGTAGAGGTTATGAAAAAATAATGTTAATGAGAGCACATTGGAGGTTATGGAAATTGTGGCAGAGACTTCTGGTGTTTGTTAGTGTTTTAAATGGTGTGGTTCTTTGTTATGGTTACTTGCACTTTAATATATCTGGTTCTTCATTTCCTTTACCCAACAAATCTCAAGTGCTGTGCTCTCTCTTGTCACTCACAATTCGGGTGCTTTTCTGCTTCCCAGGTACAAAGGATGTGAGGACAGAAGGGTGGAGAGGGGTAAAGAGTGATGAAATGGAACTTGTCTCAGGGGAAATGCTGAGATTCAGAAAAGCAAAGGCAAGGTTAAAAGGGGCAAAGTGGGGAAGCAGATTCATGAGCAGCCTGAGAGTTCTAGAGGGTAGGGGGAGTCAGAGCAGAGCTTGCTGTCAACATGTAAGATGCGCTCCCGACTCTGCATGTCCAACCCAGGGAGCGCCCGTGACTCTAACATGACTGCATAAATCCCTACCTGAGATATTGGTCTCAGGCAACGAAGGCCTCCTAGCAAACACACTCTCAACCACCTGGGCCCAGGGAACAACTCTTCTTTTCCCAGTGTGTGCAAAGCACCAATGCAAAAGTCAGAGACCTACATGGGTCTGCTCCCAAGTATCTAGAGCAAATCAAAAAAAGAATATTTCAGAAGTCTAGGCTATTGCACTCTCCTGGGTTGGTGGGCAGATTCGTCCATTCATTTAACCCACAAATTCCTGCAGAGGACCCACAGAGGGCCTGTTGTTGGTGATGGGGGCAAAGGGAAGGGCAAGACAAGTACGGTCCCTGTTCTCATGATGCCTATATATTGTAGAGGGGGCATGGACAATCATTAATATTTTAAATAGTGAACATATTGTACAGTCCTAAAGATACGACATTCTGGAAAAGGCAAATCTATGGAGACAGTAAAAAGTTCAGTGGTTGCCACAGGTTGGGTGGGGTCAGGTGAGTGAGGGAGAGTGGGGTGAGTCGGGCATTCGGATTTTTAGTTCAGTGAAACTGTTCTGTATGATACTATAATGTGAATACAGGGATGGGGAAAGGTAGGTTTACAGCTGTGAGTACATGAAACAAAATTTATTCTTGTATCATTATTCATTTATTAATTATTCTATTATTTATTATTATTATTAGCCTACTTTTGCCAAGCCCTGCACTTGACATTTATACATTTGTCAAAACCCATAGAATGTAAACACTCCAAGTGGCTGTAATGTAGACTATAGACTTCAGTTAATTCTATCAATATTGGCTCAGCAATTATAATACACATACCACACTCATGCAAGATGTTAATGATAGGGGAAATTGTTAAGGGAGGTAGGGGAGAAGGGGTAAAGGGAACTCTGTACTCTGCTCAATTTCTCTGTAAACCTAAAACTGTTCTTTAAAAATTAGGTTTATTAATTTTTTTAAAAATCTCAGATAGTGTTAAGTGCCATGAGGCGATAACATAACAGTGAGTGAGGGGAGCAAAGCCATCTGAGACAGGAAATGGGGGAGAAGGGCCTCCCAGGCAGAGGGGATTGGTGGGAACAGCTGAGGCGGGATAAGCGAAGCCTGTCTGGGTTCAAGAAGAGCGGAAGCTGCGTGCTTTAAGCAGAGCTTTGATGAGTGCATTTAGAAGATCATGTTCTCTGCTGGTGCAGCGTGTGGGAGCAAGAGGATTCTGGAGGCTATTGTTTGAGCCTGATGAGACAGACGAGGGTGGCCCCGAGTAGGGGGTGGTGGTGGAGATGGGGAGAAGGGCAGCGTTGGAATTTGCTTGTAGGTAGAACTGCCAGGACTTTGGGGTGCACTGATTTGCAGGGAAAAGGAAAGAAAAAGGATGACAGATGATTCCTGCCTGGGTCATCTGGCCGCCTAGCTGGCCGGCGATGCTCCCACTTGCTGGGAGAGGCACGTGCGGCTGGTGCGGATCAGGGGGCGAGGCAGTGCTTCCAGGTCGTCTCCCAGTAGTTCTTGAAATGAAAGAAAGTAGTAGAACGACATATTTCAAACGCTGTCTTCGATTTTACAATGGAAGAGTCACTTGAAAAACTAACAGAGGAACAAACCATCAGTACATAGAAAGGAGTTAATATTGAGAGAAAAGTAAAACCTACCTAACAGACAGGATTAAGATAACGTTACGTTTATCTGACGCAATGTAACCACCAAGTCAGCAGTTCCCATTTAAGGGCCCGTCAGATGTGATTCTCTAAAATAAGCTGGTCTGTGTAAATGTCCCAGTGTTTCTGATATGGTCTTGATTTAAAGTTAAATTTTTACTTAGATCTCTCAGTAAGAGTTATACTATCACTTTTGTGATTCTTAAATACATATACCCCAATTTATTTTCTCATAATTTTGTCAGTTCCACGGCAAAAGAAAAGATATAACTCAGAATTTTTCTGGGGCATTAGTTATGCTTATGAAAGACCAAATGCCATTATTTGCCTCCAGCCTTCCTACATACCGTACAGATGCAAAGCCTGTGTTTTCATCATGAAGTTCTGTAGGTAAATTGCTGCAGTGGAGGCCTCCGTGTGCTATGTAACAACACCATGAGGCTTGGCAACATTTTTGAAATGCAGCGTACTGTTTACTTTTCTTAAAATAAAAATGTATATGTTGCCAGGCATAAAATTAGACATGTATGACATTTCAAATGTGTGACTTATTTAGCACCTTTCAAATGTGAATGTACAGTGGGTGGAGCCACAAATAGACAATTTTCTAAGAAAAAATGTGTGGGCAACTTCCAGTCCATTCAGAATTAGTTCTGAAACTTGAATGTATAATAGACAGAAGAGCATGTATCATCTAATGTAGACCTTCAGAGGTACTTAGAGGTTTAGCAACAGGTACGGAGGTATTTACACCATGTGCGTAGAGATATCTACTAGCCAGATTGCTCCTGGAAAGCACAGAAAGCACATTTTAGAAAGGACAGTTGTTTGGGTCAGTAAAAGCTCTGGCGTGTTAGACCCACAGAAGAGCCACTCATTCGTCAGACAACGAGTTTCTCTAGTCACGGCCTTGTCCGCTGAGGCAGGAAGTCATAGATCGGACTACCTGCGACAACCCGAGCATCACTCAGGAAAAAGTGGCAAAGGGGGACATAAAGAACCACACTTTTCTCATTTGTTATGTATAATCCCTAGAGACTGAGAGAAATTGGATCAGGTTCCTAGGTGGAATTATTTGGGAATTATTCCAAAGTAGGTATATGTCTCAAACTAATTTTCAATATTTTTCTGGATTAATAAAAATTATTTAGGTAAGAATATAATCCTCTTACTAAGAAGAAAAATAATAATAACAATAAGAATTTGTTTCTTGTATTTATTGCATACTTACTGGTACTAAATTTACTGCCTGGTATTAAACATCTAATGTATTTTTAATCTACATTATTGAGATATGATTAACATACAAAAAACTGTACAGTTTTAATGTACACAAATTGAGAAGTTTGGAGATAAGTATACACCCATGAAAACGTCACCATAATCTATGCCACAAACATATCTACCACCTCCAAAATTTTCTCCCACTCTATTTATTATTATTTTGTGTGTAATAAGAACATTTAACATAAGATCTACCCTCTTAGCAGATTTTTTAAGTATGTAATACAGTGCTTTTCACTATAGGCTCTATGCATAAACACTTAAGTCTACTAGCTCCCTAATTTTACTGATGAGAAAACACCGGTTCAGAGAAGATAAGTGATTTGACAAAGAACAGACAGTGTGTGGGTGTGTATGGGGGTGTCTGAGGACAGGAACTGGGATTCCCATTCAAGTCTACCTGGATTAAAAGTTTGAACTCTTTACCAGGATGCCATGGATGATATTGTCAAATTGTGGTTTCTTTGAGCTCTGTCACTCTATCCTGTGGACCCTCTATTTGCTGCCACAGAGGGGTCTGGTAACAGGATGAGAATGCCTGCATTAATCTGAGCCATTGAAACCAGGCAGAACTGGTTAATGTGTACCACACCACACCTACTATGGACACATCTCTTTGTATACTTAGTGTCTTGTACTGGACACATTTGTCTCTTCTGGAGGCCTGTGAGTTTCCAGAGGACAGGGCTGAGTGCCATCTTTATATCCACAATGTCTTATGTCTGGAATAATGTAGGGATTAATTCATGTTTATTCAATTAAATGAAATAAATGAATGCGCTCCTTCAGAACTAACTGCAAAATACTGTAAAGAACAAACATGTGCTGTGGACTGTGGGTGTCATTTTCAAATTTGAACATGTATCGATTCACACAGATGTTTTGAGTTACCTGCTTATGAGATTTTTTTCTTAATTAAAAGCTGAAGAAGAGCTTTATAGGATTTTTTTAAGCTTCCTCTTATTTCTGTGTTCCTCTGGCTTCTTCCTGCTATTATTTTTTTCTCTTGCTATAGTTTAACTTTTATTCCTTTCTCCTTTTCTTTTTGAATAATCAAAAGATTTCACTGCATCCCAAGATTTAAACAAGCTCTAAAAGCAAAGTCAAAAATATAGGCTGACCGCCACTATGGTAAGCTTTCAGGTTTAACTTAGAACAAAGTGCGTTCACACAGAAATATGCACATGCTACGTTCTCAACCTCAAGCTGTGCACCGGAAAATCTCTGACCCACTTTTCCAGAGGCTTCGGGAAGAAGGTTGGGAAGAAGGATGTGGGATTTACAAGAAACAGCAGAGGGCAGTGATCACAGGCGTAAGACAGGAAATGGGGATTCTAGACTTTATTTGTAACCTTCTGTAAATTATTAACTGCTCTGGGTTTAAATGTAAAATGAGGAGGTCATACCAGCTGGTTTTTAATTAAGATACCTTACACCAGGTTTCTCAACAGCCGCGCTGTTGGCATTTTGGGCCGGACAACTTGTTGTGGGGAAGGAGGGGTGTATCCTATGCATTGTAGGGCATTTAACAGCCTCCCTACCATCTGCCCACCAGATGCCAGCGGCACCCCCCACACAGTCCAGGAACAAGAACCAAAACCATCTCCGGACATTGCCAGGTGTCCCAGGAGAGCGAAATTCCTGGACTGAGAACCACCGCCTTGTAGCTTACTTCCATGAAAATGCCTTATTGCTAAGTGGCAAACTTGTCATTTTTTCCACATTTTTTCAGACAGCCCAGTCTCTCTCTCTTGAGTATTTTTTGAACAGAATCTTGTAAGCATCATACACTCTCTAAGGTCAGCTTCTCCGTAATTGAAGAAATCGCAGTCAGTTGGTACATATACCACACAGAGACAGATTAAAGATTGACTCTGCACAGAGGTGAAGTAAACAGATGACTGTGAGATAACGGCAGAGGTTCCTCAGCAAGGACGTAAACTTGTGAAGGGTAAAGAAGGACTTTGGACTAGAGCTTGTTTTACACAAGTAGAATCCTAAAAGTGACCTGTCAAGAGCTACGGTGAAGGCCAACCTTTCCTTGGTTTCCTCATTTTCATTTTTGAACTGTGCTTCTCCCAAATCCAAACGTAAACAGGCAAGCAAATGTTCTGATATGCAGTACACACTATATTTAGTTGGCAAGAACTTAGAATATGTATATATATATATATATATAACCTTCTATTTATATTTTTCTGCAAATGTAAAGATATATTTGTTTCTGTTCTCATTCAGAAAAATAACTTACTTGCAATTTAAAAAAAAAAGAAAAAACTGGTCCCACCTCAAATTCTATTCCCTTATCCTTTAGTTGCTGTGTGTTCAGCTTAACACGTGTGTCATCTGGTTGGTATTGTTCCCGTGGGAATTTTGGTTTTGCAGAGTGGTGTGGTGGCAAAGTATCTTTTAAGGGTTACAGAAGCTGAAGAGGAGCCCCAACCTGAAGCATTACGCACAGGGGAAGGGAATGTATCTTCAGTATTTTCTATCCTATAGCTTGTGGGGTAATTATAATAATAGTAAGAAGTCTTGTCACTTAACATTAGACATCTTTTTTTAGTAACATTTGTCATGGACTATTTAGAACCCATTGTTTTAAAAAATGTAAGACTTAGCTTTACCCTACCAGAGTCCATAACTAGCACCAGTATAAAAGTTTCCAGTGTATGAGGAAGTCAACTGACATAACAGACATTAAGGATTCTCTTTAATTTCCTGGCAGTTCAAATTATATCAATAATATGTGTTTCTAATTATACCTCCAATGTGCATAGCCTTTTTCCTCAAGAAGATCTTTCCATCCACAAAAGACCTATTCACAGATTTGGTAGTTTTTAAACTCGGTGGTGAGACCCATGTCTGCGGCATGTGTGACTGCAGTCCCTCATCCAGAACAGTAGTGTGGTGGCCGGGAGCAGCGTCAGAGGGGACACAAGGGGCTGCAACGTGCTGAGACCCGCAGGACAGAACTGCCTCAGGGCCTGACTCTGCCACTGAGTGAATGTTCCCGGAGGCAAGCCGAGTATTTAGCTAGACCTCCATTTCTTTGATACATATTAATAATTATGTCAGAAGGATCTCCGATCCTTCTGTGTCCATCCTGCCTCTGATTCCCTCTGTACCCCTAATTAAAAAGTCACTTAACATACATTCACCTCTGTTTCTTACCCCTCTGCCGTCACCAACCTTCTTGCTGCTACAACAATCTGACATGTTGGATTGCAGACCAGGCTTGAGACGCGATCACATTTAGTTTTCACTCAGTGTTGAAATGATTCCCAAGCTTCCTTTTCCATCACAATCTCTAGTGCTTCTTAATTTTGAACCATCTTTTCTCATACGTTTGCTTAAGTTTTTTTTTTCAGGAAGGGTACTCAGATAGTAAATTTCCTGACACCTTGAGTATTTGAGAAATTCTATTGGTTTCGTAGACAAGAACATCAATTTATCTATTTCTGGAATTCATGCATCCTTTGTAATATGTATTTTTTTTCTCAAAGTTATGAAAGTTTGTCCCATTTTATTCTCACCTTTACTCTGCTTTCAACTAACTCATGCATTTTTTAAACTAAGAAATTTTTTCATTCCATATCCCTAAATTCCATAAGAACAGAGTCCTATTTTGTTCATGGAGAATATGATGTACCGTTCACAGTACAGGACATAGGGGACACTGGCAATAGTTTCGAATGGCTTGCTTCTCTCTCATTCATTCTGGTTTCTCCTTTACCATTTGCTGTGATTGTTCTCCAACTCCCGTATCCTATCTTTCCTCTGTCTTTATCTTCATCTCTTATCCTTTCGCCCTACATTCCAGGCAGTCTCTGTCTCCCTTCTGCACCACCGATTCTATTTTCTGCGTTGTCAGTTCTGTTCTTTATCACTCACAAAGGTTTACATCCTGCTACTGAGTTTTCCATTCCTTGAGTTATTTTCTTTTTAATCTTAGTCCGATACCCTTCATCTTCGATAGTGGTGTTTTTATTTCAACCTGATTTTTTAAAGTAATTTTATCTTGTTGAATAGGCTTTTTTTTTAACCAATATATTTTGAGAATATTGGACAAATATTTCTGAAGTTTTCCTAAAATAAATCATTTCCTCCACAATTTCAGGAGAATTCGTTCCTAACTTTCTTTTTTTGTTGCTCATCCTTTAACAAGAAAAAATATATATTTAGATTTTGTGCTTTTCTAGTAGATTTAAAATATATAAATTACTAGAATTTAAAGGAACTTTGAAAAGAAAGGAAAGAAAGAATTAGCCTCAGGACTTGTTGGAGTAAACGTGATTGAAAAGTGGCAGAAAAGCCTTGTCCTCTAAAATAGCACTCACTTAGCTAATGGATTCCAGAAATTAACCAGGGGAGTCAGCAGGATGCAGATGCCCTCAGTGCTATAATTGCAGATAATGGGTTAAGTCAGCTCTTCATGCGAATTAACTCACCACAGCGCTTCCTTGAACAGACCTGAAGAGGCACCTGGACACTTAGTTTCTGCAGGGATTGGAGTAGAGGAGTCAGCATCAAGACAAGAGAAACAATATCAAATTGTTATGTTGTACACCTTAAACCTATACAATGTTGTATATCTATTATATCTCAGTAAAAGTGGAAACAATTTAATTTAAATAAAAAATAAGTAAATTTTAAAAAGAAAGGAACTTATAAAAAAGGGAAGCCTGAGGACAGGAAGGACAAACTGCTCACCTCACATTGATAATCCAATGTGGTCCCTTTGATTATCTCAGCAAAGTCAGTCTGATTGTCTTAAAAGTTTAAAAGTGAAAATCCTACCATTTCTGAACTATATTAGCCATTCTAGAAACAGCTCTGAGAATGGAGGAAAGTGATACTTTATTTTTCTATGTGCCTTAAAAATTAAAAGGGGGAAAGGGTAAGAAAAATTATTCTGGTTGTCCAAATTATTCTTTGAAAAATGCCTTAAATTTCATTATTTTAAGTATTTACTAGGTACTCAAGATAATATATGACTAATGCAGGTGTTTCCCAATATCAGACATTATGGCTTTTAGCATAACTATGATTTCATCAGTGGTTTGCAGGGCTTCCTCTCACATCTCGTACTGGGTGCAGATCTGTTTCTGTGAATGTCGTAAGCCCGTGTGTCCTGGTATTCCCTCCACAAACCTTCCCTTTCATTCATTTTAATGAAAAGCTTCCATGTGATCAAACTGACATCTGGCACTTTTATAAAATTAGCCAAATTTGCTTTTAATAATATTTGGGGAATAAATTCATGTGCATGTATGTTTAATGTGTTTGTGCACGTATCTAAAAATACCAAGTATATCCTTTTAAAAAAATCTCAATACCACAAAATTAAGAACCCATCTAGAAGTCTTTGCTTACTTGCATTATCATCATTAACCCTTAACTTTGGTTTGCTTTCTAAGTTGGGGTGAAAGAGATCATACTTTGTTGCTGAGTGTGGAAAAACGTGACAGGAGCCCTTATGTCTCCTTCTATAGATTCTGTACAGATTAAAAGAAAAGTTTCAGCTTTCTCTGAGACAAGATAAAGAGAAAAATCAGGAGATCCACCTCTCCCCCCTCGCCTTACAGCCAGCCCAGTCCGAGGCAAAGACGGTCAACAGCATGGTCCAGCCTGAGCAGGCGCCGAAGGTGCTGAGTGTGGTCGTGGACCCTCAAGGCCGATACGCTCCTGAGATCAAAGCTACCACCTCGGTCTGCCCTTCTCCGTTCAAAATGAAACCCATAGGACTTCAAGAGAGGTAAGAGCTTTTTCTGCATCCCCCACAAGTTGACTTTTTTAAAGAGTATTTACCAACTAAAAAGGATAGAACTAGAAATGATTGGATAGTAAGAAGAAATCGCTCACTCCGCAATGGACACCAGAAAGAAATAGTTTTTCTTGTCCCCCCAAGAATCTAGCTTGTTACACAAAATCTTTTAGTTACATCTGATTTTGTTAAACTGGTATAGACCCAAGCCAAGGTCATCTTCAATGACAGGACAGCTTCTACAACCATTTACTGAGTGCTTGTTGAGGGCTGCTGACCTATCCTGCTTAACTTTCATCAAAACTCTGGTAGATAGAAGAACTGGAAATGAACTTCAGGCATTTCCTGTCAAAGTCCACATTGTTTGGAGTGAGACAGAAGGAGCTGATGCCACCAATTAACTTGCTATAGTTTTCCCTCTGCTTCCTTTGGGCAAAACAAACATTATCTCAAGATTCGTAACATTCTTTGTGTTGCCCTACCTGCCTTGGAGACGTTCTTATATGTTCTCATTTAAAACAAATCCAATGTATGAAATTAGAATACACAAAATTCATAAATGAGGGACTAATGCTTTGTTTCCCCAAAATTTTAAGTAAAGCTTTCCCATGGCATTTTTTTAAAATAAGGAGGTTCATGATTATATTTAAAATATGATTTATATTATATTCAACATTGCACATCAGAGTAGTGGGGGAACAAAAAATTCTCAAGATACACTTGTGTGTTCCTTTTCTTCTTATTTTACTATATCTCCATTTTCTATTACTCTCTGTTTTGTTGTCTTAGGTTTGTAGATCACAGACATAAATTCGATGGTTTTTCCATCACACACAGACACACACCACGCGCCTTTAGAAAATACAGTCTGCGGCTTTAAGGACAGCAGAGGACCAAGCTGGTCATTCCAATTTCTCTGAAAGTGCAAGGGGGGACTCGAAAAAAACAGAATTATCTTCTGGAGGGCAGGCCCTTTGTAGTACAGGCTTCCCCCACTAGGTGAGTGTTCTAGGAACCCATCTGTATCAGTGTTCCAGCTGGCATTGTTGTGAGAGGTTGCATTTGGCTTCAGCGAATTTTTTTTTTAAGACTGTTTCAACGTGTTTTCTCATTTCATGATGGGTCATTTATGAGCACACTTACCCAAAACTGCTGAGCACACTGAGCTGAGTGCTCAGCAGTTTTGACCAAAAATGGCATGACCCCCATGCTCCACCCTACCTATTCACCAGATCTCACCCTGGGTGACATTTTTACTTTCCCTGAATGAAAAAAAGTCCTCAGAGGGAAATGTTTTGGACTGTAGAAGAAGTGAAAGGAAAAAATGGTGGAAGCACTAAAACGCATCAAAATCAACAAGTTCAAAAACTATTTTGAGCAGTGGCAAAAAATATCTTGATAGGTGTATTGCATCAAATGGAGAGTACTTTGAAGGTAACTGAATTTGAACATGTAAGAATAAATACATGGATTTTTTTATAAACTCCATGCTGGGGGTCCCCCCTGGTATTGTCAAAGAACAATGAATGGATTGAAAAGACAGGCACTGGTTGCGGTGAGCTCCAAAGTCCTTAAAGGAAAAGGGAAAGCAGTCAGATCATCCTGCCTACTTCCTCCCCCCAAATATGTGATACTCTCCTGGTGGGTCCAGTAGCACTAGTTTGCCGTCTGAGCTGCGGTATGGAAAGGCAGACAAAACTGACCTTTTTTGAAGCCAACCAGGATGCCGGAGACCTGGTTTTGAGACCCAGCTCTGCATTTCCAGATTGAGTGGCTTCATAAGCCTTTCGCCTATCTACACCTCACTTTCTCCCTCTGTCATGTGAAGGGGTTAAACCTGACCTCTTCACCTCCTCAGGTTCTCTGACTCTTGTCACCCAAATCAGTTGCCTGCATTTATGTTTTCTTTCAAGAGAAGCCTTGAAGCAGGCATCTGAGCATCGGTGGTGCCCCCAGGGCAAGGTAGCAGAAAAGACCTGCTCAGGTGCAGGCAATAAGAAGAGGGTCGTTTTCTATAGATGATTTAAAGAGGATAAGAAACCTGACTTAACGTCAGACTAATTTTTGTTATCATCATGGACCACCAACTCTAAGCAAGGTCAGTGATTAAATCCGCCAGGGAGGACGTATTCCCAGCATCCTGCCCTTTGTCGGCCATTGCTGGGCATGTTTGAATTTCAAGGAGCATAAGGATAAATATCCATTTATTCATCTAAGTGAAGTGGATGGTTGATAAATGAGAGCAGCAGGATGGTGTCTTACTCACCTTCGTGGTCCATGGGAGGGACTTGAGAGAACAAGTGTGTCATCAGTAATCAAATGGATTTCCTGCCCCCGACCTACAAACTTTCCTACATCCCCACCTATCACCTCCCGCCTGCCTCCCACCTCAAGCAGGAAGAAGCTCTTCTGTCCACAGAGGCTCCAGGTCATTCCCTCCCCATCATCGTAACCAACTCCCTCGATTTTCCTCCTCCGTTTTCAGCTGTGCCCTCTTTGCTAACGCTACCCCTCAGTATAGAAACAGGTTTTCTTGCTTATCGAAGGAAATCCCCTCACCCAATTTCTCCTCTGGTTCTTGCTCTCCTTCCTTTTCTGGATGTGTCTTATATGAGCAGAGTACATTTGCTGCCTTACTGGCCTTCTTCAAACTCCCATCCTCGATAGTTCTCCCACATACACTCGCCAAGTGTGTCAGTGGACTAACCACAAAGTATGTTTCATTTTCACATCTAGCTCTAATGCCTACCTGTGTTTTGAACTCTCTCTTCCTTTGGCCTCCAAGACATTATTTTTTGGTACTTGGGTGGCTACCTTTAGGCTCCCATACAGACTCCCTTCTCCCCTTAACTTCAGAGTTTCATCAAAGAGGTAGATGGAGCTGGAGGTACTTCTTTAGAAATCATTCATATCAGAGATAGTAAGAGAAGAAATGGTTGTGGTTGGATTACCCAGCAAGAAGAGGAGAGGTGGAAAGGTGAGGCATGGAGTGAGGAATAGGGCAAGAACATGAGAGGGACATTCAAGCATCACTTTCTCTTGGAAGCCATTCCAAGCTTCCTCTACCCCCTTCCCCTTCTTTCTCTAGTCCGCCTTACTGCCACTGACTCAGCTGTCTCTCCTCTGTTCTCTTCTTCTCTAGCTCCATAACCCCATGCGCATACAGTATTTAAGACTTCCCAGGTGTAGGTAAAATTTTCATTTACTAATGCCTTACTCCCTAGACTCTAAGCTTCGTGAGGGCACACACGTGATTTAATTACGTCTTTGTCTCTTACATATAGATCATAATTTCTGAAGAGCAGGAGCTCCTGGAAACAAATGCTTGAATGAATGAATGAATGAATGATGAATAATTCCCAGGTCACCTTCCAATAGTAGTAGGGAAGCACTTTGCTTATTCCATCCTCCCTTCCTCATCTTTCCTCACCCCATTTTCCTACCATAATTCCCTGCCACGAATGTGTAGTGATGAGTTTTAAGAATGATAAAATATTGAAGGGTGTACAATGTTCCATGGAATCAGGAAAATTTTCTTGGAGTTTTAAGCCTTAAAACTTAGTATGTGCTCTGTACTTTTAAAATAGATTTGTGTTTTACAGCTCTCCATCCTGATCCTGGGGTAAAATATTCATCCTTGTTCATTACATGAAAATTTGGCTTCTTTAAAATCACCATGAGACCATAAAGGCGACATTATGAGTCATTTGTCTCAAAATATTTGTGGGTATGCCATATAAATCTCTCATCCCTGATGGGGAGAGTCTACTACTCTAACATTACTGATAATAAAATATAATTTTAAATTAAACATAAATAAAAGAAAATATAGAATTAAAATGCATATGCTTAACAAGTACAAAGTATATATCCTGAAAATTATGAAGATTAAAGCATCATAAGGTGAGAGACAGCAGTTCCCGTGTTTATTTTCCCTCTATTTCCAACTAGTCACCAAATCATACTGGCTCCTGCTCCTTGGATTTTTCTCATTATTGATTCTCTTTTTTTGTAGCCATTACCCCGGGAGCAAGATATTATGTCATATTTGAAGTGTTGTATCTTATGATCATAAAAGGATGTCAGGATGAGTGTGCTTTATATTTCACACATTTTATTTCACCTTATCTGCCTGATCTAATTCTCTTCTCTCCCTCACTCCGTGCCCTCACCCTCCTGGTTTCCCTGCCATAACAATACTTGCATTGTTACTTTGCTGTGTAAAAATCCCCTTAGCTCCCCTTTGCCTGCAGGCTAAGGCACAGACCACCTTGCTGGGCCTTTGAAGTCCTGTATTGTCTGGCCCGGATCATTCTCTCCAAATCAGCCGCCACTCTGCCCCCAGAATAAACCTTCTGTTCCATCCTCTCTGTTCTTCCCAGGGTGCTGCGTTCCTAGCCACATGTACATCTCTGTTCACCCGGGGCCCTCTTTGTCCTCCTTCTAGCCATCGCTAGTCTCCAAATCTCAACCCAAAACTTACCTTCACCCATCGCCACGACTCCTATCAGTGCCCACAGTGATTTTTAACGCCTCTGAAATCTCATGTACGCCACTCCTCGGGCAGCGATCTTGGTTAAAGACTGATGCAGTAAGGGACAGAAACTGGGTTTGAGTGGTCTGACCTGTCCCTTTGTCAGCTTGGGAGAATCTCAAGGACGAATATAGGCTCAAGACACTCCTGTGCTTTCCCTGGTCCTGTAATCTTGGCGCATAGCCAAAACTTGAGAAATGTGACAGAGTTAATTAGTTAATTCATGCTCCTTTACATCTTGGGATCTCATGTATTTCTAAAGAAACTTTCATAAGAACAAATAACCTATGATAAACTACAGAGCTGAGTCTCTGTGCTAATATTACTTCTGCTATTTATTAAATAAGTGATTGAACAAGTTAATTAAATCCTTAGTTTTCCCAAGCTACAAATAAGTATGAAAATATCTGTCTCACCTGTTTTTAAAAGCACCCCATAAAATCAACAATGAATATAAAATAGCATCATGCTTTAGAGAAGAAAAAAGAAATCTAGTATTTTTTTAAATGTTTTATTTATTTATTTATTTTTAGAGAGAGGCAAAGAGAGGGAGAGAAACATTGATGTGCGAGAGAAACATCAATTGGTTGCCTCTTAGATGTGCCCCTTTTATAATAAACTCAATGGCCCACAATTCAGGCACGTGCCCTGACCAGGAATCAAACGGCCACATTTCAGGTTTCAAGACAATACCCAACCCACTGAGCCAGTCCAGTCAGGACTAGTATTCTTTTTTTGTTGTTGTTCTCTGATCCCATTCCTAGGTCAGTTATGTTTTTGAGCTCAGGAAAGTTGGAACCTTTTTTTTCATTGAATTGATATAGTTGAACTTGCCATTTGAAACCATAAATGTTTTTTAAATTGTCCAATGACATAGTTTTTCTTATCTTGTTTATAAATTGGCCATCTAATGCTGTTTACCCGCTCTCAGTATCGAATTAAATCGACCCCCACCTAAGGCGTGCATCATGGTGAGTCCATGAATCGGGGAGAGGAGCCCAGATGCACTGTGTGTAACCTGGAGCCTGTTGGTTCTCCTGTAATGAGGGGAACAGCAGGGGCCTTGCTCAGCTCTTGTGACTGTTACGATAGATGGCCAAGGCCAAGTGCCCAGCACAGTGTGAGGCCATCGTTAGTTCCTCTTCCCTCTTCTTTGTTCCAGCTTGTACTCTCAAGGAAATGATACAAGCCAGGTTCCAAATGCCCAGTGGACAGAGATCACATTCAGACCCTAGAATGATGGGTTTTCTGCAGTAGGAAGACAGAAAACTTTTTAAGTGTGAATGTCTGCAAATTTTCCCTTTAGGCTACTCTATGGTTAATAGGGAATTCTATGGAAAGGAAATCAGCAGGCAAACAGGTAGAGTCACACCATTTTCCTGATTTTTCTCATTTGATTTTCTATTAGAAGTAAAAGGTGAACAAGGACAGTTAGGTAAGCGTCCAGAGAGGAAGAGCGGACTTGCAACGTGGCCCTGTCACTCCTGACTCGGGATTTCCTCACTGATCAGTGAGTGGGCCGGGGGAATGTGGCATTCATGGAGGCAGCTTCTTTCTATCACAATGAGGCCTTCCCAGGCCCCAGGGAATTCCGATACCTAAGAAATAGTCATTCTCTAACTTTTCTTAAGCTATACTATAAATGGTTTATTTTGGTGTCCATAAATACCACACAAACAATGACATAGCACCCAGGTATGTAATTTTAAAGGTTTTCTTAAGGGCTGAGCCTGGGAGATTTCCATCAAAGCCAGAAAGATGTCCGCAGTGGTGGAAGCAATGAAACCTCAGTCGCCAAGAAAACGTTGAGTGTCCTACACCTAAACTGAAAGCCTTTGTTTCCTATAGTTTCCTCCAGACAAAGTGGAATGTCCTGACTTCTGCCCCTCCTCCCCCTAGCAGAGAAACATTTCAGTGCTCAAAAATTTGAACTTAGAGGATACTTATTTGTTCCTCAACTGATCTCCCTTGGGGAGATTAAGAAAAGGAAAAAGTAGACACAACTGAATATCCAGTACAAAGTATACGAAAATACTCTGGAAATTAAAATCTGTATTCATGAAACAGACCCATCAATGAAAATGGATCCCACCCCCTCCTTTTCTGTCAAGTGAAACTGACACCAAGAATCTTCTCTCTTAGGCCTTAGAGGGAGGGTCCCTAACAGCACAGCCTGAGACAAGGATGCTTGTCCAAGGGGCTGATTGAGAGGACGCTCTCTGGAAGAGCCCAAAGGAAAGTAGGGGGAGCAGAACAGAGGAGAAGCGAAGCAGAGGTGGTTCCAGCTGATGTCTGCCCCAGGCTGATCACACAGGGACAGCTGGAGCGTGAGGGGCACCTCCCGAACAGCTGTCCCACCTTGGGGCAGACAGACTGGGCCTCTGTGCCCCCACGTCAGTCAGCCACTGATTTCAGGCCATCCTGGGGGTGGGGGAGGCCTAACTTCCTAGGCATCTCTGGACAGGCCATTCCCATCACGGAGTGCAGGAGGGGGGTGGGGCGTGATTCTCCAGAGCGGTGGCAGCTGTGTGCCATTCACAGGCGGTTCTCCCAGCAGCCGGGCAGGGGAGGAGATGGGCGCCAGATCTGGGCGGGGCACCAACCGCAGTACTACACTTGCCAGAGGTTACAGCGCTAGTTACAGCAGAGCTAGCTTTAAACTTAAGGGTTTCTCTCAGTGACAGTTTACATTCAGTATTATTATGCATTAGTGTCAGGTGTTCAGCACAGCGGTTAGACCATCACATGTTTTACAAAGGGCTCCCCCTGATAGTTCAAGGATCCCCCCGGCCCCATACATGGTTGTGACAGTGTTATTGACTATATTCTCTATGCTGCACTTTACATCTCTGTGACTATTCTGCAACTGCCAACTTGAACTTCTTAATCTCTTCACCTTTTCCCCCGATGCTTGCCGGCTGTTAGCCACGCCCCACATAGCCTTCTGCAAATAAACGCCATTTGTTCGCATGGCGCCTCTGACCCGGCACCACTGAACAGGGACCGCCAGCCATGACTCGCCTCCTCGGCCTGCCAATATGGGGACCATATAGATAGCAAACAGCCATGCAGAAGTCAATCCTGGCTTAACTCCAATTAACATCAATGAAAACAGCAGCAGCTCAGTAAGACTGTTGGCCCTTTACATGTGTCATCTCATTTAATCCTCACAAAGGACTCGTTATCCCCTCCTTACAGTGAGGGAACTGCTGCTTGGAGAGTTTGAGTTCCTGCCCCAGTAACCTGATAATCAGCTACTGGGGTGACAGGCAGAATTTGAACCCAAGTAGCCTGGCCCCAGGGGCTGCACTATTAATGAGGATGACATGGGGGGTGACAGAAGCACAGATAGCCCATATTCTGTGGAAAATAAGTAGATTACAAGTCAATACAAGTAGATATATTTCAGTGTCACACTATTATTCTTCTTAGCAAATTTCATGCTTGGCTTTCCGGATATTTTTCAGATTCAAAATCAAGTAAAATTCAGTTTTGTGCAGTAGATTCAGTATGGGGACTGCCGGAGGGAAAGGGGCGAGGGAGGTGGAAGTGGGCAGAGGCGGGCTAAGTGAGAGCGGAGAGAGACTGTGGGTGGGGAGCGAACGATGCAGTGTGCAGATGAGGTTTTATTGAGTTGTATACTTGAGACCTGTACGGTTTTATGCGCCAATGTCACCTCAGTGAATTCAATTTAAAAAAAGCAAAAGTGTTCTCGTGGAATTTGGTACGGGGCTCTAGATTGTTCACACTGTGTGGGTGGTAACCGAGCTCATTCCACCACGTGTGGGGGACAGTGGACATGGGAGGCACACGTGCCTCCTCCAAGGGCCACCCCTGCAGTGGGAAGAGAAACAAGTACCACAAGCTAACAAGCTGAGCCCTGGCTGGTGTGGCTCAGTGGATTGAACACTGGCCTGTGAACCCAAAGGGGTTTGATTCTCAGTCGGAGCACATGCCTGGGTTGTAGGCCAGGTCTCCAGTTGGGGGTGCGCAAGAGGCAACCAATCAATGTTTCTCTCCCTCTCTTTCTCTCTCCCTTCCCTTCTCTCTAAAAATAATTTTTTTTAAACTTACATATTGGTCACTAGCCTACCACACACCAATCACTGTGCTAACATATTATCTCATACACTCTTCACAATACCCCTTGAGGCAGGTACTATTTTCATGCCCTTCTTGCAGGTGAGCTAACAGAGACTCACAGAGATCAAATAGCATGCTCGGTATCACAAAGGAAGAAAGACAGAGTTGGAGATTCAAGTTGGGACAGCCTGGCTACAAAATCTGCACCTAACCACTGTGTTCTACTTCCTCCTCGACGATGCAGATGACAAAACTTTTACGCTTCTCTCATTTTTGTGATTATGCCCTCATAAAATACTTTCACAGGGGTGTCCGCAGTTGGGGAGGCATTGGGAACATGCGCAAGCTCTCATCCATGGTGATCGTGAAGCTGTTTCTCTCTTTCTTCGTAGGACGGACACGACTGCCTCTTCCTGTAGGTGGGTTGGAGTTTGGATGGGTAGGAAAAAACTTTAAAGGTTCTTTATTAAAAACAACGACACTGGGATTAAGAAAATGAAGGCAAAGCTTTTGAAATTTGCCTAGTAATTAACAACAAGGCAGGAGACAAAGGTAATAATGATAAAGACAAGAAATGATGGTGGATATAACCCAAGGAATGCAGAACAAATACCAGAATATATTTTTAAGGAATTGAGAGTAGTAGACTTCTTCCTTAAAAAGGTAAAATTGGCCATCACTTATTGGCAAGCGCTGACCTAGCTTCTCTCCAAGTAGGCTGAAATGCTTGAGCCTTTGTGGCTGATGAAGTCCCAGGAGTGTAGACCTGGGAGTGGCTGTAAGAGTAATCATTATAGAGGCTCCTGTCCTCCCCCACCTTCCTTTTTCTCCACTCATGCCCCCAAAAGAACAACAGAAGTGAGTCCCATCAGGTCCTGCTGTTACCTCCCACCAGACCACCCACTGCGCGGGCTGCCTCTTCCTGAGATTCAGGCAGAAAGGGCTTCTCAGCAGGCCCATCCTTCAACATTTATTAACTTGAACCTGATCCCGGACACTGGCTTCCAGCTTTACTAGGTGGTCTCCATTTCCACTCACACCATGTGGGGCAAAACCCAATGAATTACCTTCTTGGATTGTTATAGCCATCCTGTAGGGTGTGGCCTATTTTTTAGAGACAATCATGCTTGCTTCCCCTACCTGCACAAAGTTGGCATTTCTATCAAGTTCTCCTTGTCCTGACCCTAAAGAAAAGGTTGTCATGGTATAATTTTAGAGGGTCATGTTTGCCAAACGCTCTACCCATGATCGAATTAGAGTTTCACTATGAAGAGCACAAAATGCTATGTTTTCTAAAATGACATTTCAAGTCTTAGCTGGGGGACCACGTTCCAGGTCTTGATGTACAAGTTGATAGAATTAGGTGAAATGGCCTTTTTTGTTGAGGCATTTTAATCAGGGCAGGAACGAACAATTCCCAGAGTACGCTTCGCTTCTTTTTTGAGAGAGAGCAGTGCTGAACCTCGGTTCCTGTGTCAGGAGACTTTACCTTGCGGGCAGAGGCTCTTCTTGGCTTTGTAGTTATTTGAAATGCACCATAAAATGACAGCTCAGGGTCCCACTATTTCATGGGCTCTTTGAACATGGTTCCCCTTCGACATGAGGCATCACTCTGTTCTCACCATGTTTTCCCAGCTATTTATGCAATACATGACCTCTCTGGCAAAACAGTGGAAAATCACAGATCACCCATGGCAGGTGACTTTAGCAAAACTGTTATTTTTCATCAGTTGGGTTTGTTTGTTTATTTGTTTTACCTGCAATCTATGATCAATGTTAAAGTGTCACTTCCATTTCACAATGCGTCACGACTCTCTGGGTGTGATTTGAACAGGTGGGGAGGGCTGTGTTCTCAGATACGAATCCTGATTGTAGCACGTGGAAACAGTGCCCTCTAGTGGATACCTGCATGTTGAAGCAGTTATTAGCGAGTCTCATCTAGGGAAAAGGGAAAAGGAAGCAGGATCTTGGTTTTGTAAAAGAAAAAAATCCATAATGACTTCATCGTTCTTGAAGGCTGCTGAGGTACAATCTTTTTTGGCAGATACTTTAGGAAAAGGTCTCAGGGTGGTGATGAAAGAGCTCTAACTTAAGAAATAACAAATAGGTGTGAACACTTTCAAATATAATGTGCTTTCTTAACAATGCTTAGCATCCGATCATTTTCATATTTCACCCACAGTAATTTTAAGGACAATTGTCAAATGCAATTATTATTGACTAATAGGTGTTATAATATGTTAATCCTTTTCTTTAGGAGCCATATTTTTTTTTCAAAACCAGAGACTTAAATACAAGCCTCACCAATCCTTCCCCTATCCAGGCCACTTATCCCGCCTGACTCTACTTCCTTCTTTTCCCTTTGGACCCTCAGTTCCTGACATTGTGGTGTCTATACCACAATGCCTGACACGTGCTACCTATTCCATTAATATTTGTTAAATCGCAGTATGGAAAAAGGAACAAGTCCTTCCAATTAGGTTAATTTTATGAAAAGAAATACTTAAAAGGAAAAAAAAAAAAGCAGGTCTCCATCACCTCCGCACTGCCCTAGACAGAAAGCTCCACGTGGGCAGGTTGCCTGGCCTCCTCGGCCAGCAGGAGGGAGTCTCCCAGCCGCTCCCGTTGCGTTCCCCGCAGCCCTGCACCACTGGCACTAAGGGGAGCTTGTCAAGCCCTCATCCCCTTGGCTGAGTATGATCTCCTGAGTGATTAGTTTCACTCCTGTTATGTTTCATTTGTTGCTGAATTTTGCCTCCAAAGTCAGTATTTTGTTACTAAATTCCTCTTCAGAATATTCTTCTCCTGATAGAATCCCTAAGGAGTCTAAGAAACAAATTGGAGTTTTAAACCCACTTTAATCAATAATGTGAGTAAAAATAATTAAGTAGTAAAGACCTATGAGAGTGAACACATTAAGTGTGACAAAAACCCGTCGTAGCCTGAAGACATGAATCGCCTTAACCGTGGCTTCTTAGCCCTATGAGTCTCTGAGGGACACTCCGCCCTGTTTTTTCCATTCAGCACTCTTTCTCTTTGCTCGAGGCAGCGTCTGCAAATCTGCACTGCCCTCCTTAAATTTCCTCTCCCCACCCTATCCATAGAAAAAAACAAAGAGCTCACCCTGGCCTGTGTGGCGCAGCAGGTCAGAGTGTTCACCCATAAACCAAAATGTCACAAGTTTGGTCCAGGTTAGGCCGCATATGAGAGGCAACCAATCAATGTTTCTCTTCCTCTATCTCTTCCTCCCTTTCCCTCGCTCTAAAATCAAAGAGCATATCCTCAAGTGAGGATTAAAAAAAAAGACCTTTAGGAATAAATTACTCTTCACTACCTCTCCTTCCCTCCCTGATCCTATAAATCCTGTCTCTCACCAATCTTTCTTTCTCTCTCCTTCTCTCTCTCTCTCTCTCTCTCTCTCTCATTCCACACATAGAATCACCTAAGAGCTGTTTCATTTTTGTTCTCTTACTTCCTAGTTCCACACATATAGTGGGGGTTCTTTAAACATTAGCTAGATAATGCAAAGGAAGCCTTACTGATCAGTGTTGCCTCTCATCTATTTCAACTCGGGAATTTCCACTCAATTGTAGAAAGCCCCAAGACAGGGGAAACTTCTCACTTGCCATTCCATTCCCGGATACTGAGTTTCCACAACCACTGTATGTGACCAATGAGTTATTTTAGGTCTATGGCCTGTCTGCTGTTGTTCAATGTATAAATCTTGTAAAATTAAAGAGATTCTATCCTGAACCTGTTATTACAGCACAAACATGCATCAAGACAAGGCATGCAGCTGAACCATTCCGTATTTGTAAAACAATGGTTTAGAAATCTAGACGGAGGTCTCAGATAACGAGATCGCAGATTTCTCCATGACAGGCAAGATTTCTTCATCTGTGAACATGCTGCGGAGCCTTCTGTGGGGTGACTCTCCTTATCCTTGTCTTCCCTTTCCTATGGCGCTTTTTCAAAATTTAACATGTTTAGAACTATTATGACAGTTTTGCAGAGGAAAGATTCTTGCAGCCAACTTCTCAGTCCAGATCTTTACCAGCTTGGCCAGAGCAACAATGGCCTGATTTGCCGTCGCGGTTTTATAAAAGGCAATTTACTTCCCTTTTTAAACCAGCCTTTAAAGTATATCTCAACTTTAAAGATGTTTTATTTTCTACTCCATCCACATAATTCGTGGAGTGTTTAATGTACTGGGGACAGAATTAATAGAAAAAGCAAATTAATAGACACAATTCTTATTCTGGCCAAAAGCTGTATAAAGGAAAGGCCCAGGTACTGGAGCAGTTCAGAGTGAAGTGAATGCATTTCCAGTTGAATGGTTGGGAACCAAAGAGTGAAGTCACTAGGTGCAGGGTGTGTGAGGAGATCTCACCGTTTGTTGTTTGGGCAGATTGAGTCCAAGAGCTTGGTGGGTAGAGATTTGGGGGGCATGTGTGCCCAGAGATTATTAGAGTAACTAGCAACCCTATGAAACGTAAAGTCTTGGAACGCAGTGAAGGGCATGCTCAGCAAGCAGAAGTGGTGACCCAAGGAAGTCTAATTTCTAATTTAAGTATTCCTACCATATATGACCTGTAGGGGGTGCAGGGAAACAGCAATTTGCCCTGAAAGTGAAACTCCAGGCCTCTCTCTGACAGAAATCTGCAGTGACACCCTTCCCTCATTGCCACTCGGTGGTGGTGGTGGCGGCAGTGGGCATGGTGAGGTTTCAGAGTAGGCGGTACTATATTAGAACTAGGGGCTTCTTGAAAAAGCAAAACATACAGCACTGTAAGGTTGAGAGGAACCTTAGAGCAGTGGTTCCGCAGCCCGGTTGCACATTATATTCCTCTAGGGAAACTGTGTAACATTTTTAGATACTCTGTTAGATAGAAACTTTCTAGATAGATTTGTTTCTATCTGGATAGAATTTCTAGATAGAAAAATGGTCTAGAGTCAAACCCCAAAATTTAGTCTCAGTAGAAAAATTTAGCTCTGGGCGGAGCTGAGGAGAGAGCTATAGCTATAGCTCTATACACATGATAGCTGTATATCGATTACACACATTCATGTATTTTAAAACATATACAGTCAAGTGCACATATTTACATACATGTATCTGCATGCCTGTGTATATTCAAATATACTTAAATTACTATGTACTTATACCTCTACATTTAAATTACTCCTGTTAAAGGAGCACAGTCTCGGTGGCCTCGGTCCCAGTCGCAGGGACGGCCCTGGGACTGCGCGGCCAGCGGCAGAGCCTCGGGTGAAAGCAGTAGTCGCCCGCCCTGGCGCAAGCGGCGCTCCGAAACTGGAACGAGTCATCGCCCGCAGAGCCGCACACGTGTCCAGTCACTGTCCAGAGCCAGTTTCGCTTTGGGCCTCGCACTGCCGCACCGGCTCTGACCTTCTCACGAACACGGGTTCCTGGAACCGGGTATATTACTGACATTATTAGGATCACAAGAAACGGATGTGGGAAGATTCCCTCTTTAGTGTTTTACTGATGCAGGAATTGAGACAAAGTTAACTGGCTCATTCACAAACAACTGTAAACCTATGGGAGCCACCTCTCGGGACTGGGTTACTTAACCCAAACATCGTAGTTAGATTTGTGGCTAGCTGTAGATTATCCCACATTTTGATCTAATTTGGTGGTTTTTAACTACGTTCCACAGAGCCTGGTGGAGGGATGGGCTGGTGGCGCCTGTGTCCTTCTCAGGCTCCTCCTGAGCCCAGCTCTGCAGACAGTCGCTCTGCGAACTGGCCTTGCAGGAGAGGCTCCCTTTTCTTTCCTAACCAGGAGCCGCAGTTTTGAAAAGAATTCGAAAGCCATCAGTGTGAGTGTTTCCTCAGAGAGACTGTTCGGGATACACCTGTCCAGACGGAATCAGAGCCCGAGGCAGACTGTGGGTCACGCAGGTTGTAGTTCCCACGGCTTTCTCCCACTGCGGCAGTTTTGCGCGGGTCGTGTCCGCTGCCTTGTTCGGAAGCATTTTTTATGAGACTCATTTAGTCCGATTCATCTGTGTTGGTGCAGTGAAGGGGCCAGAACGTATCCCCCGCCCCCATCGTGGCCCTCGGTGACACAGCTTCAGCGTGTGCCAGGGCTCTTCATAAAGCACATGAACCCCAAAATAATTCCTAGAGAAGGCGTTGCTTACTCTCAGGTAGACTTTTCATTGGCCACTGAGAAAAATCTGGATTCCAGCACAAGGGTGGTAACTTCTCTTAGAAACTTGTTTATACATTTTTATTTTATAATTCTTTACAGATTACCTCGATACGTTATGTATCATTGGTGCCTAGAAGTTAATTATTCTAGTCTTTCATCCTTATAACCCATTCTAAAAGTTTTATTTTACCTTACTGTTATACTTAAAGTCTTTCCATTTAAAAAGTAATACAGTTTTTTAATGTTGCCAGAGAAAGCAGTTGTTCAGCAAAACCTCTGGTGAGAAGGACCTTGGAATCACTGTGTGTCCGAGGGTTTTAATTTCCTGAGGGCCAGAGGGCCCTTCCTGACAACAAGGGTCCTTTAAAGTTCATGGAACCATTTCAAGATTTCGTCTTACACGATCCTGCACTCTGAGAGTCATGTATAATCAAATGTATGCCAATTAAATTGTGACATTGTAAATACTTGATAGGAATTTTAACATACATATTCTTTCCAGCAAAAGCTCATTCCGCCCTCCTCCACTTTCTCTCCCACCTCTTCCCTGTGCATTTCAAAATCTTGAAAAGAGTAGAAAGCGGGTAATGGAAATAGATCGGAAGGAGCCCTGTCTGTGTGATACGGACTATCCCGCAATGGTACTAGCAGTTAGCATTTGTCAAACACTACCTGTATTCCAGGCACTGTTCCAAGTATCTTACATGTGTCACTCAAAACATGCCAAACAATCCCACTATGATGATCGCAGTTTTACAGAAGAGAAAAACCATGGCCCCAGAGGGTCGCGCCCCTTGTGCCAGGTCGCCAAGCTGGCTATGGGGGCCCCGGGAAGTATGCAGAGGGTCTGGCTCCAGACCCCAAGCTGTCAACTACTGGACATGCATTTCCAGAGCCTTAAATTTCTACCCAAATTTGAAGCAGATTTCTGGCCTTCAAATGTCCTGTTTGCTGTAGGCACATGATACATATCTGTTGCATTGAACTGGATTTTTTATGAAATTTTCTTAAATTAAGTTGACCAAAATATAAGCAAAAAGATTCAGCAAACTTTTAAAAAGAAGAAGCATCATTTCTTCCCGGCTTTTAGTTTGGGTCTCCTGAGCAGTCTCCTGCAAAGTTATGTTGACCAATCGCCTGCCGTCAGGACATGTCTGATGCGAGTCTCCATCAGACACAATACTACTGGACCACAATTTTCCTAGGTGGGCTTAGAAAGGCGCTAGAAAGCCCTCCCTCGGCAAAAAGAGACAAATGCACTGAGTGTGCCTTCACCCAGGGCTATGCTGATGGCCCTTGAAGTGTGAATCTCTGTATTCCAGAACTTAATAAATTGTCTAGAAATAAAGTCATCATTGCCTCATCTGTCTCAGAGAGTTAGACACTTAACCCTTTAACAGTTATAGTTTCAGAACAGTTGTTAAGGGGAACAATAAATAGATTAGGGGTTGCTTTGTTGTTATTCTAAATAATCCCCTTATTCTGAAGACTTTTTGTTATCTTCCCCCATTTTCTCTGTCCTGCTAAAACCGTTTGCCCCGCAGTATACAATCGTCAGTGTATATAACCTCACCCAAGGCCTATGGGTACCTTTTTTCCCAGCATTCAGTCCCCAAATTGGCAACTGGGGAATTTGAATTTTTTCCACATTCTACGTCTTTTGATGACAGAAACACAAGAACATAATACATTGGGAAGAAAGGCCTTAGATTTCCTGACTAAAATATAGCTGCTTTTCCTAGACTTGGTGGATAATTTTACTCCATTGTGCTTTATTTATTCTTAGTAGAACTTGCAGGGATTGTTTTCAGGATAATGTCAGGGTAATTGTTCAAAACTGAGCTATGGGCCAACCCAAGGGCATTCTCCTGGGAACACTTTGACTAAAATATACAAAAGATCTCTCCTCTCATCAAAAGTGCTTCTTCTTAAACATAAAGATAAATAAGAAAAGTTCTGACATTGGATAAAAGTAACAACCCAGTAAACCCATAACTCAATGCCTTCTGTGATCTTAGTACAGAATGAGATGGCAAAGAAAGTGTGTCTCGCTGCCCCATCTCTTCGTATTTTAACAGCGTGACGTAGAAGCAGCCTTCTGTGCCCTGGACAGTGCGCCCCCTACGCCCTTCATTTCTCAGCAAGATAGCACTGGCCGCCAGGCTGCACGAACATGGTTAGCATGAGGCCTCAAGGTTTTTCAGCCCTTACTAATTTTTAAAAATTTTAATGAACTATACAAATAATAATACATTCTTTTTTCCAGAGAAAAAGATTCACATAATGACTTAACTTCATTGCTTATAAGAAATTATTCCAAACAAAAATTAAGTACCTCCTAACTTAGTATAAACCCATTTTCCCTTGTTCTATGCCATCAGAGTGTGAAACAACTAGCCCCATTCTCTGTATGAAATCCCTCTGCATGTTCAAAGCCTGGCGCGTAATGACTTTCGGTCTATTCTTCACCAGGTTGTATAGTTCCAGCTTTTCTTACCTCTCAGTGTCAGCCTTCATTGTAAGTCCTTTAAGTGTCTTCTGGATCATCTCTGAAGCTGTCCACGGTCTTTCATGAGTGAGTGTTGCTTTAAAAAGCCCTCCAACTGCTACCAAACAGGATTTGGGGTTAGTTGTCATAGCATTTTACATCTCTTGAGCTGCATTTCTTTTTTTTTTACTTACTGTTGTTCAGTTATATTTGTCCTGCCTTTTTCCCCATTGTTTTCCCCTGCCCCATCCCCTCACTCCTATAGTCAATCCCCCCGTTGTCCTTCTCATGAGTCCCCTATTTGTGTTCCTTGGCTTGACCCTTCCCCTTGTTTCCCCCGTATCCTCCTCCCCCCACCCCTCTGGTCACTGTCAGTTTGTTCTTTATTTCCCTGTCTCTGGTTCTATTTGGCGCACTTGTTTGCCCTATTGATTAGGTTCCACTTATAAGTAAGATCACACAGTATTTGTCTTTCACTGCCTGGCTTATTTTACTTAGCATAATGCTCCCCAGTTCCATCCATGCTGTTGCAAAGGGTAGGAGCTCCTTCTTTCTTCTGTGTAGTATTCCATTGTGTAAATGTACCACAGTTTTTTGATCTACTCATTTACTGATGGGCACTTAGGCTGTTTCCAGCACTTGGCTATTGTAAATTGTGCTGCTATGAACATTGGGGTGCATAGGTTCTTTTGAATTGGTGTTTCAGCATTCTTAGGGTATAATCCCAGCAGTGGGATTGCTGGAACAAAAGGCAGTTCCATTTTTAATTTTTTGAGGAAATTCTATACCATTTTCCACAGTGGCTGCACCAGTCTGCATTCCCACCAACAATGTACTAGTGTTCCCTCTTCTCCACAACCTCGCCATTACTTGTTGTTTGTTGATTTATTAATGATGGCCATCCTGAATAATAATAAATTCTTACTGCAGAAATTTTGAAAACATATTTAAACAAAAGCAAAAATACAGAAATCGTTTCATAGTCACTTCCAGCACGAGTGATAACTACCATTAACAAGTTGTGTTAACAAGTATGTGCCTCTGGACTACACACACTCACCCCCACATACTTCCACACTGTGCCCAGAGCAATGGCTGACGACAGAAGACGGCGGTGGTAGCAATAGCAGGCACAGGCACCAACAGTGGATCGAACTGCAGCAGTAGCACGAGGAGCTACCAGTGGTAAGGCAGACGCAGCAGTTACCAGAGAATTCACCACCACATAGACATGACCGTAGAAAAAGCTGCAGCCATGGCAGCTAAACTGGAAGTGTCTTCACAGCAACAAAAGCAGGAGCAGAAACAGGATTAATATGCCAGCTGTGTAGCATTTATTATGTGCCAAGGACTGTTCTAAGTGTTTTACATGTATAATCATTAATCCTCACAATGGAGTAAGTGTGCTAATTGTACCCCCATTTTACAGATGAGAAAACTGAGGGACATTCAGGCTAAGTAAGTTTCCCAAGATCATGCAGTTGTAAGGGGCAGAATCTGAATTTGAACCCCAGTCTGGCTTCATAATCTACTCTTAACCACCTCACTGGTAGTAACAGCAGAAGTAGCATGAATTCCAAAATACAGTATGAGGAGTGCTTTGCAATTTATATATACTTATATAATGAATAAGTGCATTTTGAGGGTGATTATATACTTATATAATGAATAAGTAAATTTTGAGGGTGATTTCATTTATGAGATTCTTTTTAAAAATCTCATAAATGAAAATGTCATTTACAATTTTCAACTTACTTATCTTTCAAAGATATTATATTTTGCAAACATTTTTGCTCCCCTATTTCATTATTTTTCAATCACTCCTATTCCTTTGTAGACTTGTCTAGCTCATTAGGGTCTCTGTGAATTCTTAAAAAAATAAATGGAAAATTAAGCACGCTGCATAATTTGTCATAATCCTCAGTTTATAGGTGCGCATCCACACATGTCTATGCTTCGTACGTATCTCTGGCTGAATGAAGCAATGAGAAGTACAATGTCAGGACGCACACCGGAAGCAGGGTTGTGCTGCACCAAACACAGACCCCAGCCCTGAGAACGCTGCCTAACGCTGGTGGCAATGCAGTGAAGGGGATGAGACAAAAACTTAACAATAAGCAATAACAGAGAGGTAAATGTTGCTGATGCTTTGGTTCTATTTTGGTTCTGTTTTGTCTTCTGTAATTCCATATTGGGAAAGTTTAGGTTACAATTCATGGGTGTAATATTTAATCTGCAAGCGTAGTTGGGACTGTCCCTTATACAAAAGCTTCCCGCTGCCTCTAGAAAGCTATGATTCTAGATATGTAAAAACTGAAACAAAAAATCACTCCAGCGTCTCAATAAATGTTTATCTCTTGTATGATAACAACATTAAATCTGGGGCAAAATATATGACCCCTAATGTAAGTTTGAATTCTTGTGTCCTTTGTAAGCCGGAAATGGCAAAATTAGAAGTAAATAAACTTTAAATTTAAAATAACTTAAAACGGATGAAGAATGCCTTTAAAAGTTATCTTAGGACTTTTCTGCTAGGCTTTCAAGCTGAAGTTTTGGTGATATGATTTGATTTAATTTCCAAGTCTCTTATCTGTAGTTTATTCTTGTTACTGCAGTTGCTACTGGTTTTTAACTTGTACACAGGAAACCGGTGCCAATCAATTTTGTTCCCAAGGTGACAGGAAGCCCTGGTTGGTCAGATGCTGATTGTGCTTGCTGCTCATGCTCCACCCATCTTATTTTCTTCCCTTTTGGCTGAACTTAAGACAAATTAATCAGCAGTCGACATCTGGCAGACAGTTTGGGTGTCTTCTCAGTGATTTGTTGACCTGCACAGTTACAAAGTAAAAATTCAGTGCACAAAGCTGTAGACACCACATAGAAATGCTGTGCTGAGTCCTTTGTGAGGGCTTGCGCGGAAGGCCCACCTTTTGGCTTTTAAACTGAAAATGTGAATTTTCTCAAGTAATGAAACATCTGTCCACGAGATATTTCACCCTTTTATGATGGTGAGTGGTTTACCTCACCTGACTGTAAATTCCAGATATGAAATGTGTAACAGGGGCCTAGGAAGCACTCGGAGAATGTTAATCTTTTTAACAGGTGTCTGCTGTTCGTGATTAATCTTTAGCCACCTGCATGTTTTCATAGTAAGTCTTACTCCACACAAATGTATCCCTTATCACTGCACACTCTGAAAGCGAGTGTTGGTACACAGAATATGACAAATAACTCACATTTAAAAGCTCAGTGTCAGAGTAAGCCAGATGACCTTCCTTCCCCTTGAAGCCAAGCTTCTTGGGAGCCTCCCTTTCATGGTTTATGACTTCTATAAAAAGAAAACTTACAAACTGTCTACTAGCCTTGTGAAACGTTTTCAGAAATCATTAGTTTTAAAGGCAGTGGGACTAAAATGTACGTCTGATTTTATCAGGTCTGGTGAGAGCAGACATCATGAGAAATATACAAGAAATGTTTTTGTTTTTATTTTTGTTTTTCTGTATAAAAAGATGAAGGAAGGTAGCGATGCAGGAAGGTGAGATTAAGATAAACCTAAAAAGGGCAGGTATGTTGGACCGGATAGGCCTTTCCTGTTTCTAAAATGTCTCGTGTTCTTACACAGGAAAAGCATTCTTATTCACCGAGGCATTTGCAAGTCCTAGGCACAGACCTGAAAGTACCCTGGGTTTGGTGGTAAGAAAGCAGGAAAGAAGTGGGTGGAGAGGAAGCGTCCATGGCGGGTCCATAACTAGGGCAAGCTTCCCAAAGAGTAGAGGAGTGTTCAGCCATTTATTCATCCATGTCGCCCTTCTTTTGAGAAGAGAGCAAACTGCTAGTTTGTCCTTTCTCAATATTGTCCACACCAAAATTTGGCTACATTTAAAACCAGGCGGTCTCAGGCCAGAGTCACCACAGACTCGTGAGCACCCTCCCTGAGTTGGCTGCCCTTGCTGACCCTGTCAGTTCCCGGTCACCCAACCACCCGCCCACAGATCCCTTTCCTGGATGTGTTAGCAAGGGGGATTGGATCCACTTGTTTTATCTGGTCACTAACATAACCTTCCATGGAGAACCTAGGTCTGTGAAATCAACATGAAATGCTAGAAAAAAGTTGGTAGTGTTTTGAATCCAAACCATTATGCAGAGCCATAATCCTGGCTTTACCAATAGCCAAGTAGCAGAAAGGCCCACGATGCTAAGTATTTTTAAGCAATCATGCAGACTAGGCATTTGCCAAGGCCCTATAAGAAGTCTGGTAGTAGCCCTGGCTGGTGTTGCTCAGTGGATTGAGCACTGAAAGGTCACCAGTTTGAGTTCCAGTCAGGGCACATGCCTGGGTTGCAGGCCAGGTCCCCAGTTGGGGGCGTGCCAGAAGCAACCAAATGCTTCTCTCCCTCTCCTTCTCCCTCCTTTCTCCCTCTCTGAAAATAAAGAAATAAAATCTTTTTTTTTCCTTTTTTAAAAAATTTTTATTGTTTCTGAATTACAGTTGTCTGCATTTTCTCCCCATCCCTCCACCCCACCCCAGCCAAACCCACCTCCCTCCCCCCCTCTACCCTCCCCCTTGATTTTGTCCTTTATAGTAGCTCTTATAATCCCCTCTCCCCACTATCCCCTCCCAAGTCTGGTAGTAAACTCAAGTAGACTACTTTGGCAAACCTAGGATGCCTTTGAAAGGCACTTAATATTCTCTCTTCCCCCCTCATTTCAGTTCCCCTTTTGGTTTGCAGGACAATCTATGCTGTGGTCCACAGGGCGGGTGGCTGCCAGGCGTTACTGCAGTAGCAGTAGTTGCCCCACGTGAGGTGCTAGCCAGGACAGGTGGATGAGTGTCTGTTCCTGGACAGCAGTTTGATCACCTGCCATGTTTACCGAATGACTGTAGTCAAACGTGTTCCCTTGGTTCTTTAGTATCATTTCTAACCTAGGAAGCTGAGAGCTTTGGGATGTGTGGCAGAGCATACGTAAGAGCTTCTGTAGGGCATCTAGGCATAGAGATAACATGGGAGATTGTCTACAATGTATTTCTTCCAGAGGCATGTGGCAAGTGTGTTTTTGTGGACGATCTTGTTTGTATAACACGTGCATTTTAAATAACTAAAGCTCTCCTGGCGTGCTTAGAATAGGAAGTGTTGCTGTTATGTCTCCATACATGCAAACCCTATCCAATGACAAACAACTCTGAGCTTTAATCTGAACCGGGATAGGAAAAACGTATTAGGGCAATGATAAAGGGGAGGAAGATTATTTATTGGGCATATTTAAATATTGGATAATATCCCAAGGTCTACTGTCACTACTATGAAGAAAAATGTCCCAGAATAACCATTCGTCTACATGGAGAGGAGGAAACTCGAAAAGCATTGCTATGGCCCTGTGAACACCTGACTTCTGTTGAGCAGCTGCTATGCACCAGGTACTGAGAAAGATGTATGACAGCTATGTAGTGTCACTTCCTCCTCATAAACACGTCAGGGAGTCAGATTTTAAAATCTCAACTTTAATCATGAGACACCTGAGGCACAGACAGTTAAGTTAATGTCCTAGAGCCGGTAGACTGCAGAGATGAGCTCAGGTCTGTGTGCCACCAAATCTCATACTCTTTCCTTATCTCCTGCCTCTCCTGATTATGAGAGGTGCCCAAGGCACCTCATAATTTTTCTGGTTAGCCTTTTCTATATTCATAGTCCAACCGGATTCAATTTTGTCGGTGGAGAAATAGAAGCATTTTAAAATAATTTGTTCAACCTAACATAGAAAACCCATCCCACTTGAAGAAGAGCCGGTGATTCCGCCTTCCACCTCTAGATGGCACCAGTGCGCCACTAACAGGGGAAGAAAACAGGGTCAACAGAAGGTTGGGCTTTGCTTTTTTGTTCAAAGGAATTCTAAGTCCTCAAAAATCCTGCTGGAGATATTTGTTGGCATTTTAAAATTTAAGGCCAAACCAAATAAATAGGGAAAAGGCCAGGTAAAGATCCTAAAAACGACAAACTGACGGGTTGCCAGAGCCTCCCCTCCTGGAGGCTCAGCAGCAGCAGCAGCGGAAGGCACGCCCGGCAGGGGCGCTGTTTTGTGTTGCAGCCAGCAAATGCACTCAGCCCAGTTTCCCAGATAGGGTGTCCAGGTTCTTTGGAAAGTTCTCATTTGATGTCAGTCAGAAGGGCTTTTTATTTCTTCTTTGTTAGCAATGATAAAGATTTACGTTATCTAGAAGCAATCAAATTTGGGTGCTTAAGCCTTTGCAATTTTCTTTCTTAAAAAAAAAAAGAAAAGATTTGTTTTCCTAAGAAAATAATAATACAATTTAGTCAGGGAGTTTCATAAGATTCATTAGGATTTGCAATAGAAAGGGCTGTCTGTGATCACGCACAATTTCACTGCAGAAATGATCTGCAGGAAAAGATGGGGGTGGGGAGCCTGGCAAAGCTTGCGTTCGTGAACGCTGAGTTCCCGTAATGGTACAGGCCTTATCGAGGGCAGCCCAGGAGTGAATTGGCAGTACATTAGAAAGCATGATTATAAGAGGGAAAGCTGAAATGGCCCTCATGTCAGCTGTTTTCCTCCACAGGATACTGGGTGATTCCTGTCCTAACCAGATACTGATTACTTAAAGCTTAGCGCAAGAGTTCTTGTCAAAAACGATTTCCGTAGTATATTTTGACTTGCTGAGGTCTGAAGGACTTTTGGAATTTGTTCGGTATGGACCTGAACTCCAAGAACCAGTCTGAGTGATCGGTCGATGAACTCTATACGTTTGAACAGAACGTCTTAAGCGCTTGTTATCTCAGTCACGGTTCTCTGGACGCTCTCCTCTGACACGTGGAGAATTATTGATGGGCACTGTGTGCGCTGGAAATTCAGACAAATGAAAGTAAAAAAATTCAAAGGGCTTATCTGCATGTTGTTTTATGCAGTATTTTAAACATAGGCTTCAACCTACAAACCTATCCTCATATTTCTCCATTATAATTGCATTTCTTTTGTTTTATAAGTATTTCACCTCGTTTATAATATAAAGGAGCTCAAAATATTTCAATTGTTGAAGACTATTTTTATACTGAATAGTCTTCACATGAAATACCAAGAATTAATGTAACACCCAACTTTTCAAAATATTCTACCAAATATTCAACCAAGAATGGTAAGACATAAAAAAGGTGGGTGTTTGAATATAAAGCAGTGCCCTTAAAAAAAAAATGTCTTAGAAGTAAGCCTCCCAGTGCTGAGGCTCAAGTACTTTGTTGTTTCAAACTCCCAGCAGTCTAGAAGTAATTGCAAATACTACAAATAATATGACATTCAAATCAAAGTAACAGATTTTCTAAAACTCATTTTATCCCGAATCAGATAATTTGAGAGGTCTTTTAAGTACTATGGCTGTGTGGGATTTTTTTTAAGATGTTATTTTTCATTTCTTAGCATGGATTCCTATTCATACCAGAAATCAATAGGCATTATTATAGGAAAATCAAGTTTTATATTATCAGGTTATCAGGTTTTATATTATAGTTATCCGGTTTTGCCTTGTAATTGGTTCACAGTCAAAGCAAATACTAATTTTTCTCCTTTGGAATCTATGGAACACATAATAAACAAAAGAGACAATTCAATTTAGTCAGTCTTGAAAATCTCTGGGTACTTAACTCTTACTTTCCTTCCCACACCTACAAATCTCTGCCACACATGGAAGAGATGCACAGATGCATAGAAGGAATTGAAATTAGGTCAATGGTGTTCCACAGCCTTGGTTGCCAGGCTTTCCGTACATAGGACACTGGTCTGCATTTAATGATTTTGTCCTGCATTCTGTACTGGCTTCGTCAAGACACCCTAAATGACCTGTATTTAGCTTTTGTTTTAATTAAGTGATAAATCATTGGCAGTTAGAGCTATTTTTCAAATCTAACCAGCATCCTGTGTTTTCATTTGCTAAATCTGGTGACCCTGTGCTTGGAATCCCTTGTGCAAGACTTTAGTAGGTAGATTCACTGTGTATTTCTTAAGCCCATTTGTCATTAGAAGTAATCATTTTTAGAATTAAGCATCACTAGTATAGTTTAGGACCATTTAACATGCTCAGCTGACGGAACTAGTTGGTATGTAAAGGCATTCTTGTCTTACATTCTTCCTTTATCTGAAAAGTGAAATGCATATCTTTTTCCTTGTTTATTATTACATTATTCACAGAAACAAGTCCTGGGGATCTAATAAAAATGTCATTATTGAATGTCTCAGAGATGCAGGGTTGCTTAGATAAATATTGGGATTTCTATGTTCAGGTCTGTGGTGAAAAGAAATAATGAGTTAATTTCTAAAGCAATACCTGAAAGAGAACAGTTTGTAAGAGACACAAGGAATATTCTTGTAGCTGTTGTTCAAAAGTGTGTTTTTTACATGTTCTTCCCTGCCATGTGCCTTGGAGAAGTGCCACTGAATATATTAAGTTCAGAACAGTTTAATTTTATCTTTACAGTTACAGACGTCATTTGGATGGCAAATCCCTACGGTGAAAACTTAATGATTATCAGTTGCATATCTCAAAGGCAGATCGAAGCGGACTCTTATTGTAATAAACAAAAAGTGTTATTTTAAACAACCTTGCATGACTAGTGATTAGAGCTGACAGGGTAGCTGTGCTTTTGCGGTGAGTCAGGTGCTTACTTACCGCCGTGTACACTCAAGTGGTGGAAGGAAACCACCATGTTTATTTATGAGTCTAGATAATCAAGGCGCTGGTTTCCAGGTGGGTGTGCGCAGCACACAGAATGTGCAGAATGGTCCGTGGGGGTGTGGAAAGAAGATATTAGAAAAACCATACTTATTTTTATCTTGCCCTTTCCTATATTAAATCTTGTCAGTGTTTTATCATTTGCATAATATGTAAATATGGCAGTACATGTGGAAAATTTATAAATAAGTACATTTCAATGGAGTGCATACTCTTTTTTACTCATAAGGGTAAATGAGAAAAAAATGGAAAATTGCTAATAAGTCACCCAGAAATGGAAGATAAATTTAGAGGGAAGATAGAGTTGATCAATCCAAGGGTTCTCTAGCCCGTGTGCACTAGTGACAGAAGGCTTGGCTTTGGACGGAGAGCACACAGCGCAGTACAGAGATGATACATCACAGAGCTATACACTTGAAACCTATGGAATCTTATTGACCATCGCCACCCTGATAAATTTAATTAAAACAGAAAAAACTCTATATTCTAGTAATGTTAGCCTGTTATAAAGGCTTAGATGCTGATAAAAGGAGAAATGAAAGAGGTGAAGAGGTTGCTTTTTGTAATATCTAAAATAACAAAAACATCACTTTTGCTATACTTGATATTTAAGAGATATCACCATACTTGACATAAATACTTGACATAGTATATTAATATTTAGACTGGATCACATAGGGTCCAGTTTGTGTTAAAAGCCATATACCTGTCTGTGTTTGTAAATGCACAGACAACTTCCAGCAGTAAGAACCGAAACAGGGGTGAGCTCTGAGCAGCAGAGGGTTTTCATTCGCCTCCTCCTGTGTTACTTGAACACTTTACATGAGCAGGTATCGATTTTATAGTAAATTAAAATAATATTTAAAAAATTAAAACAAATAAGATATTGCTTTATTTGAATTAATAGATATTTATAGCATAGATATATCTGTCAACATAACATGAAGTGTGACTTGTACAGTAATCCGATTATTTATGATATAAATATAAATGTTGGCAAACGTTATCACGGTTACTTCGGAATAAGAAGCAGCGACACAGCTACACATTCATCTGGGCTATGGAGACACACCTCTGCGACTAAGCCCTCGTGTGATTCCTGACATTGCATGGACTTCTTTTATTATGGTGCATTTCGTTCACACATACAGAGAATTACATTATGAGCAGCTATGCTTCTACCATCCAGCTTAATTAACAAAATGTTATAAATACAATAGAAACCCATTGCTTTTGACTAATGTAATTTCCCTCCATGTCCCTAAAAAATAAAAAAATCACTATTCTAAATTTGGTGTTCATCATTCCCACAAATAACTTTATGCATTTACTTTAAATGTATATATCAACAAACAGTTACAGCAGGATTTTCATAAACTTTACCCAAATGGTGCCCTGTGGCATGTATACTTCGGTCTTGCTGGATTAAAGTCCTAAGTGCAAGAATTAAAACTATGAAACTCTTAAAAGAAAACATAGGTGTAAATCTTCATCACCTTGAATCAGGCAATAATTTTTCAGTTGTGACACCGAAAACACAACCACCAAAGAAAAAGTAGGTAACTTGGACTTCATTAAAATAAAAATGCATGTGCTTCAGAGGAGACTGTGAAGTAGGGGTCTCCAAGGAAACCTAGTTGTAGGAGGTGTACACTCGCACAAAGAGATTTAGTATAAGGAATTGGCTGGCGTGGCTACGGAAGCTGGCTAGTCCCAAGATCTGCAGGGTGAGGAGGCAAGCAGGAGACCTGGGGGAGTTGATGGAGCAGCTCTGCTCGGAAGGCTGACAGGCTCGAGACCCAGGAAAAGCCAGTGTTTCCATTTGAGTCCGAAGGCAGGGAAAAGGTGATGTCCCAGTTTGAATGCTGTCAGGCAGGAGGAATTCTCTCTTGTTACCTTTTTGTTCTATTCAGGCCTTCAACTGATTGGATGAGGCTCACCCATATTATGGAAGGAAATCTGTTTTACTCAGTCTACTGATTTAAATCAGCCCAAAACACTCAGAATGTTTGACCCAATATCTTGAGACTCCATGGCCTAGTCAAGGTGACACATAAAATTAACCATCACAGATACTATCAAGGAAGTGAAAAGATAATCCACGATGTTTGGGGGAAATATTTGCAAATCTCATATCTGGTAAGGGCCTGGTACATAATACATAAATAACTTTGCAACTCAAACTTAAAAAACAGATGACCTAATTTTAAAATGGGCAATGACTTGAGTAAACATTTCCCTGTAGAAGACGTGCGAATGGTGAGTAAGCACACGTGAGATGCTCAATAGCGTTAGTCATAAGGAAACGCAATTGAAGCCACAACGACTTGTCACTTCAGCCACCTAGGACTTTAATGAGCACTATGGACAATAACGAGTACTGGCCAGAATACAGAGAAATGGGAACCCTCCTCTGTTGCTGGTGGGAAGGTAAAATGGTGCGGCCATTTTGGAAAAATATTTAGCAGTTTCTCATCAGGTTAAACCTAGAGTTACCGTATGACCAAGTGGTGCCACTCGTAGGGGTCCACTCCAGGGAAACAAAAACATGTCCATGGAAAACCTGTGCACAGGTGTTCAGAGAAGGATTATTCACAATAACCAAACATAAAAACAATCCAAATGTCCAATGGATAAGTTAATAAATAAATGTAATATATCCATACAATAGAATATACTGTGCCATCAAAAGGAAGGAAGTGTCGATAGATATTACAATATGGATAAACCTTGAAAATATTATGCTGTCAAAGAAGTCAGACGCAGAAGGCCATATGTTGTATGACTTCATTTATATGAAATGTCCAAAATAGGCAAATTCATAGACACAGAAAGTAGATCAGTAGAGGGAGGAATGAAGAGTAGGTAGTGGGTAGGGAGTTTCCTTTCAAGGGGAGGAATGCGTTAGAAAATTGATTGCTGTGAAGATTACACAACTCTGGGACTATAGTGAGACCACTGAATTGTGCAATTTTAAAAGGTGAATTTTATGGTATGTACATTATATCTCAATAAAAAAAGAGAAAAATAGATGTATAACACTTTCATTTTAAAGCAATATGTTGGCTGCTTCTAGAAAATTAGTTGGACATTGCTTTTGGCATCTTTTTCATTTTATTTGATTTGCTTGAAACATGCAAATTTAGAACACTTTTATTTATAGAAAAGCAAATGGATATGTTTCCTACAGTAAGTATAAAGTCTCCTCTACATGACAAATTTCAGTTCACTCTTAAAAATGTGTATGGCATTTTGCATTCCAGAAATATTTATTTTTTAACAGTCCATCTGCTCCTTGAACATAATATAGATAACAAAGCCCAGTGTCCAAAGTAAGAACTCTTTCTTTTATCTGGTATGAATAATATCTGCACTTGGGTGAATGGCTATTCACTTTGCAGGGCTATCTTGCAATTATTTCATCGGACAGTGGGTAAGTGAAGACCCAGCCATAAAAATGAATTACTGTGAATGGCATCAAATCAACACATTCCAGTTACTAGAGGGGAAAAGCTTATTTTAACTATTGGCAACTATATTCAATAATTTATATTTAAACATCTATCTTTGCCCTGCATCACTGATAACATGATTGTGTGTTTACACTGGCAAAAATGTGATTCCAGTGATAAAATCAAGTGCCACTCTCTTCATTTATCGCTAGCAGAACTCTGCCAGGTAATGGAGGCCTTCCTTCCACCTGAGAAGCGACGGTACTTTAAGTACAATCCATGGCCACAGAGTAACCCAGCAAAGTCACTGACTCCTCACTGGCCAAAGGAAGCAACTCCCTCCTCTGAAATTCCAAGGTGAAAGGCCAATGACTTTCAAGGGCGACAGTCATCCTGGTTTATTCCTAGAGCATTCCAACTGACCAAGGATCACGACGGCATTGCTGGGTGGTGCACTTTCCAGCGAACGCTGAACAAACACAGGAATGCACACTGACACAAATTGCTGCTCTTAGATAAACATTGGGGGAAACTCTGGAGACAGTAGGTTTTCACAATTTCGACAGAGTTCATTTTAGGTAAAGGCAGACTTTGATATGCCTTGGTTAGTCACTTAAGATACCTGCTTCTTACATCAAATGACGGAGAAGCTTTTCTAGAAGAGTTCAGATGGATATTTAATTACTTTTACAAATATCTAATTGTTTTCATAAAGGTAAAAATTCTTCTTTTGCAAATATAATTTTATAAATGTTCATCTCCAATGTTTAAAAGCAAGTTCAAAGATTTGGTATAAAGAAATGTGCTCTTTAAATAAATAATCTCTACCTCTATAACTTCTTAGGCATAACTATTCCATAACAGGCTACAAAATATTCAAGTAATCTATATAGGTTTCTTTCCTCATAATCTATAAAGTTCTCAACCGGACAGTTATGTTTTTTAACCCACCCTACCTCTGCCAGGGCCTAGCACAGTTTCTAGAAAAGAGTAGGAACTTGATAACTGTTTGTTGTGGAACTAAGTTCATCGTAGCTTTGTGGTTAAGAATAAAATCTCAGGATTCAAAGTGCCTGTATTCACATACCTTACTGTATGACTTTTGATAAGTAATTTAACATCTTTTGCTTCCCCACATATAAAATGGAGAAAATTACAACACCTCCCTCAAAAATTATTGTAAGAATTAAATGAGATAACACAAGTAAGCCAGTTTTTGTAAGCTTAGCTTAATTAACGTTAGCCACCATCATCAACAATGCTATTAGCACTTATTACGTATACTAATTATACTACATTACATTACTGCAATAGTATTAGCCACGTAGCCACCTTGGGGTTCTGGGCACTTATCCTGGGGCCAGCTGGTTATTGCTCTGGGAGTTGAATGAAAAACTAAGCCAGGATTCCTGCTTGACTTTAGTTAGAGGGAGGATAGATTCAGTGAAAATCAATACATTCTCCTTTCCTGTAACCTCCCCCACTCTTTACCCAGAGTGGGCAGAAATGAGGAAATTTGCTCTCTGACTGCAAATATGTAACAAGCTGAGGTTCCAAACGAGCTCCGAGGCAGAGAAGATGCCCTTATTAGATTTCCAGTGTGTGTGTGTGTGAAGAGATATTAATCAGTTTAACATCTATCTGAGAGTGCAAAACACACAGTGAAGATAAAAGCAATGCAGGCCATCACAACAACCCATACATGTGTTAAGGAAATTTGTTACCCCGGTTACATTTACTAGGAAATTTACTGTCCATTGCTTCACACAGATATATGGAATCTTGGGCTTGTGTGACAAAATGGTTCTGTATTTTCATTCATGAAACCCACAATGGGAACTTACTCTTACTAACATACATTGTTCCTCTTCTATTTTTATTTATTTGTTTTTATCCTCAACCTACGACAAGCTTTATTGATTTTTTAGAGAGAGGGAAAGGGAGGGAGGTGGGGAGAAAAATATTGATGTGAGAGAGAGACATCAATCGGTTGCGTCTCACACACACCCTGACAGGAACCAAATCTGCAACCTAGGCACGTGCCCTGACCAGGAATCCAACCTGAGACCCTTCGGTTTGCAGGACGGCATTCCAACCAACTGAGCCACACCAGCCAGGGCTATTGTTCTTCATTTATATTATCTTATTCTCTAGAATGTCTATTGTATTATGCAAATACATATACTACATGTTGACTGCAAAAATTTTCCATAGATGTCACAGCAGCTAAAAATAACCAGAGCTGCCACTGTCCACGGGTCTTTACACTAGTTCCAGTGAAGCTTTCCAGCTCCTGCCATTTAAAACAGTCTCTCTGGGAAATGTTTTCAGTGCTTCTGGCCCATTCCTTTTCCTTCTTTCTTTCTTTTACTCATTTGTTTGTTCTCTCTATCAATAGAACTTTTAATAGGTAGACAATTTTATTATTAAAATGATGCAATGATAAAATTATAACAAAGCTGGATTGTAAGATCTTGACAATTCTTTTACCACTCTCTAATTGCAGAATATTTTCATTATTCCAAAAAGAAATCTCGTACCCATTAGCATTTACTCCTGGTTCCCTACTCCTCAACCTCTGGCAGTTCTACAAACCTTCTATCTCTGCGGATTTTCCTATTCTGGACATATTATCTAAAAGGAATCATAAAATATGTGACCTTTTGTGTCCAGTTTCTTTTACTTAATATAATGTTTTCAAGATTTATTCATCTTTCACTTAGCATAATGCTCTCCAGTTCCATCCATGCTGTTGCAAAGGGTATAAGCTCCTTCTTTCTCTCTGCTGTATAGAATTCCATTGTGTATATATACCATAGTTTTTGGATCCACTCATTTGCTGATGGGCACTTAGGTTGCTTCCAGTACTTGGCTATTGTAAATTGTGGGGAGGGGACAGTGAGGAGAGGGGATTACAGGAACTACTATAAAGGACACATGGACAAAATCAAGGGGGAGGGTAGAGGTGCGGGAGGGAGGGGGGTTCAGCTGGGGTGGGGTGGAGGGATGGGGAGAAAAGGCACACAACTGTAATTGATAACAATAAAAATTAAAATTATTAAAAAATAAAATAAAAATCAATTCTGGAATTTAAAAAAAAGATTTATTCATGTTGTAGCATGACTGTTATATCTGTACATCATTCCTTTTTGTGGCTGAATAATATTACATTGTATGGATATATCACATTTTATATAGGAATTCATCAGCTGAGGGACATTTGGAGTGTTTTCACTTTTGGCTATAATGAATAATGTTGCTATAAACATTCAGGTCGAGTTTTTGTGCGGACAGGTGTTTGCATTTGTCTTGGATATATAGCAAGGAGTGGAATTGCTGTTCAGATGGTAACTGCAGGTTTAAAAATTTGAGGCACGGCCACTGTTTTCCCAGAGCAGCTGCACCACTTTGCCTTCCCACCAGCAAAGTCTGCGGGGTCCATTTTCTCCACATCCTCACCAACACTTGTCATCATCTATCATTTTTATTCTACTCATCCTAACGAGAGGTTTTGATACCATGATGCTTAATGATATTGAATGTCTTTTTAAAATTATTAAATTTATTGGGAAAGTTATTTAAATGTACTTGTGTTAAATTTTGGGGGATGGCATTGGTTAATAAAATCATACAGGTTTTAAGTGCGCAATTCTGTAACACATCATCCGTATATTGCATTGTGGGCTCACCACCCTAAGTCAAGTGTCTTTCCATCAGCATGTCTTTGACCCCCTTTACCCTCCTCTACCTCCTCCCACCCCCTTCTGCTCTGATAACCCCCGTATTGTTGTATTTGTCAGCAAGTGTTTTTCTCTTATTTGTTCATTTTTTGCTTTCAGTTTTATATCCCACATATGAGTGAAATCATATGGTTCTGGACTTTTTCCATCTGACTTATTTCACTTATTTAGTCTAAAGATCCATCTGTCTTGTAGCAAATGGCAGGATTTTATTTCTTCCCATGGCTGAGTAGCACTCTATTGTACATATGTCCCACGTCTCCTGTATGCAGTCATCTACTGAAGGACACTTCCGTTGTCAAACGTCTTTCCTTGTTGACATCCAGACCCCAGGTAGACCCCATTGGTCTCTCCGTCCATTCTTATGCCAGTGCCACCCTGCACTGGTTAGTTTGCCTTTGTAGGAAATTTGTGAATCCACCACCTTTGTTCTTTTTCAAGATGATTTTGGTCATTCTGGGTATATATATATCAGGTAAATTCTAAAACCAGATTATCAATTTCTACAAAAACAAGCCAGCGAGGATTTTGACAGGGATTGTATTGACTCTGCAGGTCAAGTTCAGGTGTATTGCTGTCTTAACAATATTAAGTCTTCCAACATATAAACATGGTGATTTTTTCCATTTATTTAGATCCTCTTTAATTGTTTTCAACAATGTTTTGTAGTTTGCAGTGTACAACTCCTGCACTTTTTGCAAAGTTTATTCCTAAATATTGTATTCCCTTTGATAATATTGTAAATGGAGTTGCTTTCTTAATTTCACTTTCAGAATACTCATTTCTAATAAGTAGAAATACAAGTGATTTCTTATATTGATTTTATATCATGCAACCTTATGGAACTCCAATATTACTTTTAATTTTTTGTGGATTCCTTGGGGTTCCCTATACACGAGATCCTGACATCTGCAAAGAGAGATTTCTCTGCAGACTGCAGATTTCAGTTTTAAAAACTTGGGCTGTACAAGCAGGTGTAAAAAAAACTGAAGAAGCTGAGAAGTTGTATATTTTTTGATGATTCACATTTTAGCTGAGTTCTGTGGATTGTGTAATCATGTGTCATTTCTGGTCTTGAAAGTAAATAAATATATTTAATTGTAATATTCAACGCTAAAAGAAATTTTTGGTAACTGATTGCTCAGAGACAGAAAGTTATTATTATATTTTGTTACTTAGAAAACAGTTTGGACACTTTGCCTCCTTGCACAACCAAAAGAAGGACAACAACAAATTTAAAAACAAATTATAACCAGAACTGCCAGAAAATCAAACTGTGTGGAAGTCTGACAACCAAGGAGTTAAGAAACATTCATCCAGACCAGGAGGAGGGGCAGAGATGGGCATTCAGGGAGGAGAGGATGTGCAGCAAGGCAACAGCTGGAGGACTTGGCAGGCAAGATGGTGGCTGGCAGACCAGGCGCTCCCACATTTGCGTGTGAGATATACTGTGCAACACAGGGTTCCAGCACAGGAAAAGAAGCCTCAAAACCTCTAGCTATAAAATCCAGTGGGGTTTGTGGCAGCAGGAGAAACTCCCAGCCTCACAGGAGAGTTCGTTGGAGAGACCCACAGGGTTCTAGAAGGCACACGAACCCACAGACCCAAGAATCAGCACCAGAAGAGCCCAATTTGTTTGTGGGCAGTGGGGGAAGTGACTGAAAGCAAAACAAGAGCCCAGCAAGCAGCACGGTTCCCTCTTGGACCCCTCCCCCACATACAGAGCCGCAATGCAGCTAAGTGGATTGTCCCACCATGGCAAATACCTAAGGCTCTGCCACTTACAACATAACAGCTGTGCAAAGACAAAGAAATATGGTCCAAATGAAAGAACAGATCAAAACTCCAAAAATAGAAATAAGTGACAAAAAGATAGCCAACCTATCAGATGCACAGTTCAAAACACTGGTAATCAGGATGCTCGCAGAAATGGCTGAGTATGGTCGCAAAATAGAGGAAAAAGGGAAGGCTATGCAAAGTGAAATAAAGAAAAATATACAGGGAACCAATAGTGAAGGGAAGGAAACTGGGACTCAAATCAACAGTTTGGACCAGAAGGAAGAAATAAACATTCAAGCAGAACAAGAATTCAAAAAAATGAGGAGAGACTTAGGAAGCTCCAGGGCAACTTTAAACATTCTGACATCCGAATCACGGGGGTGCCATAAGGAGAAGGGGAACAGCAAGAAGTTGAAAAATTACTTGAAAAAATAATGAAGGAGAATCCCCCAATCTGGCAAATGAAATGGACTTCCAGGAAGTCCAAAGAAATTGGAACCAAGGAAGCACACACCAAGGCACATCATAAGTACATTACCCAAGATTAAAGAGAAGGAAAGAGCCCTGGCTGGTGTAGCTCAGTGAATTGAGCGCGGGACTGTGAACCAAAAGGTCACCAGTTCAATTCCTAGTCAGGGCACACATCTGGGTTGTGGGCCAGGTCCCCAGTAGGGGGCATGCAAGAGACAACCACACATTGATGTTTCTCTCTCTTCCTCCCTTCCCCTCTCTCTAACAAATAAATAAGTAAATAAATAAATAAATAAAAGGAGAGAATCTTAAAAGCAGCAAGAGAAAAGGAGACAGTTACCTACAAAGGAGTTCCCATAAGACTATCAGCTGATTTCTCTAAAGAAACCTTAAAGGCAAGGAGGGGCTGAAAGAAGTATTTGAAGTCATGAAAGGCAAGGACCTACATCCAAGTTTAGTCTATCCAGCAAAGCTAACATTTAGAATGGAAGGGCAGTTAAAGTGCTTCCCAGATAAGGTCAAGTTAAAGGAGTTCATCATCACCAAGCCCTTATTATGTGAAATGTTAAAAGGACTTATCTAAGAAATAGAAGATCAAACTACGAACAGTAAAATGACAACAAATTCACAACTATCAACAACTATTTGGTTTTTTGTACCTAAAAACCAAAACAAACTCAGCAAAAAACTAGAATAGGAACAGAATCACGGAAATGGAGATCACATGGAGGTTTACCAGTAAGAAGGGGGAGGGGGGAAAGTGGGGAAAGGTACAGGAAATAAGAAGCATAAATGGTAGGTACAGAATAGACAGGGGGAGGTCAAGAATAGTATAGGAAATGGAGAAGCCAAGGAACTTACACGTATGACCCATGGACATGAACTAAGGGGGCTGGAATGCTGGTAGGAGGAGAGGTGCAGGGCAGGGGGGAATAAAAGGGAGATAAAAATGGGACCTCTGTAATAACGTAATTAATAAAATATACTTTAAAAAAGAAAATTTTATGTGTGCCTATTAGGTAAAATTCAAAGAAAGATTCCTCATTTCAGAAAGAATGGTTTATTCATTGAGATTTATTAATATTTCTTCAACATCACCTTTTTCTTAACTAATTATATGAACTTGAAAAAACTAAACTTTGGAACTAAAATTAGACCTACCATCATTTTGTTCTTTTGTTAAAATAGAAACAGCCTCCTCATCATCACCATGAGTGACATTCAAAATACCAAATGCCAAATTAAAAAGAAAGAGTAAAAATCAATCATACTTGCTTACTACTTTTTTTTCTTTTCTAGAGCAAAATTACCAGGGCCTTTAGGGTGTTAATGCTAAGACTTCATTGATATTTAGATAAGACTGAAAGGACTGTAACATTTTCTCAACCTGGCTAAGCTTGACTTCTCCGTTCTAAATCTTCAAACTCCCATCTTATACGATCCTGTGCTTCCCCTACTTTCAGAAAGATTAGAAAACCCATCGGAGCCCGGTACTTACACATAGCATTGCCCTACCAATTCATTTGCAACCATTCATTTGTGCAGAAAGAGTTGCTTGCCTTGTGCTCAAGGACTGGGTACAAAGGGAGGATTAAGTCAAAGTCTTTGCCCTCAAGGAGTTCACACCTTAGAGTAAGTCATTTCTAATGAATGAGATATATTGGAGACATATTTAAAAAGTTGCTAAGAGCCCTGCCTGGTGTGGCTCAGTGGATTGAGTGCCAACCTGCGAACCAAAGGGTCACCTGTTCAATTCCCAGTCAGGGCGCATGCCTGGATTGCGGGCCAGGTCCCCAGTGGGAGGTGCACGAGAGGCAACCACACATTGATGTGTCTCTCCCTTTCTTTCTGTCTCCCTTCCCCCGTCTTTAAAAATAAATAAATAAAATCTTTTTAAAAAAATGTTGTAAGAGGTTTCAGAAGAGGTTTCATTTGAGGACTTACACATGAAAAAAGTAAGTGCAAGCTCATGTCAGGCCCAGAAAGCAGAGTCGCAGGTTGATTATCCTGCTGTAGCACAGGTCTGGATGAGGCCAAGACAGGAGAGGAGCCTGGAGAAATGCACAGGGAATAGAGGAGGAAGCATCTTACATCCCAGGACAGCCCCTTGTTTTAGCATCCTGTTTGCCAGGCTCAAACATCATCCTGGTGAAATCTGGAAGAAGACATAGTGGACTACGAAATTTAAAGTTAGGAAGCCTTCCCAGGGAGCCACTGAAAGCACAAGAGATGACAAGGGTCTCTGCTAACTCAGTGTCAGCGAAGCCACAGTCGTCTTCATGCCTCTTCTACACTCCATGTGTCCACTAACTTTTCCAGACTCAGCAGTTTTGAATTAGTTTTGAAAGCTTCTTGACATAAAAATAATCATGGAAATGCACAAACATTTAGATACAAGGTTACTTATTTGCAGTCTTTCTATAATGGTGAAAAACTGAAAACAACTTAGTGTCCAAAAATAAGGTATTGTTTACATAAATGAGGGTACATCCATACAATGAGATGTAATAGTTTATAAAAATAGTGTTTAAATAAATAGTGTTTGAAGTCATGAAAAGACATTCAGGATATATTTAGTTAAATGAAAATCAATTCATAAAAGTATACATGGAGTAAAAATCTAAATTTTGTCATATGTATATATAACATATATAGACTCGAAGGACATACACATAAAATATTGTTAGCAGTTATTTTAAATGTTGACATTATGTGATATTTTTCTTTCTTTTTGTCATTTCTATTTATAGTTTTCTATAATGAGCATGTATTATTTTTGAATCTGAAAAAAGTTATTAATTTTCAGGATATAAGAAAAATTTTGAGTTCAAGGTATGAAAAATTGTCCCAACTTAGATGACCACTGACTGCGTATGTAGCACTGTCATTGGTAGAAGCGAGTTTGGGTGGTGTGGCAAGGAGAAGAATTTTCTGAGACCCGCAAGGGAGGATGGGGCTTTGTGGTGAACTTTATTGATGATGAAAATTAAGGGGGTTCCCCTCCCGACCCCCCAGTGAGCCATCTTGGTCTGTCCCAGTGTGGGAAAATCCCCAGCCTGTCTTCAGTGGGGCCGGGATGAAGGCCACTGCCCAGAGTTTCTGCTCCGTGTTCAAGTCCAGTCCAGTCCAGCATCCGGCTAGTTCAGCGTGTGTTTCAGGCTGCAGGGCATTGCTGTGCTGCGGTGTGCATGCTCCCTGCTGGAGCCTGCGTGTAGAGTCCACGCAGCCATGGCCACGGGCTGCTAGGGCCACATTCAAGGTGTGAATGCACAGTGAGAGCTCAGATCATGATTGAGAGAGAGAGAGAGAGAGAGAGAGAGAGAGCTTCTTTGTTCCACTGGGATTAGTTGTCTTGAGTTTAGAAAAGACCAGCTTTTTCAAAATGGCCAGTAAACTTCCCAAGATTTCACAGGCTTTGGGTGGGTTTACAATCCCTAGTTAGACTGACAGGCCTCTGCATTGCAGCACCTCCCCCAGGACCCCCCAGTAACTGAGTCCCAGAGTGGGAAGGGAGGTGTGGTAATCCCTTTGGTAGAGCCCAAAGCAGTGGTGCCCTGGGGTGTGAAAAGCTGTAGGTTCCTGTGGAAGCAAAGATGCTTATGTTTCCCAGTTTATGAAACTCAATGTCTAGTTCCTTTTGCTCCCCTTTCCTGTATTAATATTTGGCAAAACACTGACGGTAACAACACTGCTACTGACTCTTCACTAGCAAACTTTCCCAACCTTGCCTTCTTCCGTATATGCCACATAGCTCCCACACACCCAGCCAAGGGTGCATGGAGTGAAGTAAGAATGGCCACATGATCATTATTAATTATTTTATCACTCAAATCTGTGTATTATATGCCAGACACTAGGCTGGAAATGTTTACATCTTTTTGCTTCTTTAACTTTTGTAATGAGACCGACCCTGGGAGTTTAAATATTATCCCCATTTGCAGATTAAGGAGTCTGCGGCTGAAAGAACTTCAGTGAAGCATTAATGATTTGAACTTAGATTCCAAGGTTCATGCTTAAAGAGCAATGCAACAGTTTCAATTTATGGGTTTTTAATCATTGTTTTTATTTTTATTTTTTAAAAGAATAGAAAAGTGTAGTAAATTTGCTTGTTTCATACACACAGAAAAGTCAGATATCATTACATAAATTCAAATATTTTTTATGCAATCACTCAAAAGGGAGAGCAACACTTCACCTAGTGATAGAGGTGCTGTCAAGTAGGGAAACCAATCACTTCTCCCACCAAAAATGTTCTCTACGTTTTAAGATTTTCTCTCTGCTTGAGAGTGAAATTCATTTATCATCTTTGTGGGCCTGTACCTGGTACCTTTTACACTTATTACATTTCTTCCCTACGTGATTTCCTTTGGGAAATTTTACTATGGATGGTTACAATACCTATCCATTTCTTTCCACTTTTAGAAATTAGTGACTGCATTTTTGTTACATTTAACTTTCCAAGAGCTTTGAATTTAAGTCACAATTTAACTTTCCTAGCACTCCAAATCTTTTTTTTTTTAAATTTTATCCTCTCATTCTGTCAAGTGATCCAGGAAGACGTTAGTACTGTATATAATTTATTTGAAGATAAAGAGAAGAAGAGAAACAGCAAATGATTGATGAAATACCATTACTCTTGGAATTTAAAAGTGATAGAATCTGGAGTTCCAAAGAAACTGGAGGCCAGTGAAATTACACAACTGGTTCCTTATTTGTTATGCAAATGAGTAAGAACTATTTTTTTCCTTTTTCTTCTTAATTAGAAGTCCCCTAGAATACTAAATTTGTGGGCAAATGGAATCAGCAAAATTAAATAAGAAAAATCAACTTGAGGAATGAGGTTAAGCTCGCATTTATGATTAAGCCAAGGTCATCAAATTTGTGACCGTTGTGCTTATAACACCCCGGGAGGGAAGGCCGGACCAAAGGTCTTAGACTCACAACATTTCAGATCCAGAGAGAATTGAACATTAGACTTCTCACTCCTCACCCTGTCAGGTTGGATGCGTTCACTAATACAGACAGCTCTGAACGAATTATGGGTATTTTTTACAGAATAACAAAGAAAGAATTATAATTGGAAAAGCTCTGAAAGATCAGATCTGTTTACATTTTGAACTAATTTTCTTTTTAATAATTCTTGGTGCTTATTTTTCTGTTCTGGTTTCAAGCACTTCAAGATAAGCAGCTGCCACCATTTCCCATTGAAACGTAATTCCATAATCCAATAGTTTCCAAAGGACATCTTCCTGGACTACAGGCAAAATGATCAGTTGTTCTATTTTATTCTTTGACTCCCATTTCCGTTCCTTATTGGGTACTCAGAGGGGCCGGGCTTGAAGTCTTGCTGTTCTCAGTGGCCAAGGTACTGCTACGGGATCAGCCAGATCTGAGAATAAGAGCCCATGGCCACAGGCTGGAAAGTCAGTCCCATCTGCCTAAATCCCACTCCTAAAACCCGACACATAGCTCCAACTACCAGGAAAATAAATGCTTAGTTTTGAGTTATCTCAGTACTCAGATGTAGTGCTCTTGTATCTTTTTTAAGCTGTTTTTTTTTTTCTTCCCACGTGTTGGTCATTAGGAGCAGTGATGCAGAATTGAACAGTTTCTACAGAGAGTTGTTTATGTTCTCTTGCTGAAATTGATGTGTGACCCTGGCCCATAATATTTATCCATGTTTTCCTTTTTACTTAATTGTAATTAGCATGCTGTTTATTGCATTCCTTTTACCTTTCCTTAAGAATTTGCTTTTTCCTTCAATTGTTTGCATTGATATCTTTTGAATTTCCTCTCTCTTATTTATTTTCTGGCATAAATAATAATTGGTGCTACAGTGGGAGCTTGATAAAGCTTTTTATTATGTTCTCTTTTGTCCAACAGCAATCGTGAGACATAAAAAATGTTTAAACAGTGTGTCCAGAGTTACACAACAGGAGGGAAACAAAGCTCTTAGTAAGAATTCGTGTTCTTAGTCTTCCACAATCTGTTTTTATTAAAGGCTCAAGTCTCTTAATATTTCCATTAATTTTTTTCTCTAAATGTTTTAGACTTTTTCCTGTACCTTCATTTGAATTTTCACTTACAGTCTTATATTTGTGTTATTTTTAAAATGTCTTCTTGAGTCTATCCTCATTGCTTACTCTCTTGGTTCATGGGCGCTGTGGAGCAAACTCAGGTTCTCTCAGTTCAGTAAAGAGTTATTTTTGTCCTCCAGATCATTAGTCAGTGATGCTAGTTAAAAACTTAATATCCCCATATATCAAAAGATCACCCCTTCTCAAGATTGTTCAGTAAGTTGTGTTAGAATTATTGGTAATTTATTTGGGGGTAAAAAAAAACACCTAGGTGACTCTCACCTTTATCATATCCCAAAATAAATTACAAATATATTAAAAAATTAACTTTTAAAAATCTTAACTTCCAGGAGACATTAACTGGTATAAGAACCAACATAAGAAAAGATAAATATGTTTAAATAAATATAAATGTAACTTTTAAAAATCCTTAGTATTTTAAGACAATAATAAATTGCATATTTGCAATGGATAAGTTTGAAAATAATTAATATCTTATATAATGGTAATCAATAATAAATATATTAATGTCATAATAGAACCATTAAGGAAGAGCAAGGACAATTCTCAAAGATAATGAGCAACAAATGAACAAGAATATGAAAATGTATTTCTCACCAAAGAAAGAAAAATTAAAACAATAAACCGCTACCATTACCGCCTATAAAATAGCAAAATTCAAGTCATTTTGAATGCTAATGAAGTTTATATGACTAAGTGATTTTACTTCCTTTTTTAAAACTTCTGGATTATACAAATTTCTTATAATAAGCATGCTGTTTTTATAATGAAAAAGTAACCCTTTAAAATCTATATGGATGTGCAGTTAATCTCTTCTCTCCAAGCACAAGACATGGCTAAGTTTCCAAATTTTTAAGTCGATTTTACTGATACAATTTCCTAATTCCACCGTATTTCAATAAACCTAAATATTGTTTGCTCCTTGAAAGTAAGAATTAACAAAACCAGAGATTTTTCCAAGGTAATGACACCCCGTGGTAACATTTCACGGCAGGATAGGAGAGTACTTGACAAGGGCCGCCACAGGGAAAATGCTCTCTCTAAGGTCAACAGCCAGTGCAAGTTTAACCTCATAACTGAACTTGGAGACTTTGTCTGAGGTGTTGAGGTGAAGTGCTCTGGAATTGTTTAGGGTTCAGGGGAAATGGATTTGTCACAATAAAGGGAAATCGGAAGATAAATAGGTAATGAAGAAGGATGTATTTTTCTTTAGTAACAGATGTGTAGATTCTATCCATTGTTTTTCAAATGTTAAAGCTAATAGTGTAAACAATTTCAAGTTTATGTGAAGATCTCTTAAAATAGGTCCCTGAGAGAAACAGAAGGTGAGAGTTATGTAGAACTTTATTCATTTTTAGTGAAATTTAATGATAGACATGGCTTTTCATAAGCTACTTACTTACACTATCTGGTTAGTCCTTGTAACAACTCCCTGAAGTAAGTACACTTAATTACTGATCTTACAAAAGAGGAGGAAATGGAGATGCAGCAAGGCTGAATAGCCTGCCCAAAGGCCTGCCACAGCAACGTGGGAGAGGCAGCCCAGACAAACATGACTGTAAAGACCCAATTCTCACCCCTGAATTTTGTGTTGCTTCCACAGTGTACCTCAGAAATACTGACCTTCCCCCCAACAACTGACTTCACGGAGGGAGCTGTGTAGTCTCACATAACCTGCCCACCGTCCCCTCGCTTTTGGGTGACAAAGCAGACAGAGCCTGGGTTTTAAGGTCAAAGCTGGATGAAATGTTGCTCTTCTATTGTGTTCCTAAATTAGTGATTTCTTCACCTGAGCAACGGGTGAAGGTAATACCTCAGCTGTGGCGAAGATTGAAACACCACATGTGAAATGCTTAGAGCAGTGCTTGGCAAATAACTGGTGTTTAATAAATATTAGTTTCCTTTCTTTCTTCTCTTGCCAGACAAAAGTCATTCTTCCTTTAGTAAGTTAGTTTGCCTGAAAATGCTTTCATAGTTTTTTCTCAGTTTATCATGGAACCCTTAGGAAATTTACTCGCTAGATCAGATGGACCTTAGGCCTGGGACCCCCCTTTCAATCCCAGGTTTGGGCTGGGTATGCAGTGGGAAGCCAAAATAGAGGTGGCTATAACCTGATGTTCTGAATTCTCTCTTGTCAGGGTTTGGGCAGACTTTTTCTAGTCTTACAGTTTCTGTGATTCTTGCCTCTCTCTTATCTCTCCTACATAACCTATTCCCTCAATTCCAAAAACTGCTTATACGCTATTTCTCAAAGATGTCTTATCATTTCCTGTTCCCACACTTTTTCCCCTGCCAGACTCTCTGTCAGAAATAACCCTCGACCCAAAATGTGCCCCCTGTGCTTTTCCTTTCAAGGCCCAGCGCAAACGCCTCCTCCTTCATACATGAGCACTCTGAATGGACAAGACCTCACCTCCTACTACAGCACTGTGGCCCCGGGTGTCACTCAGCTGGCAGATTGCAGGCACTTTTGACTTTTGGAACTGAAGGTTGACAGAATAGAATAATGGTTTAAAGTGGCGTGCGATTAACAACCCCCTCAGCAGCCTCTCCCAACTCCTCACTAAAATACCCGTGAAACCAGAAAAAGCCAGGTTCTCACAAATCCCCTAAAAACTAAAACCAATAAACAACCTATTATCAGAATCAGGAAGGAATTTCTGCCAATTTAAAGGCCAGGAGAATTGGATTGAGAAACTTTAAATACTGCTTTCCCATTAACAATGGATTAAAATTCTCAACCTGAAAGCAGAGCCAGTCTTTGCTCCTCTTCAACTGTTTACCTTTTGCCCAGAAATAAGGAGCCCCATCACTCACCACCACCAACACACACACACACACACCCCAAAAGTGAAAGGGGGCAAACATCCCTCCCTCCGGCAGGTGATATTTTATGGGTGTCCAGAATGCTGTCCAATACTCTCTAGTGCAGTGATCCAAAGGAGTAAAAAATAATGATGGGGGGAAAAGGTTTTTCGAAAACATGCCATAAAAAAACAGGTATGTTAATATTAATCTTTTAAAAAGTCCTATGTGAGGCCAGACATAAAATTAATGAGAAAATATTTAATATTGACAAAAATATACAGTGAAGATATAATTATGAATCTCTCCAAGGAATACAATATCTAAAATATATAAAGTAAAAACTAATAGAAATATAAGGAGAAAAACAAACACAATTATTGTGAAAGACTCACATACATAACTCAGGATTTGGCAAATGCACTAGGAAAAAAGTAACTGCAAATACTTACTTAAATAACCATCAAGTAAAAGCAGGGATTAAAAACACAACTACAAACCATTTAGAAATTTTAAAAAATAATAATACATCAAATTATAGAATGGCACCAAAGCTGCAATCAGAGGCAGACACATAAGAAGGAACTGATATGTTTTTGTTTAATGAGATTTTTTTTGTTATGTGTTCTAATAATTTTCTATCATTTAAAAGTAAGCTCTAGCCTCTTGAATATTTTCATTTTTTATTTCTTAAAGATTTTATTAATTTATTTTTAGAGAGAGGGGAAGGGAGGGAGAAAGAGAGGGAGAGAAACATCAATGTGTGGTTTGCCTCTCACACGTTCCCTAGTGCGGTCTTTACCCACAACCCAGGCATGGGCCCTGACTGGGAATCGAACCAGCAACCCTTTGGTTCATAGGCCCACACTCAATCCACTGAGCCATGCCAGCAAGGGCTGAATATTTTCTGATGTAGTACTCTATAATAAGCATGTAATATGTCATTCACAGGAAATAATCTGCCAGACCTACTATCTACTCTTACTCTATTCCCATTTGTCCTGCCCTATTTTAATTTACCCTGCTCTGCTTTTCCTTGGGACCCCAACCCCTTGGCACCAGATGTAATCACCTGACACACCTAAGGCTCCTTTCAATTGAACAATTCTTGTTAATGTGATCTCTGACATTGACCCTCAGTCTATTTTATAGCTTCTCCTGGGTTACACACAGCTAATGTTTCTGGTAAGAGGCATTCACATTTTGTGTTCAGCACACAAGGGTCCTCTACAAGCTGGCAAAGTCCTATCTTGCCTCCCAACCAAAGGAGGGAAATTATAGAGGGAAGACACATCGTCACTCAGGATCTCTACGGCCCCTTATAGGCTTATCACAGAGTTAAATAAACACATGCATACATGTGCAAATAGAGACACACATGCGTGCATATATACATACATGCATAAATGGAGGATGCAGACACAATCTTTTAGGGATTGACTTAAAGTTACAAAAATACATACATTTTTAAACCTTTAAATTCTTTTTCAGTAGCAATGACTTGAACTAAAATAAAGGGATTTTTCCCTTCCAAGCTTTCCACGTCCAGTAAAATCAAGACTACAGAATATTTGTGTCAAAAATATCAGGTGGTTATATGATTTGTAAATAGGACTCTCAGACATACATATAACTAGTGCTGGTTTTGTGTTATACCTGATTCCTCGATTCAAATGCAATATTCACCTTTCCTAAAATTTTCATTTACTATGACTAGCCATCCTATTATTTCTGTAACAAACATATCAGTTAATAAATTATAGTGCATTTTCTCAATTCAGAGTTATTTCCAACAATGAAATTATCAGTTCCCTGTAAAGAAACTATGGATAGTTGCTATACTCAACTATGGTACCATAGAGCAAAAGGTATTTGGTCCTTCTTTCTGTAAAAGTACTCACTGAATTGTGTATAGGTACAGAAAGACAGCTTTGTGCAATCAAAATAATTCATGCGGTATTTAAACTTAATAACATTCTTCTCCAATGTAGACGAGGGTCCAATGTGTCTCTGACTTTGGACATGAGTAGCCTGGGGAATGTTGAACCCTTTGTGGCTATACCAACCCCACGGGAGAAGGTGGCAATGGAGTATCTGCAGTCAGCCAGCCGAATTCTCACAAGATCACAGCTGAGGGACATCGTGGCAAATTCACATTTACTCCAAAGTGAATTCATGGTGAGCCAGTTGTTTATTATTCACCCTTCATTAGGTATTTTGATAAGCTAGGCACCAGGTGCGCACACTAAAATGGCACGACCCTCCACCGAACAATCAACAGACGGTTGCTGTTCACAAGGTTAAGTGCAAGGGTTTTAGATCCACCCTGCAGCTCATCAACTATCGCTGTGAGCAAATTAGGGTGGGATAAGTGACTTGAGACAGACTGTGTAGGAGATGACCAGACAAAGGAATGGCAAGGGCAGCTGGGCAGAGAAGAGCATTCCAGGATGAAGCAACGGTCTTGCCGTCACTGTGTGGGGGAGGCAGGGATGGTACCCTAGTTTTCTACCTTGAGCAACACGGTGCTCTTTAATGAACTAAGGAACACGGGAGAAGAACAAATGTGGGCTAAAAATAATTGTGAGTTTCAACTAAAAATGATGGTGACTCATCAGTATTGCCAGGGATAACTTAATTCATGAAAACACATTTCTACTCACAGATCGTGTAGACAGATTAGACTTTCTTTGATCTAATTGTTGACCAAGGGGGAATATTCTTTTTATAGATCATTTAAATCAGTGTACATCTTAAATCAGTTGTACATCTTAAGCCATAATTGTTGAGAGTAATAAATTGATCATTCTGTGTTAGTTCAGATGTTTGCAACGACCCTAATAGTGAAAGATCCAGCAGTGGGTTAGATTCACTATTAGTCTCACTGATGATTATCAAGTGTTTAAAGTAAAATACAAAGTGAAGTTTTTCAAAGCAGAGTGTGTAGTGTCGTATTTTTATATACAAAGAAAATCAGGCTTAGAGAGATAAAGCATCCAGTCAGTGATAACACAACTCGCCAAAGGCATATCCATTATTCTTTTCTAGAATCACAGAGAGTCTTTGTTCTTTAAGATAAGCCCTTCCTATAAAGGAAAGATGGAGCCCTGGCTGGTATAGCTCAGTGGATTGAACGTGGGCTGCAAACCAAAGGGTCACCAGTTCAATTCCCAGTCAGGGCACATGCCTGGGTTGCAGGCCAGGTCTCCAGTTGGGACTACGTGAGAGGCAACCACACATTGATATTTCTCTCTCTCTCTTTCTCCCTCCCTTCCCCTCTCTCTAAAAATAAATAAATAAATAAACCTTAAAAAAAAAAAACCCAGAGCTAAAATTAGTTTAAAAAAAAAAAGGAAAAAGGAAAGATGGAGCCAACAAGGGGTATCAAAGAGAGACATAATGCTGGAAGATGACAAACTATCCATCAGAAAACAGGAAGCAGCAGGGGAGGCATAAAGATATCACCTGCTTCGTGGCTTTGCCAAAACAGGCTGTCCTTTTTGAAATCACCAGATGTGAACATGTGGTTTCTACTGACTATTCCACCATTTTGCTTATTTGGTGACTTGGACTGAGAATTTTCACATTTAGTTACAGCAGAGAGTAGGGATAAATATTATAAATTCTAGAATAATGCAAGTTTAAAAAATAATATTTTAAAAGTATACGACTCCTCTTTATAGGCCAAGTCTCAAACTCAGAAGATAGTCAGGCTTGCCTCAAGTTTTTAGCTTGACTGAAAAGTAGGGCAATTTGAACTAATTTATAGATACTTTCTTTCATTTCAATGAATATTTGGCTTTTGAGTTATATTTTCCAGTGGAGAACATCTAAGTAACAAAAATATTATTTTATGTGATCTAGAGATAAAGGTTATTTGATTTCACATTAACCTTATCTTAGCAGTCCTTTGTGGAATTTTAAGTTAGAGAACATAACACTTTGTATAATCAAATACTTAAATATTTGCTTCAACCCGTTTGAAAACAGGCTTCCTGGTGGTTTCTCCAGCCAGCTGCAAATGCTTGCCGCTTGGGTCCAAGGCATTCCCGCAGGGCCGCGTCTGCCTGATTGCCCTCTCTGGTTATTTAAGTCACACGGCGTATCTTCCAGCTCAATGAGAATATTTATAGTCTTGTTAAGTGAGAGAAAACAGTGTCTGGATGCCCTTCACTGAAAGCATTGCATCGACAACCACTATAGGAAGAGTACAATTATAGACCCTTCTTTAACACAAAAAGCATCATACTGTCATTACTTGAATCAATAAAAAAAAACCCTTTATATTTACCATTTTAGGGAGGGATGTTTTAATAATATTAAAAGAGTCACAATTAATGTTAAAAGAATTCATGATAGAGAAATTTTGGGTACTGAACTTACATAAAGATTTGAAGAAATTTGAATATACTGTTAAAATATCCATTTTCAGCTTCCTGTTTATATATATTTTCAGCAATTATGCAGCACAGGATTCTTAAAATCTAAGCCAAGTTTTGTATGATTTTTAAAGAACTACATATAAAATTATGCTTTCTAACACAGAAAACTGTTTCTTGGAATCAGCTTCCCAGGGTGCCGCCGACCTGTCTGTGAAAGGAAGGGTGGTGGCCGACCAGAGGGGGTGGTCTGTTATGTATAAAGACTTTGAGAGCAGTGGAGCTTCTGATCAGATGTCCCCTGTGAAGATTTTCTCTGTGGAAGCATTAGACGCACTAATTTGGTATCATTCATTTTTCCAGGAAATACCAATGAACTTTGTGGATCCCAAGGAAATTGACATTCCACGTCATGGAACTAAAAATCGCTATAAGACCATTTTGCCAAGTAAGTTTCTTGGATTAGCTAGTTTGTGTTGTAAAGCGCAAGCTTTCCCCCACTTACCCTTGCCTCCCCATTTCCCATCATCACGACTTCCACACTCGCACCAGACTTGGAGTTGCAAGCAAATACCAAGACTAATAATCCTTAAAATGGTCTAAGTATAAAAAACTTTATCTTGCATTACTCGTATCATAATGGTGAGCTCGCAGCTCTAGGAGACACATGGTTCTAAAATTGTATAGTGCCACACACTGTAGCCTATTTTCACTGAGGGTGTTAGTTCAGTGGGGGAAAGAATAGTCTTTTTAACAAATGGTATTGGGACAACAGGACATTCACATGCATAAAAGATAAAATTGGACCCTACCTCACACCATATACATACTAACTCAAAATGGATCAAGACCTAAAGGTAAAACCCAAAACTATAAAACTCTTGGTATAAAACAGGTGTAAATCTTCAGAGCCTTGAATTAGTCAATGGTTTCTTATATATGACGCCAAAAGTACAAACAACAAAAGGAAAAAGTAGATAAATTGACCGCCAAAATTAAAGTTTTGTGCTTTAAAGGACACTGCCAAAAATAAAAAGATGACTTACAAGATGGGAGAAAACATTTGTAAATTATATATCTAATGAGGAACTTCTACCTAGAATATATAAGAACTCTTACAACTCAATTATAAGAAAACCAAATAACCCAATTTAAAAAATAGGCAAAGAACTTTAATAGACATTCCCTGTAAAAGATATACAACTGGCCAATAAGCATTTGAAAAGATGCTTAACATCATTAGCCATCAGCGAATTCAAAACCACAGTGCGATGTCGCTTCACATCCACATGGTTATGATAAAAGAGGTAGACAATAGCAAGTGCTGGTAAGGATGTAGAGAAGTTGGAGCCTTCATACATTCTCAGTAGGGATGTAAAAAGTGCAGTTACTTCGGAAACATTTTGCTAGTTCCTCAAAAGGTAAAACCAAGAGTTAATGTAGGACTCAGACAACCTAATCCTGGGTATATACCCAAAAGAAGTGAAACTATATGTCCACACAAAAGCTGTACACAAATTTTTAACAGCCTCATTCATAATAGCCCCCAAAGTGGAAACAACCATACGTCCATCAACTGATGAATAGGAAAGTAAAATGCAGTACATTCACACAACAGAATATTTTCAGTAATAAGAAGGAATGAGGTGCTGATATGTGCTACCACCTGGATGAACCTTGAAAAATGTTCAGTGCAAGAATTCATCACAAATACCTTACATTATATAATTTCATTTATACGAAGTATCCACATAGACAAATCTATAGAGGCAGAAACTACGTTAGTGATTGCCTAGTGTTGGGAGACATGGGAAATGACTGCTAAAAGGTATAGAGTTGATTTTTTGGAATAAAGAAAATGTAACTCATGGACACAGACATGAGTGTGGTAACTGCCTGGGGTGGGGGGCCCTGGGGGCGGTAGGGAAGGATAGAGGGGAGGTCAATGGTGATGGAAGGAGACCTGACTGGGGTGGTGAACACACAGTACAGTGTACAGATGATGTGCTGTGGAGTTCTGCACCTGAGCCTGTATAATTCTGTTAACCAGTGCCACCCAATAAATTCAGTAAAAAAGGGGGGCAAGAAAAGAATGTTATAAAATTGAGTGTGGTGATGGTTGCAAACTCTGTGAATAAAAATAAAAATAAAAAATCAAAATTCGGACTATAAGACACACTTTTTTCCCCCAAATTTGGGAAGAAAATGGGGGTGTGTCTTACAGTCCGAATGTAGCTTGCCTGGCTCGCGGGGTGGGGGGGCGCAGTGGAGTGGGATCACAGGAGGCAGGAGCAAGACCACATTTTTTGCTTCAAAATTTTTTCCTTATTTTCCTCCTCTAAAACCTAGGTGCTTCTTATGGTCCAATGCATCTTACAGTCCAAAAAATACGGTAATTAATTCTTACTAGAGTGGCAAAACTACTTTGGAGAGGAAGTGGCATTTTAAATCACTAAACAAACAGATATAGTTGGGGTCTTGGCAAAATCCATAAACTTCCCATGGCAATAGATCTGGAAAGATAGAACCACAAAGATTTTTTTTTAAGTATTGACATTGAAAGAGTAGAGTCATAATTCAGTCCATTAATTCACTCATAATACAGCAAATTTTTAATATTTATGGTACTAGCAAGAACTATGGTATCTTTGGGCTTTCCTTTAGGTGGACTTGGAAACACACTGTTAAAGTCACTCTGCTACAGCATGTTTTCGACTGATCCCTACAGTTAATCTAAATACCCTAGGGCTAGTCACTGTGAAAGGCATCTTATAATTACATCTGGTTGAATGGGATAAAACTGGTGTGTGGCGGGACTGATGTCTTTTTCTGGGTTAAGATTTTTTTTAATTTAAAATTTACCAAACATAGGTAACTAGGGCATATACATCCATTCCAGTTATTATATTTACCCATCTAATCTCAGAAGGATTTGAAAATTATTAGGATCATTTCAAAGTTCAGCCTTCTCTATTTCCTGCGCAGACGATTCATAGTCCCGTGTCCGCTTTTCCATTCCCAGAAATGGGTGCATCTCTGGAGCCAGGGTACCTGTGCTGACAACTGATGCTGAAAATGATGGAGTTTCTGTTGAAAATGTCTGTAGTCTGAATATCACACCCGCGCCCTGTTGCACAAAACGTAATTTAGTAAATATGGCTTGGCCAAGCCGCACCATTGGTTGAAAATCATCAGAAAAAGACTAGAACAAATATGCAAAGTTGTTCTTTAAGGTTTGTTTTAGGCTGTAATATGAGATTCATTTGAAATATTACATAAAATAATTAGCAAATAATTAAGATTTTAAATGCTATGATATTTTTATTATTTTGACCTACAATACACTTTTTTAACACTCAGTATTATTTTGTATTGGTTTCAGGTGTACAGCATAGTGGTTAGACACTCACATACTTTACAAAGTGTTCCCCCGATATTTCCAGTACCCACCTGGCATCATGCATAGTTATTAGAATATTATTGACTATGGTCCCTCAGGGTACTTCACACCCTCATGACTATCCTGTAACTACCAACCTGTACTTCTCAATCCCCTCACCTTTTTCACCCAGCGCCCCCGACATTCTCCCCTCTGGCTGCCAACAGTCTGTTCTCTGTGCCTATGAGTCTCTGTCTGTTTTGCTTGTTCATTTATATTCAATAAAATTTTAAGTTTAGAAGCTTGCCAGCTTGTACATAATAGTGAGGTTATATGATTTTGAGGATGTTTTGCAGCAGAAATATGGACGGCCAAGAGCCAATTAAAGTATAGCTGCTTCCCTAAGGACAGTGCCGGCCTAGCTCAGAACAGTCTAACTGGTAGATTAAAGGGCTAAGGTCAAGTTTATATCAAATTACTATGCAATATAAACAAACATTAGTGATGAAAATATGTTCACATCTTAAATCACAAAAGCTTTGGAGAAAATCCTACCATATATTAATATGAAGTTATTTGTACAATGAAGTATAATAATGATAATAAATTTTATGCATATTTCTTCTATGCAATCCACTTTTTATACTAATGTAAAATAATGTAGATAAAATTAAAGAACCCTACTTGTTCTAGCCATCATTTCATATTTAAAAATTTAATGCCTGATAATGTTTCCTACTTAAATTATGTTTCTGTTTTATTATATTAAGTGCATAGAACAGAATAGATATGCAAATAAGTTAACTACCCATTAGGACAAGTTATGTGACTACAGCAAAATATTGGAATTAAACTTGGTCTCCTACCCTGGCGAAACATTTACAATTTAAGGCATGCTACTTAATCTTCCTATGTCATCTACTCTTTATTCCTTAAAACAGTGATAATGATACTACTCTACAGGACAATTGAGAGAATTAAATGACAGTAAGTGTGAAATTCTTAGGAGAGTTCCAAGTAATAGTAAGCCCTCAGCTAATGTTAATGTCTCCTTTTCCTCTCTAACAAAAACAATGAATCCATCATTAAGCCCAGAACCAATTTCAGAAAGTAGGGACACTATCTATACAGTAAAAAATTTACAGTTGGAAAAGAAACATATTCAAGAGCCTTGTTTTCTCTTTTAATTTTCGCATGAGTCTTAAAAACGTGCTTCTACGTCATCACTGTCTTCCATTGCCAAGACCAGCACTGCCCACTAAACCCTCTGCGATGATGGAGCTGCTTCAGATCTGCATCTGGGAGGCACCTGTGGCCACTGAATGCTTGAAGTATCATGAGTGCACCCAAGGAACTGATTTTTAAATTTTATTTTATTTTATTTTAAATAATTTAAATTTAATAAGCTACATGTGGCTAATGGCTGCCATATGAGGCAATGCAGAGCTAGAGTCTTCTCTCTCTCCTGTAGCAAATTTGAAGATGACTCCCAATTACCTTGAAGGTGTGGCCAATCCCTGACTCTCCTCCCGTTTCCCATTTATCTTAAATACATCTATGAAAGCAGTCCTATTCCTCTCAGCCCTGCCTTTGCCCTAGCAGTGATACACTTGTCCCTCATTAATCATTTCTTCTCTTGACTTTGAATTTCAAACACATTTCTTCCGGGAGAAGAAATCTTAAACACAGAAAATAACCTTTGATAAAATCTGATATGATACCAATCAAAATACCAGGATCCAGGCACCATTTTGTCTGTGAAATAGAAGACTTAAGATTGCCAGCAGGTATTTTAAAGAGACTAGGGTAGGAAATTTTACGTGGTCTATTTTCCGAATCTATATGTGTTCAATAATTTGTTGAGAGGAAAAAAATAAGAGGAAAGAGGGAAGAAGGGAGGAGAGGAAGAGAAGGAAGGGAGGAAGAAAAGAAGGAAAGAAGGGAAGGAAGGAGGGATAAAAAAGAACTAGAGAGAGAAATAAGAAAATAAAAAAGAACAGAAGAGAGGCAGGAAAAATGACCAGTGTTTAATTAATATTTGAAATTATTACTGATTCTTTCCAGAGGTATTATAAATGGTACAGTAAATATTTAGCATATTACCTAGAAATATCTGTTTCGATAAAAATTATAGTGAATTTGACTAATACATACACTTAAATGCATAACATGAAAAATTATAACAGTAGTGATGAAAATAATCACATTAAAATGTTGGTAATGGTAACATTTTTCATCTTTGGCTGTTTTATTAGTTCAAGATAACAGTTACAATGCTTTGTTTAGAAACCTTCATTTTCTCTTACTCAGTCATATATTGTATTGTTATTTTTTAAAAGATTTTATTTATTTATTTTTAGAGAGAGGGTAAGGGAGGGAGAGAGGGAAACATCAATGTGTGGTTGCCTCTTGAGCACCCCCTACTGGGGACCTGGCCCACAACTCAGGAACATGCCCTGACTGGGAATTGAACTGGTGACCCTTTGGTTTGCAGGCCAGCATTCAATCCACTGAGCCACACCAGCCAGGGCTGATTCTTTTTTTTTTTTTTTTTAATATGTGATTGAAAACCTTTAAGTACTTAGATATAGTATAAATTATTGATTTTTAACATGAACTTAATTTAGCTTGACAAAGACCTGTTCCTAAGTAGTTTATAGGGTCAAATAAATCATATACATTGCAGACATTATAAAAATTGAAGGAAATAGGCTTTTTCAACTCTGAATGATGTAGAGTCTTTGTGGAAACTTCTAACAATCAGTGGATACTGAAAAGGAATGGAAGTTTTCCTGTCCCCTTTGTTAAGAAAAGAAAAAAATATAGAAAGTCAAAAGCAGTATTTTACTCTTCTTAATAGAAATTAATTCTTATGAACCACACACCAAACAGAAATCACAAAAGATACAAAAATTAATTAACTATAGCTCTTGCACTCAAGGGGCCCACTGCAATCCATTGAGGGAACACAGAGATTTAAATATCTGAAATGCAAGACGGTGCATACTAAAAGGAGGCTCAGGGAGCCTGAACAAAGAAGGGAACACCTAATTCTCTGAGAAGTCCAGGAAAGGCTTCAGAGAGAGAGATTTCTTGAACTGAACTCTGAAGAATGAGGAAGGTTTTACCATGCAGAGAGGGCAGCGGAATAAAAAGCGTAAAATTTGCAAGAATGTGGAATATTTGAGATTTCCCTGGTCTGTGTAAAGGGAGCATATGGTGTGTGTGGGGCAGTGGCGAGGCTGCGGGGGGGGGGGGGGGGGGGGGGGGGGGCGGGGCGGGGGAGGCGGAGGCCTGCTGGGCCCGCTAAGGAGCAGGTTTCATCCTCTAGGTCTGCCCTGCTCAGCAGAGCAGCCGCTAGCCACATACAGCTATATCAATTTAAATTTAAATTAATTAAAAATAAAACTTTAGTTCTTCAGTTCGTACTAGCCCCATTTTAAATGCTCGGTTGCCACACGTGGCTAGCAGTTGTAATTAGGGACAGAACAGAGAGAGGCATTTCCATTATCACAGAAAGTTGTCTTGAGCACTGCTGCTCTAGGCTGTCTAAATTGCTAGTAAGTATTCACAATAAAATAGGTTCAATGGACAAGTAAGTTTTTAGGTAATACCTTCTTGGATATTCACAAAATACATGAGCAGAATAAAGACCTTGAGAAGTTCTGCAGTAAAAGGAATGTAGTTCAACTTTGCTTAATTCAGTGTTTGCTGTATTTATTTGATTACTGAACCTTCTTGTTTAAAGATGGTCTCATTTATACATCATATGACTACTTGTATGTGTTGCAGAAGAAATGACTACAGGTAGCACTCGGGAAATACCACTATGGCAATCAGGGTCCAGGGATGGCACTTGGGCGAGGGAATGCCGCGATCAAACAGGAAAACAGAGTGCTGTGACCTGGCACCCACGGGAAGAGAGAACTCCCCAAAGATATACGGTTGATGTTTTGAATGTCACAGAGGAGGGGACATGGGTTTAGTAACAAAATGGTCAGGAGTGGCATAAGCAAAAGCAGTGTCTGCATAGACTAGAGTTAAGATAGATTGGAGTGCACATGAGGACTGGACTGTAGGTGAGGAGGTAGGACCAATGGGATTTACCTGCCTGGAGAAGAAGAACAATAGAACAACTGCTAGAGAAGAGTGGATAAGACTGGCTTTTGGGAAAATGAAAGGGACCATTTACATCAATACCATAAACATTTATTGAATGACGTGTGTGTGTGTGTGTGTGTGTGTGTATGAGTGAGGACTGATAGCATTGTGACGGTCACGAACACAGAGAATTTAAAAATGTCCATTCTTGCCTTCAAGAGACTCAAGAGTATACCACGTTAAAGAAATTATAAAGGGATGAGTTGATCTTAATTCTTTCATGTAAATGTTGGTAAAAGTGACTACCATATTTCCACAATACCATGGTTCATGAAGAGCCTTTCAACTTGTTGATGGAAAGTGGTTTTAGACTTGAAGACACTATAATAATCTATTCAATATCAGATATTTCTGCTGTCAGTGAACACACACATGGTAAGTGAAGAAAGCTTCTTCCGAGCAGTAAGAGGGGGTTTGGGTCAGAGAAAACGCTTGCCATTGGGCAGGACAGAAGAGAGACAAGAGTGGGGAGATCTGGAGCAAACTCCAAACCCGAAGAACAAGAAAAAGAGCACAAATGAGAATCGAGGTCAGTAGTCACAAGCCCACAAAAACATGGCATGAAGGATAAACTCACCATCTCAGGCTTATGGGTGAGATTTACATCAGGAACGGGGGTCCAGATGGGCCCAAATGTCCCTCAATAAACACGAATGCATCAAAGGGCAGACGCACAGACGCTGCAACGACAAACGGGGACTCATGTCAGCTGGTCAGTATGCAAGTTACCAGTGTCACTAAGTTCTGGTCATTGGTGTTCGGGAAACTTTAGCAAGAGTGATATATTTAGTGTAGTTAACTAGGAAAACAGACTTTCATGTATTCTTTCTCATTTTCTTCATTAGATCCCCTGAGCAGAGTGTGTTTAAGACCAAAAAATGTAACTGATTCTTTGAGCACCTACATTAATGCTAATTATATTAGGGTAAGTAAATGAATATCAATTTCTTTCTCATGAGCATGTCAACTTACTATTTGGAATTTGGGGTTATATTTTTTTCCTTAGAATGGATTACTTTTGACTTGGTTACTAGCAAATTTTTGTTTGTTTGTTTGTTTAGTCATAGTCAACACTGGTGGTGGGTTTTTACAATGAGTCTTTCTTTCCTGTGCATCTGTGGCCACGGAGCCCCGTGTTGGGGGCTCAGGTGGAGACTGACAGCACTGTGACGGTCACTGCCGTTTGCTATGCTGACTCCTGGGGGGACAGCCAGGGGCCCTACTGTGTTGGAATGAATTAAGCTGCACTAGCAGAGCTATATTGTTCTGAAGATATTTTACTTCAATTTTCAGTGCAAGGCCTGAACTTCAAAGCCAATCTTTTGTATCTTTACTCAAACTAGGGCTACCGTGGCAGAGAGAAAGCGTTCATCGCCACGCAAGGCCCCATGATCAACACCGTGAATGATTTCTGGCAGATGGTTTGGCAGGAAGATAGTCCTGTGATTGTTATGATCACAAAACTCAAAGAAAAAAATGAGGTATGACCTTTACCCAAGTACTAAATGTTATATATTTTCTGTTGCTATAGAAGAGATACTGCATAAGCAAAATTGCCATGTACTTAATAACACATTTAAGATGGAAATTTTAAGACATTTAAGCAGTAGGTTGCTTTACGTTTCCCAAAATGGTAACTGGTGTTATTCTGTTAATGACAACTTTCTTTCAGATAAATCAATATATATTGAATACTCATTTCTCACATGTATCTACCTGTCTCAGTAAGGAAATGATGGACCACAAATTATCATCCTGATTTATAGGCAGTGGCATAAAAATTATTCATTTGTATCTCAAGTAATTTTTGTACCTACTACGTGACAAGTATTGTACAATTTTAGTTGTTGACAATATACCAGTGAACGAAACACACAAATATTCCTGCCTTTGGTAGATTTTAACTTTCTTGGGGGTGGTGAGGGGTGACAGACAAAACCAATAAACATAGTGAGTTCAAAAATATTAGACGGGGTCAATACTACAGACAAAAAGTGGGGGGTAGTGTGCTGAGCTGCAGGGGGTGCTGAGGAGGAAGACTGAGCTGAGTGGCACCCACACAGGGTGGGCAGGAGGAGCCTCACTAAGAACGTAAGATTTAAAGAAAAATGTAAAGAAAGTCACAAAAGCCAAGCGACTTTCTCAATATCTCTATAAAAAGAGTCCATGGATGAGACAAAATTAGATTCTATTTCCTTCTGAGGATCTAACTTACAAACAGAATACTCGTTCTGCATTTTGCATCATAAAAATAAAATTGTGTAATTCCCACAGGGTGCTGTCCCAGGTCCTGCTTACATTTCGGGGCATTTTGTCCTCTTATTGGCATAGTTGACAGTCTGATTTTTGTCAGCTTTTGGGTTTGTTTTCTTGTTGAAAGTACTATAACAGGGCTTCACTATGACGGCAAGAATTTAAGAAAACTGAATTTTCCTTTATACCCCTTTCGTGAGTTTTATTAGCTAATCAAGAAAATCCAGGCTCACAATGGCACTTTATAAGTTTTTTAAAGTTTGTTATTTTCTTCTATTTTTGCTACAATAGATGAAGGGTTTTTTTTCCTGAAATTTATTTTGGAAAAAAGTATATTTTTGACTAGTAGATGAAGGTATATACTTAATTCACTACATGGTTTTCTAAGTAAATGCATTTCTATGAATTGTATGTGAAATCCTGATGTGGCATAATAAAAATAACCCATAATATTCTCAGCTGTTTCACCCACTTTCAATCTGTCAGACATATTAAGCCACCAACAATTCCTGCACAGTTGTTTGATATTCACAACATTTTAACTTCATGGTGGAAAAAGATTCTTCAAAGTTACGAGTTGTGTTCTTTGTGTATCTACATCCATAGAACTTAATATGCAGGCTAGGTACCCTGAAAGACCTCCCCTTACAAAATCAGTTATCCTGGTAAGAAATGAAATAACAGGCACGGCAGAGCGTGAAAAAAAGAAAGGAAATCCCAGCAGTTAAAAATGGAATAAAAGGCATAAAACCAGAGAATTACATGTTACTTGTGCTTTCATGATGACACAAGAGACGGAGACAAGGACTTGGACTTGCAGAAGCCAGGACTGAGAACTGAGACCTTCCACAAAGGGGGCACTAGCGAGAGCTATGCCCTCAGTGAAAGGTGAACCACAGAAATAAACCCGCCTACCAAAATAGCACTACAACAGGAAATTCATCTGTCTTAGCCCAGGCTTCTCACGGGATAAATAAAAAGGTTCCCTTGAGTATTCAGAATTCAAAAACCAGGAAATGCCAAGTGGAGCAATTAACAGAAAAAGTATTATAATACTGGATTGCTAATGCTCTGTGGCACTTTCCAGAAACAAAGGCAAAAACTTTTTTGGTGCATACAGCCTCGGCATCGATTTCACAGAATTTCCACAGAAAAAGTTCAAAAAAATATAAACTCATAAGTCAAAATTATGAGGCACCCAAGTAAACAACATAAGGAAAAATCAGAAGAAGCAGCAAAGTAGAAATAGACCCACAAAAATTTGAAGAATAGAAACTATACAGTATAAGCTATATATTTTTTAAAATTAAGCACACAAAATATAAAATAAAAAACTCGAAAAGGTGCAAGTTACTATCAAAAAAGGCTAGGGAGAATTTTAAACAAAGCAACGAGTACTAGAGATAATTATAATATAGACACTGTTATTTAAAAGACAACCTCATTAGGCAGGTTTAATAGTAGGCTGGACACAGCTGAGTATTTACTAGATTAAAAAAATAGAGCTAAGGAAATCACCTAGAAGCTCAAAATGACCAAAAATATGAAAGAGTTTCTGACACAGACAATACAATATTTAAATGCCCAAAATATGTCAAATGGATATTTTGGGAGAAGAAAAAGGAGACTATAAAAAACAGAGTAATATTTGAGGGAATAATGACTAGGGATTTTCCAAAACTGATGAAAGACATGAACTTTCAAAGTTGAAAAGCACAATAAATCCTCCACTGGATAACTCAAAATAAATCCACAGCTAGACACATCTATGAAAGTGAACAGAGACAATTTTTTATTAATTTTTTATTGTTGTTCAATTACAGTTGTCCCCACTTTTCTCCCATTATTGTATTTTGCCATGTATAATGTGCATATTTTTGCCCAAATTTTTGAGGAAAAAATAAGGATGTGCATTTTACATGGGCAGTACTAATTCAGTATCTATAAATGTTTTTAATTCTTTTATTTATGCTTATGTGTTAACAGTACAACTCTAGAAAGCAATAATGAGATCTGTATGCAAAATAATACCCTGGGATATGATACTTTGTTTTGTTTCTAAATATAAATAAATAATTGGATTAAAACATCAAAACAAAATATTTTTTTTCCTGAAAGTTTGGGCCAAAAATGTGGGTGTGCATCACACATGGGAACACATTATACATGACAAAATACAGTACTCTCCCCTGCTTTACCCACCCGTCACCTCCCACATTCAGTCCTCCCCCCACCCCTGTTGTCTTTGTCCACGGGTCCTTTATACATGTTCCTTGACTTGACCCTTCCCGTTCTTTCCCCCATGACCCCCCTCCCCACTCTCCTCTGGTCACTGTCAGTTTGTTCTTTATTTCCCTGTCTGAACAGACAATTTTAGCCACTAGAGTAACTAACAAATGGCTCCTTAGTACAAATAGAAGCCAAAAGTCAGTTGAATAATACCTACAGAGGGATGAAAGAAAGTAACTGACAACCCAGAATCTATGCAGGATTTGGCGACATTTCTGAGTAGAGTGCATTACCCCTACCACTTCAGTGTGAATCATAACTCTCTCAATACGCTGTCACGGTGTGTTTTCTGAAAGCTCGTTCATGCCCTTACAAATTCTATTTTCTCTTTAATTAAAAATAAAATCATATATTATGAACATTGAAAAAGCACTCTAATTTATGTAATTATGTGAGTGTACATATGTAAATGTTTTGCAGCAAATTATATTTCCACAGAAAACATTTCTTACTTGTCAGTGTTGCACGTTTATTTAGGATTAACACTTGGCAAAGCATAGGTGAAACAATAGCTCACACGGATTACGGAATAATTCGTAGGAACCATAAGCCAAGTCACAGTTTTTGGTGTCTCGAGCGTTTCAGTCCTCAAACCTGGTGGTGCATGCGTTCACTCTTACAGAAAATGTCAGAAGTATGTCTGTAGTGCTTCACCTTCTTGAACCAGGGTTTCTTTCCCCAGGATAGAAGCAGCTAAGATCGTCGGTTAGTCAGAAGCATTCTGTAGAGGCTGAGTAATATATGACATATTTTAAAGATGTTAGTAAGGATGGTGTGAGCCAGGGGAGAACATGCCAAAGACCCAATTCTTCTCCTTTGTCCCCAAGACAAAGGCTATCATTCCGACCCAAGTGCTGAATAAGCTAAATCTGTGTTTCAGTGTGACACTGATGATGCTCAGAACTCTCCATGCGGAGTCTGGAATGGAGTAGATCACCCGTTGTTCGTTTTCAGCTTCATCATAGTTGGAGCTGCCTATTGGTACCACTCTCAGAGTGCACATTCTCCATAGGAAAGCCAAGTGGATCTGTTGAAAGATAGATATTTTTTAAAATAACAACCACACTAAGGGCTGATTGAGGTTTTTGTTTATCTCTTTGACTGAATTTAGAAATTGGAAAGGTTTTTTTATTCTTACCATTTTTAGCCTCTTCTCTTTTAAATGTCTGGGATAAATCTCCTGCAAATATCAAAGTTAAACATATTATGTTTTCTACGTGTAATTTACTATGTGTGTTTTCCAGTAGCCTGTCATAATACCAAATGGTACAGTAAAAATTTTGACTTTTCCATTGTTGATTGTTCATTAAATTAAAATAAAAATTCTTTTCCATCCTGACTCTCCAGAGATGTAAACATAACGCTATAGAGGAAATGTTGTGTGTCTTACAGACCAGAATGATACCGAGAAGTCTGGCCCAAAAGAAAAATGCAGTAGGTTCTGCACTACCAGGAAAACGCTGTTTACCAAAAATGTGCCAACTTTCAATTGTGTTAAGCGTCATTGTTTAGAATAGACAAAAATCATTTCCTCCCCCCAAAATGAAGGGGGAGTTATCTTTAGAAATTCCCAGGCTTTATATTTTCGTGAACCTTTCTACAATATTCTCATGGGTTTTTTTTAAAATAAAATGAGAATAAACAAAAACTTTAAAAAATGGAGCTGAAAAATCAGTTATATTGCAAGAAAAAGAAGAGATTGTGTTGCTGGTAAATTTGAGTTCCTTCATTTCGATAAATGGCAAGAAGAAGGGAATTCTCAAAGAAAGAGAACATAAAAACCCAGCACGCAAACTCTTTCAAACACGAACTGTGGCATTACCGAAGAGGACATAGTGGCCCAAACCTACAAAGCTGGAGTTGGGCCTGTCCAAGAGTGGGGTAGCATTCGCACCTTTCCAGACTCCTCAGGCCACCTCTGGAAGTTAGCTGGTGCCCCTGTCACCCCTTTCTAGGAGAGCAGGGAAGCGGCCATGAATGTTGATCACATTACATATACTGTGGAAGGTGTCTGCTACCCACCACTGTGCACTGAAAGCACGTGCTAAGCACAGTTCATGTATCAATTCAGTTCATTTCCACTTTAACTGTACCAAGTAGGTTTGCTAACCCTATACGATGGGAGAAACCAGAAGCTCAGAGAAGTTAAGTGATTTGCCTAAAGACTCGAAGTTAGTGAGTGATGGAGGCCAAATCTTAATCCAGGTTTGTTTAATTCCAAAGCCCATGCACTTAATTATTGCCCCAACATAATAGGCCAAGTAATGATTCAAGACACTAGAAAGCAAATAAGTTACCAAATTTATCTTTGGTAAAGTGAGGGAATCACTTGGTGATTTGACCTAACATAATACTTCCCTCACGTATACACAGCCACAGTCTTTCTCCGTATTCACACCCATCGTTCATCTGAGTTAACTATGTGACTTTACTCACAGCCTCATTTAGCCCATTGATCGACCCAGTAAGCACTTGCAAACCATTTAACCTTAAAAAGTCATATAAAAATCACATTATGTTTTCTCCTCTTTCATTCCCATCCTTTCTCTACCTAATAAAATAAAAGATTAACTTTTATTACATTTATCTGACCAAATAGCTCAGACAAAATTTTACAGCTTTATCACAGGACCCTGAAGAATGAGCTGGCCCACAAGGGAATGACGCGGGCAGAGGATGGCACACGGGGCAGACCGGAGCCACGGGGCCCTCGTGGGCGGAGTGGTTTAGCTTGAGCACAGCATAGCAGGGCACGAAGGGAGACGGAGACGAGACTGGAATGTTAAGTTGTGCCTAAAATATAGAACTATGCTAAAAACAAACAAAAACCTTTGTCTTCATTACCTAGGCAACAAGGAGCCCCTAACGATGTTTTGAAACAGAGTGACAAAATGCAATTTGTATTATCAGGAATATAATTGGTGGCAGGATCCAGGGTTTGGATTTGAGGAAAGCAAGGGGAAGAAGGGAAATAGGTTAGAAGTTGTAATAACAGTCCCGGTAACAGATAATGGGGTATAGAATTAAGACGATGGAAGAGTGTATTGAGAAAAGGGGACAAATTTAAAAGTTGTTACAGAGATAAAAGACACAGGACTCAATTTCTAATGGAATGTGAGGGACTCAAAGAAGGGTTTGATTTCTGGTGAGAGAAGGAGTGGAGGCTGATATCATGAACCTAGGTGGGCAACAAGGGAAGATTTGTGAGAGAAGAAAGTGAGTTCCGGTTTTCACATGTTCAGTTTGAGGACTCCTAAAGACCTTTGGACGGTTAGGTCTACTAAGTGGCCACAAATAAATGTCTAGAGCTTTAGACAAATGTGCAGGTAAGGGACAGAGCTTGGACAAGTTGAATTCATGAAGTGGTATTTGCTCAGAGGTTCCCAGCTCCCAAGGGAATCTTCTCAAAGTCTCCTAGCAAAACTTCTGGGTTTAGTTTCCTCTGTTGTTCAATGATATAATAATAATAGTAATATTTGCCACCTGCCCTACCTAACTCAAATGATTGTGAAAGGGATTAAATGACCTTTGGGTGAGGGTAGTTTTCATATTAAATTGCTGTCCTGTTAGCAATATTTAGTTGGGACACCAGCAATGAGAGCAATAATAACAGTGGAAATCTGACCCATTCCATCCCTGTCATATGCTAAATGTACCCAAATGAAACTGACCATCTTCTTTTCATTTATTTAGACCCACTTTCTATGTGATGATACATGTCTTTGTCTATACAGCTCAGAGAGCAAAATATCTTTGATTTTAAATGCATAGAATTTAAAAAGTAACTTACAAAAGATTTTTTTAGGGCAACTACTAGCCAGACTTCCTTCTTCATTCTACACGAAAAGTCCTAACATGGTAGGAGTGAGAGGGAGGAGGGTCAAAGAAAATAAAAAGATCATAAAAATATGACTTTGCATTGCATTCTCCTTTTTCTACGAACCACTGATTATGAAGAACTGGTTGATGTCCAGAACCTTTATAGTCAGGATTTGTTCATTCCTCTTTTGCAAGAGACACAGTACCCCCTGAAAACTACTTTTTTCCTCCAACTCATGAATTCTTGAAGTTAATAGAGGATTTTACTGAAAGGATCAGCCGAGTGAGAGAAGAATAGTGATGATTTGGAGTTATATTCTGCTAGAGAGCTTGCCGTTTCAAATTGCCTACAATTAGGGTAGCTTCACAATGTTATCTCTGAGAGAGCATTTTCCTCCCTTGCATTTTCTGCCCCTTTCATACCATTGTTAGCACCACAATAGAGAACCCCTAAAAAGCTGTTCACAAAAATAATTTAACCAGGAATTTGTGCTCTGAGAAACAACTACACTTGCAGCTCTCCCCTACCTCATATTCAAAGGCACCCATACTTATCTGGTCTCTTTTTCTATGTTCTCCTAAAAGCGGCAGAAATGTATTCCATGTGTAAAAATAAGCTATTGTATCCCAGAAAGGAGATGGGATGCTAATTAAAGGTTCTTTGAATGAACAAGTCATCTTGCATTGTCTACTGGGAGCTGGCTGCCAATTGAATTTTTGGTAAAGGGTCAAGACAAACATTCAAGAGGGCCCCGGCAAGCTTGGGAGAGAAGCGAGCACTACTTCCATTTATCAAGTAGGTGCACGAGCCTGTTCACGCATTGTTGAGAGTCAGGGTGCAGGCTGTGAGCTCCTGCCTCGGAGCTTTTCCTGCTGGTTGTGAGAACCGCCTTCCCAAAGATGGGCCTGCTGCTCAGGTCTGATCATGGACAATGGGACTAGACCACTGAATGCCTCTTTCTTTGCTCGATACTTTTTTCAAGATTCATGTGTCTTCTTGGATTCGTCCAGGAGGCAGGGATGTTAACATATATACAATAGCTCGTGCCTTGCAGCAAAATAATTGATGCTCCATTGAAAGACGCTAGGCAAATTGGTTAGTATGATTATCTTTAACAATCTGGGGAAATTTTAGACATTTAACAACTTGTAAACGAGGAGGGAAATAAATTGCTCTGTTTTAAAATGTTTTTTTTTTCTTCATGTTATGTCAGCCATACTAAGCCTTTAGCCTGATTGCCTGCCAGTGTTGGGTGTGGGGTGGCATGTAAACAGAGATGAAAAAATGATTTACTTTGTTTGGAAAAGGACCAGAAAATAGAGGAAGCAAATGTGTTTTTATTGTAACGGAGGAAAGAAACAGTGAGTCAACCAGGTAAAGTGACTTTCCCTGTGACTCTGGCTTGTGGAATAGTTAGTGCTTAGCGTGATAGAATTCCGGATATATTGTAAGTGTTTCTGATACTTACGATATCTTTTTCTTTAGTTCTGTAATTCTGTGATTCTTTTGCTGCTCTTTTGAGTTATAAGTTCTTGACTTTTTTTAAGTGTGATCACGTGCCTTTGGCAAAAATGTGAAGAAACAAGTGTCCTGGCCACTGAAAGGTCCCGAACGAAGGCAATAATGAAAGGATTTCCCTATAAATGTGTGTGTGTGTGTTTGGAAGAAAATAAGTACTATTTAACACTGCTTCCAAAAACAAACAAACAAAAAAAAAACACTGCTTCCCTGGCACTTGCAATAAAACATCAACTTCCACACTTTACTTTCCTAATCATTCAAATATGTGGTAAAAAATGTGATAGGTCTCTTGCAGTTGATTAAAAGGCAAAATAATGTGTGCTTGAATCTCATTTTGCAGTTTTCTTTTAATAATGTAACTTAGATATAATAATATAATGTTAATTAATGATCCAATGCATAATTAATGTAATCACTTTGGATCAAAAATCTAAAGGCCAGTAATTGTGAAATATAACAACAATAAAAACAGCAGCAACATGTTTTGAATGCTTTTTGTATGCCTGGCTTGGTGCTGAGTGCTTTCCCCATGGTAAGTCATGAGGGAATTGAGGCCAGAGAGATTGAGTCTCTTGCTTATGGATTCATAGCTAATAAGTAGTAGAACTAAAATGTGAACCCCACCTCTCTGGCCCCAAAGATTGCACCTTAACCACCTTTATTTTATTGCCTTGTTTCCATTATGATTGTTATTAGTGTATGAAACCCTTCGAAGAGGATTTATCTTTAAAGTATCTTAAAAATAATTTCGATATGCATCTGTTGTAATGGACGGCATAGGTGAGAAGACCATTCATTGGTCCTGAGAAACAACCATGCAGCCTTCATTGACATTGCGTCTGCTTCACCCACAAGAGAAACTTCACCCTGTGGCATCCGACAAGTTACACGTGCTCTTAGTAGACACTGGCACTCGATGAAGCAGGAAAGTGTGACTTGCCTCAGTCGTCCTGAGAAAACATTGATTTCTAGTCATTACATGATAAACTCTAATATTTGGATATTAATTTCTCAATGCCTAATTAAGCTCTTAATTAGTTCTTAATTTTTCTGTGGAGTTTCAGGAAATCCTACCTTTATTTTTTGGGGTATGGGATTAGTAGCAACAGTGTTTGGCAATGCTTGCAAAAATTGATACTTTATTTTTTTTTAAGATTTCATTTATTTATTTTCAAAGAGAGGAGAAGGAAGGGAGAAAGAGAGGGGGAGAAACATCAATCTGTTGCCTTTCACATGCCCCCAACCAGGGACCTGGCCCACGACCCAGGCATGTACCGTGACTGGGGACCAAACTGGCCACCTCTCGGTTTGCAGGCCAGCACTCAATCCACTAGAGTCACACCAGCCAGGGCAAAAATTGGTATTTTATTTTAAAAAACAACCTTACTGACATTTAATTTACATGCCATAAAAATCACCTGTTTAATGTGTACAATTCAGTGGTTTTGGTACATTTACAGAATTGTAAATATTGAAACTTGATTTTTTTTATTAATTAAATAAAAGCTGAAACACCTGAATGAAAAATACTCCAGGGCCAATGAGCATCATTAATATTTGCTGTGTTCTTCTTTCTCCGTCATCAGAAATGTGTGCTATACTGGCCTGAAAAGAGAGGAATATATGGGAAAGTCGAGGTTCTGGTTATCAATGTAAATGAATGTGATAACTACACTGTTCGAAACCTCGTCCTAAAGGTAAGATGCCATGGCTGTAGCTGTCTACAAAGCAGATGATACCAGAGGATAACATTCCCACTTTGAAATTATTATCCTAATAAGTACTACAGATTTAATTTAAACCAATTAAATAATGTCAAGATGAGAGATAAATTATAATCATTGCCTCATGTATTTCTTTGTTGTTAGCTACTATTAATATATGGAATGATTAAATTAAATAAGTAGATATTAAGGAAGTTCACTAACTAGGGTGGTATGACCTTCTAATTTGCACAAACAAAAGATCTCTTGGTTTAACTTTTTGAAAGCCTTTAACTAAAGGTTTGTTCTGCAGACTTTACTGTGATTATTTTTCATGTCACTTTGGTCTATGCAGCTTGAAGGCCTGGAAACTGTGAACAGCAAATCTGTGCTTGTGGGTGGCTGTGGGAGGCAAGACCAGACAAAGCGCCCATGACATCTGCAAAACTTGGCGTTTCAGTAATTTATAGGGACTTTCCCAGACCAGATTACATCATAGGAAAATTATCTTATTTAATTTACGGGCAGCAGATGCTAAGGAATGTTGCCATGGTATTGTTTCTGCTTCTAGAGAACAGTCATCTCAAAGATCTCAGTCCTGCATAGGGCCTCACTGCTACATCATCACGGGGAGAGTGGAGGCGGGGCTGCCGATGGCCTTGAGGGAGAAGTTGGGCAGAGGGAGGCACTTACCAAAACCTGCATTGAAACGTGTGTCTTAAGTGCCTAGTTCATGCCAGGACCCCACTGGGCACTGGGATTTGCAATGATATACATGGCCCCTCACTCAAAGCATTTCTAATCTAGTGACACCCAGAGACCCTCTACTACTGGGATTTTGCATTGCTCTTAAAGGTCAAACTTTGGGATGAGTATAGAAGTGTTAGAGTGACAGAATATAAAATTACGTTTGTATATTGGACAAAATGTTTACAGTAACCTGTCAGGAATGTTCAAAGAGCAGGAAATACACTACCGCCCAATTCTCTCTTAGTTACATTTTCATCTACTATTTTGTTCATTATAGTAAACTACAAACACTGGTATATTTAGCATATGTTACATATACACTTTCTATGCTAAATATGTACTCTCATTTTTTCTGCTTTATTTTTTTAATTTTTAAATTAAGCTTATTGGGGTAACATTGGTTAATACAATTTTAATAAAATTGTATAGGTTTTATGTAAACAGTTCTATAAGACATCATCTGTATATTGCATTGTGTGCATTTAATAGAGACAAGGCTGTCAAACTTTGATGTTAGGATATTTACAGTGAAGTTTTCTCAAGGTGAAAGTTGTTCTTCAGAAATCTCCTAGCTATTTCTGCCACCTAGAAATATTGCAAGTAAGATGGGAACAAGAGAAGGCATGCAGTACTGTGGTTTGGATGACTTTTAGTAGCACAAGCAAATGAGGCATTTGGTGGCTGTTGCTATTTTCAGCAAGGAAGTCACACCCAACATGTGAAGCATTACTGGTACACCTCATGGCCCGATCACAAGACTCCAGACAGCGCCCAGCCCCTTCTACAACTTATGCTGGATGTAGAAGAAGACAGACGTGCATCTGCAGGCCGAGGGCCTGTGGTTGTCCACTGCAGGTAAGGCCTGACCTGTCCTTTCCACCTAAGTGAAGTGTCCATCCTTTGTAAAGTCATAGAGCACACAGAAGTTGGGTTTTACTTCTTGGTTGTGACTTTGTCAATAAATTAAATATTTCTTGAAATTGGTTAACTTCTTGGACAAAATGATATTTACAGTGATGATTTGGGGCATTTTTTGCAAACAATGACACAGCAAAGGAAATACCACTTCTGAACAAATGGCTCATGGAACAGGAGCCAGTTCCGTCCTCTGCCTTGAAATTTGCTGTGACCCATCCGGTCTCATTGGTCTAACACACACTAGGAATGACAGACAGGGTTATCGGTAGCTTTCTTCGTTGTTTCAAGATGGTACCTGAACTGTACTTGAATTGTACCTTGGTAACATTTATTTCACATTTGGTAAAAACTAGTCAACTATTTTAAAAGTTACTTCATTGCCCTGGCTGGTATAGCTCAGTGGATTGAGTGCCAGCCTGAAAACCGAAAGGTCACTGGTTCGATTCCCAGTCAGGGCACATGCCTAGGTTGTGGGTTCAGTTCTTAGTCAGGGGTATATAAGAGAGGCAAGAGATCGATGTTTCTCTCTCACATCAGTGTTTCTCTCCCTCTCTTCCCCTCCCTTCCCCACTCTCTAATCAATGGGCATGTCCTCAGGTGAGGATTCAAAAAAACAAAAAAAGCAACAGATGTCCATGGTGGTCTTCTTCCCTGATGTCGCGTAAAGCTCTCCTCTCATAACTGATACCTCATCCCCACTGTTTTCCTTTTAGTGTGCCCAAACTAAAGCAAATATTTTTAAAGTTATTTCAAGAACTAGCTATTTATTCTTCATGCTTTCTCAAAATTCTGTAATTTGTGTTGCTTCATTTAGTGTCATAAGTCTTATAAGATAGCTCTTGATACTATCTTTAATAAACAAAATATGTTATTTTAGATGATAATTTTAGCCTCCTTTTTTGAACCTTTGTGGTTTAATTAAAAGTAAAATTTATGTCTACTTATTCAAAGACATCATTACTCAGTTTTTAGCATTAAGCATTATCCTAAACTTAGCTTGGGGCCCAGGGAAAGCAACCTTATTGACCATCCTTTAGGGCTGGAAATGTCCCGCACCCAACCATAAAACACTCGTGATATCTAAAATGAACTAGCCACTTTCCCTATAAAACCAACTCCCCTTCCAATTAATATTTCCAAGAATGAGACCATCTTTTTTCCGGGGACTTGACCACCAACGTTGACAGTTATCTTCTCTTAATTCTCTTAATTCCAGCCTCAGTATCTAATCAGTCACCAGAATGGCTTTCCCTCCAAAGCTCCCATTATCATCACTTCCTGTCTAACCACCCAAGTGCAGGCCCTTATGACCCCACTTGCATATTTTAGAAGTAGTCAGCTAATCGCACACACACCCCACTTGCCCATGGCCACCCTCACTATGGCCTACCCAAAGCACTCCTCTTGGATAAGGCTCTGAAGCTCTCTCTCATCACATGGAGCCAGTACTCAAAACTTCTCAATGGTTTCCCATTGCCTAAAGCAAAAGTTCTTAACCCTGGGTCTATGGATGAGCTACAGGAATCAGCGCACTCCTTGAAGTTGCTGACACAAATTTGAGTACCTAAAGTTATGTGAATTTTTCTGAGAATTGAAACATCCTAGTTTTCATCAAATTCTCAGAAAAAGAGGTTTTAGAGGATGAAGTCCAAACCTCTTTCCATATAAGAGCCTCATAAGCCTCAGTGGACCTTCCCAGTCTCATTTCCCACTGTTTCTCTAAAGTAATATTCTGTTCAAGCCAAGCTTGTCTACTCATTGTCGCATATCATGTGTCCTGTTCTGTAGCAATTTTTTCCTTAAACCTTTCTCACGCATGGAACATTTTCTCTCATTCATGATAACCAAAATGCCTGCCAGTCACATGGTACAGTTCATGTCCTGTCTCTTTAGTGAAACAAACGCTCTCTAGACACTTCAACTAAAAAGGGCCCCTTCTACTTCTGAACTCTTTTACACTCACACTTAACAGAAACAAGTTCCAAATAGGAGAAATAAATGCTATCTCAGTGCCAAGAGGGGAGCTATTAATTCAACCCAAAAGGATACGCCCCTGGCTGCTGTGGTGCAGTTGGTTGGAACATCATCCCATAAACTGAAGGTTACAGGTTCAATTCCCTGTCAGGGCACAAACCTAGGTTGTGAGTTTGATCTCCAGCTGGAACACGTGCAGGTGGCAGCCAACTGATGTTTGTCTCTCACATCGATGTTTCTCTCTCTCCCTCTCTTGGGTGAGGAAAAAAACAACCAGGAGAACTGAAGAAAGCCTTTAAACGTTGGAATAATGTTGAATGGGATCTTTAAAAATAACCAACATTGGTGGTTTTAAAAGGTGGTAGGGAAGGCATTTTTGACTGAAGAAACATCATTAACACAGAAGGAAAATTGGAAAACGACAGGCATTTTTTTAAATTATTATGTAAATGAAAAAATGACACAAAGGATACAAGGAGGACAGTAAAAAGACATAAAGCTTGAAAGTTACTCACATTCATATGGTTCAAGGTTACGGATGCCATGGCAGCGAACTTAGACCTTGGGCTAGAAGGGAGCCATTTACGGTTTTGAGTAGAGAGTACCGTGATCAGGCCCCTCGCCGCTGTTTCCACCATGAACTAGTCCAGGAAAAGACTGGAGACTTTGAGACTTTGAGATCATTGCTAATCACGAAGTGAGATGTTGGAAACATGAGCATAGTCTATCGAAAGGAAAGCATGGATCACAAAAGCTCAGTAGAGGTGAAAAATATAAGAATTCGTAACAGATTCGATGTGGAAGGTCAGAGGGCGTGATCAGCGCCGAGACTTCGGAGCTGGAAACTTGTGGCTGACTGGCAGTGCCATCGAGGGAAAAGGTAATTAAACCTGTTTTGGGTGCACTGAACTGAAGCAAGTGTAAAACAGTAACCTCGAGATTCCCAACCAAGAGATGGACAGCCAGTCTGGAGTTTAGGAGAAACTCGAGGAATATAAATGTAGGTTTAAGAGAAATTCACTTAACGACTGTGGTTGAAACTGCTAAAAGAGAGAGACAGACAGACAGAGAGAAAGATAAAGGGCTTGTGAGGTCAGCGACAGGCTGTCTGCAGCAGATGAATGTGTAAGGCCTCCTGGGCAGGTAGTGTTCCTATTCAGCTGTAAATGACTTACAAATGTGTGAGTCTAGCCACTTCCTCTCTGCTAAACTGAAATGAATCTTCCGTTAGTCACAAGAGTCGTCAGCATCCGTATATCCAAGACCAAACTCTCCCTCAAGTCACCTCTCCTTCCAGATTCCACCTTCGTCTCATTGGGACTATCTTTCTTTCAGTTCGGGTCACCTTTGAGGTTCTGCTTTTCTGACTGTTCAACTCCAGTCCTCCAGACTCACGTTCGTGATGTGTCTAAGTGCTTCCCTTCCTTCCAGTGCTCAGACCTTTCCCAAACCAAGGCCCTGCTTATTCTCTAAGGACAGTTACAATTCCTTTTTACTATTCTCCCCACTGGACACTTCCTACTGCATGCAACTAAACAAAAGAATGTGTTTAAGCACTTAGCACAGAGCCTGGGTTGTAATATTCAGTCAGTGAGAGCTGTTGTTGCCGCATTGTTATTAATCCTACCTGTTGTTTCACATTTCAGAGTACATTTTTAAAAAATACATTTTATCTTTGCTATTTTTCTCCCACCTTTTCATTCTTTGTCCTTTCTTTTCAGTGCAGGGATAGGCAGAACAGGGTGTTTTATTGCTACTTCCATTGGCTGTCAGCAGCTGAAAGAAGAAGGAGCTGTCGATCCACTGGGCATTGTCTGCCAGCTTCGTGTAGACCGGTGAGTGTCTGTGGGATGGGTCACAGGGACTTCAGAGCAGCATCACCTGCCACAACCTGCTCGGAGCAGCCTGCCTGACTTGCAAACGTCACAAGCTCCGAAGTCCTAAATCTCTATAGTGACTTGTGTAAAGTGTTGAGAACATACATTGCATTAAAAAACCACTTAAAAAAGTGTTATTTGCAGTACTGGCCATCAAGAGTGCAAAACCAAAAGCTTATGCTTAATCCTTCCTTGTCTCTGACCCAGGTCGCTTATGGTGGTCACTGTTCCTTCTTAGTCTTGCATCCCTGTTCCTTTCCACGTGGTCTGTATTTTCATTTGACTTAACCAAATCATTCACTTTAGGACCTTGATGTTTTACAATGAGGTGTATGTCATATTACCAAGGGCCCCCCACCCCGCCACTTTCAGTCTAGTTTTTTTTTAATTGTGAAAAATGCACAGAACAAAATGTACCATCTGAACCATTTTTTATTTGTTGGGTGACTTCTTGGTGGGTATAAGGTGAAACAGTCATTTTCATATAGAGATCTTTTGATCACCTTTGTGATGATCTCTATAAGAAATTTTTCTTCTTTCTCCACAACTAATCCTACCTGGGTAAAGGGATAGTTGAGTCAGTGATGGAAAAACTGAGCAGGTGCTCCTTTGGAACAGACACAGAGAGAAAGACACACGTGAGCAGCCAACCTGTCTGCTCTAATTCGGTGTGATATAGTAGAAGAAGAGTTGTTCGGAGAGGCTGAAATACTGTGTTCTCTTCTTGTATTCGTACAATACTGATGAATCCCCTCCCATGCCCAAGGCATTGTTCCAGATGTTGCAAGCACAGCGTTGGACCAGGTGAATGGGGCTCTACTGCCCTAGACTTTACGAGTCAACAGGGAGAGGGAGATAATAAAGAAGCTAAGAAATAAACGGGACAATTTCAGACAACGTTAAAAGCTGTAAGGGAGTGAAAAAAGAGAGCTTTTGCTCTATGACCTAGGGTTTCCTAAAAGTAAAACTAGAGTCACCTTCTAAGATTCACTTGGTAAATACTTACTGAGCACCTACTATGTGCTGGGTCCTTGGATTTTAATGAGATAAAATGATTTTTTCTGAAAATTCAAGGACATAGTATATGTAAAGCACTTAGAACAGTCTGGCACATAGTAAGCCTTAAGTAAATGTTCACTGTGTTATTATTATCTTCATTATTATTAAAATTATGAATAGTTTCCCCTATCTCTAGAAATGAAACATTCAAATCCCTCTTTCAGGATGAAGTTTTCCCTCTCCATTCCTACCTGGCCTTGTCTCCTTTAAAGTAATAATTTCTCAGTCTTCGTATGTGCATCTTTCCTCTATTTTTCTCTTAACTTTGGCTCATTAGAGCCTGCTCATCACGGCGGTCAGGATAACCAGGCTCTGGGGGCAGATTGCCTGGGTTTGCCTCATGGTGCCCGCCAGTTTCTGGTTCTGCGGCCCTGGGCAAGTTGTGCGACTTCCCCATGCCTTGGTTTTCTCCCTTGGCAAATGGAAGTAATAATACCCTCTACTTCTTAGTTTTGTTGTAAGGATTGAGAGAATCTGCAAAGTGCCTTCTACATAATAAGTGTGCAACCAAGCTTAGCCACAGCTGTTATCAACATCCATAGCAAGACACCTGAACACACATCTGTCAGCTGGAACTAATAACCTAGACCCCACAGGGTTGTGGCGGCGTGAAAATGAGATTACCCCTGTGATGCACTGAGTGGAACACTTAGCCTATGTTTCTCTCTCTCTCTCTCTTTACCCTCCTCGCTTCCACCTTTCCATACCCCACATGACTGCTTCCAAAAATGTTTTCTTTTTTGTGTGAGAATACCAGCTCCAATGATCTGTCCCTCTCCTCTTACAATTGCTGTCTTAGTCTCCCGAAGCCCCTTGCCTTTCATTCAGAGCGGTCCACCCAGGCGGAAGAGAGCATGATGACTTTACATCAGACTCTGGGACCCACCTGCACCCAGAAGAGGGGCCCTCGTCAGAGAGCAGGGGACAACACCCCATCCATCGGCTGGAGCTGCTCCCACAATGGCCTTGATCTCTCCTGCTTTGTGCTTCTGTAAACAAGGCTCCTTGCACGGGGCCTAAAGCCCCACAGAGCCTCTAGTCCATATCCCTGTGCCCCGCTTTCCTGCTGGCTAATGCTGGAGTTCCATGAACACCAGACACCTGAACTGACTAAACGGACTCTGAACCAAGCTGGCCTCCAGCACCTGCTCTGACCCTATTTGGGAAAACATCCTAAAAACCACTGGGCATGGTCTCCTTGGGGGGGTTTGTTTGTTTGTTTTGGGTTGATTTTTTTTTTTTTTTGCTCTTGTTACTCTTAATCTTGCTGATTCACCTTCACATCTCCCACCTCCCACACCTGCTTTTGTAGCCTGACCTTCACCTTGGTTTCTACTTCCCAGTCACATTACCTTGTCAAGTCCACCAAATTGTCCTCTAATTTTAAATGGCATCACAAATACATTTTTGAAAATCATATCACAATGCCTCCTCTATCTGCTCCTTCCTTCCTAAAGCAAATGGTCAGAAAATTTAGCCTTGGCCTTGCATCACCACCAAGGCCTTCCCACAGGGCTTGTCCTGTTACTCCTGATAGGATCTTCAAAACACAGCTAACTTCTCTGTTGATCTGAAGCCCATGGGCTCCCAACCCCCTGGATTTGAATTACTGCCAGTATGTGCCTCACAATCACTCTGATTTATTAATCAAGATCCCTTCCCCATGAATTCTTTCTGAGCAGGTGTTGTTTACAAAACAGATCCTCTCCTTAAAACTTTCCTTGGAGTGTTTTTCCTTTTCCTTCCTTCCTTCCTTCACAAGATTAGCATTGATTTTCCTTTTCTTGTCTCTTCCTTCTGATGTGCGCGCCCTAGTTATTGTGAAAAGGAGCACAGCAAACCTTCCTTCCTCCTTTCCTCCACCCCAGCCAACTTCTTGTTCCCCCATCCTTCTTGCCTCTTGCGTGCAGCCTTTTCCTGTCATACCTCATGGGCCACGTCCTTAATTCATGATGGGTAAGGGAAAGATGCTCACCTTTCTGCTCGTGCAGCTTTTTGTTCTTCATCAGTTCCTTAAACCTCCTTCCCAACCTAGACTCTGTGGCCATCCGTCCTTGCCTTTGGTTCCGGGTCTGTCATCAGACATTCCAGAAGGCACCATTCACACTCGGAAGTGTATTTAGCCATGGCCTTTTCACATGGTCTTCAAAACATACGTCTCCTTTAATTCCCAAAGTGAACCCACAATTAAGAAAAGAGGTATTATTTGGCTTTTTTTTTTTTTAAATGAGGAAACAATTCAAGATATCAAGTAAGTGGCCCAAGGTCATGGTGCTTAGAAAATGATGGAATGGACTTCTTTGGAAATCAGGACTTCTGATTTCTAACTCAAAGGTGTGACTGTTAGAGATAAAGTAAGCAGGCTTTTGGAACATATTTATTGTAAAACTACTTGACAAAAACATATCTCTTTGGTAATGCTTTGCCAATTTTAAAAAGTGCAATGACACCATCATTTTTAAAAAGATTTTATTTATCCTTGTTAGAGAGAGGGGAAAGGAAAGAGAATGAGAGGGAGAGAAACGTGTGTGAGATTGGCGTGCCCCCAACTGGGGACCTGGCCCACAACACAGGCATGTGCCCCGAGTGGGGAATCGAACTGGTGACCTTTCAGTTTGCTGACCAAGGCTCAGTCCACTGAGCCACACCAGCCAGGGCAACACCATAATTTTTAAAACAATGTTTGATATGAATGACAGCTGTTTCACAAATAGATAGAGTGATAATATCAGCAGTTGCCTTAAGATTATCATTTTTTATTGAGCATCTTTTCATATGGACATATATATGTCTCCTTTCTTTCCTTGCTTCCAGCATTTTACTTATTTATCTATTTATCATTTTTAAATTACAGTTGACATTCAATGTTATATTAGTTTCAGGTGGTTACAAATGGTGGTTAGACGTTTATATAACTTACAAAGTGATCCCCCAATAGGTCTAGTACCCGCCTGACACCATGCCTAGTCATTCCAATGTTATTGACTCCATACATTATGTTGTAATTTACACCCCCGTGTTTCTCTTCAGATTGTGTAAATCTTTTCCCTAAGAGTATGCTTTGAGGTTTATAGGAAAGTTGTCTCGTCCCAAAATATCTATAAATGGAGGATCCCCTAAATACCTCCGTATGGTCAATATTTGTAATACTACTATCAGAGAGCCAATCCTTTTCTAAAAGAATCACTTGCTTTTAAAATTTATTACCCTAGAGATGAGAGCTGAGTGTGACACTGTAAGTCTTCTCAGCTGTTAACACTTCAATGTAAACAAAATGATCTCTCCTTCCCAGATAGTAGCTAGAGGAGGTACTACTCCCTGCGTTAACAATACATTCAGAATGCAGGTATTCATGAAGGGGAATTGAAGAGAAGCCTCCGGAAACTGAGCACACTTGAGGCCCTGCAGTCGAGGGGACTGGAGACAATTCTCAGTCCCTGGGAAGGGGAGGGACACAGAAGGAGCAGAAGAGCAAGGGGCACAGAGAGGTAGCAAGGGACACCTCACGAAGAGCAGCTGCCTCATTTGTGGGACCCGGCACTAAATGAAAATGTGGGGACCCTCTCTAAAAAAATAATAACTAAATATTTCTCGATGGGACAGCAGAGCATTAACCAAACCTCAGGGTCCTTCTCAGCACAGGGTATGAAGGCCTGTGCAACTGCCCCAGTCACAGGCCCATGAAGCCAGACCCACCTTGGGGTGTTTTCAGGATGAGTGTTTGGAGATGGGCCTGAACCCTGTGTCCTGTGGACCAGACACCCAAGATCCTTGCTCCGGGCGGGGCTCCTGCATCCTGCATTCGTTCATTCGTTCAGACATTCGCTGAACACCTACTACTGAGCGTGCGCCAGGCCCCTGAGGTGGAAAGATGGGTTCCAGACTGTTTCTCAGAGCACAGTGTAATTATCAATCAAACTCGACAGCCTGATAAGGGCCAAACTCTCATAGGTTCTCAGTTAAGTTAGAGGAAAAGCTATGTACTGTAGTTCTTAGAACCCCTCTCCGCTTGCATGGTATTAATGCATTAAAAGAATCTGAAAAGTCCCCCCATAACCAGAGAACCCATTTAAGTTCCTCTAAGCACTCTTTGACATTTGATCACAGAAAACTTTCCTGAAGGGCTATCTAAATGGGAGAGGAAAAAAAGTTGTAAAAAACTGTTCTTTCAGGGGCCTGGTGAAGAATAGAAGACTGGCGATGGCATTAGAATTTGAGCCTGGGTGGGACCATTAAAAAGGGGAAAGGAAAGGGTGGGACTGGCTGACTGGAAGCCTCCCACTGAATGTAGTAAGGGATACAGAAAACAGAGTAATATATTGAGAGGTGATATTATATACTCTGCAGTGTGCAAGCCTTTTCCTATCCATCCAGACCCTCTTTAACAATAGCTTCTGATGCAAGAGATCCAAGGCCGCATACTGCGCAACTGTTTTTGTAGTCTGCCCCCCCCCCCCTTAGAGCTGCCTCCTCTGGGAAGCCCGGGGCATGGCTAACAGGGAAAGGCAAGGCAGTGGTTTGGATACTTGGCATGGGGCTTGTTCTCTGACTAAGTCAAGAGTTTGGGCGTTGAGAAGGGTCAAAATCCTGACTCCTCCTGCCCCCTCAAAGTTACAGTGCTGGATTTTTGCTATCCAACATGACAAAGCAGGCAATTTGTATTCCGATCACAAATCTGCATTTTAGCAATACGTTCAAATGGGCTGGTTTAGAGATGACTCTGTTATGCTAAATGGATATTTCGAATGTAACAACAATGACAAAGCCATTTGGTGGATTCCTCATTCTCTGGCAAGCTGTTATTTTTATTGGCTTTAGGGCAACTTCTATTAATAGATGCTACAGTTCTCCCTGCAGATTCCTGAATCTGTGATTCTTCTTTTAATGATACTGTTGAGCATATTTTGAACTAAAATAGGAGTTCTTTTTTTCTAAAGTAGGAGTTCAAATTCAGTGCGCAGGACCCTGAAGTGTTTTATTTAAAAACGCATTGATGGATCATTCCGTGGATTCTCATAATGTCCATTAACTAAGATGAAGTGGGTAGACGGCAATTGGGTGTGAGCGCTGGCTAGGGGGACAGGTAAGCAGGCAGCCACTAGAGCATGAGGTGCCAGGGATCACTGGTCCAGACGTCAAAGAGCTCGGCCCTGGCTCTGCCCCGGCTCTGCCCCTAATTTCCTGTGAAACCACTTGTCTACTCTAGGCCTCTGGGCCTACATTTGGGAAAAGAGAGGTGGGACATATCTGTGGTCCCTTAACCTCTGCTGGTGTGAGAACCCTCATGGACTTCAACATAACAGTTGAATTTTCAAATTCATAATGATTATAAATTAATTTCCATTCTGTGACTCACAACTAGTGACATAATATATGTTACATATGTTTATTTGGCCAACTGATGATGCTGGATTCAAAAACCCCTCCTGGGAGGAAAAGATTCCTTTTCCATCCTGAGATTCAGTGATTGGGAGGTGATCGACTGACCCTCTAAAGTTTCTTTCAGCTGTTGCATTCTTTGAGTCCGTGAACCTTTGTTTTTGTAGAGAACAATGGAATGGCAATAACAATCATAACATTTGCCAAACACCTACTAGGGAAGATATGGTTTAAAATATCTGGCTTAAGAATATTGTAGTAAATCTTTCATCTTGCAGGAGGAATCCAAGACCTAAAAAGATAAGTCATGAATCCAAAGTCACACCACAAAACTTTATTATTATTTTTTTAACAATCTGAACTGAATTTCCAATTTTGCTCAAATGAGATTGGCTAAATTCTGAATGTTTTGGTTCCCAAAAGGCTACTGTTTTCTGGGGTGGGAAACCTAAGTGGGTTAAGCACAAATTTAAGAGAGAGGAAGTTCACACTCTACTCCTGCCTTTGACAGTGACCCTGAACTAGTTGCTCTATAAACCAGGAAAATTGTTTATCTCTGATGGTTTCAGTTTAGATTACTTACTATGAATGTCTGAAGATGATAAGTATGGCGAACTTTCTTTTTTTCTATAGAAAGGGATATTTTGCTCAATCACATTTCCTGTTCCCATACATACATGTGTCAACAATTTTTTTAAATTATGGTGAAAAAAAGACCTATAAAATTAGTAGTAAATTGAACATATTTTAGTCCAACATTAGGACATATAGTAATAATGGTTTATTACTTAGGAAGCCTTTCCATATACTCTTTAAGTCTTCTAATCTTAAATTATTCTGAAGTGTTGTGACTATACCACCTAATTAAGAATTCCAGTTGCTTTCACCATATTCAGCTCCTGCTACAACAGAATCATTTAATCGTGTGTATGCCAGTGTTCTGCAATGTGGGATAGTGAAAGAAGGCCATTTCCATATTGAGCATGGGGGATGATGCACCTGTCCCTTTAAAAGGTAATAATAATAATCTATAGTTATAAAATAGCCCAGGAAACTCAGAAAATGCTCACTTGCATGTTGGTGTTACAGGAGAATGACTAAAGAGCAACACTTGACCCTTACAAGGCATCTAGGCAGGGAGAAAAGGACCATATTCCATTGTGGGTTGACCCCTGGCAAATTTTTTCTCGCCGTATTTCTTTGAATCCTACTTGGCACCTCCGGACACTGGAAGAACTGGAAATAGAGTTTTGGAAATTAAATACATAAAATAATATGCAATCCCAAGGCCTTTCTCTTTCTTTTTTTTTTTCCTTCCCCAGAAACAGGAAACAAGCTGTCTAATCCTCCTGTTTAAGAGTCAGTGGTGAAATCTGCCGTTGTCTGTGCATATCCTTACCTTGGGGGCCCTAAACTGGAATGACAGCCAAAGACCTGACTTGTGGCTTCCCAGACAGGATAGAAAAATGCTTCCAGTGTGCGTCATATTATTGTTTAAATGTTTGGATTAATCACAGTTGTTTGATGATTTTGTCTTTTTTAACTATAATAATTAACTATAATAATATACACTATTATGTGTCCCCAAAATATTTTTGTTTACAAAACTTATTTAAAATCATTTCAAAGCTCCGATTTCCACCTGTTGGTATAATTTTTATCAACCCTAGATTTACATTTATCCAAATCCCTCCACATTCCCAACTAGCCACAGAGGTCCTTTAATTAGTGAATTTCAAAGATCACATTTACAGATCAGGAAATGAACATTTTGGTTTACTTATTTTAAGGACACTTAACGTGTTAGAAATTGGCGTGGATTTACTTGACATCACAGTTCCTGAGACCATAACAAGAAGTCCTCTGATAAAAGATTATGCCAGCTGACTCTCCTAAGAGGTTGCCAGGGCAACCTTTTCTGTCTTCTCAGCTAGGAGTTCACTGAGCGTTAACCTGGGTGTTTGGAAAAAAACTGGCTAATTTTCAGGGCAAAAACCGGAATTCAAGATATGGTAATGCATTGAATTTCCATTGAATTATCACTTGATGGCTGTTGGCTTTTATGCCCTACAAATACTTTGGAATATAGCTATTCCAGAAAAAGTGTTTATGTTCAAAATACCCCATCAGAACCAGTGAAAACATTCATGTTTAAGTTCTCTCTCCTTGACATGACACCTGTATGAAGACACAGGGGAAGCCTTTGGCCGAGGCGACCCGAGTCACAGCTGCAGACCTGAGCCTTGCCTGACTCCTGCCCCAGCAATCAGAGATTTTACCCAGGAGGCACATTAACAACCACACTTCTTGTTCTAAATTTACTGTACCAAACTTTACCAAAGAAATTCCAGATTCAAAAATAATGAAAAGCCAAGGAGCGTTCGGTTCCATTGTTAGCCCAGAAGTGAGTCACCGCTGCAGAATTTCTTCTGTCTACTGATTAGACCGGATACGTGCTGGGTGGTGCGGCAGGAAAGGCTGTTGCTCTCTGTATGTGTGAGTTAATAGTCACAAAAGGTCACAATTTTAACATGTTAAAAACCAAATCTCTCTCCTGGGCATCTGGAGTGTTTTTTCTTTTCTTTTCTTTTTTTTCAAAACACCATCCCAGCAGCAAAGGGAAAAAACTACATTTTTTTCCCCTTCTAACCTGAGTTTACCCCCAGCTGTCACGGCTACGTGCTTCCCTGCATGGAGGCTGAGATGACACTGATTTTTGTGTTTGTCAAGGCTAATGTGATAGGAGATGTCTGACATTTCGGGAAGGGCAGTCGCTCTGAATCCTCCCTGGCCTGGCCAACCACAGGGTTCACATTCTGTGGCCACAACGCCATCAGAGCCACTTAGCCGACTCCCCTTTTGCAGTCGATGGAATGACTTTCTTTCATGAGGAATGGGCTATAATTAGGGGGAACAATTAATTTGTCATCCAAACCAAACCACTTCTGAGAATGAAATGTGGCCCTACTAATAATGACACCAGGGCAACAGACTGAACCAGAACTGTGCCAAGAACCACATGCATGCTCACTGTAGGCGCAGGATTAGCTAAGCATTTACCAGGAGAGCAAGAGAAAGACTGCAGCGTTGATTCGAGACTTATTAAATGACAACCACTGGGCTTAGCATTTTGTGGATTATCTCATTTAAACCTCGCCAAACATAAAAACTTTCAAAGTTTTTTTGTGCACAGTGGGAAACAAGACAACAGGAAGACAAAATTGCCCACAAAACACCAATATTGAAAACCAATAAAAAGGTGGCATTAGTTGCCCAGTTACCCAACCTCCTTCTCCCCCAGCCACGGCCCCGTGGGCACCAGGGCAGAAGGCTGGGCTCCTGGGATTTCCGTGACAGCCTTCAGCTGGACATTGATACACTCAGACTCATTTAATCCGCACAATCTGATGAGCTTTATCATTAATGTCATTTTGTAAATGAAGGAACCCAGCGGGGAAGGAGTAAATGATTTGTCCAAAACGATAAAGCCAGTCGGTTCAAAAGCAAAGATTCAAACTTGAATCTGTCAAACTCCAAACCCATGTCTTTCCACAACATCACCTGCCTCCCCCACAGCTGACTTTTAGGCTGGTTAATATATAGAAACATATTTGGATCTTAGACAATATTGTGTCCTTAGCCAGGTGTGTTCTTAGCTCTCCAAGTCCTTCAGAGACCGCATGCCAGCACCGCCCAACCACTTCTGTCTCACTAGATAGCACCAAACAGTAACAATAACAGTAAAATTCCTAACAATATAGTGTCTTTATGTGCTCAGCTGTGTGGTAAACATTGTGAATGGATCGTCCCATTCATTTCTCACAGCAGTGCTATGAGGAAGGCACTATCGTTTTATCACCGCATCATTTTCAAGATGAGAAAGCTGAGCACTGCAGAGATTACACAGTAAGGTGAAGCAGTTCATAAGTAGTGGAGACAGGGTTTGTCTTGACAACAGTGTGTGATGTCTTTTGCTTCTTAACATACTTTTGGTCCCTACCGGTAATGAACCTGACACCTTGGCGTTCCAACCTTTTCAAACCCATGACCATGCTCATGGCTAACTGGGTTCCCTTGCTCTGTTTTTATATCACCTTGCTCTTTTTTGATAAACTAACTCCTGCCGGGCAGTAGGTATTGTAGCTTAATGTGGTATACCTCCTGGGGAAAGAGATTTGTATCTAAAGGAGACTCTCCAAAGAGGATGACCTTCACCACATTGTGTTGAGTAACGGCGGTGAGCAGGGTCAGGCACACACCTGAGTGATGATGGCACTGCCACTTGGGGCCCCCCATGCCTTCTCTGCTGAAGCATCATCTTGATCAACATGGAAATCTATTAAAATGTTAACCTTGGCTGAGATTAAACCATGATCTATTAGAGGTCAAGGATTATTTTAGTGCCAGATCTTTAAAAGGGAACTGGATGGTACATTTAAAAAAAATTTTTAAAGTATCCTGTTTCCTACGTTTAAGGACCAGCTTGCTTTAGGAATTTTACATCAGCAATATAGATGTAGTCCTCAGCAAGTCCATGGAGCCATGTCCGATCTGGAAGATACCTGTGGGCCAAGTCAGAGCTTTCTTGGAGGATGAATTATTTCAGGCCTCTACTGGGAGTTTCATCACTCATCTAACACTATTCATTTATTCCAAAAATGTATTTTGTATACAGGCACAATATTAGCTTCTTGGAGATATATATATATATATATATATATATATATATATATATATATATATTTTTTTTTTTTTTTTACTATGGCCACTCTATGAAAGAGACTGTATTTATCCCATTATGGAGTAAAATCTCCAGGGTAATCTTAAAATACAGAGTATTCTATATAGCAATATACGCAATTAGACAGTTATTCAGTATTTTCAAAGATGATAGTGATGAGTTCCTGCAGAGAATCAGCCTCCAGTGATTGCATGCCGGGAAGCCCTTTGCCCTCTTTCAGCCTGGAGTTTATCTGTTGTCATGTGACATGAAGATGGCATGGCCTGTGGAACTTACCTCTTTATAAATGACAAGTGGAAAGATGAGTAAGGCGTGCTTGTTGAATATCTGGAAGGCACAAGGCTGGGAGTGAAAAATGGAAGGCTACTCTACTGAATGACGGAAGCAGGGGTGTCAGTAATAAGAACATTGTGCTGAAACCAAGATATTGCACTTAATAGGAATACATAGAAAGTCCTGCATTTAGTTTCAAAAATTCAATAATATTAACTCCAGGGTAGGAGTAGTTTTCATGTTCAGAAAAATCCTGCACACTTTCTGATGAACCCAAACCTTCACTCAATATTCTAAAATGCTTGGGAGTACCAGGCACGAGGTGGACACCGTGGGATCTTACAACCCAATGCACCTGTGAGTGCAGATTAATTGGCCAACAATGTGCAGCTCAAGGGAGAAAACATTTGCACTGACTAGATCTCATTAGGAATAGACACAACACTCTAAGAAGGTCATAGTTGATAAAATAGCTTATAAAAGAGGGAGACTAGACTGGTGAGTGACAGGGAAACCAGGCTGGATGGAAATATTGAGTAACCACAGGATGTTTAGTCTAGAGAAGAAAAGATTATGGGACTTTGATGGTTGTTTTCTAGCATTTAGAGAGCTATTGTGTGACAAGTAGAGCCTTAAGACTTTTTTTTGCATTATTTTAGTTCAACCAATGGGGTGAGAGTTAGAGAGAGGCAGATTCATTTTGATGTCTTCAAAAGCTTTCCTGCCAACTGTGGGAAAGGCTGTCTCTGAAGGTGCCTCGCCCCAGGAAGATTCCAACGGAAACTAGCTGACCATCTGCCATGTAGACTGCTCCCTTCTGGGAAGGCTGCATGGTGTCGGCGATTGGAAGGAGTGATCTCTGAGGATCTCTTCTATGTTAATTCCTTCATTTTTAGTTTTCAAATTAAGTGGGAAGTAATGTGACTTCTCATATACCTTCCTTAAGCCTTCGGACCCCCAAGAATTTTCTAGCTTATAACTACCAAGTTTGTTTCCCCATCTTGCCCACCTTCTCTGGCTGAGACAGCCTTGACTTAGTTAACAGAATGTCACAGAAAATATACTCCAAATGTTGAAGTACACTGCTGTCCCATCTGGAATGCTTATGAAAACACATGCTGTGTCTTTGTCCATTCACCAGTTGGTCGTGTTAATACCAGTGATCACCAGAAGAGACAAGAAGGGAGAAACTATGCCTCGATTGAGGGACACAGAGAGAGGAAGTTCCCAAACCAGAGCCCATGAGATGGAGCATGTACGAGGCTGCACACACAATCTGCAGCTCAGGGGGCAGGGCCACTAACGGTGCCCTGAGCTGTGTGAGTGCCAGAGGAAGGGAGGCACCGCTCAGCTCCTTGGAGCTGCTCTGAAATTTACTGTGGCTGTGTCGCTCGAGCTTCTCAGTCAAGGCCAGCACCTTCTGGATACCTGCTGTGTTCTTAGGTGTGCCCACGGGTCATCATCCAGCTAAGAGGAAGATTTGCCACAGCCTCAGCTGGCCACATCTGTTGTCAGCGTATAACCAAGGAACACTTGGCCTTCAGGACAACCAAACGTACAGTTCTAGAAGAAAAGACTGATGGAATACTTCTGCCAAGGATTGCTGTCACCAGAAACTGTGTATTCGCCCCTTTATCTCTTATGAAATATATCATGTAGGCATTGTGTCAATCTGTTTAGTTTAGAAGGGTGAAGTTTTACTATCTGAATACCTTATAAACTTATATTTATAGTGCTTAATAAGTAAACATAGGTGCAAGCCCAGTTTTAGTAATTACCATCAACCAAAAATCATGTTATGAAGCATGTATCTTATTTTTAAGTGGAGAGTGTTACATGATCTAAAAATAATTATTTAGAATGGTAACAACGGCCACTAGGAAGAACTGGATAAAGCATAATTTCAAATTAGTTGTATGATTACAGAGATAGGGAGACTTTATAGGACTTTAAATAGTTACTAATGATGCCGTTTATAGGACTTAAAATAGTTACTAACAATGATGCTGAGCAGGAAAAATAAGTAGTATTTTATATTACTACCTGTTAACTTTGCCAAGTACAAGAACCATTATTATAGAGAGCAAAATGTGAGATAGCTACTTTGTATATAAAAGGATAATGAGAAACGTCATTATTTCTCATGAAGGCTGCTACTTTCTACTGATCCAATAACAATAGGTTATGCTGAGTAACTAGTGATGCTAACAAAGGGGGAAAAGCAGCAGCTACTCTCCTTTTTCCAACTCACTGAAGGGCCCGCCCACTATTGTATTTGGACTGCAGCGTACCCCACCCAGAGGCTGAGGTTGCTGCCTGGTAACATCCTCAGGTAGATGTTCTTTGTACTGGTAGAAAGAGTAGCATTTCACAGCTGAGTTCTGTTTGGTAAATCCACTTTGATCAATTTTAATCCAAGTGCATAAACCATTTTAACATAAGATGAATGAAAAGGCACCTGAGAAGTAATACCAGCACTCCAGATTTTCACTCAATTCATTCACTGAATTCATTTAACCCTCACAAGAATCCCATAAAATAGGTGCCGTAATCATCCCACTTTTAAAAAGGAGGAAACTGAGGCACAGAGGGTTTTAAGGAACTTGTCTATGATCACACAACTAAGAACTGGCATAAGAGAGATTTGAACTCACAGCCGATCTGGTTCCCAAGTACCAATAAGCTGTACTGCCTCTTCAGTAATGGCATGTAAGTAAAATTAATCAAGTGCCTAGTGTGTAGCAGGCACTGTATTAATTACTTCATGTATATTAGCATATTAAGCTCACCAGTTGGGTAAAAGGGGCAACAAAAGAATCACCAGGTCATCTGTTCATTGGCATAACACCCTAGCTTGGACTTGGTCTCTGTGTTACTGGAGATTGCAAAATGTTAGCTGGAAGAAGTCACTGTCTTATCTCCTCCTTGCAGGGGCGGAATGGTCCAAACCAGCGAGCAGTATGAATTTGTGCATCATGCTCTGTGCCTGTACGAGAGCAGACTTTCTGCAGAAACTGTCCAGTGATGCTCGGAAGATTTACCAGACCATCAATCTCTAGGGGTGATTAATCAATTGCCCACTTGAGGCTTCTGGAAGGAGCTTCCTGCAGTGAAAGGAATGAGAAGCCCTCCAGGCAAGCTGTGGCATGGATTGTGGAAAACAGCAACATGTTAAAGGTTTCCAGCCCCTTGTGTATATGAATGCATTTGTAAGCACCTCCTAAGTTATTCTGAAGGTCCCATACTGCTGGAGGTATGACAGACTTCTCACATATCTAAGGGGGATTTTGTCTCGTCTGTATTGATTATCTGCCACACAGAATGTATGTCTGAAATACTCAGTGATACATGTCATCAGATGATGACTGAAGAGCTGCTGAAGAAATTATCGTGTGTTTAGATGCTTTAATGTTTGCAAAATCTGTCTTGTGAATGGACTGTCAGCTGTTAAACTGTTCCTTTTTAAGTGCTATTATCTCTCAGTTACCAGAATCTTGCCGCTAAAGTTGCAAGTGATTGATAAAGGATTTTTAACAAATAAGTACTTGTTTTTGAAAAAAAATCAAAAGCACTATTTTATATGGAAATGTGTCTTGGTAATATTACCCATTAACCGTGTATTTATCAGTACCTCCTGTCAATCAACAAACAGAGCACAATGACTGTCACAGGGTATGCGTGGTTACTCTCTGTGGCTGAGCGTAGCTGTGGCTTCTGCTCCAGGACTCCGTCCCCTGAATTTCTACCTTGGGAGTCGTTTTACTGTAAAAGGGGAAAACAACTTTGTAGCAACTCTGATGCATTAAGAATTTTAAATACTTTTCTCTCTGTCACTAAGAAGGAGGTTTTGAGTCTGCCCTCTACCTGGAATCTCTTGCCCAATCAAAAGCAGTTGCTTTGGGGAATGACATCACCTGGCACATTTTGAGAGATTCTTCTAAAAGGATGCTGCCATGGACAGCCTGACATTTCTGCAAGGCTAGAATTCTCCAGAGACAAATACAGCTAAAAACAAAAACAAAAACTACAGTCAGCAAACACTAGATGTTCTGCTCAATATGAATTTTTAATGCAACTATGTTGGCTTTGTTTCCTACTGCCAATAAACGACTCTTACTACTAACGACTGAGTAAAGCATGTACTTTTTTTCCTATTTGGAGAGGGGCTGTTTATCTTTGGGGGGACCTCTGAAGTAGATGATGTGTTTAACTTTAGTCTCCACCGCTCCCCAGTGGAGATGACCATCTCGAATGTAATACCTATTGTCATCACTGGAGAGATAATGATCTCGAAGTGCCATCATTATGTGGTTTCCCTCAAGAGACTCCCAGCATATCATTATAGGAACGGTACATGTTTATGTCTTCAGATCACTTGTCACAGACCCTCATAAATCACATGGTCTGTGTTTATTCAGCAGAATCACACCACCTGAAGAGATGTAATGTTGTAGGAACATTCAATTATCTAAGATTACAATTCCTTTCTTCCCTCTTGAGGTTAAGAAGTGCCAAAGGGATGGATGGTTGGAGAAAGCCTGGGAGTTTTATTCCGCTCCTGGAGGCTGGAAATTTTTTCTACATAAAAAAAGAGAGGTGATCATAATCCCTTCTTTCTAAGGAAACAGACAAAAGGACACTGGTGTAAAACTTCCCCAAACAATTCAATAGGAGGAAATGCTCGTCACTGACTTTCCCCCCCACCATGAAGGCACATTTCCTTCCCTAGTCTTTGCTTCTCTTATCTGGGAGAATTTCCCCCCCCAAGCGAAGCATGAACAGTTGTTAAGTGGAAAATGGAGGCTGCGTTTTACATGGCGATTCTTACCTGCTTGATCTTCGGGAACTCAGGTGAGTGGACCTGCCTCCGTGTCCTCACGCATTTCTCCAGTAGGTGCCAGAGGAGACTCTGTCCTTTGAATAGCGCCTGAAATGAGGCAGAAAGGGAGCCAGGACTCCATCCAGGGCAGTTTAGCCAAAGAGGGTGAGGAGGGGGAATAAAAGGAGCCAGCTCTGCCCACACCGTGGAAGTTTCTCTCCGAAAGAGAACAAAAGGCCTCCTCCAGTCCTGCAGACACCTCGGGCAGCTCCTGAAAAGGCATCTTTACAAAGCCGAGCCAGAGGAAGGAGTCCTGAGGAGAGATTTTTTTTTTTAACAGTCTGGGGCATTCTCCATGTTTTTTTCCAATGAGGTTATGATGTTGTGTTTTTGTGTATGAGAGTGAAAGAAAGAAAATATAAGAAATGTAATTAAAGGGGATGAAGAAGTATGGTGTGTTTAATTCGGAAGTTGTTATTTGGCAGGAAGGTCTGAATATTGTCCTGGAGCCTGGCATACTGAGTGAAAGCACGTTGAAAATGGTTTCTGAGCCCAAATATCTCACTTTTAAATACTGATGTTTAACCATTGGGTATTTAATTTTCTTACATCAAGAGAGGCTGATATTTTAATCTGTTTGTATTTGAAGAAAATTGTAGGTATTGTCACAAAGTAGAGAAATGCTTCTTTCTAGGACTATAAAAAATTTAGTCTGTGAAAATCAATACTTTCATTGGTTACTGGTAGTTAACAATAAGGTGTGCTTAGAAGGGTAAATGCATCCAATTTTTAAATTTTTATTTAAACTCTGTATTTATATACAAATATTTATTGCAATGATAACTTCAGGATTACAAAAAGGGGTGCCTTTTAAAGTTGGGGATGGAAGTGACAGGGAAAGAATAAAATGGTTGAAAAGGGAACTGAGCTTTTCACAATTTCAGCATATTTAACTAATTGGGCTAAAACATCACACCATAATCTTTGGATGGTTTGTTTCTTTTCCAAGCTTCCTTTCATCACTTCGGCGGGGGTGTGTTTTCTTCCCTAAACTGTGTGAAAGTAGAAGAAAGGGAGCTAATGTGACATTTTGACATTTTGACATTGTTGGCCTTGGGATTTTAAATTCCATGTGCTAAATCTGGGAATAGTCCCTTGAAATGATAGTAATAGCAAAAGACAAGTAAACCTTTTATTTTGATTGGCTGGTTTGTGGGGAGGTGGTCTCATTTTCTGTGGGCCTTGTCCTTTGTTATTATACATGGTACTAGATGGCTTTTCACCCTCCAGAGGGGTTTCAGATTGTCCACATCCGGAAACAGCAGTGCCTTCTCGAAAATAAGATGGTGTCCATGGGCTTGTGCAATGGCACCAGCCAGAACCAGCAGTGGACGTGGACTGAGGATGGAAAACTCCTTCACGTAAAATCTGCGCTCTGCCTGGGCATCTCCAATTCCTCTGGCGGCCCTTCCCGATCAGCCATCTTTGTCCACTGCTCCCAGGCCCCCCGATGGACTTGCCATGAGAAAGAAGGGTACCTTGAGGTGGAACATACCTCTCTCTTTCTCAAGAAACGAGGCAACAAAGCAGTGGTCAAGAAGGAGAAGAAATATTTCCATAGCTGGATGAAAACAGAGGTCAACAAGGAGGGAAAACCCGTCAATGAAAACCTCTGCTTAGAACAAGGTGAGCCAGTCCTTTCAAAATCAATTCTGAAAGTTCCTCTGCTAAATGTCCTGTTTTTTTCACCTACAAAGGGATAGTCTTACATGCCCCAACACCGTTTCTATGGGAGATTCATAAGCCAATAGAAATGGATTATGTGGTACCCAGCGACTTGGAAAACTTTATTATCCCCATTAAAATAAGCCCAACTTTTCTCTTTTTGTCTATTTTTCACTCTTTCTTTCCTTCTTTTCTTGCTTCTTTTATTTTTTAAAGATTTTGTTTGTTTGTTTTTAGCAAGAGGGGAAGGAAGGGAGAAAGAGAGGGAGAGAAACATCCATGTCAGAGAGAAACATCGATCAGTTGCTTCATGTACACACCCCACCAGGGACCTAACTCACAACCCAGGCATGTGCCCTGACTGGGAATCGAACTGGCGACCTTTTGTTTGCAGGATGACATCCAACCAGCTGAGCCACAATGGCCAAGGATCTTGCTTCTTTTATTAATTCAACAAGTATTTCTCTTGTTGGGTTAATCTTTTGTGCCAGACACTAGGCACTTCGGTTAAGCACTACAAGACACACGAGCACAGATCTAAGCACAAACACAGCATACATGCATAATGACTCAGGCAAATGATCAGGGCATTAAAACTTTTGCTGATGTAGACAGTTCAGTTCTCTGACTATGAGAAACTATAGACCATCAGAATGGTGCTTCAGAAGACCGGAAAGATACTAAACTGTGCTTCTTCAAATCTCTTCAAATCACTAATATTTAGGGGTAGATATCTTTTGGGGGTTACATACTTTTGAATTGGTAAGAACAAAGGTACAGCCACAGAGTTTTCTAATTTGTTAACCGTTGATGGATATAACCTAGATGACAGACACACGTAAAGACTTACATACACGGACACAAATTCCTGCTGCAGCACCCACTTTAGTCCTGTGCTAAAATGTTTTTATTTGTGGATACTTAATTTTTTGTTTTACTTGACCATTTTATTACTTCTCTTAGAGGTTTGCTTTAGGAAGTCATGAAAGATAAAATTAATAGAATCATTATGTATTAGGTACAAACAGACCTTACACAGCACTGGAGAAATTATCTAGAAATGAAGACGTTCATCAAGGACACTGACATTTGTCAAGGTTAAGTGAATTGTCCCAGATACTTAAGTGCCAGAGGTGTGATTAGAACCCAAGTTTCTGAACTCCTCGTCCAGTGCACATCCCACTGTACAGCGTTTCCCACATGCTTGACCACCACCTTTTGCCCAGGTGGCTACATAAGGATCACCTGGGGGAGGGGAAGGAATTGCTGCCATCGTTTCTTTCCCCACTACCACCTCCAAGATTGTGTTTCAAGAAATACAAATTTGGGCACAATTCTTTATATGTTTAAAAAAGTTCTCCAGGTAATTTTGATCTATAACCCCATTTGGAGACCAACATATACTGTATCTATAAATCTTTTTATTAGATGTTGATTTTTGATGTTTATATGAGTCTTTCTACCATGCTAATCTTAGGATAGTTTTCTGTCACTCATTCATTTCATAATTAAATAAGCATTTATTTAGATGCCAATTAAATGCAGTGAGCTGTTTCATGATAGAAGTTGACTTGAGCATTATAGTCTCTATCCTTATAAAAGTTTCATGAAAATAATGCAAAAATATAAAAGTCAATTAGAAATTTCAACTTTACCAGAGAATATGCAGCATGTAGCACCAATCTGTGCAATTTTTTTCCATAATTCATATTGTAGGGCCTGTCCTAAACCACAGGGAATCGTGAATATTCCCTCTGTATGGTAACATACAAGAAGTGAGATTCATCCCCAACATTCAATCAAACTTTATTTAGAAGAATATTCTTTCATTGAAACTTTTTAAAAAGTAGATATAACTACAGTAAAAAATTGTTGAAGATAGAAGTTAATTCATGGAAAAACTATCTCCTTTGACCTTCATGCAGAACATGTACAATGATAGACTTCACTTCAAAAGTAAAGTGGATAGCATCAACCCTTTACATCTACCCACTAAACAGATATACCTGGAAATGTGTGTTGGGGAAAAACATACAATTGTAGAAAAAACAGAGTTAAAATGTGAAAAATTGTGATATATAAAAATCGGTTTTTTAAAGTACAAAGATACAATACTTGCTTTAATACAATTACAAGGTAACACACATTTTTCTGCTCCATCTCAAACTTACTATTAATTAAAGATGCAGAATGATAGTAGTTGACCCACTGTGGGAAAGCTCACTCATTTTCTAGAGAATCCATTGTGAAAAATGAAATTGCATTCAGATGTTTGCAATGAACGATTCCAAATGCCCTTTTTAAAGAGTTGACAACTAAATATTATAATCTAAAACATGAATATGCATGTTGTTCATCCATAAGATTAATACTTTCTATACTTTCTAGATTATAGAAAGTACCAATGTAGTTAAAACTGTCTACCTCCGCATGAGTTTAATTCAAGTTACTATGTTTTCAACATGCTTAAAAATTATCAGTATCACTTAAAGGAGGAAAACTAACAAATTGGGTATTGTCTTTACTATTGTTATACAAAATTTCATTTCTGCTATTGATTATATCTGAGCCAATCAGGCTAATTAGTAAACTAAAATATACATTGATTTTTTTAATGTATTCAATATATGGTCTTATATGATGCAATGATTGCAAATCGTCTCACAGGTGAGCTATTTGCAACTTAAATGCAAAACTTTTTAGGCTGGCCCAAGATAGCCCACCTTTTCTTGGACAGCGTTCTAAGATGGATTGTGTATAATGTGAAAACAATGTAGCAGCAATGGTACAATAAAGCTTTTTAAAAATAGCTTCAACATATTGTTCCATTGTGTAAGAACTTTTGCTTGCATTGGTCAAAACACATCTTGCTCTTTCATGAACTGTGAAATGCATATACTTTTTTAAAAAACATCAGAAGAAATTAGACACCAAAACATCCAAAGATGTACTGTTTTTACAATTTCCTAGCACCCATTTCAACAAAGGGTTCAGGAGATGTAAAGGTAACTTCTTTCGTCACTTTATATATTTCTCTATGGATTTTCTTTCCTTCTATCTACTTTATAATCTTTCAATCCCCACATAAGGAATGATTTGGGCTCATGTTATATATGTGAGTAAAATCATATATTTAGATGTATATTAAAATCAACTTAGAAATTTGTTAGAAATGCAGGTGGCGGGTCCTACACAAAATCTACTGAATCACAATTTGTAGGAGGAGGGTCGAGGCTTCAAATTCTAGCAAGCCCCAAAGGTGATTTTGATGCCATCCAACATTTACGAACCACAGCTTTAAAATTCACGAAATTGGGAAACTGAATGTTAAGACTAAAGCTTCTTTCCTGCTTCTTAAATAGCACAAGTTAGAAACACAGACACAAAATGAGGGGTATTTAACTTGGATATTTTGTAGTTTCTTTCTTTGGAAAAAAGGTGGTGGCCTAAAATGGAAAATGGACTTGTTTGGTTTGAGGTGTTTTATAAATAAATTTAGAAGGTTAATTAGAGACAATTACAGAAGACTGAAAATTTTTCCATAAGATACTCCAAAGTTACATGCAATGGTAATAAGCAATGTTATTCGCAGAAAACTTTTCAAGAACGTTTTGATCATTTATTTAATTTTGGGAGAGTCCTGTCTCATCCATTGAACTAATCATGTAAGTTGATGAAATTTTCCAAAAAGTTCTTAGGATGAGCACCTAACAAGTGCTCCTTAGCAAGGAAGAGTAAGCATAGTTTGATATACCCAGATACATAATTACATGCTAGATATTTGGAAGCTTGTTTTTGTCCTAACCCCATCATTAAATCTTTTTTTTTGAAGGTTTGAGAGCTAAAATTGTCCTAGGTGGTAATCAACTCAGAGGATCAGCATTGGCCAAAGCTCAAAATGACCAAAATACTAATCTCCACATACAGAAATTTTTATATCCCAGCAATGGACAGATGTCTACTTAAGGGGACAATCACCGAACTCAGTTAAGATTGCAGAATTAACACTGCTTCATGGAGTTGAAAATCTCCCTAACGTTACTGTTGGGTTTGTCACGCAGAAAATGTGCCAGGGATAAGTAATCTCTTGACCTGTGATCAGAGTGGCCAACCCAAGCCCAATGGCAGTGGCAGTGGCACAAGATTCTGAAGGATAAAAACAGAAGCTAAGGGGAATGCCCGACAGTCTGTCAAAGCCTAGATTTAGTAGATGCGCAGTAGGGTTGATGTTACCACCAACCCCTAGTTATATTCAAATTTCAGATAAGTGACAAATAATTTTTAGTACATTTCTAATATACAATATAACATAACCTTTGTAATATTATGTATTTGAGATATATTAAATATATGGAATTATTAGTTAACACTCTAATTTAACTGGGCATCCTGTGTTTTTATTTGCTAAATGTAGCCACCCTACGTAGAGGTTACTTTACTCAACCCTCCACAGCTCAAGGGAAGAATGTTTAAGGGCCGTGATGATTTTATTAACTTTTAAGAGCATTGCAATTTATATCTTGCTAAATTTTAAAAATAATTTTTTCATTGTTATTCTTTTTTTTAACCTTATCCTCCTCTCCTTTATATATAGTATCACATGAGATAAGTTTAAATTGGAATAGAATGAACAAGGTCCAAAAGAGGGGTCAGTAAGGTGGTCCAGAACAGGGAGAATGAGATGATTGATAGCATCTTCAAGAGAACTCCACCGAACACATAGTAGTTGCTTAATAGATGGGTGTTCGAATGAACCAATAAAGAAGTAGTGAAAAAGATAATCTTTCTTCTGCATCTTTCAACCAGAAACTCTTCAAAGTTATGATTATTTAAATTGGGCAAGATTTTTGTGGAGTTTTTTATCCCAGAAACTGTGGTTTACTATGGAGCTGTTGGAAGCATCTAAACAGACCACCTCAGCCCATAATTCACAGACCTTTCCAATGCTTCAGGTAATACAACCATTCTCCCAAGTTTTGCTGCACAAAGAGGGGTGCAAAGGCCGTCAGCATCCGCACCGGCATCACCTGAGGGCTTGTTAAACCTGAAGAGCTGAATCTGACCATCTCTAGTGGATCAGAATTCACTTGTTAGCAAGATCTTCATAAGATGGAAGCACGTTTTAAAATTATGGCTAGGTAAACGTAATTCACAAACTAATTTCTTTTTAAGTATGGGCAATTTGGCCTTGCAAAACAAAGCTGTGAGTTAATCCTACCAGCTCCTAAGTTTTAAATCAATTAGCTATTCTTCAAAGAGCTCAGAAAGTAGCTCAGAAAATAGAACTGTCCCATGATTTGGTACTCACGCAATTAGGCTTACAAACAGTCTGCACTGTGGTTAAAGGAATGTCATTATTTTCCAAGGAATCATCCATCTTCATGGCAAAGTCAGGCAAGTCATTAACAGTGGTTCTCAATCTGATATTTCGTTTAATGACCCCTTTGAAAAATTGTAAAAGTCCCCCACATAAAAAGTACATATGTATATACATATACTGAGAATTTTACACGAAGTGTTTAGAGACCCATGGAACCCCAGAAACCAAGTCAGTGAACCCTAAATGTCCCTAGACTAAATGTGATTCTGTCTTTTACACGGAGCTGGGATGCTGTTGGTGGTTGGGTAAAGGATGGGTGAACTGAACGGGGCAAATGAACATTGCGACACTCAATGTATCTTTGATTTTTTTTCATATATAACTAAAGCTTATCCACATGTCTGTCCTTGTAGATTTCTTCTTTTTCTGAGAAGAATTGCTTTTATGTGAAGGATCCATAAAACATGAGGGTAATTTTAACAACTGTCCTTTCTCTACCTCAGTTGGCCGGGGAGCAGAAGTTTCAGTAAGAAGCATTAGAAACACGGCTCCTCCCCAAACGCCCACTGCTTTTCGTGCCGTTCCGTATAGCCCCGAGCACCCCATTAGCAACACCACCGAGGCCTTCACCGGCAGTACTACTGAAAACGCCAGCCCAAACCGCAGCCCGAGGCAGCACCCCGGTCTGCAGACGACTGGAAGGACGGAGACATCGTGGGTGCCCTGGACCACTCAGCCCTTCTCCAGCACCACAGAAGAGGTAAGAGGACAGAGGGTGTGGAGTGTGGTTGGTGAGGCTCTCAGAAAGCCGGTTGCTTGAAAAGTCTTGCTTTGCTGGGAATGCTGGGAATGGCACTATGCGAGTAGACGATTAGGCACTCTGCTCTAGCTGCTGATGGCACATGAATGCATTTGGTGTAATGCGAAAATCTGGAACATTGAGTGAAAAATTCTACATCTTTCCAACATGAACATAATTAGGACGCTATGTCAGAATGCACTTGTGTAGCCGGTCACATTTCTGAACCAAAGTCAGGGGCCATAGTCTTAAAGCATAACCGAAAACCAGGACATGGACTTTGAAATCAGTACCTTGTAGGTCCCCCTGCATTTATGTCACAATCACAGACGCTCATAAGGAGGAGAAATAGTCACAAAGCAACGCAAGGTTTAGGAATCACTACTGTTGATTTGTGAACATGGTCAAGGGGAGCTAAGTCTCAGCAATTCCACATCGGCATCCCCGGGAGGACAGGTCCATCGAATGGCTGAGGGGCAGCGAAGATGTGGTCGTGGAGATCACTGGCATAGTGTTTCTGGTAAAACAGGCGTTTACCTTTTCGGTTTTGCTTTCTGCCCAGGGTTTTAGGCCATCGTTTTAGGCAATAATAGTGTAATTAAAGCAAATCAAAGAAGCTAAAGTTTCATTTGACAATATCTAGTTGTTTCCTAATAAGCCATCCAGATAACTTAAAGAAAGCGAAAGTCCCACGCTATGCATATGACATTCATTTTAGTGCTCTGCTTTCTTTTGTCTTGTGCAGAGCTTAATATTGCCTATGGTTCTCACATAGTGGGCAGATTCTTCATTACTGACCACGAAACAAGTATAGCCAGTCCTTCGAACAATTCTTGGGACTTTATCTCTACTTCTCCTTGACTATAAATCTTCCCTGTGACCTAGCTCTTCACTGGCCTCTGAACAGAAGTGAGGAAGGCCGCCTGATTTCCTGGATGCTCTTTACATCACTTTCAAATTCGAAACTCACTCTCAATCTGTTAACAAAGATGTCCATTTCAGAAAATAACCCAAACTCTAAATTCAACTTAAATGTTAGCTTCTCTTCTCTCATCATTTATTATCAGTTTGAACTTGAAGTAGGAAAAGGAAGCATGTCCAAATTCTCTCACTCAGCACCTAGCTTTTTACCCACCTCTTCTAGCTGGATCACTGTGGTTTCAGCCCTGTCTGGGCCTGGAACGTGGGGAAGGAAGACGGGACATGGAAGGAGAGCTGGGACGTACGAATGCCATCGTGAACTGGCACTGCTCTCCCTTAACCTCCGGATCCTGAGCCCTTTCAACCGCTGGTGTCTTTGAGACTCACCACTTACTTCTGAAATGGAATGTTCCATGGTGGAGCACCTTCTCATTTTGGCTGAATGTGCCTCAGCCAAAACTGCATTTTAATATCAGTTCAGACGAGTATTCACTTACATCTGAGCTTAAATATATATACTGACTTTTTCTGTGCTGAGGTGTGTGTGTGTGTGCATGTGTATATGTGTATATGCATGTGTGTGTGTATTTCAGTGCATCAAATAAGAAACATGATGAACAAAAACTACAATAGAAACACATCTGTCTGGACACTAAAGAGCTGTCTTTTAGAAAGAAAATTTTCCTTGTTCTTGTCCAGACTTGACCTTGTGAAACAAACACAGAGAGAGCTCCCAGAGGTGGCTGGGCTCTGCTGGGATGAGCCAAGGACACCCAGCCCTGGCGCTCCGTGGCAGGCACGCCAGCCCTTGGGCCCACCCAGCACTGGGCTGCAGAGCTCAGGGGATCTAGCCCAAGAGTTGGGTGTGCAAGCTCAGGTCATGGCAAATACACTGTGGGATTTGGGGGTTTTAGTCTTTTTCTAAAGTGAAATCTACTGTTATGTTTATGACCTTTTAGATGGGACACCAGAGTGACTAAGCATCTATCTCACAGGCAAAATGTTAACTCTGTCCTGGGCAGCCGAGCGTGTAGAAGCCATGCTCTTCCCAAAGGCAGGTTCTAAAACTGCAGTTTCCCATGACTCTCATACCTCAGTCAAGGCATCCAAGCCAGGTCACATGTGATTTCCCAGAAGCATGTACTTTATAACAGCCAATTATAACCGCTATAGTTGGACACTTTGAAAAGTAAGTGAGTCACCTGGGAGGTAAAATGCCTGTCCTTTGAAAGTAATTTTGTTTTTGTTTTAGTTTTTGGACTCTTGATAGAATTATTATTTATTATTTATTTTTTATTGAATTTACTGGGGTGACATTGGTTAATAAAATTATATAGGTTTCAGGTGTACAGTTCTATAATACCTCATCTGTGTATTGTATTGTGTGTTCACCACCCCAAGTCAAGTCTCCTTCCATCACCTTTTATTCCCCTCTTTATCCCCTTCTACCTTCCTTCCACCTTCCTTGTCCTCTGGTAGTCAAAAGTAATTTTGAATGGTACTCTATCTCAACACTCATAAGGTTATAAAAGAGAAATAAAATCATTTGACTTAACTGCTTGGAATTGTGTAAGAGGAAAATCTGTGTGCCAGTTGTTTTCTTTATCAGAGAGCACTTGGTATGTGAGGATTTGGGATTTGCTTAGTATAGTTGGACCATGAGGAAGGCGGGGACTCCACCTCTTGATGGGGAGAGCTGCAAAGTCACATGGCAGAGGGGCACAGATACTGGATGGGAGCAATCTGTGAGCATTACACAGTCTACCATTGTAGTATTAGAAGTTGTATAAGTAATATTATTAGATTTCACAGATAGCTACCTTAAACTTGAAGAGGTTAAAAACTTGCCCCGAGTTGGATGATTAGAGAATGGCAGAGCAAGAAGCAGAGGACGCACTAACACACACATCACCTGCACACCCAGTCACAGTCTCTTACACAAAGCTCCTGCTAATGAAGGTAACTGCTGAGGAGAACACAATTGGGAGCCCGGCAATCAGTCATTAATGCAGAATTTTCCCTCCTTTCTCCTCTAACCTCTTTCCTTGCATCTTGACCTGCTAGTGTTAGGGGTCTGTGTTTGGAAGGTGGTAGGCTTGGGCCGGTACTTGGCTTCCAAAATCTTTCTTCTCTCTTTTCTCTTTTCTCTCTTCTCACCCTCTCACCCTGGACATGAATTAACACATATCATGTGCCTAGAGTCGTGCCTGGAAAATAGTGTTTAATTTCTATTAGCTACTGTTCTTATTATTGTTACCATTATAATAGTATAATGTGGCTATGTGTGTCTTTACCAGGAAAAGTTGGTGGAATAAGAAGCTCATCTATAGGATGAGTCAGGAAGTATTTACATCAGTAGCTCTCAGAGTATGAACCCCAGACCCAGAACTTGTTAAAAATGCAACCTTTGGCTCCTCCTTTAGACCGACTGAATCAGAAATGCTAGGTGGCAGGCTCAGCAGCCTGTGTTGTAACAAGCCCTCCAAGTCACTGATGCACTTTTAAATCTGAAAACAGCAAATGTAGATAAATTTGGTACCCGACTCACAATATCTCCCCCATGAGCTTCTAAATGCCTTAGTGTCCTGCCGTTGATGGCACTTTTGTGTTATTGGGTTATGACAGGGTGAGGGGGCTAGGGCAATAAAATCTAAAATATCAAGTAGCAGAAATTAATTTATCTAATTACAGCTTTCTGCAGTTAGTTTCTAAAGTGTACATTCTTTAAGGAATGGGGCCCAGGTTAAATACTTAGGTGGAGCCTGGAAAAATAGGGAACTACTGCTACACCCTAGAGTCTTTGTGTTAATTAGAAAAAGGTGTTTCTAGGCACACAGATGCACAGGACTCAGTAGCAGAGCATGGGCTGGATTTCAGCACCCATGCACACCCTCAGCCAGGCATCCTTGCATGCCACCTAAATGAAAACATACCATGTCCTTGGGCAGAGGCCCTGTTGCAGATCAGGCCAGATGTAGGCATCAGAATGTGCCCTGCATAGCCCAGACATTCCCATTGGGCAAGGTGAGACAGGCAAGGAAGTCCATGTGTTGGAGCCAGTGAGTGATGGGTGTAGGAGGAAGAGTGAAATGCAGATGAGTGACCTTCAAAGGGGGATGAGGTAGGCCCTAGACTTCACTTTAGCTTCAAATCCTGACCACCTCCAGTAGGGATCCCCTCTCAGCCACGTGACCCTGGAAAGAGGAAGTGGTTGATGCAATGGTAAAGAGCTAGGGCTCTGGTGTCAGAGAATCCTGGTTTAAATGCTAGTGGTATCATCTCCTAATTCATCTCCAAGTCATAATTGCTTCCTCTTTAAAATAAGGATAATTAAGAGTACTCCATCTGCCTCATAAAACGGTTGTGAGGATTAAAATCTGATTAAGCAAGATGCTTAGTTTATTGGCTATACAGGGCAAATATTCAATGACATTAGCAATTAATACTAACTTCCTTTTCTTGCTTCATCCTTTCTACCTGCCAGCTTCACAGGGTGGTTGTAAGAACCAGATGAATAACATTAATATGTGAAAAAGCTTCAGCAGGGATAAAACGTTGACCAGGCACTTAAAAAGTTCCTGTCTGATTCTAATTCTGCTCAACATCCCTAAATCTTGTTTGGAGGCACACCTCTTTCTTCCCCTCCCTGCCTGGCCCTGGCCCTGGCCTGGGAGAGGGGTTGCATTTCCTCCGTTCATGAATGGCCATTATCGTGCTGACCTGGGTTTCGGTTCTGTGCTTCCTTCTCTCAGCCTCAAAGGAAAGCCCACGTGAGCCTTCAAAAAAGTGACGAGGCAGACACAGAAAATCCTCACCTTGCCACCCCCCCCCCAAGTTTGGGGTGAGCTTCGTTATTGTGTTGCTTAAATGACACAGGAGAGTCTCAAGGCTGCCAACTACTGTTCAGTGGCCAGGACTGAAAATGGGACAATATTACTGGGGCAAACATCTAGAAGGAAAAGTGCAAAGATGTCGAAAAAAATCCCTTAGTACTCCTCATGCACATCTCTTAGATTGCCTAGTGTGGCCGAAATAAAATATAAGTTATTCTGAGACTGCTGGCAGTGCAAAAAGCCCCTACAGGGGAGCAATAACTATGGGAGGGATGTGTTCCTGAAGACCCTAATTTATCATTAGCATCATTCTAGCCTAATTTGGGCCAAGGACTTAACTTTTATTGGTTTGCCAAGTGGATTACCATGTGCCAATAACATAATATGGTTTACAATTCACTCGACCTTCTCCAGCTTTAGAATTTCAAGGATTTTTACTTTCTTTCATTTTATTTTAATTATAAGTGATTTGCACTATCTCCCATTTTGTGCATAAAAAAAAGACTGTGTTCATATTTTGTCACAATTTAAAGCATGTGCACATAGATGCAACCATGAATGAGAGCGTGTGGGTTGAAAAGAACTCTTTAAACACCTCTCATTCTCTAGCTCATTGGTTTCCCTGGGCAGATGAAGGCGGATGCACTGGGCAGAAAGAATGACAAAGGAAAGGGAAAATGAGATCAAAGGAGAAAGGAGGATGTGCTAATTGAGATAGGAAGTCTGTAGCTCTCAACCCTGGCCTTACACATGTCGGTCTCACGTGGGAAGCTTTTTAAAGATACAGATTCTAAAATTATGTCTCAGACCTCTTGAATCAGAATTTACTGAGATAGAACCTTAACACCAGAGTATAAAAATATCCCCGTTGATTCTAATGTACAGTTAGGTCCGTGATCCATTTGAGAGTAATTGAATAAACAGCTTGTTAGGAAAAACATTGAGCGCAAGAGAAGTAAAGTCCTACTGAAGATATATAACCCGAATCTAATCACAAGGAAATGGACACATGAGAAAGGAGGAACGAACTGTAGAAATAACCAACCTGTATCATTCGAAAAAGGTCAATGTCGTAAAGATCATTTCAAAAAGCTGAGGAATTGTTCCAGATTAAAGAGGGTTAAGAGGCCTGACAACTAAATGCAATATAGGATCCTGAGCTGGATCTGTATTAGAGAAAAAAACAAACAAGAAATCGTGCTGAAAGAACATTTGTGAAATGACTGACAAAATTGAATACAGGTTGTGGATTAAAGCATTGTCTCAATCTTGAACTAACTTTACTGAGATTACACTTTTAATTCAGGATATGTGCAGCCTAGTCTGAAATGGTTCAGGTAAAATAGTATATATGGAGAGAAAGAGAGTGATAAAGCAGATGTGGGAGGATATTTTTTTAAAAATTAAAAAAGAACACCAGCGAGTCTGGATGAGGGTATGTGGAAGTACTCTGAACAATTCTCTAACTCTTCTGTAAGTTTGAAATTATTCAAAATAAAAGGAAATTTAAAAATAAAAAGTTTGCTGAAGGATTTTAAGAGGGTGAGATTTAAGGGATATTACTGGATTAGGGGCAGACCAGGGGCTCAGACTGACTAAGACCTGTCTGTCTCCTTCAAGGACCAGGGGAGAGAGGGCGGGGCAGGAGGATGAACGCCAAGAGAGAAAAGATGAATTTGCAAGAAAAAGCTGTAAAGGCAAGGGCCGCACTGGCGGATGAGCCAGCGGATAAGTATGAAGATAAGATAAAGAACTCTGGAAGAGACTGCTCGGTCCTTTCAATCTTTCTAACTTGCCCTAGCTACACTGTGGTTACACCAGTGTATTCCACTCAGAGAATAACAGCTTTGAAAACCAGCAATTGTGAAGTATGGTGAAAAGTGACTGAAAGGGGAAATGCTATGAATTCCAGGAGCTGTCTTTGAAGTAAAAACCCTTTCTATTCTTCCCACACTCTGGGGGATCTGGCAACCGAGTATTACCGTGGCTAAATCCAGATGAGATGTCCACTGGGGAAGAGAACACAGGAGGCACCCATTTTTTCACCAGAATTCTTCTGATTTGAATCTCTAATAGTTGTGGGCCAGTGAGCACACCCTCTGTGTGTGGTTTTACAGGGGGCCTGCCCATCACTTGTGTGTCTGTGACCACTTATGTTTGCTCCCTTCCTTCAAAGCTATACTCCCAGCCCAGAACAGCAGAGCCGTGGAGACCATACAAAAGAGTGTGCTTTGCTAAGAGTTTTGACCCTGGTGGCCTGAATGAGGTGATATCGGATTATTGGAGAAGGACTGCATCTTCTGTGGAGTTACCATCTGTCCATTTGGAGCAGGCCCTGCTTGGGCACTAGTTTATCCTAGGTTTAGGTGCTAGGTATCCCTGGATTCTGTGGTGCTGAGGGTTCCAGGTCTGCAGCTGAGCCGCTGAAGAACACAATTTTGTTTCAGATTTACAAGTACTTAGCTATGGCCGTGTCTAGTGGTGGGGGTGTGATGTTTTTACCCTGTCGGTACAGAAGCAGATATTATTGAGTCTCCAGGACCTGGGAATGTAGGGGAGATAATGAAGAGATATGACTCCTTCCTCTAAGGGGTTTATAATCCAGCGGATTTTTTTATCATTACATTTTTGAAAAACATGATAAGATCCTTTGATCTCCCACTTTGACCACAGTGGGCCCCAAGTTCAGGGGACTCTAAGACGCGCTGTCTGCCTCATCCAGCAGAGAAGGTGGGATAAGGAGCTGTGTGAGAGAGGAAGGCAGAGTGTGGGCCCAACAAGCCTCCATCTTTTGATTTTTTTAAAAGGCGAAATGCAGATGTTTTTACATGTACAATCTATTTTTCTCAACATTACCTACTTATTCCAATTTTTTTAAACAATGTTAAGAGCAAACTATAAAAGCAAGAAAAGGCACCTGTGCCTGCCAGCTCTGGAGAACATATGGGAAATAATGTTCTAGCAAACATGATACACAGAAAAAAAGAATACAGAGTTTTGACACTCCAATCTGACCGTCACTTTCTAAGGACAATGAAAGGGTGATCATTTTCTTTGTTGGTTGGTTGGTTTTCCTTTTCCTTAAAACCAGTGTTGGCCTTATTTTGTTTATCTGCTGTCCCGGGTTTGGATATCCTGAAGATCTTGACAGAGCTCCTGAAACAGTAACGCACGACCCCCACGCCCCTGCAGAAGCGTTAAAGCCTTGACTTGGTGCATTTGCGAGCAGCCTCATTTCCAGGGTGGGGCAGCGGGGATTGCAGAGTGGGAAGGAAGGTGGAGCAGGGTGCTTGAGGGTGAAAAGGTGATTAGTTTACAGTCACATCTGGTTTTATGTCATTCGTCTGCCTGTGATTCGAAAGCTCTGGCTAAAGCTATGCGAAGCCCATTTCCTTCAGATTAAAAAGAAATGGTGGAGGGAAGAGGGTGAGAAATTGTTGTAGAAAAAAATATCAGGAAACCTTAGAGATGTGCCTGAGAGAGATGCTGGAGCCTGCTGTTAGAGACATATCCGGTATTCCCATCCCCTCCCTTCCAGGATTTAAAAAAATCTTGGCAATGGCCAGCAGTCAGAGCAGCCATTAAATGTCAAATGTTGTTTGCGCTGATCTGCTGAAGAGATTCCCTTGGGCGGGAGATTGAAAGCAGTGATCATTTATTATCAGTTGGATGTTCTCAGAAAGACATTCTCCTCCGTGGACTTTGTCCTTCTCCAGCATTACTGGGTGCTCGGCCTCCATGATTTATTGGTGTTCATATACTACTATTATTACTAAAAATCATGGTGTCTAACATTTTTGAGCCTTTTGGCCAGGAATTGTGTTATACACATAATATGCACTTTCTCGTGTAATCTTTGCAACTGTCTCCCAAGTGCCTTTATTGTTTAAATTTTCCTGGAGACCTATGACCTGCAAAGGTTATGACGTAGGAATGTTATGACCTAGGAAGCTAGAAAGAGTCCTTGAAATATAACTATCTCAAAATGGTATCTCTAAACAGAAGAGAATGGTCACAGTCCTTTAAAAAAAAAACAGTTAACAAAATGATCTTACCTTAAATATTAATACACTTCTTTTTAAATGTACTACACCTGCTGCAGGTGAAAATTCTCTTCACTTTTGCCATAATTTACTATTGAGCCAGTTCAAATTAAAACTTAGAAATAGATTTGCCATTTTTTAATTGTTTTTAGTTGACACAATCCCTGATAGCTTGGCCTTCTTCTTTTAAAAAATATCTGGGGAAACACACATGAAAGTTGCATAATGAAAGTCCTTCCTCTTCCTTAGAGGAAGAGGCATCAGAACTGCCTGTCACCTAACATTTATTAAGTTTGCTCTATGTTGATCCTTTGTCCTTTAGGATCTGCAGTTCATTTTTATTGAGAAGTTACAAATATCAAAATATGTATATTATATTATAAATCTATAATATCCATAATATACTATATAAGTATGGATTATATAATTTCATAATGTATATATATTATAAATATATATCCCATGTTATACAAAATATTGTAGTTTAGGTCACCAATTTACTTATTTGACCTATTCTAAAATTGTTCAAGACCTTCTAAACCATTGATATATCTTTTTATAACCAGACATCTAAGTGAAATTTAAAAGAAAAAGAACAATAAATTATCATTTATTCTCTTTTAAAATGATGTCTAGTGCAATATTTGGGGTAGGGGATTCACAGTCTAAGACTTTTGTGAGTCCTGTTTGCAACTTCCAGAGAAGTCACGGGAAGTAATGTTCTTTCTCACCAACTGGAGCAGGAAGGCTTGTTAAAAACAAACAAACAAACACATAGGAGACAGATTATTTGGTCCACCTTGGCATTTCTGATTTCTGGAGCTGTGGCAAAGCCCTAGAACTCACATTTCTAGCAAATTCCCAGATGATGCTAATACCACACTTTGAGAACAATTGTCCTAAAGTTACTACATCCCTCTCCTCCTCCCGTTCCTCCTTTAACCTTCCCTTCCACTCTGATCTTTTCCTACTTCTTTCTCTTCAAAATCAATATTCTGGTGTTTTTTATTCCTTTTCCCCTCCCGTTTTCCCCCCTCTTCTCTTTCCCTCCCTCCCTTCTGAGACAGTATCTGAGGTATCCAGGTGGAACATCTTTAGAAGGACTTGTTTAAAGTATTTATTCACATGACAATATTTCCTGAGCAACTACAAAGATTCATTCGTTCATTCATCCATTCATGCAACAGATATTTGTTGAAACTACTTTTATGCCAAGCTTTGTGCAAGAAGAAGACAAAAAAGACTGTGCCCTAAAGGAATTCTTCACATGCCCTGGGAAGGCACATAGTGCACATATAAATAATTAGATTACCAAATGTCATTAGTGTTCTGAATGAAACAAATGGGTTGCTAAAATGAAGTTTAGGCTAAAGGATACTTGTTCCTTGTGAGGTCAGAAAGGGCCTGGCCCCTTTAGATGTGTGTTTAAGCTGACACCTGAAGTTGGAGAGGAAGATAGCCAAGCAGAGCACCTGGGGAAGGGAGGTCCATGAAGATGAAACAGCAGGCACAAAGGCCCTGGGGCAGGAAAAAGTAAACTCAACGGGGGTGTCTCCAGAACCTAAACCAGAGCCTGGCACACAGCTGGTGCTCAAGTCAGTATTTGCTGAATGAGTAAGTGAATTATCAGAACCAGGCCACTGCAGTTAGGAAGCAAGCAGAAGAGAAGTGGGAGATGGGTAGAGGCCAGGTCATAAAGGAACTTTTAGGTTGTGGGCGAGGTGTCTGAATTAAGCAATCGACTTTACCAATCCACTCTGCCCTCCTCTCATCCCCGCACCTGCTCAAACCCTGACTTGAAGCAGCAGTTCTTGAAGTGTGACCCCTAGACCCCAGATGACCAGTCATATCATTTGACGTCTGTATTCTTTAACGTGACAAGAGCCATGCTTTCATCCATGAATTCATTGTTAATGAATATGTAAATTATAATAATGATTCATTAATTGCTCTGACAATTTATTTAAAAAGCAGCTGTTCCTTCACTCACGTCTAATTGAAAGCAGCCCCACCCTTCCCATGCAGTCTGAGAAAGGCTTCCTAGCGGCAAAGGGAAGAGGCTGTCCCCTGAAAAGTTACAGAGCAGCTGATCCCAAATTCCTGGAATGCAGCTACTTCTAAAGCAAATGCAGTGTCATTATGCAGGATAAATAGGTTCAAAGAAGTTGAGGAATTCCAAACAAAGATGAGAACAAAGAAAAATGAGTCAATTTATTTACACTTTGTACAGTAGTTTCAAATAAACTTGCAAAAAAGATGATATCTGGCAACTTTTCCTAGTCTTGTATTGCCTTGAATCTACTATAATTCTCATTAATTTTTAATAATAGTGCAAGTGCTTTTAGAAGGAAAAATGGAACAATAAAATCCTGAATTTAAACTTTCCCTCATTGTTTCATATGTTAATTCTTACGGGTTATTTAGGACCCACTAACTTTGGAGGCACTCTGTGAAGCTTCAGATTCTCCCCCGGGGCCCCTCCAAAAAGAACTGGCAGTTACGGACCTTTGGAAAAGAAATGTCTTTAACTACTGGTCCTTTCCTTCATGTATTGCTATGACTGATACTAAAATAGATAAAGGACAACACATGATTCTAAATGTATATGTCTCTCTTCCATAGATCAAAAGTAAAATAATTAACTATAAAGAAGTCATTTCTTCTTTTCCAAATTCCTGTTTCCAAGGCATTATTAGCAGCTCACTGTTAGTAACATGGAACTGGAAGCATCTAAATGGGCTGTGTCGTGAGGATCCTTTGTCATTGCTTACCTGATCAATCCTCTTCGAATGTTGCTTTTGGGTGCATTTGCCTGCACAAAGGGGAGGATTATAAGAAAGGATTGGCACACAGCATACTGGAAATAAAAATAATTTAAATATTAACTTAAAAGGCACAGTAGGTTGCTGGTGTATGCAATAGTACTTTTTTAAAGATGCTTGCAAAAAACAAAATACAACCAGAGACATTGAGGTTGGGAACAGTCTAGCAGTGGCCAGGGGGGAGTGGGGTGGGGACAGTGGGAAGAGGGGATTGCAGGAACTATTATAAAGGACACATGGACAAAATCGGGGGGTGGGGGATGGTGGGGGTGGGGGAGGGAGGTGGGTTCAGCTGGGGTGGGGGGAGGGAAGGGGAGAAAAGGCATACAACTGTAATTGAATAACAATAAAAATTAAAAAAAAATATGCTTGCAAAAACTTGGAGGATATAGGATCCACTGAAGATTTTCTCAAAGAACAGAAGAGCATTTAATATATTTAGGTAAGAAGATTCCAAACCTGAGGAGCACTTTATGAAAAAATTTTTAAACCTCAATAGAAAAGACAAAGACAAAGATAGGCAGAAGTTAGGCAAATGGGACCTATGTGAAGGATAAATTTTCAAAAGAGCAAAAACGGTGATTCAGATGTGATCTGTAACTAGGCAAACTGACGCTCGTACAGCACATTAAAGGTTGCAAAGGTGCTTTAACATATGTGATCTTATTAATTTTCATAATAGCTCTGGGAAGTATTTAGAGTAAGTATGATTCCAGTTTTACAGACAAGGAAACCAGATTGTGTTCTGAAAACGGGAAAGAAAGAGAGAGAGAGAGAGAAAGAAAGAAAGAAAAAGAAAAAAAGAAAGAAAGAGGAAGAAAGGAAGAAAGGAAGGAGGGAAGGAAGGAAGGAAGGAATGCAGGCAGGCAGGCAGGCTGAAAAGAAAGAAAACTGAAGAAAAGACCCCTGGAAAGGCTGAAGGCAGCCTGTGGGCTTACAGTATCTGCAGGGGGGGAGGGGAGGGGGCGGAACATTTCTGATGGTGCGGAAAAGCATGCCAAGCTGTGAAAGCCACTGAACTTGGGGGGTGGGGACAAAATATTGAGGTTACTCTTCTCTAAGACAAGTGACCTGAGGAGTGAAGTAGGGAAGATTCATTTTTTCCAGAAATACACACAGGTTTTAAGTTTGACCTTCTTTGCGTGTTTGCTAACTTGAAATGGAAACCTCTAGTCTGGCCACAGAGTGAAAGCCCCTGGAATCCCCGAAGGAGTGAAAATGCAATTTTTTTCATTAAGATATTTAAAAAATCACATGTTCCCTAAAAGAAAATAATTTTTACTTTTTCCATTTTTTCTGCTTTTTCTCAAAGTACGTAACAGCCAATATAGTAGCCAAAATATAGCTTTAAATATATATATAACTATTTGAAAAGAAGGGAATGTGTCATCTTTTTCGTTGATTTGGCTCTGGAGTATTCTGATTTGAAAATTAAAATGTGGAGTCTCTTCTCTTTTTGAATTTGTCAGGGGTGGCACCCCAAAAAAACAATCAAAGATTATAAAAGTTATTGCAATATTATGCTATTATCACCTGTTAATTAATTGTACGATTAAAACACTTTTGCTCTTTGGTTATTGGGGACTGTTTTAAAATCCATTTCCAGATATGTGATCATTCAGATACTGAGGTAGTTGCTTAAAAAGCATAAAGTTAGTCCTGAAAACTAAGTAAATTCTATTTTTTTGTAATATGTGAGGGAGCTGAGCCATCAATGGCATTTTCCATAAGCGAGAGTTTTTCTTTCTTTCTTATTTCCTTGGACAATTATGGATGAAATGGCTTTAACTGGATGACCAGTGATGAAACTGTTTTGCCTGCGGATTGGACAATTGGTGATGTTCATATTTGTTCTTGGTTAGCACCAGTTGCTTAAGATTTAAGGGAAGGGGGCAGGCTTTTACTTAAGAGAAAGGGGGAAGTGAATGGCAAAAAAATAGATAAAGGTCAAATTGACAATGGACAAGATCCTTTGTGGATCTTTTTCTCTTGCTGGTGTCAGGAGGATGCGTTTGGGGGCAAATGAATGCTTTGAGGTGAAAATGGCTAAAGCACTCTAATAAAAGTCTTCAGGGAAGAGGGTAAAGGACCTAGGGAAATCTGCTGTGTCTCTGTTTAATCCCGGGAAACGAGGCCCTGGAGAGAGCAGATGAGGAAGATAGGAAGGAAGACCCCGGGGGCGGCTCCCCCCCCCCCCACTGGGTGCGGAGGGAGGAAGGGGCAGGGGTCGGAGGCTGGAAAGTGAGAGGGGCAAGTACTGACTGTGACTAAGGCGACGGGGTTGAGGACCACAGAGTGGGAAAAAGTGAAAGTCAAGGGGAGGGGAAGAAGCAGGAGGAAGCAGAGTTCCTCGGACCCAGACGGGACCCCTCGCCTGGGAGAGGGCAGCGCGGGGCAGCGGGGGCAGCTTGGCCCGCCTTGGGCCCCCTTGGCAGCCTCAGGCGTTGGCTCCTCTGGGCTCCCTCCCTCCCGGCGCATTGTTCCTTTGCCGGGAGACGAGGAAATTGCCTTTTGATTGCGGAAGTCCGCGGATGGGGCGCGGGGCGAGGCAGAACGGGTCAGAATGGCAGCGTGGGAAGGGCGGCGCGCTGCCTGTCCCTGTCGCCTCTCGCGTCCGCAGCCACAGCCCGCTCGGGGCGGCAGTAGCGGCAGCGGCAGCGGTGGCGGCAGCAGCAGCAGCAGCGGTGGCCCCTGCGCGTCGCCAGCGCGAAGGGAAGCGCTCCGCGCCAGCTGGGCGCACTGAGCGCGTGCAACAAGTGGCCCCCCGGGCCGTCGGGGCCACCCGGTGTCCCTGCCCCTCGGTGGAGGCTGGGTGGGAAGCCCTGTCCGAGATGCTGAGCTGTGGGGCCAGGTTGGCTTTATGGACCGCACTGAGCCTGCTGCAGGTGAGTGGACGGAGGAGCGGTCGCGGGGCGACGCGTCCCATCCGCACCGAGAACCAAATTCCCATTCCACTTTCTGGCCTCCTGGGTTGCGGTTTGGAGAGGCAGCTGGCGATATTTCTTCCTCTCCCTTAGGAAGAAAGATCCTCTTCTGAGCCCCCAGCCAGAATGTCAAAGGCAGGGGGGGCCGGGGGGAGGGGAGCCACCTTCTTTCTCCTGCTGCTCCGGGGAAAGAGCAGCTAGGGGAAAAGTTGCCACCCACCTACTCCCCGCGGGCCTTGTCTCTGCTGGCTGGGCAAAGGGATGGGCTGAGGCTGGGGACGAAGGCTGAGTGGAAGCGTCTCGGGAAGCTTGCTGTGGAACTGTCCCTGGGCAGCCCAGCCTGTGGGCTTCAGCTGTTGTCTCTGGTTCATTTGCAGACTGGACTAGGAGAGCCAGTGAGATGTAACTTCACCGTGACGGAGTCCAGGGTCTCCAGCCGGTCCGCATCCATCCAGTGGAGGACTCTGGGGCCTCCCTGTAACTTTAGCCTCATCTACAGCAGTGACACACCAGGGTTCACGAGGTGCCACCCCGTGAGGATAGACAACACCACTTATGAATGTAACCCTGAGGATTTACAAGCCGGAACCATCTACAACTTCAGGATTGTGCCTCTGAACGGAGAAGAAAGAACTGTGGTGTTGCAAACAGGTAAAGGGGCTACAGGTGCGGTTGGATGGCCAGGCCACTCCGGGCTGAGCCCTGCCTGATCAAGCTGATGTTGCACTTGAGTTCCAGGCACACAAGAAAACAGTGGTAAAAATACCTGTGAAGATAAATATCCTCAGATCTGGCCAGCAGCAGCTTGGTTCACTTTCAGAAATTTCCTTAGTGCTGAAAACAGCGGACTAGTCTCTTCAAGGGGAAATGCTGCTAAGAGACATTCTGGGCTGTGGAGGGAAATTTGTTAAAGTGATGTGGTTTGAGCTCCCATCACATTAAATTGTCAAGCCCTGGAATAACTTTAAGTAAATGTTTTTAGAATAAATAATTGAAGTGCAGTGATTAGGGATATGCCTTTCCTCAACTTAGTTTTATTTTTGGAACCAGAATATAAAATCTTCAGGAGTAGAATAGACCCATTCATAGGAGAAAATTGGAAAAATTCCCTTGAAATGAGGGGACAAAAATGATTTTGTATTATGTGAGTAACTAAAACAGCCTAGTATCAGAGAACGTCTTTTGGCTACTCTGCACCTCAGATCAGTTATTTTTTCTTTACACTTTTGGCAAGCCCTTCCATGCATGTAAGTCGGCTAGTTTGTCTTTCCTGCCTCTGTTTTCTTACCTGTAAAACGAGAGTGCAGACTTGGTCACTTAGGTCCAAGTTCTTACCAAGTGCTAACCACTTAGGCAGGGACTCATTCCTCCCCGTGCCACCCCCAGATGTGTTCGAAATTCCCTAACGACTTTCATGTTTCATGACTTCATTAGTCTTCCTTTTAACATCATCTTTATTTGTTGCAATAGTGAAGCCTTACTTTCATCTAGAAAGTCCAATTTAACTGAAAAAAATTCCAGAAGTTAAATTTAGAAATGTGTTGTCCTTACTATTCTTTCGTATGCAGCCTGAACAAAGATCGCTTCTCAGCTACAGTTCTTTAAAGAGGTGTAAGAACTTTCCATCCCCAGGATCGGGAAATGGAACTGGGTTCATGTAATAAATCAATCAAATACTAATTCTCTTATTTTTACGAAGAAAAAAATTGAGTGGCCAGTTGCATCACCTGACTTACTTCAGATGAAACTTTTAGATAATTTCTGAGATTAGCAAGAACAAATTGAAAAGAGACACCAGTTGTTAAACATTTATTTGTGTTGTTATGTGGAATCAAAGAGAGACTGAAATCAACCTTATAATTAGAACATTTTCCAGAAGTTTAAGCAGCGGGATTTTTGTTCATAAAGCTGTTAGTTTCTTGGTACATGCACACAGTTTAGTGAGCACTCAGACTGCTGACACTGTGAAATGTAGGGCCATAGAGCTTCTAGGTGTGCTCATTACACTTGATAAGGTATGTGTGCAGAGTGGAGCAGATGATTTTTAAAAACAGGTGAGCCTTCAGAAGTTTATGGGAGAAAGGCTGAAGACATTCATAAGCCAGTATATAGTCATTTACTCAGAGGTATTACTTTTGGGGGAAGAAAAAAAAAGTTGATGGAAAAGGACTTAGTGTGGTTGCTACTATTTAGAATGCCCTTTGAGTTTAATTATGCATGTCAGTGTTTCAAGTCCAGAGATATTTGTGAAATGTAAGAAATATTTGCACTTTATTAACTATGTTGAATTCAATAAAAAGAGACCTCATCCGCATTCACAATGTGTTGGCGTTCAGGTTCGCATCATTTTCCTTCAGGAGTTCCATTCACAGTACCACTGATACACTTTACACCGCAAGTTTTATGAGGTTCATGATAAACGTGGAGAATGAAACTTGCAGGTGATGTTTGTATAATGGTAATTTTTTCACACTTATTTGTATGATGGTATAACCCTTCTTAGGATTCTCTACACTTTAAACATAATTTTATTTAAACTAAGATTTTAAAAAAATGCTTAAGGGAGGATTTTTTTGTTGGTTGTTTATTTTTTGTCATTACTGCCTTCTATATTTTAAGGATGTGTGTGAATTTTTCGTTTATTTAATAGAAAGGACCAGTATTCCTCTATGGTAATTGCTAAGCTGCAAAGATCCACAAATTACATTTTAGTGTATTAAAACATGACCAACTAGTAATATAATATTAACTCCGAGATATAACTTCAAACAGAAAAGTCACTCAAAGTGTGTTGTGCTTTCCTTATGCCAATTTGCCTGTCTTGTTAGCCTAGAATAAGAGAGCAAGATGCGATTTGGCTAGAGATACAATGGCTGCTTAGATTATCTCTGTGTCATTCCAAGTGTGATTTGTCTGTTGTTCCTGGTAACTTTTCTAAAATAACCAGTTATTTCAGTGTCATGTAGACACGACCTTAAAGGTCAAAATTTTAAATAAATGGGAGCTATTTCAGCAACAATCAGCTTTCACTCCAGCTTTTAAATCAGAGTCGAAAAACATATGTACATTCCAATTCAGTTCAGCAAACATTTATTAAGCTTGGACCCTGCAGTGAATTACACCAGGTGGTGATTGGTGGGCTTGTAAAGATGACGAACAGTACGTGGTTCCTGCCCTTGCTGTCCCATGCAGTGGTGAGAGAAGGTCATGGGGAAGGTGATGACAGAACTTCACCACATCTTTCCTGAACGGACACTTTGTCCTGCCCCCTGTATGTGATGCTCTCCTAACCACAGAGGAGGCACCGGGCAGTTCTCAGGGTCCTTTCGCCACTGAATCGTCTATGCCACAACCATAATAGATTCAAAGCCAAATTATTCAGTTGTGGCTAAACGCGATTTGCAAGCTAAATTGTTTAGTTGTGATTTTATCAGAAATCAGTTGTGAAGATAACAGATATTGAAGAACTCAGCATTTTTGCAACACTGTACCCTCAGCTTAGAGCAGCAGCCAAACCCTGGTAGCCCCTAGGGGTGTGAAGAGTCTAAATCATAGACATGTTTTATTTGGCTCACATAGTATTTATGAAGAATTCAGATGGTTTTACCAGCATTAAAAAATGGGAAATTCATATAAAAGTCAGATATATGGATTCTCTTAAAATATTGGAAGACTTGGCAAAACTGGGCCATCTGTACTCCTAGAACTCCCCAGAGCTGAGCTGTGGCTCCTCTCCTTTAGATACCAGTTCATTTGGCCACTTCGTATGTCCTTACCTGAAGCATCCTAAGGACATTTGAGTTTGTTTAAACAGAACTTTCTAGTTTTCATTGAGGACTTTTGGGGAGCTTTTATCTTTCCAACAATAAGAAGTAGTTTTTTAGTACCTAAAATAGCATATAGCACATGGTACATGTTCAATAAATATTGATTTAATGGATGGATAGATGAATGAATTAATTAATGGTTAGTTCTATGCATGGATAGGTAGTAGATAGATAATCAATGAACAAGTAAATATTAATGAAGGAAATGAATATTTTATTGGGAAAATGTACACACACTAAAAATCTGACCTGTTCCCCTTGGGTTCTGAGTAAGTCATGCAGCCCAGGGAAGCAGGTGGGTGGGAGGGAGGGAACGTCGCTCACAGGAAGAATATCTTAGTGGCACATGCCCTCTTGTTAGTCAGTTTCATCTACTTACAAATGAGCCAAAAAAAAAATCAGCACTTAATGTGGTTAATTCCTTTGTCTTTAATAAAGAAGATGTTTCAGAAGCTGTAATGACCAAACTAGCATTTCCGCCAACATTCGCACTTCGCAATGTTGCTCAGTGTACTGATTTACTGGGGCTTCCATAGCAAAACACCACAGGCTGAGCGGCTGGAACAACAGAAATGTATTTTCTTACACTTCTGGAGGCTAAAACTCCTAGATCAAGGTGTCAGCAAGTTTCTTCTGAGGTTTCTCTGATTCGCTGGCAGGTGACCACTTTCTCACTATGTCCACGTGTGGTGTCCCTCTGTGTTATCTGTGTCCCGATCTCCTCTTCTTATTGGATTGGGCTCCCCCTAATGACCTCTTTTAACGTTATTACCTTTTTAAAGGCATTGCCTCCAAATACAGTAACATTCTGAAGGGTTGGGGGGTACAGTTTCAACACACAAATTTTAGAGTGGCACAGTTCAGCCCATAACACTTATATAACTTTAAATACAGGCCATTATTTCTCAATAATGTCTGCAAGCTATTTGCATCAAAATCTCTTGCAGAGTGTGGTATAAAGGCATATTCTTGGCTTCTACCCAACATGTAATGAATTTAGAAAGAATGGAGCCTAGGGTATCTGCTTTTAAACAAATATCAAAGTGAATCTGTGCACACTGAAGTTCGAGAGCTATTGAAGTAGTTTTTCTGTTTTTCATTGGCATTAAAATTTTGATATCATTTCTTTTTATGGTCAAATCTATATAAATAAAGTGAACATTATACTGGCCACATATTGTTTAACTTCGTCCTCATGGAGGTCCGGTGGCGGGAGTATTATGAACATACGGGGTGCACAGCGGTTAAGAGTTGGATTCTGAAAGCTGCTGCCTCCATCACTTACTAGCCAAGTTTCCTTGGGCAAGTTATTAACCTCTCCAAGCCTGCTTCCTAACTTATAAAATGGGGGTGATAATAAAAATATTGCCTTCTCCACAGGATCTTTTGAGGTTTTAAATGGTTCATGTACACTAAGTGTGTCATAAATTTGCTATTACTAACTTTCAGGTTGGAAATGAGATTGACATTTATAAGCATTAACGTCACAAACCCACACAGCATACATGGGATAAGCATAAAAGTTGCGCCCTGGTTTACTGCATTCAACCCCAGTTCTTTCCATTACTCTGGGGAAAGGACATAATTTTTAAGCTGGTTTTAGTTCTTTCAAGTTACTATATGATACTGTGGTATTTCTTTTCTAGCGATTTTTTAAGGAGGAAAAATATATTACAAAAAAAATCTCTGTGTGTGTCTGTAGCCTACACAGGGTGGAATAATGATTCAATGTGTTAGAGTGCGAAGCAATGATAAATTATAAGCAGCTATTGATTTTCAGTTGTGTTGAACTCTTGGTGATGGGCTTTAGCAGTCAGCCATTTGCAGTCTCTTTCAGGAGTTCTAAGGTCAAGCTGAGCTATGTATATGGAATGAACCAAGTGCTCTGAACTTGATCTTTTGTGTGCTTAGGAAGCTTCCTCCCTTAGTCTGACTTCTGTTGGTGGGCATGGCCTTCTACAGGTTAGCAAGAAAAAAATAATAAAATCTAATTTGTCCAGACAGAATAAGAACAGAACAAAGAAAAAGTGTTTTGCCTTCCATTCCCACACACCAATTCAATGGAATCCCCCAGGGCCATAAAGAATAACTCTGACATCTTTCTGACCTTGTCGGAGAAATCAAGCCCACTCTATACGTTTGAAATGACTGTATGACCCTAAACATATAATATGCAACTAAATTGACAGGGCAGCTCTGTGTTCCCGTGCTGCTGCGTGAGCTCTGACCCCTGGCAACCCTGTGAATGAGTGATGTCCATGCTGTTCTGTCTTCAACGGCCCCGATCAGCTCCTGTGGACACTGCTCAAGGCTTCCATTGTGGAGCCAGTCCACCCTGTATCTGTGCTTCCTCCTTTCCTCTTGCCTATACACATAGATTTCCAGGGATTTTTGTTTTTATCTTCGTTTTTCTGTCTTTTATGTGGAAAAACTCAAACAAATAAACTGGCTAGAATAATGGACTACCATGTATTCTTCATCTATCTTCAACAGTTATCAGCTGATAGCCAATCTTGTTTTATCTACACCCCACCCTTACTGTCAACCCATATCATTTTGATGCAATCTGCAATCCAAGTCATCATTCAGTTTCATTTATAAATATTTCAGTATGCATTTCTGAAAGATAAGATTATTTTTAACACAGCCACAATGTTATTATCGTACCTAACCTTAACAATAATTCCCTGATATCTCGATGTCCAGGTTGGAAAGCTCACATCAAGTGATGCTCACGAATCTCTACACGAGAGACACGATCTGAGTGGAGGAGGAGGCCAAGGGGCTGGGAGCACTTAGATGACATTGAGAGAGCCTCCGCTGTCAATGCCCAAGGACCTCCTGAAGGGCATCACGGGGGTGAGGGGTTAAAGTCTCCATCAGTTGTCAAGGTGCCCTCAGTGCTGACACGAATACTCAATAGAAGGGAGCTTTTCAGCTTTAGCTTAAACTGCTCTCTCGCTCTGAAATGACCTTTTTTTCTTCTCTGATTTCTAAGTCCTACTTGACCTCCCAAATGTGCTGAAGTTCATTTCCTTCACGAAGCCCACCTCTGAGCCCTTAGCCCTTGGCTACCATTCTCCATTTGCATATTAAGCATTAATGCCCACCGTGTTATTCTTAACAGCAGCAACACTCATACCAACTGCCATTTACTGAAAGCCCAACGTGTGTTAGGCCAGCACTTACCGCTGGGCCTCTCTTACCTCTTAGCACGTACAACTCTGTAAAGTATTGTTGCTCCCATGTTACAGGCAGGAAACTGAGCATCAGCAAAGTTAAAACAGTTTTCCTAAAGTCACCTTCATAACTGACAGTGCTGGGATTTGAAGCCAGGTTTCATCTGACATTGAAGTCGGCCTCCCTGATAGTGCACCTTTTGTTTACCTCTTTCTCACAGGTGTTAACTGCCTGAGTAGACTGTAAACTCTCAGAGGGTGGACCACCTACTACTTACACACCTAAAGTCAAATAAGATAATGTGTCATCCTGCGCTGTTGTTAGTGATGATGCAAATAATGGTCAAAACTGCTTTAGTTGCCTTTCCGAGTCGTTAAAACTTTAAAGTTCCTTCTTACCTGATCTTTAGGTCTGCTGTGTTAAGGTGCTAAGTTAAATGCATGTTAATCGGATGTATTAGCATAACACAGTATGTCATCTTAAAATAAGTTAGAAAACTGCCTAGTATAGTCAAACAGCAACAATCACAAGGTAAAAGAGATGTATTTCATTAGCTGGAGATTGCGAGCAGTTGCTCTTTCATTTCGTTCTGTGGTGCAAAAGCCACAGACCTTCCGTTGGTGCAGGTTTGTGAAAATGAGACAGCATACTGTAAACTACCAGATCTGACACAGATAGAGTGCGGTGCCGCTGGGACTTCAAGACCAGCATGTGACAGTAACCCGCCCGTTGTCTGCGCTCTTGTTGTAAGGTTGAACTTATGTCCACAATAAATGCTACCACTTTGAAATCTAAACACTCTGGCCATTCCTTTATCCATAGATAATAGTGTCTTAATAGCCATACAAAAGAATTTTTAAAGAAAATATTACTTTCATTATATATATACACACACATATGCATGTATGTATATGTGAGTTTCTCCCTCTTCCAAAGTCACATTTTAGAAAAGGAAAAAAGGAAGAATTCATTTTGGTTCAGGAATTTAGCTAAGCTGCACCTTTTCCTCTGAGAATAGAAAAATTGGGTTGACATCAAGCCAACTTATGAAATTCTAGGGCTTCCTAATTCTGGTAGACTCACTGAAATATAGCAGATGAGGATGGCAGAACTTGGCGTTTGGCACTCCAGGTCTGTCTGGAACTAAGAGCACAAATGTCTTAAATGTGTGGCAGGTGGTGCATTTTGATGTATGCTTGAGATTAAATTATCAATTTATAGTTCTCAACAGTCCCCTTAGTTTATAATACTGCGCTGGTTGCCGCATGTTTGGGGGCGGTGGGGGAACCCAGCAAGGCTGTAATGCACACATGTGTATTGATATCTCTACCATCAGCATGAATTAAACAGAAGCCAAGTGAAGTTTTCTAATTACATACGATTTTTCTTTTGATCAGAAGATTACAGATATGTAACCAAATTTTCCAATAACATTTAAAACGTCAATTTGTATATATTTATATATGAAGTTAGCGTCCTTGATGGATCCAATTTGTTTCTAATGAAATATTGAAAACTTTTTCTTTAATACAGCAGAGTTTTCATTGGGCTTACATTGAAAAGATGTGTGAACACTAAAGGCTGCCGTGTGCACGGCCATAGTGGACCCCTGCCAGCAAAGGGCTTTATCACAGCAAAACTGGGGTTTTAAGTGTTTGTTTCCAGTGCAGGTTCTCGCAGCCCAGGCACTTCCCAGTCTCATTGTTCCTTTGTTCTAGCGGATGTACAAAGGATTGACTGTTTTGTTTTCTGGCTCAGAGAGATTAGATAAAGTCTGCATTTCTGAACTTCACCCTCTAGGCACGGAACCTTAAAATTCACTTTCTATAGCTCATATTTTGCAGATTATATATGTTTAGATTACACTGAACATAACATCATTTTCTTTGGCCTTTATCTGGCTCAATTGTAGACAGAGGCGACACTATAGCATTGATCTCATCTGAACTATCACTGGAAAGCAGCTGTCCCTCTCATCCTTGTCCTTAAAACGCCTCTTCAGCAAAAACGGTGTCATCTTGGTTGGCTATGACAAGGTTGCTCTTGAGTTTTGTGGGCTATTAGAATCTTATGGCAGTGGAGTACCTTATCCTTGCCAGGCAAAAGGAAAACTTTCTGTGAGGAGAAATTATTCTTTCCTTTTGTTATGACATCCTTGGTTATAGAGTATTATGTAGAATAGGAAATTTAAATAATATTGCCCAAAATAAAAAACTGTTTTTCTGCCAGAACTTATAAATGAGCATCACTTTGGGAATTTTTTTCTTTTATCTTAAGGGTTAGAAAGTTAGTTCATGGAATAAACTGATAAAATATTTATGTAGGTACTTTTTTATGAAGAAAGCAATTTAAGCTTTTATCACTTTGGTTTAAAAAATTGTATCCCATTTTTGCCTCCATTTTGTCAGTGATTCACAGGAAATATTTTTCATAATTAAGTAGACAGAATTAATTTAAATTACTGAGTATACAAAATTAATTTAATTAAATTGTATGCCAGGTAAAATCTATATTTTGTTATTCCTCAAAACATCAGAGAATGTAGGTACTATTATTATTCTCCCCAGGCAGGTGGGAAAAGGGGGGCTTAGACTGGCGAAGTAACTTGCCCAAGTCTTAGGACTGAAGCCGAGATTCGAATTGAGTTCCATTCAACTCCAAAGCCCAACATCTCTGCTACTACATCTTCCTGCTTCTATGATAAGATCTTCTCCTAGTTATAGGAGTAATAATAATACTAGCTAACATCGAACACTTACCATGTACCAGATGCTGTTTTTAGTGCTCTAGATAAAATACTCAATTTATAGCAATAAAATATACATCTTCATAGCAATTCTACTAAAATGGTAGTTTTATCACCAGCACTGCAAAGGTGAGACAGCTGAGGCACAGGGAAGTTAAGGAATTGCCCCAGAACACAGCTACAGAGCAGGGGAGATGATTCAAGCCCTGCCCTAGAGCTGGTCATCCGGTTCTAGACCCTGCCCTCCTCAGGTGAGCCTGTGCTGGACTCGGGGGTAAACCACACAACCTCATCCTCCAAGCTCACCTGTGCTTTTGGCTCTTGAAGTTACAACTGCCTTGGCTTATTTGTTGGCTAATATTTACATTATTATTCATTATTGCTCGTATAAAATGTTATGTGGTTTATTCAATTTTTACAGTATGATGTAATCATTGAAATCACAGACCAAAACACAAAGACAGTAGATTTATCATAGTCTGAATTTAGCCTACGTGTGGTGTCTCTAGGTGACCCACAGATAGTTTTATAAGCTGTCTGGTCATAAATGCCTTTTGAACAGAATAAAATTACCTTGTCCCTATTTGTATAAATGTTATTCACAAACGAATGCCTTCTTAAAACATATATTGTTCTAAGAACATTCTAGAATTCCTGTGGTCACTGTGTGAGAAAAATATAATTTCCCAAGATAAGAAGTGAGATCTCTATAGCCATGCCACTAAAATATCTGACCCGAGTATTGAAATTTAGTTTCTCCTAACTTAATCCCACTTTCTAGATCAAGAACATGTAGAATTTCTGGAAATTACTCCTATGTAAATGTCTCTCAATGTTTCTACTCCCAGCATCCCGGGCGGGGAGAGCCTCATTTCACGGGCGGTCTCGCTGCACTGTGCAGTGGCCGCTCACTGAACGCTATTGACTTAGTTCTTCACCTGCAGATGTTCTGTTCATCCTGTTTCAAGATTCAATACATGGGAAATGGGACTTCTCAAACCCATCCATGGCTTTGAGAGTTGCAACTAAATAAACAGCTGAGTGCTAACCCATTCCCACCTGCTCTGTGGGCCTCAGCAGCTCAAAAATGTCCCAGAACTCAAGTTGTGAAAATTTGGTGACATAGGCAACCCCAGCTGTTGGGACAGTTCATTTTGGAGAGCAAACCTAGCCTAGGCCCTTAATTAAGTCTGTATCTTTTGTGGTTTCTTGATATCTAAAAACAACCGTAAGTCATCTATTTTAAGCCACAAAAATCCACAACCTAAAAAAGAAAAAGTTTGGTACAAATTTCAAAATCAATTCTTTTTGTTTTTTTCACTCATGCATCAGCGATCTTGGTGGTCGGGGAGGTCCGCACCACCACTCAGATAGCAAAATCAATTCTTAATATCTGCATTTTCTGTTGATTTTCAATATTTGCCCAGGCATAGCCTGGACATTTGTCAGTGTTGGAAAAGTGCTGGCTTTGCAAGCCAAAGAAAATGTCACCTTGCTTGGAATTCCAAGCTCAGAAAAAAAAAAAAACAAAAAAAACATCATATTAGAAAAAGGAGTTTATATGACTAGAAGCTGAGTGTGGGTGTTTCTTTTTTAAATGAAATGGTAAGTTTGGAAGTGAAGTAAAATGCCAGTTTGTTTCACAGGCTGCAGATGTTTAAACTTTTTAAGGAAAATAAAGCTGGATTATAGCAAAGTAAGCATGTTTTGCAGAAGTCTTCAAGCCACATTCTCTTTCTTGGTCTTTGCCTTGCAGACCCTTTACCTCCTTCAAGGTTTGAGGTCAGTCAAGAGAAGGGTAATTCAACCAGCTTGCATGTTTGGTGGACTCCTTCTGGAAGAGTCACGTCTTATGAGGTGCAGTTATTTGATGACAACAAAAAGATACGGGAGGCCCACATTCAAGAAAGTACTTCATGGAATGAATACGCATTTTATAACCTTACTGCTGGTAATAAATACAATATTGCTATCACAGCTGTTTCTGGACATAAACGTTCCTCAACAATTTATACCAACGGATCAACAGGTAAGACCTGTTTACAGATAGTTGGGCATTTAATAGTCTGTGCTCCTTTTGAAATTATATTAAATTCAAGAAATAGAAGTAAGAATGCCCCCAGATCAAAGATACATGCATACGTACATAAGTGTTGTGTGATGCGATGGAAAACCTAGACTGAAAACAAGGAGGTGTAGCTATGCTGCTAGCTTGCTGGGTTATTTTGTCACAAACATGTCACAAAACTTCTCTGGGATTAGATTTTTTTCCAAATTAAGTAAATGTTTCCTATTGGCCCTTCTAACTCAAATCTTAGGCAACAGCATTTTCTGAGTTTGGACCCCATAAAATTCATTTCTTAGTTGTTTCCCTCCTTTTCCTCTTCTTACAACATCAAACCATGGTATTTCCCGAAGATTCCCATGTTGGTAAAAGTCTCTGCTCGCACCTACGTACCCTAATATCAGTGACGTATTGTGACCTCCTTCCATGAGTACTGCCTTTCTTACCATCCACTCTCCCTCGTTTTCTCTCCAGCTTTATTGTTCTCTTTGCATTTTTTCTCTCCTATAGTTCTCTCCTTCTTCTTTTCCCTTTACTGTTATGCCACAGCATACTTCATTGGCTAAAACTACCTAATTCCTATTAAGTGGGGGAGACAGACAGGTAAACTATGATGTAGCTCTAAGCTGTGGACTTTGGAAAGAGCATTAATCTAGGTTTCAGTGAAATTTCAAAAGTGCTGTTTTCATTCATTATCACACAAGTTAGATTACAGGGAAGCATAAATGAATGTGCAGTTTTGAGTTAAATGTGTCTGTCTTCTCCAAGGAAGTTATGAATGACACTTTGGAAATCCCTTGTGTCCCCTTAGTGCCATTGCCGGTGAAAGACATTGGTATTTCAGCGCAAACAAATTCTCTCCTGATTTCCTGGTCCCATGGCTCTGGGAATGTGGAAAGATACCAGCTGATGCTGATGGATAAAGGGACCCTAGTTAATGGCACTGTCGTGAGCAAACATACCACTTCCTACACTTTCCACGGACTGACGCCGGGCCACCTCTATAACCTCACCATTGTAACTGAGGCTGCAGGGCTGCAAAACCACAAGTGGAAACTGGCCAGGACAAGTAAGTTCCCTAGCTAGCTGCACAAGAATAAAGTGCAAATCAAGGGAATGTTTAACAAACAAGGCTTATTAATTATTTGAATAATGGCAATACAGGACCAATTGAAATTCTGTGTTAGAGAAGGCCCTTAATATGTATCCACTTTTCTGCATAGAAAAAGAGGGGTTCCCTTTCATTATAGCCCTTGGCAACATTCTGAAGTAGCAAAATTAATTACTAAGCTAGCCTTGGCTTCTCATCTCAGGATGCCCGTCTTCCTTCTTTTAAACAGGATTCCATTGCCCCTGTGACATCACTCGCTGTGGAGCAGGAGAGCTTTCTCAGTGCTATGCAAAGACCTCCTCCTGTGAAACAGTGGTTTCCCCAACTCTAGCCAACAAAACAGAACTACAGGGCCTGTTCTCACGGCCTAATGCAGCCTGATAAACTAACTGGGGCTCTTTTCATGAATAAGTTCATATGCACACTCATTCATTCATTCATTCCTAGCTGTTGGGTATAAACTACATATTAGGCATTGAGGATATGACACATCCAAGAGAGACAAAGTCTCTGCCCGCATGGAACTTATATTCTAGTAGATGCCAATGCTTCTGGTGGATCTAATGTGTTAATCAATCCCCTCTCTTGGAAAGTTATCTAAGTTTCACAGTAACTCTAAAATATGTGGTGTCTCAGAAATCACTCTAGTGATGAGAGTGTCTGAAATTATAGGAGGCTGGTGGGAATGATATTTGGGGACACCTGTACATTTACATATATCTTGTTGATCACATCTCAAAGATACATAGACAAGCCCAACAAAAATGTAGCATATATCTTAAGAATAATTCATGTATACCAAGTACAAATTACACTTCTAACCACTCTATGCAAAATCAGTATGCTACACCCATTCTTTTAATGAAATGTTGTTAATTTATGTGATGATATTAGTGAGGCCCAACGTTATAGCATAAGCAAGCGGTAGAAAAAATATTCACCGAAATGTCTTTCCTTCGTGATCATTTTCCATTGATGAAATAATGACACAACTCTTTTTTTTTTAATTTGAGGAGGAGGAGGAGGAACAAGATAAAATTTTAATTTCAGGATCAGTGAGTCATTGACACAACTCTTGAGCTTTCATTTTACCATGCTTTAAAACGACAGTATTTTTAGCACACAAAATTTTGTAATAGCTAATCCATTGATCGAGCTATTATGCACTTGCTATTATTAAATAAATAAAAAGGGGAAGAAGTTAGGCAGATGAAATTAAGTAGAAATTGACATTCCACTTAAAGAATTTTGGCCAAGCCCTCATCTGCCGACAGGACCCCTAGGCTCAGGGACCTAGGCAGAGCTGCCCAGGGTCACCCAGCCAACCTGATTCAGTCTGAGCCAGAATCCAGGCTCCTACTGCCTCGTTTGTGTTTTTCCCACCAGCCAGATAGTCTTCCTTTGGTTTTGCGATATTATCTTTGCCTCATGAATTTGTCATTTTCTTCTGTGCAGGGGGTGTGGCTTGTCAAGATTAAAATTCAGGTCAAAATTTGGCCACGAGCCTGGTAAGATATCCTGAGTTAAAGTCTCTTCCTTTCTCCTGATTTAGCCCCCATGGAAGTCTTAAATCTGAAGGTGACAAATGATGGCACTTTGACCTCTCTAAAAGTCAAGTGGCAAATGCCTCCCGGAAATATAGATTCCTACAACGTTACCCTATCTCACCAAGGGACCATCAAAAACTCCACACAATTAGCACCCCAGGTTACGGAAACCCAATTTAAAGACTTAACCCCTGGACGACTTTATCAAGTTACCGTCAGCAGTGTCTCTGGTGAATTGTCTGCTCACAAGATGGCAGTTGGCAGAACAGGTGAGTCTGGGCTCCAGAATATTCCTTGTTGCCCAAATCAGTCTCTGATCCATCTTAGACTAGGACAAAATAATTTAAAAGGGAAACTCCATTCCCAACCTGGGAACTGTGGTCTTCATGATGGAAGGTGTCTGGCCAGGACCCCATGTACAGAGTAAAGCAGAGGGTTAACTGCATTCACCTGAGTTACTTAAGCAAAGGTATTTGGATTGATTCCTGTGTGATCTACATAGTTGGGTCCGCCCTGTGCTGTTTCACAGTGTGCCACTTAAGTGGTATAAATGCCTTAGCACTGATCATAATAAATGAAATATTTCTGATCAACTCTTACAGTAAGGGCCAGTTAGCATTTAGCCATGGCTTTTACTAACTTATGTTATTATTTACTCAATTATCTAGTACCTTCACATGTAAATTACTGTACAGTGAGCTTTGGGAGTTGTTACAATGGCAGGGTTCAGCAAACTACACCCTTCAGCCAAACACGGCCTGTAACATGTTTTTGTACAGCCTCTTGCTAAGAGTGGTTGTTACATTTTTTTAAATGTTTAAAAAAAATGAGACAAAGACCTTAATGGCCTACAAAGCCTGAAATATTTACTTGCTTACTCTTGCTTTTAAGGAAGTTACTTTTTAATCACATAAATGTAGAACATATACACAAAAATAAAAATACTGCAGTACATTTTAATAATGGTAATTGTATTGATATTTCCATGTGTCATGCACTAAGTATTTTACACCATGATTTCATTTAGTAGTCACAAAAAAACCACGAGAAAGGTCCTGTTATTATCACCATTTTACAGATAAATAACTTGTCGATAGCCATCCAGTTGGTAAATAGTGTGGCTGGAGTTTAAATCAGGCCGTCTGATTCCAGAGTCTGGTCCCTACGCTATTAGAGATCCCAAGAAAGAGCCCTATGGTCAGAGAGACAAGAGAACAAGTTTTTATTTCCAAAGACCAGTAAGGACTTCTTGGAGGGAAAAGAAGGAAGGGGATTGGAGGTGGAAGGAATGACATAAGCAAAGGCCTAAGAGCCCAGGAGACTCACAGGTCTGCAGAGCAAGCACCTGGAGGCCAGCGTTGGAGAGAGTGGGAAGGAGGTACGCTGGCTGCAGGAGTATCAGAATTAAGACTGGAAGGATATGTGGGGAGAGGGGGGCAATGACTTGTTGATTTATTCTGTAGTTAATAGACCTTTAATGTTTTCGAGCAACTAACATCAGAGCTATATTGTAAGATTAGCCTTCTCAATTGGAAAACAAAGAGGAATGTTTTATGACCACAACATGCAGTGTCTTCCAAAAACGACCACATCCATCAATGTCACTATCATAGATGTAACATCAGTATTGACTCTGGAGCTGGGGTGCAGTCAGTAAACACAGCGGTCATATCACTAGGTTACCAATAGTGTTACAGAAGATCGCATCGCTGATGTATTACTAAAGTGATTTGGGCACAGATTTCTTGAGTATCAAATGTCCCCAAAGTGAGGAAAGAACACTCATTTGCAATCCACAAACATCAGGTGAGGATAGAAATGTTGCCCATGAAGAATGAATGAGTATCCTTACTTTTGGTTTTTAGTATCTCCTTTTGACATCATTTTACCATTTAGTTCCAGAGAAAGTTGGGAACCTGGAGGCACATAGCAATGGTTCGGCGAGGTCCCTGGTAGTGGGCTGGTCGCCCCCTGCTGGAGACTGGGAGCAGTATCGTATCCTGCTCTTCAATGATTCTTGGGTGCTGCTCAACGTCACCGTGGGAAAGGCGGAAACACACTATGTCATAAATGACATGGGGCTCATACCAGGAAGACTGTATGACATAGAAATCATTGTTGAAAGTGGAAATCTGAAGAACTCTAAGCATTGCCAAGGCAGGACAGGTAAGCAAATGTCAAGGTGTTAATAACTGATGGAATCTTAATTTGGTCCCTTTACCAGATAACCCAAGAAACTGTCAATGTTGTACCCTGGTATTTTCTGAACTTGAGATATTCTATGCTTGCAGACTAAAATAGGGTTGGTAATGTTTAGTTTGGTCCAGTAAGAACGTGAGAGATCACTTCCACTAGCTACTCCATCATTTTGTACAGTCGTGAGCCGCATAGCAACATTTCACTCAGTGATGGACACCATATACAACAGTGGTCTCACAAGATCATAATGGACCTAGTGATGTCATAGATATTGTAACGTCATAGCTCAGCACATTATTCACGTATTTGTGGTGACGCTGGCGTAAACACACCTACTGCTATGCCGGTCGTGTAAAAGTATAGCACGTACAACTATGCACAGTACAGACTACTTGATAATGATAACAAAAGACTACGTGACTGATTTATATATTTGCTGTACTATACTTGTATCATTATTTTATGATGTACTTTCTTACTTACTTTAACAACGTCTGCTGTACAACAGCGTGCCGTGCCGCACCAGAAGCAGCCCGCACGTCTCATGTTTACTGTCCCCAGTGCACCATTTCTGTTGTGCTTGATTCAATCTCGTGTTGCTCTGCTCATCAGGACTCCTGCATGTACAAAATTCACTGTTACTGTTGCCAATAAGAGGCCTCATTGAGAGATTGACATGGAAATGAGATTAAAAGTGGTTAAAGACTGTGAAGTTGGACAATCACTGATGGTTATTGCACGCCAGTTAGGCACGTCCCATTCCATCATAGCTGCCTTCTTGAAGAGCAAGAACAAAGCGATGGAAGCTGTTAAAATGTCTGCTTTATGGAAGGGAACAAGACTAACAAAAATTTGAGAAGGGGCTTTGTCAGACATGGAGAAACTCCTAAGGACCCAGATTTGCAGACCTGACGCAGAAGCGCATCCCTCTCAGCACCAGGACGCTCACAACCAAAGCAAAATGTTTGTGTGCGATGTTGGAAGAGAAGGCTGGGCCTGACCATGATGCTGAGTTCACTGCTAGCTCTGGGTGGTTGAAACGATTCAAGAATCGTTCTTCGTTACATAATGTGAACGTGAGCGAAGGTTCCTGAAGAATTTTCGGAAACTCTAGATAAGCTGATTATGAAGGAAAATCACTTGCCAAAGCAAATATTCAATGCAGATGAAAACTCCCTATTCTGGAAGTGGATGCCTCCAAGGACTTTCATCCATAAAGAGGCCAAATCAGTGCCAGGTTTCAAGGCTTTTAAGGACAGAATAACAGTCGTCCTTGAGGACAACGTTGTAGACTACAAATTAAAACCCTTTGTGACCTGGCACTGTGAGAACCACGGGGCCTTCAAGCATATTAATGAACACACTCTGCCGGTGTACGTCAGGAATGATAAGAAGTCTTAGGTAGCCCAGTCCCTCTTCCAGGATGCACTCCTGAATTGCTATGTTCAGAGAACAGCATACCTTTCGAGATTTTGCTTATTGTTGATCTTCATCCCAAAGTCAAAGTGGTACTTATCCCTCAAGACACCACCTTTTTGATCTAGCCAGTGGATCAAAGAGTTGCAGGAGATTTTAAGGTCCTGGGGAGGACCTTTGCCCAAGCTATCGCTGTAATGGAGGAAGACACCACGAAAACACTGCTGGAGTTCTGGGAGGATTACAACATCCATGGCTGCATCAAGAACCTTGCTTCAGCATGGGTTACGTCACCAAGGAGTGTATGAATGGCATCTGGAAGACATTCAAGAGGTCTATCCATGACTTTAAAGGATTTGCCAAGAATGAGGAGATTACAAAAATCAACACAGCTGTGTTGGAGATGGCAGAGCTTTAACCTGGCCATGGATGAGGATGGCAGGGAGGTGGTTCCTGAGGCACTGAGTAATGAGGAGCCCTTGGAACTGGGACAGGAACATCTAGTTAAAGAAAAGGCAGGCAAAAAAGGAAACTGCAGGAGAGAAAAAGAACCTCCAAGAAAATTCACAATGAAGGATTTAGCAGAAACCTTTGCAGACGTCAGCCAACCCCTTTAAAAAAAGTTTGAAAACATGGACCCCGACACTAAAAGGTTTTCATTAATAGAGAGAAATGTTCATGGTACCTTCTTGGCTTACAAGCAAATCTGTGATTTGAAGGAAAGAAAGAAACCAAGCAAACCACCGTGTACACATTTGTGATACGTCTTCAAGTATCCCTCAGGCAGGTCGTTCAGGAGGGGTTCCAGAAGAAGGCATTGTTATCACAGGAGACGACAGAAAAGTTCTCTGATGCAAAATTCGCAATATAACTGTACACACTTAGTTCTTCCATAATTTTGTTTTCCTCTTGTTTTATGGGGTCAACACTTTACTCTTAACACTGTCTCCTAGAAGCTCTAATAATAAAACCTACCTTTTAAAGAACTGGAAGAAATTTCAATTCTTTGGATAATGGGAGTCTTTAACCAGATACTATTATTAGTTCCCAGCTACACTTTTATTGCTCTCCCTTTTATTGATGCATCAGCATTCCCTCCTTAGAAATGAAGGAAAAATCCCTTTGTCTTTCCAAGCTATGGGGGCAACAGATACTCCTACTCCTCCCGAAGTACTCAAACGTGGATCTTTCTCTGTGGTTTTGTGGATGTTGTAGATGATTAGATTGAATTAAATATTTTCATATCATAGAATTCATAGGTAAAACAAGCACTCAAAAAGTATTATCTGGCCCAAAATAAAAGACCTAGTGAAGTATTTTCCATTTGTAATATTTTGAGTCCTTATTTCTGGTCATGTTGTATAAAGATTTTGTGATTAGCTTGTCTCCTTAATGCTCATAAACATTTAGAAAAGAAATGCTGAATTGGAACCCTCCTGGGGGTGGACGAGAACAGCTGTTCTCTAACGAATATTTAGGGAGCTGCTCGGAGCGAGTGTTTCTGAGTCGGTCTATGACCCAAGCCTCCCTCGTTTCTTTCTCAGTCCCCCTGGCTGTTCTCCAGCTTCGTGTCAAACACGCCAATGAAACCTCACTGGGCATCCTGTGGCAGACCCCAGTTGCAGAATGGGGGAAATACATCATCTCCCTCGCAGACCGAGACCTCGTGCTCATCCACAAGTCACTCCCCAGAGATGCCAAAGAATTCACTTTTACTAACCTGGTGCCTGGACGAAAATACATAGCTACTGTCACCAGTATTAGCGGAGACTTAAAAAATTCATCGTCAATGGAAGGAAGAACAGGTAATATTCTTTAAACTTTAGGCTTTAAAAGTATCCTGTCTGCTGAATTCTTCAACACTCAACTTATAAATGTTCACTAAGTGCCTCTTATGTTCCAGGCCTTGATTTTTAGATCCTTTCTGTTGTTTGTTTTCTATTTTTACTAATTTCAGCTCTTGTCTTTAATAGTTCCATGTTTTGTCTTGTTTTGTTTTATTTTGAGTTTATTTTGCTAAACTTAAAACAGAGCAGAGAACAACCTTTCCAAGGAGTTGCTGCAAAGGAGAGCCAAGAAATAGGGCAGCATCTGAAAGAGAAAGTGTGTTTGGAAGGAGGGTGATGTTTTAATGATGGAATAAATAACAACGTATTTTCTGCTAATGGCAATGTTTTAGAAGAAAGAAGGACAGTAATGCTATACAGAGAAAGGGAAGGGTTAGAGCTGCAGCCATTATTCTATGAGTAGGCAAGTTAAAGAATTGGCTTTGGAAAGGAGCACAGGTAGCTTAACTTTAGAGTCAGCTGTGAGACATAGAGAGAGAGAGAGAGAGAGAGGGAGGGAGGGAGGGAGAGAGAGGGAGAATGCGGGTGCAGGTACAGCAAATAGAGATAGAGAGGTGGGCTGTTATCTTTTGATAACTCTCTCCTTTTCTTAGTGAAATAGGAGGCAAGGTCATCATCAAAGACTCCCCTTCCCAATTTATATACTGTTGTTGTCCTTTATTTAACCCCACAAAAATATACTTATTGTTTCATACAGTCACCAATTTACCAATTTTTTCTTCTTCTTTTCTTTCTATATCTCAGATATTTCCCCTTGTATTATGTTTCTTCAACTTGGAGAACATTCTTCAAATTTCTTTCTGGAGACTTTTAGGGACAGACTCTCTACACTTTTGTTTCTCTGGCTATATCTTTATATAGCTGTCAATCTTGAAAGATGTTTTCCCTGGGTTACAATTTGGTTGAAAGTTATTTTCTCTCAGCACATTAAAGACATTATTCAAGTCTTTTTGACGTTTATTGTTGATGTTGAAAAGCCAGCTGTCGGTCCAATTTTTATTTCTCTATGAGAACTCTGTTTCCTATGGTTGCCTTTAAGATCAACTCTTTGCCGTTGTTCTGCTGTTTCACGGCAATGATCTAAGTGGAGACTTCTTTTAGTTTATCCTGCCTGAGATTATTGGGATTTATGTATTTGCAGACCAGTGTCTTTCATCAGCCCTGGAAGTTCTCATCCATTAATTCTTTAATATTGCCTCTTGCCTCTTTTCCATTCTCTTTCTGTTCTCCCAGTGGTATGCTAGAATATTATTTATATAATATTTCTCATGTACTTGCTCTCTGGGCTATAGTATGGATAATTTTCTCAGCTCTTTGTTTAAGTTCATTATTTTTTTCTTCAGTTCTGTCCAAACTATTTTAAAATCTACCCATTGAGTTTTAAATTTTAATTAGTATGTTTTTTCACTTTTAAACATTGTCTTTGATTCTCTTTAGTCATAGTTCCATTCTCTTCCTTTATTGCTATAAGCATATTAACAATTTTTATTTTACATTTTATTTCTGATAATTATATCTGAAATCTTCTGGGGTGCATTCCGTTGTCTATTGAGTTTGTTTCCTTTTGCTCATGATGCTTTATTTCTTTATTTTTCTAACATATGAAAATAAAATTTTTATTGGGAAGAGGAAATTTTACATACAATTAAGTATAGGGTTGATGAAATGTAATACATAAACAACCTTTGCTTAAGGAACAAATCCAGATTGAGCAAAGGAAGAAGTTAAAAGCTTATACTTCTTTACATGTTTATACCTTTTCACTGTGAACTCACGTATGTCGGGATTCTACTCTGTGGGAATTCTTTGATGCCTTGTTTGAAAGTGGGTTTCAGAAAGAACTTTCTTTTCCCTTTACTCTGGCAGGTGCACAGGATTACTCTCAACCCAGACCTGTTTTAATCTAGACTGTCACCTCGAGGGCTTTTTGATCATCTAGATTTTATGAACTCGAGTTGCAAATTCACTGAAGCTGTGTTGAGGTTACGAATTCCAGTGGAAATTTTTTCTCTTCCTCCCATTGTCTAGGAGGTTGAGGTGATGTGGGAGTAAAAAGGGAATATTTATTTTACTTACACTTAGAATATAGCATTTCAGGATCCACTGTTACACGGGGTTACTTACAAGGTTCCTCAGCCTGGGAAACTCCTACACTTTACCTCCTATTTTGTAGATCCTGCAAAGCTATAAAATCAAAGTGTAAATGTGTGTTTAAAAGATGCCATCCTACAGGATGAAAGTCTGCTTCAGTAATTCGGTTGCCTGTCTAGCACTTACTTTTGGGTCTCTGAGAATTCCTTGCATTCTTGACAAGTCATTTATGCATTTGCATTTTTATGTTTTATCCAACACATGTAGTTGTGTTTATTGGGGAGCTTTTCACGGTAAGTAGCCCATCATCCTACTGGAGATGGAAGTCCAAGACCTTGTTTTAGACTTAAGATCATTGTCATTATTCCCACCACTTAGAGTGCTGGGTTGTATGGTAAGTGTATGTTTGACTTTGTTAGAAAGTACCAAATTGTTTTCCAATGTGGCTGTAAAATTATACATCCCCACCAACAATGTATGAGATTTCTAGTTCTTCCCTATTCTCAGTGGCACTTGGGATTGTCAGTTTTTTCCCCCTAATATTAGCCATTCTAATAAGTGAGTATTGATATTTCCTGTGCTTTTAATTTGCATTTCCCTAATGACTAATGGGTTTGAGCACCTTTTCATGTGCTTATTTACCATCTGTTTATCTTCTTTGAGGAAAGAGATGTTTTCAAACATCTTGCCCATGTTTGTTTCTTATCATTGAGTTTTAAGAATTCTTTATTCCAAATATAAGGCCTTGGTCATAAATGTGTGTTGAAATGTTCTCTCCAAGTCTGTTGTTTGTCTTTTCATGAACTTATCAGTGTACTTTGCAGAACGTACATTTTTAATTTTGAGGTCCCAATTTATCAATATGTTTCATGGATCATGCTTTGGGTGTCATATCTAAGAAATTTTTGTTTAACATAATGTCACAAAGATTTTCTCCTAGAAGTTTCTATACTTTTAGGTTTTTCTATACTTTTAGGTTTTAAATTTAGGTGTGTAATTTCTTTTGAGTTAAACTTTATATGTGTGTCAGATATGGGTCAAGGTTTAATTCCTTGCATATGGACATCTAATAATTCAAGCCCTATGTGTTAAAAAAAACAAGCAAACTATCCTTTCTCTACTTAATTGCCCTTGAGTCTGTGTAAAAGATCAACTGACTACATATGTGTTGGTCTATTTCTGCACTTTGGATGTTGTTCTATTGATTTATAAGCCTGTCCGTGTGCCAGTGCTGCACTGCCTTCGTTACTGTGCTTTCTAGTCGGTCTTCAAGCTAGACGAGGTTAGTCCTCCAATCTTTTTCAAAATTGTTTTGGCATATTAATTCCTGTGCTTTACACATTAAGTTTATAATTAAAATTGAATCTTCTGATCATGTATGGTAATATTTTTTCCAGCTTCATTGAGAAATAATGTACATACATCACTATGAGTTTAAGGCATATAGTGTGATGGAATGAATCACATATATTGTGAAGTGATCACCACAATTGTTTCAGCTAACAGCTAACTTCTCACATAGATACAACAAAAAGAAAAATGAGAAACAAATACGTTCTCCTTGTGATGAGAACTCACAGGATTTACTCTCAACATGCTTATCTTATACCTGGAAATGTGTCTCTTTCGACCACCTTCATCCAAAATAATATTTTTAATGAATATGTTTGTACCTGAATCCAAAATCAATGAATTCTGAGAAGAGTTGTGCCAAGGTCAATCTCTTTCATTACCATAGTTCAGGGAAGAGACACAGAGAAGATGTATGTTGATCAAATGCCAACTTCGACATTTGTGCAGTTTGTCAATAGAGAGATTAGAAATCACAGTAGTTACTAGTTAGGAAAAGGGCTCAGGCTCACAGGTTGGAAAGATCAGGCTTTGAACCCCAGGTTAACTACTCATTAGCACTATGAGATAGGCTGAATTACTTATGTTTTATGATCTTGGTTTCCTCTTCAGTAAAGGGAATAATAAAATGAACTTTATGGAGTTTTGAATACATATCAAATAATGTAATCTCTGTAAAGCACACAGCCCATAACCACACACAGGAGGCACTCAGTAGTTGCATTATTATTATTATCATTATCATCATCATCATCATCATCATCATTAGATAATATAATTTCTGTTATTGTAACATTTTCATTTATAATAATAATAATAGTTCTCTTGAGACTGTACCGGTACAGAACTGACCAGTGTTCTAGACTACAAGCTGATCGCCAGGCGGAAAGGATTTCCCAGAACCAGTGCTAACAGCCACCAGCTCAGGCAGATGCTGTGGTTTTGTGTTCTCATGGGGTGAGGACAGATGACATCACGTTGAGTGAGCAAGTTTGGGTTTTTTTAAGCAACCTTTCATTATTGAAAATTTTACATCAGAATTATTTAATATGCGTGCATCATCTCATCCTTGGATCCAAAATAATTTTGATTTCCCATGGAGGCAGCTTTCTCATAATAGTAGACTCTCTGTAAAGGAGTAGTTTGCCATATGCCACAGGAAATAGAGCTGAGAGTCTATAGCAATATATATATATACATATATATATACATATATATATATATATATATATATATATATATATATATTTAGCATCTTCAAGACTGTCTTCATTTTTTACTTAATTTTATTGTACTTCCTTAGGATGACTAAGTGTCATCTGTTTTTTTCTTCTGTCTGTCTACTGTGTTTTAGTCCCTGCTCAAGTGACTGGCTTGCATGTGGCCAACCAAGGGACAACCAGCAGCCTGTTCACTAACTGGACCCAGGCAGTGGGAGACGTAGAGTTCTACCAAGTCTTACTCATTCACGAAAATGTGGTCATCAAAAATGAAAACGTCTCCAGTGAGACCAGCACATACAACTTCCACTCCCTCAAGTCGGGCAGTCTGTACTCCGTGGTGGTAACAACAGTAAGCGGAGGGATCTCCTCCCGACAAGCAGTGGTGGAAGGAAGGACAGGTAAGAACAGCACATCCAGGAACTCTGGCACCTCCAGAGTTCCATTTTTTAAACGTTCTATAAACAGGTTAATCTCTGGTCTTCGGTACCATCCAGAAGGTACATGTTGCCCTCCCAGGAATGGAAATTGGGAGGTGGATCAGTGTAGGAGACAATAAATTCTGAATTTTCTAAACTCTCCAATAGTGTGACACAACTCCTAGAAAAAAACTCTGTCGATGACATGATAGTCATTTCATACCAAATCTCATCCATTAAGCATGATGAGCTGATAATGACAAATATAGGGAAACTATTTAGCTGAAGTTAGTTTACTAATGATGAAAACCGTCATGCAGTTCGTATATAATATAGGATTTTATTATTCTGTTAGTCACTACTGGCAGTGCTATTTACTGTGTACGTATTTCTGATACATGGTACAACTATTCCTCAATGCCACGTTGATTAATTTACAAACTACTAGCCCGGGAGCTCCTTAAAACTATCTGCATCTTTTCCATTGTGTATACACGGTGAGTCATAGGCTCTCAGTGAATGTCTGGGGCACTAAACTCCAATTAAAATAAGCCAGTGGCCGCGGCTGACATCAGAAAGGCCATTTTCACCACAGTAGCCTTTCCTGCGCACACTTGGACCAATTACCACCAGGCTTGCTGCTTCCAGGATAGACTTTTAGGTTTATTTTTGCCACTAGAGGGCAGGAAATGCTTTACAAAGAGAAAAAAAGGACTTCTGGTTGTTAGGTATTAAAATCCCAGGAATAAATAACTTCATCACAAGATCAAAGCTATTCCCAAATCTAAGCTTTTTAGAAAAGCTATTGCATTCTTCACTGTTTTTTTAAAATTTTTATTGTTATTCAATTACAGTTGTATGCCTTTTCTCCCCATCCCTTCCACCCCAGCATTCTTCACTGTTTTGCTCAAACATCTTTATTGATGAGTTTGGTTCAAACCCATTCATTTGGATTGTTAGAATGCTTGTTCCCTTTCCTACCCAAGAAACTTCCTGACACATTTACATAAAAATGCCTCTGCTTAAGATACTTTATGAACAGCTACACCATAAAAATGCAGTGGGGGCCCCCTTGCACTTGTGAGGCATCAGAGAGTCACCCTGGCGTTTGTATTCCCGTTAGCCTTCTGAAGTAAGCGCTCAGCTTCCAGAGCATTTCCTTCACCCCGAAGGCAATCAGATTAGATCTCCCGAGTCCACACTGTTGCTGCTCACCATAAATAAATGACTCAAACTTTTGATTGTGCTTTAAAAAAAAAAAAATTCTCTCCCTCTTTAACATCACAGTCCCTTCCAGTGTGAGCGGAGTAACGGTAAACAATTCTGGCCGTAATGACTATCTCAGTGTCTCCTGGCTGCCCGCCCCTGGGGATGTGGATAACTACGTCGTGACACTCTCTCATGACAGAAAAGTGGTTCAGTCCCTTGTCATCGCCAAGTCTGTCAGCGAATGCTCCTTCAGCTCCCTCACCCCCGGCCGCCTCTATGACGTGACTGTGACTACAAGGAGTGGCAAGTATGAAAATCACTCCCTCAGCCAAGATCGGACAGGTAAGCCTGCCAGGGGGTACAGGCTCTGGGGGAGCCAGCTCACTGTGTGCTCAGCCGCTGACATCTGCAATATTTCTGCAATGCTTGGATTAGAGGCCACTGAGGTCGCAAAACTGTAACGGGGTCTTCATATTTTGACCTAGGAAACCCCTATGTTACCTTCAGTATACGATGAGCACCACTTTCATGACAAGAATTCATGTTATAATCAAACCCGGCAACAAGTGTGTCTGTGTAGGGCAGGGGGGTCGAACTCATTTTCCCCAGGGGCCACATCAGCCTCGCGGTTGCCTTCAAAGGGCCGAATGTAATCTTAGGGCTGTATATATGTAACTGCTCCTTAACAGTTCAGCGAGAGCTGGGCGCTGCAGCCGGGTGGAAACAAGGTGCCGGGCGGGATAAAACCAGGTGGAGGGCCGGATTGGCGCGGGCCTTGTGTTTTTGCCACCTGTGGTCTGGGGAGTATCTTTTGGTTGCTAGACCCTGGCTTTACATATGTTAACTACCTTAGCCCTTGAAAACTTCTTATTGAGGTAGCTGCTATCATTACTCCCATCTTAGAGATCAGGAAAGCAAGATTCAACATTAAGTAAGTTGCCCACTGTTCACAGTAACTTGTTGAATAGCCAGTGCATTTCAAATCCAACATTTGAACCCAGGTCTGAGTGACTCCAGGGCCCACTAAGTTCGTCACCCTGAAAGGCTTCCTGAAATGTCTGTCCGTCGTGACCACTGTTCATCCTTTTTCACTCAAGGTGGAAATGGGAACCTTTGTAGTTCTGGGACCAAGAACAAAAACCTTAGCAAAGGTGAAGGATGCCAGGCCTGCTGTGCGGGAAAGAACTAAATGTAGACAGCTAGCACTTCCCCCAAATACTTTTGTTTCCTGGGGTTTACATCAGAGATTTCTGCTTACGGTTGACATCAGTATTTTGTCAAATCTTTCCAGCTGAGCAATGGGTTGATATTTACATTGAAAAATGTCAGTTTTTCCGTGAAGATCTGAACATAGTGGGCACTCAATGAGTCTTTGGTGAATCGGAAAGCATGTAGGGAGATCAGGGGTTTTCCCCTGGTGTTCCATGGGTAGACTTTAGATTGTGGTAATCTGGAAATTGTGCCTGAAGTTGTTGGGGATGGGGAAAATATGCACATTGAGGGGAGGGGGACAGGAAGTGCATGGTTTTTTATCAGATTCTCATCGTTTCTGTGACCTCAACAAGGTTCAAGGACCCCTGATTTACATTGTTATATCATGCCGGCACTGAAAGTGTTTGAAGAATAATCTAATCTCATCTCATTTGGAGGTAAAGTCCCAAGGAGAAACGGGCTTCTCCACGGTTACATGACTGACCAGTAGTCAAGTCCAACACTATTGCCATTACATGTTGCTATCCCTTAAAGATATAGAGATATTCCCTACCCTCAAATTATTTAAAGTCTAATTATACTGATAATCACAATAATGACTTAAACCTGAAAAGCAGATTTCCATTTGTAAAACAGCCTTATGTCAGTATCTTACATTGATCAAGGTGAAGCCTAAAAATCACCAGAAACTAAAGGAGTTAGTTATAACTAACTAAAGTAGTTATATCAACTACTAACTCCTTGGTGTCAACTCAAATGTTTCAAATCAATATGACCTTCATATTGTAAGGCCTTTTGCTGAGACTGTTTTTAAGTGCAAGAAAAGCGATCCTTTTTTCAAAGCACCCTCTTGACTCTTCGCCCGCATGAACTTGGATTTGGTGCATGACTAACCAAGGCAAACCCTTACCCCTGGCAAATCAGTTTAACTGGAGAGTCGTGTCTGAGGTATCATCTTGTTGGTTTGGGCTGATTGTCTCACTGCCCGTTTTCTTTTCTAATGTTCTTGTTCTACATGTTGGGTGAAAATATCAATATTGGTAATTCTGTATCACATCAGCTCACCACGCAGCGAGGCGAGTCTTACAAATTACCTCCAGTCCCCCCCGGGGAGCCCCTTATTGACTTAGCCTGGTATTCAGCCTGGTGTTTCTTGCTGTAATAGTTGCTTTGCCTTCTGTAAACTGCTTGCATCATTGACCTTCTTACCCCATGAATACAATGTCACTTCAGAATTTCTGCTCCTTAACTCTGTGATGACTAAGTTCTAGCAACACTGTAATTGGTTCCCAGTAAATATCTTGAAAAAAACATACCTGTCCTTGCTCCCTATCTGTGGTGAGATTTATTTCAGTACAAAATGTAACCAGTACACATAAGCCAACAAAGGATAGGAGTGCAACTTGTAGGTATGAGAAACATCATGAAAAATGGAGCTTAGATGCCAAAATATTGACATTTCTTAGATGCCAAAATATTGTTCTTTCATGCTTTGGGGGCAAGTGGAAGAGAAGACTTGGGCATAGGTTTGGCATGTGGCCAGAGGAGAAGTCTCTGACTTACCAAACACAGGCTGAGGCCACACAGACCTCGAGGACATGCTAGTGTTGGCATACAAGTTTAGCATCTTGAATCTGAGTTCATGTCTCTTTCTGATGCTCCTTTTTCGTATATTTATAATACCCAGTTTTAACTAAATAGTAATGGATCTATGGCCTACTGTTGAATTAAAATACAGCCCCACATAAAAATTAGAATATCCTTAATATTATGCTCTAAATACAGAATTGCCTTATTTTAAAGTGTTCCTGTTCAGAAGTACTTACTGATTTATCAATTGACAAAAAAGCCATAGGTAAACAGGATTTTTGTTTGTTTATATATTTCAGGTTCCCCTCATAAATATATAAGCAAACAAAATTGGATTAATCATTATTCTGGGTCCAGGAAACCATGCATCAGTTGCTACTTTTATTTATTTTTAGGCATTTAATTTAATTTAGACCACCATTTTTAATAATTTAACATGTACCTGAGAAACCACTATCCAAAATTTTTCCTAAAATTATGGGCTTTAAAATTTTTAGTTCTTTTAACATTATAAAAAAGGTATCTTTTATGCAGCATATAATCTTTTGGGACTTAGACTTTTTTTCACTCTATAGTATATTGATTAAGATTCATCCTTACTTTGTGTTTTAGTGTTAAGTCCAAGAAATCCATATTCTTGAGTTTTGAGCTAAGAGGAAATTAACTATGACTGCTATATACCAGTTCATTCATCTACTCTCCTGTGGATGGGCATTCTCTCTCACATTTAGTTTTATCAGGTTTTAAATGTTGCCCATCAAATGTATGCTAAATGGTTTTGCCAAGGCCCCCGGTTTCCATTTCCTTGATCTCCAATGATGTTGGACATCTCTCCATGTATTAATTAACCACATGTGTTTTCTCTTCTTCCACTTTTCTCTTTGAATTGTTTATCCTCTTCTTGGTGACTTTTTGTCATGCCTTGCATAACCGTGGTATGCTGGAATTATTAACATCATCACCATCATTCATATTAATCACCAGTTATCATGTTTAATGTTCCATTTTGTACATGATATTTTGTGTAGGCCAACAACAGAATTAGAATCAATTCATCAGGTTGTGTTAAAAAAATCCATTTAATCATTCCAATTAGAATAAAAATCTTCTTCCAAATGTGTGATCTAAAAGTCTAAGATTTTTCTTTTAAATGCACACAATTAAAATCTATTCACTTCTTATTGTCCCAGGATGTCATCTGTGACCAAATGCTCACCAAGACTCTTTAGCTGTTGTCTGCTCTCTTTTTCAGTGCCCAACAAGGTCCAGGGGGTCAGTATTAGCAACTCGGCCCGGAGTGACTATTTAAAGGTATCCTGGGTACATGCCACTGGAGACTTCGACCACTATGAAGTCACCATTAAGAACAAAAACAACTTCACTCAAACCAAAAGCATTCCCAAGTCTGAAAATGAGTGTGTATTTGTTCAGCTAGTCCCTGGACGGTTGTACAGTGTCACTGTTAGTACAAAAAGTGGACCGTATGAAGCCAGCGAACAAGGGAATGGGAGAACAAGTAAGTGGAAAGATTGCCGAATTTGATGTTTGGTTGGGACTTGTAGGTCATCAAGTAAATAATTTATCTGAACCTTGAATTTTCTCTACTTAGTTATCAGTAAATTACATTCTCAGTAAGTCTCACTCAGAGCTAACGTCATTTAGCCAAGCTATGGCCTATAATTATGGAATATTTATTGGGAGGTAAAAGTAAGCACAGTGAGCAAACCAGAAGGCTACATGTCCCATTTTTCTTCCCTGTCCTCCTGCATTGTGACATTTAAAGTTCTGGACTTTTTGTTTTATCTTATGATTGAAATCATCCCTCATTTGATAATTAGATTCTACCAACATTTAGCATATAAGATTTATGTCAGGAAAAAAATTACAATTTTAACAATATTAACAGTTGCTTTCCATTTTTATTTTTCAATTATGCATGAAGCAATTCAAGTGGTTTATCTGGGGAGAGGAGATGTCTGCCAGCTCCTTGAATGTGATTTACAAATTATCAGTCACTTTCCTGATGTGTCTTCTAATATCCCTCCCTAGTCCCAGAGCCTGTTAAGGACCTAACATTGCGGGATAGGAGCACTGAAGACCTTCAGGTGACTTGGTCACGAGCTGACGGGGATGTGGACCAGTATGAGATTCAACTGCTTTACAATGACATGAAAGTATTTCCTTCTATTCATCTTGTAAATAATGCAACCAAGTATCGATTCACCTCCCTAACACCAGGGCGCCAGTATAAAATTCTTGTGTTGACCAGCAGCGGAGATGTGCAGCAGCCGGCCTTCATCGAGGGCTTCACGGGTAATTGGAAATACGGGTCTTGAACCCGAGTAGTTAGAGCGGTGTACAGTTGGCCCTTGAACAGCACAGGTTAGAACTGTGTGGGTCCACTTATATGCAGACTTTCTTCAATAAATATATGGGAAAATTTGGGGTGACTTTTTTACTACCATGAAGCAATCATATCTATTATACTAGGCTACCATAAAACAATCATATTTCTGCATGAATTATTACACCTGTAAGTAAAACTAATTTTTTTCACATTTTTTGTATTTGATATCTATTGTTAATAGCACATATGACATCTATAGTGTTTTGTATCATATAAGACAATATTGATGTAGATGCCAACAGACAGACAATTCATCTTGTAAAGAGATGACATAAACTTATGGCGTCAATAAATACAGTACAGTACTGTAAATGTATTTTCCTTTCATTATGATCTTCGTAATGACATTTTTTAAAGTGCATTTATTGATTATGCTATTACAGTTTTTTCTGATTTTCCCCCCTTTATACCCCCTCCACCCTGCATCCCTCAACCTTCCAGCATCCCCCCACTTAGTTCATGTCCATGGGTTGTACATATAAGGTCTTTGAATTCTCTGTTTTGTATACCATTTTTGACCTCTCCCTGTCTATTTTATGCCTACAAGTTATACTTCTTCTTCCCTGTACCTTTTCCCCCCATTCCTCTCCTCCCCCTCCCCACTGAAAACCCTCCATGTGATGTCCATTTCTCTGATTCTGTTCCTGTTCTAGTTGTTTGCTTAGTTTTTGTTGTTTTTCTTTTAGGTTCATTTGTTGATAGTTGTGAGTTTGTTGTCATTTACTGTTCATAGTTTGTGATCTTCTTTTTCTTAGGTAAGTCCCTTTAACATTTCATATAATAAGGACTTGGTGATGATGAACTCCTTTAACTTGACCTTATCTGAGAAGCACTTTATCTGCCCTTCCATTCTAAATGAAAGCTTTGCTGGATAGAGTAATCTTGGATGTAGGTCCTTGTCTTTCATGACTTGGAATACTTCTTTCCAGCCCCTTCTTGCCCTTAAGGTTTCTTTAGAGAAATCAGCTGATAGTCTTATGGGAACTCCTTTGTAGGTAACTGTCTCCTTTTCTCTTGCTGCTTTTAAGATTCCTTACTTTTAATCTCGGGTAATGTAAGTATGAGGTACCTTAGCATGTGCTTTCTTGCGTCCAACTTCTTTGGGACTCTCTGGGCTTCCTGGACTTCTTGGAGGTCTCTTTCCTTCACCAGATTGGGGAAGTTTTCCTTCATTATTTGTTCAAATAAGTTTTCAATTTCTTGCTCTTATTCTTCTTCTGGCATCCCTATGATTCGGATGTTGGAATGTTCAAAGTTGTCCCAGAGGTTCCTAAGCTACTCTTCATTTTTTTGAATTCTTGTTTCTTCATTCTGTTCTGGTTGGTGTTTATTTCTTCCTTTTGTTCCAAATTGTTTATCTGAGTCCTGGTTTCCTTCCTGTTACTGTTGGTTCCCTGTATATTTTGCTTTATTTCACTTTGGGTATCTTTCAGTTGTTCTTTCATTTTTTGAGCAAGCTCAATCAGTTCTGTGAGCATTTTGATTACCAGGGCTTTAAACTCTCCATCAGATAGGTTGGCTATCTCCTCCTCCCTTAGTTCTCTTTCTGAAGCTTTGCTCTGTTCTTTCATTTGGGCCCTATTTCTTTGTCTTGGCACAGCTGATAAGTTGTAAGGGGGTGAGGCCTTAGGTATTCGCAGGGGCAGGGCAACCCTCCTTGCTGTGCTGCCTGTGGGGGAGGGGACAGTGCAGCTCACCTGCTCTGCTCTAGCCCCACTTTCCAACAAACTCTCATGTGAGACGGGGTTTCTCCCACTGCAGCAACTGCCGGAGTCCACAGTCAATTCTGAGTCTCAGTTTCCCATTCAGTCAGCCCCTCCCTCGAGGCCCACCACCACACCACAGCCAGCCCCACCCACATGGTCCACTGCCTTGCTGTGGGTTCTCTCTGTTCACCCGTCTTACCAGTCTGATTGGTCTAGTTGACTTTTTTAATTCCTTGGTTGTCGGAGTTCCATGCAGTTTGATTTTCTGGCACTTCTGGTTGTTTATTGATTTTAGATTGGTTGTTATCCTTCTTTTGGTTGTGCAAGGAAGTGAAGGGTTTCTACCTACACCTCCATCTTGGCTGGAGCCTGACATTTTTCATCTAAATTACTTTATTGGAATAATATAGCATATAATATATAAAACACACAAAATAGGAGTCAATCAATTGTTTATTTATTGGTAAGGCTCCTCTGGTCAGTAGTAGGCTACTAACAGTTAAGTTTTGGGGGGAGCCAAAAGTTGTATGCACAATTTCGACTGCACAGAGGAGAGGGGTGTGGCAGTGCCCCTAACCCCCACTTTGTTCAAGGGTCAACTGTATTCAGTAGGTTGGGCAGCCAGGTGTTGTCCTGGTTGAGAACTTGGAAGTATAAAAGGAAGAGGGCAAGAAGGGGAGAAAGCTATCTCGATGGTGACAACAATGTTGTCCAAGCTGGATGAACAGAAGTATGATGTATGAGAAATAAAAAGAAGAAAGAAAAAAGCTTTCCTGAGAAATAGTATTGAATTGATGTGAATGTTTGGTGCTTGTAAAGGATATAGATTAAGTATAAATATCTCTGTTGGTTGGGTATCACTTCTTTGGAATTCTATTAGTAGTGTCACTATAATAGTTAATATTTATTAGCAGTTTACCGTGAACCAGACCCACAGCAAAGCACTTTACACATACGTTTTGTTCAATTCTCAGAATTCTGTGGGCTGGTTACTGTTACTATCATTACCATTTTTCTGATGGCAAAACAAACTCACAGAGGTTAAGGAATTTGCCTACAGTCCCACAGCTAATACATGAGAAAACCAAGACTTGGGCCAAGGCAATCTAGCCAGCCTCTCGCTCTATCACTGGCATTGGTCACTTCTACTCACTGGCCGTGATGTCCCTCAAACTTCCCCCGCTAACTGCAGTTCAGGCAGAAGGGTCAGAGAAAGATGGTAAATTGATACCAATTTTTTCTATGTCTATGCTTTCAGTAGATGCCAAAACATAAGAGTCACAAAAACTTTGGTTGAAATTTGCACAGTTCATTCTCTAAGTGATGACTTTTAAATTTATTTTCTCTTTTAGTTCCTAGCACTGTCAAAAACATTCACATTTCTCCCAATGGGGCAACAGATAGCCTGACGGTGAACTGGACCCCTGGCGGGGGAGATGTTGACTCCTATGTAGTGTCAGCATTCAGGCAGAATCAAAAGATTGACTCTCAGACTATCCCCAAGGACGTCTCTAAGCACACGTTCCACAGGCTGGAGGCTGGGGAGCAGTACCAGATCGTGATCTCCTCGGTCAGCGGGTCCCTGCGGAACCAGATAGACGTGCTCGGGCGGACAGGTAAGTGTCCTCCTGGAGAACGGCCAAGTTGTTCTCCAGAATGGGACAATGAGTGGGCTTAGCTATCACAAATCAAAAAATATCCAATTCAAACCAGCTAAATTTGTACAATTCAATGTGGTTTCAAGAGCCTTTCTCATATTTTTTCTTTGCACTTTTCTTTCTTAATAGAGATTTTCAAAACAAATGAAAGGTAATTGGGAACCAAATGATTTGAATACATTTTTAACTTGCTAAAGGATTTAACATGTTAATAAGCAGACTTCAACAAGTATGCATTTTTCAAAATTTCACCCCTTCCTTAAAATTCTTTTTTAAGAAAAATATATACTTATGCCATCTACTTCACCTGTGATAGTTAAAGACCAAGTAATAAATGAATGAATAATATATCCATTTATTTATATTACTATCACTATTAAAACATTACTTTCAAAACAAAAATAACCTACAGGCACCTGCTACATTGCCAGGCATTTAAAATTATCCCTAGTCACACTACAGCTAGGATTATATCATTACCTTACAAATGAGGAGAGTAAGACTCAGAAAGTTCATGAAACATTATTTAGGAAACAAGTATTAAGATCTAGAACCATAATTCAAATCTAGATCTGTCTGGCTCCAAACCTCATACTCTCTCTATGGTAACACAATACTTATTAGATGTCTTCCTTTCTCATTACCATTTACTTATTGTGAGGCCTGGGCCCTACTATGTCTTCATTTCATATATATACAGGGTCCAGCACAAATAACACCCCCTATTTATTATAAAATCATAAGCATGTAATTCTGTAACCTAACAATATCACACTCAAGCGCACCATATGACATTTTAGGTGAAATGTTCAAAATAAAACTATAAATTATTGCACCTATATTGGTACCCTACCAACCACACTCAAGCAAGCCTTACTGCATTAGAAAATGAGAATTCAGTAGCAAGAAAACATCCCTGACCTCAAGAAATTTATAATCTAATGAAGAAGACAGAGAAGTAAAAAGGAAATTATGGTACAATATGGTAAGTGCTAAAATAAAAATGATCATGGGGTGCTATAGGAGCAGACAGAAAGAGTCAGGGAAGGGTACCAGGAGAAAGTAACGTTTAAACACACACTAAGAAGTCATCCTGATAAAACGTATATTGACTTGGTTCCAGCAGAAAAAAGTATAGGCCTCAGGATGAAAGCTTGGCACACTGAGGACCCACACACTCCTTAGCATGATAGAATAAAGAGTGTGAGCCATGTGGCCAAGTAAGCAGATGGATCGCATCGTGAAGGGCCTTGTATGCCTTGTTAAGGTGTTAGAATTATGAAGAGACACTGAAGGGTCATCAGCATGGGCGTATGAAAATCCTCCACGTACAATGTGTAGTTTGAAACTGAGAGGTGAGGAATCAAGGGTGCTGGTCAAGAGACTTACAATAATGCATGAGAGAGAGGATATGGTCTAGGGCTAGTGGTAGTAGAGATGGGGAGAAGTGGAGAGATCCAAGAGAAATCAGACTTAGGAGAGAGAAATGATAAGACTTAAGATTAATTATACTTAGATGGGTAAGAATGACAAACCAAGTTTCTGACTTAGACCAAGAGAGAGAAACAAAGGACAGTAAGCATGTTATGGGAGGGAGATGAGTCGTCAAATTTTGTCATCTTGGGAGTCAGGCACCTGTGGAACATCCAGAGAGAGAGGTGTCATTTGCAAAAACTAGAAACATATCTCAACTGAAAGTTCAAATTTGAGAGTCATCAGTCACCACATGGGTAACATTCAGACAATGGGAGTGGATGAGTTCTCCTAAGGAGGTTATGTAGAATGAGAAAAAATATGAGCCTGGGACAGAAAATATTGTTAACAAACAACACAATTTTGCCTTTCACATCAGGAGCCATAGTACAAGCACTGTGATATATACTGCTTAGGTCAGAGCTTTGACTCAAGTTAATTTGGGAATGAAAGTCAAAATGAGAGACTATATACTCCAAACTCCATCCATTGTTTCCACTGTCTCGAAAAATACATATGCATCAATCTGCATATTTGTCAGTGTCACTTCCACAGTTTTCTTTACTTGTTTGACTTCAAGATCCTGTCTAAAATCAGAGAAAAAAATGGAGAATCCAAGCACTTCTGTAAGGAATTCAGGACAAGGACCGTTTCTCCTAAGGGTGCACGGAAAGCATCAGTGCAACAATGAGGCATCATGCTCTTCTCTCTGCAGTTGCTTTAGCGCAGTGTCTTTCAACTGCTTACTCTACTGCCGATGATGGAACCTGCTTCTTCTCTTTCCCTGCAGTCCCAGCATCTGTCCAGGGGATAACTGCGGACAATGTATACAGCAGCCATTCCTTAGTAGTAAGTTGGCAAAAAGCCATTGGTGTGGCAGAAAGATACGATATCCTACTTCTAAATGAAAATGGGATCCTTCTGAGTAACACATCAAAGCCAGCCTTGACTAAGCAGCACAAATTTGAAGACCTAACCCCAGGAAAGAAATACAAGATACAGATCCTAACTGTCAGCGGAGGCCTCTTTAGCAAAGAAGCCCAAACTGAAGGCCGAACAGGTAATTCACACAAGCCTACTGTTTTGTCTCCTGGTCTGCTATTCCTTGAGAACAGTAGGCTGAGAGGGATGAAGCAAAAGTGGGAGATTACATATATTTCTGGACACAGGTGGAACATTCTCCATGATCCACCACTTCCATGTTGGTGGGCCTGTGGACACAACCTTTAGCCCACCGTAGTGTAATTTAGATTGTTCATCAAAACGGGCTCTATTAGCTCCCTATGGCTGTTGTAATAAATTACCACAAATGTAGCATCTTAAACCAGCATCCACTTATTATCTCACAGTTCTAGAGGTTGGAATCTGAAAATGGGTCTTATGGGGCTGAAAGCAAGGTAGGGCTGTGTTTCATCTGGAGACTTTAGGTTGGGAATCTACTCTCTGCCCTTATCTGTTTCTGGAGGCCACGGAGGTTCCTAGGCTTGCGCTCCCACCCAGCACTGGGAATACTCCAGCCTCTGTGTCTGCCTCTGTATCACCTTCTTTACTCTTCTGCCGCCCTCGCCCATCTTTCGCTTTTGTGAGTACATCGGTCACCACCCGGACAATCCAGGATAAGCTCCCATCTCAAGGCAACAAATCAGTGCTTCTCTCTCACACTGATGTTTTTTTTCTCTCCCTTCTTCTCTAAAAAGCGATGAAAAATTGCCCTCGAGTGAGGGTAAATATATGTATTTATACATACATCACATATACTGCATCTGTAATATATGTTACATATAATACAGATGTAACATATATTACATATACATATATGTAAGGCCATATGTCACATACAAGGTGAGGGCCATTTTCTGGTTCACAGACGGTGCCTTCTCATCCTGTCCTCACGTGGTGGAAGAAACAAAGATCTTTGCTCTTCGGAGCCTCTTTTTAGGGCACTAGCCCTGTTCATGCGGGCTTCACCTTCATGGCCTAATCACCTCCCAATGGCTGTGAATCCTTACACCATTATCTTGGGGGTTAGGTTTCAACATATGGATTTGGGGGGCAGAAGGGACACAAACATCAGGCCACAGTAATTCATAAGTGAGTAGATTTATTGCTCAGCTAGTGTTATAAGATATGAAGGGACAAAGGATGGAACCATGAAAAATACCAACTTTCAAGGCCTGGCATAAGGATAGAAAGAAAGCAAAATGGCCTGAGAAAATGTTTGCAGTGGAGGGAAAAGAACTCAGGGAGACGGAGCCAGATGTCCTGCTCTGTTTCCACCCGCACCGTAAGACTTCTGTGGACTCAGGAAGCATCTGCGCCAACAGTTGCGAAGCAGCTGATATCTCTCGGCATTTGCTATTTTTGCCGACAGGTAGCACTAACGGCCAGTGGGGTCGCAAAATCCTAATGTAAACTTTTAAAATGTGGTTTTAGCTTTCTTCTTGCTTCTCTTTCTCATATCCCTGAATCTAATTTCCCCTTTTTGTCTGCTTTTCCCTTTCTTTCCCTCCCACTCTCTCCTTCCCTCTGATGGTCCTTACTCTCAGATAGCATTCAGAGATAGATTTTGATCTCTAATATAGCTCTTAAAGTCAGAAAAACATTTAGTCACACAGGTCAGATTTAGCATTTATTATATGTACCCCGCAAAATATCTTTGAAGATACTTTCTCATTACTGGTTTCCCTTGTTCTTTTGTGGTTTTGTTTTTTAATATTTTGATTTTTTATTGTTGTTCAATTACAGTCGGCCCCATTTTTCCCCTATTGCTCTCCCCTGCTCTGCCCTGCCCAGCCCCCTCTCCCTCACTCAATCCTCCCCACCCCTTGGTCTTTGTCCATGGGCCTTTGATACATGTTCCTTGACTTGCCCCGTCCCCTTCTTTCCCCCTTTAACCCTCTCCCCCCTCCCCTCTGGTAACTGTCAGTTTGTTCTTTATTTCCATGTCTCTGGCTCTGTTTTGCTCACTTGTTTGTTTTGTTGATTGAGTTCCAGAGAGTATTATGCTATGTGGTTTTGTTTTTTTAAATGAATAGTTTCAGCATCAATAATTAGGTTTCTTTGCTTTAGGGTCTCCATGAAGCCAATGTTTTTTAAAGGCAGAGGCCATGTGTTTTTTTAACTTTGTTTTTATTGTTGACACTATTAGAGAAGTCCCCACTTTCCATTTTGCCTACCTCCACCCAGCACCCCCCTTCCCTCTTTTTCGTCACAACACTATTGTCTGAGTCTATGGGTTGTACATGTATGATCTTTGGTTAATCCCTTCACCTTCTTTCATCCAGTCCCCCCACCCCAACTCCCGTCTGACAGCTGTCAGTCTGTTCCATGTGTCCGTACCTGTTTCTACTTTGTTCGTCGGTTTTAGGGACCATGTGTTTTGAGCTGCCATTTGAGTGAGGCCATGCAGGCATAGCGTCACCTAGGCTGTGTCAGGGACGTGCCGGAACTCAACCTCACCCTCTTGCTCCTCAACTTTTCCAGTCCCAGCAGCTGTCACCAATCTGCAGATCACAGAGAACTCCACCAGACACCTGTCCTTCAGCTGGACCTCGTCAGAGGGAGAGCTCAACTGGTACAACATCTTTCTGTACAACCCGGACCGAACTCTGCGGGAGAGAGCTCAGGTTGACCCGCAAGTCCAGAGCTTTTCTTTCCAGAACTTACTGCAAGGCCGAATGTACAAATTGGTGATTGTAACTCACAGCGGGGAACTGTCTAATGAGTCTTTCATATTCGGTAGAACAGGTAAGGCCGGGGCCCAAGCACTAATGAATAGCAGGGAAATTATCACAATAGTCACAGGCTCTTCCTTGATTTGTCCTTAGTTTCCTATTCTATCCAGGGTATAGCTTTATACGAAATTTGTGACCTTCAAGGTTTCTGACCCTAGATCAGATGTTTGATTATATATCAGAATAGTTTTTGCACTGGCTTCTGCTCTGTTGCCTCCACTTGTTTACCTCATAGGGTTTGATGAAAGAAATAAATCTGGCTCCTCTACTTGCAAGAGGATTGTAACCCATTGTGGCTCAATTCAAGCTGTGCCCTTATTCTTTCTGCAAGTAGATGGACTGGAGGGCAGGTCTGGGAAAGGGCAACTGCTAGTGGGACCAACAAGCAGACTGCTGTGAGTCAAAACCACAGCACTGGATGAAATGAACACCAAGAATTCTTGGAAAATGAGGGGGAGAAACATCACTCTGGACTGCAAATAAACTGGGTCTACTCTTCTTCCGTAATCTGAGCCCATTATCTCATTTTTCGATTCAAATTTTTTTTCACTTGACATAATTTTTGAGTGAGGGGCAGTAGTTTTTGAGTGAGTGCTCTTGTGTCCCAGGCACTGGGCTCACGGCTGGAATATGACAGTGAATAAGACAGACGGTGCCCTTGACCTCACAGAGCTCCGCAGTCATGGAGGGAGAGGGGCAGGGAACAGCAGGTTTTAAAGGGAGGTGATTTGGGAACACCTTAAAGTCTATGAAGGAAATAAACAGTACGTTGTGACAGGGAGCGACCTGGCAGGAAAGGAACTACATTAGACAGAGAGGGCGTTTCAGCTGAAACCCAAGGGGAGCCACGAGAAGAGCACATTCCAGGCACCTGATGGTAGTCCGCAGTTTGTCTTTTGCAGGGAATGGGAAGGAGCAGCAGATAAGCCCAAAGCATGAATAGATTGGCCTACTGTTACCATTCCTGGGGCAGTCTGCAGTCGGCTCATTTTCTCTTAACTGCTCATTAATGTTAAAAGTCCCTCCAACAAGGGACAACAGTCCTCACTCTTCCAAGAATGGTGATGCTCAAATACTCACTGGACAGGAGCCAGCATAACCAATTTATGTAAAGGTAGAAATGACTATTAGTAAAGATCTTGGTAAGAAAGAGCATGAAAGAACTGAGAACCTAAAAGCTAGAGAGGAAGTGAAGAGCCCCAGAGAGGGATGTTACGGTGTGGTGGCCACCAGTGGGATGCGCCTGACTGCATGGGGCTGGAGCCTTTCACAAACATGTTTAGGGCCTTTCATGAGCTAAGGTATAAGCTATTTGACCAGTCTTAATCAATCATTTCTGGAGATTTCATTTTATATGTTCATTAGAGTACATAAGGCTAGCATATCAAAGCTACCACCTGTTGTGTTTTATTTTAATTTAATTTGTCCCACATCTCTAGACCACATTCCCCTAAACCTAAGTGACCTAAAATGTAGGCAAGATCTAACTCTACAGCAGAAGCTACTCACACATATGCCCAACAGGGCTCCTATTTTCACCTGTCGGCCAAAATGCCTTTGCTTCTGCTCTGTTTTCAGCAAAGGCTTTCCCTCTGTTTCAGTCCCAGCCTCTGTGAGTGATCTCAAGGGATCCAATCAGAACATGACAGACAGTCTCTGGTTCAGCTGGAGTCCAGCCCCTGGGGACTTCGACTTTTATGAGCTGATTCTCTATAATCCCAATGGCACGAAGAAGGAAAACTGGAAAGAAAAGGACCTGACAGAGTGGGGTTTTCACGGCCTCGTTCCTGGCAGGAAGTACACCTTGTGTGTGGTAACCCACAGTGGCGATCTCAGCAACCAGGCCACCGGGGAGAGCCGAACAGGTAAGAAGCCCCGTTGCCAAGGGTCAAGTACTGGTGGGAAGTAGCTTCCAAAGACACATTTTAATTATGGTTTTAATAAGAAGAAATAAAGTCAATAATAATGCGCCATGTGCTACCCCCTGGACTTGGGAAGGCACAATGGTACAGTGGATAAAGGAAACAGATTGCGGTTAAAATGATCTAGGTCCTTAGCTTAGCTCTGCTACTTACTTAAGTGAAATTGGGCAGGTCGTTGAGCATCCCTAAGCCTCAGTTTTCTTGTTTATAAGAGGGGGATAATCACACACATCATCATAGTATGGTTGTGAGCGGAGCTTCCTAATTTTTTTTTATTTCTTGAGCACACACAGATAACATTAATGTAAATGTGTGCTGTGCTGGGGTCAGTGGACAAAGCCATCTGAAAATGGGCATAGTCTGTGGGCTTTAGCCCTCACATCTCAAAATAAGATGGAATCAATATCTTGGCACACTCATGTTCCGCAGCACCCTGGTAAGGAAGCTGTAGTTATGAAAATTAAAGGAAACATATATAAAACACTTGAAGACGGGGTATTACACATAGTAAACACTATAAGTGCAAGCTCTTATGATTATATTACATTATCTCTCCCTCAAAGTACATTTAAAGTATATCTGATGTCCCTCAGCTATCTCATTTGTATGTTACAGAAGTGATTACGTGATTTTTCACTTTCTCTTCCATATAGCCCCAAGCCCTCCTAGTCTTATGTCATTTACTGATGTTGCAAACACATCCTTGGCCATCACCTGGAAGGGGCCACCTGACTGGACAGACTACGATGACTTTGAGGTGCAGTGGTTACCCAGAGATGCGATCACAGTCTTCAACCCCTACAGCAACAGAAAATCAGAAGGACGCATCGTGTATGGTCTTCGTCCAGGAAGATCCTATCAATTCAGCGTAAAAACCGTCAGTGGTGACTCCTGGAAAACCTACAGCAGACCAATCTCTGGATCCGTGAGGACAAGTATGACATGTGTTGCTTCCCTTGGTTATCAGATGGTGTGAGAAGGAAGTATGTGTTACAACATCCAATTCTTATAGGATTTGGGTTAAATCTACATTTTTACTTGCTATTGGTTAGGTTGAATTCAGGCAGAAGTCTATATAGATTTGTTCATTTGTTCAATAGTAACAACAGTGAACAATAAAGAAATAATCTCTGCCTTCATTGAGCTTACAATCAAGTGGGAAGTGCAATCACAAAAAAAACAGAAACAAAAACAATTACATTTTGTGTGTGATGAAGGGAGCATTTGGCACTATAGAAACCCATGGTAGTGGCAGCTGACCCAATGCAAAGGAGGCTTCCTGGAAGAAGAAACATTCAAATCAAAACCTAAGGAAAGGGTAGATTTGCCGGGTGCAGTTGGGAGCAGCGGAAACTATTCCAAGTAGAGAGACTAAAATATTCCAAGACCAGGAAGGAGAGGGGAACAGAAAGGAGTTTAGTTGGCCAGAGGATAAAAGGTGCAGATTAGGAGAATGAGGTTATAGAATGTCCTGTGAGCCATGGTGATGACTTTGAACTTTATCCTCAAACAATTGGAGCCACTGAAGGATATTTGGCTAAGATGTCATAATCAGATTTGTACTTTAGAAAGTCATTTTGCATACAGTATAAAAAATAGGTTGAAAGGGGCAAGCTAGAAGCTGAGGTATCAGTTAGGACATATTGTAATAAATCCTAAACAGAAAAATATTTTAACAGTGAAATATAAGCTTCTTCTCCAAGGCATTTTGGAATTGATGAACAAACCTCAAAGAAACACCTCAACCCAAATATTTATTTTTCAGTAATACCTAGTAAATGTAGCTTCTCAGATCAGATAGTGGCTGTTGATAAAACACCTAGTTGAAAATTAGAAATTTATGCCAGTAGTTGTTTTGTTTATTCAACAAACATCAATGCTATAATAATTTGAGGTCCACGTTGTACCCAAAGACCAGGTGGGGATCAAATAGGTGTGTGTCCAGATGAATATGTGAAAAAGAACTAAGAGTTTTTGTTTCATAGCAATCGCAGGGTGGGTTTTCAGTGGCTTGTTGTGGAATGTGTGATTGAATCACAGATGCGCGTTTAAGAACTCAGTTGAGGCTGGGCTGGTCAGCTCACGTCTGGAGGATTGTATTCAGTCCTGGACACTAGTGTTTCTGAGTGGCATTTACCAAATGGGGCACACCCAAGAGGAGAGCAACCAGTAAGCATGAGGAACGACTTACGGAACTTTGAGGATTGCATTAGTTAGAGTTGGGTTTGGCTGTGGGTAATAGAAAACCCAAAATAAAAGGGTTAAACAAAATAGAAGTTTATAATTTTTATGTAAAATCATTCCAGTAGCCAATTACTCACAAATAAGCGCCAGTCATGATGAATAATAACTTGGAGTTTTGCATCATTCATCTTCCCACTCCTCCCAGCCCCACCCTTGGTTTTCTCTACCTAAAAAGCCTTTCCCAATAGCTGGGCAAGGTGTCATCTTTGCCAGAAAGCCTTTGCTAAGCCCTGCTCACCACTAGCTCCAGCAGCACAAATGTGTCTGTCACGCCACACAGCATCTTCGTTTCCCATTTCATCTGGGAGATTCTCCTTTCCACCTTATATTACACCTATTTTGGAGTCTTTTCTCTTCCTAGAGGTTAAGGCTAATGTTTTCACCTCTCTAGTGTTCACAGTCCCTAGAGGAGCACCTTGCACATAGTAGGAATCACTTCTTAGTGAATGGGGATGGGACCTGAGTCTTGGAAGGCAGATGGGATTTAGAGGTGAAAAGGAAGAGAGAGAAGGAACTAAGGGAGGAGGTGGAAGCAAGTTTCCATATTATTTTTTGTATGGATCATCAGAAGTATGAATTAGATGAGATGTCTTAAAAGACTTTCTCCAAGGCTGAAAGGGAAGGTGTGTTTGGGTCTCAGCTCTGACTTGGTTTGAAAGGAGTTCAAAAGTTTAACAAGCAGTTAATGTTTGAAAAGACATAATTACTGCTTGTCTCAAATGCCAGTTCTTTTGTGAGCCTTTCTGATGGATTGATGCCATTGATTATTGCCATCTGAGGATTGTTGCTGTATTTTGTGCTGTGGTCAATAGAAAATGGGTCGGGCTTTTACAATTTAATCTTTATGAAACCTTTGGCTCCTGGAATGCAATAAGGTGGTCTAGACCTCGCTTTCAAGTTCTATTCCAGAGCCTGAAAGCTCCTTGGAAATTCCTGGGGAAAAGCAAGGCAGGTCTTAGGGAGATCACCCCAGCGTAGCACCCCTGACCTCGGGGCACATTTAAAACACAGACCAGAATAACTTTGATTTTACATAGTGGAGAACTGAGAACATATTATTGATTGATTTGTTTTCTTTTTTTTTTTTTTTTAGAGAGAGAGTGAGAGAAACACTGATTTCTTGTTCCACTCACTGATGCATTCATGGTTGATCCTTGTATGTGCCCTGGTTAGGGATCGAACCCGCAACCTCAGTGCATCAGGACAGTGCTCTAACCAAGTGACCCTCCTGGCTGGGGCAGAACTTTTCTTTTTTAAACGGTTCAGGAGCTAAAATTAAAATTCAAAAAATTGCTTATTTAAATTGCACAATTTAGCTTTACAGATATATAAAGAATTATAAATGTAGGCATGGGGCTGGTTGGGGCAGCCCACAGAGTTTCTTGTTAACCAGTGCAGTCACAGAAGTGCTTTCTTTCAGACTGACTCTTTTACTCGACCACTAAGACCAGCTACCATTCACTGAGTCCTTCCTGGGTCAGGCAGTCTGTCAGACAGGGGAAGCTGAATGACTGACTGTAAGAAGGGAGCATAGGCCAGTGTGGTCCACATGGGGAGTCACAAGCAGTTTCAGTGCCATGGACTGTGGGCAGGGAGGAGCAGGCCAAACAGTGGAAGACGGGGGCAGGAGCCAGAACCCAGAGGGTAACAAGTCAGCAATGCCGTTTCTTAACTTTCTCATTATAAAAGCTAGCATTTATTGAGCAATTGCTACACCAGCCACTGTTCTAGGAGGCCGTGCAAGTTCTGACTCATCGAATCGTCACAGTAACCATATGATGCTTGGTTATCTGAATTTCCCCACTTCACGGAAGGGGCACAGATACGTTAAGTAACTTGCCCAAGAGGGCGTAGCTGCTCAACAGAGTTTGAACTCGGGCAGGCTGAGCTGCACTGTGACTTCTGGTTTACTCGGCCTCACCTTCCATCTGACTTCCGCCACTCAATTTCAGTGCCCACGTACGCGTTTATGTTCCAGTCCCGTTGGCACCTGGTGATTTCCTGAGGGGACAGCATTTTGACTTTTAATATTTCTCAAAATAGAATCTGGCAGGCAGGCTGACATACTACCTCGGAGATCTATGAGATTTTTTTCCTCGGAAAACAAGCCAAATGAAGTTTAGGAATTATTTGTTTAGATCTCTGAGCTAGTTGGACCCAAAGGAGCTGAAAAAAGTGTCTCACAGAATTGTGAAAAGTGCCCCTTCCTCTCTTTCCTTTAGAGCCAGACAAGATACAAAACCTGCATTGCCGGCCTCAGAACTCCACAGCCATTGCCTGTTCTTGGATCCCTCCTGATTCCGACTTTGATGGGTATAGCATTGAATGCCGGAAAATGGACACTCAAGAAGTTGAGTTTTCTAGAAAGCTGGAGAAGGAAAAATCTCTGCTCAATATTATGATGCTAGTGCCCCATAAGAGATACCTGGTGTCCATCAAGGTGCAGTCAGCTGGCATGACCAGCGAGGTGGTGGAAGACAGCACTATCACGATGATAGACCGTAAGTGTCGCCCGGTGTACAGCGGCGTGCGCCTTCCTCTCTTGTGTCTATTGCTGCTATCCGCTTCATACCATTGCTTCCACCTTATCATGTCTTGGTGCCACTTAGAGAAGAGGACCTGAAACACTCTGGGAAATGGAAACATTTCTCTGCGTAAAGTACCCGGGCAGCAAACAAGTTAAAGGATCTTAAAGTACCTAAATGAGTTAGTATTTAAATACATCACTTTGCTTGATACATTGGAGCTGTATGGAGCTTGTAAGCAATTTGATGCTACAAGTCCAGGAAATCCTGCAGGGAGCTGCCTCTTTCATTAGGAGTAATGTGCCGCTGGCTGGTCACTTCCTCGCCCTGCTTCTCTTCAGGAGAGTAGGATGGTTTTTTGATCACATACACACAGAGAATGAGAGAGAGAGAGAGAGAGAGAATATGAACGTGAGTGAGTGGAGCCCTTCATTTTGCTCATTGTTCACATGTAAGAGCAGAGCTGTGACCCTTCTTGGTTATTTCCCCAGGCCCTCCTCCCCCACCTCCACATATCCGTGTGAATATAAAGGACGTGCTAATTAGCAAATCTTCCATCAACTTTACTTTCAACTGCAGCTGGTTCAGCGACACCAATGGTGCCGTGAAATACTTCACAGTGGTAGTGCGAGAGGCCGATGGTAAGTGAGTTCACTCCACTGTAAGACGCAGGGTTTCTTTCTCAAAGGTCACTGTGGGGCATCCTTCTGCGACAGTTCTTATAAATGCAAAAAAACCTTAATTTTTCTATCATTCTCTCTATCTGTGCCAGAGGCAGGGAGATGTAACAGAAAACTGCTCAAAGGCTCTTTCAACAGTAAAGCCTATCATCTGCTGGGTATAATTATGAAATGGGTGAATAACAATAATTACAGCAACCACAATAGTAATAGCAATAATCATCACTTACTGAGCCCGTACTATGTGTCAGGCACTGTTGGAAATGCCTGGTGTGTACTGACTCATTCATCTCCTTCACTGCTCACTCGGTCCTGTTCGCCTCTCTTCGGGTCTTACAGTACGCAGCAGTATGCTTCAGCTGTCTTCCCCCATCCCTGTCTGAAATACCTCAACCAATCACATGCTCCCAAGCCGCCCACCAATTCACAAAAATCTTCAGAAGCTTAAGGGAGGAAAAAGATGATCACAAAAAGCATTCCTACATTCTCTACTGCATTTTCAATAGTATGTTTTATTCTCTAGTTATTTCATTCTCAGATTAGTCAGTGTCTTCTTAATTCCTATGGGTCAGGCAAATACTAGGTTGCTAACAACATTCCACACAACCACTGAGTGTGATCTTTAGAGATTATTATGTACATCAACATTTGTCAAAATACAGCAGCGTTGTATCTTGGTGCACACATGTCCATAAGTGCATTTGCCACTGTTATTTCTTCAAAATAAATGTTTGTGTCTGGAATGCCATTGATGTATTTTGCATATCTTATATTTTTCAAAATTGTTGAAGGCACTGCACATGAGCTTCTTACACATCCTTGACTATGTTAACCCATGTGTGGGCAAAGGGAAACTTTAAACCTGACCAAGCATTGGAGCTAGAGAGTATTTTAGTCTCACTGGGTGTATAGCAGTCTACGTGCTCTTATATCTCACCTAACTGTACTAACGCTGGGCGTGCGTGATTAATTAAATAATTTCGAGGGTCAGTGATGCATCCCAGATTTCTTCACACCTCATAACTGGAGATAAATTGAACTGTGGAGAGACTTCACATTTAAGTAGGCTACAATGGAGAAAGTGTTTTACTACATGGATGTAAGGCAGTGACCAAAAAGAAGTCATACCCCAGAAAACAAAATGGGTTTCAATTATTGATGTCTGTGGAGATGGGCTGTGCTCCCCGGTGATCAGAGCTATCCCATGTAAATGGCATTGATAGCATACGCACTCATCCTGAACGCTACGTTCCTTGTCAACTACTGCCGACAAAGTAACATGTCCAAGGCCCACTCATTTTGAGCAAATATTGTTAAACAGGAGTCCAGGATGCGATGAACCCCTACCATACTACTTCTTGAAGTTCATTGTAAATGGTATTCGACCTCCGTAATATTTATCTTCCTAATTATGCTTCCTCCAGCCACCATCAAAACTGCTTTGCAGTGCCAAAACACACAGCAGGCTGGGGGGACAGGGGAAGAGTTCTGGGAAGTGTCCTGCATGCGGGGCCAAATTCAAGCCAGGGTTAAACTGTACTCAAGATAACAGTCCTGTACAGAGCAGTAATCACACTGGGCGTGGCACATGGAACACACTGGTGGGGCGACTGCTCTGGCCTTGGCCTTGATTCCTCTTATCTTTTCCCTATTTTCCAGGTCATAGGGATTTCCTTATTAGCTTAGCTACAATGATTATTGGCAAGGTAGAGAGCTTATTGAGTGGGTTGACTCACAGTGAGTGTTTCACTTTCTGGAGTCGTGATACCCTCTCACACACACATTTCATTTCCAAGAAAAAATGATGGTATATATGTATATCTGTATAATTTTGTTTATACACACTTTATTTATTTTTAATTTATTTTAGAACAGTGAATTAAAATTAATTTTATTGGAAGAATTTCACAGCACCCTTCAAGGTCACAAATTCTGCACTCTGGGAATGCCCAGAGATAGTGAGGAGTCAACCTTAGAAACCTGGGTAGATCCCTGGCTGGTGTGGCTCAGTGGGGTGAGTGCCGGCCTGCAAACCAACAGTTCACTGGTTCGATTCCCAGTCAGGGCACAGGCCTGGGCTTCAGGTCATGGGTTGCAGGAGTGTGACAGCCAACCAACTGATGTTTCTCTCACACATGGGTGTTTCTCTCCCTCTCTTTCTCCCTCTCTCCCTTCTCTCTAAAAAAATAAATAAAATCTTGAAAGAAAGAGAGAGAGAGAAAGAAAGAGAGAAAGCATATAAAATGTTCAAAGAGAGAAACAGAGAAAGAAGAAAGAAAGAGAGAAAGAAAAAACAAGACCTAAAGTCACAAGGAAGTCAGTCTCACTGGGTTTTCTCCCTCCAGGCAGTGATGAGCTGAAGCCAGAACAACAGCACCCTCTGCCCTCCTACCTGGAATACAGGCACAATGCCTCCATTCGAGCGTATCAGACCAATTATTTTGCCAGCAAATGTGCCGAGAGTCCTGACAGCAACTCCAGGAGTTTTAACATTAAACTTGGAGCAGAGATGGAGAGCCTGGGTGGAAAATGTGATCCCAGTCAGCAAAAATTCTGTGATGGACCGCTGAAGCCGCGTACTGCCTACAGGTTAGATGTGTCGCCATCCTTTTACTGGAAGGGACATGCCACATTACTAGGCACTCAGCTGTCTGGGCATCTGATGCACGAATGCTCCCGTAGATTAATCACCCACGTTACAAGAGTGCCCTATATTTTACTGGGTAATTTATAAAAGTTGTGTTCCTGCCTCCATTCACAGGTAATGTGTAGGAAGGACCTTGGTCACTGTGCAAAAGCTCTATTTCATGATGTGAAGAAGTGAAGGTTCTATTGTTCTTTTCTCCTAAAACTTTTTTGCACAAGTCAAATCAATTCCCAGGTCCATGATGATGAAAATGCCTAAGTAGAAAGACTGAGTCGGGGAGTCCCAAGAAGCATGAGATTTTATCTTCCACTTTTAATAAGGACTCAAATTACAATTATGTATTTATCTTCTAGAACATAAAATGATGAAAGTACTCTTTGGTCCAGACAGAACTCTTGGAGGGCAAGGCCCCTAAGTGAACAGGAGCATCCCTTCCTCACTCTAAGAGGGCAGATGGAAAGGAGGAACTGTTTGGTTTGATCCCAGAAAGCACTGCTATAGCCAACAGGCCCTCCTTGCTGTGGGAACTGGCAAAAGCACACAGCATCCCAAACCAGGGTCCTCAAGAGAAGGAGAACTTATGTTGCCATCTTGCACGTAAACATATAGGCATTCAAGATCGATACTTCTGCTAAGGATGTACTTTCTCTGTTGTATGTTCCCAAGAGCTTCAATCTAGCCAATATGGCAGCCAATCAGGTTCTCTGTGGGCCAGTGTATATTCTTGGTGGTCACTGCCCAGGTTTATTGACTCCCTGAGTCAGCTCCAAAAGGAGACAATGATCTGACATCACACTTGAGAGCCCTCTTAGCTCCTCCCTCACTTCAACAAAGACAGACCAATGGTTTTCCTAAAACAGAGAGCTCTCTTTGAACAGGAATCTGTATAGTTAGTTACCTCTGCCTCAGGTTGCACCATAAAAATGATATTGCCACCCCATCCAAGGTTTGCACCTCCAGAGTAAATGTACACAAACTTAGCCCTGGCTGATGTGGCTCAAGGGACTGAGTGCCAGCCTGCAAACCAGAGGGTCGCCAGTTCAATTCCTGGTCAGGGCGCATGCCTGGGTTTCAGGCCAGGTCCCCATTACCTGGGCTGAATGAAAGGCAATCACACATTGATGTTTCTCTTCCTCTCTTTCTCCCTCCCTTCCCCTCTCTCTAAACAATAAATAAATAAAATCTTTAAAAAATAAAAATAAAAATGAGCGTGTATTAAAAAAACCATACACAAACTTACTAGTGCTGTTTACTTCAAGAAGAGACGATTATTTACCTGAAGGAGATGAGATCTCAGGCAGAGCAAAAGGGAAATATAAGGGAGAGCTGAATGCTGGAATCAAGAGATGCCTCGATTCCATAATCACTTGGGCTCGAGGAAACTTGAGCAAAAGTCTCCCAAGGGCTATTTTCTCTTTGTGAGTTCAAAAGTTCAGGCTGTTTTTGTTTGTTTGTTTTCTTGCTTGCTTGCTTGCTTGCTTTTTGAGAGAGGAGAGAAGATAACTCATCACTACATTTGAGAGAGAGAATTAGAAGCTATAGATAGTTCACATCCAGACCAGAACGTACCGGACTCCCAGCACGTTTTTTCCTGTCCACAGCAGCTGCCGAGGTCCTAGCTAGAGCCGCTCCATGTGAGTTCCAGCAGTGCCATTTTGGGAGCATTAGCCTTATAAACAGCATCTCAGTTTTCTTATCCTCATTTTTCTCATCAGCAGAGCATTAGAGTTGTCCTGGGCAATAGGTCAAATCTGTCATGCCCCCTCTAGATTCCAGTGATTCCCAATCACTTCTAGGAACAAGTGAAAATTCCAGAGCAGACACACAAAGCCCTCGCCTTCTCCCCCCACCTTCCTCACCAGCTTTGTCTCCCACACATGCCCAAGTACACCTTGCCCTGTTGCTACTCCTCACTGCTCAGAGGTCCCTTGAATATGACATGGTGTCTTTTGTTTCTGAGCCTCTGCACATTCTTTTCTCCCTATTTGTGATGCCTGCTACTCCCTTGTCTGGCTAGTGAACTCCTTCAGACAGTTCAACAGCCAGCTCGACTCTCAACTAGCCCCATGCCACCCTAGCTGATACACAGCTGGGCAGCTGGACCCTCAGCTATATTTCCACAGCACCCAGTCCCTACATTCTTCTAACCCTCCATTTACCAGTGACTTTTAACCCTTTGTTTAATCACCTACCCTCTTCGCTCCACTGAGAGAGCTCACAGTCTACTAGAGGAGACAGGTGTGATATTGGTTATAAAACACTATGGCAAGTACCAGGCACAAAACATGTGTATGAACCACGTACTCTATGAAAAGTTACACATTCTTATTATAGCATATTCAACTCATGCCGTACATGTTTGTTTTCTAGAACGCAGCTCTCCTCTAGTTCTCCAATATACATTTGTGAGAAGCATGCTAGGCAGACAGTGCTTAATGAGAAGAGACATAGCCTTTCAGAGCACATGGGAGAAGCTCATGCTCAGTGGCCGCCCGTGCAGTGGCTTCTGAGCCCTGGCTCAGGGAGGTCGGCGCTCTGCCTGTCTGAAGACGACAGTCACCGCGGTGATCCTCAGTGCTGTCAGGCATCTGTTTTCCAGAGAGGATAGGCAGACGGGAGGGAACCTGGAAAAAGAAAAACAAGGATTGAAAAGAAGTTGGAAAACACAAGGTTTACCTGACATGCAAGTTTATTAGGTCAATGAATGTAACGTGTTCCCATTCATCGCTGGGTTCCTATTATTCAGTTGTATTGTTTCATGGGGAAGAGAAAAGGCAGAGCATGCGGGCTAAGGCAGTTTGGAGGTTAGGAAAGTGCTGATCTGGTTTTGTTTCTGTTCTAAATAAAATAGCAATGTGACCACAATCAGGTAGTCAGCGTCCCTTGACCTCATTTTCCTCAAACGAAGGAAACCGAACCATATGATCTCTGACGTTGTGGTATGGAATTTTCTGATTCCAGACACAGCTAAGCTTGAAATAATTACTATCAGGTATCTATTCATTAAAATAATCTTATTCATATTATTATCATGCTGATAATGTATTCATTACATGTGCTCCCTCTGTGAAAGGCACCGGGCCAGGTACTGTAGGGGATAGAAAGATCAGTAAGATGGAATTCCTGCCTTCAAGGAATTTATAATGTAGTGAGAGAGAAATATTAAAGGGCAAAAGAGGGGTGTAGGTAAATAAATGGTGTGCGGGTTCAAAAGGTTTCTTGAAGGAGGTATCTTTTTTGCTGGGCATTAAAAAAATAGGGAAGGATTTGAAAATAAGGAAATAGGGACAGAGATTTAAGGTGCAGACACAGAAACACATGAACTGTTTAGAGAAAAGCAAGTAGTCCAGTTTCAAGCCGGGCTGGGGGAGGGCATGAAAAGAGGTAGCGGGAAAGGCAAGACCAGAGGACAGGATGAGGCAGGATTCTGGATGATTGCTAAGTGTTGGTCCAGGAAATGTGGTGATGATGTCCCTTTTTGGAAAGAATTTTAAGGGCCGAGTTCTTGATGACCCACTAATTTTACGCTGAGCCTATTCTAGATCATTGTCTCCTTCTTTGGTTCCTAAAGGTTCCAAAGGCTCCTCTCATTTGGTTCATCTGGACCCATCTCATACTTCGCACTTGCACCTGTGGATCCTAGAACTTCAGAATAGAACATATCAAGGTTGCTATATCCAAGGCTTTCATTTTACAAATGAGGAAGCTGAGACATAAAGAACTTTAGGGACAATTCACCTGATCAGCGGCAGAATAAGAGCTAGGCCACAGACCCTCTGCTTCCTGGCACAGGCCCTTTTAACTGTCCCTCCCGTAAAAGGCATTCCTGGTAAACCAAAATTAAGCCAGGAGGAAATAAGAGAAAGAGACCTGGACTAGTAGTTTAAAAATGTGGAGTTTGGTTTTCTTGCACCAGATTTTTCTGTGATCCTGAATGACACATGGACTCTCTCTAAGCTTCAAGGTCCAAACTTCTGAAGTAATACAATAAGCTTCCTTATATTGGAGAGGTTGGAGATGATCAAATAGAACCATATTTGTAAAAGTTCTTCTACACTTATAAATTACTGTACAAATATTTGAAAACCCTCATCATCAAATAGACTCCTTTAAATTTCCAAAGGTACAGTACATTAGGGATGCACACCAATTCCCCACCTTCCCACTAACACACGTTGACTGTCGGTTACACTCTGGGATATCTCATAATACTTCCATCAGCAGTCTGTTATTCCTAGAAGTACAGTTTTTGACTTGAAAGTATGTTTTAGAGTCAGAAATCATAGATGCGGTTGATCTATATCATCTGGTTCATATTATAAGGTCACACTAAGACCAAGGCATGAGATACAAGGAGAGGATGGAGGGTCAGAACAATTTTTCTTGGCCTGTTACTACTTCAGCATTGTAACAGGACATGCCTAGATACTTTTGTGATGCCTGTATTGTGGCTGCAATAGACAAATACACACGGACTACAGAAATCCTGTGGAGAAAAGGGACAGCACGGCCACTCTCTAAGTGAGAGAGGGCGAGAGCGAGAGAGAGAGCGAGAGAGAGAGAGAGAGAGAGAGAGAGAGAGAGAGCCGACCCCTGCCTGGACAGGCTTTTATTGCTTTTCTGCGTTCTGGTCCAAGCCAGTATCTCCCACCTGGACTGTTGCAATCCCCTACCGACGAGTTTCTCTTCTACCATCACCCTTCTGTCCGATCTACAAGCTGTAGCAGCCAGAGTGATCCAGATAATGCCCTCTATCTACTGGCTTTCTATGTCTCTCAGAACAAAAGCCAAAATCCTCACCACGGCCTTCTGGGTCTTCCATAGTCTGGCCCCTTCTAGATCTCTGCTCTCACTTCCTGATACTCCCTCATTCATATACGGTGCTTCAGCCATGCTGGCCTCCTTGGACTAAAGCATGTTCCTGCCTCAGAGCCTCGCACCTGCCTGGAATGTAGCCACAGCTCCCTCCCTCCCCTGCCTCAGATCTCTGTGCATGTATCCTCTTATCAAGGAGACCTTTGTTGACCATGCAGAACAAAGCAGTCCCACATGCCCTATACCCATTGCTTCCATCTTCCTTACTCTGCTTTTTTCTTTTTCGTGGTACATATCACCACTTGGCCTAGTATATTTGTGTATTTATCATCTGACTTCTTCCATAAAAATGTAAGCACTGGGTTGGTAGGGACCTGTATTTTTGTTCTTGTAGTATCTCCAGCTCCTGGAACAGGGACTGGCACACAGTAGGGGCTCCATAAATATTTGATGAAGGAAGGAAGGAATGAGTGAATGAACGAACCCAGGTCTGTCTGATTCCATAATTCATATTCCACTTTACATACATATTGACAGACGCCCACCCCGTTTCCCCTTGAGCTCATTCATCAGTCAGTCCTACTGTGGTCAGCCACTAATTTGTACTTAAACCCGTTTTCTTTTCAGAATCAGTATTCGAGCTTTTACACAGTTGTTTGATGAGAACCAAAAGGAATTCACAAAGCCGCTCTATTCAGACACATTTTTCTCTTTGCCTATCACCACTGAGTCAGGTAAGGCTAACCTTTCCATGTATTCACCTATTCTGCCAACCGCCAAGTCCCCGACAAAGACCTCCAATGAGGAGATCTGTTAACTTGGCTGAGGGTGGGGGGACCACTTACTTTTACTTAGAATTTAGTCTTCATGTGATTATGGATTTGTGTGGATTAGAGGAATCACACAACTTTTACAGGAGAATGGACTGAAGGGAGGTTAATCTAGAAAAAGGTAGAAGTTACCAGACTTTTTTAAAGATGAATTTTTTAATAGTGGGTGAAAAATATTCAAATGAAGAGCTTGTACAGGTCAAAATATAAATAGATACAAAAAGACTTTTGAAAGTATACACGCATATACATAGAAATGTATAGGAAAAACTAGAAGAAAAAATAGCAACGTATTAACAAATATCTCTAAGTAGTGGGATTATAGGTGATCTTTTTCCTTTTGCTTATTATATGTTGTTGTACACTATCAAAATGTTAACTTAAAAGGCTTTACATAAATTTATTTTAAAAACTTCTCTTGTATGTTAGAGGGAAAACCTGAGTAATAACAGCAGTTAATATTTACTGGTCACCCTCTCTGTGGAGGTAGTTTTAAGCATTGTATGTAGACTAATTTATTCAACCCTAATTACAATCTTTTGAGGTAGATACTGTTATCATCCCCACTTTAAAGGTGAGGACCTGAAGCACCAAGGGTTTAAGTAACTCAGATAACTGTGCAAATATCCCCTTATCAAGGAGACTTCCAGTGACCATGCTGAATACAGCCAAGCAGAGCTGGGAAAGACAGGAGAGCAGGTATTCAGGCACTTTCTTCGTGAATCCTTAACCTGTGCACTGCCCTGCCCTGGAATATTTTCACAGCCTGGGAATGGCGGCGTGTTTCAGCGCATTTTTCCTTGTTCTCCATCTGTCCCAGACTTTCCCTGAAGCCAGAGTTCCACAATGCTTGGTCCCAGGAAGTTCTTCAGAGCTCAAACACTCTGTCACGCTGTATGACAGGACCGACTCAGCCCCACGAACACTCCCATCTATTTATGCCAAATATAAGGATAATCTCCCACTTTTCAAACCAAAAACAGATCAGAACTCAGCTAAGATGACTTTGACATGTTTACTTGTAATTTAATGTTAAGTGGAGGCTTCGAAAACACAATTCTTTCCTCTTCGAAATATTGTTATACAACAAAAATTGCACATAATCCAGTAAAAAAAGATAGTAAACATATATTCAAAAAAAGAACATTAACCACAATTAAAAGAGAGATGATTGTGTTGATTTGATAAGTCTTGAAAAGCAACATTGAATGAAGAAATCCAAGGGCTTAAAATTAAACTTCAAAAGTGGGCTAATCCATTGGCCTAAATGCACATGCTAAAATAATAACACTTTCAAAAGAAACACAGGAGTACATCTTTGTGACCATTTCCAGTTCAGAAATGGTTACTTAGCTATGACACCAAAATACAAGCAAGAAAAGTAAAAATACAGATAAATGGGACTAAATCAAAATTTTAAACTTTTGTCCTTCAGAGGAGTCGATGAAGAAAGTGAAAAGATAATCCACAGAATAGAAAAGACTTTTTGCCAGTCATATATCTAATAAGGTTCCAGTATCCAGAATATGTAAAGAACTCTTAATTTATAGCTCAATAATAAAAAGACAAATATCAAAAAATGTGAATAGACATTTCCCCAAAGAAGAAAGAAGTTATACAAATATCCAGTAAGCACATGAAAAGACATTCAACATCATTATTCATTAGGGAAATGCAAAAGAAAACCACAATAAGACAGTACTTCACACCCAGTAGAATTACTATTGATATAATCCAAAAGACAATAACGAGTGTTAGCAAGGACAAAAAGAAACTGGAACCTTGGCTGGTGTGGCTCAATGGATTGAGTACTAGCCTGCAAACCAAAAAGTCACCGATTCGATTCCCAATCAGAGCACATGCCTTGGTTGCAGGCCAGATCCCAGTTGGGGGTTCGTGAGAGGCAACCACACACTGATGTTTCTCTCCCCTTCTTTCTCCCTCCTTTCCCCTCTCTCTAAAAATAAATAATTAAAATATTTTTTAAAAGAAACTAGAAACTGCATACATTGCTTGTGAGAATGAAAAATTGTATAGCTGCTTTGGAAAACAGTTTTCCAGTTTCTCAAAATGTTAAACCTAGAGTTACCATCTAACCCAGCAATTCCGCTCCTAAGTATGTACCCAAGAGAAATGGAAACATACACCTACACAAAAACTTGTAAATTCATGCTCATAGCAGTATAATTCATAATAACCAAAAAATAGAAATAACAGAAATATCCATTAATAAATGACTGGATAAAAAAAATGTTATGTCCATACAATGGAATATTATCAAGCCATAAAAAGGAATGAAATGCTGGTAAGTGCTACAATGTGGCTGAACCTTGAAAACATTATGCTAAATGAAAGAAGCCAATCGCAGAAGACCACATATTTATGATTCGGTTTATGTGAAATGTCCAGAATAGGCGAATCTATGAAGACAGAAAGATTAGCGTTACCAAGGGCTAGAAAGAGGGGAGAATAAAGAATGGAAGCTAAGGGCAGGGGGGTGCTTTGGAAGGGATGATGAAAATGTTATAAAATTATGGTGATGTTTGCAAAACTCTGTGACCACACTAAAAATTATTGAATTATGCAGTTTAAACTGATAAATTATATGGCATGTGAATTATATTTCAATAAAACTTTTTTAAAATGGGCTACTCTTACCTGTTTATAAACTCCCAGTCAGAGTGTTATACCAGAAAACAAAAATAAGATTTTGTTAAAATAACTCTCAGCAATTCACTGGATTTGCTAAAGTCCCAGATGCTCTATCTTGTTTTATGCAAATGAAATAGCATTTTTATTTTGGTCACAAATTGCTAGCATTTATCTCAAGGGTCCCAAGCTTTACATAGAAGCACAAACAAGTCCAAATTCCTTTAAAAGCTGAACACCATTCACTTCAAGTGTATAATGACCAACCTGCCCATTGCAGGGTAGTGGCCAGCATTTCATCTTTTTGGCTGTGCACTCCCATACTGTAGATGGTAAATGCCTCAGTGTGGGTATCGTTTGAATTCTTCTTCGTAATTATGTTCCTGCGGAGGCAGAGCTTCTAGCTCCCTTACTGGTACGTTAGCACTGATGTGCCCACCTGGGTCTGTTGTTTCCCTCTGGATTATTGCAGAGCCTTTGTTCGGAGTTATTGAAGGTGTGAGTGCTGGTCTGTTCTTAATTGGCATGCTGGTGGCTGTCGTTGCCTTATTCATCTGCAGACAGAAAGCGAGGTGAGTGCAAACCCACAACTTTAAAGATGCAACTGAAAATGCCCTTTAGTCTGAACAGTGAGAAGGGAAAATAATTTAATTTCTCTCACTTAAATCACCTGTGTGTCTCAGGAAAAACAAAAGTCAAACCCTAATCCCATGACTCACGTGTTTCAGCCTCTCTACACACCATTGAGGAGTTTTGCCCCAAATGACTGAGGGGCTGTGTGCAGCCTTATCTCAGTGTGAAATAACACCTTTTACACAGCAAATATATATATATACATGTAGTTCTATCTCTTCATGAAGACAGAGATGTCTGCAAATAGTGTGCCCAAGCACTTGTCTGAAATATGCTGAAAAGTAGGGTTGACATCACCATTTTATGGCTCATATCCGCTATGCTAATTTAAGGAGAGACCAAAAAGAACTAAAGCATGTGGTCCCAATGCCACACTGTCTTCTCTTAGGGAATTTCTTTTATTTGGCACACTGTGATCTCTCTTGAAGTCATGTCTTGCATCTAAGGTTTACTGGGGGTTTTTTTAAGGAAAGTTTTATTGAGAGTGTGGGAAGTGATTGTGACCTGTAGCCAAAAACCAGAAGACAAATCTTCAGCTATTGCAGAGATCCATTTCTGAGTGAGAAAAATCTATTTCTTCTTTATGTTCTTCCTCTCTTTCCCTCCCTCAAAGAGACGTTGGCTGGGTATAAATCTACATGAATACTGAAAAATCCATATATGCACAAACATGCACAGCCTTACCATATGTGGGAAAGTGTGTTAAGCCCAGTTTCATAATCAGAATATAAATCCTGTCCCTTATGTTACAGCCATGGTCGAGAAAGGCCCTCTGCCCACCTGAGCATCCGCCGGGATCGACCATTAACTGTCCACTTGAACTTGGGCCAGAAAGGGTGAGCACTGCATCTTCTTTCACACAATTTACTGCAAGATGAGTTGATTGTATTATGTGAGGTTTACTAATGAGGTCTTTCTTCTTTTGGCTTCCTTTCACAGTAACCGGAAAACTTCTTGGTAAGAGAGAAAACTCATTAATTACTATATTATCTGCTTTTAAATACAGCTCTAACTGGTTATGGCATTTTCCCTTCAGTAATGTTCTTTTCCTTCTGTTATATTTTAACTATAGCCCAATAAAAGTAAATCAATTTGAAGGGCACTTCATGAAGCTGCAGGCTGACTCCAACTACCTTCTGTCCAAGGAGTACGAGGTACAACTCAGACGCAGTGATGCTTTAGCACCCTGGTCCTTAGCAGCATTTCCCTCCCAACCTGTACTGTGGAATCATGGGCTGACTGGGCTCAAGAGTTTGGATGACACTTAGGATCTCAGCTGAGTGCTCTTTTGTACCTGAGCCCCTTCCCTGCACAACACACCACCTAGTCTCACAGCCCATTTCATCTCCAGATTAGCACAGCGAAGTGCTGCCTGGATAAGACGGTAAGAGAGAATTAACAGAGTGAAAATGCAAACCTCACGCTGTCCGTCACTTAACCTGTGGCCATTTGCTTGACTGGGAAACAACAGGCTTTGGCGAAGAGTGCTCAGGCTTTGGATTCAGTTCCCAGCTTTGCCACCCACGTGACCCTGGGCAAGTTAGTTGTCTTGTCCAAGCCTTATCTGTAAAGTGGAGATGCAAATACCCCCCGTGAGGCCATTGTGGGAATCAGAGCTAACACATGCACAATACTAAGCATGCCATAAACAGTAGCTAGTGAACATATATTCTCATACTGTTATCTATCTCAAGGATTGTATGATTTGTCGCCTTCTATTTCATATTCTCTACTTGGAAACTTATTTTTGATCTAATAGGACTTAAAAGACGTGGGTCGAAACCAACCATGTGACATTGCACTCCTGCCGGAGAATAGAGGGAAAAATCGATACAACAATATATTGCCCTGTGAGTTTTGTGTTGAAATTTGTAATACGGTCTTCCTCTAGCCGTGTCTCCTCTTCCCAGAATGAAGTGGGCTAAGGAAATGCAGCCTAGCTGGGTTTGGAAGGTCTGAATGCCTTGAGAAATGAATGACTTGTATGTTAGCGCACTTCCCTCCAGATGGGCACAACCAGCTTAAATCCTGGTCCTGAGAGGCTTCTTATGCTGTTGACATTTCACTGTGTGGCCCTACTGCTTCTCCTTGGAGGCCTCAGAGCAGTAAAGGGTTAACAGCAAAGACCAACCGAAGTGTACTTAACAAAGTCTCCCGTTTGCAATTATTATTAAATAATTATCATATATTTTCATTATCCTTACCCTGTCAGGTGAAGCAGTAGAAGGTAGTTTTTCTGGATCATGTTCATTCCAGCAGTGAGAGGGAGCTGGCTACTCCTTGGGCAAAAGTAATAGTGTGACAAATAGTGTACAGAGAAAAGCACAGAGGGGCCTTTAAAACGCATGTGGTTGTTTGTGTGTTTATGAGCCATCTGTGCAAGCTGGGACAAGTTAGTTATCCTGTCTGAGCCTCATCTGCAAAATGGAGATGAGGATTCGCCCTGAGGGCCCTTGTGGGGATCAGAGCTAACGCACGTCAGAAAACAAGCATTCTATAAACCGTAGAAAGATCAACCCAAAACTCAATGACAAATCTGTCTCAATGAACTTCCTTCCAGATGATGCCTCTCGAGTGAAGCTCTCCAATGTGGATGACGACCCGTGCTCCGACTACATCAATGCCAGCTACATCCCTGTAAGTGTGCCACTGGGCTGTAGCGCCCTGATGAAGCTTTGATGAGTAACCACATTGGACATACCTCTCCTCCTACCTGCTATTACTGTCCTCAGGTCTGGAAACACAGCGGTTTTAGAAGACAGGACAATGTCTCAGTACCATAAAGCAGGGGGTGTCCAATGGGATCACTGCTAAGGCCCATTTTCAAAATGGCTGTAGTCACAAGAGACTATAGTGAGCCCAAGATGCCTTTTTACAGGTCGTTTTCTCACTGCATCCCTTGCCCAAGGTCAGCGCTCCCTAAATAACCTGGACCTCCCCTGCTAAGGCTGCCTGATTCAAAGTTATTTGGATTTTTGAGAACTACAGACACAGCTCTGGGCTCAGGTTCTGGCTAGCATCTTGCCAGCTTCCTTCAGCATGCCACGGTGGGAAAAGCATTAATGTTAGACAGATCCAGGATTCAGTCCCACCTGGCTGGGCTCTGTGACCTCGGACAAGTTATATTGCCTCTTGGGGCCTTCATTTTCTTTTCCAAACAATGAGGATGAACATATTTACCTCTAATAATAATTCTGTCACTCAGTATACACTTGTGAAGTGCTAGCTACAAGGCAAACACTGAGCTACGTACAGGGATAGGGTAAGACAGAATCTGACCTCCAAGGAACTCTCAGCAGAGCTGGGCATCAGCAAATGGCAAGGTGACGCCATGAGGAACACATATCCACAATATCTGAGGGTCTCATTACAACGCAGCTGCTGATACAGCAGGGCTTGGGGGGGGCCTGGGTCCCTGCACTTCTAACAAGCCCTTAGGTGAGCCCCATGCTGCTGACCCAAGGACCACTCTGCGTAGCAAGTGGTTAGAGGCTGCCACAGGAGGGGAACATCCCCCAGCAGACAGAAAGATAAAGGAAAGCTCAGCAGAGCAGGCAACACACTGAGACTTGGAGGATAAATAAGGAACAGCCAGATGAGAGGCCGTGTTTGGGTGGGCAGGGCGTGGGAGTGGCAGAGGTGACATCATGCAGAGGCCCTGGGGAGAGGAAAGGAAAGAAAGAGCTTTGACTAGGATCTGCAAGGAATTCTGTTTTGCTGGAGTACAGAACGAGTGGGTGAGACTACCCTAGCTCACAGAGTTGTGGTTAAGATTAAGGAAAGTCTGGGGAAGCCCTGGTCCCTAGCATGTTAAATGGTAGGTGCTCGATGACCAGTGGTTCCCTCTCTCCTTGTTTCCATGGCATGACATCTCTTCCCAACATTCTAATGTCAATTATCCAAAATGACTACAAGCTTCTGTGTTAACAAGGGAAAGAGACTGATCAAATCAGTCCCTCAGACGCACACGCACACACATGCATGCACACACTCGCAGGGGAATGTTTTCTAGATTATCGCCTGAGTCCTCCATTGCCTTTTTGAATAGACCTGGCCTAATAAAAGGGAGTTTAGCTCTTAACAATAGTTCCATGTTCCGGCCTTTGTCCTTCCTGGTCCCCAGCCTTGATTCTTGTGTTAGTATCTTTCTTTCAAGTCAGGGGCCTGGCAAAGACCTGCAGATCATCTAATCTGCAGTGCTCTTTGTTTATAGTTCTGAAGAGCCCTATTGTTTCTGACTCCCCATATTGTAAATTCATTGCAGGGCAACAACTTCAGAAGAGAATACATTGCTACTCAGGGACCTCTTCCTGGCACTAAGGATGACTTCTGGAAAATGGCGTGGGAACAGAATGTTCACAACATTGTCATGGTGACCCAATGTGTGGAGAAGGGCCGAGTGAGTAAACAGTCTTCCTGACTTCCGAACTCTGCTTTCCGCCACCTGGAGGGTGGCGGGAACTCTTCCCCGCCATCAAAAGTTAACCCCTGCAAAAGCTAAGTAAGGATTGCGTGAGAGCACTGTTAGTGAATGAAGCTGCTCCATTACAAAAGGCCCAGTTCAGATTCTGGGTCTGAAGGTTCCAACGTGTTTCCATTTGAGGACTAGGTTTGTGAGAAGCACCTGTGATGCAGAAAGATGAGCTGGCCACTGGTCGGCTCTGTCCTCCAGTGCGTGGTGAGAGGAGATGCCTTGCCAGAGTCACTGGCTCTGCCCCTGCTTTTAGGAAAGAAGGAGACATGAACTTTAGGCTGTGTCTGCAGACACAAAGTAAAATAGTTCACTGGATACATTAAGCAACCTCTTGTAATGCACTGACAAGCCTCTATTTTATATGGTTACTTGAGGATTAAAAGAGTTTTCATGTAAAGTGCCCAGTACCTGTGGTCAATAATATATGTCCATAACCCTTTTTCTCTTGTCTTTCTACATGTAATTTTAAGTTTAGCTAAATGTTCTGACTTTTCAAGTATTATTTGGTGCATGACACTTGGTCCAGGTTAGGACAGTGATATCAGAAAATAAACAAAACCTGAAAGACAGTGCCTTCCTCTGCCCAGCTAGATCTTTCTTCAAAAAAAACACATGGTAAAAGATGGTTTATCTGCTGGTGGAACTGAAATGCTAAGGGAATTGTCAAAAACTCAACCACGAGACACTGTGTGAAGATAAATGCACCCAGAGGTCAAGGGTTTCCTCCGCACTGGAGTGTCTCCCCCACACTTGCAGCGACAGCTCAGGCCCAGTGCTGGCTGTGAACAGGTTAACACTACGCAGATGGTCAAATTGCTTCAGCAGCAGATCCTGAATGCCAACTCAGGAAGACCTTTTGAGGAGGGAAAGTTCAGGTTCATAGAGGAGTCACATTTCCGGACTCACATTTTTTCTGTTTTCCTCTAGGTGAAATGTGACCATTACTGGCCAGCGGACCAGGAATCCCTCTACTACGGGGACCTCATCCTGCAGGTGCTCTCGGAGTCCGTGCTGCCTGAGTGGACCATCCGGGAGTTTAGGATATGCAGCGTACGTTAGTTTGTCTGATGTCATTTAATAAGGCAGCTTGGAAAGGAGGTCAGCTGGGAACCCCATTTGTGCTGGTTCCTCCTGTCATCGCAGCCCACAGGCATTCCTGCATGGGCACAGCTGTCAAACTTGAAGGTTTGCCTTGGGTTGTTCTTACTACCCTCTCTGCTCTTACAGGAGGAACAGCTCGACGCACACAGACTCATCCGCCACTTTCACTACACGGTGTGGCCAGACCATGGAGTCCCGGAGACCACCCAGTCCCTGATCCAGTTTGTGAGAACTGTCAGGGACTACATCAACAGGACGCCTGGTGCTGGGCCCACCGTGGTGCACTGCAGGTACTTGGCTGCTGGGAGCCAATAAAATGACAACCGCGAGTCTGGAAAAAGGGTGGGGAATCTGGGGGTGGAGGACTTGTCTGGGCCCAGAGGGTGTTGTTACCGTCACTTCTCCCTTCTCCCCAGCCGCATTCCTTCCCACTGACTTCTCCTTTTCTGCTTTCTTTTACATCTCTCCTCTCTCTCCCTCTGATGATACAGCCTTCTCTCTCCCTCTTGCTCTTTTTCCTACTGTACAAAATGCAAAGTCCCTATGTGACTTCTACGCCCCCCATTTTACCCCCATCCAAGTTCCCAGAAACCCTCTCCCACTCTAGCCAGGGTGGAGACTATACATGCTTATTTCTGCCTCTTGCCATTCTTACTCCTTAGAACGGCCTTATCTCTCTCCTCCATCTATAAAAACCCTAACTCTCCTTCAAGATCCCTGCTCCAGCCCTCCCTCTAGGCAGACTAGCGCTGGCCATCTGTAGCACCCAATTTAACTCTTAAATTTATGTTCTCTCGAATTTTCTTGGCCTCAGACTGTGTATCCATAAAATCACCCTAACAAGCAATCCATACCTCTCTCTGTCTCCCTCTCTTTCTCTCTGGGGAGCCTGATGTTTAGCTAATTAATGTTTGCAGCAACACTTTGATAGCCCTAACTAAATGGCACTAATAAATATGGAGCAGGGAATGGCTAGAGTAAGAAATGTCAAATGCACTCATTTTCTCCCAATCAGCCCAGCACCCTAGGAGCTCTGCTTTTATATGTCACTGGAACCCTGATGTTTTTAATAGGAATGTGAGGTACTCAGGAGCTTCCTGCTTTCTGAAGAATGGAGGGCATTTTTACCCAGGACCCCAGAGAACTGTTTTTCTTTTTCTTATAAATTCATACAGCAAAAATCCCCAGGTTAAATAGACACTTTGGGGAGCAACTTGCCCATCCCTAGTGAAATTAAAGGTGTTCACACCTGATGCTTCGAAGGGCTGCTTCTACATATCAGCCCTAGGGAAATGCCCACACATGTAAATGATGTTCGCTGCAACACAATTCTTAAGAGAGAAAACCAAAAGTGATCTTGCTGTCCTATCAATAGGGAATAGATTAGCAGTGGATGGATTAGCAGTGGTTTATGAACTCTATAGTGTATGTTAAAAAATTATGTATGTGTAGCAACATGGGTAAATCTCAAAACACAGTACGAAACCTGAGACTTGTGATGTCTTCAAAGGAACCACTGATGCGCGTATAGCCTGGGAAAACAAAGAAACAAAAAACCCCCCACAATATGAGTAGAAAAGTTGTCAGAAGAATACATGAGACATGTTACCATTTCAGTGAATTTTTGAAATATATAAGATGAATTATTGTTCATGGATTTACATGGATGTGGGAAAATTTTTTATTTTATTTTTATTTTATTTATTTTAAATACATTTTATTGATTATGAGATTACAGTTGTCCCATTTTTTTCCCCTTTATTCCCCTCCACCATGAACCCCTCCCATCATCATTCCCCCACCTTAGTTCATGTCCATGGGTTGTACATATACGTTTGTTGGCTTCTCCATTTCCCATACTATTCTTAACCTCCCCCTGTCTATTTTGTACCTACCATTTATGCTTCTTATTCCCTGTACCTTTTCTCCTATTCTCCCTCCTGCCCTTCCCCACTGATAACCCTCCATGTGATCTCTATTTCTGTGAATCTGTTCCTGTTCTAGTTGTTTGCTTAATTCTTTTTTTAGGTTCGGTTGTTGATAGTTGTGAGTTTGTTGTCATTTACTATTTGTAGTTTCGATCTTCTTTTTCTTAGATAAGTCCCTTTAACATTTCATATAATAAGGGCTTAGTGATGATGAACTCCTTTAACTTGACCTTATCTGGGAAGCACTTTATCTGCCCTTCCATTCTGAATGATAGTGTTGCTGGATAGAGACCTCTTGGATGTAGGTCCTTGTCTTTCATGACTTCAAATACTTCTATCCAGTCCCTTCTTGCCTGCAAGGTTTCTTTTGAGAAATCAGCTGACAGTCTTATGGGAACTCCTTTGTAAGTAACTGTCTCCTTTTCTCTTGCTGCTTTTAATATTCTCTCTTTATCTTTAATCTTGCATAAGGTAATTTTGATGTGCTTTGGTGTGTGCTTCCTTGGGTCCAATTTCTTTGGGACTCTCTGGGCTTCCTGGACTTTCTGGAAGTCTACTTCCTTTGGCAGCTTGGGGAGTTCTCCTTCATTATTTTTTCAAGTAAGTTTTCAACTTCTTGCTCTTCCTTTTCTCCTTCTGGCACTCCTATGATTCAGATGGTGGAACAGAACATTTAAAGTTATCCCAGAGGTTCCTAAGCCTCTCCTCATTTTTTTGAAATCTTGTTTCTTCATTCTGTTCTGGTTGAATGTTTCTTTCTTCCTTCTGCTCCAAACCATTCATTTGAATCCTGGTTTCCTTCCCTTAACTGTTGGTTTCCTTTATTTCACTTTTCATAGCCTTTACTTTTTCCTCTATTTTGCGACCATATTCAACCATTTCTGTGAGCATCCTGATTACCAGTGTTTTGAATTGTGCATCTGATAAGTTGGCTATCTCCTTATTGCTTAGTTCTGTTTTGGGAGCTTTGATCTGTTCTCTCATGTGAACCATATTTTTTTTTGTCTCGGTGCACCTGCTACATAGTAAGGGGTGGAGCCTTAGGTATTCACCAGGACAGGGCCACCCAAGTCGCTGCATTGGGGAACTGTATGTGGAGGACAGGTCTGAGAGGGAACAATGCCACTTGCTCAGCTCTCAGCTGGCTTTCAGTCACTTCCTCTGCTACCCACAAGTAAATTGGGCCCCTTCTGGTGCTGATTCCGGGTGGGTGGGTTTGTGTATGTTCTGTGGGTCAATCTAATGAACTCTCCTGTGAGGCTGGGAGTTTCTCCTGCCACCTCAACCCCCACAGGTTTTTTCAGTCAGAGGTTTTGAGGCTCATTTCCCCTCATTAGAACCCTGAGTTGCATGGTCTGTCTTGTTCCACAGTTGTTCCTCCTGGTTATCGGCACGCAAATGTGGGACCACCCGGTCCTCCAGTTGCTGCCCTACCGGGAGTACTCTCTACCCCAGCTGCCCGCCTCCACCCCTCCTACCAGTCTGGATGAATGTTTCTTCTTTAACTTGTTGGTTGTTGGATTTCCACAGTTTGATTTTCTGGCAGTTCTGGTGATTTTTTATTTTTAAATTTGTTGTTGTCCTTCTTTGGGTTGTGCAAGGAGGGTATCTACCTACACCTCCATCTTGGCTAGAAGCCCTGGAAAAGTGTTTAAAATGCATGGAAATGATACATACCAAGTGCAGAGCAGTACTTACCCCTGGTGGAGTCGGGGGGGGGGGAGGTGAATGAAAGAGGTAGAGGCTGGAGCTGTAGGTTATATTTCTTTGAGAGAGCATATGGAGAGAAAGAAGTATTCCTATGTCCTCCCAGAACTTGGAAAGGAAAAGAAAGATTTTGCTAAAGTCTCTGGATATAGTCTTGAAAGACCAATATAATAAAAAGTCTCAGTCTTCCTTCAATATCTGTTCTAGTGCCGGCGTGGGTAGGACTGGAACCTTTATCGCATTGGACCGAATCCTCCAGCAATTAGACTCCAAAGACGCTGTGGACATCTATGGAGCAGTGCATGACCTAAGGCTTCACAGGGTTCACATGGTCCAGACTGAGGTAAGAGTCACAGGCTAACGGACAGAGGCTACTCTCCATGCCTCCTCCCTCAAACCTCCCAACTGCCCAGGGCTTTAATCTGAGTAGGGAAAACAACTATGACTCATTGGGAAGAGAAGAGCACTGAATATACAATTTTTCTAGGACTCGTCATTTTGAAACAAATCTCAGTGACCTTTGAAGATGGTGTGTACCCTTATCTTTATTGAGCTGGTTGCCTATCTTCTGCAGATGGGTGGGTAGGAAGATAGATTTTTTTAAATCAATACATTATACATGGGAGAAAGTCCAAGGCCAGACCATCTTGCAGATCATTTTTAGGTAGTCTGGTGGGTGAGCACAAGAACTTCAGTTGGTAAAGAGGAAACAGATTCTAACCTCTTCTCTCCTCCAGTGCACTCCAGCTGCACCTCCCAGCTTGGAGAGACCAAAGGACATTGATTGCAAAGGATAAATGCATCCATTTGTACAGTCCCTTGGCATTTGCAGAGCATTTTTTAACATGTTAACTCATTAGATTTTCACAATAATCAGATAAGAGGGTTATTATTTCCCATTTCCAGACTAGAAAACTGAGGTTCAGAGGCTGAAGGGCTTTAAACATCTATGAAATGGCCAGACTGGCACTTGAACCTGTTCTAGAGAATCTGAAGCCCTAAGCAGCAAGTTCACTGCCCCACAGCCCCTGGGACAGGTCTGTGTCCCCACATGCACCATGCCTGTAATTCCCTGCATATTTGCCTTGCATGGCCCAAGCTCTCTTACCCTCGTGTTTCCCACATAACTCTGTGAAATCCTCCATTTAATTAAATTTTCTTATTTTTCAATGACATTCTATATTATATTAGTTTCAGGTGTGCAGCATAGTGGTTAGACGTTTATGTAACTTACAGAGTGATCTCCCTATGTCTCATACCCATCTGACACCACACATAGTTACTACAGTATTACTGACTATATTCCTATGCTGTACTTTACATCCAAATGACTGTTCCATAACTCCCAATCTGTACTTCTTACTCCTTTCACCTTTTGTCCCCAGCCCCCCAGCCCCTCCTCCCCTCTGGCAACCATCAGTCTCTTTCCCTTTCTGTGAGTCTGTTTCTGTTTTGTTTATTTATTTTGTTCTTTAGATTCCACATATGAGTCAAACCATATTATATTTCTCTTTCTCCATCTGACTTACTCACTGAACACAATACCTTCTAGGTCCATCCATGTTGTCGCAAATGGTAAGATTTCATTCATTTTTGTGGCCAAACATTGTATATATGTACCACTTTTTCTTTATCTACTCATCTATCAATGGACGCGTAGGCTGCTTCCATATCTTGGCTATTGTAAATAATGCTGCAGTGAACATAGAGGTGCACCAGCATCCTCTGTTTAAAATATAATTCCCATGGTCAAAAAATGGGAAGTTCTCCCTGATCCTACCTCCTTCTTACAGTCACCACACACATGCACACTGCTCAGGAGGCCCTGCTCCACTCACCTGGGCCTCCTGCAGCAAAGATCCCCTGAGCTGTTTCAGACCCACTATCCCGAAAACCACCTCGGGCCCCCAAGGTTTTTTCTTGGGCAGCACATGTTCATATCATGCAGAGCTCAGATTCTGTGACACATTTGGGGAAACACTGGCGTCACTGCCTCCCACAGGCTGTGCCACCACTACCATCCTGGGCTAGGAGTAGTTTCACTACAGCAATTGTTTTATTCTGAAACGTCTTAAAAGTACATAAAACTAGGAAAAAGAGTATTATGACATTCCTTCTCCCCAAATTCAGACTTATGCAATTATCAGCATTCTGTGTTCGTTGTTCATCTTTATCCCACAGGTACTGTTTCCATGACCTCACTGGAATATTTTAAAGAAAATTCTACTTATCACATCATTTCATCTTTAAATACCATGTGTATGAATGTGCAAATTACAAATAAGGACTTTTTTTAAAATTATGACTACAGTATCATTATCACATTTAACAATTTTAATCATAATTTCTTAATATCATCTAATATTCAGTCAGTGTTAAATATCCTTAATTACCTCAAAAATAACTTTTCATACTTGGTTTGCATTTGAATACCAAGTCCACACATTGCATTTGGTTGAGGTCTCTTTTGATCTATAAAAATCTATAATAATCTACCCTCTAATTTGTTTTCTGTGCTACATATTTGTTAAAGAAACCAATTCATTTGTTCTGTAGATGCTCCCACATTGTGGATGTGATTGACTGCTTTTTCATCATGATAACGTATCTTCTGTTCCCCGTAGTTTCTGTGTGCCAATGTGAGGCTCGGTTAAATTCCGGTCCCTTTTTACCACCACAGTGTTTTGTGGATGGTGCTGAGTACTTCCTGTTGTAGCACATCAGGAGGAACTTCCTGTCTGCAGTTCTCTCTCTCTCAGTGCTGATGAAGTTGACACTGACCATCCACTATCACGTAACCCATAAGTGGTTTACTTAAGAGTTGGGGCAACCATTGATGACCACTGGGGACGTGTGTGTGTGTGTGTGCATGTTCAGACTCCCTAGTTATGGTCAGAGGCTTCTCAGCCTATGGGTCACTTCCATACACCTGCCCAGAGCACTGGAGACACATTTTGGCGATGAGCAGACACTCCCTATTGTAAATATCGTGGGTGGAATTCCAGGGCAGGGGAAACGTGATGTGCCGAAGCTCTCCCTCCTTCTCTGTGAACATAGCTCCTTCTGTTCCCTGCTCTCTTCTTCTCCTCCTGCCTCTCTGAGGACTCTGTGGCCCTTGTTCCTCAGGTTGCCTTTTCACTGTTTGATTTCCCCAAGGCTCTGTCCTCAAGGTACTGCTCTTCTGTCCCTGTCTTTATTCTGTGATGCCCCCCACTCCCATGGCTTCAAGAACCAGGTACGTGCCCATGTTTCCCAAATCTCATTCTCTTTCCCAGCATTCAGCTATGTACCTACCTACGAGAAAGTTCCACCTGGAAGCCCTACTGTCATTTCAAACTCAAAAAACTCATGTCTTTGAAAAAACAAATGACAGTAATAACAACAAGAGCGCTGCTACTCTGGCTCCTTCCAGTTTTGGGTGACAGTCTTCCCACCCACCTTGCCATCCTTCTGATTGCCCAAGCTAGGGGTCTGGCTTCTTCTCCTGCAGTTCCCGCGTTCAAGCAGCCACCAAGTCCTGTCAGTTCTACCTGACATCTTTTTCTTTGTTCCAGTCCTTCACCGCACTGCCAGCACCCTTGCCCAGCCCTTTCTCAGCTCCCAGTGGGTCTCTTGTCTCCAGTTCCTGTCCTGATAACTCTTCATCACCACTGCCACCCACAACTGTGTCAGCTCCTGGCACAAAAATCTTAGAAAGCTCCCCATCACTTGTAAAATGAAGTTCAAACTCTCATTCTTGTGTACAAGTCTCTCTGTCATTGGGCCCACCTCTCCACTTTCATGTCATAACACCACTCACCCCACGGTCGTTCCCCTCCCTGGGGCAGAATTGGCTTTGACTCTTCTGTTCATGATGAAATAAGCAGTGCAAGTAGATAGAATTTTCTCTCTCCTTTTTTTTCCGCCCTCAGCAAATGAAATCCCAAACAAACCCAGCTATTATCTGTCTCGCTCTGAGACTCTGCTGAGGGTGGACTGCTCCTACAGTCTCTGAAGCCCTGGCCCCAGCACAGCAGGGCTCACCTGGGGCAGGCAGTGCATGCAGAGGGGTTTGACCTGCAGCTGAGCCCCTGGGGGTGACTGTTCCAGCAAAGGAGGAAGGATATTCTGACCCATTGGGTTATGTTTCTGGGTCCATGGAGATAGTTAACTTCAACTTTACTCTGCCTTATTTGGGATACAAAGGGATGCAGATCTTCCAGGTCATAATAAATATATCAAAGAACAAGGATTTTTAAACAAAGGTGTTAGACAAAGGATTTGCAAGTGTGCCCCTCCTTCTTTAGCTTACCTTGGGGCAGACTGACTCTAGAGAGACATTCAGATGGAGCAGTAACTCACTGAAGAACAATAGCTGATGGTCAGTCTGTGGATCTAACCTGCTCTCCTCAGGAAGGAAACAGTGGGACATTGTAGGACTGGGAGCTCAGTGCCCATTTGGGTATTGTCCTGGGAGTTTCCCATGACCCATGAACTCTGCATTTTAGTTACATTGGATTGCTCAGTTTCCAGAATATATGTGCACCTTCATGCTATTTACATCATTTGGAATGTCACATTTCTTTGCCCAGATTCATGCAAATGTCTCCTTTTCTCTCTAGCTTGATACTTGCCACCCCCAGAAGTGAATATGATCACTTGTTATGTATGCAGCGTTCTGCACACGTAATTCTGTCTCACGTTTATCACTTTATAGGTGTTTGTTCACATATCTGCCCCTTTGCTAAATTCTGCACTCAAGAACCATGAAAAGACCTTAAGTATAATTCTATAAAAATTACCTAATATTACAACTTTTAGCAAAGTTGAATGAAACTAAGGCTTCACCAATTAGCTAAACAGAGCAAAAAAGGATCTTTTGTGATTGAGGTTCATGCATTAAACTTTGTCTACTTTTTGTGAATGAAGTGAGAGGCACATTAACAGCCTGAAGGTTTTAGTAGTAATCATTTTCCAAGGGACATTCTATTGGGAAAAGAAGAATTTATATTAAGACAAGGCAAATTAATAAATATTAACTGGTTTCAAAGCCCATGGTGGATCATTGTTGAAGAATTTATTAATAAGGCATAACATAGAGGTATTAGAGCTCATTCACCGCTGAACACTAAGGTCCCAAATTAATTTAATATCTCTAGAGAATTGAAAATGCGAGTCATGCTCTGGATGGGAGGGAGCAAGAAGGTGTCTGTCTATAATCTGGTGGGCTGTTTTCAAGATGAAAAAAAGAGCCTGCCTGTACTAACAACCATTTTCAAGGTAGTGGCCTCTCTGAATTTTCAAGACGGAGATAGCAAAACCCTCATAACAGGTGCGCAAGAATTGTGAGCAGAAAGGCAGAGAATCGTTAATATTAACACAGGCCTCATTTATGATTGTTTTGTTTCTTCGAATTGTCCTGATGATTTCACCAGGCCTACATGATGAAGTCCCATGAGTAGATGACTGAGCTAGCGTCCAATCAGGAGCAACACCTTGTGAACAAAACTTGTTCACTTTTAAATATAGTTGGTAAGGGAATACCTTATGGTTTCACTTTGTGTCTCAAACCTTTGAAATACTCTAAGGCGGACCACCTTGATCATAGGGGTCCATCTAGTTGACAGCGACACAAAGTTTTATACACTTTAGGGGTATAAAGGTAAAGGATGTCAGCTGTGGAGGAGACCTTTGCCTCCTAGTTTGACAGGTGGAGAAACTGAGATCCTCAGCAGCCTCGTGATTCAGTTTAGATGAGACTGAGAGCCCAGCGCCTCCCGCACAGTGTCTGCTCTCTTCCCAACTTCCTCTCTCCATGGAGCTGTTGCTGTGTCATTACAAGTGCACAAGCCCTGGCTGGTGCGGCTCAGTGGATTGAGCACCAGCCTGCTGCAAACTGAAAGGTCACTGGTTTGATTCCTCATCAGGGCACACGCCAGTTGGAGTTGTGCAAGAGGCGACCAATCAATGTTTCTCTCCCTCTCTTTTGCCCTCCCTTCCCCTCTCTCTAAAACTAAATAAATAAATTTTTTACCAAAAAAAAGGTGTGCACAAGGCCAAGCACTAAGTTTACAGGGACAGGGACATACATTCCCCTTTTAGAGAGCTCGTTGGCGGTAAGGAATGGGGCCAGTGCACACGCCGAGCTGCCTGTGACTGAGCTTCTGTTGTCCACGGGGGGCTTTGTGGTGTCCTTATAACCACCAAACACTACCTCATCTATATTTGTTTCCATTTTCAAAGTTGGGAGTTCTCAGAGTTAACAGGTGGGTCTGTCCCCGTTGTGTAACCCTCTGTAGTTCTCTGCACCAGCCGGCATCTCCGAGATCCTTCTATGAGCCAGAATCAAATGCTGAGAGAGCCGAGTAGATAAGACACTGAACTTGCCCTCAGGGAACCGGTAGTCCAGTGATGTCTATTGTACACCTCTCCTTTCTCTCACTACACTCCCAAAAGAAAGGAATAAAACAGCATAATACACGGTGAAAGGATTTTGTCATTCAATAATGCAATGCAACTAAGATTTATCTAAGCAAACTGGTGTAGTAAGAGAACATTTGAGGTCACACATTCAGGATGAAATCCTAGGATTCCGTTTCTTAGCTGTGCGACCTTGGAGAATTTACTTAACTTAGATGTATGATTATACCTACTTCACAAGGCTGTCAAAGTAATCAAATGAAATAATTTATGTAAAATGCATAGTACAGTGTTTGGCATTCATTCGTTTATTGAATAAATATTTGCGGAGGACGTACTGTATGCCAGACACAGTAGCGGGTCTTCATAAAACATACTGTATAAATACGTATGCATGTACGAAAGAATGAATAAACGCCGCCTTTCTGCCCATTTCCACCATTTTGTCTCGGTGGTAATGGAAAGCAGTCGGTCTTCTGTGTACTGGAGACCGTTAGTGAGGTGATGATCAAGAAGTGTATTAACTGTATAGGACCTCACTGCTGCTTTGTGAGGACCTCCACCTGTTTTGCACATGAGCACTTGCCCTCCTCTGACGTGTGTTCTGCCCTTCCCAGTGTCAGTATGTGTACCTGCATCAGTGCGTGAGAGACGTCCTCAGAGCAAGGAAGCTACGGAGTGAACAAGAAAACCCCTTGTTTCCAATCTACGAAAATGTGAATCCAGAGTATCACAGAGGTAGGAGCTCACTTCACTAACTTACAAGTTAATTTACCAAGATATGATTGATCTGGAAACCATGAAAAGACCAGAGCTCTTCCAACATGCACCGTCTATTTCTCCCTCTACCCAAAGGCTTGAGGGACAGGCCCTGGAAGTGTGGCAACAGGGAATGGAGGCGGTGTGGGGAGGGGCTCCCACAGTTAAGGGGCTCTTCACATGCTCTCTCTTCCTGCCTGGCCCAGGATGGCCTCTATGACACACTTCGCTTCCCATTTCTTTTCCAAACGCTAAGGCTCACTGCCGGGGAGGATGCTTTGAAATCACAACTGGGAGTTCAAATTACAAAATCCCTTTGTATAAAATCCGTATATACCAAGGTCCTTAATATGTTCTTATCTCGTTACCTAGTATTTCTACTACCAGCTTAAGTACTGAAAAACTTTATGCATGAAGCTTTTCATAGTTAAAATTTCAAGTGAAAAAACCTAAATGTTTAACAGTGGGGGACTAGGTATACAATGGCACATCCACTGAATAGAACACAATGCAGTCATCAAAAATGATAGTTTGAGGATATTATAATAAACATGGATATTCTTAGAAATAATTAAGAAAAGTAGAACATAAAACAAATAAAAACAACACGTTCCGGGGGGGGGGGGGGGGAGACTGGAAAGGAATATACCACAATAGTAAAACAAATTTCTCTGAACAATAAAATAACATATAATTTTTCTTTCATTTTATGTGTTTTTTACATTTCCCAGAACAAGCCTGCAGCATTTTTTAAATAAAAAATTCAGGAGGGAAACAGACATAAACTTTATAAGGCACGGCTTTGATCAGACAATATTTACTTGACGGATGAGGGTTTGCATTCCTTTTCCCACTCCAGACCATCAATGAGACTTAATTTAACACATAGGCTTATTGTAAATTTAAAGTTACATTGCATTAGTTATTTATTACCACCTAGCAAATTATCCTGAAACTCAGCAGTTTAACTCAACTTTTATTAGCTCACAGTTTCTGTGATCAGGAATTTGGAAGGGGCTCAGCAAAGTGGTTCTGGCCCGAGTGTCTCAGGAGGTTGTGGTCCAGACAGCGGCCAGGTCCACCTTCATCTGCAGGTGTGGCTGGGCCGGCAGGCCCGCTGCAGGGGGCCTGCTCACGCGGCTGCTGGCAGAGGCTCAGTTCCTTGCCACATGGACCCATAGCCATCTGTACATCAGACCATCTTTTTCTGGACAAACATTATTTCAGAACTATCTTATCTCCATTTCTAAAAGATCTTCAATTTTATTTAGTTCTCTGTACATCTATACCCACCCACCTAGCCATTACGTTATGGTAAAGCGTTGGTAAGCTGTAAAGCACTAATATAGAAGACAGCGGCTATTTAAAGGAGTCCTTTGTCCATCAGATAAGCCTTTGTATTGTAAATAATTGCTCCGTAATTTATCTGTATAGTAAAGTAAGTTTTTTGCATGTCAAATTCTTTAAGAAGCTCCAGGAAGGAAGGAGCTCTGGGCATCTCCGAGGTTCCTTTGTCTTGTTTTGACTTGTTTGAGAGGTTTTTGTTGTTGTTGTTTTGTTTGTTTGTTCATTTTAAGAAAAACCCTGGTTGCTCCTGAAGGAAGCTGATGGTGGTATAGTTAACTTCAGTCCTAGCTCTAGAACTAACTAGCATTAAGTGATGTAGTCCTGCATGGTGTCTGCTGCCTCTCTGGGCCGGTGGGCTCATCTGTGAAACCACAGCGTTTGGACCAGAGTCACTAGTCTTTTCCAATTCTAGAAGGTTCTGAATGGAATGAGCAGGCACCCTACAGGGATAGTCTCATCTTAAACTCTGCTGAGTTTTAGGCATTTTCCCCAGTCTTTCCCTTGTATAGTTTTCATACGCAGAACAAAGAAGTGTGGTACACCCTGGCACAGTCCCTAATCACAGTGTCCTTCCTTTCAGATGTGGGCTATTCAAGGCACTGAGAATGCACCCGAAGACATCCTGGATAAAAGCTATTCACTGTGTGATTTTTTTTTTTAAACTCACTTTATGCTCTAAGAGGTGCCAGCTATTTCTATTGATACTATGTATAATTTATTAATCTGGAGAATTTTAAAGAATTTATATAATTTAAAAGTAACAGATATTATTGTACATAGTTGTATTTTGTAGTTTCTTCTGTAAATATGTATTTTTTCATAATGTTTAATATTAAGCTTTATATAATACTATTTTCCACACTAAAGTGTTCATGGGTTGTTCTACATAAACAGATTCAACCTGTCTGACAGGACTGCTGTACCAGGGGGTGGGGGTGGCTGCAGAGGCGACCCCTGGGGCCGTGCTTTTTACTGGTTTTGATATTCACTGAACAGGACGTCGAAGGACAGGGCTGGAGAGAGCGTGTAGTGTGCTGGCTTTGCTGCTTGCAGTCCTGTGAATCTTGGGCTCCAAAGGTGGTCCAAATGCTACTTGGACAAATAGGACAGTCATAAAAAGGATTGGGAGGAGGAGGAAGGGATCGAGTATCACGAAAGCTGAAGGAGGTGGTTGTGCCTGAAGTAGTTACTCTCTCCCCTTTCTCCTGCCAGGGGTTCAAGCCTGGGGCCTGCAGTGCAAGTCCAGGCTGCAGGGAGGAGGGTGGTGGTAGAGAGGGATGCAAACAGAAGTGGTACATTCCTTACATCGAGAAGAATGCCACCTGGAACGCTGACTGGAAATATAATCAACATGCAAAGCAGCATCCATAGTGACAGGAGATGATGTCACTGCATCATGGTGTGGAGGGCACGCACACAAGCCCTGACGGTAATGGATGTGTTGGTGGAAGTACGCACACCCCTCTTTGTCTCATTTCCAGTGGGCAGCACTCCTGGAAAAGGCAAAATCATGCCGGTCATACTGGTTTTTCCATCAAAAGAAGATTGTAGTGGCAGATTATACTCCTGATCAAAGGACCCAACACCAACATTTTTATAGAAATGTTCACAAAGACCACATACAATTAATTTAAAAATAAAAAAAGAATGCTCAGTGGTGCTTAGTATAAATTTTTCCAAAAGATCCTTTTAGGAAATCATCGGGGTCAAAAGTCACTACATCTTCTACCAAGTTTCTCTTCAGGATCTGTGCCTATTTTGACTACAGTAAATTCCAGTGAGTCAAAAAGCGGGTGTTGCCCTCATTGAGGTCCCGTCCCGAGGGTCTTCCTGGGGAAAATTTGAAAGGCATCTGTATGGAATTATCATGGCTACCTGAGAAACGAGCCAGGAACATTGGCCTTTTCCTGGATACGAATTTCTGCATAATAAACTAAGAATTAGAGATCAAGTTTGTTGATCTCACAGCTTCATTTGCAAAGTATATGTTTTTGCCACATGCCATAATGTTCCATAAGTGCTATAATGGATGTAATTGGCATAGTAATCAAAAATCATTAAATATATCTAAAATATTTATAGTTATGGAAAGCCACACCCAAACCAGGAAAGTTTCCAGGTTTATTTGAGATTTATAAAAACAGGAAAAAACTTTGTAAGAATGAATATGAAGAGCGCTGAGAGGGTTCCAGGTGTCCACGGTTTCCCTGTGGTCAGCGCCGTTGTGAAATGACAGTGTTAGGCTTTGACTCTGTTTAGAAAGCGAGTCTTCCAAAACTGAAAAGGAACGACACGTGTGTAAGTGTGGCAGCCGTACCAACAGGGAGGAGAGCCAGGCCAGAGATTTATGACATGTGATATCTATTCGGAATAACTTTCCCTACACCGAGCGGTAAGAGCAAGAGGAAAAGCAAGCAGAATTTTAAACTAATGTTGCTCATCACAAAACACATGAATCCATAGAAAGACAAATTCATTTCGGCTTTTCATTCATTCGGCAAACTTTCACAGAGTGCCTGTAACCTGCTAGGCAGTGTCTAGAAACTACGTGTTTCTATTGACATAAAAGAATGCTTGCTTCACAATAACAAAGTTAGAGTTCTTGTGACTATTTTCAGTTAAGCCTGAAGCGGGGCCTCAGTGAGGCAGCAAGGTAGCCGAGCCAGGTCAGGGCAGCGGGCAGCCTTCCCTGGGCCACCCTGGCAAGTGCTCATGCTGCTTCCATAGCAAACCACTGCATCTAGAAAAGAGATCAATTCATTTCACAAAGCAAAAATTGAAAGCGTAAAAACCTGCACACCTGTAGCAGCAGATAACACTCGCATGCCGTGGTGTATCTGGGGTGGAATCAGAGTTGTGGAAATGGACATGACAAGGGAAAACTATGTTCTTTTGGTCTAATCCAGGAAATGCTTATTCTTACCCTCTACCTAATTTTAAATTTCCTTAGCAACAATTATTTCACTAACTTCCCTCCTGCCTCCACCAGAGACTAAATACATAATCTAGTTATCTATTAAATTTAGGAAGGGGAAAAACAGGTTTCCTTGACATTCAGCTCAATTGGCTGTATTTTAATTTAATTCCGTCATGGGTTATGTCTCGGTAAACACTCCATTTCCTGTCCTGCTGGGCGTCCGGACTGTGCACCTGTGCGGCACCCTTTAATCATCCATCTTCAAAGTGCTTTGGAGTTATCAAATCTTGCGAGAGGCCCGTCTTGCATCTTAATAATTATTTATCCAGGTTCTTTAACTCCTTTAATCTCTACTCATTAAGTCAATTTTGTCTTATCGTTCGGTTCTCTGGATAGCAGCCAATTTTCAGCTCTTACATCAGATTTTTTAAAGACTCATCTCCCTATCTGAGCCTGCACATATTTGTCCTGAGTAATTTACTGTTCCGTAGTGAGTATGAGGTCCTATTTTTTATTACTTGTCCCCTGCTCCCTTTTGAATATGTTTGCTTTCCCAGTCAAATGTGATTTTATTTTCTGTTCATTTTATCTCCTCATATTCATTAGTATTTTGTAGTCTTTTCAGCCTCCATCCATGACCACTCATAAACACTAAACTGACCACAGCACAGATATTTGAGGGACAGTTTTATCTGGGAGGATCTTTAATTAATTTTTTATTCTCTCTTGAAAGAAAACCCAAAATAACATATGAAAATAATGTAAAACTACTAAGCAGGTGTCCAGCAATACAAAAATAGACCTCATATTTTAATACCTCACAGTCTGATTCTCTTGCCTTAGGAAGTATCTCAGGAAGCAGCTCCTTATATTAAACATTCTTCTTCCCTCTTGCAAGAAGATTAACTACCATATACTAAACTGGCATTCACTTACTTTCTGGGTGTTTGAGGTTGGAATCTGGCAATCACTGCCTGCCAGGTTTGTCCGACAGGAGCAGGAGGGTCTGAGCCCCAACTCTGGAGTCCTCCAGACTTAGGTTCCCACCCGTGAGCCAGAGCAAACTTGACCTGGTGAAAATCAACAGGTAATAAGCTGTTTGTTTGAGGTAGCAGCTCAAAAACTTGCCAGGTTCCTTTTCATTGAGGAAATGAAAGCAATTGATCAGCAGAAACAGAGCGGCAAGAAGGTGGCGGTGAGCAAGCCCTCAACCCTACCTCATTTCTGAAGAGTAGGAGTAGAAAAGGCTCTTCTCAGCCCACACTCCCTGAGCTTCTGAGTGTTCTTAACCCAAGATTTCAAATCACGTCAGGTACCCAAAGAATGTTTCACGTAAAAGGAAAGCCTGTAAACAGTGACTGCCGAGAACAGGTGAAATGATGCAAAGAAGGGGAAATAACTGAAACAATCTAACCAGACATCATCGGGAAGAGAAAATGGCAGCTCTTCTGTGCATCCAGGCTGTTTTTCTAAAACCCCCAAGTTTCTGTTAAGACCTACTACCCTTTGGGGAATTAATTCACTTTGATTACATTGGCCAGATGATTTACCCAATTAAACTATTGAATTGATTCCTTTAGCTGTGTAAATTGACCAGGTGTTTGACTAAATTGATTGATTTTGAAATTCTGAACACATTAGTTTAGATTTTTGTAGTGGATGAGGCCTTTGAAAATGTTTGGCCCTTTTAGTTAAAACGCAGGGTCTCATTCGATGCAGCCATAACAGCCCCAAACTGTTCTGTTCTAAAAATCTTTCAAGCAATGGAAATATTTCTGACTCAAAAAATACTCTTCACTTGTAGGGAGGCTCCCTAGGAATAAATATATGCAATATAATAAGAAGGCATTTTATTGTTTTAAAGGTTGTCTATATAGATACATTCATAAAATAAGGAAATTGGTGGTGAATGTTCCTAAAATGGAGGTTTAGGTAATAGAAATAAAAGAAATCTGTTAACAGATTTACCAAAGATTATTTTTATAACTTACGTGCCAATGTACATGATCTTATATTAGATACCAAAATAAGTTGTTCAAAACTGTGAAGAATGTCCGACAAATGTAATGTGTCCTTTCTAGAATATTCACAAGAAAGGTTAATTATGGCTGTTTTCTGCCTTAAGTAATTTCTTTTAAGAAATACTATTTTTACCCTAAGAGTTAACTCTCTGTTATGTTAGAGATGTTGTATTTTAACAGCTGAGTAAGTAGATAAGCATCTCAACAAGAAAGGAACACATGCAACTGTGGCTGGGGGCTCGTAGTGGAGTTGGACAGTACTCCACCCGCAAGCTGGAGGCAGAGTCTGCACTGGCCTGCGCGCACTTTCCTAGTCGGCCACGCCGACACCAGATGCACCAATGTTCTTGCCTGAGGAGTTCTTGATCTCTGGTCTTCCCGGGGGACTCGGCAGGCTCATCAATTCTGCAAGGACAAGGACAGAAGCTTTAATCTCTCCTCCTACCTTGTAGAAATTAGCGAACAGCTCATAGATAAAGAACATAGACTTGTGCAGTGGAAATTGCTCCTGGCCCAATACTTTGGATATTTGGTAAGTGGTCAGTATCTAGTAACACTATTGCCCATGGAGGTTCATCGGACTGTTCCTTGGTTGGTGTGAAGCTTAAATAAATAAGGTAAATAAATCCAGTAACTGAAATTACTATGTTCTATAATACAGCACTTTTATGTATTTAATATCATGTATGCTTTCTCTGCAAATCTGGTTATTTAAAATGGCAGTAGATGATTCTATTTTTTCATACTATAGTGTCTGCCTGACAATGTTGTGTTTCTAACCAACTCTGTTTGAACAAAGAAATCCATTAGTCTTTCTATTTAAATTATGTATTTTCTTAATATATTTTCATATTTGTAACTCTGGTCAAAAATTCTCTATGGTATCTTACAAACCTCAGCAGTACAGGAATAAAACCGCTGTTTGTTCAAGGAAAGGGTCCTGTCTGCTGTCCACTCATTTATCAATTTCTGCTATCTTTTTGCTCAGGAGAAAGGTCAAATTGACTGTTTTTAAATGAGAAAAATTTTCTAGGTCATTATCATAAAGAACACGGTTGTCCACCTTTATTCCTGTGAGTGCCGAGTTGGTTACCTAGGGTTTCATGCACGTAGAATAGACTCTCAGGTAGACTGTCTCCAACTAAAGTTTTGTTTTTAGTGCTTCGGTTCACTAGCAACCACACTGTCCCCGACTACCCACAGCGCCGGTGTGTTCTCAGGGGGCGCTGCCCCGGCCAGTCTCCGCGAGCCCCTCGCCGGCACTCACGGGATGGGCAGCAGGGCATTCTGGAAGGAGCCGCTGTGCCGAGTTCCGGGATTATTATTTTACCCTTTTGCCTTTTCCATATTTCAGTTGCAAAATCACTGCCTTTCACAACTTCAGTACCTCATTGTCTACAACTTACAGATATATTTATTTTTTAAAATGTACAATAATAGATTTACATATTAAATCAAAGCAATCTTTTTCAACACTTTTCTGAATTCAAATAATTAGGTTAACAAGATAATTTGACCTATGAAGCTAGACTTTTTTTTCCAGAGTAGCTGTTTGTTTCATGGAATTTCCTCCTCAAGAAAAACAGCCCTGGCCAGGTAGCTCAGCTGGTTAGAGCGTCCTTCTGATACACCAAGGTCGTGGGTTTGATCCCCAGTCAGTGCACATATAAGAACTAACCAGTGAATACATACGTAGGTGGAAGAACAAATCCACATCTCTCTCTCTATGTCTCTCTTTTTCTCTCTCTCTCTCTCTCTTCCCCCCTTCCTCTCTCTAAAATCAAGTTTAAAATGTTTTTAAAAATAAAATACTGCAATTTGAAGTAATCACTTAGTAATTTTGCTGATACATCCTTCATAATCATAAAATGTTCGAGCTGGAAGGGCTACCGTAGGGAGGAACAATGGAGAAAACCACAGCTCAAGTTTAAAAGTGATACAGCACAATAGCACAGTGCTGGATTTCCCTCGGTCTTCCTATTACTCACCAGAAAGACCTGTCTGCACGTAAACACAGACAACGATGAGAGCTGCCCAGAAGCCAGTGAATGCAACGGCCATCTCCAACCCAGAGACAGAGCCTTCGGTAGAACTTTCAGCATTTGGTGTGATTACAGTATTCCTCTTATTTTTGTATCTCGCGTGTCTAGAGACATCCATTTGTTAAGCAATTATCAGAGTGTATTTTAGAGTCATACCTTAGCAAAAGTCATCACAATGTTAAAGCTGAAATATTATTGAATAGAAAAGGAAAGAACATGATTTTCCAACACCATACTATTATAAAAAGTTATTAAAGTTAATTAAACCAAACCACCTAAAATCCAGAAGAGGTTCTACAACTGGATTTTGAAAAACTGACAAGGCATTTAATGTTGCCAATAAAAAGAGCTTTCATAATTGAAGGGTAAAACCTAACTGGTAAAATTCAACCTGGAGTAACAGAAAAGACCATACAGGATGAGTTAGTTCTGCATAGGAATTAACAAACATTTACTGCCTCAACAAGGTCACACTCGCTAAAATAGCTCCCAAACCCAAGGAAAATTTCGTTGACACTGTTACCATAGAGAGCGGTTGATCTGAGGAAAACCTGCGTAGAGCTTTTTTCCTGCGGTTTATTGTAGTGATGCAAGAACCTCTAGGTAAATTATGTTAATTTAATTTACTTTCCTCTGCTTGTGAGTTCTTGACCGCCCCCCCCTAAAAATTTTGCATTATTTTAGTCTTTAAGAAAGAGGTGGCAATGAAATACGTTCCCTGTCTCTGCTACCCTGCTGCAAGCCCTTGGTGGCCAAGAAGTTGCTATGTCCTATGGCTTGCCAAGGAGCTAAGGCCAAAGGCAAGAATAACAAAAATCAACAGCAAAACACTGGCAGTACAATTATAGAAACAAAGGGGATTAAGAGTGGCAAAGTTCCAGAACCAAGATGGCGGCGTAGGTAGACACACTGCGCCTCCTCGCACAACCAGAACCGACAGCGAATCGAACAGCAAGGGGGACCAACACCAAGGAAACAGAAAATAATCATTCATCCAGACTGGTAGGAGGGGCGGAGACGGGCACCGGGGTGGAGAGGACTCGCGTGGCTGTGGCGGGACTGAGACTGGCGGAGTGTGGGACAAATGGCGCAGGCAGTCCGAGCACTAGCAGACCCTGCGGTCCCACATTTGCACAGATAAACCCAGAGGGCCGGACTCAGAGTGGCGGAGAGCGGGGCAGGCAGAGTGGCGGGTAGCACCCTGCGGCACCACATTCGCCCACAGATAAACCGGAGGAACGGCGGGCAGAGAAGCAGACCGCTGCGCAACCCAGGGCTCCAGCTCGGGGAAATAAAGCCTCAAACCTCTGATTGAAAGCGCCCCTGGGGGTTGGGGCGGCAGGAGAGACTCCCAGCCTCACAGGAGAGGTTGTTGGAGAGACCCACAGGGGCCTAGAGTGTGCACAGGCCCACTTACTCGGGAACCAGCACCAGAGGGGCCCAGTTTGATTGTGGGTAGCGGAGTGAAAGACTGAAATCCGGAGGAGAGTGAAGCAGGCGCCATTGCTCCCTCTCGGCCCCGCCCCCACGTACAGCATCACAGCACAGCAACCAGCGTTACCCCGCCCCGGTGAACACCTAAGGCTCCGCCCCTTAAAGTAACAGACGCGCCAAGACAAAAAAAAAAAAAAAAAATGGCCCAAATGACAGAACACTTCAAAGCTCCAGAAAAAATACAACTAAGCGACGAAGAGATAGCCAACCTATCGGATGCACAGTTCAAAGCACTGGTTATCAATATGCTCACAGACTTGGTTGAATCTATTCGAAAAACAGATGAAAAAATGAAGCCTATGCTAAGAGAAACAAAGGAAAATGTACAGGGAACCAATAGTGATGAGAAGGAAACTGGGACTCAAATCAATGGTATGGACCAGAAGGAAGAAACAAACATTCAACCAGAAAAGAATGAAGAAACAAGAACTTGGAAAAATGAGGACAGGCTTAGGAACCTCCAGGACACCTTGAAACGTTCCAACATCCGAATTATAGGGGTGCCAGAAGGAGAAGAGGAAGAACAAAAAATTGAAAACTTATTTGAACAAATAATGGAGAACTTCCCCGATCTGGCAAAGGAAATAGACTTCCGGGAAGTCCAGGAAGCTCAGAGAGTCCCAAAGAAGCTGGACCCAAGGAGGAACACAACAAGACACATCATAATTACATTACCCAAGATTAAACGCAAGGACCTACGTCCAAGATTACTGTATCCAGCAAAGCTATCATTTAGAATGGAAGGGAGGATAAAGTGCTTCTCAGATAAGGTCAAGTTGAAGAGGCTCATCATCACCAAGCCCTTATTATATGAAATGTTAAAGGGAGTTACCTAAGAAAAAGATCAAAAATAGGAACAGTAAAAATGACAGCAAACTCACAGTTATTAACGACCACACATAAAACAAAAATGAGAGCAAACTAGGCAAACAACTAGAACATGAGGATTGTCAATAAGGGAGTGGGAGGGGGAGAGGGGGGTAAAGGTACAGAGAATAAGTAGCATAGATGATAGGTGGAAAATAGACAGGGGGAGGGTAAAAATAGTGTAGGAAATGTAGAAGCCAAAGAACTTATAAGTATGACCCATGGACATGAACTATGGGGGGGGAATGTGGGAGGGAGGGGGGTGGGCAGGATGGAGTGGAGTGGGGGGGGGGAAATGGGACAACTGTAATAGCATAATCAATAAATATATTTAAAAAATATATTAAAAAAAAAAAAAAAGAGTGGCAAAGTTCAAAAGCCAGGGAACATTCCTGAATTCAACTTCAATCAGAAAATACTATTAAAGACATATCAATTAAAAATGTAAGCCATATTTCATTCCTAAAGAACTTTCCAATGACCCCAACCCAGTCTTCACCCAAGCAGTAGATGCTCCTTCCCCACTCATGGCAGATGGCTAGGGAAGGGGACAGTGGTCTACTTGCAAAAACAACGTGTCAGCAATAAGTAAAGCTGAACTGTGACAGAAGAGGATGACATGAAGGACCCTGCTTTGGTGGAAGACTGTGAGGGGAAGACAACGGGGAATAAAAATTAAAGTTGAGAGCTGGAATCTACAGGTGCTGCGGGGAGTCTTAGATCCCTTGACGCAGCAGATGGTCAGATTTAACCAAGGAGAAGACCTTCCAAGTCCTGCACAGAGAGCGATACGGAAGGGTCCTGCATGTTTAATCTCTAGGATGGCCACTAAAAGTTGTAACATCGGCATCTCTGGGCCACACTGGAAGAAGAAGAGTTGTTTGGGGCCACACATTAAATACATTGCAACACATAATCACAAAAAAAATCTCATAATGTTTTAAGAAATTTATGATTTTGTACTGGGCCACGTTCCCAGCCACCCTGGGCTGCATGTGGCCCATGGGCTGAAGGTTGGACACCCCTGGTTCAGACAGTGCTTTTTACTTTTGAAAAGCATTCAAGGCTATTGTTTCTTTGCGTGCCTTCAACTGCTGTACCATACAGATCAGTGAATGCCCCTGCTGTAGATATGGAAGTAGAGGCACAGAGAAGACCAAGGTAGTGCCCAAAACTCAGCAGAAGAATAGGAACACGAGCTAATGCATGTTAAGTGCTGTGTACTAAAGGTTCGACGTATATCATTTAATTTAGTTCCTCACACACCCTGGTTATCAGACCTGCATGGAGATACGAAAACCAAAGCTCAAAGAGACAAGTAGTTTGCCAAAGGCCATGCAGTGCCCAAGTTCAGCTTCTAATCCTTCTGAATTCAAAATGTGACTGCATAACTTCTATGCCAGATATTTTTTAATTTAAAGGGTTTTTTTATTATATCAGAAGCCTCAAAAAAATATGGACATGAACTCCCTTGACCTCTGAGACTGTCACTGGCCAGGTCCCTAACTTGTCTTCCTCCCCATCATTACTTCTGCATCTATAGAGACATTTTTCATTGCCCGTGGCATATTATATTAAAATCATTTGTTCTGATTTACTAGACTGTGAGCTGATTGAGAACAGGTTCTCCAAGGCACCAAGCACACAAACTGGAGTCTGATTCTAGATATTGTGATAATAATACGGTAATATATAATAATAACAGACAAAGTGCCTGACGTCATTCATTGCATTGTAACATATTTTAATTGACTCAGTCCTTCCCAAACCACAATCCTCATCTCAAAAGCTGTGAGATGGGAAACTGAGACCTAAGAGGTCACAGCCAATAAACGTCAGAGCTAGGATCCAACCGCAGACAATCTGATGTCAAAGCAGGCGTGCTCAAGCACGGGTCAGGGTCCTCGGCTTGAGCGCGCACCAGGTACCAGAGTCACCCAGAGAGCTTGCTATTAAAACACGGACTCTGGGCCCCGTGCATAGAGTTTCTAGATCAGTAGACTTGCACTATGTTCTTCTGTTTAAAAAAAAAAAACAATGAAGCAAAATTTTAGAAGTTATTTCATCAAATTCTTTGATGGTGATTTAATCAAATTAAATATGTGACCATATTTCAGAATATAAGTTAGCACCTTTTTCAAAGGAACCAACTTTGAAGAGGACTTGGTAAAGACTTGAGTTCTCATTTGTAATTGGTCTTTTCTCTGGGAGATCTGAGTGGGACAGATCCGGGTTCAGAAACCCCCTCTGACAAGCTCTCTATTTGCACCTGCTTTACAGTGAGGAAACAGGTCCTGCGAAATAAATAACCTGCTGAAGCTGCTGACTCATCCCCTCCAGAACATCCCTCCTAAGAATAGGCTGAGCTCAGGACAAAACATCCCCTGATCAGCTATCTGATTCCACCACCAGCAGCTCAGCCCACTTCCCCACAGCCCGTTCATTCGAGCCTGTTTATTCCTCTCCAGAAAAGAGCAGCCCCTTCCTGCCTGATCTTTGAGATGCTTGCAGATCTCAAGGTTGGAGCTTTGCCCCCTTGCAATGATTCCCTTACCCCCATGAAAGTCTTCCCCTCCACCCTCCTGTTGGCATTTCATATAAAGTCTCTCCTTACCTAAGTCTGGATTTCTTTTGTATTTGCTACAAGTTAGGATTTTGCCTGGAAATGCATGTAGTTTGTCACCTACGTGGGATACCAGATATACACTTAGGCATAATCCAGAACCAGCATCTTCAAACAATAACTGATCCCCCTGAATTACAATTAACAGGAACTTTGAGGTGCCTACTCCTACAACTTGTGACTCTCTGGGATGTGACTGCATCATGGTCTGCCATGAAAATCCAGGGTAAATTTTCCCAAGATCCCCACAGAGCGAGGTCCCCTGACGGTGTACATCAGACAGGCCGGTTTGATGCTCCCAAATCTCCGAGGACTGTTGCAGCTTTCTGAAGCTGATTATACGGAAAGCCTGTCCAGGTGAAGAGGGCATCTTAAAGCTGATCTTTTCCAAGCAGTTTGGGGCGCCTGAATCTGCTCTGTACTACTGTTGTCCTCACCAAGTGGCTGAGGGAATATTGGGAACAGCACCCCATCCCACATTCAGACATCTCTGAGATACAGTGCTTCCTTTCGCTGATGTAAATATCCTCTGCCTACACCTTCCACCCACTGACCCCCATAATGACCCCCAGACTGTGACCTCACTTGGGAACAGGGGTGTTGCAGTGTAATTAGTTAAGAAGAGGTCCCCCAACCATCCTGGGAAACAGGGCAGGCCCGTCACACACAGTGCTCGTAAGGCTCCACCCCACCTTTGTGCATTTCGAATGCCTTTTGCCAAAATGGGATTTATAACTCATAAAATTGAAGCAGTACTTTTTGAGTTTTAAAAAAAGTGAGGTAATAGTTTTCTTATATTGACAAATTGGCTGTTCCTACAAAATGAGTCATTTGAAGTGGAACATTAATTTAATTAAGCAACCTGGTCCACACCTCTCTGAGAGAAGTGCCATTACTCTGTCCCTGCGCCCATCATCTCAAAAAAGTCCCGACACTCAGTTAGAGTAGTGGGAGCTGAGGTCTCCTCTTCCCTCCCCACCCCGCTCTCAGATCCTGCAGGGTTTAATGCCCCTTCCGAAGCATGCTCAACGTGAGGGTCGACCTGGCCCCCTTACCCACCCATCCAGAGAGAGAAACTGTTCCTGAGTCTGAGACTCAGTGGGACCACATTCAATGGGACCACAGATTGGAGATGGGGTCTTTGTGGGGAAAAGGGGGTGGGAGGCTGCAAGTTCAGGTTGGAAATAGCCCACATGGCCACCAAGAGCTGCACGTGCGTACTGGTCAGGAAGCAGAGCTAGAGGAACACACTCGGCCCTCCCAGCGGTGTTTTACCCCTGCCCACGACAGCCAAATGTTCACTTTTCCGACTCAGTTGTGACAACAGCCATTCTTAAAAGTAAAAGATAAACTTACAACTTCATAAATTATATTAACAACATCGGTACTAAATACTCGCAACTCATCACTTCCTAATTATGGTACCACGTTTACTACTGTCTGCTCCTGAGGTTGCTTCTCCCCTCATCTGCATAGGTGGAAGGGCCGCAGGGTGGTGTGTTCCTGCGCATCTTTTCCCGGCTCCGAGCTGGCTGAGGTCACAATGCTGCCTTGAAATCAGCCACAGTGGTAGATTTGCCCCACGGAAACCAGCAAACGCTGTGAATAAGGGCACCCCTCGCACCCCTCCCACCCCTCACTGCGTGTCAAACGTTTACCAGCACACAACTTCCCATCAGTAAACCTTCCGCCTCACACCCCTAAACATACACAAACACTGCACCCCGCTCGCCCATCAAGGAGTGAAGTCACCCGCCTGGTCATTTCATCCAATAACGATAAAGGGCACAGCAAATATCTCTGAAGGTTTTTTTCCTCTCGCCTAAGCACTTTTATTTTGACTTGGAAGATTTTATTCACACATTTATACTTCATCTGTTTCCTCTTTAAATTTCAGAGTGGATTTGAATTTTATAGCACAGAGCTGGCATTTTAGATGTGCTCTCTGAGAAAGGAGAATGGTAAGAACCGATGTAGGTACTGCAGTGTTTTTGGAGTCTCTGGGTCTCTGAGGTATGAGGTGTTTCGGAAAACCTCCTTGGGCGTCCCCCTTCCGAAGTGACCTTTCACACCCGTGGTACCGGGGCCCTGCCATTACACCAAGGTTTGCTCCAGACTCCCAATGTTACGAATCTGATAACCTAAGATTCCCTTCCTTCGCCACAAGCCCACCCAAAATGCTTTTAAGAGGCTGTTAGCTTTGTTCATTTGGGGAAAGTGGCAGAAAAGGAAATCTCAATTATCAGGGGCAGCTGTTTTTCACTTTTTATTAAAATCAAATGTCACTGAACAGAGGCCCTCCACTCCATCAGTCCTCCCCACAAAAAAGTCACCTTAAGGGGACTGAGGAGGACAAATATGAATAATTGAATTCTTCCCTCAGCTTGCTGGTGGGACTAAAGGGAAACCAAGCAAAAGTGCTGGAAGGGAGGAAGAGGAGCACATCGTCCCTGTCAATCATTCTAGATGAGAAACCAGGGATGACCTAGGAACCCGACCTCCGAATTCAGGCACAGTTAACCTGGAGTTCGCAGACTGCCTGGAGGCCCAGGAAAGGAGAGACTGGGGAGTCAGCGAATTATAATATAGCTAACATTCATCGAACACCTATATGGTGCCAAGTACTCTATTAAGAATGAAGCATTTTTCATATATTATTTTTCCATACATTATCTTACTAATTACTATAAGTAAAAGACCCAGAAGAGTAAATACTCTTCTCAAAGTGCCTTTACACACTTCCAAGAAAGAGATTTAGACAATCTGGCTAATAATAGTAAATCAGCTTTAAAGAAAGCAAATACTGCTTCGTGAATCCAACAAGATGAATTTGGTGGGAGATCCCAGATAAAACTGTTGGACAAATAAAGCTGAGTTGATTAAATTTATGGCACCGAGGGAGACTGTCTTGACAGTCTTGGAAGTCTCCGAGAGAAAGTAAGGGAAGATCCTTACAGGGTTTCAGGGTTTGAACTCAACGGTTTCAAGGCTGTCCTTTTAAGGTGCAAAACTTATTGGGACTGAGCCAATTCATAAGATAATGGTTGAGAATTAGTGAAGTGATGAGGTCAAGGTCACGAGGTAAATCCTGATTAACTGTTGTCCTTTATAAATGAGCTTCCCCCCTCACCCCACCCCCTATTTTGGAGCAAATCCCTGGTATTTTGTGATAGTCTTTGAACTCCCCTAAAGCACTGGCCCCCTAGGGCATTGTGGGAATGGGGTCTAACCAGCTGCCTGTTTGTCATCAGAGCCGAGCTGCTTTCCTCCACCCTCCTGCTATCCTTTCTGTATGTTGTTTTACCTCCTCAAGAAACACTAGAACACTGAAGAGTTTTACAACTTTTGACCATTTTCCTTCATTTTATTTCCTGCAGAGATCAATCAAGATCCTCAGTTATTTCCAAAACATTCCCCACCTCTTGCCATAGTTGAGAAATCCTGGTGAATACAATGAGTTCTGCCTCCTGGGTGACTTTGGCTCCCAGATCATTATTCTAGGAGTGACTTGAGACCTGTTTTGACATATCCAGCCTGATAATTGCCTGGTTTTGTCTTCAGGTGTGACCCATCAACAAACAAGGTTAACTCTCGGTATTCTGGAGGAGTTTCTCATATAGTTGCTCAGGGCCTGGGCAGGTCTTGGGCAGAGGTTAGAAAATCCTGAGTTCCCCCTCTGGCAAAAGAAGGAAAGCAGCTGGATTTAATGCATTGCTACCAGAGGAGGAGATGTGGGAGGGAGAAAGTAATAGAACTGCATGAGAGGTAAGGCTACCTGCTAAGACTACAGTGTCTTCAGTGAGCGGCAATCATGAGGGCCCACAGTGCAAGGGAGGTCCTCGTTAGCAGGAGCCTTCACTAATCCGGTTGCAGTTACCAGTTACCTGGAGACTAGGAAGGTGGATGTTAGCCACCAGATCAAGAAAAAAGCTGTAACAACTTTTTCTCTGGTAAATACCACACAACTGAGTCAAAACACCTAGAGCTTGTTCAAGTTGTCTATGTATGAATAGGTAGAATGTTTTAAGATATTTAAGTTGCCCCAGGGTAAGAAGATGTTAAAAAGCTCATTTTAAATCACAAAATGTCAGCTCATGGTTAGTTTCCCAAGGAAGAGTTTTGATCACTAATAACTTGTTTAAATCACAAAAAGGCATGGGAATTTTCTCTTTTTTAAAAAAATTGACTTGAGAGAGAGGCAGATATCAGTTTGTTGTTCCACTTATTTATGCACTCATTGGTTGATTCTCGTATGTGCCCTGACTGGGGATTGAACCCACAGCCTTGGTGTAATCGGGACAATGCTCTAACCCAGTGAGCTACCCAGCCAGGACCAGAGTCATGGATATTTTTAAATGGTTGGGAATGAACTGCCTGCAGTAGCTGTAAGACCCAGCATCCTCTTGAGTCCAAAGTGTCTGAATGATTGGCCTGGGAAATTTTTGAATGACCTTTTAGCCTGTTCAAAGTGGGGGGTTTACATACTTGTGGCAAATCTTGTCCTAGATGATAAAATTTGCTTTGACAAAATTATAACATTCCTTCTAATTTAAAGTTCTTTCTGAGTTAAAACTGTTAAGAAGATAGATGAAACCAAGAAAGCTTAACTCATTTTTAAAAGTTAATTAGAGGTCATCTAAATATTGGGTAAAACTTTAGAATTTCAGGGAAATTTCAGGTCTATAATTTCAGGGACTTGTGAAAAAAAGTAGGAGGTCACTTCATTAAATTTACTGAAGCGTAAATGGGTAGGCATATAGTTGACTTTCCCAGGAAGGCACAAGCAGGATAAGGATCTCAATGTAATCTAGGAACTACTAGAGAAAGCAGAGCTTGGATGTGAGAGCCTAGACAGAACGTGTGGCCCCATGACGCAATAGTATTTAGGTTTGGTATCGAAGGGAAGTACAGACGGCTGCTTCATTTGTGACCCTGAGGTCCTGAACAAATCTGCATCCTCACCCACGGTGTTCCTTAACTAGGAAGACAAGTACAAGGACTGCTACAGTTTTGATGCTTTAAAAAAAAAAAATTAGGCTTTGAACTCTTGGTTTTTGTCCTTTATCTACTATTTTTAGAGATTCCTGTGCAACCTTGAATGGTGTTTGAATGTGTCAACATGAACCTTGATGTATTCAGTCCAAAAAATTCTCCAATTTAGGTAGAATTTTCATTCCATAAGGAGTCTGACAGATCATGAAGATCTCTCATTTCGGTTTGATTTAGGCACAAGAATACCAGTAAGTTCGCTTCCAAATTAATTTTAGCCTGAGCTCGAATAGGGGAATAGATGGGGCTCTCAAGAAAAAGGTCTTCAGAGGAGCATTTAATTATTATTTTTTAAATTGATTTGAGAGAGCGAGGGAGAGAAAGAGAGAGAGAAAGAGAGAAAGATTTTTTTGTGCCACTTATTTATGCATTCATTGGTTGTTTCTTATATGTGCCCTGACCAGGGATCAAACCTGCAACCTTGGTGTGTCAGGATGTCACTGTAACCAACTGAGCTACCAGCCAGGGCCACATGTAGTCTCACAGACTCTTCTGCACAACAGATCCCTCTAAATTAAGTTAGCAAGCGTAGTGTCACAAAGGATGAAAGAATGTTCCTTGGTTACAGTCCAAGGGTGAAAGTTATGGGCTGGGATCTGGAAAATGCCTCAGGATCAGTACAGCTGCCTGCCACAGAAATAGTTTATTGAACCTAAGGGAGAAGTGATATTGAAATGGGGTGCAAAGCAAGGGTCCCCAAATTATAGGAGAGATCCCCCACGGCCCATGGTAGGGAGATAGGGGAAGAGAGAGTGACCATACGATGTTTAAGATACTGTGCATCACTATGGCAAGTCTTTCCTGAAGGGAAGCTGTGCTGGCACCCAGTGAAAGGTCTACGCAACTTTCAGAAGGTGTAGTGCCGAGTATGAGGTCATGAGGTCACGTAGGAAGCTCCAGGTGAGCATTTAAAAATAAGGGTGGGCAGCCAAGAAGGGGGCCAGCCATGAGGGTGCAGCCATATGGTTTGAAAGGAAGTAGAAGGCCCTCCACCCACGTCCACCATGAGGTCTGATGTATAAGGAGTTGCCACGTGGTTTTGGATTAAGACCTGGAGTAAGAAAAAGGAGACCCACCAGGAAACCTGCCTGGAGTACACAGCAGGACTGATGATGCTGGGAATGGCAGGGACCTGCCCAACCAAGCACAGATTTGTGCGAGATGCCCGGAATGCTCAACTGTGACTGGGAATGCTGAGCCATGGAGTTCTGCTTTTCTGAAAGACAGAACCTCTGACTCATGTATTCTGAACCTGGCCTGCTTTGGCCAAAGGAAGCAGGACTGTGTATTTTTGGATGTTTTAAAGGAAGTGGGGTTTAACAGCAGAATTCTGCCATTATTCTGAATCTGTATAATCTTTAAATAAAAAACACCTTTCCTTTTTCACTAAACTCTTGCCTCGGGAGTCACGCTTCTTGGCAGCAAGCAATCGAACCCCATAGCTGTTCCAGAACAACATAGGTGGGGTTCTTTAACAATATAACAGTGCCAGGATTTAAGGTTGGTATTGTAGTGGCTACTAGCAAAGAAAATTTGCACCCTGGCTGGTGTGGCTCAGTGGATTGAGCACCTGCCTACAAACCAAAGGGTCACCTCACTGGTTCAATTCCTACTCAGGGCACATGCCTGGGTTGCAGGCCATGTCCCCATTAGGGGGTGTGCGAGAGGCAACCACACATTGATATTTTTCTCCCTCTCTTTCTTGCTCCCTTCCCCTCTGTCTATAAATAAATAAAATCTTTAAAAATATAAACCATGTTTTTAAAAAATTTGCAAAGCTGACATTAAATACGTAAGGAAATTTCAGCTTGCGAATTTAAGAGTAAATAGCTAAGTGGGTACTTGTTTCCCCCCCAGAGCAGCTTTATTGCTCACTCACTGTTTTTCCCCTTTCAGTTTGTGAACTAGCACAATTGTTGTCCAGTATCTTTTCTTCTAACTTCTACATGCATTTTATCAAGTTTCCCTTCTCTGTTGCTTCTAGCAGTTTTATTGTAAGGCCATTAGTTTAATTTAAGTCTTAGGATGGGGTAACTCTCTCAAAAATTTTCTTAAGGTGTTAAAGATCTGGCAATGGAGCTAATTCTAATTTTAGTCTTCGTTTGCATGTTAAATCCCTTACTTCTGACTTAAGGTCATTCACAAAAAGTGAGGAAAGAGCAAGAGTCCCATATACTTCAGTATTTACTCTTGAAAGCTATCTAAAGTTATTGTAAAGTCTCTTCCTGAAGTCCCCAGTGACTTCTTTTGGAAGACTCTTCATGCCAATCAAAAAATGCAAACAATTGGCTTTGCTCATCTTTTTTGTTCAAAGTGCCTATCAAATGAACAATGGTGTTTTTATCACAAACTTCCCATTGTGATTCTGCTGGACTCCTGCTTCTTACGTTTATTCCACTAACCCTAACCCATGCTCTTATCTAAAAGGCCAAATTTCACCAAGAATAATTTAAAGTTATAGCTAAGCCACTTCCTGATTCCTGACTTTTAGAAATTGTATAATAGGTTTGCTCTTTTAAGATGCTAAATTATAGGGATGTACAAATACAGTGACTTTTCTACTGTTTACTTATTTAAAGGGTAGCATATGATATTTAAATACAAAAACAGTAGCCTATCTCTATTATAAGTTTTCATTCTAAGGCCAGAATTGCAATATGTATTTGTTTATTCATTAATGTACACTTTTTCCAGGATTAACTATGTCCTGGATATATGATAAAGGGTTTAGATGAACACAGAAAACACTTGGTAAGAGTAAGGTGGGGCCCTGGCTGGATGATTCAGTTGGTAGGAGCATCGTCCTGTACACCAAAAGGTTGCAAATTGTATTCCTGGTCAGGGCATATCCCTGGGTTGTGGGTTCGATCCCTGGCCAGGGTGCATATGGTAGGCAACTGATCAATGTTTCTCTCACATTGATATTTCTCTCTCTCCCTTCCTCACTCTCTAAAATCAATTTAAAAAAATAAAATAAGTAAAATAAGATAGCAAGTTTTAAAAAGTGTTAGTTGGAGGTTGTTATTACATTTTTTGTCATTGTGTACAAAAAGATTGAAAGATATTTCTTATCTCATTAAGATGGGGAAGTAAGGAAGAATTAGTAGATTAACAACCATAAACCAAATGATACAATCTTACACTGAATGCTAAATTCTTAAAATAATAGAGGTATGTGCAAATTGCTATGGGATCACAGAGGAAGAAGTGATTGATTTTGCAGACGGGATGGAGAGAGGTGGAGCTTTACAGGTAAGTTTAAATTTCCTAAGACAAGTAAGGAGATAGGAAATACACACAGAGGATGTAATGGACCTGGGGAGCACCCACTCACTCATTTATCTGGTCAATAAATACTTATCACCTTCATGTGTCAGGCACTGTGCCAGTGGTGAAAATGTTTCACCAAAACTGTTCTACCTTCATGGATCTTATCATCTAATAGGAGAGATAAGTAGATGTACTTATGGACAAGTAAACAAACAAATCTATAAGTATAAGCAACAATGGGCACCACCAAGGCAGATAGCATAGTGAATAAAAAGTGACAGGAGCTATCTACTCATATAAGATGGTTTGGGAAGGCTTCCAGAGTCAGTATCTAAGCTCAGAACTAATGGAAAAGAAAGGGAAGGGACTCATCCATGGTGAGAAGAGAGGCCCCAGCCATGGACAGGACTGCACATGGACAGGACCGCACACACACAGGCCCCGAGCACGGGACGGTGTGTCGGGAATGCAGGGCATGTGGCAGGAATGTTGAGCTATGAGCAGAAGGTAGTTAAATGGCCCTGGCCGGGTGGCTTAGTTGGTTGGCATTGTCCCATACACCCAAATATTGTGGTGCTGATTCCCAGTCAGGGCACATACCTGGGTTGCGGGTTTGATACCTGGTTGGGGTGTGCATGGGAGGCAACTGATTGATGTTTCTCTCTCACATCAATGTCTTTCTCTCTCTCTCTCTCTCAAATCAATAAACACATCCTCAGTGAGGATGAAAAGATAAAATAAAATGTTAAATGGTTTGATATAGTTCAGTAATTTTTCAGAAGAGTAAACTACCTGAGCCAGTAAATGGTTCCATCCATGTTGCCTCATGACATTTTGCCCCATTATTTATTCTGTCACTGTGTTGTCTGCCCATCACTAAGCTTCAGATGAAGAACTAAGAGTGCATCAGAGCTACTGCAGTGCGCATCCAGGGCACAGAGCAGGTGAGGACAGCAGATCACGGACCTGGGTGTCGCCAGCCGGCCCATTCAGAGAAAGGCAGTGGAAATGATGTCTTTTTCATAACACAGATCTGAACGATTGGCTTTGGCATTGTAGCCAGGCAGCCAGCAGGGAGGAAACAGACATTGCAGGATGGAAAACTACAGACCCTTGTTATGCTTTGACTAACCATGAGGTAAACCTGTCACCAACCACAACCCAGAGGGTAGACCTGTAGCGATGGGGAAGGTGGATGGGAGAAAACAGAGTGATGACGGCATTGGCTGCTCTTGGCTGGTTTTGGGTAAAGGATTGTGAAAAACAGTTGCGGTGAGACAAGAACGACCAATAGTTTACAGCTTGGTCGTGCCCGTGTTCTGCGGCTCTGGGGCTTCTGTCCTCCAAACAGCGGGAGATGATCATTCAGTCTTTCTCGTCTCCCTAAGCATTACTGGTGAGACAGTGGGAGTCAGCTCAGCAGAAAAGATAAGATAAAGTGTGTTGCTTCCCTACTTAAACTTATAGTTCCAGAAGGCTCAAGGTGGGCACCATTAAACTGAGGGGCGGAGGCATGAGCCAAGCACAGACTAATAAGATGCTGTTGGCTGAAGGACTGTGTGCATCACCCTTTGGCTGTGCTTATTTCCTCATGAACTAACTGAAAGCTAATAAAGCAGAAACCTACCATGATTTTGATGAAATTTTATCACTAATGTGTGGGCACCCTTCAGATGGATACCCCTACCCCACAATTTGGCTTGGATGTTTAGACCAATAACCACACACACACCAAGAAGTTATGAAACGGTTTATTATTCACATAATGAGACTTTCTGGGGAGAGCAGGGCAAGTCCCCAGGCAGATTCCAAAATGACTTGACCGGCTTGGCTTTTATGGTTCTCAGGGTGTGAGGCCGGGGGGAGGGTTCCCACACACAGGCCAGAGCTTGTGCGCTTTGAACTTCCCACCCAGGCCAAAGAAGGACGCACCCAGGCTTTCTAACAAGCTTGCCCAGGTGAGATTAGGGGAAAGGAAAGGGGAATGACGAGGCTTGAAAACTCTGTGAAGTCAAACATCAAAATGGAGCTGGCATCTTCATCACAACCCAATGAATTATAATTCTGCCCTATAGAAGCCTATGTTTGCTCAATTCCTAAGGAAATCTAGGTCTACACATCTGTACCAGCAGCAGGGGCCTGTGAAAGCTGGGAAGCAGCCCTCCCCCCTTCCTCCAAGATTCAGGTGCGGCTGTGAGTCTGATGAGCAAGCATTTCTGAAAAGCTGAACCATGGGCCACAGAGGACAACAGGCAAGAGAGCTTCTCCCAGACAGCAGACGGCAAGTCACCCCGCTCAGTTTCCTCGTGGCAGGGGCCATCGATGGCTATCCATCATTCCTTTCTTTTAGTTGAGTCTTCATTCTCGCCTTTTTCCTTTTAGTAATAGAAACTTTACCCTGGAGTTTTAGGAGGATGTATGTCCTTCCAGCTGGACATGACTCAGCTTCCCTTGAAGCTAGGTATAGCTTAGTAGTAAGTGGTTACGGACTGAGCCGAAGTGATGGCTAAAACTTCCTTAAAAGGAAGTAGATTGCTCCCAATTTCCTCTCTTTATAGGTGGCACTGTGGATGTGCTCCTTTGAGCCAGCTTTGACCATGACCCTTGGGAGTGAGAGAACGACAGGAAGATGAGTCCAGGGAGACCCCGGGGTACCTATGAAACACAGCTGCCCTACACTTCTCAGCTACTTCTGGGTAGTTATGTGAGGGCAAGAGGAACTGTCCTATGTGAGTGATCATATTCTGGGGTCTTAGGTCTTTTTCTCACTTATCCAAAAAAAGAGAATTAAAATATCTTCTCACATACAAAAAAAGAGAATTAAAATATTAAGAAGTTAAGCTTCTTTCCCTTTTATGATCTTTAAAATGCCCTCTCCTTATTCCTTTAGGTTTTATCTTTAATTAGACAAGTATGAATAGTCTCAAATTTAAGTGGCTATAATTTAACTACATGTGACCTCATGAATTTAGTGGGCTTCTCCTCTTTTCCAAAACCCAACCTACAGAAAACAGTCATGTATATTCTTTGGGCCTAAATATAGGCATTTTGTTAATATAAATGAAAGCTCAGATCTATATATAGTTATTTTACCTTTTTCCAACAGTATATGTCCAAGTACTATTTTTATCTAGTTTCTGTAATCAGTTAAGCATAGGTTATTGGATTAAGATAAACGAATAAAGTAGACTTCAGGTCCCACAAGGTGATACAAAGATGATGCTTTTCTAATTCCCATTTTCGTGTGGCTGGGCTTCAGAATGGTTCGCTGTGTTGCTAAGACAACAGGGATGCTGCCACAGAAAACTGGGACTGAAGTCAAGGCATTGGAGCTGCCTCAAAGGATGTCTTAAATAATGTGCTCAAGGGCTGTGTCACAGTGCACCTTGTAACACTTGAACTAGAAAAAAATTACCATACTCATCCAGCACCCTTCCACCAAAGACTATAGCTCTCTGTTACTTGCATTTTAAAATTGACAAAACAGCCCTGGCCAGGTGGCTCAGTTGGTTGGAGCATTGTCCCATCCACCAAAATTTTACAAGTTCCATTACCGGTCATGGCATATACCTGGGTTGTAAGTTCGATTCCCGGTTGGGGTGTGTCCAGGAGGCAACTGATTGATGTTTCTCTCTCACATCCATGTTTTTTTTCTCTCTCTCCACTCCTCTCCCTTCCTGTTTCTAAAAATCAATAAATGTATCCTTAGATAAGGATTTAAAAAATAATAATAAAATTAAGAAAACAATAGTATGTGGATTAAAAAGAAATTATCATTCCGCTAATATGTGTTTCTTAGGATCCTGAGCAAATAACTGAGGGGAGCTTGTCCCTGAATTCTAATTTGCCTTTATTCTACTAGAAGCATGTCTGCGGAGTATTAGAAGAATACTCTTAGCGTTCCTCCATTAAATATACACATTTCATCCAAACTAAGATTTGATTTTACCTGGTAGATAAATAGGGTAGGTTTGATATTCACTGAGACCTGTAACTGATAGTTGGAATTTGAGTTTATGAACAGACTCAGAGAGGTCTGGTCTCTTCAGTGAACTTTTGATCCAGGCATAGAAAGCTCAGCCATAATGTGAGCTGGGTGACATCTCCAGGTGTGTCCAGGCAAACTGAACAGTGTCAGCAATATTCTTGCTTTAATACTGGGAACATCAAGGCAAGGACAAAGAAAATCAAAACGAAATGTTTGAACAGATCTTGAGTACGTTTTCTGACTTAAAAAAAAAAAAAGATGAAAACAGCATTTGACTGAGCTAAAAGGTGACCTTCACAACCTGTACATTCTATTGCACAAGGCCAGAATCCACCCAAAATAAACATGAAGAGGTGAAGAAAGAAGGGCAGTGTTCTTACAGCTAGGGCCTGGTTCGGAATCAGTTCTCTTAAATAATCTGGTGAAAAATAACGGGGAGGCAGAGGCCAGTGTTGGAGGGTGTGTTTCCCAATCTTTGAGCGTCCCTGGTTGAGGAGTCACAGAAGTGACTGGAGACCGATTAGCGCCGTGTTCCTTTCTCAAGCAGGAGTCCAACATACTCTAGTAATGGAAACGGGGGTACATAGTGAGGCCAAGACTTGTGCACGAAGCCTCGTCTCCAAGTCAGAGTGTAGTCTGGCAGAATCAATGAAACCCAAAAGATCTTTAATTTGAACCCTGGTGTTTTAAGGATAAAAAAGGAAATAGAAAAGAACACAGACCACTCTCTTTTAATATTTTTAAATACCATAAATCATAATGATTTGTATACTACACTGTACAATTATATACTGCTACTTTCCAAAGAAAACTAACACTGGATCGGATTTTCTGAAACTTACTCCACATAGCCAAGAGCTTGACCCTTTAGCCATCCCTATGACACATAGAATACAACCTACAAGGTTCCAAGTCTCCCACTTGTGCCTGTTGCTGCTGCCATGGAGGGAGGAGCCTCTCGGAGCCTCTCACAGCCCCTTCCATCTCCTGCGCCGGAAACAGGCTCTGCAGGTAGATGTGTGCCCACGGGTGCAGCTTCTGTGCTTTGCTTCCCACATGTTTACTCCCCTCTACGAGAACTTGCGCTTCTTCATGGCCTCTGCCTTGACGGCCAGGCTCTTGGCACAGATGGTCAGAACGACAATGAGAACACCCACCACAAATGTCACCAGGGGCCAGAGGAAGCAGTGCAGGAGGACAATCTCATCATGTGTGCGATGCAGGAGCACGTCATCTGGTCTGTAAGACAGTGGAAAATAGAAAAGGAAGTGGTCAATCACCTTGACTTGGTATTGAAGACTCTTCACAACCTGGAGCTCAACTTACTTTCTGGCTCAAAGGGAATAACCATCATTGAAAGTGAAGATGGCTATGGAGTAGGTAGAAGCTACACTCACCTGCTCCTAGCACCAAACTGGATTTACAGCTAAACTATAGAGCCATCAACCTGAATAACCAACTGAAGGACAGATGAAGAGGAGTATTATAATCAAGGATTTATACAAGAAGCCATACTGAGGCTGGTAGAAAGAGCAGAGACGTGAAGAGGGCTGGCCTCTGCACACATGAGCAGTGGCTGAGAAGCCAGAGGGATACCTTGGCTGCAAAAAGGCCCCCATGAGGACTGTGTAGTATCTCAGCCCCATGGCGGGATACCCAACCCAGAGCCAGGAAGAGGAGCCTGTGTAGCATCTGGCTGTGAAAATCAGCCAGGCCTCTGTCCACCTGGAAGAGGAGGGAGTCTGCTAGAAACCCAGGTGCTCTCTTAAAGGGCCAATGCACAGGATCTTGCTCTTGGACACTCATCTGGTGATCTGGTAGAGGGAAGATGACTCAGGTCATACAAGAGTCAAAAAGAGAAGACCTGGATGGGGTGGCCCCAAGGAGAAATATGGAGGGTCAGCCACTGAGGCCCCTGTGCTGAGTCACTATCTCATGCTGCCCTTAGCCTGGGGAATGCACTAAGCCAGGCCACCAACTACTGGTGACATCACCCTGCCAAGCTTGAGTCCTGCAGAGAGGTCTGTTGGCTGCACCCAGCAGGGACCTTTGGTGTGCTCTTTTTCTGGAGAAGCTCTAGGTGGACACTCAGGGTGTCACTGAGCTGTGTGGCTTTGGAATGGGGGCCAGTCTTGCTCCCCTCCTGCAGGCTGAGCTGACACCACCCGCATCGGAAAACTGTTCTGATCCGCCCTCCTGAGTCCTGGTGGCTCCGCCCTGCTGAGCCTGCTTCTGCAGTGGGGCCCGCTGGCTGCGCCCAGCCTGAACCTATGGTGCACTCCTCCTGGGGGAGCTAGGGTTGGAGACTCTGGCAGAGATTGAGTGGTATGGCTCAGACATAGAGGCCACTTTCCCCCAGCTGAGTGCCTGACCAAGCTGCCCTCAAGCAGGAGACCCACTAGCCCAATCCTCCTCACTCTGGTTGCCACACCATACCAAGCTAGTGCCTTGTGGAAAGGTCTGGGGGGAGGAGGGGTGTAGTTAGTCTAGGCACACTCTACAGGTTTTCTTTGGAAGGGTCTGGAGGAAGAGCAGGCAACCTCAAGGGGTGGCACAGTAGCTGACAGATGGAGGTAAACCTCAGGGAACCTGGACCCCGGCTCAGAGCTGGAGGAAGCCAACTATTATACACAACTTGGCCCATCCCACACACACCCAGGCACAGTAGATGCAGCCACAAACAGTGAGCAGGTGGTAGCCCCAGCCAGGTAGCCCAGGGCCAGTTACACACAACGTCTGACATCAACCTGCATCAAACCCTGCCCATGCGGACCCAGAACCAACACAACCAGTGGTGGGCTTCAGACCAGTGGCACACCCAAAGGGGGATTACAGCAGGCCCCAATGCCTGCTGGGAACATCTGTCTTGGTAGGGGTGGGGGCAGCCCCGGCACAGCTACTCATACACTGTGATCAAGGTCTACCCTGATAGTCAGCCAGCCTGGGGGATTACTCCACCCACAAAGGGGCCCACACAACCCACACAAGAGACGGTCCTGGAGCACCTAGCTCAGGTGATCTGGAAGATGGCACCATGGAGCCCCTACCTCATAAAGCCGCCATAACAAGTTCAGGTGACCTATCTAACACACAAAGACAAACACAAAAACACAGACAGAATGGGGAGACAAAGAAATATGCCCCAAATGAAAGAACAAAAGAAATCCCCAGAAAAAGAATTAAATGAAATGGAAGCAACCAAGATATCAGATTCAGAGTTTACAACAGTGGTTATAAGGATGCTCCAGAACCTTAGGGAAAGAATGGACAATCTCAGCGAGAGCTTAAACAAAGAGATAATAAGCATTAAAAAGCATATAGAAACCGTAACAAAGAAGCAGTCAGAAATGAAGAGTACGATATCTAAAATGAAGAATGCATCAGAAAGAATCAACAGCAGGCTAGATGAAGCAGAGGATCGAATCAGAGATTTTGAGGACAGGATAACAGAAGAATTACCTGCTTATTTTCTCCAGGATTTCCTTTTTGTCTCAGCAATACATCTTTGCTATTTCCTTTTCAATTTTATTCCTCATCAAGTGTTTCCAAAGTGTTTCTTCTTTACTCAGATCTTTCCTGATCCAATATGTCACTAGTAATTCTCCACATTAATTTTAATCATAATCTTATGCTACAACATGAAACTCTTCTCCATTAACTATTATTCAAATCCTTTTTAAAAATTCTAAACTTAAAAACTGAGGTAGAGCCCTGAATGGTATGGTTCAGTGGCTGGGTGTCATCCTGCAAAGCAAAAGGTCGCTGGTTTGGTTCCAGTCAGGGTGCGTGCCTGGGTTGTCTGGGTTGTGGGCTCAGTCCCTGGTTGGGGCCTATAAGAGAAGCAACCAATTGATGTTTCTCTCACACATCAATGTTTCTCTCCCTCTATTTTGGTCTCTCTTTCCCTCTCTCTAAAAATAACTAAATAGACTTTTGGTCAAGATGGAGGTGTGGGTAGACACACTGCCTCTTCACACAAGCACAAAAAGAATTACAACTAAATCTCAAAACAAATAACACTGAGAACTGTCAGAAAATTGAACTGCATGGAAGTCTGACCATCAAGGATTTAAAGAAACCACATCCATCCAGACAGGTAGAAGGGGAGGAGATGCAGAGACAGGGCAGACAGGTGAGATGTGGTGTGGTGCAGAGAGGCAACAGCAGTAGCAGAAGATAGGCATGGATGGTCCCACATTAACGTGTGGTGGATAGAAATTGGGAGGGAAACCTTGGGAGCAAGTGATCACAGCCCACAGAGCCCAGGGTTCCAGCACCACAAAGATAAATCCCCGTAACTTCTAGCTTAAAAACCAGTGGAGGTTGGGGCAGCAGAAGAAACTGCCAGATTTTCAGGAAACTCAGCTTAAAGGGCCCGCACAGTCTTAAAACACACACAAATCCGCCTACTCTGGGATTTAACACCAGGGCAACAGCTGGAAGGGTGCCAGTCATATACAGGGAGTGGGTGAAGTGACTGGAAATGGGGCGAGTGCCAGGCAAACCCCCAGAGGCCAGGTGGTAGCACAGTCCCGTTTCCAAGCCCTCACCCCACACAGAGCCACAAAGTGGTGAAGTGGGTTGCCCCCCCCTGGTGATTACCTTAAGGATCTGTCCCACACAGTTTACAAGTGCCTTTTACAGGGAGTCAAAGCAGTTCTACCTTATACACAGAAACAAACACAGGGAGGCTGCTAAATTGAGGAGACAAAGAAATATGACCCAAATGAAAGAATAGAACAAAACTCCAGAAAAAGAGCTTAACAAAACAGAGATAACCAATTTATCAGATGCAGAGTTCAAATCACTGGTGATCAGGATGCTCAAAGACCTCATCGAGTATGGCAACAAGATAAAGGAAGAAATGAAGGTTACACTAAGTGAAATAAAGAAAAATCTACAGGGAACCAACAGTGAAGGGAAGGAAGCTGGGATTCACATCAACACTTTGGAACATAAGGAAGAAATAAACATTGAATCAGAACAAAAAGAGGAAACAAGAATTCCAAAAAAATGAGGATAGTATAAGACTCTGGGACATCTCCAAACGTGCCAACATCTGAATCATAGGGATGCTACAAGGAGAAAAGGAAGGGCAAGAAATCGAAAACTTATTTGAAAAAATAATGAAAGAAAACTTCCCTAATTTGGTGAAGGAAATAGGCATACAAGTTTAGGAAGCACATAGTCCCAAACAAGTTGGACTCAAAGAGGACCACACCAAGGCACATCATAATTAAAATGCCAAAGGTTAAAGATAAAGAGAGAATCTTAAAAGCAGCAAGTGAAAGGCAGATAGTTACCTACAAAGGAGTTCCCATAAGACTATCAGAGGACTTCTCAAAAGAAACTTTGCAGGCAAGAAGGGACTGGCAACAGGTATTCAAAGTGATGAAAAGCAAGGACCTACAACCTGGATTACCCTATCCATTAAAGTTATCATTTACAATGGAAGGACAGATAAAGTGCTTCCCAGACAAGGTAAAGCTAAAGGAGTTCACCATCACCAAGCCATTATTACATAAAATGTTAAAGGGACTTATTGAAGAAGACCAAAATATGAACATTAAAAAGGCAACAAATTCACAACTATCAACAACTGAATCAAAAAACAAAACTAAGCAAACCAGAACAGGAACAGAATCATAAGTATGGAGATCACATGGAGGGTTATCAGCTGGGAGGGGGAAGGGAGAATAGGGAAAATGTGCGGGGATTAAAAAGCATAATTGGTAGGAACAAAATAGACAGGGGGAGGTTAACAATAGTATAGGAAATGAAGAAGCCAAGGGACTTATATGTACGACCCATGGACATGAACTAAGGAGGGACATTGCCGAAGGGAAAAGGGGTGCTGGGGGAAGGGGGCACAAGGGGAAAAATTGGGACAACTCTGATAACATAATCTATAAAATATACTTAGAAAATAAAAATAAATAAATAAAATATTTAGGAAAATGAAGCAGAATTCCCGCTCAGAGAAACTCAGACGCAGTGTGTGTTTGATCAGATCTTCAGGTCATTTAAAATACCTTTGATTGCTGATCCTTTCACTTACTGTTTTATGAAAAAAGTTTTACAATTTCTACCCAAACCATTCTACTGTCTAACAACCTTCACTCTTCCATGTATTTATATTTTTCTCTTAAAAAAGAACACTGTATTATTAAATGAGATTTCAGTCAGAAAGGGGGATGTTTACGGGTGCGCCATTACGTTCCCAACAGAAGTCCCTCAGAACCCACTTTCCATCAATGGAGTAACGCTTACTCCTGGAGAAACCACCTCAGCGAGTGGAAATGTTGACTTAGACGTGAATACTTCAGATATCCTTGTTTTTCCATTCCTTATGGGGAGGCATTAAGTCTTATACATCAAAAGGTGCTTGTGATCTAGCATGTCTGAGAATACAATGACACCAAAGGGACCCCAAAAAAGCCAGGGGCTGGAAAGGACTAGAAACAACAGTACTACTTAAATCAGGATATCCCACTACCCTCTCACTGATTTAGACAAAACAACAGGACCCTTATTTACTTTGTGAAGCAAAATACCAAAGTGGAAAGGGAAGTTCCCCTTAAATAAAAGGCTGCAAACACTGACTGATTAATCACTGAGCAAATTATTATGTGCCTTTTTCTAAAAATCTTCAAAAATGAGGTAGAGGCTCCCTTTAAAATGACATAAGATGGTATCCAAAGGCTTAAAACAGAACCAGTGTCTTCTGGGCCCATTCGATACCACGATTCTGCAATCCTGGTGTTGAAACCTGCCGCACCGGCTCAGGTGAATGGAGTCATGGGTTGTACCCAGGACAGGAACTGCGCACATAGAAAAAGACTCCTTGGAAACATCACTTTAACAACCGCATTCTGCATCATTTCCCCAAGCTAAATCCTGTTCTCAGCCCTCCCTGGAGGCAAAGGGGATACAGAAACTAGCAGGAGATAGAATCACGGATCACACACTTGCAACGTGGGTGTGAGAAACCGTTTCCAGGGAGAAAATGACAAACATATTGATGCTCCCAAAATATGCATATAAGCAGGGATTCCATTGGGCGTCTGCAAGGCTGGCAAGAGCTTCAGGATTTGGTTCTTAAGGAAATGAAGCGGATAAGGATTTCCCCCAAATGTCAATGTATCTATCTTCTTACCATCTGAACAATACTGGGCATATTGTGTGCAGATGAAAAGTAGCATTTAAAACGAGGTCGAGAAACATTTTCCCCACGATTTTTGACATAACATCAAGATGGCAGAGATTCCTTAGCTAGTAAAATAGAAGTAGGAGCAGAGCCACAAGGGTTCGCTCACGAACCCACGGCTCAAAAGCAAATGCCCCCACTAGGAACGGAGGTCTCAGCAGGTCTGCCCAGCTCCACAAAGCCTGCAGTTTTTCCAGTAGTTCCCACACCAAAAAGAGCATCACACTGTGCTAAGCTCGAAGTGAGAGCTCAGTAAATGTTAGCGGAATAAGACAGGAATGAAAATCCAGTGCCACCGAGTTTCAGTTAAGCAAAGGTTGGGGGTGGGAGAGTAGGATCTCAGACTTGATGTGCATTCTTCCAAAGTCTACATATATTTGTTTGGAATGGTAAATATCAGAGATGTAGTTGCATAAACAGTCATGTGTATTTGCTTGTGTTTTTATAGATTGTGCCAACTATTTTCAGATAATTTTCAAGAGAAAGTGATCATGTTTACTATTCCTTTTTGTCATTACAAAATTTATTTTCTTTTTTTCCTGCTTAGTTATTTTAAAACCTATCTCTAGCCTGGCCAACCAACCCACGTGCACAAAACAACAGTCTCTCACGGTTCCGTTCCTTCAGCTCACCAGCTCCACCCCCTGCCGAGGCGCCGTCCCCTCCAACACTGCTGCCAACACTGCTACTCCCATGCAGGCTGCTCTTTCAGACCTAGCACGCTAGGAAATGCCGCCAGCACCCAGGTAAGCCCAAACCAACTGAGCCCAGGCAGGCGAACAGACTTTCTACTTCTTCCAAACCTCTGAAAAGATCCTGTAACTCATTCCACAGTAATTCATTCCACAACTTACTCTCAGGAAATCACCATTCATGTCTGATTAGGTCAAGTCCAATTCTCTGTAATTAGGTCCTCAAGGAAAAGTCAGCCAGACAACACAGCTTAGTATTTTCTATACCTGTTCTGTCAGTACGGCTCCACTCTTTTGGCAACGCTGAAGAAAGGGTCTGAACAATGTATTCTCGGTGGAGGCAAAGAGAGTCAGTTGCATATCTTTTTGATTATTATGAAAGCTTGAAGAAAACAGGGACACCTCCTATTGTAATATTGTCATTCTAGAAGTTTCTCAATTGTTAAAAACCCATTTCACTCAAATGTATTATGTACCAAACAGTTATTTATTTAGAGAGAGGGGAAGGGAGGGAGAAAGAGAGGGAGAGAAACATCGATGTGAGAGAGAAACATATATCGGTTGCCTCTCATATGCACCCCAACCAGGGACCAAACCTGCAACCCAGGCATGTGCCCTGATCGAGAATCAAACCAGCGACCTTTCACTTTGCGGGACAATGCCCAACCAGCTGAGCCACACAGGTCAGGGTAAATAGAATAATTAACAGATCGCATACACTTTGCTGCTGCATGTAGGAAAAAAGAAATAAGCTAGCATTTCTGTCCAGGCTAGCAATGAATCATTCATCCTACCCTCTAAATTATACTGTAAAGACTACATGAGTAACAGCTTACAGTTTTCTTTTAGTCCATTAAGCAGTTATTTCTCTTGGTAAAAATACACTGAACAGAAATTGAAATACTTCTGCACTACATGTGAGCAGGGTTGTTTCTCATGTGCTGTACAAATAGTTGAAGGTTAATTAGCAGTATAACTAAATAGTAATGCTGCCAGTCTCCTTCCGACAAATAGAAGAAAAAAAAAAGAAATACTTCTGCACAACAAAATTAGCTACATTAACAGCAAAGCTTTTTCCTTAACTGATGAATTGCTTATAAGTATATGTTTGGAGAACAAATGTTTTAAAGAAAAATATGCTTAGCAATTAAAGTGATGAATTATAGTACAATAATAGAACTTGTAAAGCTTGAGCCATTAAAAAGATCCTATCAATCAATCTGGAAGTTTCTCTTGGATGTGCCAGTAACTTAACTTTTACCCTGGTAGTATGTGATATTCCAAATTCAAGAAAACACATGCAAATAGCCATCAGATACTTGGCCTAAACATGATAAAGAATTTGAAAGTCACTAAACACTATAGGCATGGGTATTCTTAGGGAAATTTGTTTTCTTTTCCTCTGTCCAAAGACTGGTGTTAATGTACCCGGCAGGAGCCACTCCTTTCACTGGGTCCTGCAGTGATAATGGCATGAGACCAGGCGTCTCTGACCCCAGACAGACATGTACTGTAATCAGGAAATACACTCTCACTCTTAGGAGCTACTGAGATGACACTTTCAGTTTTTTACACAGCACAATTTAACCTCAGCTGAGTGAAAAGCGCAGGTATAGGCTGTGGATGGTACAATTTCACTGAGTAAACAGCCATGATGCTCAAAATTAGTCCTCTGTTAATCCAAAGCACAAAAAACAGTTTACAGATTCACATTTGAGAGTTTAGAAAGACTTTCTTGGTACACAACTCTCTTCCATTCAGCCTTTCAACTATATCTGCAGAACACCTGCGGTGTGGCCGGCACCAGGGCTGCCTGGCGCTGGCTCGGCCCGCCAGCTGTCGGCGTGAGGACGCAAAGAGCGTCTGCCCCTGTCTGTGCTCCCGTCACCCAGCACAATCCCAGGCACAGGTTCTAGGTGCTCTGGAAAAGTTTGTTGTTTGCTGAAATAAGCTTTAAAAGGCAGTGAACCCTGGCTGGTGTGGCTCAGTGGACTGAATGCTGGCTGGCCTGCGAACCGATAGGTCACTGGTTCAATTCTAGTCAGGGCACATGCCTGGGTTGCAGGCTGGGTCCCCAGTAGGGGGCGCATGAGGCAACCACACAATGATGTTTCTCTACCTCTCTTTCTCCCTCTCTCCCCCTTCTCTAAAAATAAATAAATAAAATATTTTTTTAAAAGGCAGTGAACATTTGTACAGAGTGCAGAGGTAATATAAGAGGAGTACTTAAGTGTGCCTGGGAACATCAAAAGGAATTATCTTGGAGCAGACATAAAAGAACAGGAGTTTGGAGTCCAAGTTTCTGGGGAGAAAATACAGCGCATGCAAGGGGACACATGCCCCGGCCTGGCGTTTCAGATTATTTCACCACCGACGGTACATCTAGTAGCAATCCCACTGATTAGATTTAATGGAGTCTCTCCTGTTATCCTCTCCCAGTATCCGCTGGAATCTGGACCGATGTCAGTGGGAATACAACACAGCGTTTGTGAATGTGGACTCTGGAGGCGGAGCACATAGGTTTGAGTCCTGTCTCTGCCACTTTCCAGCTTAACCTCTCTGTGCCTTGTTCCCTCATGTATAAAATGAACATTATAACAATAATGCTTTGTAGGAGCGTAGTGCAGACTCAATGAGATTCAGTTCAAAATATAAAGTGCTTAAACCCTTTTTTACATGAAGGTGTTGGTTATAGGGGAAGGCCAGAGAAAAGTCGGCAGTGAAAGAGTCAGGTCTCTACCTACACGACCCAGTCCTTTACAGCATTTTTATCAATAACTTGGATAAGGGGATTGAAGTCCTTTCAATTTACAATTAGGATAACATTTTATGATGGAAGAAATAACAAAGATGATACATACCTTAATCAAGATTCAAAATAATCATAAGAGCATGGAACAATCCGTAAAAAAGCAACCATATGCACTTACTATATAGATAAATGATAAACTTCTGCATTTAAATCTAGAACACCATTCAGACAAATTTAGGAATGGAGGGGAACCTGCTTTAAGAGTAGCAAGTGTAAAACAGATGTGGAGGGAGTAAGTTTATTCATTATAAGCTCCGTGTGAATCAACTGCGTGTTGTGGCTGCCAAAAAAAGTTAATGCCATGCCATGCCTCATTAACCAAGTTTTAGTCTCTAGACTGAACACTGGTGGCAAAAACGTCCTTCCCCTCCCTGCACAGGCAGCTCCAGTCACAGTGAGAAGAGTATCACCAATGGTGAGAACAAGTCTATTCCCAACAGTGGCAGCAGGGTGGACTCAGGACCCCTGTGGTTTGAAGGTCCAGGACGTGTGTTCAGATCCTCACCCTCCTCCTCCCTGGTCATGTGACCTTAAAGACTGTTTTCTGGTCTGTAGAAGTTGGATAATATGATCTACCTTCACATTGAGACCAGAGTGCTAACCATTGCGCTAAAATATATATAATATTGAATCTGCCATGTTAGCCATTTTAGATATACAATTTAGTGGTGTTAATTACATTCACAATGTTGTGCAACCATCACCATTACTATTTCCAAAGCTTTGTAATCAGCCCCAACGGAAACCCTGTAGCCACTAAGCAGGACCGCCCATTTCTATGGCCCCCTCCACCTGTCCCTGTTAACCTCTAATTGACTTTCTGACTCTATGAATGTACCTGTCTCAGCTATTTCCCAAGCTGAATCATTGAAAACTAAGAATGTTTGGGAATGGAATGGGCTTCTTCGGGGGGAGGTGATGTCCATTGTCACCAGAGTTGTTAAAGAATGGAAAAAACACTCTCCATTGCAGAGGGGATTCACTCTGGGTTGGAGTAAACGACTGGAACATGTCTCCCAGATGTGAGAGTCTGTGAGAAGAAGAACTCCACCCACTCTAATACGTGCTAGAGGCTAGTCCCGGCCCCATTTCATCTCAGACGAAACTGAGGCAAGAGCTGGTGAGTAAGTAGCCCAAGGTCATAGACGGAGTCACGAAGAGAGCTATGGATAGAACTGAAGTCTCCTGATGCTAGGCCCTGCCCTGCATTCCATCATCTGACAGCGCTGCACTCTGCGACCTACTTGTCCTCCAGTTCTCATAGCTTCCCCCCAGATGCCCTCGGAGCTTTGTCTGATGGCTGCATAGGTTATCCTCAATGAGAAGTGATTAATAACATCAAATTCTTGACTTCATTGCCGCAAAGATAAAAGCTGTATTTTGCAAGCATAAAAACATTCAATAATAATCAGATCCTTCAGTTTATATTAATATTTGTGGAATGTATGGATGTTAGACTTCCAAAGAACCCTGGAATGGATTCCATGCACACTCCATAGCATACTGCAGAAGCCACAATTGCAGCATTCTGTTTTTTTTTCAAGTACAGAGTTTGAGACCAAAGAGAGCCTTCAGTTCTGATGTAATCTCTCTAAATAAGGAAACAGACACAAATGCATATGGAAAAGACTCAATCTGAGTAAGATTTTAGATACACATTTTTGTTATTTTAAGACTCTAGGTGTATCATTGGACTCAATGTCTAAAGAGAAAGCCACTATATATGTTCCTTTCAAAAATAACTATAGAACCAGTCTCTTCTTTAATGAGATTATAAGAAATATTTTTCAGAGTAAATAGAAAACAAAAGTAAAAAGCTCTATTAAATTCTTACCAAATATCAAATCTAGTATCTATTAATTCATTTAAAAGTCAATAAAATTTCCTTATGGAATTTATTCAAAATATCAGTTCACAGCTTTTTTTTTAAAGATTTTATTTATTTACTTTTAAAGAGGGAAAAGAGGGAGAAAGAGAGGGAAATATCAATGTGTGGTTGTCTCCAGCACACCCCCTACTGGGGACCCGGCCTGCTTTCTAGGCATGTGCCCCACCTGGGAATCGAACTAGTGACCCCCTGGTCTGCAGGCTGGCACTCAATCCACTCAGCCACACCAGCCAGGGCAGTTCCCATCTTTATATGCACATTTTTCCCATTTGTATCGTAAGAGGTAAAGACAAAGTAGTGTTTTTTTTGTGTGTAATTTGTTCTATAAAAACTGGAAAAAAAAATTAAAAGCCAATGGAATAATTAAATTCAACATATAAATATATTAAATTTGTTGCTAGGGTTTCATAAGAAAAAATGAATGTAAAGGCATTGCAATAATCAATTACAACGGGCCATCTTTTTGATCATATTGGCTATAACTGTGCCCAGAGGTATGTGAGTGGTGTTTGCCTCGCACAGTAAGAAATCCAGAGGCAGGCAGGCAGGCAGGGCAGGGGCAGCCACTCAAGGCTGGTGCCTGGAAGCTGGCTCCTTCTATCTTTTTGCTCTGCTCTTCCAAACTGTGCGGATGTTCACCCTTACGCTTATCACCTCAAATGCTCTTGCATTTCCAGCAACAAGCCACACTGATCCACTTCTCCACCAGGATAAAGGTAGCGGAAACAGAAGGTGGTAGGACTTAAGTCAGAAAGCTAACGCTTTCCCAGAAACCGTGCTCCTGCCTGCCCCCCCCAAGTTCATGTTGCCTCTAGTGCAGTCACCCAAACCAGGAAGCCAGATGATGCCATTCCATCTTCTTCTCTACCGTCATGCACCACGTGAATCTTTAAGTCTGTGGACCCCACTTCCTTAATGTCTCGTGTTCACACCCTCCTTTCCTCCTTCACTAATTCTGCCTTGGTCCAGGCTCGTCATCCCTTGTCTGGACTGGTGCAATAATCTCCAATGCTCACCTTACCTCCAACTTGGGCTTATATCTAGTCTACCTGCCAGGCTGGTTTTTCTGAAAGACAAACAGGACTGTCACTCCTCACTACACAGAGAATAAAGTCTAAAACCAATAGCATGGCATAAAGGCACATATTACCTGATTCAGCCGCATTAGGTTCGTCTAACACCTTTCCCCTAAATGCACTCGCCAAGTGTATGAAGCTTCTTACTTTCTCCCAGTTGCCCATAATAGTTCTAATCTCAATGTCTTCGTATATACTATTATCTTTTTCTTTTTAAAAAATATTTTATTTATTTTTTCAGAGAGTGGGGAGGGAGGGAGGACGAGAGGGAGAGAAACATCAATCAGTTGCCTCTCCCACATACCCTGGCCGGGGCCAAGCCCACAACTTAGGCATGTGCCCCGACCAGGAATCCAACCGATGACCTTTTGGTTTTTGGGACAATGCCCAACAAACTGAGCCACACCCATCAGGGCCATACTATCATTTCCTTGAAATTCCCATCCATCTCTGAGTTTATTGGAAAAATTCCTACCCATTCTTTAAAATTCAACTTACACTTTTCCCCCTGGAAAGGCTATGCTCTTTGCACCACTAATCTCCATCCAAGTAGGTTGACGTACTACACTCTGTGTGCGTGTCTGTGTACCACTCTGGCACTTCAGATATTGCACTCCGATCACTTATTTACACACTTGTCTTCCACACTGGGCGGCGAGTTCCTTAAAGACAAAGTCATGTTATCTTTGACCACTGCTGTCTGGTCCTTAGCAGGTGATTAATAAATGTTTGTTGAATAAATAAAAGCGGAAATGACTGAAATGGTTATAATTTTATGGGGGAAATCTAGGACAGCAAAAAAGGTAACACCATGGTCGGAGAGTGCTGAGCTATTCTGTGGCAGGAAGAGCTCTACAGCACCTAAACAGAGGCTGTTTATTTCAAAAAGAGGATATAGGTGATTATATAAGTGAATTTTCCAAATAATGGAAGTTTGACATTTTAATTTGAACGAGAACTAGTAAAATGCTAAAATATTATTGATAAAAATCTTTCTAAAAATGCATTACACATTTCCTTGCCTTTTAAGGAGAGCGTATTGAACCAAATTTAACCTTTTTTGATGACTCAGTGCCACCGTTCTGCAACTCCAGTTGCTGAGGGAGGAGGACTGTCTGCTTCCCTATTAAATGGCTGCAGACTGTAAACCATTTAGTTCCTCGCTAATTTTCTTTCTCTTCCACCAGACGGACTTTATCTAGTATCTTAAGCTGTTGTAATTGCACAAGCCTTCAGAATCAGAGAATCACAAAACCATAAAACTTGAGTGCCTATAAAGGAGTCTTAGAGATCATTTCATCGGTCTATCAAATTTTACAGATAAGAAAACTAAACCCTAAGTAAGTGAGTAATCTTTTTCTAATTGATTGCTTTTAATCTTTTTTATTTTAATAGCATTCAAATTGTGTTCTGCACTCAATTCAATTTTAGCTCAGGCCATCATGTTCGTCTCTTTCTAAAATGCTACAGGTAAATTTAATTAAAAAAATATACTTCAGAACAAACATAATTTGGATGGACTTAAAAATTAGGACATATCTGCTCAATATCAGAAGTACAACATATTTGTCAATAGAATCTCTTCCTTTTAGTTATTTTTGTGTGTGTTCTACAGCTTTGCTCATTAATAAAATCCCTATTATTTATTAATTCAATATCTCACTCAGCCTCCAATCAGTGAATAACCCAGCTATTCACTGATTAGTTATTTCTGCCCTCGTTGTTAGAAATGTAAAGAACAAGGGAAGAAACACACATACATTTACTAAGTACTCACTACTGTACAGGTATGATCCTTACCCCAAAAAACCCTTAAGATAGATAATAGTACCTTCATTTTATAGATGAAACCAAAATCAAGAAGTCGCACAATTTACTAAAGGTCATAGAGTTAATCAGAGGTATGGGAGAAATGTAAGCCCGTATACCTGAGGCCACATGGTTGCCCTTAGGGAATTCATAATCTAGAAAAGGAGAAAGGTACGTGCTCAGCTTACTCTGTAACAGTGTTAAAAGCAACCATGGAAGTGTGGGAGCACAGAAGAGGAAGTAATTAATTTTACCTGAAAAGGCGAGAGAAGGTTACACAGCAACATTTGAGGCAAATCTTATTAACAGTAATGAAATAATAGCAAACAGTTTTATGGAAATTACTGTAGGTTGGGCACACACCGTCTCACTGATAACCAACCTCACAATACCCTTCTTTCTTTTTCCTTCTCCAGGGAGAGAACTGAGGCGTAGACAGGTTAAAGTAATGTTCCCAAGACCACACACAGAGCAGAGGGTGGCTGGTTCCAGGATTCCTTGTATCACCACTGTGGTATGCTAATTCCTAGGTGGAAAAAAGGCGAAGGTGTCCCCAGGTGAGGGAAGAAGAGAGGGACAGGAGCAAAGGTGTCAATGTGCAAGAGGAGCAGACAGTAATCCGAAGCCACTGGAACAACCAGAGCAAAAGTTTAAACATTTAAACCACATGTCACCACCCCTCTACCTAAAGTCCATCATTGGCTGCGAACTGCATTGACAAGAAATCTAAGCCCCGCCTGCTCTCTCCTCGGCAACACTCGCACCGCCCCTGTCACTCAGGGCTCTCCTGCCCTGCTGCCCTTCCGGTTCCTCAAATCCAGCAAGCTCTGAACCTGTGCGCATGGTGTGGCCTCCTTCTGGAATACTCGTCCCCTCACTTTCTCCTAACTCTGAGCATCCTCTCGTCTCTACCTAACTATAGTTTACTCGGACAGGCCTCTGCAATTCCCCACACTGTTTAGTATCTCAGAGCTGTATCCTCAGCTTTTCCTTCATAGCGTTTACCCTACGTTGGAATTATCTATCTAATGGTGCCGTGAGAGACGATAAGCTCCTCGAAGGCAAGGATCGTGTCTGTTTTTTTTCTTTTTTCCTGCAGTTTTTTTTTGTTTGCTTGTTTCCCCATGACTGGCACATACTGAAATAGCAGAAGTTGAAGCTGGAATCAGAAGGGCATGCTCTTTACCCTACGGACAACAAGAAGGCAGAAATATTGAATCAGCATTGTGTCAAAATCAAAGAGAGGCTTAAATAAAGCAAAACAAAATCTAGTAAGGGGTGGGTGACAGACAAGAGAAAGATCAAAGGTGAAAGACAGGTTGAAGATCACTTCAACAACCTGGATGAGAAATAAATAGTAAGAACCTGAACTCAGGGATGAATTCAAGACTTCACTGGTGGTGTGGCTGGGATTGTGCCTTTAGAGAGCGTGTGTGCCTGCTCTGGGCATTCTGTGAACTCAGAAGGATAAAATAAAGCTTAAAAAAGTAAATCTCGCCCTGGCTGGTACGGATCAGTGGATTGAGTACCAGCCTGCAAACCAAAAGTTTGCCTCTATGATTCCCAGTCAGGGCACATGCCTGGGTTGTGGGCCAGGTCCCCAGTAGGGGACACGTAAGAGGCAACCACACACTGATGTTTCTTTCCTTCTCTTTCTCCCTCCCTTCCCCTTTCTCTCTAAAAATAAATAAATAAATTTTTTTTTAAACAAAGTAAACCTATATAGAAAAACACTACACTCTGTATTAAGGGGAAAGTTCAAAAAATAAAGACTGATCACTCCTCCTGGCCCTCAGATCCAAAAAGAATTGAAGAGTAACTATTTTCCAGGGACATCTGCTCTTCAAGGGGAAGCCGTTTAAGGCAAAGACGAAGAGGAGAATCGTATGAGAAGACAGGCTACAGAGAAGTTTTCTAGCACTGGAATGAAGATTTCAAAACATACTCAGTAATGGGGTATAATTTGGGTTTTGCTGAGGAAAAAAAGCCTGGGAAAGGATAAAAGACAAAAAATAAAAATGGTAGCGGGAGGGTAAGTGTGACCTCACCTATGTGAAAATGTGTAAAATATAAATCTGCATATTGAGGAGACTGAGAGCCCAAGATTGAAGGAGGCAAAGAGCTGAATGAGAGCAGCCAGCGCCGGGCCCGCGGAGCCCTGGCAGCCTCCCCGGGTGCAGCAGCGGGGTGGCCACGTGGGGACTACCCTCGGATGGCAGGCAGGCTGCTGCCCTGGCCACTGCAGCTCCTACTCCTGAGGTGGCTCTCCTAAATGAGGCTTAAACAGTGGAAAGCTAAGACTCCAATATCTGTCTTCGACGTTTAAAATATCTTTTTCTTGAAAATGGAAACTACCTGACAACTATTCTCCCTAATCTCCTGCATGTGAGTGAAATCTAAAGGTTGCTTTAAATATAAAGTTCATCTTATCGAGAGCATCTGGGAGTCTCTACAGTAAGTCTATCTTGGTCTCATATGTAGCAATTTAGCAGTAGTAAAAAGTGTACAGAGAGAAGATGGCACCAGGGAGCTGTCATTTTCCACACCTCCAACCAGCACTCTTGTTTCCTCTTGCATATGTCAGGGTAAGGGAGCCAAACTCCCATCATCTGTTTTCCTGGAGTCACTTCAAACCATGTCTCGAGAGCTGCTGGGTTGTGACAGACCACCCCCAGTCTATCTACACCCCGACAGTTTGGGGATGAGACAGTGAGGTGATGGGTACGGAATGAGTCTCCATTCTGAGGGAGGTATGATGGGCTTAACTTTACTGTTACCAAACTTAACAGAGAGGGTGTAGAATGAAGGGTTAGCGCTTTTCAGATAGTTCTCACTATTCTGGAGGAACAGTCCTTGATTGGGTGCTGAGGATATTCAGACTCTGTGCCCTCATAGGAGGCAACCCCATCAGGGGGAGGCAGCCTTTGGAGAACTCAGCGCCTGAGTGGGAGTGAGGGGAAGTTTATTAAGAAGACCAAGACCAGCCCTGACCCATGTGGCTCGGCTGGGTGTTGTCCCGCAAAGCGAAAGGTCGCTGCTTCAATTCCCAGTCGGGGCACATGCCTGGGTTGCAGGCCGGGTCCCCGGTTGGGGACGCACGAGAGGCAACCAATTGACGTCTCTCACAGAGATGTTTCTCTCCCTCTCTTTTTCCCTCCCTTCCCCTTTCTCTAAAAATAAATAAATAAAATCTTAAAATAAAAAAAACCAACAACAACCAAAAAAGAAGACCAAGACGAGTTAGTCAGAACACCCCATGGCAGGGGGCACCCTGTTTGCTTCCAACCAAAAAGTCAAGCTCACCTGCATTCTGAAACCAGTCCCTGGTCACAGGCTGGAAGTGTAGGGATCGCCCAATTCAAACAGTCACGGGTTCGATATCCAGCTGTTCTCCTGACTGCGGGGGGGCCTATTCTGTTAGTCAGCTCCTGCTTCACAGAAAAAAATATCCCTACTTCTTAACCTTTTAATTCCATCCTATCTCCTTGTTTTCAGGGTGTGTTCCATTTTGCCTTGTTCAGTACTACGTTCAATGTTTCTCTCTTCCTCGGCAGTCTTAGTCTGTAGCAGGCTCATTTCTCTGCATCCATTCCTCCTTCCCTCTCAATTACTCACCTCCTCCCCACGCTCTTTTTTCTGGCCATGGAAAGCTTCTCGAAAGAGTACTCTGCACTTACGCCTTCACATTCTCACCTGAGAAAAATATAAAATGATTTCTAACCTGTGTCCTAGGACTGCACCTAAGCTGCTTTCACCACGGTCATCACCAGACTTCTAATGGTAGCTGCTCAGGAGTCCTTCTGAATCCAGAAGGACTTTCTCTTTAGAAGGGGAAGGGGCAAGCAAAGGAACATGAGCAGAGGACTCATGGGCATGGACAATGTCGGGGGATTGACTATGGGAGTTAGGGGTACAGGGTAGGGCTGAGCAATGGGGGAAAAAGTGGGACAACTGTAACTGAACAATAATAATAAATAAACCTTAAAATTTTTCCAAGATAGTATTCTGTTTTGACTTTCCTCTCACCATCTGACCACTCTCTCCATCTCTTCTCCCTACACCTAAGTGTGGAGGACCCCAAGATGCTGTCATACTTCTCTCCTCTGTGTGTTTCCGGTATGCATGCTTTTCCTGTGCTTCAACTATAGCTTGCATGCCAACGATTCCCAGATCTGCATTAACACTGGTCCTGACCGCTTGCTCCTGAACTAAAAACTCCGTATTTCTAACTCTTTCAAGCATCTTCTGGATATCTTACGAGTCCCTCAAGTTCAGCATAGTCAGAGCTGGGCCGTCTTTTTCTCACACTCAGCCAGATTTGACACCTTCCTTTTCCTCATCACTGACATTGTCATTCGGTCTGTTGACTGTAACTCTAAAATGTCTTGCTGGCACACGCCCTGTCAGATCCTTGCACTTCACTGCCACTGCTTTGGCTCTCAAAATGCTGTATCAGGACCAGCAGATGGTTAACAGAGGGGCTTTGGGAATCAGACTAAGTGGATTCCATTTTTTTCACTTAATAGCTGTGTGCATTGGACAAGTTCCTTAACTTCTTTGGGGCTCAGTTTCCTCATCTGTTAAATGGGGTTAGTACTTTGAATTATTTTAAGTAATTTGGTGTTCTAAACACAATGTTATTTGCAACGATTGGCACATCATAGCCACTTAAATATGTTATTTTTTTTCACTTGGTACGCTCCTTACTTCCCCCCTCACTGAGCTAGAGCTCCCTGCCTTTCATTTCTACTTCCTTTCCACTACACGTTCAGCACTCACACCCGTTATTTTTTCAATCAGAGGTCCAGTTAATGTCAGTCTTTGGTTTAAAGAAAACATTACTTTTTACAAATTTTCACTGTCCATATGGCAAAGATCATCTCCTTAGTCTGGCATTTATGACCTTTTAGAAATCTAACCCCAAGCTATTTTGCAGTTTACAAATTCACCACTCCCTATTATATAACCTATAACCCTAAAGTGCCACACTCTGTCAAGCCTTGGTTTATTAGATACCTTTATAACATATCAATGTTATAATACATCAATAGTATAATACTAGGTATACACATATTTGGTATATATGTATCCAATATAAATATATAGATATATCTCACATAATCTATATGAAGCTACCATGTTATAGGAAGGTGATCTAGTCCACTAGAGGATGAGAGGTCAGGAGAAGGACTGACGTGCTTCATCTGAGCCGGCACCAAGTGCTGGGCACACGAGAGAAGAGGGCCTTATGGGCCATGCAGCTCTTCCACCCAGCATCTGACTGCTCGTGAGCCCAGGAGAGACCAACAGATGAACCTCCCAGCCAACCCACAAAATCATAAGAAATAATAAGTCATTGTTGTAGTAAGCTGTTACTTTTAGACTGCTTTGTTATACAGCAATAGGTACCTGATACACAGGCCACACCAAGATGTTTGGACTGTACTCAAAAACGAGAAGGAACAACCTGATTAGTCTGAGGTTTTAGAAAGATAACTTTGACAGCAGCACGCAGAAGGGTTTGCAGTGGGGGCAGGGTGGAGATGGAAGGACTTGACAGAACGTTAGTGTGTTCACGGAGCCGAGAAATGATGTAAATCCAAACTAAGACCGTGGCACAGGGCAGGCACAGAAGAGCCATCACAGTGGTGCAATCAACGGTGAACACAGGTTATAGAGTATAAAAAAGAAAAGTGAATTAAGAATCACTCGAAAGGTTTCTAGTCTAGGTAAAGGAGTGGATGATAGTTTTATTTTCTAAGAGAGGGATCATTGGAGGAAAAGAAAGTTTGACATAAATGTACAACATCCAAATGGAGATGTGCAGCAAGGTGGTGTAAATACTCAGTTTGGTGAATAAATTACCATAATCATGATTAATCAATCTGGCTGGGTACTGAAGTGCTCTAGTCCAAGGAGCAGTAACTATATGGCATAACTTGATTTCTAGGTCAAATAAAGTTTTAATGGTATGGACTCATTTTATTCATACTTCATCAGAAAAGAAAGGAAATGGAAAGGTGATATTTGATGCAGTCAAAAATGCTCTGACGAACTTGAACCTTACAGTTGTTCACTTTCTGTTAATTAATCTGTAATTAGCAGGGAACACTACTAGTATACAATGACCCTACCTAAAGGCACTTTCTTAGTATATCCAGAGGGTACGATCTAGGACAGAAGTTTGTTCTCTCTCTCTTTCTGCCTGCAGATTCTTTACATGCCTTCCATCCTATAGAGTAAGATGGGGCTTCCCCAACTACAGTCTGGAAAGAAATCTCCACACTGTTTATTTTTCAAGAAAGCACAACCTATGATTTATTAATGTAATACTATATAATGTAAAACTACAAAGACTACAAACAGTTTTAATAAGTACATGTAAATATTGGCTTACCTTTGGAATTGATTAAAATAGCAAGTAAATGGCTGGGAACCAATCTCATCTTTCCAGTACTGTTGCCAATTCATGACACTTTCCAAGTTCTTCTGATTTTCTCTCTTACAGGGAGGAATATAGGAGCACTAACAAAACAGAACAACAAAAAGTAAACCTATTATTCTATAGAATATGGAAGTATAGTCCATTTTTTATAGAGATGGCATTATGCAGATAGCAAATCTTTCTCACTTACCTAACTCTTAATACAGCCAAATTTAATTTTTTGAGGAGACTTTGAGTATTTTTTATTGACATGCAATTCATATATCATAAAATGTATCCTTTATTTTTTGTTTTTTAATTATAGTCTACTGATTACGCTACTACAGTTGTTCTAATTTCCCCCCTTTTGCACCTCTGCCCAGCACCACCCACTCCCTCAGGCAATCCCCACACCATTGTTCATGTCCATGGATCTTGTATAAGTTCTTTGGCTGCTCCATTTCCTATACTGTACTTTACATCCCCATGGTTATTCTGTCACTACCTATTTGTACTTCTTAATCCCCTCACCTCTTCAACCATTCCCCTGAACCCCTTCCCATCTGGCAGCCATTCAAAATGCTCTCCATATCCATGATTCTGTCTCTGTTCTTCTTGCTCGCTTACTTTGTTCTTTAGATTCAGTTGTTGATACATATGTATTTATTGCCATTTTATTGTTCATAGATTCGATCGTCTTCTTTTTCTTAAATAAGTCCCTTTAGTATTTCACATAATAATGGTTTGGTGATGATGAACTCCTTTAGTTTTTTCTTGTCTGGGAAGTTCTTTATCTGCCCTTCAGTACTAAATGATAGCTTTGCTGGGCAGAGCAATCTTTTCAGAAATCAGTTAACAGTCTTCTGGGAACTCCCCTGTAGGAAAGTAACTGCTTTTCTGTTGTGGCTTTTAAGATTCTCTCTGTATCTTTAACCTTTGGCATTTTGATTATGAAGCCTCTTGGAGTTGGCCTCTTTGCATCCATCTTGTTTGGGACTCTCTGAGCTTCCTGGAGTTGCATGTCTATTTCCTTCATCAAATTAGGGAAGTTTTCTTTCATTATTTTTTCAAATAGATTCTCAATTTCTTGCTCTTTCTATCTCCTTCTGGCACCCCTATGATGCAAATGTTGGAATACTTGAAGTTGGCCCAGAGACTGCTCACACTATCCTCGTTTTTTCTTTTTATTCTTTTTTCTTCTTGTGTCTCTGATTGGTTGTTTTTTGCTTCCTTATGTTCCAAATCATTGATTTGATTCTCAGTTACATCCCCTCCACTGTTGTTTCCCTTAATATTATTCTTCATTTCAATTAGTGTATCCTGGATCTTTTTTATGCTGTTGGGGTCCTCACTAAGTTCGTTGAGCATCCTTTTAACCAGTGTTTTGAACTCTGCATCTGATAGATTGTTTATCTCCATTTTATTTAGTTCTTTTTCTGGACTTTTGGTCTCTTCTTTCATTTGGGCCACATATCTTTGTCTCCTCATTTTGGCAGCCTCCTTGTATTTGTTTTTATGTATTAGGTAGAGTTGCTATGACTTCCTGTTTTGGTAGCATGGCTTAATGTAGTGGGTGTCCTGTAGGGTCCAGTGGCACAGTCTCCACTATCACCCAAGCTGGGTACTTGAGGTGTGCCCTTCATGTGTGCTAAGTACACCCTCCTCTTGTAGTTGAGCCTTGATTGCTGTTGGCAGGTCAATGAGAAGGATTTACCCTGGTCAGTGAAGTTGCAAGGACTGGCTATGACCACTGACCACCAACCTCTGCCCTCCATGGAGGATCAGCTGTGCAGATGCAGGGTGGTGGTGCTCTGATGTGGTCTGTAGCTGTCCACTCAATGCACTGGTCTTGGGGTTTCCTGGGTGGTTCATGTCAAGGTCAGCCCCCACTTGTGTTCTCCTTGGGGCCACCCTGCATGAACTATAAAGCAATCTGAGATGGCTGCTACTTGTGTAGGGCTTGGAGATTCTCAGGTGAAGCCAAGCTGTGAATCTAGCCTGTCTGCTGCTAGTGCTGGGCCTGGGGCTACTTAGAAAGAGGTATGGGGGTGGGGGCTCACTGAAGCTGGCTGTTGCTTGCTTGAGAGTATTTAGGAAGTTGTGAAGCATAGTCAAGACCAGCCATTCATATAGAAAAATCATGATTAACAGTTTGGGTGGGCCCGTAAGTTGGGTGGGATGGAGTCTCAGGGCACCTCCAGGGCAGGGCAAAAAGTGTAAGCTAGGTTGATGGGGTCTCAGATATGGCATGCACCTGCCAGCTCTGTGGCTCTGTTTGGGGAGGGTTCAGAAAAGTGTCAATGGCCTCTGCCTGCCTTTCTGTCTAGGAGAAAGCTGTCTCCCATCTCCTGCCATGATGCCAGATACTTCAATTCTTCCCTGTTTGACACTGATGCCTTTCAAGCTGCTACTCCACTTCTGGAGCTCAGAATGAGTGAGTCTGAGTAAGTACATGTGAGGGTTCTTTAAGGGGAACTACTTGGGACTCTAGAAGTTTCTTCCACTGACTCAGTCCCTGCTGGTTTTAGCAGCCACAAGTTATGGGGACTAATCTTCCTGGCACTAGAAGCCTGGGCTGGGGTGCCTGGTGTAGGGATGGGACTCTTCACTCCGAAGATATTCCTCCCAAATTTTTATCCACCACACATGGATGCGGGACCAGTCTGTTCTGTGTCTGCACCACTCCTACCAGTCTGGATGGATGTGGTTTCTTTAATTCCACAGTTTTCAGACTTCTATTGAATACGATTGCTGATGGATGCGAGTCCCAAATTTAAATAGCTGAACTATACTAAGTCCTCACTTAATATCATTAATAAGTTCTTGGAATCCAACCAAACCACATATAACAACACTAATTTTACCATAGGTTAATTGAGATAAGCAAGAGCTAAGTCCCTATGATATGTCATCAACATTATAATGAAACAACATTGAATGAAATGACATTACTCGAGGACCTACTGCACATTTCAAATTTCCAATTTGGCACAATTACAAAAAATATTCCAAAAACAAAATAGAGTGAAAAAATAACCTACAGTCCTTACAATATAAAGATATCTTGTAAGCAGCTATTTACGATCTAATAGCCAACTAAAAGCATACTTTCTCCTTTTGAGAGCCTGCCAACCAACAAAGGGAAGCAAAAGAAAAAGTTAGTTTTATCGCCAATTTCTTTCTATGGACATTAATATTTTCCTCTTCCCTCTTGAACAAATCAAGCATGTACTCTCCTCAGACACTGCTCTCAAAAGTTGAAAGTCTGGTTTTCTTTTTTTACATGTTCTTGGACAACAAAATCAGCAGAAAAGTTCCTCTCAAGCACATAATCAGTGCATTTTGCTAACCAGTGCCTTTTCCTGACATGCCTCTGACAAAGTAGTTTGCTTTGAAGGGACTCTACTACTCTAAGCAGTATAGATTCAGCAGAATCGGAAAATTGCTCTTAGCTTTCGATGTTAAAATTAGCCCTTAGTATTCTCTTCCATTTTCTCCAATTCAGTTTTTTCTAATGATGATGATCACGATGAAGGCAATGCCTGCTTACAGTTACTGAGTGCTTACTATGTGCCAGACACTGTAACAAATGCTCTCAGGCTTTAACTCGTGTACTTCTTACAACAAGCCTATAGCGATCTCCATTTTACAGATGAAGACACTGGGATTTCTGGCAGCTCTCTAATCGGAATTAGATTCTGGTGATTTTATCCTATTGCATTCTCAGATGTTTTACCAAGGTTTTTGATCTTAAGGAGCAAAAAAATCTTTTAGCCTCATAGTATAATTTGAGTCATATTATTTTAGAGCACATACTGTATTAAAACCTTCCTGTAATTTTCTGGTGAAATACAAATGTTTTAGCACGACATACAGAGCCCATCTGATCCCTGCCTGTCCTTGTCCTCAGTTAAGCCTGGGATGCAGCCACACAGACGCTCTTACTCCCCAAATCTGCCACATGCTATCACAGCTCCCCGTCTGGCACGTGCTGTTCTTTCTCCTTTTAATGCCTTTCCCTTAGTTCCCTTCTTTCAGGATGCAGTTCTGATGTGACCTGTTTGGCGGAGGCTTCTATTTCTCATTCTGTAGTTAAGCCCCCCTCATTTGTGTGGCCATAGGTGCCGTACCCCTCACCATCACAGCTAGAATTACACAGGATCATACTTGTCTGGATGGCTAGTTGGAACAAGGCTATTATTTTTTCTTTTCTGTATCTTCACACTTAGACCTACACCTGGAAATAGTGAAGTTTCAAAATGTTGGTAGAATTAGTTAATAGTAACACACTTAATGACACAGGAATTTTACTTCTAGGTATTTATCCAAAGAAACAGAAAACACTGATTGAAAAAGTATAGGCATCCCTATGTTCACTGCAGCATTATCTATAATAGCCAAGATGTGGAAGCAACTTAGGTGTCCGTGGATAGATGAGTGGATAAAGAAGCTGTGATACACACACACATAGACACACACATATACATACATGTGCACACATATATACACATATGCACACCCATGTACATGTATATTATAGATATACACACAAAATGGAATAGTACGCAGCAGCAATAAAAAACGAAATCTTGGCATTTGCAAAAACATGGATGGATCTAGAGGGTATTATTCTAAGTGAAGTAAGTAAGGCGGAGAAAGACAAATTACTGTATGGTCTGATTTATATGTGGAATTCATAAAAACAAAATATGAACATGCAAAACAAATCAAAACAAAAACAAACTCATAGAAACAAAGACCAAAGAGATGGTTCCCAGAAGGAAGAGGGCCGGGGGGTAAAAGGGTGAAGAGGAATATAGTCAGTATACTGCGACACGTTTGCACGGTGGTAGGTGATGGCTAGAATTAGTGGGGTGATCACACTGTAAGGTATAAAAATGCTGAATCCCTATATTGTACACCTGAAACTATTACAACTAATGTACAGCAACTATACCAAAATAAATAATAACATACCTAGATATATTTTTATTCAGATAATAAAGCTATTTTCACAGTTATTAAACATTAAAAAATAAACAATATAAACACATTTTAAATTTTAGTAAATTTGGTTATTTTGCGGGGGTGTCCAACCTGTGGCCCGCAGGCTGAGTGTGGCTCAGGATGGCTGTGAGTGCGGCCCAACACAAAATTGTAAATTTACTTAAAACATTACGAGATGTTTTTCTGGTTATGTGTCACAATGTATTTAATGTGTGGCCCAAGTCAACTCGTCTTCTTCCAGTGTGGCCCGGAGACCCCAAAAGGTTGCACAGCCCTGAAGAGCAGTTGCCATTACGCAAACGGTAATTTAATGATTGAGTCACTGCATATGTATCTCCCGCATACATAGTCCCACTTCTATCCATAACAGCAGTATGCCGCTAAAAATTCCCGTAAAATTATGAATTCCGAGCTCTTCCAAAGCATAAGCGGGTGAGCTTAGAAGCAACAGTGACGATCAGACAGGGCTCCAGTCCTATTGCTTGTTAGGCCTTTGGGCTTGAGTAAATAACGTCCTTCTTCCAGATTTCACTTTTTTCTAATGTGTAAAGTCTCCCAAATAATTTCTCGCTCTACATCTCCATGATTGTCCTCTTGGAGGTCCTCCAAGAAAGTTTCCAGCAGAAGGCAGGGCTACAAACATGATTGCAGTATTTTTCCCAGAAGAGATCCTGCCTGCTGGGGACATGGCTGGGAAGCGTGACTGAGTCACCGTTCCAGCTAGAGAAAAGGCCATTCATGGGGGGTCCTCTCCTGGGGGCCTGTACTTCGCATGAAGGAAATGTGCAGAAGAGGACGCTGATTTTTATATTGCTTATTTCCAATAAAGTCCTGGACATTTCATTTCCTTCTACTAAGACATTTCTTTCCCATATCATGGTAAATTACTTTACAAAGGGAGAATAGGTGTCAACTGATTGTGCTCTTCATGGGAAGGAGACATTTCTCGATCTGGAGGTAGAAGCTGTGGGGTGCGAAACCCTAAAAATTCATCAGAGCCCTTTTCACAGTGGGTGTACTCCACACAAGGGGTGAACATTTTATAGACTAACAACTAACAACTAAGTGTGATAAAAGCAGATTTTAAAATCTTGCAAGTTTAGTCCTCTTCTAAATGACAGTCAGTCTATGATGTGGCCAGGAGACTCACACCCACGTTCCTGAAAAAGTCAGACAAAAGCTCTCACTGAGTGTGTCTAGCTTGTATCAGGTATGTCCTGGTTTCATGTGGGATAAAAGAAGTGTTTTTTGCCTTCAGGAAACTTTGAGCCAGTGTGAATGGCCTTTTGGAAGCAAAGTACTTTTTTCATTGGGGAAAATGACCTGAGATCAAAATCCAAGTATTCTTTTCATGGACTGCATTCTTCCCAGAGAGTATCAGATTAACTAATGAACTGATAATACTCTAGCAACTTTTAAAGCTCGCATCACCTTGAAAGGAAAATATTTTGAAGGCTAAACTTTATGTTCTTAAAAATCATTATTGTTCATTTTCTCCTATCTTGATTCTCCAGTTTGTCTTTAACATTTCTGTGAAGCCAAACTCAGACTCTTCCTAGGTTTCTTCTCAATTCTGCTTAAGTGCATGAGTGTAGATTTTTAAAATTTTAAAATAAGCTATAAATGAAATTTCAAAGCAGTATTCTAGGGAAAAAAGAAAGAGAAAACTTCAGTCACAGAAGCTCCTTTCCCTTCTAGGTTGTCCAAGCCTGATGGTTTTCCCGATGCAATGGTAGCTCCCTCATGCATCTCTCCCCTTCGGGGTGGGGCACGAAGAGTAATGTACAACGTATCACCATCATCATCACTGTGGCTGACATTGACTATATGTCAAGCATTAAACCCGACTCTCATTTAATCCAGATGAGCAAATATTATCTGTCTCATTTTATAGATGAGAAAACAGAGGCAGGGGGTGTTTAAGAAAACTGCAATTCAGACAGCAGAGTGTTCTTAACCTCTGCACAACACTGCCTCCCGGTTCTCTCTCTTTGGGGCTTCCCAGTTTTCTCTTTGGAGTTCCCTGATTTGGAGGTAAGGGAGAAGAGCTGACTTTTGCATCCCTCTCCTGGAGAACCGGTGTAATGAGTCTTTGGGAATGAAACTGGTATAGTCCTCCTGAGGACTCACGGGCCAAAGCAGTGTCACGTAGTCTTGTGTTGCCCTCGGAGAAATGCCTTGTAAGTCTCCACTTGTTCCCTCTGGTCTCGGTTTGGTTGCAGGGTTGGTTTTTGGTGCCGTGGACACAGTTTCACTTGGGTAAATTTACAAACACGATGTCTTTGGTCATGCAGGACAATGAGCGTTCCCTTGGAGAAACTTCATACACTTCTGACCTTTTCTGGTTTTCATTTGCAAAGGCAGCATTTCCTAACTTCTAAAGTCACTACTGCCCAAATAACCTTTGCCAGAATCGGTGTCATTTGCTGCCTAAACTTGTATGAAATCACTTTCTTTAAAAAGTCAGGAGAAAAAAAGGCATGTGGTATATTTGTTTAATGTCTACCTTTTCAGGGAAAAAAATGGACTTTTGCATTCCTGAGCGAAGCTGATGGGATCAGCTGGGCCATTCTGAACATATTAAGGTAAAGGCTTCCAGTGAGTTTATTAAGGGAAGTCACTGTCACCACAGGATGTGGAATATTTGATTACATACTTGTTATTACTTATTTTCCATTACCTTATTTTAGGTTTTGTCAAGATTTATAATAGCATGCTTTTTCACCCTACCACAGTGGATTTGTATTTTAATAGAACCCTTCGTGAGTGGGTTCTTTGTGTGATAAGTGTCTTGAGGATTGCGTTTCAATCATGTGGGCAGAGTAGGCAGAATTCACTGTCTTCCTTTACTGAGTCATTTTAAAAAACCACTGCACAAAACACATGATCCATTTAACTAAACATTGGGGACCCGGTTCTATGTTAGGCATTATCTAAGATACAGAAATGAGAAACAGGCTTTTTTCTCCAATTTCTTTCTTGACTTCACTTGGGTAGGGAGCGTAGTATCGAAAGACACAGTATTTGAATGGGTTTGGCTGATGAAATAATTTCCAAAATAAAATTGGTTAGAAAATGAACTCTTACAACATTACCTACTAGAACATAGGTCTAATTACATTTTATACCAAAATCCCTCCATTTTCTGAAATCCTGTAAGACATCTCTATGTCAGCTATGATTTATAACTTAGAAAAAATGGAATTTATTTATAAATAACTGTATTTATTCTTACATGTTTAAACTTCAGTCACCTTCAAAGTACTCTCCATTTGATGCAATACACCTACTGAGACATTTTTTCCACTGCTCAAAGCAGTTTTTGAACTCGTCAGTTTTGATACCTTTTAGTGCTTCTGCTGTTTTTTTTTGTTTCGCCTCTTCCACATCAGCAAAACATTTCCCTCTGAGGACTTTTTTCATCCGGGAAAACAAAACAAAACAAAAGTTGCTCAGGGCAAGATCAGGTGAATACGGAGGGTGGGCTCAGGGGTCATGCCATTTTTTGGTCAAGGACTGCTGAACACTCAGCGTGGTGTGGGCAGGTGCGCTCATATATCATCCATCACGAAATGGGCAATAGCATTGAAAGAGTCTTCCAGAAAAAATTGACTGAAGCCAAACACAGCCTCTCACAACAATGCCAGCTGGTACATGGCTACAGATGCTTTCCTAGAACACTCGTCTAGCAGAGGAAGCCTGTACTACAAGGGGCCCTCCTGCCAGAAGATGATTCCGGTTTTACAGAGACGCACTGTGGAATAAAAAGTGTAACTGAGCCATTTATAAACTCCACAATGTTTCACATGCTTCAAGACTTCTTCAATTGCATGCATAAGCATGTATACACACACAGCTTATGAATGTAGGTTAACTGAACAAACACTATGAAATTAGACATCAGCTAAAAAAGTTCTAGGGCACGTGGTTCCAGAATGTATATCCGTATCTGAAAGATAAATGAAAATAATCATGTGGAAGAATTTGAAGGTAAAGTACATGGCCTAGAAAATATGAAGAGCAAGACTAAGAAGAGGAGAAGCTACCATGGGCTCTTCTGAGAGCTCCCTGGGCTGGGCAGGAACAGACGGGTGTTCAGCCCAGAAGAGTGTTTGTCAAGGTATGTTCCACAGACCAGTGGCTTGCTGGTCAGGAAGACGCACCTCTGACAGTCTGACTCGGTAGGACTAGGAATCTACATTTTTAATGGCTCTCTTTCCTTAGAATGACAGGTTTTTAGAAGTGATAATTTAGGCAACAAACCCCTCTCCACTGGTGAGTACTGGACAGGAAACAAAGATTAGATATTTCTCACTCCTTACTGCTTTCCTTCCTCCCTTCCCAGGAGCATGCAGTGTAGTCATAGTGACATGTTCACAAAGGGCTTTACGATTACAAAAGAGGAAATGGAGATTTGGCTTTGGAGTTTTGAGATTTTGAGAGACCTCACAGAAGAGATGACTTGGGATGTGTGTCTTTGTGGAGTTCGCTGCTCGGTGAATGGGTTTGGAAGGGGACACATTCCAAGAAGAAACTCAATGTGCAGAGACTCAATGTGTGGATGTTCCGAAAGAATGAGTCATCTAATGTGCCGGCGCACAGCGGGCATGGGGATGGCGGCGGAAAATGCCCAAGTTACCTGAACCACCACTCACAGAATTACTCTTCTCCTCTTACACGCTGCTCTGAAAAGTTGCTCACTACCTCCTGTAGAGTGTTCCACCGCCCGTCAGTGCTCTTACAGTTCTAATTTGTTATCACGTGTTAATAGTACATCTGCATTTTTGTTAACTTAGTAATATTCACCTAACTTCTGGATCTGAGCAGACCGCTAAGGCTGGTGATATCACTAAAGCCAAGAAAAGTTTGAAACGACATTCCACTTTCAAGAGAAAGTGGTTCATTCAGCTTTAGAGTTAGCAAATAAAAATACATTGTTTTACCAAATGTAAAGGCCAATTCTAAATAGCAGTCAGACCAAAACCAGAAGTTTCAATCTGGAAGAAGCTCCATAGTTATTACTTGTAACGAGCATGGCAGTACAGTACATGTAAAACTTTGCTCAGTGGCTTATAATCGTAATGTAAACTCCTTGAGATGGCCAATCCTCTCACAACCATATAGAACCTGAAATGAAGTAAGTTTGTTACATGCTCATGCATGCACTTGGATACGCCTCGCTGAGGATATTAATTGTTGTGCATTGTACTGTGCACTGTAAGATACACAAATCCAACGTGTGTGTGTATGTAGAAATACTCAGTGAAATACTACAACCGTCATCTCTGCATGAAGGCCAATAAGCTCTGTCCCTAAGTCCCCTAGAACCAGGACTGATAGTGATGATAAAAACTGATGCTTCCTGCTTGTGGCAGAGTGTATTTTCCAAAGACGGCTTCACCAATGTATAGCAATATTTGGGGTTGCTACTCTGAGCCATTTAGTGACTCACAACACTACCAGCTTCCAGTGGCAGCCAGAGCAGCAGAACCCACTCCAGCTGCTCCAGGCTACAGAAAGCACTCTGGATTCACCTCTGTGGCCCAGTGCCTCCGATAGTATACAAGGGGTCTCTGCCATATTGGAGGACACAGGGTACCCACAGAGAGCCCTGACAGCATAAAGCAAACCCATGCTTTCTTTAGCAAATAACTATTGTCATTTTAAAAAACCACTGGTTTGTTACTGAGCACCAGTGAGGTCTGAATGCTTGAACATGAAACATCAAGTCACCCTATTATCCATTGTATGCTGGGCTACTTGACCCACTAAGACACAATGCTGGGCTTACCGGGCTAAAGCAGGCCCCACAGGCAAATGAATTTCATTAGCAAATGGTTCGTACCTTCGTTTTCCCCAACTTGTCCTCATATGCAGCTGCTCATCTAGGCCTGTTTTTCTCATACTAGGATTACACCCCTCCTGAGTACTCTGCAGTGTGCTAGGGGTACTTGAAACTTATGACCAATTTTGGCAGATGAAGAATATTGAGCTCAGTGAATGTAACTTTGAACAAAATTTCTGATTGTTTATTTTTCTTATAAGCAATGATGTTGGAGGTACAGACCTTACCGATTTATGGGCACTGGCTAACAAATAATAAATTGCATTTTGATTAAACTGATTAGAGTTCTGTTTCTGAGAACAGAAACAGAACTCTAATCAATATATAAGATCTAAGTTGCCTTTCCCATGCACCCTTTCTCAGGAAGCTGCTTGAGGATGTACTCCACCAAAACAAAGGCATAAACCAGCGAATTTCAACCTTTCTCATCCCATGGCACACATAAACTAATTACTAAAATGCTGAAGCACACCAAAAAATATAGTATTTTCTTGCCAATCTGACAAAAAAAATAGGTGTAATTTTTATTCATTCACATTGGATGGCTATTGTGTTGGCTGTTGTCATTTTTTTATTTGACACTCTAAGGAAAAGAGGTCAGTGCCCCAACTAAATAAATAGTCAGGTATTGCATGTTTTAAAAATCCTTGCAGCACACCAGTTGAAAATTTCTGTTATAAACCAAGGAAGAGGAAGGCATGGGGTCACGGAAAGAGAGTACCCAAGAGGAAAAAACACAGCAGGCCTAAGGCACAACCAGTTTAATGGGCAGTAGGCAGAACGAGCCCAGACAGGATGCCCCAGGAAATTCTTTTTAAAGAGAAAAAGTACAACAAAATGGTTACCTATTATAAATAACTATATGAAAAGCAGTTTACAAAGGAGTTTCACAATTCTGTGGGAGAACTTGCAAAAAATAAAAGTAAATAGAAAAGTAAAACATGAAAAGGGGATGATTATTAGGTCAAGAAAAATAAAAAGTTATGAGACATTAGCAACAGTTAAAATAAGTTAAGTACTCAATGTTAATTTGGCCACAAATAATGATAGGGCCATATTAAAAGGATGAAGGGAGGAAAAATGGGGTGGATCAGAATGTTGTAAGAAAGCTAAATCCTCGTATTCCACCGAAGGCTGGTAATAGTATCTAAAATACATAGATCAGGGAGCCTACTGTTTAGGAACATGGTGGTAAATAGTATGGGCAAAAACTAAAAATACTTAAAAACATCTGTCTATGGGTGATGGGTGGCAAAAGGGGTTGGGCACAAAGGAGTCCCAATAGTAATTCTACTGAGAACTTTCTCCACTTCCTCTATGGTAATTGGTCTATTTAAAAATCTCTATTAGATTGTTTTAGTTTGGAAGTTTGTATTATTCTATGGCATCATCATTTCATCCAACAGGATCAAATTTATTGGCACAGTATTCGCTTGAAATTATTTTAACTTTATCTGTATACTTTCTCATTCTTATTTCTAAATTTGTATTTTTGAAGAGCATTTCTTTGGTACCTAAACTTGCTGAGGATCTGACTTTATGTTTCTGGGGGGGGGAGGAAAAGAAAGAAAGAAAGAAAAACAATCCCTCACTCCTGGAAAATGCTCAGCATATCTCCAGTGGAAATTTTGAAACTGCAATATTTTAATGCCATAACTTTATGTTCTTAATTTTCTACCCTTCCTGCTCTGCAAAATCAAATAGCTATCTGTTAAAACACACGGGTCAAAGTGTTGGACATCACCCGGAAAACATTCAGTACATCACATGGGCGTGGGAGACAAAGCTGTTGAAACAAAGCTCAGCAGATCGAGGAGGGAGCTGCCATCTCAAATCAGAGCAGTTAGTGCACCTACCACCCTGAGCGAAGTCCTCTGATGGCCACCAGAAAGCAAGCTCCCAGCCGGCTGGGGCTTCCTTCACCACTGTATCCCCAAAACCTCGGGCAGGCCTCTGCATGCGCGTACTCAATGAACATCTGTTCAATGAATGATTCTGCAGACATTTTAAAATAATGCTGCTGTAGCAATCTGTGCAGGTAGGTATTTTCCCCCCAGTTGTGAAGATTAGGGAAGGAAGAGTTGGAGATACTGAGGTATCAGAAACCATGCTGCTGCTTCAATATTACAAATAAAGTTTATGACAAAGCCCCTGACCTCTTTCCTCATCTGTGAAACGTTCCTTACTTGATGCCTCAGTAACTGCAAACGCAAATGCCAAGCTTTATTTCTTCCACAAATGTGTCAGTACTACCTTCCTGGAACGTTGTATGTATTATCTATAATCCTCAGTCTGTGCAGAAACCGAGGATCAAGAGGTTACGTGATTGGCGTACAGGGGCACACCTGTATTCAGGTGTAGGCACTGCAGCCTTTTCCATTATACCAGGCAGCTTCTAAATCCCCGACCATGTGCAGCTCTGCCCTGGGGTCTGTTACTGAAACCTAAGATCCTCCCTGAAAGGGGCCCTGTGGAAAGGGTTTCCACTCCCTCAGCATTGTGGTGACATAAACTGGTTGGGAACATAAGCACAACATATTATTGGTTTTCTCAAGTAGGGCGGCTTCATCTTCAATACACTGAGCCTCTAAGCTGTACCATTCAGTCTTTCCCCAAGTTTCACAGATCATTTATTTTAAAGTGACGTTTCTGGGTTTTCTCTCATTACAAAAGTAAGCCATCTTTACTGGAAAAAAACCTGGAAGCCAGGGTGGAGGCTCCTCAAAAAATTAATAGAGTTAACTTATGACCCAGAGACCCTCTTCTGGGTATCTACCTGAAAAAACTAGAAACATTTGAAAAAACATATGCACCCCTATGTTCATTGCAGCGTTATTCACAGTGGCCAAGACATGGAAACAACCAAAGTGGCCTTCAAACAAGGATGAATGAAGAAGCGGTACATATACACAATGCAGTACTACTCAGCCACAAGGAAAGATGAAATACTGCCATTTGTGACAACATGGGTGGATCCTGAGAATGTTATGCTGAGCAAAATAAGTCAAGAGCCCTATGCTTTCACTCGTGTGGGAAATAAAACTGAAACTCATAGACAGACAACAGTATGATGGTTACTAGAGAGAAGAGGGGTGAGGGGATAGTAAAAGGTAAAGGGGGTTAAATATATGGTGACGGAAGAAGATTTGACTCTGGGTGGTAAGCACACAATGCAATGTACAGATCATGTGTCACAGAGCTGTACAATTGAAACCTATATAATCCTATTAACCATTATACTCCAATAAATTTGATTTAAAAATTTAGTGGTGCGTGTATGTAGATGTATAATACATAAATACAAACACATTTTATTATTTCAATATGAAATCATACTGTTTTGTAAACTATTTTTTGTCAATAACCAGAAACATCTTTTGTCAAAAATATGCAATATAATTTAACATAATATTTCATCATATAAATGTATGTCTATGTCAATTCCTTCAACCAGTTCCATGTAATTGGACATTTAGACTGTTTCAGATATTTTGCAACTTTTAATGGTGTTGCAAGTAATAATACATTTACAGCCACATCTTTCAACAATTCCCTCGTTTTTTCCTATGATGTGCTACCAAAAATAGTTTTACTGTCTAGGAGTATGCATGTTATGCCAGGACCAACAATGTCTTCCCCCAAATTCATGTCTACTCGGGACCTCAGAAAGTGACCTCATTTGAAAATCAGGTCTTTATAGATATTAGTTAAGATGAGGTCGTGGTAGATCTGGGTGGACCCTAAATCCAATAACTGCTGCGTTTATAAGAGAAAGGAGAGGGAGATGCAAAGACACACACGGACAGAAGATGGCCACCTGAGGGAGGAAGAAATCGGAGCAATGCAGCTCCAAGTTCAGGAATGCCAGGGATCACACGCAACCACTGTTACCTAGAAAGAGGCAAGGATTTTTTCTAGAGCCTTCAGGAGAAGAATGGCCCCTCTGACTCCTTGATTTTAAAATTCTATCCTTCAGAACTGTAAAAAAACAAATTTCTCTTGCCTTAATTAAGCCACCCAGATTATGGCATTTGGTTACAGCAGCCCTAGCAAAATAATGTATGTATTTTTCAGGATTTTGGTATGTACTTGGGACTGTTCCCTGACAATACGTTCCCACCAGCAGTGCACGAGACTGCCCAGGACCTCATGTCCTTACCAATGTGGTATTTGTGAACTTGACAGGCAGGGAGAGTATCTCAATATTACATTGACTAATATTTCTTTGGATACTAGTGAGATTACATATGTTTTTCATGTGCCTAATTTGTCGTCATTCTTCACTGAACTGCTGTTCATGCTTTTGCCTCAGGGTTCTCCAGAGAAATAGAACCAATAGGGTATAAATAGTCTTATAGAATATTTATCACGAGGAACTGGCTCACACAATAATGGAGGCCGAAGCGCCCCATGATCTGCTCTCTGCAAGGTGGAGGCCCAGGAAAGCAGGTGGTATAATTCTGTCTGAGCCTGAAGGCCTGAGAACCAGGGGAGCCAATGATGTAAGTCCCGGTCCAAGTCCAAGGGCCCAAGAAGCAGGAGCACTAATGCCATGTCCCAACTCAAAAAGAGCAAATTTGCCCTTCCTCTGTCATTTGGTTCTATTCAGGTCCTCAACAGACTGGATGATGCCCGCACTCTTCATGAGGGTGGGTCTTCTTTACTGAGTCTACTGATACAAATGCCAATCTCTTTTAGAATCACCCTCACAGGCACACCCAGGGATCTGGGCACCCCTTAGCCTTGTCAAGTTGGCACATAAAATTAACCATCACACCTAGTGTTCTACTGAAGAGATGGTTATTTATTGCTAAGATTTCTTCACATGTAAAGTGTTGAATCACTTCTCTACCATGGTGCAAATATTCTCCCAATTTGTCATTTTTAAAAATTTTAATGTTTTTAGATATATACATGGTAGCATAACACTTCATTCCTTTCTAGTCAAATAATATTCCTTATATGGCTATAGCACAATTATAGATCTATTCATCAGTTGGTGGACATTTGAGTTGTTTCAACTTTTTGGCTATTATGATGCTGCTGCTCTGAATAGTTGTACACAAGTTTCTGCGTGGACATGTGTTTTCCTTTCTCTTGGGTATACACCTAGGAATGGAACTGCTGGGTCACCGAGTAACTCTACGACCAACTGTTAAAGAAACTGAATTGTTCTCCAAAGTGGCTGCATCTTCTACACTTTTACCAGCGATGTATGTGGTCCCAGTTTCTCCAGACTCTCATCAATACTTGCTACTGTCTTTTTTTTTTTAAATTAGTCATTCTAATGGGTTGGAAGTGGTACCTAATTTTGGTTTTGATTTGCATTTCCCTATTGACTAATAATTTTGAATATATTTTCATGTGCTTATTGGCCACTTGTCTGCCTTCTTTGGAAAAATATCTACTCTCATCTTTTACTTATTTCTGAATTGGGTTATTTGCATTTTTGTTATTGCTGTTGTTGAGTTGTAAAAATTCTTTATATATTCTGGATATTTGACCCTCATCAGGTATAATATTTGAAAATATTTTCTCTCATTCCGTGGTTGTCTTGTCACTTTCTTGATAGTGTGCTTTGAAGCACAAATTTGTTTTTAAGTTTTAAGTCCAATTATCTATTTTTTCTTTGGTTGCTTTTGTTTTTATGTCCTAGTTAAGAAACTGTGTCTAATTCAAAGTTATAAAGATTTACATCTATGTTTATTCTAAGAGCTTCATAGTTTTAGCTCTTACATTTAGCTTTCTGATCCATTTTAATTTTTGTATACAGTATGAAGTCCAATTTCATTCTTCGCAGTTGAATATAGTTTTTCAAGCATCATTGGCTTATTCTGGGCTCTCAATTCCATTCCATAGACTGTTATGCCAGTACCTCTCAGTCTTCACTACTGTAGCTTTCTAGTAAGTTTTAAAATGGGAAAGTATGTCTTCCAATTTTGTTCTCTTTTTTCAAGATTGTTTTGGCTATCGTGGGTCTTTTGCATTTCTGCATGAATTTCAGGATCTGCTTGTCAATTTCTAGAAAAAAGCATCTAGCTGAGTTTTTGATGGGAATTATAAAGAATCTGTAGATCTGCCCTGGCCAGGTAGCTCAGTTGGTTAGTGTCGTCTCGATACACCAAGGTTGTGGGTTCGATCCCTGGTCAGGGCACATACAAGAATCAACTGATGAGTGCACAAATGAGTAGAATGGCAAATTGATGTTTCTCTATTTCTCTCCCTTCCTCTCTCTTGAAAATCCATCAATCAATAAAAAATTGAAAAAAATAAGCTACTTTGAGTTTATTAAAAACAAGAAGAATGTGTAGATCAATTTGGGTAGTATTGTCCTATTTACAGTTGAAGCCTTCCAATCCACAAAGAATATCTTCCCATTTATGTAGGTTTTTAAAATTTCTTTTAATAGTGTTTTATAGTTTTCAGGTTATAAGTCTTGTGCTCTTTGGTTAAATTTGTGAAATTTATTCCTAAGTATTTTTTTGATATTCTTATAAATAGAATTGTGTTCTTAATATGATTGTTCATTGCTAGTGTATAAAATACAATAATTTTTATGTTGATCTTGTACTCTGCAACCTTTGCTGAAAGTGTTAGCTCTAATAGCTGGGGGATTTTTTTTGGGGGGGGGTGGGATTCTTTAGAAGTTTCTACATACAAGATCATGTAATTTGTGAATAAAAATAGCTTTATTTCTCTCTTCCAATTTGGCTTTCTTGCTTTCTTTCTCTCCCTCCTTCTTTCTTTTTTGCCTCATTGCCCTATTTATAACCTCCACTACGCTGTTGAATGCGAGTGGCAAAAGCAGATATCCTTGTCTTGTGCCTGACTTTAGGGGGAAAGCTTTCAGTCTGTCATCATTAAGTATAACACTAGCTGTGGGTTTTTCATAGTTGCCCTATATCGGATTGAGAAAGTTCTATTCCTAGAGTATTGATTTTTTTTAAAACCATGAAAAGATTTTATCAATTATTTTTTCTGCATCTACTGAGATAATCATGTGATTCTGCATTTTAGTCTACACATGATGTATTACACTGATTGATTTTAGCATTAAACCAACCTTCCATTCCTGGGATAAATCCCTCTCGATCATGGTATAAGGAAGAGGAGGGAACACTTCCCAACTTACGCTATTACCATCATCCCTAAAACGAAGACATCATAAGGAAACTACAAACCAATATACCTATGAACACAGATGTAAAAATCCTCACCAAAATGCTAGTAAACCAAGTCTAGGAACATACAAAAAGTATTATATACCACAACCAAGTTGAAGGAGTGTGGAGTGAGTACTAATGATGTATGATACTTCTTTTGGGGGTGACGAAAATATTCTGGAATCAGACAATGATTGTAAACCATTGTGAATGTAATAAAAATGTACACGTTAAAGGGAAAACAGTATATGTGAATGATCTCTCAGTATTTTTTTTAAAAAAGGAAGCTACCTGCCTTCTGTGTTCTCCTTTCCCTCTCCTTACTGCTTAAAATACAGACAGGATCAACTTAGGAAAAATATGTTAAGGAATGGTAAATAAAGCAAGAAGGTAGTAGGAACCTGGGTCTTTGGATGACCTTCCTAATCAGAACGGCACAGCTTTGTGAACTGCTTACGAGCTCGGGCATTTATTAGAGGAAAAAAACCAAAACTATTACCTGCTTTGTTTAGGTCACTGTTATTAGGCTCCTGTTAAAGTATCCCATCCAATATTTTAACCAGGTCTATTAGGTTATTTGTACTTTTCACTACTACAAACAGTTCTGCAATGAAAATTCTCATATATCTTTGGATATGTGTAAGGTGATTTTTAGGGTAAACATGTTGAAATGAAATCATTCAATGTCTGATTATTTTCCTAAGGGGTTGAACCAATCTTCCAGCAGAGTAAGACTTACCATTTCTTGAATCCTTACTGATACTTGGTCTTATGAAACATTAAATTTTGCCAATTTAATGACTGTGGATGGTATCCCATTACCGTTGTCATTTAAATTCCCCAGAGATTGTTGGGATTGAGCGTTGTTTCACATTTATTGGCCATTTGAGTTTCTCTTAGGCATTGCTTGTACACATCCTTTGCTCATTTCCCCGTTATATCATGTCATTTTCTTACGGATCCGTAAACATTTTCATCAATCCTGAATAATCCTTTGTTAATTACTTATTTTGCCATTATCTTGTATTAGTCTGTGGCTTACATTTTCACTGTTTACAATAATTTCAGTCATACAGAGATTGTTACTTTAATGTGCTCAAAGGTATCAATCTTTTTCCTGTTATGATTTGTTCCTTAAGCCTCATTTAAGAAAATATTTTTTAAGCCTATGGCATAAGAATGTGCTGTCTCCTACAAGTTTCATAGTTCTGTTTTCACATTTAGGTTTTTTTCCATTTGGAATTTTTTGTTATGAATGCAAAGTATCAAATTTTATTTTTTTATGTAGAACTAATTGTTCAATTCTTTTTTGGATGAATTTCCTGTATCTCGTCTTTCAGTAAAATTTAGTAATTTCTATTGTAATTTCACCGAGTATATAATCGTTATTATTTCACCCCTTTGAAATTTGTTGAGGTTTGCTTTGTGGCTCAGAACATGATCAGTTTTTGTAAATGTTACTTGGGTACCTAATTTATACATGTCAACTGGGCCAGCTGTTAAATATGTTTTTTAATTGTTAGATATGTATTGATATTACTCTTGTATGATTGTGTATCAGTCTCCAACGGAAGTGTGCTAAAATCTCTCATCATGATAAACTTATATATTTCTCCTTTGAGCTGCTTTAATTTTTTTGTTTTTACGTATTTTAAGGTTACATTTTTTAGGTACATCTCAATATAGAATTGTTATATTCTGTTGAATTAACTTTTTTATAATTATGAAATATCCCTTTTTATCTTTAGTAACACTTTTTTTTTACTTCAAAGTCTATTGTGTTTCACATACTACAGGTACTACAGCTTTCTTTCTTTTTAATGTATTTTTATAACATTTGCACATTTTGCATTTTTTCACCTTTTAACTTTCAACCTTTGTATGTCCTTATGTTTTATGTGCAACTCTTGAAAACAGCATATATTTGGGTTTATCTGTTTTTTTTTTCCCTGTCTGCAACCTATGTCTTTTAAATGCAAGAGTTAATCTATTTACATTTAATGTAATTACTTAGAAATTTGGGTTTAAATTTATCTTATTGGTATTTCTTTATTTGTTCTACCTGCCTACATTCCTTTCTCTCTATTTTCTTGCCTTTTTTTTTTTTTTGGACGGTTTGCTTTACATTATTCCATTCCCCCCATGTATTAGCTTGGTAGTTATACACTTTTACTGTTTATATTCTTGAACTCCAACAAAGAACTTCTGACTCAGAAACTGGAATGGAGTTTCTGATCTAGTGGGTCCAAGATGGGACTTAAGAATGTGCATTTCTAACAAGTTCACAGATGATGCTGATGCTGCTGGTCCAGTGACCACACTTTGAGAAGTACTCTCTCGGAGGAAGAAATAGACTAGATATAAGGAGATTAGCAAAAATGTACTGTAATCATTGAAGTAAAAAATAATGGCCTTGACTAGGATAGTGGCAGTGAAAATTTTTAAAAAACAGTAATGTCAGAGAATGAAGGTATCATTCATAGAAACAAAAGATTCCAGAATAGAAGCAGGTTTTAGAGAGATAAAGATGAATTTGGTTTTTTTACCCTTAAAATAGAGAAAACATATGGTAATTATGATCAGAATCAAAGATTTTGCTTTCACTGAGCAGTATTATTGCCTGGTTTTCTGTTCTGAAAAACTGTTTTTAAATAATGTTGTCCAGATATAAACAATTATATAAATATATTTATTACAAACAAAAAAATGGATTAAACTTCTAAGATTAGGAGTTAATTTTCTCTAATGAGATACAACATCAATAGATGCTGCTGTAACATAGTTAGGCTGTAACTAGTGAAGTGGACGTCAGGTAAGGTTTTAAAGTCCGGTGGGTCCACTGCCTCCGTCAGATGAATGGCTCAGAGGAGGAGATGGGCGGGTATAGCTTCCCACGTGTGTCAGCATACGGAGCCCGTCTGGTGACTCAGCCTGCTGCATCCTGCCACTCAACAAACTTATTTGGATTAGTTTACTTACACATAAGGTCACAAATTAAGTAATTTAATAAACACATGGTTTTCAATTTACGACACTGGTTATTTTAAAAGAAAGGAAAAGGATATTACTACAATTCAAAAGTACAAATTTGTACACGTTGATTTGTGTCCTAGAGAATACCTAAGTCACAGCATGAGGAATAGTTAGAAACATCGTGTGTAAATTAAAAAGCATTCTGTTCAGTATTTTACTAAATAGTTATGGTAACTACAATATAAACGTACTCTTTATCTAGGAACTCAACTGAGTGAGAAGTTCTGCTAAATACTGAAGAAAAATTTTAGACCCAAGGTAAATAAAATGACATCTTCATTCATAAGTGACAAAACATTTTAAATAAACAATGTATCCACAACTTATAAAAAGCTTTATAACACTTAAAAAGCAAGTCTGTGATAAAATAAATGCTTTCTTCCCAAACTCTTGCTAAAATATATCATTACAAATCACTTCCGTCAAAGTAAAGTGTCTGGTTAGTGTTTTAAACATATGATTTGAATGCATCTTACAAATAATTGAGACCTTCAAAAATGACATCCACAAATGGAGGTCAGAGACTGATCGTGATGAGTAACCTCAGATAGGAGGATCTCAGCAGCCTGCAGACCAGGCTGTTTCTGAAGAGCTGTAATACCGATGCCTAATTAACACGTTCTGACCAAGTCTTGAAATATCCAATCATATCAGTCACTTACTCAAAATCTCCCGTGGTTTCTCTATAATTTCCTATTGCTGCTGTAACAACACAGATTTAGTGGCTTAAAACAACACGGATTTATTATTTCACAATTCTGGAGGTAAGAACTCAGAAGTGGACCTCACGGGGCTAAAACCAACCCCAGCTGGAATGCATTCTTTTCTGGGGACTCCAAAGGGAGAACCCATTTCCTTGCCTTTTCTGGCTTCCTTAGAAATGGCAGCTGCCTGCATTCTGGGCTCAAGGACCCCTTCTGTATTCAAAACTAGCAATGGCCAGCTGAGTCTTTCTCAAATCTCTTCTCCTGCACATTTAAGGACCCCTGTGATTACACTGGGCCCACCAGGATAATGTCCCTAATTTCACGTCAACTGATTAGCAACCTTAACTCCCTATGCAACCTTAATCCCCCTTGCCATGTAGACTAGACACAGGTTCTGAGGATTAGGACGTAAACATCTCGGGCAGGGGGCAGGGGAACATTATTCTTCCTACCATGGCTTCCCAGTGCCCACCAAACCCACCTTGTCTATCAAGGACTTCTACACTGTTGACCCCAATTTACCCTCCTGCCTGGCCCCCCAAACTCTGCTCTTTGTGCCCACGCCAGTCCGTCTGCTGATCCCCTCTGACACCCCACCCTCACAGAGCGCCACAGCTTTACTCCTGGCATTTTCTCTTCCTCGCTGTTCTCTTCCTACCTCCCTACTTCTCCTGCCAAGATGAAAATTCTATTCATTCTCAAAACCATGGCAAATGCTTCATTCCTCATGAAGCTGCACCCCTAACATTTCCTGTCTAGGTGTGCGTATCATACTCTTTGTCCCTCCCTGTAGAACTTGACATTTCGCCTTGTTTGGCAGTTATCTGTGTTATCTCCTCTGTTACATAGTGACCTCACGAGGGACGAAACTCATGAATCCACCCACACTTGTACGTATACTAGGTATATCTAAAACCCAATGCTTGCTTCCAGCCACGTGCCTCCAAAACTACTCTCCTCTAGTTTTCAACATCACCTCCCTTCACCAAGCTGTGCTTGTCACAGACCTTGGGAGTCATCACCAGCTCCTCTCGCCTTCATTCCTTACATGCAATCCATTAGTGAACTTCACCAACGCTACCCCCAATCTAATTCACCGTCATCTTTTCCCTGTGCTCCTGGACTCCCTGTTGCCAGTCTTTCCTCTGCATCTCTCACCTTGCACAAGCGACATGTGCATGTCCTCATGCATGTACATACATGCATCACACGCACACATACACAAATTCTATTCTCAACTCAGCAGCCAGAGGAATCATTTATATATTTTTAAAATCTAAGTCCGATTATATCTCCATCCTGCTTAATGTTAGTTTACCAACATATTCTGTAAGGCCCTAATCTCCACTTTGCTCACTGCAGTCCTACCTCACAGTTCCTCACACAAACCTGGCAGTCACTTGCCTCAGGGCCTTTGCACTTGCTGCTCCCTCAGCCTATGGAACTCGTCCTCCAGAGACCCACATGACTCATTCCTTTAGGTTCTTTAGAACTCTTCTCATCCCCTTATGTTCTTTAGGTCTCTGCAAATGTCACTCCATCAGAAACACCTTCCCTGACCAACCTACACAAAATAGGGGTCCCTGGTTTCCTCCGTCATTGTCTATGCCCTTACGCTGCTTGAATTTTCTTTGCACACGTATCATTACATGACATTACATTATAAGCCTGCTTCTTGTCTGTCACCCTCCACCGAAATGTGAACTTCGTGATGGGAGAGGCTTTCTATTGATCTCTATCCTAGTGTCCGAACCCAGAAGCATCCGTATCACGGAGTAGGTATCCAATAAGTATTTGTTAATGATTGAACGCATTTTTGTACGTCCTCCTGTTTCTTGCCCGGTTCTTTGAACATAATAGATGTGTAAGAACTGAATCTTATGTACTTCCTAAAAATTACTTAATATAGTCACCAGAGGAAAAACTATAGTAAGCCACTTTTTCATGGAGAAATAAAGACTGTAGAGAAGTTGTCACAATTCAGGTTAGCCTTTTACTACTTAGTTTTGAGATGACAGACTTCCACAGAGCTCAAAGTATATCACACTGAACACGTATTTCAAGGATGGAGTTCAGAAATCACTGTATTGGAAAAACTGTCCACCCAGGGAGCGTCTGGGGCAGGGAGGGGTGGGACACTCCAATGCGGATGGGAATAACACTGAAAAGGTGTCCGTAAACCGCAGTGCCCTCCACCAGGTCCCCCGCAGTTCGGTCCACCAGGTTCAGTGCTTCAGTGCTATGCTTAAAGCTTAAAGCCTCTTCTAATTCCCCCCCAAGTTTTCCTTCTCATCAATGCACTTCTCTCACTTTTACAGTCCTGGTTTCTCAGGCAGACTTTTGTCCTTTGTTTCTAGGTCTTTCACATCAGAAAAAGAAAAAACCCAAAGCAAAAAGTAAAACATACAGTTTCTAATCATCCAGTCTCTCTCGTTCCACATATAAGAGGCTGGCTTTAAAAATTCACATTTCTTTGGCACCAAATGTATATATTGATGCAAAAGCAAATGTCTGGAACTGCATAAGTTCATTTAATTTATACTTAATCAATTTAAAATTATCATTTCTAGCCCTGGCTGGTGTGGCTCAGTGGATTGTTGGCCTGCGAACCAAAGTGTCGCTGGTTTGATTCCTAGTCAGGGCACATGCCTGGGTTGCAGGCCAGGTCCCCAGTGGGGGGCACATGAGAGGCAACCACGCATTGATGTTTCTCTCCCTCTCTTTCTCCCTCCCTTCCCCCTCTAAAAATAAACAAAATCTTTACAAATAAAAATAAACCTATCCTTTCTACACTACAGTTGAACCTTGAATAACACGGGATTCGGGGCACCAACACTCCACACAGTGAAAAGTCTGTGAGCAGCCCTGGCCGGGTGGCTCAGCTGGTTGGAGCATCATCCTGTACACCAAAAAAGGCTGCAGGTTCAATTCCCAGTCACGGCACGTAGCCAGATTGCAGGTTTGATCCTTGATTAGAGCACGTATGGGAGGCAACTTATCGATATTTCCCATAGATGTTTCTCTCTCACTCTCTCCCTTCCTCTCTCTATAAAATTAATGAACATGTCCTTGGGTGTGGATTTTTAAAACATGCACCTTCGTTACTGTCTTCCACTATCTCTTTAAAATTAAAAAAGAAAATCCATGTATAACTTTTGACTCCCCCAAAACTCAACTACTATCCTACTGTTGACTGGAAGCCTTACCAGTCACATAAACAGTTGATTAACACATACTTTGTATATACTGTATTCTTGCAAGGAAGTAAGCTAGAGAAAAGAAAATGTTATTGAGAAAATCGTAAGAAAGAGAAAATACAATTATTGTATTTATTGAAAAAAAATCCACATATAAGTGGGCCCATTCATTTCGAACCCATGCTGTTCAAGAATGAACTGTAATTTTAAGTGGCTTTCTCTAGTCCTTTAGAATTTCCTTGAGTCCCTCCTTTTATTCCATTCAGTAGTATCGGTAACATCTTTTGACCTAAAAACACAAACATTAATCATGATGAACCCTTTTGGTTCTTATTTTACTTTTCTTGCAAAATAGATAAGTATATTTTCTAAGCCAGTGATTTTGACTCTGTCTACACATAAAATCACTTCCAAAACTGTTTAAAAAACATTAATGCCCCCAACTCACCCAAGACCAAGTCTCATTCTCTGAGGGCTGGAACCAGGCAAGAGAATTTCTCTTTAAAGTTCCCCCAGTGAATCTAAAGTGCCATTATAGTTAAGGATCAAAATCCACAAGTCACAAAGAAGTAATGCAGTAATGGAAATAGCAGCAAAAGAATACTGATCCCAAACTTAGATCCACTATGGTTACTGTTGGGAACCACCCTGCCTGGTTTCAGAAGCTGTAATCCCTGGTGGCCAAGGCTGAGTAAAAAGACCCTGGGACCATAAGCCATTTAGGAGACAAAGCTTATCTCCCTGGCAGGGGCACCACCTCTGCCCCCTTTCACTTCACCCTGCTTGGCCCCAGGCAGATGACTGGTTAGCCAATGATGGGTAAGATTCCTCAAAGGAGGGACGACCTAAGACAGGCATGGTCACAAAGGAGCCCTCAGGGAAGGTCTGGGGGGGCTATAGAAAAAGGGGGTGATGGAAACCTTGCCCCTCAGCTTTAACATAGCCTGAATCCTCGTTCTGTCTGCAAGAAGTCTCCTAATCTCTTGGCTGCCTTACTTCCCCTCCCTGACTTTAGCCTGAAACAATGCTGGAGGTGGGGACAGCCCTGTGCTGGAAAGGGCAGATTCCCTGGGGTGATCAGGCCTAAGAAAGAATGCATAAAATCCTGTGAAACCTGCCTTGCTAATACCCACAATTTAAATGATAAGGATGCAAGCCTGAAATGAGCTTGTTTCCCCAAAGTTTTATGGCCCTTTAGCTATCTGACCCTGACTCAGAATAAGCCCTCAGAGTTCTCTGAATGTTATCTATTATTTGATCATTTCTGCCTGACAATGATTGATGAGTTTTCCATATACACCCTGTATTCCTATGCAAATTAAGCCAATAAAAGCCTGTCAAGGGAAGGGCTGGGGCGCTCTCCTCTTGAGAGAGTGGAGGTGCAGACCCTTTTTCTCCACAGGACTCGGTAGTCCATATGAATTTGTCTCGTCTCAGCCACAACGCCACGGACACTGCTTGCCGGTGCCCGCGTCAGTTACTCCACAGCAGACCATCGCCCTGTGTATAATTAGTTGACTTGAATACTATATTACATGACTGGATATAGTCAATTACTTTAGATAATAAGAATATGATTCAAAACATAAATAAGTTGAACAGGACTTGAAGAGATTTTAAAGAAATTATTAGTCAAAAATCAAATTCAAACTATCTTCTTTAGTAGTCTATGTCTTAAGAAGTTATACAAGTATATTGCAATATTTCCTCCCTTCCCTGCCTTTCACTGTAATTAAAATAGCAAACTCAGAGGAGGGGAGAAAATCCTTGTTCTCTTTTTATCTGAGAAGTGATCTCCTACACGATTTCTTGTGGTAGTGGGTCACGAAGAAGAGAATGTTGGGTGCTTAGGGTCCATGCATGTAGGGAATCCAGACATTCCAGAACAAGGGAATGGGTGGAGAATGCGCCTGCAATAAAGAGGTAAGGTAAGACAAAGAAAGAGATGTAGGAAGCCAAAATGCAAGAGGAATGGGCAACGGGTATTGCCTAATAGCAAGGGCACTATGGAAACATTCTGTTTACATATTGGGCTCCGACACAATATTTTAGTCACGTTGAATTTTTCCATCACTAATGCTTACGAGAATTTCCAAATGGAGCATTTAAATTGCCCAAAAGTAGAATGATGACTGTAAAAGAACAAATTTACATCCTATAAATGCTACAAAGCAAATACAATTTGGATAAAGAGATATATACTGATTTGGCCGAGGGAACCTTGGCTAAATCGGGATGTTGTTCATTATTTCCTGTAACAAAAATAGATCTTTCTTCAGTTCTATCATCTCTTGAATAACTTTATACCATGTTATTTTGTTCAGATACGTCTTCAAAACAATGGTTGCTAGGATCTCAACTGGCACTGGAAAAAAAGATTTTTTTGCAACAAAAAGTAATAAAGAAAATTGTAGTATTACATAAAGCATTATGACTGCATCCAAATGATTTGAAAATCTGTCTAATGATCCCAATTTACTTTTTGTGCCAGATCCTTCAAAAGTGGGAAACAGCCCTTTTGAAGTAAATTCTAACTTTTCAATGTCTTCATCAGATATTAGCCATTTACTCATATATGTGTCTTCAATTTATTAGCGACTGAACCACTACCTTAAACTAGCACAATTTCGTCAATTTGTAACACCACCTCCTAAATGATATACTACCATTTAATTTTTAAATCATCATTACTGCTTGACAGCTTTCTTTTATATTAATGGTTGAATCTTTTTTTTTTAAAGGGTGATGTTTCTAAAACCCTGGTATTTCTTTTGCAATTCCTGAGCATTAGGCAGATTAACTTACACTTGTCTTTGAAGCATTATTGTTTCTTCAAGACTTTGAACATTATACTTTATCTAAATTGTGTATGTGTATGTTTACTGCTTATGTATTATCTTCATTTTTAAGGTAAATGAATATCATTTGTCAGCAGGAGCATCTTCTTTTTCAAAGATGAGTCATAATTTTTTTAAAAAAGAACCCCTTTAAAAAAAAATTTCCCAAATTTAAGAATTTACTGTTTAGAACCCAAGACCAGGAGTTTTGCTGTAGGGAAATGGTAAACTTATTTTAAATACTTCAACAATATTAATGTAGACATTTTTTCTTTGGGATTGATATAATTATTCTTGTCATATTTAGCAAAGTTCTCTTGTGTACACAAATTGATTCCTTTTTCGACTGCTTTCCTCCTGGATCTGAAGCACAGTCCCCACAGGGGGAAAACGTCAGTAACTTTCAAGAAGATGCGCACCTTCGCTTTGATAGGTAAGCAACGAGAATAGTAAGAGAGACCAAGAGAAGAACAACAACAAAGAAGGTCCTTCTTGCAGAGCCAGGTGTACTACAAAGCTCAGTTAGTTCGCACACTTGAGGACACTGCTTTTTATAAGTTTTTTTCTCCACTGGGAACCGTTTTCTGAGTCTTCCTCTCTCTGCTCTCCATCCCTCGGGTCCTAACCAGGTTTTTTCTTTTTTGCTTCTGAGAACGAAAAAGGTAGCCAGGAAATGAATAGTGGTGCATTTCACGGAGGGTTTTCTATTTTCAGTAAATTTTACCGCTCTCCAAATGGCTCCCAATTGTCTCCCAGATACATAAAGTCATTAGTCTTCTAGACCTTTTTGGGAAGCTATTTCATGAAAACTGAGAGTCCTCTGCTCCAAAGGACCTATGCAGAATTTCAGATTTCATTCTACATCATTTGTCGACCCTCAAAAACTCATGTTTGGACCCCAACTTAAAAACGTTTGTCTAGAGTTAAAAGGCAGGAGCCTTCCTGACACCTTTCAAGGGGCTGCTCGGACCTTGACCAGAGTAGGTGAATCCCTGCTACAAAACAGGCTCTGATGGGAGGAAAAGTTAACTTTACGATCCTTGAATTTCTCCAAAGCCCATCCTGTATGCGGCGGACCAGACCTGGGCCAAGGCCTCAAAATCTGAGGTCAGGCAAAACGAGTAAAGAAAGCCTCAGGGCACAACGGGTAGCCGCACACAAATTCACCTGAAGGAACCGCCCGAGGATCCCCAAAGTACTTTCCGCAGGTTTGAGTACAGCCTCCGACGCCTTGTCTCCTCTTAGTAACGCGAGCATACTCCGAGCCCAGCCCGCGCGGGGTCTACCACCGAGGCTCCTCCATCCTCAAGACCTCCGCGGGAGCGCCGCATCCTTCGCCGGGCATCCTTACCTTGGGGTTGGTCAGGAGCTGGTGCTCGTCGCTGTGCAGCAGCGCCCTGGAGTTGGACTCCGAGTTGTTCACGTAGACCTGGACGCAGGGGTACTGCGATGTGCCCCTACAGTCGGCGCCACAGGTGAAGGTGCACTCGAACACCTCGCCGATCTGCTGCACCGACAGCACCGTGCAGTTGGCCGCCGTGGCTTGCAGATCCTGCAGCGCGGGACTGAGCCAGCAGAAGCCGAAGATAAAGAGCAACACGACACCGGAGATGATGAGAAACAAACCGAGCCGGATGCTTTTGTCCTCGGCTTCCGTGTACTCATAAGCCACCCGGAGCTTCGCCATCGCCCCCCACTCCCAGCGGCTGGCGCGCTCCTCCCGCCCACCCCCGCCCCCGGCACCGAGCCCCACAGCCTCGGGCGGGAGGAGCCGGCGCCACCGCCGCCGCGCGACAGCAGGGGAGTGGGCGGCCAGGGGGAGCGCGCGAGAACAAAGGGGCGGAGGCCGGCGACGCCCCGGGAGGCGGCAGCGCCCCCACCCCCTAGCCCCGCCGTCGCCCTTGCCCCGGAGGCTCGCGGTGCTGCCGCGGCTCACAGCCTCTTGCACCCTCCAGCGCCAGGAGCGCGCCGGCGGCTCTCGCCTCCAGCGCCCCCTGCCAGCCTCCGCCCGCGCGCTTTCTCCGCCTCCCCCACCCAGCCTCCTCTCGCCCAGAGTCTCCCTGTCTCCATCGCCCGCGTGCCGCTTTTCCGCGAACTCGCCCGGCAGCTGCCCGGAGGGCTGGAGCGGCTGGGCTGCAGCGAGCCGGAGGTAACCCCCGAACCCGAGGCGGCTCCGCCCAGCCCCTCCCGCCGCGGACCCAGCCCTCCTGCCCCGCCCCGCCCGGGGGTGTCTCGGTTGGGCAAGGGGTGGCGAACGCCGACGACGGCGGCAGGTGCTCGGGATCCTCGTTAAATCCCCTTGGAGGAATGTCCGAGAAGAGGCTTAGGATCAGTGTAGCATAACTGGAATGAAAGTTTTTAAAAAAGCTAAAAAAAGAAAGCAAACAGTGAGAAGGCGTAGTGCGAGCGCAGCGGCGGGAATCTTGAACTCCAAACCAGGATTGGTCATCCGACCGAGAGAGTGAGCCAGCGGCCAAGCAGCGGGCGCTGACCCGGGAACCGGCGGCCGGGACCGGCGGACTGGGGTTGAAGACCCCGCGGGCGGCCTGCGCTGGGGCACGCGGGGGCGGGGGAAGATCCTGCCACCAGTTCCCACGCTACTCGCGGGCACGCGGCGGGGTGAGGGGCGTGACCTCGCTGCACCCCTCCTCCCTGCCCACCCCGCACCCCGTCAGCGAGCACCGTAACGGTCCCGCCGCAGGGTCCTGCAGCTCCCAACCGCCAGGGCCGGAAGCCGGCGCCCCAGCGGCCCCACGGGCTGCGAGATCCGAGGGAAAGAGGCTCAACCAGGCAGGGTTTGCTGCGCAGGCTACGCGCGTAGGGGCAAGGGCCTACGACTGGCGACGCCACCTGGATCCTGGGGGGATCTTGCAGCAACTTAGGTCTCCCACAGCTGGTCGACCCCAGCTCGATTTGCCCCAAGGCTGGGACTGGCCGATTAGGGACCGAAGGAAACTGGGGGAGAAGCTTGCAAGCCCTAGAAGGAAGGAAACACTACTTTCCCCATTAGGACCTTTCCGTCGCTCCGGGACTCCGGAGAACAGAACGCTTTTCAATTCTGTTTCCCTCCTTAGGAGTTTTTTTGACACCCTTGGCCCACCCTGGGACTTGTAGATGAGCTTTCCACGAGCAATGTGCAAGGCGTTAGCGGCGTGCAGACCCACTTTGGGACAGGTACCGTTTCTACCTAGAGCTGCGTTTTCCTCTCTTAATTCTTCCCGTGGTCCCCCCACCCCTATCTCCCCGTGCCTACCAGCAGCCTCTATTCATGACTTTTTTAAAAACATTCTTTTTTTCCCAAACCACACTTCTATCGTAATAGCAAGCTCGAGAACTTTTTCGACTTACTTTTTAAAGAATTAAAATGTTCACTTCTTTGCAAAACATAAAAACATAATCTTTTTCTTGATTTGCAAGGCCTAAATTAATATACACTTGAATCAGTTATGCTCCTGATGAGTATGGAAACACCCAGTCATGGAATTCTTGACTTCTTTCTTGGATTTCAAACGTTACTTAACTGGTATTGAGTACCTTTCAATTGCAGTTCTGTGTCACTACTACATTCCTCTATTTAAGCAATTTTCAACTTTTTTCGTTTCAGGGCACACAAACTGATTACTAAAATTCTGCAGCACACCAAATAATACATTTTTTTTGCCGATCTGACAAAAAAAAAAATCCAGGTATAATTTTGATGCATTCACACTGGACGGCTATTGTTGTATTTACTGTTGTCATTTTTTTATTTGATTATCTAAGGGAAAAGAGGTCAGTGTCCCTGACGAAATAGTCGGGTATTGCATGTTTAAAAATTCTTGCAGCACACCAGTTGAAAATCACTGCTCTGTGTGGTAGATAACCGTATTTCCAAACCAGGGGCAAAGATTTCACTACAGGAAGACCCTAAGTGTTTTTCTCTATAAGTTAAGAAGATGGGGATTAGAAATTTTTCAAATCAGTAAAATGTTTTTTACTTTAATGCCTTTCAAATCTTGAGAGAGTAGATTTCTTTCTTTCTTTACCTAGGGATTATATCATTCTATTCCCTCTGTTGGCATAAAGACTATTTGTTAGTGGTTACATTACCTGAAAGGTTAGTTTAATAGACGAAACAGCTTAACCTTAGATGCTTCTTCAGTCTGAATCTCTTTCTTACTGCAGGTTATAATGATCTTCCTTTTCAAGAAGGCTAAAGCCAGTCTGGATGTGAGGAAGGGGTGAGATCCAATTATTCTAGCTTGCTGTGCTGAGCAGCTTAACACTGAGGCAAAGTTAAGTTCTATTAGTGCTCATAAAACACAGGGATGGGCTGTCTAAAAATAATCTAATAAATATGATTTATTTTTCACTGATTTCAGAGCTTGAGGGGTTCTGTGAATGGACCCTCTCTCTCAAAGATGGTCTTCTAAGTCTAAAAAAAGATCAGAAAAATTCTGCCTTAAGTTAACCTAAATATTCAAGGGCTTTCGAATCCATTTTTTGAGTTCTTCTTTTAGTTACTTTCCTTCCTTATAATGATTCTTAAAGTATTTGAAGAAACTGTTGCCATCTAGCCTTCTGTTCTTTAAACATTTACTTTTCTTATTTCCTATTTTTAAATTAGCTGGCTTGTCTTCTAAACCCTTTTGTTATCATTATCATGTCTTTCTTACTGAAAGTCAAACATATCAAAAGGCTGCCCAAATTAGGTCAGTTTTTATTTTACCCTTAATACAACACTGTTTGTTATTAGCTTCATTTACTTGAGATGGGGCTACTTTATCACACAGCCCGGGAAGATTGAGTATGTCAGCCCCTCAGTTTCTGAAAACAGGTCACCATTAACTAAGTTAAAATAGCAGTAAGAATCCCAGGGATCTGCTCTCTGATGGCTTTTAGCATCTTGTTTCCTGTGGAAGGCAGAGGCAGCACCAGCACCCACCCCCCCACCCCCCCACCCCCAAAACTGATTATGGGATGTACATCACTGTGTGTAGCAATGTTTTCAGGAGAATCATGGCCACACCTTCCTGCAATTCTTTTTAAAACAAAAAGACCTCTCTAGCCCTGGCTGGGTAGCTTGGTTGGTTAGAGCACTCTCCTCACACGCCAAGGATGTGAGTTCAATCCCCCTGTCAGGGCACATACAAGAAGCAACCAATGAATGCATAAATAAGTGAAACAACAAGTCAATGTTTCTCTCTCTCTCTCTCCCCTCCTTTCTCTCTAAAATCAACTTTTTAAAAAGTTTTAAAAAAGAAAAAGACCTATCTAAGCAAGAACATTAAAACCATTGTTATTGATAATTTGCTCTCATGATCAATATTCTTCACGAAGTCCTGTGACTGATGTTAAAGTTGCAATATATTGTACAATTTCATATGTATATAAACCCTCATAAAAGAATTCTAAAAAGAATTATCATAAGGAGGACTTTGTTATCCTAAGGCTAGAAGGGAATTTAGAACATGTTGGGAAAATGTTTATACACTGTCTTAAAAACTGGCACATTGTCAGGTTTTTCCAATAACAAACTGCTACGGACACTCCAATAGCTAAAATACATAAGGGAGAAAATTAATATTGTTTCATAACCTTTTCTCATTGGAATTTGCATTCTGGATAGACTTGAGACATGTGCAACCAGACTCCTAAGAATAAATGAATGAAAGCACGAGTGATCCAACAAAGAAAACCTTATAGAAAAATGTTAGTCTTTTCTTTTTCACTCAGTTTATGTAATTGTAGACTTTGTAGCTGTCACAAAATTAAATTTCCTTTTCATTTGGACTTAACTTCAAACTGTTTACTGTTGTACTAAATCATTTCCAGCTTAGTGATATAAAAAAATAAACTTTCTTGTCATGCTTCATTATAAACGTTAAATATTTATTATTAGTCTCAGAACTTTAAATTTGAAATAAATGTCCTATATAGCCACTATTTTTTTCTAATTAAATTTTTCCTGTCCATATACCTTACTTATTATATTGAGTATATAATTATTAATGAGAGCACTACTTACTATTTCTAGATATTTATAATCAAAAGAGAAAGGGATCTTAAATATCACCTAGCTCAAATTTAAGCAGGAAAGGAAGTTTCTAAAGTCTTTGTTTGAAATAGTGAAGAATGATTATTAAAAATATTTAGTATATTATGTGGCTCAGTTGGTTGGAGTATCGATTGTCACACCAAAAGGTCACCGGTTTGATTCCTGGTCAGGGCACAGGTGGTGGGTTCGGTCCCCAATCCCTGTGTACCTACATTGCGGGTTTGATCCCTAGGTTGGGGCGCATGCGGGAGGCAACCAATCCATGTTTCTCTTTCACATCGATGTATTGCTCTCTCCCCCTTCCTCTCTAAAAAAATCAATGAACGTGTCCTCAAATGAGAATAAATAAATATTCACATTTGTTTGCATACAGCCTTTCTGTTTGCAATTGAGAAAGGAAAGCAGAAAGCAGAGATGATCACTTCTTATTAGTAAATTCGTAATACTGGGAGTGCTGGCTAGATTTCCTAAATTCTCACCTCCTGTTAGGTTAGTCTTTCATGTTAATGGAAGTGAACTTCTGTGGAAGACACATCCACATGCACACACATGTAGTAAAAGGATATCAGCTTTGGAATTAGAAAACAAGAAGCTAAGAGGTGTGGGTCTGAGCATGAACAATAGTTTAATGTAAGATAAATAATTGATGTTCTTAGATTGTTTCCTCCTCCCCATACAAGAGGGTTGGACAAAATCTAGTTTTAATATCCTATGACTTTTATTCCAAGTTGATTTTTGTTCTTCCCATGTTCTTAAAAAACTTGTGTATTATTACCTAAGAGCACCTAGTCAAGTTAAAAGGCCTTTAAATAATTCTCAGATATGGAGAGCACTTCTGGTACAATGGCTAACAGGGAGCGTGTCTGTCTTGGGTGAAACTGACCTAACTGAACACCTAATGTAAACAAATACTCTAATTCACTGTTCCCATGAGATGAGGGGGAATGAGGTATCAAGCAACTTTTCTAAGGCTGCACACATATCAACAGTGACAGATTACAATACCCATTCTTTTTCTGTGGTACTATGCTAACAAATGTATTTAGTAAAAAAGAAGTGTAGGCAATACAAATGGATTTAAAACGTGCTTATATACTTAGTATATTCAAGTATAGTTAGGCTTGATAAATTCATTTTGTGAAACCTGGCTTTGAAAGGGGGACTGGGTAGAGGAGGAATTGGCTAATGATTTAATCTGGTCCTCCTGTTTAATTTTACTCTGAATCACTTGTGTTGAAAATAGCTCCGTTTCAGATGCATAGCAAATATTAGTACAGTTTTATGCAGGAGAGAGAAAGTAAGTATAGTATTTAGGTTTCAGAGAGGCTTGTTAGAAATTGAAATTAGATTCAAAGTAGAAGTAAACACAAGGAACACCATGTGTTCATAAAACAAGTCGACAAATAGTTCTAGGAAGTCACCTAATACTTGTAATAGTTTTGCTTTTGTCTGTTACTGGCCCTCTGATTTTGTATAGGATAAGAGAGACTCCAGGGGGCAAGACAACCATCACTTCCCTCCCAGGCCTTTTCTTCCGTTTCTTCAGTATTCTCTTTTGATAGGGCTTAGAAGACTAAGGTCAGATCCTTATCCCAAATGCTAAGGAAGATAGATAATTCAAAGATGGAAAGGATACCCCATTCTAAATTATCTAAGCCAAGCCTGTAGCTTTCTGTTCCACATTATTCAACACATAAATACATCTAGGAAGATGCATTTTGTTGCTCACTAGGTAACAGTCATTGCAAATGTAGAGAGAAGCTGGGAATGTGATTTTGGCTCACAATTAGACTGAATCTGGACTCCAAATAGTGATGTGCCAGTCAACTAAGTTAATATTCAAATATTAAACCCTGTAGAGTGAAATACAGAAATGACATAAAACTTCAGATTAAAAAGGAGAAATCTGGAAATAACTTTTCTTTGAAGAGTAACATGACTTGCATTTTTTTTAAAAAAAGTGTTATTTTCATTCAGAAAAGGTATGTGTGTATATATATATAATATATATGTATACACACACACATATATCTATAATTTTTTTTCACTTTCTGTAATTCTCCATTACTAGGGATGTTAGAACATTAGTATGTTCCATGTATTTTTAATTGTTGACACTTTTTTATATTTGAAGAATATTAACCACTTGAAAATAGTAAATTACTTTAAAAAGTCAAAATAAAAAATCAAACATGTCTGACTCTCTTAAGAAGGGAAATATTTAACAGCTCAAATTTTAAGACAGCCTTATTTTTCATGCAACTGTTACATATGATAATTAAAACTACATCTTAAAATAAATGTTCACAATGTAACAGATTTAAAGGTAGCTTCCAAACACTCTGGCTGCCCCAAATCTTTATTTTTATGCAGAAGATGAAACTATTTATGTCACTGATACATGTAATCTTTTCTCACTGAGCTGTATATTTTTGAAAAATAATCAGTGTTTTTTCATTATAAATGAGTATCAATAAGGCTGATCCTAAGAATAAAGAATAAATGGCAAATTCAGCCATTTATTGACATCATACCACTCTTGAAATGTGATGCATTTCTTCCAAAATGTTTAAAGATCTCTCACGTGTTAATACCAACCTTTAGTACTATATACTAACGGTTAGAGAATAGATTAGCCTGGAAGAAAAACACTTGTTAAAAGTTATTTTTTAAAGATTTAATTTATTTATTATTTTAGAGAGAGAGGAAGGGAGAGGGGAATATCACTGTGTGAGAGATACATCCTACAGTTGCCTCTCACAGGCACCAAACCAGGGACCTGGCCCATAACCCAGGCATGTGCCCTGACTGGGAATTGAACTGGTGACCTCAATCCACTAAGCCACACCAGCCAGGGCACAAGTTTTAAATATAAAGTATGTGGTCAAAATGCTACTTAGACTAAACACTATTGCAAATTATCTTAACATTCACATTTCAGGACATAGTTACACAAATTAGAAACCAGCTCTGATTCACAGTGGAAGATGTTTTCCTCAGCTAGTACCCTTAGTTATTATTGTTTAAAGGAACTACCACTTTTGGCATGAATAGGTTATTTCACGTTCTCTAACAAAAATGTCAATAACATATTTGTGGTGTGGTAGATGCCTATCAAGCCTTGCAAATGAAAACTAAGATAAAATCTCATGAAAAATTAATTTTGCCCTTGAAGATAGTTTATTAACTAAAGTATTTTGGAATCTGTCAACCTGGTATCTATCGATAAGCTATTGGATTATGCAAGAATTTGAGTTTTCAACAGTTAGAAAATTATAACAATGAAGACTATCATTGTGAATTTTATGACAGTTTCAAGAAGTCATTTAAATGGTTAAGGGAAAACTATGGCAAACATCTGGAACAGATTAGTTTTGTAAACTGAAAAATGCATTCTTATGATAAATATATATCATTAAAATATTGTCAAGCAACAGGATGACTAGATAAAAATAACTCAGTTGGTGTATATGGAATTGATAATGCACATAGTTGCCCTTAGCAGTTTTTATGCACAAAAACTGAAGTGGAAATCTAAGATCTAGCATAAATAACCCCAGGAAATAACTATGGTTTTTCAAAAAAAAGCATCTTCGTTGTCCTATACTTGGGAATGGATTTAGGTTTCCTCGCATTCTGCTCTAATAAATACTGTCAGAATAATGTGGTTTCGGAGCTAGAACACGGGATGCAAGGAAAAGTAAATGAATGCTCAATACATAGCAGCGCAGTATTCCCAAATTAACTTAGTTGGATCTCAGCCAAACATTAAATTTTATTCTAGTTAGTACTTGCACAGTAGGCAACATACAGTTTAAGTGTTAACTGGTAGTTCACTTCAGAAATGATCTGTGGTATTTACTTAAGTATGTCTTCCTGGCCTCTCTCTAGACATTTAAAAATCGGAGTACCCAAATACAAGGTCTAAAACGGACATTTCTAACATTCCCCAGGTGACTGTGCTCAATCAGCTTGAGAGTTACTGGAGTGTAAGTTTGACTGTGGTTAGTTCCTGAAGCAATCTCAATCCAAACAGAGGCTTTTATACATCAAATTTACTGGTCACCTTTCTTTTTAAATAACGGGATTACTGCTCAATCTGATTTTTGTGGTGACCTGTAGCAGAAAACAAGAGTGGACACTAATGCAATGTTTAATTTCAGGCTAAGTATTTACCTCAAAACTTACCAAAAACTGTCTTTCTTTGAGTGAAGGATAATTTAATCTGGTGAATATACACATATGTAGGCCTTACTATTTCTTGTGCTTTAGTAATATTTCATTACTAAAGTTTATAGGAGAAAAAGTTGAATAAAGTTGCCCTCTGTAACTTTTTTGATTAAATTTCTTTCCAAAGATACAGCAGTAAATTTAAGCCTTATCTATTACCCACAGAAAAGCAGTTCATTTTAGATGGGGTTAATGCTTTAAGCATAGTTTTAGCCCCCAGCTTCTGATCAAGGGTACCATCTTTAAGATAATCAAATCCAGAAAAAAAAATAAATCAAATCCGAGTTTCTACTCAAAAAGGCAACCCTCTCAATGGAAGTTTGAGTCTTCCACTATCTGCGTGAACATTTTTGCGGTTGGAATCCTCACTTCATAAAGCAGTTGGTACTGTGGGGAAGCACCTTAACATATAGCACCAAAATCTGTCTCACTCAACTGCCTCCAGCTGCTGGTTTAAGACTTGCTCTCTTCCTTAAGTCTTGCCTATATTTGAAGGCAGCCGCCATGTCTTCCTTAGCTGTCTCCTCTCCCAAGTGTCTATCTCATCAATTCCAAAATGCATATTCTTTCCATGCATGGCATCTTTGAAATTGGTATGCACTAACTGGTGGCTTGTCCTAGTATGAGCTACTTCTTCCTTTAGTAGCACACAAAATAATGGTGTACCTTATAAACGCAGGCAGACAATTAGGCTTGCTGAAGTACAGTAATTATTCCACTTCAACACTTTTTCAATATATTACGGAGACATTTTAAATCATTCAATTTAGACTTCCAGTCAAGATGGAGGTGTAGGTAGATAGGCTTTGCCTCCTCGCACCACCAAAATAAGGACAACAAATTTAAAAACATAAAACAACCTGAACTGCCAGAAAACCGAACTGTATGGAAGTTCAACAACCAAGGAGTTCAAGAGGAAACATTAATCCAGACCGTAGGCGGGGAAGAAACAGGCAGCCGGTGTGGAGAGGAAGTGTGGCAAGGTAGCAGCCATAGGACTGGGCAGACGAGACAGCAACTGGTGGTCCCACATTTGTGAGCGGATAAACTGGGAGGAACTGGGGATCGAGACAGACCCACAACCCAGGGCTCCAGTGCAGGGAAATAAAAGCCTCAAAACCTCTGGCTAGAAACCTGTGGGAATTGCAGCAGCAGGCAAAACTTCCAGCCTGACAAATTTGTTGGGAGACCCACAGGTCCTAGAATGTACACAAACCTGCCCTCCAGGGAATCAGCACCAGAAGGGCCCAATTTGCTTGTGGTTAGCAGTAGAAGAGACTGAAAGCCTGCAGAGCGCCAAGCAAGCGGCATTGCTCCTTCTCGCCGCCCCCCCCCCCACCCCCGGCACCACAATGCAGTGACCTGGGTTGCCCTACCCCGGCAGATACCTAAGGCTCTGCCCCTTACAATGTAACAGGTGTGCTGAGCCAAAGAAATATGGCCCAAATGAAAGAACAGATCAAAGCTCCAAAAACAGAACTAAGCAATGAGGATAGCCAACGTTATCAGATGCAGAGTTCAAAACATTGGTAATCAGGATGCTCACAGAAATAGTTGAGTACAGCTGCAAAATAATGGAAGAAATGAAGGCTACACAAAGTGAGATAAAAATATACAGGGAACCAACAGTGACAGGAAGGGAACCGGGACTCAAATCAATGGTGTAGACCAGAAGGAAGAAAGAAACATTCAACCAGAACAGAATGAAGAAACAAGAATTCAAAAAAAGGAGAGGCTTAGCAACCTCCAGGACAACTTTAAACATTCCAACATCTGAATCATAGGGGTGCCAGTAGGAAGAGGAAGAGCAAGAGGAAGAAATTGAAAACTTACTTGAAAAAATAATGGAGTACTTCCACAATCTGGTGAAGGAAATAAGACTTCCAGGAAGTCCATGAAGCTCAGAGTCCCAAAGAAGTTGGACCCAAGGAAGCACACACCAAGGCACATCATAATTACACTACCTGAGATTAAAGATAAGGAGAGAATACTAAAAGCAGCAAGAGAAAAGGAGACACTTACCAACAAAGGAGTTTCTGTAAGACATTAGCTGATTTCTCAAAAGAAACCTTGCAGGCCAGAAGGGGATGGACAGAAGTATTTGAAGTCACGAAAGGCAAGGACCTACATCCAAGATGACTCTATCCAGCAAAGCTATCATTTAGAATGGAAGGGCAGATAAAGTGCTTCCCAGAGAAGGTCAAGTTAAAGGAGTTCATCATCAGCAAGCCCTTATAATATGAAATGTTGAATGGACTTCAGAAAAAGATCAGAACTATGAACAGTAAAAGGACAACAAACTCACAACTATCAACTGAACCTAAAAGATAAGAACTAAGCAAACAACTAGAACAGGAACAGAATCACAGAAATGGAGATCACAGGGAGGGTTATCAGCTGGAACTGGGTGGAAGGGAGAAGTTAATAATATGGGAAATGGAGATGCCAAAGAACTTGTTTGTATGACCCGTGGAATGCTAGTGAGGTAGAGGCAGGGCAGAGGGGAATAAAGGGGAGGAAAAAATGGGACAACTGTAATAGCATAATCAATAAAATATACTTAAAAAAAAAGATCATTTTAACTTGTTACCTTATGCACCGAACACTTTCCATGGAGTCTCCTGGTTATCTTCTATAAGGTTGAATCTAATACCTTATAAAGGCACTAATTTCAAAATCCTAATTACCTGTTACACTTTAATATTGCATTGAAACCTTACTGGTTCGGCTCTTCACCCATACAAATGTTTCATCTTTCATCGACAGCTCTTGAATTTGATACTTAAAGACAGATGTTGTATTTCCAAAGTTTATTCTCTAATGCTAAACATTCCTACTGCCTGAGTTTTGTGAGGAGATATATTTTTGAATTTAATATAAAGTGGGGATACTAAAACCTGCCTCATGACACCATGCTGAAGATAGGATACAATAAGCGTATTAAGTGTTATTTGCAACTTCAAGTCATATGCCACACACTGTTCTGCCTTTCCTAGTCACAGCAGCTCTTAAAATACAGCCAACTTCCTACCTTGTTCTGAGCAGTATATTTTTCCTAATGCAGCCAAAGATGACTTTTTTGCAATATTCAATTTATATTGATCTACATATGAACCACAAGTTATATTCCACTATCCTTTTCATTTTAGCAACCAAAATGCAAAATTGTCCTGATTCAATATATCCTACTTGATGCAATACAACACATGGAAGTACAGGGTTTGGTTTAGATCTCAATTTTGACTTTCACTGTGTTTATTTGCTTCATCTCCTAGGTCTGTCATTAATTCATGCAACGATCTAATTCATGGGTAATGCTAGTGGCAAAAAGGGAGTGAACTCAGTGACATGCCATTAGGATCTAGTTTTTAAAGACATTAAGGTCTGGCTTATCTCATTCTCCAGAGACTGTCTTAATGGAACCAGTTAGTAAGTATTTCTGTGTCTTTTTTATTAACTACACAAACCATGGTTAAGAGAACATTAGTTATAAACATCCCTATTCTTTTACACATAAGCCTGTGTAAGTTTGCAGTAACTTTTCTTGCAAAACTGATGCTATTAAGCAAATCTAAGTGAAATAAAATGAGTCTTCCTTTGCAGCCATTCTCAGATGCCACGTATTTAATGAACAATGGGCTATATTGAACACAATAGTTAACAGAATGGAAGATCTATGGTTTTTGAATGAAGGGAGGATTCATAGGAAAGGTCAATTAGAAAGGGTAGAGAGAAAAATTTGAATAGTTTAGAAAGTTAATTGAAAATGCTTCAATAGGTTTTTGAAAAATAAAATTACAGTAAAAATAGTAACTTATTTCAAAGCCAATGCTTTAACTTGCACACTTTTATTTTCACATTGAAATATCACTTTATGCCAGTCAATGAACATGTATTTATCAAGCACCTGTTGTGTTCCAAGTTCAGTGGCAAAAAGGAAAAGACCAGATAAATGGTTGGCTTCATATATACTGTAAAAAATTTAAATAAACTTTCAGTTCTTAATTAAAATTTGTTATATCAAAAGAAAGTTGTGTGTGCAGTGAAAAATCCCTTAAAATGTAGTTTTTTTCATATTAATTATAGTATCACCACAAGAAGCATAGAGTATATATTTGAAACTAACTGAAAGGACTTTCCTTTGCAACTAAATAGCTTGTGGTTCCAGAAAGCCAGTTACAGTGTAACCACAAAAATTATTTAACATAGTGTACACATTAATGTCACTAGTCATAGAATATGGGAAAAATTAAGAAAATTTAAACCTAAGAAAACGTGAATTATTAGTTTAGGTAACTTCTGTACATGTATAACCACAAGTTGTAAAACCAAGGAATATAACAATGTGTTATATTGAAGAGTTTAGTAACAGTCTTTTAAAGATTCCATATGGAATTTTAAAACTTAGATCTTAAGTCAAAAGCATGGTAATTTCTGATATAAACAAGTTATAAAAAGTTGGTTTACATGCAAGAGTTCTCTCATTTTAATGATTCAGGGTAAAAAGAACTCAGAAAACTGAAAAAGGTGCTCTTAAAATTTGTATATGCCAATTAGAACAAACAACTCAAGCCAAGGGAAAATCACTTGATATTAGCTATCCTGATTTTCTGAATCATCACACAGTACCAACCATGATTATGGTGACACTTCATATTGTTATGTCTGTACTCATAAGAATAAAGATCCCCTTTCACTTTTTTCTCCTACCTCTTATGGTTATGTAAGAAAAGTTACATTTTACACAGTAAATTATTGTGAAAAAATGTATTTATTCTTAAAGACGGTGATTTCTAGGAGTTGACACTGATTTATGTCAAATATGGTGTTATTCTGTGAAGGTTTTTTTCCAAATAAAATTATAATTTTATAAATGCCATCTTTCCTATAGAAGAGATGATTTGGTTTAAATCTGAAAGATTAAAAAATCCTGTTATTTTTATGCCAGTTCCTCATATTTCAAAATACGTAGAAAACGGTAAATCTTGTTTTATATTCCTGACACACAAACACAGCAATGTCATAAATGTTTCATTTTCAAACACGATTTGGTAAATGTCAACAAACTTTCACTCTTTATAGAAAAATAGTTTAAAATAAAAATTTAAAGATCAAACTCACTGCTTCTCCACTTTTTATTCTCTATCTTTAGTTCTGTTTTCATAGCTTAAGTCTTCAGACGTTTTAAAATACAGTATTTATCTTTAGATGGAAAAGAATCCATCATCTTGTAAATGTGCAATATCCAGGTCAGCAAACTGAAGGTAAGGTCTGCCCTGCCATGGCTTTTGGCTCCCCTTGATTTGAGTGTTACTTCTTAAAGATAAATATCAAAGGCCTATCAAGAAATTTCTCAGAAATTCCACACAAAAGTATTGTGATTGGGTCCCAAGAGTAATCAGAAAGTTTTATTTCTAATACTGCCATACTCTACTTAATAGTTTTCTGTTTTGAACGTGGTTAATACTAAGAATGTCTACATTTTAACCTACAAGTGAAATGATATATGAGTTCATTAAACTACTTGTTGGAAGCTGAAAGAAAACTACATTTTAAATTATTTAGTAGCACCATTCAATTTGATATTTGTAAAACTTCAGGCATTTTTTCCCCTCCATCTTTCACATGCTGAAGAAATAATTTCACGATTTGAAATCAAAGTCAACACTGCAGTGAGGAGAGCTTTTCTACTTTATTACAAAGAGAAGAAGCCTTTATGTGGTCAGAAAATACAAGATTGATCTTTTTTTCTCTTCCTATGAAACGCTGCTGTTCAAACAGCCAGAGTGAATTGTCTCAGTTCACTTCTTTAAGTCCCATCACATTCACTTGGGTATGGATGTCCTTGGCTGCTGAAAATCTGGCCCTTTAGTGCACAGGGCGACAAAGTCCCCTGACCAGCAGTTCCAGAATGTCCCATTTTCATATATTGCATCCATGCACACCTCCTAAAAATGAGGTACAGCAGGGCAAACATTTTCCAAAATAGATGTCATATATATAATATATACACATTCGTACATACATACCTTTATTCATGTGATGTCCAAAAATTTAAAAAAAATGTACACATTTATTACAAAATTGTAACAAAGACTGGACAGTGTTTTGCTCATTCTGGAAAGATGAAGCTCAGTAATAACACAACCCTGGAAACCATCCAGAGATTGTGGCAATATCTTTCTCCTAGGACAGTCAGATATTCTTGCGTTAAGGTTGGCGAAACTGCCTTTCGAAAACAGGAGGGGAAATAAAACAAGGGAAGCAGACCTTGCTCATCTTTCCAAATGAAATACGAGAAGGTTCTTCACATAAAAATGCACAAACATTTGTTATTTTATTACCAATAGTGCTACAATGAACAATGCAAATTTTGTGGTCTAATTCTGTTGAGTCTTTTGTGGGTTTTCTTTTTTACATTTTAGAAACTAAATGGTAAACCTCTGTCAGTGTATTTGCTTGTCTTTAGAGACCCAAGTCTGTCTGCTGGCAAAAAAGAAAATAAATGAAAAAATCCAGACCCTGCTCAAACTAGAGAAAAACAAATTATAAATTTAGTTGTTGGGCAGCACATAATTAGTAAGGCAGGATCTCAAATGGTGACCCTTTGCATAAGCCAATTGCCAGATCCTCAAGGAATTAAAACCAGGGTGCCTGAGCCACATCAGTTCTGCAGTTATGTTGAGTATTGTGCTGAGACAGCCATACCCCAAGAAAAGGGAAGTCTTTTTTTTTTTTTTTTTTTTTTTAGAAGGCTTGCTGAGCAGGGTTGTAGTTGAAGGTGGATGGCAGGTGAGGCCGTTCTTCTAACTTGTCATATTCCAGATGGAACTCCTATAAAACCAAATTTAAGAATTTAGATGATTTCTTCTCCCTTTGTTCTCAAAGTTTTGTTAAAACATATATTACTATATAAACAAAATACCTGCATCTATGAGAATGATCACAGATACAGATATACCAACTTTTTTTCCCTTAAGTAAATATAGCTTAAATAAAAATCCTGTAATGTAGTTTCTATCTGATAAATATAAAATAAGAGACTTGCTGTGTAAAAGTCCGAGACTTCTCATGAATATTTTATGGCACAAATTCTATGCAACTTTTTTGCAAAAAATAAAAACTTAAAAGGGGCAATAACTGCATCACTAATGGAAACCACTGAAAATTATAGAATATTTAAAAGCAAAACTTCCTTCAATGAACTATAAAACCTAAAAATTTACTTTTTCATGAAAAAAGCTGAGAAATAATTTTCCAACTTGTCTTATTAAAAAATACAAAGTTCTTCTAACCTCTTTAAAATGTCAGGAAAACAATGAACTTAAAACTCACACATCTTCAGATTTCCCATTTCACAAACCCCAAACCCTGAAAAGATGTAACTGCCATCCAAAACTAGACACTGGCAGACGTAGGCACATCTGACAGCACACTGCATAGCCCATTTCAATTAAATTTTCAAAACACGTTAACTTCATGAATTTTATAATTTAAGAATTTTGAAGCCATTTTTCATACTTCCCCAAGATCAAAAAGAAGATACAGAATGTAATTTTGTATATTAAAAGACATACCTTTGCAAAGTCAGAGTAAGAGGTTCCAGATAAAAATCACTAATTCTACAACCTGAATTCAATCAGTATAAACTGTCTTGACCAATCCCATTAAAAAAATTACGAACTTAGTATGTATCAAAGAAAGCCAATTAAGTAACGTTAGTGCTATGGGTTATCATATTTTACTTCATCTATTTTGTTCTGAAATGATTCCATAATGAATGTTTCCATTATTAAATTAAGGGGAAATTTCACTAATAAGTTAAAATGAAAACCTAGGTCATGATTACATTTTGAGATACCAAACCAAGTATTTAAAATTCAAGGATATTATTACATGAACAATTACAGAAATAGCAAGTATAACTTACTGAAAGCCTATTATTTGTCAAAACTAGAGATACAGCTGATTTTATTCTAACTTATGATAACTGTAGGTGTCATTACCTTCATTCTGCACTTGAGGAAAATGGGGCTCAAAAGTAACTAACCCAAATCATTCAGTGAGTATCAGGTCTAGGATTAGAATCCAGACCCATGTAACACCAAAGCCCATGACTTTTCTAGTACAACACATTATTTTTAATATTTTTAGCCCAAGATCCAAACTACAATCACTTTATTACACCCCCTTATCCAGAAAAAATGTGGAAAAAATTCAGTCCACTGATAAATGTTTTATAAAGGTACCTGTGATGACTTTATCTAAAAAGGTGTTATTTTACAGGGTTCGTTGAGTAACTGAAGCAGTGATTATTTGCTTATCAGTAAAAACTAGCAAATGCCAGAATCACCATAGCTCTCACCAATTCACTGTGTACACACCACTCTCTTCCTACCTGTCCAGGCTTAATTTAAAGAAATGTATTGCCAAGTTAGGCAAGAAAGTACCTTGTTGTATCTGTCATTCTTTAGAAATTAAAATTAGCATTTTAATTCTACATTAAGTTTAGTTATAGGGTAGAAAGTCTATTTGTAACTGTGACAAATCATAACATTTGATTTACTACCTAAGGTGTAAAAATTAAAATTTTGTTCAATTATTCTGTCTTTCTCATTGTATATTGGTGAAATACAATCTATTACCAGGATTTAAACTAGAGTATCTTCGTCAATGAACATATATTTCCCTATGTGTTAAAAGAGATCAGTTTAAACCTAAGAAACAAATATTTTTGTATGATAATTAAGAAACTCTCAGATTTAGAAATTAAATAGGTCAAATTTTGTCTTCCATTTTTTAAGTCTTTATTCCATGTATTTTTATTCTTAAAATACATAAAACTTACAATACATTGGTATCTCTTTGTTCCCTAACTTTGATTATTGATTACATCTCTTTTACATGTTTATGTTATATGTATACACACAACATATATGTAACACCTTTGTATAATTATAATCTGGAAGGGCAAGAAGGGTGTCTTACTTTGTATACCATTACCTACTGTCTAGAATAGTGCCAAGCCCCTAGCAGGTGTGTAATTAATGGCTGATGAATTAATAAACACAATTCTCTTAGGAACAGAACACTTAATTTTTGAAGTATTACAAGATAAGGTATTAGAAGACCTATGTACATATTTGCTTCAATGAAAAAAAGATTTTAAAAAATGTTTACTGATTTTATAGACAGAGGAAGGAAGAAAGAGAAAGAAACATCAATGTGAGAGAGAAGCAGCAAGTGGTTGTCTTCCATATGCGCCCTAACCAGGAATCGAACCTGCAACCTAGGTATATGCCCTGACTGGTAATGGAGCCCCCCCAAAACAAATCCTTTTGGCCTATGGGACAAAGCCCTGACCAAGTGAACCACACTTGTGAGAGCTGGAAAGAAGATTTTTGGATTACAATTTAATGATTAAAAGGGTAGAAAGAGTTTCAGGTATTTTAAAAATAACTTTCAAAGCCTTAGTTTTTCTATTAATATAATTAGGTTACATATTCTCAAAAGGTTACTATGAAGCAGAATTGGAATACATGCACTTGACTCAGGTGATCAAGTAAAATTATTATTACTGATGAAATTTCACAGAGAAACATAAATTATAGGAATGTCTTCTCAAATCCTCAAAAATGTCAGCCTTTTAATTATGATCAATCCTCATTAAACTTTAGAAAAGCACTATCTTAAATCTAGTTATTAGAAATTTTTTATTTTGAAAAAAAGCACGTTACTGATTAAAGTATAAAAAAGCACTAAAGTGTACCAGTGAAGATAATGGGGGAAAAACCCACCTTTATATCAGGGTATGAAATGATAAAAAATCCCAACCATTAAAAATTCTATCCAGTGTTGGACCTAAAAGGTGAAGTCAGGCAGAAAGAATACTTAAATTTGTAAGTCTTTAGTTTGAGAAAGCTATTGATAATTGGGAAGCCTCCACCACCTAAAAATTCTCCACGGGTGAAATTATTTTAAAAATTTTACTCATTAAGATTATATACACTATCAGCCCTGGTCAGGTCGCTCAGTTGGTTGGAACATTTTCCTGATATGCCATGGTTGCAGGTTCGATCCCAGGTCATGGAACATACAAGAAGCAATCAATGAATGCATTAAGTGGAACAACAAATCGATGTTTCTCTCTCTAAAATAAATTAAAAAATTAAAAATTCAAACAAAATTACATATACCATCTAAATTACCACAAATTTTAAGTTAGTGGGATACTGACTAATTCCAGCCAATTCACACAGGACAGACCACATTGCCCGCTGACAAGTCAAAAATATCTAAAAGGGGAGAAAATAAGCAGATACAGTGACAAAATTTTTCTGCACATATATTCTTGACATATAGGAAATTCTTTAAATAAATAATGGGTCGCATCCTAGAACTCAGAGTCAGAATTTTTACAGGATAAGAAATACTTCTGATTTAAGTCATCTAATCCCTCACTTAATGTTACAACTCTTTCTCTCTCTAAAAATACTCAGTAATTTGCAAAAGAGAAAGGAAGAATCTCATACACAAGATATTCTGAATAGGGACCTGATTATGGTCCAACAACTACTTCTCATGATACCATGAGAAACTCAAGCTATTATTTATAATACTAATTCATACTGCAGGCTTCTTAAAATGAGTTGCAGCCATTTAATGCATGTTCTTTACCTGTAAGCCAAACCTACTTTACAGATGGGGACTTTGAAATTAGTTTGGGACATGGAATTTTAATGGATGTTCTGTAGTATAATAAAATCTGTTAATAATATTATAAATAAAACCAAATTTCTTAGTTCCTAATCCAGTTTCTAGGAAAACTGAAAACAGCCTTAAAAAAAGTGTCAGTGTAAAAAGTTTATTCTGTGAATACAACTTAAAAACTTTAAGTTTATGAACCTGCATTACTATTTGATGGAAACCAATCATTCTGCCTGCTTTCATCATTATGAAAATAATTTTAAGAGTATGAGCGCAAGTGGCCAGCAATTACCTCAAGAGAGCTTACTTAGGAAATAGTTTAATGATATTTCCCAAATTTTATTTTCTTACCTCACCATTAAAATTGTAAAGGTATAGGTTAAAACAAAAGCTCAGCTATACAGGAGAGATGAGATAAAATTAAGTAAAGTTATTTTTGTGTGTTTGCATGGCACACACACATTCTTTAAAATGACATTTATCTGACTAGAGAATTGCTCTTGAGGGAGAATGAAGGGACCCTATTAATGTGTAGGCTGGTTTCTGAATATTTGACTTTATGAGGAGAACTTAGTTCTATTAAAAACAAACTGATTTTTGTCTGTATAAGTTGATATCTTCAGATATATTAAACTAAAATTTATCTAAAATTATGTATCTCTCCTCTTCAAACATCCATCCCTTTTTGCATATACTAAATTTGGAATAATTTGCAATGAAATTGAGCAAAATACTTCAAAAGAATGGAAAAAACTTCAGTTATTTCCCAATAGCATTTTTCTTCCTCCAAAGATACTTTTTCTCTCTTGTAGAATCAATTAACTTAAGAGTTTATTGAAGTATGGCTCTAGATTAGGACCAGCATTATCATTGGCATTACCTGGGAACTTGTTAGAAATGCAAATTCTCAGGTCCCATTACCTACTTATTTAATCAGAAACAACGGAGGTATTGGCCAAGTAACTTGTATAAAGGTTTCCAGGTAATTCTGATGTAAGCTAAAATTTGAGAACCACTGACCTAACCTAACAACAATCAATTACAACTTCCCCACCTTTGGAAAAAGAGTAAGAAGCTATAACAACAATAATGATAGAAAGAGCAGCAACAAACTACCACAATTACTCTCATATATCAAATACCCAGTATTTACCAAGCACTGTACCTAGTGTAAATGTGTTTGTGTGTAATCTCATTTAAATTTCATGACAATATAGAAGCAAGTGTTTTGATCTGAAAGATAAGGAAACTTGCACAAGGTGAAAGTATAGAAAGTAGAAACAGGAGTTAAATTCAAATCCATGACACAAAAAGACTATGGCTTTCTATTATACTATATTTCTTAAAGAACAGGTTATATACACAATGTCTCATGTACTATTTGTAATGAATAGAATTAATTCTACTTAACTAAGTGGTTAGGACATGGACCTACCTTTTGAAATCAAGATATGCATAATAGATTTGTTGAAATAACTCAAATACAGTATACAGTGGTATATGGACTTGGTCTGAGATGTAATGACATCTACCATTGAGAAACACCCAAAAATAATAATTAGAAAAATCGCTTCTATTTCTTTTTTCAATCTTTATATGAAATCTTATGAACTTTTTTTGTGATAAATATCTGGTAAGCATTTTACATTGTCTTTTGAAAATGTTTTACCTTTGTTTTAAATCAGTTTAGTAAAGCTGACTTAAAGGAAAAAAAGCCCAAAACCAACAACTAAAAAATCATCCAATTAACTGTCAGGAAATATTTTCCTTCTGTTTCAAAACTCAAGCATCTTTTCTTCAATAGTGCAAGTGTTTTAAAAAGCCTATTAATCTGCAAACACAGAATATATAAGATGATGTATTATAGAATTATACCCCTAAAACCTACATAATTTTATTAACCAATATTACACCAATAAATTCAATTAAAAAGTAATATATTCATTCACCAAATGTGAAAATAAAAATAAAATTAAAAATAGCCTATATCTGTTTATATACTGCTTTTAGGAAAATCTCATACTTGCTTAATTAAAAGTAATAATAATGTAAGAATACATGTCTGGGATTGTACATGGGTATCTTTATTTTACAATTGAGTAGAAACAAAAATATTTGAAATGTTACCAAAGCTTTTGAAAGATTAGAAAATTTCTTTCCAAGTCAATCATTTTTGTGAGGGTACAATGAACTGTTTCTGCATACTCTCCTAGAGTCAAATTAAGCAAAGGAGGTAGAGACAAAAGACTGAGCAAATATATGGCACATTATTTGATTGAATGCATTGGTACATAAAGAGTTAAAGAAGTCACTTCTTTTTAAAATCTAGATTTATACATTTACACATTTGCACACGGAAAAAAATATACCTTAGCTACTTTCCTCCAGTTAAGACAGTCAAAGAAGTAATATGTTCCCCTCTCATATGTATTGGTTTTCATTGTTGGCTCCATGCCTGGTGCCCTGGTAATCCATACTCGTTCTTCTTTGTGGTATCTCCAATCACGGTTAAAACTTCAATTTTTAAGAGAAAAAGACAAATTAATTTCTTCCTGCGCCTTCACATTCTATAAAACTTTTCTCAGAAAGTAATTACACATAAAATACATGGATATAAATGCTTCTTCATCCTGACTTTATTGTTATTAAATACAACCCTAGTGAAATAAATATAGGAAAATAATTTATTTGTCCAAAACACACTTTAATTAATACACACCCCTTTACTTAAGACATTTTTTATGCAAACAGAATGAGATCTTAAAAGCTCTATGACCGATGAAGTGGTAAAAATGTAGGGAGACCAAATAAAGGTACATTGTGTTCCAGAAACTTCACTCTTTTCTTGTTCTTCTTAATCAATAAAAATTGAGATATCTATTAAAACAAACAAACCCCCAACTACTTGCATTACTTTGTACTGAACTAAATACAATGTCTATTTGAATTCACTATTTAAATCACATAAAACCTCCATGTAAACAAATACCTTACTACCAATAAATACCATGAGGTAATTTTTAGATATAAGTAAGGTCTGAGAAAAAACTGCCAGTGAAGGATGGATAGATGGATGAATGAATAAATTTACTGTAAATAAATTTAATAGGTAGCAATTACCTTCTTACAAAATTGTGAAAATAACATGAGAAAAAACAAATTCTCAATTGAAAAATAAAAAACAACTTATTATCAACACAGAGAATTTTAATATTTGAGTGTCTGATCCAACACCTGTTATAGAAATGGTATAAGGAATACTATAAAAATACTTAAATATGTAGAAAGATCTCCTAATCATTAACACCAGAAATTTTTAGCAATTAACTCTATACTAAACGTAATTAGTAGAATAGTCTATTGATAATAAAGTATGTTACCAACTGGACATATGAGAAAAGACACAAACTTTTTATTCTTAGGACATCAGGTAAAAACAGAAATGCTCAGGAAAAACACATCCAATGAACCAACTTCTAAACACTAATTTAAATTGGCCAGCAGGGTCCTGTGAACGAATATGGACTTATATATACAATGAACTACCCATATAATAATTAAGAGATGTTCATTAAATGATGAAATTCACTGTCATTAGCATATGTGGTTCCACAAGGAGCAAGATAAGCCATAGTTATGAATCATGTCTTATACTTGACATTCATAAAAATTAGATTCACCAAATCCATGATTCAAGTTGATTCTGCCGTCTTCTTACAAACTTAAGGTTAAGTTTAAAATTCTTCTTTTATGTACATGGTGATTATGAAGCCATGGTTATCTAAGGTTTAAATCTAAATGAACTTTATTTTACTAAAATAAACAACTTAAATTTCTCGATATTTCCACTTTAAAAATAAAAGACAAATACTATAGCCATTGTCATTTTTTTTAAAGAAAGCAGCTTTCAGAATAAACAAGATCCACTATAATACAAAAGTGTTTAAAAATACTTTGAACATACAGCTCTACTGCAGCTAAGAGTTGTAATACATCTCCTCCATTCATGTAATAAAGATAGAAGAGAAGGTCTTCTCCATATCGGCCAAGTTTTATTGCAGCCAGCTGGAAAAGAGAAATGAATTATTCTGAAATGTAAAACAAGTCTGAAAATGCTAACATATAATTGCTACCACTAAAGTAAAAATAGAAAGAGAAACAGAAACTTTGTAGCAGGTAACTGCTATTACAGGATTATAAAATTCTAAAGGGGAATTTCATCACTTAGGTTAATTTTATCATTTAAATGACTAAAGTTATTTAACCATTTTTTCTGGTATACCTATTTTATGTGATAATAGGAAAAAAAGCTAAATAAAACTTCCAAGCAAGTTCAAATGCACAACATCTTACTTGAAGTATTTATTACCCAGTATGAGAGTGATAGTAAAACACTGTGCTCAGAGATGCAGGACTTATATTCCAGGGCCAGTTCCATTACTTACTAATATATCATGTCTAAGTTATTTATGCCTCTAAACTTCAATTATAAGGGTTACTGAGAATGAAAATGAAATTAAATTAGTGACTGTAAATGAACACACTTTGTAATGTCTGATACATAGACTTATAGGAAATGTTACTGACTCTATATCTGACAGTGATTCACAATCAGTTGGTTACATATTTTAGCAAATCATGCATGTTAATAAGTATAAAAATCATAAACAGATTGCTCTTTATTTTGTTTAAATGGATGACTAAAAATGACCGTTTTACATGTCCCTCCACAAAGTAGAAGCATGATAATTACTTGTCAAATTATAAAGCATAAGTGAGTTCAATAGTCTCAAATTCTCACATTAATATATTAAATACATTAAGTTCTCACCAAAATGTAAATACTTTTATATCTTTACTTAATCCTGTATTTAAATGTTTAACTGTTTCACATTCTCTGAATATAATTTTTCTCTCCATTCATACTATCTCCATTCAGGTAGCAGTACTAAATGTGTCAAGTCCTCTTAAATTACTATTTCTTAAAATGGCATTAGGAGTGGTTCTGGAACACTTATGTATTTGGAGCAGAAGAGCCCTATCTATAGTGGAAGTGGCAGCAAATCACATGACCCCAAAATAAAAAGTTGGCTCCATCTCATACTCATCTTTCGCCTATTAAAGTTACGACACATTGAGAAATACATCTTTAATTGCTGATCTACATCACCATCGATTTGACTACCCAACTACATGGTACAGATGCAGAACATTGTCAGTTAGACATTTACACACATATGAATAACACAAATATATAATTTTAATAAATCCTTTCACAAGGCCAAAATCTAGATAGCATTTCTAACAAAAATATAGTCTTACTTATCTTCCCTAAAGTAAGCGTTTACCACTTTATTTCTTTGATTAGAAAAAAATGAATATTAAAGCTGCAATCTGTTAACAGTTACTTTATAACTAGAATTTTAGATATTCAAAAACAGAAAAAGAATACAGAAGAAAGCCAAAAGTCATAAACAGTTTTTAAATATTGTAACACATGGTTCCATTAAAAACACTGTATCTGTAATATTTGTAAAGAAAAATCTTTCATTTATTAACTTTTCCAAGTTAGTTTATTCCCATCAACTGTGGTTATGGTTGTACCCTGTTATTAATAACTATAAGAAATATTTTACCAGTCCTAACATTGTTTTCTTTTAAAAATATTTAGAAAATATAGACTAGCATCTCATCAAAACATTGAGAGTACTAAATATGGAAATAAAATTGTTATATATAACTGAATAAATTACAAAAGCATACCCCTGAGACCACTGCTAATTATTTCAAAATATTATACTGTCTAAACTGAAAAACAGTGCCTGAAAAATAAATTCATGCTGACTGAGTAGAATAATAAACTACACTCACCTTATCCCTAATGTGAATGTTCGTTAAGTACTCAGATGGAACATGGAAGTCTAGATAATAAAATAAAAAAAGCCTTATTAACTGATTCTCAGTTACAAATGTATTTTTTAAAGGTCTGAACACAAATATAGTCTCCTACCTATGTCTTGAGGTCGACAAGGTGAAGATGCCCAGGGTGATGCAAATTTGGGGTAGAGATTTCTGAATAAAGGGGGGGAAAAAAAACACTCTGAAGTCCAGGGTAGAAAAAAAGATTTCTAATTTTAGTTTAGGATATCAGGAAAAACAGTAACTTCAAAAATAGTAACTTTTTACTTCTAATTTCCTTTCTTGGGTTTACTATGATTTATATACACAGCAAACTAAACCCAAGTTTTATACAATATACACAAAGTAGGGAAAAGTAGGTTTACAGTTGTATTGTGACATTCTTTTGAGTGAATAAAGCTATTGTAGTAACAATAACCTTCATGTCTTTTTCCATATGAATTGTAAACCTACTTTTGTCCACCCCTATATATATACAGATACCTATAAATCTCTGTATCTATGCATCGATTTCATTAATACTTTGCCCCCAAGTAAAAGTACTTTCCCATTTATATTGCCAGAAAAAATTAGTAATTATTAAAAGCAAAAGTTCAAATTCATCAAATATTTGCTGAGTGCTTATTATATGCCTGGAACCATTATAGGTGCTTGGGATCCATCAGTGAACAAAGCAAAGATCACTGACAAAATGAAACTTATTTTCTGGTTTGGGATCATGGATTGGTGGAGGCAGACAAAAACAATTTGCATAATAAATAATATTCCACTCTAGAGGAGGGGTAGGGAGGGGAGATTCGTTGCATAATTAAATAGGGTAGTCAGGTTAGGTCTCACAAGGTCAGATTTGACAAAAATTTAAAGAATGTAAGGTAATTAACCGTATTATTTATCTATTCTAATCTAAGCAAACTGGTGGAGTCACCAAAGCAGTGATATGACTGACATGTCTGAGGTACGGCAAGAAGGCGGGTGAAGCTGGGATAGAGTGAACAAAGGAAGAAGCTGTTAGAGACACAAGTCAGGCCTGTCAAGATTTTGGGTTTTTAATCATAATGAAACTAAACCCTCACTGAGTATTGAGCAGAAGGTCAACTTAATCAAAACGAAATTGTCCTGGCTGCTATGGGAAGAAGAAGGACACAGGGAGAATGAGAGATGCCTAATGACTAGCTAATAGAGTGAGTATTCCAAGCAAGAGAGGATGGTGATTCAAACCAGGGTGGTAGCAGTTAAAAGTAGTGAGAAGCAATGCAGCGATGACTCCACAATATCATATGTTGCTGATAGGACAAAAAGGGTAAGTTCCTAGAATCGATCACTGAATTTAATAACATAGTGGTCATTTGATGACCTTAATGAGAGTAGTTTTAGTGTACTGGGGACAAAATCCTAACGGAAAAGGTTCTAACAGAGAATACAGAAAGACAAATGGGATTTACAGAGATGACTCTTCTGAAGAATTTTGCTTCAAAGGAGAATATAAAAATTGGGGGTGGGGGGTGGGAGGGAGCATTAATCAGATCAAGAAAAAGTATCAAGAAAAGTAACATGAAAGAAGTAATAGCATATTTGTATGCTGATAGAAACAATCCAACAAAGTGCAAAAAATTCTGGGAGAATTCATCAATTACAATGTGTGGAAAATAAGAATAAAGGGGATATAGACGGTAGTAAATAGTTAAGATTTTGTGAGAGGACCATGCTGACATTCTCTTCTGATTACTTCCGTATTTCTTAATAAAGCAGAAACAAAAAAGAAAAAACAAGGTCATCATCTGAAAGTAAGGACAGGGCACAAGGTATCAGGGTTTGAATAGGTAAGTGCAGAATAGGAGAGAAAAAAGAATAGAAGGACTAGGCATGACAGTTATGATAATGACTGGCAGAATTAAGGTCCTACTTTTGAGGTTTCTGGCCATAAATTTAAAGTGTAACCAGGCAATGAAATTGTGTGTTTTTCTTTAGCCAGGCTCAGTAGCACAAGTCAAAAAAATAGAATAGGCGGAGATATAACCAGGGTTGTAGATTTTGCCATGCAAGCATGATAAAGCAGGAGAGGGTCAAAGCAGTCAAGGGTTTATGTAGATGAGCAGTATGGCTGACTATAGAATTTAACTGGATAAAAAGTTAGTTCATTGCAGGGAAAAACGGACAGGGATATTGAGGAACAACAAAAAGGTAAAAGAATGGATTCGAAGTCCCAATAAAGTCAAATGATTACAGGAGCCAGTGCTAGAGGAAGAGAGAGAGAAAACAGAAAGCGGCAATGGAGCACAGACTTAAAATTACAGAGAAACTAGTCATCAGTAATGGCAAAATCAAAAGGATGACTAAAGAGGGGAGTAGATGAGGTATAGTTGAGGGTAAGATTTCTGGAGTAGAAGAATTCAAGGAACCGAGATTTCAGGATTTGGAAGGATTTGGAAGAATTCAAGGAACCGAGATTTCATATATGTATTGCCAAGTTATAAGTGGAATAATATTGTAAAGTGACAGTGATACAGGAGCTAATATGAGGGAATGACCCGAGTGAGTAGATAACAGCAATAATCAGTGGCAGTAGGTGACAAAATGTGATGACATGAAATTAAAAACTGAAAACGTGTAGGGCGGTTTTATGTATAAATGTGAAAGGAAAGAAAAAAAACTTACTCAGGAGAGTTCAAATTGAGGCCTAATGTTGTTAAGTCACTTCCTAATGCAAGATGTACCATTCCTGGGTCTGTCTCTGCTGCCCTGATAAATGTTAACAGGCCAATCATTCCAAATTGGTCCGTTACCATCCCTTGAGGAATGTTAGTAACCCGACCTGGATAAGAAGGACATAGTCATTTTTATTTTTGATGAAAAAGTAAAGAAAATGAATTCTATAATATCATTGCAATATTTTATGGAGTCCCACCATCAGGTAACACCTGGATCCCTTTTTTCTGCTGGTTATTATTTTGTGTTGTTGAACTTTTATCTCCAGGGAATTTGGGTCCATCTGTACTTGAAGTTGTTTTGCCAGACGTATTCAAATTCTAACATAAAAAAAAAAAAAAAAGCAAATGTAACATTAAAATTTGTTAAGTGTAAAAATTTCAAATTCACATATTAATACCTTTCTGTTCATTCTTTATTATACTAAAATTGGTAGTAAATTATTACCTGTTTTTCAAGTTCTATGTGAAATTTTTTATTTCTACAATTGTCCCATGGTATACAAATAAATCCTGTGTTATATACATTTGAACATTTAAAGGGCAAGGAATGTATGAAAAAATATCCTCATTTATCTCATTTTCAGTCACAGATAAAAAAATATTAACTATCTCAGGACTTTATGTTTTCAGATACACTTGAAATTATAACTCTTCAATACTTTCATTTATAAGTAAAACTAAGTACCTAAAATATAACCATGAAAATCTCCAAGATAAGTTATAACATATGCACTTTTAAAACTGGTATTTATTTAAATTCTTACCCAATATTCTTCATCAATTATTTTAATATAAAAACTCCCATCACAAAAAAAGCTATTTTCAACGAAATGTGGAAGAAATAAATGTATTTGTCAAGTCAGAAAGAGGAAGCTGAGTTGGCTGAATCAACACAGGAATAAAAATGTGTATAAAGATTCTTCAAGGAGAAAACTTACTCAAGAAAAACACAGCTCCTTAGAAGGCTATAATATCAAACTTCATGGGATCCAGCTGACAGGGACTACAATAAAAGTCTAAATTAACTCTGAGAAGTTCAACAGAAATTTGCAAACCTATATGAAATAGGAAAAAAATAGGCTATCTTCTAAGTTATAAAGGTTTCCACATTCTTCAGAAGTTAGATTACAGATATTCAAGAAAAACAATTTTGTAATATTATTTAGTAAATCCTTAACATAGTCTATAAAACTGTTAATATAAGAGAAATCTGAAAGGGAAAACTACATCACTCACATATATAATACTCAGTTACTTACAGATTTACTGTCATCATTACTTGATGTTGGATCTTTATAGCTGGAACCAGGTAATGCTGGAAAATCTTCATTGTGTATTGAGAAGTCCTGGGATTGCTCATTTGCTGGTTTTGTTACCATTCCAACTATGTAATGAAAATAATCCGGAGAATTGCAATTGATATTTAGGATATTCTGCTAAAAATTATAAAGTTAACTTGCCTTATAATAATATACTGAAAGGATTTTTATTTTTCCCTGAAAGCATACTTCAAAATATTAGTATTCAGGAACTAAATTTTTATATACTGATTAATAAGTCAATATATAAAATAAAGGAAAATAAGTGGTAATCCTGTCATTGTAATTTAATGTCTTATATAGACGCTTAAAACATAATTTGATATTGGTAGTAATTATTAACATTTTTGGTTTAAAAACTTAATTTAAATACTTGACTAGCTATTATAAATACCAGTTAACGGTCAAATACAAATGAACAAAATAAAATTTCAAAGAACATGTCAGTATTCTACCTGAAAGTGACTTACAGAGTGATCAAATTGCAATCAATTATTAAACAACTCCATATTATTTCAGATTTTCTTGGACTCCATGTAATAGATGCAAAACATGCAAGAACTGGGAAATAATCCTCCCACTATACTTGGCATTAGTCAGGCCCTTACTGGAGAACAATATCCAGTTTGGGACTCCACAATTCAAGGACAATATGGAGAAACTAGAGATGGTCCAAGGAGAGCAACGGGAATGATTAAAGGGATGAAAAAATGGACCTATGAGGAAAGGTTAAACACATTAGAGTCTGAACTGAGAATCAAGTAGCTAGGTACTTAACTTCCAAGGCAGATCATTTTTGGTTATTTTTGGAAGAGTGATTTGGAAACTTTAGAATATGAACAATAAAATTTTCCCTTCTTCATATATTGTTATTTGTACTCATTCTAGAAGGCATGGAAATCCTTCTAGGTTGAAAATGGTAAAAAGTTCGAACAGTGATGAACTGATTCAAGTTCATTGTTATCTGCTGCTGGTCTCTACCAGGTTCTCCCAAAAGGAAAACTATGTGTAAAAGATAAGGAGACTATGGCTAGTCTGCAGTCACATAATTTTCATGTCTAAATTGTTACTGCACAGATTTCAAGCCTTCTCTTCTTTAAATTTAACCACTATTAGTCAAAAAAATTCTTACTAGAAACAGTAAAATGGGGTACTTTGATGGTGACCAAGAGTCTGAATAAACTATATATGACCCATGAGCAGTGGTTCTCAACATGAGGCAATTTTTTCTCCCACACACTTATCAATTATGGACACATCTGTGGTTGTCACAATGGGGAAAGGGTAGGAGGTAGGGGCTGCTACTGGCATGCAGTAGGCAGAGGCCAGGGATGTTGCTAACTATTCTATAATGCCCCTATAGAATATAAGTATTCTATAGGACAGCCCCTCATTTACAAGGAATTATCTGACCCACATGTCAATAATGTGGAGGTTAAGAAACTCAGGAAAAATCTTTACTGTATGGTCAATCATTATTAATCACTAGGAATGTTTTCTTTTAAAAAATGTGTGATGAATTAATAAGAAGCAGATCATAAAATAATTACTAAGGTATATTAAGGTAGAACTACCAGAAGAAAATAACTCCTGAATACTGATGAGGACTTCCTTTTGGGGTTTCTGTACAAACTAAGTTTTCCCTTTTAACTCTGCTATTACAGTATTCTGGGAGGAAAAAGCACTTTGGGTATATCAACTCTGACAAATTACTCTGATTAGGTAAACGTGCATGCACATGTATATGTGTAATGTGTATGCAATGGAAAGTTTCCATTGGCCATCATTAAAAAGCTTAGTTACCATAAGGAGCTCTTCCAGCCAACGGGTTTATTAATGGAGTTGGGTTACCACTTCCTTCCCTTCTGTTTCGGTCTGCTAATGCTGGAAAATCTGAAAGGTCCAATCCTGTCACATTTTCACTTCCATCTAAATAATAAGAGGGAAAACTAGTTATTGATTCAACAAACATTTAAAATAGATTATTAAAGACCAACCATAATATAATTTGAGATGATAGTGGGTTCTTCCTAAATAATGCACAGCACTGTACTAGGTATATGTAGGTACACAATAAATACTTGTGCACTGACTTCACATAAAATAATTTCATAAACAATTCAGCAAAGCCAAATATAACTGACACAATAAAAATTCCAATTTTAGAGACTGAAGGTAGAGAGGAGTAAGGTGGTACATTATTTTCCCTGTGAAAGATGGTACTCTAAAGTTAAAACTTATTAGCTAGCAAGAGAAAGAGTGTTATGATTAATTACTCTTTTCATTATATTCAAAAGCAGAGCTTATACCTGAAATGCTTGGAGCCTCACAGGTGTGAAAATGACAGTGCCTCCTGCAAAGGATCAGAATTGTATTTGAGGCACAGGCAGTGGAAACAGAAGCCCTAAGGACTTCCATCCTGTGGTCTATCGGTCCCAGACACACCTGTGTATGCATGTGTGCGTGCGTGGGTGTTTTGTAGTTGGGGTATAAGCAGGGTAGGGTGTAAATAGGGCTCCCATGTCTGTTTGTTGAATGCCTGAGAAGCACGGGAATATAATATAAAGACCAAGAATTTATATTACCTGTTACACAGTAGGCGCTCAATAAATATATATTAATTGAATAAAATTTATTTTTGTTCATTTTAAATTTTTAAAAAATCATTGCTTCTTTTTACAAATTAAAATTTACCCAACAATTATTCTTTGCCTATTTTAATCATCCTTTTGGTTTCTTAACTTTTATTATTCTGTAATTCTTACAATCTTGTATTCCTAATTTTTAAAGAATTTTATTTTCTACATTAGTTTTAGCCCACACTATAGTTTTTTAAAATCTTTCATATAGTTTTCACGATCAATTTTACTTTATTTTGCCTTTTTTCCAGTTAATTTCAATTTTTCTCCGAGTTTCATAATTAGAATTCTCAGGAAAAAATAATCCCTATTATCTCCAGATTACTTTGTTGATAGAAAAACAATTTTTTTCTCCAAGGTTCATAATTAGAAGATTCTCAGAAAAAACCTATTATCTCAAGACTGCTTTGTTGATAGAAAAACAATACACTCTATTAACATTCCAAGTTAGAATTTAAAGTTATGAAAGATAAAGTCATTTATACCCATCGTTTTTAAAGAAATTACAGTTTATGAATTTTAAATTTTGGTAAGATAATAGAAATTAACAAGTTACAGTTTCAATCTACACGGTAATCTATTTTCAATTATTAGATACATATTAACTACAAACTCCGAATACATATATTAACTTTTAAAACACATTTTCTGGTTCTCAGAGATGAAATTTAAATTCCCATGTGTTATTTGAGGATAGTTTTTACTAAGAAAAAGAAAAAGACAAACTGTTAATAAGCCCCAAAATTTATATTTTTAGGAAAAGACTTAGAAACGATTTTTCTATTGTGACATAAACTTAGTTAAAACTGAAATTTAAAAATAATTCTAAAATTTATAGAAGTGTGTAAATCCATAATTCAGAATATAAGTTGGTATTGTCAGTTTACTTTATTGTCCATTAAAAAGTCACCTTAAACTATGAAATGCAGCCTGATTCCAGAGATACCAAAATATGAAAAATGCACATTTTAGAAACAATGGGATATGGTACTTCATATTATTTTTACACCTTCAACACAAAACTGTAACTTTCAAATGCTAAAACTTAAATTTTAACATCTCATTTGATCAATCCATGTTACTAAACACACAATAACTTTTAAAAATTAAAAGCCCAGAGTCGCAAATGACATTTCATTGCTAAATCGTCTCCTATGCTTCCACATAGTCTCCATTTCACTGATCATTCTTTCACCTTTTACTTCCTTTACATACTTTTCTCTCTCAACAATTGTATTCACTTTGCCTCCTATGACTGTAACAATGTCCTTTATTTTCTTTCATAGGAGGCAAGGGTGGAAGAGGGTGAAACCTGAAGCAAAACAGCAACAAAGCCTCCTGTTTAGGCAAAAGCAATTGATGAGAGAAATAAACCAACAGACTATAGGAATTCTTTGCTGTCAAAATCAGAATTGGTTTTCCACAGCATTAATTTTTTATTTTTACACAGAAAACTGAATAAAAATTTCATAAAGGTTAAATGCCAAAATTACTATTAAAATTATTAAGAAAAAACTTTATAAGTGCTCCATGTAATTTTACAGAGTTCTTCAATCTGGATCTCTCTAGCCAGAATGCCAAACCACCCAATCTAAGTTTAGACTGTGGTGACAGCACTGAGGATAGGAAAAGCTTGTGAAGTAGAAAAGATTCCGGGGCATAAACACAGACTAAGTTAATGTTTGGGCTCCCCCAGGTATTAAGAAAGTAGTACTGATGTTATAACATTATGCTATTACCATGCCAAATGAAAAATATATGTAAATACCTCTTAACTATTCATTGAATTAAATCCTACTTCTGTCAAATTCTCACTAAATTCTACCAAAATAACACACAAAAAAAATCCTTAAGACCAGTATGTTGAATTGCTTTATATTTCAAAGATCTACCATATTTTTTACAGGGTACTAGCTCCAGAATAAGCTTACCTGTTCCATTAAAAATGTTACTTGATAAGGAGTTATTCATTCCAAATGCCTGATTCCTGTTCATTCCAAATCCAGACATACTGGGTACATAGAAAATAATTTTAGATATACAGTAAGAACACTAACTTTCAGGTGAAGATAAACAAAAGTGTATACTTTTGATCTCCTCATATAAAACAACAATATGTTTTAAAACAAGTACTAATTTTGTTTTTCTGAGTTTACGTCTTTAATTGTATTTAAAAATTTCCCTAAGTCCTTCCATGAACAGAGAACCAAACATCTTACACAGGTAAATTAAAATACAAAAAACAAAGAATTTACATATAAGCCTTGAGGAAAACAGAGGTTAAGGTACTGTTTACTGTTCTTAGAAAGCCAACTTACTGGATATACTGGTAAAACTAACTTCAAAACTATGCAGTTTAGTGTAAGACCATTGTTCCTGAATACTTATTTTTCTTCCACAACTGGTAAAGTATACTATTGTTACTGTCCATACAAAAGATCTTGGACAGTATTGTTACTGTCCAAGATCTTTTTTCCATACAGTCTGTTTTCCACTTAGAACGGATAATTCTCATGAACAGAGACCATGTCATATTCAACTTTGCATCATCTGCCCTTAGTGTTCAGGATATAATAGGCACTCAATAAATGTTTAGTTGACCAGAATTAAATGGTGCTTTTCTTTAACTGAATCCAGTGTTCTAAAACACATCCTTCTTATCTAAATGTAGTTTATCTTTTAGCTACTTAAAAGAAAAAAATCTTTCTGTTGTGTCCTCAATGTACAATTGGTTACTTGGTAAATAGTTACAAATGCCTATGTTTGCACATACCTAATAAACATGGGAAAAAATAAGACTGAACTTAAAGCAAGGCCAGAAGTAATTAAGAATTTCAAAAGAATTAATGCCAATTCTACAATGAAAGTATAAATTTTTATCATGAAATAGTCTGATAAAAGTGTATCAGTGTTCTGAGCAGGATTAAAATATTTGAAGATAACAGGTTTGGGGTTTTTTTGCCTGTATCTATAAAACTATGACTAAACAATATTTTCATAAAACATATAACTGTGCAACAAAACTTTAGAGATGAATAGGAAAGCCAATAGAAATTTTTGTTTAATACCATGTTGGAACTGCTGATGATACATATAGGAATCCTCAAACACTGAGTTAAGTACTAATAGATGAAAACATGCTATAATAAATACAATTTATCAGTAGCAATAAGCAGGGTTTTACAGAACCAAGTTTCATTGACAATTTACAAAGTATTTTTAAAAAAATTAAAACATGAAAAATATGGCAAAAATTTAAATATACATTCAATGAACAATACTACAAGAATGTAGAAAGATGGATAAAGCCCAAGAAGTATTATATGATTAGGAAGCTATCAAGGAGATGAGAATTTTGATAATCTTTTACAAATAATAACTTTTAAAAATTAGAAGAGCAGTAAAATTATAAAAGAAATGCTCTCAAGTCTGAATAAAAGAATTGAAGCTTATGAGATGAAGATTACACAGAAAATGTGCTAATAACCTATTTTAATTCAGATTTTACAAGTACCAGATAAAAGTGATATAACTGGATATAATGATAGCAACTATATCAAGGTCCTCTTTTCCCCCGGAATTCCCCATTTTTAAAAAATTGGCAAACTTAGATGCTACTTTTTCAAGAAAAAAGCTTTATATTATAGATATAACTCCCATATAAATTATATAAACAGCTAAAAATATTAATATAATGGACAACTGGTCTTCATATTGTTATTATTATTTGTGTAATAGTATATGCAATGGATAGTGCAAAAAAAGTATGAATAGGTACAAGAGCTCACCTTTTTGTTTTAAATCTCAGGACACGACAATTTTCAAATACTAAGAGTTAGTCTTAAAAAGCCTTTGGTCAGTAAGTCTCCAAAGTAAGTACAAAACTGAACTTTGTCAAAAAGGTACTTAAAGCCTAAATGAAGTAAGGCAGTAATAATCAAACATGTCCTATTCATAAGTCTGGAATTCTTAATGCACAGGTGACCAGCCTCATTTAATAAGAGAAAAAAGATACCAACAAAAATGTACCTGGTGGCAACCTAAAAACAATCCTCTTCTAACAGCAACAACAAAAAGCCTTAATGTGCTTTCTAAAATCAAACAGGTTTTCAAAAGAATGTGTCTTTAGTTTGGGGAGATTAAAGTTGTGAAGTGTTAAGAGAAAAGAGAATCTCTGGTCATAAATATATAATGAAACACACTTATGAGACAGAAGCCACAACTCAAGAACAGAATGTTGAAAATGAAAAGGCAAATTTGAAAATATGGAGAAAGACAATTATACACAGTATCAATAAACATCTTACCTGTTCACAGTAAAAGGCTGTCGAGAAGGCTGCTGCTTTGGCATACATATTATGCTTGGCGAGCTTCTGTTGGGGCTACCTAACCCTGAACTGCTCATGCTATTTGTCCTGCTAGGAATTCCAATGCCCTGACCAACCTGGGAGTGGTTCATCATATTCCTAGGATTCATAGGCAAAATACCCCTGAAAAAGAAGTCCATTATGCTAAATAAGCTCTCTACAATTACTCATTAAAAGTCTAAAAAATCAGTTGGCCTAATCCTAGAACTTCAAGTACAGTTTCAAATTGCATTGCTGATTTTATTAATTTAATTCTTTTGTCCAGTCATTCTAGCTCTTAAAAATAAAAGCCAAAGTAAAACCAACAACAAAGAGCAAATTATAATGGAACTAATATATGGCGATATCTAAGATGAAAGAACTATTACTGTGACTATGACAGAAAGTAATACAAATGTATTTCACACATATATCAGAATAATTTCATTCCAAATGTATGTCATTCTACCTTCTTCATACTAGTATGAGTCATCTATGTAATGTTTTTACTTTATTCTCACTAGAGCAATGGATGTGTGATGAGGGAGCAAAGATCAGACTTATAGGAGGATTCTAAATTCCACATCCTCCTTTGAACAAGAGAGGTGGTTTCTGAATAAAATAAGCCCCAGCCCCCCACCCCACCCTCGTGCCAGTTAACCTTTGATACCCACCAGTTGACAACCAGTATGTTAGGTGCAGAGTAAAACATCTTACACTAGACTTAACAATTTGCAATGAAATAAAATGAGCAGAGGGTATCAACTTTTCCTCAGTGAAAGGCTCTGAACCATTTAGTTATCTTATGAAAAAACTAAAAAGCTTGCTTACTCTACAAAGATACATTTTAAGAAATATTCTGGTCCATCAATAAATACCTGCTTGGAGAAGGAGGCGTGTGAAGTGACATTGTTGGTACCCCTGTTGTTGGCGTGACGTGGCTCGGTAACTGAGTGCCTTGTGATAAGCTGCGATTTAACTGAGGGGTATTGTTGCTCATCCCCCTCATTGGAAGGCCTAGTGCACCTATTAAAAAAATTCAGAAGAAGGAAATTCATTGCCATCAGGAATGAAATTGTCATCCATCTTCTGGAGTTGGTATTTTAAAACATTTAAAAATTACCTAACATGTAATATGCAAATTTTAAAGAGATATATTCAATTCATTCCAAATGGATTCTGATTTTAACAAAAATAATGTTCTAATCTGAAGTTTAGTATTATAAGTGGAGATTGCTTTCATATTGCTCTTTTCATATTTCTATTTTACCATAAACTGTCAATGACTGTAACAAATTAGGTGACTTATTTTCAATAAAAACAATTTATACAAATATGCCTAAGAAATTTGCAATTGTGTGTTTTCGTTTTAAATCTTAACTGAAGTACACAGACATTTAATCCCATACTGCTGAAGTTTAACTTTTTATATGATCCTGTTAAAATGCATTTAAGAAAAAGTCTCTTTACCACTATTTATACATGCATATTGATATACCTCAATATTATAGTTTTTATAAACACAACATAAAATATGACTAAAAACTCAATCTGATATAGCTATGAGACAAAAATTTTAAACATTAAAAAAAATTTCAAGTATAATCACCGTCTATTTTTCTAGTAGTACTCCTTGGGTCAGATGCAAGGATAAATGTGTTTCAATAGGTGTATTTTTAAAGACTACTGAGGGTTTACTATTCAGATATAAAAACATTAAAAAATTAACCAATTGGGATAAACTTATTTCAAAAATGTATGACGTACTTCCTACCTTTTATTAATATAAAATATAAATTATTATTTTCTTAATGATTCAGAATAATTACCATGGATATCTTATGAGCCAGACGTCTATTTCCCCTCTTTTATACCTCAAAGTAGGACTGTTCAGATGTAACATGTTGTCATTATATTTGCCTATGAATGAATGCCTCCTTGCCTCCATCTTTCTGTCCCACACTTTTTGATGTTTTCTGTTTCTGTTTGCTATGAAGGGCACATCAGTCAACCATGTGCTACTCTAAACTGCAGGTTAAATCAAAGTGATAAGATGGAGTGAGAGCTAATGAGCGAGCAGATGACTTCAGCGCTAGGAATTTAAAGTGACTTTCCCCGTCCCTGCTTTTAGTCTAATTTCACATCAAAAAATTCACAACAACCTGCATATCTGGAAACTGGGACCTTCAAAAAATTGGAATATATGTGTATGTTTTGTGCATATATTTATATAATGTATATATAATGTTCTGAATGTTTCTGTTAAGTATCTTTGCAAATTTTACCTTCACATATAACTATGTACCACCTTCTAATGTAAGGATACCAGTGGATTACAAAGATTTCACTGGAACCTGCTGGCCTCAGTACTCAGATAGTAGCCTAACTTTGCTTCTCAATTGAGTGAAGCCAATGAACACAACTCAATATAGCCAGCACAGTCTATGTGCACTCTTTTTTTCACTCTTGTTCCATGAAGACCCAAACTTTGGTTCTGCATTTCTGTAAGTCACAGGAAGAGAACTGGTCTAGATCATATGTTGGTTTAGTCACTATATGTATGTCTGGTCACTACAAGTTTTGTGATCATGATTATACCACTGGCTGCAGACACTTTCTCTGAATCTGGGACAAAATAAGGAAGAACAAAAGATTAAAAATTGATTTATATAAGATATCTTCAGAAGAAATCAGTCTTTTCCTTCTTTCAAGCACATAGTTTTTCCCTATAACCACTAGATGTTCTGGGTAATGAACCACATCACTCACTCAAAAAACATTTACTGAGTGCCTGTTATGTGTTAAGCACAATGCAAGCTACTGGGGATATAGCAGTGAACAAGATAGAAAAAAGGCTTCCACCTATGGAGAGCTTATATTCTTCTCCCCAAACACATGTTGTCCTGAAGTCAGTTATAGCTGCAAATTTCACACAGGAATGTTTTTCTCACAGTGACCAACCACCAAGAAATACACAATGTTAGAGGCAGAAGGGACCTGTCAGATCACTTAGCCCAAAGTTTATATCTTACAGATGAGGAGTATGAGCCTCAGAGAAGTTAACTTCCCCTAGGTGAAAAAAAAAACAAGACTAAAACTTACAGCCCTTTGGGAAGCCCAATATAGCATTAAATTAGCACCCTTGTGAGTGCCTAGTGAATTTTAACACCTCTTATCTATTGTTTTTTTTCCTTTTGCTTTTGTTTTTCGAATGTTTACTTCTTTTCTAACTTTTTCAAAATCTTCACCTCCTGTTCACTTCCCTCCATTTTCTTTCTCCTTCTCTCTCTATACCTGTTAAGTTTTCTTTCCTCTAGTTTTACTTTTCCTTTCCTTTTCACTCTTTACATCTTCTTTACAATAAATAAACATGCACTTTCCAAATATCTAGTACTCTTAGGCTTCACAAATTATTCTATGCTGTATTATGAAAATTTATAACTTCAGAAACATTTGAGAGATTGGAGATTATCTGAACATTAGCAAAACAAAAAAATCGTTAGAGAAGGAAATAAGAATGGGTAAGGTTATGTAGTCAATTAGGGATTAGCAAATGAGTAAATTTACAGTGCTGAGAGTGGAAGAAGACCATGAAATAAACTCAAAGATTAGAATTTACTTTTATTTTTCCTTCAACATGGTTAATTTAATAAAAACAGCTAATAAAAATGTCTGAGTTGCATTTCAAACTAGGTAGGTACAAAAAAATCAAAAGCAGAAAGGAGTGCATCAGTTTCAAACTGGACCATCAACCCTTGAATACTTGAGTAATGTTATATTCAACTTAAAAATCAAATTCCTTTAAAACATAAAGAATTAATGTCACTGAACAGGAATATACAAAGATTTACTTTTAGGAAACAAAATACACCAAATCATTAAATTTGAGTTACTTGAGTCAAATTATAACTGGATAGGGCTAGGGGAAAGAAAATTCACTCCTTTACTAGTATAATTAGAAAAAATCCACAAAAATATCATCTCTAAAATAATTACGCCAAAAAGACATGTAAGCTAAAAAAAAAAAAGAAGGACAAAACAGCTCACAAATTTTTTTTGGTATAAAAAAAACTACGGGGGTAAATATAAATATGTATACATGAGCTTCTATACTGGGAGGGCAGTATAATTAAAATTTATCAAGAACCTAATAACCACATGTCCAACACTATGCTACTTCATCTCCTGTCTTCCTTGTAACAATCCTATGGAGAAAGTAGTTAACCACTTTTTACAGAACAGGGATAAAAGCATGAACAACAAAAACAACAAAAACTTTTAAAAAGCAGTTTGAAAGGTTCCAAAACTGTTCTGAATCAAATTTTTCTTTCATTTTGACAAATTGATAATAAAGAATAATACAATATTAGGAAGCATATATGAACATATTCTAAATACAAAGCTACTTATTTGGCAGAGTGCTAAAAAAAAATCGAAGAATGAACTGAATGAATTCTTTATTAATCATTTTTCAGAACTCCAAAAGTGTATGATCTCAGAAATATTTGCATGAATTATTTTCACTGCACAAACTGATTAAAAGAACACCTCTTACATAATTATGGCAAGACACGTCGTCATGCTTTTATTCAAGATTTTGCTAAAGATAAACAATATAATAGGATACAAATTACAAGGAAAAAATTCAATTACAGCAACCAAATCCTTGAATTTCATACTTTAAGTCTCCTGAAATCTGTCTTAAGGAGGCAGGAAAATCCCTAATTGATGCAAGGGGGCCTCAGTGCCATTCTCTCCATTCCCAAAGAAACTACTTCCCCTAGGAATGCACTTGTCCTACCCACACTAACAAAGGATAATAACCATCTTCTTACCTCCAACCTGTCTTTCATTTAGACAATTAATCTTCCCTGTAATATTATTTCATTATGCAATTTTCTTCATTAAAATCAAAAGAATTTAGAGACAGAAGAAATTCCAGAGATCATCATTCAACTAAGTTATAGCTGGAGATCATCCAACGAAGTTATAGATGAAAAACTACCTCTTGGGCACTAAGTGACTTGCCCAAGACCAAAAATAATGAAGAATAAAAATAATGACCCAATTTCTTGACTCCTATTTCGATCTCTTTTTTCAACCAATCACTTTCTACTTCTTAAATAGAGCAGTTGCTAACTTTTACATCAACTGGGTAACTTCAATGTCTGGGTCCCATGCTCAGAAACTGTGACTTAGTCTGGGTCTGAGAAATTCACAGACAGTGGGATTTTAAAAACTCTCCAGGTGTTTCTAGAGGTGCAGCCAGGGTTGAGAACCACTCTTCTATAGTATTAAATCCCATTACAGTTTAGTCTTGAAAATTCTGTCAAGTCCAAAAAGATTCTTCTAATCTTCATTTCATTTTTTCCCCCAGCTTTACTGAGATACAATTGACACCTAATTCTTCTAATCTTAGTTAACATACTCACCCCAATATATACATTCTTTACATACCACATGTGACACAATCTTTTTTCTCAATCCCCTCCCCAGCTCTGCCCCTGAAACTTTTATCACATCCTTCTCCCCACCTAGAATATTTCCTCTTCTCTTATTCTACAGAAATACAAAAGAATATTTTAAAAATTAAAACTGCTATAATCGAGGTGTTTACATGCAATAAATATATGTATGATATGCTTAGATGTATACATGAAAGACCATTAACTCAGACTAATTCAGTGAAAGTAAAATGGATATGTGGATCAGAAAATGTTTCCTGATCGTGGCCAGGTGGCTCACTTGGTTGCAGCACCATCCCAAATATCAGAAGGTTGCAGGTTGGATTCCTGATCAGTGAGAGTAGGAGAGGCAACTGATCAATGTTTCTCTCTCCCCTAATCCCCCTTCTTCCATTCCTCCCAAATCAATAAACATATCAAGTGAGGATAAAAAAAAAAAAGAAAATGTTTCCTGGAGGAGATAATACATGAATTAAATAATGCAGGAGACCTAGCCAGGTATTTGGTGGTGGTGATGAGGAGTCAGATGGATAAATAGGCATCAACAAGTCAGTCTGAGAGAACAGCAAGATATATGAAAATGAGGATAAGTAACATGACTGGAGGAGGAGTAGGCTTGCTTCTGGGTCTCAAGATGTATGAGACAAGAAGCAAGAACAGAACTAACTGGCTTCAACATCCTCTATAACTTATAACCAACTATAAGAAGTTGCTATGTTAGCACTAGCTGAGAGTCTTAGACAGCATTCAGCTGATCTTTATGACAGCCATCACTCTACCTGTGAAACAGATGTGTGAAACTCCTATGTATACTTTGTAACCCTCCTCAAGCTAAGTGTCCACATGGATTAGTGGCACCCATTCACCAAGCAATACAGGTCTTAAACCTTAGAAATAATCTTTGATCCCTTTCTTTCACATCCCACACCACAAAAATCATGAGCTCTATCACCAAAATATTCCAAATTGACCACTTCTCAACACCTCCACCAATCATCCACACCATTCTATTTTTATTGCTTGAACTACTACAATAGTCTTGTCTCCTCTCATCACTTGTTCTTTTTCCTCTACTCAGTCCATTTTCTACATAACAAAGTCATCTTTTAAAACTGAAATTGATTTTGAAATCTTTTCCATTACACTTAGACTACAAATTTTTTACCAAATCTTTACAAGATCCTATGATCTGACACCTGCTACTCCATTAACCTTCTACTGACACTGTTCATTACACTGGCCCTCTCAAGCTTCCTTTAACACATTACATTTTCATGAATAAGAACTTTTGCATTTACCATGGTCTGCACCTAAAAAGTTCCCTCTCAGATCTTTCCAAGGACTTCCCCTTTTCAACATGCATGTTTCCACTCAAATATTACCGCCTCAGAGATTGCCTCTTTGCCTGCTCTACATAAAATATTAACCCCATCCACTCATATATTAACCTGACTTAATTTTTGTTAGTACTTATGACCAGAATCATATTTCCTTAGTTGTCTACATGCTTATTCTGTCTTTCTCCATTTAAATATAAAGTCCATGAGAGCAGGAACTTTGTTATTTGCTGTACCTTTTAATCTCAGAATAATACTTCACTCATGGTAGGCATTCAATAAATAACACAGTAAATGAATAAATCCTATTGTAATGCCTTAGTCAGTAGATTCTTGGAGTCTGTGGAATTAACATAGTTTCTACTACGTACAAATGGCCCTCTAGGGTCATGACATTCAGTAAGCACTATGTAGTATACATGTTTCAAATAAACTCAAATAAACTGCTATCCTCAATTCATGTTCACAAAGTTATACTTATAATGTAATATATTCCAAGGTCTACTATTTACTATCTATATACCCTTGAGCAAGTACCTTATTCTCTCAGTGGTCTGTTGTGAAAATTGAATGAGTTAATTCATTTAATATACTTAAAATAGCACCTGATACTCAGTAAATACTCATAACTATTAGCTTGAGGATGGGGCAGGAAAGTGAAACAGGTATATGACAAGAAAGTGAACAGGTTGTCCCTAAAGGTAAAGATAAAATAAGATAGTCTAATAAAGTGACAGTCTTCATCAGAAAATAGTTGTTTTCTGGGGGTAAACTATATGCTATAGCTGTGTTCTTGAACTTGGAAAGTAGCAAAGATCTTGAATTGTGAAGACTATACTTCTTAGCTGAAACCAATGTGGGATAGGTTTCCTTAATAAATTAGAATATGCCCAAATATAGGGTCTGGCAGAAGTAACGCCTGCTTGAGTGTGATTGGTAGGGCAATACTATGGGTGTAGTAATTTATAGTTTTAATTTGAACATTTCACCTAAAATGTCATATGGTGTTCTTGCGTGTGATATTGTTATGTTACAGAATTACATGCTTATGATTTTGTAATAAAAAAGGGGCATTTTTTGTGTGGACCATGTATATCCCATTCCATGGATGTTGTTCACACTACTGAAATAACCTTACCCACTGTTTCACAAATAGTCAATGTCAAAAATGACCCCAACTGTAAATCCTTTCCTGATCATTCTCCAAGATATGATTACTCCTGACTATGAAATATCCACTGAATTTTGTACCTCTTCCTCTACTTCGTTGTAATGTAACATGTACTTATCCTACTACATTACATGTAGGAACTGTATCTTCCTCACAACTCAACAAACATTTACTGAGCGTCTGCCATGTTGAGAACTGAGGATACAAAAGCAATGAAGACATACAGTAAATAAATGCAGTAATACCACAGCAGTAGGTATACTACACAGAGATGGCATAAAAGAGAACGATCTCTTCTACCACACAACTATAGTATCTAGCATGATATAATATATATGGTAGGCACACAGTAGGTTCCTTGTTAAACTCATTCCTACCTCCTTCTTGAAGCTTTCCTGTATCAATGCAGCTTACTGTGCTTTTCTCTCCAAGCTCTAAGTCTGTCCATATGATTCAACATACCTTTAACCTATGTATTAGCATTATAGACTATTATTTAATATTTTACATACAAATGTCTTGACTTCCCCAACTGTAGCATGTGCTTCTTGAGAGCATGAACTCTCACAGCATTCAGTGTTAATTCAAGTACTTATTAAATGGTCCTCTAATTTCCTGAAGCTACCAAAATGTACCATTTGTCTAATTACATTATCAATAACATCATCGGAACCACCCCATTACGTTCTGGTTTTCTACAAAATAAGGAGCTTTCATATAGGTGTGCTTAAAGCAGAAGATCAAAAGGATGTTGTTGAAAGCATGAGACTCTGCCACTGCTCTCAAGGTAGGGCTTCATACATCCCAGAAAGTCAAGTTTATTTCCTTTCCCAGCAAGAGGCCTAGGTCCTCTGAGAACTCAGATACTAATATGTAATAATGGATTCATCCAGACAGCTAGTTTACCTATGTGCCTTTACAATAACAGGCATATAGGAAACCCTCAGTAAATAGTAGTTTCCTTTTTCTTCAATCCTCCAAAGCTCTCATGTTGGTAAGTAAGGAAAAGTCACTCCAGCTATACTGCCACTAATTTCAATGTGCTGAATATCCAGAAGAAATTAATTCCTGTTCATTCCAATCTAGTAGACAGCTTCAGGGAGACCAGGCATCCTGAAATCTGTAAGGTATACCTAAAATCTTATGCACACACTCAAAGAACGTAGAGAGCATCGTCCAACTCGAAGATTCCGTTTACTGGCTCCTACAGTTATCACTTGATGCACAGTAGTCACATGAACTCCAGGATAAAAAGTTACTTACATGCTTGGATACAACCATACTGTGATCATCCAAGAACCTGTGATCCATCTTCTGGGTACCCTTTGTATTATGTAATCACTTCCACCCAAATCTGCCAAATTGTAAGTTTAAGCAGTTCTGTATCCACTTCAAGAAGAATTCCTTCCATTTAATCTCAGTGAGTCTCAGTTTTAGAGTGAGCACTCTTTCTTCACCTACAACCTCTCTCTCAGCACTGAGAACACAATAATAGATAGTAGACCTCCATTTTAAGGGCACAAATTCCTACTGAATTTTGCCCATCTAAATACAGAGTTAATGGTGATACTTGATACACTTGGGAGGCAAAAGAACTTTTAGTTCTATCAAGACCAATGCAAATTACAATTAATTGCCAACAGACTAGCATCACTAATATACTCCCACCAACTCATTCTATCTCCCCATCCTTTTTTTAAGTCAGTCCCTCAAGTTTTATTATTCTAACTTATACTATTAAAACCTTAGTCTTCAAGCCCCATATAGTAGCCTCTGCTCCCCTCGCTACCAAGGTATGCACTCAGACTACTTACTAGCTAAATAATTTATTTGGCCCTTTTGGGTCTATCTTAACTGACAAAGACTGGGAATCCAGGCTCTGTCCTCTTTCACTACTTTTAACTTCTAAATCTATATGCTGGCAAGGAATAACTGTACCCTGACTTGAAATACTTTAGTATGTATTAATCTAAGGTTCAATTTTTCTGTAGGCTAATACCCACGGGGTCAAAAGAGTGAGCCATTAAAAAATGCTGCTTCAGCAATACTACAGGAATATAGCCATTTAATACACTAAACTCCAATGAGAAATACTTGTTATGTATGACTACTTTTTAAACTAATTAAGTACCCTAAAACAGGAGCCCTCAACCTCTGAGATTCGGACGGGTACTGGTCCGGGCCTGGTAGGAACCAGGTTCAGCAGGAGAGCTTAATGTAACGCATTTGAAGCATCCAGAGACCATCCCCCCAACCCTGGTTGGAGGAAAAATTGTCTTCCACAAAACTGGACGCTAGTGCCAAAAAGGTTGGGGACCACTGCCTTAAAATATATTTTCTGATGAAAATAACTTTGCTCATTTATTAACCTTTGTATATCCTTAACAATCAGCATAATCATTTACACAAATTAAGTCAATAAGTGTCTATCATTATCTATAAATAACTACATTTAAAACCTAAACCATTCTACATCTTAGCCCAATTACAATTTCACATTTACAGGTTAAAAAATTGGATCAGATTTTTAAAGTCCATATAACTGATTATATTATAAAATAATTGCCATTCTTCATAAAATAACCTTAGCTTCTCAAATATAATTTTCCTCAATCTGTATCTACCTACTGCTGTGAAAAATTATGGACTTAAAAAAACCCAAACAAAGTAAGTTCTTCTCAGTTACTCTACAGACACAAAGGGTAGCTTTAAAAATAACTAGGTATTGCCAGTGAAAGGGTTACCAGAAAGGGGAAAGTGGCATGTTTCATACTAAAATACAGGCTGAAAGAAACAAATTACTACCTAATAATATTCCCCCAACAACTTGGATGAACACTTGTGAATAAGCAACACATTTTCTAATATAACAAAAAAGCTTTTAAAATATGCTCTCTGAGAGGAAAACTGCTAATATCTATAAGCAATTAATAATTACATTTACTAATTACCTATTAACAACACTGTGTTTCATAAGCAAAAGAGAAAAAAGGCCACTAGGGAAAGAGAAAAAAGTAGATGTAAACTATATTTCTAACAGAAACACTTTCTTCCCCCCACTGAACTTCATAAGATGTTTTCTGACAACTATTCTGATACCTAATAAAACTTTGCTTTTTATTATAATAGGAAAGAGTTTCAAATTAAAGAAATGATTTTTATTTGAAGCTAGTTAGGATACTCGGTTATCAGATTGTCTTCTCTATTATTATTCTGTAATCTATGCTGGAACTTATATTCATTTTAACATACCCATTAACAAATAAGAGATCAGTAATCTCTGATACTAATAGAGATAAAATATTGTTAATACATAAGTGTGGAAAATTAATTTTAAAAAACAGGAAGATTTTATAATTGAGATTTATAAAACTTTTACATGATAGAGCTAGCATTTATTGAGCGCTTACTATGCGCCAGGCACTGTGCTAAGCGCTATAGAAGTATTACAATACTTAAAAAAGAAATAAAATCTTGTATATGGAAAAAATATTAAACTGCAAGTCACAAACATGGATTCTATACCTAGACTGAGCTAAAGTAAAAAAAGAAACATTTGCTAAACAAAGAGAACATTTGAGAAACTGCTAAGTATTGGGCTCACATTATTAAAAAGGCCAAAATCCAGAAACAACTTAGTCAACTAACCAACAAATTTAAAAAACCCTTTAACTTCCTCTAGTTGAAAACAGAGGATGTCTGTTTTTAATTTGTTTAGCAAATTCTTCTTCAAAATTACCGTAGAGAAACATAGATACAAAAAAAAAAGCAGAAAAAATTTTAATCTATCCTGTATCCCAGTAACAAATTTTGAATTAGAAAGGTCTGAAATGAGGTTGTGCTATATAAGTGAAATAAGAAAAACTAAAAATTAAATATCTTTCCTTTTAAACCCTAGAACGAATCCACAAGGGCAGCACTGGTTGCTCTTAGTTATTTTGTCTCTTTAAACAAAGTATTCCAGAATAAATACAAAATTCTTACTTTGTTGCCCGTATAAACTTGCCCCAAACTGAGACAGCTGACCTGATGTAGATGGTGATGCCAGCATCTAGAAACAAATTAATTATATTAGAGCATAAAGAAAGCACACAGAACATTGCATTTACACATTACAAATCTGTGCAATACATTATAACATGCGAGTCAAACCCACATTTCTTATTCTTGAGAAAAACATAAACACTACATAATAAAGTCATAATTGGATGAAATCTATGCAAATAAAGTGAAATTTTATCACTGCAAAAGTTTTTTTTCTGAGTTATTCTAAGTGAAAACTATAGCAGAATCATTATTTCATTTTAAAACAAACTAGGCTAGCAAAAACATGACAGTATCTAAAAAAGTCAGCCTCTAACTGTATAAGTGAAATTCCTCATGTCTTAGATAACATATTAAGCTAAATTCTAAATTCAGTTTATTAAAGTTTAAATTAATACTACCTAAATGGAAGAATTTTGTATTTTGTAAGAATTCATGACTTGAATATACAAATTGATGTGTATCAAATTAATTTAAAAAATCTAACAAACATACATACAACCATATAATAAGTGGAGTTGACACAATACCAAATAACAAGTCGAAGTACTTCCAAATATATATACATACATATAATATTTAAATGTATCCTGTCCATTAGTGAGTGATGTGAATTTCATGACACTTATACACAATATAATGACTCTCAGTTTATTGCATCATCTCCTTTTTTCCCTAGTAGAATTCTGTTAAGGCATATTATATTCATCAAACATGCTAGGTTTAATTTTTATTTCCTTATAGATTACCACTGGATGTGCCAGTGCTATACACGAAGTAGATACTTAAACTGAGTAAATAAAAATGTGTACAAGTAAGTGCATGTTTGAGTCTTATATTAAGCAACCACCAAAATATCTGAAATGAATGATACATGGACTATATCATCAAATGGATAATAATCTTGTGAAAGAAGAAAATGAATTATACAATTAATTATATTTTAAGGCACACTGTGGCAAATGCTCTAAAAGAAGTAAAAGGTATTACCAGAGGAAAATAATACTAAACAAGGGTGAGGTAACAGAAATACTTGTAGAATGAGAACATTATGCGAACACAGAAGAGTGGTCTTCCAGGCTGAGAATACATAGTGAGGGTGTGATAAAAGTTAGTGACATGATTAGAATACAAACAAAACAAGATATATTAATGACTGGACAATACAGTAATTAAGGAAAAGAGATTGGGTCACCCCCATGAGGCACAAAAGGGTGGGAAATAAAAGAGTATGTTGGGCCAAATGTAAAGGATTTTCTTAAATGGCATACAAAAAATGGCTACCAACTACAGCCACAAAGAGAAAAATTATTAAGCAAGGACATGAAATAATCAAACTGTGCTGTAGAAAGATAATTCCAACAGCAAAAGTGAATGGAAAAGGAAACATACTAAACTACAGAAGCAGAAATGGGACTACAAAACAGAGGCATTCTGGCTGAAGAAGCAACAGTACTTGATGTTCCATTGAAATGGTTGAGGTATAGGGAAAAGGAGATTGGTGAAGAATCACCAAACAGAGAACTATGAGGTCACTCTGGTTTCCAGTGAAGAACTGGGGTGACACTGACCACATTAGGAAAAACGGGAGGAGAAAGAGTTACACAATAGAGGCTTTAACAGTACATATTTCATGTTATTTTTATGTCAAAATTTTGAGTTATTTTAATTATTCTAAAACTCAATAGTTTTTATACAACTTTAGTTTCAAATTAATAATACACATAAGACTCTTCTGAGGTAGAACTAAGTTATACACTACTGTAAAACAGAAGTATTTAAATTTAGTAACAAATTTTCTTTAAAAAAGCATCAAACCTTACAAATATTCCTTCTCGTATCCAGAGGGTATGCAATCTAAACAAACTGAAAAAAATAAGCATTTTACGTCTGATCAAGATCAGTCTTTTGTTAGGTACAACTGTCATGACTGTTACCATAAAACTGGAAAAAATTTAAGCACACGAAAGGTTAATTTCCAGTGGCAATAACAAGATCAAAAAAATGAATAATATATAGTGAAGTTTTAGTTGGAGACAGAAGGTAAAAGATTTATATGAAATACTTAAGAGTTATGATTTTCTATTATCATTACAAGCTACAAATGAAAGTAAAAAAGTACAACTGTTTCCAATAGCTTCAAATATAAGCTGTTGGCCAACATGAATGCATGACTTAGAATGATCTGTCAATGTAAACATTTTAGAATGGATCACTTAAAATTTTACTTTTCCCAGAAATTTATGTTTATGAATACATAAATCCTAAGAACAGACAATTTAGCCTACATTCTCACAAAGATTATACAGCCACACGTGAGTTATATAGGTGTGTCATGCTATCAGCCCTCTCACCATTGGGAGGCACAGCATAAAGGTAGAGGCAGCATGGCTTCTTGGGCCAAGAACTTGAAGCCAATTAGCAGATATATTAAATATTATCATTTTCTCTATGTGTGAGTACATGAAGGTTAGAAAACTGCTTTAAAGGAATATGAAAATAGTTTGTTTATTTTCAAAATATCCACATAAAGTATTGATCGGCTATACATACAAATTGATGTTAAAATGACTGCCTCAAAGTGTCAAAAATGCAAATATATAATTTCTTATAAAATCAATCCCAAATGTTATGCATTTTTAAACCCTGAAAGAATGCTTCTTGAAATATATCAGTGCTAAAAATAGATTTAAAACATGAAGGAATGTGAATGGGATAGAAATGATATTTCTGAGGGCAAAGAAAATACATTGTAAATGTACTCTGGCATAGCAATAACTACAATGAACAAAAAAGAAAAAATTTACATATTTTAAATTGCTAGAAGTTAATAATATAAACTTCTTAGAAAAATACAGAACTTTAGATCAAGAGACACATAGTAAGGAGTGCAGCATTAAGTAGCAAAAGCCCAACTTTGGAGCCTGGAAAAAATCTGCATTGCATCCTGGTTCTGCCACTTACCTATGGGAGAGTGAAGTGTCTGGTCCCTTCCTGTAAGATGAAAATAACACTACCTACCTCATAAAGTTGAAGTGAAGATTAAAGAAGATAAGATATGGCACATAATATAGTAAGTTCAAGAAATGGCAGCAGCAGCTGCTAGTAATCTAGTCTTCCTCTCAAGGCAGGAATGTCATTAATAGCAGTCAGAGGGCACTTGGCCTTTGGAGAATTTTTTGAATAGTACCCTAAATTTACATTAATTTTGCCTAGGAATCTAAAAGAAGAAGTTTATCATCACAAAATCCAGGTAAAATAAGGAGAACTTGTGTTCTTAGAGGGGGAAATGGTAGAAAAGATCAAATGTCACATAATCAGTAGAATGCTGAAACCAACAAGGTTACTGTGTTCCCAGTCTATAACCGTCTTAACAGTTACAGTCATCATTTCTCAGTCTATAATATAGACTGTAGTCAAACCAACAAGAAAAACCAGGAAGTGACTAGAACTAGTACGGATATTCAAGGTATTTCCTTGACCCAACAAAAAGCCCGTTTACCCTTTGTTTAATATGTAGAATGTCAACGAAATCAACAGACTAGGAATTATTTTAAAAATTATTTCCAGTTAGTAGATAAAACTCTGAAATCACAACTAAAAAGAAGTCTAAAAATGCTTGTTTAAAAAAATGTGTATTTGAAAACTTAGTAGGTAAATCTGGCTCCTGCCAGCAATCTATAACAGCAAAGTATTAATTACTCTATCCCACTTGTGTTTCCCAATAGTGACCACCTCTCACAGTTATTCCCTCCAATAAATGTACTTTCAATTATAAACCCTATTTCAAGAAACATTAAAATCCGTTTGGTCAAGAAATTACTGTCTACATAAGTAATGACTTCAAAATACAATAAAGTTTTGTTAAATAAAACTTTCTTGAACATAAAAGCAATTAACAAATGAAGTTAAATTTTAAATGCTTTCAAAAAGTCATAGTACAATTACTTAAAGGTACAGTGATAGTACCTAGACAGTGATAGTACCTAGATTGTTATTATCCCAGGACAAAAACAGCAAGGAAATATGACTTTCACTATAGCATATAACAGAAAAAGAAACAAAGGAAAAGGAAGTTCTAAATATAGATAGAATCTGAAGAACATTTTAAAATTAAAAATAGTATGGTTAAAGAAAAAATGAAACTGCTGAAATCAGAATGAAATGTGGCAAACAGATAACATTAGAAAGACCAAAAGAAGACAAGCACAAGGGAAGGAGCAGACAGAAAAGTAAGTCATAGGATCTGGTATCTTATGAATCAGATAACTAAAAACAAATTATGAGTTTACTAGGTATTTCAGGTAATTTTGATTAAAACATTGTATTTTCAAAAAGAACATTTATTAAAAGAATACTGAAATAGTCAACAATAATTAATTGTCAATAGTAATTAATCCCTATTAAACATTTAATATTCAAATTCCTTACTAAGAAAGTATGGAAATAAACATCTTTACATTGTCTAAATGTTATGTTAGAACCACCAAAGTACAAATTCACGGAAAGGCATATAACAGATTAAAGGAATGTTCACGTTTTTAAAGGTTCTTAATATGCACTGATAAAATGTTTCCTACAAAGACTGTATTAATTGTATTTCCACAGCAGTTACTTCAATGCTCCCTCATAGATACTGGTTATTCATTCACTAAAAGAGAAACAAACTTCTTGCTAGTATGGTAGGAATAAAATGGTATTTTCTGAATATAAATTATTATTATTAGTAGTATGCTGGGAGATAAAACACTTTGTAATCATTTTTATAGAAATATCAAAACTTAACATATCTTATATCACTTTAACTCCCTTTGATTAATAGGTTTTTATCTTTAAACATTTAGTTTGAAAACTATGTGTAGGTCAATGAATGTAAGAGGTTTGAGAATATTCCCTTCAAATGATTTGACATTTCCAACTTCTTTAGCATACAGTCCGATTTATTTACATTGAATCCTATAAGGTTATTACTTTTATATAAAAACGACACATTCATATGCATTTGTATTTTCTATTAAAAGGTTTAAAGGTGATTTTTGAGTTTTTTAGATAAATAGTATCATCTGCAAATAAAGTTAATTGTTATTTTTCAATATCAACTTTCCTTCCCGTTCTTTAACAAAGACTGAGAGCCCTACTACATTCTATGCATTTTTGTAAGTTATAAGAACATAGCGGTAAACTAATCAGGCAAAGTCCTTGCCCTTGCCTTTGCCCTTAAATTCTAGTGGAGTAAAATGGACAATAAATAATAAATAGGTACTTTCAGAAAGAGATAGGTGCTATGATTATTAAAATGCAGGGAAGAATTTAGAAGGCTATACAAGTGGTACTGATAGTACATACAAGGCTACTTAGGAAGAGTGACTAGAGAGGTTTCTTGGTTCATACTGTTATTTCCAGTTTCTTGGAAATAACTGGATATATGGAGACAGAAGGAAAGAGAAATATGTGAAGATGTGAGATAGAAAGAATCCAATGAGAACAGCCAACATTACTTCAGTATGTAATTAAATACTAGTCAGGAATATGACAACAATAATGGTGACAGAAGGTACCCTTAATTTATACTAGATTTTAATGAAATGTTGATAATTCATTGGCCTGAGAGAAAGCCTGCTTGCCATAATTACTATAGGCTAACACAAGTACGAAAGCTAGTATGAGTTCAAAATGGTTGCTCTTCGTCAAAATAAGGAAGTAGCCTACTCTTATGTTTTAGGAGTTTTTAAAAGTAGTAAATAGGTGTTACATTTCATGTATTTACAGCATATATTAAAAAAAGGAAAAAAGGTTATTACAAGTTTGTCTTCTAAAATGATTATGCTTAAAAGTCATCTGAGTGCACAAAGACTCATTAGACTAGAAAGGATGTTAGTAATTAAAACACAAATATATTTTTTAAAAATTCTAAGTTGCCTATGTTTTATTACACTCAAAGAGTTGTCTACTATATGTCTTATATGAATGCTTTTCATTTTCAATAAAGTGTCCATTAAGAAAACAAGTATAATAAAAAAAGAAATCAAGCCCATATCTGCCTATGATTTAATCTTTGAAAACATTTAAGTAACATATCTATAATATTTACAAAACTATTTTTATATTTCAAAACAGCAAATTCAGCATTCCTTAGAAAGACACATACTATACAGGCATATCTTAAAATAAAAGGTCTTGGAAAATAAGAACGATGCCTAAAGAACTACATGACAATTAATTAGCATACAATCTCATACAGAAGTTTCCTATATACTTCTGCAATGATGTATTTGACAAAGAAACAGTTACATTTTCTGCTCTACAAATAGGGTAAATCAGTAAATTAGTTGGGTTTTTTTTTATTGTTTTGTTTTTTTGATAATTGGCTTAAAGTTTACCTCAACCATTACTCAGTTTTCGTTATCGTAAGTTACAATTTAAAATTATTTTTCACTGCTCCCAGAGGGAAAAAAATGACAGAATTATCTGTTGCTTATTTAGTATTTTTTAAATTTGTCCTTTTCAAAAGTTTTCTAAAGGACAAAATAATCTTTATTTGCAGATGATATATTAACAACCTAAAAACCCAAGAGAATGGAACAGAGTAATAATGGTATTATTATTCATGTATCAGTGGAAAAATTTATTTTAATACTTACTATCTGGTCTTCTAAAAGTTTTACATACATATAGTTATTCACTCAATCCTTATACCCACCTATGAGTCAAAAACTATTATTTCTACTTTATAGATGAGAATACAGAGACACACAAAGACTGAGTAACCTGTCCAACCAAGGACATACAGCTAGTAAATCATGTGGCTAAGGTATAAGCTCATGTAGTAGGATTTGCAGAGCCCATATTCCCAATCAACAAAAACTAATTAAAGAGTTTTGAATGATAGTTATAAATATATAAAAAAACTATTCTATAAAGTATTCTATATATCAGTAAAAACCAATCAGAAAAATATAATGAAAATGTCAACCATAAAACCCTACTTATTAAAAGGCATAAGGAATGGGAGTAAAAAACCATATTCTTCAGAAAAAAGATAAAAATCAGTGTAAATGTGCAATAGTCAAAAACATTTTTATAATTGATGGGAAAGACCTTACCTGACACTAAGATTTGAAAATTGTCTATAAACTACACCTATGTTGTAGCTCTGCCACAGAATCAGTATGATAAATAAAACAAAAGAGTTAGTAACAGGCCCAAGAATACATTAGAATATAATAAAGAAGAAATTTCAATCAGCCATAAATGAATGGTCTAACCTATAGGAGGCCAAATTACTGAACACAGGCCAAATCCTGCATACCACATACATGTGTGGAGTACATGAACCAATAATTTTTTAAAAACATTTTAAATAGTTATATAAATAACTACTTAATATCCTTTAGTTAGTCTCTTGGCATGCAAAAATCTAAAATATTTACTCTCTGGTCACTTACAGTAACATTTTCTGACTGGTGATCTAACTGTACGTGGTACAGGGACAAACAACTGGATTCTCAGAGCAAGGGGGAATGTGGTACCATAAAACTCACACCTTAAACCAAAATACATTTCTAATGAACATAAGTTATATGTGATGAAGCACAAAAATGCTAGAAGAAAGTAGTCTGGGAAAAGTCTAAGTATGATCTCAAAAAACAGAAACAATAAAAAGATTGATGAGTCAAATTCAATTAAAAAGTTTAATATTTTAAATTAAAAGAAGCATAAACTAAATTGAAAGCAAAATACTGAGAAAATATTTGTAACAAATGACAATGGTATTAATTTTAATATATGGAAAACACCAACAAAAAAAGAAGACATCATCTCAATAGAGAAATAGAAAATGGCACAAAAATTAATAATCCACAAAGCAAGAAATACAAATGGCTAATAACTATACAGAAAAGACACACCACTCTGTATGTGTGCATATATATAAATTTGGCAACGTTTCACTGTACATTTAAACAGTATGCTTCTGCCCTGGCCAGTGTGGCTCAGTTGGTTGGAGCGTCATCCTGTAAACTGAAGGTTGCAGGTTTGATTTCCAGTCAGAGCACATACCTACGCTGTGGGTTTGGTCCCCAGTAGGGGCGCATGTGAGAGGCAAGCGATCGATGTTTCTCTCCCTCTCTCTCTTCCTCCCTTCCCCGCTCTCTAAAATCAGTGAGCATGTCCTCAGGTAAGAATTAAGAAAACAAAAACACAGTAAGCTTCTTTTGTCTAATGGCAAAGACTTACAGTAATAGCTGGTATTCTTGACATTGTTACAAGCTTTCTAATCAAAAATATGTCAGTGTGTCACAGAGATTTAAATATTTTTAAAATAAAATGTAAAGTATAAAATTAAAATTTTATCAATAAATTATTCCTGCCAACATTATAGGTAACTTTTCTTGCCCCATGCATATTTTCTAAAATTTGTGTAATACCTCTGTACTATAGTGTAATAAAGTAAGTATCAGCAACAGCAAAACTTTATAAGTATCTCTCTCTCTCTCTCTCTCTCTCTCTCTCTCTCTCTCTCTCTCACACACACACACACACACACACACACACACACACACACACACGATTGGTCCCATTTCACAAATTTAAAAAACTGAGGCTTAGAAAAGTTCTTGCTAACGGACAAAGCTAACATCCAAACATGTATCTGTACTGCTTTAGAGCCCAAAATGTTAATCCCTATGTTTTATTACCTTTTTATTTAATTAATCAAAAACTTTTGTGAATCCAATCATTCTGTATTAATTGTGACAAACAACTAGGTTGGAATTCCAACCAATATATGAGTATGTGAGTGGATATAAATAATTCTGACTAAAAAACTCTAACATTTGGTACTTCTGCTCTCTAGAAACAGACATCTCTATCATTATTCTCTTCAGAGACTTTATTTCAGATTCAGTTTGAAAGTTTCACAACTTCCTAAATGGAATAAATGCTTTTCATCAGTAAGTACTGCCACTTTTTCATCAAGCTTAACTTGTACTACAATCACAGTAACACACCCATGGGTTAATTTTATAGTTTCTTTCTGCAGTGATGCTACCAGAAAGATATCCCAAATTCTTTGATTACATATAAGATCAATACTTAAACATAGCAACTTAGGTAAAAAATAATTCAATTATAGTTTATAGCAAATAGGACAGTAATATAACAGAAAATTAGATGACATTCATTATTCTATGAGCTATGAAACTGCATATTAATTAAGGAAACTACCACACACATAATTTAAAAAGAGCCCCCATAATGCAATTGATAGTTTGTTGCCAAAATAACATAATTTTCAAATACAAATAAAGAGGAATAACACCAAAACAGTGGTGGTTTGGGGGGAGGGGGTGTGTGGATATTTAAAAGCCTGCAGAAATCCGAACTTAAACGTAGGTTAAGTCAATTGGTGAAATTCTCAAAGACACAGGAAGTGCTTTAAACTAATGATAAACTTTAATGAAAAATGAGAGCATCTGTTACGTATCTTAGAATTTTATAGATCTTTAAACACCACTAAAAATCTGATCAGGTTAAGAACTAGAGTAGATTATTACACAGATAGGAAAATTAGGAAAAGCAAGTTTATAAAGGAAAAAAACACAAAGTACAAGAATGCAACTGGTTTGACTGAGTATAGAGCATGTCCTCTTGAAAGGTCGTTTCACTGAACATTGGGGTGGAGGGCCACTGACTATATGGCGTTTGCCCGTTCTCCCCATGTCTGTGTGAGTTTTCCCTGAGGTACTCTAGCTTCCTCCAATGTCCCAAAGATGTTAACGTTAGGTTCCCCAGAGTGTCTAAATTGTCCCAGTCTGAGTGAGTACGAGTGTATGTGTGTACCCTACAATGCAGTAGCGTCCTCCTGCCCAGGGGTGGGTCCCACCTTGTACCCTGAGCTGCAGGGATAGGCTCTGGCCACTTGTGACCCTTACCTAGAATAAACAGGTTGGAAAATAATTCTCTTACTTGTTTTTACTAATATTTCTAAAATGTATATATAGCTCACATTTATTTCAGTGTTAGAAATGTTTTGGGTCTTCATTTAGAAGCCTGGTGATGTTTTCATGACCAAATATGCTCGAGGAGCTTAACTCTTATTTATATCAATTAGCCTATGGTAAAATTGGTTTCATCACATGCCATTTTACTTAAAGTTGAAGTTTCCAAGAATCTATCAATGACAAGTGAATATTTACTGTACAGTGTATAACTTAAAGCAGCTTACCAGAATTTGAAAATAACAATTGAATTCATTTATTTTATCAATTGGCTAATTATCACTTGGCTATTTCCTAAATCCTTTCATTCTAAATGGGATCGTTGAACAATTAATTAGCCTTCCAAAGCACTGAAATCACACCTGTATATCACCTTCCATGTTTTGAATAGTTCTTAAAATTTTTTTCTATTAGAGCATCCCTACAACTGAACTTTGAAGAAATATTGTTTGAAACCTAGAACAGTAGCAAGAAAATTGCAAAGCAAAAGCTTAAGTTTCACCAAAGCCTCCCATTTTATCTTTGCAAATCTTCTTTCTATATGTATTTTAACATAAAATAAGTTACTTCACAAATTAAAAAACAATTGATGATCTAGAAGCAATACCATGTTTACTCCATGTCTTTGAGTACTTCCTACCACAGTATTACCATATCCCAACTTGAGAATCATAGAACATTTCATCTCCCATTAGAATGTAAGCTCAACATCTCTGTACTTCAGGGCCCATAAGTGTGCCTAAAACATAGTCATTCAACCACAACCAGTACAGTGAGTTTATATGCTGCTTTTCAGGAGCCAGAAAGAGACTGTCATACACCACTGAGTGAACACAATGTAACTGATTAACTTACATCTTTTTCTGATCGATGTGGAAACATAGAAGACTGGCTGTAGTACATATTTTCGTCATGGTAGTCACTGTCGACACCCTCTACAAACTTCTTTCTTGAAGCACCAAACATGCTGTTTGTCACCTAAACAAAAATATTGCTTTTATCACGAAAAATATTTTGGAAAATTTCAAGCTTTACTTGTATGTGAAACCTGAAAATGAGAGCAGCATTGCTAAGATAAAGAAACAGATAACCTAAGGGTTATTGGGACATATTAGAAAGTCATAAATCTGACTATGACACAGCATTAAATGCTTACTTCTAAGACCTAAAAGTAAGAGAAAAAAATGTAAAGCCTTATTGTATAAGACTATACAATAATTGCACTTAATAGAAGTAAATATCACTTATTCTTGAAAACATAGCTACCACAAGTATAATTTTCCCATACTAAGATTTTTTTTTTTAAATCAAGTTTGGGTTTAATTATTCAAAATCTTCACATGCAATTTCAGTATTAGCATGTCTGTCAACAATATATCTACTTATTATCTGTTTTTCAGAGCATATGATTTTCACTTACAATCTAATTTTATTAATATAATGGCACACTGGGAATTTTATCTCAAGCCACAGTACCCAATCACATAACAGTAAGATAATTCTTCATTCATCGTCCTGGTTTAATCTGCATACTCTTTTGCTTTTAAATCTTTCCCATATCCAGCACTAGTAGTTTTGAGCCCAGGCTAAAAAAAGTAATTACAAAATTTGTGCTAATTTTTACTTATTTTTTTAAGGTGACCTCTATATAAAGTTTCCAAAGCTATCAATTGAGGTTATTTAAGGTGAATGTGCAAATTGAAATGTCATGATAGGAGAGATTTATATAGACCTCCATAGTGACTGTATCTTTCCTCCAAAATTTTGGGGACAAACATCAAATCTGACATGTGTCTTATACACTGATTATGAATAAGGATATTTTCTTCTACTATAAAAAAGAAGTGAACAATTCTTTCTCATTTCAAAGTGAAACACTATAGTTACTATTATTTATTAGTAGGTATGGTGAACTGATATGCTGAAGATTTTAAAGGCAAGTTGGATGTGCAAGTTTATTGAAAGCACCCATGCTATTTAATGACTGCTTTATCTCCTAAATTCCCTGTTAAAATTGTAGAAAACTCAAATATTTAAGTATTCTTCCAGTTGACATCTGGAAAAAAGCTATTCAATTAAATATGAGTAAAAGAGAAGAACAGCTTAATCACCATTTTGCTATGTTTTGGGGCTATTTCTTTAGATGTGAAATACAGAAAGATATTTCTAAAGGGTCTACTGATTTGTTAGAATATACTTAACCTTCTTTGGGCAGTGGACTCCCTTGGTGAATCTCATAAAAGCTCTTCTGTAATTCTGAATGTAATTTCAGGGACTAGAATCCCACATGCCTATCCACCACCCCCTAGGTAGTCATTAACAGGAAAAGAGTATTTTCTTCGTGAGTTTAATTTCAGAAAAGTAACAGGGAGGAAAGTACTTTATAATCTACAAATTAAGACTCTTTACATATAAGATTTTAAATGTTTGTTTTTCTAAAAGTTAATGATATATTTAATTCTCTTTAAAGGACCATTACTATTGAGTTCTTCTAAGAAAAGCATATGTGAGACAACAACATGAAACTCTTAAGTCAGTAAAATTCCAGGAGAATACCAGAGTATCTCTCATCAAATCTAACACCCATAAATTAACTCAAATGCATACAAAGCAAACTCTTAACCAATTACAGACTCCTAGAATTCCAAAACTAAAATTAATCATTCAAAATAAAAAACTTCATGCTAATATTGTGCAAAGGATTTAGTGTTTTGAAAACAAAACTGAATATATGAAGTGCTCCAAAGGAAAACAAAAATGTTCCTTTCCCATCAATACCAGATTTTTCCAGACTCACTGTGTATATGTGTGTACACACACCAAAAAGAAAAAAAACAAATACACAGAAATTCATTTTTGTTTTACATGCTTCAGCACAGAACTCACACATTAGTGAAAATACTAATTATTCTTATATGACTTAAGGGGGCGGGGGAGAGAAAGTAAGTATAATGTGAGAGAGGTAAAATGTTAATACTCTGCTCTCCAAATGCAAGCCCTAGTCCAGTGATAGGTACTGGGATGAAACAAAGAATTTTCTGATCCATTGTTAAAATAGAAAGAAAGGAAAAAAAAGACAACATAGTAAGTTTTCCATAAAAGTTAAATTTTAAATGGCCTGTCCATTATTCCACATAGAAAAATAAAACGAGGTAGAAAAGTTTTTTAGAATAGCCATGAAGGGTGAAACTAGGAAAATAAGCAGAGATGTAAGGGAACCAACTAGGCAAAGATCTATAGGAAGAGCATTCAATACAGAGGAAACGGAAAGATCCTGAGTGGTGTGGCTCAAGCAGCATGAACTTAGTGAAAAATGATAGGAAATGAAGTCAGAGATAATGCTGAGGGCCAGCTCATGTTGTGCCTTGCAGGCCTGAGGGACACTGAATTTTATTCTATGTGAGGTGGGGAGTCAAGAGAGAGTTGTGCGGCAGTTTAAGATTGATATAATTTGACACATATGTTTTTAAATGATTGGAGCTACTCTGTAAGGACTGAGTAAGAAAGGGGACAAGAATGGAAGCAGGGAAACAGGCTGGTAAGAGAAGATGGTGGCTCAGACTGTGGTGGCAGTGGTAGAAGTAATAAGAAATGGATACTATTTTAAAGAAGATAATAAATAGATGGATGGATAGATGATAATACAAAAGGGTAGCATTATTTCCTAGAAGAGAATAGGCAAAAATCAAAGGAACCTAATTTTTACTGATTTCAAAGAGATATGTCAACACTATTTTGAAATATACTGAAATTACTGGTTATGCTATTTATATTAAAGTCAACTAAGAAAATGAAAATTTGAAAAACTAATTTAAAAATAAATCATACTTCACTTTAGGTTACTACATATAACATTTGTTAGAATCTTTGGTATGTATAATCTGTCAGCTTTTTTCAAGCAAACATACCAAGGGTTTATATCTATTTTGTTAACTTACCACCTTCTCTCACAACTCTCACACCAGATGTTATAACAAAGGAGAAATAAAAATTAAGATTTTTTTTAACAAGAAAGAACGGGAATATGTATATACCAAAATCAATGTTTCTTAAGAATTTTTGGAACACAGATCTAAAACATTTAATCAAGACATTTTATCTTTCATTTGACTCCACAGGAACTGACCAGAAAATATGTATGTGTAGTTCATTATTTAACTTGGACTAGCTAGAAATTTATAAGGTATGGCATCCTCAAGACTTAAATACAGTATTTCATAGCCAAATGCAGTAAATCAGAATCACAGAAAAAGAATTTACAAAACCCCCAACTTGAGATAATCTTAACCAACAATTTTAGACTGGTAAAGTGGCCCCTGATCCAGGTGGGATGAATGGCAATTACAGAACAAAAGAAATAAGAGGCAAGGTCTGGAGCTTTTTAAATGACCAGGTAAACACGCTAGGACACTTCATAAATAAAACTTGAAAAAACATATGTATGTGTCTATGTGTATGGAGATAAGTATGAAAGGTTTAAAAAGACTCAGATCATATATGAGGCAGAAGAATATTTAATTTTACACAAATTTCTTTCAGCAAGACCTCTGAAGAGGACCTTATCTGAAATCCATTTGTTGTCTGTAATACTGGCAAATGCTGGCCCATGCATAGAATTCTATTTCCAGGGGACACAAACATACCTCATGGTGGACTGGTAATTTTCCTGATAGCAAACAAATGTAGTCTCATTTCAAAATCTATCTCCAGTCAAGGTTCTAGAAGCATATTTTAAAGTGCTTCTAGGCATTTCTATCTCAGAAGTACAATTTAATAACGTAAATCAGTAATACTTAAAATTGATTTCCTGAGTTACTTTCTCCTGCTTTGTTCTGCACACCCATCAAGTTCTATCCTTTCTTCCAAGTGGCTTTCACATCCGTTTTTGCCATTCGTTCTATTATCATCTTAGTTTAAACTCTGGACTAGATGTTTTTAGCCTCCTGACTGGTCTCCCTTCACAAGTCAACAAACATGCTTAGGATTTACTATATGAATTATGCCAAAAACTGTGTTAATGAAGAGAAATACTGAACAGGTAACAGCCCCAAGTTTTAAACAGCTCAGTCTAGCTAGGAGACAGACCTATAAATAAACCGTTACAAAATAAAAATCTATGTAAGTACTTTGGGAACAGGAATAAGGGAATATCTAATATCTAACTTTCTCGGAGGGAAACAAACTGAAAGATTTTATTACAAAAGAAGTAATGTTAGGGTGAGCAAACCCTAACCCTAACCTGGCAATTCCACTGCTGGGATTATACCCTAAGAATCCTGAAACACCAATTCAAAAGAACCTATGCACCCCAATGTTCACAGCAACACAATTTATAATAGCCAAGGGCTGGAAGCAATTAAGTGCCCATCAATAAATCAGGGTATCAAAAAACTATGGTACATTTACACAATGGAATACTACACAGCAGAAAGGAGGAGCTCCTACCCTTCACAACAGCATGGATGGATCTGGAGAGCATTATGCTAAGTGAAATAAGCCAGGCAGAGAAAGTCAAATACCGTATGATCTTACCTATAAGTGGAACCTAATCAATAAAACAAGTAAGCAAGCAAAATTTAACCAGAGATGCTGAAATAAACTGACAGTAACCAGAGGGGAGGTGGGTGGGGATAACGAGGGGAAAAGGGTGAAGGGTTGTCAAGGAACATGTATAAAGGACACATGAACAAAGCCCAAGGGGAGTAAGATCAAGGGTAGGAGGTGAGGATAGTTGGGGTGGGGGTTGTGGTGGGGGGAAAATGTAGACAACTGTACTTGAACAACAATAAAAAAAAGAGAAAAAAATTAATTTGATTTGGAGATTAAAAAAAGAAGTAATGTTAGGGTGAGCAAAGCCTTGATTTTTTTTTTTTAAAAAGTGTGTGGGGTGGAAGCAAATATTGGCAAGAGACAGCCATGTTCAAGAAACAACAAAACTTTCAATATAGCCAACATGGAATATCTTGAAGGTCAGTGATAACTAGTAAGGAAAAGTAGACTGGATTTTCATCAGGTTAAAAGAGGGCAAGAATATTGGCATGAAAACCAGGTACAAAAATCAACATGATGAGCTAAGCCAGACTTCCACCAACTAATACTCCATTGTGGTGCCATATTAGTAGCTATTGCATTACTTTGTCACTCTCCTGCTCTCCCATCTCCTGTTAATTTCCCATACCTACAGGATACAGACCAAGATTCCTGAGATCATAACCTTAACATAACTTTGAAGCAGTAATTATCTTAAATCCAACACAAACCTTATGCCTCAGCTTAATTTGTATTATTCATAGTTCTTCCTATTCATGAAAATTTCTGAAAAATGTCATACATAACCCTTGTGATCTTCAAAAACTGAATCTCAAGCTAGTAAGACTAACTCTAAACATGCATTGAAATCATCCATGTTTTTCCATCTCTGTCACTTCCTAACAGCTCTAATACCTTCGAAACAGGTTTTTATTAATCTATTCTTACTCCCCTCAAGTCTACTTTCCCATATTAGCCTAAATGAATTTTTAAAACAAAAATTTAATTGTCATGGCCCTGCTTATTGAATTACTTCAACAGCTTGCCAAATCAATAATAATGCTTACAAGGCCCCAGGTAACTTCTTTGACCATAACTCTCTCCACATGTCCTCGGCCACCACTAAACTGCTGCCACACCTTCAGTTACTCAAACACAAGGTCTTTTCCACCTCAGTGCCTTTGCATAATCCTGATACCTCTACTTAGAATGCTCTTTCTCTCATTCTTTGAAACTTTCGCACTAAATTAGGACTCCTGATTTATACAGTCATTGAAAATACTTTATCATAACTATAATTATACTATAGTAAAGAATAACTTACTGATCACTTATATTCTAAATGCTTTAAAATGTATTTACTCATATAATCCAATAATTTACTCAGTACAGTAACCCTCTCCCCCTTATCCAAGGGGGATATGTTCCAAGTCCCCCAATGGATGTCTCAAACCTTGGATAGTACCCAAACCTATATATATATTGTTTTTCCCCTACAACATACATACATATGACAAAGCTTAATTTATAAATTAGGTAGTTAAGAGATTAACAACAATAAAATAGGAAAATTAAATAATATACTGTAATAAACGTTATGTGAATGTGGTCCCTGCCTCCCATAACTGATCTGATAACCATGTAGGTTACTAAGTGATTACTGGGTGGGTAGCATATACAGTATGGATATGCTGGACAAAGGGATAAGTCACATCCCAGGAAGGACAGAACAAGACAGCCTGAGATTTCATCATGCTACTCAAAAGAGTATGCAATTTAAAATTTACAAACTGTTTATTTCCCAAATTTACTTTAATATTTCCTGACTATGGTTGACTGCGGATAACAACAGAAAACAACACTGTTGATAAGGAGGGACTAATAAAATAACTATATAATCTACTTATTAATCTTCATGGATTTCTTATGCAGTCGTTTTTAGATGAGAAAACTGAGAACCAGGTAAGTTGAGTAAATTGTCCAAGGTCACAGATCTAATGTGCCCAAGGTTCCATACCTGGTAAGTAACAGAGATGGGACGTGAATCCAGAGGATCTGCTAGAATTCCCCCTCTTTAGCCACTGTAGTACATTGATTCCCACACATGCAACTAATAGTTTAACGTTTGCATTCTCCCCAAACTGCAAGCTTCACAATGGGAGAAGCATTAAGGGTCAAAAAAGGGGGTGGGGCTTATCTTGCGGTAAATGATGGTAAGTAGAGGATGCCACAATTAAATAGCTGTGTATGATGAAATGATCTCTACAGAAGAATGAGAATGGACTAGCTAAAAGTATGTGAAACAAAAGCCAGTCTCTATCAGACTGATTGTATCTATTTTAGAAACAATTACATTAAATTTTTTTTTAATTGTGCTTGAAAGAACACTATTACAACAATAAAAAGTAATTACTGTTTCCATATTCCACATGACCAAATATTTTTTAGGTTTTTTAAAATCCTTCAAGGAATTAAGATTATAACAAAACTCAAAATTCATTATAAGCTACTGAAATAGATACTGTAGTAAGCACTAAATAAATATGTAGGATACATCTAAAAACTGGGTTAAAGAAGAACAAATCCCTAATGCCAACTTTTTCTTATGTTGTCTGTAATGTAGCCAGGAGTTTTACTGTTAACATGCTGATACATGTGAAGCATAATAAAATCCACTAGTTCACAACGTTAAAAGATCAAGACTTTTCCATAGACAACTTATTCACTCACTTCTAACAGCAGTCTGTACTTACCTGGTATTATCAAGGATAAAGTGGCAACATATAGAGTGGGGAGGGGGAAAGGCTACCTGTTCCTTCCTTTCCTACTCTTTTCTAATGGAGATTTTATTCTGTTTATTGAATATAGAATTTGACTTCCTGCTTATTTTTCCCTCCCAATTCCACATTCACTATCAGCAAACAATTCACACACACACACATTCTCTGTTGCCTACAAAGATGGCAGAAACCAACCAACAAAAATCACAGCCAGCTGCCAGTAATATTTATCTGCCTTTATCAATATGTAGTCAACCAACATTTGAAACAAATCCTGAGAAGCCATATCAAAAGATAATCTGGAATTTTTATTATTGCCCTTTAGAGGGAAAGGATGATAGGTCATCTCACTGATAGATTGCCCACATTCTATGAAACTAGTATACTCCTATTTCAAATATTAAATACTACAACCTAGAAATATTTATAACCCAAGGAATTTTTGTTTTGGTAGTATTTTTTAGTATTAGGATTCTAAGCTACCAATCATGCTACAAAACTATTACACATAATCGTATTTTTATTTCATTACAGAAAAACAATAAAAAAAGAAATGAGCTTAAATCAAAAAGGGAACATACATCTGAATGAAGTTATTTGACACTAACTGACCAACACAGCATATAAAAAACTTTATGAACATAAGAATTATTTTTTAAAACATTAGAGCCCTGGCAAATGTGGCCCAGTTGTTTGGAACATTGTCCCGTAACCAAAGGGTTGCAGGTTTGATTCCTGGTTCACGACATATACCTAAACTGCGGGCTCAATCCCTGGTCCGGGTGCATGCAGTTCACGCCCCCCATCCCACCCTTGCCATCCAGGCGCATATGGGAGGCAATCAATCGATGCTCCTCCCTTGCATCAATGTTTCTCTCCCTTCCTCTCTCTCTAAAAGCAATGAAAAAATGCCCTCAGGTGAGGATAAAATAAATAAAATAAAAAATAAAAATATTAGAATTATGTCAAAAGTTGATGTTACATTTTGTACTTCTGAAACATATGAATAGAAATTGTTTTAGGCATTTTCCCACTGAAATTGATAACCACTTCCAAAATACCTAACAGACTACCAGAAACCTTCATTCTAACTATGAGAAGTACCAGATGAGGATTTGGAGAGTAAAACACTTTTTTTCCATTCCCAAATTTTTTTCTCAAGGTGGATTACATTTTCATTTTTTAAAAAAGTTGTTTGAGAGTATTTCATACTTACAATTTAATATGATGAGATAATACATATCTCTTTTCTATCGCAAAATCCCACTAGAAGGATTATACTACTTAGAGCCACTGGGTTGCACTGTAGTCCATGAAAATATGTACTTCAAGTTAGCTGAAGAGTACACAGCCTGAACAGTCTAACACAGAGGGCTGGGTACAATAAGCAGTAATATATATTGACTGTTTGCCAAATGGAAGGAAGTACTGCTCAAAGCACTTTTTTAATGTACATATATTTTTAATCATATATAAATATATAAAATAAACATATATTTATATATACAAACATAAAATATATATGTATATATATAAAAAACCCTCGATCATTAACAAAACCTGTATAAGTTGGTTACTTTTGCCCTCAAACTCAGGCACAGATGGGTAGTCTACAGGCTCTAGTCAAATTAAAGTTATCTAACAAGCGGAAAACTCAGCCCCTGCAACTCCAATAGATACCAAAGGTTTATTCTTCAGACAAATCCCAAGTGCAGAGGCTCCAAAATTTCAAAATTAGACAAAGTGTTAGGGGTGAAAACTGAGGAATTAAGTAAAGACCTACATTCTGAACTGTGGGACTCTCAGCTTTCTTTTCTTAACCTGCTCACATAACAGTACCAATCAGATTAAGAACTACCATTCCACTCCACCTTAAAACTACAGTTGACCCTTGAACAACATGGGTTTGAACTTACTGGTCTACTTATACTTGACTTTTTTTCAATAAATACTACAAATATATTTTCTCTTCCTTATGATTTCCTTAACATTTTTCTTTGCTCCAGTTTACTATATTTATAGTAAGAATATAATATGTAGTACACATAACATACAAAACATATGTTAACTGACTATTTATGTTACCAATAAGGCTTCCAGTTAACAATAGGTTATTAGTAGTCATGTTTTGGGTAACTCAAAAGTTTTATATGGATTTCTGACTGCGCAGGGCTCAACATCCCTAATCCCAGCACTACTCAAGGGTCAGCTGTATGTATTCTGTGGATAAACTAATTGCTTCTAAGAAACGAATGTCATACACTATAAAAGTGAGGTCATCTTAATGAAAAGGTTAACTCAATTTCTCATTAAATTTTGTAAATTTTTATAAGATAAACATCACCTCGTTTTAAATCTTTGAAAACTAATTAGCTTCAACATTTACCCATTCATTAATTTGGAAAAAAGGAAATCTTAGGAATTTTGTTTCCAACCAAGATGGAACAGTAAGGATTCGCTCCCCTTTCACCTCACCTGAAAAAACTTAAAAATGAACGAAATATATTAAGTGATGCTTTTCAGACACAGGACATAAGGCAGTAGAAGAATCCCTGAGAGAATATAAAGAGCTGCTATGAGCCCTGCAACTGCCCTTACTAACAGATCGAATGAATTTCCAGGTTGTAATGCAGGGAGGGGGAGTCTTGGTGGAGCCCAGAATCTGTGTGATTTGAGGAAATATAGCTGAGAGTCTAGACAGGCCAAGGCAGCTGGAGTGAGGTTGGAATAACAGACAGTAAGAGTGAGCTGCAAAGAGAAAGACTTCTAAAGATCTGGAGAGGATCCCTCTAGTCTTCAGCTAAATAATGATTAGCACAGGCATGTGAAAAAACTACCAGAGTCTGGGGGAAAAAAGTAGAAACAATCTCCTGGACGCACAGAGGGCTATTTCCAAAAACCAGAGTAGAAAAACAGTAATTCACAGGGCATCAGGTAGAGTACTCAGGAAAGTACAGCCCCACTAGTTTAGAAAAATTAACACTAGACTAAAGGCCAATGTGGTTCTATCCAACAAAACTTAAACTGCTAGTCAAGATGGTAGTGTAGGCAGACTTGGCTCACCTCTTCACACAACCACAGCAAAATTACAACTAAAATATTTTTTAAAAAATCACTCAGAACCATCAGAAATTGAGGTGAATGGAAGTCTGACAACTATGGAATTAAAGAAACCACATCTGTCCAAATTGGTAAAAGGGGTGCAGTCGCAAAATGGGCTGGTCCCTCATCTACGTGTGGTATGTAAAAATTCAGGAGGGGTAACTAGGGAGAGAGGAGTCCCGGCCTCACACCAGGCCCCCCAGCTCAGGTTTCCAGTGCCAGGAAGATAACTCCCCAAAACAACAGGCTGCAAAAACTGTGGGAATTGAGTTGGTGGAAGAAACTTCTGGAGCCCCAAGCAGTTCCTCTTAAAGAACCCATTCGTGGACTCACCTACTCAGAAACACTCCCTCTGATCTCTAGCACCAGGGTAGCAGCTTGAAGGCACCAGTGGCATACTGGGAGAAACTGAAGTGTCTGGCATCAAGATAAGCAGAGGCCCTTGTCCCTTTTCTAAGCCCTTTCCCCTGAGCCACAGAGCCTGCAAGCTGGTGCCATAACTGAGATCCCATCAACCTGACTAAGGCTGTTTGATCTGTCTTGGAGATCCCTAGGGACTCTGCCCTACCCAACTTATGGGCCCACCCAAGCTGCTTTTCCATAGGAATGGCTGGTCTTGGCTCTGGCTTCACAACTTCCTAAATCCTATCAAACAAAAACAGCTGCCCTCAGTGAGCCCCAGGCACCCCACTGGCAGCAGCCAGCCTAGATTAACTGCTTGGCATTGCCTGGGAATCTCCAAGCCCAGCACAAGTAGCAGCCATCTCAGATTGCTGTATAGCTCAGAGAGGGTGGCCCCAGGCAAAACACAAGTGAGGGCTGTGACCTTGGCATGCCTACCTGGGAAACCCCAGGACCAGTGTACCCAATGGAGAGCTACAGACCACTTTGGAGTACCACCATCCTTCCCCTGCACAGCTGATCCTCCATGAAGGGTGGAGGATGGTGGTACGTGGTCTCTGCCAATCCTTGCAGCTGACTAGCCTAAGTAAATCTCTCCCATTACTGTATTTTGCCATGTACAATGTGAACTTTCTTGCTCAAATTTTCGAGGGAAAAATAAGGATGTGCATGATATACGGTATGATGATTACATACCATGGGTGTAATAATGGGCATAATAATCCTGTGTATAATGTGCACAAAAACATGGGTACGCACTATAATGGGCACGTGTTATATGTAGCAAAATATGGTATCTGCCAACAGCAACCAAGGTGAAACTAAAGAGGAGGGTGTACTCAGCCCACATAAAGGATACACCTTGAGTACCTAGCTTGGGTGATAAGGGAGGCTATACTATTGGACCCTACAGGACACTTACTACATACATTAGGCCACACTACCAAGAAGGCACAGAGTCAAAGCAGCCCTACCTAATACAAAGAAACCAACACAGGGGGCTGCTGAAACAAGGAGACAAAGAAACTTGCCCAAATGAAAGAATAGATCAAAACTCCAAAAAAAGAGCTAAACGAAATGGAGATAAGCTATCTATCAGATGCAGAGATCAAAACAATGGTTATAAGGATGCTCAAGGAACTTAGTGAGGACCTCAGCAGCATAAAAAATATCCAGTCAGAAACAAAGGATACACTAATTAAAACAAAGGACAATTTCCATGGAAATAACAGTAGAGTGGATGATGCCAAGAATCAAATCAATTATATGGAACACAAGGAAGCCAAAAAACAACCAATCAGAGCAACACAAAGAAAAACGAATCTAAAAAAACAAGGATAGTGTAAGCCACCTCTGGGACAACTTTAAGTGTTTCAACACTTGCATCACAGGGATGTCAGAAGGAGAAGAGAATGAGCAAGAAATTGAAAATTTATCGAATAAATAATAAAAAAAAAAAACCTTCCCTAATTTGGTGAAGGAAATAGATGTGCAAGTCCAGGGAGCACTGAGAGTCCCAAACAAGATGGATGCAAAGAGGCCCACTCCAAGACACATCATAATTAAAATGCCAAAGTTTAAAGATAAAGAGGAATCTTAAAAGCATTAAAAGCAGTTAGTTACCTACAGGGGACTTTACATAAGACTGTCAGCTAATTTCTCAAAAGAAACTTTGCAGTATGGAAGGGACTGGCAAGAAATGTTCAGTCTGAAAAGCAGCCAAGATTGCTCTACCCAGCAAAGATATTATTTAGATTTGGAGGGCAGATAAAGAGCTTCCCAGACAAGAAAAAACTGAAGGAGTTCATCATCACCAAACCATTATTATATGAATTGTTAAGGGGACTTATTTAAGAAAATGACCAAAACTATGAACAATAAAAAAGCAAAAAAACCATATCCATCAACAACTGAATCTAAAAAAATAAGCAAACAGGAAGAACAGAGATAGAATCCTGGAAGACAGCGTTTTGATGGTTGTCAGATGGGAGGGGAGTGTAGGGGAGTGTGGATGAAGAGGTGAAGAGATTAAGAAGTATAAATAGGTAGTTACAGAAGAGCTGTGAGGATGTTAAGTACAGTATAGGAAATGGAGTAGCCAAAGAACATATATATACACATGACCCATGGACACGAACAATGGTGTGGGGATTGCCTGAGGGAATAGGGGTGTTCTGTGGAGGGGGCAGGAGGGGGGAAAATCAGGACAACTGTCATAGCATAATCAATAAAATATAATTAAAAAATAAAAAAGGAAAGTGTCAGTTTCTAAGTAATTTAACTGCATCCCCAAGAATAGTCCAGAATATTAACAGAAATACAAAAAATACATACCACTGAACAGTTAAAATTTTCAAGAAATGGCATCCAAGTAAAAGTTCCAGGCATGCAGAGGAGTAAAATAGAACCCAATACAGAGGGTAAAAAACCAACTATCAATAGAAACAGATTAAGAAATTACACAGATGATAGTATTAATAGACAATGGCTTAAAAACAGTTAATATAACTACATCTTGATTGAAAAAGGTTGAAAAATGGGCATGATGAAGTTAGTGAACTTAAGAAGTATCCTAAATAAAACATAGAGAGAAAAAAGAAAAAAAAAAAAAACCACAAACAAAAAACAATGAACAGAGTTATCAGTAACTTCAGGTTACCTAATCTATGTGTAACTGGAGTCTCCAAAGTAGAATGAGGACAAAGTAAATATTCAAAGAAATAACTGATTAAAAACTTCCAATTTGATAAGTTATATACATATTTAAGAGGCTCAAGAAATCTTAAGTGCAAGAGTCATGAAGAAAATTATACCAAGATAACATCAAACCAAAATACGTAAAACAATGATTAAAAAAAACCTTAATAGTAGCCAGAAAGCAAAAGTATATTATGTAAACAGAATTAAAGGTAAGAATGACAGATTTTTGTCAGAAATAATCAAAGTCAGAAGACAGATCTAAGTCATAAATGAAAGACTTCAGACGTACAAGCCTCAAAGAATTTATCACCATAAAAAATACATTACAAACTTTTTTTTTAGTTTAGGCCTACGCTAATGGGGCTTTTTCTGTAGACCCACATCATTGCAAATGCCATTTGGAGTAAATATGTGGTTTGCTTTACTCAGAACTACTTAGTTCTGAGAAAGAACTAAGTAGTGGGAAAGAACTATAAGACAGACATGCTAAAAGTATGAAAGATCTAATAGTCAAAATCTTTAATGTTGGGTATTGCTATATTCCAAAGACCTGTACTATTCTAGGGTGCTTATTTATAAATGAATGTTTATTCATGTTTAGAGATTGTCTGAAATTGAGAACCAGGCAGATCCATCTACTCTAACCCTAAAAGTGGCCCTAAAAATAAACTGCATATAGAAATTGGATCCCAAAGATTATAGGTGGAAAATTTTTAAAGTATGTCATCAGTATGTCCATATTCAAGCAGACATCAAGAAAGCTCAACTGTAACAACTGTGGACTGAGACATGACAATTGTGAATTAACTAAAAGTTCTTTTTTAAAGGGCTAAAAGGTTATGATTCAAACTTTGGAGAAACTAAGGTGATAGGCAATGGAAGGAATCACATATCAAATTCCTCAAATAAAAAGTGACTTAAAAAAAATTTGTCTATGTCACACACACACAAAAATTTTTAAGTCCTTCAGGGAGATGGGAAATTATATTGTACCATAAGGAAAGAAGGGAATGAAAGGGACAAAGGGGGAGTAAAAGAAGGAAGGAGGCAAGTAAGGGGGCGATGAAAGAAAAAAGGGGGAAGAAAAGGGATGGACAGAGAAATGACAGAAAGGAAAGATAAAGAACCACGAAACATTTTTAATTTTGGATGACAAAAGAAAGCAGAAATAATATCCCCCCCCACCGATTACAATGAAAAATTAGAAATATATAACAGAGGTCTATTAGTAAGATACATGTTTCTGGTAGTATGGAACACTATTACAAAAACAAAATGCTCTACTCAAAACCAACTAAAAATACTCCATGAAATATTGATTCAGCCAATCAACAAATATTTACTGAGCACACACCAGGCTTATTCTCAGATGGGATACAGTGTGAACAAAATATCAGTGATAAGTAACACATAGATCACCTTTTTTATTTTTAAATAAACTGCTGCATTTGGAAAGTAGAAGGGAGAGAAGGAGAGAACTTCGAAATCCAAAAAAACCCCACAACACCCAAAGTAAAAGCTGAAGTTCAGAGAAGCCACAAGCTTGTATCTCCAGAGGGGAAATTTGACCATGGTAAAGCTAGAAAAAGATCTTCACATAAAGCAGGTACCTCAAAAGGATACATCATAATTGTGATAGCCCCTTAGTGAAAGAGACACACCAAAATTCTGGATGGTCTTGATATTGATTCTAGACACAAGGACATGAAGACAATCTACAACTCTTCTGACAATCTACAGCCATAAGCAGCCCTAACTCACATTATCTGTGTGAACTGTATCATAAGCCAACATTATTTTTTTAATTGGTCCTGGATCAGTAGTGTCTCAGGCACTGGTGAAAGCAAACAGAAATCCCCTTGGGAAAAATGTCTTTCCAACTAGTCCTCAAAAATTTCCCACAAATTTCTAAGAAACATGAAATGATAATACAAACACAAGGAAACAAGGTACCGTAAGTGAGAACCAGCCAAAAAAAAAAAAAAAAGGAGAAGGAAGGAGGAGGAAGGGGGAGAAAGGAGAAGGAGGAAGAGGAAGGAAGAAGAAGAAGGATGATCTGTGCCAACTTCCAATTGCTGGATTTATGTTCAATTACACATTCAACATAAGAATTTATAAAATTATTAAAGAAATAAAAGAGGATATATTGGATTCCAGATATAAATGAATGAATGGTAATATCTGAATAATAATAACAATAAATGTATGGGTACAGAAGACATATGCATTTTGTTCAAGTACATAAACAAATAATTGGTTTAGTAACCACATTCTCAAGCTACAGAAGAATTATATGAGAAAATAGCAAAAGAAAAATAACCAGACAAACCTCCTACAACTAGAATATTAAAAACAGTTGAGAGTAAAGAACAGTTACAAAAATCTAAGAGGTAAATAAAATAAAGAATATAACTAAAAGAAGTTAAAAGTTGATTGCTAATAAAACTGACAAATCTTTAGCAAAACTGACAAATAACAGGAAAAGGCACACAATAGACCTTAAGAATGAAAAGGGTGCTGCAGAGAAAAAAAAAAATAAGATGGCAGCACTGTAAAGAATTTCTTCATCCCTATAAAGTGTATCTACCAAAAAAAATCCTGTATCAAATATCATTATCTGCTGGCGTGGCGACTTAAAGCTTGTAAGACAAGTAACAAGGTAAAGATACCTATTACTTCTATTCAATATTTAATCAAAATTACTAGTGAGTTCAGAAAGAAAATTTAAGTTATTATAAATGGCCCTGACGGGCAGCTCAGTTGGTTAGAACATCATCTGGTGCACCAAAAGGTTGCACGTTTGTTGTCAGGGTACATACCTAGGTTGTGGTGTGGGTTCGATCCCCCCAGTCAGGGCACAGACAGGAGACAATCAATTGATGTTTCTCTATCACACCGATGTCTGTCTGTCTGTCTCTCTCCCCCCCTCCCCCAAATCAGTAAAACATATCCTTGGGTGAGGGTTTTCGGGGGTTTTTTAAGGCTCTATTTAAAATAAATTATAAAGGAAGTATGAAACTATAATTTCCAAAAAACCTACAGATAAATTTTCAAAGTTTAGCAACATCAATGACACACTATAAATCCAAAAAGTCAAACTGTATGTCACTATAACTGTAACATCTATAGAATATAATATAAAAAAATACCATTTACTCCTCCCCAAAACAACAGAAAAAGCAGAAAAGTGCTTATGCATAAATCTGACTAAAGATTTGTGTCCATTGTTTTAAAATATAAAATTTATCATTGAATAAAAGGCCAAGAAAGTCAAGACACTCATGAAGACCAACACTGACAGACAGACATGAAAATGTAATGCAAAGCTACAGTGGTTAAGAAAATGTGATACAAGAACAGGCATAGACAAACACATCAATGTAACAGAAGAGAGATACAAGAAACAGGTCCACATATATAAAGAACCCCGATTTACAACAGAACTACCACTGATGATTAGTTGAGGAAGGCAGAACAAATCAATACATGATGCTAACATAACTGATTATCTAAATACCAAGGAAAGAAAATTGGATGCCTAACTCATACCAATGTAAAAATCAACTTCAAATGAATTAAATATGAAAAAAAACTGTTTAAAAGACACAGAAAAATATCTCTATTTACTTAATTTTAATAGGGAAGTATGTCCTGAACACAACCTCAATAAATTTTTAAAAATTAAAAATTGACATTATAAAATGTCAGATCAATATGAAAACTATTGATGGGACTCCAAATTAATACAAATACTCTTAAACATACTTCTGGAAGGCCTTTTGTAAATTTAATTGTCCTAAATTTTGAAAATATGATTTGGTTCAGAACTTTTTAACTTCATAAAATTCCCTTCTCTGTTGTCTTCATGTACTATTTATAAATACAATGCCTTGTTTTCTGAGACTTTCTAGTTTTGTTCCCCTTTCCCATTTTCATCTCGACCTTCTCTTTCCTCTGTCTGTTTTCCTCTGCTCATTTGATTCCACTCTCAAAAACTTCCTAGCAGGGTCCTAGAAGGGAACATCGATTGATCAGTCTTGGGAGTTCACAGAGCTAGGCTAACTCAAGTCACTTTAGGCCTCACCATGGGTCCCTTATACTGACTGATTTAATTAATAAAGTGGGCAAAATGCCTTCCCAAATTTCAAACTGGCTAGTCACATCTACCACTTTCAAATTGGCTGTGCACAACTTTGAGGTGCTTAGTTGCAGGTCCAGAACTCCCAAAGCGTCCCTATACTTTTTAATGCAAAAAAAACCGTGATAAATGTACATCTTTTTGTTAGCTCTCACCTGCTTATAGTTGAGGTTCATGGGGATACCTCATCACCAAGGTCTGTTACAAAGGTTTTGCTATCTAGTTGTTCTACTTTTATGTAGAAATTCAGAAAGATTAAAAACAAAAGTAGAAACAACCGAAGCAGCCACCATAGGCGCAATGATCCCAGAATATAAGCAACGCCTTGGATTATATTTTAAAAGGTAACTTTGTTTACTTTTCCCTAATTCAGAGAAATATTTGCACTGTTTTAATTTTCTATTTAATGATGAATGCATTTCAGAGTCATGACTGAAGCAAATTGCTTAAATGTAAAATATTTTTCTGAAAGAGAACACAGTATTTCATGTGCAAAAGCCTAGGGCCTCAGTTCCCAAAAGAGCCCCACAGTGAACACACAGGGGTGCAGTCAGATATTTTGAATCTTCTTGGGAAAACATAGCATGTGAGTTACTACTGTAAGTAACTTGGATCTAATAATTTAACAGAGCTGTTAGTATTTCTTTAGGCATAGAGGTACTGTGAAAAAACTACTAAGCACTGAGGTGCCATCATGTACCTTGGTGAAACTTGCTTTTTGGGAAACAGATGTCACTTCATTTGATAAATTCAAAGGATGAAGGAAAAAAAGGTCACTGGAACATATCAAAGAAAGACTAACCTTGTTAGCATCATGTAATCATGAGCCAACCAATGAGGAACTTTGGAATTCATTTAACTTGATATTCTTGGTTGGCCAAAGGAAAAAGAGTAAGAGGAGCAATGAATGACAAAAAATGTCAAAATTAGTATTTAAAAAAATGTAGGTCATGGAGTCAAAATGACTTCTATTGCTGATAATGTGCAGAACAATCACATCAAAGGTATAATTATAAGAGCAACCTCATTTTAGCAAGGGTTGTGTAGCTGCAAGTGAAGACAACTTATTCATCCATTTTGAGCCTTTTCTATCTGTAGCTTCCTCTCTGGCTACAGACAATAGGTCACAGCCATTTGTTTCCAAGAGTTTCAAGAGTAAAGAGTAAACTGTGAAGCAGTTCGCTGGTTTCGAGCATTTATTTTTGAATTCCTTCCTCAGCTCACTCTAGCTCACCTTAACCCAACACCAAACAATAACAATGACTAAAGCCACATTTCTGCTCTAGGCAACATCTATTCTGACAACCCTTGAATTGTTAAGTATTCGTTTTTTTAAAAATTCATGTTCATTTGAAGTATTCTTTATATTAATTATGTATCTTTAACACACTTTAAGGTGTCACAGATTCTAAGAATCAACCTTAATGCTAGTGCTGTTTTATTCCTACTAGAAGGTATCATCAGAAGGTTATAAGCTACTAAAGTTACAACTCTGATTGTAAGATATCATCAGTAGTTAGGTGCTTTCTGACAGAAGATAAAAATTTTCAATAAGTATAACTAAGAATAAAAGAAACAAAGTACATCATTGCTTATTTACATTGCATTTTTATTGCAGTATAAAAGAAACAAATGTAATTTGTATACAGTACTGTGTTAACACTTGCATACTGAATGAAACATACTGATGCATTCATATGTCTTAAGTAATTAGGTAACATATTCTAAATGCTTTATATAATGCAGAAATCTTTGGTGAGCTGTCAATAGGTGCTGAGTATTTTAGCAATATCTGGGAAATTGTTTAAAATTTTTTTGGGGGGGGCTATAAATTTGTTATTTTTTTCCATTCAAAGTAACTTAAAACGAGGTACCACTTTCCAAAAAATTCCAGAGTACATAAAGAACGATGTTACCTGTATACACTGAAACACACATGTAATAAAAAAAAACAATGAAAAGAATAAAACACAAAATTCAAATTAGTGATTACTTCTTGGGAAAGAGTCAGGGCAAAGATGGGACATGGAAACATCTCCATTAAATACAATATGCAAGCTGCAGAAAAACACATGTTCATCAAAACCAAACACAATAAATCATATTTGCACATTTGTACCTACTTAATCACTCAAAAAGATCTGAAAAGATATACACTAAATAAGGCTAACGTTGTAAAGGTAAACTTCCAAGTTCTACTTTGTGTTTCCACATTTTTCTTCAGTTTTTACAATTAGCATCTATTACTTCTATGGTTTAAAAAAGCTAATAAAGAGAAAATAAAATATTTAATGGCAGGGGAAGCAAGGAGGAAATGGCAATGCAATCATCGCCGTAATTCTCTGATACTATATTTTAAAATACTGCTCAATGCAGTATTTTAGATTATGAGGTATTCTTTAGGAACATTAAGAACTGGGATGCATTAGATCCACTTCACAGAAAACATAGTGAAATAGCCAATATACGTGCATCAATGATCTCATATTAAAAAGTTAGAGTAACATCTAAAAATCTTGTAAATATCAGTAGTATGTTACCCAAGACACTTTGCAATTTCTTCCTTTCAATTCTCTCATTGTTTTATTTAATTTTATTAAAACTTCACTGAAAAACTATTATATATCTGAAACCATGTTAGGTATTAGCAGTACCAAAATAAATAGACATTGCTCCTGTTTTTCAAGGAACTTATGCAGTAAGCACTGTACAATAAGAAAAATGCCACCTCTGCGCTGTTTATATGGTAGCCATTATCAGCATGTAGCTACTGAGCATTTGAAATATGGCTAATGTGCCAAGAAAATTAATTTTTAATTTAATTTAAATGAATTTAAGTTTAAACAGCCACTTATTGCCAGTGTCTGTAGCAGTATTGGGCAGCATAGGTCTACAGGAAGAAAAGGACAAATAAACAGGTAACTACAATATTACAGAAAACCCTAAAATAGAAGTATGCACAAAGGCCATGAAAGCAATATAAAGGAGCAATGAGCCCATTAAAGAATGGCTTCAGTAAGTAGACACCTAATTCTTAAATTATGTAAAGAAAAGTGAGGCATTATATAAAGGAAAAGCTTAAATATAGAAGTACAGTGTAGGGAAATTAAAAGTAGTTTTGTATTACTAAATGGATAAACTCACTATAGGGAGTCAGAGGAGACACTGAAATGTAAAAACATGTAGGGGTCAGAATGTGGAAATGTGTAATGTTTAGAAGCTTGGCTTTATTATGTAAGAGAAGGCTACTGATGAGTTAAATTGGTAATTAACATAGTTAGATTTGTGCATGCTCCTAGCTGAAGTAAATTAGTGTAAATTAGAGGAAAATAAGAAAATTTGGGGAAAAAACTGGGGTTACATTTCCTTGAAAAAAGCTGGACAATCCTTCCCCAAAAAGAATGAACTACAAACCATTTAAATGATTAAATTATCTTACCTTAACTTATGCCAGTCTATCTATGCATGTAAAAATCAACAACTCTATTAATACTCCAAAAACTTAACTGGGCTAAATTTATAGTAAGAAATGAAATTCACAAAGTAGATACCAGTACTAATATCAATACTTCACACAATACCTATCTGAAAGTCACTAGCTCTTAGCATAAAACTGCGGGAATACACCTTCCTAAACTGAATTCTTATGGCTTTAATCAGGTCTATAATGAAATGAGAATTAAAGAAATATTATTCTTATTTAACTCGGAAATATTAGCCTGTTGTTTTCAGGATGCTTAAATATCACTGTAAGAAATCAAGTGCTTTCCAAAATCAAAAGTCCTCAAAGGTAAATTGAGTATCACCACAGAAACAAAGAAATCCTTTCTCTGTGAAAACAGCAAATAAAGTTAGTCCACAATAGAATTTTTAAAAATCCAAATCAATTCACCTCATCATATACAAACTCTTAGTAACACCAATACAAATATAAGTGATTTATTCAATATTCCTTTGAATGTCCTTTTTATGCTTTTATAGTCATCATAACCATCGTAACATCAGTCAGGAGATTATATTTCTATACATGTACTTTTCAGAAGAGGTTTCAAAAATAAAATAATTTTACAATGTAGATTGAAACCACTGTTTCCAAGGATATATTTCAGCATGCAATATGTGTCACTAAGTAACAATAAGAGAGAAAAGGAAAATTTTTTTCAGCCAGAAAATCCCTAACCAAGAACACACTTCAAGCACTAATCTCAAAACCTGGTTTACTTGTAAATAATGCGACCGGAACATTAAACTATTTTTAGAGTAGAATGAGCAGGAATTAGGAAATCTCTTCATGTGTAAAATATACCCTCATTTTATTCCTCTCTTAAGTGCAAATTTTGGAGGTCTATATTAATATTATTCCATGAAGTAAATTAACCATACTGTGCAATGATACAAAGTTATTTTCAAGCTGGGTTATGAGCAACAAAAGACACATAACCTAGAATCACAATATTCTTGAAGTAACTTACTAGAACCTATCAAAAGATTCAACAGCCCAAGTGGTATGAACAATCAAAATCTTATGAGTCAAGGTAGTTGAACATGGTTGTGTGGCAGGAGGAACTTATACAGCAAACACTGGGTTGGCCAAAAAGTTCATTTGGTTTTTTCCGTAAGATGGCTCTAGTACTGCTTTGTTGTCTTTAACTTCATTTACAACAGGGATGCCAAACCCATTTTCACGGAGGGGCCACACCAGCCTCAAGGTTGCCTTCAAAGAGCCGAATGTAATTTCAGGACTGTATAAATGTAACTACTCCTTAACTAGAGACTAGTTAAGGAGCTGCCTGGTAGAAACAAGGTGCCAGGCCGGATAAAACAAGGTGGAGGGCTGGATGTGGCCCGTGGGCCTTGTGTTTGCCACCTGTTATTTAATACAATTTTGTTAGATTGTATTATGACAGCTGTCAAAGCAGCATGCATTTAAAAAATATATGTATCAGCCCTGGCTGGTGTAGCTCAGTGGATTGAGCACAGGTTGTGAACCAAAAGGTCACCGGTTCGATTCCCAGTCAAGGCACATGCCTGGGTTGCAGGCCAGGTCGCCAGTACTGGCCACACGAGAGGCAACCACACATTGACGTTTCTCTCCCTCTCTTTCTCCCTCCCTTTCCCTCTCTCTAAAAATAAACAAACAAACGTATCAAAATTGGTGAATTTTTGTGTAGCCATTTTAATATTGAAGATGGAAGAAAATATGTGACATTTTCATTATATTATGCTTTATTATTTCAAGAAAGGTAAAAACACAACCAAAACACACAAAAAACGATTTGTGCAGGTGTATGGAGGTGCTGTGACTGATCGAAGTTGACAGCAATCAAATTGAGACACTGAGAACAATCAACATTATACCACCATGTGGGAGGTAGTTGGCATACTCAAAATACCCAAATCAATAAAGTTATTGGTGAAAATGAAAAATGTTGTCTTTTACTTTACGGAAAAATCCCGTATGAACTTTTTGGCCAACCCAATATAAATAATTAGCAAAGGCCATGTTGGTCAAGTATATGAAAACAACTCAGAACAGAAAAGGTTACAAGGAGAACTGACAGCCACCGCTTATTCTGGCTTATTAAACTCATAAAGAGCCTGGCAAGAAACTTTAGACATTAAGTAGGTGAAACTCTAGATAAATATGAATCTCCCCTTTTAAAAAAAAAATTAGGGACAGCACTCAAACAAGTAAGTCTTATAATCAAAGGCTCTCTGCTAACTATACATGAATAACCACATACAAATTTCCTCCACTGTTCATTTTTCCAATTTGAGGGAAGAAAAAATTAACTAGACTAAAAAAAATGATTAGCAGATTAACCAATGCTGTTAACTATCATACTAGTTGCTGTCACAGCGTACAGGAAATGAAACTGGTGAATGAAAGGGAGAGAGATAGGTTGGATATGTATCTGTGCAGGAAGCCTAAAGCTTATTCCTACTTCAACTTGAACTATTCTGTATTCTGAATCATTACATAACTTGATAATGAATTGTCACCAAATGAATAAAGCAGATTTTCTTAAAAAAAAATTAAATTCAAATGTTTTCTTTTAATCACTATTTAATAGCACTATCTTTAAAATTCACTGCCTTTTAAAAGCTCATAAAGAAAACAGTAATATTACCATTCAATCATCCTTTCAGCATCCTTACACACTACATGGGGATGGATATTAACTAATTCAATAAATAAGAAACAAGACTCTGGCATTACAGGGACAGCAAGTGAATGACAAATTGAACAGAATTACAGTCTCTGAGCATCCTGGAATTTTCGTTTCTACTTTTATATTCTAACCAATTTTTGTCTACATTTCTGTGATTCGCCATTAACCTGAATATAGTAGCCTAAGACTTCAGTTTAGTCTTCCAGGAATAGTATGTATAAAAGCATTGAACACTGTTTTCTGGAATACTAGCTCTGAATCCAGCCATGAAGTTATACATTATATATCAGATAATCTAAGTTTTAATAATATACACACCAGAAAATGTATCTTTTGCCATTAAAAGGATATACATTTATTACAAGCATGCTTTATTTTGATAAATGTTCCCAACCATTTTAATTGTCAAACCCAATATACATGTATTTTAAATTAGTACCCAAATTTTTCAAATTGAGGCGTATTCAACCTGCTGATTCCTGTTAAATACAAAACATTAAACAGTTCAGTGCAGCTGTGTAACCAATAAAGAAAAACAAACAAAAAAAGATCTTACCTGGTAGTTTCTTTTCTCAGATAATGTATGTCCATCAGTCCTCACCATAGAGTCGTGTCCTTTCCTCACAGTACTGGAGGCAATCAAACAGAACTGTCACTCAAGGGTCGTGTCACAGGAAGGACCGCCCACCAGTTCTCCCTCTAGAGTGGAATTATCCAAAAGCCATCAAAATTACTAGCATGTAAATATATGAACAGTAGCAAAAATATCCAATATAATACATAGATAACAAAACAAAAAGTACTTCTTTTATATTCTAATTGATCTTCCCCTTAACCACATGGGAAGGGCTAGACTGGGAGACATACTCCATTTGAGATAGAAATTATTAAATATGAAAACTCTTCCCTCCCACTTTTACTCTCTATAGTTAAAGCTATCTGCCAGACCTCATATACAAGTAAGAAACTTATAATAAATAAAAATGGAGTTGACAAAAATGTGTCAGCCCTCAGCTGACATTTTTCTTTTAAATAAATATTGTTAGTCTCAGAAATATCCAATTAATTAAGATTTTAGTCATTTAATTTAATATTCCTCTCTCCAAATGCTTCCTTACATAGCATTCAGTTTATGATGTTTATTCCTATGCCGTAAGATGAAGTATATGTTCTTATGATAATTAATAAATGAAACCTAACTCAATACTCTATTAAAATTTACTTCAGTGAAGAGTAGCAACAGTATCAACTTTCTGAAGCCTGTGTCCTTCAATCCTCTGATTTCATGCATACTACAGTAGAATTGGCTTTATTACACGAGGGCAGAAAAATAATGGGGTTTGTATCTTAATCTGAACACAGATAAAGTCCAAAATGACTAGGTCCTTTGCACATTATATACAAAAAATTCAGTGAAGCAGAGATGACAGTCACTAGACATGCTTACTAAAAAAAAAAAAAGTAAACTGAAAAGGAGAGATCAAAAACTCAACAATGATATATACAAAGATTTGCAAGTACACATTTTAAAGACAAATGTCTCTCACTGAAGCTTTAGTAAAGCATTTACTGTAGGGAAGTAGTATCTATTGATCTAATAATGGTTGCTAAACACTAAAAATACATTCAAATTTGGAGCAATTATTTAACACCATAAGAAATATACTTTGGGAGAAAATAATGAAAACATCTCCTTTAAATTCATAAAAAGTATGATTTTTATTAAAACCAACAAACACATGTACACACATATGGATTACCTCTTAAAAGCAATCTGATAAGGTCAGAAATGTTTTTAAGGAAAACAAATCACTAAGAATTAACATCCTTAAAATTTTTTAAAAGAATCCACATAATGAAAATGTGTATTTTGTTTTATGTTTGATTAGAGTTAGTGAGTGCTATACTTTTACTTAATTTTGACCATCTTACATTGTACATGTTTGGTGAAATATTTAAAGATGCACGACTCTATGGCAAAATGTAACTTCTCATTACCAGATTTTATGTACCACTGGAATAAGTATGTCTGTCTCAAAAATAACAAGGGACAAAGGTTTTTAAGCCATAGGTATATTTGCTGATATAAATGTAATCCTGACCATCAAGGAAGGAATTAGGTTATTCATAAAGAAAAATTATATGAAGTAAATTGGATGTCCAAGAATAGTTAAGTGACACACATTCAGGCCCAATTGAAATTTTCATAATTGTCACAAAAGGAAAAAAACTATTTTATTATGCATCCGTGAAACAACATTAACCCTGTTTTAATGTGTTCATAGCAACTCTGAATTCAACGTATAAATAGTCTAAAATTTAAGTTCTTTTCTTATAGAATACAATGTGTTCCTTCTTAAATAAGTTAAAGTCTATGCATTTTCTTCAAATTATACTAGTTTCATCAAAACATATATTACAAATCTAAAAATCAGGCAAGACAATTTTCAACAGTATAACCTGACTACATAAAAAATGATAATTAGGGCTTTTTATATGCTAATTACACTAATTAAAAATAAAAGTTAATATTTATTCTTTAAGTTTATATGGTAAAAGAAAAATATTAACTTTGGAATACTAGAATTTTAGTACAAAGGGAAATCTTGTTTTTGTTTGTCTCTTTTGTTTCCCTCTCAGATAACTTCAAATATTTTGTGGTTTAGGGTTTCAATCAGTATCAACTATATGCTTTAACCAATATAGAAATCAATATTCTATATTGAAAAACAACTAAGAATCATTATCTCCTTTTAGTAAACAAAGAGAAAAAGAAATAAAAGCACTCTATTTTCTTCCAGGTAAACATGAACACTAACATTTGGTGACTAACAACAAGAAAGTCACCACTATCTTGCATTAAGTAAAAATGTTCATTAACAAACTGTACTGATACTTGTAGTACTTGGAATGAAAGAATGCACAATAGATGAAAGAGGGTGTGAGTGTGTATGTGAGGCACGGTATGGGAAAAGGAGCACACGTAAGAGAGAACATGCACTCCAGCTGCCTAAATGTATTAAAGTTTATACACTGGTTTTCCCACAAGACCTATAAATATTCAAAAAGCCAGAAAAGACGAATATTTAGAAAGCCAAAATGACATTTTCTATATGGCAGAAATGCTTTCCATGATGGAAAGACAAAGAGTATATTTACCCTCTTACCTTAAAGAACCAGAAAACTAGACAAAATATATAAACAGTAACTTTCAGACACCAGACATCATCATCTCAGGACAAAGATCCTCAAAAGAAACTAATAAATGAAATAAGATCTATTGTCTGTAGAGTTATGAGGCTGAATGAAACAGAGGGAAAAGAGAAGTGGAACTTAATCAGAGCCCAATGGTCTCACTGAATTAAGAGACGATTCAGAGTTAGAGGAGACACCAGGGCAGCTAGAATTTGCAGCGCAAATGAAAGGGAGAAAGCTGCATAAACAAAGAGCTCCAGCTCAAGAGAGATTCTCCTCAAGGTTTTGGCTGAGTAATGATCTACGCATGCATATGAAAAGACTACTGAATCTGGAGAAAAAGTCTCTGAAAAGTAGTAGTTAGAACAATCCCCAGAGTTCATGTTTCCGTCAATCAGAGTAGGACCTATTAACACGTAGGTTATTAAATAGAGTTCAGAAAGTAATTAATGCCTTAGCAATGAAACCAAGTAATTTTTATATTAAAGGATGTTCTGGACCAGCACTATCAAAGCTTAAAACCAAGCATCAAAAGGATCAAGCTAATTCTAAGTACAACTGTACCCCAAAACAAAGTCTAACAATATTTAAAATAATACAACACTCCAGCGTTAAATAATGTTAGATTTGTAGTTTTATTAGGTTGTGCTGATTTCTAGTTTTAATAATGTATTATAGTTGATGACCTATATACTACTATACAAAATAAGATGACATGAAGAGGAAGATAGGTGACAGGCATAAGGGATTTCTCTGTACTATTTTTGTACCTTCTTATGAGTTTATGATTATGTGAGTTAAAAGATTTTTTAAAGGCTCAAATTGATCTAGAGATAAAAATTCAGTATCTGTGACTGAACATGCATTGGGTAGGACAGTAGATTAGATGCTTGAAAAGAAAAGTTTAATGAACTTGAGGACAAACCAACAGAAAAATTAAATCCAAAATTAAACACAATGAGAAAGGACTAGAAAATAAAGGAACTGAAACAATATCAAGTGGGACACTGAACTAATTGTTGGGCAATATCAAGCAGTCCAACATTAACTAGTGTCCCCACAAAGAGCGGAAGAGCAGTAAGGATAGAAAACAACTGACAAATTTTTCCTAAATTTGAGAATTATAAACTCACAGATTCAAGAACTTCAGTAATCTTCAAGGGAGAATAAAACCTCTCATAATTTTAGAGTCAAAATACTGAAAAACTATGATAGAGAGATCTCAAAACAACTGGGGGATGGGGAGTAAGAGACTACACAAAGAAACAGATAGGAATGACGAAATCTCATCAGAAAGCATGCAAATCAGGAGAGTAGAGAAACATTTTTAAACTACGGGGGGGGGGGGGGAGGGGGAAAATCAACTGTTGAACAAGAATTCTAAATCCAGCTAAAATATCTTTAAAAAATGAAGGTATACATCTACTTTGGAAGAGTTGGGCAGTTTTTAATGAAGGAACTGGGTAAGTTAAACATACAATTACCACACAACCCAGCAATTGTGCCTCTGGGTATTAACCAAAGTGAATTGAAAACTTATGTTCATACCAAAATCTGTACCTGAATGTTTATAATACCAATGATGTCCTTTAAGAGGTGGGTAAAATAGTACATATATACAAAAAAATTCTATTCAACAATAAAAAAAGAACATGCTGTCAATTCATGAAACATGGATGAACCTTAAATGCATTTTGCGAAAGGAAAGAGTCCAGACTAAAAAGGCTATCTGTTGGGTTGGACAAAAAGTTTGTTTGGTTTTTTCCATAAGATGGTTCTAGTTACACTTAGTTGTCTTTAACTTCATTCAAAACAATTTTGTTAGATTGTGTTGTGACAGCTGTCATTATCAGCATGCACTTAAAAAGTAGTATCAAAATTGGTGAATTTTTGTGTAGCTATTTTAATACTGAAGATGGAAGAAAATATGCAACATTTTTGGCATATTATGCTTTATTATTTCAAGAAGGGTAAAAATGCAACTGAAACACAAAAAAGGATTTGTGCAGTTTATTGAGAAGGTGCTAGGATTGAATGAACGTGTCAGAAGTGGTTTGTGAAGTTTCGTGCCGGACATTTCTTGCTAGACAATGCTCCATGGTCCAGTAGACCACTTGAAGTTGATAGGGATCAAATCGAGACATTAACTGAGAACAATCAACGTTCTACCATGTGGCAGACAGCTGGCATACTCAAAATATCCAAATCAATAAAGTTACCAGTAAAAATGAAAAACGTGTCTTTTACATTACAGAAAAAACCGTATGGACTTTTTGGATAACCCAGTATCAAGTGTTTCCATTCATGTTAATATTCTGGAAAGGCAAAACCACAGAACAGAAAATACAGGGTCTGACAGAAAGCCTGCTTGAGTGTGGTTGGTAGGGTAATAATATGGGTGTAATATTTCATAGTTTTAATTTGAACATTTCACCGAAAATGTCAAAATGGTGTGCTTGAGTGTGATATTATTATGTTACAGAATTACATGCTTGATTTTGTAATAAAAGATTTTGTAATAAAAAAGGAGTGTTATTTGTGCTGGACCCTGTAGATCAGTTGATGCCAGGGGATTAAAGAGGGGTGCAGGGAGCAATTGAAGAGGATATACAGGAAAACTTTTAAAGAGACAGCACTATTCCATGTGGTACTGGAGTGGTGGACATGATGCTATGATGCATAAAGTCCACAGAGCTTCACAACATAGAGAATGAACTTAAATGTACGCAAATTTTAAAAGTAAATCAGGAGGCTGGAAAATGAAAATCTGAAAAAAGACAATGTATTACAAATGTATGACTTAGCTGCACTGAAGGGAGGTATGGGAAATAGTGCTGCCCTAAGTAACTTTGGAAAATGGTGTTCTGACCATTGAGAGGGGAAAAAAGAACTCTACATAAACACTGTATTCTAGTTGGTAAAGTAATTCCTCACAGGACTATGGGTTAATAATTAAACTGCTATGCATGTGTACTGAAGATAAACAATAAGTAAACTAGATGGTTGTTGTTGCGAATCAGGTTTCTCACTGACCTAGAGGGAAGTTACAATAAAGTAGAATGAACTAGTCATGCACCACTTAAGTGACAGGATAGACTCTGAGAAATGAATCATTAAGTGATTATCTTTACAAGAACACCATAGACTACACCTCCACAAACCTAGATGGTATAGCCTACTACACCCCTAGGCTATATGGTATAGCCTAATCCTCCTAGGCTACATGCCTCTATGGCTTGTCACTGTAGAAAACAATGAGATTAAATCAATAGAAAATGATACAGTCAAGAGACACAATAAACAGGAGATACATGAGGCTGCTGCTGGCATAACAGAACATACTGCTTTACAGCAAACATTTTTCATTAAGTAGAAAGAGTATACTCTAAAATAACAATAAAAAATATACTATAGTAAACATAAAAACCAGTAACATAGTCATTTTTTATTAAGTAGTATGTACTCTACATAATTGTGCTATACTTTTAAACTACTGGCAGCACAGGTTTGTTTACACCAGCATCACCACAAAAACATTAGTAATTCATTGTGCTACAACATTAGGACAGCTACAATGTCACTAAGTGATAGGAATTTTTCAGCTCCAATATAACCTTATGGGACCAACATATGTATATGCGGTCCGTCCTTGACTGAAACATGGTTATGCGGAGCATGATTGCATGTAGTACTGGATTAGAGTTAGAGACATCTCTACTGGTAACTGTTCTCAATTACAAAGCATTTTAAATACAGACTATACATCATTCAGACTGTTATAGAATACATAATTTCACTGATGTGTTGTTATATGTCACTTGAAAATAAATTAAAAGTTGATAAAATGCTAGGTGATTAAGAGGTATGTTGAAATAATATTTTAAAAGATAAGCTTGATACAATGGAATTTAAAAGATTTTTACATTGCAAACAAAACTAATTTTTAAAAATCTCCATTTTTTAGTACCTGCAAACAATTTAAGTAAGTTTGTCTCTGAGATTATTAACAGACTAATAGCAATGAAATTTCAAAAATGTAATTTATGTAACACATATACAATAATTTCTCTCAAATTCAAGATACTTTCAGAATTTCTGAATGCATCAGTATAAATAGTAAAGAATAAACATCTTACACTACCTTTACTGTGTTGAAAAAAAACCCTTAAAATAATTTAGTTATGTTATCAGCTTAAAATCCAACCAGAAGCCCACAACAGGAAAAACCATCAAATTTTAGTGTAATAAAAAAAAACAAGCGACCTTATTTATCTGGAATGTTTCCCTAAGTCAGAGTCTAATAAAAATTAAGCACATATTATCCAGACTAAAAAATGATAACTGAACTCCAATTTTTCCTCATTCACAAAGATTTCTTAAAACAAGAAATCAGCTGATTATGAGTAAAGTCTCTAGAAAATGCTTCATTGGAGAATGGAAATAATTATTAACTTTACTCTCCAAGTCCTATTAAATTTTGAGTGTCACATCGTCACACAAAAATGTACACCTTTTTAGAAAGCCAAAATGACATTTTCTATATGGCAGAAATGCTTTCCAAGATGGAAAGACAAAGAGTGTATTTACCCTCTTACCTTAAAGAACCAGAAAACTAGACAAAATATATAAACAGTAACTTTCAGACACCAGACATCATTTTCTCAGGACAAAGATCTCAGTAATGAAACAAGAACCAGAAAATTTGAATTCTAGTATTAGCTTGATCAATTTCTCCTCTCTGGCCTCAGTTTGCTAATCTATAAATTAAAGGGACTAATTTAGATGAAATTTTTAAATGTAAGCAATTTGCATTTTATATTTTATGGAAATTATAATTTTATATTTTAAATATTCTGTGTAAGACAATCCACTTAAGAAAAGTGAACAATAATGAGAGCTGACCCCTCCCATGTTTTTTTTTCACCTACTTTATTACTCATTTATAACACTGCCCAAATATTTGGAGTTCAGGAATGCTATCTAAAATATCTGTAATTTGGTAGTCATTACCACACTCAACTTTAAGCTGCAATGTGAATTTAGTCAGGTTAAGACAGCTGAACTCATTGAACAGGTTTTATTTCTCAATAAAGAGGACAATATATTCTAGGTTGGCTATTAGAACAGACTACCAGATGTGACCAATTTCAATGGTCCTTAATAAAAGCTAAGTAAATGTACTTAGCTATGATCTTTAAAAATTGTGGGGTTTCCCAAATTCCAGAATTATATCAAGCAATTTTTCTTTTGTTAATAGGTAAATTGCAATTACAAAAATGTTATGAAATTGATTTTCTGAACTAATTTTCTGTCCCGAAAAATGAAATCACTTCAAGAAATTCCAGCCGTTAAATAATACTTCTACTTAAATGTCTCATTATTCTGCTATGAAAAAAGAAATAGTGAGACAGGTAACAGACATTAATCAGCTGGAGATTCAAAGTTTGGAAGACCCCAATCAGAAAGTACACTGACAACAGTATTCTTTGAGGAAACAACTTTAGAACCTAAGCAGAGAAAAAACAGGCATTGTGTCAGAAGGCAACAGGTAAGTTGTTTTATTCAGTATAAATTTGGCAGATTACACTGTCAATCCAGGTTTTAGTATAAATTCAATGTATCTTAATTATCATTATATAATTCTTTAAAAAGGTGGCTCCAAAATTCTTTCAGAAGTCCACTCTCTATATCTCGATTACCACCACTGTCATCAAGCCACAATTATTTCTTGCCTAATTGATCTCCCTTCCTCTATTCTTTCCTACAAGATCCATGTAACAGCCAATTTAGTCTAGGCACCAAGACATTTTGACATCCAGGAGTCAGATAGGTGCAACAAGCAAAAGGAAAGAGAGGAAGAGCCAGTGAGGGAGACAAAAACCAAAGAGAATGTGGTAAACATCTTGAAAGCTAACTAGAAAGAGTGGTTCAAGGAAGACTGTAATCACTTGCTTCGAATGCTGTTGATAAAAATGAGAATTAATTTTTGGATTTAACAGCATTGAAGTCACTACTTAATCGCAATAAGAGCAATTTTGGTGGAATGTAGAAATAAGAGAACTCACTGAATCGGCTTGACAAAAGAATAGGAAGAGAAAAACTGGAGACAAAATATAGACATCTTTTTCAAGGCGTTTTGCCATAAAACTGAAGAGGAAAATGGGGAATAGCTGAAGAAAAATGTGGACGAGAGACAAGCCTTTTAAGATCAGAAAATGTATGGCATAAAGGAGAAAGCTGATGACACAAGACAGAGAATTACTGGAATAATGAGTTTGAGTAGATGTAGATGAAATTTATGAGAGAATGACCTTAGACAGGCAAAAGAACACACCAATAGAAATGGAGAAAAGATAGTACATGTGTATAGATTTAGGTTAAGTGGCTATATCTAGAACTTTCACAAGTATGGAAGTTCTCATCTGGTTGTTCCCAATTTTCCATTTTCTTAGAAAAATAAGAAATGAGGTCATTAGCTGAGAGTAAAGAAATACAAAGAGGTGTTAAGTTTTGAGGAGGGAGGAAAGGTATGAAATGGTCTTCTAAGAAAGTGGGAGAGAGAAGAGATTACAGGAAATAAAGTTCACAAGTAGCACTAGGGCCCACTTGAGACTAATAATGTTCATCACTGTGCTCTTCCCCAGCCACATGCAACTTTAGGGAAGCAGGAACAGTGTTAGGCAGAGGTGGATTTAACTAACCAAAGCTGATGCGTAAAATGACGTATGAAATAGGCAATAGTATGAACGGTATAGGTAAAGTAATGATTATGTTGATGGGTAAGAAAAGTAGTGAGGGCATATCTTACCATTTGCCTGCCACACTGGCTTTCTTTGTGATTCTCAAACACAAGTCAGTTCTCAACTTACAGTCTTTACAGTTCCTGCTCCTTTTCAATGACCTTCCTCCGCATGTCAAATGCCAGGCAGTTACTTGACATCAGAATCTCTGCTTAACTATCTGTCCTCAGAGAAGTCTTCCCTGAAACTTCATTCCTTGAATTTTGTCCTCATTTGTCTGTCTCCCCCTCACCCTTAGAGTGTAAGCTCCTAAAAAAAGGAGGAACCGTATCTATTCTGCTCACCACTATTAACTCCAGTATCTAAAATAGTGTCACACAATAGATACAATTTACTGAATAAATGAACCACATAAAATATACTAAATCTTTTACTAATTTTAATTTTATGAAAATACATTTTCCTGAAAGTCTTGTCTGCTAGGAATAAGACCAGTAATCAGAAGGTTTATTTTTACTTTACTTTAGAAGGTTAATTTTATTAAAAGATGGCTTAAGCAAATATTCCCCCCAAAATACGTACTTTTAAAATAAAATGTACATTTACCCTCCTCCCTTGATATTTTGATGCAGGACCAGGACTTTTTTTTTTTTTTTTTTGAGTTTAGGATTACAAACTGGGTTTTTACATGATCGTTTTGTATAAATCACATCTATGATGCATCTTTTAAGAGTTCTAGTTTTGATTTGGTTTAAGTTGAACAAGATCTTAAAAGGGGTTTAAATAACAGAATTTTTCTGAAGTTTACAAATGTTTTCTGGGTTTTTTTTTAATCCTCACCTGAGAATATGTTTGATTTTAAAGAGAGAGGAAGAGAGGGAGACAGGGAAGAAAAGAGAGGAAGGAAAAGGGAGAGAGGGAGTAAGGGGGTGGGGAGAGAGACAGAGACAGAGAGACAGATAGACACATCAACTGCTTGCTTCCTGTATGTGTCCCAATCAAGGATGGAACTGGCAACCTAGGTATGTGCCCTGACCAGGAAGAGAGTTCGCAACTTTTTGGTGTACAGGATGAAGCTTCAACCAACTGAGCACCCAGCCAGGGCTTCTAGGTTTTTAAGAATTGTCTCACTATAGTAGATACTCCCTAACAGTCCTCCCTTGTGACTGCCACAGTTGTTGAGATGCTCAATCTTTCCCACATGACTTAAGAGGAAATGCTGATCAGTCTAAGCCAAAAAGATAATGCTAACACACAAATACACACTCTCATCAGTAACTGGTTTGTGGAAGGGCACTTGAGCCACTCTGGTTAGTGAGACATAAGGGAAAAACTGGTGTAGGATTTTAGCAGGGCGCAGGGGGCAAGGGGAGTCCCTCTATTCCCCCTGCCTAGACATCTTGTAAACAGGATGAAAGCTGGTTTATAAAGAATCTGACACTCTAACAACAGCAGAACAGAAAGATGGAAAGAATTTGGCCGAAGTGACAGCTAATCACTTAGCTGCTGCTTTAACCAACACAAAAACTGCCATTCCTCCAAATATGTGAAAAAATAAATAAATACATTTTCTTTACTGTTTAGTCAGTTGAAGCAAAAGTTTCCTAAACCTTAGGCTTATCCAAAATCCATCCTGCATAATTTTTAAAGCACTTTATTTAAAACTATTCGAAAGCTTTTTGTTAAAACAGTTCTTTTCTACACTCATATTTCATTAGTTTAGGTCATACATAAACTAAAAATTACATTAACACCAGCGTAAAAACAACTGATTCTTGGGCATATAGCTAACTTGGTTAGGGGAAGGTACAAGAGTAAACTGGAGTTATTCACTAGCTGTAAGTGCTCAGAATACTCTGTATTACAGGATTTAAAAACAATGGTTTGAAAGAACATGTCATTTAAGTGGAGATTTGTTAAAAACACTGGTCACAAACACATTTCTGTATATATAATAGATTCTGTTGATAACAAATAGGTATTTGCCTACAGTGGGGAGAGGAGCAGCTAGAAAGTCCCATAAAAACTTTGGACATATGGTACTAGGAAAAAAATTAAATGAGATTAAACCTAGAATCAAATTAAGTATGAGTCCATTTAATTCCAACTCCAGCCAAGTAGCAAAAGGGTAAGAAAACACAGAAACTATAAAGAACCTTTACCCCAATGTGTGTTGTTTTACCACTAATGAGTTGAGAATATTGACAAAATTCTACAGTTCGAAATTTTCAGACAATACAGACAAAAGGTAGTATTTACTTTATTTGTATAACAGCCAAGTTTCATTTTCTCATGTGTCATATTAAAGGTAACTATTGCACTTTGCTGTTTATAAGGGATATTTGTATTCCTTTTTAAGAAATATTATTAACTAGACAAATTATTTCAAAGAGAAATTTACCACAGATTTTGAAACAACTATTCAGTATTAAAACACCCTAAGATCCTTAATACTTATAATTATACTTCCTAACTTCCTTCTAAGAATACTTACTGAGCTCTACTGTATACCAGATAGTAAATAAAGAGGACTCACTGAATAATGCCCATAAGAAACACACAGCTGAAAAATTTATTTCTGAAATAAAAACTGCATTTTTACATATCTTGGAATCAGAAACCATATTTCCTAATTAATCTCCATAGTAATAAAGCCCTACATAACACAGAGTTACAAATGGCAATGATATTCACACCTTCAATAGTATTATTAATTCACTAAAAATGTACTTAATATTTATTAAACATAATTTATGTTTACCTAACACACAGAAGACACTAAATTGAATGTGTTATTAGACTGATAAGAGCAGTTCTTTAACTGGGTTCTACAAATCCTCAGTCTACTGATAATGCAGAAAGTGCATGAACCTGGATGGGAAAAAAATTACATCTTTATTTTACTAACCTCTAACTGAAATTTAGTATTTCTTTAACTAAAATGTAAATAAGATGTAATAGTGGTATTAACAAGCACTTGTGATTTTGTTACCATTAGAATCCACAGGTATTTTCCTATCACTTCAGTTGCGAAATTTCCAATTTTCACTTATGCTCATTATTAGTTTAAAAATTACTATATTGTTGATATGCACATTACTGAATTTATTTACTTGGTATTTTAAAGACTGTATTATAATGTAGTTGGCTTATTTAGTATTTAATTTTGCACAATTAAAATATTATTTTGAGAAGGGGTCCACATGCATCACCAGAGAACCACAGAGGTTCATGGTCCAAAAAGGGATACAAACACCTGGATTAGAATATCAGAGCATGGGTTAGGTTGTCTGCAGGGGGTTACAGAAAACATAGTACTTTAAGAACTGGAAAAAGCCTCAGATCATATTTAGTTCAAACTCCTCATTTTTAGAGATGAAGAAATTGTGGTCTGGTGGAAGCAAGTGCCTTGTTCAAGGTCACTCACACAGCTAATTAGTGACAGAACCAGAAAAAAAAGATTTCAAGTTTTCTGCCTCATAATCCAAATCTAAATCAACTTTGAGATGATTAGGCTGTAAGAAAGCAAGACAGGGCAGAAAACTGCAAACAGATGCCAAAAGTTTATTAGGGAAAGAAAAATTATACAGGAAAAACTGGTTTCAAAAAAAAATGATGGATTGAGGTGTTGAAGCATTTTGAAAAATGAATTATATAGCATGATATGCCAATTCAAATGTTGAAAAAGACTAGCCAGAAAATTAAATAGGCAAGACCTTCTTTGCATACTGAACCCATAGAAACATACCAAATATCTGAATATTGCCAATGCTATTAAAGAAAATTCTCCCATTTTTCCTAAAATATGCACTTCTTTGTCTGCTTTACCACTTCATAGAGAGATATGGGTAAAGTGAAAATTTGACTTCCCTCCTGATCTAACATGAGAAGTACAACAGCACAAGTACAATAGTAAGTTGTTGATATCAAATAACAGTTGGTATCAATGTCAAGGAAACAGAAAGCAGAGACTGTGATAAACTGGAGACTGTGAACCACCTAAAGAAGGTAGTTGGTACTACTCATTTCTAGCTAGATGCTACCAAGAAAAGAATTGTCAACTCAGAATTCTAGATGTACCAAAAGTATCCCTCAAAAATGAAGGTGAAATAAACACATTTTCAGATGAAAGAAAAACTAAGATAATTCATTACAAGCAGACTTGTTCTAAAGGAAATTGCTTTGGAGAAAGGGAAATAATGCCAGTAGAAAAACTTAGAATTTCAAAAACAAAAAACCAACAAAAATGTCAAAAACATGGATACATATGATAGAACACATTTTTCTGTAGAAGGCCAGCCAAATAGTAAATATTTGGGGGCTTTGCAAGCCAAATAGTTTCTGTTGTAATGAATCAATTCCGCACTGTAGTGCAAGAGAAGCCACAGACAATATGTAAACTAACAAGTGAGGTGTGACTGTATTCCAATAAAACTTTACCAAAGAAGGCAGCAGGCCATATCTGGCCTGCAGTCAGTTTGCCAATCCCTGTGACAAACTATTCTTTTTACCTTAATTTTTTAATATATGTGTAATAATTTAAAACAAAATTTAAACCATTTTCTGAATGGGTATTCAAACCATGTATACAACCACAACATAGAGGACAGTGAGAAAATGGAACTACATGATGACAAGACCTCCACATTCCACTTAAAGTGGTAAATCTAAATTATGAGTGTAGTGGTTTGAGTTATGTACCTGATAAAGATATATGCAAGACCTAAGCACTGGTATCTCTGATATAACCATATTTGTAAATAAAGTCTTTGAAGAGGTAAACAAGTTTAAGAGGAGGCCATACCAGATTTGGGAGGGCACAAATCTGATGACTGGTATCTTCATAAGAAAAAGGAGTGGGAGACAGAGGCAAACACACAAAAAAGACAGCCAAGTGAAGACAGGCAGAAATTGAAGTGATACAGCTGTAAGCTAAGGAACAAGGATTGCTAATAACCACCAGAAGCTAGAAGAAGCAAGGAAGGATTCTTCCCTAAAGCCTTTAGAAGGGAGTAGAGCCCTGCTGATACCTTAATTTCAAACTTGAAAGCTCCAGAACCAAGAAATAACATGAACAGCCTTTTTATCTACTGAAAAAAGGAGAACTCAGTTAAAATCCTCCAGGCCCAGATAGTTAGTTTCACCAGTGAATTATTCCAAACACTGAAAGACGAAGTAATACCAATTCGACACAGTATCTTCCAGAAAACAGACAGGAGGGATTACTTCCTAAGTCATTTTTATGGGACTAGCGTTACACTGATACCAAAATCAAGACAATACAAGGAAAAAAACCTCTCAAAGACCACTATTCCTCATGAACAAACAAGCAAAAATCCTCAACAGAATATCAGAAAGTCAAATTCAACAAAATACGCAAAGATTAATAAATTATCAACAAGTAAGGCTTATTCTGGGAACACACTATATCTTCTCTAAAATAAAGTGAACACTGGCTGGGTGGGTCAGTTGGTTGGAGCAACACGCTGTACACCAAAAGGTTGTGGGAACCAGCCCTGGTCAGGGAGCATACAGGAGGCAACCAATAGATGTTTCTTTCTCACATCGATGATTCTCTCTCTCCCCCAGTCCCTCTGTCTTAAATCAATAAAAACATATTCTCAGTTAAGGATTGGTATGAAATCATATGGAAGTGTTACTGCCATTAATCACCAGGGTAATATATATCAAAACCATAATGAGATAACATATCATACACAGATAGCTATAATAAAAAGACAAAACAATAACAAGATTGGCCAGAATTTGGAGAAACTGAAACTCTGAAACTCACATCTACTGCTGGTGAAATGTAAAATGGTATGCCGCTGCTTTGGACAACAGTCTAGCAATTCAAGAAGTTAAGTACCAGGCACTAAATTGAACAGGGGATTTATTTAAAAAAAAAAAAAAAAAAAAAAAAAGCGTTAATTATCTCCAAAGCCCACAGTGAGGCATGTCTTCCCCAGTATCTGGATCCAAGTCAGCATAAAATTAAAATAGTGTTACCAAATGACCAAACAAGTCCACTATGTATGCAGCCAGGAGAAATGAAAACATCATGCCAAAAAAATATTAGTACACAAATGTTCATAGCAGCATTATTCATAATTGCCAACTATTTGAAATCCAAACGGTCATTAAGTACTAAATGCATAAATAAAATTGGGTATATCCACACAATATTCTTCAGCAATAAAAGCAGTAAGATACTAATAAATGCATCAATGTATATGTCTTTGAAAATATCATGCTAAGTGACACAGTAGTCATTTCAGACCACATATTTCAGTTATATGAAGTATACAGCATAGGTAAATGTACAGAAACAGAAAGTAAATCTGCAGCTGCCTAAGATTGAATGGGGGTGGGGGTTGAAGGAAATGGGTAAGTCTTGCTTAAGATTGCTTTGGGGAGGGTGATAAAACATGCTCTAAAATTGATTGTGGTGATGGTTGCAAAGCTCTGTGACTATACCAAAAACCACTGACTTGCACACCTTAAATGAGTTAGTTAATGCATGGTATGTGATTTATAACTCAAGCTGTTACATGGAAGTGTCAATCGGTGTAATCAACCATATTAACAGACTAAGGAACAAAGTGATCATATCTACTGACAGAAAAATTATTGAGTAAAATTCAACATCTATTCATTATGAAAACTTTCTGTGAATTGGGAATAAAAATTTCCTTAATTCGACAAACTTACACCTATCGTTACACTTAATGGTAAAAGACTGAATTATTTCACACTTTAAGATTGCAAATAAGGCAAAAATGTCCCAGGCAGTGCAATAATGCAAAAATGAAAGAGAGGGAGGGAAGGAAGGAAGGACAGACTGACAGGGCAGATTGGCAAGAGAGAAATAAGAAATCTTCCCTACATATAAATGACATGGATTGTCTAATAAAATATGCAAAACAATCTACAAAAAAAAGCTCCCAGAACTGTGACTTTTGCAGTCACAAACAAGATCAACATTTGAAAAGAAATCCTACTTCTATATGCCAGTGATAGCTAGTATAACTCCAAATATAGTTCCTCCAAGATGAGGTATTTAAGTATAAATGAGATACATATTTCTAAATCTAACAAAATATGCAGAATCTGTATGTTGAAAACAAAACCCTGATGAGTCAAATCAACTACATAAATGGAACAACAGACCATGTAGAAGAATTGGAAACCTCAATACAATTAAGAGGTCAATTAGGGAGACCCTAAGTCATCTATGTACTAATAAATACAATGCAAATCAAAATCCCAATGGTATTTATAATGAGAAACACCCAAATTAAAACCACAATGAGATCAAACTCACTAGAATGGCTGTATTCACAAAAACAGACAAAAGCAAGTGTTGAAGAGGAAGTAGGAAAACTGGATCCCTCTTACATTGGTGCTGTTCTAGGCACTGGAGATACAGACGATAGGACGTAAAAATAAGGCAAAGTATCTGCTCTCATGAAATTTCATCTAGTTAACAAATAATTAACAGAAATAATTTTTGATGGCAACAAATGCTAAGCCAGACAAGGTATGATATTGCAGTGAGGAATGGCAAGAGGTACACTAGATAAAGCTAATCAGAAATATTTTTTTTAGATTACAATTGATACGTCATTAGAAGGATAAGGTGGTTATATCATCTCTATCTTTACTGAACACATGTAACTACCAACAAGTGGATTTAATCTACATATGTCCACTATTAGAATAAATTGATTTTTTAAATGAAAAGTCAAGAACATTAATCTTAATTAGCCTGTTCAGTCTCATTTAAAGTAAGTCTACAATTTTCATTAGGCTTAATTTTTTCAAGTATCGAAATAATAAATGCATCCCTATCTTCAATGACCCTTCTGGGGTCTAAGGGACTCAAATATTGAGAACCACCAGCCTAAATGAACGGATTTCTAGTAGGCATTCATCAGAATGCCTAAAAGCTGAATACTGGTTTTTAAGGTTATTTTTTATATCTTCAAAAGCACAATTTACTGTGCTATTATTTGATTCATTCTCATCATCACCTATAACCCCACAAGTGGTTAATTTTCTATTTGTACTTGTTCCACTAACTCTCTTTTCTTCTACATTATACATTTTCAGACTGAGCCATCCTTTTTCTTGTTTTCACCTAATAACTTTTCTTACTGAATATGCAATTACAACATGTTTGGTTTAACCAGTCATCACTAAGAATATAAATCAATTAGCACACTTGTAAAATTTAAGAAAACAAGTGACATATTGGCAAACCGTAAAACTTTGTAGTGGAAAAAAAATCCCTTCAATATTTAGTATTTTATTCTAAATTTTCTATATGCCATGTACAAGCCATAAAACCTACTGTTTCCCCAACATTTTTTTTTCTTTCCAAAGGTAAGTCTAATTTGACAGGAACACAATTAGGAGTAACTTAAACCATATCAATGTTTATGATCAAAATACACTTTAATGACTTTTAGTTATTTAGGGAAGTTAAAAACTATCTTCTGGCCACAAGCACACACTACTGATTTAATCTGCTAAAAATCACATCAACTGTCTTCAGCTCCAAGGCCAAATAAAAATATTAATGTATTCAACAAATACACACTTAGATTGTACTTAAGTACCAGGCACTAAACTGAACAGAGAATTTTAAAAAACAAACACAGGTCATTCAAACAAACAAACAAATTATGGTCTCCAACAGCAGGCCATGAAATCAACTCAGTTGGTCAAAACTTGCATGTTTAAAAATATGGTACATAATATGAAACATGTGAATGAATCTTGCAGTAAGGGCACTATTTTCTGAGGTTTTTTTTCAGTAGTCCACAAGTACATGAGCACTCACCCTGGCTCCACAGTAAGGATTCTGGTTAAAAACAAAAAAACCCAAAGTGGAAGTCTCCACAAGTATGCTAGAGCATGAATGGTGGCACAATGAGAAAAAAAAACATGAATGCCAAAACCTAAAAAAATCTTACTTCTGCTACTTAGTAGCTATGAAACTTTGAAGAAGTTAACTGCACAAGTCATTTTGTAGAACATTTATTCAACTGTAAAACTGAAAGAATTTGACTAACTGTATAACGGTTGTGAAAAGTGTATGTACAGAATATTTATGAGATCATTCTACTCAGAGCAAAAAGCCCAAGTTCTTATGATGGCTTACAAAAATCTTCCCTGACTTGCCTCTGGTACCCTACCTTTTCTATACCCATCTGTCATCTTCTTCCTTTCCCATTACACTCCAGCCACATAGACTTTCTTGAAATTTTCCAATCATAGGATATCAAAGCATATGACATTTGCTCTTGGTTGTTTTCCCTTCCTGGAACCCCTTCTTCTGGATATGCACAGGATTGCTGCCTCACCACAGTCGAACACAATCACCTTCTAGGGAGGAATTCCATGACCAGCCAATTTAAATCTGCATCCTACATACAAGGACAGGCAAAGTAAGGCCTGCTTGAGTGTGGTTGGTAGGATAATAATATGGGTGAATAGTTTATACCTTTAAGTTGAACATTTCACCTAAAATGTCATATGGTGTGCTTACGTGTGATATTGTTGTTACAGGATTACATGCTTATGATTTTGTAATAAAAGAATTCATAATAAAAAGGGGGCATTATTTGTGCCAGATGCTGTATATTCTTCATACTCCCCTGGTCTCTTTATACCCTCACTACTATCTGCCATACCATGTTTTATTTTTTACTTTGTACTCTATACATTCTCTTACAACAGTGCCTAGTACATAAAACAAGTTAAATATTTCCCAAATGAATGAATAAATAACACAAAGTACTGAATACAGTACTTAAATATTATTTTGCCTACCCCCCAAGTAACAACTTATTCTTTTCAAATTAATCCATGAATATCAAATTGAAGTCCTCCAGATGGCATAAGATTAAGAAAACAGTAAAAAATAAATCCAATTTTAGCATTTAACATAACTTTTTAGCTACATTTTTACTTCTGATACACTACATTTAATTAGACGAAAATCCTCTTAAACTTTTACATTGTTAGTTTACGCAGTTTGAACTGCTTTGTAATCAATTTTTTTTATAGTACTTCTATATGTTAACCTCACTTCACATTTCTGTGAATTAATATTTACTTTTTTCCCCGGGAAATGGAATCTTTGGAAGGGGACCAAAAACAGGGTAACAATTATTCTACTCTTATTCTTAATATTCCTGATAACAAAGAATGTAAACGGAGAACACAAAAAACAAAGAAAAAATATTCACTCTTCAGAAAAACAAGGAATTACAAATTTTTAAAGTTTTAAGTTTACCACTTCACAATACAGGACTGCTTTTTCACATAACCACATTCAGAGTCCTTCACTGACAATTAAGTAAAAAAGACAATTCATACATTAACTGGTAAGGTCAACTGGCACAGCCTTGTTATAAAAAATAGCAGGTAAGTATTAAAAGCTTTGGACAATAACCTTTCATTCAACAAATAATTTGTCAGATCTTGTATGAGGTTTCAAACACACATTAGTGAACAAGATTGACTTAATCTCTACATATGATCTAGTGATGGAATAAGGAATAAAAAAGTAAAGTTATAAATCAAAGGAACTTCTTTTTCTGTTCCAACTGACATCAGTTATAAAGATGTAACAGACTGCCAGTCAAGATGGCAGCATAGGTAAACACAGCTCACCTCCTCACACAAACACATCAAAGTCATCAGAGTCACAACTAAATATAGAACAACCATCACTCAGAACCTTCAGATATCTAGTTGAATGGAAATCGGACAACTACGGAATTAAAGAAACCACATCCATACAGACTGGTAGGAGGGGCAGAGAAGAAGAATGAGCTGGTCTCACATTACGTGTAGTGCATAAAAATTCAGGAGGGATATCTCAGGAGTGAGAAGTCCCAGCCCCACACCAGCCCAGAGTTCCAGCGCCAAAAAAAAAAAGTTCCCATACTTCTGGCTGCAAAAACTAGTGGGGATTGAGTCAGTGAAAGACACTTCTGGAATCCCAAGCAGTTCCTCTTAACCCACACATGGACTTACTCCCTCTGATCCCCAGCACCAGGATAGCAGCTTGAAAGGCACCAGTGGCATACAGGGAAAAAGTGAAATGTCTGCCATCAAGGTGAGAGTTAGGGGACAGCCTCCTACCAACCAGAAAGGCAAGCCATTGTACCTTTTACGAACCTTCCCCCCAGAGAGCCCCAAACCAGCAGACTGGTCCCATGTCTGAGGCTCCATCAATGTGGCTAAACTGTTTGCCCTGCCCTGGAGATTCCTAGAGACTCCAACCCACCCAACTTTCAGGTCCACCCAGGCTGCTTTTCTATATGAATGGCTGGTCTTGGCTCAAACTTCACAACATCCTAAATCCCATCAAAAAGCAACAGCCAGCCTCAGTGAGCCCCCAGCCAAGGTACCTCTTGCTAAGGGACCCAGGACAAGCACTAGCAGCAGCCAGCCTAGATTCACAGCTTCCTTCATCTGGGAATCTCCAAGCCCAGCACAAGTAGCAGCCATCTCAGATTGCTTTATAGTTCAGGCAGGGTGGCCCCAGGCAAAACACAGCTCGGGGCTGACCTTGGCCTGCATCATCACCCAGGAAACCCCAGAGCCTGTGCACCAGTGGAAAACTACAGATCACATTGAAGTGCCACCGCCCTACCACTGCACAGCTGATCCTCCACCGAGGGGAGAGGTTGGTGGTCACTGGTCACGGCCAGTCCTTGTAGCTTGACTGGCCTGGGTAAACACCTCACCATGACCTGCCAACACAATCCAGAATTAATTACAAGAGTGTACTCAGCCCACAAGAAGGGTGCACCTTGACTACCCAGGTTGGGTGATAGGAGAGGCTGTGCCACTGGACACTACCAGACACATACTACATTAGGCCACACTACAAAGACAAGGAATCATAGCAGCTCCACCAAATATAGAGAAACAAACATAGGGAGGCTGCTGAAAGGAGGACACAAAGAAACCTGGCCCAAATGAAAGAACAGATCAAAGCTCCAGAAAAAGAACTAAACGAAATGGAGATAAGCAATCTAACAGATGCAGAGATCAAAACACTGTTTATAGGGATGCTCAAGGAGCCTAGTGAAGATCTCAATAGCATAAAAGTTACCCAGTCTGAAATGAAGGATACACTAATTAAAATAAGAACAATTTATAGGGAAACAACAATTAAGTGGATGAAACCGAAAATCAAATCAATGATCTGAAACATAAGGAAGCAAAAAACCACCAATGAGAACAAGAAGAAAAAAGGAAAAAACAAGCAAGGATAGTGCAAGTACCCTCTAAAACTATTACAAGTGGTCCAACATTCAAATCACAGCGGTGCCAGAAAGAGAAGAGAAAGAGCAAGAAATTGGAAATCTAGTTGAAAATATAATGGAGAAAAAAACCAAACCAAAACAAAACCTTCCCTAACTTGAAGAAAATAGATGTGCAAGTCCATGAAACACAGAAAGTCCCCAACAAATGGATGCAAAGAGGCCCACTCCAAGACACATCATAATTAAAATGCCAAAGGTTAAAGATAAAGAGAGAATCTTAAAAGCAGCAACACAAAAGCAGTTAGTTATCTACAGGAGAGTTTCCATAAGACTGTCAGCTGATTTCTCAAAAGAAACTTTACAGGCTAGAAGTGAATGGCAAAAAATATCCCAAGTCATGAAAAGGAGGGCCCTACAGTCAAGACTGCTCTACCCAGCAAAGCTCTCATTTAGAAAGGAAGGGCAGATAAAGAGCTTCCCAAACAAGAAAAAACTGAAGGACTTCATTATCACCATACCAATATTATATGAATAGTTAAAGGAACTTAGTTAAGAAAAGTATCAAAACTATGAACAATAAAATGGCAAAAAAATATGCATCTATCAACAACTGAATGTGAAAAACAAACTAAGCAAAGAAGAACAGATACAGAATCATGGGTAAGCAGAGCGTTTTAATGGTGGCCCAATCGAAGGGTGTATGGGGCAATGGGTAAAGAGGTGAGGGGATTAAGAAGTACAAAGAGCCATGGGGATATAGAGTATAGGAAATGGAGTAGCCAAAGAACTTATATCATGACCCGTGGACATGAACAATAATGTGGGGATTGCCTAAGGGACAGGGGGTGCTCGGTAGAGGAAGTAAAATTGGGGTAACTGTAACAGTGTAGTCAATAAAAAATCTAAGTAAAAAAACACAGATAAACTATATCTGAAAGAGTTGAAACTGACAATCTGTAAGAGCAAAAATATACATCTTGCCATGTCTTAAGGCTTTAGCATGTACATTATTTGCCCAAGGTTGGCATATACAATTAAAAATAAAATCCATGTAACTATACAATTTAGAATGTAGACTATTCTGAAGAATGAATTCTCTAGTAACTCCTAGTTAATTCCAGCAAATGCAGCAAAAAGCTTTTGGTATTGAAACTTTTCCAAATGTGTTAATAAATTATCTTTTTCCTTTTTCCCAGAAATAGTAAGCAAAATGAACATAAATCATTATCTGATGCCTAAGGACACTGCATGCCTGACAATCATTATTAAAAACATCAAAAATTATAAAGGGGTATATCTTGACCAGGATCTGCAGATCTCCGAGAAGTTTACAAGTTTTATATTATAAATGTAGGCTTTATAAACAAGTTTTAGATACGAGTTAGTTGTCTTTGTTACATAAATTATTTGCCTTAATATGAAAAAATGGAGGAACAACTTGAGTATTTAAGGTGGCATGATTCCAGTTTCTAGAGTTTTATTATGTTTTTAGAAGACAAAAGTAGGGGTGGGGTGGAGGGAAGGGGAGAAAATGCAGACAATTGTAACTGAATAAAAATAAATTAATTAATTTTAAAAAAAGAAGAAAAAAATATTTTATGCAAAAGCCATTTTTTTTAAACAATAACATTAATAATCAGACCTCACAAAGCACGTAATATCAGTAACTAGATTTTATAAGGGTCCCTTCATGGTGCAATGATCACTTTTCAAATTTATTACTCTGTGATTCACTTTCCTTCCTTTACTACTGCAGCTACTTAGTACTAGACTGCTTTCCTTATATGGCATTTACTTTAATGCTTCAAAAGGCTCAGTACCCAAGAGATCTTACAGATTTAAGGGAGGAAAAACAACAGTAAAATTTATTCATATAACATACGCAAAGAACATACAATTTTTTACACTCTGCACTGACATTCTCAATACTCTAATAATAAATTATAAATGAATTTCATTTGTTAGGAAAAATGAAATGCACAAAAATGTTTGGCTAACAATGATAAAGAAAAAGCACATAAAAATTCAGTTACACATTTTGGAAGAACCCAAGGAATATTCATGATCTTTCATCCTTAATGACAGAATGATCAGGCCGACTTCCTGCTATACCTAGGTTATTTACACACAGAATATCAGGAATTCAGCAAGCAAAAATATCCAATATTAACTGGCCTATTATGATGAATGTAACAGAATCTTTTTCTCCCTCTCCACAATTCCCCCTCCTCAGAGTCAAATAAGCCAGATATCTAATTTAATAAAGGGCAAACCACATGAATGCAGCAGTACCACAAGGTAAAATAAATGAAGACATGAATCACAAAATACAACCACTAATAACAAGGATTCATTAACATAACACTCTCACATACTTTACACTTAACCAAACACTTTTACTTTCATTTTCTCAATTGTCATCAGGAACATTAGAAGGTATAAATGACTAAAAAGCTGAGGCTCTTCAACACTAGTTGATTTGCCTAGGGACATAGGTAATATATATGTTCATGGAGACCAAACTAAAACTCATCTTAGGAATCCAAGTGTGGTAATTTTTCCAAAATAATACAGTATTCTCCATTAAAGATGAGCATATACTCACAGGTAAATAAATGACCTGACTTTCTCCATTTCAAAACTTAAATGATAGACACCATGTTAAGTATTTCCTCTGAACTACCTCCACAATTCAGGAATAGTTACTCTGCATAAAGAAAAAGAAATGGGAACCAAGACTGCTAAGTAAGAACCTACTGTCAGGTGTTTTACATGATTGTATTTAATTCTCTAAAGAGCCTAAGAGAAGGTATTTTATTCATTTTAAAGGCAGGGGTGTCAAACTCATTTTCACTGGGGGCCACATCAGCCTCACGCTACCTTCAAGGAGCTGAATGTAGAGCTCCTTGCCCCTAGTTAAGGAGTAGTTACATTTATACAGTCCTAAAATTACATTTGGCCCTTTGAAGGCAACCACAAGGTGACGTGGCACCCAGTGAAAATGAGTTTGACACCCCTGTTTTAAGGAAATGGAAAAAGAGGCATTCAAAAAAAAAAAAAAAAAAAAAAAAAAAAAAAAAAAAAAAAAAAAAAAAAAAAAAAGCCCTGACTTGTGTAGCAGGGCATCATCCTGCAAACCGAAAGGTCAATGGTTTGATTCCCAGTCAGGGCACATGCCTGGGTTGTGGGTCAGGTCCCCACAGTTGAGGGCATGCAAGAGGCAACAGATTGATGTTTCTCTCCCTCTTCTCCTCTCTCTCTGAAAATAAGTAAAATCTTGAAAGAAAGAGAAAGAGAGAGAGACAGAGAGAAAGGAAGGAAATGGAAGGAAGGAAGGAAAAAAAAATGAAGCGAAAAGCAACTTGCTGTCGATAATGCAACGTAACTGGCTGACACATCTGAGTCCTAAGCCAATGCTCATCCCACTTAACAAAGTAATTATTAAATGCCTCTTATGGGTCACGCACCATGCCAAGTGCTTCAGACAGAATAATGCTAAGATGTATTTATGTTACTGAAAATACTACACACAGCCCTGATCCAGTATAGCTCAGTTCTGCAAAGTGAAAGGTCACCAATTAGATTCAAGAGCAAGATGGCAGCATAAACACACAGTACTCGCTTCCTCCCATAACTACATCAAAATTGAAACTAAACTACAAAACAACCATCATGCAAAACCACATGAAATTTGGCTGAATGGAAGTCATACAACTAGGGAATAAAAGAGGAAGCCACATCAAGACTGCTAGCAGGGGCAAAGACAAGGAACAGGCTGGTTCTACACTCATGTGTGGCAGATAAAAACTGGGAGGGATGGTCACCTCTGAGAAGCGAGGAGTCCCAGTCCCACACTAGGCTCCCCAGCCCAGGGTTCCAGTGCCAGGAAGAGACGTCCCCATAACTTCTGACTATAAAAACAAGAATTAAAGATGAGGGAAACAGATGTCTTCTGGAGTCCCAGAAGTTCCTCTTAAAGGGCCCACATGTGGACTTGTTCAGACTCACTCCCTCTGAGCTCCAGGGCCGGGGCAGCAACTCCAAAGGCACCACTAACATATGTGGGAAAACTGAATTGTCTGGCATCAGGGCAAGAACTGGGAAATACAGTGTACTACCAGACAGAAGGGATGGCAGAAGCCATTTTTTCTTTTCTGAACCCTTCTGCCACAGAGCCAGCAGACAGGGCATCGTATCTGAGACTCTGTCAACCTGGATCACACTGTTTGCCCTGCCCTGGCGATTCCCTGAAACCCCACGTCACACAACTTTCAGGCCCATTCAAGCTATTTCCAGGAGGTTTTTCGTATTAATGACCTGTCTTGGCTCATGCTTCAAATTTTCCAAAAATCCTTCAAACAAGCAGCGTCTGGCCTCAGTGTCCCCTGTATCTCTCGCTAAGTGGCCACAGGCAGATCGCAATGTAGCTCATGCTTGGTGGCCCCATGCAGAACACAGGCAGCAGCTGACCTTGGCCTGCACCTCCTGGGAGGTCCCAGAGCCAGCACACTGAGTGGACTGCTTTGGACAATGTTGAAAACACCACTACAAGCAACATACTCAATGGGCAGACTCAATGGGCACCAGAGCTCCAATGAAGTAACCCCTGCTACATGGGGTGTTGCCCTGCACAGCTGATCCTCCACAGAGGTCAGTGGTCTCATGCCAGTCCTTGCAGCTGATTGTCCTGAGGGTAAAACACCTTCCACTGACATTGCCAACAGATGTCAAGTCTCAACTACAAGAGGAATGTGTACTCAGCCCATGGTGAGAAGTGGGGAGGGAGGAGTTCGCACCTCAAGTGCTAGCTTGGTTGATCGGGGAGGCAGTGTTAATGGACCCTCAGAACAGCTATTACATTAGGCCACTCTACCAAGCCTGGGAGACATAGCAGCTCTACCTAATACACAGAAACAAACACAGAGAGGCTGCCAAAATGAGGAGACAGAGAAATATATCCCCAATGAAAGAACAGAAGAAAACTCCAGAAAAAGAACTAAATAAAATGGAGACAAGCAATCTACTAGATGTAGAGTTCAAAACACTGGTCATAAGGATGCGCAATGAACTTACTACTGAAAACCTCAAGAGCATACCCTAACTGAAATGAATAATTTGCAGGGAATCAACAGTAGAATAGATAAAGCTGAGAATCAAATCAGCGATTTGGAATACAAGGAAGCAAAAACACCCAATCAGAACAGCAAAAACAAAAAACAAAAGAATCGAGGATAGTGTAAAGAGCCTCCAGGACAACTTCAAATACACTTATACTTGCATCATGGGAGTGCCAGAAGAAAAATAGCAAGAAATTGAAAAGCTACTTGAAAAAATAAAGACATAAAACTTCCCTAACTTGGTGAAGTAAATACATTCAAGCCCAGGAAGCAGAGTCCCAAACAAGATGAACCCAAAGAGCCCACACCAAGACATATTGTAATTAAAGACAAAGAGAGACTCAAAAGCAGCAACAGAAAAGCAGTAGATACCTACAAGGGAGCTCCCATAAGACTTTTGGAGGATATCTCAACAGAAACTTTCCAGGCTAGAAAGGATTGGCAAGAAATATCCAAAGTGATGAAAAGCAAGGACCTACAACCAAGATTAACTACCCAGCAAAGCTCTCATTTAGAATCAAAGGACATATAAAGAGCTTCCCAGACAAGAAAAATCTGAAGGAGTTCATCACTACTAAACTAATATTATATGAAATGTTAAAGGGTTTTCTTTAAGAAGAAAAAAACATGAAAATGGTAATAAATACACATCTATCAATAATTGAATTTAAAAAGCAAAATAAACAAGCAGAACAGTAAGACTTAATAAACAAACAAGCAAACAGAAACACTCATAGATAAAGAGAACATTTTGATACTGCCCTGATGGGAGCAGGCTGAATGAGTGAGAAATTGGAAGGGATTGGGATTAAGAAGTACAGTTGGTAACGACAGAATAGTCATGGGGATGTAAAGTACAGCATAGGGAATATAGTCAATAATATTCTAGTAACTATGTATGGTGTCAGATGGGCACACGATTTATCAGGATGATCACTTAGGAAGTTATGTAATATCCAATCACTGCAGTGTACACCTGAAACTAATATAATAATGTATGTCAGCTGTAATTGAAAGTAAAAATTATTTTAAAAAATATTACACACAATACTTAACACAATGTCATCTGAACAAAATTCCTGATAGGAAAACATGTCTAGATTCCTAAGAACAAAACTGCATCTTTCTTGTTTACATTTACAAATTTGATACGAAAAATAAAAAGAGCATAATGCATTCTATAAAATAAATTGTAGCTAATTCTCATTTGCCTCAAAAGCTTATCTTTAAGTAGCAAGTCCTACTCAAAACAAATATCAAAACAAAAAAAAAATTCCCACAACAATCCACAAGAGCCTTTTATTCCTTAAGTCAACTCTATGAGGTATTTTTACTTATCCACATTTTTTGAATGAGAAAACTTAAGTTTACAGAGGATAAGTCACACAGCTAATTAAAAGCAGTACAATGGTAATACCAATTCCATAGCTAGTACCAGAGACTTCAACAACATCATGAAAAATTTCAGCACAATATAACTAACTCTCTTTAATGGGAAATAGTTACAATCAGCCCCTTTTGTTCAGTCAAAATGGAACTAAATGGACAATCAGACAACCTGGGAAACTCCACATCATCATTGTAAAATCATTAACTTTTGCTATTAACAACTGGTATGTAATGCATACTATCAAAGTAGTAATTTAATCAAACTGCATTCACAAGGAATCAATTCCTTTCACTTAAAAACATATTTCGGCTTTCTTTTTTTGCAAGTCACAATTAAAACATAATGCTAGCAACGTAAAATAAAAGCATTACTAGTGTTTAGTAGTAACACGATACTACTCAACATTAGTATACACTTTAACATTGTAAAATAAACACTTCTAGTGATATATACCTATCAGTTCCTATGAATTATGTTAATTTAAGTTTTCTTGGTATTAGTTTAATTTATCCAAATAATGTTAAATCTCAAGCCTGCAAATGATGTCAAATAACATTTAAACTTTGCCTGCCCTATAACTTACGTAATAAATTTCACCAATTAATGCAAAACTTTGAACTAAGGGCACCAGTTTTTATATATATATATAAAAACAAGTTCACTGAAAAACAGAATCTAGAGTTTCAAAAGTCACATAATTCTTTATTATTTGATTAAGCTATTACAGTTGTCCCATCAATTCTCCCTTTTATTCCCCTCTGCCCTGCACCCTGCCTCCCACCAGCATCCTGTCAACCTTAGTTTATATCCGTGGGTTGTATATGTAAGTTCTTTGGTTTCTCCATTTCCTATAGTATTCTTAACCTCCCCGTCTATTTTGTACGTACCATTGATGCTTCTTATTCCCTGTAAGAATATCTCAACAGAAACCTTTTCCCCCATTCTCCCCTCTCCCCACTGATAAGCCTCCATGTTATCTCCATTTCTGTTACTCTTCTAGTTATTTATTTAGTTTTTGTTTTTAGGTTCAGTTGTTGATAGTTGTGAGTTTGTTATCATTTTAATGTTCATATTTTGGGATCATTTTCTTTTTCTTAGATAAGTCCCTCTAACATTTCATATACTAAGGGCTTGCTGATGATGAACTCTTTTAACTTGACCTTATCTGGGAAGCACCACCTGCCCTGCCATTCTAAATGACAGCTTTGCTAGATAGAGTAATCTTGGATATAGGTCCTTGCCTTTCCTGACTTGGAGTACTTCTTGCCAGTCCCTTCTTGCCTGTAAGGTTTCTTTTGAGAAATCAGCTGATAGTCCTATGGGAACTCCTCTGTAGGTAACTTGTCTACTTTTCTCTTGCTACTTTTAAGATTCTCTCCTTATCTTTCATCTTGGGTAATGTAATTATGGGGTGCCTTGGTGTGTTCCTACTGGGGTCCAACTTCTTTGGGACTCTCCGAGCTTCCTGGACTTCCTGGAAGTCTATTTCCTTCACCAGATTGGGGAAGTTCTCCATTATTTTTTCACGTAAGTTTTCAATTTCTTGCTCTTCCTCCTCTTCTGGCATCCCTATGATTCCGATGTTTGAATGTTTAAAGTTGTCCTGGAGGTTCCTAAGCCTCTCCTCATTTTTTTAAATTCTTGTTTCTTCATTCTGTTCTGGCTGAATGTTTCTTTCTTCCTTCTGGTCCACACCATTGATTTGAGTCCCGGTTCCCTTCCCATCACTGTTGGTTCCCTGTATATTTTTATTTCACTTTTCATAGCCTTCACTTTTCCCCCTATTTTGCAACCATACTCAACCAATTCTGTGAGCATCCTGATTACCAGTGTTTTGAACTCTGCATCTGATAGGTTGGCTATCTCTTCAACGCTCAGTTTTATTTTTGGAGTTTTGATCTCTTCTTTTGTTTGTGCCATATTTTCTTGTCTCAGAGCCCCTGTTATGTTCTAAGGGGTGGAGCCTTAGATATTCACCATGGCAGGGCAACCCATGTCACTGCCTTGTGGTGCTGTGAGGGAGGGGTCAGAGAGGGAACAATGCTTCTTATTTGGCTCTCAGCTAACTGGCTTCAGTCACTTCCCCCACTTCCTGAAAGCAAATCCAATCTGGTGCTGATTCCCAAGTGGGGGGAGTGGGGTGTACGTTCTAGGACCCTGTAGGTCTCTCCAACGAACTCTCCTGTGAGGCTGGGAGTTTCTCCCACCACCACAACCCTCCCAGATTTTTACAGCCAGAAGTTTTGAGGCTTTATTTCCCCTCACTGAAATCTGGGTTCTGTGGTCTCACTCCCTAGTTGTTCCTCCTGGTTTACCCGCATGCAATGTGGGACTGCCCAGTCTGCCAGCTGCTGCTTCGCCACCTGGTCCTCCAGCTGCCACATTGCCATGCATCCTCTCCACCCCTCCTACCAGTCTAGATGAATGTTTCTTCTTTAACTCCTTGGTTATTGGACTTCTATACAGTTCGATTTTCTGTCAGTTCTGGTTGTTTTTTGTTTTTAAATTTGTTGTCGTCCTTCTTTTGGTTGTGCAAAGAGACAAAGTGTACCTACCTACACCTCCATCTTGGCCGAAAGAAAAAAACAACATAGTTCTTAACAAATAAGAAATTCTGCCAACATGAATAAAAAAAATATCTGTCTAATGGGGAGAAAATAATTCTTCAAAAATTTCACAAATGCTGTATATTACATCATCAATCTTGTAATTTTAATTATAAGTCAACTGAGGAATCTAAAATCTGCCCATGAAGCACACACCTGATTATCACTTGCATTGTTAAAGTAACAATTTGCTTATTCCTCATCACGTAAGTAAGTCTCTCACACGATGACAAAATTCATGCCTTCAACCAACTTCTCATGAGGTCTCAGAACTCCATTAAAAATTACAGCAAATTGCCATTCTCCAAGTCCAGTATATTCTCTGAGGCATTGTGTATTTATAATGTTATTTACATACACTCACCCACCTAGTGAACTCCAAATGGTCCTTTCAAACCTGAAATCAACACATTACCTCCCTCAAACAAGACAGTTCTACTCCAGCATATATAGGCACAGCGTGCACCTTAAAAACTAAACTTGAAGAATTATTCAACACACCTATAACAGTGCATAGCACACAGTAACAATTATTGACCTATTCAAGGAAATCTGACGGAACATGGAAATCACTAATAATTAATTTCTAAGAAAAAAACTACTATCTAAAACTTTGCCAAATTAAAAACTCTTAAAATTTTGATAAATCTATGCAAACACAAAGTTTTAGGTTTGTTCTCCTTTATAATTTTACACTAATACATACAGACACCAATTCTACCTGATCCTGAAATCATTTGTACAGCCTCTTAATAAAAAATATTCCCTCCTCCCTATACTTCTTCTAAAACTTATTACAAATTATTTGGTCCACCAAAATATTGTCAGCAGGTGAAAAACAGTAAGTATGTCTGATTCATTTCCCTTTCTTCACTTCAGAATTTACTCCTATTAGGTAGAAAGCATTAAGTAACTTTATAAAACAACTTAACATCGACATGCAAAACTTAACCCCAACTCAGAGCCTTCTATTCTTTCTGCCTGGAAAACAATCACCCAGATTTTTGCACAACTTTCTCCTTTTTAGGTTTCTGCTCAAATGCCACCTCCAGAAAGGTCTTCCCTCATTAGCCTACTTAAAATAGTCTCATCTTTCGACCCAAATCAATTGCTGTGCTCTTATCCTCTTTACTTTCTCCATCACAATTATTGCTATCTAAAATTATGTTCATTTAGTTGTTTACTTGTTTATTTTATGTCTTCCCTCTAAGATGTTAGCTCCATGAAGGTAGACTTGTCTTATTCACCATCATATATACCTGGCAGTACCACAATGTCTAAAATAGAACAAATTATTCTCAAATTAAAGGATTTAGTTGAAAATGTCTAGAATGTTAACATCCAACAATGAGAACCTAAATTTAAATTTACACAATTTTTATCCCAATACTACTCAAAAACAAGTAAATTCTATGAATTTTGTATCTACAGAAAGAAAAACTCCTGACTTTTTATTATTATTATTCTAATTTATTGATTTTAGAGGGAGAGGAAGGGGAAGAGAGAGACACAGATTTTTGTTAATCCACTCATTTATGCATTCATTGTTTGATTCTTTTTTGTGCCCGGACTGGGGATTAAATCCTCAACCTTGGCTTATCACGACAACACCCTAACTAAGCTACCTTGCCAAGGCAACTCTTGACTTTCTTAAAACACAGATTTTAGGTTGGAAGTGACCTTAAGAGATTAAGCCTACTGATTTTCAAACTACATGCTCTAGAACACCCTAAGAGCAGTGATATGTCAAATTCCCTGAACACCTGACTATAACTGTTTTGTACATACATACTTATTTTAGAATGTGTGATTCAGATACACACAGAAAACAAAAGTGCATTATACTCATGTGTCACTTAAGAAGGAGAATATATATGAGAAGTGCATCATTACTCTATTATCTTTGTGGGATTGTAGAGTGTACTTACACAAACCTGAATGGTATAGCTTACTGTAAACCTAGGCTATATGGTATGTAACTATCGCTCCTAGACTACAAACCTACATAGCATGTTACTGTACAAAACAGAGCTAGATTAAATGAAGCAGAAGAGAAAATAATGCAATCAAGAGATGCAATAAACATGAGGCACACAAGGCTACTACTGATATAACATGACACACTTTTACACCAAACTTTTTTTATAAGGAGAAAGAATACACTCTGAAATAATGATAAAATGTATAATATGGTACATATACAAACCAGTAAGTCATTTATTATTATCATCAAGTATGTACTATACATACAGGGGTTGGCAAAAACAGGTTTACAGTTGTGAGTATGAAAAACAGTTTATTCTTGTATTATCACAAATTGTTATTTTCCATATGAACTGTAAACCTACTTTTGTTGTAACTGTATGTGCTATACTTTTATATGACTACCAGCATCACCATGTGATAAAATGCATTGTGCTACAAATTTAGGATTTTTGTGCTATGTCACTCACTGATAGAAAATTTTCAGTTCCATTATAATCTTGTGGGACCACCATTATATATGCAGTCTGTCATTGAGAGAAACACCAAAGCTGCCCATTACTATATATCAAATTTAAATGCTCTGAATACTGCTATCTCTGCTGCCAGGTAAAACAGTCTTGCTATCAACCTCAAATAAAGTCTTGCCTGATGTCTACGAATGTATCTATAATTTCACATAAACATGCACAGATTAGAAAGGTAACAGCTCTAAATATTTTTTCTAAACTAAGGCTAGACATGCTCACACACATTAAATTATAAAAACTATACTCCTAAAGCACTATTCTGTACACTAAATTAAGGCAAACCTCAAGGTATATCTCCTCAGCATGTTAATTCTGCAAAATAATTGTGCAGTAAGTAAATTTGCAAAATGTGGCATCAGTGTGATATATTACCTTTTCTCACTGTAACATTACTTAAAGTTTTGGTGTTTCCTGATGTTTATCATTTTTAAAAATATGAGCAGTTGATGTATTTTGCCAGAAAGTCAAGCTTTAAACAAAAATTTCCTACTACTCCTCTTTCAAACTCCAGTTATTAATTATCCTGAATATGCAAGATGCCCAGTTAAAAACAAAAATAAACCATGTACTTACACCTACTTAATATAATAAATCTGGGTCTTTCCTATAGAGTAGCATTAAGTGAAAAAGGTTTTAGATGCTGAATGCAGTCTAAAGATAAAATAGCCTTTATAATCCTCAATTATGAATTTTCATAATAATTAAGACAGTTTGATTGTTTTACCTTTATGTTGTTAAAAATCTAACCTTATTTAGCCCTGGCTGGTGTGGCTCAGTAGACTGAGCACTGGCCTGCGAACCAAAGGGTCACTGGTTGATTCCTAGTCAGGGCACATGCCTGGGTTGCAGGCCAGGTCCCCAGTAGGGGGAGCGTGAAAGGTAACCACACACTGACCGTTTCCCTCTCTTTCTCCCTCCCTTCCCCTCTGTCTAAAAATCAATAAAATCTTTTAAAAAATTAACCGTATTTAAAAGTTAACATCAAAATGGCAACCATGTATAATTGAAGCTATAAAGAATTTTTTAAATAGTAATAAAATTAAGCCAAAAGGAATCAGGTACTTTGAATGGCATGGTAAACTTACAGAATATTATTATTTGACCAGTCTATGGAAGACCTTTACAAACTGAAAATTAAATACAAAACTGTATGTAGGACAAGCATTATAATTTATAATGTAAAAAGTAACACTAATACATACTTCCGCCAGATGATACAAAACCAAATGTTCCTCTCCCAAACACATTGTATTACATAATCAGCCATTACATTTTGTCCAGATGCTGGTCCAAAATGCAGTTATGTTTCAACATCCATATATATGAATGGAAAAATAGTACATCAATATGTTTGAAAAAAAGCAAGTCAAGTCTACTCATTGTTATCTAAATTGCCAGAATACATAATTTTCTCTTGCTTATTTTATCATTCCTTGGCAAAGTAAAAATTTACTAAGTGTGCATTCTTATCTACCTTCACGTAAGAAAAGGCATCAATGCAGTAAAAGCAGAGAAAGGACTGGTATCCTCAGTATTGCATTAAATTCTCTTTAAAAAAAAATACCCTCTTTCTATTAGTAGTTTTTAGTCATTAAAAAGCTCTGGAAAAATATATGGGCAAATAAAACATAAGAAAAGAGTTCTAAATTCTAAGTTAAATGTTAGTATCTCCATTAAATACAACTGGGAGTCATTTGCCCAATTTTTATTTCTGTATCTTAAAAAATAGGGAGTGGGGCAAAACAGGTGCAAAATCTCTTACTCAAACCATTAAAGGCCAAATGTGTGTAAGAATTGGAATTTTTCAGATCTTAGAAAGTTAAAATAGTATATATATATATATATATCATATATAAACTAACATGGTTATTAAGCAATGGTAAATATATATCACCATGTAACTATAAATACAAAATATATCTCCTTCAACCAATGACCTTAGTGACCTTAGCCATACAAAATACAGTAAGGTAACAGATGTAAACACTCTTCCAGAAGCATTTTATTACTAACATCCTTCCCTTAGTCCTGCATTCACTCTAAACACTTTTCACTAAAAAGCTGATTTTCTGTTTTCCCTAGGTAATTCAGAAGCAAAACTGTAAGGACTCAAAGTAAAGGAATGCAGGATGCTTTTCTCTCATTCCCCTTTCCCATCTGCCATTTCTGATCTGTGGATTGGGAAACAGGGCACTCTGACAGCATTAAGTGTCAAATGACAATTTGGCAGCACTTCAGTTTACTGCGTATTTATTGATAACCTACTAAAAACTATACACCATAAAAAAATAGTAGTGATGTAAAGATAAATAGGACAAAGCCCTATCTCTTAGGTGGTTACAGTCCAGTGAAGGTTATGGTGGATAATGGGGTTAGACAGTAAATTACTATACAGCGGGACACATTCAATAAAAGCAGTATGACAAAAGGATTTTGAGAGCCAGATAGGTTTTCATTAAAAATGATACCAGAGTAGAATTTTGAAGAATAAGTTAAACAGATATGATAGTAAAAATATACCCACCTCACATACACACACAAAAAAGGAAAACTTTCAGAATAGGTGGCAAACGTGTTTAAAAGGTGCCCCCCCCCCCAACAGATCCTGAGTCTAAACATATACAACATACTAAAGTGTATCCAGAAAAGGGAAATTTTCTGGGTTTTCCCCCTGGATAATTCATTTTGCGTTTCCATATTATATAAGGTAAGAGTCTTACCAAAAAAATAACATTGTAAACGATTTTATTAGTTTAAAATACAGTACACCCCCAAGTGATATACCTAGAGATTTGCATCTTATTTCAGAGAACAAGCTGTTAGAAAACATATTAGGAATTATTTTTCAAGTCATCTTAATAGTACTAAATAAATAAATGAACAAACCATATCAGCATGTTTTAAGAGTTTAAAAAAGAAGCCAAATGGAAAAAACAAAGTAACAAGAAAAAATATATCTACTACTATATAAACTGAGAAAGGTTCAATGAACAAAACCAAGGTAAAAATGATAAAATAATTTTAAAAACTTAAAATCCTAATGCTTATTGTATTTCTTTTCAAAGACAGACTTTCTACAATAGACAGCAATTTTAGTATACAGCTCTTTTTAAAATATCTGGGAAAGTCAAAATGGAATTCAGTTTCCCTGGAGTATCACCAGCAGAAATCATCCTCAGTAAGAACAGTCACCTGTATAATCAACCAGAATGGCTCCTATCATAGCACTAGATCCTTTGATATCAATGCTGTATGTAATTCTATTCAAACATTACAGTGCAATTCAGATTAACTCTGCCTGTAAACTGCCCTACCTAGTACCTTGGTTTCTTTTGTTTCTTTGTATTACAAAATCTACTAGATCTCTACGTAACAAATAAAATCTTATTTGGTGTTATCCTCTAGGACTATCACTGCATAAGTTGTCCTCAAATGCCTATTTTAAGAAAGCACATGCAAAGTTTGCTTTTATGTAATCATAACAAAATGAACTTTCTACAATTAAAAATTTTAAGACAATTAAAGAACAAAACAAACTGTTATTTATCAGTCTATCAATGTATATTCATTATTTCATACACACAAAATCTTGTGAAGCAAATTTGTCACTAAAAGGGCAAGCAAAACTTTACCTCTCTATGGACTGTGAAAAATTCTGTAAGTCTTTCAAAGTACAAGTATTTTTAATATTAATATTTATTGAAGAGATATAACCAAAACTGTGTTAGAAGCATTTCTTTAAAAAATCTCATAAATCTGAAGTATTTACTTTTGAAGAAACAGAATATCCAGGTTATAACTAACTGTAAAGTATCTCTCAAAAGTCAAAAAGTAAATTAAATACTCAAAGTTATTAAGTAAAAACATAGGTAATTAGTTCTCTTAGGGAGGAAGAGCTGAGTTTTATTTTATCTTCAAGATCAAGTACTTTGCAAATAAAAGGGACATAAGTCACTCATTCTCATACATCTTGCCCTCACTTTTCTTCCATGTAAGTTTACTTTAAAACGAAAGTGTAATAGAAACTGAAAATTTTTTTAAAGGTTGTATTTGTTGCTTGGTTAAACATAAAGGCAATTCTCATTCCCCAAGAGTATCAGATTAGGTTACAGATATCTCTACACCGTATACTTAGAATAAAAGGGTTCTGCCAACAAATGATACCTACATTAATTCATTTTCACTGATGCAGCATTACTCAGGATGCAAAAAAATGTGAAAGTTTTTTGGTTCCTTTCTAATGTACAAAGTATTCACAGAAATCATAGTAATTCAAGCCCTCAGGGGGGAAAATGATAGAAAAGGAACTTTTTAAAATTAAATGAGGATATTAAAGTCAAGAAAAGTGAGGCAGGAGTTTTGCCTTTTTACAGTGAAATCTTGTATTTTTCCTACTGATTTAATATTACAAAAGAACAGCGAACTAGAGAGGAGTTCAACATATAAAGTTTCCTAAAGATATTGGTCTATTTTTAAGTATTTCAATGAAAAGAAATGGGAATGTAGACATCTAACCATTTGAATGTAGTGGACATTTAACCATTTCCATCCACCCTTTAAATCTAGAATAAAGTCATCTTCCATAATTGCAAAAGAGCTGTGTTCACTGACATTTGGGAAACAAATGTCCAAAAAAAGCAAGTGTTCCCTAACAACTCAACATAAACGTGAACGCATAAATACGTTCATATTTCTACCTCACCCCACGCCCAATAATCTGTTATTTAAAAGAGCAAATCAAAAGTTGCACTTATTCCAGAGGTCTAGAAATTCCTAATATCAAGCATGACAGAAAATGTGTTCAACTTTCAACTAAATTCAAGTATGGCCGCTCTCATTAACAGATTTTAATTCAACACCTACCATTTCGCCAAGAATCTAAGGGTTGGTATCAGCGTACACTTAATTTTCTTAAATATACTGATTAGAAACCGTCCTGAGGGTTAAGAATGGAATAGGATCCTCTGACCAAGAGTTTTACGAAAATGAAACAAAAGGTGTTCAGTTGGTCTTTTGGATGTTGAAAACTGAAGGCACCTCCAAGGATTCAAAGGAAGTTGATGTTTAGGTTCCTTCCGAGAGTGTGGTACCCGTATGTAAGACTTTTATGCTGGTAACTACCATACTCAGAGGGCCTGGAATAACTGCAAATTCTAAAACCTTGGAAATGCTTTTTCAAAAGACTACACCTCGCATTCCAAAACGATCTCAGTCACAAGGTCTCTCCTATAGCCTCACCTAAGAACTAGGAGGGCCTCTTTCAACCCCACTCATTTCTTCCGTAAAACTTTTAAGTTAGACTCAAGCCAGCAAAAGGTGGAGAGGCTCCGGCGGAAGTAGAAACCCAGGGCCAGCAACTTCACAGACAGAAGCGTCTCGGGTTCCTCCGCCACCCCGGCCTCAGTGTCTACCACAGCACGGAAGCTTCACCCGCGGCAGAAGCAGCACCACAGTTGCACTCCTCCATGACCCAAAGTCTCCGGTATGCCAGCGCCTGGAGGCTCCTAAGACCCGTTAGCCAGTCCAATGTCCCCCATCTTTTACATAGACATACACAAGTTGCAGGTGATGTGCCTGTACTGAGAAAATGTGAACAGCTTGGGACCACGGCAGCGCCGTCTAAAGCGGGCCGGGGCTCCTCGGCCACCACCGCGGCTGCCTTCTCTTCTTCCTCAGGAAGCAGCGCGGCGCAGGCTCCTGTGCGCTGGCGGGAGCCTGTGGGAGCGCAGCCCGAGGAAAACCCCAGCGCCCTCGAAGGGACCGGGCCTAGAATCCAAAGCTACAGCTGCAGCTACCCAAGTGCCGCGACGCCTTACGTCCTATCCACCACCCTCTCATACACACCCCCTCCCTCCACCGCCGCCACCCCCCCTCCCCGCCCGCTCCGCTCTCCCTCTCTCGATTGGAGCCGAGACAAAAGCAACGGGAAGCGGCGGGCCGGGACGCTGCCCGCGGACCCCAGGTGCGACCGGACCGGCCCCGAGGCATTCCCCCGCCTTGCGGAGGCCCCGAATCCGCTGCCCCAGCCGCGCGCCCCGCTGCCAGACTTCCGAAAATTTGCCAAAAACTCACCGCATGAATTTTCTTGTCCCGCGGATCCAAGATGGCGACGTATCCACCGCGGAGGCTGCTGGGAGCAAGACCTTTATCCTCTGACCCCCGCCGTGACCCCCGCCGTTCCGGCTTTCTTCAAGGCGGCGGCGGAAGGTGGGAGCAGCGGTCGCGGCCCCGAGAAGGCTGGTGGTGGGTAGACTGCTTTTCGCGTCTCCGAGAGTGAATGGAGAGAGGCGTCTCGCTCCACCTCGTCCTTCCCTCACCGTCCACCGGGTCTCCCGCCGGCTCACCCGGAGGCTCGTAGCTTTTCCGTTGGCGTTAAAAGGAGCTGGGCCTGTGCGGCCGCTACTGTTCCCCCGGGGCGGGCTGCTTCCCAGCGGGCGCGGGCCCTGGGTGCGAGGTGGGCCGCGGGGTGCAGGGGCGGGGAATGGTGAGGTGGCATGGGTCCGCCCTCCCCCGGGACGCCGAGCGTGTTTGTGTTTGTGTTTGTGTGGGACACCCCGCCCCACCACCCGGCGCCTGAAACCCGGCGTTTGAGCGCTGTCTCTCTTTCCTGCCTCAGCCCCCGCCACCCAAGGTGCCTGTGCTCGCCCTTCCAGGGACCCGGAGCTCGTCGCCCACCCCTGCTGAGAGGTGAGTTCCCCGCTGCCGAAACCCCTGGTATTTTGCAGTCACCACCCTTACTTTCTCGACTTGGTGAGAGGGAGCATATAGGGGAGCAGGTTTTTAAAGCACTTTAGGGGATCTCGCGGGGGCTAAGTTAGATTCGTAGCGCGTGCTCTCGTCCCCACTTCCCACCTGAGGTTGAAGGACTTAACGGGCTGTTAGCGAGACCTTTTGAAATTGTGGTGGCTTTGGTAGAAACTTCAGATGAGAAGTCTCTGCTTTCCAGAAAAATACTTGTCACTCAGAGTGAAATTAAATTCGTTTTCTTTGAGATAATCTCTGTCCGTTTTTATATTGATAAACTCTTCCCTTTTTGTTACTACGGGACATTTTTTTAACTTAAAAAGAGCCTCCGTGTTTTTGGGGTTGTGTAGTTTCATGAAGTGAAAATTGTTACTTGTATTTGAATAATAGAATTTATTAAAGTGCAATCCAGTTCCTGTAAATAAAATTTCTACTTCTCTTGTTTGTTTCTTTTGTAACATCACTTTTTCCTTCCAAAAAACTCATTGTAAAATTTACTATTGAAGGTCAAAGGATATCTGTTACTTGTAAATAGCGAGAAAAATAAACATACTATAAAATGAAAGGTGACTTTGTCATGTTTACAGAATGCAAGGGATTTTGAAATATTAGTGGATAATGTGTAAACTAAACTCTGAATGGTGTTGATGTAGCCACTAGAAAATGTTTTACATAATTATTCATTTCATTAAACATCCGGCTTCACTGTGTTTTTTACATTAGGAAAGTCCAAGGGGAATAACACTTCTTTATATTATTCTCTCCCTTTTTCCCAACAGAAGTTCTTCCTGCCTGCGTCTTCATTCTCTGCTATGTAAGATGGTGTGTTACAGACTGCACACCTATAAATAAATGTAACACATACAGGTGTAAGAATACATGTGTGTACATACACATATTACTGAGCTTTTTTTTCCCCATTGGCAGATAATTACAGTTAACATTCCAGTGTTCTTTGAGCGTTTTATACTATTAATAACTTGAAAGTATAGGTATTACTATCTGGAATCATAAGATGAAATAATAAAAATAAGACGTGTGTGTGTAGTTGCATCATGTATTACCACTTAATCTATTGGTAGTTTGACGTATATATAGCACTCTGTTAAGAACAAGAAGTGGACCTTATTATTAATACTTATATTTACTCAAAAAAGCACAAGCTTTAAATAGCATAAACATTGGTAAAATTGGAGGAATCACTTAGAGAAAGGGACAGGTCTACTTTGAGGGTTTTGCTACCTTGGGTATTTTACTGAAAGAGATAAAACAAACATTTTCATGGTAAATGTGTAAGGTAGGAGCATTAGGAAAAACATACATAGATACTATCTCTTTCTTGAGAAAATTACTTGTTTAGAATAAATTAAAGTATAGTTGAACAAATTTTAAATTGTCCTATTACTGGTGTCCAATCTGTTACAAATTTGTAAAACTTGTTTAATACCTACCATGGATGTTGGTTCTGGATATTAGTTGAGGTAAGACTTGTTAAGGACTTACATTTATGACCTTCTAGTAAACACTTTGAACAGTACTCAGAGTGTCCTTGAGTTCTTAGATGCAAAAGGACACTTTAAATTGTCCGTTTGCATCTAAATGATCATTATTATTGCTAATAATCAAAGTTTGTCAGTCATTTTTTTCTTAACTATTTACTTTGATGGATTTTTTTCCTTTTACTGAAAAACAGTCCACACCTTGTATATGTTTTGTGTGTTGAAATGTGTGTAAGGTAAATTTCTTACACACCTTGTAGAAAAATTACTCGCTTAAAGTAAGGGGGAAAACTCCTCATCATGGGAAGAAAATGAGTTTGTAAATGACTAGTAGGAACAGGATGCCTCATTTTTAGAAGGTGTATACAGTACTGAAAAAGGACAGATAGATATCCTAAATTTAACAAGTACCGAAACAACATTTGGATCTAAGTTGTCCTTCCATGAACAGTATAACCAATAGTTTACTCACTTGCTCAGGCATAAAACTAGGAGTCTTCTGTGATTCTTTACCCTGTAGATCCAACTCATCATCCGGTACCATTAGCTCTTCCTTATGTATTCCGAATTCAGCCACTTCACATCTCCTCTCATGCCACCAGCTTGTCCAAGATACTACCATCTCTCACGCAGCAATATCCACACTATCTCTGCTTCCACTTTTCCCCTTGCCTCTTCAAACCATTCTGTATATACCAGCCAGAGTGATCATTTTAAAACGTTAATGAGGCTATGTTACTCCTTCGTTTAACACCCTCCATTGGCTTCCCTTAGAATAGAATAAATTTCAGTCTTCTTACCATGGCCTTTAAAACTGTATAATCTGGCTTCTGCCTACCTCCAACTTCATCTTGTTCTTGCCCTTTCTGTCTCTATTAGGTAACAAGCATTTCCCAGTCTGTAGCAGAGACTGTTGTCCTCTAAAATTTCTCCAATATTTTCATAGTAACAGACACAGGCATCTGACTGTCCAGAATAAAGACTGTATTTCCAGCCTATCTGTAGCCGTAGATAGTTCTGGCCAATAAGCAGGTATGCCATGGGCACCTGTTCAGAACCACCCTTAAAAGACGGCTATTCCACAGCTTTAATCTTTTGCTGCTTTTTCCTTTTATACCCTGCATCCTGGAGTACAGATATGATAGCCTGTGACTCTAGCTGCCAGTTTGGGCCATGTCAAGTTTCCCCATCCTAAGGATGACAAAACCTTAACGCTGGTAGAAACCTGGGACCTTGAGACTTTTGTGGAGCACCATACCAGTCCTGCACTCCTTATCTTCAGATTTTGACATAAGGAAAAAGTAAACTTCTGTCGTTAAAGCTACAATTATTTTATTGTTTCCCTTCACCCTACTAAAAGTCTACATTTCATGAGTGCAGGGACCACGTTTGTTCTGTTCACTGCTTTAGCTCCTACACATGGTAGACACTAGATAAGTACTATTGAATGTATGAGACAGTGAATAAATGAAATAAATGACCCATTGAATGAATGAAAGAGGTCCTTATCCAAGATTAGGTAGACTTTTTTTTTTTAACGTAAATGTCTTGAAAAGTTTCCTTCAACACATAATGTGTAAAATCCCAGCTAGGAAGCAGCTAGGAAAAATAGTGCCAAAGTAATGGAATATGCCAAGCTTCCAGCCCTTGATGGTGAAGATACGAACCTTCTTCTGGGAATTGTTATTTATAAAAGGTTATTTATAGAAAAAACAAAAACAGTGAGGCAGAGTGGCAAATCAGAGCACTACAGTATAATATCTAGGGCAGAAACCCCCACTAAATAGTAGTCTGATTTATTATATAACTTACTGGACCTCAGATTCTTCAGCTAAAATATACAAATCAAAGCTTTGAATGGTAATAACTGTAAAAGTGTAATAGTAAGTCAGACTGATGAGTGATGTAACATGTTACACATTAATTTGGTTTTCAGGTGTTATTCTAACAAGTGATTATATCTTGATAATGCTGGCAAGTGTTCAGAGAAACAGGGTTTCTTATGGTACTGAGAGTATAAATTGGTGCATTTCTAGAGTGCAGCTTAGTGGTACATATCAAAAGCCTTGAGCATGATCATTTGATAAAGCAATTCCTCTAATGGAAATGTATCATAAAGATAATGTGTAACAACTTTATTTCAAGACTGTTGATTACTGCATTGTTTACTAGAATATTTGTTAAATTAATTAAGCTACATCCATACAACAAAACAGTATTCAGCCTTTAAAAATGATGTGGAGGAAATTTTATTGTCATGATATATTAAGTGTGAAGAAAGTTTTAAAATATAATTCCAATTTTGTAAAAATTTGTTAGTTTACAAAGGACCAACAGGATATGTACATGGTGTTAATTCAACTTTGCAGAAGTGACTATTACAGTAATTTTTATTTCATTTCATAGTTTTTTAATTTTCATAGAATAAATATTTTACAGTACTAATTAAAAAGTTATCTTTAAAAAAACAAGTGGATAATTTGGGGAAATAGTACCAAATACTCAATAGCTAAGCCTGAAATCCTTTTCTCCCTACACCCCATAACTAATTGCTAATTCTTGTATAATTTTACCTTCTAAACATTTCTAGGATCCCTCCTTACCTGTCCAGTTTTTCAGCCATTCTCTTAATCATTTACTCATAATCTCTCTCAACTTTTGAAAGAGATTATTTAACTGGTCTTTCTTTATTAAAGTTTTACCTCTCTCCAGTCTTCAAACTATCACCAGTTTCTACAGTGCACATCTTAGGAGACTCCCCTGCATAAATTCTTCATAACGATGCTTCATCACCTACAGAATAAAAGTGCAAACTTCTACTCACGAGGTATAAAGACCTTCTTGACATACCACTCTCCTACATTTTCAGCCTCAGGTACTACTTGTGGTTATATCCCAATATTCCATATTTTGTGCCCTTGCAGTTTTCGTCCCTCTGCTTTGAGTGACCTCTTGCTCCCTCAAAAATGTCTTAACAAATTTCTTTTTAGTCTTCTATGCTGGTTTTTAAAATATGTCCACAAATTCTTTGATACTCCATTCTTCGAGAGGTGGAACTTAATACACTTTTTTTCTTGAGTGTGGTTTGGTCTTTATGACTTTCTTATAATAGATTAAGGTGGAAGTGACTGGGACTCTGACACTAGCTTATAAAAGGCATTGGGACTTCTTATGCAAACTCGAATCACTGAGGGAAGCCAGCTGTTATGTCATAGGACATTCATGTACCCTATAAAGAAGCCTGTTTGCCAAAGAAATGAAATCTAACAGCCAATAAGGAACTGAAACTCGCCAACAAGAGTGTGCTTAGAAGCAAATCCTTGGGCCCCCTTGAGAAGACTTCAGTCCCAGCCAATAGCTTAACTAACCCCATAAGAGACTGAACCAGAACCACCTAACTAACCCTCTCCTGAATCTGAGATAATAAATATTTGATTTAAGCTGCTGTGGTTTGGGTTAATTTGTTATGCACCAATAGATAACTAACACATCTTCTTTCAGGACTCATCTTTGGAAATTTTTCTGAATCCATTTTTTTTTTTTCACTTAAGCTTCCTATAGAATTGGGTTTTTCCCTGCTACACAATGAGCTTCTTAAGGGCAAGAACTATGTCTCATTTTTCTCCTAAATGTTTTATACATCAGCCAGTGTTTTTAGCACTTACATGGCCAGCATTATACCAAAAAGAGTCAGTAGTAACATGGTTTGATTAGAGAAAAATATAACAAGGAAGTAGTAATAGCAGCAATAGATATAGCAAACACTTAAGATTCACTCCCTGTCAGGCACTATTTTAATCATTTTACCTATAGTAACTTGTGAAATTCTTACATCTACTTTATGTGCTAGCAATTGCTAAAATCTGGTACAGAATATAAATGCTAGATCAGAGATGGTAAGTGAGAGAGGACTGGTGTGTCAGGGGTGACTTCACTAAGTGGCTGTTTAAGTTCCATATTAATAGACAGTTTGGATAGATACAGATGAAATGAGGGGACACAGGAAGAACATGAGCAATGGCAGCTAAGGCTGCCATAACAACATACCACAGACTGGATGGCTTAAACAAGTTTATTTCCTCACAGTTCTGGAAGCTAGTAGTCTAAAACAGGGTTGGTTTCTTCCAAGGGCCTCTGTCCTTGGCTCATAGATGGCTGTTTCATATTCACATGGTGTTCTCCCTGTGTGCCAGTCTGTCTCCAAATCCCCTTTTTATGACAACACCAGTCATATTGGGTTAGAGCATACCCATATGACCTTATTTAACCTTAATTACCTTTTTTAAAGGTCCTATCTCCAAATAAGGAGCTGGGGATAAGAACCTCATAAATGTAGGGTGGACACAATTCAGTCAACTCCAAAGCAGAAATAAGCATGGGCCAGCATCTAGAACCAGCCTAAGATAAGCAGAGGGGGTAGTGGAATTTATTATGGATAAGGTGGCAGGATTTTGGAGTATTTTAAATTTCAGTCAGAAGGGTTGAAATGGATGACTTTTGATAGTCACTGCTGACTAGTCCATTCCAAGGTTTAGTCAGTCCCAAAGGAAAAATAAAAGTTAAATAGAATCATTTGCAGTACATTTTTTATATCCCCTTTTATCACTTGACATTGCCATTCACATCTAAGATAATTATATTAAATTATCTATGAGTCATCTCAAAATGTGTTGTAAGTTCTTACCCATTCAAATTCCATACAATAATAGTTTATTTTACCCCACATGCAAAAAACAACAAAATATTTTTTACTCTGCTTTCTCAACTTTGTTGACTATTTAATACATGCTTAAGCTGTTTTCTTAATTAAAAACAATTATTCTAACCTACATATGAATTATAAGGTATTTGCCCCTTTAAAAGTACCTCCCAAAGTTATCAGACTTAGTGAATATACAGTCATAATTTAAAATTCACTGAAATCTGTTTGAAAGGGAAACAGCTTAAATACTGAATTTACAAAGGAATGAAAATAATTTTATGTACACTGTAGGTTAATGAAAGAATTATCTGCTTCTTAAATAGTATTGGCCTTAGTGATAGCCATTCAAATACTGAATGTTAATAATTTTTTTAAATTTTATCCTTATCTGAGGACATTTTTTCATTGCTTTTAGAGAGAGGAAGTGGGCAGAGAGAAACCAATGCGAGAAACATCAGTTGGTTGCCTCTCATAGGCTCCCTGACTGGGGATCGAACCTGCAACCTAGGTATGTGCATTGACTGGTAATCGAACCCACAGTCTTCGAGTATACAAACGGTGCTCCAACCAACTGAGCCACACCAGCCAGAGCTAATACATGTTTTTAACTAAGGAATTTATACTTGACATGAAAATACATTCAGTATAAAATAAAATGAAGATTATAAAGACAGTGACACAATGGAGATTATGAAGTATATAGCTTCCAAGAAAATCTTGGGCATGGGAGAAGCAATCTAAAAAAATCCCTCACTGTAACAATGCAAGTCTGGCTGCCTGCCTCTACAAAAGCCAATACTCGAGAGGCAGGTTCTGATGTAAAATAAACTGGTTTATTTGCAGATGCTGACCATCTGGAAGATGAGGGACTCATCTCAAAGACCATCTCCCGGAAAGGTGGGGGACTTACATCTCAAAGACTGTCTTCTGGGAAGATGGGGGACGCACGTCTCAAAGCCCATCTGCACATGTCAGTGGAGGCAGAGGTTTTTTATAAGGAAGGAAGGGAACAGAACAGAGAGATGGAGAGAGGGGCTTGAAAAGTTCTCCACATGCAGATGAGCCCATTCCATTCTGGTAAGGCAAGTGATGGTCCAGTGTGCGTCATCCTGGTTTAGTCACCCTGGCTTCAGTCATCCTGGTTTTATATCATCCTGACTCCATGGTTGAAGGTCAGCAAATCTCCCAGAGCTGGGATGCCTGAAGGTTGGAGTCTGTACCTTTTGAAGTTAGGTCCCAGGATTCTTATACAAACACACTGTTTATCTGTAAGCTACATATATTAGTCAGAGTCAGCACTTATAGAAACAATGTCAAAACAATGGTGAGATGGGTTAGAATTCCCCAGTGTTAAAATGTTTTACTGTTATATTACTTCAAACATTCCAATCAATTCTTGCACTCCAAGGTTTAGTCAGCACCAAAGGAAAAATAAAAATAAAGGAACTGTTTTTATGTTTAATCTAAATTTTTATGTTGCTTTTCTTTTGTTTTTACATTTTATTTTTATTCCTTAAAACTGCTCACATTACAGATTGTTAATGGATGAAATAGGGAGCTGAGCAGATTTTTCTACAAAGTATGGTATAAGCTTACTTAATTTTCCATCTGATTGCTAATAACCCTTACAGTATACAGTGTGTAAAATAACCCTCTTAAGGACTGAATGTGTAGAGCATTCCAAAGTTACAAGATAGAAGCTAAAAATGAGCATATAAACATACATCTAGATCAACAGTACTGTATGCTGGCAAACATCCTAACAGGAGAAAAAGAAAATCTTTAAAGAGATACAGTTTAGTCCTGAAAGGATTAAATAGAAACCTTAATATATTATTGTTTCTAACTATCCATCTGACATTACAGTGCTTAAAATAGTCAAAAGTTTAGCACAAAAAACTACATTTGTTCATTACACATCAGAAACACCAGCTTTTGAAGTCAAATGTAGGTAACTGGGTTAATAATTTCAAAAAGGACCCTTGTGTCAATTATCTGGTTAGACATGATAGTTAATTTAGTTCTCAAAAACAACATTAGAAGTTTTCTGTAAGGACACATGATAGTGATAGTTTCATTTAAACAAGCAAAACAGTCATAACAGCTTGTGCAGTAAGAATGACAAATATTCCATTAATTAACACGTACACCAGGATGCCTTAAGTTGCCAAGGCTTAAGAAAAGTCAATAACATTAAATATACTAGTGTACAACTCTGAAATCTTTCAAAATGTAAAGGGAATAAAGTTTTCAGCTCATCCTTCCAGTCTGTCACAGTCACCAGAACTAATAAAAACTTACTGGATCACAGACTCAGCTTCTATGTGTATTTTTAGAAATTGCATAGGATCATAAGAACATAAGATCTAAAAAAAGTTTAAAAAAACAGAACATACTGTACTTTTAAATGAAGCTTTGCCATTCTAAAATGAGAGTTACTGTGATGGTAAATGACCACCATCTCTAGTAATGTGATCGTTTGGGGGAGGAGTACATGTTTCATTGTACATATTCTTAACATCACTTTTTGAGGTCTTCCACAGATTGAGGTTACTTTTTACTTATAAGAGCATTTTATAATGCTTGAGAATATTAAGCTTCTCTTTAGTGTTTTGAAAAATCCCGTTATGATGACTACAGTGACACTATATGAAACAAATAGCCAAACTATAGTGGAACCGCGGTTCTCGAACTTATTTCGTCCCATAAACCTGTTTGAGAAGCGATTTGTTTGAAAACAGAATCTCCTTTGTCACCTGAGAGACATGTGGCTGATCATACAGGTATCTGCATGGACGGGTTGTTGGGTCGAGAATTGAGAAAGTTTTATTCGACAACCAAGACATTTTTTTCCGTGAACAACTTGGTATTTTTATCTTCAGCCTGTCACCTATGCATTGTGTGCAATATTTGATGCTTAAAAATACCAGAATTCACAAATACAGTAATTATGATCCAGGCAGAGAAGTGAGAGGCTAGATGGAGACAGAGACAATATGATGCTGCTTTAAAGACACTAACTTCATCAAATGCTGATCTTTAGGTCAAAAAATAAAACCATACTCTCCTAGGGGAAAAAAAAATACCAAAATGACAATAAAAATAAAGGAAAAATAAAAGAATTTGGACAGTCTTAGAGTTTGTTGTATAAAGATTTCTTCTGTAATTGGGGAGTTTGCAAGTGGCACTCTTCCTGACTCTAAATTTTCTATATCATTTTGAATTGTTTTATAGATACTAACATAAAAGTACATTTTTAATATAACCAGTTTTGAGAATAATAGAATAAATGCTTCCTAATCTTAATACAATGTTCTGACTTGATATCCATTTATCATTCATTATTCAAATGTGATTAAGTCTCAGTTATATGCTACTGATTATGTTTTATTGTCATTTAGTTCTCAAAACTATGGGATGTAGGTATAGCATAATTGCTCCAATTTTCTTGTATGCTACAAGTATGGATCAGATTTCTAGTTTAAATTTGTGCACAATATTTTGCTCTTCAAGTATCCTTGTCCTTATAATGAATTTCTGTTTATTGCTCATCACCTTTGGAATCAATCACAGCAATATTAAAAGCCACTTAATATTCTGAACCAAACAATAAAGATGTTACTCTTTCATGGTTCATTGTCATCTGTAAAAATAAGTAACTTAAAAGGAAAAGCCAAATAAATGAGGTAACCAATGGAAAGAAAAAAATATCCTTGGAAACTAGGAAGTGGTTACAACAATCAGCAGAAGAAAACCTCAAACAACAATAATTAGAGATAAAATAAGAGGTTAGTGTTGGCTTGATAATAATTATAGCTATCACTTAATTTGGCATCTACTGAATTGCAAGCACCATAATTAACATGATTTCACTCAATGTGCAAAACATGAGATAGGTGGTATTTGCAGGGTACAGGTGAGGAAACGGAAGCTTATTTGTTTATAATTTGGGGACCATTTGCAGGTGTATTTGTCAGAAAAACACATTTAAGAGTGAAAAACATGAAATTCTGAATGCAGTTGAGAGAGATCTCCCCTCCCCCCAAACACTATTATTCTCGTCCTGAGTTACTATTTTGGGTGTATCTGGGAAATGGAAGCTTTAAGAGAGGTTGCCTTAGACTGCACAAATTATATCTAGTTTCAGAGTCTTCTTTTTGATGTATAAAATTTTTTACATTGTAATATTTTACATATTACATATTACATATGTAATAATTGAGTAGTGTCACAATGAGCCCTGTAACTACCTTACCACCACCACTAGCACTTCTATCCACTCTTAGTTAAAAAAAAAAAAATTACAGATAAAAAGGAGACCTGGTGGAGAAAGTGTTTGTGGGCAAGCTGTTTCCAATATGTAAGGGTGGAAGCTGGAGGCTCGAAGAGAATCACTTCTAAAGACTGGACTTATAAAAGAAGGGGAGACAAATCTCTCTCTTTCAGCTATTTGCTTGGCCACACAACTTTCTGATTTCCTCGGACTGAATATGGGAAAATTTGAACCACGATAGATTGAGAGAGGCCAGGACAGCAGGGAAGTAACCACCATGCCCATCATTTAGTGTGCCAAAAATAATAGAGCTTCCCGTGAGTGGTGTGGATACCAGGAAAGGCAGGTGGGCTTGAGCCACTTTTGTCGGTATGAGGGCACCACAAGAGGGAACCGATGAAAGAGGTCTAGTAAGCTGGAACCAGATAACCACCAAAACAGACTAGGTAATGGTAGGCCCCTGCCATGAGGGCTCACTGAAGATCCAGCTTTTGGATTCTGTCACATAGAAGTTATCTATCCAGTCAATGGAGATTTTATTCTTGCCCAGTCAAATAAGGAAACACTTAGCCTTTTCTCTTTTAATTAAGGAAGCATTTGGCCTTTTCTCTATCCCTTCACTGTGCCACAAACCAAGGGCACTCACCCTAGAAGATGGAGGAGAAGCAGTTATCTGAGAGCAAGATTTCTTGCTACTGCCTCCAAGTCAGTAGAGCTTTATCTGCACTGGTAGTGGAGGGGTGGGAGGAGAAGGGGAGAAGAGCTTTGAATTGATTTAGAGATTGGAGCTTTCAAGTTAGCATGACTGATTCTTTAATCTTAGATTGTCACTGTTCTAGTAAAGTAGCTGAAAATCATAATATATGTAAGCAATTAGAGGGCCACCACCCTGAAATAAAGGGAGTTTTACCTAGTATTATTGGGGACAGTTATTGAAGAAAAAATGAGGACATTTCTTATTTATATGCTCAATAATTTGAAATGTTTTAGTAAAGAAGACAAATACTTAAAAACATGCTTAAGTTATATAGTTCATTTCAAAGTGTGTTTTCTATAATTCATCATTAATTTCTTTGTGGATTTATAAATTCTGAAATTTAAAACCTTGCAAATGATTACTGAGGTGTATCCACAACTGACAGTTTTGGTGAAGAGTCTGAGGCCCAGAAAGAACAGCCGAAGGAAGCAACACTCTTTACAGAATGATATTCTTAAAAGTCTGGCACCTTTTTGCATTTGCCACCCATTACAAAGCCAGGTAGCTACGTCAGTCAGTCCTATTATTGTCACCTAGCCTAGATGTCAAACAGAAAAGGTAGAATTAAAGAGCAAATAATCTGAACTACCTCTTTTACATTGTCCTTGCTTAAGTTTCTAAATCAAACAGGATTTCACAATATTAGAACGGTGTCTTTACTTCTAATTCAATAAAATTAATAGTTTCACCCAGAAAACAGCAAAGAATAAATTTAAAACTTTCATTTAATATAATTTAAGATCCAATCTTCCAGGTCAATACTGAATTTCATTGACAGTTGGTAGAATAATGCACAGCATGTATCTATTCAGACCTTTAACCATTTTGCTAGATGTGGTATGAAGCACTAAGAGCTACTTTTTGTTGATTTGCTTATTATTGAGGGAATAATACAGTACAAGAGATAGCTTAACAAATCTAGATCTGGAGACCATTGGAGAAACATACGAAGAACATGAGTGCATGCAAATTCCCCGTGCATCCATGCTGTTCAATGTTCACTATGTGCCAGGCACTAATCCAAACACTGGGAAACAGAGCAGTAAGGAAGGCTGGTACTGTTCCTGTTTTCCTGGAGGAGGTCAGCAATAAGCAAATAAGTATTTGACATAACATTATGCAATAGTAAGAATTATGAAGGAAATGAAACAAAAGAGCTAGAGCTAGTGAGTGGCTAGGGGATGGAGTGCTCTTTCAGATAAGGTGGTCAGTGAAGAATTCTCTAAGGAGGTAGCATTTGAGGAAGAGATCAGCAGGAAATGAGACTGCATCAAGTTCATTTTATAGATAGGTGATTTAAGTGTCAGGCTATGAATTCAATATCCCTTAAAGACTTTTAAAATTATCAACATCCTCATTCAATAAACACAAGTAACTTGTCTTACTAGAAGTATATTACTATGCAGTTATATTGTCATAGAAATGGATCTTTTGTTGCTTCTGGTCTCATTCATTTCATTGCCTTTTAATTCAACAGGTCTTTATTGAGTGATTAGTATGTTTCAGGCTTTATCCTAGGCTCTTGCCATGTGCCAGTGAATAAAACAGATGAAGATCCCAGACTATGTGTCAATTATATTCTAGCAGGAAAAGACACTAAGTAATAATAACATAATAAATTATATACTGTACTAGGTGATTAGTGCTATAGGAAGAAAAAGAGAAAAGAGAAAATACTAGAAGAATAGGTTTCATTAGAAAATTGGCGCCCTGGCTGGTGTGGCTCAGTGGATTGGGTGCCGACTTGTAAACCGGGGGTCGCAGGTTTGGTTCCCAGTCGGGGCGCATGCCTGGGTTGTGGGCCAGGTCCCTAGTGGAGGGCGCACGAGAGGCAACCACACATTGATATTAAAAAGAAAAGGAAAGAAAAAAAAGAAAATTGGCTAGTTAGAGTGGGTGTCTGTGACATTAGACCAGAGCAAACACCTCAAGAAATGAGGGAGCTAGCCAAGTGCCCGTCTGAGGGGACAACTCTCATCGACATATACACACATGAATAAACACGCATACATGCTTTTGCCTGAAGGATTTTTTTTAATTCTTACTTTTTTTTAGCTTATAGAAAACCAAGTAGATATACTATCACTTATATAACTATTTGAAGGTGTGAATTTGTTATCTTTTATTTACTTAAAAGATAGTGTAAGGGAGGAAAAAAAATTACCCTTGAGGTTCTTCTGGGTAGTCTAATAATCAAATAGGCATGAGACAGATTAGCCAGAGAAAAATAAGCCAATTCAATACGTACATATGTATAGGAACCTCACATACATGAGAGAGTCAGGGACCCCACTTGCAGGAGAGGATCAGAGCAAGGGCAGATAAGACTTCCTGAGCTAGGGATGAGCAGGCTGCCCTGTGGGCTTCAAAGGTCACTGCAGGGTAAGAAGAGCAGGTGTTTAGTAAACAGAAGTTTGCCATGCTCTACAGATAGGTTAAAAGAGGTTATCTCTGATAATCCCTTGTGTGGGCACTAAGTAAAGTTCTTCTAGGCAGTTAAGGGAAGGGCAGAACTTTCTTTTGTGTCTGCTGCTTGAGATGCCTTTAGTTCAAAACAAGCTGCATACCATAGAGACACATCTTGGGGTGACTCATCTGAACACCCGAAATAGCCACTACTGTAGATAGGTGATAATTTTTTTAATCATCTGAGATTATGAAGCATTCTTATTTGAAAGGGACTGAAAAAAATAACATGATTAGAAATATAAATTTATGTACTGGCATGTGGGTCACAAGCAAATGTACTATATTTTTTCCTTGTTCAAAAGTAATAGTGTTCTCAAAGTTATGTTAAAAATCCAGAATAATTTAAGATAAATTGGGAAGCATGGTAGATTACTCACTTCATGCTATAAATTGAGCATAGGACTAACAAGCATAATGATTTTTTGGTATGAATAGTTAGAAAAATTGACTCTTATGATTCATTCAATAAAATTTGAATAATTTAGGTTCTTTTTATCTTATTTGAGCTTCATTCCATCTGTTTTTCAGGTATTGCTAACTTTATTATAAATTTGTTTAAAGTCAGCCCTCATCAATTTACATACAATATCTGTTATTCTGGAAAGTTGAGTAAAATCTCATAATCTTTATGTTTCTAAGACATGGCTTTTGAAAAAAATAATTAGATAATCACAGCTAGCCATAAAGATAGTATCTATATTTCTTTTCCATTTTCAAATTGCTTTCTGTTTTATATATTCATTTTTTTTGTCCTCACCTGAGGACATTTTTCTATGGCTTTTAAAGAGATAAAGAGAAATATGATGTGAGAGAGAAACATTGATTTGTTGCCTCCCTGACCAGGGATCGAACTCACAGCCTCAGTATGTACCCTGACTGGGAATCGAAGCCACAACCTTTTGATGTATGAGCTGACTGTGTAACTGATGGGGGACTCAAATGTCGGAAAATTTTAGTTTTAGGTGATAGCTAATAAGCTTAGTAAGCATGTAAAAAGCTACTGTTCCAGGAACTGAAGGTATAACCCACCCTGACTCCTGGAGACCATAAACAGTTCTACCTTTGTGCCCCTGAGGACTGCAAGCAGTCAAGATGGTATCTGAGCCATTGTGCTCCAGGGAGAGACTCCCGCCACCACTCAGGACACAGATAAAGAATCACTGGTCAACAGATGAAAGAACTGTACAGCTTTTTATTTAATTAACATTCCCCCTGAACTCCAAACCCCTTACCTACACTTTTCTTCTCATAAAAAGGGTTGGTTTGAAATGGAATATAAGATGGTCTGTGAGGGTACAAACCCACCGTCTTAGATTGCTGACCACCTGAATAAAGCGCCCATAAAGATTCAATCCCTGTCTTTACTTAATGGCTCTGGTAGGTGACAGGCAGCATGAACACCGGCTTTTCTGGTTTTACCACCACCCAAGCCACACCGGCCAGGGCAAATTGCTTTTTGTTTTAAATTTTTAAGGACAAAATAACATTCCACCTCTGCTTTGTACTTTTTAATCAGTATGGAATAACAGGCAACTTTTTGTAATTTTAGATACAGTATCTTTTACTGAAAAGGTCAAAAATGTTTCATGAACTAAATATTTTGTATACTTCTTTAACTAACTTGAAACTAATATGTTTGATTTCCTTTAAAAAAATTTTAAACTACTTTTTTTTTCTTCATAGAGTTCTTTCCAGCTCGGCCCACAACGTTCCCATCCTTCTTCTGAACTTATTTTCTGTACTGCTCATTTAACACTTAGTGTATGCTGTCTTGTGTCTGTTTGGGCTTCCAAAAATAGACCACATATTTCCCAAGGACAAAGATGTAGTTCTTATCAGTTAATATGATTTTTCACAAAGTGTTTCACCAGCATTCTTTCTCAATTGATACAAGTATAACTTTTATAACTCAGTTACAGTATACTATTATGACATTGTTATTTTATTTTACTTTTTTAAAAACTTTTTTAGAGAAGGGGGAAGGGAGGGAGAAAGAGAGAGCCATCGATGCGATAGAGAAACATCAATTAGTCGCCCTCTGTACCTGCCCCAGCAAGGGACTTGGCCCATAACCTAGGCATGTGCCCTCACGAGGAATCTAACCAGTGACATTTAGATCCGCAGGACAGCGCCCAACCCACTGAGCCACAGTGGTCAGGGCTGTGATATTGCTATTTTTAATAAAATATGTATATTTGTTCTTTATCTTCATTTCTGGCACAGGGCTCCTAAACCTTTGGAATTCCCTAAGTGACACGAGAGATAAATATGGCTCTTTACTCTTTACAAGCCCCCAACCCCCTCAACTATACCTGAGTTTATGTTAATGAAGTGACTTTTGGAAAGTCCCTAAGGATGGTGGCTGGTTGCCAGGGAAATCAACTGCATTACTCAGGGATTGGAACTTTCAGCCCCAACCCTCACCTCCAGGGGAGAGAAGAGAGACTGGAGGCTGAGTCAGTCAGCAGTGACCAATGATTTAGTCAATCAAGCCTACTTACAACTGTAACGAGGCCTCTGTAAAAATTCGAAAGGATTGGGGTTCAGAGAGCTTTCAGGGTGGTGAACATGTGGAGGTGCTGTGTGCCCCTGGAGAGCACATGGAAGCTCTGTTGTCCCCTCCCCCATACCTTGCTTATTCTGTGTATCTCTTTGATCTGGCTGTTACTGATGCAACACAGGAAAAGTCCAAACCTGAAGAGAATTTTTATCAGTTTATTTGAGCCACAACTAATGGCATTTGCCATTATACAAAGTTATACTAATACTGGAGTCTCTTTGAGTTTGAAAATGTTTATGTAGTGTGTTCTTGAGCGAGGGAAGAAGTCAGGCTTTGCATCATTCCTCCTTCTCTATAGCAATCAGGATTCTATTACCTGCAAAATTGCATAGTTAGACTGGCAGTCACCAGCTTTTAAATATAAAAAGTTAGTCATGAAGAATATTAGGTAGAAATAAGTGTAGCCCCCAAATATTTTTGTTTTAGATTGACACCAAAATGTTTTTGCTTTTATATCAACACAATCTGAAGACTCAAAAGATAAGTAAATGAAAGAGCACTGTTCTAACTTTTCCCCCTCTAATCTGCACAAATATTACATATAGCAGTGGAAGCACTGGTCATTAAAATATAAACATTGTATATATTTTAAAGCCAGCTGTGAGAACCTTGCCATCTGATAGACTTAATCTTTGAATAGCTAAGGTAACATGTTCCCCGGTTCAACCCAACTACTGATGTTAAACTAAATCATGTGTCAGAATCAGTTGTATGTAAGATGTTTTTATGAAAACAAATTAATCTTTGAAACCTACCCCTTACTCACTTTGGGTCCTCATATCTGGTGTGTACTTTCTTCCCTGCAGGAGTACTCCAGTTCCAGAAGAGGCTGCAGGCGGGAGGGAGACGGACTCGTGTTTAGAGAAATTGGGTACTGCACAAGTTATCAAGACTTCGGGACCCAGCTGCTTTGACCAGAAATAATGTAGAAAGTTGGAGAAGGATTAGTTGATTAACCTGATGCAGAATAATATGAGCTATGGACATTGTGCTCCTAAATTTTTCCAGACAAAGGACAACACTGACCCATTAGCTTTGGGCAGAGCTGAAGCTTCATGTGAACTTTGAAGTTCACAACTGGAGGTAGGTGATTGAACAGTTCATACAGACTTCTAGTTGCCCAGAATTTTTTGCTGTCATCTATCTCCTCACCCTACCTTCGCTCTACCTATACACATTCTGCATGGGAATATACTTGTTCTATACATGATCTTCTCAAAGTCAAGCAATCGCTACTTGAAAAAAACATCAAGTAGTTGATTCGATAGTACAACCAAGCACAGAACCTTATGCTCCTGCACTGGTTGCGTGCCTATGAAGTTGGCCCTCTTCATTTGTAAGTGCAAAATATGTAATGAAAATCTTAGTGCAAGATATACAATGAAAATCTGAGAAGTGTATTGCAACTAAGACAACTTCTTGGCTTCTGCCAGAGCTCTCAAGAGTACCTATGCTTATTAAGGTTTTATTTGGAAAAATATTTGGTGTTATAATTGTAAAAAGTTGTCATTAGCTTATTTTCTCATATTCCAAATTAAAATGTGTAGCTATGTTAAAAATTTAGAGATATAAATTCAGACTTCCTAAGAAGTTATTTTTTACTTCTGATAAAAGGATGAAATCTTAATAAGCAGCCTTAGATCATATTTTCTATAAGTCAATGGCATCAGCTTGAATTTCCATAGTTTCAGTAGAACATTCTTGTGGTCTCATTAAAAAAACATTACATTTTAGTAAAGGAACCCTAGTATTATGCCAAATAACTGCTTAATAGCCTGATCATTAATAATCACTAGTCAAATAACTGGGGAAACAGACACACACACACAGTATACACACATTTCTCATTTGTCAGATAAGCTTATGACTTCAGAACCTAAAAAAATTACAGCAGTTAAATTGCAATGTGCTCAATCAAACTTGTTTAGTTTACATAGTCTTTCTTCTAATTCCCATCATTTTTCTTTTTATTTATTTTTAATTTTTGTTGAAATTTATTGTGGAAACATTGGTTAGTAAAATTTCTTAGGTTTCAGCTGTACAGTCCTATAATGCATCATCTGTATATTATATTGTGTTTACCACCGAAAGTCAAGTCTCCTTCTGTAGTTTCCATACTCTTATAATGTGGAAAGTGCAGTTTGACCAAGAACCTTTCAACCTAATCTATTACATGAGATTTAATACTCCTTCTCTACTTAAAGGCTTTACAACAGTTAATAAAGCCAAAGTAACTTGATTTTTTTAAACTTCTGGTTTTGGATTTTTAGGATGGAAAATTAGTGGATGGAATTGATAAAGAGGCATTATAGGTCTCATTGTGACAGTTCTTTATAAAACAGATTAATGGCTATATAAATATAGAGCTACAGTTTCAACTCTCCTAAATTGCAGTCTTGGACTTTAACAACTTACTCTTGGTTTTGAGAAATTGGATCACTGAATGAAGTCTCTTCTCTCTAGCAGTTTACTATGTGCCAGATACCTCAGTTAGCAAAGTAGACCAAAATCACTGCCTCATGGAGCTGAAACTCTACAGAGAGTGATGCAGGCAATAGACAAAAATAGGCAAGAAACTACTGCAAATGTGAAGACTTCCTGCTTTCAAGGTCCAGCAGGAAGACCAGTAAGACTAGAAAGGAGTGAGCAAATGGGAGTGCAGTAGGAGACAAGGTAAGAGAGGTAATGAGTGAGAGTGGAGAGAGTCCTATGGAGAAGGGTACAGGTTTCAATCACAGAGGTCACTATAAGCTATTTTGGTAGCTTTGACTTCTACTCTAAGTGAGATAAGTCATTGAGGATTTGAAGAAGAGGAATGACATGATCTCTTTTGTAAAGAAGATCTGATGAAGTAGGACAAAAAGCAGGAAGGCCAGTTAGGATGCTGTAGTCCAGGGGAAAGGAGATGATGACTGGGACAACTGCAATAGCAGAGGTAATGAGAAATGATCAGATTCTGAATATAGAATAAAGACCTCCCAAATTATTTAGTGCATTATTTGTTGAAATATTATTTTTATAACAGTTTGTGTTATATATTTTCATGGTAAAAATCTTATGATCATTTCCCTTTCCTTTAAATATTCTTCAGCATATAATATTAGTGACTGTATAGTATAGTTTGGATATAACATAATTTAGCCATTGTACAGATAGAATAATTTATTAACCCGTCCCCTACTGTTGACCATCCAAGCATTTTCCGTTATAAATACCACTAAAATGGTCCTGACTGGTGTGGTTCAGTGGAATGAATGCTGGCCTGTGAACCAAACGGTCACTAGTTGGATTCCTAGTCAGGGCACATGCCTGGGTTGCAGGCCAGGTCCTCAGGGACGGGCATGCGAGAGGCAACCACACTTTGATGTTTCTCTCCCTCTCTCTTCCTCCCTTCCCCTCTCTCTAGAAATAAATGAAAAAAAATCTTTTTAAAAATACCACTAAAATGAACATGCTCATTGTTATATTATTGCAAATATTATTACTACATTATTTAGAAATCCCTACCTATTGACTTTAGGAATAATTCTGCTACTTTGAAGTAGAAAGGAGAAACTTGAAAGGCAGAAACTAGAAAAGCAGAACTATTACCATATACTGACAACTTATATTGGTGTTTTTTAGCTATAACAATAGAAAGGAGATTCTCTACATCAGATGCACACTGTTAGAGTTTAAAGGGTACCACAAATATTTGATTATTAAATATTACAAATTGCTGCTCAAGATTAAATAAACATTCATGCATTTCAGAATATTGTCCATTTTTAATTATATTTTATTGATTATGCTATTACAGTTGTCCCAATTTTCCCCCTTTATCCTCTCCACCCAGTACCCCCCAACCCTCAAGCAATCCCCACACCATTGTTCATGTCCATGTGTTATGTGTATAAGTTCTGTGGCTACACCACTTCCTATACTGTACTTTACATCCCCATGGGTATTCTGTAACTACCTATTTGTACTTCTTTATCCCCTCATCTCTAAACCTGTTCCCCCAAACACCCCTCCCATCTGTCAACTATCAAAATGTTCAATGTATCCATGATTCTATCTCCGTTCTTCTTGTTTGCTTAGTTTATGTTTTATATTCAATTGTTGATAGATATGTATGTACTGCCATTTTATTGCTCATTGTTTTGATCTTATTTTTCTTAAGTAAGTCCCTTTAACATTTCATATAATAATAGTTTGCTGATGATGAACTCCTTTAGTTTTTTCTTGTCTGGGAAACTTTTTATCTGCCTTTCAATTCTAAATGATATCTTTGCTGGGTAGAGCAATGTTGGCTGTAAGTCCCTGCTTTTCATGACTTTGCATATTTTTTGCCAATCCCTTCTATTCTGCAAAATTTCTTTTCAGAAGTCAGCTAACAGTCTTATGGGAACTCCCTTGTAGGTAACTAACTGCTTTTCTCTTACTGCTTTTAAGATTCTCTCTTTATGTTTAACCTTTAGCATTTTAATTGTAATGTGTCTCTTTGCATCTGCCTTGTTTGGGACTCTCCATGCTCCCTGGACTTACACATCTATTTTCTTCAGTAAATTAGGGAAGTTTTCTTTCATTTATTTTTTTCAAATAGATTTTCAATTTCTTACTCTTTCTCCTCTCCTTCTGGCATCCCTGTGATGTAAATGTTGAATCAATTGAAGTTGTCCCAGAAGCTGGTTACACTATCCTTGGTTTTTTGGATTTTTTTTTTCTTCTTGTTGCTCTCATTGGTTTTTATCTTCCTTATGTTCCAAGTCATTGATTTGATTCTTGGCTTCATCCACTCTACAGTTGTTTCCATGTAAATTGTTACTTATTTCAATTAGCATATCCTTTGTTTCTGACTAGATCTATTTTTATGCTGTTGAGGTCTTCACTAAGTTCCCTGAGCCTCCTTATAACCACTGTTTTGAACTCTGCATCTGATAGATTGCTTATCTCCATTTTGTTTAGTTCTTTTTCTGGAGTTTTGATCTGTTCTTTCATTTGGGCCATGTTTTTTTGTCTCTTCATTTTGGCTACTGCCCTGTGTTTGTTTCTATGTATTAGGTAGAGTTACTATGACTCCTTGTCTTGGAAACATGGCCTAATATAGTAGTTGTCCTGTAGGGTCCAGTGGCACAGCCTTCCCCATCACCCAAGCTGGGTATATGAGGTGTGCCCTTTGTGTGGGCTGAGTACACTCTCCTGTTGTAAATGGGCCTTGATTTCTCTTGGCAAATCAATTGGAGGGATTTACCCAGGCCAGTCAGCTGTAAGGACTGGCTTTGACCACCAACTACCAACCTCTCCCCATCATGGATGATCAGCTGTGCAGTGGCAAGGTGGTGGTGCTTCAACATGGTCTATAGTTTTCCACTGGTGCACAGACTCTGGAGTTTCCTGGGTGGTGCAGGCCAAGGTCAGCCCCAAGCTGTGTTTTGCTTGGGGCTACTCTGCCTTGGATATAAAGCAATCTGTGATGGCTCCTACTTGTGCTGGGCTTGGAGATTCCCAGCCAAAGCAAGCCACAAATCTAGGCTGACTGCTACTAGTGCTGGGCCCAGGGCCACTTAGCTAGAGTTATAGGGCTAAAGGCTGGGCACTTACTGAGGCTGGCTCTTGCTTATTGTTTAGGAAGTTATGATACTTGAGCCAAGACCAGACATTCATATCTTGGGTGGGCCCATAAGTTGGGTGGGATGGAGTCTCAAGGGATCTCCAGGGTGGGGCAAATAGTGTTAGCCAGGTTGATGGAGTCTCAGAAATGGCATCTGCCTACCATCTCTGTGGCTCTGTGGTGGGAGGGTTCAGAAATGGGACAATGGCCTCTGCCCCCCTTTCTGTCTGGGAGAAAGTGGTCCCTCAGCTCACTCCATGATGCCAGACACTTCAGTTCCACCCTGATGTCACTGGTGCCTTTCCAGCTGCTACCCTACTGCTGGAGTGAGTCTGAGTAGGTGAGTCCATGTGTTGGTTCTTTAAAGGGACCTGCTTGGGACTCTAGAAGTTTCTTCCATCAACTCTATCCCTGCTGGTTTTTGCAGTCAGAAGTTATGGGGACTTATCTTCCTTGCACTGGAACCTGGGCTGGGGGACCTGGTGTGGGACTGGGACTCCTCGTTCCCGAGAGACCCCTCCTGAATTTTTATCCATTAGCCCATTCCTCATCTCCACTCCTCTTACCAGTCTGGATGGATGTGGTTTCTTTAATTCTGTAGTTGTCAGAATTCCACTCAACTCAGTTTCTGATGGTTCTGAATGATGGTTGATCTATATTTTAGTTTAATTTTGATGTGGTTGTGCGAGGAGCCAAGCTGTGTTTACCTATGCTGCCATCTTGACCCGGATGTTTTCTGTTTCTGATAGACTTAGTTATTACTAGGAACAGATGACCAATTACAAGAACTGTCACCATTTTAACACTGTACTTGAACTGTGGCCATGCTGGATTTCTGGCACCTGCACTTTCCCATCCATCTGTTTATAGGACATCATGCCCAGTCATTAGGTTTAGACCAGTTTCAAAACATCACTTGTAAATCAAGATAGGAAATGTATATTCTTTGAGATATAAATCATTTATTATTTTACCCCTTTGAATTATGTTTTCAGGAAGACCTTTAGCCACTTACTGATTTCAGATAACTTTCAATTAAGTATATATAGGAAGCAAAATATAAACAAAGTTTTAACTTTACTAAGTAACAAATAGAACACCAGGCTTCCACATAAGAAAGTTGGAATTTAGACAGATGCTATAACAAAATCCTTGAAAAAAGTTTTAAATATACTATTTGACGGAAAGAAACTAACATTTTTTAGGTACCTACTATATTCAAGGTACTTTTACATAATTTATGTAATTCTTATAGTAATCCTATGAAATAACTAACATGATCTCTATTTTAAAGATAAGAAACTAAAAGAAATGACTTAACCCAGGAAATGCCACATAAGAAATGACTGAGATAATTTCATACCAGTTGTAGCTGACTCCTAAATGCACACTCTTTTAGCTTTTCTACATTTTGTGTAGTTGGGATCCAAATATTACAGTGAATTTGCAAATCTGTGATGTCAACTGAAAGTGGTTTTTAAGTAGTTAAAATTAAAAAAAAATAACCATCCAAATGATTGCTTTGCCCTTAAAATCCAACTAAAACATTCCAAGGTAAATGTGAGGTTATAAATTGGCCTCTTACTAAGAGGGCAATACCAAATAGCAATTATTTTCCCTCTAAGAGACTACCTACTCAGACAAAATATCTGAGAGAAAAAGCTGTTTGTTATCTTTAGATCAGTGAATTTCAAACTTAAGGAAAAAAGCTATTTCTTTTTCTCAAACAAAACTGCTTAAAACAGACGAAGATGGTTGAAGCAAGGGTGCAAATCGGGGGTGGAGGCCATGCTCTGTTTGCTCCCTCCCAGTTTCATCCCCTGACACCTCGTATAACCTCTGAAGTAATACTTACAAATCCCAAGATTCGGAATGTCACTTAAGGCCCATGTTGTGGCTGGAACAGTTGGTGGATCAGCTCATTTTTGCAATATTCAACTGATTTATTCTGGCTACCTACTGATCACAGTAAAAATGTATATTGACCGTGGTGGAAAACTTTCTGAGGCAGTGGCTAAGAACCTTTTTTTAAATAGTTTATTTTTTATTGTATTTTTCCCCCAGTATCATTTATCCTTGTTATACCCTCCTCTCCCCTACCCACCCACACCAAACTTTTTATTTTATACTGAATTATCTTTCCTTATTTCTCCCAGTCAGAGTCATTAATTCATCAAGTCAAATATTTTTTAGAACCTCTATGAATGCCAGACAGTATTCTGGTTCTTATCTTCAGGAAGCTTAGATTCTAGGTTGGAGAAGGATAATCAGAAAGTAAAAAAAAAAAAAAAAAAATCTGCTATAAAGAATATGTATGTTTTTAGTAAAGAATGGTTACAGTGTGTTGGACTACTTTATTTTTGTCTTATTGGTGAAAGTTACTTGTATTGGGTTGAATGTGTCCCTCAAAAAAAGTTCATGTCCACCCAGAACTGCAGAACATGACCTTACTGGAAATAAGGTCTTCTCAGATGTAATTAATTAAGATAAAGTCACACTGAATTGGAGTGGGCCCAAATCCAACAATTATGTGTCTTTATGAAAAGAAACTGGAGACACGACACACAGGGAAGAAAGCCACATGAAGGTGTCAGAGATTAGAGTGATGATCTACTGGCCAAAGAACACCAAAAATTGCCAGAAACCACCAGAATCTAGAAAAGGTAAGGCAGGTTTCTTCTATAGCGCCTTGGGAGAGAGTGAAGCCCTGCGGGCACTTTGATTTTGGATTGCTAGCCTCCAGAACTGTGAGCGAGTAAATTTCTATTTTTTTAAGGCACACAATTTGTGCTTGTTATGGCAGTCCTAGGAAATGAACACACTACTTTTAGATAGAATGGTTAGGAAGGCTTCTCTTAGTACATGACTTTTAAACAGACACATGAATGATGAGAATGACCCAACCAAGAAAAAAACACTGGTGTTATTTCATCTCAGTGGTACATATGCTAGAGGTATTTAAATTATGAGTTCTAAAATTCATTATTTTTCCCCTCACTGCAAATGCCTTTCCTTTGCAAAAACAATGTAAAGTGAATGTTAATATCCCCACTTTTCATATAGAGGCTAAAGAACTTGGGCAGTGCCACACACCTAGAAAGTGGCAGAGTCTGGATTCAAATGTAGGTAATCTGGCTTCAAGAGCCTAAATTTACCAGATTATACTGGCGCTGTTTCTCAGGCCTCAGGCACCATGATTTCATTCTGTCCACAGGTTTCCAAGGTTGCCCTGTGGTGATATTCTACTTAATCTAGTCTTATTTATTGAATGTGGCTGCTCTGTTTTGTCTTCTACTTTTCACTTCCCCCTTTTAAATACTAGTAGTAATAATGATCATCGTGATCGCCAGATTTATTGAGCACCAATTATGCCAGCTTTATTAACCCAAGCAACAACCCCGGTAGGTATTATTGAGATATTATTATCTCAATTTTCCAAGGTTTCTATGGCTTAGACAATTTAAGTAACAGGTAGTATCTTAAAACTAATAAATGGCAGACCCTGGTTTGGGCAGCTCTCTTAGACTTCAGAGCTCTCACTATTAAAAAGATTTTATGAATTAAGGAATAAGTTACATGTAGTAAAGTGAACAGTGCTAAATATATAGGTCTATAAGTTATGATGTTATATATACTGTGTAATAACAAGCAGAATATTCTTAGCTCAGAAAGTTCGCTTATGCTCCCTCCCAGTAGATAATCCTCCAAAGATAAACACCATTTTGGTATCTTTTACATGGACTAGCTTTGCCTATTCTTGAACTTCCTAAAAATGAAATTATACAGTATATACTCTTTGGTGTCTTGTTTCTTTCCATAGTCCCCATTTTTAATGACCATGTTATACTTTCTCCAACAAAATTGCCAGGTCCTCTGCCTTATTTCCCTAAGCTTTTGCCAAGTAATTAGTGTTGATAATGTAATAAACAAATTCTTGCTAAAATATTAGTGAATGAAAATGGTTTAAATTTTTTTCAGACAAGTTATTAGTATTATAACTGACCTTAAGCCTAGAATTACTACTATGGGAATTCTAGGCAGCCTGAGAAATTTTTGGAAGGGGACTAGAAAAATTGTATTTTTCCTTAAACTCGAATACAATTTTTTTAACTATTACACTCATTGTTACCTTTAAAATTTCTTTCTAAAATGTTAATGCTGTATGCATAACTGCTGTTGAAATGCTGTAGAAGAAATCTTAGATGCATAAAAAGAAAGATTAATATGATATAGAAAAATGAGCATTGAAAATGTCAAAAGTTTTGGGTTCTATTCTATGCTCTGCAACTTACTAGCTAGTGACCTTCTTAGATCACCTGATCTTTCTGAGTCATCTCCAATGTGAGGACGAAAACATCTGCTACACCTGACAGAATTGGTGTGAAGATCCAACATGAAATAAGCTTGTGCATCTTAAGTTCTTCATGAAGCCTCATATATGATAGATACTTGGCCTATATATATATATAAAATTTTACTATCATACTTTCATAAAATGGCTAATATAATAATGGATATAAGTAAAATGGAATATTCTAACCATCTGATGTAATAGGAAGACTTAGTGAAATTGTTTTTGAAGAACTTGTAACTTAATAACCTAGATTGCCAATCACTTGGTTCAAATTTGATCTCTAAATAAGTTGATTTGGAAAAACATAACAGCAATTTACTTTCCCATTTCCTCTTACTTTGTTTTTACATTTTACCTCTCCACAGTTATAAATTTTGTTGGAGTGCAACATAATTTTTTACTTTTAACTCTTTCCTTAGAATTGCTTGCATGTCGCATACGAGGCTAGGGATTCTTTTGTAACAAGAATTCTCTAAATGCCATGTAAGACTGTGAAGAATTTATTAGAAAGAAAAATGTGAAAGAGTTTTCTCACTAATAACCACTTACTAATTAATCTATAACCAATGAAAAGTAGTTTTTTTATAGGAGAGGGTGGATAGTAGTATGTACCGCTTTACTTTGGAGCGCCACCTGCTGGTAAATTGAGTTCTAATGGTGTTTAACACAGAAAAATAAGAATTATGTTGGAAGATTAGAACAATCCATTTGTTTTAAATAAAACACGTACTAGTTATTAGAATCGTTGTAGAAAGTGCTGACTTGATGTATGAACTGAATGATTCAATTATTAAAGATATATTTCTCAAGACTTTTTTTGGATAATTTCTTTGTTCTAAAGTCTGAACTCCAATCAGAAAAACCACAACTATGTATTCAGGGTCTGTTATGCTAATTAATAAGTCAAATATTTAAGTGTTTATGTATTACACTGTGCTAGAGACTGGGATGCAATGTGGAAAGAAACAATCTCTCTGGCCACATTGAACTTAGGGTTAACCCTAAAAAGAAGTAAAATGACAGATTGCTGAACAGTGATATGAATAAAACAAATACGAGCAGCAGAAGGAAACTACTTTAGATGGTACTCTCAGGAAAGGCATTTCTGATAAGACCTTTAAGCACTTGCTCTTTGCTGTATTCCCAGCACTGAGCACACTTCCTAGTACATAGTCAATGTTCAGTGAATATTTGTTGAATGAAAGGATGGATGACATTGGGTGACAACCTTGAATAGCATCACTAAACAGAGGGGAAGCATCATCAGCTTTTCTTTTTGGCCTGGTCATACATACATGGGTTGCCTAATGGTACAAAAATATAGCAGGAAAGAAAGTACAGGAAAACCACTGGAAATGGATATAGCATAATCTTTTTCCCCTTGAGCTGGGGCAGTTCATAAAATCCAATCCAGGTTCCAAGATTAATGAGGATGATGACTCAGTTCAAGTCTACTTTCACTTTAGTTTACCACTACACTACCGAACAAGGAGTGCTAGGGATCTGCACACCAAATAAGGATTCAAATGAATGGATGCGACATCCTAATGTCTTCCTTATACTTCACACGTGTCCAAATTCAGAATTGAGGCAGCCCATGAAGAATCAGATCAAACAGTTTCAATACTGCAGACCTTTATAACATTAGGTTAGGTAAGAATTCAACTTAAAGTACCTATTCCACTATCATATAAAAAATTAATTTTTGCACTATGGTAATATCTTTATGCTGTCTGTTTTTTGCAGTATCATCCTACTTACACTAGATCTATAGGCCTACAAAACCTTCAGTGAAGCTAAGTCTAACTGGAGGGCTAAGGGTACGATGCAGATGTACAGGGAATAGTTATGTGCTAGCTCATAACTGTAAAGGGATTGAATGAGAAAGAAGGAAACTATTTTTAATGACCTGTCCAAATCTTATAAAACTGGCTCTCAGTGACAACCTTTTACTTCGCATTTTATAGTCCCACCTCTCATGCACATCTTTCTTTCCCCACACAAAAACATACCCAAGTAACACACCTACATATACAACCTATAAGCATTGATATGTCCCCTTCTTCAATAAGAGAACCTTGAATTTTAGTTGGGCATATTGTCCAGGTAAAAGACTACATTTCCAAGCCTACAGCTCTGCTTGGAGTGGCCATGTGATTTGTTTTTGACAATGAAATTTAAGAGGAATTATTATATTTTATTTCTGGAAAATCTTGAAAGAGTGTGTATCCCTTCTTTTTCTTCTTCCATCTTGCTGCTTTGAATGCAGTTGTGGTGACTGGTACTCCCAAACTCGTGTTGGACCAAGATGACAAAGGACTATACCTAAGACAAAAGAGCAGAACACAGGATGGGTCTTGATGTGCTGTAGAGAACCATACCAGCTCTGGACTATCTCTTGACTTCTCTCACATGAACTTGATCCTAACCAAATCAGTAAGCACTGTAGATTCTGCTGACGTTTTCATGACAGATGGAGGACTAGGCAACGTTTAGCACCACACAGCAAATTTAATCTTTTATTATACAAATCCTCTCTCTAGTCTCTCCCCAGATCCAAATTCCCTTTAAACCTCCCCACCCTTCCCCCCAAGCATCTGTAACATTATTTTCCTCTCTTGGAGTCCTACTCCTATGTCTCTGATCCTATAATGACACATGGTGGGGAGGATTCTACTTGCTTTAGCCCTTCTTTAGGAATTATTTTCCCTGTAAAGATGAACAACTATTTTAGCTGAGCTATTAGTCTATGAATATTTTGATTATCGTGCAATTTGCCACAAGATGAGAGCAACAATAGCATCAACAACAACCCACATGCTGACATGCTTACTGGGGGCAGTCACTTAATTCTCACGACAGCCTTATAAAGTATTCTACTATTTTACAGAGGGCAAGTAATCTGCCTGTGGAAGGAAAGGCGAGCTGTCCAGCCAAAATTCATACCCCTCCTTTCCTAGAATGGAGTTTTCATTGGAAATTCACCATCCATCACAAACTACATATGCATTCAAAACAGTTGTATCTTCCTAACATATTGATCCTTTATCATTATGAAGTATCCCCTTTTAACCCTAGTAGTACTCCTTTTCTTGAAGTCTATTTTGTCCGATATTAATACAACTTCTGCTTTCTTGTGTTTACTGTTTGCATGGGGTACTCCCCCCCACTTTTGGGGGGCCTTAAATCTATTTTTCTTTGTATTTAAAGTGCACCCCATGTAGATAACATCTAGCTAGTACTTGCTTTTTTACAGTCTCTGCCTTCTGATCAGAGTGTTTAGTTTGCTTTCTTTAATATCATTAACCATATGGCTGTATGTATTTAGGTCTGTCGTTTTGCTATTTTTCTCATTGCCTTTTTTGTTCTTTTGTTCCTCATTTCCTTCCTTCTTTTGTGTTAATTGATTTTTGGGGGGCATTTTTAGTATTATTTTAGTTTTAATTCTTCTGTTGACTTTCTAAGTACCTATCCTTTCATTATTTTCCAGTTTCTCTAGGGTTTAAGAAATGCATTCTTAACTTATCCCAATCTGTTTGGAGCTGTATTGACGTACTACAGTGAAAAGGTACAAACCTGCAATAGGGTAATTCCATTTATCCCTGTCCTTAGTGCTATCATCATATTTATTGCATCTATATTTGTTATAAACCCATTAATGCAGTGGGTTTGTTTGGTTTTTTTGCTTTAAAGGTCATGCCTTTTAAATAGGAAAGAAAAATATTTATCAGTTGCTTTTTATGCCTACCCACATATTTACTATTTCCAGTGTTTTAGCATATTTTACCTAAGCTATCAAGAATCTGGAAATATTTATATTTTTAACCAATAATTATATACTTAAAAGGAATTTTTGTGGCAATATTTAGAGATGGGATTAAATTTTTGTATTTTTTCACTGTTTCTTAGAATTAAAATTTTGAGTAAGTGTGTAAAATTAAGAAAATCAGTATGTAAATAATGTTACATACATAGGATGGATAAACACATTTGTTGTTAAGATATTGGTTAACTGTGACATATATAATTATTATAATTAATATAGAACATTGTTAGAGTTTTAGGAAAAAAGACTGAAAAGAAATACACTTAGATATTAATAATAATTCTCTCTGGTTGGTTGGAGTATTTGTTTGGATTACTGCCTTTTGCTTATTTATACTTTCCTGTATTTCCTAAAGTCTTACAACAAACATACATCCTTTTATTGTGAGAAGAAAAGTATAATGAGAAAGAATTCAAGGTTAGGGGGGTCGTGTTACAGAAACACTGGCCGGGATCTTGGAAACTGGTTAATCATAGTATTTAGGATAATTTCATAAATATATTTATCACTTGAATTGAGGACAATGTATGTCTTTAGTTTAACAAGTTTGGAACATAGAATGTGAGATATGACTTTATGTGACAAAAGGGATATGACTTTATATATTATTCAATATATTGAAATCTATTCTACTGGTAGGCTTTCCTTCTCCAGTGCGATCTGAAGACAGCTGCAGTTTCCTAAGTATCTCAAGTGTCTCCCTGACTGGCTGACTCAGCCCTTAACATTCTTGTAAAGCAACGTATTTTTAAAACATCCTTTTGTTTTTCTTTATATAAAACCTACTTTATTTTATCTAGGAAAGTAGCATCTGTTGACACATAACCGTGGTTTACTATATCAGAGTGGGACGAAATATTCTGATGAAGAATATTTTGGCAGTTTTGATAAAGACCTACAGCTGTCGAGCTGACAGAGCATGCAATTCTAGGCAGAATTCTGTGGTGGGATATTCTGGAAAGTTCAGTGGCAGGGTGAGGATACTGAGCACATTGTAGGGCTGCATGTGGGTAAAAGGAAGAGGAAAAAAAGAAAAAGGAGAGAGCATACCAAATGGGAATGCAAGAATCATCCAAAGTTTATTCAGTCAATGGGCTGTGTGTTCAGCAGCTATGAAGCTTGTCTTATCTTTTAAGTGGCATTTGTCAGTGACCATTCACTCCCATGGTTCCTGGCTGCTTGCCCTTTCATTGAGATAGGCATAAAAGTCCTTTGTGAATGTTATAGTCCTTTACCTAGGCAAGATATGCTTATTATTTTGCCCTTCACACTTTCAGATTCCAAAGAGTTGCCTCAATTATTGAAGAAATTAATACCCAATAAAGAGACACAGCAAGTGAATCATACCCAAGGGGGGGAAATTTTATACACACACACACACACACTAGTTAACCAAAGCCTTCTGGAGGTGGCACCTCTTTTTCCTTGGCTATCACAGATTATAACAACTCTTTAATACAGAATTTAAAGCCACATGAGAGAAGACAGAGATCTGTGGAAGCCCTTTTTCGATGAACCTTTCAGAGGCTCATAAGTCCAATTGCACTGGCAGCCTCTGCTTGGTCTTCCCATAGGACCAGTCCCAAGGAAGGGAGTCTTCACACACAGTCAGAGATTCTGAATACACAGAGATTTAATAAATCCAAGTCTTCATTGTACAGATGAAAAAATTAAGCCTTGAAACTTGATTGATTTATCCAAGATTATAACTAATTTTACAGCAGTGCTAGGATTAGAACCCAGGTCTCACAGCTGCTAATCTCATAAGTTTCCCACAATATCAAGTTGCCCCAAGTGCGGGTGTTAGATACATACCATCAAAGCCCAGAAAAACACCAAAGCCAGGCAAAAAGCCAAAACCAAGATCCTGCAAGTCTGACATCAAACAACAGGAGAACATATGTAAACATTAGGTAGAAAGAATCTCAAACCAGGCTGCCTTTTACAAAACAGTGGGTTATATCAATGGTACTGAATAATTTTTTCCACCTGAAATTTCTAAACAAAAAAAGGAATATAGACTGCTACTTTTTTGTTCTCTGAGACTTTTTTTTTTTAATGAAGTAATGTATCTTATCTGAAGGCTGGCTTCAACCGATTTGGTCAATACTTTTTAGCCATAGACAAAGAGTAAAAATGAACCTGTTGGGTCAAGATGCCTGGCTGAGTGCCATAGGAATCAGAATAAGGTCATATTTATTCTATTGGCCATTTTATTCCTTATCTAGACTCCAAAGAAGGCAAAGAGCATGATAATGAAGCCCACTGGTGACCTAAATTGGGAGGCACTGTCAATGGGAATGAGGACAGAGAAATAAAATACAGTACATACCAGTTTAGACATATATGTGAGGGAGGATACAGTGGGACTTCAAAAGAAACTTAACAGCTTGGATTGGAAATGGGTTCCAGAAATTCCAGGGACAGGACAGTCATATAAAATGATAATGACTAAGAAAGAAATGGGGAATTATAACAGTTTGCAAAATGATACAAAACTACAATATGGAAAAGTGAAAAAAAAAAAACCCTATAGGAGACCTTTCTGCGTGGCATGGGAAATGTAGCCCAGTTCCCACTTGGAAAGGTGAGTGGAAAGCGAGGTCTGGCACGCAGGACCCACACCCATGGATAGGCTCTCACATGGGGAATCAGGCCTGCATTGTACCTAGGTCACTTTGATACTTGCTTTTGCTACAACTCCCTCACCCTGAATCAAGGCAGCAAATGTTCACTGCATATCTTTAAAGTAACTTCCTCAAATCTATGCTAAACCTCCCAAGGACAAGTGTAACCAGTTCAATCACTTCTCCCTTTACATTTGCAAATATTCTTCTTTTTTGATGTAATTACAACATCCTCTCTTTTGTTTTCTGTAAAAGGTAACCACCTAAAGTGAACCTGTGCATAGTAAATGAGGACCATCCTCAATGTAATGTGCCCAGAAAAGCAATAAAAGCTGGTCAGGCAAGAGACGGGGCTGGCCCTCTCTTTCACTGAGAGAGTGGCCGTGCCATCCCTTTTCCTCCACAGGCTTTCTGAAGTCTGTGTGAATTTGTCTCATCTCATCCATGACGCCATGGACACTGCGGGCCGGTGTCCACATCAATACCCCAAACAAAAGGGGGTAATTATGAACTTATGTACATTTACATAAATCTTCCATCTCAGAAAGATTTGTTATTATATTGGAGATACAAGCATTTTGGTGTGAAGTTGGAGATGGTATCAAAACAACCAAGTAAAAAATAAAAAAAACAACCAACCAAGTAAAGAGATGAGTTGCATACAAAAGGGACAGAGTACAATGAGGAGGTGTCAGGAGGATCCTCAGGACCCCATTTAAATGAAAGACCAAAGAGAAAGAATTGAAGAAAGAAAAAGAGAAGGAAGCTGTTGTGTCTGCCCTCTCTTGTCTATTATGCTTTTCTCTCTGCCGTTTCTTTAAGAAAAAACTTTTTTTCCTTAATCTTTGTCAGTTTCTAAGTCTAGAAAAGAGCAGCCAAGCTGCAGGTGGCCAAGCTGAGGCTCCCTCTGTAATCCTACAGGCAATTTTGATTGTCTCAGGGGACTAGAGCAGTTAGTGCTGCTCCATTTTTATTATCTTCCCACATGTTTGAGAACTGTAGAGTAGAAATCTCTCCAAGTGCCCCTATCAGAACACTGTAATTCCATGGTGAATTCAGCATGTGTGATGGCCATGCAGTGAGATTCAGAAATCATGTGCCATTGGACCAGAGAAGGATCATCCCTGCACAATTGTATAGAGTAACCGAGGTTCCCTTGTCAGCAGATACCTCTATTTCATGACAGAAGGCATCCATCAAAGATTGCAAGGGATAATTAAATTAAAGGCTGATTCATTCAGAACTATTGAAGGATCAAATACATAAATTCTCACTAACCACAGATAAGTATGGGTTTGATTTTCTGCAAAAGTGTAATAGAAATGATAGGCAATGTATGATAAGTAAAAGGGAACAGAATTGTAGGAAAAGGTACTCTAGCATAATTTTTGGGAAACATCCATCCAGCCTCCAATTTTAAGAGCATGATTTGCCTTACAATGAAATAGTTGATATTTACCAGTCAGGAATCTTGGGCACTTAAAAGCAGTAACTTTACATGATATCCCAGAGAGTTAAAAATGACCCAGATAACAGATTTTTCCTTTCTATGTTCTGAAAGTCTGTTTAAAAAGTTCAGCTGTCGCATAGCCATCTGGAATGCTCTGCTTTTCCCCAACCAGTACATGCGCTGCTTGTGATCATTCTCCTAGGCTAGCCTGCTGTTTTGTCAGAGGGCACTGCGTCAGCACTAATTTACCTCACTGTATCCTTTCATGAACCAGTCCGGGGACTCCTAAACCACATCCTCTTTCCTTTGCCTACTCAGTTCTGTGTATCTGAAAGATTTAGCTTGAAAAAGATTGAATGAAAGGTCACCACTCTAAAGATCTGTGGAACAACCATGTTGTATGTGCTGTCAGAGTATAGTAAAGGGGGCACCAATGTCCGTGAAGGCACAGTAGTGAGTATGAAAAATGTATTGAAGTGCATCAGATAAAAGTCATCATTGAAATAATTGATTTATATTCAGTCTTCAAATAAGGGCTTTATGGTTGAGGGAAATCTGTTTCCAATTCAACTAACATGTAGGGGATTTATTTATGGGTTCCTGCTACATGGGCCAGGTACTATTTATTTCATTTTAGTCTTACTAAATGCTAAGTATTGCGGTTATGCTGGGGATACAAAGATGAGTAAAGTGTAATCACTGCCTTCAGGAGGCATATAGCCTAGTAAGGGAGTGAGATTCATAAATAGATGCAAGTGTAATGGGAGAGGCAAGCTTGCAGGGCTGTGGAAGCACAGAAGGCGTTAAGCAAAGTTTTCTGCAGGAGGCTGCTTTTGAATTCAATCAAAGAAGGGTAGAAGGAAGAAGCAGTAGTTTGAGGTCGGGCCAAGGACAGAAACAATGCTTCAGTGATATCAGGGAACAGAATGGTATGTGTGGAGTGGAGAGAAGTGATGGCTGAAGAGTTGGGCAGCGTCCAGATCAACGCAAGGCCTCATGTGACATGTTAAGGAGCTTTCCTCGCAGATTCTTGGTGGAATATTTTGTTCCTAGTAGAAGAATTCTGTGGGGGGAAAGTTTGGAAACACTGGATCAAAAGATTCTTTTAATGTAGAGTCTCTTAGAAACTCAAATATGCTAATATGCTCTTGTGACTCTCCAAAACAAGGACATACTATACAGTTTATGACCATGAAGCACTTAGAAATACCATCTTTTGGGACTAGAATTCTGAAACGCACACTTTGAAAAGTAATGCATGTATCTTTGGTAAATCATTGAGGATTTTAAATAGATGGATGATATAGACAGATTTGCATTTCAGGGCACACTGGTAGCATTTCAGAATGCTCCAGCAGTGGAGGAGACAATTATAGGGGCACAGAATTGTTGTCAGAGAGACCAGTTAGGAGACCATTGTTCCAGGGGAGCAAAAATGAGGGTCTGCACTTAGGTGGTAGAAGGAAGACAAGGCTTAAACAAATGGAGGTTAGGAGGTTAGGTGGACAGAGTTGATAATTTATTGAAAGTAGGGAGGGTGAAGGATAGGGAAGATTCAAAGTGTCTAACATGGGTGATCTAGTAGACGGGGTGCCAACAATTAAGTAATTATAGGGGAGGAGTGTAGGTAAGATATCATGAATTTAGTTTTGGACAAGTTGAGATTGACATAACTAGTAAGAGATTTTAGGAGATAATTGGATATGAGTGTAAAGCTTCTGTTAAATACCCAGATTTGGGAGTCAACAGCATTTAGGCTGTTGTGTAGTTAAAATTACGATAATATTACAAATCACCCAGGAAGAGCAAGCAGAATTAGAATATGGGCCAAGGATAGAAGCCAGGGGAGTTCCAACAGAAGTGTTTACATTCATAACAACTTCAAAACCTTGAGTCAACTCAAACCAAAAATGTATGTTGCCATTTAAAAATACCAACAACACAATATTAGATCTATTCCAATGATGAGTTTGGGTCTATGTTAAATTTATGCCTTATCTTACTTAGGCTTTACATTAGTCTATATCAAATACTTTAAAAGCAATCTCCATATGCTAAGTTAACAGTATTTTACTTTTTTTAACTTCAGGATGCTTTTCTTCTTTTAGTTACGTTTTGAAAACAGAGAACAGTAGCAAATAAAGATTTCAACTGAGCCTGTCATATTTAAACCTATGACTTTGCAAATTGCTAGTGGTGGCCCCCAAATTTCTACCTAGGAAGAGCTTGAGGCAGCAATCTGGTTGAAAGGTGCCAAGGCAGTGTTTATATAGAAAATGTTTTTTCTAAGATTGAATGTTTCTTTGGGGATTGAGCAGTGATAAAAATTACACATGAGGTGGAGGAAGCTAAATTGTCCATAGAGCCTTCACTTGGCCCCATGTCTGATCTTTCACATAATTAAATATGTGGTTATTAATATTTCCAGCTGATATTAAAATTAACCCTCTAAGTAGCTAACAATGTGTCAATCCAAAAAAAAAAGTCTCCAGCAATGACATTGTGCTAAGCCACATCTTCATCGTGTTTATTAACCTAATTATATTGTTGATTATACTACCTATCAGCATTCTGTTCTTTAGCACATTGAGGTTGCTTTTGTAAAAGCAATGTGGTAGAACTTTAAAATACAATTACTCATGGCAAAATGGCAAAACATAGTTTTGCTCAGTATCTACCACTGTTATCTCACAGTTTTTATAGTGTAGATACTAAAACTTCTACGTAATCACCTACTTTGTGGATAAAAGTCAGAGAATAAATAAAAGTGAGTAAATAAATATGTGTAACATTATACTTATTTTGAATAATAAAATAAACTATGTATCTATTTCATTCATGTTGTAAATCACATCTTTTAGTGTTTATGTTGCAAGTTTAATGTTATATGAATGTGAAAGAGTATTAAGGAACACAGAACAAGCTTTTAAAAATAAAATTATAAAATATTCTCTGTGTATATCAATGAACAGTAATTCAATAGATTATATCTCATTGATTTGAAGAATTAAAACAATGAGCTTCTTTGGCACAGAGCTTTCTTTCCAAGAATAATTTAGGCATTTAGAAAAATCTAACTTGTAATATAGTTAGATTTGGAAAAAGCAGAAGAAATATCTCTGGTATGTCCCCACTCCGATTACAGCTTTGCAAAAGGTAGGTTTGCCTAGAATCATTGTAATGGACACAATTAAGCTGAAGCTTAATGAAATCAAGGTGGTTTTCAATGCCAAGTTTCAAGATCAAAATAATGTTTATGGTGATGTTCTGAGATTGGTCAGTGCATTGCCTGCTTCTTCAGCACAAGAGACTATGTTTAGTTAAACATAATCACTTTTGCTCTGAGTAGTGTGGCTCAGTTGGTTGGGTGTTGTCCTGCAAAGACAAAGGTTGCTGGTTTGATTCCCTGTCAGGGCACATGCCTGGGTTGCGGGTTCCATCCGGGTCTGAGTGCATAGGAGAAGCAACCAATCAATGTTTCTCTCCCTCTCTTTCTCCCGCCCTTCCCCTCTCTCAAATAAATAAATAAATATATGTATATTAAAACCAAACCAAACAAAAAAAAAACCTTAATCACTTTTCATAAAGACTGCTTTCTTCCAAGGAATGCCAAAGAAAAGGGCATTTCATGTTAATAAAGTCTTTGCATATCTAGAGCAGAAATAGTAAATTGCATTTCAAAGAACCTCAAAGCTGGTACTTTAAAAATATATATTATTTATGAAGAAGAAAGATCTATAATATAAACAGGAAATATCATATTTGCAGAAGAGATATTTTGTATCTTATTCTTTGTCATAAAAGATTAGAGTTTAGGCACTGAAGCTGAGATTTTAGTTAATGGGATAGATGTTTATATTAGCTAATATTTCTTATGAAATTTAGCTGGGTTTTTTTAGGAGTTTCTTGGAAAATTCTCCTGTAGTCTGCTGTTATGGATACATATACAATGTTTATGAAAAAAACATATCTCCCATACAGAGAGACGTCAAGCCCTTATTTGGCCTGAACTTTCTGGTTTCAAATTGAAAAGGAACCCCAGACAGTGTGAATCTGATAGCTGTGGATAGTAGAAAGACTGCTGCGGATTGGGTCTTACTTAGGCTTGGATTCAGAACGAGGTTCTCTTACTTACTGGTTTAGACTAAGTTGCCACATAAAAATAGAGGATACTCAGTTAAATTGAAATTTTAAGTAAACAATGAATACTTTTTTTAAAATTATAAGTATACCCCATTGCAGGGGATATACTTACACTGAAAAAAAATTACTTAAAAAAATCTGAAATTAAATTTAACAGGGCACCTAGTGTTTTTATTTGCCAAATCTGACAGCCCTATCTTAGACAAGTGTGCTGGTTATTTATAGTTTGCCAAATCCACCCATCCCTTTCTGCCCTACTCTGCATCCCTGCTGGTGGCTGACTCCTGTGATCTCCAGTTCCTGTGTTCCCTTGCCAGTTGGCTTCTTGTTGAATCCAGCCAGTGGGAGGGACTGGGAGGAGACAGTAGGAGGAGAGAGAGGCCAAGTTTCCTTCCTTACCTTTTCCATGCCTCTGTGAGGCATCTCTGGTGGTGGCAGTATTCTTTTCTAACTACAGTTCATGCCTGACAGTTCTTCCTCCATGCCTTCAGATCTCCTGGGACGCCGGTCAAATTTTTGCTACCATCGCCCCTTCAGCTTCAGGAGTAGCAACAGCTTCCCTTTGCTGCTAATCTCTGTGTGCCTAGCATCCCTTTTGGTTTCCCTAACTTTGCCCATACCTCTGTAGGCAGTCCAGTATAACCTTCCTTTGAACCACCTGAGGTAAATTGTTTCCTGGTTGGAAAAGTCAGTTGGTTTAACTTCTTTGAGCCTCATCTCTTTATACATAAACTGAGAAAAATAATACCCCCATACATGTTTTTGTAAAGATATTATACTTGTATATGTGGATATCATGGGGGCAGGAATCTAACATTTGAATTAATAGCATACTATATCAATAATTCTTTCCAGCTCTGGTATGGCTGAGTAGAACCTGTTGAAACCAAATCTCTGTAGTATAACAACTATAAACTCATAGAAAATATTAAACCTAACTATCTGAAGGAATTAGATAACAATGCAAAGCAGGCAGATAATGGAGGAGAGTTAACACTTGGATGAAGGGGTTGGATTCTCATTTTTATAGTTTTTAGACTGAGGGCAGACCCCAGTCTGTACCAGATGGGAAGGCCAGAAGTCCAATAGAAAACCTGCAGTATTACTGACTGAAGAACACAGTTTAGGGCAAGCATAGCCACTAGAAATTGAAGGAGGAAAGGAGAGTTCCAGAAAGAGGAGTCCCAAAATCTATGTATAAACTCTTCCTAAACTTCTGGCTGACCCTTGAATCACTTACTCAGGCAGACTCAAGAAGGCCAACTATGAGTAAAAGAAGAGTACTGAGATTTAAACTGTCGCCTATTGCGGGGGAAAGGGAGTTTGCAGTTTGTGTCCAGCCAAGTCAAGTGTCTATTACAACAAAGCAATCAACACTTTTTAGAGAAATATAACAGAATTCAGAGTCTCTAAAACACATCTTTCACAATGTCCAAAACATAACTCACAATTACTTGATGAAAAACAGGAAATATGAATAATTCTAAAGAGAAAAGAATTATCAGAGCCTACACTCTGAGGAAACTCAGATGTTGGAAGTATCAGACAACTACTGTAATTTTGCTCAATAATGTAAAGGAAAACATGCTCATAATGGACAGAAAGATGAGAAATTTAGCAGGGAAATAGAAGCTATAAAAATAAGTATAGAATAAAAATACAATATCTGATATAAAAATATTTACTGAATGGGATTAACAGAATGAAAAGGCTAGAAGAAAGAATTTATGAACTCAAAGATATATCAATAGAAATTATACATCTTGGAGAACAAAGAGAAAAGATTTAAAAAATTAACAGTCTCAAGGGCCTGAGGAACAATATCAAAATGTCTAACATCATGTGACTGGAATCTTATAAGGAGAGAAGAGAAAAAATGGAGCAGAACAAGATATTTGAAGAAATAATGGCTGAAATTTTCTCAGTTTGGTGAAAGAAAGAAATTTATAGCATCAAGGTCTCAGAAATCCTCTTTAGGAAAGAATAAAGAACTTCCAAATGGTAAATATGTGGGTAGATATCTACTTCCTAGCAATTGACATGAAAATAATTATTTCTCTATGTAGTGTCACTTTACAATAATGTATATAAATGTATGACAGACTATTATATCAGAAATTTCAACGAAGCACCAAGATACAAGGTATCTTGGATAGAGGGCACATCCCAATTGCTGAGGCAATCCAGATACAAGTTTTCAAAGGAAATAGCCAAGAATATGTTAGATGATTTACCCACATTAAGAATATAAAAAGTTTGGACTACTTCCTGCCAAGATAGAGGCGTAGGTAGACACACTGTGCCTCCTCACACAACCAAAAGAAGGACAACAAATTAAAAAACAAAAAACAACCAGAACTGGCAGAAAGTCGAACTGCATGGAAGTCCAACAACCAAGGAGATAAAAGAAGAAACACTCATCCAGACCAGTAGGAGGGGCAGAGACGGGCAGCTGGGCAGAGAGGACTTGCGGCAAGGCAGCGGCTGGAGGACCTGGGTGGTCAAGGTGGCGGATCTCAGACTAGGAAGCCCCACATTCGCATGCAGATAAAGCAGGAGGAACAACTGGGGAGCGAGACAGACTGCACAGCCCAAAGATCCAGCACAGAGAAATAAAACCTCAAAACCTGTGACTGAAAACACCTGTGGGGGTTCAGGCACCAACAGGAGAAACTCCCAGCCTCACAGGAGAGTTCTTTGGAGACACCCACAGGGTCCTACAACATACACAAACCCACCCACCTGGGAATCAGCACTAGAAGGGCCCAATTTGATTGTGGGTACAGGGGGAAGTGACTGAAAGCCGGCAGAGAGTGGAGCAAGTGCCATTGTTCCCTCTCGGATCCCTCCCCCACATACAGTGCCACAACACAGTGACATGTTACCACACCCTGGTGAACACCTAAGGCTCCACCCCTTTATGTAACAGGCGCACTAAGACAAAAAAAAATGGCCCAAATGAAAGAACAGATCAAAGCTCTAGAAAAAATACAACTAAGCAGCGAAGAGATAGCCAACCTATCAGATGCACAGTTCAAAACACTGATAATCATGATGCTCACAGACTTGGTTGAATATGGTTGCAAATTAGAGGAAAAAATGAAAGCTATGCTAAGTGAAATAAAGGAAAATGTACAGGGAACCAACAGTGATGGGAAGGAAACCAGAACTCAAATTAATGGTGTGGACCAGAAGGAAGAAAGAAACATTCAGCCAGAACAGAATGAAGAAACAAGAATTCAAAAAAATGAGGAGAGGCTTAGGAACTTCCAGGACATCTTTAAACGTTGCCACATCCGAATCATAAGGGTGCCAGGAGGAGAAGAGGAAGAGCAAAAAATTGAAAACTTATTTGAACAAATAATGAAGGAGAACTTCCCTAATCTGGCAAAGGAAATAGACTTCCAGGAAGACGAGGAAGCCTGGAAAGTCCCAAAGAAGTTGGACCCAAGGAGGAACACAGCAAGGCACATCATAATTACATTCCCCAAGATGAAACAGAAGGAGAGAATCTTAGAAGCAGCAAGAGAAAAGGACACAGTTACCTGCAAAAGAGTTCCCATAAGACTGTCAGCTGATTTCTCAAAAGAGACCTTCCAGGCAAGAAGAGGCTGGAAAGCAGTATTCAAAGTCATGAAAGGCCAGGACCTACATCCAAGATTACTCTATCCAGCAAAGCTATCATTTAGAATGGAAGGGCAGATAAGTGCTTCCCAGATAAGGTCAAGTTCAAGGAATTCATCATCACCAAGCCCTTATTATATGAAATGTTAAAGAGACTTATCTAAGAAAAAGAAGATCAAAACTGTGAACAGTAAAAGGACAGCAAACTCACAGTTATTAACAACTGAACCTAAAACAAAAACAAAAGCAAACTAAGCAAACAACCAGAACAGAAACAGAGCCACAGAAATGGAGATCACATGGAGGGTTATCAACAGGGGAGGGGGAGAGGGGAAAGGTACAGAGAATGAGTAGCATAAATGGTAGGTAGAAAATAGACAGGGGGAGGGTAAGAATAGTATAGGAAATGTAGAAGCCAAAGAACTTATTTGTATGACACGTGGACATGAACTGAACAGGGGAGAATGTGGGTGGGATGGGGTGTGCAGGGTAAAAGGGAATAAAGGGGCAGGAATGGGACAACTGTAATCATATAATCAATAAAATATATTAAAAATAATATAAAAAGTTCAGGGTTTTGGAAAGTTGAATTGGTTTTTGAGTGTGAGTAATTTGGAGAGAGCTATGATGTGCTGTGATCACCAACCTTTACCCTCTGAAGGGATTGAGGTAAAGTCCTGGAACTCAGTTCCGGTGAAAGGGGGTTCAGTGGGACCGACCATTTGGATAGCGTATATGGCTGAAGGGTATAAGTGGTTTATTCATTCGTTAATTATTAATTCAGGTATATATGTTAAAATTCACCTTTTGTCATTCCTTAATTCATTATTAGTTCACATATATACACACACACATATATATAAATTCTTCTTTTGGTAGGTATGCAATCCTATGCTCTTTGACAAATGTTTATAGTCGTGTGAGTAACACCACATTATTACCCCCAGATTCTCTGGTGTCCTTTCGTAGTCATTTCCCTTCCTACACTCCTAGCTGCTAACAACATTGATTTGATTTTTGTCCCTATAATTTTGTCTCTTACAGAATGTCATATAAATAAAATCATATACTATGTAGCTTCTTCTATCTGCCTTCTTTCAATTTACATTTTGAGATTCATTAATGTATCAGTTGTTTCATAGATGAATTTGTTGTATTTACCAGCTGATGAATTTTTTGGTTGTTTCCTTTTTTTAGCAATTAGGAATATAGATGTTTTAAGCATTTGCATATAAATCTTTGTGTGAACATGTGTGTTCATTGCTCTTGAGCCAGGAGTGGACTTTAGGGGGCAATGTGTGGGCAGTATGTCAAGTGTATGTTTAACTTTATTGGATTGTTGTTTGACTCTCCTTGGGAAATCTGCAAGCAGATTGACAAACAGCTTTAGCAGGAGAATGAAGGAGCTGTGTGCTCTCTCAGAGTATACTGGGATGAGGATACATGAGTGTTTATTATAAACCAGATAGACTTTGTATCAGTTATTTATTCCTGCTTTAAAAAAAATATCCCAAAATAAAGGAGCTAAAAACAACAAAAAAATTACTTGCTTATGATTCTGTAATTTGGGCAAGGTTCAGGGCTGCTCTGTCTCTGTTGCATTGACTGGGGTGTCTCTGCTCAGTTTTGTTCTAGAATCTTAAAATATCTTTACTGCCATATCTGGTGCCTCCCTGGCATGGCTGGAATACCTGGGATCGGGTTGAGCCACTTTGTCCAGCAGAGTACTTGGACTAATTTACATGATGACTCGACTCCAAAAAGGTAAAAACAGAAGCTGCAAGATCTCTTAAAGTCTAGGCCTGTAAGTCATGTAGCACCACTTTTGCTGCATTTTATTGGGATCATCCCGGTTTCTAAAGGAAGGAAAATAGACCCCCTTTCTTCATGGCGGCAGTGGAAAAGTCACATTGCAAGAGTGAAACGGGGTGAGGGCAAATGTGAAAGCTAGCTTTAAAGGCCGTCTGCCTCAGTCAGCATTGCATTTGTACATGATTCTGCTCAACAGTGTGAGTAGGAGGGGTGATGGGACCCCAGAAGAAGGGACGAAGAGGTATGCTACAGGACTCTAGGAGCTGGGAGAAATTCATCAGTCAACTGCTACGGTAACATATATTCACGCAGATCAAGGGAACAGGGTTGGAGATTTCCAAAGAGCCAACCAAACTGACTCATGGGAAGAAAAGTCAAAATTCACACCATCCAGTTCCAGAGGACACAAAGCCACCTACAACAACAGTAGCTGTGTAAGAACTTTCTCATCCTCGCATGTCTTCTCCTCTCCCCATCCCAGCTTCAACTCTGGTGGAAACAGAAACCCAGAAACCATGGTTGATACACTAGGGGAAGAGGAGCAGGGGTAGAAGCGTGGACTGCCTGTACTCCCGACACGCGTGTGTCCAGGTGCAGCACACCCTGTTGGGACAGGTGGGAAGTCTTTCTCTTTTTGTTTATTTCCCCATGTTGTGGTTGTCCTTTGTTTTCATTTAATTCCACTTCATTTTAATTTCCTTGCCCTTTGTTTTGTTTACTATAGGTGATTATTCAGATTTACCATACGTTTACCAATTGTTTTGCTCACCATTACTTCTTGCATCCCAGTTCTTTCTTCTAGGTTGAATTCCTTTTTTAAAAATTGAATTTATTGGGATACATTGGTCAATAAAATTACATAGGTTCAAGAAGGGGTACAATTCTGTACACATCACATGTACACTGCACTGTGTGGTCACCACCCCAGGGAGGATTTTAATTTTCTAACAATTTTGGCATTTTTACCACTATATGTTATTGGGCATTTATAATAACTGTACTTGAACTGTATGTATGACCTAATGTGATTATAGTACTTTACCTGAGGGTGGCCAGAAAAAAATACAGAGCCTGAGTTTTAATCCAAGGCTAGGAGAAAGACCACTCAAATTCAATTGTTTAAAGAGTAGTGGCAAACACAAATACATCTTTTAAACGACCAGTTATGTAGTTAGGTCTATGATAGGTGAGTTTGAGTTGTCATAAGATTTCAATAATCATTTAAAGAGTGAAAAATTCATTGTAAGCAGATATTTGGTATCACATGATACGTATTAGAATGTTCCATTTACCAGCTATATGATCTTTAACAAGACACCTAACCTCTCTGTGCTCCATATTTTTCATGTATAAATGAGACAGTTTCTGCCTTGCTGGGTCGTTGAGAGAATTAGGTAAAATGTAGATTAAGTGCTTAGCACATTGCCTGGCAAATAGTACCTGTTCAGCAAATGATAGTTATGTCATCATTGTCCTCATCATCTTCTGCCCTAAAGCGTTTTGCTGAAGTAAATTTTTTGTAAGTCTACTTTTTATTTCCTTTTTGTTAGTTTGAAGATACTCATCTGTGGGTTTAAAAAGTAATAATATTTTGTAATGCAATAATGTCCTTACAAATGCTTAACATGATGGCTGGAACATAATAACTGTTTAATAAATGGTAGCTGTTATCATAGCCACTTGAATGCAAGCCCTTTTAGCTTCCTCTTTTCCCACCATGTACACCGTTGCTGGTACCTTATTTAATCTCTCCGAATCTTAGTTTTTTCATGTATAAAATGGAGCTTTTCCTCACCGTATCTACTTCATGGATTTGTTATGAGGAACAAGATCATTTATGTGGAAGCACTCTTAAAACACTATACACAATGTTCGTGAGGATGTGAAAAAAAGGAAGCTTGTATGCAGTGTTAGTGGGATTACAAATTGGTGCAGCCACAGTGGAAAACAGTATGGAGGTTCCTCAAAAATTAAAAATAAAAGCACGATATAACCCAGCAATTCCACTTCTGGGTATTTATCTGAAGAAAATGAAAACACTAATTCAAAAATATATGTGCACCCCCATGTTCACTTCAGCATTATTTACAAGAGCCAAGATATTGAAGCAACCTCGGTGCCCACTGAGAGACAAATGGGTGAAGATGTGGTTTATATATATGCACAGTGGAGAATGAAATCTTGCCATTTTAACAACATGGATGGACTTTTAGGATATCACTCTAGGACAAATACCATATGATTTCACTTACAGGTAGGATCTAAAAGAACAAAACAAACAAATAAAACAAAATAGAAACACATTCGTAGATGCAGAGAACAAACTGATGGTTGCCAGAGGGGAGGATGATGGGAGGTGGGAGATGGATGAGAAAGGTGAAGGAAAAAAGAGACACAAACTTCCAGTTATAAAATAAGTGACAAGGATGTAATATACAACACAGGGAATATAATCAATAATATCTTAATAATTTTGTACCGTGACAAACGGTTACTAGACTTATTGTGGTTATCACGTCCTAAGGTACATAAATGTCAAATCACTGTGCTATATACCCGAAATGTAATGTCGTATATCAACTATGCTTCAATTTTTTAAAAACTATATAAATATGAATTAGCACTATTGTTTATTGTGCAAGTTACTTCCTTTTCATATTATTTATAAATGCCTTTTAAATTATTTTGAATGGCACTCAAAAGTTTTTCTGCAAGAAAACAGAACCAAAACATCCATTCACATATAAACTGCTTTCTAGAAGTAGGTGTGTATTTTTCAGCCCTATACGTAGATGCTGTGGTGGCAGGGAGGTAACGAGATCCTACCAGCCCAGTGATCTTTCTTCTTCTTGGTCCTGAGCTGTGCTCCTGCCTTACCTGAAATTTCTCAATTGTTGTTTTTAGTAGGGTAGACAAGAAGGGCCAGACTTCTGTAAGCATTCATGTTTTACCTGGAAAAGTAAGGCAAACAGAAGAGTTGAGGGAAGGGACTGTCTTTTACAACTTCTCAGGACAAATTAATTAATTAGATTAACTCAGAGTTAGCTGAAAGCATCCATTCTAAAACTGTGAGATTGTAAGATGGTATATTTCAGTGAAGGAACAAAACATTATGGCAACCGTCTGAGAATAAATAGCTCAACAAGCTTTCATTCTATTTATGTCCAAAAGAAGGTGGCTGCTTCCCTAAGATGCCTCCCACCAAATGGTGACTTCTCTGTTCATTTTTAACTACCTGCAAAATCAGGCACCCTGGCACGTGGCTGTGACCTCCTCTTATTTTGGAATTCACGTTTTTTTCAGCATTAGATTACTGTAGATTCTGATTTGCCTCTGGGCAAAAATGGTCCTTAAAATGCAGGAGGTCAAAGTCACAGGCAGACACAGGTGCACATGAATATATTTACTTGTGTAAAAAGCTTGCAGGTTAGTCTACATAATCCATCTGTAATTACAGGCAAGTGATTTTTTCTGTTGTTGTTTCAGAACAGGTTCCCTTCTCTACCTATACAATAACAGTCTGTATTGATTCAAGAAGTGAAATCTGATTTTAAATTATTCTAAAGAAAACATAATTATGGAGCATATTGGAAGTTCTCTCTATATGGGGCATTCTAAAATCACTCTAAAAATCCCTTGGATTATCTATACCGATCCTTATTCCCCAAATCTCCTTTTGTCATGTTCGTGATTGTGAACCGACAGCATAATTATACTCAGCCTCTAGGATAATAAGGGTAAGACCTTTAAGTAAAGAGGACTCACTAGGGAACTTAGCTGCAATTCTAATCAATTACTTTGTTTTGTCGGAATTTATGACCACACACTGCCCCTTAAAATTAGTCAGGGGAAGACATCTTGCATGTAGGTGCTGCTTGTAGAAAGGAGTATGGGGCCAATAGGAGAATCAGGAGCTGCTTATCATTACTATTGGGAAAACAACTCACAATAACTGAAGGGTGGGCTCTTTTGTCATCTTGAATGAAATTTAGCAAAAGATGTTTTGGAGAAATGACAATGATGTCCTGCTCTGTCATCAAGTATAAATTGAGCTCAACTGTTTCCATCTTTATTTCCCAGGGCGAACTGGTTATTTTAACACTTACCACATGGAGAACTTTTTGTTGCTGTATACTTTTTAAATTTTCATATTTTATAACACAGGGCTCAATTTATACCCCATAATTTTGGGGTAATATTTTATTACCCCAAAAATGTGAAGTTGGAAAGAACATTGGAGACTAGTCCAGTATCCTAATTATACATATGAGGAAATTAAAGCCCATAGATATTAGGTGTCTTTCCTTAGGACACCGAGCTGGCTCATGGCTAAGGATCAGACCAGGCAGGTTCCCACATCTTCTGACTCTTAGTTTTGCCTTTTTTCTTCTTCCATACACATTACACAGATAATTGCTTTCATATTAAAAAATTAAAGTAATTTATGCACATAATTAAAAAGAAAATTATACAGGGTTTGGCACAAATAACATCCTTTTTTATTACAAAATCTTTTATCATAAAATCATAAACATGTAATTCTGTAACAACAATATCACACTCGAGCTTACCATATGACATTTTAGGTGAAATGTTCAAATTAAAACTATAAATTATTAAACCCTACTAACCACACTCAAGCAGCACTTATTTCTGCTGGACCCTGTATTTAAAAAGTGATCTTCCATCAGCAACACACATAAAGTCACCTGGAGAGCTGTTAAAACCAGCAACACCAGATTACACCCCAGACCAATTCCATCGTCACAACAGGCTTCACTGGTTTTCAAAGCTCCCCAGGTGAATCCGGTGAGCAGCCAAGTTTGAGGGCCACTATACCTACTAAAATAATTATAATGAAAAATAGATGTCCTTTGCCTAACTCTAATTCCCTAGTTCTACTTTCTATAGCAGTTGTTCTTAAAATTAGAACCTAGGCCAGCAGCACTGGCATCTCCAATGAGCTTGTTTGAAGTGCATATTCATGCAGCGAGTCCAGGAGCTGTGGGTTTTCCATGGCTGACTTCGCAGCGGGGAGCAGAATTTCAGAGAAAGGCTCCTGGGCAGGGCACTCAGGCAGTGCCAGCCCCTCAGCTACTGAAGCTATGCCTTCATTTTCGGCACTGTCTCCCTCCATGGGAAGAAGATGGTTTGAAAAGCTTTGGTGACAAGGAGTCTTCTAGAACCACTGTAATTAATGCTCACAGACTGGACTGGGGGCAGGGCTGGAAGCATGATTATGGGAGATAGCATTCTGCCAGGTGTAGAGAAACTGGGGTTGTTGTTCATTTCTTCTGGAGAAATGGTTGGGCCTCAAGGAGTGATGCTGTAACAGCGGGGGACTGTAACACATCCCCCCACTCTTGACATTGTTTCTGTAAGTGCTGACTCTGACTAATATGTAGCTTGTAGATGAACAGCATATATGAGAATCCTAGGAACTAACTTTAAAAGAGAGTCCGACCTTCAGCCATCCCAGCTCTGGGAGATTTGCTGACCTCTGATCGCAAACCAGGATGATGTAAAATCAGAATGATGAAAACTGGGATGCCACACACCAGACCACCACTTGACTACTTTCGAGGGCCGTATTGGAATGGACAGTGCTGGTCTGCATGTAGTCCCCTCAACAGAGAATTCTCAAGCCCCTCCCCTTGTTTTGCTTTCCCTCCCCCTCCTTATAAAAACCTCTGCCTGTATTGAGATGGTAAGATGGGCTTTGGGACGTGAGACCTCCATTTTCTCAGGCAACTGGCATTTGAATAAACTACTCTCCTTCTCACCAGCCCCTGCCTCAGAGTCTGGCTTTCGCTGCAGCAGGGAGCCAGACCTGGGTTCAGTGACAGTCCTGCTGGTTTGATCATTTCCCCACGGGGTGTCTGCAATGGTGATGCAGCAAAGCTCAGGCACCTACGTGCAGATGAACTTGGGTTGGGATCTCTTTGCTCTCAATACTTGTATTTAAAAGGTCCTATTTTTGTTCCTTGATGAAGCTTTTGACCTCCGTTGGTTGTGGCCCTGTGTCACACAATCGAACGTTCTCACCAGTTCAACACTAGGGGAAGGTGAAAGAGGAACTGGCGCCCGACCTGCAGGAGGAGGCGGTCCAACACCCGCACAAACACCCCAATCACTATGATCACTGGGGTCTTGGCCTTTAGGTGAAAATATGGCAGGAGCAACAGCCACTTGTTCTGCTTGCTAACGTTTCCGTCATGGGCACCCCTGCGGAGCACCCACAGGTTGATGAAATGTACAAAAGGGTAATAACCAAGGACAGTAACCTGGCTGACATGGTGGCCCCAGAGCTGAAGACCCACTAGTAATTCCTGCTCCTGACACAGTTGCTCAGCCACTTGCAGTGATGCACAAAGCCAGGCGCACACTTGTTGCAGGTGCTATGGTGTTTGGTTTTTGCACTCACGGTGCCCTGACACAGAGAGCAATACTGATCTTCCATGACACGGTGGTGTTTAGATCGGTTCAATGTAGGCAGAGGTGGACCACAGGTGCTCTTGTGTCCAGTGTTCACTTTGGGTGGGTTGATGGCAACAGACTCCAATGATAATATGAAAAAAGAATGTTCCAACAGTCACTCTGTAGATGATGTGCTTCCACTTATGCAGCAGCATGGGAATAAAAATGCAGAACATGGCCAAAGCCAAGATCACAAACATGGCCCAGGATATTGCCTGGTGTTTGTGGAGAGGCTCCAACCAAGCCATTCACTCTGGACAGGTGAGGCGGCAATGTCCGCTCTGCCCTGCTGGTTGTGGGTCTAGGAGGACCCATCTCTGCCTCCTGCCACAGCAGTCCTTCATAATATCATCAGTTCCTTCAGCAACAGTTTTTTTATTTCACTACTTTGATTTTGTTCTCCAATTCTGCACATCTTGATGTAGCTTTCTGTATTATCATCTGCTTCTTGGCAAACTTGATAAGATCCTCTTGGGGTGATGTCCCAGCCTTCCACCCTTTAGGGAGCTTGTTGGTCAAGTATTCTCTTCACCTTAGATTTCCCACTTCCAGAGGTGGCTGGTGAAGCCACCTCATCTTGAACAAGATCCTCCATGGCTGCAGGCCCACCTTGGCCACGTGGTCTGCAGCTTGGCCGCCCAGGGGCCACTGCAACCACCTGGCCCGCAGTCTGGCCGAAGCTGCCTCTTCTCGGCTGGCTGTAACCACTGATGACTTTGTAGTCCTGTTTCTCAATTTGACATTTTTCTACTCTATCTACTGACTTGCAATTATGGTAAATGAGGATTTATTTATCATTTAGTTATTTTTCTCCTACCCTCATCCTTCCAGTAGAGTTATATCACAATTTTTTTAATCAGTCTTTGTTCACATTACTAAAGTATAAAAATATTGTTTCCTACAAAGCTAAAATAAAGCTAAGATAAATCTATGCCTTATATACCTTTGCTTACATACTTATTGCTTTTTCCTGGGATTAATAATTGCCTTGTTTGCTTATTGGTTAGTTTTCTATGTATTCATTCTTAATATTTTTATGTTCCACTACATGTTATATGCCTACTAATGTAATATGCGAATCCAGCTGAGACATTCTGTCCACCGCTTTTGGAAGCCTACGCCCCTCAGCCCTACATCCTCCTGCTCTGACATGAACCGGTTATCCTCTGAGGTCTGCTGTACAGCTGGCAGTAGAGAAACTGGCATCATTCTTTACCCTGTCCTCTCTCACTGCATCCAGTACGCAGGCAAACTCCCTGCCACTGCCTTCAAGATGTACCCAGACTCCGATCCCCTCTCTCGACTCCTCTGCCAACATTCTGCCCAAATCTCCATCGCCTCTCACCTGAATGACTGAAATTGTCTCCTTAATTCTTCTACCCATCCCCCTCCAGCCTATACTCCACACTGCAGCTTGTCAAAACATAGCTCAGATCAGGTCTTACGTACTTAGGTTAAGTGTAAGTAAATTTAAAAAAAGGAAGTATGTGCTGTTTGGAAAATGTTAGTGTGTGCGTGTGTGATGGAAAGATTATGTATATGAGGATTCCATGTACCTTCTCACTGATTGCCCAGTAGTATATCAGTGTTATGGGAAATAAACAAAAAGTGAGCATTTTTATACAATGAACACCTATTATGCACCGTAAGAACATTAAAGCAGAGTATGTGGTTCTAGCCTGTGGAAATTCACAGATTTCTATAGGAGATAAAACTCGTGCCCACATTACACTGAAAGGGTGAGACAGGGTTTGATTACACGTGTAAAGGAGCATCATAGGCACCTTAGAAATTCGGGGAGAAAAAGATTGTGCTCTTTTGACTGACTAATCAGGAACAGCCTCTCGAGATGACAGGATTGGAGTTAAGATTTAAAATACGGGTAGTATTTTTATGTGCAAAGACTGGATGGAGAATTTTTAGACTGAGATAGCAGTGACAGAAAAGCATAGAACAACGAAGTGTAGAGTCCATTTAAAGAGAATATGACTGGGACAACTTGACCGATACACGGAAATAGCGCCAGCGAGTAGCTGAAAATAAGATTAACAGGTCTTTATTGATGTTGAGCATCTAGTGGATTAGTTGCCTTTTTCTTAGTAATTTAATTAACCCTTTATATGTTATGGGCAATAATAATGGCTCTCAGCTAACCCAAGAAAGTAAATTTTATTTTCTGCATTTAATAGATAAACAAGCTTGAAGCCCAAAGGTGTTAAGTAATTTGCCAAAGGTCAAAAGACTAAAATGTGGTATAGCTAGTATTTGTACCCGCACAATCTACTTCCTGAGCCTGTGCGCTTAAGTGCTACCGATACTGGCTTTGTCTGTTACATACATTGCCAATATTTTCTCCACTTTCCATTTATTGTCTTAACTTTGTGTGGATGGTGTCTTTCTGCTGTATAGACCTTTAAAATTTTACATAGTCAAATTTTCAATATTTTTAAATTTGTTACTTAGTTTTGTTTCATACTAAGAAAAGCTTAGTACGGACACATTTGCCAGAGTTCTGTGCGGTGTCAGCCCTTCTGCATGGCAGCCATTGAGTTGCAGTAGATGGGGCTCTGCGCTACCCCATGGGCCGTGGGCCTCAACAAGGGCCACAAGGTGACTGAGAACGTGAGCATACCAAGGCACAGCTGCCTCACCAAGCACACCAAGTTCAAGTGGAACATGACCCAACAGGTGTGTGGTTTTGTCCCCTGTGAAAGCAGGCCATGTGGCAGCTCAAGGACAGGAGGGCCCTGAAATTCATCAAGAACAGGGTGGGGACGTACATCTGTGCCAAGAGGAAGAGAGAGGAGCTGAGCAGTGTTCTTGCAGCCGTGAGGAAGGCAGCAGCCAAGGACTGAGCCCCATCCCCTGTGTGTAGTAAGACCTGTCCAGAAAAAAACAAATGAAAACTTTGTATGAAGAATAATATGCTTTTATTTTTAACTTTTAATTAATCTTGAATCTTTTATTGTGTATGTCTACAGTCTGAGGTAGGGATCTCATTTCACTTTCCCCTCGAATGGCTTAGCTAATTGTCCCTAAAATATGCCCTTTCCTTAATGAGTTGACACGTCACCTTGATATAAGTAGATGTTCAGAAATTTGCCACAATTGCTAGACAGTCTACTAATTAGTGCTTTATTCTGGTTAAGAAGAATTCTTATTAAAATGCAACCCTGGAAGGGATGACAACTAAAAATTCTATAGTGTAAAAAGTAAAATAAACTAAATTAGATAATGTTGGGTTCTTAATATCCAGCAGAGATATGTAGCCAAGGTCAGTAGTTGTGGCTCTGGAGTTCAAATCTTCCAGGAAAAGATGATAAAAGAAGAAAAATTATTATTTTAATTTAGGGTACATGTGGAAGAAACTTGCCTTCACAATTTTACCTTTTTTAGGCAAAATTCTCATTTTCGATGGCAATATTGTTAAGAAAATGAATAATTTGATTTATAACAATCTGCCACAAATTGCAGTAATGAGGACTTACAAGCTGACTTTTCAGTAGGCAAATTTCTCCAAATTTGTCTAATTATCTCCCAGCTCTGGACCAATGGAAATGCAATCAAACAGTCCAGTGAAGACCCTTTCTCTGGAAATGTGACACTCGATGCGTTTTGGGGAAAATCCCAAAGCTTTTCATTTCCTTCAGGAAAATATTATGCACATTTATCAGTGGTCCTTCTGTGTAGAATATCAGGGAATCCGTACGCAAATGCTGAGTCATTTCCCCTATTCCACCACGTGCATACGCCGAACAACTAATGTCCTTACTTGCCTTCACGGTGGTTCGGTGTGCCCTAGCACACATTTGACCATCTGTCCGTGTTTTCTCCCACTCGCAACATTTGTTCTTCCTGCCGCTCCCACTGCTTCTTTTCTCTGCTTTCTGATGCAGATGGAGCACGCCACTCCAAACGTGTACTTATCCGCCACACGCCAGTCCCCAGGATGACAGCAGTATAAAACTCACCCTAGTTAGTAACCTTTAAGGAAATCATTATTTTTTTTAAGGTATATTGATTGGAAAGCACCCCAAGGTCTTGATGACAGAAGCTTTTCAATCTGTTGGCAAAATCAAATGTAAATTTAAAACCACGCTTGCAAGAAATAAACAGTTTTTCTTAGACATGGCCTGGAGGATCACCAGCGTCCTGTTTCAGTGAAGTTCCGACATTCCCTCGTGAGAGTATTTCTAGCCTGTATGCATGCATGTGCTGGAATTATTTACCTTCCTCTTGAACTACATTTTCTAGTTTTTCCCTCAAAGAGGGTTTTTTTGATGGTAAATCCTGTCAGTTTTGTTTGTTTTGTGTGTTGCGTGTGTTTCTTTCGTTATATACTTCATTTTCATTCTCAGAAGATTATTTCAATTATATATTATTCCACTAGCCTCTGAATCCCATTAATCTGTCTTTTCTTTCTAGTTGATTTGAAGGTTTTCTTTCTGTCCTTTTTGTTCTACAGCTTCACTCTGTGTATCCAGGTGTGAATTTCTACTTATTTGTACTGTTTGGGGTTTAATGAGTTTTGTGAATGTGACAACTGACGTCTCTCATGTATTGTAGAAAATTCTTAGCCATTATTTCTTCATTTATGGCTTTTCCTCATTCGAATTGCCTCTCCCAGGAATTCTGATTAGCCAGCCCTTCTCACTCTACACTTAGGTCTTCCAAATAATCTTTAGTGTTTTACACCTAGTTGTCTCTCTGAGCTGTAATCTGAATATGTTTTTTTCAGTTCTATAATTCATCGATTCATTCTATCAGCTGTTTCTAACTTGCTTTTTAATTTTTTTGGTTGAGTTTTAAATTTCATTTATTACATTTTCAAGTTCAGTATGGTTAGTTTCAAATCCTCCAGATAAGTTCCTATTGTCTTTTTTCACTACTCATGTATTTTCATCTCTGTTATATTTCTGCAGATATATTAAACATAGTTATTCTGTATTTCCTCTGATAATTCCAATACCTAAAGTCCGTCAGGGTCTGGCTATCTGGGATATTGTTTACTCTTGTTTCTGGTGGCCTGTTTCCCTTGTGTATCCTGTGGCAGGAAGGTTTTAAGACCTCTGAGCAACCATATTGCCATATTACTGACATTTTTATTTCTCTTCCACTTTTGAAGGATAATTTCACTGAATATAGACTTCTAGACTGACTTTTTTCTTTTTAACACTTTAAATATTTTACTATATTCTCTTCTTGCCTGCATAGTCTCTAATGAGAAGCCTGCTAAAATTCCTGTTACTCTATAGGTAAGAATCCCCATTGGATTCTTTCAGGATTTTCTCTTAGCCTTTGATTTTCTAAAATTTGAATATGATACACCTAAGTGTGAGTTTTGTTTCTTTGCTTTTATTTTAAATTGTGTTTATACTGCTTGATGTTTTCTGAGCTTCCTGAATATTTGGTTTAATGTCTGTCATTAATATAGGAAGATTATTGGTTATTATTTCAAATATTTCTTTGCTCTGTTTTCTTTCTCTTTCTAGTGTTATATACCTTTTGCTATTGTCCTACAATTCTTACATGTTCCGTTCTGTTTCTTTCATTTACTTTTTGCATTTCAGTTTGGAAAGTTTCTGTGGACCTAGCTTCAGGTTCACTGATTCCTTTCTCAGTCATGTTTAGTCTTTCTGATAGGTGAACTCAAGAGTTAAAGATTTTAGCCCTGGCTGGTGTGGCTCAATAGATTGAGTGCCAGCCTGTGAACCAAAGGGTTATTGGTTCAATTCCCAGTCAGGACACATGCCTGGTTTGCTGGCCAGGTCCCCAGCGGGGGACGTACAAGAGGCAACCACACATCAATGTTTCTCTCCCTTTCTTTCTCTCTCCCTTCCCCCCTCTCTAAAAATAAATAAAATCTTTTTAAAAAGGAGTTAAAGATTTTAGCTATAGGTATAGTTGATAGGCTTAAGTGATGAGATGTTTAGATAGACTTGAGGGTACATAACCCACCATCTTCTCAGATCGCCAGCATCCGAATAATTTGCCCATAAAGATTCAATCCTTCTCTCTACTTACTGGTTCTGGTAGTGACAGGTAGCACAAAAGCCAACTTTTCAGTTTCATTCTGAAGTCATTCATTCCTGTTACTGTGTTTTTTATTCCTACCATTTCCTTTTGATTCTTTCTGAAAGTTTCCATCTTTCTGCTATCTTACTCATATATTGCATATTTTCACTTTTTCCATTATAGTCATTAACATATATTTTAAATTTCCTATCTCATAATTTCAACATCTGTGCCATCTGAGTCTGGTTCTGATGGTTGTTTTATCTTTTTAAGCTGTGCTTTTTCTTGCCTTTTACCATGCTTTGTAATTTTATGTTAAAAGCCAGACATATTGTATAAGGTCATAGTAACTGAGGCTTATTTGTTTTTTTTTTAAGATTTTATTTTTATTTTTAGAGAGACGGGAAGGGAGGGACAGAGGGAGAGAAACACCAATGTGCAAGAGAAACTTAGATGGGTTGCCTCTTGCACACCCCCAACTGGGGACCTGGTCTGCAACCCAGGAACGGACTCTGACCTGAATCAAACCTGGAATCGAACTGGTGACCTTTTGGTTTACAGGACAATGCCCAAACTGCTGAGCCACACCAGTCAGAGCAACGCTTATTTGCTTTTGCACAGAGGATGTGTTAATTTGGCTAGGAGATGTGCTGTTTAATGTTTGCGGTAGCTTTGGTCAGAGGCTTCAAGTTTTGTAGTATTCTTGGTTTGGTTTGGTTTGGTTTGGTTTTCCTTCTCTCTTGAGGAGATGCGAGTCTGTACCTTGGTAGCTTTTTCAGCTGTAATTCATTGTTATTTTCATTATACTACAAACTTGCTGGGTTGGTGGTAGACAGTGTGGGAGGAGGAACATTTAAAATCTTTAATTGAGTCTCAGTCTTTTATTGGGCTTGTGCCTTGGGGCTGTGGCCTTCATTAGTTAATAGTTTTGTTGACAAAAAAACATTCAAACCTATGGAGAATTTTTAAAAGAATTTATTTGAGATGAACTGACAATACTGGTCAGGAAGCAAGATTTCAAATGCTCTGGTGAATCAAAGTTTCACACTTTTCTTTCATGCATTTAAAGTTAAGGAGGGAGTGTGAGGAAAATTATAGGATGGTAGGAGAAAGCAAGGTGGGGATTGGATTACAGGAGAGTTAACAAGATTATGTGCTTTCTGGAGGGTGGTTATACTTATTTCTAAGGTGTGTTAACCTAGATGCACGGAAACAATGGACAGAACTTGCTTAAAGCTAAAAAAGTGATATGCCTGAGATGTGACTACTCACCCTGGCCGGCCCAGTTAGGAATTTATGATCAGGTCGTCTGTTAGGGTACCTTCCATAGAACAGCGCTCCCACCCCTCTTTATTTTTGTCCACAGCAGTGACACTTCTGTGCTCTTTATGTGTCATAACTAAATTAGAAGTTTCATTACTGACTTTTAAATTTTCATTGAAGTTTGAAATCTTTGTTTGCAAACAAAAGAAACTAACCCTGGCTAACTTAAGTAAAAAGGAATTTGTCAGAAGGATATTGAAAATCAAGGCAGCTCTGGGCATCAATTAACAAGAACTACAGAAAAGTTTTATCAACAAAATTTTAGTTAGAACATCTCCACTGAGACGAATACATTTTGAACTATTTTTAGGACCTTTATGAGTCTACTCAAGATTCAAATTCCAGGAATTCTTGGAAGAAGATCCCTGGAGGGGTGACAGAGTTTTTTAATTTTCTTGAATTCTGACATAAAAGTACAGCGAGCAGCTCGATAGTAGCCTGTCTGAGAGAATTGTGTCAACGGTGTTCCCCAGGTCCCACAGCAGCAGTATCCACAGGCCTGTGTGCTGGTACTGTCTTGGTGGAGGAAACCTGGGCGGAGCAACAGGATATCTGATAAATCCAGGAACAGAATAATATTCAAGTAGCCAACAGGTATCCTCTGAGAACCGCTCTGGTCTAATTTGAGAATACCAGCTGAAAAAGAGGAATTTTGCCCGCCTCAGTGGATGATGAGGCAGGTGTAAGTACTGCTGGAACAGTCTATCCTGTTCTCAAAAGTGACCTGCCAGGGAGCTCTTAGGCCCCACGCTGAAGGAGGGATGTTTGACAGTGAAATGCATATTGAGGGTAGGGGTAATAGGGACTTAAACAAGGGGCAATCCAGAAAATAATGGGAGAGGAAGGAGCCAGAAAACCTGAGAAATAAACTTCTAAGGATTTAAACACTATCTAGAAAAACAACAGAAGCTCTATGTAGTTAGAAAAGCTATCTGCAAGGTTGAAACACTAGATTTATATAAAAATGAACAGAAAAGTATCAGCCAAATCTTTTATGAAATTACTATAAGACAGAGGAATAAAGATCATAAATAATAAAATGAACAATTGAATCCCCATAGACAATAAAATCATGAAAAACATACAAATAGAAGATCAGACCTGTAATATTCTCTTACAAAGCAAACAAAAAAGACATTTAAAATGACACAGGAATGAGTAACGACAAAAATCAGAATTATGGGAACTCAGAAATGAGGTGGCACTCAAGACAAATTAAAAGCAAGTATACATATAGTTTTAGAAATAAAGACTAACCTAAAAGAAATAAAGTAATAAATACAACAAATAATGCTTTAACAGAAAAAGAAATGAAAAGGATGTAAATTTTAAAAAGAAATAAAAAGAGAAAGAAAATTAGAGTTAAAAAACATGAAGACAGGTAAAGAAGATCCCACATGCAAAGCGTATGTAATTCAACAGCATAGATACAGTGTACACTCACCCCATACTGCGGAGGGAGTAGGCACAACACACACATTTTTAAGTTTTCTGTGCTCATAATCAGTGGCGATAACATCATTATTGTTATTCTGAAACTACTATGTGTATAATGTGGGATGAAATGAATGAATAATTATGGAATATTCTAAATCTATTTTGACGTGTGTTCTTGAGAAATGGGATTCTCAGTTAGGAAGAAACTCCTAGTTTTGAGGCCGGAGATAGTCAGGAAGGAGGGAACTCCGGAGGTGCCCCAAGGCTACGATAAAGGACATCCATACAGGACAGAGACCGTTGTTCCCACTTTCTGAAAAAGGGCTGAATCCTGGTGAATCATGAATGCACCTGCAGAGAAGATGCTGCACGACCCCTGCTTCGTTATAGTAGCATTATAACAAATTAACATTGTGGGACCCCCTTCCCCAGTGGCCAATCAAGGAAAATCATGGGAGACCACATGCACAGTAGCTTTAAAATAACATAACTACTTGTACATGTGCGATAAAAACCCACCAAAACTCGCCAGGAAATATCCGCCCTATAGGAATAGAATCCCTCCAGCCCCAGAGGTCAACCTCTGCTCTGAGTTGGCCTGCTCCCATGTTCTGTGGAGTGTACTATCGCTTAATAAATCTGCTCTCTCTCTGTCTGCTATAAACTCTCTGTGTGTTCGGTTCAATTCTTTGTCCACGATCACCAAGAACCTGGTTACTTGGGCTCCCCTGTGACAGTTTCTTATGAAAATAATCTACCATTTGTATCATTGTTCTGCTGTATGTTACTTCTCTTTTTACCTCAGGCTGCTTTTAAGATGTTTTTCTTTAATTTTAATTGTTTTTCACCAGTTTGACTATGATGTGCCTAATTGAGGTTTTCTTTGTATTTTTCCTACCTCAAGTGTGTTACACTTCTTCACACGCTCTTGGGAAATTTTCACCCGTATGTCTTCATATTCTCCCCCCATTCACTCTCTTCCCTTCCCTTCCATGACTCCAATTACTTGTATGTTAGATCCTCTGATGTGTTCTCACAGTTATACCAAAGCTCTATTTCTTTTCTGTTATTTAGATTGAGTAATTTCTATTTAAATCAATTAACTGACCTCTTCAGTTCACTTACCCTTTCTTCTGTCAGACTTACCTAAAGGTTTCTTTGTTTTCCCTGCCTTTATTTTTGGAGGATACTATTATTAGAAATAGAAATATAAATTAAAATATTATTTCTACTTTAAAAATGTCACTTAGTTATCTTAATCACTTCAGTTTGCTATAAATCCTAGCCAGAAAATGAAAATATATTAGATATTACACTTTTTTAAATCAGAAATTTTCATTTGGATTTTTTTTTAAACAATAGAATTTAAATAAAAAATTCTCTACTGATATGTCTCTGCTGAAATTTGCCCTTTAGTTCACTCATGCTAACTAAATTTTAATGACTGTTTAAAAATCTTTTTCTACTAATTCCAGCGTCTGGACTATTCAGGCTTGGTTTCCATTGATTGTTTTTCCTCTTGTTCATGGGTCACGTTTTTTTTTGTTTCTTTGTGTATTACTAGTTTTTATTATATTTTGGATATTGTAGGGACACTGGATTTTGTTATCTTCTTCTGAAGAATGCTAGTTGTACTTTTAGCACTAGTTAACCTGACTGGATAGAAACTCAGAACTCTCTCTCCCTTGTGATGGACAGTAGCTGAAATGTGTGAGTTAAATTTCCTCACCCTTTCAGCTGTTGTTTTCTCCTGGGTGCCTTGGAGTTTCCCCTTATGTTTGTGTAGTTCTAGGGTCAGCCAAAGATTTGGATGGAATTCTTAAGTAGATTTTCAGACTTCTTTATTCTCAGGGTTCTTCCTTTACTTCTAGCCATTCTGGCAACTTTACACTCTGTCTTACGATTCCTCATGCCACTAATACTGCCTCTACCCCATGCTCCACAGGCTGGGAATTTCCCTTAGGCACAAAGCCATATAAACAGAAATATCACACAGTATATTTCCCTTATTTCAAGGATCAACACTCCTTTAGTTTTTGTCTCCTTTTGTTTATCTCCCAGAGGCTTCAACTGGTTGTTTTTCATTGTATTTTTAAATATTTTCTCCAGATTTTAAATTTGTAATCTGTAGGAAGGTTTGTCTGATATATGCTACTCTGTTATTATTGGAAGCAGAATTCATTTTAGTAATATTTGATCGCTACTTAGTGGGTCTAAAAGCAATGAGAACATCTGGGCTCAGATTTTGGTTTTAAATACTGTTCTTAACATTTATACCACTTCTGTGGTGTTTCTTCCAAAATGCATAACCTGCATCTAGTCATAACAGATCAGACACACAAACTGATTATAGCCACTGAATTGGCCTGGGTTTATCAGGCTCCATAATTCCAGGACTGGGGTTGAGTTGGATGGTATGGACTGAGTGAACTCTGCAGACGTTCCCAGTTTTGCCCTTTTGTTATGCTGTGGGTCTGACTTGATCAATACTGTTAGCATCTAATAACTGAAAAATTATGGTGCTTCTCCCTCAAGGAGTAATTCAAAATAAAAACAAAACACTAAACTATAAAATATGCAATTTACATATGAAAATAAAATATCTTCTTTCTGAAAAAAAATAGAATCATGTCAATAGGATGCAGAAAGCAACTTGAAAAAGCTCCCAATGGCCAAATATGAGATAATTTGAGCCTAAATGAAGATAAGAATTGCAGTGGATCAAAATTGATTAGATAAGTTTAAATATGTGATAATGAATTATTATAATTTTGGGGGTGGGGGCGGAAATCCCAATTGGTTACTTTCAGAAGCTAACAGGGAACCAGTTTATTATCTTGAAAACCTGGGAAATAAAAGAATCATGTATTTAACTTGCATTTCCTATATGAACTGTAACCCTGGGTAGCCAAGTAATACAAGTTATTCCAGCTAATAAATGAAAATGAAATGACAGAATTAAAATATCAGCATTTTTGCAATTTTCAATGAATTCGTAGATCTAGACATTGGGCATCAGTGGCTACTAACATCAAAAAAGAGAGAAAACCAGCCATTATATGCTTCCCGACAAGTTTGATTCTCTGAATCCCACTGCCACTTTGTAGGAAATGGGAGAGAGGCGCACGTTTAACCGCGCCATGAGTGCGGAATCAGCATAATCCCTACTCTGGAGTACTCTATAGGGCTAATGGCCCTAAGGTTCTTGAACAAATGTCTCCTAAGGAAGTAGATATGGCCGAGAGGGAGCCTGCACTTTAAAAGACACTGAAAAGACATGTCAGATTTTCTTTTTTTAATGGGCAAGACTAAACTATAACATCCAGGGACACCCTCTTCCATAAGTCCTTGGGTATAAGGCTTCTCTCCCACTATTGTTCAGTTGGTTATTCAGGATGATTTTTCTATGATTTAATTATAATTCCAGATTAATTGTAATTCCAGACTCTTTTTAGTCCTGGGAAGAGGTCAGTGTAGCTTCCACTTACTCTGCCACCATCTTGGACCCCAGGGACACTCTCTTAAATGATTAAATCATAAAGAAACTTTAGAGGTGATCACTATATGAGTCAGGATGATGATTATGTTTATAGCAAGAGAACTAGTCTTTGGGATGGGCAACAAGAAGGGACTTCTTGATAGAGGTTGGAAAAAGCTCTTTCTTTTGACATGGGTGGTGGTTACAGGATTATTTGCTCTTAATAAGTCACGAAACCATGCACTTATGTTGTCTCATTTTTCATATCTGTGATTCATGTTATAACAAAAAGGCTAATTAAAAAAATAATAACATTCCAGGAAAGACATTTCCAGCTGGCCTAGTTTGGAGTACAGGGATCTCTGTTGGTTAGGGAAATCACAGTCCCATCAGACTGTGTTTATGGGGTTAGGAGTTATTCACCAAAAGGAAATCGAGGTGCTGTCAGAATGGGGCGATGGATGTTGCTAGGCAGACTAAACCCACTACTTTTCCACTGCAATACAACTTTCCTAAATGTTTGGGACAATTTTGATGTGATATATATTAACCCTATTCTTGTGAGCAGCAAACCTATAGGGGTAAGACCATTCATAAGAAGTTTTTAAAATTCAGTCAACTAGGAAACTAGCAAATTTTAAAAAGATGATTTTACAAGCAAGAATATATATAGCTAATTAAAGACAACACTTAATATTTATAAGAACAAAAATACAGGTCTTTCAAGAGATTAATATTTTAAAAGAATAAATATTATGGTACCTTCTGATTATAAATAAAACATGTTTGTGTTTACTAAATGTCTGTGAGTTTTTTGGATTTTTTTTAACCATTGCCTGAAATCTATAACATTCTAACCTTAAGATAGATAACCGGTTACCTCAAAAATGATTCCCTATACATATAGCTTATTAGCATTTTGAGCAGGTAAGTCAAGATACCTTAGAGTTATGATAGGTCCTGACTCTTTTTTTTTTAAGATTTTATTTATTTATTTTTAGAGAGAGGGGAAATGGGGAGAAAGAAAGGAAGAGAAACATCAATGTGTGGTTGCCACTTATGTGTCCCCCGCTGGGGACCCAGCCTGCAACCCAGGCATGTGCCCTGAGTGGAAATCAAACCAGCGATCCCTTGGTTTGCAGGCCAGTGCTCAGTCCACTGAGCTACACCAGCCAGGGCAGTCCTGACTCTTGATCCTCCAAATGATATGAAACAATGATCCCCTCTGACAATATTTTTTCAGCATAACTCTGGCATTTCCTTCTCTTTACATTTGTTTGAAAGAATTTGGAATCAGAATGAAAGGCACTGATCATCTTTGATAATTTAAACATCAAATCTCAGTATTGAACAAAGAAAACCAGTTACAGACCTGAGTTACATTAACTAAGTGCGGTGGTTGGGTATGCCATTATCTGATCCATAATATACTTCCTACCCCTGCTATTCATTCATTGCTATTAAACACTAACTACCTGAGTAACTGTAGATGGCATCCTTGGGAGCCTGCTTCAGTGTCTATGATTGTATACATTCACTCATGAAGTATTTGTTGACTATGCAGATGGTGCTCAACATTATTAACTGTTAGAGCACTGAAAATCAAAACCACAATGAGACACCACTTCACACCTACTAGGAGAGCCAGCATGAAAAAGACAACAGCAAGTGTATGTGAGGGTGTGGAGAAAATGGAACCCTCATTCATTGTTGCTGGGATTGTAAAATGGTTCAGCCACCTTGTAAAAACAGTTTGTCACTTTCTCGGAATGTTAAACATAGAGTTACCATCTGACCCAGAAATTCTACTCCTTGGCATCTACCCAAGAGAATGGAGAACATATGTTCCAACTAAACCTTATCCATGATATTTCATAGCTGCATTTTCACAATAGCCAAAAAGTGGAAACAACCCAAATGCCCATCACCCAATGAATGAATAAACTAAATATGATATATTCATATAACAGATATATAACTATATTACATTCAGCCATAAAAAGGAATGAAGTGCTGATACAGGCTACAGCATGGATGAACTATGAAAACATTATGCTAAGTAAAAGAAAACAGGCAAGAGAGGGGCATGTGTTATATGACTCCATTTACATAAAATGTCCAGTATAGAGACAGAAAATAGATTAGTAGCTTCCAGGAGCTGAAGGGAGGAAAGAGGATGCAGAGTGATTGCTAATGGATAAAGGATTTCTTTTTGAGATGATAAAAATATAAAATTATATAGTGGTGACGGCTGCACAACACTGTGAATATAGTAAAATAAACTTTATACTTTAAAAGAGTGAATTTTATGGTATGTAAATTATTTCTCAATAAAGCTCTTATAAAAATATCCATTCTGTGCTGGAACCTCTTCTAAGTGGAGACATCTAGGACCCTGCCCTCAAAAAGCTCACACTAAAGTGACATGTCTGTGGAGTCAGAGCTTTGTGCCGGATAGGTTGCACACAGGCTGGGGTCCTACCACTTTTTTTCTCCAAGGGAAAATTTGACAAATAATTTTCCCCCATAGTAATTCTCACTCTATCTTTCTCTGAAGCCTTTTCCACTAAGAACATATAAAGAAGAAACTGTTAAAGAAGTCAAAGAGGGGAATGAGCTGTCACAGCTTACAAGAATTTCAAGAAGGTGAGAGTGACTAAATGATCGCATGCTGCAGAGAGGTCAAGAAACATAAGGATCAAAATATACTCCCTGTATTTGGTGATTAGGATGTCCGTGGTGATCTCCTGGTACAGTTTCAGTGGAAAGGCCGGGGCAGAGCAATTTTCTAATGGTGGGACACAGCACAGAGCCTGCTACATAATATCAATAGTGGCTAAAGAAATATTTGTTGAATTGAGAATAAGTGTTCTGCAAGAAAGTAAAGACAGGAAATAACAACTATGCTTATAAGAAGTTTGTATTAGAAGGCACAGTAGATGGTGGTCATGGGGGGAATATGAGTTAATGAAGTTTATTTTTTAGTATGAGATAAATTGATTATAGTTTCAGAACACATTGCTGGTAGAGAAGGAAAGTTTGAATGTAGGGAAATGAGTCTACGGCCATACCACCCTGAATGCACCCGATCTCGTCTGAATGTAGGGAAATGAGAGAAGGGGGCAGGGTCGGGACGAGGTGAGAGGGTTCTTCTGGGATTAAATTAGATCTGTGTAAATGGAGGTGTATGTGCAGGCGTGGGCAGTAAGTTCAGGGAAATAATATCTGATGGCTTCAAGATTCTGTGTCGATCAGGAAGCTAAGTCATCTGCAAAAAGTGAGTGTGGGCAGTAGGGGAAGAAGAAGGGGGCGTGAAGAGAGCAGTGAAGATTTGGAAATAACTATAAGGAATGGAAATATAAACTTGCCAAGGACAAATAAAAGGGTTGCCAGGACATGTTGAAATTTCAAATGTAAATGATAAAATTATCCATTAATTGCCTAGAATGCTTAATATTTTGAAGTTTCTGTGGGCATTCTTTCTTTAAATGTTTTCCAACCATCAGTTAAGTTCAGAGCTAAGATGCAGAAGGTGGGTTAATGCTATGTTACACTTTCTTATGTGTGTGGATCTTACCATTTTTAGAACTGCATTTAAGAGTAGTATTTTGGTTATATTTAATACTTAGTATTTTCTTCTGTGATAAAATTGTCAAACTTGCATAATTCAGATGACTTCTCGGTTCCTCGGGGCCACCTGAGACACGGATGAGATTGACATAGTTCACCCTCATCCTGTAGATTGTACAATAGGTGTCCAAAATTTTCTCTGAGATGTATGTGTATTCCCTGGGCTCTTGTGATCTCATAATCATTTCTGGCTGGAAGCTCCTGCTTCCATTTAACTTGGTCTAGTTCACAGATCATGCATCATCCTGCTCATGTTGCCTGTTTCGTATTATGTTCACTCGGCTGTGCGTTTTGGTCCTTTCCCTAACGGCCATTGGCAGCATTCACAGCAGCACATATGTGTACGTAGAGATGGCTTTGCTGAAGGTGGTCACCTGCAGGGATTCTTATATCACAGTAACAGAAAACAGTTCAATTGATGTCAGCCTCCTGTACTTTTCTTACTCTCCTCACTTTTCGGTCCTCTCCTCTAAGGAATGAACCTTCAATTTCCCCCACTTGGTAGTGGCAGAGTCAGTTCTCTATGTCCCCTACTGCCACACCCGGCTTGAGATATATCTTGGCCTCTCCAAAGCCAGTAACCTTTCCATAGAACAAATGGGCCTTCTTTAGAAATCGTTTTTCCATCCCTCAGATAAGTCTCTAACCAGTTTCATTTTTTCTTATGTTTCAGGACAAATCATTAACAATATTTTTTTCTTGAAAATGATATGACCATTAGGCAAAATAATCCTATATTCAAACTAAAAGGAAACTAAGATACCCCATTATTATACCAAAATGAGTTCCAATGAGGGTCAGGTCACATAGCTTTTTATACTTCTGAGTTTTTAAACCTGTTTGTATAACTGTCATAATCTGTAAAGCATCCCAAGTTTTTAAAGCAGGCTGCATTTTTCATTAAGGCACCAAAGTCACATAGCTTCTTCAATGTTTTAATTTAAACTGTGATATCATTGACAGGGGTCTCTTACTGACCATCATGGTACCTCATCTCTACATATTCCTAAGAATCCCTGTCAGATCTACTAATCCTCTTTACTAAGGAGAAAAAAAATCAGAATTTGCTTTGGTAACCACTACATCCCATTTTTCTTAGATTAATGGGTTAGTTAGATACTTTCCTCGGATGTAGCCAACAAGCTCCTATCTCTTGTCCCCCGAGGAGCCCTATGTGGGGGAATTAAGACAACTGGGCTTATGTCATTAAACCTGTTGCTAGCTGTGTCAGTTAAGTGACATAACTGAACCTAATTGTTTATTGATTGCCTTCTCACAGGGATGAACAAAGAAGAAAAAGGGGACTGTTTGGAATGGTTGAGGAATATAAAAAAGCTTTCTTATAAGACACAATGCAGTGAAATGGCCCAGTGAGCTCAGGACGGTGCCCTAGGAATCCTGAAGGGACCAGCCAATGGTGAGGAAGGGACAACAATGTAATCATATGCCGTGCTCACCAGTGGGACTGTATCTAACATATTAACAAGAATAAGCAGGAAGTATTTTAACAGGAGCAAAAGGAGCCTGTGATTTGAGCAAACCAGTGTTCTTGTTTGTAGGGAAAACACCCTCCTAGAACAAACACAGCAGGCTTTTCAGATTCCAGATAGCTCACCTGTTGCATTGACACAGTTTTAGCCTAATGAAAAGGACCTTATGCTGTGAGTACAAAATGTGACCAGAAATCACTACAACGATATTAATAAGAACAAAACGATAAAATGTCTGAGGCACTGATAGTCTTAAAAAAATTCACCACTAAGAGCAGAGCAAGTGGGGACATCACCACCTACTTGAGCAATGAAGGCTTAGGTGAAAGAGGACATGGGCTTTGTGAAGAAGGGGGAGGGAGGGCTGGAATGCAGACGTTGAGAAAGTGGGAAGACTGCTCACCAACAGCCACCCACGTGTGGAAGAACGCCTCGGGTGGCGCTCCGTGTGCCGTTCTGACTCTGTGAGTGCTACGAGTCCGGTGCTTCTGCTTTGCACGTTGTACAATTGTAAGCACCAATCATCAGACTTTTCCCAGGACTTTCTGAGGAGTCAGAGAATCCTTTGGAAGTAGATAACTAGAATTGGTAATTTAAAACAATAACAACAACAAAAATCAATGGATATTGATTGGACTTGAGATATGTACAAGCCCAGTAAGTCACAATTGAACTGTGGATAATAATAATAAGAGTAACTACTATTAATTGTATTATACATTTTACCAATGGAACCTCATTTAATTTACACAGTAAGTCAGGTAAGTATTTTCTCAGGTTTACAAAAGAAGGAAATTGAGATTAATGAGACACATTCCAAAGACTAGTATCTCTAACATAAATGGGAAGATCCAAGCAGGCAAATTTATACAAGAAAAACTTAGTAAACTATTGTTACTGGACAGGGGCCTGGCCCTGAGCGGGTTGGCCTAGGCCCAGCTGTAGTGCATGGGTTCTTACTTCACACAGGAAAGATTTCACAACAGAGTCCAGGTGACTATGAGGGTACATTTATTAAAGCTGGGGACAGTGAAATAAGGAAGGGCTTAGCACAGAAGAAGCAACAGGACAGCCTAGGCTGGGCTGCCTTAGCTCCCTGGGAGGTCAGAGAAAAGGGGGATCTGGGGACAGGCTCAGGGGATTAGCCTGGGACAAGCTGCCAACTGCCCACTGCCTTAGAGCTTAGAGGATGCGTGCCTGTGAAAAAGAAGTGGGGGAAGAAGAGGGGAAAGGGAGCTGCTCCCCAGAGGGAGAGCCGGCGCTGGGTCCTTTGTCTTGAGGGTTTTCTCTCTCTCTGGCAGGTGGGAACCTTAGGGAGGTCTCAGGAGAGGGTTTCAGCAGAATATTCTCAGTTCTCCAGGTGCCCTTTCAGGGTCATGGTCTCTTCTGATTGGTCAGTGGCAGGGCAGGGGGTCTTTAGTCATTGCAGTTGGTTCTGGCATCACCCACCTGGTTTTGCTGCTTTTCTGGGCCTGGAGCTGAAATAGAGCTGAGGCCTAGGTGTATCTACAGGGAGGAAAGGCCAGGGGAGGAAATGTTACCCTGGGGGCGAGGTCCTTGTTTTCCCAGTTTTGCTCCCTGCTGGGCACTTGGGACCTTCTGCTCCGGTGACCATCTGCACCTGGCTGCAAATTGCTTGGCTAGTTTGTTCAGCTGTCTGTCTCGGTTTTCTGTTCCACTTGGCATGGAATTTTCCTAGTTTCTAACTATCCTGTTTCATTCTGAGCCCCAGGGATGATGAGATGGTGTTATGTACTCTGCTTTTTATAACCCAAGCAGAGATTGACTTGGGCCAAACTTGGGATATTAGTAGAGAAGTAATGATCAAAATCTTGTCCTCATTTTGTTACCTTTTCAAGCACCCATTACATGCTGATGTTACTATGTGAAACAAATTAACAGCACCTTAAATCTCCCGGAGCTTACACTCAAGTGAGGGACACATCATGAACAAGTAAACAAAAATAAAAGTTATTTTGGATAGTAATATTGTTATGAAGAAAATGTGATAGTGAAATGGGGGAAATGAATTCTAATTAAGGTGGTCAGGGAAGGTTTCCCTAAAGAGGAAAAATAAAGCTTGGTCTTAAATAATGTGAAGTCAGCCATCTGAAGACATGGCAGAAATCCAGTTCCGATAAACAAGGCAAATATTTGGGAAACGACCTGATTGTTAAATGTGGATGTCCTAGACTTGAAGTTTGGCAACATGCTGGCGAATGAGAAGAGCTTCAGTTTGTCTTGGCGAGTGCTTCCCCCGACTCTTCGAGTGTTTGAGTACTGTGATTCAGACTGCTTCTAGGAACCCACCATAAATGTACTTGGTAGCTTCTCAGGTGAGACTTCTTGGGGCCTTCTCAGCTTCTTTCCCAGATCCTAAAGGAGAACGGCATTTTCCCGGCCATAGTAACTGTTTATGAAGACATCTGCAATGATTCTTCTCATCTATATACAAGTGTTTCTTTGCAACTGATTGGGCTACTTCTCTCATTAAGAAGTCAAATTCCGACGAGAGAACCAAGATGGCGGCGTAGGTAGACACACTGCGCCTCCTCGCACAACCAGAACTGACAGAGAATCGAACAGCAAGGGGGACTGACACCAAGGAAACAGAAAATAATCATTCATCCAGACTGGTAGGAGGGGCAGAGACGGGCACCGGGGTGGAGAGGACTCGCGTGGCTGTGGCGGGACTGAGACTGGCGGAGTGTGGGACAAATGGCGCAGGCAGTCCGAGCACTAGCAGACCCTGTGGTCCCACATTTGCACAGATAAACCCAGAGGGCCGGACTCAGAGTGGTGGAGAGTGGGGCAGGCAGAGTGGCGGGTAGCACCTTGCAGCACCACATTCGCCCACAGATAAACCGGAGGAACGGCGGGCAGCGAAGCAGACCGCTGCACAACCCAGGGCTCCAGCTCGGGGAAATAAAGCCTCAAACCTCTGATTGAAAACGCCCCTGGGGGTTGGGGCGGCAGCAGGAGAGATTCCCAGCCTCACAGGAGAGGTCGTTGGAGAGACCCACAGGGGCCTAAAGTGTGCACAGGCCCACTTACTCGGGAACCAGCACCAGAGTGGCCCAGTTTGATTGTGGGTATCAGAGTGGAAGATTGAAATCCGGAGGACAGTGAGGCGGGCGCCATTGCTCCCACTCGGCCCCTCCCCCACGTACAGCGTCACAGCGCAGCCACCAGCATTACCCCGCCCCGGGTGAACACCTAAGGCTCTATCCCTTAAAGTAACAGACGCGCCAAGACAAACAAACAAAAAAAATGGCCCAAATGACAGAACACTTCAAAGCTCCTGAAAAAAAATACAACTAAGCGACGAAGAGATAGCCAACCTATCGGATGCACAGTTCAAAGCACTGGTTATCAATATGCTCACAGACTTGGTTGAATCTGTTCGAAAAACAGATGAAAAAATGAAGCCTATGCTAAGAGAAACAAAGGAAAATGTACAGGGAACCAATAGTGATGAGAAGGAAACTGGGACTCAAATCAATGGTATGGACCAGAAGGAAGAAATAAACATCCAACCAGAAAAGAATGAAGAAACAAGAACTTGGAAAAATGAGGAGAGGCTTAGGAACCTCCAGGACACCTTGAAACATTCCAACATCCAAATTATACGGGTGCCAGAAGGAGAAGAGAAAGAACAAAAAATTGAAAACTTATTTGAACAAATAATGGAGAACTTCCCCGATCTGGCAAAGGAAATAGACTTCCAGGAAGTCCAGGAAGCTCAGAGAGTCCCAAAGAAGCTGGACCCAAGCAGGAACACACCAAGGCACATCATAATTACATTACCCAAGATTAAACGCAAGGACCTACATCCAAGATTACTGTATCCAGCAAAGCTATCATTTAGAATGGAAGGGAAGATAAAGTGCTTCTCAGATAAGGTCAAGTTAAAGAAGCTCATCATCACCAAGCCCTTATTATATGAAATGTTAAAGGGAGTTACCTAAGAAAAAGAAGATCAAAAATAGGAACAGTAAAAATGACAGCAAACTCACAGTTATTAATGACCACACCTAAAACAAAAACGAGAGCAAACTAGGCAAACAACTAGAACATGAGGGTGGTCAATAAGGGAGTGGGAGGGGGAGAGGGGGGTAAAGGTACAGAGAATAAGTAGCATAGATGATAGGTGGAAAATAGACAGGGGGAGGGTAAAAATAGTGTAGGAAATGTAGAAGCCAAAGAACTTATAAATATGACCCATGGACATGAACTATGGGGGGGGGAATGTGGGAGGGAGGGGGTGGGCAGGATGGAGTGGAGTGGGGGGGGAAATGGGACAACTGTAATAGCATAATCAATAAATATATTTAAAAAAAAAAAAAAAAAAAAAAAAGAAGTCAAATTCCTCCTCCAAATCCTTGAATCTGGGCTGGCCTTGTGACTTGCTTTACCAGCAGAATGCAGGAGAAGTGATGTTGTGGGACTTGGGAGTGTTGGCTTGGAAAGACTTTTGAAGCTTCTGCTCTTTTCCTCTTGATACAGTGTCATTATCATGTGACAAAGCCCCAGGCAGTGTCCTTAAGGTTGAGAGACCATATGGAGACAGAGGCCCAGCCAAAGCCATTGCAAACTGCCAGCTTTTGAATTAGGCCAGCTTGGACCATGCATCCCTAATGGTTTCTGGTTGACAGCATCTGCAAGGAGTGACCATCGACAGAATGAGTGAGATCAGCAGAAAAGTCACCCAGCTGAAGCCAGCTCAAATTTCTGACCCACAGAATTATCGGCGAACAAAATGGTTGTCATTTTAAGCTACAGCTTCTTGTGCAGCAATAGGTCATAAAGAAACTAGCTATAGACTCCAAAGATGTTTCTTTTGAGCTTTATGTCATCTTGCTTTGACCTTGAAGGTGCTGACTGAATACTTCTGCAAGAGGAATTTTGAATGGTGCCAGAACGCATTATGCTAAGCTTTCACTCATTTTTCAAATGACTTCATTTTAAGTCATTTCATGACTTATATTTATTATATAAATATATATTATATATCAGCAGAATTGAAAGATTATTTCTATTTTCTGTTAGGAAGCAGAACACGGATTCTAACAGGCAGATTACATGGCTAAATTTGAACAGATGGATTCAGAATCCTTTTTCACTTTTCCAAACTTCTGTTTTCTTTTAGTGCATGCTCCAAATCCCCCATTTAGGGGTTTTTATATATCATGTTCTTCACCAAGTACGAGTGTATAGTGCCCTGAGCACTAGAATCTTGACTAGTATTTGTTGATTCCTGGTTTTTTAAATTAGTAATTAAAAGGGCAGTTTTGATTTGGGATGTTATAGAGATATAATTAACAATAATGGTACTCATATTAACAAAGGGATCTTATGTAGTTTAGTGGACCCTGTAGTTCTGGCCTTAACTACCGCTTCCTCTCCACTAAGATTGGGAAGGGTATGATGACTTTGGTTACCATGTCTGTATGATTTTCTACTGTTCTGGCTACATTTATTCCTTTTTTCTACTGAACAGATGCAGGTTGAATAATTCTCCAATTGCAGAAGGCTGCCTGTTAAAACTTCTTTTAGGTACCTTCTTTCTTGCTGCTATAGTAGTTTTATAAGGATCTATGGAGTTTGATGAGTAGTCAGTTTCCCACATGTGTTTACTGAAAACTCTTCCTCTGTTACTCCTAATCCCACCATTCTATGGTTATTTTGTGTATTGTTTAATCAATCCCCTTTCTACTTTCCCATCAGCAGCAACTGTGGTGAAGCCATCCATTTGCTGACTCACTGGGGTGTGTGTGGTTTATCCCTGCAAGGGCACTTCCACGTGGATTATACTAGTCTTTCTAATGGTTTTCTCCTTTGCCTGTGCAATACCTTGGCCAGAGTCATTTTTAACTCTAGCTTTTCTGCTTGGTGACATATCCCTCTCCGACCACACTTTTTCTGCTTCTAAGCTTATGTCCTTTAAGCCTTGGCTCTCAACATCCTGCTTCCTGTTGGAGAACAGCTCTCAGTTTAGACTAGAAATAAATGGTATTTCCTGAGCTCCATCAATTGTTGAGACTATGCTACTGTCATCCCTGTATTACATATCCAGCTCTGCACACTTCCCCGTATTCTTCTTGGTGATTCACACTCACATGTTTTTAACAGATAATGTTTCTAAATGTCCTTTATGCTATTGTAGGGCAGGAGACTTCAAACATTTTAAGATGAGAGACAGATAAATCCCACTAATGTTCTTTGCTAAGGGATAGCAGATTTATAAATGGCAGATCTTTATAGATTTATAAATCTATGAAATTCCATTTCAGCAATCTTTTTCTGTGATTCCATGTTATCAGTCTCCAACTGCGAAAGGCCAAGGGCAGAAGGAGCTGGAAACAGGACTCTGGATCTAAATTTTGAGAGATGTAGAAGAGTATGACAACGCTGGTTAATGTTTACATAGTCTACCCTTAGTTAAACAAAATATAAAACCCTAAAACAACATTCTAAATTCACAGGTCTGATTTAGCCAGACTAATAAGTTTTAATTATATATTTTGAATGGCACGAATCCTACATGAATATGTTGTGATCGTGAAAAATCAATGTTATACAGAAGCATTCAGAGTAAAACATTCAATATCTCTTATCTTAGTTGGGGTTCCCCCATAAGCAGATTCTGAGAAAGAGACTTGAATATAGGAGTAATGGGAGAAGCTCCTTGGTTTTCTTCTCTGCTCACCACTCATTAAATATTCTGTACTCTAATATGTGTGGGGTTTCCCCATACTAAGTAATTCTCCAGATTTCTGCAGAGGCCAGCTGGGTGTTCTACAATTCAATTAAATTGGGACACTATCTACCTGGAGATAGCATCAGATCCCACAAGTTAGGACTGCTGCACCACTTCGCATGCCAATTGCAAATCCAGATTGCCTCCTGAGCTTCTGAATGACCAGATGTAAATGGGAGGTTCCCATTACCCCCTCCTGAGGTTGGGTAATTTGTTGGACTGACTCAGAGAAGCAGGGGAAACAGTTTACTTTCTAGATTACCAATTTATTACAAAGGATACACCTCAGGAACAGCCAGATGAAAGAGATGAATAGGGCAAGGTGTGAGGGAAGGAGCACCAAGCTTCCATGCCTTTCCAAGGTGCACAACCCTCTACCCACCTCCTGGTGTTTGCCAACCCAGAAGCTCTCTGAACCTGTCCTTTTGGGTTTCCATGGAGGCTTCACTATGTATGCATGTTTGATTACATCACTGGTCACTGGTGATACTTCAAATTTCATCCCCTCGTCCCTCTTCAGAGGTTGATGGGTAAGGCTGAAAATCCTAACCGTCTAATCACTTAGTCGGTTCCCTGGGCAACCAGCCTGTAACCTGTGGTTATCTAAGAGCTTTCCAAAAATCTCATTAACGTAAACTGAAGTGTAATTGAAAAGGGTCTGTTATGAATAACAAACACACCTTTATCTCTCTTATCACTTAGGAAATTCCGAAGGGTTAGGACTTTGTTACAGGAATAAGGAAGATGACCAAATATTTATATTTCTTCTAATAAATTACACCACAACACATGTTTTAATTGGTAGGTAAAGGAGTGAAGAAAGTGAGACGGAAGGAGGAAGCAAGCCAACAAAGACTGTATTAATCAATGGGCTACTGCTGTAGGCGACTGAGGCTTCATTTGGAGGTGGGGGGATTCCTCTAGGGAATCCTGTAGAGTTGTAGACATTTGCTTCAGAATTTCCCCCCTGAACTCTATTTTTTTCCTTGATTTATTTATTTAGTCTTAGTCTAATCAATACCCTATCGTTTTATTCCAGCAGTGTAGTATGTTTTGATTTCTTGTCAGGTAAATTCTCTTCCCTATTGTTATTCTTTATGAAACAAAATAATATATATATGAGTTTTTCTTCCATGTAATTTTTAGAATAAACTAATCAAGATTCATTTTTTTTAAGTCCTGAGGGGTATGGGGGTACAGAATGAGCCACCCCAAGATGTGCCTCAGTAGTATGCAGATTACTTGGAGCTAAAGACAATTTTGGCTTCATCCTCAAGCACCACTCACTTCTGCCTCTCCCTGTAACTAGCTAGAAGAACTTGAATTAGGGGCCTTGCTCATAACAACAGATTATAAGAGATAATTTCTTTTGACCCACCTATGCGGCAGGGCAAACTTCTATTTACTGAATGTCTGTTCTTCTTGTCATTCTAGACTGACCTTTTGCAGCCCCCAAGGCGCATTGTCCCATCCTTAGGTCAGGGTGTCTTACATATCTAATACTTTCTATCTTTAACTGCGTCTGCATGTGGGGTCTCTGACTCTCATGTATGCAGGGGTCCTATACAAATGTATGTATTAAATTTGGTTATTTTCTCTTGCTAATCTCATGTCTATTTGATTATTAGGCCAGCCAGAAGAACGTTAAATATAAAGTTCTTCCCTTTCCCATGGGATTTGGGTCAGAATTGCTTTGCTTTATAATATTTTAGTCTTCCTATTTAGGAACATGTAGCCATTTAACTGGGTATTTTATGTGTTTGTAATAGTTCTATTTTTTCATGGATTTTCTACATTGCTTGTTCACTTACTCATTATTTTACAGTTCTTATTGCTACTGTGAATGGGATCTTTAATTTATAATATTTTTAAAACACGTTATCAGCCATGTATAAGAAAGCTATTTACTTCTGCTAGTAATGATTGGGTATTGGCAGGTGGCTTTTTACCTTTCACAGTCTCTTCTTTTCAAACTTTCTTATTAACAGTAGGAGACACAATTTGGCTGCTATTCCTTATATCTGAAGATTAAAGACAAGACTATGTCTCTGAGTGTTTTAACTAGAATTTACTTTCCTTTTGGGGGGGTCTCAAAAGCTAATTTCCATTACACCACCATACACTGCTCCTTCAGGATACGCTTTTCCACCTTCAGTATTATGGCTCATATATGGCTAGAATTAAAGAAAAAAAGCACAGAATTTTTACCATAGTAACATTTACTTATTTTTAAAAATCATAAATGTTTTTCAATAAATAAGATTTCTTCCCAAATATCAACATATTTTCTTACACTGAAACTGGGTTTGATCTTCATTATTAATTCTATGAACATCAAGAAGTAGAATAGTTTGTATAAAGTGTCCTTGCTATGGGTTTTTATATTAATAACCTATATCCTCTATAATGTTATATTGTACTCTTGAAAAATTCAAAGTGATTTTTTCCTAATAATGTGACTTTTGTCTTAAGTCTTTGCCCTGTAGTCCAAACCAAGTTCTTGTTATCCTGCCCCTTTCAAATAAATCTTTTCTCACCACTGAGTCCCTGAATTTAAGTAGCAATATAGCATTGTCACCAAGAGGTTTTGTTATCAGTGGAAGCGGGGTTCTCCTGGTATTGTGGTGAAAAATCTGCCTGAGACCTGCACAGGAGGATGGCTCCATGGTGAACTTTATTGACGATGAAAATTAAGGGGGTTCCCCTCCTGACTTCCCAGTGTTCTATCTCTGTCCATCTTGCCATGGAAAAAATCCAGTCCTGTCTTCAGTGGGGCCGGGATGAAGGCCACTGCCCAGAGTTTCTGCTCCATGTTAAAGTCCAGTCCAGGCCAGGATCTGGCTAAGTCAGCGTGTGTTTCAGGCTGCAGCCCATTGCTGTGCTGCGGTGTGCATGCTCCCTGCTGGAGCCTGCGTGTGGAGGCCTCATGGCTATGGAGAGAGGATGTGTGAGAACACTGGGGGAGTGCAGGTTCTCAGAGAGGTTCTGAGAGAGAGAGTAAATGAGTGAGTGAGAGAGAGAGAGAGAGAGAGAGAGAGAGAGATATTGTTTGTTCCCCTGGAACTATATTAGCTTGAGCTTGGGACAGACCAGGTGCTTTTTCCAAACGACCACTTAATTTCCCAAGTTTTCACAGGCTTTGGATGTGTCCACAACCCATAGTTAGACTGACAGGCCTCTATGGTCCAGCACCTCTCCCCAGAACTCCCCAATAATCCAGTTTCAAAGGAGGGGGAGGGAGGACTGTTAATTCTCTTGGTGGAGCATTTCTCTGATCCCCTGGGGTATAAAGCAGTAGATTCCTGGTAAAGCAAATAGGCTCATGCTCCCCATTTTCTTAAGCTCGATTCTAGCTCCCTTTGTTCCTCTTTCCTATCAATAATTAGTTAAATACCAATGGTGACAGTTTGAAATCAAAGGGACATGAATTTGAGTCCTAACTCTACAAGTCATTAGATAATTGAGAATATAGAAATTATTCAACCTCTCTAAGGTTTATTTTCTCTTTATGAAATGCTAATAATAATAGTTTCTACCTCACACAGTTGTCAAGATTAAATGAACTATTGTTTGACAATTAGTACATACTATTATTTCTATTAATACACTTCTTGTATTCCTAGGCATTATTTGATATCCTATTGTTTATGCTAAATATTTTAATTTGCATTGATCCAATAAAATATAAAACCTTAGGAAAATAACAAACTCTGAGATTGATTCTACAGCATTATCCACTTCCTTCTAATATTCTAATAGGAATCTCACTGGCCCAAAGTTTTTTACTAAGGCTCTTTACCTTTAACAATAAGCAAGGTATGAGTATTGGTATCAGTAGGAGTCTAGATATCAAGTCAAGTAATTTTTTTACTTTTTTAATGGCATGGGTCACAAGAGAATATTCCTTTCAAAATACAGAGCTGCAGAATAAAAGGTAAGTAGTAAGTCAAGCTATGTGAGGCAGGAATTGGAGATATATTGTACTAAGCCCTAAGAAATAAGTGACTTTGTAGCATCAAAATAAATGACTCAATGTGTTCTTTTGCTATAAATTCAAGCTGCACTAAATTACTCGCAGTTACTAGACCGTACCATCCAGTTTTATATCTTTGTACCTTGGCACATACTATTTCATCTTCCTGAAATCCCCTCCTTTTTTTAACCACTTTGTCCATCTAGTGGATTCTTCCCAAAGAGCCAATACAGCGTATGTGTACTTTCCTCATGCAATGTTTCAGGCCTTTCAGTGTTAAAGATCATCTTCAATAGACAAAGATCAGTTACTATGTCTTTTGTCAAGCTATTCCTGGTCTTTCAGGGACTTACTACCCACCTCTGTTCTAGTACTTGTTACATAGCACTATTACTTTTAATTGTGTGTCTGAGCCCATTACATTACTGTGAGCCTCATCACCCACGACATATTTAGCATCTAGAGATGAGTAGTAAATGCACGTTAACTGACACTCACATGCAGTTATTATACATGTACCTCGACTTACCTAACCCCTAAGCTTCTGAAATGTTCAGCCCCTAGTCCAGTCGATTTTTAAGGCAATAGTAGATAATAAGGTGTCTTCTACAATGGTAAGTGCTGGTTTTATTTATTTATCTATTTATTTTTAAAGATTTTATTTGTTTTTTCAGGGAGAGGGGAAGGAAAGGAGAAGGACAAGGACAGAAACCCTGATGTGTGGCAGAAACACTGATGGGCTCACACAGCCCGCGACCTAGGCAGGTGCCTTGGCAGGGAATTGAACAGGCTGCCTTTCAGTTCACAGGCCCGTGCTCGACCCGCTGAGCCACACCAGCCCGGGCAGCAATGATGTTTCTACAATGATCAATTACTACACAGAGATGTATGTACATGAGAAAGCAAAATGTATGAACATATTTAAAAATGCATAGTTTTTACACTGTTTTATCATCCACAAATAACTTCCCCAATTTAGAAATAAAATAAAGAATTAAAATTTTGGATGCAAACAAGATTTTAAAATATATTGCTCTATTGTGATGAAAAATACAACAGGGAGGAGAGGGCCAGCCAGCTTCCACATGTGGAAACATTCCAGGCCTTGGCTTTCTCGCCACATTAGTGATATGAAACCGGGGATGGGAGAGGCCGGAGGGCATGCTGCACACAAACACTGACCTTTGAGTCCTAGAAAAATGCAGCTCATCCAAGTCAGATTCTACTGATAGGATGAACACTCCTTATCTCAATGGTCAGTGGGAGCCCAGGGGTACTCAAGTATTCCTTATCAAGACTCCCAGCGCCAGCCCAACCTCGAGCAGAACTCTATCTTCCCTAGCGTTCTGAGGGAAAATCACGAGGAGAGGGAGCAGATGCGCGGTGTTTGCCTTTTGCACAATGTTACTATATCTGCGGGTGAGACTACTGCGTAATTTAGGGAATTTAGAGGTTAAAAAAAGAATGTGAAATATGGCTATAAAAATCTTTAAAGTGTATTGCACTACAATTTAATATTTTAAATTAGGTTAGATGTTCAGCATTAAAGTAAGCATATTTGCATTCTGTGTAACCTCTCTGCTAGATGTGGATAATCAGTAATGTCTGACTGATTGATAAACTGCCTCTAAAACTACTGTTAATTTGCTCTTTCCTCTAATATGATATGTATGTCCTTAAATTAAAGAAACTATGTTTCAAATCTATAAGGGCAAATGAATTAATCATTGTTATATCATTAGTAAATTTCAGTGGAAAGGAGAACAATTTAAACGTAAACCAATATGCCTCTAGTTTTACTACCAAAAGCTATGTAAAACTAATACCTCTTTTTTAGTTTTTAAAATTTTATTTTGAAGTACTTTACATTTCCCTGGTTTTACCACCTGTTTTTATCAACTGGAATAGACTCGATGATAGGATTAAGTTATTTGGGCCATTTTTATGTATATAAGATATTCAAGCCTGCTGCAAATATGAATTTGAAAAAACAATAAAAAAATTCCTTGAAGCTGAAAAGATAATAAAAGTTTTCATCTATTTGGTAGAAAGCCTATTTTGATAAAAGAAGAAGATAGCTAAGTGAGAAAGTCTAATACTACTATGAAAATAAATATCAATAAATAAATTATTTTTGTAATTGCTCTACTCTATATTACAAGGGGAGGGTGGAGGTGGGGGAGGGAGGGGGGTTCAGCTGGGGTAGGGTGGGGGGATGGGGGAAAAGGCACACAACTGTAACTGAATAACAATAAAATATTTTTTAAAAAAGATTAAATTAAAGCTTAGAAATAGTTCAACTATTTTTATGTTTTTGGCAAAGTAGAAAAAATAATGACATCTTGCTGTTTTCTTTTGTATTTCTATTACTAACTCTCATTTGAAAGTTGCATAGCACAGCATATTAATTAATTCACAAGGCTATAACAAATTATTCTTATAAAATATTATGTACCACTTATCTTTTGACAGAAAGTCAATAGAATATCCTTTAGGAAATACAACAATTAAAGGAATTAACAATTAAAAGATATCCATATTTCATGGTTGAAATAAAAGCACAAATTTGAAAGATACAGAGTGCTGTGAAAATGTAAAATATAACTTCTGTATTTTAAATTTTACCTTTATTAGTGTCTTTCCTCCTGTTTAGTAGGGCTTCTTTATGTCTTTGATGTGATCCCTACTCTGCTTCTTTATCTCCTGTCCAGTCCTGCCAGACTAGCACATTCAATGATGATCTCATTTCATCTTGGAACATGGAAAAGTCTTGTTAGGCCAGATGTCTGTGACTCTCCTGGCAGAAGACAAAATAGGTTATGGTTGCTGTTTTCTTTGTGTCTGCTTTTGTCTTGATGGTATTATTTGTTAGTTTCCTTACTGTTACTTCAGTGAGTTTGACTCCTTTAAACAAAACAATAAGCCATTATATAACGATTGGACTGGAAAGGATCCTTAAGGACCCTCAAGCCCAACCTATCCTTCATTGTAGAAATAAAGAAACTGCGAGCTCCTGGAAAGAGCTTGACAAGGACTAAATGCCACAAGCAACAAGTAGCTTTTCTCTTTTTAGTTCTAAGCTACTTCTCTATTTAGCATCTGTAAGAGTTAGGGCAGAAGTATTCCCAAGTATGGTAGCATGAGAAAGGATATGTAGTGGAAGTGTGTGTGTGTGTTTTGTGTGTGTGAGAGAGAGACAGAGAGAGAGAGAGAAGGAGGAAGGGAGGGAGAGAGAGAGAAAAGAAGGAAGGAAGGAAGGAAGGGAAAAAGAAAGGGAGAAAGAAAGAAAGAAAAAGAGATATAGAGACACAGATGGAGAGAGAATACTCAGCACTCCTGTGAACAACCAGGAAGGGAAATGGTAAGGAGTAATCCAGGCAAAGATGAGAAGGGTAGGGCATTAACTCAGAAGAAACAGCGTATAAAAAGATAAGGAAGATTCAGAGAACATAGTGTATGAAACTAAATGGGAGAATTAAACTGACCTAAGAAATGGCCAGAGGAAGTTTTTATTACTTCTAAGGAAAATATCACCAGTATTATGAAGACTCGAGGCAAATTCTTCTGAGTTCTGAAAATGTTTGTTTTGTCTTGTACTTTCTTTAATTGTCCTATGAGATTCACATACCCTTTCCCCTTACGTTTCTCTTTTTTTGCTGTGGCTACCAGGAAGCTGAGTGCTTAGTTTTTACATTTCATTGTGGTAACCTCTCTGAGACTTGTTTTCTGATATAATTATATTTACTTTTCTTCATTCTTTTCTTAGCTATGTGCTTTCAATCATTATTTTTTTAAAATCCCATTGTACTTTAAGCCATACTCAATTTTTTTAAAGGAGGCAAGGCATAAACAAACAAAAATATTTATGAAGCACCCACATTGTAACAGACATTTCACCAGGTTTTACAATTATAAATATAAATGATTATAGCCAAGTAAGGGAGACAAGTATTTTTTGAAAAAAGATTTTTTAAATGTATTTATTTAGAGAGAGGGCAAGGAAGGGAAAAAGAGAAGGAGAGAAACATCAATGTGAGAGAGAAACATTGATCAGTTGCCTCTCCTATGCCCCCGACTGGGGAACTGGCCCAGGATCCAGGCATGTGCCCAGATCAGGATGGGATCTTAACCCTACCCTCCTGGTCAATCCACTGAGCCACACAGCCAGGGGAGGGGACAAATATTTTTAAAAATTGTTATGGACTGAATGTTTATATTCCCCCCTAAAATTTACATGTTGAAATTTGAACCCGCAACGTGATAGTATTAGGAAGAAGAATCTTCAGGTCAAGCGGGTGGAGCCCTCATGAATGGGATTAGTGCCTTATAAAAGGGGCTCGTGTAGAGCTCAGCACCCCCTCTGCTGTGTGAGGACACAATAAGCAGATGGTCCTTGATGAACCAGGAAGCAGGTCCTCACCAGGCACCAAGTCCACTGGCACCTTGGACTTAACAACTTCCAGGACTGTGAGAAATAAATTTATTTATTTTTCTAAGACACCCAGTCTATGGTATTCTGTATAAAGTAGCCTGAAGTGACTAAGAGAGACATGATGTGCTAAGTACAAAAGTAGAGTTCTCTTATGAAGGTGTCACAGAGAAGATGACACTTGAGCTGCCTCTTGATCAGTGACAGGGAGTTTGCCAAGTGACTATCTGTGCTGAAGAGTGAGGATTGTGGTGAGGAAGGAACTGCACATACAAAGGTATCAAACCTTTAGGGAAGAGCAATCCAGCTAGACTGGTTGGACTATTGGATGTGGTAGGACCCTTTGTGATGGCAGAATCCAAAGCAAATGACTGCCAGAAAAGCCTACAGGGGGAGTCATGGGCTTTTAAAGGCTCAGCACTACCTTTTCTTTGTCCTTGTATTTCCTATAGAGGCTTAAATTGGAGGCTTAAGAAGACCTACAAATGACACGATTTTACTTACAAGTTAAGTCCATTTCTCACTTCGGCTGCACATATAAAAAGTGAGTAAGTCCACAAGAAAATCTCAGCTTTCTCCCAGAGTTAAAAATCCATATTTAAGTACCTGAGACATTTATCAGGTACTTAAATATGATTATGTTTAAGATTTAACCATATTTAATTTGATTAAATATGGTTAATTTAGTAGGATGTCCAATAGAGATAGAAGGTTAGTGAAAATTGTGATGCGTAGAAAGTGTAGGCTAAAGTAGTTCTAGTTCTTATTCTTTGATCTTTGTGTCTGGTCTTTATTTTTCAGCCTTATCCAAGAACATTTTTTTTTTCATTGCTTTTAGAGAAAGAGGAAGATGAGAGAGAGAGAGATCAATGCAAGAGAGAAATATTGATTGATTGCCTCCCATATGCATTAGAATCATATACGTTGGACCGGGGATCGAACCCACAACCTAGGTATGTGCCCTGACTTGGAATTGAACCCACAAACTTTCATTTGGGGGTCAATGCTCTCATCAACTGAGCCGCACCAGCCAGGATTGCAGACAGAAGTTTTCAAAGGCTGCACTATAGAATACAATTTGAGCCTTTATGTTTTTCTTGCTCTTCTTTGATAAAATTTGATCCTTTATTATTTTTCTTACTCTTCTTCTTAGTACTCTGCCCTAAGAATTATGCATTCAGACTGTCCTCTCTCAATGCTTAGCAAGCTTCTCTTTAAATTTCTGGCATCTTGCTACTATTTTTTGCTTATACTTACTGAGCACTTACTACTCTGGACACCTTACATATATCACATTATTTAATTCTATCTATGACATTGATAGCCTGATTCCCAGAGGTTCAGTAATTTGCCCAAGGCCTTATACAAGGGGGGACCTAACAAAACCTGGAATTTATTTATAAAAAAATTGTGTATTTATTCTTACATGTTTTTACTTTGGTAAACTTCAAAGTACTTTCCATCTGATGCAATACACCTACCAAGACATTTTTTCCACTGCTCAAAACAGTTTTTGAACTCATTGATTTTGATGCCTTTTAGTGCTTATGTCATTTTTTTTGTTTCACCTCGTAGACATCGGCAAAATGTTTCCTTTTGAGGACTTTTTTTATCCAGGAAAACAAACAAAAAAATATTGCTTGGTGTGAGACCAGGTGAATACAGAGGGTAGGGCCTGGGGATCATGCTGTTTTTGTTCAAAAACTGCTGAACACTCAGCACGGTGTGGGCAGGTGTGCTTGTAAATCACCCATCATGAAATGGGCAAATGCACTGAAAGAGTCTTCAAAAAAAAAAATTCACTGAAGCCAAATGTAGCCTCTCACAACAACACCTGCAGGTACACTGATACAGGTGGGTTCCTAGAACATTCACCTGGAGGGGAAAACTGTACTATAAAGGGCCCACCCACCAAGAGAGAAAATTCCATTTATCTTGGTGGGTCCCCCCTTATAGCTTATAAAGTGACAGAGCTCAGATTTATAACCAAAGCTTTGAGAGCGGAGGATAGTAGCTCTTATCCATTAACAAGGATACTTTCAAGCCAGCGTTTATCCTCTGAGAAACTTTTGTTGAGTCTCACATGTGGACTTAGTCTCCCATCTCACAGTGTTGATAAAGCTCTCTGCAATAAAAGCAGTTATTATATTTTAATTGTGTTGGGACTTTGGTACCTTTACTCTCTAACATTATTTCTTTTTTATTAAATTTTATAGATTATGCTATTACAGTTGTCCCAATTTTTTCCATTTTGCTCCCCTCCACCCAGTACCCCAACTCCCTCAGGCAATCCCCATCCCATTGTTCATATCCATGGGTCATGTTTAGGTTTTTTGGCTACTCCATTTCCTATACTGTACTTTACAACCCTATGGCTATTCTGTAACTACCTATTTGTATTTCTTAATCGCCTCACCTCTTCACCCATTCCCACATAACCCTCCTCCCATCTGACAACCATCAAAATGCTCTCCATATCCATGATTCTGTCTCTGTTCTTCCTGTTTGCTTGGTTTGTTATTTAGATTCAGTTGTTGATAGATATGTATTTATTGCCATTTTATTGTTCATAATTTTGATCTTCTTTTTCTTAAGTAAGTCCCTTTAATATTTCATATAATAATGGTTTGGTGATGATGAACTCCTTTAGTTTTTTCTTGTCTGAGAAGCTCTTTATTTGCCCTTCGATTCTAAATGATTGCTTTACTGGGTAGAGCAATCTTGGCTGTAGGGCCTTGCTTTTTTTCATGGCTTTAAATATTTCTTGACAGTCACTTCAAGCCTGTAATGTTTCTTTTGAGAAATCAGCTGACAGTTTTATGGGAACTCCCCTATAAATAACTAACTGCTTTTCTGTTGCTGCTTTTAAGATTCTCTCTTTACTTTCAACCTTTGGCATTTTAATTATGTGTCTTGGAGTGGGCCTCATTGCATTCGTCTTGTTTGGGACTCTCTGCACTTCCTGGACTTGCATGTCTATTTTCTTCACTAAATTGGGGGATTTATTTTTTTTATTTTTCCAAATAGACTTTCAATTTCTTGCTCTTTCTCTTCTCCTTCTGGCAGCCCTAATTTGTCCCAGAGGCTGCTTACACTATCCTCGTTTTTTTGGATTGTTTTTCTTCTTGTTACTCTGATTGGTTGTTTTTTGCTTCCTTATGTTCCAAATCATTTATATGACTCTTGGCTTCATCCACTTTACAGTTGTTTCCATGTAAATTGTTCTTTATTTCAATTAGTGTACCTTTATTTCTGATGAGATCTTTTTTATGCTGTTAAGGTCCTCACTAAGTTCCTTGAGCCTCCTCATAACCAGTGTTTTGAGCTCTGCATCTGATAGATTGCTTATCTCCATTTTGTTTAGTTCTTTTTCTGGAGTTTTGATCTGTTCTTTCATTTGGGCCATGTTTCTTTGTCTCCTCATTTCAGCAGCCTCCCTGTGTTTGTTTCTATGTATTAGGTAGAGCTGCTTTGACTATGTGTCTTGGTAGTGTAGCCTAATGTAGTAGGTGTCCTGACACAGCCTCCCTTATCACCCAAGCTGGGTACTCTAGGTGTGCCCTTCATGTGGGCTGAGTACACCCTCCTGTTATAGTTGAGACTTGGTTGCTGTTAGGAGGGATTTAGCCAGGCCAGTAAGCTGCAAGGACTGGTTGTGACCACTGACCACCAACCTCTGCCTTCCGTGGAGGATTAGCTGTGCAGGGACAGGGAGGGTGGTGGTGCTCCAACATGGTCTGTAGCTATCCACTGGGTGCACTGGCCCTGGAGTTTCCTGGGTGGTGCAGGCCAAGGTCAGCCCCAACCTGTGTTTTGCCAGGGCCACCATGCCTGAGCCATAAAGCATTCTGAGATGGCTGCTACTTGTTCTGGGCTTGGAGATTCTGAGGTGAAGCCAAGCTGTGAATCTGATCTGGCTGCTGCTAGGGCTCAGTGAAGCCAGCTGTTGATTGTTTGATAGGATTTAGGAACCAAGACCATCCCTTCTTATGGAAAAGGAGCTTAGGCGGGCCTGTGAGTTGGGTAGGGCACAGTCTCTGGGGATCTGCAAGGCAGGTCAAACAGTGTTAGCCAGGTTGATGGAGTCTCAGATATGGCACAAGCTCCCCTGCTCTGTAGGGGAGGGTTTAGCAAAGGGACAATGGCCTCTGCTTGACTTCATGGCAGACACTTCAGTTTCTCCCTGTGTGCCACTGGTGCCTTTCAAGCTGCTACCCCAGTGCTGGAGCTCAGAGGGAGTGAATCTGAGTAGATGAGTCTGTGTGTGGGTTCTTTATATAAGGAATTCCAATATAAGGAATTGCTTGGGGCTCTAGAAGTCTCTTCTACTGATATAATCCCTGCTGGTTTTTGCAGCCAGAAGTTGTGGGGACTTATCTTCCTGGTACTGGAACCCTGGGCTGGGGGCCCTTGTGAGGGGCTGGGACTCCTCACTCCCTAGATATCCATCCCAAATTTTTATCCACCACACATTGGTGAGGGACCAGCCTGTTCCATGTGTGCACCCATCCTACCAGTCTTGATGAATGTTGTTTCCTTAATGCCATAGTTGTCAGACTTCAATTCAGCTTGATTTCTGATGTTCCTGGGTGATGGTGGTTGTATATTTTAGTTGTAATTTTGATGTGGTTTTGCAAAGAGGTGAGCCAAGTCTGTCTAAGCAGCCATCTTGACTTGAAGCCTGAATAAAAAATTTTTATTCCTCCATGGCACATAGCCACATGTCAAGTGTTCAGTAGCCACAGACTAGTTGCTACCATATTAGACAGGGCAGATATAGAACATTTTGATCACCATAAAAAGTTCTATTCAACAGAAGAGAATTGGATGGTGATGCCCATTGAGTGGAGTTTCCAAGGAGGTGTGTTGATAGAAGCCCTATGGGCAATCTGTACAGGTAGTGGGCAGTGTTCTTCATAAATTCAGCCCAATGATGCTACTCTCCTCCTATGACAGCTGCTGTGTAACCCACGCACACCTCAACCATGCAAGCCCAAGCAAGACCAGAGTACGTTGTCCAACTGCTTTATGGGTCCATCTATTAACTTCAACAAACAAACAAACAAGATCTGTGGAGACTTCTCAGAGGGGCTTTTTGTTACAGCTGAATCTTGAAGGCTGTTGTGGGAGAGCACATCTGAGGAAATGACGGAATGAAGTCTGGGAAGGTAGGTTGGGTCCAGATGTACGTTTGGTATTCTTCCTTATGTTATTTTTCTACTGTAGTGTCATTTTCAAATTCTTGTGGAAATATTACTAATTAAAGTACTGTATCTTATATTTTATGTCCCCTAACATGTCATTATTATTTCCACTTAAAAACTGAGTTGTGTTATAAAGTATCTGTTAAAAATAAAATTAGCAATTTGTGAAAATATGTGTAATGTATGTGACAAAGTATTCCTATTAACTCTCAAAGAACACTAACAATTCAATAATAAAAAGACAGAAACTCCATGGGTAAAATACTTGAGCGGGCAACTCACAAAAGAAATAAATATGGCTAACCAATACATGAGCTGTTCAAGTCACTAGAAAGCAATGAAATGCAACTCAAAGAAGGTACCCTTTTCACTTACCAAACTGGCAAAAATTATATATATATATTTGTTTATTCCAGTTATTATTGGTCAGAATTTAGAGAAATTGACATGATCAAAAAGATAATATGGCAACAGGTGTCAAAAGCCTTTACAAAAACCCTTAAAAGTGTTCACTAAGCTAACCCAGCAATTCCACTTCATGAATTTGTTACAGGTAAATGATCATATATGTGCACATGGATTTAGTAGCACAGGTTCCTTGAAGCAATAATAATAAGAAAGAAAAACTGGAAAAAAATCAGCATCTAACAATAAAATGTTGATTAAATAAATAATGCAATATATCCATATAATGGGATAAAATGCATCCTTGAAAATGATTTTAATATGATGAAAAGATATAGATAATACACTGTAACTCAATAATCAGATTACATAGCCCTGGCTGGTGTGGCTCAGTGGACTGAGTGCTGGGCTGTGAACCAAAGGGTTGCTGGTTCGATTCTCGGTCAGGGCACATACCTGGGTTGGGGGGCAGGTCCCCGCTGTGGGGGTGTGTGAGAGGCAACCACACATTGATGTTTCTCTCCCTCTCTTTCTCCCTTCCTCCATCTCTAAAAATAAATAAATAAAATCTTTTTAAAAGATCTTTTAAAAATCAGATTATAAAATAGCATATATAAATAATCCTATTTTAGTTGTGTGTAAATGCATAGAAAAAGGACTGAAAGTGTATAAGCTTATAAAGAATATTAAACTAATGTAATATTGACCTCTAGATGGTAGAATTCCTGAAATTTTTGGATGAGGACTAGACAAAAATGTGAAATAACAATGTTTTTCTTTGGTGTTCCTGACCTCTCCTGATGTGCCCTTTCCCATTATCTTGGGTACACAGGGCCGTCAAATTCTTTCTGCTTTCCCCTTTAGAGAAGAGTCTGTTTAATTAACTCTAATTTATAAATGCATTACCTCCCTCAAGGGCATTTTCTTGTCAACAAGGGACACAGGACAAAGCCAGAGGAATATACAGGGTCCAGCAGAAGTAAGGCTTGCTTGAGTGTTTGGTAGGGTACGTGAATGTCTCACACAAAACGGACAGCAATTGGAACATTTCACCTAAAGTGTCACATGCTGTGCTTGAGTGTGGTATTGTCATGTTACAGAACCACATGCGTATGATTTGGTAATAAAAGATTTCGTAATTTATGCTGGACCCTGTATACACAGTCATTTTAAAACCGCGTGAATCTGTAAGCAGTATGAGAAATGAACACTCGGCTCTCACCACCTCAGTAAGACAGGTTAATGTGGTACAATGAGCACCAAATAACTAGTGAGCATAGGCGGTTTCTTCATTCATTCTACTTTTTGGAGAAATAGTATAATAGTATTGCAATTTCCTTTTGTGGAATTACCCCTCTCCTATTAAGTAAAACCTTGATGAGACCATACATCCAGGTAACTGCTGAGGAATGGGTAGATGACCCGAGGGTTAACCTGATTCTCTTTCCGGGTGTTTGACTCTCGGATGGAATGATGCAGGCCAACAGGAAAAGATCAGCTGGCTCCTCTCATTTCATGGAGGCTCTCTGTCAAACTGGTGGAACGGTTCCTATTCCTAAGACAACTGATGCTGTCTGGGTTTTGTCCTTTCTGATTGTGGCATTTTGCTTTACTTCCATGAGCACTGCATTATCTTCTAGCACATTCCTTCTTGCTTAGGTTAGCCAGGGAGTCTTCTGTTGCTGACAGCTGAAGACTTCATGTATCCAGGTATCAGGAGACATGCTAACTCTCTGTGGAATACTTAGCATCTCTGGTTTTATTTTTTTAGTGTGAAAAGGAAGTGTTGGACCACATGCTTTCTAATTTCTCCTCTAACTCTAAAGGAAATAAATATATAAGGCTAGGTTTCCTTAGAAGTCTTTAATAATTTTGAACATATGCCTATTCCTAGATGAATGGGTTGGGGGCTAATGCACTTTCCCATTAACTCTGACGTCTCATTTGGTCTCTTAGCAGGGCTTCAGCTTTTAGGCCCCGGAGTCCATTTAAGGTCATTTAAGCAGAGGCTGCATCTGTGGTATCTGAATTATCTGGCTAAGCATCCTGAACTCATTGGTTATTTGCCAGCCATATGCTAGATCAGGGCCTGTCAGAATGGCCTCATTTTGAAAGACTATTTAAATGACAAGAGGAATTACATCTGAGAGAAAGGAAATCATGGGTAAAGAAACCAAGGAATTGGCACAGCTGGGTATCATTAGCAATGATCAAATCTTATCCAGTATAAAAAGCAACAGGAAGTGAGATGGAGGGAAGTATGTGTATGGATGAGTGTGTCTGTACATGTAAGTATTTCTGGGTATGTTGTATATACATATGTGTCTGGGTAAGAAAGTAAATGTGAAAACATTTTAAAAAATCTTATTTCCTCTGCCTGCTTTTCCCACTCACTCTTAACTGGAATCTTTTACTGTGTCCTGGTGGGAGTGTTTGATGTACTGAAATCATCTTCGAACTTCACAGTCTTTGAGGCAGCAACTTTGATGCTCCAGACTTGGGAGAGGGTTAAATAATGACGTTATTAACAGGAAAAAATGCAAATAATAAACAGCTGCTGGAGAATCTAAACACTGTTGAAAAGGAGATCATGAAAGATCCATATCCTTGTTTTCTACAGTTATCTAACATATTTAACTATGATTAATTCTCTGAATGTAAAATAATATATTTATTTTAGAAAACAATAACTTGGAAAATAAGTGAAGTAGATATAAAGTAGCAAATAGATATTACCTATATTCTTACCACCCAGAGATAGCCACTATTAATATTTTGGTGTATTTCCTTTCATTTGCAGAAGATGTTTTTAATGGAATAATCCAAATTTGGGATTTACTGAGCCTTCTTTTAATTCCGAGCATGCATTTAGTTACCAGTTTGCTAAAAAGAAGCAAGAGTTCCCTTAGCAGCTGTTAATTTAGCTTTCCAAATAGACTTGTAAAGTAATTTTCTGTCTGCAGATTTTCTTTTAACTTACATTTGTTGTTTTACATTTGCCAGCCTCCCCTAACCTCACTCCCCTTAACTTACTTCACTGTACCAATCTCTGCTCACCGTGAAGTGTAGGCCAAGAGCCCCCACGACCATACAAATTCATAGCACATGTCAAAATAGAAACGAATAATTGAACACACGTGGCAAGTACCACACCAAAGGCTTTTTATGTGTCATCTGATTTACTCCTCACAAAAGCTTATGGTAAAGATATTATTAATATGCTGATTTTACTGATGAGGAAACTAAATCTTGCAGGAATTAAGTGACTTGCTCAAGATGGTCATAAAGCAGTTACTGGCAAAGCTGGCATTTCAGCTGGGTTCTACCCGATCCCAAAGCCGCTCTGCTAGTGCGGCGTGCAAGGGCAAAGGAAATGCATGCCTAGACCAGACTGCGAACGAAGACAAAAGCCAGTGTTCGGTGCTCTCCATTCCCAGCCAGTAGAAGCCCTCTGTGAAGGCACTATTTGCTGAGAAGAAGGGTATCCATTAAGGGCTTTCTCTATTAAGATGGGTGACATCGTTTGAACATTATGATGTTCGTAGCGAACATTGACCTCTAGAACATTAGAGCTGGCCTCTCGAGCTATGCTAAGTAAGGTATAATCTAATTTAATCCCTTCAATTTACAGATGAAAAACTGACACCTGGAGAGGCGAGGTTTTAATTTCTTGGCAATAATAGAGTATGGTTTACAATCTGAATCTCTTGATTCTCTCAGTCTAGAGCTTTCCAATCACACTGAGGCCACTGTGTTTCATAATGTAAAACAATTGGATGAAACAAAATGATTTTGAATGGACTTTAGAGGGTATTGCTTTTCCATCTGCTAGGTAATTTGTCTCTAGGTTCAATTTGTTTAGGCCAAAGCCACATATTGACTAATGTTTACTCTCAAGGCTTTGTAGCTTTCTGATATTTTATTAACAGAATCACGTGATGTTCAACCTATTCATATCCCTACATTTAAAAATCCCCATGTGAAACTTTTCTGTACCCTCTATCCTGTGTGTTGTTTTAATGTACATAGAACTACTTAAAGCTGAAGTTATGCCTGAAATGGTTTCATGTTGCAGATACAAAGAGTAACCGAATAAAACAACAGTATAAAACCCAACAGTTTAATGGAACAAGCAAGGTAGAAAATACAAGGATAAATTGATACATACAGATTTGTATCAGCTTGAATTCCTATGACCTGCTCTCAAATATGCTTACCTTAGCAGGGCTCATCTGAACTTTTCTGTCATGAATTCAGTGCTTCTCTTCAATCTCGAACTCCAGGCCATTATTTAGGGCACTTCCTTAGTTTTGAAGGTACATGTTTTTCCCATTGGTTTTGACCTTAAGATTGATCTCCAGCCTCTGAGTTTGACTACTTAAAGTAATTAGGTTGCAGAAATAACAAGAACATTTCTCATTAGGCTAGAAATGATGAGAACAGAATGTCCATTGACTTTTATTCTGATAAAGCAAGATGGAGTTCCCAGAAGACTGAGTAAGAATAGATAGTGAGAACAGATGTTATCTGATTTGTAGACGCATGTAGTAATTCTGTGCATGTCATTTGACTAAGTATATGTTTTGCAGAACTAAGCTCTGCCAGCACCACACCCAAGACATTTACTATAGATGCATTTCAAATAAGTACATACGGATTCTCTACAGTGATGCTTTTCCTTAATTGGGTTGTGTTACATGAAATACAGAGAGTATCTGAATGCTAAGTATAAATGCAGGTGATGGACGCCTGTGATTCACATATCTAGGAATCTAATCTGTCATTACTTTGGGAAGAAAAGCATACTGTGTGATTAAGGAATGAATATAGATCCCTTGCATTTAAGAATGTTTGTAAGCTAAACAAATTCATTTACATGTAAGTATGTAATACAGAAGGAATATTTGTACATTTTTAAAATGGAAATATATTTGACATATAACATGAAGTTAAGGTGTGCAGGTTGTTAATTTGATACATTAATATATTGTATATAAATCCAATTATAGCAATAATTAGCACCCCAATGGGAGAGGGTTTGAGGGTTGGGTGAAAGGGGTGAAGGGATTAAGAAGTACAAACTGGCAGCTACAGAAGAGCCGTGGGGCTGTAAAGTACAGCATTGGGAATACAGTCAATAATACTGCAATAACTATAGATGATGTCAGGTAGGCGAAAGCTTATCAGAGGGATCACTTCATGAGTTATATAAATGTCCAACCACTGTGCTGCACATCTGGAACTAATATAACACTGAATGTCAACTGCAATTAAAAAAGAAAAAAAGATATTTGCTCTCTTGCGTTTATTGCAGCATTATTCACAATAGCCAGGATGAGGGTGATAATTTCAACTCACTGTTTTTCAAATTCCTACTAGTCTCTTATTTGGGGGCTGAGAGGAATTTTAGATGGAGTTATAATTTTATTTAATAACACTCTTTATCTTCCATTTTAAACTGGTTTAAGTAAAAGAAGCTATAAAATAGTGACCGTCAAAATTCTGAAAAAGTGGCCAGATTGAACAGGTTGAATTTGGAAAAAGGCAAATAAATAGAGTGGGTTGGGAACATAAAGTGAAAGGGCAAGAAATAACCACAGAAAAGATAGGTTTTTGAGTAATGTGAGAAAGTCTTTCAGTTAGAGGTTAGCCTGAAAGATACGGTTTTCTTGCCATCACCTAGAGCTAGCGTGAGGTCTAGGGCTACCCCAAACACTGCTGCAGAAAGCACTCTCAAACATTTTTCAGGAAGCTTTAACAAAGTATTCACAAATAATGGGCACATTTCCAACATTTCTTTAATCCCATGGATGTGTGCAAAATTAAATAGAAATAGAAAACCTAGGGCAATCCAAAACATATGTACCTGGGTTTGGAAGTTATTGTACTTTTAATGACTATTAAAGCAGGCAGAATGAATAAAAGCTCTTGGTCAATTAGAATATTCATCCTGCTCCATGGACTGGTTTGGACTGTCGAACAAACTCAGAAAGGGTTGGGAGGCTTTGGCTAAAACTGAATGATAAAGATTTAATCAGGGGTCTTAGTGTTTGCAAATAGGCAACACGGCTAGGCAAAAACTCAGAAGTGTTCTAAGAAGAAGAAAAGTTAAAAGTTCTTATAATAAGAAATACCTTCTTGAGAATTGTAAGTCCTGCATTCTGAGCCTTAGGATTGGCTCAGGATGGTCAGATGTCAGGCAGCCTGGATAATGGATGTCAGGTGGCCCAGAAGATGGGCGTCAGGTGGTCTGGTGACATCTGGTGGTGACGTCTTGTGGTTTGGATATGTGGGTCCTTCAGGAGGTAATTAGAGAGCTGTCTGGAGGTTTAGATGTATATCCAGGCATGGATGCAGGAGTGGAAAGTTCAAAAACACATTTTAAGCTCCCAGACTAGTGAGTCTTCCCTCATGCCTCAACCTTCACAATGTTAATAATTTTAATAGCTTGGTTACAATTTTATGTGTTACCTATCTTCACCCCTGCTTCACGACCCATCTAGATTATGGTCCTATAGAGGCTAAATAATGAAAGAACATGCAGAGAAATTTATCCAAAACTTGGGAATAAGGTACACATGTGGGCAGCATGTCTTCCAATACCAAACACGGGCAAAGGCCACTCAAGGCCACATTGTGTAGGGAATGTACTTAGTCTATAGCAGTGCTTAGTTGTTCTGTTTGTTTGTTTGAAGATTTTATTTATTTTTAGAGACAAGAAGGGAAGGGAAAGAGAGGGAGAGAAACATCAATGTATAGTTGCCTCTCACGAGCCCCCTACTGGGGGCCTGGCCTGCAACCCAGGCATGTGCCCTGACTGGGAATGGAACCAGCAACCCTTCGATTCTCAGGCCTGTGCTCAATCCACTGAACTACACCAGCCAGGGCAGCAATTCTTAGTATTGATTAAAGGCCAAAACTTAGGTAACTCAAAGACTTTGCTAGGTTGAAATGGTGGTAGAGCCTGGTGGAACAGATAATTCCAGATTTATGGCCTATTGGCCATTACCAATTTATATCTAATTCATTAATCTTATACTAACATTTATTTGTTAAACTTCCTATAAATATCCCAGCTACTTAAATGCTTTTTAAACTTATAACATCTTACTGGTTCTCTCATAAGTTAATAAGTTAAATTAAAATCGTTTACATGTGTTAATTTTATATTTGCTTGAAAGTCATAATTTTATTTTTTTGAAAATTATACTTTAACATGGAGGATAACGAATCTATGCTTATCATGCAGTTTTGCTGATACTCAGTGAAGTGGGATTATTATTTGTGATCTGCTATGAACATTTATTCCTATTACCTGATTTGTAATTTGTTATGTATTTTTATGCCTGTTAGTTAAGCCTCCACATAGGAGGTTGCATTCTTTTAAATAGTGCTTTTGCAAACAAATCCTCAAGAATTGTAATCAGTGAAATACCTGAATTTGGTGGACCCAATACACATTTATAGCCAGGACCCTCATGTTCCGAGTAGCCAGATTAAGTAAGCTGAGGCCGCTTCGGTGCTGCAGCTAGGTGGAGTGGACGTCATTACAGATCCTGCTGTACCTGATTTTCTACTTTGCTTTATTCTCCTTTTATCCTCCTGTATATGTTTTGCCGGGCATTTTGAGACAGGTTTTTTTAAAGAACAGTTGAGTGGTCCGGCACTTCATATCTGTTTGCATGCCTTTGTTATCTGCCAATAGATACCCAATTGCTAACAGCATCATGCATGCTTGGGTCCTAAGCCTACAGTGTTCCACTGATTTAAAAGAATAGAGATTCCCATTTGACAAGCAGTGCTCATCCGTGGATTTCTCCATTTCTTACACGGGAAGTCAATGACAGATCATTGAGATTGCTTTGAATTATGGGTAAACTCTTTGATATGATTAAGGTAGAATGATAACAAAGCATTTACTTACTGATCACATCTCATTTGTCTACATTCCATTAATTCTATATAATGTCATGGCCATTGACTAAAGGTGTTTTATATTTGTTATGCTAATGTGCTGTGGAAATAACGCCTTTTTAAATTCCAATTTCAAAGTATCCTGTTTAATAACAGTTGAAAGTGATAACTTGAACTTTACCAAGGACTGTATCAACACCATCAGTATTTTTCACTTATGTAAAAAGACAAGTAGTCGAAATGTAAATACTCCAATTTTGCCTAATCATATAAACCCATCAGCATCTTCCTGCAATTGCAGGGGTGGAGTGGGGACACCAGGGATTTCTCGTATTATTGAAAAAGAAACTAGGGGCTCCCTTTTTGCTTTATGTTTACTTGCTGTAGACAAGTCAACCCAATTAGGTTCCTGGATGCAGAAGTTAAAAAAAACTCTCAAGTCCTCTCATTGTGTCTTGAAACTTTAACCGTTTCTAAAACAGTTACTGTATCTTGCTTTGACACTACTGATGGTGAGATATTTGGCAGGTCAGTTATCCTCTTGCTTCGAGGCGTCCTTATCTTGAGGAGGTGGTTATTGGAAAGGTGATTGGGAAGATTCCTTTCTGGTAAGCATTTTCCGAGTCTGCTTTGGACTTCTCTCTAGTGACATCCAGGGATTCATAGTCTGTGACTAATTTGTGAGCTTTCTCTTAAAATAAAAACACTCTACATTAGTACTCACAGCTTGCAAGTTACTCCCAGCAACAGGTTTATACGTCCTAACTACTAGCTTGTGGTGCGAAGTGAGCACTCAGTGTATGTTTGTTGTAAATTAATACATTCTACTATAAATGTTTAAACCTTCCTCGCTCAGGTTTGGCTTTTCCCAAGTATTAGAATAATAATAGATAAGAAACACATTTGTCTTTCTCTCATTTTCTTTCTGACTTGAGTTAATTATTTCCATTATAAGGGAAGGTAAATAATTTCTTAAGTAATTTGCAAAAGGCAAAATGTGGAAACAGCATTGGATTTGAAGATGGAAGAACTTGTTTCCAGCCTGGTTCTACAATATAGGCCATTCTTATCTCTTCTCTGCAACACGGGAATAATATACAGTTGCGTGTGTGACATATGAAAGCACTTCATCATTTGCAAAGTGCTTTACACATGTGAGATTTCCCATTCTCTGATTAACTTATATAATTCTGTACTAGATTAACATCTGTTAATTCTTTTTAAAAATAATTTTTATTTTTAAATTATAGTTCTTGTACAATATTATAGTAGTTTTAGGTGTACAACATAGTGATTAGACATTTATATAACTTACGACGTGATCACTCCAATAAGTCTGCTACCCATGTGACACTATTCCTGGTTATTACAATATTATTGACTTTATTCCCTGTGCTGTACTTTAAGAGAAAGGCTGTAAACAGTCCCTGTGACTGTTTTAATAACGGGAAATTTGCACATCTTAACCCCTCCCCCTTTTCATCCATCCCCCGCTTCCCCTCCCATCTGGCAACCATCAGTTTGTTCTCTGTACCTATGAGTTTGTTTCTGTTTTCTTTGTTCATTCCTTCTGATATCCCTATGGTGTGGATATCGGTATGTTTGATGTTGTCCAAGTGGTTTCTTACGCTATCCTCATTTTTCAGAAATCCGTTTTTCTTTTTGCTGTTTTGGTTTGGTGTTTTCTACTACCTTGTCTGCCAAATTACTAATTTGATCCTCTGCTTTACCTACTGTACTGTTGATTCCCTCTAATGTATTCTTCATTTCAGTTATTATATTCTTCATATCTCACTGGTTCTTTTTTATATTTTCTATTTCCATTTTTACATTTCCTATCTCTTTATTAAAGATCTTGCTCAGTTCATCTACTCTTCCCCTAAGTTCATTGAACATCCTTTAACCAGATTTTGAATTCTGCCTCTGGTAAATTGTTTGTCTCCATTTTTAGTTCTTTTTCTGGAGTTTTGTCCCATTGTTTCATTTGGGGCATGTTTCTTTGTCTCCTCATTTTGGCAGCCTCTCTGCGTTTGTGTCTATGTATTAGGTAGATGTACTACATCTCCCAGTCTTGGTAAAGTGGCCTTATGTATGGGGCTCAGAGGTGCAGTCTTTCTGGTCTCCTGAAATGGGTATTCCAGGTGTGCCCCTTGTGTGGGTTGCGTGTGCTTTCCTGTTGTAGTAGAGCTTTGATTTCTATTTGCACATCAATGGGAGGGATTGACCCTCAGGCTGATTGGCTGTGACAAATGGCTGTGACCGTAACAGAAAAGCTGTTTCAAGGATAGGGTGTATTGAGCAGGATTTGCTTCTGTGGGGCTCTCATGCGTGCCAAGCCACCCGCTGGGTATGTTGTTTGTGGAGGCAGTTGGATGGTGCTCTGGTGTGGTCTGGAGCTGGCCACCAGGTGTGTTGGTTCTGCAGCCTCTTGGGAGGGGCTACACTGCCAAGGTCAGCTGCTGCCTGTGCCTGCCCGAAGTTACCTGGCAGGAGCTACAGAGTGATCGGCAAATGGTTGCCACTCGTGTTGGGCTTGGAGGTGCCTGGGAGAGGCTAAGCTATGAACCACCTTTCCTGAAGCCTGACTAGCACTTCCCCTTCATGGGAGACCCACTAACCCCAACACCCCACTCCTCCAGAGGCTGTTTCAGTGACTAAGCCTAACAGGCAGGTGGTGTCTGCTGGAGGTGGATCTCAGGGTGCTTTGGGAGCTTTTGCTGACCTGCCTCCAGGCCCAGCGCTGGTAAAAGCCAGCCTTGGTGAGCAGCTTGGTCCTTTCCATGCAACCCAAGCCCAGCAGAGGCAGCCACAAGCTGTGGATCACTTGTAGCTCCAAACAGATTGCTAAGCCAGGCACAGACAGCATCCGACATTGGCCCAGAGTCCATGCCAAGAGGCCCTGAACCAACACACTCTGCAGCCAGATTCATACAACATCAGAGCAGGATCCAAAAGCTTCGCAAGCAGCATATCCAAAGGGAGACCTCGGCAGGCACCAGACCCTGCTGAGGTGAACTCCACTGTGTGTGGTCAGCAGCTTGCCTGCTGTGGTCCAGGGTGAGCCTCCCAGTCAGCCGGCCCGGGGGTTAATCCCACGCACAAATGGGCCAACAGCAATCAAGACTCTGAGGCTGATGTGTTATAACTTGATAAGAAAATGAGACTTTAGCTCATTTACATTATTCCCATCTTCTCCTCCATATGTTTAATATATTCACATTACTTTTATTTCTTCTACTGTACATCTTTATAACTAATGCATATTTATAACCTACTATTTCTTGTTCCATCAACTTTCAATACTACCTTTTTAACTTCTTATTTTTTAAGTGATGGTATGAATGCAGATGTTTTTTCACTTATTATCCTGTTTCCATGTCCTACTGCCTGTCAACTGAACTTTAAAGTTTTGCTGTCAAGGATGTTCAAATTTGCATTTTGTCTTAGAAACACAACAAAGTCTTCTGTATTTTGCCATACATTAACTTTAAAAGTTGAAAAGTAATACATAGTCTTTATTAAGATAGTAAACTTTATTCAATGCCAGGCCAATTTACTCTACCAAAATTGTATTTCCTTCTTTATAGATTGAAAGTAATAACACCTGTCCTGTTTAAAGGAAAATGTTATTAGCTTTAAGGTCAAATGTGTACTCTTTGTTACACTTTTATTAACCAGTAGCTTCATTTTAATTTGTTTCATGACTAGACTATGTTTTTCGTGTGTTTTTTTGTTTTGTTTTGTTTTTCCTGGGGTTTCTATTTACCTTTCTTTTTCTAGTTCCGTTATGTGCCTCTGTCTTGTATGTTTCCTATTACTGCTATAAAAAATTGCCACAAACCTGGTGCCTTAAAACAATACACATTTATAATCCTCCAGTTCAGTAGTTCTGCGGTGTAAAATGGGTCGGTAGGACTGCATTCCTTCTGGAAGCTCTGAATTTTTACTGTTGCTTTTTGCAGTTTGCAGAGACTGTCAATATTCCTTGGCTCATAACTCTACACCACTCCACCCTCTGTTTCCGTTGTCACACCTCCTGCTCTCACTCCGGCCCTCCCATCTCCCTCTCGTGACTACACTGAGCCCACCTGGAAAATCCAAGGTAATCTCATTTCAGGGTCATGGATTTAATCACACTTGCAAAGTCCCCATTGCCATGTAAGGTAACTCGCTCAGAGGTTCTGGGAACATCTTTGGGGAGCCATCATCATACACACAGTATTTTCCAACTTCTCAGTCATATTTTTTACTTCATCAGAAATGTTAATAGACATTAGATGTTTAGGAGGGTCCTGGGAAATCAGATTTTCTCCAAAATTGTTTCCAAGTTGTTTTTTCCTCCATGTTTTTTTCTGGCACTAACCTTAGTATAGAACAGAGAACTTATATTTTCCAATCTTGTACATCTCCAGATTACTAGACTGTCATTCCTTTGGATATTAGACAGAAAAAGCCTCATTTGAGCAAATGTGTGTGCTTCTCTCCATTTCTAGTTCAGCTGAAAATTGTTACCTTCTTGGAGGAACCTCCTTGAGTCCTCAAAGTCAAGTCAACAAACTCTAATATTGTGTCCTTCCAAGTCTCTGAATGTTGCAGTCTTATTAAGTGTACTATCTGAATCCCCAGATTCAACAGATGAGTAACTCGCTGTGCGCTACCACATAGTAGGGACGAGCGCTTCACTTTTCAGTTACAGGGAAAAGCCATTCAGTGTATATCACACCCTTGGTCACTGTGGTAATTCCCTGATGAATATAGGGATGAAATGAATGGTTCCATGATGGCTTAATGGGACTCAATCCTGGAATTTCATAGGGACAATTGATAAATAGAATTGTTTTTTTCCTTTCTAGTGGTTGTGCTGGTAGGTGTCAGTTTGGAGCTCTTGGTAGCCATCTGGGTATCATTAAGGGAAAGTTTGCCTGAGGGCAAAACCAACAAACAGAAAAACAGAGCTGTAAATTGGAAAGACAGATTGAGTCTCAATGACAGTTTTTAAGCCCCTTGAACTGGTAATGGCAAAAGTCAACGGTACATCTCAATGATGTGAGACCTTTTTGCTAGTTCATCTTGGTTTTCTCCACAAGTTAAGAATAGCTATTAAAGTACGAAATGTGTGGGGACAGAATTATAGATCAATAGTTTATTCAGTTAAGAAAACTTCCAAGATAACTTGAGGGTCTCATCTAAATCTCTTATATTTGTAGTCTCTATTCTCTTTTCTCAAAAGGAGCAGTGGAAAACATAGAATATTGCTCCCTGAGGGCAATACGTTACATGTTTATTTTTTTTCACATCTCAGAATGAGAGTTTGCAGTGGGAACTGGGTGACGATGACTTTCTAACGGAGGAAAATAAAGTTACTTAAACTCTTGAAAATTCCCATTTACTTTGCACTACTTAGTTTTAACACACACAGACACTACAGAAGGAAACTAAAATATTCCACAGATAGTTTTAATAATAAGGTCGAATCCATGTACTTTTACTGGTCAATCTTCTTTAGGTACATAGTTATGCTAAGGACAAAAAGAAAAGCCTCATTTCAAGCATCTGTGTATTTACCATATAATCCTCCTGTTGGATTTACTTTGGATTTAGTTCTCAAAGATAGAATCTAAAGTCCTTAAATCTTAGGAAAAAACACCCAAATAGACTTTAGGTATTCAGACTTTATTCTGAATTTTAGGGAGATGGCCTTCTCCCTATGCTTTAAATTTTAACAAGAACCATTTCATCTCGTCTCCAATATCTACTTTAAAAAATGTTTCCATGTGCTTTCTGATTATTATCTGCTTACAAAGCATCGTAATGGTTTGTGTAATGTTATTTGCAAAGGAATGGCTTCCCGGGCCTGTCAGTGCCGGTGCTGTGCCTTCCTCCCCCAAATTCCGGGGTAATCCTCACGGAAGGTCTGATGGACTTCATAGAATTGTTATGACAGTCAGCGTGCTCTCAGGGCCCTGAGCCACAGAAAGTATTTTTTCAATACTATAGTTTAACTGTGATATTTTTACTGCTATGTCCTCTAAAATAATCAGGAAGACAAAGTCAACATGGCTCGTTCTTGGATGCTCTTTGCTTTGTTCTGGGAAGACAAATTTTGGATCTGAGAGGTAGATGATGCTACACTCAGGTTCCCCTTTGAGAGCTTCCAAAGGGATTGATGAAATCAAATACACAGAATTTAGCTGGTCCTTCGGCACTCTCACAGATGCAAGCACCCACTTTCCAGTACTAAGGATCCCCATACCCGGGCGTGTTGGTCAGGGTAACCATCACACTAGGTTTGATAGAGTTGGCTCTTAGCTCTGAGTTCGGCCCTGAGTTTGCTGGGTAACTCTGCACACTCTCAGGCCCCTGGATTGACCTAATTACCAGGGCAAATGCAGTGTAAGAGCAGAGCGCATGGAGCACACAGAGGAGCTCTGGACAGATCTTACAGAGTTGTCCTCTGCAGGCAGGCCTGTACAGAGTCGGGCCGGTACGGAGTCATCCCCAACCCTTCGCACTTTAGTGGGGAATTGCTTTATTCCGGAGCTATCACCTCAGAGCACAGCACTACAGCAGGATTTTGATGTGGAGGGAGGTAGGAAGTATCATTTCGAAGCCCTGGGCATTGCCCAAGTCTATGTAGGACACTATGGAGGGCCGTCCTGGGTATCATGGCAATGTGGATTGCAAAAAAAAAAGAGGAGAGAGATCAGGGCCCATAAAGGAGGTAGAAGGGCACTGAATTCAGACGTGTTTGTCTGTCTCATAGTTCTGCTAAACAGTGGCTCTGTTTCAGAGCTAAACCCTTCAGAAAAGGGTCAGAGGAAAACACTGAGCGTATTCCCCTCCCCACTTTGATGCCTGTTCGGAATGATTTTTCTTTGTAGTCACACCTGAGTTTACCTGACTTCCACAATCAAACTTCCAGAAGCAGCTTCATGCTGCAGAGTTGTTACAAAGTGGATCAGTGAATAATAAACCAAATTGTTTGCATTTTAGGTCAAAACATTTATAGTGCTCTGATGAAGAAACCCTGTAATTTTCTCATTGTTTAAATCCAACGTTTGTCTCAAGACATTTCCAAAGGACAGTCTTCATTATAGCCACAGATAAGGAACTTTTGACTACTAGCTCTCTCCCAGACCTCTGTTAGAGAGGACAAAGTAAGTACAGTTGTCTGATAGGTTGGTATTGTTTAGAAGAAGTAATTGCCCCCCCCCAAAATAAAGAGAATAGGCAGATGGACTGAATTAATAATTTATGTAACAATTTTGCCCTGTGGGTGGTTGTTATTAACATATAAATTAACTTATAAAGCATATTCTGAACAGTGTATAAACTCTGGGGCAATTAGATAAAATAAAACTAGGCCCCCCCAAAACCTCTCTTGTGTAAAGTACCTGCACTAAAATTTTCCATAATTCAAAATGAAGGACGAACTCAAGATTCTGAAAGCATATAAGACAACCTCACTGTGCCATTGACTTTTGAATCATTTCCAACAAAAGCTTCCCTTTAGTATTCGGGCATTGGTTGCTTGCCAAACAGGTCCACAAAGGCAGAAAATGGAAGAATGCAAGCTTTGGAAGTTCTTCCTACATATCCAGGCATGCCAAGCCCTGCTCTGCTACTTAATCCTTATTCTCCACTTGTAGCTTCAAAGACCGGGAGGTAGATGCTGCAAAAAGCCCACTTGAGAACAGACTTTTCAAATCTACTAGAATAAAGCCCCGGCATCATTGCAGCAGTTTATGACATCTTGTCTCCAGCGCTTTTGCAGCCGAGGAACTGAATCATGCCTAGAAGGCCCAGGATAAAGGTATTTAAGGAGATTGTAGTATTTCAAAAACTTTTGTAAACGGCCATGCACACTAGATTGTATTGATTCAGTGATCAATAAAGAATTTTTCTTAATATTTTTCCTGATTTTTTTTCAAATTAATGAGATCCCTTCTATTTATTTATATTGGACAGAGGGAGGCCAAAATGCAGAAAATGTAATAAATACCTCTGATAAATATGCACCACCAGTATGGACAAGTATTAATTTTCATTCCCTTCAGGTTTCTTTTTGTTGTTGTTTTTGGTAAAGCATTAAAATTTACATGTTCTCACCGGGCCCATTTCTTCTCTTTCCAAAGGTCAGTATCCTCTATCACCTGGTTTATGTATTCCAATTATATTTTTGTTATCGTGCTATGTTTACTTTATGTTCTTTAACTTGGTTTTGTAATAGTCTTCATAAATGTCTTGCCCAATTAAAAATTTTGTTATTACATTTTCTGATTATTACTGCTAGTGTTTAAGCGTGGTATTGTGTGTGTGTGTCTACCCATCTCAGATTGGATACTCTTCTGAATTCTTTCACTTTACATGCTATCTGAAGGGTCTTTTGAATTTTCTAGGAAGGGAATTATATAGTCTACAAATGAAAAGTTTGCCTCTTTCTTTCCAATTCTCATACCTTTATTTTCTTGTGTTACTCCTTTGCTTGGGAACTTTAGTTCAATACTGAATAGTAGGATAATGCAGGCATTCCTGTCATATTTCTTATTTTACTGGAAATGCTTCTATTGTTAGTTTTTTACTTAATTAGGCAGAAGTTGCTTTCTATGCACACTTTTTGAGTTTTTTCCTACATTATTGAAAGACATATATGGCATTTCTCTGTCCATCTCTTAATGTAGTAAGTGTGGTGATTTAATTTAACAGGGTTTTGGGTTTTGGGTTTTGGGTTTTGTTTTTTTTTTTTGTCTTTCTATGAGTGGTTTATTTCATTTAGCAAAATGTTCTTTAGGTCCATCCACATTGCTGCAAATTCAGGATTTCTTTCTTTTTAAAGGCCAAATAACATCCCATTATAGGTATATACCACCTTTTATTTATCCATTCATCCATCAGTGGACATGAAGTTTGTTCTACACTGATAGTTGTTTTTCCAATGTGCAATCATTCTTGCCTCCCTATACTTAATTTATTTGGTCATGACATACACACACAATACGGCAATTTGGGTACTTTTAAATTAATTAATGGTATCATTCACTTAACAAATATTCACTGAATACTTCCTATATGGCAGATGATTAGGGAACAGGAGTATAAGAGTGAGCAAAGTAAGTTTAAAAAAAAATTCTTGGCCTTACAGATTATATTTAAAGAATCTGCCAGCAGGCAGATTAATAAGTAAAATATGTAGTATATGAGATAGTGATTACTACGAAAGAAAAGGACAAAGATAGAAAAGGGATGTGCAGTCTGTGAGAAGAGTTGGGCTGTGAGCTGTGTCCAGGGAAACTCACAAAAGTGTAAATTTGAGGAAAAGCCTGTAGAAAGTGAGAGGACCTAGCTATGCAGCTAACTGGGTGAAGAATATTCCAAGTAGAGGAAACAGAAATGAAAAAATAAAAGTAGGAACAATTCTAATATGTTTGAAGAGTAATTTGGCAATTTTTTTCTAGAAAATTGCTTATTCTTTTGAAATTTTCAAATTTATAGGCATAAAATTACTTATAATACTTAATTATTTAAAATTATGCATATAAAATCTCTAATATTATTTTATCACTTTTTATTTTGATCAGTCTACCTAGAAGTTTGTCTATTTTGTTATTGTACTCAATATTATTATTACCAAATATTATTTATATATTGGAGTTGACAATGTACACACTACATCTCAGATGTGCAAAAAAGTCACATCATATTTCTTTACCCCACGTGACATCCTTCCTCTTATTACGGACACTAGTAAACTTCTGGATCTCTTCCATATCAAACAGGAGCAGATGAAGATTTGGGAGTGCCAGCACAGGCTCTCTTTTTGACTGAACACACCTCCTTGCATTTTGACTCTACTGCAACTGAATGACGTGGGCGTGAGGCGTTCTGCAAGGCTGCCCCTGCGGTGATTTCTCAAGGGCACGAGCTGCCCTCCTTTGCCGTTGCTCTCAAGGAGCAGTAAATGAGGCAAACCATAGATGTTATTGGTGTAACATCTGGCACTTATTGAGCACCCAATAATGTCAATTATGAGTGTAATTAAAATGATTATTGGCATGCCTTTGTGCGGGTGCTGTGCTAAGTCATCCCTTGTTCCCTGGACCCGCCCGGCACTATGCAATAAATAGGAAAGAGGAAGCTGTGCTTGTTTTTTCCTTACCCTAAATCCCATAATCTTCATGGCCATCCCCCCTGTGCCTGGAGGGTTAAGGGAGGATGAATCAAAGGGAGAGTTCAAGAATTCTGGCATGCTTCTACCATATCAGGTATTCAAGAGTGAAAAACAAGAGAATTTTCTCATGTTGTCATCAATGTTGCTGGTATTTAGACCATTCAATCCAAGTTGCAATGTACAAGTAAACTTCCTTGAAAACTCTTCAAGAATGTTATACTTTTAAGAAATGCAAATTGCTAGTTACAGAATAGCCACAGAGATGTAAAATACAGTACAGGAAAAATAATCAATAATATCCTAATAACTATGCATGGGGCCAGGTGGGTACTTGAAATATCGTGGGGACGGGGGTCAATGTGACTCTTTAAAGTATGGGATTGTCTCATCACTATACAGCATATACAGATATGCTGTATATCTGAGACTAATACAAAATAATATTGAATGTAAAAAAAATAAACCTATAAATCTGATTTAAAACAAAAGAATGTCATGCTTTTTTTTTCTTTTCACAGAAAGATAAATATTAATGAAACCTTTCATTTTTGTTTGAAAAAAGATGTTTTTTGGCATTGAATATCTAGTATGAGGATATTTTCTGGAACACCAATCACTGATAGCTAAGGACACTAGTTTTGCTTAAATGACAACTAGCATGAAGCAACCAAATTGTCACATCTAGCCGGGAACCATGAAACTCATTAAGTTATGGGGACATCAGTATCAAAAGAATAGACTTTTTCAGCTAATACTTAATCTGGACATCAATCCCGTTTGAAGGGGGGGGGGAAGCAAGTTTGAGGGACACTGAGAAAGAGAGAGAGAAAAAGAAAAGGAAATTCTGGTTATTTGGTACTTAAAGAAGAGGTACCGATGAAACAAATGTCCTTCAAGTGCCCTCACTTCATGAATAGCAAATTACTGTAGAAGCAACAGTGATTAGAGGCATAAATAGTATTGATAAAGATTGTATAATTACAGTTTGCACTCTGAGCAATTGCATTAACAAATGGGAGGGGGTAGATAGTACTCAAGTGGGGAGTGGGGAGCTCAGAAGAGGGTCACCGAGCAAAGGAAGAATATGGCAAATAAAGGAGAGGCTCTGGGCAGGAGAGTGATCTCCCTTTGGCCCTCCCAGCTCAGAATTCATCCGTCCCTAATCAACAGAAGATTCGAGCGAATGCTAGAAGCATTCCAAGTATTACTTGTAGTCTACTGTGTTATAAATGATTGCTTAGATTGATAGTGGAGTAACAATATTCAATATAGCATTTGCACTTTTATCATCAATCTAAAACCCTGAGTAAAAGTCTTCCTTCAGGCATTGTTAATGGAACTGGGGGGAATTCAGCTGATAATTACAGTGTAGCCTTTGTACGCTTGCAATGAGAGAGAGAGAGAGAGAGAGATGGAGAGAGAGAGAAAGCCCTAGTACCCTAAGGCATGCATTGTATGTAATGAATTAACTTCCCTTCTTTGCATCCAGAATGTTATTGTTGTGCATTATCACCCTTAAAGAAGTGAGAATGTAATATTCAAATCATTCTTTGGTAGAGGTTAATTTCCTTATGAAACCTGTATTGAGAAAGGCTGCTAGAAAATTTCTCCAAAGGAGGTTTTGTCCCGTCTGGAGGTGTCACAGGTTTCACTGATATATTGAGATGTGTTAAGCTATTTCTTTGTACTGGCACTTTGCCCAGTGGCATCAGACTTTGGAGCTGAGCAGGCATGGGTTCAGATTCCTGTTCTGCTGCCTCCAGATTGTCTGATTTAGGGAAAGTCATTTATCCATACCTGTGACATGTGTAATATATATGACGTAATAATAGTGCGTACCTTGCAAGGTTGCTGTGATGCTTTGACGAGACAATGCATGTAAAGCAGACCTCAGCATACTGCGAACGCTCAACACATGTTATTATTAACCACTGGATGTGATAATCCTGAGTACCCCCACTGCATAGCTTTCCTCCTGGGGAGCCTGGGAATAACACAGAACCATTAGACCTGTCTCCTACTGAGCCATCTGGCATTGATTTTTCAACTGCACGTCCTGGGGACAAGCTGCACATCACTAGAGCCATAAAATAAAGGAAGCAATAATTCTCCTCTGACCACTCAACTGCTAAAATGAAGGACCTGTAGTTTTATACCCTCCAGGATAACACAGAGAAAGCCTTGTAATAGGTTACCCTGTTGCTGGTTTCCAGACTGTTGGCTCAGGGGGTGGGGTGTTCTGTATGCTAGAGGCTTACATGATCCATTAGCATTGTGGTCTCTTTGAGTTCTTGTCATAACCTGCAGTGGTGTTTTATGAAAGAATTAACCCCAAGTAGCTTTTGCAGCAATAAAATAACATGCTGTGGAAGGCTTGCTTATTTCCCGCATGCGTTTTCCTGCTACGTAAGACATGGCGAGTGAGAAAATGTGAGAGAAAAAACATGTGGAGAGGCCGAGGAGTACAAAGATAAGAGGGAGAAGTATGTATTGATTCTATTCTTTCTTCTTTGCTTCAACCAGATATGTATTTTCTAATTTTTTTTTAAACTACAATAAAATAAAATAAAGTAGAAGGGCCATTTTTTTTAAAAAAAGACCATGTGCTATTTTTCTTTCTAGTTATAAAGTAATACACACTTATTACAAAAAAAACATGAACAGCATATTGAAAATATTTTTAAAATTCCCCATAATGCTATTAACTAGATGTAAACATGTAACATTTTGATGCATTTTCTTCTAATATGTCTTCTATGCATACATGTAGGGATCAAATAAAACGTACAATTTTGTATCTTCCTTTTCAGGATTATCATTACTATTATTATTACCATGTCATTGAAAATTCTTTTAAAGATAAAATATGGTCAACTCACTATATTCCATGCAAGAATAAACTCTGAATAAATCAGACATCTAAATGTTAAGAAAGTGATCTACACGACGCTAGAAGAAAATATGAGCAATTTTCTCTGTCGCCTAGGTGGGGAGCGGGAAGAGCTATCTAAATATGAGTTAGAATTCAGGTGCAAGTAAAACGTTTTGATAAATTTGACTGCATAAAAATTAAAAACTTTTTCATGGCCCGAAACTCCCCAAAGTTGCTATAAGCAAAGTCAAAAGACAACAAATTGAGAATAAACATTTGTACTATATATCACAGATACACTACTAATTTCCCTAGTATATAAAAACTTATAAAGATTGAAGTAAAAATAAAGATCAAAAATCCTACAGGAAAAAATGGACATGAGATATATACACAAATATATGTATATTATATATATTGTGTGTATATATATATATAACATATATAGAGAGAGTATATATATATAAACTGAGTTTATACCAAGTGCAGACACTCGGTTGGTGTCTGCAGAATCAGAAAATTGGTTGTTGGTGCCAGAAAACATCCTAAGGAGGATATCATAATATCTAACAATACTCCAATACATATGCTTTTATTCTTTGACTCAGTAATCTCACTCCTAGGAATTGACCCTAAGGGTGCACCTCCAAGAATATGAAAATACATATGCAAAAGGTTATTCTTGGCAACATTATTTGTAATTGCAAAATATTGCAAACCACCTAAATGCTTAAGCATAGGAAATGGGTTGCATAAACCATGATACAAATATACAATGTGCTGTCATACAGCTGTTTGCTTTTAAAAAGAGGAGTATCTCTGTGAACTAACATGGATTTCTAGGGTATGTTAAGTATTGATAGTATACTAACTCTGTTATAAGAAATGAGGAAATAAGAAAACATCCTTCATTTATATTTTTATAAAATTTATTTTATAAAACTAACAGGAAGGATAAACCTCATAAAATAAAATTGGTTGCCTATTAGGGGTGGGGAAGAGGGGTGGGAAAGAGTAGTAAATAACACTTTTTTAAGTATACAGTTCTGTGTAGTTTTGACTTTTGGAAGCATGCTAATATTATACATATGCATTTTTTTAAAAACTCAATAAAAGTGGGGGAAAGCCCTAAAAATGAATGCAAACAGAAGCAAATGAACCCACTGAATGTAGGGTTCAAGTGAACAGCATAACCAGACTGAAAGAGGTATTGGTGAAAGTAGAACTTATTCAAGTTACTTTTGACCAATGTACCTTTAATAAATACTCTAATAGGCAGAACTCTAACGAACAACATAGAAAAAAGTCAGGGAGAACTCCCGACAAGCAGAATGAGGACGTAGGAATGGACGTCCCCCCACCTCCATGCACAATCAAAGGGAAACAGTTTTTGGCAGGAAATTCCTGCAGCAGTCATGAAGTCAACAACAAGAAGTGGCTGAAACCAGATCACTCCAAGATGGAGGAAAAATGGACGGGAAAACAACCCTACAGCTCATTATACAGAGCATTATAATGAGAACAGAAAATTAAAGTAGAAGGTTAGGGGGGACCAACACCATGACCCTTCTGGAACGGACCATATTAGGAACAAGACTCCCTCCTAACCAGAAGGGAGAGCCAGAATTTGGCACCACAAAGTTCAGGAACAACGCATCCCTGGCAACACCCAAGAACTGACTGACCACGATGTGCAACTCACCTGCGAGTTGGCCTGCGTCCACTCAGATGTGTGCTCTCACTTCAATCACAGGGGCGCCCAGTGAGACTTGCAACCAGGGGAGCAGCAGGCAGTGGCGGCTCACCCCAGGCTCACCCCCTTATCCTGTTTCCTTTAACCTAAATAAAACTTGCTTTTGTTTTCACCTGGACTTGATTTTTGAGTTCTTTCCTGAGGCAAGTCAAGAACCCACAGATCATAGAGTGCCTAGGGGTCACATTTCAGGTCCACCTCTGGTCACACCAAGATGGCCTGCAGGATTCCTGCCTCCTGGTGTATAAACCCTGTAAAAATCCCTCCCCTTGGGTATTGCAGGAATTAGGTTACATTAGCAAGATGATGGGAGATTACTTTCACATTGTGTTGCACTACATAAAACGTCATCAGAGCAGACAAGCAAGATTCTCCTGATGGCCTGGCGGAACAAACTGCCGTGCAGAGGGCCATATGGCAGGGAACAGCAGGTGCCTTCTGTGGGGAGCTTAAAACAACCCCCCACTGACGACCAGCCAGAAAGCAGAGATCTCAGTCTTACAACTGCGCGAAACTGCATTCAGCCAACAACCTGAATGAGCTTAAAACAGGAGTGCAAGCTCAAGGTGAGAACCAGCACAGGTGACAACTTGATTTCAACCTTGGGAGGCGGAGCAGAGAACCCAGATGCTCTGTACCCAGACTTCTAGCCTAGAGAACTGAGAGGTAATAAATAGGTGGTGTTGGATAAGAGAGAAGAGAAAATCTTCCTTACAGTAAAAGGTTTTTAATAAAGCTAGAAAGAATGAAGGAATGATGAAGTCAGAAAATCCCCATTTTCAACTACTATGGCAAAAAGTGTTTCAAGCAAGTATCTTTTAAGGGGGGAAAGTTTGATTATAAATAAGATATTTACAACATCACAGCATTTCTCTACAAATTACTTAAATCAACTTCAAAAGGAATAAAGTAAATATAGTAGACAACTCCTCAACCAAATGATCAAAATAATGTCCACAATAAGGAGCAATTTCCTGAGAATACATCATCACTATCGTGGTATTTCAGCCAAAAAGGCATAATCTATATCTAATCATGAGGAAACATTGGATAAATACAAATTGAGAAACATTCAATAAAATAATGTCCTGTATTCTTCAGAATACCAGTGTCACAAAAAACACAGAAAGACTGGATAATCTTGCATATTAAAAGAAGAAGTCTAGAGAGACAGGACAACTAAGCACAACATGCCGCGCTCCACTGGGAAGGAGCCCCCTGTGAGGAACGTTACCGGGGGAAATCGACAGCGTGGCGATGTGGGCTGTGGGTTGAGGTGTCGTAGCAATGTTAAACGTCCTCAGTGTGAAAACTGCTCTGTGGTGATGTACGAGGATGTCTCTTGTCCCAGGGGAGACACACTGCAGGGTGCATGAAGGGGCATGGTTCGTGCAACCTGCCCTCAAACGGTTCTGGTGAGGAAACTATATTTCACACACAAACATGACATAATAAAAACAAAAACTTTTTAATTTAGATAAATGTTAAAAAAATGTTAATCTTGGTAAATGGTTTATGAGTATTCTTTGTATTATTGTTGCAAATTTCCTGTAAGTTAAAAATTGTTTTAAAATGAAAAGTAAAATCAGATATTTTTAAATTAAAAATTCTTTCATATGCCATTTATATTGGTTACAAAACAGTCCACCTTATGAATGTACTGTAATATAGTAACTCTTTATTTTGTTTCTCGTTTATTCTTTATTTTTAACCATTGTAAATAATGTTGTGATGAGCATCTTTGTTCAAGATTCTTTGTTTGCACATCTGATTACATCTTTGGCATAGATTCCTAGAAGCTGAATTACTGGGATAATGAGTTAAAACATTTTTGTCGTTGTTAAAATTTTTAAATGCAGTTGACATGTATTGTCAAAAAGCTTTTGAAAAGCTTCTTATACGTTCATTCAGTTACTCGTTTTATCTACTCACTCATGCTCATGTTCCTCCCCAACAACGAAAATAAATTTCCTTAATATCCTAAATGTACAAGCAAAATTTATTATATTTAATAAATTGTACACACTATATTAAAATTGAACCTTTCACATATGCTTACCAGCCATTTATGTTTGTCTTCTGAGAATTTTCTACCTATGGTTCTGCCTATTTTGAGGGATGTTGTAAATTTTGTATTGATAAGTTTTATTTCTTTACATAGAAGGTGTGTTAACACTTTGCCGCATTTATTGCAAAGGAAGGTGAGTGGGTTTGACTTTTACCTACAGAGCGCTGGCCCCACCATGCAAGCTCAGGCTTAGCAGGGAGCGTCAAAGATGCTGGTGGGTTGCAGAAGCCTTAGTAAGCAGGGCCAGGTGAAGGAAGAATTAGATTGCAGGTACCAGATCATTTAAACAAATGGGAGGATAGGGGGAGATCTCCCCAAGGAGGCATGGGTCACAGGACTAAATAATTGAATGGCAAAAAGCAATGAGTGGCCCCTGGTATATGGAAATGCTCCCTCCCAAAACATAGTGCAAACCCTGTCTCTAGGAGGAAGCCTACTCTCCTTGTAGTGCCAGGGTGCTGGACACAGGGAACAGAAAGACTTTAATACACAAAATGGCAAATCCTACCAGTGTGAGATGAAGAAAACATGATGTGTCAAATGCCACTGTTTGAGAGAGGAGACAGTTTGAAAAGATAAATTTCACCCCCATCCCCAATCCCAGTCCATGTGGGATTTGTGTGGGTGATAGACAGCTAAGGCTGACTGGCATTCTGGGGAGGCTGAACTCAGAATTCCTGCAAAGGCCTATTCCATCTCAGACGAGACTGCTGAGAGTCTGCTATGATCTTTGGCAACACCAGATTCTGAGATCCTGGGATGTGTGTTGTGTGCCTGGAATAATGAATTTAGTCCTTGGCATTGATTTATTGTATTCATTCATTCATTCATTCACTCATTGATTTACTGGATTTGGGGAAGTTCTGTGTCAATTTGGTGTGTTGCATTCACTCTTCAGGAAGCTGATAAAGTGAGACTCATGAGAGAATTCTTCAGCTCGGAGTCCCTGAAGGTTCTACCCACTCCCAGCCCAGCAGAGACAGCTGAGGCCGCAGCAACCTAGGGAGCAGCAGTTCCCCTGGGCACTGCTGCAGAACTTAGACTGAGCAGAACGCAAAATAAGAGCAGAGTTTTATTTCTTTGAACTTTAACTCACAAGAAGAAGGGAATCTGATCTCAGACTTAAAATCCTGTGTATCTTTACGAGTCTGGGCTCTACTATGCAAAGAATTTTAATCTTTAGACTTAAGTTCTCCCCAGGATTTTTGCATTGGGAGGGTCGTATACCTGAGACTATTGGGCACCTCTGTGCTGGCATTTTCTCATTGGAGTATTTTAACTGATTAATCTCATTGCAAAGGCTTTGCTACTAGGTAATGCTGAGCAACACAGCTGCGTATAATTTGGAAGAGGAAACAGAATGAGAATTACTTTATTATACCCATGTATCTCACGAAAAATCACAACGCCCAAAATGACTGTCACAGGGCTCGCCGTCACTTCCTCCACCTGTACCACCACCTAGGCTCGGCTAGGCCGCACTAACAATCAGCTATAAAACGTTAGTGGCTTAATACAACAAAAGTTTGTTGTTGTTGTTGTGTTTTCTTGCTCATTCTGTGTGCCTAGTGCATGGTGTCGTGGAGTTCTGCTTGTCTTACTCAGGATAAAGGCTCCATCCTAACCTGAGTTTTCTTGACCACATGGCAGAGAAAAGAGAACATGGTGAATCATACACTGGCCTTTATAGTTTCCACACAGAACTGACACACGTCGCCCCTGCTTGCACCTCGTTTTGTTACCAAGCAGCACTTGGGATTCTGTTGCTGCCACTGCCGTCTGGGCAAAAGTTCCAGACACAAAGGTTTGGTGATAAAGGAAAAGCGTCTTTGTTCAAAAGCAGTTACTTAAGCCTATCAGTTAAGGCTAAACACCTGAGTTCTCCTATCTTTCCCCTGTTTTTAGTTATCTTGTTTCTATAGGGTTAGTTTACAAACTAAAAACAACATAATATACAAAAACTACACAATTTTGGGAGAATAGCAGACTTCTTCCTCAGAGCCCATCCCCTCTAGAACCCCCGCAAAATAACCCTGCCATCCTCTCCCAGCCAGCCTGATCTAGGCTGCGTCCGGAGTTCCTTCCCATCCAAAATACCACCCATTGGGAAATGCAGGCAGCTGCAGCATGATCATCCAGGCCCCCTGGAGGAAGAAGAGCCGGGAGCAAGCTGGAGCCTGACACAGAGCCAGCTCAGGAGCCAGAGGGCTTTCTGAGCCAGAGAGCCAGCCCTCTTTTTATTTCCATTGGCTCTGGAGGCATTCAGCTTCTCAGCCAATCCTGTCCTAGACTGCCCTCCATTGCCTTGGCAAACTCCTCCTACGGCCCCTCCCTTCTCCTCCCCAGTGATCTGAGTTATCTTTTTTGTTGTTACACGTATTAATTCTTTTTTTTAATTAATTAATTTATTTATTTAAATTTTAACTTTTATTGTTACTCAGTTACAGTTGTGTGCCTTTTCTCCCCATCCCTCCACCCCACCCCCGCTGAACCCCCCTCCCTCCCCCATCTCCACCCTCCCCCTTGATTTTGTCCATGTGTCCTTTATAGTAGTTCCTGTAATCCCCTTAATCAGATCTCTCTGTAGCAATTTGACCAAGAAAGCCACCCTCCCAAGGGGAGAAAACACACAGCTCTATCCTGTGCCTGTAGGAGGAAGGACTAGAGTAGTTGTCAACAGCCTTTCCACAAACACGTTATGAAACACCCACCTCTAAGTGTGCAACATACCACTACTGATTCCTTTCACCTGATTTCTGCCCTGTCACATTCAAGAAAATGAGTTTCTGAGTGGATGTGGAAAGCTAGACGCTAATTGGGAAAGGAAAATGATGAATAACAATCTTGTAGCAAAACAGTAACCAGTGGCTGTGCCCTTTTCTTCTGGGGAAAGACCCCGAGTAAAGCCCTGAAGACAGGCATGGACCGAAACGAAATGTCTCTCACCTCCCTTCAGGCCAACGGTTTCCTTGGTGTCAGAGGAAACAATAACAACTCATGGCAACGTTTTATTAAAGCAATTGCTTCTCCTAACATAGATCAAAACAATAAACGAACAAAAATAATCAGTGATATTTCTGACAGGGTGATACACTCAAAGCCTCACTTCTCCCTGAACAGTCACAGCAGGATTTTCCTAGCTACAGCTGAGTGGAGGCAAAGTTCTAAGAGACAAGGGTATGTGGTGGAGAGAAACAACAGAACAGTTAGTTATGAATGTTAGAAGTCAAAACCTCATTGTTTTACATTTGATTATGAAATCTTTGGCCTGACAATAAAGACAATAGCTAACAGTTTTTGAAGCCGCCTATGTGCCAAGCACTGCCTAACCTTGTCGTGTATTAACTTATTTAAACCTCACGATAGTCTTGTGCAGGGGTGTCAAACTCATTTTCACCGGGGGCCACATCAGCCTTGTGGTTGCCTTCAAAGGGCCAAAATAATTTTAGGACTGTGTAAATGTAACTACTCCTTAACTGTTAAGGAGTTGAAATTACATTCGTCCCTTTGGAGGCAATCACAAGGCTGATGTGGCCCCCGGTGAAAATGAGTTTGACACCCCTGGTCTTGTGGGTTAAGGTAGCATAATCTTCACTTTCCAGGCAGTGGTGCAGAGGAACACGCTTAGCTTCCAGTCTCGTTCTCAAACACTATGCCCAGTTCCTTCTCACTGAATAGAAAAATTAAACCACCAGTTGAGAGATCTGTGTGATCAAAATAATGTTTTGTAGCCAACTCATTTCTAATGGAGAAATTATTTCGGTTAGAATAAGTAGTTTGGAGCCAGACAGAACTGAAATTTAATTCTGGTCCACTCAATTAGTTATGTGACCTTAGGTCAGTTGTTCAGCCCTCTTGGGCTTCACTTACCATTTTCCACATTGAGGTAATAATACTTTGCCCCACAGGGTTATTTTAAAAATTAAATGAGATAACATATGCTAAGCATAGTCATAAGAGCATAGGTATTAGCTATTACATTTATTGTTATACATCAGGTATAATATTCTTTTGAATTCTATTCAGATACATTTCCTTGTCTTATAAATCTTGTTAACTGGCCATTTCTCACCCTATAAAGACAGGGGTTCAAGTGCTTCAGGAGAAGGCTAGGTAGCTTCAGAACAAGGAGAGTGTTTCCTACCTGTCTGAGATTGAAGCAAGGCAATAGGCTTGAAAGCCAAGTTTTGCTAAGGAAGAAATTATTTTTAATTTATTTTATTTTTATTACATACACAGACTTGAGTCTGAATGTCTGAAATATAAATTTCTTCCTTTGAGTAGACACTTCAGTGAAGCCTTGCTCAGCTGGCTTTCTGTCTGGACTAGAGTGAGGACCTAACACAGAGAGTGTCGGAATTATGGGAAGAAGCATAGCAAAAGGAGATCAAGGAAATCTGAAGGTAGGGTCCTTGTACTAGTCCTTCTCCGTAGGATTGGGAGCACCAGGAAGTGCGTCAAGAAAGCAGGTAAAAGGAAGCACTTCCAGAAACACCCAGGGAGGCAGGAAAGATCCAAAAACATGAAGGCTAATAAGTGGCCTCTCTGGCCTGGGCATATGTGGGTAGGCTGCAGGCCTCTGGGAGAAGCCCAGTTTGGGGCTAATTCGACACCCACGTGGCGTGGAGGTGGTGGTAAGAGGTCAAGTCAATGAGCCTTAGCAGGGCCCTGGTCCCCTGGAGGTCAGAGGTGGCTGGTTGCATGCAGAAAAGTGAGCAGAGGCACTAGAGTCTGGAGATCCTCAGGAGCTGAGGGTTAAAGTAAAGAGCAGGGCCTCCCACCCCAGAAACCAGTAGTGGAACACACAGATTCCAGTAGTGGGTGTGGGTGCATCTCCTTACAAAATGTGACAGTCCCAGCTGCACCTCAGTGGCCACCAGGCCAGGGGTCAGTCCAAGTCAGTGACTACACAGCAGAGATCAGCAAGGACCTGATCTCCACAGCTGAAGGGAAGCCCATGACCTCCCCTCCTTTCTCTTCTTAGGGCCAGCTGGGATAGGAGCAGGGAAGAGAGCAGAGCTTTGAAGGACAACACTTTGCTGAGACATCCAGACAAAGATTGTAGAGGTCCAGCCATGGGTCAGACTGGTCCTGGATTGTACAAAAAACATAGGGCATTTTCTTCTGCTGCCCGGTGGGCTGGGTCTCCTGGGGTAGAACAGATAAGATACGGGAAATAAGGAGACGCAGCTCCTTTGCACATTATGTCTCATGTAAGGGCCTGCGTGGGGCACTGAAAACTCGGGGTGTAGCATGTATTTACACCGAGGACTGGCTATGGCCCCTACCAAAATTGAAATTAAAAGTTGTCTTGAGCACAGGGCCATAAGCCTTTGAGAGAAAAAAGAGGAAAGGAATTAAGTTTGTCACACAGAAATGCAGAGAGAAAGAAAGAAATAGTACGTCCTTTCTCGCATTCAGAATAGGCTTTTTGAACATGCAACATGATAGGAGAGTTGAAAGCCAGACTTTTCTTAAGAAATAAAAAGATTTCTTGAATTTAACCCCTACTTTATCATGTCAAGAGACATATTGGTGAACCAGATCATAGGATTTTATTTATGTCTGTAGAGAAGACAAAAGAGATAAAGGGAAGCCACATTTTTACTTTTCCTGACTTGAGGAATTCTGTGAACAATGAGGGAGAGAAGTATCAGGGAGGTGAGGTGAGAAGCCAAGGCTTCCAGCAGAGGCTAGGGACTGTCTTCAGCAGTGGCCAGGCGGCAACGGAAGGCCAAAAGCACCACCGTTGGAGCCACGAGTCTTTTGTGCACGGGGAGACTAGCGGCCTTTGGAAATGCACTCGTGCACCACGTACCATTTCAGTCAATGACACGCCAACAAGCTGCATAGGCAACGGTGGGCCCACAAGATTATGACAGGTCTGAAAACTTTCTAACACCTTGGGACAGTGTTGCTGTCCTAGTGTCCTACTGCAACCCTTTGCTCCCACATCCGTGGGGATGCGGGGGTGAACAAAGCTACTCTGCGGCCAGTTATATGAAAGCACAGCACACACAGTGAGCTACAGTACATGATATCTGATAATGACAATAAACCACTGTTACTGGTTTACTACACCATACTTCCATTTGTCACCTCAGAGTGTGCTCTTCCTACTCATAAAATGCCTGCCGTGAAACAGTGTGCCGCATTACGCCAGTAGCAGCCTCGTGTATCTTGTGTTTACTACGTCTCTTGATTCCATCGCTTTCTCTTGTGCTTGATTTAATCCCGTGTTGTACAGTAACACGGTGCGTAGGCTTGTAGCCTGGGAGCCATCGGCTATACCACATAGGCTAGGTGTGTAGTAGGTTATACCATCTTGGTTCATGTAAATGCACCCTATAATATCCTCACGACGACGAAGTTGTCTAACAAAGCATTTCTCAGAAGGTATCCCGGGTGTTAAGCAGTACATGACTGTAACCTATACAAAGACAGCTTGGGAGCAAGCTGTTTATCAGGGATTAATACCTGTGAGAAAGGGGGAAGGAAGCAAACTGGGCAGAGGGAGAAGTGGATGACACCTGACAAAACCTCAGCAAACCTGAAGAGAAGCTCGGAGTGAAAATTTCCCATCAGTGCTGCATTGCAATCTGCCGGATTGGCCAGGCGTTTTTCCCCCCACCTCACTCAGTCATGGGTGAGGGTTGCCATGGGAAGGGCACCACCTCAGATAGAATGCCTTTGTGTAGCTGAAGGAGATCTTGAAGGAACTGAAAGCTACGGACTATCTGCTGACCACTCTCTCAGCTGTCAAAGCAGTAAATCCTTCGTGTCTGCCACAATGAGTAGGAAGCCAAGTTCCCAATTCCCCTTACCTGAGAGACTCTGAAGTTTCTAGCCCCAACGAGGCAGGCTCTGAGTACCGAGAGAGTGGGTGGTCCCATACAAGCCTGAGGTTAGGGTAGAGAGGCTCCTGGGTAGATGTGCAAACAAACAGGGCTGGGAGCCCCTCGGTGAACGCCCTTTGAGGGAGCAGCCCCTTCCAGCCACTGCATCTGAGACCATGAGGATTCTGAGAGCAGCCTAGATTTGAGGACCCCTGTCTTGCCATCTGAATCACATCCAGACACCTATTCCCCACACCCAGATACCACCTTGGGCAGGAGCAAAGGGAACGCCGAAGCATTTAAAATCTACATAGTTAACTGACTAGAGGCTGAATTGCCCAACAATATTTTAAATGATTGGACAAGAGTAAAGTCCCATATTTAGACTGAGTTGGTTTTTAATTTTCTGCTATGTAGCAGGCCAAGAACATCATGATGACCCTCGATCATCAGGAGAAGAACATCCGTTAAGTAGTATTTGCAGAAACGACTTCTGCTTTGCATATTTGTTTGTGGTGTGGGTGACATTTTGCACTTGCTGAATTTCTAGGGAAAAAACAAACACCAAACAGGAATTCCAGACTGGAGGACAAAAATGAGATTGGAGGAGGGGCCAGGATTTTGTTTTCTGAGAAAATCCATCATGCAATTGCTAGGTTTGGTTGGTAGACAGTGTGATTTTTTGTTCTGGCTTTAGTGCCTATATGAAATTCTGAAATATTAGGAACTTACTCACTTTCACTGGCCATAAAAATTATATGTTAAACAAAGCCAAAGATTTAGCAACCTACAAATCACTTCTGACTTCCCACTACTGTGAAAAACAAAATGGTCATAGTTGATCTAGCTCCTTATGAATATTACCATAAATAAAAGCAAATAAAAGCCAAATAAAGACTCACCAGCAAATAAAAGCCAAAGACTTTTGGCTTTGAAACACTGGGATCAAAAGATGCAAGATGTGAGAGGCCGGCCCTCTGCTGTCAGGAGCCCCAGGCACAGCTCGGAATCCGGGGATAGAGCAGAGAGGCCTGGCCGTCCCTGGGCTGTGCAGCCCCTGGAAGCTACAGATGAAAAGGCCCAACAAAGCCCAGGACCACAGTGACCCTGACTCAGTTTAAACTTACCAAGGTGACTTCTCCCGCTCAAAATGCTACTTTGTGATGGCCACAGACGTCTAGGTCTGGAAGGAGCTGTAGCTCCATTTCTGAATCAGTTTTTCTTCAGATAATGGAATGGAACCTAGAGGATGTATCGTGCAACATTATCATATGTGTTCTTATGTATGCAAACATCCCTCCCTAAGGATCTGTAAGTGAATGCCCTTTCCTTTTCCCATATCCCCTACAAATAAGACTGAGTTTTGTAGTAATAATAATAATAATGATGATGATGATGAAAACAAAAACTAACATTTATTGAGCATTCACTATACGCCAAGAACTATACTAAGTGATCTCCAATTATTATTTACTTTTAATTCCCCCAATGCTGTATGAGATAGTCATTATTATTATCTCCATATTTCCTTGAAGAATATGAGGCTCAGAGAGACTAAGGAACTTTCCCAAAGTCCCACCTGCAGAACAGAACTGAGTGAGAAGTCAGAAGGGATTCCCAAGTGGGGAAAAACTGTGGATCAGGGGGAATATGGTTCCTTCATAGGCCTGGAAGCAACCCCTCTAGCTGTGGGCCCTGATAAGGAAAGGACTTCTGATTTTGGAAGGCTAAGTCACCTGACTGTGCCCTTGCTGCAAGGGCAACTGGGAAAGTATATGTCATTTTCAACTGATAGGGTGGGCAGCAAACTCTGCCTCACATTGTGGAAGAATTGCCCTAACACAGGAAGAGGGTTCAGATTCTAGGTGGCCAAAGCGCATGTCAGACCTCCATTTTTGCCCCCATTTCCTTTCCTGCTAACTGGTTCTTTGGCTGGTACCAGTGTTTTCCTTAGAGCTATATCCCTGATGTCTCCTTGGTCCTTGCTAGACTTGCTCCACAAGTAGCAAAGTCAAAAGAACAAAGTCATGTTAGATATAACCTTGCAGGTCTGCCCGACACTTACTGCCTGGCCTTCCTTGGTTTGGTTTGTCCAGCAGCTCCCCAAGCCCAGAACATGATGCTCTGCATCACAAATCTGCAAACAAACCTGCTGCTTGGAATCTGAAAATTGGAACCACTTGTAGAAACAGCCACATAGCACGTAGTAAACCACCTCCCTAGTGGGGTATAACGCTGATTTATTGTAATACAGGAGACCTGGGATACAGCCTTTGCTCTCACACTAACCAACTGTATGGCCTTGAAGAGTGACTTCATCACTTTGTATTTGGTTTTTTAATTAAAAAAACAGTTTTAATTAGAAAAAAAAGACCCATTGGAATCAGGACAGGGGAAAGAAAGAACTAACGTGTGGGAGTGCTGCCAATGCACAGGAAGTTTTACTTCTAGTCATGACAAGGGGGCAAGACGGGTGGCGGCATTTCGATTCGGCTGATGAAGAAACTGAGACTACAGCGCTGCAGGGATTGCCAGAGGGAAAGGGGGGTGGGAGCGGCGAGGGGAGGGGGAAAGGGGGTAATGATGGAAGAAAACTTGACTTAGGGTGGTGAACACGCAATAAAATGTACAGATGATGTGTTATAGGATTGTACACCTGAAACCCATAAAATTTTATTAAGCCATGTCACCCCAATAAATTCAATGAAAAAGAAAAAAAAGAAACTGAGGCAGAGGAGTCAGGTGTTCCCATGAGTCAGCGTTAACAAGCTGCTGAACCAGGATTCACTCACAACTGACAGATACTCAATTTGTTTGCTGTTAGGCCATGTTTCCATTGCAACATTGGCCTCTTTTTCAGCTTCCAGAGACGAGTTCCACAGCCTCCTTTAGCTCAAAAAATTCTGTGACATGAAGGATATAAAATGTGTATGAGTCCGAGGAATAATAGTTCACTTCCAAAGAATTCATTTAGTAGACAATAAAAGAACACCAAACTGTGAAATATCTGTTACCATTAAAAGCACAGAGACAAAGAGCTGGAACAAAGGACAGAAACAGGACGAGGCAGGATGAATGTCTCTGGTTACGGGAGATAACCCAGAACTAGTCTGTGTTTACTTAACTATGTGACTCAATGCTTAGCATGGATATTCTTTGGGGTTTTTTACTTTTTTTTATTTTTAACAAAATTTTTGTTATTCAATTACAGTTGTCTGCATTTTCTCCCTATCCCTCCACCCCACCCCATCCGAACCTACCTCCCTCCCCCACCTTCACCCTCCCCCTTGGTTTTGTCCATGTGTCCTTTATAGTAGTTCCTGTAAACCCCTCTCCCCACTGTCCCCTCCCCACTCTCCTTTGGCTATTGTTAGATTGTTCTTAACTTCAATGTCTCTGGTTATATTTTGTTTGCTTTTTTCTTTTGATATTCTTGATTACAGAGGTTTATTCTATAGTAGTTGAGATTTAACATATCATACAATGTACTAGATACTATATATATTATATTATTTAATCTTAATGATGATCCTTTAGAGCAGATACAATATGTTCATTTATTGATGAAGCAACTGAGGCTTAGAGAGGCTAAGTAATTTTGCCCAAGGTCTCAAACAGTAGCCCAACCAAGTTTCAAACCCAAGTTGCCTGACTTCAAAAGTCAGTCTTCTTTGCATGTATATAATCAATTCCTTCTAACTTGAGTTAGTTCAGAAGGATCTAATCAAAAAGAATGGACTCTTGCCCTGGCTGGGTGGCTCAGTTGGTTGGAGTGTCGTCCCATTCACCAAAAGGTTGCAGGTTCAATCGCCAGTTGGGGTGCATGGGGGAGGCAACTGATCTATGTTTCTCTCTCACATCGGTGTTTCTCTCCCACCACCCCCTCCACTCTAAAATCAATAAACATATCCTTGAGTGAGGATTAAAAATAAAAGAATGGATTTTCATCTGATGTAAAACCTGTCAACACCCTGTTCTGGGCTTACCTCTTTACTTCATTTCCCACTTCCTTCCCTACCCTGGACCTGGCCCTAAGTTACTAATAATTCCTTCATAACAGATTGCTATGAACTTCTGCACATATTGTCTCTTTTTTCTGGAACATTCTTCTACCTTTTGTCCAGGCAAATCCTATTCATCTTTCAGCTCAAGCATCACTTCCTCCAGGAAAGTTTTGCTATAGCATCCCTACTCTCACACCTCTCCAAGGATTGGATTAGGAACCTTTACCCATAGTGCCCTGTGTTTACCTTTCTTAGTGGACTTGACATAATGAGTTATAAATATTTGTTACTTGCCTGATTCCCTATACTACACAATGTGCTCCTTGAGAGCAAGACCACACCTTATTCATAACTGAATCTCTAGCCCTAGCATATTGTCCAACACATAATAGGCATTCAATAAACATTTGATGAGTAAATCTTACAGTGATGGTAAACATGAGCCCAAAAGTGGACTCTTTAGCTCCTTACATGCTGACTGCCTGGGATGGTCGCCTTAGTTCCCCCAGCTGGCTAAAGAACCAGCCTATTGACTTTCCTAACTCCTCCTTCCTGAACTTGCAGGAGGTTTTTGCTCTGCTTTGTTTTGTTTTTCTGTATGTGTATGTTTTCTGAAAATGATAACACGAGGAGATTGTGGCAGATGGGGTTGGGAAGCCCTGGGTTAAGAAAGCCCAGGAACCTTGGAGACAAAGTCTGAAAAGACGAAATAGCCCTTCTTCCTGTAGAGTCCAGATTTATTTTATCTACAAGTGATAGGCCATTCCTCTACTCCACATGTGGCGAGTAGAATAAAATGCTAAGAAGGAAAAGAGAGCTGAATTTTATTAAGGAAAAACTCAATTGATTATAGAAGAAAACTAATAATCTCCTGGGACATGTCAAAATGTATCATTACATAGTTTTAAAGAACAAAAATCAAAAGATCCCATCCAGAGTGTGTGAAACATAAACAGTTTTCACGGATGATAAATTGATCTCATGTACACATTCTTCTCTTTTCAGTTACAGATCATTTGAAGAAAAGAATTTGTTTATTCCAAGTTTGCCAACATAATTTCTGTTTTGACAGTTCAAGGAATGTATCAGCTTTCCTCTAATGGCCTTTGAAGTCTCAAGATGTAGAAATTTGGTATGCTAGACAATGCGTAAAAAGTATTTATGGAACTGGAGCATGCAACTTGTGTTAACTAAATATGAGGAAGAAAAATAGGAAGTGGCATCAGAAAGAAATTAATATGTACTCAGAAAGGGCTGACATCTCCTTCCAGTTATTCAATTATTGTTAAAAATAATAGATAGCAATAATTATGTCTACTATTTTTCACTGAGTGCTGACTACATACTAAGCACTGTGCAGATTCCAGCAGTGTAGTAGGAAGTAAAACAGATATGTCTTGCCCTTGGATAAGTAGACATTAAATAGATAATCACAGGGGCATGTATATAACTATAAGGTTAGTAGAAAGATAAAAGTTTTTAAAAAGAATAATAGGAGCAACCTGCCCTGGGTTGATAATCAGGGAACATATCTTTGAGGAAGTGGTATTTAAGATGGTACCTGAAGAATGAGAAAGAAGCAGTTAGGTGAATAATGGTAGGAAAAGAATTATAGATAGAGGCTACAGAATATGTAAACATCTTGACACTGAAAAGAGCTTGACCTTTCCAAGAAACTGAAAGAGGGCTGTCTATCAGTCATTTTCCTGTTTGGTCCTTATATTACTTCCTGCCCCTGGCCCTGGCCCTGCGATGCTGGTATTACCACTATAGGGGGTATCAGGCTACCTCATTACATGGTTCTGCTATGTTTGGCCAATAGAAGGGACTGGTGGGAGCTTAGAAGGTAAGCAAAAGGGAGAAGCTAGGATATCCCCTCCCCACTTTTCTTTTCTGACTCAGGAGAGCCTCTCCAACAGTGATGATGTCTTCTCTGTGGCTTTAGTTTTCTGGATTTGGGGCAAACATGATGATAACTCCCTCCTTTATTCTGAAACTGGGATAGTTGGCTGGCAACCATCTTTACAGTTTAATGGCATCTTCCTGTACACAGGAGTGTGGTTGTGGTCACAATCAACCTAGTTCCTTCCGTCGAGAAGATCATAAGTTTATAAGAAACAGGGAGGCTAACAAGTCCACACATAAAAGCTTCATCCTTCTATTTTCCCACTAAAAAAGAAAAATGATACAGTGACCCATTTCTGGAACAGCTTGCAAAACTATCAAGGTTTTGGTCAGAGGAGCCAAGATTTTTAATAGTGACTCACATGATCAGAAATCCACATGGAAGCAGCTGCCTGCATTTTTTTTTCCTGCTAATGATAATGAGTAGAAAAGTCTACCCTTAGCACAGGAAAACTGCCCGAGATCTGTAGCAAGTTAAGTGCATGTTGCTTGTACACTTATACTCATAGTTATCAATGGAGCACTAATTCTGTTTTAGCTTCTGTATTAGAAACTTTACATATATTACATTATACTTTCATGATAAGTGAAAATTACCCTCAAGGCTGTTAGTATTATTTTCTCCATCTTGTAGAAGAGAAACTAAGGTTGGGGAATATTATAAAACTTAGGCCAAAGACATGGTAATTTGATACAAATTCACATCTGTTTGACTTTAAAATCCACAATAATGTTTTACACGATAGAATCGCTTTTTGTCAGTAATCTCATAAGAGCTAAGTTTCATGGTGGGTTACAAAGCCATGGTTTGGAGCGCACTCAGCTTTAAATATAAGCAGTGATTGAACCAAGACTGCCGATGTGTGACTGGTGGCAAGAGGCCATTAGATCCTACTGGTTTGTGCATTTAGGGGAGAAGTGAACAGAATTTCAAAAATTTGTTGTTGTTGTTTTCTACATAAAAATTTCAGATACGTTGCGCTGACCCCCAGCCAGGGTTGGATGCCCAGGATCCATCCTCGTTGAATAGAAGATGGGACAAAAGTAGGTTTACAGTTGTTTTATGGAAAATAATGCACTAATTGATAAATAATTACCAGAATAAACTCTGTTTTGTATACTCACAACTGTAAACCAACTTTGGCCCCAGGCTGTATTATGATCAATTCATTCTTTATCACAGAAGGCGCCTATGAGGGTGTGCAGTGCTAACTCCAAATAACTGCAGTGGTTCTCTAGAATACTGTGCAAAAATTCTTCTTGGAGTGAGTCAGCAGAAAAGAATGCGTTGTTATCTGCTATGACTTTGAAGTATGATGAATGCATAGGGAAATTTATACCTGCTCCCCCTGCCTTAGCAACACATTGCTGGTACTGAAAAATGCCTTAATGCTTTGAGTTTCTTCCTTCTACTGCACTTCCTGGGCCAGTTCCTCAAACTCTTACAAAACAAGTCATTAGCATACAGCATACTAGATGTGTGATTAGGAAAAAAGCATTAATTTCTTCTTTTTGTTCTTGAAATATAAAGCTATGAAGAAGAAAAGAGGGGAGTTTGATAATGTTTGCTGATGGAACACACACAGGATGAGTGACCCAATATCACACACGCTAGACCTAGAACAGCATCAATTCAGAGGAACTCAGAGAGGCAGGAAGAGGAGCAGGTATGCATTTTCTCCTTTGCCTGCTGCTCTTGGGGTCAGTGCAACATCACCTAGCAGGACTGCCATCCAAACTCTGTGCATTAATAAGCTTTATACTTCGGGAAGCACCAGCATCAACTCTGGTGTGATGAGTGCCTTGGTCCAAGCCTTGGTGGACTTCCCTTCCCTGCCATCTCAGCATTCTGTCAGGTTGAGACAGTACCAGATCATCCCTCACTTCAACAGGAGCTCAGGTACAAGTCTTCCAGTTTCGGATGTCTAATGTGTGGAACCTTGGCCTCTAGACCTGTTCCTCCACTTAAGTATTCTCTTGGGATATTTGCCAGATGGTCCTGTTCTTCAGGAAGCCAACTCTCACTCTGGGAGGCCTGCCAGTCTCAGACGAATTAATCTTTACTTCTCACTGCTGCATAAACCTGAAGCCTTCTGAGATCCAGCTAGAATTGAGAACATCTTGTCAGAATGTTTGGCTGGGTCTTTGCCAACACATCACGTGGCTTGGCCTATAGTACTTATATTGTCATCCTACCTAACGAAATAAATTGGTCAGATAAAAGCCTTCATTTCATGACTCAAGAGTAATTTTCTGCACTTCTCGCATCTTAGTTCTTGGTAGTTTCATTATAAGCAAATATGATTTTTCTAATGGCCTGATCTCTCAGTTCCTTTGGATTCTTTTTCACCAGTGATTTTCATTCTTACCCTAACTTAGACACTTATTGCCACATTCATGTTGTACATCTTGTTATTTATCACCAATAATTGCCAATCCTTCATTATCTCAATTTCATACCACCACCTCTTGTCTTTCCTGTTCACCCCCTCTAAAGTTCACCTTTCACAATCCTTTGACCTCATCAAGACTTCCAGTTCATTGATCCTAAGACCTTTTCCCCATCCCTCATCTCCCTTTCTCTTCTCTTGTTTCCCATTTTAAAAACTGTGACAACCACAGGAGAATTTTATGAAGCATTTAAGGAAGAGCTAACCCCTATCCTTCACAGACTATTCCAAAAAATCCAAGAGGGCAGAAGACTCCCAAACTTGTTTTATGAAGCTAGCATCATCCTAATCTCAAAACCAGGTAAACACACAACAAACAAAGAAAACTACAGGCCAATATCACTGATGAACATAGGTGCTAAAATCCTCAACAAAATATTGGCAAACTGCATCCAGCAATGCATTAAAAAGATCATACATCATGATCAAGTGGGATTCATCCCAGGGATGCAAGGATGGTACAATATTCACAAATCAATAAACGTAATACATCACATAAACAAAAGGAAAGACAAAAATCACAGGATCATATCAATGGGTGTGAAAAAAGCATTTGATAAGGTACAGCACCCATTTATGAAAACACTCAGCAAAGTGGGCGTAGAGGGACCGTAACTCAACATAATAAAGGTCATATACGAGAGACCTACAGCCAACCTCATACTCAATGGGCAAAAACTAAAAGCTTTCCCACTAAGATCAGGAACAAGACAAGGATGTCTGCTTTCACCACTCCTATTCAACATAGTATTGGAAGTCCTAACCACAGCAATCAGATGAGTAAAAGAAATAAAAGGCATACAAATTGGAAAGGAGGAAGCAAAACTGTCATTGTTTGCAGATGACACGATAGTGTACATAGAAAATCCTATAGACTCTACCAAAAAACTACTCCACCTAATAAGTGAATTTGGCAAAACAGCGGGATACAAAGTCAATATTCAGAAATCAAAGGCATTTTTGTACACCAACAATGAAATATCAGAAACAGAAATCAGGAAAAAATTTCATTTGATATAACAAGAAAAATAAAGTACCTAGGAATAAACCTAACCAAAGATATAAAAGAACTTTACTCAGAAAACTACACAACACTGAAGAAAGAAATTAAGGAAGACAAACTAATGGAAGTATACAATGTGTTTATGAATTAGAAGAATTAACATTATCAGAATGTCTGTACTACCCAAAGCAATTTATAGATTCAACATAATCCCTATTAAAGTACCAATGACATATTTTACAGATATAGAACAAACATTTCAAAAATTTATATGGAACCATAAATGACCCCAAATAGCTGCAGCAATTTTGAGAAAGAAGAACAAAGTAGGAGGTATCACAATACCTGATATCAAACTGTATTACGAGGCCACTGTAATCAAAACAGCCTCGAACTGGCATAAGAACAGGCACATAGATCAATGGAACAGAATAGAGAGCCCAGAAATAAACCCAAGTCCCTACGGTAAATTAATATTTGACAAGGAGGGAAGAAGCATAAAATGGAGTAAAAATAACCTCTTCAACAAATGGTGTTGGGAGATCTGAACAGCTATATGCAAAAAAATGAAACTCAATCACCAACTTACACCATACACAAAAATAAATTCAAGGTGGACAAAAGACTTAAATATAAGTCGTGACACCATAAAAGTCCTAGAGGAGAACATAGGCAGGAAAATCTCAGATATTCCATGCAGCAACATTTTCACTGATGTGTCCCTTAGAACAAGGGGCATAAAGGAAAGAATAAACAAATGAAATCTCACCAAAATAAAAAGCTTCTATTTATTAATAGAAGTCAGGCTTTTGACCTCACAGCTGAAGAAAGCAGCATTAAAATGAAAACAGAACCAAGTGTATGGGAAAACATAATTGCCAATGATACTTTGGACAAGGGTTTGATCTCCAAAATATATAAAAAACTCACATGACTCCACTCCAGGAAGACAAACAACCCAATTAAAAATGGGCAAAGGACCTGAACAGACATTTCTCCAAGGAGGACATACAGAGGGCCCAGAGTCATATGAAAAAATGCTCAGCATTTCTAGCCATCAGAGAGATACAAATTAAAACCACAGTGAGGTACCACTTTACACCAGTCAGAATGGTCATCATAAACAAATAAACAAACACCAAGTGTTGGAGAGGATGTGGATAAAAGGGAACCCTAATGCACTGTTGGTAGGAATGCAGATTGGTGCGGCCACTGTGGAAAACAGTATGGAATTTCCTCAGAAAACTGAAAATAGAACTGCCTTTTGACCTGGCAATTCCACTGCTGGGATTACACTTTAAGAGCCCTGAAACAGCAATCCAAAAGAACCTATGCACCCCAATGTTCATAGGAGCACAATTTACAATAGCCAAGTACTGGAAGCAACCTAAGTGCCCAGCAGCAAATGAATGGATCAAAAAACTATGGTACATTTACACAATGGAATTCTATGCAGCAGAGAGAAAAAAGGAGCTCCTACCCTGTGCAACAGCATGGATGGAACTGGAGAGCATTATGCTAAGTGAAATAAGCCAAGCGGTGAAAGGCAAATACCATATGATCTCACCTTTAAGTGGAACCTAATCAACAAAACAAACAAGCAAGCATAATATAACCAGAGACATTGAAATTACGAACAATCTAACAATAGCTAGAGGGGAGGTGGGAGGGGTAAATGAGGGGAAAAAGGGGAAGGGTTTTGAGGAACAACTATTAAGGACACATGGACAAAACCAAGTGGGGGTAAGAGCAGGGGAGGAAGGTGAGGATGGCTGGGGTTGGGCACTCACGTATCAAAGGCCAGAACCTCTGGTCCCTTTCACACAAATGCAAAGACATCACTGCAGTAAATTTCTTCCAGTAAATTTCTTCTCCTGTTCCTACACACTATATTTTTCCTCCTCACTGGATTATTCCTAAGAACCACTAAACATTATATTATTTCCTCCATTAAAAACAAACATTTTCTTGGTCCTAGTCCCTCTTAGAGCTACTGGTCCCATTTCTGTTACTTTTAGCAGCAAAATTCCTCAAAATATTTGTCTGTAGTTTTCCACTTCTGTCTTGAATAACTCACTGAAGTCAGGCTTTTGACCTCACGATTCCATTGGAATTGCTCTGATGAGCTTCACCAATGACTTTTACATCATTAAATTCAGCGGTTCATTCTCAGCAGCATTTGACACAGTTATTCTCATTCTCCCTGATGTATGTTCTTCACTTAACTTTCAGGACACCACATACTCTTGGTTTTCTTCACACTTCACTGAGCACTTCATATTATCCTTCACTGATTATGCAGTTTTTTCTCAGACTTCTTTTTTTTGTTTGTTTTAATAGTTTATGTTTTGTTGCCTTTTTTTCCATTACCATTTATCCCCCAATACTCTTTTCCACCTCCACCCACAGATCTCCCCCCCAACCCGCAATCACCACGCTGTTGTCCTTAAACATGAGTTTCTGTTTTGATCAATCCCTCCACTCCCATCTGCCCTCCCCTCACCCAGAGCTGTCAGCCTGCTCTCTATCTATGAGTCTGTCTCTATTTTGCTTGTTAGTTCAGTTTGTTCATTAGACTCCACATATAAGTGAAATCATGTGGTATTTATCTTTCTCTCACTGGTTCATTTCAGACAAGATTGGGTGTGTTCAGGGTGGTATGGCATTAGATGCACTGGCTTATTTCACTTACCATAATGTTCTCCAGGTCCATCCATGCTACCAAAAAAGGTAATTTTTTTTTCTTTTTTATTATGGCCAAGTAGTATTGCATTGTTTAAATGTACCATAAGAACCCGAAACAGTAATTCGAAAGAATATAAGTACCCCTCTGTTCACTGCAACATTATTTACAATTGCAAAGATTTGGAAGCAGCCCAAGTATCCAGCAGTTGAAGAGTGAATAAAATCTCAGACTTCTTAACATTGGAAGCTCCAGGGCTCAGTCTTTGGACCTCTTCACTTTTTAATCCAAGCTCATTGCCTTTGTGATCTCATCTAGTCTCTGTAAGCTTTGTTAGGGTGCTCTAGATTCACCTATACTGAAGAGTAGTTTAGTCTCTTTTAAAAATATATATTTTTTAAAGATTTTATTTATTTATTTTTAGAGAGAGGGGAAGGGAGGGAGAAAGAGAGGCAAACATCAGTGTGTGGTTGCCTCTCATACGCCCTCTACTGGGCACCTGGCCCACAACCCAGGTATGTGCCCTGACTGGGAATCGAACTGGTCAGGACATACTAGTTTAGTCTTTAGAGAGTGGATATTCTAGAGTCTTGACTAATTCTCTGGGTATCCACTGTGCCTCTCCACTCAGGTTAACTGGGACTTAAACATCTGTCTCCCAGCCAAATGTAAGCTCTGGTAATTGGTTTATTCTCTAGTAATTAGGGTTGCCAGAGAAAATACAGTTGGGACATATTGATGTTTATCTGAAACTCAAATGTAACTGGGTGTCCTGTGTTTTTATTTGCTAAATCTGGCAGCCCTACCAGTGTTTGTTTTTTATTGCCCATCCTCATTGAATCGCACCCTATGTATATGTGGGAGGTGTTCAGGTTCCACATTTTCTCCACATTCCAACCCTGAGTTTGATCAAAAGACCTCTCCCCAAATTTGTGAATTTATTTATATGAAAAGTCCCACAAAAGCATAAAAATTTAAATCATGTTATGTCACTTTTAACAAAACACCTTTGCTAAAAAGAGTAAGTTACTCACATGAAACTTAGAGTTATCTCAGAAAATTTCCAAATCTCTAACATATGATTTAAATATACTTTTAATTCACTTCTGGCTTAACTTCCATGTATACATTGGCCTTTTATACTGTTCACTACATTGGACAATTTTTATTTATGCCATGAATATAAATATTTCCCAGTGACCTTGGGTTTAGGATTCTAAAGCTCATTCTTTTTTCCCACCACTTCCCTTTTATGTATAAGTGTTTTCACCTGGATGTAGTGAGGGCTTGGTCTTTTTCTGTGCATTCTTTCCCTGTTTTAAATGTGCATCCCAGGGCCTGAGGCTTTGCTACCCTATGTTGTTGAAACCAGAGTTCCAAACCTTTCAGGAAGTGATAACCCCAAGGGCTCTTATCAGCCTCCTAAAAAATGATGCCCAGAAGATAAGTACTGAGTCTTTGCTCTCTGAAAATACTTTATTACACCCTGACACCAGATTAAATATAGAATGCTAGCTTAGTAATAATACTTGATCAGAAATGCTAGGGCATTCTCCTGCTGGCTTCTAGACGTGAATCTTCATAAGGGTGCATATTGCTCAGTGTCTCTTTTCAGCCTCTGCGCTGGCCCCCAGTTGGCCCTTCCAATCAGGAAACTCAGGTTCCTTTGGTCCTCAGAAATGTTTTTGTGCTATATGATGGAGTAAGACATTTTTAAGTATTAATTGAATGCCAAAGAGAAACATTAACTAAAGACAGCAAACTGATTAATTTTCTATAGATAAAAACAATGATGACTATAAATGGGTAGAATCAACAAGTTAAAATATTAATCAATTTCCTGAAGTGGTCCAAACATCAAATGCTTTGACTAATTTGTGAAAAGAATCTGTCTGTGAAATTATATATTGGACCATTAAGGGGCTAACCAACTTTCTCCTGGGCTACTTTTCCCATGAAGAGAATGTCAGCTAGAGTAATACCCCGGGCCTCTCATCTCCCTGCTTATGGTACTTATTCTTCTCTTAGGAGGAAGCTTTGTTATGTGATTGGTGGATTTTATTTGTAGGAATTGAGCATGCTCTGTACATTCTGGCATTTCTCTTTATCCAGCTTGACTGCAAGGGACATGCATTAATGATCTCTGCCTTGTTTTTAGGGGCTTATACCTGTGGGGAGGGCTATAGTTGTTTATCCTGTTTGTAATTAGATATGTACATTGTCTAATTAAGGGGAATGTATTAGGAAATCCATTGAAATCACACATCCTGTTTTCAAATACCTATTTAGGGGACTTCTGGCCAAGATGAAGGCATAGGTAGACACTGTGCCTCCTCGCACAACCAAAAGAAGGACAATAACAATTTAAAAACAAAACACAACCAGAACTGACAGAAAATCGAACTGTATGGAAGTGCAACAACCAAGGACATAAAGAAGAAACACTCACCCAGACAAGTAGGAGGGGCACACACGGGCAGCCAGGTGGAGAGGACACGCAGCAAGGCAGCAGCTGGCGGACCCAGTGAGGTGGTGGATTGTGGAGCAGGGTGGGCAAAGCTGCAGCTGGCCAGTGAGGCAGCAGCTGGTGGACCAGGTGACAGATCACGCAACCCAGAGTTCCAGCATGGGGAAATAGAGCCTCAAACCACTGATTGAAAACACCTGTGGGGGTTGAGGCAGCAGCAGGAGAAACTCCCAGCCTCACAGGAGAGGTCGTTGGAGACACCCACAGGGGCCTAGAGCGTGCACAAACCCACCCACTCAGGAAGCAGCACCAGAAGGGCCCAATTTGATGGTGGGTAGCAGCAAAAGTGACTGAAAGCTGACAGAGAATGGAGCAAGCGCCATTGCTCCCTATCAGACCCCTCCCCCACATACAGTGTCACAGCACAGCAATGAGCATTACCCCACCCTGGTGAACACCTAAGACTCTGCCCCTTTATGTAAGAGGCGCGCCAAGACAAAAAAAAAAAAAAAATGTGGCCCAAATGAAAGAACAGATCAAAGCTCCAGAAAAAATACAACTAAGCGATGAAGAGATAGCCAGCCTATCAGATGCACAGTTCAAAACACTGGTAATCAGGATGCTCACAGAATTGGTTGAATTTGGTCACAAATTAGATGAAAAAATGAAGGCTTTGCTAACAGAAACAAAGGAAAATGTACAAGGAACCAATAGTGATGCGAAGGAAACTGGAACTCAAATCAACGGTGTGGACCAGAAGGAAGAAAGAAACATCCAACCAGAAAAGAATAAAGAAACAAGAATTCAAAAAAATGAGGAGAGGCTTAGGAACCTGCAGGACATCTTTAAATGTTACAACATCCAAATTATAGAGGTACCAGAAGGAGAGGAGGAAGAGCAAAAAATTGAAAACTTATTTGAACAAATAATGGAGAACTTCCCTGATCTGGCAAAAGAAATAGACTTCCAGGAAGTTCGGGAAGCCTGGAGAGTCCCAAAGAAGCTGGACCCAAGGAGGAACACACCAAGGCACATCATAATTACATTCCCCAAGATTAAACAGAAGGAGAGAATCTTAGAAGCAGCAAGAGGAAAGGACACAGTCACCTACAAAGGAGTTCCCATTAGACTATAGCTGATTTCTCCAAAGAGACCTTGCAGGCAAGAAGGGGCTGGCAAGAAGTATTCCAAGTCATGAAAGGCAAGGACCTACATCCAAGATTACTCTATCCAGCAAAGCTCTCATTTAGAATGGAAGGGCAGATAAAGTGCTTCCCAGATAAGGTCAAGTTCAAGGAGTTTATCATCACCAAGCCCTTATTATATGAAATGTTAAAGGGATTTATCTAAGAAAAAGAAGATAAAAATATGAACAGTAAAAGGACAACAAACTCACAGTTATTAACAACCACACCTAAGACAAAAACAAGCAAACTAAGCAAACAACCAGAACAGGAACAGAACCACAGAAATGGAGATCACATGGAGGGTTATCAACAGGGGAGTGGGAGAGGGAGAGAGGGGGAACAGGTACAGAGTATATTTAGCATAAATGGTAGGTAGAAAATAGACAGGGGGAGGGTAAGAGTAGTGTAGGAAATGTAGAAGCCAAAGAATTTATATATATGACTCATGGACATGAACTATAGGGGGAGAATGTGGGAGGGAGGGGGTGTGCAGGATGGAGTGGAGTGAAGGGGGGAAATGGGACAACTGTAATAGCATAATCAATAAAATATATTAAAGAAAAAAAGATGGTCTGTTAGGGTATGAACCCGCCATCTTCTCAGATTGCTGGCCATCTGAATAAAGCGCCGGTAAAGATTCAATTCCTATCTCTCCTTATTGGGTTTGGTAGTGACAGGCAGCCCCAACTCTGGTGTCTTTTCCAGTTTCAGTTTTATTTATACACACACACACACACACACACACACACACACATGCACCCCACTTATGGTAGTTTTCAGTTCTAAGGTTTCCATTTTAGTTTTCCTTATATGTTCTATTTTATTCTGAGATTCTCTGTTTATCTGTTTCAGGTATGTTAACAGTTGCTTGTTAAAGTATTTTCTGATGGCTGTTTTAGAATCCTGTCAGATAACTCCAAAGTCTGTGTCATCTACTTGTTGGTGTTTATTGTCTTTCCTAATTCATGTTGAGATTTTCCTGGTTTGTTGAATGCCCAGTGATTTCAGTTGTATCCTGGATTTGGAGTATTACATTGTGACACTCTGTTTCCTCTTTAATCTTCTTTTGTGCAGGTAGCCATCTTGTTTAGGTTAGCATTTGTTAACTGTAAACAATACAATACTAAACTTTTTGAAATACTGTTTTGGCATTACTTCACTTTTTTATTTTATTTATGTATTTCTAATTTTTAAAATTACTTTATTGTTGTTCAATTACAGTTGTTGCATGTTCTCCCCATCCCTCCCCCGCCCACCCCAGCCAGACCCACCTCCCTCCCTTGCCTCCTACCTCCCCCTTGGTTTTGTCCATGTGTCCCTTACAGTAGTTCCTGAAAACCCTTCTCCCCACTACCCCTTCCGCACTCCCCTCTGGTTATTGTTAGATTGTTCTTAATTTCAATGTCTCTGGTTATATTTTGTTTGCTTTTTTCTTTTGTTGATTATGTCCCAGTTATAGGTGAGATCAAATGGTATTTGTCCCTCATCACCTGGCTTATTTCACTTAGCATAATGCTCTCCAGTTCCATCCATGCTGTTGCACAGGGTAGGAGCTCCTTTTTTCTCTCTGCTGCATAGAATTCCATTGTGTAAATGTACCATAGTTTTTTGATCCATTCATTTGCTGCTGGGCACTTAGGTTGCTTCCAGTACTTGGCTATTGTAAATTGTGCTCCTATGAACATTGGGGTGCATAGGTTCTTTTGGATTGCTGTTTCAGGGCTCTTAAAGTGTAATCCCAGCAGTGGAATTGCCAGGTCAAAAGGCAGTTCGATTTTCAGTTTTCTGAAGAAATTCCATACTGTTTTCCACAGTGGCTGCACCACTCTGCATTCCCATCAACAGTGCACTAGGGTTCCCTTTTCTCCACATCCTCTCCAACACTTGTTTGTTGATTTGTTTATGATGGCCATTCTGACCAGTGTGTACTTCACTTTTTTATACAAAGAACCTCTGTGAGAAGCACCCCCACAGTTTGGCTAACATCACTGTCCCCTTTATGATTAGGAAAGCAAGAACTACCAGAACTACCATTTATATCTTTACTTCTCTTATTTAACTTTTAACAATTCTTCTTTCAAGATCTACAACTATTTTACTATTTATCTTCTCCCGCTGAGGGCTGCTCCAGGCCATTTTTATCTGTCCCACCTAGTCCAGCAATGTCCTGTGCGGATAATTAGGATTAGGTATTTAGCTTTTTAATACTCCAGCAAACCTTTCTGATATAAAATCTTGCAGGGCCTTTAGGCTGCTTCACCCTAAGCCCACACTCCATTGACACCAAGGGATTCTCACTCTCTCTTACAGTCACTCCTTCCCAGAAGCCCCACTGTCCTTCCTCTTCTAGGGCCTAGACTGCTTTCCAGGGAGATAGATGTTTGTACTCACGCTCAGTTTAGCAACAGCTGCTGCTAATTAACTTACTCAGATTGCTCCTCCTAGAAGAGTGATGTAATGGCTTCTAAATATTGGACAGAACTTCTGATTTTGAGCATTGTGAGATTATCCAACTGGCAAAACAAGCAGTAAAATCAAAGTTAAATAACTTTCTTCCCCTACACTTAGGCTTTAGAGTCTGGAGAAGAAAGGTCAGTGGGGCCATGGAAAAAGAGGGAGGGGGAGATAAAATTAGGACTCCTGAATACACGAGGAAAAAGTCCAGCCATTGTTAGTATAACAAGAACGGTTTGTGCAACATTGTGTAACCTGGCAGCCAAGGAGAGTGAACTGGAATGTTCATGTGTAAACAATGATGACTTCATTGTATTAGTCAGTGGGGACAGGAGACACTGTTGAGTGAGCATGTGTACTGTGTGGCTGTCACATTCAAAATGACTAAGTGAGTAAAACAATGAATCTGCATCAAATTTTGTGTTAAGCTTGAACATTCCTCCATAGAAACTATTTGGATGATTCAGAAGGCTGCAGCTATGGGCAACTGGTGATTGGCAGCTTCCTCATGACAACACACCCACTCATGCACCATGTCTCGTGCAGTTTTTTGGCAAAACATCAAATCACCCAGGTGACTCAGCCCCTCTACAGCACAGATTTGGAGCCCTGTGACTTCTGGATTTTCCCAAAACTAAAATCACCTTTGACAAGGAAGAGATTTCAGACCATCAGTGAGATTCAGGAAAATATGGTGGAGCACCTGATGGTGATTGGGAGAATTGTGTGAGGTCCCTAGGTGCCTACTTTGAAGGGGACTGAGGTATCATTGTCCTGTGGACAATGTTTCTTGTATCTTGTATCTTCTTCAATAAATGTCTCTATTTTTCATAGTACAAGGATGGATACCTTCTGGACAGACTGGTGTATGTAGTGAGAGCCCAAAGATCTCTGAGAAACTCCATACCTCAAAAAGATTGGGGGAAGTATTAAAAAGTTAATTTAATACCTAAATTCCAGTTAACAACTGAGAACACAGCTGGACTAATGGGATGTGAAAATGGTCTGGGACAGCTATATGTGAGAAAAGAAAAATGATAAAGAGGGTGAGACAAGATGGTTACGTAAGTAAATGTTGTACTTTCATTCTCTCCAAACCACATCAAAGTTGTAAGTTAACTTCAGAACAAACACTATGCAGAACCACCTGAAATCTAGATGAATGGGAGTCCTACAACCAAGGATATAAAGAAGTCATATGGAGACTGGTAGGAGGGGCAGAGATGGGAAACAGGCTGGTTCCACACCCACGTGTGACGAATAAAAATCAGGAGGGATACCTCAGCTGTAGAGGTCCCCCTTGAAGAGTGAGGGGTCCCAGCCCCACACCAGGCCAACCAGCCCAGACTTCCAGTGCCAGGAGAAAAGCCCCCATAACTTCTGGCTGTAAAAACCCATGAGAATTGTGGCTGAGTGAGATGGAGGGCTGCTGGAGTCCCAGGTGTTCTTCTTAAAGGGCCTGTACATGGACTTACTCAGACTAACTTGATCTAAGCTCCATCGTTGGGATAGCAGCAGGAAAAGCACCAGGGATATATAGGGAGGAACTGTACTGTCTGGCATCAGGGTGAGAGCTAGGGGGGCAGATTTCTGCCAGATAAAACTGCGGGCAAAGGCCATTGTTCCTATTTTAAGCCGTCTCCCCATAAAGCCAGCAGGCGGTGGGGCATATTGGAATCTCCATCAATCTGGCTAACACCATTTTCCCACTCTGGGATTCCCTGAGATTCTGCCCCACCCAACTTGCAGGCCCACCCAAGCCATTTCCAGTGGCTTTTCTATACAAATGGCCTGTTTTGACTTATGCTTGACTTTCCTAAACTCTCTCAAACAGCATCTGGCTTCAGTGTGCTCTGTACATCTTGCTAAGTGGTCCCAGACCTAGCACTAACAGCAACCAGCCTTGGTTTCTAGTTTAGCCTCCTTTGGGCACCTCCAAGGCTAGCACAAGTAGCAGCCATATGTGGATCTTTTTGTAGCTCATGCTGGGTGGTCCTGGGTAGAACACAGTCAGTGGCTGACATTGGCCTGCACCTCCCAGGAGGCCCTAGAGCTGGTGGGCAGCTTCAGACCATGTAAAAGCACCACCCAACCACCTCCACAAGCAAAACACTCAAGGGGCAGAATCAGTGGGTACCAGAGCTCTGCTGAAGTAAGTTTTGTTCTGTGGGGTGGGCCCTTGCACAGCTGATCCTCCATGGTGCTTGCAACCAGTCCTTGAAGCAGATTGGACTAGGGGAAAGTCCCGCCCATTGACATGCCAATAGCAATCAAAGTTCAACCTCAACAGGAGGATATATACAGTTCACATGAGAGGGTGGGAAGCACCTGGAGTGCCCAGCTTGGGTGATGGAGGAGGATCTTCCACTGGACCCTACAGAACACCTACTACATAAGGCACTCTACCAAGCCGAGGAGATATAGCAGCTCTACCTAAAACATAGAAACAAATACAGAGAGGCTGACAAAATGAGGAGACAAAGAAATATGTTTCAAATGAAAGAACAGAACAAAACTCCAGAAAAAAAAAAACTAAACATTGAGGTGATTGCATGAGGGGAGGTGGAAGAGGATAAAAGAGGAATAAATGGTGATAGAAAAAATAGAACTAAACAAAATGGAAACCAGCAATCTACTAGATGCGGAATTCAAAACACTGGTTATAAGGATGCTCGATGAAGTTAGGGGAAGAGTAGATAAACTTAGTGAACTTCAACAAAGAGATAGGAAACATAAAAATTGAACTAGAAATCACAAAAAAGAACCAGTCAAAATGAAGAATACACTAACTGAAATGAAGAATACATTTTAGGGAGTCAACAGTGGAGTAGATGAAGCAGAGAAACAGATCAGAGGCTTCGAAGAGAAGGAACCAGAAAATATCCAGTAAGAATAGCAAAAAGAGAAAAGAATCCAAAACATAAGGATAGTAAAAGGAGCGTCTGGAACAACTTCAGTTGTAGCCATGTTCACATTATGGGGATGCCAGAAGGAAAAGAGAAAAGAGAGAGAGAAAGGAATTGAAAACCTATGTGAAAAAATAATAATGGAAAACTTCCCTAACTTGATGAGGAAAATAGACATACAAATCCAAGAAGCACAGAGATTCCCAAACAAGATGAACCGAAAGAAGTATACACCAAGACATATCATAATTAAAATGCAAAATGTTAAAGACAAAGAATCTTTTTTTAGAGTTTATTTATTTTTAGAGAGAGGGGAAGGGAAGGACAGAGAGGGAGAGAAACATCAATGTGTGGTTGCCTCTTGTGCATCCCCTGCTGGGGACCTGGCCCACAACCCAGTCATGTACCCTGACTGGGAATCTAACCACGACCCTTTGGTTTGCAGACCCATGCTCAACCCACTGAGCTATACCAGCCAGGGTAAAGACAGAGAATCTTAAAAGCAGGAAGAGGAAAGTAGTTAGCCACCTATAAAGGAGCTCCCATAAGACTGTCAGCTGATTTCTTAACAGAAACTTTTGCAGGCCAGAAGGAATTGGTATAAAATATTCAAAGTGATGAAAAGCAACAACCTAAAACTAAGATTACTGTATGCAACAAAGCTATCATTTAGAAGCAAAGGACAGATAAAGAGCTTCCCAGACAAGAAAAAGCTAAAGTTCATCACAACCAAACCAGTATTACATGAAATATTAAATGGTCTTGTTTAAGAAGAAGAAAAAAAGATAAAACATATGAATAATAAAGTGACAATAAATAAATTATCAACAATTTAATCTAAAAAACAAAATAAACAAAGAAGCAGAACAGAAACAGACTTGTAGATACAGAGAACACTTTGATGGTTGCCAGATGAGGGAAGTGAGGGTATGGGTGAAAAAGGTGAGGGAATAAGAAGTACAGTTGATAGTAACAGAATAGTGACGGGGATGTAAAATACAGCATAGGTAATATAGTCAATAATATTGTAATAATTATGTATGGTGTCAGATGGGTCCTACATTCATTGGGATGATCACTAAGTTATGTAATGTCTAATCAAAGTGGTGTACACCTGAAACTAATATAATATTGTATGCCAACTGTAATTGAAAAATAACAAATTATCCAGTCAAAAAAAATAATAATAATTATAGACCTTGGGAAAAACAAGAGATGTTAAAAGTAAGACTAGTCAGGAAAATGGGGACAACTGTATATGAACAACAATAAAAAGAAGAAAAATAAATAAAATCAATCTAGAAAATATTTTTAAAAAGAGTAGTAAAGAAACAAATGGGCAATCTCCTTGCTTTCCTAGTTTGAAAGTGAAGGGTGATATTAGCCAAAGTATGTGCTGAACATCTGAGAGAGGCTTTTGTATAAAAAAATGAAAAAAATGCCAAAACAATATTTTTAATAGTATAGCATATTACAATTGCTTACATTTAACAATGTAATGCTTTAACATCAAAAAAGGATCAATATGATTGTGCTCATCATGGGAAAATTCTAGACTTAACTTCCTTAAAAATCCATGCCCATGATGTAGTCTTCTCAGGTAGGTGTATGAGTATTCCCTTCTTTCAGCCCTGCAGCACAGCCTTCAGATCGAATGTGGAAACTTAATAAGAAATGGAGGCTTTTTACATGGGAAGCTTGGGCCAGAGAGGAACCCCTTCCATCCAATTGGCCTGGTAAGTAATGTGTTAAGCAAGGTGAGCCTGCTCCACTCTGTTGTTCATGCGAGAACTTGCTTTAGCTGTGCTTCCCTCATTAGGCAAATCACTGGCCTGTGGGCAGCTTGTGCAGGAGTCAACAACACTCTTACATGGGACCTGGCCCACCTGTCAAACCTGTTTTCAGGCTGGCTGTGGGACAGGTGATGGGAAGGTAGTGGGAATGGAAGGAGACTTCTTCAACTCAGTCCCTAATGAGTTGAGGGAATGGGGTCTCTGACCTATAGACTGATGGGTCTCTTCTGGGCCCGTGCCTCAGAGCTGGCTCTGCAATTGTGTGCATGCAGCATGCTTATTGGAGTGCTCTGCGCCTGTCTGTTGGCCCTGTCCTTGTGCCTTTGGCTTCTTGTCTCTATTTCACGGGGCATCTCAATATCTGGCCTCCGCCTGGCACAGCCTGCTTTCCAGTCCCGCTTCCTCCTCTTCCATCTTGATTCTGCTTGTGGGGCTTGGTTATTGACTAAGGAGCTCTGAGAAAAAAATCATTTCTTTATCTATCACCCCCTAAATTCCTCTTACTGTTTCTGTCCTTTTCCTTGTCAAGCCTGGCTTCCAGAAGACCTGGTAAAATGGTTTGCACTGAGGAGGAGCAGTAAAATTCCCCTCCCAAAGCATCTTAAGTAGCAAAAAAGCTTCATGTCACACAAAGCAATTTCTAATGGTACTTTTTTCTGGCATCAGTAGAAAGAGAGACTCTTTTTGGATGAATTTGCTGGGAGAGATTCTCTGTGTGTTTAGAATTTTAGTTAAATAAATAAATCATCATTTTCTTATCTACAAAATGCAGATTGTAACAATATCTATGCAAAAGTGAGATAGTGCATATAAAAGTATGTGATAAATGTGTGTTGCTGTTGCTATGGTTCTATTATTTAGTTTCGCCTCTGTGCCAGGTACGGAGCTAGGCAGTGGGAGAGGTGACCAGTACAGTGATAATAAAAGTCTCTGGACCTCTAGGAGCTAAGCCTAAAGAGAAGTCATTTGCATTTAGACAGCTTAGTTCACTCTCCTTCAAAATGTTCTTTCATATATTACCTCACTCAGCTCTCTTATTTTTGGCAGGTATGTGTAATTTTCTTAGTCTCTAAGAGACTAGGAGATTTCAAATGACTTGTTCAAGGTCCACACCAAACTTGGAACAGATGTTTTTTTAAGTGAACGTGGCATAAAGGTATGTATATCACAGCAAAATGCACCCAATACAAATAATCCTGAAAAGTTACTGAACTCAGGGCTATGGGAGAGGAGGACTAATGAAAATAAGAGCAAATTTTTCAAAAGTTTTTATGTCAAAATTTTTAACTCATACATTTGAGTTAGGGTTCAGAACATAGATCACTATAAATATAATAGGAAGCCAGCAGAAATGCTTCTTACAACTGAGCTTTTATTCATGTTGTCACATTGGAAGAGCCATATGCCAGCTTCTCTCCTCTCTTCTCCCTTCTCTCTCTCTCTCTCTCTCTCTCTTCCTGTGTGTTTGAATGGGGTGGAGGGTAGTAGACAGACACCCAGCATGAGTAGTTAGACAGCAAAATAAGCTCTATGCTATAGTATGTCTTTCACAAAAGTGAACACTTAATTCAAGAGCATACCTGTCATTTTCATTATGATGCTATCAATAAATTTTAGATCCTATAAGAGGTGTTCAGGTGGAATTATATTTCCCCTTTCCTGGCATACTAACAAAAAATGATGAACTCCGCAATCACTGACCCCATCCCTTCTGCCTCCACATGACACCTAGGTACCAAAAGCCAGGTTTGAATTAAATCATGGTTTGTTCCTCATATTTCACAGTTTTTGTTGCTATTGTATATGAGATCTATTTTTCTATTTAATGGTTAACTGGTTATTGCTATACCACTACATTTTTATGGCTCATTTAGACAACCCAATATTTGATCTTCTCTTAAAAATCAGTGTATTGGTAGGTCCCCTTGAGGATGGAGAAGTGGCCATATGATGACAGAGAAAGTTGGGGAGGGGAGTGACTCTCTACCAAGCGTGGGATAGAGGTATCTGGGTCCTTCTGCATGGCATTGCAGGGGCTCTGGGAGTGCAGCTGGGAGTACCACTGGGACAGGGAAGTGGCAGCCATGGGGTCTTCACTATAGAACACGCCCCCCAACCAAATACTCACTCTTGTAATGTGGTTGGGCATTCCTGGTTGTGTGGCTTTAGGCTCTGGTTCTTTTTCCCTCCCACAAATTGTGTGTACTGGCTAATATTCTTCAATATGTTTTTTTTTTTTCTTCTTTAAACCAATACTAATCCCTTACCTAGTCTCCTTAGATTACTCTGTAGCAGTTAAAGAAGAGTTGGATTGGCCCTGGCCAGGTAGCTCAGTTGGTTGGAGTGCTGTCCTAATACCTCAAGGTTGTGGGTTTGAACTCTGGTCAGAACACACACAGAATCAACCAATGAGTGCGTCAATAAGAGGAACGACAGATCAATGTTTCTCTCTCTCTCTACCTCTCTCTCAAATTAATGAATAAAAATTTTAAAAAAGAATCGGATGGGTTATACACACTTACATGAAATGACCGAAACATTGTTATGCAATAAAAGCAAAATGCAGTATCATAAATCAAAAGAGCATATTTGTTCATGGATGTATATATTTGCAAATGTGTAAATAACTTTTGAGAGACTACAAACTCAAGTGATAATAGCAGTAACCTCTGGGGAGGGAAGTGGGACTAGGGAATGAAGGGGGCGAAATACATGTAGACTTGCCCCTTTTACTCTCTATTTTTTTCTTGAATTTTTACAAGAAGAATATTTTCAAATATTGCTTAGGTACTCAACACAACAAAACAAAACAAACAGAAAAAGAAAACCAGTGGGCCAGAGTGTAGCAAATAGAGGACAGGAGTCTCCAGCTCCCTATCAGCTTGATTCCTTTGAGCCAACTCTATAAGCATTGTACCACATGCTAAATACAATGGAGACAAAGATGAATAAGGGAGGGTCCCTCTGCCTTCAGCAGGCCTGACAAGGAGACACACAAATGGATAAATACTACATAGTGTTGTAAGCGGAAGGCTAGCTATACAGTGAGGATTCGTGGGGAGCTTCAGGAAGGCTCCTCCTAACCTACCCTAGAAAGCACGAAGGGGCACAGTGAAGATTTGCTTGAGAAGGTGATGTGACTCTCCAAGTCTTGAAGAGTTAGAGAAAAGGGGAGGAAGGACTAAGAGTGTATCTGGGGTGTTCTATGAAGTGTGAGCAGGACTATATTCCCCTCTAGCTCATCCTCAAGAAACCTGTTTTTACCCACCATGTGGATGAAACAGCGTAAAGCAGGCCAATCAGAGGGACCAGGGAATGACTGGAGGCACAACCAGAGCATTCAGTTTGAGCCGGAGCAGCCATGGGGTGGCACACGCAGGTCCCAAGCCCAACTCAGGGACAGCCGTCTCCATCACTGGGAGGAAGGCAGAAACTGAGAGGCTTCCTTGGGCAGCACTGTCACCAACTACCACCAGCATCATTTTTAGGCAGTGTGTGGGTCTTTACTAGCAGTTTGCTGTGTTATAAACTACTGAGGTCTTTACAAAGATCACAGGATCAGGTTGTGTAAGCTCTGACAGGTAGACCAGCCAGTCCTCGTCTTCCCACCCTGCTCCCTGAATGTGTGGCCTTGCCCAATCTTCCTGTTGCTGTCTGCCCTATTTCGTACTCCTTTCCCTCATGGTTCCTACTTGGTGCCCTCACAGTGCTTTTCAGTGATCAAAACCTGCCAAGCCCTGCCCCCTAACCAGTTACTCTCAGCTTCTACTCAAATATCCAGAATTTTCCTTGGTCTCAGAAGTCAGTCATTGGTACTACTAGCCTGACTTGTCTAGCTTTGCTCAGTCTGGGGGCCAACCTGATATAGTCAGCCTGCCTATGTGATGATGGAAGAGGATGGCTCGATGAGTTACTCCCTCCAGGTAAGAGACTTATATTTTGACCAGGGGCAAGCAATCTCTTAGCCCAAAGAAGGATACTAATATGTGAGAAATTTAATCAAAGCGTGCACTCCCCCTGCCATCCTGGACAGAGTTAATCACCTGGGTGATACACCTGCTGTTCTAGGTCATCCTCTCGTCCAGTCAAGCTATGCGCCTGTGTCCATCTCCATTCTAGTAGCCGAGCTCAGTGGTGGTCGCAGCAGTCCAGCTCAGTGAGAGTTGGCTTAAACCCACTCATTCAACAAATTTCGTTGAACTCCAACTGTGCACAGGATACTACTGGTTCTACGGACAAAGGGGCCCCGCCCTGATGGAGCCAGTCCACTCTGTGCAAAAACATTTCTGCATCCTGCTCTGGAAAGATTTTCATCCGATGGGATAGGAGAGATGGTCCAGGCAAATAGAAACTCCCCACAAAGCAGACATTTATAAATAACAGTGCTTCCCACATCTCAGCAACAGCTCAGCTGAGTGAAATATGTGGGCAAGTTCCAGGTCCCTGATATATTTAAATAGAAAGGTGTTTTTTTCTCTTAGCTTATTATTATTGTTATGAAGCATTTTGCTTGTTTGGAGGTTCCAACAGGGGAGCGCAGCCGCTCGTGTACCCTTGACCGAAGACGGGTCCTCTCCTCTAGTAGGGAAAGTCGTCCTCTTTGACCGAGCGGCGCAGCTTTGGGAGGGACGCACAGGGATCGGTGAGGGAGGAAGGGGACACCCACCTCGCCAGCCAAATCAACCCTGGCGATCAATGGGGTGACAGATGTCACAGCCAGATCACCCTCACATCCATGTTATGAAGCATTTTGAATCATAAAGACATTAGTATAGAAAATATCTTTATTGACACCACCTAGGTTCAGTCATTGCTAAACATTTTGGCTCATTTACTTCATTTCTTTTTTCCAAAATAAGGAAATAAAGACCACATTTAGAATTACAGGCCCTTTTAAGGCTCTCACTAGCTCTGTCCTCTGCCCCCTCCCCAAGTATCACTATTCTTCTAAAGTGGATGTGTCTCCTTCCCATTTATATGTTTAATTTTCTTTGCTCCATTATTGTGCTCCAAAAATACATACTGTATGGGTGATGTGTTTTTAGAATTTACATGAATGTATTCATACTATGAGTACTTTTTGAAAAAAGCCTTTTTTAGTCAACATGTAAACTTGTTTATGGTATTTATTTGTTGACAAGATCTCAATTTACTTGTCCATTTCTTCATCAATAACCATTTGGCTTAATTATGATTTCCTCTGTCTCCTAGCAGTGGAGTTGTTGGCACATAGGTCATAAGCATCTTCAATTAAAAGGGTTGGCAAATTCTATTTTTCTTACAAACAGCTTTTTGTTCTGTATAACTATTTAGGTGCCTCTTATTATTATTATTATTTAAAAAGATTCTACCAAGGCATCATGCGTTATCAGTGAAAAGCAAATTTGCATCACATATTCAAGTACTACATCAAAATATTTCCCAGTCACCTTCATTCCTTTGCAAGGACGTCACCTCGTGTAGCCTGTCTCTGTCTCTCTGGAATCCATCAGCATCTTCCCAGGGCCTTGTGCATATTGGCTTAAAATCGTAGCTTCTGAAGAGTCCAAGGGAACTGTCTGGTAAGAAATCTAAGGGGGTCCCAGGAAGGGATTGTCTGCTGGTAACATGACTAGTCTCCCATATTAAGAAAGTGCATTAACAAAAATACATCCTTGATTTATTTTTCTTAACATAAATTTCAAAATTCAGAAATTATACATCCCAAAGCACACTTGGGGAAAGGCTACACCACTGCCCCCAAATAGTACCATTGCCCAAAATAATTCTTCAAAAGCACTCGATTTTTGTATTAATAGCCTATTTATCAACATTTGATATTTAAAGTAAAAATTATGAAGCACTTTTTAGGGGTCAGACATCGTTTTAATTTCTTTAAATTCATTAAATCTCTCGATCTTTACTATAGGCTTTAGGCCTTATTTGTACCCTTTTTACAGGTGAGGCTGTGGATGCCCGGCTGAGGTAAGTAACGTGCTCAAGACAGCGCAACCATGACAAGGCAGAGGAGAGATTTCAAACGGAATCACAGTGCTCCAGAGCCCAAAGCGCTACATGAAGAGAGATGATACAGACTTTCACCTTCAAAAAAGTTCTTAAAACCACAATGGAATACTATGCAGCAGAAAGAAAGAGCTCCTACCCTTCGTGATGGTGGGATGGATCTGGAGAGCATTATGCTAAGTGAAGTAAGCCAGGCAGTGAAGGACAAATACCATATGATCTCATTATAAGTGGAACCTAATCAACAAAACAAACAAGCAAGCAACCAGAGACATTGAAATAAAGAACAAACTGACAGTAACAAGAAGGGAAGTGGGAGGGGATAAGGGGGGAAAAGGGGGAAGGGTTGTCAAGGAATATGTATAAAGGACACATGGACAAAGCCAAAGGGGGGTAGGATCAAGGGTGGGAGGTGGGGATGGCTGGGGTTGGGGGGAGTTGTAGGGGGAAAATGGAGACGACTATACTTGAACAACAATAAAAAAGAGAGAGAAAAAAAGTACATAAAACCCATTCCTGCCAAAAGTGAACACTTGAATCTAATCAAGGGAAAACAAACTAAATTGAGGGACATCTTTAAAACAACTGAAATATACTCTTCGAAAATAGCAATGTCACAGAAGACAAATGCCGAGGAAACGTCCCAGATAAAAGGAGGCTAAAGAGGCATGACAACTAGACGTCATCCGTTACACTGCACTGCAAGGGGGTGGGGGAAGGATGCTCTCAAAATGTTACTGCAACAAGTGGCAAATGCAGCACAGATGTACTTTAGATGTTGGTATGACATCAACATTAGATCTCCTGATTGGTCGTAGTCATTATGATCGTAGGGAACATATTCGTGTTCTCAAGAGAAACATTTCTTTCATAATTAGAAATAGTGATTACTTCTAACATACTATGAATTACTTGTAATTCTTCTGTGGACATCCTATTGTTATCTTTTGGCAATTTTAAGATGAGGACATGGTATGACAAGATTGATTTTATTTTTTTAATGGAATTTATTGTGTGTACATCACACGGATCATGGAATCAAGGAAAAAATTGGAACGACCAGGCTGGAGGAAAAAGGAACCAGTGTTTGACAATACCATTTTTAAAAATTTGGTGGGTTTCTTCTGTCCAAGCACCCCGGTCCCTTAACCATGAGCTGTCCTCTCTCAGGGCTGTGGCTACGTTCGCCTCGTTAAATGCCCATTATACTCTTAGTTTTCAAACATGGCCTTTGTGCCTAAATTCAAACTGTCAAGTTACATTAAAAATGCACTAGCTTGTTTTTAATTTAAAGCCTACAATCTTCAACTATTTAGGGGTGAGAGAAAGAAGATTCCATTAGAAAATTTCAAATTAAATTGCTGTGGTAGGGTAAGAGAGGGAAGGGAAGGAGGCCTGCAGGACCTATAAATGTAACCTTTTGAGACTCAGCCTGAGGAATACAGCTCCCTGAGCTCCTCCTCAGAGACCCAGGTCAGGCCAGGGCCCCTCCCCGGTAGCCTTTCTTTGGCTCTTACAGCATTTGATTATCTTGTCAGGGGCCGTCTTAGGTGTGTCTGCCCCATGAACTATGTGTCTCAAGGAAGAATACTGGGATTTATTTCCTCTGCCCTCCAGTCTCTAACTTAGTGCCTGACATATAGTAGGCGTTCCATAAATATTTAATGAATTAATCTTTTTTTTAAGCATGCCAGTGTGTATATATGTGTGTGTCTGTGCCTATAACCAAAAGCCAGGGTCTGGGGACTCCAGTGGCCTTCCTGCTCACCCTTTTACTTTAGATTTATTTCTAACAAGCTCATCTAGTTTCCTGCCTACTAAGAACAAAAATTTGGAACACAAAAAAGGAGGGGAATGTAGACTGCTTGTAAAAAAGAACACTCATATGAGCCATGAGTAAAAGTCTAACAGAGACAAAGGAAAGACAGGAAAAGTCTCAGAGTCTGGAGATATTTACTGTAATTGATGTCTGTAAGGGCAACGCTGAATCACCGAAAGATGATTATATTGTATTCCATATACTCAGGTTCCGCAGGCAGAGAAATATGTAGTTTTTAAAAGTTAAAACAAAGTGATGCAACATTTAAATTTTTTTGGACGTGTCAACCTGTCCAAAGTTTAATAGATGGGGAACTGCTCTATGTGTTTTTAATTCACTGTTTTTACTGAACACTCACATGGTCCCTGCTTTTAATTTTAAAGCAGATGAATGAGAACATTTTGTATTTCTCCCTTCCAAAAAGATCCCACCAAAAATGAATTACTTCTGTGGCTGTTGGCCAACTTCTGTCAGAAATAAAACATGACTTTCCTCAGGCACCTTTGCAACCTCCCTGCGGAAGAGACTGGAGAGACGGGCGTTGTCTTTCCCCTCGTCCCACACACACCCAGTGTGTAAACACCGCAGCAGCCTGCGTGGCAGAGGCAGGTCGGAAAACAGGGCTTTCTACCCTTCAGTCCTCTTCCCATACCAGTAGCTCCCAGCCTCCTGACCTCCTGACGGGCAACATTCTGGGTACAAGCAGCCTTTGTCAGTCTCCACCTTCCCAGGAAATAAACACCCAGAGTCACTGCGGTAACGGACACAGAAGCACCAACATGTGGCCAAGGAACAGTTCATCCAAACAGCTTCTCAGAAGGCCGCAGTGGGAGGCCCTGCCTGCATTTCTAACGCAGCGCACCATGAAGGCCTTGGCCACAGTGAATTTCTCAGAGCTCAGAAACAGCTGTCCTGGCCACCCAGTTCCTAATTCCCTTGGCCAGAAGCCTTATGCAGAATTCCCTGCCTCTGGTGTCCAAGGCTCCCAGCCTTGCAAGGATCAGACGCTGTTGTCCCAGCCCAACCACTCCTGCCGGCTGGTTCACTGCCTCCCCCCTGCTCCTGGATCCCCACCAGGGAAACTGGGGTGGGAGTGTTGACAAGCACCTTTGGTTCCACCCGGATACTCAGTGCTTGGCCTCACTCTGAGGACTCCATCTCAACCTTCCCAGCAAGTCCATCTACCCTCTCTCCTTCCTCAGAGCCCTATGCACTGTGGGTGAGGGGACTGTTGGACTGCTGCTCAGGCCGTGGGACTGGGCTGCGTGGGTGAAGACCATGAGGAGAACAGAGAACAGAAAATCATCTCATGCGCCCGAGGGAGACGCCCTCAAAGTCCAAGCAATGCTTTAGGATTAGAGACAGTAGTGGCCTGTTCATTAACTCGCTAATGTTTTTGAGAACAAAGAACCGTATGACTAGATCCTTAAATTCTAACCCTTGCCCTTTAGTAACCACTTTTTAAAATGAGAAATTGACACCACTTATGCATGTCACAAATCTCTATACAGTTTTAGACATCTAGCGTATTTAATATAGTTTTTCATATTGCTTAAGTCAGTGACTAATGATGCTCAGAGATTAGAATAGATCTTTGGAACACATTTTCCAAAAGTCCAGCATCTGCTTAACTGGAAAAAAAAGTGCATTAAAAGGCAGAATGTCAGATATGAAATATGAGGAGAGGAAAGAAATGGGATATGATGTTTGCTGATGCTAAAATTTGAATTGTCCAAAAAATGTTCCAATGCCTACTAATTTCTTACCTCCCTACACGTCTTTCCTGCCCAGCGCTGCCACTTGGCGCCTTCTTCGACATGCAGTCAGTCAGTAGGCGGGCGTAGGATCAGTGTTGTGGGGGCGTCCTCACACAGGCCAGCCTTGGGAATACTGGATTATCATAAGCAGCCACCGGGAGTCCTATGTGTATGCTGGCACCCAAGCCCACCGGAAAGAAACGACGAAGGGCACATTCGCTATCTGGGCCAGAGCACTGGGGTTAACACCGCAGATACACTAGAGACCAACACTGCCCCACCCCTGGGGACAGTGAGTTATCCATGAGGACAGGGATCCCCTCGAGATAGTCACACTCTCAGAAGAGGGGTGCTTGTGAATGTGACACTGCAGGACAACTGGAAAGATGGAATGAGTGGATTGCCAGAGGACATTATTGTCACCACCTGGAGAAGCCTTGCCTGCAGCAGAAATCAATGGAGCCTGTAGAAACCAAGGTGAGAGGATGGCCTGGGGCGAGCCCCTGGTGATCTTACTGAAGGCCTGGAACTTCCTGCGGTGGCCAGTTCTACCCTCGGGCTTCCCAGCTCTGTAACCCTTTTGGTTAAACTGAACTGAGTTGATTTTCTGTCACATACAACCAGAATGAGCTGACAGCCTCACTAGTTCTGACATTATGTGCTCCCTCAGTACTGCATGAGCAGAACCACGGAAAGGGGAGCTCACAACTCAAACATGCTGGAAAGGAGTAGTCTAGGATAAAAGGATTGTGGGAGTGAGGGCATTGTTTCCATGATATAATTTGTGTTATAAATAATAATGATAGATAATTACATCTCTTACAAGCATGACACTCTTCTGAATGCCTTTATGTATTAATTCACTTAATCCTTTCCAAACCCAATGAAGGAGATGCTAGTGTTACTGCCTTCATCCTGCCGATGAGGAAAATCAAGGCATAGAGAGGCTGAGTAAGTTTTCCTGATGCTACACAGCTAGGAAATGGGAGACTTGGGGTCCCAACTCAAGGGAGTCCATTCCCCAGCCCTAACCACTCCGCACACAGTCGCTTCTTAAACAGAAAGGCTCTTGCTGTCGTGACTGGTGTGTTGGAAGTCCTGCTTATAAAAACTATTATACACGTTGTGCTTCCTTTGATCTATCGCTTTAGTATCTCAATGACTGATTGCCTTGGAGGAGCTAGCCTCATCAGAAAATGAGAGGTCAGTAAGGAAAAGCTTACTGAATTAGATTTATTTGTCTGTGTTTTAAGATAGAGAACTATAAACTGTTTTTTTCATTCACTTAAACATTTTTAAGAACAAAGCTTATGGAACCTGTCAAAAGAGAAAATGTAAATACAGCCTACACTTGGGTCTACATTTTGGCTATTAACATGAAGACAAAGTAACATAAGAAGGGAAAAGAAAGTAACATAAGAGGAGAAGGGGACCAGGAAAGATTACAGAGATAAAAAAAAAAGAGTTTGAGACAGCAAGGCAGAGAAGGGCATACATTAAATAATTGAAAAAGAAAGCAATATACACCTGAAGACTAGACAATCAGATGAAAAGAGACAATCAGGGGTTGGGTGGGTAAGGAGAGGAGGGAGGGAGGAAGGGAGAGAGGAAGGGAGAGAGAGAGACTACCCTCAGAAATAGAGCTAGATGGTCAGTTCCCTGAGGACAATGACACGTCTGTTTTGTTTGAGCTGAGCACAGTGCTTGACATAGAATAGACACTCAAGAAATAGCTGTTGGCTGAGTAAATGAAAAAGCGAGACAAAGAAACTCATAGATGTCACCAGACAGGAAAGAGGCTTGTGTAGTCATTAAGCATGTAGAATATGGAATCAGAAGAATCTGGGTTCAGATCTTGGCTTCGTATCTTCAGATTCGTATGATTTGGGGTAGTGTATTCACTACATCTGATATTTTTTGTCTGTGTCTTCATGTGAAAAATAAGGCTATGTTTCAGATATTTAACTCTTTTTCTCTTACCTCCCAACCACCCTTCCATGCCCTGCTTTGGGGTGCTGGGGCTGTGACTCTACAGACCACCTCTGGCCTTTGCCAGCTGGCCGAGAGGGTCAAAGGGCCCCGTTCCTCCCTCCCGCTTCCTGCTCCAGAGAGTATCATTCCCCCAAAGCCTCTGCGGCAGCAGCAGTGCTTTCTGTAGCAGCAACTAAACCCAGTTTTCAGTTTTTCCAACACCTGCAGTGCCAGTTCCCGTGGGCCCTGCTCAGAGACGCTGGCACCCGCAGAGGCCTGAGGCTCAGCTCTGGAGCTCCCTTCCTCTGTATTCCCAGCCTCTTCCCTTTGTTCCCCCAGCCCTAGAAACGCTAGCTGCTTCCTGTAGTTGTTGCCTCCTTGATGCCTTAGAGCCCCCATTTTTACCGGTTCAGTTACTAGTGATCAGTCTTATACATGGTTAACAATTCTTTCTGTTCCATTTTCTCTGTTTAAATAACCTGTACAGTTTCTGTATCCTGCCTACACCCTAAATGAAAAAGGAGAATTATACCTACTTCATGGAGTCCTGAGTCTAGATGTATAAAGAGCTTAGAATATTGCCCGACTGTAGTAAGAACCTGGTAACTGTGAGCGTCCTCTTCTAAAGAGATAAAGCAGAACACTTCAACGGTAATAGTGGAGATGACGTGGATGGTTTCAGGGAGTAATACCTTGACTTGATGACTCTTGTAGACTTTGACAGGTGTGCTCTGCCTTTACAGCTGTAGGTACAGAGTATCCAAGTCAGATATCATGTCACTGAATCTATGACACCACTGATTGTCACTGAGAAAATTAAAAATCCACACAGATTGTAAGGCTCATTCTGCTATTAGAAATGTTAAAACATGACAATAAATATGTGCCTAAGAATTGATGAAATATAGTATTCACACTGACCCATGGCCAGTTTTAGGTGACCCATGGATGGATCCGTGATCATTCTTTATCCCTTCCTCCACAGCACCAATGTCACACACACACATACCATACATACCATACACGCTTAGGAATGGGGAGGAACAAGGTAAGCTTTCCTGGCCCTATGTGAATTCTTATTAAAGGGTCCCTGAGGAGGCCAACAACTGGAAATTGACATCACAAAATAAATCTTTCATTTGGTTTAGTTGGCCTATTTTAACCAAGGCCTTACTTACCTCCCTCACCTAGCAAAGCCTTCCAGTTTTCTGAGCAAAATAACCTAGCGCACAAACCACAGGCAAATCAGAAGTTTGCTTTCTGGTCCAACTCAGAAGGAATGGGAACCTAAAGTGGAAAGTGTCCTTGCTTGTTAGCATGACCAGTGGTCTGAGCTAAAATTGTCTTGTGTTCAGAACACTCTGTGGGCTTTTATGTGTCATGCTCAAGCTCCAATCCAAGTATGTTTCTGGAGTATGGTTGTAATCAGAAAAACAAGCAATGCAAAAATAACACCTTGTGAGTCAGTGTATCTCCTGCCCCAAATAGGTCTTTGCTAGAACTGGCCTTGCACAGCCCCAGTCACACTGGGGAGACAGCTGAAACTGACTCCACACCATGCAGGTTCAAGCTCACCTGTCAGGGGAAAGAGTAAGGGAGCAAGTGGGAAGGATGCGTGTGGGGCTGACTGGCAGTTAATTTGAAGAAAAGAAGACTAAATGAAAACTCATTAGTCAGTTTCCATTGACCAGGGTTGGTTTTCTTTCATCTTCACACACTGGCCAAATAGGGGAGCTGCAGTCCAGCTCTTCTTCCTCTCCTCCCTCTGACTTGATCTGAGGTAGGAAATCACAGTGGAGCCTCAAGCCTCGTCTAAAGCTCTGTGCATTCTGCTGGCAGCTCTCGCCTCAAAGCCCTTGCTGTGCCTCTTCCTCTTAACTTTCTGATTTTTGCCTGGGAGATGTGAAGGGGAAAATTCAGCACAACATGTAAGAATATTGAACAGGGAAGGTCTGGGCTGCATAAGGAGGAGGGTAAGGGACAAGTGTTTGCTTCATGGGAGTAAGATTCCCTCTTAAAAACCCCATACAAATTGCTGGAATGCTCACAGCAAGAAAGTATGGAGAGGGAGTTTGGTTAATCAGGTGTTGATATGATGTGTCCTGTTTACTGCATACTAACAATGTGACCGGCATTGTGCTGAGCACCGAGGATGCAAAGACAAATAAGAAACTTCTAGAGACTTCCGGCCAAGATGGAGGCATAAGTAGACACACTGTGCCTCCTCACACAACCAAAAGAAGGATGACAACAACTTAAAAACAAAAAACAACCAGAACTAACAGAAAATCGAACTGTATGGAAGTCCGACAGCCAAGGAGATAAAGAAGAAACAGTCATCCAGACCTGTAGGAGGGGCGGAGCCGGGCAGCCAGGCAGAGAGGACTCATGGCAAGGCAAGGCGGCTGGTGGACCCAGCAAGGTGGTGTGCAGATAAACCGGGAGGAACAACTGGGGAGCGAGACAGACCACACAACTCAGGGCTCCAGCGAGGGGAAATAAAGCTTCGAACCTCTGATTTAAAACACCCGTGGGGGTTGAGGCAGCAGCAGGAGAAACTCCCAGCCTCACAGGAGAGGTTGTTGGAGAGACCCACAGGGGCCTAGAGCGTGCACAAGCCCATCCACTCGGGAATTAGCACCAGAGGGTCCCAATTTGCTTGTGGTAGTTGGGGAAGTGACTGAAATCCAGCAGAGAGTGGAGCAAGCACCATTGTTCCCTCTCGGGCCCTCCCCCACATACAGCGTCACAGAGCAGTGACCAGCGTTACCCCGCCCTGGTGAACACCTAAGGCTCTACCCCCTACTATGTAACAGTCACACGGAGACAAAAAAAAAATGGCCCAAATGAAAGAATACTTCAAAGCTCCAGAAAAAATACAACTAAGTGACAAAGAGATAGCCAGCCTATCAGATGCACAGTTCAAAACACTGGTAATCAGGATGCTCACAGAATTGGTTGAATTTGGTAACAAATTAGATGAAAAAATGAAAGCTATGCTAACAGAAACAAAAGAAAATGTACAGGGAATCAATAGTAATGCGAAGGAAACTGGCACTCAAATCAACGGTGTGGACCAGAAGGAAGAAAGAAACATCCAACCAGAAAAGAATAAAGAAACAAGAATTCAAAAAAGTGAGGAGAGGCTTAGGAACCTCCAGGACATCTTACTGTATCCAGCAAAGCTATCATTTAGAATGGAAGGGCAGATAAAGTACTTCCCAGATAAGGTCAAGTTCAAGGAGTTTATCATCACCAAGCCCTTACTATATGAAATGTTAAAGAGACTTATCTAAGAAAAAGAAGATAAAAATATGAACAGTAAAAGGACAGCAAACTCACAGTTATTAACAACCACACCTAAAACAAAAAGAAAAGCAAACTAAGCAAACAACCAGAACAGGAACAGAACCACAGAAATGGAGATCACATGGAGGGTTATCAACAGGGGAGTGGGAGAGGGAGAGAGGGGGGGAAAGGTACAGAGAATATATAGCATAAATGGTAGGTAGAAAATAGACAAGGGGAGGTTAAGAATAGTATAGGAAATGTAGTAGCCAAAGAACTTATATGTATGACCCATGGACACGAGCTAAAGGGGGGGAATGTTGGTGGGAGGGGGTGTGCAGGGTGGAGGAGAATAAAAGGGGGGAAATGGTACAACTATAATAGCATAATCAATACAATATATTTTAAAATTAAAAAAAAAAGAAGTCCTAGCCTCTAGGAGCTCATGGTCTAATTAATGTATAAACAATCAACTCATTAACTGCCCCAAAGAAAAGCAGAGTTGATGGGTCAGGCTCAGAGAAATAACAGCGGAGGAAGTGAGTTAAGAGGCCACCATACCAGGACCTTTGCACTTGCTATTCCCCCTGGTCAAAAGCTCTCTCCTGAAATATCCTCATGGCTCACCCCTGCAGCCAGGCTCAGAAAGGGGCCAGCACCAGGGAGACAAGTGGAAGATGGATGACTCTGTAGGCTTTGTGCCATCCCTGAGATCCTCTGATCAAAAACTAAATGTATCGAGTCTCTTCCCATATTACTCACCAGGTCCTTCACCCACAGCACTTTCTCTCTGCACATGTGTGTCAGCTTTCCTCTGTGCTAAATTTCTCATAGGTGATCCGTATTTCTGAATAACATGTGTTCTGAGATAAGCCCCTCACAGAAATGTAAGTTGAGCCCCCTACTTGGTGACTCAATAATCAGTTACAATCCCCCCATGCAGTAAAGACGTGGCCCCCCGAGCTCCAGGCTGCAAATCAGTGGTGAGGCTGTCAGTGGACATCAAAGGGCAATGCTGGCTGGCATGGCTCATGAGAACCAATGGTTAAAATTTTAAGAATTTTGCAGGCCATTGATGACATGTTGGTAACTTGAAAAAAAGCATGGTATAGGTATTCAAACCATAGAAATCAGCCAGTGGAAACATAAGGAATTCTCTTCTTTCTGTAGAGCTGGGTGTTAAGCATTTACTATCACACCATAGCCAAGTATGATCCTTCTGGTTGCAGGGAACAGCTTTGACCAAATGTCTCCATTAGCAAAGATGAGACAAAGCATGTGGAAGGGGACAGAAAGCTGCACCTACTGTGATCGTGAGCAAGGATGAAAGTCTTCTGCTCTGGCCAGGTGGCTCAGTATGTTGAAGCATCATCCCATACACTAAAAGGTTGTGGGTTCGATTCCCAGTCAGAGCACATACCTAGGTTGCGGGTTCAATCCCTGGTCGGGAACCTTACAAGAGGAAACCAATCAATGTTTCTTTCTCTCTCTCTCTCTCTCCCCCTTCCTCTCTCTAAAATCAATAAATATATCCTCAGATGAGGATTTAAAAAAATTAAAAGAATGAAAGTCCTCACTTGCTCCCTGCTCCCTAAAGCAGGGGTCAGCAAAGTTTCTGTAAAGGGCCAGATAGTCAATATTTCCAGCTCTGCAGGCTATCTGGTCACTCTTGCTACTATTCGACTCTGCTTCACAGCACGAGAACTATGCAGACGGAGTGTAAACATTGGCCGCGGCTGTGTTCCAACAGCATTTTATTTATGAACATTGAAATTTGAATTGCATGCATTTTTATACATCACAAGATCTTCTTCTTTTGATCTTTTTTCAATCATTCATAAATGTAAAAACTGTTCCTAGCTCATCACTATACAAAATCAGGCAGTGAGCTGGGTTTGGCCCGGGGGCTGTAGTTTGCTTCCCACTGCCTTGGTGTATAATGTATTGAGTTGTATCTCAGTGAATACTAGAAACAATTCCCATTATTGATTAGTTTATGTGCCAAGTATTATTGAAAGAGCTTTATACACATTCACTTATTTAATCCTTAATCCAATCCAAAATAAATACTCTTGCTGAGGCACAGAGAAGAACAATAACGTGGCCAGGGTCACACAGGGAGATCATGGAAGAGATAACTGGCGTTGGAACTCATTTTGCCTAATTTGAAAGTTTGTGCACTAAGCTGTGCCACCCCAGTTTGATACCCTGGGTCTTCTGTGCGGGAAATAATGTCAAGCATGTGTCACCAACTCACACACTTACCCTCCAGCCCTTTCTCCTACTTTCTCCCCATTGACAGGCCCTAGATGTCATCCTGAAAACTTGCCCCAGAAGAATAGTCAGATAGGGAAAGTCACATTTGCAGCCTTATCTTTTTTAGAGAGCTCCATAAAATAGGGAAATAGTTGAGTAGCACTTGAAATGTATTTTCAAAAATCGGGCTAAAAAGAGGCCACATGGATCACATGAGTCCCCAGGCTGGACTCACCCCTGACTGACACGTGGGTAAGTCCAAGCTAACAAATCACTTCTCCACCTCAGGGGCTGGCAGGACAAACCTAGGAGTTCTGCTTCACACTTAAAAAAAAAAGGCACAGAAAATTAATTATTGAGAGGACAATGACTCCTAGCAGGAAAAATATTTCACTTGGGTTGTGTGTATGTATCTGTCTGTGTATGTATGGAATGATATTCAGAATATTCAGAAATGGAACAACCCATAACCTATAAGGTTAAATTATTCTAGGAGATAAAATGTCATAATTTCTGTAATTTCTTTCCACTTACTTTAGTAAAATAAACTCCGATGAAACAAATACAAATTGTTAATACCATGTTGTTAAATCTTAGTGAGATGTTCCTTTATTAGCACATTTTTAATGCCTAAAACAAAGAGTATGACAAACAAAAGACAGATTTTTTAAGAACACAAATGACTTTGCTTAGCTTGAATTCTAAGACAAATCCGAGGGGCGGAGACCTGGGTGCCACTCAGCAGCATCCTGGCAGTGACTTTCCAATGTAGCTCAGTCCTCACCACAGGCGGTCCCTTCACTCCGTCATCAGTTTTACTCGGCTTTGAAATAAGCTCAATCTATCCTTGCCAGTAAAACTCAAAAATCCAGGCGCACAGCTAAAGGAAAGTGTAGTTTAACCTTGAAGATTACAATAAACATTCCCTGGCTTATGGAGAAAGCTGATTTGCCCCCTTGGGAAGCTAGCTCTTTAAGTAATAAAGTGCCATGCCTGCTTAACCTTGAAAAAGGCCAAGCTACTGGTGATTGAGCCCAGGCTTCAAAAGAAGAGCCAGCTGTCAGAATGGGAACGATCAAGAAAACTGATGGTCACTGATGGTGTCTAGTGCTGGGAGAGTTTGGGGAAACAGGCGCACACACGCACTTCTGGTAGGAGCATAAACAGGAATGCAACTCTCCTGGAGGAAAACTTGGCAATGTGTAGAAAAGCCCTCTTTAAAAGTCTTTGACATAGAAGTCCCACCCCTAGAAATTTACCCAAAGTAAATAGTTGGCTAAATGTGTGAGGATGAACAAACAGGATGCTAATTATGGGAGAGTTTCTGGCACTGATAAATTTGAAATGAACTGAACATTTATCAATAGGAGTTTGGTTAAACAATTATGGTGTAGCTGCACAATGAAAACCGTGAAACCATTAACTAGAATGATATGTGTCTATATTTATAGACATGAAAAGATAGATGTTTACACGTTGCTAAGTGGAAAAAAACCATGTGTCCTCCAACTCTGTGTGTGTGTGTGTGTGTGTGTACACACACAGAAAAACATCTGAACAGCACGGCTTGTATAGCAGTGAATTCTGAGTAGTGTCAGCTTAACTTCATATTTCTCGGTATTTTCTGAATTTTCAGGAATAAGTATGTATTATTTTCTTAATTAGAAAAAAATTTACATAAACTAAAATTCACCAAGAACTAGCTAGTGATACCTGGTCGTTCTCCCCCTTTTAGTTTTAACACCAGTTAATCCTAATACAGCTTTTTGCTTTATGATGTCTGCTAGTTGGTTCTCAACCACAGGATTCTTGGAGGTTGAGATATTTAGGCCACTTTCACTTTTTGAGGCTCTTAGCATATATATATTTTAAAGAAGAAATGACAAAAGGGGGTTATAAAATGTAGTCTATTATAACTATTTATGTTTAACAAATCAATGCTTTTATCATCAAGAAAAACATTCTATATAATTCCATACTCCAACAAACAGGACTCCCAGAGACAACTTTATTTGCCGTGTACGACAGATCATGTTGTCCTAGAACCGACCACAATTTTAAAGTGGTGTGATGAGGTTCTTCCTCTTCCGGGCCTGCCGGAGTGTCTCTAGGCCTGGCTGTATAATCCTTTGGAGATAATATTAGAAATCAAAATGTCTATCCAAATTTGAGACCCTTGGGGAATGTGGGCCTGGCATCGTATGAGCCTCCTGACATTCTTGAAGTCGGCTCTGCCCCGTGCTGGACTAGTTCAGTACAGTGACATCGTTCATTCTCTCCAGCCCCCAGCATTCTCGCATTCTGGCTTTCCTAGACTATACTCTGAGTCTCTGGTCTTACAGTTTCCCAAATATATTTGAGGGGCTTCTCGCGTTATTTCAACTCAATGGCCTTCACACAGGAGAGTCTGTCAACCCCCGTGTGAGAAATATGGCTGCCTGTTGCAGGCCAGTGAAGGCCCAACACCACATGGTGCTGTAGTTTCCCTATTGCCTGGAGAAACAAAGTTCTAGAAACAGGGACTCAGGAGCTGTGGCAAAACAACAGTGTCAGTGATGGGGAACCACAGTTCTGGGGGTGGACCACGGACCATTAGACACCTGCCTGTGTTCAGGAAACTCCAGACACAGCCCAAGACTACGGCTGCACTCATGTAGCATCAAGCTCCAAACTAAAAGCAGGAGTCACGTCAACATTTCCACATGACTGGGAGGCCAGGCCCTGCCCAGATGCCACGTTCGAGAGACTGAGCAGGCTGGGCTTCAGCATTCCCAGCAAGACAGAGGCGGATCATTCACAGCAGAGTCGACCACAGTGATGCTCTTTGTTTCGCCACGTCTCCCAGTAAGCTGGACAGAGCAGGCACTGGGAACTCAGAGTCCTCAAGAGCTTCCATGGGAAAAATGGAGCAGGGGTGACCATCACGAAAGAAGAAAGGAATTTAAGACACTCCTAAGCAACTTTGAAAGTCATGCGACTTTAGGGTGCCATCAGGAATGGACACAAAGGACGGACAAGTGTGGCGACTGGTGCCACAGACAGGGAAGACGCAGTGGGGACATTCTGTTTGTTTGCTTTTTCACCTTCTGTTCAGGGACATCAGCGGTCTCTGCAACACCTTCTTCCTTATTTTACTTATAAATTATTGATGTAATAAATTACATTAGTACGTAATTATCACATAAATTAATTTCCAATTATACCCACCTCATGCTCCTTTCAACATAATCATTTTAATGTGTTCAACATGAATGTTTTTATTTGCATGTGTTTTTGCAAAACACGTAATGTTTTGTGTTCATGGGTTTTTAACTTATACACATAAATAGTTATGTTAAATATCTCATGCTGTTTTCTACCTTTTCCACTGAACATTAGCATAGCTATGTTTCTAGATTCCGTATTGCTATATATATATCTAATCCATTGTGCCTAACTGTTCCCGGTCATGTGCCTCCACAGCATTTTACCCATCTGTCTTCCCAGTGATGGACAGACACTCACAAATAATGCTGCAATTAGCATTGCTGTGCATGTCCTCTTGTGACCTGTATGAGGATATCCTGGGATACATACCCAGGAGCTACAATGTTGGAACATAGTAAGTGGGTACTTAATTTGACTAAATTCCTCAAGATTGCTTGCCACAATGGCTGCCAGTCTATACTTGCATTAGCACTGTGTGAGGATACCGGTCTCCACATCCCCAGGGTGGGAACCACTTACAGGAGATAGGTCACCATATGGAGCTCCTCCCTTTTAGACTATGGACCTTTTGTGTCTTGTGTCCAGTGTGGCTACCTGAGCTCACAGCCCCCAGGAACTCCTGGGAGCTGGCACTGAGAATGCCCATTGCTAGCGCTCCCTAGAAAAAGATGAACGAATGTGCCCCACTGCCAGTCAGTCACTCCACAAACACTCTTGAGTGTGCACTAGTGCAAACAAAGCTCTGTGCTGATGGAGAAAATCTCACACGGTCTGTGCCTTTTTTGTATTTAGAATGACATTAATTCAAATTCTTACACATAAATAACCACAAGCATGCAATGTTGTGAAAGAGCATTTCAGGATGCGGTGCAGAGCCTTACCTAATCGAGAATGAAAGCCCCAGGAAGGCAGGAGTTGTCTCTACTGTACTCCAGCTTCTGGAAGAGTGTCCGATCCATAGTTGGCCTTTGTCGAATCGTTGCTGAATGAAGGACTAAAAGAATAGAAGGTCAGGGGTCAGGGAAGGCCTCCCTGAGAACAGGATGCTAGAACCACACCTTAGAAGATGAGCAAAGGCCAGTCGGGCTGGGTCGGGGAGGCTGCTGGTGGCAGGGGTGGGACAGGCGCTCTCCCAGGTGAGGAGCTGGGGATGGGTGCATAATGACCGAAACAACTAAGCCCAGCTGTGGACCTGCTGTCACATGTGGCCTCAGGCACAGGCGCCCTGGGATGCCAATCCTGCTCAACACAGTTGTTGGGACCAACATCAAACCTGGGCAGCAGGGTCCTAGACAATAAGAAATCCTGCAGCCGCAGAGCAGAAAATGGAGTTTCCGTGTCATAAATCGGTTAAAAAAACCACAGCACAGTCAAAACAGAACAAGCTTAGAATCAGAAAGACCCGAATTTGAATTCTCTCTCTTAGCAGCTCAGCAACCACGTACAAGTTACCTAACCTCCTCTAGTTTTTGCATGAGTAAAAAATAGGGATGATGATACAAACTTCAGAGGACTTTTGAGAAAACTGAATAAGACATAAATTTGTAAGATATATTATATAATAATAAATATTATTAAGATATACTGGGTGAAGCAAAAGTAGGTTTACTGTTGTTCATATGGAAATAATACAATAATTAATAAGCAATAATACAAGAGTAAACTCTGTATTTCGTCCACTCACAACTGTAACCTCCTTTTGCCATTCCCTGTATTACTGTAATGATAGTAGCTATTACTGTTCACTTATTTGCTAAGCACTTTGCTTAAAGTCTGTCTTTTGTCCATCGTACCTACCTAGTAGGTTTTTGCATGCACATATGCATTTAGAACAGTGCCTGGCAAAAAAAAGTACTCAAAAAGTGTCAGATATTATTAAATAAGTGCTCCCATTTTACAGATGAGGAAACGGGATTGGAGAGGTTAAACGACTTAACCAAAGTCGCACGTCTAACAAGTTACAGATCCAGGATCTGACACAACCTCAGCCTCCCTCCTTTATGCCGAGGGAAGGGCCTGACAAAACCCCAATGTTAGTCTCTCTTCCCACCTACCTGCCACCCTCCCCTGAGAAGTACTTAGTGACAAGGACCAATGAGGCTTCAAGTGTGGACAGAACTGTCAGGATGGTATAGAGAAAGCATCGAAGTGTCCCTCCGTGCACACACACAGGCCTGGTAGGCATTTCTGTCACGTGTGGAAAGCAGGCTGTAAGTATTGTGAACAGACCCAGCAGAAGGTGCCCAGCTTATTTCTGGATACGCTGAGCCCTTATGACAAACAGGCATGGATTTCATATACCCTGTCTAAAATTGGGGGTAATTTAAATTAGGAGATACAGAGTCATGATGGGAAAATTCCACAGTGCTGTCTGACAACTACTATGGATTTAATTACGACAGGAATCCAAAATGGGGCAGAATCTAGGTTGTTGAATTCTGGGTAGTCACTGGGTTATTTTAAACTAAATAAACCCAAGGCATGAAGAAGCTCAAGTACTCCAGGAAGAGAGTAAATCATTTGAAATAGACACAGGGGAGCCCGAACATTCTCTCTCTCTCTCTCTCTCTCTCTCTCTCTCTCTCTCTCTCTCTCTCTCTCTCTCTCTCTCTCTCCCTCTCTCTCTCTCTCTCTCTGTAATTTATTTTCCAAGAAAGATTTCACTCAGATGGAGTAATCTGTTTGATGAGAGAGTCCAGGAATTCTCTCAGGGTCTCTTTAGGATCTGGTTGAAGGTACAGTGATTAAGTAGCTCAGTCCAGATAAAGAGCCAAATGTTTTTTATCCATTTTCCCCAGGATCTCTTCTCTTTCTCTCCCTTTCCCCGATTTGTTGAGTTTTTAACCCTATGATCTCTAGCACATGGATTTTCAGGGAGTACACTAACCAGAGATGGAAAGGATTTATTTTAAAACATAGTCTAAATATCTTGGACTTTCAGCCAGGCACAGCAAGGACTTCTGCCAGTGCGGAAATGTGCAGACCTAGGGAAGGAACAGAAACCCTCACACACAGTGCAGAGGGGTTCCTGGCCCGATCTGTGGAGTCTTCTCCCATGCTCTCAGAAAGGGCTATGGATTGAACCTGTAACAGAGATTGATGCTCAGGGGAAATTACTAAACTCACACATGCACACATGGATGCGAGAGAAGACGACGCAGGGAAGAAACGGAGAAGCTTTTGATGGGGTATAGTTCATATTAGTGAGATACTGGGCAGGACTGGAGGGAACTGTATGACAAATTATGAAAATAAGTCTAAAATAAAATCAAATCATCAGACAGCAAATACAGAATTTATTTTTCAGAGTAGGAATACTAAGCAGTTTGTGTTTTATCACAGATAAAGGTATTATTTCCAGCTGTAGGTGATTATTTGGAACTAGTAAAATGAATCTGATTAGGACACTCCTTTTTCGCCTGAATGGGAGCTCCTCAGTGAAAGGGGTGTGTGTGCGTGTGTTGAATTACTATCTGGATAGATGTGTACTAAGTGTCATATTGATTTTCTGGTAACTCAACACTAACTCCTGGCAAAGCATCCTGGGAAATTCCAGACTTATGAATGCCTTTTTGGAAGGTTGCAATCAAGATGTCTAGAAGTCCAACTATATTTCAAACAATTTCTGGATTATTTTTTGATCAGGAGACAGAGCTCCTGCACAGCATTGCTTTTTCTCCTGTTTGAGTTAAGTGCCTTTGCTAGCATTTTGAGAATTTGACCTAATCTTCAATATACTTCAGTAGGGAATGTGGCAAGTCGCCAGAGGTTAAAGAGAGTGCATGTAACAGGGCCCTGGTGGGTGTGAGCATGAACGTGAAATCTCACGACTCAGAGTTTAGTGAGAAGTTCGTTCGTTACACACGATTATTTCCTTGCCTCTAGAAATCAGAAACAAACTTTGCTTCACTTAAATTTAAAACCTAAGCTTTCTTTAGCAATAATGAAAGAAAGCTATACTATTAGATTCTTTTTCATACAGCACCAAATTAGTCAGTCCAGTCAAGAAAAAAAAGGTAATCAAATTCATCAAGCATCACACAAGTACAAGCAACCTAAAGTCTGGTCCAAGACAAGGAAAGTGTGTCCTCCACCCGAATACTCACCCCTTCCTTCCCCAGGGTTTTTCCTCCAATTTCACACGTTTTATTTCTGTTCACTTGAGCTAAGTTAATGGATATCGGTATTGTCAGTACTCCTGCTAAAACATAATAATGATGAACATGAATGTGTGCCCGTCTAGGTTTTTTGCCTACAGACATGAGTATTATTAAATTTCCATTTTTTGATGAGGAAATAGTCTTAGGGAGTGTTAAGTAAATTGCCTGATGTCATGCTATAGTAGTAAAGTGGAAGAGCAGTGTCCAAACTGAGGGCTGTGCAAAGTTCCAATCTTTGCGGTAGGCTCCCAAGCTATTTGCTAGCCCTTCCCTATAAGTAAATGGTTTATTGAAGTATGCCCCTCCCACACTTATCTACACTTTGATAAGGACTTTATTGTGAACTCCATCAGGGTAAGGACTTGGTCTATATTACTGTAACTGCGCCCCTGATGCTTAGCCGAGAGTGGATGACCTCTAATCGAGGTCCATGGGCAGCGGCACAGCACCCCACTCAGAGGTGGCCCATACCTGGGGTTAATGCTTTGTAGTTGTCATCTTAAAAGTCTTAGTAATTTTATCATTGAGCCCTGGCCAGGTGGCTCAGGTGGTTGGAGCATCATTCCCTACACCAAATAAGGTCACAGGTTTGATTCCTGGTCAGGGCACATACCAAGGTTGCGGGTTCCATCCCCAGTGGGAGTGTGTACAGAAGGCAACTGATCAATGTTTCTCTCTCCCTCTCTCCCTCTCTCTCTCTCTCTAAAAATCAATAACCATATCCTCAGGCGAGGATTTAAAAAAATGTTTTTAAGTAATTTTATCATTGAGTTTGTGTTTTGTAGGTAAAATCTGGTGGGATAATGGAGCATGGCAGGGTAGTCAGAGGCTTGGCCCACATGTGATCGGTCCTACCTTTCACCATCCCTGTACTTCCTGCTCCTCTGGGTTCCTGGCTGTCCACTCCTCACTCGCCGTGCCCTGAGTGGCAACTAGACCACGTGGTAGGTGGGAAGGGGACTCTGACTCTGGCCTTGGTCTGGGCATGGGCACTGAAGGGCTGAGGCTGGGCCTGCAGCACCTCCTGGAGGGGCCTGACAGCAGCTGTCCACCCTGGACTGGCAGCTCCACGGTGCCCTCAGTGGGCGCCTCCACAGCAGCAAGCATCTCATCCATACCTGATCTAGGTGCCAAGTGCATCCTCGTGTGGGGGTTACTGTGCCTTGGAGGACTCACCTGTCCCTAGCTAGGAACAGACACATCAGTCACAGTGCTACTCAGGGAGTCATGGAATTGGGGGAAGGGACAGCCACTTTCAAGGACCTGTATTCCTCAGAGCATCCCTGTACCTGAAGGAGCACGCCATTAAACAGCAAAATTAAATTAATTAAATCAATATCATTAAACAAACATTAAATAAAAAAACACCTTGACAGATCAAGAGAGAAATCACACAAGAAAGAGAAAAGTTTAATATTGTAGTGCCTTTAACCACACTTTCTCCTGCTTTTGAATGGTGACCATACATTTTCATTTTGCAAAAGGCTCTCAAATTATATAACTGGTCTTGTCAATAATTACGTAGTAAGTTAACAATTTGGACTCTTGAAGATCAAAACTTTTAGGTCTCATAGTAATAAAGCACTAAGACCCAGAAACAGTAGCATCTTGGACTGGAAGTTTATCTTTAAGGTGACATTCCCAAGGGAAATTTTTAAAAAATATTATACGCCCAAGAACTTCTTGACAATCGGAGCTAGAAGAGGCCACAGGTGGACATGTGGGTGAACTCTCCCCCATGAGAACCATGGTTTGGTGACAAATTTACCTGCAGATATTTATTACTGAGCCAGTAAAGTCTTTCAGAGGCAACACGGTTGTTTTTGGTGTGGGCGTGCTGTTTCCTTGTGTGGACCGTTTCCCGCGGCTCTCTGCTGTCTCACACTTGGCTGCTCTGTGTGCATCCTCGCCCGGGGACATGGGGAGCCTAGCCCCTGAAACATCTGTGAGGTTGACTCCTGCTTCAAGGGTCATGTGTAGGAAGAGGTGGTGTCATGGCTGAATGGGAGTCAGTTGGGGGTGATTTACTCCAGTGACTCAGGGTCCCAGTTTCTTCCACCCTGTGATTTCCTCACCCACTGGTTCCTCAGAATCTTCCACCAGTTCATCAGCATTTGGCTGTCAGGTGAGGGGAAATAGAGCCCATGGGTGATGACAGAGAGCCATGGTTGAGAGAGGAAATGACACATATCATTTCTGCCCACAGCCTAGTGGCCCAAACTCAGTCACATGGCCCTACTTAACTGCAGGGAGATTGCCAGCCCTTATGAACTGTGGTTTTTAGTGAAGTCTTTTCTGACATTCAGGTAGACATGGGATTTAAATACAGGGAATGGTCAGCTACTGGTCCGTTTCCGAGCCTATCATCCACATTTGAACTTGGCTGTACTCTAAGTTTAAATCCTGCTCTGCACCCATACTAGCTATGTGATCTTGGGCAACTTATTTAACTTTTTCTTAGCCTATTTCCACCCAGCTGTATGCCTAGAAAGAAAAGGAAATAGGGTTTGGTACCATAATGGAATTGCCTTTATCGTTAGAGTAAAAATCACGTGCTGTTATTGTTGTATAGATGGTGGCTGGCACCCAGGAAGTATTCAATAAATATTTTCCAAAAGAAGAAAATAAATGAGGTGAATTCATTAGGATGAGGTAGATCCTAGTAGCAAAAGGAAAGTTCTGATCTGAGTAGATTTAAAAAGAGAAGGTGTATTATTTAGAGAAAATGAGAATTCAAGGACTCAGCTGGAATTATTGATCTGTTTGTCCTTTGACCCGATGACTAAGCAGGCGATGTTGTATGCAAAGTCAATCTTTCTCCCCAATTCACTTTTCTCCTTTTAGAAAATCACTTATTTCTTTATTAGATTTCTTTGTGCTTATATTTGTCCATTATCCAATGAATGTGCCAAAGGTTTTCCAAATCTGATTCTGTTCTTTCTGTGGCATCAATTGCCTTAAAAACACCTCTACCTTGCAAGACATGAGTGGATCAGCAGAGCATAACCTTCAACTTGGCTTTAGAACAAAAGAAATGCCAAACAGACATATACTTCAATAACATATTTTCCATAAAAATGAGCAGTCCCCTAAGTGGGAGGATACAAATGCAGTGCCCATTTTTGTATTAGCGTATGTTCATCTCCATCCACAACCTCAGGTGTGCCGGAATTATTCCCTTTGCATTTTCTCATGTCCTTTAAATTAACTTGATTTTTTCTCTAAACTCTATCCCACCTGTCTGGTACAAAGTTTCATTTTAGAGGTTATTGGAGCTGGAATTTGCTCCTGAGATAAAACCAGAAAGCAGGAGAATTCTTGAAAGCCAGAGCTAGGAGACAGCTCCCTAATCTCTAGTTTGTCCCAGTTCCCCCTGCGTTCCTTGTGGCCCAAACCAAAGCCATGTGTTCTTGGCTTCCCTGTCACGCCTGCACTTAGGGCATCTCTGCTGCACCCAGTGCCTCACTGGTTGCACCTCCCAAACACACTGCCCGGCTACCCCATGGGAGGGCCTGCTTACAAGCAGGTGTGCAAAGAAGTCAAGGTTGGGACTTGCTAATGGTGAGGCATATCATCAAAGTCTCTGGGTAAGGTGTGGTGTTAATCCCCGGATCAGCGCTAAGGAACTGTCAGGTTTACCCAGATTGCTTTGCAACATCAGGGCAAATGGCAGCGTAGTGACTGTCTACAAGCTAAATTGATCTTGCTAAGAGTTACTTTAGGGAGACAAGTTCCACAGCACCTAAGAATCTAAAGTCACAGCATGGTGAGGAGTCTGAGTATAAGCTACGTGACGTTAAAGCAGGGAAACCCAGCGCTGAGTAGGATGGTGTAAGCACAAGCCCAGCCTACTACAACAAACCTAAAGAACCTGAACCCAGCACTCAAACTTGGCCTCCCCCAGTTCCATACTCCTATGTGCTCTCCTGCTCTATTTCATAAGAATCACAATGTGTAGCTGTATTACATTAGTGTTACCTAATCTAATTATAGTTGTCAGTTCTAAACATGAAAATAGCGGGAATAGACATCAGAAATTCAGACATTACTTTCTTTACCCACAAAATAAATGTGGACATTTCATAAAGAATTAAACTTGAGTTTCTCAGGGATGTTGGATTTCAGTTATTACCAAATGTTGCCATGTAAAAGTCTTACTCAGAAATTAGAATCCACACCCTGGGTCACTTGGCAATAGTAATTGTAGTAAAAGGAGCTAAATAGTAATAGTAGCCATGACACCTTACGTATGTAGCAATGCAACTAGGCACCAGCCAATTTGATCATCCTCACAGCTCATCATAACAGAGATGCAGAAGGGAATCCTGATGATCCGTTATGTGATTTGCCCGTGGTCATATAATCATTAAGTGGCAAAAATTGTCCCATAACCCAAGCCATTGTCTAAAAGCCTTTAGTCCTTTCTGTTCTCTATTTAAATGCATTTTTACTCTATTAAATTATATTGTTTTTATTTCCTCATTAACTCAAGGACAACATCTCAGTAGGACATCTGGGTTTAATATTCTTTCCACAAACTCTTCAAAGTCTGCTTGTTTGAAGGGTTTTTGTCAGCGGTTAACCCTTCGGACTGCCTCTCGGGAAGGCAAAGGGAAGACAGTACAGATTTGGAAGTGACATTTTTCAGTCATCAGGGAAGAGAAGTTAGTTTTATTTGTGCAGAATGAATCGTTTACAGCCAAGATAGACCAATGGAGCAGCCTTTTTCTGTGTTTAAGCACCAGTGGGTTCCAGGGTCCAGAAAGGAGAAGGACTCAGTCACTGAGATCATACATTTATGTCACAGCCCTGATCGGGCATCAACAGAGTGGGGAAGACTTAGGAAGTCCAGCTTCCAACGTATTAGCAGGGCAGGCAGAGACCTGGAGCCTGAGCACACGAGGGTGGCCAAGGGGACACCAGTCTTCTGATGGGAGGGAGGGAAGAGGGGCAATGCATGAATCCAAAAGTAGGTCTACAGAGAGTCCCTGTTCATAGAGGATGGGACGACAGGATGGGGAGGGAGCACAACCGGAAAGTGACTCGAGCCCAGATCTCTGTCTTGGGCCCCTTGTGTTCTCTCAGGGAAGACATGATGCAGTTAGTGTGTGTTGTAGCCAGGATTCCGTTCTAAGCAATCTAGCTCCCGAGTCCCCAGGCGCTGAATGGCCCCAGGCGTCACTGGTAAGGGCATTCGTACAAGTGCCAAGTGAGTGCTACCTGGGAGCAGAAGGAGGGAGAGAGGCAGGCAGCTGTCATCCTGCATGGAGGGAGTTAGGAAAGCTTCAGGGAGTAAGGAAGGCTTGGGTATTGGGGAAAATTTTGATGGATGGAGAATAGAATGTGAGTGATAGAAAAACCTCACCTAAAATGGTTCAGGCAAATGGAAACATGTTGGCTTATACGTCTGGAAAATCTAGGGATAGTTGAAGCCTGGAGCTCAGCTAGCCCTGTACAGCCCTGTAGGGGCTCTCTAACAGCCCTGTAGGGGAGGGGAAAAAAGTTCCCCTCTGCCCTTCTCTGCACTCCAGCTAGAGCCCTACAAATTAGACTGACCAAAAAAAGAAAGAAAGAAAGATTAACAAGAGAAAAACAGCGTGTGTTAACACATGCAGCATTTATATACATAGGAGAAACTCCGTGATGAGTAATTCAAAGGGTGCTTAGAACTGGGAGTTTATAACAGCATCTTCACAAAGAACAATATGTTTACAGAGAAGTAACTGGACAAAGGAAAAGGTTTCAGGCCTCCCAGGGCTGCAAACTGTGGGAAGGTTACTAAATGGTCAGGAAAACTGAGGGAGGAAGGTTTATTTGTGCAGGTCCATCTCGGCGCCAACTTTCTATCCTCTTCATGGCCATAAAACTCCGCCAGGAGAGGGAATCGATGGCAGCCCTCAGTTCTCAGAAGTTTCTGCTATGAGTCAGATAGGAAAAGCTCCAAGAAGGCTTCTTTCTGCATCTGTTGATTCTCATTTTCCTCCAACTCAAAATAATACTCGTGCCGAATGGCATATTTTGGGGGGGCACATTCTGATCCCCCACAGCATCTTCAGGACCTGGTTTCCCCTCTCTCAGCTCTGCTTTCTGCGAGGAGGGCCCAGCCCTCAGACAGGCCCCCTCCCGACAGCTCAGTGGCTGCCGCAGCCCACAGCTGGGCAGACTGCCCCAGGACTGCATTCTCACCCACTGCACCACACTTCCTTCTGTGTGGAGGAGCTCAGACTTTATTCCAAGGGAAGAAATTTTGTTATAGAAAGAATAAATCAGTTGCATGTATGTTTCTGTATCCCAGTATTAGAATACCTGTATTCAGTAGTCTGAATTGACCTTTATACTTGCTCCAGCCTCAAGCTACTTGGGCCTTTTCGGGTGTCTGGGTGGGTGGGTACTGAACCTCTTTGACCAGGCATCAATCTATAAACGGTTCGCCAACCCCAATCTCCCCAGAATCCCATCCCCCAGGGAGTAACAGGGTTAGAGCCATTTAATGGGAAACCAAAGGACCAAACAACGAATTCTGGAGGTACTCTAGCATCAAGGCAAGCAAGTAATCAAGACTTGTGATATGTTTGCAGGCAAAACAATAGAGCCACTTGCTTGAGAATTGAGTCTGATGAGTTGAAGTTAGGCTTTGAGAATTTAGATTTGTTGAATTAAAAAAAAAACAACTGTACATGGATTCTGTAGTTTCTATTTGCTCATTTTGTACACACTGGTTACCTGATAAAACCACATTATTTTGCCTGAAAGATTTCTAATCGCCCTAATTGTTTTTCTCTAGTTGCATAGTAGCTTTGTCACATCTGCGGAGAGGAACCCCAGTCTAGTAAAATTTTCTCATTCTACAAACAGGGAGCCACTTAAATGCACAAGGACTCAAATGCCAGAGACACAGTCCCTGACCCCCAACAGGGGCAAACCAAGGAGAACATAATGACTGGTTGCTATGGAACCACAGTTAAGAGTGACTTCTGAGGCTGAATTCAGAATCTCAGAACATGACTCCCTTCTTACTGTAATAAGAGTAGGCCATCTGTCACTGGGTGATGAATTCCTTTAAATAATGACCAGCTCCCGAGCAAATGGTTTTCTCCCTCATCTAACAGTTAGAACTGGAATTTATTTGTCATCCTGGCTGTTTCAGGATCTCGGCCACTGCTGTGTCCACAGAGGATGCCAGGGAAGGTGATGGCTAAGGGCACCGGTTCTGGGCTCATGAGACCTGGACTTGGTTTCCAGGTCCACCATTTAGCAACTGTATAAACATCGCACGTATCTTACCTCTCTTAAATAAAATGGAAATTCAAATAGTACCCAGATTATAGGGTTGTGTAAAAGTTATTAAACAATGTGGAGGGGATAAGAATATGCCGCCCAAAATATGCCACTTTGGCATAAGAATTATCTTGAGCAGAAGGCAACTGAGAAACAACAGATGCAGAACAAAGTTCTCTACCTTTGCCTTATTTGTCTAAAAGCAGGGCATACATTTCCCTTGGTGAAGGTGCACCCCGTCCCCCGCCGCTGCCCACACTTTCATACAGGGAAGGGCAGAATGGCTCGGTCACTGGAGACAACTCTAGGCTCCTGTCCACCCAGAGAAGGCACTGAGAGAAGTCTGCATTAGACACCTTACTGAAACGAGTAACCCTTACCTTCCATGAGCTTCCCCCATGTATTTACCTTCCCACAATTTACTGCCCCTAAGAAGCTCAAATCCTTTTCCTTTTGTCTTTTCATGTCTCCACATTTATTACTCGTTGTTAAAATGGTATATAAGCCTCCAGGAATGACCACATCTTTGAAGGTTTTACTTTTTTTCTGTGACACATCTAATATTCATTTGAAACAAACCTCCCAGTAATCTGTCTTTTATCAGTTTATTTTTCAGGGTCTCGGCCACTAAACCTAAGAGGGGAGAGCAAAAACTTTTTTCCCAACAAATATCACAGACTCAGAAAGTTTCACTTATATCATAGCACAGCACAGGCTTCATAAATGTCGCTTCCTGCAGGCCCAAGAAACACAAAACACTGGAAGTTTACAAACATTATCCTTGACCCATTTTTTGGCTAATGCTACTTTTTCTTAAAGATGGCCTGTAAGGTAGCTCAGCAGCCTAGGAAGCAAATTGTTATTATCCTTTTTACAACATTATTCATATTTTACATTGACTGGAAGCTTAGTGGGTGCTGACCCCCGTGTAAGCTAGGTAATGTCACTGCCCCAGGGAAACCGGGACTCTGAGACGAGAAATTACTTCCTTAACAATGGTCGCATGTCCTGCATGGATACTTAGGATGTTGTAACACCTCCCTGGTGATGGAGTTAAAGACAGAGAGTAGAAGAGAGGAGAGGAGGTGAAGAAAAAGAATCCATAGGAATGGTCTCTTGCTTTTGGCTGATACTTAAATATTTGCTGGGTAAATGGTTGACATGAAATAAAATTAAATGAGCAGCCACAAAGGCCGTTCCTTCTCCTGGCCACAGCTCTTTAGCCATTTCAATATCATCAGGAAGGGCCCACTGTTCAATCCACCCAGAACTTTGTGAATATTGATTTCCCATTCATTTCCCTTTAAGGAATTTTCTATCAGATAATGACATGAAATGTGTATCACATAATGTTTTACATTTTTCTCTCTTCCCTCTGTATACTCTAGATGATAGACCAAGGGGTTGAGTAGATTAAATCCTCTTCTGCTCCACTCCTAGTGCAGTTCTGTGGCCTTGTTCTATAAGCCAGACTGGATGGAGTTTGTGAAACAACAGTGAAATCTCTTGGAACAAAACATGATCACTTTTGCAACCATTCTGCCCTCGGGCACACTTGCAAGCAAGTAAGTTCCACATTGTTCCTTTCAAATTCTCATTTCCTGGGCCAAATGGTTCAGGTTCATTCAGATTAAGAACTTCCATTAGCAGTTAAGTGAGGTCTCCACTGTCTGATGCTGTAATTAAGACAGACAAGGCTGTGACCCTGAACCACACTTCTACATAGGTCAGAATCTAGTCTGATTGCCTGAGGAACCTCTACAAATGGTAACAGAGAACCCCTAAGTGTTCTCTAGTTCTCTGGAGAGCAATTTCAAACACAGCCGGCTTTGCTTATGGCTTAGGTCAGATCCCCCTTAGACCACAATTTGGCAAATTACCTTCTATTAGGAAATATGGCAGTTTTAGAGAGCCGAGACAGAGAGCCCACCCCAAGAGGTAGTACAGTCAATCCTGAATGTCCCCAGAGTGAGGGAACGGTGGGAAGTATCACCTTAAAACTGGGTGACTACGTGCCTGCCCTGGGCCCTACTCCAGCCTTCCTTTGGGAAAACGCCTGACGCAGTGAGGACACTGTAAAATCAAGGAGCCATGTCTGCACTGAGGTCAACCGTTTACCCCCAGACCATCTTCGTCAATTAATGCCTGCAGCAAATGTTACAGGTCCTGGGTGAGCCTCTTCCTCAGTCTGTTTTCCCAAAGATAGCCATCTCCGTATGTACGTACCTGGGCCTGAGAAAGGGCCAAGGAGTGCCTATGGGGCAGGCAGGGACTGGGACAGACCATGCACTTGGTGACTGAGGTGCCCTGTGGATGCCCACATAGCCCCCCACGTGAAGGTTAGGGTCGTCTGTGGGAAGAATAGAGGGGATAAGACACGGGCTTGAGGCCTTCATTTGTACTTTTGCCCTGGGCCCTGCACGTGGCAGGAACAGACCTGCAGGGGGAAAGGGGAGTGAATTAGTTGGATCACCTCAAATGTGCAGGTTGATTAAACTGATTTTGTTAATGCAGCATAACCTACCAGCTCTCTGGTGGTCAGGTTCATGCAAACCCACCTTTCGAGCAAGGGGTGCACAAACAGACGGCCAGTTCATTTGCAGTGAGAACCAAGCTGCCAGGCCAAGAGGGATGTTCGTGCCAGTTGATCAAATATTTGTTCCCTGAAGGGAATTCTATATGGAAAGCCAGATTATAGTCAGATGTGTTCTTGGCAGATGAGGAGTCAGAGGAAGGGGAGCGAAGAGCAGGGCCCATGCTTCACATTGACATCCTCAGATAAGCATCTCCAGGTTTGAGGGTGCTCCTGCTAAGCAACCTAGTGCTCACAATGCCAGCTTATTAGTAGCTTCTCCTCAGAATATACTAAACACTCACTGACAATTTTTCAGTCTTTGGGTCTTCTGGAGACCACCCCCATTTGGTTTGTTAATTATGATTCTATCTCCACATACATGAATTTAAATGATTATTCAAACATAGTTTCCCTTTTATATAAGATTTAAATGCACTCTAAACTTTGTTCTTCTTCATTGGAATTCATGTCTTTTAAAGTAAAAAATCTCAGTTGATGCTGTATTGGACTAGGTACCAGTAACAAGTGTGGAAGAAAGTCCAGGAGTCTCCACTGGCCATGAGAAGACCAATGATCTTATAAACATTTTGAGAGTTATTCCCATCCCTTGTGGGGACAAAGAAAGGGGAAACTTGAACAAAGACATTTTCAGTTCTTATTAAAGTCACTTGCCAGCACTTTTTTCATGGTCTTGGTTTATGATTTGTAGTAATTTACACTGGTTATGTACATGATGTTTTTCTATACCCTGGGCTTGAAAGCAAAAATGCTGCAGGCATGGTCTTCAAGCTTCCCATCATCCCTCCCCTGCTAATTCCTCCATCCATTGCTACCTTTTTTATGTCTCTAGCCACAAAGAAACAGAAGAAGCATTCTGGACTAGCTCTCATTCTCATAGATAATAATAAAAGTCTAGCAAGTAATATTCATCATGCAACTTCTCCTCACCCATCCCCATCTCAAAGTTTAAAAATGTATCCTGATATGTGTATCCAATGTCTTAAAAGAATCAGAGAGAATGAAATAAAAACACAGAAAAAAGGTCTCTGTGTGTGTGTGAGCACATGCGTGTACATGTTTTGCTGTGTGCTTGGTACTTCGGGGGGGGTGACAGAGGCTAGTGGGTAACTGCAGGCAGGTGCTTGTCTTTTCTCAACTAGTGATGAGAAAAGAAGGAGGAGGACACCATCAAAAGGGAGCTGATGGTTAGACATGGGGTGAGTGGTTCCAAGTTTTGTGAGCCAAATAATATGTTTCTGAATGAAATCCACATTTAGGCTGTTTAAATGCACACAGCATATTTATAAAGAGAACAAACCCCCACTGTAACTCCTGACATGGTGTCCACAGCCACGTGTGGTAAAATTTGATAGCACACAACATCTAGACAATTTCATGCTCCAGATTGCCTCTTGTCTTTATTTATGTTGTTCTCTCTTCTTGCCATCACAAAGTCCTACTTATGACCCTTCGGCCGTTGTGGGCCCCAGGGTTTCCTGCTTCATGAGGTTGAGCAGAGGGAATCAATCTAGATCAACGTGCAGCCAGAAGAGGTGCTGGTCGTGGAGACATCTTTTGACCACAAGAGCCTGCGAAGTCTGATCATCGGCCTAATAAGTAAGGAGAACATGTGGTCGATGGAAAATATCCCAACAGCTGCAGGAAACAGAGCCCAGAGAACAGTAACAAGCATTTACAGAAAACATAATCCTACTTCTAGTCTCATCAATAAACGACATTTGCATTCAGAATAATGAAAACACGGAAGATGAATTGTTACAAAATTTTGATATAAGTGTATTGCAGGACAGGATAGAAGGCAAGAGAGCGAAAATCCTACGTACTTTAATGTCTAATGTTGATGAATAATAGCAGCATAGGCATATTATTTAGAAATAGAGACCTGGTTCAAGAATAAAGAGCTAAAAAAGTAGGAAATAGTTGCCTCTGGAGAGTGGAATGCGTGTGCAGGAACTGTAGCTTCACTGATAAGCTTACTAGTTCATTCAACTTCCGAAATCACGTGCTTGTATTGCACTGATAAAATAACATTTTTAGACATTGAACTTTGTCCAGTTCCATAATACCATGCACTGGGAAGTCAGTATTCTAGCGTCTCATTCCCTGTGCAAAGGTAAAGGACCATAGCATCTCCCGTCTTGCACACTCCACAGCTTAGAGCCCTTTATCCTGTGCAATCCCAAAACTCTGAAACTGGGGCAGTGAATTCCCCTGGGCTAGAGTGACCATGAAGTTCTGTTTTCAGAATTTGTGGGTTTTCTGCACCACAGACTTCACATACAGGAGACATTATTGAATATTGTTGAAGGAAGAATTACTGGATAACAATGAAATAATTTGCAGTAAGAGACCAATAGTTGCAATAAGAAGCTTACTCTTTAAGAGAATGGACCCCTTAATTGCAACCAATGACTGTAAATTTGCATTCTAAATGGAGAGGAAAACAAAGTAGTGAAATGTTAAGCAACTCTTGGTTTGTAAAGATGGGTAATAGCCCCTTGGGAGTTCTTACAATTCCTCTTTTGAATTCATTTGCACTTCTTGGCTGTTTATTTGCGCATATCTGGCTTCACAGAGTACTAAAAGATTTTCATTTCTCTCTGTGCTTATCCCTCACTTCCACGTACCAGATGCCTTACCTGAAACTTGAACACTAGGGAGAGGCTGCTGCAAACAAAAGTACCAGAGCTCAGAGCCAAGGAGTTCCCTGGAGACAAAGGCTTTTAAATCCAGTTGAAACAGAGAACTGCAGAATGTGGCAGAAAGGTCAGATACACCCCAGTGCCCCACCCCCAGCCCAGAGTAACCGGATTCCTTATCATCCTTGGGAGGGAGATGCCAAGAGCACTAACTCCAGCCAGGTAAACTATGCCGATTCTAACAATCTCTGGGCCGGTTGGAAACGTATGCCCGCAGAGGGCACCACCAAGCCCTGGGCTCTAAGAGTGCCCCTGACCTGTGTGCCAGGCACTGTCTCAGGCAGTTTCGTAGCCCCTGTGGCCCAGCTAGAGGCTCTTTGCCTTTCAGTCCAGGCTCCCAGGCTCCTCCAGTCCAAGGAGACAATGGGGAAAGAAGATACCTTTTCATGGTTTACTGCAGTCAGTGTTACCCGTGACACTTTGAAATATCAAAGAACTATTATAGGCCCAGAGTGGCAGGGAGTGGGGCAAACACGCACTCACACTCAACAGAATGGAATAGAAATCAGAGGGTCTGTGTTCAGTCATCAGCTCTACTATGTCTGCTACATAGCAAGAACTCTATAATTGTTTGTTAATGAATGTTCAAATCACTTAAGCTTTTGGGGGCCTCTACGGCTCTGTATTAAAAATAAGGAAGTTGGTATGATTGGTAAGATGTTGCTCATTAATATTTACTGATTGATCACTTACTACATACTGGACACTGTTGTGAATTAACGAAATCTTTAGTTGTCACAAAAACCATATTATCTCCTTTTAACATACAAGGAAATCGAACTAGAGAGGCTAAGTAACAGACCCAAAGTTACCCGTTTGGTAAGAGGCAGAACCAGGATTCAAAACTCCTAAGGCCACGTGTTTACCCAGTTTGCACTGTCAACTTCGAGCTTGTACTATTATTTTTCTCACTTTGTTCATTGTTATTATGCATAAATATATTCAACCTCTTATTTCAATTCTCTATATACTGCCTGTCTTACTTCTCGTAGATTGGTCCTCCATGTGTCCATCAATACTTGAGCTCCCAACCATCATTGCAAAACCTGTATTTATAAATCAATATGAGAGGTCAGGAATTTTACATCTTCATGTAAATTAAGTATGAAGTGGGGATGAATAACAAGTAAGTTGGACAGCAGAATCACCAACCAAATCATGCTACGAGCAAACTGAGGAAGCAGCTCTAACTAGGCACACGCTAAGTGGTGCGCCGCTCAGTCAGCTCCCAAATCCAAAGCCCTGACATGTAGTTTCCCTGAGTAATGTCACGGGCAAAGGGCTGATGCAGAGGAGCCCCAGTCACGAGAGAGGAGAAGCACAGGACTTGGATCCTGATGACTGAGTGTAGCCTCCCCAGCAAGTCTGTTTACTGTGCTGAACCTGTCTCCACTTCTGTAAAGTGGGGATGTGTCGAGCACCTCACGGGCTTGTCTTCGGGACTGAATGGGATAACAGGGAAGAGAACACTTGGCAAACCCTAAAGACTTGGCACTCAAAGTGGGTTCCCAGGCAGCAGCATGAACGTCACTCAGGAGTTTACTGGAAAGGCAAATTCTCAGGAGCCACCCCAGACCAACTGAGTTAGAACCTGCGCTTCACCAGGATCCGCGGGTTTGTGGTATGCACACTCAAGTTTGAGAAGCCCTGTCCCAGCACGCTGAACAAATGCGGCCTGTAGTGATTTGGGGCTCTGTTTTCTTTTCCTACACTGCCAATGGCATAGAACATGGCCAAACTGGAAGGACTGGGCCTTCGCAAAGGCTTCCATGTCCTCCTTCCCTGGGTCCTGGTGGCTCCCCAGGTGTGGCTGAGCTTGCTGTTCCTGGAGAGTACACCCCCTCGATCAGGAAAGGACCACGTGAGGCAGGCATTGCCTTCTAAAATCCTTGGCCACTTCTGTGGGAGGAGAACCAATGACATGCAAACCCACATATACAAAACTCTCTGAGCCTTGGGAAAGATTGGTAAATGTGAGACTGCAAGTAGCAACAGAGGTGGAATTGAAGTAGATTTTAATCTTTCCTTCTCAGTGCCCCTGAGAGCAACAGTTAAACAAAGCAACTCGGAGTGGGAGGGCTCCCCGTTAGAAATATGTCTTTTATGAGATCCCCGCTTTCTCATCTGAAACAGGTAATAGAACTCCCCTATGAAACGTGCCCTATCTGTACCCGGAGGAAAGGAGTGTCCTTATCTCCGAAGACAAAGGGACACCATGGAGAAGAAACTGAATAGGTCTTTCTGACTTTCCCCCTGCTTGCTACACTGACCTCATCACTTTGGCCTGTCATTCTTCACCACAGCTGTCCACTCTTCATCAAACCGAGTGTGAAAGTACTCAGGGTTAACTGTTTTGGGGGGGTCTTCATTTCATTATAAAGGCTCCCCTGTCATATAACATGTATGCTCAATAAATGCGTACGCTTTTCTCCTGTTAATCCGTCAGTTTCATTTTCCGAACGAGCCAGAGAAAAATTTTACCTTTCTTACACGTATCAGCCTCGCTCCATTTTACGTGCATAGACACACGTATACCACTGTTCATTCTTGTCATTTTCTCCATCTTCCATTCCCCTGGTCAATAATTAATAATCTGTCAAAATGTCGATGGAAATGGAATGATTTCCAAAATTCTATTTACAAAAAAATTCTTTGCATCTCAAAAGTACTTTAAATAGCTGTCTTACATTTGGTTTGTTTAAGAAACAGTCTTTTCCAGAAAATCTATGACTAGCACTTGAATGAAAAACTAAGACACATTGAAGAAGTATCAGTGCACAGACTTCAATAATTGTTCTAAAACTTTCAAGGTCAGAGATCTGTGCTGTGTAGAAGTGGGTCAAGGAAAGAAAAAGCTACCAGGTGGGGAACGTCTCAGTTGGAGAATATCCCAGATGGATTTATGTGTTCCTCAGGAGTAGTGCTATTCTAAGTTTTTTATTTGTTTGTTCTTGCTCTTGCCTCAAAGAAAAAGGATGCCATCATTTGGAAAGGCCAAAAGCACCCTCTCCTTGGGAAGTGAGCTGCCAAGCACCAACTACCTGGACAAGGCACAGACAGCTGCCTGGGAGAACTCGGTTGTCCAGAGCCTCTGAGGCCCAGGAACACAGGGGCTGAAGTACAGCTGTGCACCCTGGGGCGCACTTGCACAAAAGTTCAGTATGAGTTGACTTTCCTCTACCTCCAAGGCAGGGTTACATAAAGCACTCTGATGGCAGTGGAAAGTCTTCAGAAAGTGCCCATACATTTGCATCTATCCATATACATTTTGTTCTAATGTCTCCATTCTCTCTGGATTCAAGCATGGCTTGTCATGCAGTGAGTCCTCAGGATTTTTAAGAGACAAAGGGACTCATCCTACAGGAAGTCAGTAGAGGCTCAAGGACAAAAAAGCAGCCTCCTCGGAGATGTTTCTAAGAAAGTCAAGTCTAAATTTCAGATCATCCCCTGATCTGAGAGGCATGAGCTCAAACAAGGCAACTCCCTGGTGGAGGAGGCTGCCTGCCCAGACTCCGTGGAGGACAAGCGCTGGCATCATTAGACCCAGCACCTCTGCTGGCAGTGGGGCAGACGGAGCCGTCAACACGGGCTTGGCGGAGGCTGCCAACGCACAGACACTGATGGCTGGTAACGACAGTATCTTCAACAGCTCTTTGGGGCATCTTCCGCAGGTATGGGTGGATGGCCACTAAATTCGGCAGTGGTAGTGACCAGAGATAACTCCCCAAGGAACCACTAAAGAGAAACAAAGAATGGCAACTGTCACATCTCAACTAAGGGCGACTGCTGTGCACAAAGAACAAACCCTTAGGAATGCCGAGAGGTAGTGAGGTAGTAAGGCAGAAACCGAGAGGGGCGGGATGGGTGCGGGTGAGAGTTGCACAGCTCGTTACACCAGAGACGAAGGAATATAGTTTCGCCGTTGTACTCATGAACGCTTTCTTCCCTCCCACTCCCCACCTCCAAGTCTTGTGTGATATGGGGAGGAAAGGATAGCACAGGAAAGTCTAAATTTGTGGAAGTATGACATATATAAATCTGAGATTCAGCCATCCATGATGAAGGCCCAGTGGGGCACTTTATTTTTTTAATCATTTAAAAAAATTTTTTTAAATCTTCACCCAAGGACATACTTATTGATTTTAGAGAGAGGGGAAGTGAGGGAGAAAGAGAGGAAGAGAAACATTGATGTGAGAGAGAAACATTAATTGGTTGCCTCTCATAGCTGCCCTGACTGGGCACCTGGCCCACAACCTAGGCATGTGCCCTGACCGGGAATCAAACCCACGACCCTTCGGTTTACAGGACGACGCTGCCACCAACTGAACCACACCAGCTAGGGCAGATGGGGCACTTTATAACAAGACACCGTTATTTGGTTGGCAGCATTTGCTACTTAAATTTATATATTTATATAAGTTTATATATATATTTGATTGGATTTGATTTTATTTTTAATTCTCTTTTTCCCTCCAGAAACCATGGCACTGCTCACCTCTGGGATAAAGTTATATGTCAATCATACCCCAATTTAAATAAATAAATAAATTTTAAATTGAAATAAAATGGGTATTACAAAAAGTGATAGTACTGTAGTACTATCATTTGAAAGAAGAAAAATCAAACATTCAGCCACCTCAGCTACCGCCCAAACCTCCGCAGCTACTGAGGGGCCACATCCGCGCCTGGAGCATGGGGCCCACTATTCATTCTCCAGCTGCATTTAAATGCCTTTGAACTTTTCCTAGCAGGATTCTCACTCTTGTTCGTGTCTTCATTAATGCAAGGCAGCACATTGCTCAAGATCTGTAGTTACATGAAGTGGGGATGATAATCATTTCTATCTCTCAGAAATACAGGGATCAAGTGAGATAAAAAGGCTCTACTGAAAATGCTTGTCATTTCCTTCCCTCCCACATTCCCTCCTTAAAGGATCTACCCACCATTGCCCGCCATCCGCAAGGGGCAGCCCTACAAACCATACAACCCTCTCACCAGTCAGCAGCTGGGTAAGTCGCTGGTGCACAGCTGAGCCAGGCTGCACCAGTCAGATTCTCCTTCGTAGGAATTTGAAAATTAAGAGTCTGGGTCATGTTGCCCTAGGGAACCAAGCTGGAAGTGGATGGAGACTTGGGGTCTGAGACTACATTTTGGGGTAGCCGTGATGGGTGCAAGCAAATGAGGGAACAGACAAGCTGGCCTACAGAAGGAAGAATGAAGCAGCCTTGCAGAGAGGAGCAGACAAGTCACCCAAAGAGGACGCCAGATGGTGGGCAAAGCCTTCTGTAACTGTCTAGTACCTGTGAATCTCAGCTCCAGTATAGTTCCCACGTGTGGTGTGTAATTCTTCTATATTCTAATATAATAAACCCATCATTCTTTAGTTACTTTAAGTTTTTGTTCCTTGTTAAAAAAAATAGAAGAGAAATAATGGTAAGGCTATAAAATGGAAAGCACCATACAAATATGAAATTAGTTTTGTTATTGTCACTTAGGATGGAGCTGCCACTAGGGAAGGAGAACCAGGTGAGCAGCTCCAGGTGCCACCTTCCAAACCCTGACTAGTGACCAACATTCCCATAAATAAGGTGTCGGGTTCTGGAGTCAGCCAGTTGAGTATCCCATGTGAAAAATGTCCAGAGGTTCTTTTTGAGGGCTGGTATGCATCAGAATTCTTTTGGCTATGAGCAGAATCCAAATTCAATCTAGCTAAAACAAAATGCAGATGTATTAGCCAACTTAACTGTTAAGTTCATGGAGGAGGGCGGAACATATCTGGCTTGGAGAACTGTCCTCTTTCATATCTCTGCTTCCCTTGTGTCAGCTTCATTCTCAGGCAGGCAGTCAATCCAGCACAATGGGAAGACGGCGGCCCCAGACTCACTCCTACCAGCTTAATAACTCCCCCAGAGAGCGCTTCATTGCTTATAGTTTCAGTCATACTCCCAGGGATGGTTCTGATCGGCCTGATTTGGATCAGATGCTTCCCCTAAACCAATCACTGTTCTTTGCTCAGGCCAGGGTCATGAGTGAGAGCATATCAGCCTTATCTGATTCCTAGAGTCTGACAGCTGAGGCAAGATCATTTGCCAAAAGAAAATCAGGTGGTGCTTTTACCAAAAGAATGGGGTAGGCATGTTGGGAGGACTTTTAAGAGATACTCTTAGCTCTTCCCACCATGGACACGAGAGACTGAAAAACCAGAAGTCAATTTTCATTTTGAAAGGAAAACCTCTTTATTTTAAAATGGACAGAGGGACCAAAAACCTGTGGGTGTGTGCTCCACACAGCCAGGCCCACTGCACAAATGCTCATCGAGCCCCTGCTACAGAGAGACAGGTACCTGTGGATGAGTCAGTCACTGTCCTGGGGCTCAGCCTCCCCACCCACAGGCTCATCGCCAGTCTCCTGAGTCATCCCATGCCCCACCCAACGTGATTTGCTTTTCCCACAGTCTCCGTGAATCTCTTGGTACAAATGGCCAGCTCTTGGAGCTGAGGGTAAAAAGAGGTGACTTTCAGAAAGAGGAGGGCCTGTCCTGTGAGCAAAGCTGGCAGAGGGGCTGCCTCAGGGATGTGGGGACATGGGGGTGTGATAATTATTCACTTTGCATTTCCTGGGGCACTAAAATTAGATTCTTTCTTTAAAAAATGGATTCATATTTCACTTCTACCTTTTTTCCACTTACTTATTTAAATATACACACACACAAAGACAAAAAACACTAATCAACATTGCAGATCCAAATAGCTCAGGTATCTCTTCCTGCTTGACACCTCCCCCTTTCCTCTCTTCCATTCTCTTCCTCTTTTACGGGGAGACAGAATTTAGCACTCCTTCCCTGCACTTCCACAGCACAAAGTCAAAACCAGAGTTACAGTGCTTTTCATAGTGTGTGAAGGCTGTGTGTCTGCTGGCTAGCCCTCAAAATGGTCAGGAATGATGCCAGGCTCCCCTAGCATCATATACAGACTCTGGCATATCGATAGCCCTCCACTAATGTCTAAGTAAATGAGAGAGTGAATGAGTGGAAAATGAACAAACTGTTACAGAGCTCTGGGGCTGAATATCATCTATATTGGAGTGTTTTCTTAGAGGTACAGGGACCCTCCATGAAGGAACTAAGAGCTTTTTTTTCTTCTTAGCATAATATCGAGTAGCTTCTCTACTGCAGATGATTCCAGAGACTGCTCCTGAGAGCCTAGAATATCCACACTAAAAAATGAACAACAACAACAAAAAACAAACAAAAAAACAAAAAACATTTTTCAGCTCTGGCCGGGTGGTTCAATTAGTTGGAGCATCGTCCTGTACACCGAAAGGTTGCATGTTCCATCCCTGATCAGGGTACGTATGGGAGGCAACATATGTTTCTCTCTGTCTCTCTGTCCCTCCCTGTCTCTCCCTCTTCCACTGTCACTAAAACCAATAAACATATCTGGGGTGAGCATTAAAAAATATAATAATTAAAAGATTAAAAATAAAAAACTTTTTCAGTAATTGTATAGGATGACAAGCTTGAGATCTTAAATTCACTTCAGGAGAAAACTACAACAGCCTAATTACTCTCATAATGCATTCACTGTTTGGATATATTATGAAACATTCATTAAGTTCCTTATAATTAATCTGCAATTAAGTTAGGTACTTATGCAGCTGTGCTGTAGGAAATCCAGCAGTAGGCATGTCAACAACGAATAACAGCTGCCGCTGACTCTCAGGATCTAGAACCCTCTGCCGGACAACAGGCCATTTATTTTTCAGTTTCTATGGGGAGTCACTTAGACGTGCTTTAAATGTGCTTAGAGAAGAGAATAATAATAGCAACATTCCAAATAACTCCAATAAAAAACTCACAGTGAAAGAGTGAGAAGAGCTCAGATCTGTTTCAGTAGGCCATCTTGCCATGGTCCCTGGTAAATAAGAAGAAGTGTTCCTGTTTACCCACCTTCCATGTAATAAATATTGATTGAGCATCTATTGTGTGCTAGGCGACATGTCTTCCAGGTGAAGACGGTGGATGGAAATGTAAGCGACTTACCCTGGGCATAATGGGCTTAAGCTCATTAAAAGAAGTAAGAATTTCCTACTTATTTACTTGTTCAAAATGTCTTCCCAGAAACCATTCTCAAAGATTCCCGCCTTCATGCAGCGCCATCCACTTTAGAGTTTTCACGTAAATGTCTCACATAGGCAGGACTGTTATGGATCTAATTTTGCAACCAGGAAAGGGAAGTGAAGTGTCCCAGATGACACCAGTGGCAAGTTACAGAGCCAGGACCAGGACCAAGTTTCCTGGCTCTGAGTCTGGTTCTTTTTCCAGTGACTCTCATTTAAACAGGAGGTCAGACTGGTGCCACTAAAAATGGCTTGGAAACTCAACTCTGGCAAAGGCATGTTATCAAGTGTCTTTCTAAAATATGACCTCATTTTATATTTCTGTGGGGCCATAAAGAAAGGAAGGATTGAGACTGTGACTTTTGGCACCCATCCCTTCCTCCAATTATATGCCTTAAGAACTAACAAAGCTTTCCCATTCACGGAAGAGAAGATGGAGTTGTGTGTGCAGAACTCTGCGGGTAAACTGAAGGTCTGCAAACCTGGGCTTCTACAAGCTTTAAACAACTGCTCATCAAAAAATGCACTAGATTTGAATCCTTGGATGCTTCTTAAAAGCTCAATTGGCTCTTCAGCAATAGACACAAGAATCAATGACACATGTCCTTAAAGAATAAAAGCCAAAACACTTTTAGCTTTGCCAGGTGAAGATTTTGCTGGAGAGTTCCTCAGAGTGTGGCTGATATTTAGCATTATTAAGTGAATTCTTAAGCTCTGGTGCAATATAAATACATGTAACTTAGTGGTGGTGACTAGAAATCCCATTCATCTTGGTCCCTCTCTCCATTCTGTATTACAAGTAAATGGCCTCTAATAAATCGTATCAGTTTGAAAGGCCTAGTAAGTGTAAGTATCACTTACCAGAGCCATTAACATGTCAGTGCCTTTTGGTTGGGTCAATATCTGAGTTGAGGATCTCTTGAAAACTGCTAAGACTTTTGAAGAAAGGAAAAAATTTCCAAAAGGTAAAGGATGTAATGCTATGGACTGAATTGTCTTTCCCTCAAATTCATATGTGGAAGCCATAGTCCCCAGTGTATTTGGAAATGGGGCCTTTGGGAGGTAATTAGGTTTAGGTGGGGCCACCAGGGAAGGGACCCTCTGATGTGATTAGTGCCCTTATGAGAAGAGACACCGAAGAACTTGATTCCACTACCCGCCCCCACTCTCTCTCCACCTGCCCACCCTGCCAGAAGGACAGAATGAGAAGGCTGCTGTTTGAAACTCAAGGACACAGCCCTCACCAGACACTGAGCCTGTGGATGCCTTGATCTTGGACTTCCAGTCTCCAGAACTGTAAGAAATAAATCCCTGTTGTATAAGTCATCAAGTCTTAAATTTTGTCATGGCAGCCCGCACGAAATGAGATAAGTAATGTAGTGGAAAGGGATGAAATTTAGCACCAGAAACCCTGGCTCAACTCTTTTCCTTGTTCAACCTGCCCTCACTCCCAATACCACAAGGTCGTTGTGAGAATCCAGGGAGAGGAGGTTCGTGAAAGTGCTTTGCAAACTGCCAAAAGAATTCTATTCAGCTTTTTCCTTGAAGATCTTTAGTTTCATGATTCAAATAATGTGGTGTTGGGAATCTGCCACTAAAGTCAAATCCAAAAATTGTCTAGAAAAAAAAATGAAAAAGAAGTAGGGTAAGAGTATACAAAATGGTTTTGTTTGAAAATGCTGTCGGGTTTAACATACACACCCCCATACACTAATTGTTTTAAGTGAATTGTTATGGTTTGTTTGTTTTAAAAATCTGACAGTGTTCACAATTTTGTGTGGGTTCTTTTGTTAGAACTCATGAAAAACGGTTGTAATTCTTACTTGTTTGTACTATGTGGTTATTTTTTGATCTTTATGTCTATCGTATATTCTATAATATTTTCTATGATATTTGGGAGCTAATAAAATTGATATACAGAATCTGACAAGTAATTAAGAAAGTAGGAAACTAAAATACTTTGGCCTGAAGTGAAGAATACCTATTTCTCAGGCTTCAACTTATCCTGTATCACCACAAATAGGCCCTGGCGGTAGCATGCGATCCTTTAGCCCAGCTCTTATGGATGTTTTCTTCTGACTTTTTTAAATAGTGTTTTATTTTGGAGCAGATTTAGGTTTATAAAAAAATTTTGAAGCCAGTACACAGAATTTCAATAACCCCCATACCTAGTTTCCCCTGTTATTAGCATCTTAACATTAGTATGGTATATCTGTCACAATAAATAAGCCAATATTGGTACCTGACCAGTAGCTAATGTCCATATTTTATTCACATTTCTTTAGTTTTTACCGAATTTTCTTTTCCAGTTCCAGGATCTCATATCACATTTAGTCATCACGTTTCTGTAAGCCCCTCTTGGCTGTGACTGTGACTCAGACTTTCCTTGCTTTTGATGACCTTGACTATTATGAGGAGTAGGGATCTGGTATTTCGTAGAATGTCCCTCAGTTGGCACTTGTCTGAATGTTCTCTCATGATTAGACTGAGGTGATGGGATGTTGGGAGGAAGACTCATCTAGACATTTTAATTACTTGAATTTGGGAATATTCTAGTGGAGAGTTAGATAATTCTCTGACATAAGGAAAAATTCTTTGGCCTGAAGCAGCATGGTCCACAGTGGACAGCTCGCCATTGGTAAAGTGCTTCAAATACAAGAGAATCTTCCAGCAAAGTCTGTTCTTCTCCTCACAGGCTTAACTAATCCCAGGGTGCCACAGATTGCCACAGGTCTGTCCGCTGTCTTCAGTCCTTTCTTTCTGAAGACTTACAACATAATCTTCCGTACTAAGTTTCCTGTGGGGAAAAGACTTCCAGCTTTTTAATGGAATTTAATAGGAAAACAGTAAACATTTTACAGAAATCCCTTTATAAGCAACATTACCGAACTACATTAGGTATCTGAAACCTTCATACTATCCTGAACAGAAGTGTGTGAGTAAGTACATGGGCTTTATGTGCTGAAGAGAACTCCTGTAACTCTGCTGCTGCCAAGGATTCCTCTACCAGCGGAAGAGTCAAGTTAAAGGAGTCTCTGGACACCAAGAACCTGGGATGTTATTAAAAACTGGAGTGGCAGCTACAGCATCTAGAGTTCAGTCATTCTGGACAGGCTGGTCCTGCAACTCAGGAAAACCAAGTTTGAATTTCAGTCTAAGAAACTGGAGGAATTCTGAAATACTACTCCTAAGAATTAACTACCTAATTTTTTCCCACAAATACTACATTGGTTAGTAAAAGGAAAATAATTTTCCGTAGATAGAAAAAATACATAAATGTTATATAATATTGTATACATCAAATGTTCTGTCTGTGCTTTTTTTTTTAGTTGACAAAAATGCTTTAATGTCTGTGAGTGTTTAGTTATTTAATTCCTTTATAATCGCACGGTAATCTTTCCAATTATTCTGTTCTGTGCAGGTATAACAATAATAGCTCATATTTACCTAGAGCCTCTGTGTGTTTTATATATTTTACCCCATTTACTCCTACCTGCTGTAGATACTCACTGTACTCTTCTGTACAGGAGGAGATTGAGGCTCAGAGAAGTTGAATATCTTGCCTAAGAATGCACAGATAAAGTCAGAATTTGAATTCAAGGCAAGAGCTTTTTGGCTTCAAAGTCTCAGCTTCTACTGGGTTAAATTACCTTTATGTCAATAATCTATTTCAAAACGCCATCTGTGAGAATGGGGGTCACATCTTGTCTTTTCTCAATAGTTGGGGCCTCACAATTACTTCCCATTTACATGGCATATATTTAATAATATTTGCAAGTAAGGAATAGGGTGATATATTATTACTACTGATTATTATTGTCAAGGTAAAAAAGCATCAAATTGTCTCATCCTAATTGACTTGAAGGCCTACAAGGAAGGCCAACCATTCGGCAGTCCTGTCACCTGGAACCAGAGCAAGAGTGTCTTGATCCTCCACGTTAACAGAAATTTGAAGTATAGGAATGCCAACAGATTAGGAGGTGATCAGCACTGAAGAGATAATTTGTTACTCCTGGTTCCCAAGGGGAGGAGACACACCATCCTTCCTGGGCCATCCTGTGAAGTACCACGGTTGGTCAGGACGCAGAGGAAAAGGGAAGAACTAGGGGCAAGAGCCTTTATTGTGGTTTCCACAGGGAGGAATTGACAAGCAGGAGAAATAGGCTTAGGACTGGCTAGTTTGAACGGTTTTGCAAGGTTCTGGGAAATAGGGGCTGTGCCTGGTTGCCTGGTACATGGCCCTGGGGCGATTAGGGCAGGTGGACTGTGATAACCTGCTAAAGAGGTGATTGATGTGTGGGCTCTGGATTGGTTGTCTTACATTTGAAAAGCACTGGTGGTCAAGTTGTTTACCACCATCTCTAGGAATTGGCTGACCCTGGGGCATGTAAGCCCTCCAGGGTCAGCAAGACCCTAAGATGTCAAAACATCAGAATACAGAAAATAAATGATATAGTGAACACACTCCAGCTAGAGGATTATTGTCCATTCTAGCTTGGAAAAGGCATACAAATCTACCCATAAGCCAGGTAGACATAACCACAGCTAATTCAGCTATGAAGAACTGGGATGTGCCTTAATTCCCTGTCACAGAACCCCTCATGTGTAGAGAGGGGGGAAAAAAAAGGAAAAGAAAAAAGTCAATGACCCCTGGAAGAACAAATGCAACCGTCCCAGATTGCGGGGAGCCTATAAAGACTTGTCACGAGCTACAGCTTCCCTCTTTGCAAGAGTGCAAATCCTAGTGCACAAAAAGTTCAGTGTCCATCAAACATTACAAAGTAGAGTTGCAACTATTTCTCTTAAATCCATTTCATTAGCAAGGTACCTTCTGTAGTGTAGCCTGTGTAGTACACACACATGCACACACGAACACACACATAGCACTAGTTTGCCTCAAAGTGAGCGCAGCATCAGACACCACCCACCCCTCCCGCCCACACACTCTGCATCACAGGTTCCAGGTCTACGTTCAGTGGGTCTAAGTGCAGATGGCAGAAAGGGCCTTTTGTTTTTCTCCAAACACTTTGAAATCTATGAAGACAAAGTAAAGCTTGACCTGCCTATTTTGACCTCACAGCTTCCTTAATACCAGAAGCACTATTTTCAAATCCAAGAGTGCTGATTCCTCCAGGAAATGTCTTCTTCACAGTCACGGCAAAGTCAACCCCACAATATCTCAAGTTGCAGCAAACACTTTATTCTCCTCATTGATGTCTCAAAACTGTCGGAAGCCAAAGGCTAATAAGTCCTTGGCCAGAGATGTGCGCGTTTTACAAAAAGAAGAAAGAAGTTATATACAGAGATACGGTTCTGTTAGCTGTATTTCTGAGTATTTTTCCTTGGCCAAGTCCCCAACCAGACTTGAATGAAGTAGGCACAGTGTCGATAGAAGGAAAAGAAGTAATCTGCAAAGAATAGCCCAGCAAAATAAGGGTCCATTGAACAGTCAGCTAATTCCTGTCAGAACAGGAGAAAAAAAGAGAATTATTAGTGTAACAATTGACTGTAGTTAAAGTGTATTTATTTATTTCCTTTCCTCACCAAAAAGAAAAGTTAAAAAAAATAAAGCGTACCGGTGCAGCTGCACGGAAATGGTATGCGCTATCAAAGAATGGAGCTTCGGGGAGGCGCCAAACGTGCTGATATCCCTAAATAATGAATGAGAGAGAGATCCATTTCACAACCACGTTTCACACTGCAATGGAAAACCTACAGGCTGAGAGAGCGTTCCTTTGACTACTGTAGGAGAGGTATTAGTGACAACAGCTTTTGATAAGGATTGCTAGAACAGTCTGCAGCTTCTGAAGGCTACTCGGAAGATGCTGAGCAAAGCCTGGGGGCCAGGGTCAGCCGTCAGGGGAAACCTTGGTGTGTGGCTCGTGGCATCTCTCTTTAGTGGGGGGCAGAGGCTGCGCCACAGTGTTACACACACTTCTCCTGGCACGGGGGTGTAATGGCCAGGAGCCAGAAAACATTACCTGTGTCATCTCCTGGGAGACGTTCCATGGCTCCACACCCCTTTGGCTTCCCTTTTCCTCTGGAAACATGTATTTCCAAGGGTGAATCTGCACTGGAAGACTATCAATGGCTCTGTTGTGCTTCAAAAAGACAAAGGAAAGAAAGGGCAAATGGAAAAGTAGCTGCCACCTCCTACCAGGCTACACTTTAGTAAGAGGCAACATAATATCTTGGAAATCCATTCAAGGTTCCCAATACGCATTTTATTACGCGAAGCTCACTGAGGCCAGTGTGCTAGCTCACATCTCATTATCACAGAGAGAAACTGGATCTCAGCTGACTCCTGCTGTGGACTGAACATTCGTGCTCTCCCAAATTCATAGATCGAAATCCTAACCTCCAGTGGGACAGGGTGGAGCCTCCGCCAGTGAAACTCATGCCCTTGTAAAAGGAACCCAGAGCACTCTCACCCCTCTGCCTTATGGAGACACAGCAAGACGGCCATTTATGAACCAGGAAGCAGCCCCTCACTGGACACCAAATCCGCCGGTGCCTTGACATGGGACTGCCCAACCTCCAGAGCCGCGAAAAATAGTTGTTGTTTAAGCCACCCAGTCCATGCTACTTTTGTCATCGCATCCAAACCACTGAGGTGGCACAAGACAGTCTCTAAATCCTAACCCCATGATTTAAATTATCTCAATGTCAGAACTTCTCTCCATAGACTGTATAATCATTTGGGGTTATATTCCTTCCCTTTCCACTGCAGCTAAAGTTGCACTTGTCTGAAGTTTCCAGGACTTCAGATTCTGCAAAATCCTGCTCTGGGCAGATTCGGTTTGAAGCAGCAAGGCTAACAAACACAGGGAGGGACCAGGGGGTGAGAACCATTGGAAGTGACCAGGCTTTAGAGCCGTCGGACGGAAGGCCTGCCAGAAAGAGTGGCTTTCTCCGGAGGTCGGCTCATTAGTCATCACCAAGAAGATGAGATTCATCTGTGTTTGGAAACAATCTTTCTGCACAAGTGGGACAGACAACCTACAATCTCATTTGGGCCTCTGTGTTATTTTAAAATCACCCATATTGGAAAAATGGCCACTTTAGTGGCTCAAGATGAATCTTCTGCCACTTCAGGAGATTTACCATTTAAGCTTATTTCCCTACACTAAAGCTAGGCATGAATACGGAAATGCTGTTTCAGGTTACTCAGGGAGTGCTAGAGAATAGTAGTACATTTAGCTCCTAAGAATGGTACATTTAGCCTTTGCTCTGCCTTGAATTATGGTGGGTTGTGAGTCATGAAATATTAGCTGCTGGAAACAAACCTTTCCAGGGCAAGTGGTGGGGGGGCGGGGCATGGGGTGAGAGTCATTAGCTCACTGTTGAAGCAGAGCTGATGTGAGAGGCATCTGAAGCCTGAGTGAAACAGGCGAAGAGACAGAGCAGGGGGAATGAAGGAGGAGGAGCAACAGAGCTGGGGAAGCAGGGGAGAGAGGGGAGGCAGAGGAAAGGGGAAGAGAGAGGAAAGAAGGGGAGCAAGCAGGAAATGTGGAGGGAGGAGAAAAGGAGAGACTAAACTCAAGAGACACAAAATGAAAACCGTCTATCTTCCTGGCAGAAGGTAGCTCCTCGCATACTTTTTGAGTGAAGTGGGTCAAAAGTCTTAAAGTTCCATAATTGATTAAAATTGATGAGAACGGTTTTGTGACTTTGGAGGAAAGGTAGTCATAAAAAGAGCTCCCATTTATTGAGTGCCGCTATGTGCCAGGGAGGGGCAATGCTCTCGCTTGTCTCATCTCATTGGGAAGGCAGGAAAAAGGGGGCTGAGTTGGAAGCCCAGCTCCACCTCCCACAAGCTCTGAGTTTCGGGACGGGTTTTTTGACCTCTCAAGACCTGTGTTCCCATCTGAAAAATATAAACTAGAAAAAGCAACACCAACCTTGGAGGGTTACTGTGAGGATTGGATGACCCAGTTCTAAAGTATACAGCGTCTGGCTCCCAGTCTCTGCCTGGCAAACGGTAGTTATTAATCTCACTATTATTAACAGTGACCCCCAGAGCTGCTCTGCTTGTTATGGTGTAACGTCAAGCTCATTTTATAGATGAATAAACGGTAGTTCAGAGAGGATAAGTGGTTTCTCCAAGATTTACAGGGCTAGTAAGTGACAGAGACAAATTTGAACCCTGGTCTGTTCGGTTCCCAGCTCTAACTCGGTTTTCTCACTCCCGGGGCGAAAGGAGGGGGTGTGCGCATTAGCACTGCTGGCAGGAGCTCCCCACTGTGCAGCGCCCCCTTCCAGGGCCGCGCTCTCGCTCTCTTTCTCGCCCAGGTTCAAAGGGACGCAGCCAGAGGCAGTGTGCAGCTTGTGAGCAAGCACCAAACCCAAGGTCACTTCCCTTTGCAAGTGTGAGGACACAGCCTAGAGCCTTTCCAGCCCACTGGAGGGAGGCAGCCTGGAAGGTCCCAGGCCTCACTTTGAAGACCCAGTCCCTGAGCTGCTCCGCCTCTCAACCCAACTGTCACCGGGCAACAGAGACTGAAAACTTTCCACCTCCTGACTTCCTGACCAAATTGTAAAGTAAATTCAGACTGGTTATTCAAATCCTAATAAAAACGGAATTGTTTTTTACAGCTATGCACTTACTTGATTTCCAGAGAGAACTTGACTTTGGTGGGGGTGTGCTTATTAACAGGAATATCATAATTGTAATTTCCAGACCTAATTATAAACAAAATAAAACTGCAAATCAAAATATGCAGGAAATGTTTCAAAAGGCTTTTTGCTATTTATTATGTACTATGTAGAGTAAAATATTCTATAATAAATACGTAAGACCCAATTTAACATGGTGTGGGTAGCTTTATGTTTTTCGGAGACATACCTGTCAAATCACAAAGTGATTTCTTCCAGGCCTTAATAATGAAATATTCCACGTAGGTTTATAGTTTGTCAGAATACACGGACGCAGTAATGGAAAGTCAGATCCCAGGCCAAGTGCACAAAACTGAACACGAAGGAAATAACTTCAGTTCCTCTAAGGAGATACAGACTTCCGAAGACAAATGAAGCAAAGGTCTCAAACTAACAGTTCCTCTGGAAAAGAGCATTGGAAGTAGTAAATGCCGGCTTCTCTACTGTAAACCATTCCCTTTTAGGAAACATTAGCAGGAAATATTTTGCACTTTCAGAACTTGAACCAACTAAAATTACTATAGTCCTAATTACCACTTACTAATGGAGATAATTGCAAGACAGAAATGCTTATACAGAGATTCCTTCCTCCACCTCTTGAAAGAGAGAAACTTGGGGGAAAGTGGGAGTTGTTTTCATTTCAGTATGAAAACAGGCTTATCATATCTAAGTTCTTAAGAGACAGTCATATTTTAAATTATATGTAGAAATAACTTAAAACCAGATAAATGTGAACAAAAGCCAGTCATTTTAGACTCTCCTTAATGAATACTAACGTTAAGTTGTTACAAACGAGAATGCAGAAGTAAAGGACATAGACCTGCACTGGGGTCAGAAGAGCTGTGCTCCACGGGAGGAAGCTTAGATAAACGGAATTCACTCCCCCCCCCAGTGCCTCCGACATCCGTGTGCTTCAAGGCAACCCCGCGCGGTAGATGAGAAAGGATGTGCAGGGAGAAAAAACCTCCTGTCAAAGTTCTGGAATTTAAACCTGAGTCATCTTACTCTTCTTCATTATGTCACTCTACTGCATTAATTAATGCCTGTCCCTGGCTTTTCCGAGTTTACTGAACCTCAGGCTCCTTAACGACAAAACAGGGATAAGTAATAGCAGCCTACAGGGATTCTGTGAGAACTCGACGAGATAATAAATGTAGAGGTCATAAAAACATCAAAAAGCACCATGCCATTTATTTTTAAGACTCAGGACCATCAACTGGAAGCCTAAGTTATAACAGGTTGAAAAGAAATAAGGCTCAGAATCCATAGGATTTGTGACACTAGTTTCAAAACATAGGGCCTTGTCTTTAACTTAGCAGGCATTCGGTAAATATTTATTAAAGAGAGAAAACCCCTCCCATTCTTAATGCCTACCACTTGCACACGGCGCTTGCTGAAGCCATTTGCACTCTACGCTCTAGGCCCATCACTAATTACCTCTATGCAGGTGATACAGCGCACGCTAGAGATGGATGCTGCTAACCTTTCCAGTACGGGGATTTTTTTCCTCCTACCTGAAAAAGCTAAGATAAGCTACATTTTTTTCAGCAATTAAAATAATGACATCCCTTGCTATTTCAATATACAAACGTCAGCTCGCTCAGAACTTGAAGCCATTGGTAACGATGTCTTTTTTGTCTATAAAATTAACTAGCAGCTCTGCACCTCAGGTTCCTTCCTTCAGAAAGTCAGCCATAGAGCTTCTCCTAAGCTTTGTGCTGTGGTGAACCCATTGAACCAGCAGACGGGGAACACTGGAGCCGTGGTTAATTGGTAACACCAACCCTGTTTATGATTCTCTCTCCCACCCTGTAACAATGTAACAAGTGTGTTTTCACTTAAGGAGCAGTGTAAGCACACACTGATTTTACCGTGTAGCTTCAGCTTTCATTCCAGTCTCAGAAACCCAGCTCCCTGAGTAAATCCCAGGAAAAAATGGGGTGCAAGGTTGGGAGGCTTACCCACCTGCACTGGAGCCTTCTACTGCAATACTGACAATCTATTATTTGCTGAATGTCCATAATCTGAATAGAACTGATAGTTGCATCGGTCCCTGGATTGGGAAGAAATAGAGAAAAGAGAGTCAACGCCTCTGCAGAGGAAGAGTACTGAGCTCTAGCATGGAGTCCAACTTTCAGAACGCAAATAAAAATTTCCTAGATAAACGAATTTCATTTGCATTCAAGTGGAAAAAGAAGGAGGAGAAGGGAGGGGAGAGGGCATTTTTGTTGTTGTTATAGTAAACTTTAAGAAAACTAAAAAAAAAAAAACAAAAAAAAAACCCAGGTTCCAACAGACATCCTCATAATATCCAAAAGAATTTCTGGACCCTGGAAGTCCTATTAAATTGAAATTTATTGAAAATGCTTTTATAAATGAGGAAACAGACTAAAAATATAGTCAGAAGAATAGAAGAAAAGGACAGGAAGTTCAAATAAGTGATCAGCTTCCATGGAGCTCAACCACCACTTGTGTGGTAATGAGCGACATTCTAATACGTCCTTCACGGTCAGGCTGGCTTCAAGTGTAAAAGTGGAACCCGTGGGTGTCTGTCCCTGTCCCTCACTCCAGTGACTACAGCTTGCAGTGTCCTGCCTGGCTCCCCAAGTCAAAGAATAGAGTCACTGAAACGTAAACGTACACTCACTCCCCAGGTCAGGGCTGGTTAGCTCATCTCCTGCCAAGAATGGTGTGCGTCTGTCTGCTGTGGAAGAAACAGGTCTGTCAGTCTTGAAAGCTCACTCAGGATGAGAAGAACCCCAGGGTGGGCTCTAGTTTGTCCCTGTCCATGGATGGTTCCCCCACATTCTCTCGCCCACCTTTCAGCCCATCCTCATATCCCTACCATATTGCTTACAGAAGATTCTCATCTTCCTCTGAGAGATTGTCTGCTTAGAGTTAAATCGTGAACCCCCCAACTGCCCTGTGTGAAATCCTGACCCTTGGTACTCAGAATGTGACTGTATGTGTAGGTAGAGCCTGTGAAGATGTGATCAGGTTAAAATGAGGCTGTTAGGGTGACCTTAACCCAATCTGACTGCTATTCTCATGAGAAGGGGAGATTTGGACAAAGAGGGTGCGTGCATGGGGGAAAGAGGCTGTAAGGACACAAGGAGAAGCGGCCCTCTGTGAGCCCAGGAGAGGTGCCCCAGAAGAAACCAGACGGCTAACCTTGGTCTTGGATTGCGAGCCTGTAGAACTGTGAGAAACTATATTTCTGCCGTGTAGTCCCCTAGGCACAGATTTTGTTATGACAGTCTTACCAGACTAAGACTCCACCCCAGGTTAGATCAGTGGAGCTCACAGCCCCCTCCGTTCTAATATTACAGCACTTGGCATCGAATCTTCCCAGCGGTGGTCCGTCAGAGGTGTACCCACCACTATGCAGGGGCAGGTCATCTCTATTCTGGACACTCCACAATAGGAAGCCTCTATTAACACTTTTTAGTCCTCTGTAGCCCTTGCATAACATGACCCACACAGGAATAAATTGAGCTTAAGGTAAGGACCGAAGAGAGGAGTCAGATCAGTGATGTGGAAGGGGAGCCTGCCTGTGGAAAAGGAAGCTGGGGAAGTGGGTGTGATCCATCATAGCCAAAAAGGCATTTTAAGTGCGGTTTTGAAAAGGTTACCGTTCAGATGATTGTTATTAAGGCTATGGGAAAAAATATGTATCTTTTTAAACTGAATAGTGAAAGCAATCATGTAGTGGGTTGCTAAACAAACCTAACAAAAGAATTTAAATTTTTTGCAGCACTTTTTTAATTTGCAGGCTTTTTCAAGTATTTGTACCCCTTGTTGCATTTTTCATTTGCATTAAACAATACAATTTTATATTTTTCACTATAGTTTTGGAGAAAATACAAAGACATTAACCTTCTTTAACAAGAGATATGTTAACACAATGTACACTGCTTTCTTTCATGGGAAATAAAAAAAGGTACAATCTAAAACAACTTTCTGTGCGGAGTTTCAGGATCAGAAGAAGCCAAAGCGACAGCGGACATTAGTTGGGGCAGTCTCTCCTAAGTCTCTCTGTCCTGGCTGGTGCTTCTCACTCCAGGTGGGTGGGCTGCTGCACTTGTCTGCTCACCTAACTGAGCTTCTGGAAGACTGATCTTCTTCACAGTTGTATCCTCACATAAGGCGAGGCCAGGCTCAACTGGGGGTGCTAATAAATACTTGTGGGGGTGGTAGAAGGGACACGGGAAGACCAATCAAATATCCTCTAGAAAAGTGTTTCCTCTTGCGCACTTAAAGGGGACCTTCCCAGGAAGGGCTATAGAGGGATGCTGGCAATGGGCGGGGAAGCTGAGCTCCTTCACCGTGTTAGCAAGTGGCAGTGAGACAGAACTCAAAGGCGAGGCAAGTTGCCTGAGCATCCTCTCCAACACGATGCTTTCCATGAAGAAAGAATGATCTTGATACATGAAGATTTTCTAGAAAATTGAATATTTATTTCCCTTTAAATATAAATGTATGTGCTATCTAAAAATGCCTCCAGATTGCTTGGATTCCAGCTATTCCAATAATACTTTTCAAGCACATGTCTCCTGCTCTGAGTTTTCTTGGGATTGCTTCCACAGAAGGCTGTGAATTTACAAGGCAAATGAGGCAGAAAGAGAAGGGGAAACCAGAACCTCTCCATCCCTCTGTTTTCTTCCCCTCTCTTCTGTTCTACTTTCTTGTGGAATTTGCAGGAAAGGGACTCATTGTAAGTTCTGTAAATAGAACTAGAAAGCTGCCTCACTTCCACAGCACGGAGTTCTTAGGTTCCTGAAGACTAGAACCCAATGATAGGATTTAGTATCTGATAGCAGGGGTTTTTTTAACAGTAAAAAAATGTGAAGTTGAGGAGAGATCATCTTGCAGATTTAGAAAGACAAAAATAGCTTTTGAAAAGCAGAATTGGAAATACCAAATTTTAAATCTCCTATAAAACACCTCCAATTTGTCACTTTTCTGAGGTAAAACAAACACACAAACAAAAAAACCACCCCACTATTCAATTCTGAAAGGCTAGTCATTAAAAAACCATAAATGTTCCCGCTGTCATACATGAGTGGCTCTCACTTTATACGTGCCTTCCAGCAATATTCACTATACACCTAATATACATTCCCTGCGGCTCTCATTGTAAAGTCGAAGGTACATTTCATAATCAGTGGATAAGATCTCTCCATACGCTAAACTAGAAACTACTAGAAACTCCTGGAGAGGAGATGGAAGGGGGCGCCCACCCAAAGCACACCTACATCCCACCACTCGTAGAACCTGCCACTGGCTGGGCTCCAGCACAGCCCCTCCATGCCTCTTTCCTTCCTGAGCCAGACTCCAGCCAAGAAGAAAGCCAATAAGCCCAACCACTTGATGACCGAGTCCTTTAACACAGGCAACCGTTTTCTTTTGGCCATTTGCTCTTCTCAGAATTCTGGTCTCCTAAACAAAGTGAACATGGATTCCAGATGCCTTTTTGCTTTGTGAGATTTTAAAAAAAATCTTTACCAAACCTCTTCAAATCTGCAATATTCCCTAGATTCTCCTCCCCCCACCACCACACAGGCCCTTTACTTAACATCTAACTCTGCTCTTTATTTAAATCTTTATTGGTTCCATAGAACAAAATCTAGTCCAGTTGGTTCCTCAGAGTAGAAGTTCAAAACACCCACTTTCCTCTTCCGGAGTAGACTTGCCCAAATCTTTTATTAAATGCGGGCAAGGGGGGTAAACTTTCTGAAAGACATATACACACAATCAACTTAGGCCCAGAGGGAGAATCGTGGCCTGAGTTTGGCACATGATAAAAATGCCGATTTTTCTTCACTTCTTTCACTAGTAGTTTTACTCCTCAGGAAGGAGGCTCACGAATGTGTTCTGGGAGATTGGCAAATGGTTACATAGTGACTTTCATCCCACCCAGAGTTTTTGCAAGTTTTTTTTTTTAACCCTTGAACTTCTTTTATATTTTTATTCTTTCATTTTTAATTGGTCTTCAATGCTTCAGAAACAACTGGTTGAAAACAATGTTTGCCTGTTTTTTCCTGTTTTGGATTTAGGACCCCCAGTGTGATGTGGTTCCCTAAGAGAGGGAAAACCGGGACCGCAGCAGAAGAGAAGTGCCTTTCCTGGGGCCGGAATTGCCCCACGCCACGCACATCTCAACGGCTAGAGGCAAACTTGGTGGGGGGGGTTGCTGAAAGGGCTTTTGAGAACGGTACAGTAAATACTTTCTGCATCTCTTTGAGTTGCTCCCAGCCATACGCACACACTGTGCCCAAATAAATGGAGGCAGAATGGGAAGGAGCCCAACGTGGGGGACCCATTCCAGTTCCAACTGGGAGCGTAACTAACTGCAGGACCTCAAGCAAGGTCCTGGGCCTCCGTGTCATCAGCTGTGAAAGCAATAGGCTGGCGTGAATGGCAGGCTCTCCTGGCCCGAGGACTTCAGAATTTCAGGTGATTTCATCAAGTGCATGTGTCTGTGCTCTGGAAAAGTGACACCCCTCCCGGTGATGTTTGCAAATGTCACCGTTGAATTAACAAAAACAACTTAATTAAAAACTTAACTGAGTTTCTCATTACCTTCTCCCTCGACATATGTTCTCCGCCAAATCATTGTAAAAGTATGATGAATTAATAACGCATTCTTGGGGCCAGTCAGGGTGCCACTGGCATAGCTGCTCTCTGACATTTTGTGACTCCCCATCCCCCAAAGTTTTCTGGTTTCCTGGAGATGAAAGTAAATAGAACATTTACAGTCTTTCCATTTTTCTCCACTTGAATGAGGGAGAGGGAACAACTTTTCCAGCAAATCAGGGAGTTGGGTAAAGCAGAGCTTAACCTTCCTTTTCAGCTGAGAAGCTGACTGTTGTGTCTAAGAGGACACAGCAAGCCTCCTGGAGCAGCTCTGCTTTCTTCAGGAGCCCCTGCAGGGTCTCCCACATGAAGGAGAGGTAAGATGAGCAGACACCCACTGTCCCAGCAAAGAGAGCGACGAACCTGCGGATGAAGAGCTGGTGGCTACGGCAGTGACTTTGCTCAAAGGTCAAGGAGCTTTGAAAATGACAACTGGATCGTCCATGACCTCTTTCTAGAGAGAGTCTGCTATGATCAGTATTTCTCTCATAGGTAAGACATTCTCTTCTGAGGCTGCTCTCGGAACAGGACACCAAGTGTCCCCAACGTGGACTTCCAAGGTAAGAAAAGGATTCAGCAGCCACAAGGTTTCATGTGCTTTTTCAAGGGATGGCGGCTCTGGGTGTTTAAAGCTATTGAGAATATGATGACTGGAACAAATTCCTCTCTTCAAATTCAACCTTTATCCTCACGCTATAGTGATGCTTGTTTCCCAGTTTAACAAGAAACTGCTTTCGTGAGAAGAACACAGCCTCCTGGAGACGTGGGGGAAATTCTCTGCGCATTGGCTTCCTCATTAGAAAAACGGGATAATAACTGCCTGTCTTTTAGGCTTGTAAAGATTCAATGATTTACTTATGTTGACTTTAAGACAGCGCCTTGCATACAGTAAACATTTCATTATGTGAAGATGATGATGATTTCTAAAAGTGATTCATTCAAGACTAGGATAAGAAATAATATCAAAAGGAAAAAGAAAGCACATTGTCACCCTAAAACTTCCACCGCTGACCATATTCTACACATCAGTCACTAGGGCTGCTCAAATCTTCTCCCAGATGCATGTGACGTCTGCATCTCCCACCTGCTTCGAAATTAGACATGACCAGGGCTGCTTGTTGTTAGCATAGCGCCCTAACAAATGCACCAATACTACTTACTGCTATTATTTGCATCATCATCATTCTTATTTTAGACACTTAATATGTGTGCGCTTAGATTTCTAAAAACAGTAATAAATTAGCATACATTCGGATGTATTGTATTTGATCTTACTCAAATAAGGTGAGATCATTATACCTTCAGCCCTTGTTCAAGTTTCCGTGTTTTCTTTAACATAAAATTCTGTTACTTAAAAAGCATCTCTGCCCTGGATGGTGTGGCTTCAGTGGATTGAGTGCTGGCCTGAGAACCAAAGGGTCACTGGTTTGATTCCCAGTCATGGCACATGACTGGGATGCAGGCCGGGTCCCCAGTTGGGGACATGTGAGAGGCAACCGATTGATGTATCTCTCACACATCGATGTTTCTCTCCCTCCCTTCCCCTCTCTCTGGAAATAATAAATATTTTTTTAAAAAAAACATCTTCGTGTGTGTGCACTTGTCTCTGTGCGTGTGTGTCTCAGAAGAAGAAGAATTTCTATTCAGAAAATGGAATGCCAATCTTGCGTTTTTCATTGATTTAAAGCTTACCCTGCACTCATCACAGTTTCTGAAGCCTTTTACATTTACCCTGTTGGGTTTGGGCAGAGAGCCCAGATGCTACATCATTTGTTAAGGTCTAAGTGAGCCAGAAAAAAATCCACCCATCCACACGTGATTACTTCAGTTGTGCAACTATTGCTATCTTGGTTGGCAACCGACAAATGAGACCCTTTCACTTGGATCAATCAAAACTTCATCTCGAGGCAGGGAGTTCAATACCTTCATGCACTGCTTCACCACAGGAATATGTTCTGAGAAATGTGACTTCAGGTGATTTCATTGTTGTGAGAACATCACAGAGTGCACTTGCACAAACCCCGCAGCATAGCCCCCTACACACCTCGCTGCCCGGCATGGCCTGTCGCTCCCAGGCTGCAAAACAACACGACATTAAATCCAGCATAGGAGAGAACGACGCAATCAAGAGATGTGGTAAACACGCGGTGCGTGAGGTTGCTCGCAGCGTAACATGGCACGTTGGTTCACAGAAGACTTTTTTTATTCGTAGAAAGAGTGCACTCTAAAATAATGAAAGAAGTATAGTCTAGGAAATACATAAACCAGTAACACGGTCGTGTTTTGTGGTTATCAAGCATCATGCGCTGTGCGGCTTTCTGGGCTGTGCTTTGCTGGGGCTGGCGCTGCAGTGGGTTTGGTCACACCAGCCTCCCCGCAGACACGGGAGCCGTCAGTTGCCCTACAACACTATGAGGTCACTACATGGCAGGAAGTTTTCGGCTCCATTATAATCTTACGGGACCACCATTTATATAAGGTCTCTAGCTGACTTTATTATAAATGATTGCAAGTTTGTTTCTTTGTGTTTTTAAAGATCTCACCTCCTTTATTTAATTTTTTTAAATTTTTATTCAGTTACAATTGTCTGCAGTTTCTCCCCATCCCTCCACCACACCCTAGCCAATCCCACCTCCCTCACCACCTTTACCCTCCCCCTTGATTTTGTCCTTGTGTCCTTTATAGTAGCTCCTGTAGACCCCTCTCCCCACTGTCCCCTCCCCACTCCCCTCTGGATATTGTTACATTGTTCTTAATTTCAATGTCTCTGGTTATGTTTTGTTTGCTTTTTTCTTTTGTTATGTTCCAGTTAAAAGTGAGATCATATGGTATTTGTCCCTTACCGCCTGGCTTACTTCACTTAGCATAATGCTCTCCAGTTCCATCCATGCCATTGCAAAAGAAAGGAGATTTCACCTCCTTAAATAGAAGAGTAGAATCATTACCTGGAACTATTAAGAGATGATTTAGGTAAATACTGACAAGGGAAAAACAAACACTTCAGGTTCAAAGCTCTGGTTGTTTCTCTTTGAACCTCTGATGAGGTTCCATTTCCTTGGACTGCCTTTGCACAGGACTTAAGAGGACTCTTCTTGTTCCCCAGACGGGGCAGCAATAAATCTCCCAACATGGCAGGATCTCACAGAAAGTGATTTCTGGAACTTGGAAGGAGAATTCTGTGGTTGCCAGAGACGTTATCGTAGGCGCTGCATGGCAAGGGGCAGAGGGGAGAGGGGTGACAAGGTCAACCTGACGGGCTAGCTCTTCTGTTGACAATTCACATGAAACACAGGCTGGGTTTGAGGTGAGGAATGAGCAGCTCTTACCTGAGGAGGAGGAGGCTGTGGGCAGCGGGGCTGGCTCCTGAGAGCTTGTGATATTGCTGGGAAAGGGTAATGAAATGATTTATGAAAGAGGCCTTCAAGGGTCCTTCTCCCCAAAAGAAAGCAAGACCGGAACTCTCACCTTGGGGGGAAACTTGAGGCACATCGGTCTTGATCTCTTAAGCTAAGTATGTAAAGGGAGACTATCGTCAAGGCACTGTTTAAAAAATAATAAGACAGTATTATGTGGCAGATTTGATTCCAGATATATCTCTCACAACCAGCTGGACAGAGATGTACGCACACAGGCCACACAGAGTGGGGCGGAGGGGCGGCCATGGTCGACAGAAGTGCCATGGAAACCAGCCCAGTGATGCTTCTCTGCCCTGGTGAGAAAAGCCCTCGTCCTCCTGGAGCTCAGAGGCTCCTGGGGTTGTCCACACGGATGGATTTTTCCACAGAGCAGCCCCCTGGCCCTGGCAAGCTGTTTCAAAAGCATCTGTCACTAGTGGAAGATTACAAGAGGAAGCGTGTAAATGGCTGGAGGCAGCCCTCTGCTCCTTGCAGAAAAAAGTCAGAGCGAAGTTCACACCCCACTGGTGGCGGGTGTCCACATGGAGATGTGGGGGAATGAAAGGAGGTTCAGGTTCAGTCAGTTGCGGATGCCAATGCCTTTGGCCACGGCTGACACCTTCCAGCTGCTTGTTTTTTCAGAGCACAATATGCCAATCTGGCAGTAAAGCATCCATTTCCATCCTACATGGCTTCAACATAATGAGTGTATCTTTCCCCTCTAATGATCAGAACTTATATATCCAATGGAAGCTTTCCTTAAAGGTTCTGAGCTTCGGGAAGCTATTCCCAATGATGCTCATGCATCCAAACACTTAGCATTCTCCTCTTCGGGGTGGGGGTGGGGGTGGGGGGTCTAGAACCCTCTCACAAGCCACAGAAGGAAGTCTCCCTGGTGAACTTACAATGCCACTGGATGCTGGGCCTGACACAGGGGAACCTGACAGCCCCACTGTGTGCCTGGTCTGACACAGGGGGACCAGACAACCCCACTGTGTGCTGGGCCTGACACAGGGGGACCTGACAACCCCATGTGTGCTGGGCCTGACACAGGGGAACCAGATTTGATTTCCTGCTGGTTTGACTTCACACCTGATTCTGTAGACTCATCTCCTCATTATTTTGTTCCCCATCAAAGGTGGTGGATTTCCATCATTACATATACACAAAGTAGGTGCCACATGTTTGAATCCCACTCAGAAAGCAACAATTCCCAGTGTTCTCAGCAGCAGCAGGGTCCTGCGCAGCAGGCACGCCCCGGCTGGGAGAAGGCTGCTGAGCCCCGAAGGCGCCGTCAGGCGGACTCTGTTGTACCACTCTGACAACTGCTTGCTGTGGTCCAGTCTCCCTTACTTGGTTCTCCCACACCCCCCATCTTCTGTGTCCCTGTTACTAACCCTTAAACACTCTGTCTGATGTGTCTCTGGCATCTGCTTCCATGCACAACCCAGAGAACTTCTAGAATCGCAGAATAAATAACATGCCCATCATCTGCTTTCCTTGGGAGCAAACTCTGGTTCTGCCCCTTCTGAGGTAGCCCACAGGTCACAAACAGGGTAGTAAGCCTCATTCCTCCCATGTATGGTCTCGGTGGTCAACAGTATTGGAATTCGTAAGATTGAATAAGCACACTTCAAAAGCAGCTTCTTTACGTCAAACTTAGACTCCCAGGAATCTTTCCCTGGGTTTTCAGGGGAACGTGTGAACCTAGAAAATGTCACGTGTCTGTGGAGGTGTACGCTCACACTCCCCTGAGCTGGGGATCCCAGAAGAAGACAAGCTCACTTCGGAGAGTGAGAAAAGTGAAGGGGAATTCTGGGCCAAATACTTGGGGATGCCTCCCACAGTGGGCAGGAGCAAGAGAGAGGTTAAAATGATAAGGGGAGACAAGCAGGCAGAGGCCCACACTGTCTCCTAGAGCAGGAGCTGCTTTCCATGAAGCAGAGCCCCTGGCATGTCCCCTCCTTTCCCTCTGAGGACGAGCATCTCCCCTGAGACAAGCCAGAAGCCAGTCCTTTCCCACGCTAACAAAGCATTTTTCAGAGGATAGATAAATAGCCCTTTCACTGTGTGAATAAGACTGAAAACAAGAAGCCCCAGAGGACAGAGGCAAGATGACCAGGGCTCAGAGGCTGAGTGGCCATCCCAGCAGCAGCACGAGCCTGAAGGCCAGAGGCCAGAGAAGACCCCTGCCTCCCAGGAAGGGCTGACCCCACATCCTGGCAGAGGAGGGATGGCAGTCACGAGGGACCCAATGCTTGTCTGGCAAATGCTTTTGAACGCACTGTATTTGTTTGCTTTAACTACTAGTCAGTTTGGCTGCGATTTCATCATATTGCACATCTTGGAGTAATCTCACAGTCCTTTGGTGTGAAGTCGCTACCGAAGAATCTAGAAGAATCCCAATAAATTCAAATGTTCAGAGGACAGTAGATTGTACCTGGTTGCTTACTCGCTCTTTTCTCTTACATAGACGAAAGGATTTGAGAAACTTACTGGCAAGACTAAACACACACACATAAAAGGCACAGTAGGCTGTTAAAAACATCAGTTAACTGAAAAAAATAACCATCCTTCATTGCACATTTAAGTGCGGAAACCTGTGCTTCTTTTCTTCCACTGCGATTCTGTAAAGGGCTCCCTCACCTCTAAGCTGCATCAAAGGTCAGTTCCCAGTTTAAAAGGAGTCTTGTCTTCAAAGTCAATAAAAGGTCAGGCTTCGGTCCACAAGTGAGAAAAGGAAGATAGGAAGAAAAGGGGCTTCACAGAGCATAACGTTGAAGTTTTTCTTCCCAAAATGCCATCACAGCAATGAGAGTGATAACCGAGGCCTGGGACACCCAGTTAGGACACCACTGTTTTCTTCCTGAAAAATAAACCTGTAAAAGGATTCAGTCTTGCGCGGTGAGAAAGCGGCAACACTGAGAGGAGGGCGCCTGAAGCCTCGTCCCCAGTGGGGGGACTCGCTGCTCCCTTGGGGCGGTTGGTGTGCCCCCTGCAGCCTGCATCTCCCTCCTCCTCCATTGCCTCCCTGAAAACAAAGCTTGCTCAAACCCACCTCAACTCCCTCCTTTTCCTTGACACTCCAGGCTACAAGGACCTCTCCTTTTCCCTTCTGTCCTGCGGGGTGATGGTTCGTGCCACTCACTTTTTCTGGAACTTTTATGAGAGAAGAGGACCTAACACAAAAGATACTGCCGGAGCCCAAATGTCTGCCTCTTTTAATAAAATACTTTTCAAAATCTAAAGGTTTTTAAGACATGACAGAATGAATCCCAGTGGAAGAATTTCAGGCATCGTGGCAGACAGTGGAGAAGTTTTTGGTGGCATGAAATAGTGCCAGATTAAATCCGACACATCTGCATCTAATTCTGTCACCTGTTTTCAAGGACAGTTCTGGACCTGTGCCTTATTTATCCATTCAACAAATATTCATAAAGCACTGATATGTACGACACCACGGAGGATATGAAAATAAGTAAATCACTGTCTCTTGGAAGTGAATGAGACCAAGCTTTAGGACGGCTGCACATCGGCACAAAGACAGGCACGTGAGGAATGGACCGAGAACGGCAGGATGGACAGCTGTGCAATAGCCGGGAAGTCTGGCCGAACAGATAGGAGGGTTTCTGTCCCTTTAAATCAGGTGCTCCTTAAATATGAGTTTTCCTACTAACGCCTTGGGGAGTGTTATGTTTTCTTCCTCCTAGGGGAACAGGGTAGAACTATGCTTCTGAACAGAAGCAAATTGAAGGACGGTGGTAGTTAAGAAATAGCTTTAAATTGGTCTTTGTCTGAATTTCGTGAATACTAACAATGGTGAGCACATATACAGCTCTTATCATGTGCCATAAATTCTTCTGAATGTTTCACACATACCATTTTTGTTCATCTTCACAATAATCCTCAATAGCCCTATGAGGCAGGCAGTGTTATTCGCATTTTTGAGAAGAGGAGAATGAGGCCCAGGAAGGCTAGGCCCCTCACCCAAGATCGCATAGCTTGTAAGTCAAAAAGGCAGGGTATGAACCGAACAATATTTGGCTCCAGAACCTGTGCTCTTAATCACAATGTTATGCTGCCTCCCTTTTTCTGTCTGTAAAAGAAGGAAATACCCTACAACTTAGATATTGCTATTATTCAAAAGGTCCTCACGGCTTACCAAATGAACTCCTTAACCTGGTGATCCGGAAACTGGGCCTAACCTGTATTTTCAGCCTTGTGTTCTACTCTCCTCCCTAACCAACTGCCGCCTAGCCCTTCATGGAAGCCAGCGCCAGCTCCCAGACCTCTGCTCACAGCACTCCATCCAAAACCTCTCCTACAGCTCCTGTTAGTCCCGCCAACACGTGCTCTTCCTTGAAGGCCCAGCTCCCACAATACTCTTGCCGCACCCTGAGCTTCTGTAATATTTATCCCATTCAGGTAAAGTACTCTTTGCCTTTCCTTCTGGTCTTCCCTGGTTACCTTGCAATTATTTAGTTGGAGAGACCACGTGTCACTTTTATCTGCCTTCCACAGGCCTAGAACATTGACTGCAAGAGGCCTCCCCATTGGATGGGTGCTCTTTAATGCCTGTGTCACTTCCTGACTCTGTGTCCACATCCCCGCCCCACCCACCCACACATCCAAGACACTGAGCCACTTAAGCTTTTTAATTTAGACTGTGAGACTTCAAGGAGTATTTTCAGACTAAGCTCTCCATTCATGCATTCATTCGACAAGTATTTCTTGAGTACCTACTATGTGCCTGGGGCAAAGCATGAGGAAGGCAGACATGGGGCCTGCTTTCATGGACCATGCCTCCTAGTTAATATTCTGAAATAACTGCAAAATAAAGAGATTCTGTGGGTGCAACGTGCAAGCTACAGAGGGTGCACGTGCCCAACGTGACCTGTTAGAGTCGCTATGGATGTAGATACCACCCCCTCCCTCCCATTGCAAACCAGTTAGTGCAGAGGGCACCTTCCTGACACAATATTTGTAATGTTTTGTGCTTATTGAGCAGCCTGCTGAGTGCTGAGCACTGTGCTAAGGGCTTCAGCTCATTTAATCCTAACAACAATCTCTGTAAGGCATCACACTACTATTATCTCCATTGTCCAATGCAATTGAGTAACATGCCCAAGAACCATCTTACATATACAAGAAGCTTGTCCGGAACATAACATTGTGGTAGTTTTTCGTAGAATATTAAACTCTTTCTGAATCTTTTTACAATACTTCAATGTAGTGTAACGTGAGGAGTGGAGAGAAAACCCAGGCAATGGCCCTAACGTCAGGGTGGAGTCAAGACCATCTTCCTCCAGGAAGGACCCTGGACCACTGCTGCATCAGAGGGAGCAAGCTCAGCTTCTAGCTGAACTGCAACTAGAAAGGGAGGATTGCAGCTTCTCCCTCACAGGCTCTTCTCTGCAATGGAGAGAGTGTCCTTCAAGTTAATACAGGATTAACCTTCACTTTTTACTGTAAATGGTGTCCCACTAGATGAAAGTCCTCTATTCATTAATAAAGCCATCACATTTTAATCTTTGCAAGCAAGTGAATACCTACTCACCATTTGCATATATACTACTAAATATCAAAGGGAAAACAGGGATTTGAGGATTAACTGGCATCCCTGCGGGATCTTCTGAAGCCAAAGATAAGGCACTATGTGGAGTGAAGGCTTCCACACAGAGCCTGTAGCCCAGGGCCCTACGCATGTGGAGGCCATGGAATTCCACCTGATGGGGGCGCTCGAATCCAAACCGGCAGAAGAATAATTCTGAAATGAGCATGTTCTGTACTCATTTCTCCAAGCCTTTCTTTGAAAAAACAAATAATATACAGGAACTACTATAAAGGACACATGGACAAAATCAAGGGGGAGGGTGGAGGTGGGGGAGGGAGGTGGGTTCAGCTGGGGTGGGGTGGAGGGATGGGGAGAAAAGGCATACAACTGTAATTGAATAACAATAAAAATTTTAAAAAAGAAAGAAAGAAAGAAAAAACAAATAATAGCTATTAAAAGGTTAGAATTTAAATACCTGAATGTATAAGGATGCAAACTAGGAAATTCATCAGAAAAAAATCTTGATCAATTTCTTTAAAGACTTTCTTTGCACAGAAAATATTTCCTCTATTCTTTATCAGTGTAAGTGTATTTACCTTGTTGGATCTTTTGGGGACGGCCCTTCTTGGAGGAGCACTAACAGCTCCGCTAAATTTGCTTTAAAAAGAAAGAGAGAGAATTAATTACTATTCAAAAGCCTCTCCGGGAGTTCGATGGCAAAGGCCCAGGCAGTCACTACCACAGCAGTATGACTTTTTTTGTAATACAGTGGTAATTTAAAAAAAGAAAAGTCAAAGCACTTGAGAGTTCCTTTTGTGGGAAAGGACCTTAGTAAGCATAAATGAATGCATTAAATGTTACATTTCTTTTTCTCAAAATTATACCCCAGGAAATGTGCATTTACCTCCTTAAGTAATAAAAAAAAAAAAAGTTTTTTCCCTGAGGACCAAACATGGTTTTCTAAATTTAGAAATGGCCGCCTCTCCCAGTTAAAGGAGAAGCCACCCTTTTGCTAAAATGTAACACTTCTTGGAACAACTGCTCTTAAATAGATGCCTGATGCTATGTCTCATTTTTAAAGCTGCAACAGAAAAAAATAAGAAAATGACCATATAAGGCAATTGTGTTCCAAAACATTCTAAAGGAATAGAGATTTAATTACCGGAAACTAATGGTTGCTGGTTGATCTAGTTATGGAAAGACTCCACACCTTTCTCCAAGTTCCTGTGGCAGTCCCGGGTACACCTGATGGAGCTGGCTTCACTGGCTGAGGACTTCAGCTACTGAGCCGCTTTAGCCTGACCAGCTTTCGGTTCCATATTTCTAACTCCTCTATTCTTTCTTCAAGGTTGCTGGTTAGTTTGCAGAGCTGCTTCACCTACATTTGCCGTAAAGATCTGGTCTTAAAAATGAAAATAATACAGAGTATATATATTTATAAAATTGAGACCACCAGAGTACGGTCCATAGCCCATTCAAAGACAGTTGGAACATACCATTGAAAATGGTTATACCCAACCTCAAGTTCATTCAAAATGCATCTGGAGAGGTTTGCAACTTAAAGTGGTCTTGCTAAACGGCTGGCTGCAGAGTAAAACTGCATATGTTCAATTTGCAGTAAAATGGAAATATGTCCTCATAACCCAAGACAGGGAATGGAGCTGAAGGACATTATCAAGTTTGGAATCTGAAAAATTATTTTTGATGGCCATGATTCTGTGTTTAAAATTCATAAAAAGAAAGAGCAGGCTTGTGAATGTTGATTTGTGTGCGCATCACTAAATCCTCATTAGAAAGGGCCCCAGTTCTTCCTGGTAAAATGTGCATCGAAGTGCTCAGGTGAAGAAAGGAGGAACGAGGACCCGGGCTTGTCTCTGGTTTCTGTGTGTCACTAGATGTGAGACCCAGCCAAAACCTAACAACCTCCCCGAGCTTCAGTTTCTTCATTTGTAAAAGAACACGAAAATTACCGAGGTGTTAATTTTTGCTTTAACATCCCATGAGTTATCACATATTTTTCAGTCCAACTCCCAAACAAAATGTAAAACAACAGTAATACTTAATTCTTTCTGTTCAGAGAAAGCCACTCACATGTCAGAGAGAGAAAGAAAGGGGAAACTAGCCAAAGGCTTAGTGTGTAAGCCTTCCCTTCCCCCACCCACACACTCCAGTTGTCGCAGGAACAAGTGTGTCTGTGTCTCAGCCATAACAAAACCCTGGAAAGCTCTCAGCAGCTCACACCCTGACCCCATGACCTCTCCTCCCCCACCCCCCACCCCGCCCTGCCACGTTTACAAGTTCAGAATGCCTCTGCACTCCTTGGGGCTCACAGCAGCTGGTCCTCTACTGTGAAGGAGTGAGCTAGAGGCCAAACGAGAAACACGGTTCTGTGGTTAGAGGGATCGTACTCAAAGGTGTGTGTGTGTGTGTCTTTAAGATTCTCGTCATGCAAACCAAAGCCTTAAGGGTTTCAAAAGCTGTAAAGCAACCACTCAGAAAGGATTCAAAAGCGGAACATAATGGACTTAAGGCTTAGTTCATACAGTTTAAAGACATGCGCACTGCTACAGAACAGACTGGTCAAGGTAAGTATATGGTCCATATTAGAACACTCTACTACTGCAATATGATGGTATATAAATCACTTAACTCTAGGAAAAAGGTTAAAGGAAAAAATATTAAAAATAACTATAGCTACAATAATTTGCTAATGGTACATACATTAAAAGAGGTAAATTATAACATCAGAAACATAAATGGGTAGAGTTTTGTACACGCAAATGATCGAAGTTAAGTTGCTAGCTGCCAAAAACAGGCTGTTATGTCTATAAGGCATTTCATATAAGCCCAACGGTAATCACAAAGCACAAACTTGCCGTAGATACAAAAATGGTAAAGAGAAGAGAAATGAACATACCAGTACAGAACATCATCAGTTCACAAAGGAAGACAGCAAACGAAGAAAAGAACAAGAGAAATATAAAATAGCCAGAAAACAATATGATGGCATTATTAAGTCCTTGCCTATTAATAATTGTCTTAAACAAAAATGGATTAAATCCTCTAATCAAAAGGCAGAGAGTGTATGAACAGGTAAAAAAAAAAAAAAAAAAGAAGAAGAAGAAGAACAGGGCCTAAATCTCTGCCGCCTACCAGAGACCTGTCAGCTTCAGGGCACACACAGACTCCAAGTGAAAGCATGGGGAAAGATCCCAATGGAAGCCAAAGCAAGCAGGGGTAGCTGTACTTATATCAGATAAAATGGGATTTAAGTCAAAAACTCTAACAAGAGACAAAGAAGGTCATTACAGAATGATACAGGGGTCGTCAATTCATCCAGAGGCTGTTACAGTCGTAAGTATATGTGCACCCAGATTCAGTCTGAGAGGAGTGAGCTCTGGGGATCTAATTGCAGCAAGGTGACGCCAGTTAGCAAAGCTGTGTTGTAAACTTGACAATGCTAAGAGAGTTGTAGGGAAGCAGGGTTTTGCCACCCCAAAATATGTCTCATTGGCATGAGGATTATTTTAGGCTGATTATTTTTAAGAAACAAAAGACTCAGGAAGAGCTTCTTACCTCCCCCTTAAATGCCTAAAATAATTTAGATAGAGGGCCTGTTTCAGGAAGATGAGCTATCAGCAGAGGTTACCTCGAAGACTATGATCCAGGTGTAGTCGACAAGGGGTTGGGTGGAAGGTGGAAGGGGGTGGGGGAGTGAGGAAAGGAGGGGTGAACTCAGCGAGGCCTGCTTGTTCAAAGTCCTCTCTGTGTCTCATTGTCTCCACCTGGCATAGCAAATGTCTGTTTACCAAACATTGGTTTTTTCCGTCTTCCTGCAAATTGCCTCCCTCCCCTTGGAAGTCCCAGACTCCAATCCCTTTCTCTTTACCTCTGGATGGCAGATAAGCCTCAACTGCCTGATTGTCTCTGGGCCCTCATCTTCTTTTGGAGCAAAGTCATATACAAAATTAAGCCTGGGTTTTTCTCCTTTTATCTGTTCCACGTCAATGTGATTCTTAAACCAGACAGAACAATCTATAAAGATAGAGGAGAAACTTTTCCTACCCCACAGAGTTAATCTTAAATGTTCTCACTACACATACACAGAAGGTAATTATGTGTTAACTGACCTCACTGCAGTCGTCACTCTGCAATATACATGCGCGTCCAGTAATCATGTTGTATAACTTAAACAGTGTTATATGTCAATTATCTCTCAATTCCCTTGTCAGGGAGGATCCTTTATTTAAGGAAAATAAGATTGGACGTGAATTGATAACTGCAGAATCTGAGTGCAGTATGTACATGGGTTTCATCACCATTGTCTCTATTTTGTATATTTGAAATTTTTCATTAAAAATGTTAAAAATAAATCACAAAACAAAAGTCTCCTGACCAAAGCCCTTTTAAAAGTTCTAATTCCGGTACAGAGTTACTTTTACTTCTCTATTTGTTTTAATAAATGTACAGCAGAGATCATGAAGATAAGAATAGCATTCTATGGTTCTAAATCAAAGTAAATGTCATTGGACTTTATGCCATAATTGTAACTGCAGCATTTAGTGGATCAGATGGTCAGCTGACGTCCACCCAGCAGTCTGAATCAGGCTCCCAGCCGTCCCCTCTGGCTCCTCCCCCACCTGCTTCCTGACAGGCAGTCAGTCCACCAGCTGCTGTCAGTTCTGCAGCCTCCATCTCCTGAATCCACCTGCTTCTCTGCGTCCTCACTGGCACTAACCATACCTACTATATATATTTTTACTTTTATTGGCAACTGGCTTCTTTAAACAAAAAATGTTTCCTTGATACATTGTTGGGAACTGCCCTGCCTGGTTTCAGAAACTGTAACCCCCCATGGCTAAGGCTGAGTAAAAAGACCTTGGAACCAGAAGCCACTTAGGAGACAAAGCTTATCTTCCTTGTAGGGGTACCACGTCTGCCCCCTTTCACTTCATCCTGCTTGGCCCCAGGCAGATGACCGGCTAGCCAATGAGGGGTAAGATTCCTCAAAGGAGGGACGACCTAAGACAGGCACAGTTGTGAAGCGGCCCCTCAGGGAAGGACTTGGGGGGCTATAGAAAAAGGGGGTGATGGAAACCTTGCCCCCTGGTTTTGACATAGCCTGAGTCCTCATTCTGTCTGCAAGAAGTCTCCTAATCTCTTGGCTGCCTTACTTCCCCTGCCCGACTTAAACCTGAAACAATGCCTTAAACGTGAAACAGTGCTGGAGGTGGGTGCAGCCCTGTGCTGGAAAGGGCGGGTTCCCCAAGGGCAATCAGGCCTAAGAAAGAATGCATAAAATCCTGTGAAACCTGCTTTGCCAATACCCTCAATTTAAACGATAAGGGTCCATGCATGGAATGAGTTTGTTTCTCCAAAGTTTTACAGCCCTTTGGCTATCTGACCCTGACTCAGAATAAGCCCTCAGAGTTCTTTGAATGTTATCTATTATTTGATCATTTCTGCCTGACAATGATTGATGAGCTTTACACCCTGTATTCCTATGCAAAGTAAACCCAATAAAAGCCTGTCCAGGCAAGAGACAGGGCCGGCCCTCTCTTTCACTGAGAGAGCTCCAGTGTCATCCCTTTTCCTCCACAGGATTTCTGTAGTCCGTGTGAATTTGTCTCGTCTCATCTATAACGCCACAGACACTGTGGGTCGATATCCTCATTAATACATTATTTGTGATTTGGCCCCAACCAAGCAGACCATGGAGAAAGATGCTAAGGTCCTCTCTAAACCACAGCACGTTCTTTGCAAGGCCTCCCCAACCGGACTTTACTGCTGCCTCATGAGATCGGAGCGATGGCTGCATTGTCCAGACTTGTCATTAATAATAAAAAGCCAGCTCTGATCTCACCAACTCAAATTTGCAGGCACCATACATCTTCCAGGTAGATCCAATAGGCCAGAAAATAATTCATGTGCTGGTCTGTTCAAGAGGAAATAAAGGTGGAGAGGGAATTTACTCGGGCCTTCCTAATTATAATGAAGGCCCTAACTTTAAGGATCCAATGGAAAAATACCAAAAAATAAATTTCTAGGACATGTTATGGGGATGACTCTTATTAAAATACTCTGACTTCTGTCCCCTATCATCAGAATAAAGCCAGTATAGGGGCGGGCAAAAGTCAGCTTACAGTTCTGCATCTGTGAAACAGACTTGATTTTTGTACTATTATTACTTATTAATTATTGTATTTTTATTTGTATGACAACTGTAAACCTGCTTTTGCCCACCCCTGTATAAATATGTTCAAAAATTCATCTAGAATTTTCTTCAAATGTCCTTTTCTCTGCAAGTGAATAGTCTTGATGAGTTCACTTTAACCATGAATGTGCACCTGGATGCCTGAGGGACTTTTTCTAAATACGCATCCAGGTCCCACTTAGGGGCTTGTTTGCATTCATTAGTAATGAGATGGCCATAAGGTGGGGACATTTTGAAAAGCTTCCCCAGCAGATGCCCCCTGTTTGTTAAAAACTATTTTATAATTGAACCTAATTTAATTACTCAACTCTATATTGTTATGACTGACCGTTTTACAGGGGACCCACTACCTCAGCAGAAATATAACTTTACAGTTGGTGTGCAAAAATAATTAACCAGCTTGCCACCCAAATTGCTCCTGGGACTTGGGGTGCAGGTAGAAGTGGGAACTGCTTCAGATCCCACAAGAGTCTTCTCCCCACTGCAGACATGCTCTGGGGTGCGGGCACACACACAGCGTGAGCATATATTCTGAAAGGACGCGTCAGGCACTGGCAAGAACGTATGCACGAGAAACAACGGGGAGGCAGCTGAGAAGGCAGAGCTGTTATCTAGCTCAGAGCGGCCCCTTATCTAAGTGTTGTCTTCACACTCGGTGCTCTAATCGTACTGAGCCATTTGCCCTTCACTGAACTCGCAGAGGCTTCTGCCTTTCTCTGAACCACCTGTCCTCCCCTCTTCCCACCTTCCTTACACTTAGTGTCCTGTTCACCTGTAGTATACACACCCAGCAACCGGCCCCCACACTGTGTCCACAGCCAATTCTCCAGCACAGAGCAGTAACTCAGTACATGTCTGACGACCAAATGAATGAATGAATGTACTCATGTTCTTACGATGGCAGTTTATGCTCGGAGGCGTGGAGAGGTCAGAGCATTGTACTCTAGTAAGATTGAAGACACTGGCCAAACTTCCCGTTTATTTTTGTTATCTCAGGTTTCTCCCTCTCAGAAAAATAATGCTAATGTCCAAATCCCTGTGTTAGGAAATGCCCATGGAAATGCAGGTGAGTTAAGCAAGGAACCACTGGAGTTTAACATTCTCAGTGCAATGGGATAGTGGTTAACTGTACCCAGCAAATGGATTTCCGTTCTAGTTAGGTCCTTTCCCCTTTGGGAGGAGATTGGCTCAGGAAGGAGATGAATGTCCTTCCAGTCCCCCTCATGCCCTAGGGACCCTGGGACTGCAGAACACAATTGGCAAGCTCCTGGGTCCCTTGCACGTCCCACAATAAATGAGCCCACAACACAGGGAAGCAGCCTCTTCTTGGGAACTACAACTCGTCCACTGAGCAAGAGCGACTAAGCCTGGTGGCAAAGAATGCTTGGAGAAGGTGAAAGAGGCTCCTATTTCTTTCCTAGTGAGCGTCGCAGACTTGACAATCTCTCCTTGTGGCATCTGATGTGGCAGGGACTGACATTTTATAATCAGATCAGGGGAATAAAACAGCCTGCAACTGAGCATTATGAAAACGATTGCCAAGGGAGAAACTGTCTTTAGCCAATGGGTGTGGCTGGCAATTGTTTGGGCTTTGGATAAATTCGGCTTTAGATCTTTGTCCAAGAGTTTATTCTGTGGGTAGTACTCCAGGCACTGACATGGATTTAAAAAAACAGAATCCCCAAACCGGAAAAGCAGGCTCCTGCAATGGTGTGGAAGCTCAGCCCTCCAGCTGAATTTCCATCAGGTCCCTGGAGGAGAGGTTTGCCTCACCTGCATTTCTCTTGCAAAGAGGACAACTCTTGGGCTCATTTCCCTGCCTGTTGTGTTTTGATCTCTGCCTTACATGGGAAGAGCACAGTTTTCTAAAACTACTTAAAATTATGGTTCATTATTGTCTTTTGTGTGCTTTAGAATCCTTGCTTAGCTTTCAGGTATCTCTGTGTAAGTGGAATTTTCTATGGGAGGGTTTGAGTCCTCGACCGAGGCAAGTTTCCAGTTGAACTAGCACATTTCACAGCTTGTTGCAATTCTTTGAATTCTTGTCTTCCCCAGGTGAGGGATGAGCTCCTTTTGGGGGCAGTCACTGTGTCTTGTGACTCCCCAGGGCCAACTAAATACCTGGCATGTGTAGCTTAATGTTCAGTTAATGAACATAATCAATAGTTCTCTATCAGACACCTACGATGTACTAATCACTTTCCTAGGTGCACAGACAGAACAATTAGATAAGGCAGAAAGAGTCTCTGTCCTCATAGAGTATATTCTCCAGTGGGGGAAACTGGTCAGATACAAGTAAATCTCACGTAAATACACAACATAATACAATTTTGAGTTGTAATTAGCCCTAGGAAGGAAGCCAACAAGGCATTAAAATAGAAAATAATTATCACTATCTTAAGCCATCGTTATAGCGTTGGTCTCACTGGTTTTATTTTTGAGAGCACTGGGAAAGAATAAAGTAGCCTCCCGTGGAAAGTTAGAGCTTCATCCTGAGGACGACCAATAACCCAAGGGAAAACTGGGCCAAACAATTCACAGAAGGAGCAATCTAAATAGCTAACATAGGAAAGCAATGTACAGCTTTGTTACTAGTCAAAGAAAGGCAAGTTAAAACAATAAGATACCACTTTTCCCCAGTCAGAGTGCAAAATTTAGAAAGTGTGGTAATGTCAGGTGTTGGATATGTAGAGAAACAGTAAGCCTCGTGCGTTGCTGTTATGAGTTAGAGCTGACCGACCACCTGGCAGTATGTCATGAACTTAAGGCCATGAGTATCCTATACCCCACTGCTGGTGTAAGTTCCGAGGAAACCTCCCACAGATTCAAAAGGGGGCCTGCAGAGTTTGTGGTCACCCAAGCTGGGGGATCCACACTTGAGAAGGAAAAGTTAAAGACACAGGCCAAGGAATTCCATGCATCAGACTAGGAGCAGACGTTCATGACTAAAACACATTCAAAAACAACACTAGCCATATCCCAGAAAGCCCGGACATCCAAGGATATATAGGAAACACACTGGAGTGGCTGCCATTGCTGTGGAGGGTGGGATGGAAAAGGAGGTGAGGGTAAAGACGGGGAAATGCAATAAAATAAGGACTGTAGTACGTCAACTCTGAAGTTCCAACAGTAAAGACAAATCCTCTGGGTGGGGGGAGGGCAGTGAAAGGGATTGTACATCTTGAGAGACACCACTGTTGCAGAAAATGTCTTTACTCTTTAGCTCTCTGCTCAGTTTAAGTAGCTTGACGGCACAGCGATGGGTTGACTAGCTGAGATGAGTCCGGGTGCTTTGCAGGTGAAGTCCAAGTCCAAGCAAGCTGTAGCTACTTACTGGGAGGAAGAGACTGAGCTAGGTGCCAGACTTTGCAGATAACGGTAATTGAGCATTGGCCAGAAAGGGACCGAATTATACTTAAGACTTTGCTTCCTTAAAAATTACTTGAAAATATTCTCCTCAAGCACTTTGGCATAAATTCAGCTATTCTAAGTTCCACTTGGCTAAATCAAGTGTGAAATTCCAGGTCCTGTAGCACAGGCCTGTCTGATCGGCAAAGCAGTGCCACCCCCTGCTGACACGATACTTCAATTGCAGTTTTAGGTGTCTGGGACCAGGACTTCTTTCCCCTACACTTTATTGCAAAAACTGTCAAGCACACAGAAAAGTTAAAAAAATTGTAAACACTCATATACCCACCACCTAAACTCCCCAGTTACTACATTCTTCTGTTTTTTTAATCACATCTCTCCACCCATCCATCCATTCATTGGTCTTCTTTAAATGCATAAGAAAAAACAATAACTTTTTTTACAAACATGACTATGAAAAGAAGTTTTCCAAGAAAACAATAAATGGACTATTTCTCTCAAAAACTTTTACCAGAAAACAAAAGAATTCTCTTCCTGCTTTCAGCGTAGGGAGTTCCTCAGAGAGAAGATGATCTAAAAGCAGTGGTCCGCTGTTGAAACATCCAGGGTTGGCTGTAACAACTTACGAACTCTAAAGAACTCATTTAGCTCGGAGTCAAACCAATCACGTGAGTGCAACAGGGAGTGCTCGCCCCCACGGCAAACTTATCATCACAACCAGGGAGTCAGAGGAGAAAAGAAGGGATTTCTAAACAAGCTGCTGAGTAGGACATTTAAAAACCCCACTTAGATTCCGGGCTGGCTTTTTGAACATAAATTAATTTCATTTTTTATAACTCAGTGTTTCTCTATTTAAACATGAAAAATACATCAATCTATAAAAAGAAAATACAAAGCATTTCAGAGAGATCTGAGGGGGTGGAATCTCTGAGTGGTAGACAGAAAAGTGTATTAATAGTTGACCATTTATTAGGTTCTGCTATGTTGTAGCCCTAAAAGTCGTCGTCCTAAGAAAACCTGCACTAGCAAAAACCATTTATAAGAACAATTGCTTGGGGGCGGGGGGCAGGACAAAGTGATTAAAGCAGAATTGAAACTAACCATAAGGAAGTTATTTTTGCTGTTGGAATGTAAAGAATAAAATAATGTGTTCTGTATAACTATACAAGCGACCTTATAGTTCCCCCGAATTTGCTGAGCCAAATTTTGGACAGTTTTATCTGATGCTGAAATTCATGCTCTTAACCACTGTGTACCATAAGACTATCGGTAATTTTTCAGTCATCAAAATCAATACTGTTTTGTTAACGCTCACTTTCCTCCCATCTCCTCCATCTCCTCCCCATTTCCTCGCTGATCCGCTCTGCTCACTTGACTTTCAGCACTGTGCTTGCCCCGCACCCTCCTCCTGCTTCTTCCCAGTCCACTCAAGCATCACAGGCCCTCTCTCTCCTCCACAGCCCCCACTTGAAGTGCTCGGTGTCCTCTTCGCTTCTCATTCCAAGTGAACTCAGAAAGCCTGCAGAGCCAGGCAGGTAACAGGGAGCAGAGATGTGAGGGCATACGAAGCCCCCTGGGGGAGCCACCCCTTGGCACCATGTCACCAGATCTGATATTTCCAGGGAATCGGAAATCTGAAATTTGTTTGAGGGCTTCCTAATTTTGGAAGGTAGGCAATAGATTTGAAGGTTTTTAAAGTACCATGGGTCAGGGCAGGGGCAGCAGGGTGTGCCTACAGGCCAGACTGGGTCTCAGGCTCCCAATCTATGACCTGCGTCCATAACCTTTTGCTTCTTTATGTTTTTCTTTATTTTTTTTTTCTGTTTGTAGTACAGAAATATTGGCTATTTTACTCTGAATGGTGCCATCCAGGAGAACGGGGAGCTAATACTCAAAAGCCCGAATTCCCTAATGGTAGGTTACAGATTATATAGGGCAAAATCACAAGACATCGTGGGTTAGGTGTTCGGGGCCATGCTGGGAGCTTCGTGGTCAGAGACTGGGTAAGGGTGATGAATCCTTTCTTCAGGTCTTGAAGACAGCTCTGAAGTCGCCAGGGGATCGACCCACATAGGGCTCAGGAGCACACAGATAGCTGCCGAGTCAAAAATCATTTCCTTACTCCAAATGTGACACCTACCAAGGGTGAGCAGCACTGGCCAAGGTCCCCCTCCTTGGTCATTGAGGCAAAACAGCCCTGACAGCTTCTCAGGACTCACAAACCAGAGCAGGGTGCCCAGCTGGGCCTGCATCTACTGTGGACAGTAGCTCTGGGCTATGGCTCACCATTTGTTACAGGTACAAGTTTCATGTGCCCGATGCTTCAAAGGAAAGGCCAGTAATCAAGACATCAGAGTATGGAGCAAAGAAAGGTTTATTGACTGAGTAGGCCTAAGCAGAGAAGACAGGGGTACGTTATGGCATTTGCCAACCTTTCCCTTCTTAATATCATTATCCGTGTCCGCAGCTTCCCTCCACCCCACCTGCTCTCAGGTTCCACACTCCCTGTCATCACCTCTGGGCATCTTCATCTCACTGGTCAGCTGACATCTCACAGTCAAAATTGAACTCATGTTTTCCCCTAGAGAACCACTTCTCCTTTATTTCAGACTTCCTTATTTTACTAGAACCACTTTTCTTCCTTTCATTGACATTCAGAAACTCAGGCACTAATATAAACACATTCTTGTTAGAGACCCGGGATGTGTCAGAGTCTGTACTAAACAACACAGGATTGACGAGGCCCCTTCTCTGTCCTCCAGAAGCTCCTAGTCTGCTGGAGGAGAGAAGATGCATATTCAGAAGCCTAAGACATCGTAGAGACAGGATCAATCCAGGCATCACAGAATTCATTCATTCATTCGACCAATATTTATTGAATTCGTACAATATTCTAAGCCCTGGAGTTAAAGCCACACATCACTGAAGACACAGCTTTGAAAAGCATAGAAAATTTTTGCTCTCACACAGCTAATTGGGGATATTGGCAAAGAACAAGCAGGCAAATAAACAAGACAATTTTGGTTAGGGACCAAAGGTAGCAGTGTGTCCTCTGCACAGAGTTGCAGCCCAAGGGGTGGACGGGGCTTGTACCGGCCAGAGGGAGCATCTTTGTCTATTACTAGAAGGACACCATACACGCTCACAGTGGCCCTGAAGCTTACAAAGTGAAGCCCGGTGATGTGGAGACTGTTTAGCTAAGGTGGCCAGGGAAGGCCTTGGTGCTGAGATACAGCCAATGGGTCTTTCGGACAGAGAGCACAAACCAAACCAGCTCAGGCAGAAACAAGCTGGCCAGTGTGAGAAACAGGAAAAAAGGCTGGTGGGCCAGTGGTGAGCAAATGAGCCGGGTCACATCACAGATACATCATATTTGAAGGGTCTCAGCTTGTTCCGGGTGGAAGGGCAGGTGTGAGAGTGTTAGGAAATGAGCTAGAAAGACCAGATTCCATCCAGATTGTGGAGGCTGACAACAGTCTAGCCAATGAAGAGCCAGAAGTGAGAAAGGGAGATTGTATGATCAGGGATCTGTGCTGTTTTGTTTTAAAGGAAGACAATTCTACCGGTGGCTGGCAGGCCAGTTAGGTCATTATAAGAGGGATAAAATGGAAAGAATAAAGAGGATAAAGAGGAGAGATGATGAACAGGGGATACTGCCAAAGTAAGAACAACAGGACTCAGCATCTAATTGGATACTGTGGATGAGAAAAAGGAAGGCCCGAGAGGCCTCCTGTGGTTCCCTCCCTCCATCAGTCTTACCTTCAGCCCCCAAGGCCAGCAGGGTCTTATGTCACTTGTCTCTGTCTCCCCACTTCCCTTCCATCCGTGAACTCCTAGTGTCCAGGTATCCCCTCTCCTTCCTCTGAACTGATGGGGTCATTCATTTATGCACCCATGGTACCTCTCACATTGCAGCGTACAGCATTATTTCTTGTGTACTTGTCTTATCTGTAAGGTACCTGAAGACAGGAACCAGGTGTTATTTATCTCTGCATGACTCAAATGACAATTCCTGCCACATTATGGTTGAAGAAAAATAGGATCAATGAGTAAAACGTAGCTACATACTAAGTTATGGCAGAGTCGTTTATAACATTAAATCTTAAAAAAACACATACAGATTATTCAATGAACAATTACTCAGAAGATGAACATCATCCTTATATAGACTCAGTTAGGACTTTGTTTAAAGCAGTGCTTACATTTATTGTGTACGTTTTTCTTATACCAAGTACACCTAATAATAAGGCTCAAGAAATATAACCACCCGCTCCCGTATCATCACTAAAACAAATAAATAAACCTGCCAGGTAAAGAGATGGGTGAACAAGCCAGAAAGCCCCAGTGGCCTCATGCAGGGTTAGATGACGGCCCTTGCTGCCCTGTGGCCCCCTGACCCCAGTGTCAGCCCTGAGCCCTTCCACTCCACCTTCCATCGCTGAGCTTCCGTCACTGCCCGGCCCCGAGGAACTTAGGAGAAGCAGCACAGGACTCCAGATAAGAGAAGTTTATCTGGCTAGGTCACCTCTCCTCTTAAGAAGAGAAAGACCCCTGGCCAGTGTGCTTTAGTTGATTGAACAATCATCCCGTAGCTGAAGGGTTGCAGGTTCGATCCCCGGTCTCGGTGCATAAAGAAAAGTTGTTTGTGGCAACATTGACTGACATGACTAATCTCCAGCTTTGCTTGGTTGTGTGGACATCTTTAAAGATCCAGCCATTCCTTTACCTATTGTGGTATAACATTGCAAAGTACACATGGAAGTGATATAGCAATCGTGCAGCACAGAGTTCAACATTTATATGAGCTTTTCTAGTTTGCGTTTTAGCTTCAGTGACAATTTCTTTATAAAGACAGGGACATTAGATGGAGGTGAAATGGCATAGAGTGGAGAGACTGTATCTTGTCTGATCTCCAGCAGCTGCTACAATGTGACGTCCAGGAAGTCCCAGTGACGTTCCTAGCACCCTGCATCTCTGGGCGTGGCAATTAAAACCACCAAGTTGCCCGTGTGAATGGGTGGGAGCCAGGAAAGCAAGAGGCTCTCCGTACCTCTTGCTTATTTTACAATTAACAAAGAACATGGGACAACAAGAGCCACGTTCCCTGTGTCCTTAATGAGAAAGAATACAGGTGATATTTTGTGAATGGAAAGGAGGGGGATTCCACAATGTTGAGGATTAAACCAGCAATTGAAGACCATCCTGAGGAGACAGCCTGAGAAGAAAGAGCGTGGAGATGGTGTGATGGATTCTGTGCATGAGTGTGGCCTTAGTGCTGTCTCCGTAGATCATTATCTCTCTAAGGTCCTGTTACTAAGAGAATCGCAACTTTTCCACTCTGGACTCCTGTTGGTTTTACTTATTTATACACTGAATGCTGCCTTGGCGTGACTTGCTTCTCAGGTGAGAAATGAACCTGGCTGTCTGGAACAAGAATGCCACCCCCTACTTTCCCAGGGCTCTGCACTTGCCTTCCCAGGAATGAACTTGGGTTGTAGCCTCTCCTGGGGGAAGTGGGGTGTGGCCCTTGGAACTCCTGTTGCTAATAATCCAAACTGCCTCCATTCAAATCATCTGGGAATGGGAAGATACTGGGCCAGGGAGAGAACTAATTATTTTGCTGAACGAGACTCATGAGGCCCTGGGCAGAGGTCACCTACACAAAAACACAGAAATCCGTTTCCTGAGTGTTCTAGGAGAGGGCCACAGCTTGAGTGAGTAACCCCGCGAGCCCCCACCTTAGCGGCCTAGTGACACACTCCCAAGGCTGTTTCCTGAGACAGACAGCTGTGCCTTCCCTCTATTCTCTCACCCCAGGAAGCTAATGAAAATGTAAGAGAGTGTGACTTTATCATACGAATACTTCTGAATATAGTTTATACTTTAAGTAAATATAAAATATTTAAGTAAATTATTTGAAAACTTCAGTACTTTATTATCAAAAATAAATTTCTCAAGTGAAGTGGTAGCCCAGGTTTGAGAGAGAGAAGACAAAACATTTCTTTTATCAAAGATGTGATCCTGGGAAGCAGGAGAAAGTAACCCGTCCTCTGCCCCTCGGCCTTGCAGCCCAGGCCGAGCAGGCTGTCCAGACCCCATCATCTAAGTGTTTGTTGTCAAAGAGCTTGTAGCTAGAAGGGCCTGACATGAAAATGCAGCAGGATTGGTAAAACTGGCATCACCAGAAGGCAGGTTAGAAATGCAGGACTTAGGTCTCACCCCATTCTTGCTGAATCGGAATCTGCATTTTCATAAGATCTCCCACTGATTCTTACATACTTTGAAACTGAATTGACAAATTACAAATTTGTCTCACTCAAACATCTCTTTGATTACTATAAAATCCCCATGTCAATCAGCCTTCCCTCCCAGCATCGAATATAAGAATGCAACGTAAAGCAAATCGGCAGCAGGGTAAAATTGCAAAGCTCGCAAAGATGTGGGATTTCACAGAATTCACAGATGTGATCTTGGAAAACTACTCAAATCACATAGAAGGCGTCAGGCAGGGAGGAGATGGCAGCCTTAGGTCCCTTGATGAGCTAATCCACGAGGATGGCGACATTCCTTCAAAAGAGAATGATATAAACATCAAAGAATGAAGACAGGCCCTTGGGAAAAAACGATGAGGCTCATGAATATCCTCATAAAAATGACCCACTTTATGACTGTGCCGTGAAAGTCAAACATACAATTTTGTTGGAAAAGCTGCTCAAAAAAATCAACACTTCAGTTGTAGGGTAAAGGGAAGCAGTCTGGCTTCCCCACCCAGGTGTCTGGGTAACTAAGGGAAGCAGTGTTCCCATAGCCTTGGAGGGGCCTGATGAATATACGTTATATAATTTTTTGGCTTGAGCCGGCTTTGTTTATCTCTGGTAGTTAAGCAGGTAGGGGCTTCTCACTAGATTGACATGCAGCTTGCAGTGGGCGTGGCCTGCCCACCCACGAATAAAGGCACACCAAGCATCCACAGCTCCGTGCATTTTCTCCCGTCTCCCCGAATCTAGAGTGGAGCTGCCAGGCCTTGACAGGCTGCAACACATCAGTCTTCCGTCATTCTAAGGAGGAGCACATTGTTTTAATGATCGTGTAGATCAGGGGTGTCAAACTCATTTTCCCCAGGGGCCATATCAGCCTTGAGGTTGCCTTCAAAGGGCCGAATGTAATTGTAGGACTGTATAAATGTAACTACTCCTTAACTAGGGGCAAGGAGCTCAGCGCTGCCGCCAGGCAAACACAAGGTGTCAGGCCGGATAAAACAAGGTGGAGGGCCGGATTCAGCCCTCAGGCCTTGTGTTTGCCACCTGTGACATAAATGATATTATGTGAGATAAGTTACTTTCATACATTTTAGTTCCATCTTGCAAGACATAGTCTGATCAAAGCTTGTTGTTGCTATTTCTCACAATGTTCGGTGGTTGTAAGGGTGCTCCCGCTACGGAGACCTCCCCAGGGTGGCCTCCGACCACCAGACCCGCTGAGCTCCAATGCTTACTGTGCATACTCCTTTTTCTCTTTCCCTACGGGACTGCTTTATGGCACCTGTGACCAGTGTGGGATCATCAACACCAACTTACTCCCCAGCTCGGTGAAGAATTCTTACTGTCCTGTTTCCTGGTTGGATGTCCCAGCACACTGTGATGTCACAGAAGGGGGTTCACACGGGGTTATAGCTCTGCAGGCAGGAGTGTATTCCAGGGTTACCTTATCGACCATGAGGAAGTTCTGCAGCGTCTCTCCGTTTTTGCAGGTGACACCACCTACCTCTCTCACAGCTCTGGGCAGGATCTCTCGCACCTCCTGGACAATCATTCCTAGACACAAAACTCTCCCACAGGATGGGTCAGGAAAAGACCTTTCCAGGGAAAAGCCTCCCAGGCTTCCATCGGAAAGGAACACGACAGCCGCAGGCAACAGGGCAAGTCCTTGCACAGGGATGCTTATCCCTTCTCAGCCTTTGCTTTGATCTACACGCATTTGAAGCAGAGAAGAAATTTTGAGCCATGAACCACTATAGGATTGAGGTGGGAGTGCCGTTCACTTTTCCTTGAGACTCTGATACCTTAGCGTTCCTGTACAGAGAAGCACGGGTGGGGAATTAGCTTGGGCATTTTTTCTTTTCCTGAAGGAGCACTTTGCCCCCTAATTGGGTCCCCTTTGTTTAGGATGCCCAGATTGGCGTATGATCACCACTCTGGCCCCAATCTGGCCTAGGCCTGCCATTGTCCCTCTTCGTCCCCGGACTACCCAAAGGCACACCTCAAACAGTGTGAGCTGCCATCTGCCTCTCGGTCCTATCCCATGAGCAACAACAGGACTCCGGTGAAAAAAAGCAAAATATTCAAAAACCTCCACCAGTCTGCTGGGATGCAGGAATGGGGATGGGGTGTTGAGTAAATGGCAGGCATTTCTCTAAGCTTTCCTGCTCTAGTGATCATGGGTTTCACAGAGGACTAGTGAGACCGACAGAATGCTGTCCAATGCCACAGCACACAACCTCCAGGTACAGAATGCAGAATGAAATTTTAGCAGGTGACAATGCAAAATTAAACAGGAACTTGGTGTGTACCTGTTTGATGGGCAGCATGTATGTATGGCCTTTGCAGATGCGAACTCAGTTCGTAGTCATATTCAGCGATCCTCGTTTGGGCTCTTCTTCTCAGCCGGCCATTCGTGTCAGCCTAATTGAATTAAAGAAGAGCAGATTTCACCCACTTAGATATTTGGTATACAAACCAATGCCCACAGTGGCCCAGAGAGATTAGACATGTGGAAAATGGGATTGTCTTTTCCTGCTGCTCAAAGTATTTTAAGGGAAATGCATATTTTTCTCCTTAGAGAAGCCTAAGTTTCAACTTTCATGTTAGTGACATCTACCCACTGAGCCAGTTTCTATGTCTAAATTCCAGGACCCAAACTCCCTCAGTTACTGGCCTTGCCTTTTTCCCCCTCCTCTGAGAGGTGAACCCTCCTTCTGAGAACTGAAGTTGCTCACCTTGGAGAGAAACAATTGCTGAAGGATTGAGAAGTGTCATTTCCAAACGAACCCACAGTATAAAGACCAAACCAACGCAGGTCAATCTTGTATTTAGAAGTTGAAAATTCAAGTTTAGTTCAAGTAACAGGCTTTGAGGTATAGACATATCCTATATCATTGAATTGCTTTTGACCATTTTGCTAGAGCAAATTTCTTCAAGTGGCAGACTGTAAACCCAGGTTGCCCACCCGCTGGACCCTCAAGGTGCAGACTTTCCCCTGGTGGGGGCGGCCTCTCCCAGACGCCCGTCAGTGACCGTGCTTCCTGACTCACTGCTCTGGCAGGTGGTTCGAGGCGCTCCCAGCCATCACTGCAAATTCCTCAGAAAAAGTTCACTGGGTCCCAGCAAACCAATACCAATCAAGACTAAAACAGTACATTTTTCCTAAAGCTAAATGTGTTTGATTCAAAGCCTTCCCTTTAGGGGGCTTTAAAAAATCAATTTATGGTATAACAAGACTGATTTTGTTTAAATGACCTTATTCAAGTAAAAAGTTGGCAGCCCTGTGTGAGTCCCCTAAATTTTCTTTTAGAACATAACTGGGTTATGAAACCAGTGGCCGTTCAAATTACACTGCCTGGACACTCCTCCATGTGTGAGAGCAACCGAAAATGCCTGGTTGTTGCTGCCGCTGCTCCTGCTGCTGCCGGTTTAAGAAAACCCTGTCCTGACCCTCGCCAACTCTGGGCCTACTCCGTCAGGTGAGCAGGAAAGCTCCTCCGATACCGTTACAGGCTCTTGCCCTTCCCTGGTTTGCCTGATTGAGAAAGGTTGTGGCTTGGAATTTAACTGACTAAATGGACAAGCTTTACTTCAGGTATTTTTCAGGCAGTACCATGTGGGGCTCACTGTCGCTTTAATACCTGCTCTTATGAAAAGCTTGGTTCAATGCATGAATTCACTGGTTTATATGACTGATGTTTACCAATCACCTTCAACTACACCTCATGCTACACCAAGTGTTGGGACTTCAGAAATGATTGCCTTTTCACCTGAAACTAATACAAAATAATATTGAATGTAAACTGTAATTGAAAAATAAAATTTAAAAAATCGTGGCTTTTTAAATGTTTGTGGCCTACACAGGAAGGCAGACTCATCACATACAAACTATATGACAATGCGATATGCAGGGTGATGATGGAATTAGGAAGAGAGAATCATGGCCGCCCCAAGCAAGTGCCAAAAATATTCCCGGGAGCAAAAAGGAGGAGGGCTTCCTCAGATGGTGGAGCCCGGCCCAGATCTTGGCGTACTTCAGTTCTCAAACACGTTCTGCTCCTTCCACTACAGGGCCTTTGCTCGTAGCACTTTCCCTGCCTCAAAAGCAATCCCTGCCCACCGCCCCTCCCCCTCCCCCAGTTTAAACACCCCTTCACAGGGAAGCAGGTCTTGACTTCCCAGACCAGGAAGAGTCCCTCTGCTTATGTGCTCATGGCGTCTGTTCCTTCCCTTCACAGCACTGATGATGCCATCACCGCACAGCTGGCCGCGTCACCCCGTTCCCTGTCTTCCCGATAGGCTACACTACTGAGGTGGGGACACACGAAGCCATGGTTTTCTGTTCATCACCGAATCTCCAGTTTCTAGGACAGTTCCTCCCATGTAATGGGAGCTCAGCTAATATTTGTTAAATAAATTAATAACTTTAAGATGGGAGTGATTTGTGGAAAGATATGGGGAGAGCTGGGAAGGGAGAGACTCAGACAGGCATGCTGGGCAGGAAGAACACCACGAGCCAAGTCCCAAGGCAGCAAATCCCCTCAGTGACGTCTGCAGAATTTGACATTACTAGACTATAAAGACAAGGTCAGAACAGGAAGGGCCATGCTGGGAAAGAATGGTCACCATCGCACATGACTGTGAGCTCCTTCATTCCTTCAACAAATTAATCAGTAGTTACTATGTGCCAGATGCTATCCCAAGTACTGGAGATAAATGAGTGTTTCTCATCTGGGGTTCAAATTTTAATAAGAGCTCTATTCCTTAGGGGAAGACCTATGTCTTGTTTATTTCAGGAACTGCACAGTGCCTAGCAAAGTGCCTGATGTAACAGGCACCCAGGACGTCGTGGCAGACAAGAAGGAATGAAAGCATGGAGGTGGTGAAAGGGCAGAACAACCCCTGACACTAACAGAACTGAAGACAGGGGGGCGATCAGGAGCCAGCCTGGACTGGCCTTGTGCTGGCCAGGCCCTACCCAGTTCCCCACTCCCATATCCTTGGGAGTCCCGCGCTGCCTTGCCTACTTTTCATTATCCCCATGGTTCTTGCATGAGCCCCCATTGGAGTACAAAGGTAAGGCAGTGTCCATTTCTCTGCTGCAGATGAAAAGCGGAGAAGGATGGGCAATCATTCAGGGTGTTCAGACTACATAGAGGGAAAATGACCCCTGGTGTCTAAGTTGGATCCTTGAATGCATTTTTCCCAAAGACATATTGCTAAACATAGCAATTAGGGTCTCTGGTAATATTACCATTGTATTTCAGACAGATTTTTGCCCAAAGAAAATGTTGAGGGTTGGCTTGGGGATCTGAAGACCTATAATAATGTTTGTCTGAGAAAAATGCTCTCCTGATGTCTGGCTTGTAGGCTTTCCAAAGCTAAATATAAACCGCTTCTGTTGCATGTTCCCTAGGTGTGCACTTGGCCTAGAGAAAACCCTTGGGGCAAGGGCTGCGCCATGGTGGAACCCTCCTCCAGGAACTGTACACAGACCTGCACTTAACGCCACGCCTTGCTCATCATGTGTATTGAGCAAGAAGCTAGAAACTAAAATTACAGTGTCTGATTTGATCTTGCCCACAGCAGTTTTGGAAAGTTTTGACCATAAATGGCCTTTGCTGTCATGCTGCTTCATGCCCAAGGCTTCTGTATCATTAACCCAAGAATTGCACCACAGGCCCCGGCCGGGTAGCTCGTTTGGTTAGAGCATCATCCAACACCAAGGCTGCAGGTTCGATCTCCGGTCCGGTCAAGAATCAACAAATGAATGCATAAATAAATGGAACAAGGAACTGACGTTTCTGTGTTCTCTCTCTCTCTCTCTCTCTCTCTCTCTCCCCCCCTTCCTCTCTCCCTCTAAAATCAATAAATAAACATTAAAAAAAAAAGAATTGTACCACAAAGAGAACATTCCAATCTGTGGATCCAGTTAGCTCAGGGAAAGAGCTTTCATTACACGTCACCTGGCTGTGGCCCACAGCCAGGACTGTCAGGCGCCGGCTCCTCTGAGCTGGGGAACTTCTGCATTTGGCTTGCGGCCCTGAGGGGAGACTGCCTGTTTGAGTTTCCCAGCTCTTCACACTTTTGTCTTTGAGTAACTCACTGCTGGTGTGGTTGAGAGAAAAAAAAATATTTGAGCATGTCATCTTAACTGATTTTTTTTTCCAGCTTTTATTTTTTGGGTCTTTTGCTGCCTGTTTCCAGCCTTCACTGCCTTCAACTTTCAGCTTCCTCTTTTATTTTTTTTCTTTTTTTGCATTGACATCGATGGTCTTCATGCCCCTTTGGTTTTCAGCATACCCTTTCTGCCCTAATTTTGTTCGGTTTCCATGGTAAGAGCTGCATTACCTCCTCCAGCCTGCAGCCACACCAGGAAGCACGACACTGGCTGGGTGAGTCAAGCTGCTCCTCTTAGGCTGACCTCCTTTGCCCAGTGTTTCAGTTCCACAGGTTTCCATCGTACCTGCTTTATCTTCCTGGTGCCTTGGCTATGCACCCAGATGAGCACCGGCGATCTCCACCAGGACTGTCTACGCAGAGTGCTCGTGAGCTTAACATCTGCAAAGCAACCTACGTTGCCTTAAGTGAGGAGACATGGAGCTGAGGCAAGGCAGCAACCTGTATTCATTTTCCCTGTCGCAGTATTCAGTGACATGTTTGGCCACTATGTTTTGCAACAACTCATGCAGGAGCCAGCTCTGGTCACCAGGCAACCTTAAAGAATGAAGGATGCAGCTGTCGCTGCAACTCCTGGAGGGGCTGGTATGCCTGGTGTGGGAGCTCTGGGGCCCAGATACTGTTCTTGAAGTACAGGGTGTACCAACATGTCCTGTGGTTCCAGCCCTGGTTGTGACCGCCACATCACCATTTTTTCACCCAAAAGGCCAGTTTTACCAAGTAGAATATGCCTTTAAGGCTATTAACCAGGGTGGCCTGACATGGGTAGCTGTCAGAGGGAAAGACTGTGCAGTAGCTGTCACACAGAAGAAAGTACCTGACAAATGACTGGATTCCAGCACAGTGACTCACTTATTCAAGATAACTGAAAACACTGGCTGTGGTGACAGGAAGGACCACTGACAGCAGATCCCAGGTGCAGAGGGCACGCCATGAGGCAGCTAATGGGAAATACAAGCGTGGCTATGAGATTCCCGTGGACATGCTGTGTAAAGAATTGCTGGTATTTCTCGGCTCTACACACAGGATGCTGAAATGAGGCCTCTCGGTTGTTGTGTGATCTTAATTGGTGGAGATGAAGAACAAGGCCCTCAGGGGTACAAGTGAGATCCTGCAGGTTACTTCCGTGGTTTAAAGCCACTGCAGCGGGAGTAAAACAAATGAGTCAGCCAGCTTTCTTAAAAAGAGAAGTGAAGACATTTGACTGGGCATTGGAACAGACAGTGGAAACTGCAATTACATGCCTGTCTACGGTCCTGTCAATTGATTTCAAACCTTCAGAAATAGAAGTTGGACTAGTTATAGTTGAAAATCCTAAATTCAGGATTCTTACAGAAGCAGAGGTTGACGCTCGCCTTGTTGCCCTAGCAGAGAGAGACTAAATGTTGTGTAGTTTACCAAATCCACGACTCCACTGCCCGTGTGTTTGCTAACAACAGACCAACATTATGGAGGCCCCTGGACTGAAAAAGGAACCTTCCCACTCCTCCTGCCACTGAAGTGGTTAGGACTCTTTAAAAATAAAAACAGTGCTTTCAGAAAAACAAAACAACAAAACAACAAAAAAGAAAGAATGAAGGATGCAATGCTGTGCACGCATCAGATCAGCCAAGGATCCCTTCGCAGCGCGTTTGGAAGAATGGCTCTGTTTATAAACTGGGAAATCTAGGTCAGGGAGAGGTGCAGACGAAGTCCACACATCCGTCAGCACCATCACCGCCACCACCATCCTCTCTCTCATCTGTAATAAATGGCCAATAGGACAACACTTCTAGAAACATATATTTTATAAATGCGGATAGATCTATTAAGGATGAATATATTAACATGAAATGATGTAATAAATGAATGCCATATACCACATTTTGCTGGGTATAATGTGCTTCGTGTATAATGTGCACCCACATTTTTGGTCCAAACTTTCAGGAAAAAATCTTCCATTTCAATTTTTAAATTCCATCTTTTATTTATTTATATTTTGAAATAAAACTGAGGATCATATCCCAGGGTATTATTTTGCATATGGATATCACTATCGTTTTCTAGGGTTACACTTTTAATGCATAAGCATAAATCAAAGAATTAAAAACATGTATATAGATATGGAATTAGTACTGCCCATATATAATGCACATGCTTATTTTTCTCTCAAAAATTTGGGCAAAAATGCACATTATACATGGCAAAATATGGTAATTTGTATCTTTTACAAGTAAATAAATAATAATATCTATTTGCTTACCCTACACAGCTAACAATTGCTTCACATAGTCAGAAAAAGCCTATGGGTAAGATGAATGTAAGCATTCCCTGTTCACAGAAGAATTAACAGAGCATAGAATGGCTCTGGGCCAGATTTCCTGGGTCAGCGGCTGCCAAAGACTAAAACTCTAGCCTTCCACCGGAGCCTGGGCTTCTCTCTGTCCCATCACGCTGCCGTGAGCAGGAAGGGGACACAGGAATTTCACACTTGGAGCCTGGATTGGAATGACATTTCACTTTATAGAGACCATTTCCCAGAAGGGATTTCAGGGCTCTAGGGAAGTTCGCTATTTTAAGACTATATATATATATATTTGTCAAACCAAGGAGCACCCTTTGAAGATGTTAGGTAAGTAAAGTTCTGCTGATAGCCTGGTGGTAGCAGGAGGGGATGTGGAGGACTGTCCCCACTTGTCATCTCGCATTTACATTTAGATAAGACCTGGTCGGGAATTGTGTAGCCAATCACAAGGATAGGCTGAAGTTGGTGTGATGGAAACAGACAGTTTCTCTCTCTAAAAGGCGAAGGCACCGGTATCTAGGACTGGGATCTGAAAATGTATGTGAGAACTTTCTAGCCCTAAGAGTTCCCATCTGGCTAGCAGGTCACAGCTCTTCCAACGTGAACCGCAGCTTCACAATCAGCATGAAACTCTACAATTACAGCCATTCTCTGGAACCCTCTCAGCAAAGGAGGACATTCCTTGGCTGGCTTAGAAAAACCAGGGCAGATTTGCACGGCGCAAGGAATGCAGTCTGGAAGAATGGCCAGTGATTTACAGATTGTCTCCTATTAACTAAAAAAGAATACGGACAGGAGGCTTAAAAACACCGTTCTGCCACAGGCTCAACAAGACTCTCAGGAGGGACAGTGTGAGTGAGGTGGGGGCCTGGCAGAAGCAGTGAGGGGAAAACAGAATTAAATGGTGGAAGAGCTGGACCCAGGAGTAACCTAAGCATCTTAATCTAATCCCTTAGGTCTTCGTAGCTGCTGTGACTTTCCCAGATGATTCAGCACTTATCTCAATGGGTGAAAAAATACAAAGGACTCAGTAGGGTCAGGCAGAGAGACACCCTTTCCATCTCATAGATGAAGACACTGAGTTTCCATGAGGCCAAGCGTTTTGTCCAGGCTCACGCTGCTGGGGCGAGGCCAAGTAGACGAACAGCCTCTTCACTTCTAGGCCTGATTTCTGATTTCCACAGGGCAGCTGCCTCTCTACAGAGGGAGCAGGTGTTGTGCAGGCACCTTGGGCGGTGGGACTGACTGAGGGAGGGCCAAGCAGGAGGAGCTTCTCTGACTGCTCCTCCGAGGAAGATGATGAGCGGGGCTAACCATGGCCAGCAGGACCAGGGCCTGGACTCTGGGAAGAAGCAGCTGGAGGCGTCCAGAGGCAGTGTGGGCAAGAAATGGGCCGAGACAGTGTTGGAAGACGAACAGGGAAATGGAAACTTGGAGATGAAAAGGACAAGGCAGCCTCCGCAGTCGACAATGCATGGAGGAAGGACAGCGGCCTGTGGAAAACACCCCAGAGACCTGCTGCTGGTGAAGCCGGCGCTATGCTGTCATCGCCCAGTGCTCCTGTCAGGTGTGCCATTCTCTCAGGTAGGAACTGCTTCCCAGCCCAGCAGAGATGCCTAACAGCTCCAACACTCATGATCGCTGAGCAGCCTCACTCCACAGGCGATATGTAGAGATGCCCCATGAGAGGTGTGTCAGAGGCCAGGAGCGCCCCACACACCTGACTCAGGTGTCAGAGGAGGTGTCCAAGCCTGCCCTGTGCTCACCTCCTGGATACTCTGCTTTGCCCCGCTGTCAGAGGGATGCATAATCGTCCCCATCACTTTCATGTTGCCGCAGACAACCAGGGCTTCGCCCAGGGCATCTGTGTTTATTCCCACTCGACCATGACAGACAACAGATTCTGGAACTTGTCCTCGCTGCCATAATGCATCACTGTCATTTTCAAATTGCCCAGGGTTAGAGGCCTGGAAAAAATACGTAAACATATTACAATTAAAGTTACACTAGCAGGAATAGATGATCACTTCAGTCCCCACGGAAAAGGAAAACAATGCATCTAAGTCTTTCGCCTGAGAATCACGTGCGGGAGGGACATTCTGACTTACCCACATAACTGTGGCCCCACCAGCAGGAGCTCAGTTTGCCATGTTTGGGAACATCCAGTCCCTGTCACGTGTAACTGGAACTGGTGATGCGTCGATTGTACAGGGAGAGAGATGAAGAAACTCACAATGACTGTCTTTTCAGGGATAATAATGATTTTAAAACCAGAACATTACATCAGAAAATATTAGAAGTTTATTAACATTCAGATAAATAAAAATACCTTCCATTTACCTAGCCTTTTTATAGTTTCAAAACACTTTCATATTTATGATTTCATACACAATTGACTAGCAAATGACAATGCAAATATATTTAATATACCTCAACTCCTCCCTAAGCACAGATGATATTGAAGAATAGTAACAGCTGCATTTTGCGTGGAAATCACCTCGGTTCTATGAGATATGTACTATTACCCTCATTTCACTGATACTGAGACTCTGAAAGGATAAACAAGTTGCCCAAGACCACAAAGCTAATAAGTTCTGGAGCTGGAATTATACTTCTTTTGATTATTAAATAATGATATTAAGTTTACCTTTTTGTCCTGTTGCCTAGAAGTAGGCCTGGTCGAATGTGGTCTTCAGAGAAACGCCAAGTGAAACTTTAGACCAGACAAAGTTCTGGAGGTTTTACTCTTAAATAAAATTACTGTTGAAATATTTTCCACTGTACTGCCTTCCCTGTTCCCTGTAGCTGCTGAGTACATTTCCAAACATCTTTTTCAAATCCATCAAAATGTTCCCCACAAAATTAATTTATTTTTAAAATTATGACCTACCCTTCTAAATCTGATGTTTGTGTGTTTGAGGCAGATTGTCAGAAGTTCAGACAAAACAGTAGGGACCCTGATCATCTAAAAAGTCAGCACAAATACAAAGTCTTCAGTTTTTGCCTTTCTGACGGTATACACGAGACACTGCAAACTCCACACCCGAACACGCGCAGTTTAGCTCTGAAGTACACGCAAGGAACCAATGATTGCGGTTCCCCCAGGACGGGGACTGGGAGACACGGAGACTGGGGTGAGAGGGAGATTTACTCTTCACTGTATACTCTCAGTATGGTTTCAGTGTTTTTACCTGTACATGTGTTTGCAACTTAAAAATAATAATTGAAAGAAATCACAAGGTGTACTTCTTGGTCTGGGTTCAGTTAAAGAATTTTTGGGTGTCTTCAATGTCCAGCCCCTGGGCTTCCTGGAAGACTCAGCCACTGACACTTGATAGACAAAGGCGTGGAGGCATATAAAGTAACAACGTGGAACATTATTTTGTGTGAGTTCACTTGAACAAAGAGCTTTTCTGCAAAATCCCTAGAGACCCCTTGGCTGTGAATGGCAAATTGGCTTTGACTCAAATCCTTTTATAGCAAGCAATCAACTAAATCCAAAGGTATGCCATAGAAAATGTTGATGCATTTTGCTGTACTCAGAACATAATGAGCCAGCCACTTCAAGGAAACAAAATAGGACAGTGATGAATTTTTTTTTTTCTTAATGAGCTTTGGGATAATTATCATCATGTTGGTAACTGTTACTGGAACAGCAGATGTAAGTAGATTTAATTTTTTGGAACTATTACAACAATCTCACTTGGCTTTCATTGCATGAAAATTCAAATCCTTAAAAATATGTTCAAATCATTTTGGTAAGGGCCAGAGACTTACATGTTCTAAATACATGGCCCTAAGGAGGGTCCTTATCCCTAAGGGAAACGTTATTATAAAATCTGTGAACTGGTTTTCCTTCTCTGGTATCCAGAATCTTAACATGTTGAGGCAAAACTGTAATGGAATCACAGAGAAACCTTCTGGAATTATGAAGTTGGATTCACATTCACAGTAGATGATTAATATCAAATATCAAAATAAATTTAAGTTTCTAAATTACTGTTATTATTTATCCCACAGCCTTGTATATTTAGGAAAGGCCTAAACATGTTAGTTTATGTTATGACACAAACTGGCTGTGTGACCTTGGGGCAGTCAATCCCTCTGTACCAGTTTCCTCCCCTGAACAATAAAGATACTAATGTCTTCTTTACCTGTCTCACAGGGTTGTAGGAATTCACTGAAACCATGTATACATAAGCACTGCAAAACTGAAGATAGTCTCAAATTTATTCTCCATATACTCCGCTGTGCATAGCAACCCCTGTCCAACCTATATAATTGATTAATCTGCTGTCCTTAGCCACACACCTACAGAGTTGCATAATTTTGGTGGAGGTGGGGGAAGGGAGGGAAAAAAAAAAATCCCATGCACAAAGAATAGAATGAAAATGGTGCCCCCTGCAGGTGCTTGGAATAGGAAACAGCAATTGATAGCAATTCGGAGCTTGCTCTAAGTTTGGAAGGGAAAGTTGGAATTTCTCTGCTTTACCTTTGTTTGGGTTTCTAAAGCAGTAATACCTAAAGAGCATAATAAGAGAGCTTGAGCTGAAGAAGGCAACATATAAGAAATCAATTTTGAGACCTATGGGAAATAGGTCTCAAAATGCTCTCTACTCATGCTCCTCAAAATGTGGTCTGCAGGCCAGCAGGTAGCACCCCCTAGAAGCTTGTGAGAAATGCATATTCTTGGGCATCTCCAACCTACTTAATCTAAAACTGTGGGGCTAGAACCCCGGTGTCTGGCCCATCTTTGAAAGACAGACAGAAGGGCTTCTGGTCAAGATGTAGGAGTAGGTAGACATGCTTCACCTCCTCAAACAACCACAAGAATAACTACAACCATGTTGGGAACCGCCCTGCCTGGTTTCAGAAGCTGTTAACCCCCCATGGCTAAGGCTGAGTCAGAGACCTTGGGACCCTAAGCCACTAAGGAGACAAAGCTTATCTCCCTGGCAAGGGCGCCACCCCTGCCCACTTTACTTTACCCTGCTTGGCCCTGAGCCTGACCAGTTAGCCAATGATGGGTAAGATTCCTCAAGGGAGGGATGACCTAAGACAGGCATGGTCACGAAGAGGCCCACAGGGAAGGACTTGGGGGGCTATAGAAAAAGGGGGTGATGGACCCTCACCCCTTGGCTTTGACATAGCCTGAGTCCTCATCCTGTCAGCAAGAAGCCTCCTAATCTCTTGGCTGCCTTACTTCCCCTGCTCGGTTTAGGCCTGAAACAATGACAGAGGGTGGTGCAGCCCTGTGCTGGAAAGGGTGGATTCCTGTGAAACCTGCTTTGCTAATACCCTCAATTTAAATAAGGGTCCAAGCCTGAAATGAGTTTGTTTCCCAAAGTCTTATAGCCCTTTAGCTAACTGACCCTGACTCAGAATAAGCCCTCAGAGTTCTTTGTTTGTTATCTATTGTTGGATCCTTACTGCCTGACAATGATTGATGAGCTTTACCTGTATTCCTGCACAAATTGAACCCAATAAAAACCCATTGAGGAAAAGGCTCTTGGCCCTTCTCCTTTGAGAGATTGGCCACCTTTCCTCCCCAAGCACATCAAGTCTTGGTAGACATATTCTCATCCGTGGTGGCCGGGGGGGGGGGTGGTGGGGGCCCTGCAGGTGGAGCCCCCCCTCATAACCAAACCTCAAAACAAATAACACCAAGAACTGTCAGAAAATTGAACTGTATGGAAGTCTGACAACCAAGGATTTAAAGAAGCCACATTCATCCAGACGGGTAGGAGGGGAGGAGATGCGGAGTTGGGGTGGAGTAGTGAGGAGACACAGTGTGGTGCAGACAGGCAGTGGCAGTGGCAGAAAGGCAGTCCCACATTCACGCGTGGTGGATAAAAATCAGGAGGGATACTTTGGAAGTGAGCAATCCCAGCCACAGGCCAGACCACATAGCCCAGGGTTCCAGTTTTGGAAGATAAATCCCCCAAACTTCTAGCTGTAAAAACCAGTGGGAGTTGGGGTGGTGGAAGAAACTGCTAGTTTTTCAAGAGACTCCACTTAAAGGGCCTACATGGACTTAGAACATACGCAAACCCACCCACGCTGAGATTCACCACCAGGGCAACAGCTGGAAGAGCAACAGCCACGTATGGGAAGTGGGTGAAGTGACTGGAAATGTGGCGAGTGCCAGGTAAACCTCCAGAAGCCAGGCAGCAGCATTGTCCCCTCTCCAAACCCTCCCCCAAACCAAACCACAAAGCGGTAAAGTGCGTTGCCCTGCCCTGGCAAATAGCTAAGGCTCTGCCACATACAACTTAACAGATGCACTAAGAGAGTCAAAACAGCTTTACCTAATACACAGAAACAAACACAGGGAGGCTGTCAAATTGAGGAGACAAAGAAATATGGCCCAAACGAAAGAACAGAATAAAACCCCAGAAAAAGAACTAAACAAAATGAAGATAGCCAACCTATCAGAGGCCGAGTTCAAAACACTGGTGATCAGGATGCTCAGAGAACATACTGAGTACAGCAAAGGCATAAGGGAAGAAATGAAGGCTATGCTAAGTGAGATAAAGAAAAATCCATAGGAAACCAACAGCGAAGGGAAGGAAGTCAAGATTCAAATCAGAAATAAGCATTAAACCAGAGCAGAAAGAGGAAACAAGAATTCAAAAAAACAAGGATCATATAGGAAGTCTATGGGACATCTCCAAATGTGCTGCCAGAAGGAGAAGAGGAAGAGCAAGAAGTTCAAAACTTATTTGAAAAAATAATAAAAGAAAACTGCTGTAATTTGGCAAAGGAAATAGACATACAAATCCAGGAAACACAGAGAGTCCCAAACATGTAGGACCCAAAGAGGACCAGACCAAGACACATCATAATAAAATTCCAAAGGTTAAAGATAAAGAGACAATCTTAAAAGCAGCAAGAGAAAATCATAGAGTTACCTACGAAGGAGCTCCCATAAGACTACCAGCTAATTTCTCAAAAGAAACTTTGCTGGCAAGAAGAGACTGGCAAGAAGTATTCAAAGTGATAAAAAGCAAGATCCTACAACCTAGATTACTCTATCCAGCAAAGTTATCATTTAGAATGGGAGGGCAGATAAAGTACTTCCCAGACAAGGTAGAGCTAAAGGAGTTCATCACCACCAAGACATTATTACATGAAATGTTAAAGGAACTTATTTAAGAAAAAGAAGGTCAAAACTATGACTAATAAAATGACAACAAATTCACAACTATCAACAACTGAATCTAAAAACAAAAACAAACAAACAAGCAAAAAATAACCAAGCAAACAACCAGGACAGGAACAGAATCATAGATATGGAGATCATTTGGAGGGTTACCAGCTGAGAGGGGGAAGAGGGAGAATGGGGGGAAAGGTACAGGGAATAAGAAGGATAATGGGTAGGTGCATGATAGACAAGGGGAGGTTAAGAATAGAATAGGACATGGAGAAGCTAAAGAACTTATATGCACTACCCATGAACATAGACTAAGGGGAGGGAGAACGCTAGAGCGAAGGGGGTTGTACTGGGCAGAGAGGGCAAAGGGGGAAAAATTGGGACAACTGTAGTAGCATAATCAATAAAATATACTTTAAATAAAAGGCAGACGGAAGCAATCACTCCTCCAGTTTGCAGCACAGCAGTGAGCCAGGTTTAATGATGTGTTTTAGAAGAAATGTGGAACTGAAGGAAAGCCTAGTCATTAACAAGGAGAATCTGAAGGAACTCCGCTGGGGGATACTCTCACAACACGCATCTGGGAAATAAATCTGTTCTTTAGAGCAAAGCTTAATTTCCATTAAATTGGTCAATTTACACTATGGGGCCATAATATATTTCTAAAGCTGTTTTGATCGACAGCCCAGGAGAACAATTACTGGGTCCTGCTCATGATTTTTTCTCCAAGGAGAATGCTGACAAGCTTGGTTTCCTGAACCCCTCCTGGAAGCCTGACCCCCATCTATTCCAGCCTTCATGCAATCACCTCATGTGAATCTCTGCTATTGGGAGGAAAGATTCTTAGGCCCCCAAATGAATCTGAATTTCCTAATGCAATTTGTAGTTCATTTAGTGTACTTCTTTGTACATCTTTGATTGTCAAAATTTTTGCCCTTCATTCTGGAGCTCGGACTAACAGAGCCAGGCCATAGCCTAAGAGGGCACATCTGCATTTTTGTAGAACATAAGGCTGATCTCCCTTCTGCCCAACCCATGATGCATATACCTGCATGGAGCCTTCTAGAACCTCAGTGTCAGGAAATGTGTTCTGTGGACATTTCTAAAATTCACTGATTCAAACAATATAGCCATTTCTGAAATTGTTTTTTTCTGAGTTGGTTTAAACATTAAACAAATAGATTCAAAAGTCTGCATTCATTTTTTACTTCTGCATTTTGAGTTAGAATGAAATAAAATCAATAAGATATTTCTAGTGTTGGGGGAAGGTTTTGTACCATCTACCACTATAATTGTTCTCCTTTTTGTTAGGATAACCCTTATGTTCCCCAGCACACTTGTAGAATACGGCATTATCTTTAAACAAAAATTATGACTAGGAGAAAGCATCAAATCTGGAGAGTAATCATTTCTTTCCTGTTTTTTTTTAATGCAATCATTTTTTAAAAATAAAAATTAAGTGAATGACATGACACCCAATTTATACTGAGTAAATATTTCATATGTTTTTATTATTAATACTGAAAATAAATGGTAGAAATTTTTCAACTTCTCAAAGTCATCATCATGAGTTAAATTATCGTACTGTTTTGGATATGAGGAGGTGCGGATTAACAGAGTCTGGGTCACAGCACATCCGACAGGGGGTTCTGTCTCGGATTGCTGCTGTGTGAACCGGCACAGCAGCCAGAAGATAGCTTTACTGGACCTGCCAGCAGGACATGGAGGAACCTCAACACCAGGTAAATTATTCAAAGTATGCAGGTGACTAGCAGATGGCCCGAGGCAAGCATGAGCTGTACAGGACTCTGGTACGTCTCAGTTTATTCCTGCCTGTGAGAAACCAGAAACAATAAATAACCTAGGTTGCTAGGCTTTATTTCAAATCAGATTTGTTATTGCATCAAAGCAATCCCAGACTACATCAGGTGATGTGTTCCAGACCACCCTGAACCCCGCTGAGGGAGGGATGGGAAGCTCTCTCCTTGGCTCAGGACCAGGGGAGAGAGCCTCACCTGCCACAGGTTAGATCAGGCCTCACAAAACACAGCCTGGGGTGTGCACACTTGCAGGCGTGGAGCCTGGATCTCACCCGGGACTTCTGAACACATAGGGGTTCCACCACATTTTCATGATTACTTCACCTCCATTAAAACTTTGAGCCCCAGTTTAAGGATTTCCACTAAGAGGTGGCTGATTATTTTTAATTGACTAAAAGAATTACACAGAGGGCCCTTTGTTTCAGGATAGCTCAAGGCAAGCAAGAAGGACTCACTTCCCCAAACGGGCAGACCGTATCCGGTTAACAGCCGTCTGTGTTGTCACGTGCAGAGTGAATGCTTACCGAAGGCCTCACATCCTCCCGTGTCACTTCAAAGAGCCATGACAAACCACCCCCTCCCACGGCTGCTCAGCCCGCGCTTACCTGTCCCCTCACATCGCGGGGCATTCTCAGCAGTGGCCAGCCTGGCCTCACACAGCTGCAGCTGCAGCTGCCAACAGCTTTATGTTCTCGTGGCTGCCAAGACTCTGTCCACAGCTGTGACCAATCAGCCATTCGGCAAAACGTGATGAACCGTGACCATGTGCTAGGCAGGGGTCCAGATGCCCCCGGGGTCACCCACCACTTTAGGGCATAGAAGGCCTTCCTGCCCCTTTCTCAGTCCTGTGGGCTTTGGGGTCTGAGAGAACCGGGTTGTACCCGGGCTCCATCACTTACAAGCTGTGTGATCACAGATAAGTCTCTTACCCTCTTGCACCTCCCTTCCTCTGGGTGTAAAGAATGTAATACAAATGTAAAACCATATAAAATGATATCATATATAGAGAATTTACCTCAGTGCCTAAAATACAGTGTAAAAACCAGGGTTTCCCAACCGCAGCGCTGTGACCTTTCAGGAGGACGATCCTGTGTTGTGGGGGTTGTCCTGTGCTCTGCAAGGGGTGGAGCAGCACCCCCACCTGTGACACCCAGAAGTGTTTGCAGACATTACCCAATGACCCCTGGGGGACAGAAGTTGTCCTGGTTGAGAACCACTGTGTAAAAACTAAAATTATAGTATCTGCTATTACCATGCTCAAGAAAAGCATGTGGGATCCAGAAAAGGCAAGGAAAGGAGCTTACCCTTGCAATGATCCTTTCGGAGATGTGGGCAGATAACAGATAGAACTGGTCTTGGGGAGCAGCATACAGTCCGACCACCAACCTGAAGTATCCAATTCGGAAATACAAGACCCACGGCAACACATCAGGGAACAGAGACATAATCCCTGCGATCAAATGCCACCTGCAGTTTATCAATGGTGAATTTACCCAGATGAGTTTACTCGTTTAAAGATTTTACTCCTCTGCTTTAAGTTGCCCCTCCTGTGGAAAGAGAGAGCATTTGATTTACTCGCTGTCAGTCTGGGTCCATCCTTTGCCCGGTTTGAGGTATCTGAGCTGCATGGCCTTCGGTGGGGAGTCCCCCCCGGGGGGCCTGGGCTCAGCCCATCTGTACTGGCTGTGTTCCTGGGCCCTCCACAGAGTGCCACTCACAAACATGTGCACGGTAGGAAGCCACTTCAGAGGTCGCTTGTCCAGAGTCACCCAAGCCCCATGTCCTAGGAGGATGACTCAATAGGGTTTGTTCAGCCACCCTGGACCCTTCCCGCCCTAAACTGCTCTTGGCCGTGTACCCTGTACCTTGCACAGCCCCCAGTCATGACGTTAGTCAAAGGCTGGGCCCCTCCCCTCCAATTGCTCCCAAAGGCAATTTTCATCAGTTATTTCAATTGCTTCTTCATATGTACCACCGCTGAGACATTTTTAAGATCTGACCAGTTCTTGAAAGTCAAAATAAAAACTATCCCTATCAGAGCAGCTTTTGCATTAATAACTGCATAAAAAAACACCAGCAACTTCCTCTGTAACACTCCACAAATTCCCTCATCCCTAGAGAATGGGTTCTCCTCTGTATCTAAAGTCAATCAGTAATAGTAAGAATTGTTGTTATTATTATTGGCTACCATCTACCGAGCGCTCGATGTGTCAGGAATCGGCTAGCAGTTTATCTACATCACTTCATTCAGATCCCCAAACAGCCCTATTGGAGTAGAATATGGCTATTGTCCCCATTGTACAGAAGAGGAAAATGAGTCTCAGAGAGGTTAAGTTGCATGCTCAAGGTCACCCAGCTAGTAAATGGCAGTGTCACCTATTCACACTCAGTTCTGTCCAACTCCAAAACCAGTGGTTATCGGACATGTTATACACATCAGCGTCGCCTCGAGGGCTTGCGAACATACAAACTGCTGGGCCTCACCGCCAGTGTGTTGGATTCAGTAGGTCTTTGGTGAGGCCTGAGAACTCACTTTTCTAATAAGTGTTTGGGTTATACTATCCCTGATAGTCCTGGAACCACACTATGAGAACCACAGGTCTAAATTATTAATGCAAATTTATTTTCTTTTTTAATCAAAAAAGGCTATAGCAGAGCTGCAGGGCTCAGAGCATCCTATTAGTGAGCAGTTTGAGAAATGCAGTCAGCCCTCCCTCAGCCCTTGGACAGCAATGAGACATAAATGCATGGTGACTCCCGAGAATCATGGAGGCAACGAAGGCGAGCGGGTTCGGGGCTGGGTGGGAGAGTAGGCATTGCAGGGGTGAGGATGGAAGAAGAAAGATGTCTAAGGGTAAGTGAGATACGTTAATAAACTGAATCAGAGAAGGGAGGGAAATGGCTGAGGGAGGCCCGGTTTGCAGGCTAGTAGGGCCTAGAGGAACAGAGGGGCCTGTGGAGGGCTCTCACTGGTCATATAAAGCACCGGTCACCCCGGATGGACACAGCGATGCTGGTACCTCTGGTCAGGATTTGGTTTCCCCTTCTTTCTCATGTTATTTGCTGCGGTTTCACTGAAGTGTAGTTGGCCCAGTGTTCCTTCGGTGACGTGGTTGGCCAGTAAGTCAATTCTAAAACAAACAGCAGAAACACCGAGAGACTGTAAAAGAACACAGAGTTTTTGAGCATATGTAGCCCATCTGAGATTCTCAAGCATGTTCAGTCCCCGGTTTTTTAATAAACCATCCACAGCAAGGCCAGGAATGGGGGCCAGGAAAGTGCACGGAATAACTGTTGAGTGGAAATGCTCATCCCACAGGAGCCAAAGCCCAGAGTTTCTGACTCATAAGGGCTGCGTGCTCCTGATACCACATATGGACTCTTCTACCTCCACAATGAGGAGAAAAGACATATCGTATTTGTGCTTCTGCTTCTACAGCACTTACTCCCTCACTGAAGCAATTTCTCTAGGTTCCTCGTGAATCCCCTCGCATCTCCTTCATGTATTTGCCCTCTCCTGGCCTGGCTGTGGGAGGCTGCTGATTCCTAAGGACGACCACACACAGCCTTCCCCATGCAAAGGAGAGCCAGATGCACCAGGCAGGTTGAGAGCTGTGTTGGTGGTACACGAGGCTCCAGCTTGAGCATGAGGCTGAGCTCCTGCCTGGTCTCAGCTAAGGGGCCATCCTCCTCCCAGACCAGATGGGACTGACTCAGGGTCAAACAATAAATGTCTCAATAGTATCGCAGCCAAACCAGTGGTTGCAAAGCAAATCCCACTCCAAAGTGATTCTACAGAGGACTCTCTTTGGGCTGCCGTATTGCTTTGGATAATCCCAATCCTGTATGCTTTCTCTTTTGGAAGCCATTAAGCAATCTATCAACATAGCTTTAAACAAGCAAAAATAAACTGTAAGCACAGGATGGATCCAGGGCCTTGAATTTAATTCTATCAGCATTGTGCCGATTTAAATGAAAAATTAAAATATCTAACCATAATCTATCTCAAGGAACCAGGGTTGCTAGCAAGTAGTAAATAATTATAAAAAAATAAAAATGACTTAAAAATGGAGCTTTTTATAAGGATTTTTTTTACAATTATTTTGATGCATTTTACCTACTTTATTTTTGTGGACAGCATATGTTCATAAACGAACATATTATTATTTAGTTTCTACAGTAAGATTCATTTCAAATAAGCAAAGTAAATTGGGGAGTAGGTTTTCTTCCCAAAACACTCACAAAGGAATTCAGAAAAGAAGTTTTTACTTCACAGGATTGAAAATCTCTTTGCTTCTCTCTGCTTGGGATTGTTCAATAGCAATTACTTGATTGGTGGCTTCCACCTGTGTAAAACAACATATAGAAAAACATTTAATAAACTCATTTATTAATAAAAATGTTCATTAGTAAATGATGTTCAAGTACTTTAAAAGTTTTCCAAGGCATTCATCTAGGCACTGGGCCGGAGGGGCAAGTCACTGAAAAGCCGCACGTGACAATGGCGCTGTCGGCGAGAAAAGAAACAAATACCTGTAAAACTACACAGTGAAAACACAAGGCCACAGAGGACTTTAGGGAAACAGGGAGTACAGAGTGGGCCAGTGAAACATCGGCTGCAAAACACGGGAGCAACACAGCTCCAAGAAGGCGTGCGTTCGTGCGTTCGTGCGTTCGTGCGTTCGTGCATTCACTCATTCATTCACAAATACTTGCTGAGCACCTGCTATGCACCAGGCCTTGCTCCAGGCGTTAGAGATGGGAAGTTGACCAAATTAGCAGAAATCCATGCCCTTGCAGAGCTTACGCTCTGATAAGAAAAAGCAGTGGTAGTAAAAATAAATAAAGTATAGGGAATGGCATTTACTCAGTACTTGCTACAAACTCTCCTTGTCATTGGTGGACATCGGCAATGACAGGGTGAGACCTGCCCTGTCGTCTGTGGCTGTGGGTGCTCATTCGCACGGTAACAGTCTTTCTGAAAAGCCACCGGGCAACCTACATCGAGAGATTAATAATGTTCAAATGTAATTTGTAATGTTCATGTGTTTTTCGATGTGTAAATTCGTCTGCTGGAATTTATCCTCATGCACAAGTGGGTATATATAGATGTTTACTGCAGTTTTATTGACAAGAAAAATTGGAAATAAAACAATAATATAGGAATTTATAGAGTATGTCCATGCAATAGAAATCTGTGTCATCTTTGTAAACAATAGTTTGATAGAGCCTTTAATATCATATTGTGTTATTTTTTACACTATATTAACAATATGAGATCAATTTTAATTAACAGAAAAATAAGGAAAAATAAGCTACCAAATGGTGGATCCCAAATATGAATGATTTTTTCTCTTCTTCATATTTTTCTATCATGTTTCAACATTTTTACAAAGGAATTATCACTTCCCAAGTCAGGAAAATGTGGGCATTTGTTTTTGTTTATTTGTATTTGCTTTTATTGTGCTCCACTTTGGTTTGGTTTGGTTTGGTGTGAAAGCTCGGTTTGGAGGAGGAGCAGCTGATGTGCCCAGCAGTCCAGCGCCATTTTGGGAAGCTAAGCCCAGATCAATGATCAGAATAAAATAAGTGGACAATAGCTACTCCCCCTAAGGCACAGGATCTGAGGTAATAATTTATTAGATACTCATTGGCCAATCAGAATCATCCTACCCTGCTCTATCGTTTATTACCTTGGCGTAATAAACGACAATGAATTGTGTAGCATTCTAAGCCTCAGTCTCCCGTCTCTGTTAAACTGGAAAAGAGGGGCCATTGACTGGATTAGTGGTTTATTAACTTTTTTAAGTCAGGGAGCTTTTTGAGAATTTGGTGAAAACTTTGAATCTACTCCATATGAAAATGAACCAGCATCAAAATGTATAAAACAATTAAGACTATATTTAGTAAAAGAACTGCAAGATATATTCACTGAAAACTGCAAAGCTGCAGTTTGACGTGGTATTTTTCCAGTTTGAGCCCAGGTTTAAGAAATTAACAGCTTCTGCCCTGACCGGTATGGCTCAGTTGGTTGGGGGTCACTCTGCAAAGGGGAAGGTCACTGATTTGATTCCAAGGCCCATACCTGGATTGTGGGTTTGGTCCCCAGTCAGGGTGCATATGAGAGGCAACAGATTGATGTTTCTCACAATGGTGTTTCTCTCCCTCTCTTTCTCCCATCCTTCTATTCTGTCTGAAAGTAAATAAATAAAATCTTAAAAAAATAAATAAATTAGCAGCTTCCACTCCCTCTGTCCTGGAACATTTATTCTTAGAACCCATCCACTGTGCTGTGGGGAAGCACAGGCTGTCCTATGGAGAGGTAGTACGGGGAAGAGCCACGGCCTCCGAGCCCCTTTGAGCCCCTGGCGGGTGGCAGCATGCACCAGACAGGCATGTGAGTGAGCCTTCTCGCAAATCGGATTCAGCACATTGGAACTGCCCCAGCTGATGACTCCTGAACACAGATGGACTGTCAGAGCAAAGCCCTAACCAAGTATCAGATTTGTGACCCAAATAAATGATTGTTGGTATTTTATGTTACTGAGTTTGGGGTAGTTTGTTTACTCAGCAGCAGACCACTGGAACACTTAATAAATGTTGGCTGAATTAAACGGAACTAAATAAAAGACTTACCTTAGCCCCAAAAGCTTTCAAGTAAAACATTTGTATTGGCTTTAGGCCCATTAGGGTTTTGACAAATGTTGCACTTCCCCAAACTTGGATATAGATGGTTATCTGAAAATCGTTCTTCTTTTGGCAAACAAAAGCTTCATCTGCCAGTGAAAAATTAAATCCTTTGTCTGCGACAACTCGGAAGCCTAAATTGGGTCTATGGAAAGAGGAATCAAGAAACCAGTTTCACAAATATTTTCTACGTATTTTCTTTCATTAACCATATTAGTTGTGTAAACATTTCAAGAAAATATAGTGCAGAAAGTTCCTTTTGCTATATTTAATCAATCAGTTTTGTGCATTTTTACTGAGAAAATGAATATGATATTTCAAAACACAGCTGGCTCCCTCACAGCTTTTTATCTTCTCACCAGGAAGGCGCACCATCCTCGCCAAATGCCGGCATTGTTTCCTCAGCCCGCCTGTCCCCGTGCTGCTTTCTGCACTCCTACAGTCCTCCACTCCACTGTACAACGGGAAGACATGGGCCAGAAGTTGGGAAGCCACTGCATTACTCAGACTTGTGAAATATTTATCTTTTTGCTTCTTTAAAGAAAGAAGTCTCTACGTTTTATCAGCAATCCCATACTCAAATAGTTACTCAGATGAATGAATAGCCCGCCTACTGGTGATCATATGAATAAAGTAGAAAGGTCAGAAATACCAGGAACAGCTTTACACCCCCCGACCGACCAGAGTCAGCCACACTACTGATTGAGAATTTGTCTTCTCCAGATAGAAGTCCTTTCTTTTTCACTCACCCAGCCTGAACAGCACCGCCAACCCACTGTGCTGGCTATTTCTGCAGAGAGGAAGGTGACGGTGGTGGAGTGGCTAAAAATCAGAGTCACGCTTTACTTGTTTCAATCAAATCATTTTCAAGAGAAGGTTACATGTTTAATTAAATGCTTAATTAATTAAACATTTTTATATGTATAAATACTTTTAAACATTAATGAAAATAAAACATTAAATGTGAGACATTTTCAAGGAGAGAAGAGAATATAAAAGTTGAAAACTCCTTTGGTGAGTTGTTTTCAAACATGTAGTAATGGAACATAATTTTTATTGTTTAATAAAACAATTAAACAAGTGTATTGAGGTTTCTAGATCTGGGTTTTTCCCTCCCAAGAGCACAGGTGGAAGAGGGCAGCACTTCCTGCTGCGCTAGCTCTCCGCTACCGTGTGGATTTTTGCATCTTGGGATCTCAATTTGGAAGCCTGCCATTATAATGAACAACATAGAGTTTCTAAATTGTCCTCTAATTCCAGAGACAGGAAATATCAATGGGTCTCTTGGGTAAGTCGTGTTTGCGTTCTTTGCAAGTAAAGCACCTTCGCAATGAATCAAGTCGCCGGGTCATTGATTACCCTCAAGTGGCTCATCAGTCAAAAGCCTCACAATCGCAGTGCTTGCCGGCAGCAACGAGAAAATCCATTGAATGAAGAATTTGATAAAGACCACGTGTCTTGTGCCATCTGGGAACTTTATATTGACTCAGGTTTCTAGAACTAATCTGCTAATTTGCTCATCTAAAGGCTAGACGGATTGAACTGTATAGATTTTACTACAGAGGGTAATAAGAACGGTCTTGCTTGAGAAAAAAAGGAAATATCTTTTTGCGATCTTCCATGTTTCACTGTCAAAAACTCTGAAGAAAGCAGGTAAGGTTGACGGCTCGGATATGAGCATTAGCCTGAAATTTAAAAAACAGCTGTGACAGAAACTAAGTCAACCAATCATAATTATGCTGAAGACTAATCTGAATCTTAAACACCAATCTCTGGTTAAAGAAATCTGTTTACCTAAGAATAGCTATTCTGTTTTTGATATCAAAAGTCATTTATAAAGTCAATTAAACCGGCTTTTTAAAAAACCCTTTTTAACACAGGTTTGAAATACCACTCAGGAAAAAAAGAGATCTGATAAATTTCCAGTCCCCTAATGTGAATTAGGTAATTGAGGGAAACAATATTTTTGTAACAATTTATTTTTTTTCTTGTAGCCGTTTACGGGGACCTTAATGACTTCAGTGTCCTTAAGTCTCGGAACACGGCTTTACTGTTGCCAGCTCTCTCTAAATTTCTGCAGAAACACATTCAGGCAAGCAGACTTACTGACTGGCTTTTTTTTTTTTTTGTAACAATTTAGACATAAAAATATAAGAAGACACAAATGACTTTCTTTCTTACTCGTGAAATCAAGTGGGCCTGCGTTCTAATCCAGATGAATATTGCCTTCATTCATGCTTAAGAAAAGTGAATTATGGCTTCAAAATGCATCTTCCTCTATGCCTTTGAGTTGGTACCCTTTGTGTTCTCCTTTTGTTCTAGATCAGTCCAGCATAGGCTGGCTGTTCCATAAGCCTTAGAAAATAATCTATTCCAGTAAGAAGAGAGATAACGGGGACCTCAAAAGCTTCATTAACTCAGATGCGTAGAGACCAGGAAGCACTAAGGTGTCAAGTACAATGCTGTGCACGTGTGTGACAGTTTCATACCTCGGTCCTCATGTTTAAGGCAGAGTATGGGACCCTCCCCTAAAGATCAGGTGCAGGCTGAGACTCGAAACCAGGACCTAGGGGCTCTTCCTCTCCTTTTCTAAGTGCACACGGTGGCAAAGACATGAAGTCATGACATCTCAATGATACAATTAGCAATTTGCTTTTTTCTACCTCCTGTTAAACACACCAACTCCCACGTCTGTCTACCTGCAGAGATTTTGTTTTAAGGAAAAGATTTCCTTCCAGTTCATCTTACATAAAAGTCCTAGATATAAGTTTGCTCTTAAAGAAGTTATATTTGAACTTGGAAAATACCACGAAGACCCTCAAGTCTGTAGGCCAATTTTGTACTGTACTTATTACTTGAAAATTTTATTCGTTAACCACTAACATTTCCTAGTGTTTCAGGAAGGCACTTATAGTCAATAAAAGTTCTAGAAGACTTAGATGGGTAAATTATTTCCTAAGGAGTAAAGAAAAGTCTTAAAGAATGTTCACATTGGCTTCTTGAAACTGTAACATCAAAAGAATAGAATGAAACTTTTCCAGTTTAAGGATATTTTACATGGTTCGAAACAGTCTCTGAACACAAAGGCACCACTGGCTGTGATTACTGCAGGGCACATTCAAAGTGAACTTGACAATACTGACTGGCAGCAGAGATGCTGAAGGAGGAAGGTGTCGCCAGCTAAAAATTCATGTGACCCCCAAAACGTATTCTCCAGAATTTTAAATGAACTGCAGGATTAAATACTGGTAATTTGAGAAATCCCCATTTTTCCAGATTTTAGCTTTAACTAAGCACGTGATCTGAGAAAAACTCCCTCCCCTTCCATTGTTTAGTGGGTAAATTATAACAAGTCAGAATTACAAGTCTGGATTCCTGACGGCCAGAAACCCATGTCCCAGCCATTCATCAGGTAGACTGAAAACATAAAGAGCAAGCCGCATTCCTCATTGGCCCATCCCATTTGATCAGGGGTGGCCACAAAGCCCCCCACCTTGGATTGAGTCTTGAGAGTTAGCGCTGCCGTTTCCCCCTCACTCTCCAGCCCACCACAAGGGCTTCCTAAGGCCACTTACAGTTTTTCGTAATGACCATTTAATAAACTATGCCGAGGAACACTTTGGTATGGCTGCCACTCCAGAGCAGGAGAGCACTGGTCAGCAGGCACCATGTTCTGTCCCCCACTCTCATGGTCTTGCATTTTGCTGCTGTGACTCCTGCTTGTCACTACAAAGAAATAGATGTGTTAGATCTTTCTCCCAAGGCTGCTTTTCCTAAATTCAAAGACAGCTGTGTGGAGCTAATGAATAGGCCACGTAGAAAGCAGAGCAACCATGTGGGAGGCAACAAGGGTTGGGAGGCAGGAGGCATGTGGCTAGCCTTGTTTTCTCATTTATAGAAAGAGCAGCTTGGGGTCAGTGATCTCCAAGGAAACGTCGCCCTCAGTATCTATCTTCCCTACTTCATAGCATCCCCTCATTTCCATTCTGCGTGGTTCCAGTGACGTCCTTGTTCAGCCTGAGGGCAGGGGACCCAGCCAAGCTTGGTCAGTCCAAGTACAGCATTCGCTATTTGCATCAATAATTGCATCCAGTAGACACCTGGCCTAGCCCAACCCAAGCAGAGTGGATCTCAGTAATACTCGGAATGCGGGTTCAAAGATGCTGAGTCTTTTCTATGAGTTTTGAACCTGCGAGATACATCCCCAAGATTGTGGGACATCAGGGAAAGCCTGTCTGGGAAGAATGCAATGTAGCAGGAAGCGCACCTGGGAACGAAGGGCGCCCAGGCTTGATGGCGTGAGTTGAGCTCTGGGATCCAGTCCTAAACTCCAGCATCACAGAAGCCAATAAATCCTCTGGTTTTGGTTTTGTTTCTTTATGTTATGTTATGTTATGTTATTTTTTGTTTAAGGCAGTTTAAGGTTATGGGTTTTGTCTTTTGTTTCCTTATTTTTCTTCATTGCAATCAATATGTTCTAGTTTGTGACAGGTCCCTTGTGGCACCAGTGTTCTGTGGTCCAACTAGTTTTATAAACTGAGATGAGTTATTTATACACTTAGCATCTTATTTCCCTCAATTGCAAAACAGAAATTAAAACAGGTGTCCTGCCCAACTTGCAACACTGCACAGGCAGAGAGAATGATAGTGATAGCACTTTCAGAAGCTGATACCGAGACACAGTGACAGAAGCTATCCCGTGAGCGTGTAGTGTTAACCATGTGCAATTGCTATTTTCGTATATCAAAAAGGGTCAAGTAACAGCAATTTCACACGTGCAAGCTACCATTTTTGCATAGTCCTTGCACTGTCTTAATTTAAGTATGCCTCCCAACCGTACAATTCAACCGCAGAAAGGTTTTATGTAAATTTGATTGGCGTGTTTGTTATTTCCCTTTTCCTTTAACTGCCCCAGCAGTACTCATGCCTGATGTAAGGAGTGAAGGGGAAGTGGTGGCTGTCCACGCGTCCAGGTGCAGGCGGTGAGAACAGCTGGGAAAGATGACGTTAGCTCCTGCAGAGCGTGCACTCCCCCACAGCTTGGAAAGTGCAGGGGGTGGGGCTGGGCTTGCGTTCGCTCATCTAGCCTTCTCTAGACTTTTACTGAGGACTTCCTAAATAAATGACATAGCTGCTTCACGTTGCTTTTGATCCTAAGTGCCACACAAAATGTGTTTTCCTTGGGGTATCACGTGAAATAGTGATACCCCAGCACATCTATTTGTTTGTTTGTTTGTTTTTATAAATAAAGATTTGGAAACAATTTCTTAAAATCCTGAGAAACTTTTTTCCACTTATAAGTAAGGAGGTTGCAATACAAGGAAATCTGTGCCCTCAGTTCTCCAGAAGATACCGGGCCTCAAGTATTTTCAAAACAATACATCTTTCTGTCCTTCTCCTGCTTATACCAAATTCAGAGAAAGTGAGAAACTAGTTCTTCCATCTTTCTTTCATTTCTCCTCCACTGGAGACAGGATAAAGGAAGCTCAAGAGCTTCACGTGTGGAAGTGAGTCGCTGTCACAACTTTACACTTAATGGCTATACGATCTTAGGGAAATGGTTTGAGGACTCTGGGCTTCAGTTTCTTCTTCTGCAAAGTGGGTGAAACCATATGATGCCTCCCAGGATTGTTAAAGGGATTCAATGAGTAATGTCTGTGAGCACTTAGCACAGTGTCTGTCACCAATGGCTTTAAACAATGGTGTCATTATTACACTTCTTGTTTCAGCTCAGGTGACTCAGTCATTCCCAGGAAGCCTTGGCAAATACTTCTGTCCTTGGCCTCTGCGGTAAGGCTGTCTGACGTGAGAGAATTGCACTTACTCAAGCACGGTGGCCAGGGCAACGTGCCGGGGGTGGGGGAGCGGGCAGCCACTGGCCAGCTCCACTCCTCCAGGTACAGGTTGGGAGGGTGGGCAGTGGACAGAGACTTTGTCCTCAGGAATAATGGCATTTCCCACCCTTTCTCATCATAGCAGCAAGGGTGTCGAGGCAGCCACTCCAATGGGACTGACATAGTTCTGGCTTCACTGGGAGCTGGCTATCAGCTAGAGAACCCCAGGGATGGGAATCTGAGACCACAAGCTCACACCAAAACTCCCCCTACATGCTGGATCCTATTCAGGGACTTATTAACACTAATAATAATAGCTACCATTCCTGTGTGTTTTCTGAACCACAGGCACTGTCCCAGACATTTGACATAGTTTCTTATCAACTCATTAACTTATCTTCAAGGTTAGGGTTTCTTTTTTAATAGACTGTCTTCATTGACGTGTCATACATGATGAAGGCACACCGATCATTGGACACAGTTTGACACTGTTTATAAAGTGAACTGCACCAGTACACCCCAGCAGTACTCATGCCTACACGGGGAGTGAAAGGGAAGCAGGGGCTGTTCTCGAGTTCAGGTGCAGGCGGTGAGAACAATGCAGGTAACTACCACCATCGGGAAACGGGACAGGCCAGTGCTCTAGAAGAGACCTTCCTGCCCTCTTCTCATTGCCACTTCCTTCTGCCCGAGAATAATCACTATTCTGAAATCTAACCCCACAGAGAAGTTTGTAGACATGGAATACTGTGAGAGGTACTCTTAAGGGCTGGTTTCTTCTGCCCAACATTATCTTTATGAGGTTCACTTATTAATGTTGCAAATGGTGGGTGTTTATTCATTTTCAGTGCTGCGTAGTACTCCATTATGTGAATACACCACAACTTATCCTGCCCTTGTTGGTCATTTGGGCCACTTTCAGTTTGTGGTTATCATGAGTAATGCTGCCATGAGTACTTTTGGGCACGTGCTTTAGTGGGCACGCGTGCAACTTTCTGTCAGGTCTTCCCCAGGAGTGGAATCCCTGGGTCAGAGGCAATGCTTTAGCAGATGTGGCCAGACAGATTTAGAAAGTGGGTACCTCATTCAACAAGTGTGGAAATGGGCTCAAAGCCCTGATGTAACTTGCTTAGCATCACAGCTGTTCAGTGGAAGGGACCGGATTCAAACCTTTTTCTTCCCTTTACGCCACACAGAGGATTTCTTGAGACAATGTAATGGAAGAGAGAAGCAGGAATGTGAAGGCAGCTGACGGTCCAAGTCCCAACGTTTTGGAAAAAACTCATAGCTTGAGTTTGAATGTCTTTCAAAATATTTTCTTATGCATTCCTTTTTTTAAAATCTTGGAAATGAGTGAAGTAGAACTTATGATTCTGATTTGATAATCAAGAAAAATGAGGCTTTGAAAGTTCCCAGTTGCCGGGGAGACGAGTCAGATTCTTCTGATTCTACAGCATGAATTCAGTCCCTGAACTTCTCACTGGGGGCCAAAGGTCACAACTCTGGAGCTAACAAACTCTTTTATATTCGAGGAGCAAGCCATATGAGGCCGTGAACCCTTTTATATCTGGGGTTCAGACTAGGTGGGACCAGGAACCCTCTCATATTTGGGGTCCAGACCACGTGATTGGAACCAGCTAATAGGAGCCACCAGCTGCTTTCTCACAAGCAAGATTTCACATCTGGTCACAGCAACCCAATAATTCTACATTGTGAGCCCTCTAAACGGAGATCTTGGAACACTCGCTCAAAGTGAACTGCTTGAGACAAGGTCAACCAAAATGCCTTATTGATTGATTTAGAACATCACCTCCCACCCTGGCCAGGTGGCTCAGTTAGTTGGGCATCGTCTGGTAAACCAAAAGGTCACAAGCTCAATTCCTGGTCAGGGCACATGGCTGGGTTGCTGGTTCAGTCCTGGTTGGGGTGCATACAGGAGGAAACTGATCAATGTTTCTCTGTCTCTCTCTCTCTCTCTACCTTCCTCCCCCACCCTTTCTAAAATCAATAAGCATGTCCTCAGGTGAAGATTAAAAAAAAAAGAACGAACATCAACTCCCATCAAAAATCCTGCCTATGAGCATAACCTCTTCCTTCCTCTACCCATGTGCCCCAGGACCTTTGTAAAATGCCCGGGCCTCTGCAACATCAACTCTGAGCTCTCTACTAGAAAACTTCTGCTGTAAAAAACACGACACTTGGATTAACTGAGTTTTGCCTCTTTTTTCCCCCATTATTTTTTGCACATCTGATCATTATTATTCTAGAACCATATTCTGGAGCCAAATATCTCTGGCCAGCTTTTAATGACCTTTGAATAGGTGTTCGACAAGGGATTCAAGGCCTCCTCTCCGTTGGGACATTTCAGTGAGTCTTCCATGGCTGTTCTCTCTGGAGCTGGTGCAAAATCAATGCCCTTTCCAGGGGCAGGCGGCAGAAAGCAGCACAGGATGGAGCTTAGCTCTGAAATGACCAGGACGATTTGAGCAGCACTCTGGTTAGATGAGGAAACTCTTGGAAGGTTTGGGTGACTTGCCTGGTGCCCTTACTGAGCTGGTGCATCTGTGGGAGAGCGAACAGATGGTTCCCTTGCCTGGCTAGGAATTTACTCATCCTTTCATGTTTGAGAACCATGTGGAAGCTGCAGGTTGGATGCAAGGATCCCTGAAGAAATCAGGGTCACCTTTCATAGGAAGGTGGATGGGTAGTGCTATATTATCTGGAAAGGGGCCTTTATTTTGCATTTTGTGTTTCTAGGGTTGAGTAATTAAAATCAAGCAACTGCTGGGTATGGTAGATCTATGCAAAAGAAAAGGAGAGAGTGAGAGGCTTGGCTTATACAAGGGCTGGATGTCCAGCACAGTTCTGCCACAGCACTGCCAGGAGATGGTGGAGTGGGGGACTTAGCTGAGAGGGTGAGGCCATTGTCCACTGAAGGACCCCCAGAGCCCATGCTGGAGCTGAGGCCAGACGTCCCTGAAAGGATCAGCACTTACGTAGCTGTAGCTGTGAAAGGCAAAGTCAGCAACATAAGCCGATGAGGAAGCCATGCGCATCTCCCTTCAGGGCAGGATTAACCTCTGGAGTTTGGGGACGCTAGTGGGAGAGGGGGCTCCAGGAGGGAAATCTTGGACTTCTTGCCAAGCTGATGCATGGGAATTAGAATCTGGGGCACTATTCACATGGCCTACATTTGATCATCCACAGTGGCTGATAGAATGGGCATGTAATATTATCCTTTCCCTGAGTGCGCGCCACAGCGTTTACTCTGAAAATTCTGAAGATCAAGGCTCCAGATTCAAAAACCTCAATTTTTCTCAAATTTTAATCAGGTCTCTAAGCTGAAAACATAACTTGTCACATGTTATAAAGACAAAGAACGAGGCAGACTGACCATTTGGACATCAGGTGGTTCTGCTAAAAAGACTTTGAAAATGATGTTACAAAATTTTGATCTACCAAGATCTACCGGGAATCTGCTAATTTGAAGTGAGTGCGAGGGAAGCTCACTTCCTGCTCACTCCCTTCCTGCTCCACTGGAAGCAGACTTAGAAGTCCTCTACAGTCTTAAGGCTTCTCAGAGTTCCTCCCATGCCGCACCAGCACCCATCCCCTGGGAGCTTGTGAGGAAGACAGGATCTCAGACCCCACCCCAAGCTTACTGAATCGGAATGTGCCCTTTACCACGTCCCTGCGTTAACCCGTGCGCAGGCCGCAGTGGAGAAGGGCTGCACGGAACAAAGCAATGAGCACACCAGCAGGCGCCTGAAGCCGCTGCAATCGCACAGCTTCCCTGGGCCTGGAGTCTGGGTCCTCTGAGACACATTGCCCTTGAAATGGAAAGGACTGTGTTCACCCCCAGCAGAGAGAGGACGGCATCTCTACCCAGGAGCTCCTGGAGGACCCCACCTAATACTGCATAAAACATTATGTCAAGAGGGAAGAAATAAACTCCCAGAGCTTATCATTCCCCTTCTATGAGAGAGAAAATAATTTTGTAGGCCTGTTCCAAGGCTGGTTAAAAAAAAAAAAAAAGCTCTGATGGAACGGGCAGTGACAAGCCCCGCATTGGCTCACTTGGTCTGGAGTCCTGGCCCACGTCGGACAGTCCCCGCCGTCCTCCAGAGCCTGCGAGAGTTTTCTCTTCTTGGTTGGTGGCTGCGAGGCTCTAAAATCAAGAAACCAAAAAGAAGATTAGGGTCCTTCTTTGCTCTCCATGTTACGGTAAATAACACTTAATGTCCCGCATCTCTGCTGTCTGCCTTCCTGAGTCTCACTCTAATGAGTCCTGGTTCCTTGGGGCCTGCTGGTCTGCAAAACCAGGTCCATGCCTGCAGTGGACAAAGCAAGCCCCTACGCCACGAGTCCTACCCGTCTCAGATTTCATTTTCCTCCACCCAGTGGACCTGGGATTCACCTGCTTGAATAATAAACCGCCAAAGGCAAAGGACTCACTGACACCGAGAAGATACAAACTCAAAATACAGGTAGGTATACATTTTACACCAAAAAAAATTTTTGCACGGAATTTTACTACAGTTTTTGATGGCCTTTACTCTTTTTGCCATCTTCTAAGTCCAAAAGGAGGAATGAAAGCGAGAAAAACGGGAGAGGAAGCAAAAGAGAAGAAAGGAGTATTAGTGAAGCTTAATTGACATGTCTTTCTGAGAGCTCATTCACAAATTCCCTTAAGTATTCTAGCCGAGGCTGCACGTAGTAACAGGCCTTTCTCCATCACCCAGAATCTCCCTCCATATTTCTGACACTTGAGCTGTTCACTGAATGAGGAGCACCTTGGGTTTAGTGGGGTTTTAATTAAAACAGGTCTGAAGCCAAGAGCCCTGGGCCTGGCCCTGTCTGATACGTGTCTTAACACTGCCATCTTCTGGAGAGGGTGACACTGTTCACTTTCCGCTGGTCCTGCCCGAGGCTGGCTGCTGTGAGGTCTTCCAGAAAAAGAGAGAAGACTAAATCATTTTGCTCTTTACCCAGTGTTGAGGCACAGAGACTGCTGATGGTAAGAACAGCTTGTCCCCAGATGAGCGGGCACGGACTGGTCCAGGGCAGTAGCGGGATGACCCGTGTCTGTGTAGCAGCTGTGAGAGCCGCTGCGAATAAGGCCTGCGTCGCTCAGGTCGGGACACTGCGGGGGGTGCGCAGGCAGTGTCGAGGCGCCGCAGTCCAGTGGGGGACAGGAGCGGGAGTCCTCGGAGGCCGGTAGCATGCACCTGGGGGAACACACAGGTAAGACGGGCCTCTCTTCTCACCACCGGAGTTGATAGGGCACACATTGCACGGGAGGTGGTGGGCGCTCACCTTTGACCCGTGGAGAACATGAGTCTGATGTAGGGTAGGGTGGGGTATCTGGGAGCTGGGCATCTTGAGGATTAGAGACGAGCGTTGCTTTTTTGTTGTAACCCATTCTATCATCATATTTTTTGTCACAAGCGGGAGGCGGCCCTCAGTGTACAGCACCCCCAGGGATGGTTCCAGGTGCTCCAGGGACCAAAGCCCACCCATCAGACCATGCCCAGGGTCCTGTGTTAAATGAATGGGCTTTGAGTCAGACAGACCTGGGTTTGAGTCCCAGCTCTTCCACTTCCTAGCTGTGTGTCTATAAACAAGTACTTAGCCTTTCCAGGCTTTGGTTTCTTCACTTACAAAATGGGAATAATCACTATGCTCTCCTCATAGCATCATTGTGAGAATTAAATGAGATACTGTGCATAAACCCATGACACAGTGCCCCAAACATAGAGAGTGCTCAATAAATTTTAATTAACACTATTGTTGCTTTTTAACCTTCGCAAAGTACTTACACCAGAGCGATGGTTGCACATACTGTTTGGGCTAAGACCGTGTAAAATAGCGCTACTGAAGCGAGGGTTTTCCATCTCTGCTCTGGAAGACCCCAAAGTTCTTAGAAGAGGCTCAGGGGCTTTGTAAAGGAAATATTTTAATGCTTGGGAGGAAAATCACAAGATTTTTCTGTTTTATATCATGAGGGGAAAGTAAGCTGTCATCTTTAAAAAATGTGTACCACCACTAGCAAAGTGTGACAACTCTTGCTCCACAAAACCTGCAGGTCCCTCACGGCTCTGCAACTCTGCGACGCTCAGTGCGCACCACCACGCTCCTCCTGGTTCTCTTGCGGGAGAGTCAGCCGTCGTGTTTTTCTTGGCTGATTAAGATTTCAACCTTGTACAATAAAGACAAAAGTCTGCTTTTATTATTAACCAGGGAAGTTATGTTTTCTCAAATTTGCCCTTTATAATTATTCACTTCTTTTTCATAAGAGAAGAGAGAACATACATTTACAGTTCTCCAAAATCCCACCCAAATGAAAGAAAAGGAGTAAAGAAGCATAAACACAGAAGGACACAGAGTGTGTGAGGAGAGACCACACCAGACCACATTTCAATGACGCCGGTGCAGACAGAAGTAGTGTGGATGGGGACCAAATCAGCAGGATGGAAAAAGCAAAAACAAGACTTCCTGGGCTTAGAGGAGGGGACATCGGAGCCAACAGGAAGTTATCCAATTCGAGAGCAGCCCCAGAAAAGCCCAAGACATTAGAATTAACGGGAGCCTCTGAATTCAAGTGTATGATGGGGTTGAAAAATAAAAGGACTGATTGTAAGTTAGGTGAAGGAACAGCTGGACCCTTAGATCAGCTTCCCCAGCCCGTGCAGCTGGGCAACTGCCTCCATGACCCCAACAGAAGCTGAGAAAGCTTACTTTCTAGAGAAATTACTCCAAGGAGACTGGAGCTACCGGGCTAAAAATTGAAAAATTAATTTAAAGTCCAAATGCTGAACTGTGAGACCTTTCTTCAACTTGACTGTAGGCATCCGAGCAGATTTCCCACAGGAAGAAATTGGAAGGTTGTTCCTAGAAAAATTGGACGTCATCGGGATGGGGAAAGATAATGTTTTGCAGTCACTCAAAAAAACGGCCTCCTGCCTGATCACCCTGCAGTGAAGTTCATCCTTTGAGAAGAAGCTTACACCCAGAATACTTGAGCAAACAATGAAGGAACAGACATTTTCACACAACCTTTAATATTAAAGACAGAGAACAACTAGATAAATAAGAAGTGCAAAAGAATCACAAAAGCCCTTCTGCTTCTGATATGACTGGTAAGCTCTACAGACCTGACCCTCCCCCAGATAAAAACTGTGAACTCTGGGAAAAAAATTTAACCTACCCCAAAACAATAGAAGGAAACAAAAGCACGAACATTCAGAAGGGGCACTGCAGCCTAGATGGAGGCAATGGCACCTGTTTACAGCTCTTAGCCTTTGGGCCAGTTCAAGTCAGAACCACAAAAGAGCTAAAATGCCAATAAAAACCTACAGTCTTTCTGGCCTAATAGACCAAAGGACAGAGTTTGGGGCAAACGCAGCTGCTGAAAGTGAAAGGGTGAAAGGGAAATCTTGGGAAAGAGATTTAGAGACAAGAAACCCAGATTCTACGGGTAAACTCCGCCCAAGCGTCCGGCTGACTCCGGAGCCGTCCGTGTGTGGGGCTAACAGCGCACAGCCCATCCAAAGCAAAAAGGACTGAACTGAAATTTGACCTACTGCCCAAGAGACAGAGTTTACAGATTGAGTCTAAGCAAACTAATTGCCTGGTAAAACAAAAATATATATACTCTTCAGAGAAATATAAAAGAAGCTAGACATTCACAATGTCCAGGATACAGTTAAGAATTCCTCAGGGACTCAGTAGGACTAAACATCTTTAGGTTACCAATTCTAAGTTGATGAATAAACTGAGAAAACAACTCCTAAAAGAATGTTACCGTAAATATACAATTCACAGTTACAACAACAACCGAAAGAGAACTACTCAATAGAGAAACAGGAAAATGCACTCCAGCCTCCAGGAAAGACCAGTCCACGGACCCCGGTTCAGAGGTGACCCAAACACAGGTTAGCAAGCAAGGGTTTTTAACCAGCTGTTGAAACTTAGCTTAATGGAGTAGAAGAAAATGTGTGTGTAAAAGATTTAAAAAATACAAAATCTCAGGAAACATATTAAAACTATAAAAAAGAATTAAATGGAAATTCTACAATGAAGACAGTTTTAAATATGAAAGTTAAAAAAATTACTAAGTGACATAACAGAAAAACTTGAAGATACATCAATAAATATCATTCAATCTAAGAAACAGACAAAAAAAGACAAAAAGAGTCAGGAACTTGTGAAGAGGGTGGAGTAGAAAAATAAAGATATAATGGCCAAAAACTTTCCCAGTTTAGTAAAACACATAAATTTATAGGTTTGAGAAGCTCAGCAAATCTTAAGCAAGGTAACTATATAGAAAAACACACCTAGGTTATCAGAGTCAAATAGCCGTAAGTCAAAAATAAAGAGAAATTCTCAAAAGTAGCCACAGAAAAACAACATATTACATTTAAGGTAACAGTGATTCAAATGATCAGTGACTTCTCATCAAAATTTCCAGACGCAATAAGATAGTCCCACAATATCTTTAAAGTGCTAGAGAAAATGAAAACTGACAATCTAGAACTTTATATCCAATGAAAATATCCTTCAAGAATGAAAGCAAATTAAAGACATTTTTGGTTAAAAAATTTTAAATGAATCCATGAACAGATATACACAATAAGAAATGATAAAGACATTATTCAGGCTAAAGAAAAATAATAGATGAAGACTTCTAGTCAAGATGGAGGCATAGGTAGACACTTCACCTCCTCACTCGACCACAGAAAAAATTACGACTAGGTCTCAAAACAAATAACACCCAGAATTGTCAGAAAAGTGAGCTGTATGGAAGTCTGACAAAGAAGAATTTAAAGAAGCCGCATTTATCCAGATGAGTACACGGGGCAGAGATGCGGAGATGGGGCAGAGAGGCAAGGAGACGTGGTATGGTGCAAAAGGCAGTGGCAGCGGTGGAGTGAGCAGTCATGTGTCATGGATAAAAATTGGGAGGGACACCTTGGGAGCAAGGGAGAGCTTGGGAGCGAGTGATCCCAGCCCCAGGTCAGACCACACAGACCAGGGTTCCAGCACCAGGAAGATAAAGTCCCAGAACTTCTGGCTGTAAAAAACCAGTGGGGGTTGGTGTAGCAGAAGAAACTGCTGGTTTTTTAGGAGAGTACGTTGAAAGGGCCCACATGAACTTAGAACATATGCAAACCCACATACTCTGGGATTCACCACCAGGGCAACAGCTGGAAGGGTGCTAGTGGCACACAGGAAGTGGGTAAAGTGACTGGAAATGGGGTGTGTGCTGGACAAACCTCCAAAAACCAGGTAGTAGCATTGTACCCTCTCTGAGCCCTCCCCACACACAGAGTCCCAAAGCAGTAAAGCAGGTTGCCCCACCTTAGCGAAGACCTAAAGCTCCACCCCATACAACTCAACAGGTGCACTAAGACAGAGTCAAGGTAGCCCTACCATACACAGAAACAAGCACAGGGAGGCTGTCAAATTGAGGAGGCAAAGAAATATGGCCCAAATGAATGAAGAGAACAAAACGCCAGAAAAAGAACTAAGCAAAATTGAGATAGCCCACCTATCAGATGCAAAATTCTAAACCCTGGTGATCAGGATGCTCAGAGAACTCACTGACATGGAACAACATAAAGGAAGAAATGAAGGTTACACTAAGTGAAATAAAGAAAAATCCATAGGGAACCAACAATGAAGGAAAGGAAGCCAGGATTCAAATCAATGATTTGAAACATAAGGAAGAAATAAGCATTAAACCAGAACAGAAAGAAGAAAGAAGAATTCAAAAAAACAAGGATGGTATAAGAAGCCTCTGGGACATCTCCAAACATGCTAACATCCAAATCATAGGGCTGCCAAAAGGAGAAGAAATTGAAAACTTGTTTGAAAAAATAATAAAAGAAAACTTCCCTAATTTGACAAAGGAAATAGACATATAAGTCTGGAAGCACAGAGAGTCCCAAACAAGTAGGACCCAAAGAGGACCACACCAAGACACATCATAATTAAAATGCCAAAGGTTAAAGATAAAGAGAATCTTGGAAGCAGCAAGACATAAGTAGTTAGTTACCTACAGAGGAGTCCCCATAAGACTCTCAGATGATTTCTCAAAAGAAACTGCTGGCAAGAAGGGCCTAGCAAGAAGTATTCCAAGTAACAAAAAGCAAGGACCTACAACCTAAATTACTCTATCCAGCAAAGCTATCATTTAGAATGGAAGGGCAGATAAAGTACTTCCCAGACAAGGTAAAACTGAAGGAGTTCATCATCACCAAGCCCTCATGTGAAATATTAAAGGGACTTATTTAAGAAAAATAAGATCAAAACTATGACATTAAAATGGCAACAAACCCACAACTATCAACAGACAAAAAAACAAACTAAGCGAACAATCAGGACAGGGACAGAATCATAGATATGGAGATCATTTGAAGAGCTATCAGCTGGGAGGGGAAGTGGGGGGGGATGGGGGAAAAGGTGCAGGTATTAAGAAGCATAATTAGTACGTACAAAATAGACAGGGGGAAGTTAAGACTAGTATAGGAAATGGGGAAACCAAAGAACATATATGCACGACCCGTGAACATGAACTAAGGGGAAGATTGCTGGAACAAAGAGGGGTACTAGCCAGAGGGGGCAAAAGGGGAAAAACTGGGACAACTGTAAAAGAAAAATGTTTTCTTTTTTAAAAAAATTGGGACAACTGTAATAGTCCTCCTGAGCAGACAGCTGCCCTGGACTCTGCCACACAGGAAATAAAGGGTTAAGGGCAAAAGCCTTCACGCGCCAACAGGACTGTCCCCCCCCCAGCACACCAGAGTCACAAAGAAACATGGGAAAGGCTTGAGCAGCATATCCCAATGCTCAGCCGTGGGTACATGCCTCCCAAACGAGTGTCCTGGCCAAGCAAGTTTGAAGAACACTACACTTACCTTCCCTAGTTGCACATTAACACATCAAAGGTTCTGCAAGTACTGCAGTAAAGAAGATCATTTAATTTTAATCCAGTGAGTCATAAGCTTATTTATTGATCATGGAACTTTTTTTTTCCCCACAGCATGTCACGGGACAAGTTTTCCACAGAGCATTTAAGGAAATCCATTTTAAAGAGCCAATAATTCCATTTTTTAATGTTTGAGATTTGATGATCTGCTTATGAGATCCAAACTGGCTGTTGGTATATTTACAGCCTCACGATCTCTTAGGTTGCTTAGATAAAGAGTTGTCACAGGCAATTTTTTTAAAAAGAACTATTTATAGGCAGTGTAATAGAGGAGAAGCTGTCCTTTTCCTCCCCGCTGATAACCCTCCCTGTGATCTCCATTTATGTGATTCCATTCCTGTTCTAGTTGTTTGCTTAGTTCTTGTTTTTTAGGTTCAGTTGTTGATAGCTGTGGGTTTGTTGTCATTTTATTGTTCATAGTTTTCGATCTTCTATTTCTTAGATAAGTCCTTTTACCATTTCATATAATAAGGGCTTGGTGATGGTGAACTCCATTAACTTTCCCTTATCTGGGAAGCACTTTATCTGCCCTTGCATTCTAAATTATAACTCCGCTGGATAGAGTAATCTTGGATGCAGGTCCTTGCCTTTCATGACTTGGAATACTTCTTTCTAACTCCTTCTTGCCTGTAAGGTTTCTCTTGAGAAATCAGCTGATAGTCTTATGTGAACTCCTTAATAGGTAACCCTCTCCTTTTCTCTTGCTGCTTTTAAGATTCTCTCCTTATCTTTAATCTTGCATAACTTAATTATGATTCATCTTGGTATGCTCCTCCTTGGGTCCAATTTCTTTGGGAATCTTTGGGCTTCCTGGACTTCCTAGAAGTCTATTTCCTTTGTGAGATTGGGGAAGTCTTACCAGTTATGCTTCTTAATCCCTGCATATTTTCCTCCATTCTCCTCCTCCCCACTCCCAGCTGATAACCCTCCAAATGATCTCCACACTTATGATTCTATTCCTGTTCTAGTTGTTTGCTTAGTTTGTTTTATTGGGGGAGGGGTTAGATTCAGTTGTTGATAGTTGTGAGTTTTTTGCCATTTTAATGTTCAGTTTTGATATTATTTTTCTTAAATAAGTCCCTTTAACATTTCATATAATAAGGGCTTGGTGATGATGAACTCCTTTAGTTTTACCTTCTCTGGGAAGCAAACTGCTTCCTGCCCTTCCATCTGCTTCCATCTGCCCTTCCATTCTAAATGATAGCTTCCCTGGATAGAGCAATCTAGGTTGTAGGTCCTTGCTTTTCATCACTTGGAATACTTCTTTCCAGACCCTTCTTCCCTGCAAACTTTCTTTGGAGAAATCGGCTGAGAGTCTTATGGGAACTCCTTTGTAGATAACTCTCTGCTTTTCTCTTGCAGCTTTTAAGATTCTCTCTATATGTTTAACTTTTGGCATGAAATAGACATACAAGTCCAGGAAGCACAGAGTCCCAAACAAGTCGGATTCAAAGAGGACTACACTGAGACACATAGGACTTTTTTAATAGACGTGAACTCTGACAATCTTTGCAAACTATGCGTGGCTCACATCTATCCTGAGTCACACATTTTGGCAGATTACTTTAGACACATTTAATATATTTCCCTAAGGTTCACAATCCTCCAAAATATCACTTAAAATATCAATTAACCTGAAAGCTGACTGTAGAAGGAAGGGCATGTATTCTAGAGCTAGACACATTTTAATCCCAGCTCTGCCACTTATTTACCTGTAGAGAATTACTTAACCCCTTTGAACCTCAGCAGCTCATCTGCAAATTATGGACAACAGCATGCCTATTTGGCAGAGTTTGTTAAAAGACTGAAATGTGTAGAATCAAGTATGTAATTAAATAAGCAAATATGTAAAGTGCATAGAACACTGTCCAACACTCGCTAAGTGCTCAACAATATTAACTCCCCCCTTTACCTCACACATGCCACCCACCCTCAAAGGTAGAGAGTGAATCTGATTGGACAAACCAGTAGTGGCAGCCTATGGGGAACTATCTCTGGTCCTGAAGGAAGGACCATTATTATCATGGGGACTAAGATCATATAGCAGGTTTCAGCATTCCCAGGTAAAAAGACAGCTCTTCAAATCAGACTTTTGTTCATTTCCCCCCAAAACAGCTAAAGTTCTTTCTGCTAGTTATACACGTGGTTCAGATAACTAAACAGAACCCTGGTGGAATCAGCTGTACCTTTTCTTGAGAAGAAGTCACGGAGGAGACAGAGACAAGAAAACTTCTGGCAGATTGTTTCCAGGCCAGCGGTGGTAAGGTCATTTCCACCGCCACCCACCCCACAGGAATTCACACCCACTGCTGGGATGGAGTGAGAGGAACGTAAGGGCAGGCGCAGGGCAACCAGCGTCTGCGTTCAGCCAAGGCAGTGCCTGGGGCAGAACAGCAGGCTCCGAGTGTGGACTCCAACATTCGGCAACTTAGCAGTGGTGTGTGTGTGTCTAACTAGCTTGCATAATGAGTTCCCTATCTTCCCACAGTCATTTGGTAAGGATGGGTTTTGGGTTTTGTGTGTGTGTGTATGTGTATGTTGGCAAAGATCAACCGATCCAGGTACCAGAAATATCCACAAACAAGTTTCCTCATTACTATTGAAATTCAGGTCTGGTTTGAATCTCTCTTTCATGGAGGAGGAAAAGGAGGGCATTTACAAGGGGCTTAATAATGGAATGGAAATGACACAGTAGGGTCAATAAACTTGAAGGCAGATCAATAGAAATTATCCAATATAAACAACAGAGAGAAAGAAGATTTACAATATCAAGTGAGATTCAGGGACCTGTGCAAAGTATCAAAAGTCTAACATTTGTATCGCTGGAGTCCTTGGAAGAGGGAAAAGAAGATGTTGGTACAGAAAAATCAATGTGAAGAAATAATAGCTGAAAACCTCCAAGATGTTGTGAAAAACATAAATTTACAGATTCAAAAAGGAGAGCAAATCCCAGTCAATATAGACTCTGAGAAAACCATGCCCGTACCCAACCATATCATAATAAAACACTGCTAGAAACTAAAGATAAAGAAAATATTTTGCAGCTGGAGAAAAATGAAATATTACATACCAGGGAACAGTAATTGAAAGAACTGTTTCTCATCAGAAACCATGGAGGTTGGAAAACAGTAGGCCAAAACTAAGTGCTGGGGGAAAAAAGAACTTAGAACCAAAATGTCTAAATCCACAATCATTCTTAACGGGTTTGTCATTCCTCTCACAGTGATAAATAAAAGAAGTACACAAAAATCAGCAAGGATATAGAAGATCTGGACAATAATGTCAACCATTTGATTTAATTAGCATTTATGAAACTCTCTACCCAATAGCTGAATGCACATTTTTTCAAGTGCACATGGAACATTCATCAAGATAGATCATGTCCTGCCTGGGTCAGAAGGTAAACCATAACAAATTGAAAAGAATTGGAATCATACAAAGCCTGTTCTTTATCCATAATGGAACTAAACTAGAAATCAGCAACAGAAAAAAATATATAGAAAATTCCCAAATATTTGGAAATTAAACCACAAAATTCCAGCAATCCATGAGTCAAAGAGACTGTCTTAAGGAAAACTAGAAAATCTCAGAGCTGAAAGAAAATTAAAATACACCATATCACAAACTAGGGAGGCAGCAAAAACTATACAGAAAGGCAACTGTATAGCACTTCATATTTAAGTTAGGAAAAAAAGAATGGTATCAAATCCAGAATTCAAATCAAGCTTCCACCATAAGAAACTAGAAAAAGAAGAGAAAATTAAACCCAAAGCAAGCAGCAGAAAATAAGAATAAAACTAAAAATTTGTGAAATTGAAAACAAGCAAAATGATGAAAATCAATGAAGCCCAAACCTGCTTCTTTGAAAATATCAATAAAATTGATTATTATCTAATGGAATTAATCAAAAAAAGAGAAAAGAAACAAATTGCCTATATGAGAAACAGAAGAGGGAATATCACTACAGACTCCTCAGAGTCTGCAAAAGACTAATAAGAAACACTGTGAACGACTCTATGCCCATTTATTTGAAATGGATTGGTTCCTGGGATGGGGCTGGAGATGGGGAAGTGGGAACAAGCAACCAAGCAACCAAACTCAGTTAAAGAGAAAGTGACAACATGAACGTATTGAATAAATTTAATCGTCGTTAAGATTTTCCAACAAAGCGAACTACAGGCACAGATTATTTCACTGATTAATTCTATCAAATATTTAAGTAAGAAATAAATCCAATGCCACACAATCTCACACAGAGAATTCAAAGGCAGGTACACATTACAACTAATTTTAAGAGCCTATATTTACGTTGATCCTAAAGCAAGAAAAATGCCATATAAGAAAAAAACAGCACCACTGTGGAAAACAGAATGGAATTTCCTCAGAAAACTAAACAGGGAATTACCTTTTGACCCAGCAATTCCACTACTGGGATTATACCCTAAGAACCCTGAAACACCAATTCAAAAGTATCTATTCACCCCAGTGTTCACAGCAGCGCAATTTATAATAGCCAAGTGCTGGAAACAGCCTAAGTGCCCATTAGTAAATGAGTGGATCAAAAACTGTGGTACATTTACACAATGGAATACTATGCAGGAGAAAGAAAGAAGGAACCCCTACCCTTCACAACAGCATGGATGGAACTGGAGAGCATTATGCTAAGTGAAATAAGCCAGGCGGTGAAAGACAAATGCCATATGATTTGCAAAAAAGAATCAGAGACATGGAAATAAAGAACAAACTGACAGTAACCAGAGGGGAGGCTGGAGGAGTATAACAGGGCAAGAAGGGGAAGGGTTGTCAAGGAACATGTATAAAGGACCCCTGGACAAAAACAACGGGGTGGGGGAAGGGTTGAATGTGGGAGGTGGGTGTGGGTAGGGCAAGGGGAGAATAATAGGGGAAAATGAGGACAACTGTAATTGAACAATAAAAAAATAAAAATGAAGAAAAAACCAGAAAGCTAATATTCTCATGAACATAGATGTAAAATCTTCAACATAATTTTAGCAAATTGAATCCAGCAATACATAAAAAGATAATATATCACAACTAAGGTTTGTCCTAGGAGTACAAGTCTGGTTCAATATCCAAAAATTAAGCACGCAATCCACCATATTAACAGACAGGAGAAAAACCTGTATGGTCATAATATATACAGAAACAACATCTGACAAAATTCCATATCCATTCATGGTGACAATTCTCAGCCAACTAGGATTAGAAGAGAATTCCTTAAGCTAAAATAGGGCATGACAAAAAACTTAGAGCTAACATCATAGCTAATGATTTAAAAAACTGAATGATTGCCTTCTAATACGAAGGACAAGGCAAGGATGTCTGCTCAAACTACTTCTCTATTCACCATAATACCCAAAGTCCTACCCAGTTCAATAAGGCAAGCAAAAAAAAACCCCAAAAAACAAAAACACAGTTTGGAAAGAAAGACATACAAATGTTCCAACCTGTAGATGACATGAGTGTCAACATAGAAAATGCCTTAAAAATCTACAAAAAAAAAAAAAAAAAGGCCTTAAGGTTAATAAATGGCTTCAGTAAGACTGTAGGACCCAAGCCCACTATATAAAAGTCAGTATTATTTCTATATATTGGCCAAGAATAATTGGAACCTAAAATTTGGCAGGGGGAAAGTATTACAATAGCTCAAAGAAAAATGTAGACTATATAGGTGTAAATCTAAACAAAAATATGTGCAGGATCAGTATGCTGAAAACTATAAGAGACTAATGAACGGAACCAAAGGCGGCCTAAATAAATGGAGAGATACACCGTGTTCATGGATTGGAAAACTCAGTTTTGCCAAGATGTCAGTTTTCCTCAAATAGACACTAAACTTCGTGATAAAAATATAGTCATCAGGATAGTGTGGCATTGGCAAAATGACATGCACATGGATGAATGAAACAGTAGAGAGTCTAGATATAGATCCAAACAAATAGGGTCCATTGATTTTTTTTTTTACAACTGTGTAAAGGCAATTCAACAGTTAAAGGTTATTCAACAGATGATTCTGGAATAACTGGCCATTCATAAATGAGGAAATAAATCTCAATTTGTATCTCAAACCTTATACAAAATTAATTCAAAATGGGTCATAGACCTAAATATACAACTTTAGTATGAAAAACAGTAGAAAATCCTTGAAAATTTAAATTAGGCAATACCTATACTTGTTAGATATAAAGTACAAGCCATATAAGAAAAATATGATAAACTGGACATCACCAAAATTTAAAACTTTTGCTCTATAAAAACATCATGAAGAGAATGAACTGGGACAAACCATTCAAATGGCTGGGACAAATGTACCAACTGGGACAAAATATTCACAAGTCACATAGCCAACAAAGTTCTTATATCCAGAACACTTAAAGAGTTCTCTTAACTCAAAGATAAGAAAACAACCCCAATTTTTTTTAAATGGGCACAAAATTTGAAGAGATACTTAACCAAAAAAATATATGAATAACAAACAAGAAATTAAAATGATACTCAATATCATTAGTCATTAGGAAAGTACAAATTAAAACAATGATATATTACTGTAAACCTATTAGAATAGCTATAATTAAAATTTAAAAAACTGATAATACCAAGAACTGATGATAAACAGGAGCAATTGGATTTTTCATACATTGCTAGTAGTAGTGCAAAATGGATGGCCGCTCCAGAAAATTTGGTGATTTTTATAAAGTTAAGTTTACATTTACAATATGATTCAGCAGTCTTTATTCTAAGTTATTACCCTAGAGAAATCAAAACTCTTGATCCCACAAAATCCTATGCACGAATATTCATAGAAACTATTCATAACTGCCAAAAACCGGAAGTAATCCAAATGTCCTTGAAAGGGTGACCAGATACACAATCTGTGTTATGACCACTTGATAGAATCTTTCTCAGAAAAAATAGAAAAAGAAAGAAATGACTTATTGATCACTTATTATGCTTAGTGAAAGTAGCCACACTCAAAATGTTAAATACAATATGGTTTCACTTGTTTGACAATTCAAAAAAAGCAAGACTATGGGGACAGAGAACAGATCCGTGGTCACTAGGGCGCAGGGTGGGTGTGGGGTCTGACCACAGGGGAAATGCTTCAGGTGAGTATAGTGTGTGAGTTGATCGTGTTAGTAATTATATGCCTCCACTAATTTGTCAATACTCCCAAAACTATATACAAGGGAAAAAATTGAGTTCTACTGTATATAAATTAAAAATAAAGAAGAAACTTGGACTAGCTACATGAATATAAAAAAATAAGAACAGAAATCAATGAAAAAGAAAGAAAACATTTGAGAATATAAATTTAACCAAAAGTTGGTTCTTCAAAAGATTAAGAAAACTAATAAAATTCTTGCCAGATCGATCAAGAAAAAAAGACACAAATAACTTTTTTAAAAATGATTTTAGAGAGAGGAAGGGAAAGAAAGAGAGAATATTCATGTGTTTTTCCACTTGTTTATGCATTCATTGGTTGATTCTCATATGTGCCCTGACTGAAGATCGAACCTGCAACCTTGATGTATCAGGATGATGCTCTAACCGACTGAGCTACCCAGCCAGGGCCACAAATTACTGTTGTCGAAAGGATCATCACTATAGGTTGGACAGACATTAAAAGTATAACAAGGAAATATAATGAACAGCTTTAGGCCAGTGAATTCGACAACTTAGTTGAAATGGACAAACTCCTTGAAAGACGTAAACTGTCTCAGCTGATAAGTACCCATAGATAACCTGAATAGACACATAGTTTTTAAAGATTCTATGTTGGAAGAAGAGGACCTTTCTCTTAAAATAACTCCAGGCCTAGCTAGCTTCACTGATGAAATCTGCCAAAGATTTATGGAAGAGATAATACCAACTCTACCTAAGCTCTTCTGGAAAATAGAAGAGGAGGGAACGCTTCCCAGACCATTTAATTATTTCATAATTTTTTAAACATCAAATGGAAAGCAGTGGTCTCCTTGCGTACGAGGCCCCCTAATCAAAATCATTGCCGGAGAACTCCTCCAGCACACTAGTGTCCAGGGACAGGTCTCCCAGAGCGCCACTGGCCCCCCTGAGCTGCAAAGGCGAAGTGAAAAGTTTGAGATTCAGGAAGATTTCACAGTGGCTAATGGCTAAAAGCATTGATATGCTTCCACCCAAGAATTTCAACACAACTAAATGCATAATGCATTTTCTTCCCATTCAAATATTTCCTTCAGAAATCTCTTTAAATGTCACCTTCCTCCAGCAGCCTTCCCTGCCTGTCCAAGGTCGGTTCAGGTGCTTTCTTTAACACAGTGTTCTTTGTCTTATACACTAGTATAATTGTTTGGTTTTGTGTTTGTTTCTTTTTTTTTTAATTTTTATTGTTATTCAATTACAGTTGTAGCATTTGTTTCTTTATTTAACGTCTTTAAGGGTAGGGACTGTGTCTTTCTTATTGTAGCCACAAGACTCTTTTTTATTGGAAGGATGGATGAAAGGATGGCTGGTTAGAGAGATTTTTTTCATTAAGTTCAACATGAAGTTCAGTAGCTTGCTTCACATTTTGTTAGACTTTCCAAAATGTAACACATTATTTTTATTCTTTCTCTTGGTTTAAAAAAATGAAAACAAACTTATTGGTTTAATTCTGTGTCTAAAAAAAGTTAGAATTTTTTAAATGTAAAATATATAAATATATTATAAAGAAGATAAAACAGCCCTGACTGTTGTGGCTCAGCTTGTTGGGCATCATCCTGGAAAGGGAAAAGTCACCAGTTCGATTCCCCATCAGGGCACATACCTGGTTTGCAGGTTCAGTTCAGACAGGGCACGTCCGAGAGGCAACCAATCAATGTTTCTCTCTTACATCAGTGTTTCTTTCCCTCTCTTTCTCCCTCCCTTCCCCTCTCTCTAAGAATAAATAAATAAAATATTTTGTAAAAAAGGTAAAACAATCTTTATTTGCATATAATATGACTGTACCTAGCAAACTGAAGAGAAACAATGGACAACAATTAGAAGTAATTAAGAAATTCAATAGAGTAGGTGGTTAAAATTAAATATAAACACTAGTTACTTTCTTATATATAAAGAAGCAATCATTTCAATAAATATAATGAAAAAAGATAATTCTATTCAAAATAATAAAAAGCATAAAATATCTAAACATATTTTAGAAGGGTTATAAGAAATTTGAACAAGTACAGAGACCTACATTGTTCTTGGACTAAAAGACTCAATATTGCAAAACTTTTCCTATATATTATTTAAGATGTCTGCCAAACCCCACATATTCATTTTCTGAGAACTTTTTCCTTATATTTAAATGCACAATCTCTGCAGGCACCTGAATCTGGGAGAACAAATCCAGTTAGCCAGTGGCCAATTCAATTATTTCTCCCAAGAGTTTGAACTAATAGACTTTGAAGCTGGTAGTTAGTATTAAGTCATGTAATAGCTAAGGCAGAGGACAAGAGTGATCATCTAAATATTTCTGCCATGTGTACCCAGGTCCTTCTTGATTTTTAACCCTTACTGAGCCTGGTTGATCCACTTTTGCTTTAATTACATAACAACCTTTTTATATACCTAATAAACCATATGAATTCATTTGTATATTACTTGAAATCAAATAATCCTCAATTTAAAGTGTTCTGAAATTCTCTGGAAAAATAAATACCCAAAAATCATCAGAATAATTGTGGAAGGGGGGGTGAGGATAAATTAGTGCCAAGACACACACAAACGGACTCATCAAAGAATCACAAGTTTAGAGTAAATCAAGAAATATTACACATATATGGAATATATAAGGACTTTTTTGTACATGATAAACATATCCTTTCATACCAGTAAGAAAAGATTATTTAGTAAGTCATGCAGAAAATTGGTTAGACATTTGGGAGAAAAAAACTTGGATCTTTTTCCTGCTTCAACATCAAAATTCCAGATAGATCAAATATTTTAACATAAATAAAAGAAACCATAGAATGAAAACATGGATGAACATTCTTATGACCTTGAGATAAAGAAGGGTTTTCCAAGCATGGCATGAACACCAAAACTATAAAGAAAGAGATTGCTAAATTTCACTTCATGTTGGGTGGGCCAAAAAGCCCATTTAGTTTTTTCCATAAAATAAAAGACACATTTTTCATTTTCACCAATAACTTGATTGATTTGGATATTTTGAGTATGTTGGCTATCTCCCACTATTGGCTTCTAGTGGGTAGAGACCAGGGGTGCTGCTAAACATCTTCCAATGTGTAAGACAGCCCCAGAGCAAAGGATTTTTTGGCTAAAATGTCCATAGTACCAAGAAACTTCATAAACCACTTTTGACACATTCGATCAGTCACAGCACCTTCTCCATACACTGCACAATCTTTTGCATTTCAGTTGCATTCTTACCTTTCTTGAAATAATAAAGCATAATACACTAAAAATGTAAATATTTTCTTCCATCTTCGATATTAAAATGACTGCCGCAAAATTCACCAATTTTGATGTTTTTTTAATGCACACTGATATGACAGCTGTCACAATACAGTCTAATAAAATTGTTTCTAATGAAAGTAAAGACAACTAAGTGCTACTAGAGCCATTTAAGGAAAAAATATAATGAGCTTTTTGGTCTACCCTATACATTTTTTGAAGGGAGAAAAAACTTTTAATATTTTATTTTAAAATAATTATTAACCTGAAGAGAAGTCACAAGAAGGCTTACATCCTTCACTGATATTTACCAATTGTTAACTTTGGGGGGGGTTCCAGGTGCAGCTTAAATATGTCCCACTTCAATTCCCTATCCTCCCACACCAAAATCCCTCCCATAATCCAGGGTCCCGTGTGCAGATCACTGCACTAGTTACGGGAGTCTGTTCTATGTTCAGTTTTGGACTTGCTATCTCATCCAAAGTCATTAAAATAAAATTGTAAAAATTTCGAGCACCTCCTGAATGGGAAAAAATTTATGGGTACAAGAGACAGGTAGGAGGAAGAGGGGAAGAAAGAAGAGGGAAGGAAAAGAGAAGAGAGATCACCAACTCCATTCTGTGGCCTAAACTAAGGGGGAAATATAAGATATTCCTAAAAGTTGAGATGGTCAGAAATGACCTCATGATGGAGTTTAGTCTTGAGCTAGACTTTGAAGTACGGATGGGATGGAGATGAGAAGGCCAAGACTCATTCATTCTTTCATTGATTCAGCCAACATTTATCAGGCACCAACCATGTGCCCGGCACCATACAAGATTCTGAGGACACAGCAGTGGGAAATAAAAAAGGACAGGTTCCCCTGGGGGCCTTGAATTCAAAAGGAAAAGGTGGCGACAGTGGGGACTGGGAGGCTGTACATGACTATGAGAAGCAATAAATAAACAAGGCACTTTGGGACAGTGATGAAAATAAAAGGAAGTGGTATAATAGAGTGTTGGGGAAGAGCTCTTTTCATTGTGGAGGTTTTGCCCAGGAAGCAGCCAGCCATGGAAATACAGAGGGCAGAGCTTGACAGGCAGAGGGAATGGCAAGGATGAGAGCCTGGGGCTGGATCATGCCCAGCATGTTTGAGAAGCAAACCATACCAGCACTGCCCGAGCACGTGAGCCCAGGGAAGGGGGTAGGAGAGGCAGTCAGAGCCATGGAAAGCCTTTGGAAAGTAACGTGGTGTGCTTTACATGTTTACAAGGTCACTCTGGTTGCTTTGTGGGAAAAAACTACAAGGGGACATGAACAGAAGTCAAACAAAATCGCAGCTGTCCAGGGACGTTCAGAGATAGATGAGTTCCTATTCTGAGCCAAGCAAAAGGATAAGCACTTCACCTGCATTTTCCCATTAACCCTCATAACAGCCCTAGGAGGTGGGCACTAACATCATCCCCATTTTACAGAGAAAGTAACTTGCCAGGGTCACACAGCTAGTCAATGACACACAGAGAGGGCAACCAGGCCTGCTGTCATTCCTGAGCTTGCTCTCACCACCACCCCATCATCACCTCCACGCCCACCTCCTCCAACACCAACAGCAGGGAAGCATCTTGCTTCTAGTACTTCGCTGGGCTTTGGTCAAGCCGAATGCTAAGAGAAGCAGGTGGAGGGAAGGATCTGTTTCATTTCCCGCTGAAATCCCTGCTGGTGCCCCATCTGCTTCATGTAGCCCTCCTTCCCCAACACACACACACATACACACACACACACACACAATTTCCCAGGAACAAGTTGGAGGTGGCCCATAGATGCTAAGACCTGACCAATGTGCCACTTGCTTTACATCACCCGCTCTCCCCACGCCCATCCCCAGGTAGAAATAAATAGGAAACAGCCCACGGCTCTCAGGACCTGCCCCGTGTGCTTGTCCAAACCCCTGATTGAACAAGGAGAGATGATCCCTGCAGTAGTCGGCTCTTTCTAGGACTCCGGCATCTCACCTGTGCCTTCTAGACCCAAAGGAAATTATTCAACAAGATAAACTCACAGTGTCAGAGAAAACTGTTTCCAGGAGGCCTGTACACACATGGGGCCACTCTCTAATAGCTCTTAAAGTAAAGATCATGTTTTAAAAATAATCACCTTGCTCTAAATGTCTTAAACACTGGTTTATAACACCCAAACCTGTCGGGGAGGCTCTGTTTCGAGTCTTGACTGTTCCCTTTTCTACATTTACCTTCCCACCTGGGAAGGGCTGTCACAGTCCAGCTCACAAAGGGAGAGGCTGCCCCAGCCTCCTGGGAGGAGAGAGAACTGCCGCTTTACGGCTCTCGCAAAGCAAAGCCCTTCTTCACCCTAGTTCTCTGCCTCCCCTTCCAGGCACAGTGACAGCTGCAGGATGGTCACCTACCCTGCTGCGCTGGCCTTGGACAGATGAGGAGAAAGCACAGTTATGAGAATCAACCCATCAGGGAGTGCCGCAGACAAATCCAAGCCGAATGCAGAGGACCTGCTAATGGACATGCATACGCCTTTGGGGAAACGGTGCTTCTCCGAAGGTGTGAGTAGGCTGAGCACAGCCTTTCCTTACCCCCTGCCTCCCCCTCATCCACCTGCACATCCACACCCACCTACACATCCACACCCACCAGCCCCAGGTGAAGACCTTGTTGTTTCCATCCCACAGGCTCCCTTCCCACATCACTGTCCTCACCCCATGGCCACCCCCACCCCGCCCCATTCCTTCATCTACTCTTCCACCCTTTGTCCCACAGTGGTGCCACACAGAGTACCAAACCACAGGCAAGCTGACAACATTTGTCTCTTATGACAACTGTAGATTTTTTAAAGATTCTGAAAAGGAATTGTGAGGATCACCCTCAGGGCTGCCTTTTGAGTTTAAACTCCAAGATCGTTTCCCTCTGACACACCAGTGTTCGTGAGAAAGTGGAGCAGAAATGTCAGTGGACATTCCAAAGAAGAAGGAGGAGGGGCGGCAGAAGAGGAGAGGGAGGAGGGGAGACTCTAATGTTGGTGTTTAGAGCCACAGCCAGGTCAGAGTTAGATGACTGAAGATGACGTTTCCCCAGAGACATCGCCAATCATTAACTGATTAATTGTTTTACTCATTTATTCAACATGTACTTAGCATCCACTACGTGTCCAGGATTTCAGTCAGGGAGGAGCTCACAGTCCAGAGAGAGGGACAGGAAAATCAGCTAGCAGCACAGGGTGCTCCGTGTTAGCATGGATGTAGACAAGGGCACCAGTCGGGGTACCCGGTGTGGGCCGAGGATTTTCTGCAGGTGACGCTTGAGAAGAATTTTTAAGGATAAGTAGAGGAGGGTAGAAAAATAGTCTAGGAACAGAAAGGAGTGTGTGCAAAGGATTTAAATAGTCAGCGGCAGGACTCCTGTGGCGATGGGCCGGTGCTCTGACCAGAGCTGGAGGGCAGGTGAAGAGCAGCAGACTGAGAGCGGCCCCTTCGTGACCCCCTGCAAGCTGCCTGTATGTTTAGTTCCACCACTGCAGCAGTTACGTGGGGCTGTCTGTCTCTCAGTACTGAACGCTAAGCTTCTCTAGGGTAGAAGTTGCCTCTTTTTGTGCAGACCTAAGCACCTACAACAAGGCCGGGAACATGGTGGTTATTGAATAAACACTGAATTTGTTGAAAGTGTAGTAAGATTTAAATGAATGTGATCGTGAATGGTGGAATGTGTAGCTAGAGAAACTGGAAGACAGCAGATCATGGAGGCTCATAGGTATCAAAGTAAGGAATCTGTCTTAACATTTCCAGACATTGAAAATTTTTCGTCAGAGGGGTGACACGATCAGGTTTATATTTTTGAAAGGTCTTTATGCTGCTGTGAGGAGTGAAGCCGGGCGAGACTAGAGCAAAGAAACTGGTCGGGACACTGCCAACCTCAGCCTTCCCTCATTAAACCCCTCCGCACACAGTCAATGGGCACCTGCAATGGGCCAGGCACGGGGCTGGAGATACAAAGCCAGAGGGGCCTTCGTAGTTAAGGGCTCTGGCTCTGCAGTCAGACCTGGGGTCCACACTGGCTGAGACACTTCCCAGCCGTGCAACCGTGGGCAAATTACCTAGCCTCTCTGTGTCTCAGTTTCCTTATCTATAAAATGAAGACAATAAGAGCATCTACCTCACAGCGTTGTTGTAAGGATTAAATGAGATAATGCCTACAAGGTGTTCAGCACACTTCCCAGCTCAGTAAATACTAGCTGGTGTCATTACCATCAGTTGCTGTGCTCGAGCAGTTCATAAACCAATGAGAAACAGCGACATAAAAAAATTCCATAGCAATTCGATGTGAAAACAGAGTTGTACACAGAACGCTATGGGACACCTAAGTGACTCAGCAGGAGCAAAAGTGTGCCAGGAAAAGCTTCCAGGTACAGGGCCCATGAGGCTGGACCCGTTGGCAGGACCCAATCCCGGAGCCTTGGAAGTCGAGAGCCTGACCCGGTGCAGTGGAGGTGGGTGAGGCAAGTGGAGAATGTGCGGTGGTGAGCTGGAGCCTGCTTGTACAAGCCTGTGCACATCTCTTTCCAGCTCCACATTTGGTGTCTTCATGCCAGTAGCTTGGCATTAGCCATTCTGGGAGGATTTACACCACGGAAATTGGCAAACGCTACACATTGGGGAATTACTTCCCCCAAGTGTTGGTTGTTAAACATGGCCCTGCTGGATCACTGAATGCGAGTAGTATGTACGAGAGGAGAGCCCCACTGCAATTTGTGATTGATTACAAGGGATCTAGGCTGTTCTTTGTCCCTGTTTTGGTGGCTAGGTCACGCTAGTGCCTTGAGATAGGAAATATGAGAGAGTTGGGTGAGGAGCCTGGGAAGGAGCTGGAGGAGTTCATCTGCTCCCTCTGCTCCAGCTCACATCAGTCTTGTTTTTGTGCTCTTGGAGACAGGAGTGAGCAGCAGGGCACCACCCTCAAGAAAAATGCCACCTAACGACCTGGAACCCTGGGAGTCTCCCAGCCTTCCTTGTACAGGTTGTCCTTCACTGATCCAGGAAGAAGCTAATCAGTTCTTTCAGGCAGAGTTAACATGATTCATTCTTGGAATTAATGACTAAATTAAAAGACTGTCTCTAGACTTTATAGTGATATGAATCACCTGAAATTCATGTGCCCCACAATCAAAAGATAACATGAAAATTAACCTTTTATCAAGTTGAGTAAATAAATAGTTCAAGCACATTGTGTAACGGAATGGTAACACCCACACGGGTTTTCTATAACCGTCACAGATGCAAAATTCGAGAAAGGGCTGCGGAAAACCTGACTGGGCTCTACAAACATCAGAAGACATAGGGGAGCCTGCACGTGCCCACCCAGAACTGGGTGGGTGGGCTTCATCTCCTGCCCAGCTGCCTGACTGGCAGATTAGGACACTCTCCATGGAAACATGCATCTTCACTTCAGCTAGACACTCAGCAACTTTGTTCGTTCATTCATTCAGCATTCGCTAAATAGCCAGTGAAGTGTGTGGGCGAGGCAAAGGGTAGACAGCAGTGAGCAACACTCAATCTTACCCTCAAGGTGGGGGAGGGGCCCAGCAAGGAAACTGGCAGTGCCAATGTGATAAGTCAAGGGGATTTCTGATCCTATCTGGGGGGGCAGGCAGTCCAGGGGGGCTGTGTTTGCCCCTAAGATGGAGAAAGGTGGAGAAAATTACACTAGAATTAGGTAAACTTATACCTGGGAGGACAACCATACCCCAAAATGTTAACCTGGAGAAAATCCTAAAATTCAGGATAAAATGACTTTGCTGTCATCCTTCTCAATAATATTATTTGTGATTTGGAAAAGTATAGAGAAAAAAACCCAGCAATATATGCAGATGGCCTGAAGGAGGTGGGCAATACAGTGTGAAAGAGTCAGGTCTCATCTGGGCTGAGTATGGTGATGGTGGGCTGACAAGATGAAATTTGGTAGGTTAAGCATTCAGTTATATATTGGTTTCTTAAAATTATGTAAATAGGAGAGAAACTTGGCTTATCTGTGAATAGGTGGTAAACACATAGGTCTTTCAGTTGCATCATCATGAGGAAGTATTGGGAAGAAAAGAAACTAATGTAGAGTTATAATAATAAAAACCATTGAGTACAGAGCCAGGATGCTGAGGCCCCTATTCCTCTATGCACAGGTCCAACCTTGACGACATGGGCCTCATGCCTTAAGAGAAATGAAGACAAATAGTAGGGCATCCAAAGGAGAGCCAACAGAGTGAGAAAGAGTCAGTCAAGCCACCTGAGTGATGGCCGATGGAGAGTAATAATAATAATAATAATAATAATAATAATAGTAATAATAATACTTGGTAAATTTGTTCAGCACTTTTTATATACAGCTACTGTACTAAGAATTTTACAGTCACTTTCTCACTCCTCACAATAATTTTATTCTCTCAGATAGGAACTGAGAGAATAATATCCCCACTTTTTAGAAGCGCAAACAGTCTTACCGAGCTTAAGTGTCTGCTCAGGCTTCAGTAACACAGCTGTTATTGCAGGGACTCACGTGTTTTCTGCTGTAACATGTGTTAATGGACAACCTTGCTTTCTGCAAAATCGTGCAAAAATAATGAAGGAAAGGAGGTTTGGGCAAACCACTTAAAAACTAATAAAAATAATTAACATTCCTAATAAAAATGTACAAGACACATCAAATTACTATTATATTGTTAAGTACTTCAGAAAATATAAGGATTTACTTTATGAAAAGGATGTTAGAAGGGGTTGCAAAGAAGAGTTACAGCTGCTAAGTTATGGGGAAAGAGAGGAGGAAATTGAGATTATAACTGGTTTAAATCAATTATATCAGAGCCCCCCTTCCTGGGCTCAAGGACTCTCCTCCTCTCTCTGAACACATTAAGTCCATTTTCTCCTCAATAACATGTACTAATGTTAATAAATACAGGGGAAAATAAAACAGTAGAAGAGAAATAAAACACAAGTGCATGTTAACCATAGAAGATAAATTTGGGAAACAGAAGCAGACAAAAATTTTTAAAAATGGTATAGGAACACATCAAGGAATCTTATTGATTTTATGTCCCAGATTTTAAAGAATTATTGTTCTGGTTTGGTCTATTAGAAAGTCTAATTTTGCCAAAGGCCAAAAAGAAGGAAGAGGAAGACTATCCTAATGCTAAAAAGGGGATCCCCACCCCCAGGTCTACAGAGAGTTGGGCTCACCTGGAACGTTCAGTGTTGGATACTATAAGAAGACCCCCACGGGCAGACCCCGCACGGCACGAATTCAGGAAAAGTGTAACAAGGAAGTGCCCGCCCTGTGGATTTCAGGGGTACCTGTCCGGCCTCAGCAATGCCTTCGTGAGCGGTGAAGCCAGGCAGGTAGGGAGGGGACAGCCCAGCAGAGAACCAGCTGAGGGCTGAGTCTTCAGCCAGGTGCAGGACAAAGACTCTTGTCCCCTTAGATGCAAGAAATAAAGGAGGGAAATCCAGAAGACTTGGAATCCTGGGAAGAGACCAGGCTTAGAGTTCTATATTTATTGATTTGACAAATTTCTTTGAGTGCCTACTAGGTGCCAGTTCCTAGCTGCTGAGGCTGCAAGAATGAATGAGACATAGTTCTTTCCTTCCAGTTGTCCATAGGAGACAGACACAGAAAAAAAGCCACCCCTGCCTTAAGTTGCAAAGTGCTATGGGGGACACAGGAATGAGGAGGAAATGATGTCACAGCACAGACATCAAGGGTGAAGGCAGTGGCCAGGTGAACAAGAGCAGGAAGGCGTTCCAGCAGGAGGGAGCCCCATGTAACACAGGTGCAGGAAAAGGGTGAGAATTTGGGAAACTGCAAGACAGGCAGACCTGAATTAAATTCCAGTTCTCTCTGGGACTATTTTCTGATCTTGAGAAAGGAAATGGGTTTTACCCCTGCAGAGTGCTGCTTGCAGGCTAAACATGATGACATATACAATTCCACTACAGACAGATTCTCTCCTTCACCAAACTGTTCTCCCACTCCCCCGAACCTTTCAATGAGGCCTTTTCATGTTTCTCCTGGTATTTTTTAAATTTTGGCAAGAATTCTTTTTTTCCCTCACTTTTTCTTTATTTTTATTATTGACACTACTACAGATGTCCCCATTTCTCCCCGCTTTGGCGACCTCTACCCAGCCCCCATCCCACCCTCCCCCTGGCCATCACCACCATATTGTCATCTGTGTCCATGGGTTACGCCTATACATTCTTTGGCCAACTCCTCCCCCTTCTTTCCTTCAGTCCCCCTCCTCACTGACATCTGTCAGTCTGTTCCCTGTATCCATGCTTCTGTTTCTATTTTGTTCATCAGTTTATTTTATTCATTAGATTCCACATATAAGTTACATCATATGGTATTTCTCTGCCTGGCTTATTTCTCTTAGCATAATTTCTCCAGGCCCATCCATACTGTCACAAAAGGTGAAAATTCCTTATTTTTTATGGCTGTGTAGTATTCCATTGTGTAAATGTATCAAAGCTTTTTTTTTTAATCAAGATCAACTTTTTATTTTCTTAGAGCAAATGATACAAAGGGCTTGCGATGAATTCACAAAGATAAAAGTAATCACACATTAATGGCTTCCAGCAGTTTCTGTCATTAGTTTTTCCTCCCTAGCAGACACATATTTAGAGTTTTAGAACATTTATGTTGTTTTAAACTTCATCTCATTTAAGGCTTTCCTCCCTCTTTTGGGCTATTCCTTTTTTTATTGCTGTTCTATTACAATTGTCCCAATTTTCTGCCATTGCTCTCCCCTGCCCCGCCCCCACCCCACCCCCACTCCCTCAGTCAGTGCCTACCCTGTTGTCCAAGTCCATGGGTCCTTTATACATGTTCCTTGACTAGACCCTTCCCCTTCTTTCCTCCCTTATTTCCCTCCTCCTTCCCCTCTGGTCTCTGTCAGTCTGTTCCTTGTTTCCCTGTCTCTGGTCCTATTTTGATCATTTGTTTGTTTTGTTCATTAGGATCCTCTTATAGGTGAGATCATATGGTATTTGTCTTTCACCGCCTGGCTTATTTCATTTAGCATAATGCTCTCCAGTTCCATCCATGCTGCTGCAAAGGGTAGGAGATCCTTCTTTCTTTCCGATGTGTAGTATTCCATGTGTAATAGTACTAATAAATCAGTTTAACCAGCATCCCCCTTCCTCCACCTCAGATCACCCTCAGTATCAAATCGGATTCCATCCACCACCACCACCACCCCCGCCCAGGTGATGTCTGGTCACCCCAGCCTGTGTTCTGCAAGCCTCTTGTTAGGTCAGTTCATCCAGATCCCCCCTTACCCTGTTCCTTGGCTAAAAATGCCCACTTCCTATGCTGTAGTCAGAGTTGAGTCCAGTCTCCCTCCCCCAATGCAAAATTCCATAGCAGTGGTCATTATACCTATTCTGATGCTGGTATACTAGAATAGCACCCTGTGTTACGAGCTTTAACAGTGGTGTTGAATTTTTTTTCTTTAACGCTAGATGCTTGGCTCATAATAAATGTTCATTCTTTTTAAAGTTTTATTTTATTTATTGATTTTAGATAGAGAAAGTAAGGGGGAGAGAGAGACATCCATTTGTTGTTTCACTTATTTATACAATCATTGGTTGATTCTTGTATGTGCCCTGACCAGGGATCGAAACCACAACCTTGGCTTATCCGGATGACATTTTAATCAACTGAGCTACCCCGCCAAGACCTGCTCATTCCCTTTTATTTCGTCTCTGCTCCTCACCGCCACTCCCCAAACACAGGTCTCAGAACAATAAAGCAATTGCTGAACTTGGGCAGATGAGTCTCATCACAGCAGAGAGTTAGGTGAAGGCTGAAAACACAGGAACTTGCTGGCTCTGTTCTGGAGAGGAGAGGGCAGGGGAAGCCAGCAGCCAGTTTGTGGGAGAGTAGTGCTGACCATAGTCAAGTGTGGGAGGGGAGGGTAAAGGGGAGGAGTTTTTCCCAAAGACTGACCATGTCAGTGTTTTTTTGGCACCTAGCCCTGGAGGATGGACGCCAATGAACCAATGCAAGTCTTTGCCCACGTTTTCCTTTGGGAAGACACAGTGGGATGCAGGTGGACTTGGAGTGACAGGACAAAGATTTGGCCACCAGCCCTGACACTCAGCAATGTGATTTTTAGACACATCTGCCAACTTCCTTAAGGCTCCACTTCCTTCATCTGTAAAATGCCTTCCATTCAGGGTCCTATGTAGGACCAATGAGCCGATGGAAGAGTTTGTAAAATATCAAACTTTGCAAACAAGCATTGTACAAGTAGAAGACCAAGGAGGTAACTTTGAAGATGAGTTAGGGATAAACTCACAAAATAAGAAAATGTAAAAACTGGTGGCTGTAGCCCAGCTGATGTGGCTCAGTTGGTTGGGCTTCATCCAGCAAGCTGAAAGGTCACTGGTTCGATTCCCAGTCAGGGCACATGCCTGGGTTGCAGGTTTGGTGCCCACTCGGGGCATGTACAGAAGGCAGCCAATCAATATTTCTTTCTCACATAGATGTTTCCTCCCTCTCTTTCTCCTTCCCCTCTCTCTTAAATCAAAAATAAAAATAAATAAATATTTTTAAAAATTGGTGGCTGTGTATGAATTTTCGTTTTTCTCCAGCATTTCCATAAACAGCAGCAAAGGGAGGGGGGGACCAAGTCCTGAGGGTGGTGGTACAGCCCCGTGGTCTTCACCACCATGAAGGCTCAGTTCACGGTTTCACACAGAAGCCTGCTTCTCCCAGGGAGAGGGGAGGGGAGACGACTTTTGTCTTTGTTTTACCTTCATGAAGATAAAAAGAGAATATTATAGTTCTCCCAATGCTTTAGGCATGCTTCTTGAGATGTGTGAATAATAGATTTAAAAGTGCCTCTGTTCTGATCAATTAGAATTAGCCTAGTCATGCTAATAGCTAGCTCTTACTCTTTTTTATATTTATGCACAAAAATTGTCCCAAAGAACATTTACTCTCAGCAGGTGAGCCTTAACTAGCTGTTACCTTATAGAATTTATAAGAAAAAAATTTGTGGCCCTGGCCAGTTAGCTCAATTGGTTAGAGCATTATCCCAATATGCCAAGGAAGCAGGTTCAATCCCCGGTCAGGACACATACAAAAATCAACCAGTGAGTGTATAAATAAGTGGAACAACAAATCAGTGTTTCTCTCTCTCTCTCTCTCAAATCAATAAATAAAAAATAAAAAAATAATTTTCGGTGTCTTTTCTGCCTCTTCCTGCATATAAAACATCTTACATGAATTAGTACATTTGTTTCAAAGCATCAAGCTTCTCTAACCTAGCAAGGGAAGAAAAAAAGGTCATTGTCTTCACTCCGCCTCTGCAGCATCCCACGGACACGCAGAATATTAGTAGGACTCATGTGAGGACAAGGGGAGTAAAATTCCCATCAAGATACTCTGCGACCTCAGAAAGGTGCCTCATGACCTTTTCCAGAAATCTTGCCCCCTGAAACTACTGTTGTGATTTCTATCATGATAGCTTGGTTTTACCCTTTCTGAATCCAACATAAATAGAATCATAAGTAGATATTCTTTAAGACACAGAGAGATCTGATCAGATCGCTGGGGAGGAGTAGGGAGGGGCTGTAAGAGGAGGTTGCCTGAGGCAATGGTGAACTGTCGAGGATGAAATTGGCTGAGAAGTTGAACATCTCTCCAGAGTACATGGAATTATGGGCCAGAAGATTAAAAATAAAAGGAGGACAGAGACTACTGGTTCTCTCTGGCTTGCTTCCTCAAGGGTGCCTGGATGATCATGCGGCAGGTTCAAGGTTGCATACGGGGACGTACTACAGCTGCCTGGGTTTCCCAACAGACAATATTTTGGATGGGAAGGAGCTCCAGGCACAGCCTAGGATCAGACTGGCCTGGCTGGCAGAGGGTGGCAGGGTTATTCTTCTTTGGGGGTTCTAGAGGGGACGGGCTCTGAGGCAGGAACCTGCCTTTCTTCAAAAATTGTGTAGCTTTTATATTGTATGTTGTTTTAGTTTATAAACTAACCCTATAGAAATAAGATAATTAAAAACTAGTAGGGAATGATAGGGGAACTCAGGAGTTAAAGATTTTAGCCTTAATTGATAGGCTTAAGTGACTAATGCAGGTAGAAAGCTGTTATCCCAAAATTGTGAAGCTTTTGAATAAAGACTCCTTTTTTTATCAGCAAACCTTTGCCTCCGGAATTTTGCCCAGAGGGTGGCGGCAGGCAGCAGGGTCCCAGCTGTTCAGTAACATTTAGTATATTTCAGTACACTCTTTGTAAAATTGTAAACATAAAATTTTAAAAATTTATGGTGTTATGTTATCAATCATCAGTTTATTTCTCGTTGTTAAGTATTGCATTGCACAAATAAACATAATTCGTTTATTCATTCTCCTGTAATGAAAATTTGGGTTGTTTCTAGTTTTTGGCTATCTTGAATAAAGCTGATTAAACATTAAAAAAAGATAATCTGCTTTTGCCCTGTTCTAATGCACACGGATAGAGAAATAGCTATACAAATAAGAAACTGTTTCCATAGATGTTTTAAGAGCTTTTAAAAATATAAGCTGTATTGGGGTACTTTATAAGATGTTAAATAGTAATATATTATTTCAATTCTTTTTTTATTTTCATCCTTTACTTACTGATTATCCATGGACAAAAACATGAGAAGTAATTAAAAGCTTTGATACCTGTGAAGGAAAAAGGCGGGGGGATTCTATGGAAAGTAACCTCACAGGGTGATCTGATCATGAATTCCTAACTGGGCAGGTCACCATGGGTAGTCACGCCCCAGGCCTATAACATCTTTACTAAAAGGCTTATCTTTGCCTTAAACAAGCCCTGTCCATTTTTTTCTGTGCATTTAAGTTGACACACCTTTGAAATAAGCCATAACCACCCACAGGAGAGCACATAATCTTGTTAACTACCCTGCCATCCGAGCCCACCTTCCATGTAATCTTTCTTACATTCCTTCCTTAATTTCAAATGCAAAAAGAAGCTGCCCAAGTGTTATTCTCCAGGGCATTTGAGATCTTCCTCCCTGGCGTGTGTCGTCAGTTTGGCTCAAATAAATTCATAAAAATTCTCTACAGATTTGGATGTTGTCAAGTCAACCTACCTTTCAGAGGGGAGAATTTAGTTTAGTGATGTGGCACAAAGCCAGCTCCCCAAACTCTGCCAGTGCATGGCTGAATGACCTGTCGTCATTTTCCATGTGTGTTTCAGGTCACCCCAGAGTTTCCCACAAGACCACTGACAGATCGAAGGACTCATTCTCGTACAGTGAGAGCACCACAGAACATGAAATGAAACAAGTTCTCTCCTTAAACGGAATTCCTAGTCTCCGGGCTTCTGAACTTCTTACCGTGAAATTAGCACAAAATGCTTCAGGCTATTCAACGACAGGACAATAATAACAGGTACACCTTTCGGCTTTGATTCTATCCCCAAACAAGGAATGCCTCTAAGCCTTGGAAACACGGTATTAAGTTTCCCTGTTCTGTCCTTTCTGAAAAATGTGGATTTCAGGACCAACATGGAAAAGCTGAACCTTTTGCAACAAAAGGAAATACTCAGTACTTTGTCCTTTGTTGCTTGGCAACTAAAGACTATAAATGGATTTTTTTATTATAAAGGCTCTGGAATTAATGTGAACATGTAAAAGTTGTAATAACTCCCTGGAGACAGAAGTGTTTCTTTGAGAAAGAAATGCATGGAGATTATATTATATATATATGTGGCTTGTAGCTATTCTTGTTTCAGAACAAAGCAATTGGGTTCCTCCACACTTGCAAATGTTACAATAAAGATCAATAACTATCATTTACTTCATCATTTCTGCATTTTATCATTAATCTGCACAACTGTAAGAGGTAGGTCTTATTATCCCCATTTTACAGATGGAGAAAATGGAAACTTTCGTAATTGGCCATGAAAAAGCAGAGAAATCAGGATTCAAACCCAGACCTGCCTGAACCAAGGCCTATGATGTCAAATACACACCACAGACATTCCTAGGAAGCAGATTTCTTGGCTCCTAATATTTGAGGATATTGATCACTTTAATCCTATGGAAGTGACACTATTTCCAACTACCACGTCACATGACATTTTCCTTAAAACACATTACTTCCCACTGCTATGCATGGCAATTGTTTCTTATACTGTTAACCAAATATCCAGATGCTGCATGTCCAGACTTTTTGTCCTGAGTCTGATGACCAAAACGGACAGGACTGAGAGTTATTTTCTACTACACTTCCAAGCAAACGCAGCTGCCCGAGTTCCCTCTATAAAGTTTTGTTCTGCACCAAGCGTGCTACAGGCCAGTGTCGGTGTTCCTCTATTTTTGCATTCGTATTAGCAGCCTTACCTTTTGAGTTTCTGTAGCCGCCTGTTCCATGAACATAAACCAGTGTCGTTTCACCACTGACACCTCATCGTACGGCGCCAGAGCTGGACTTTGCCAAAAAAATGCCAGAGGGTACCAACTGCTAGCACTCCGGAATAATTTCATCTGCATAATGGAATTATGTGCAAATTGCCACACACACATCCACACAAAACCCTGGTTATTTTCACAGGAGCCAGAAGTTCCACAGTTAACTCTACAGATGTTCCCTTGCAACCTGTTTTGTAGAACACGTGCACAGCAGCTAAGAGCACAGGCTTTCAGAGAGAGAGACTTTCGTCCAACTCCAAGCTCTGAAGCACAGCAGCTGTGGTACCCCAGGCAAGGTACAAACCTTCTCTGAATTAATGTTTCCTCATCTCTAAAACGGTGATAACATTATCTGCCTGTTCATTTTGTTGTGCACATTAAGAATTAATACAGCTAGCCCTGGCTGGTGCAGCTCAGTGGATTGAGTGCTGGCCTGCAAAACAAAGGGTCGTGGGTTTGATTCCCAGTCAGGGCACATTCTTGGGTTGCGGGCCAGGTCCCCAGTAGGGAGCATGAGAGACGCAACCACACATTGATGTTTCTCTCCAGCTCTTTCTCCTTCCCCTCTCTCTCATAATAAATAAAATTTAAAAAATTAAATAAAAAAAGAATACAGCTAAAGGTCTTAGTACAAAGTCTAACATAAAGCAAAGTGTTCACTAAATGATAGTGGTTTTCTTACTGATCACAGGCTGCTTCGGGGAGCTCCCTTAAAAGAGTAAACATTTTTCTAAATTACATAATACTGACAATGTTACCTCATTAGTTAATAACTCTGTGTCAGGCACTATGCAAAGTACTTCACGTACATCATACTTAATTCTCACTCCTCTCTTACCTCCTTCATTTGAAAGATGAGGAAACCATCTCAGAGAGGCAAGTCATTTACCAAAGCAGCATCTTAAATCCTCAGTAGAGGTGGGATTTGAACCCAGGGTAACCTGAGCTCTAACTACTGTTGAGAGTTAATATTTTTTGCTACACTTCAGAGCAAGCCCAGCTGCCTAAATTCCCTCTATAGAGTTTTGTCTTGCGTCAGCAGTGCTCTAACAAAGCCTGTGCTCTGACTACTGTGTCGGTTGTCACCGCCCCTGCAGGTTGGAGTCAGGAGCCCAGGATTAAGGTGAGTGATTTGTAACGGTCCCAATTTCCAGAGCTGCTGTGGGAGGCCTATGAAATACAGCCTCTGTTGAGAAAGACGCTGTAATTAGACAATCTCTGTGATCATTTCTACCACCTCAACTGGTGGCCTGGTGCCTGGACCTCTGCTTTTGCTCAGGACTAGAGCTTCCTTGTTTGACTCCTAACATATCCTAGTGACTCCCAGTAATTGATTCTGATTCTAAGCTCATGAGCCGGTGTAAGTTATAGCCTGAACCTATCAGCCATGGACTTGGATTTTGCATTCTCTCCACCCTCACTCAGCATCTCTGCCGTGTTTCCTTGGGACACCACACCACCCCCATTCCTTCCCTGCTGACAAAGAGGTATTTGTGTGTGTGTTTGTTTGTTTAGGGTAAACAGAGTTACCATACCTAGGGGAAGGTCACTACTAGGAGTCACGGATCCAAGCATAATCTACATTAAAAACGTTGACGAGGAGCTGACTTGGTCCTGAGTTGAACCTGATATTAAAATGTCTGTAAGGGAATGCCCCATCAAGAAGGTGGGAAGCTCTGGGCCGGCGGGTCCCCAAACCACACTCGTCCCAGGAATCACGTAGACTGTACAGCACGAGCTTTACCTTCCTAGAGGAGGCTTCCTTTTGTTTATCGTTATGAAATTTATGCACTTGTCCATACCATTTAAATTGGTTTGATTTCAAAGTTTTGATTCAGAATCCTCTAGAATGTTCCAGAAATTAGTGGTTATTTTCATACATATAACTTATTTTACCAAGTTGCTATGATTATCAAAATATTTCTTCTGTTAAATAAATTTACCATTCACTATCAGTATACCTCATTAAATGCTAGTTTTTCCAAAAAAAATTTTTTTTAAATATATATATGTAAGAGAAGTAGCACAAACCTTTGTATAATGCAGTTAAGGCCCCTGCTTTTTGGTCAAGAATCTCATTCATTAACATGTATTCAACAAACTTTTTTTTTTAAAGTAACTCTACATTCAAGCCCCTAAGCCTGCACAGGGGCTGGGAGAAAGTCAGGGCCTCACCTGGGGGTACTCACTGTTTAACATTGATATGAAGGGAGCACATCAAAAGTATGGACAAAGTGTTCAAGAAGTATGGGGAATTTCGTCCTACCTTTGCTCCGGGAAGTTTGCTAGATGAAGTAGGAAAGTGCATTCTGGACAAAAGGCACAGTCAAGACCCAATGTTATGAAAGGGAAAGGAGTTTCCAAGGAACCATAAAAAGCTGTGTTACTGGGGGATAGATAATAATAAAAACAATATGGATGATGATAACAATAATACTAATGATAATAACAGACACATAGTAATTGAGGTACTGTTCTGAACCTTATACATGTCGAATCATTTAACCTTCACCTTGACCCTATTTATAGGTATCAACATTAACCCAATTTTATAGATACAGAGTTTAGGTACAGTGAGATTAAGTAACTTGTCCAAGATCACACAGCTAGCAAGGGGCAGAGCCAAGATTAGAACTCTGGCTGGGAACATGCTGTTAACCAGTTACAACAAACTACCTCTAACAAATGTGAGCCTGGGAGAGTCCCTGGAATAAGGATGCCTGCAGCATTCCATGGGGACCCTATGCTAAGCTCAGGCTACGGAGCTTCAACAGAAATGTTAAACAATGACATCCTTATGAGCCAATAGTGAGATGGAAGGTGGTCAGCACAAGAAGGAAAGTTAGCAGGCTCTTTGCAAGAGATGACCTTTCAAATAAAGGAGAGGTTGCAGCTGAAAGACGTTTCTGAGGTTGAAGCAACAGAGTTCAGTAATGATTAGCTGTAAGAGTATAGGAGGTGTTGTCAAGGGTGACACCCCCGTTTCTAGTTTGGGAGGTTTGCTGGAGAGAGAAGGGAAGACAGGAGGAAGCGAACTTTAAAATGAAGGAGTCGAAGGATGACGAGTTCCACTTCGAATGTTTTGGTTTAGGGAAACTACTCATACATAGGTACATTAAATCACTGTAAATATAGGTCTGGAACTTGGCAGTGGAGTCTGGAATATGCTTATCCATGAGAATAAATGAAACCATTCAGGATAACTTCGGTGCTCAAATAAAAGAGTTCCTGAAATAGGACTCCCGGGTAGACAAGGAGGAAAGTGAACTAGTGAATGAGGCTGAGAGGACCCGGAGAGGCTGGATGAGACCCGGAAGGGAAGATGCCGTGGAATCAGATAAGAGAGTGTTTCCGTGAGTGAACACTGGGCGGTAGTGACAAGTCTAGAGAGAACGCCAGGACGATGAGGGGCTGGAGATTTTTAATGTGATCAAGCGATCAGGAAATTTTCAGAAGAGCAAGTCGAGGCAGAAGCCAGATTACATTGAACCAGCATTCACTAATACTGACGCCAAAACCTAGGCATCATCCTTCATTCCTCAGCTTTCTTCATTCCATACGCCGTCCATCTGCAAATCCTGCAGGTTCTGCTTAAAACTCTCCACTGGTCTCCTATCACACTGAGAATAAAAAGCAAACTCTTGTCATCTCCCACCACCTTCCCCTTTGTCACTCAACACTGTTCTCTGCCCCCTGCCACTGCCCGCTGACCCCACTCCACCCCTGCCTTGACCACTCCAAGCTCAGAAACTTCACACTGTTGTTCCCTTTGCTTGGAATGTTCTTCTTTTTTTATTATTATCATACTTTATTGATTATGCTATTACAGTTGTCCCAATTTTCCCCCTTTGCCCCCCCCACAGAGCACCCCCACTCCCTCAGGCAATCCCTCCACCATTATTCATGTCCATGGGTCATGTGTATATGGTCTTTAACTACTCCATTTCCTGTACTGTACTGTACATCCCCATGGCATCCCCTCACCTCTTCATCCATTCCCACAGACCCACCCCATCTCTTTATCTTTAACTTTGGCATTTTAATTATGATGTGTCTTGGAGTGGGCCTCTATGTGTCCATCTTGTTAGGGACTCTCTGGGCTTCCCAGACTTGCATGTATTTCCTTCACCAAATTAGAGAAGTTTTCTTTCATTAATTTTCCAAATAGATTTCCAATTTCTTGCTCTTTCTCTTCTTGTTCTGGCACCCCTATGATGTGAATGTTGGATTGCTTAAAGCTGTCCCATCGGGTGCTTACCCTAACCTCACTTTTTTATTCTTTTTCCGTCTTGTTGTTCTGATTAGTTGTTGTTTGCTTCCTTATGTTCCAAATTATTGATTTGATCCTTGGCTTCATCTACCCTACTCTTGTTTCCCTGTAAATAGTTATTTATTTCAATTAGTGTATCCTTTGTTTCTGACTAGATCTGTTTTATGCTGTTGAGGTCCTCACTAAGTTCCTTGACCATCCTTATAACCAGTGTTTTGAACTCTGCACATGATAGGTTGCTTATCTCCATTTTGTTTAGCTTTTTTTCTGGAGTTATTGATCTGCTCCTTCATTTGGGCCATGTTTCTTTGTCTCATTTTGGCAGCCTCCCTGTGTTTGTTTCTATGTATTAGGTAGAGCTGCTATGACTCCCTGTCTTGGTAGTGTGGCCTAATGTAGTAGGTGTCCTGTAGGGTCCAGTGGCACAGAGTCCTCTATCACCCAAGCTGGGTACTCAAGTGCACCCTTTGTGTGGGCTGAGTACACCCTTCTTTTGTAGTTGAGCCGTGGTTGCTCTTGGCAGGTCTACAGGAGAGATTTGCCCAGGCCTGTCAGTTGCAATGGTGGCTGTGACCATGATCACCAACCTCCACCTTCCATGGAGGATCAGCTGTGCAGGGGCACGGTGGTGGTGCTCTGATATAGTCTATAGCTGTCTACTGGGCGCGCAGGATATGGGGATTCCCAGATGGTTCAGGTCAGTCTCCATCTATGTTTGGCCTGGGGCCACCCAGCCTGAACTATAAAGCAATCTGAGATGGCTGCTACTTGTGCTGGGCTTGGAGATTCCCAGGCAGATCCAAGCTGTGTATCTGGGCCAGCTGCTGCTAGTACCAGGCTTGGGCGATTTAGCAAGAGGTATGGGGTTGGGGACTCACAGAAGCCAGCTGTTTCTTGTGTGATAGGATTTAGGAAGTTGTGAAGCATGAGCCAAAAACAGCCATTCCTATGGAAAATTCACTGTTAATGACTTGGGTGGGCATGTAAATTGGGTGGGGCAGAGTCTCTGGGGATCTCCAAGGTACATCAAAGAGTGTTAGCCAGGTTGGTGGAGTCTCAGATATGGCACCAGCCTGCCAGCTCTGTGGGGGGAGGATTTAGGTAAGGGACAGCGGCCTCTGCTCACCTTAATGCCAGGCACTTCAGTTCTCCCAATTTGCCACTGGTGCCTTTCAAGCTGCTACCCAGGTGCTGGAGCTCAGAGGGCATGACCCTCAGTAGGTGAGTCCTTGTGTGAGTTCTCTAAGAGGGACTGCTTAGGGATCCAGCAGTTTTCTCTACTGACTCAATCCCCACTGGTTTTTGCTGCTAGAAGTTGTGGGGACTTATCTTCCTAGCACTGGAACCCTGGTCTGGGGGGCCTGGTGTGGGGCTGGGACTCCTCATCCCCAAGATATCCCTCCCGAATTTTTATCTACCACATGTGTATGTGGGACCAGCCCATCCCATGTCTCCACCCCTCCTACCTGTCTGGGTGGATGTGGTTTCTTTAATTCTGTGGTTGTTAGACTTCCACTTATCTTGATTTCTGACAGTTCTGAGTGATGGTTGTTCTATATTTTAGCTGTAATTTTGATGTGGTTTTATGAAGAGACAATCTGTGTTCACCTATGCTGCCATCTTGACCAGAAGTCCCTGGAATGTTCTACTGATGGATGATGGATGAGGACGAATGAATAACTTGCTCCCAGTCATTATTCAGGCCTCAGGTTGAAGGTCACCTTCTCAGAACCCTTCCCCGATTGCCTTAGCTAAGTCACCCACTCTTCTTCTCTTCGTGAGTCTCTGCACCTGCACAGTTATCTGGTTTTTTCCTTCATAATTAATGACTATCTGAAATTATCTTTTTTTATTTGCTTATCTCTCTCTTTTTAAAATATTTTATTTATTTACTTTTAAAGAGAGGGGAAAGAAGGGAGAAAGAAGGGGAGAGAAACATCCATGTTTGAGAGATACATTGATCAGTTGCCTCTCTCACGCCCCCAAATGGGGACCTGGCCAGCACCCAAGGCATGTGCCCTGGCTGGGAATTGAACCAATGACCTTTTGTTTTGCAGGCCTGTGCTCAATCCACTGAGCCACACCAGCCAGGGCATATCTCTTTATTGCTTATCTCTTTATTGTCTTCCTTCAGCCACAAGAGAAGCCCCCATGGGGCAAGCACTCTGCTTGGTCACCACTGAATCTTTAGCTACTAGGGCAGCATCTGGCTCATTTCAACTAGCGGATGGAATAAGCACAGGTAAGGAATAAATGATAACCTTTCAGCCACTTACTACAAGGATGACTCTTAAGCACTTTATTCAACCCCTGTTGGCCTCATGTTTCCATTGGGAGGATAAAAACCCTTCATATGGCTGCTCTGATGGTAAAAGGAGAAAATGATAATAAAGTGACTATGAGAATAATAAAAGCTAACATTTACTGAGCTCCCTCTCAGACATAGCGCTTTACAGCCACATTATGAGATCATACAATTACCCCCACTTTACAAATAAGAAAACTAAGACCTACAGAGGTTTACTTATCCATTATCCCAGAGGTAGTAAAAGAGCCAGGATTCACACCCAGGATGACTATGATTCTATGCTCAGCTCATCGTAAATGCCCCATAAATAACAATTATTATTAATCAGGTTGTAGATCAAGGGTTAGGAACCATTTTCTATAAAGAGCCAGATAAATTTTGAGGGCTATATTGTCTCAATTGTCACCACTCAGCTCTGCCATCACAGCATCAAAGCAGGCACAGACAATCTGCAAATGAATGCATATATTCTAATAAAACTTTATTTACAAAATCAGACTGTGGGCCAGATTTTGCCGTGGCTTGCAGACCCTTGTTGTAGATGAATATGTAATGATATGAAAAGATATTCACTTTACATTCCATGAAAAAGTTCATTATTAAAGTTTAGTATGATCCTATTTTTGTTTAAAAACAGACACACAAAATCAACACCAAACTGAACAGCTGTTAGTACTAAACGGTGAGATTACAGTGAAAACTATCTTCTTGTTTTATCTCTATTTTCCAAAATTGTCCATGTATTACAAGTTTACCTTCCAAGACCTTGTGGAGTCTTCCAGAAACCTAGTTCTAACTCCAAAGTTGAAAAGATGACAACCTCAATAACCCCAAAGAAGGTGGTGCACCTCCTCTTGGGAGGGTCTGCTTGGGTGATTCTGTGCCAGGATTCCCTAGAGAGGGTGATAACCCCAGTGGGTCTCCAGTGCAGGGTGTTTGCAGGTGATGGGGACCAGCTCTGACCCAGTTTTGGCACATGGTGCGCTCTAATTAAATCACCTTCACCTGGGGGTCCCAGCATGAAAGGAAAGGGATTGCTTGTCAGTGGCACCGAGCCCACACCTCTTTGTCGTGGATGCTTCACGCATGGCAACATGGTTTCTAACCACCTGCCAACGTCAGACAGAAATGTTCAGATAATCCCAAGCTGCTTGCATGATCTGGCAGCTTTTCCTTGTCCTTGGCGTGTTCTTGCTCTCGTCTCCTGGAAAAGTCCATGCTGTCTTCACACAGGAGCAGAGGCAGCCTTACTGATAAACAAGGAGTTCCTGCCTCCGTGAGACCATGTCAGAGATGCTAGGCTGCAATGTGATGTCTAAAATTCCACCATCAGATTACATTCAGCATGACATACGGAGATATGAATAACAATAAAAATTGACATTATCAAACCACAGTAGCAGAGAGTTACCTAGATAATGCTGTCAGTTTGTTGTGCTTGTCTTTTTTAATTTTTTAAAAGATTTTATGTATTTACTTTGGAGAGAAGGGATAGAAGGGAGGAAGAGAGGGAGAGAAACATCAGGAGAGATACATCGATGGGTTGCCTCTCACACGACTCCAGCTGGGAACCTGGCCTGCAACCCAGGCACGTGCTCTGACGGGGAATTGAACTGGTGACCTTTTGGTTCGCAGGCTGGCACTCAATCCACTGAGCCATGCCAGCCGGGGCTCATGTTTGTCTATTTAACTCTTCTGGCTAAAATGTTTTCTGACTTTGTCTTGGCCAATTTAGGGCCACACTGAATGTAAAATAAACTATTATTTAATCAAAAAAATAAAAATAAAATTCCACCATTAGAGATCAACTGAACCTACCCTTAGACAAGGTAACCTTTCTTGACTTGATCAAAACAGCTTGTGTCCTATGAAAGCGCGTGGCATACAAGACTCTATAGAGCTGTAAGGTGGGACATCATTTGCTACTTGTACCTTCTGTGCAAGCTCAGGTCTTACTGGGACAGAAGGTGCTGTTGTCTGAGAGGGTGAGAAAGTGCTGGTCCCAAAGTGAAGGAAACACAAAGAATTTAGAGACTGATCTGAAGCCAAAGATACCCTTTACCCACAAGCCAGTCTTGCCCACGGCCAGGCCTGGTGCTGCTTCACTGTTTAGAGCCTCTGATTCCTCTCACAGGGATTCAGAAACATCAACCAGTCAGAGCTGGCTCCCCTCTCGGAGAAATAATATACAAGCCCACTGGCCCACTTAAGACATTTACTATTTTATCTCTGGTAATAATGAAATCTGAGGCCTTCCACAAAGTGGTAAGACTTTGTCTCAAATGCCTTTTTGTTCTATTCACTGGACCTTTCTGCTACTGGGCAAGTTTTCCTTCTTCGTATATTTGAACTTGCTGGATTCTCTGAAGCTAGAGTTCAAGTTTACTAACTGTTTGTCAGATAGAATGGTCTTTTGCACAGTTCTTTCATTCACTTATCCTATAAATATTATTGAGTGGCCACTACACACAGACACCACGTAGGCACTTTTCCAAGCTGCACCTCCCTGGGGCTCCACAGTCCTGCCTGCCCTCCCTCGAAGCCTTTCTAGAGCCATCCCATCTGGGTCAGGCACTTCATTCAGTCCCTGCTTTTCTGTGCTGAGCCTTCTGTAATACCATTTTTCGAAACACTCGGCCCCTCCATGCTATGCCTGTACAGCTCATGGGCAATGGATGTTTTTGCCTACCCTGTATCCCTACCACCTTTTAATAGTAGCTACCTAGAAATTTAAATTTTAAGCAGAGACACAGGGGCAGAAAATGTTTGAAGCTTGTTTGATAACAGCTTCCTAAATGGACTTTCCGCCCCTTTAGATCTTAGCAGCTGCCAGGCAGTTCCTGCCTGTCCACAGCTTCTGGTCCTAGGAGCTACTCGCCCCCACCCCAACGTCAACAAGTGAGCTGGAGTTTCAGTCGGCCAGCTTCCCTCTTGTGCCTCTCCCGGTGATCTGCTCTTAGCGTGCTCTTTTTCCCAGTCCGCTCAGTCAGGGCAGGAGTCTCCACGCATTTGAGAACCTACTTCAGGACATGTCTAAGAAAATGAACTAAATAGCTTCTCGCCAATTCAGAAAGATTGAATATAATGAATAACAAAATATTCTGCTCAAGCCAGTTTTTAAACTACTCTAAAAAGCTTGGGAATAAAAGATGAGTCCTAGGATATCAAAGTAGTCTAAAAGAAATACCCGTAAGGAAGCAATTTAAAATGTAAGGTTATATTTAGAACTTTAAAATAAGAATTAAGATCTCAATGGTTTTGACACTTAAGGCCCTTTAATTCAAGATGGTTTTGCCAATCCAGATAATTTTTATATAAAAATGTTCATAAGGAAAAAAATACATTATGTTGGGCTTGATTTCTTAGAACAAAGAGTCTGAGGAAATGAAGAAAAACAACTTTCAAGTGGGGAACAAATTGCCAAGACTTTTCTTGATGTTCAGACCTTGATCCTTTACACAAATTTGCATTGAATTAGAAACTGACATATCGCCCTGGCTGGTTCGATTCCCAGTCTGGGCACATGTCTGGGTTTGGGGCCAGGTCCCCAGTAGGAGGCGCATGAGAGGCAACGACACATTGATGTATCTCTCTCCTTCCCTTCCCCTCTCTCTAAAAAATAAATAAATAAAATCTTAAAAAAAAAGAAACTGACATATCAATAGGAGCATAAATACACACACTGGTCCCCCTCTTCAGAATGTTATATCTAGTTTTGCTGTCCTCATTCTAAGGAATATTTAAAAAAGAAAATCATTATACGCTAAAGAAAAAACTTCAATGAGGTGATTGTTGGACTTGGCACATAGTAGATGATTAATATTTGCTGAATAGTAAGTAATAAAAAAATTGACTAGTTGTGTGGTTTTCAGATGGTGGGGGGAATCACATTCATTAGTGCTTCCATTTTTATTACCAAAGTTTACAGTTTTTCCAATCTATTCACTCAAAGATAATATAAGAAAAACACTGACTATTTTATTCTCTTTCCATGGAGAAATGACTGCCCACACTCATGAAAAATGCTTCATGGAGTAACAGAGTGGTTTAGGCTACGAAAGATACTATTATAGTAATCAGGTATTGTAACAAGCTACCCGGAGACTTATGGGAACTATATCCTCAGAAACTTCTGAAAATGGTACAAACGAGGACAGAATAAGATCCTAGGTATAATAGCACTTCCACAAAAAAGAAGGTAGATCAGATGAACTTTACAGGTCTCCTCCAGATCTGGAAAGGAATCAGGTAGACTTTTGGCATTTATACAATGAATTGGTAGTCTCCCTAAAATAAAGCAGATGTAACTGTAGCTTAAAACTTGCTATCTCCTGCTGGAATGAAAGCTACACAGGATGTAAAATCAGGCAATAACAACCCAGCAACGTTAGTGTGCCTACTACGGAGCAAGCATGACCCAGGTGGACACGCTGGCTTGGACACTGTCAGAGACAGAACACTTGAGGGGTGGATGGCAGGGCTGAGATAACGCAATCATCTCTTGGTCTTATATTTCTTTTTGCCCCTCTGGCAGAATCCAAGCCACAGCCAAGAAAATACTGTATTATGTTGATTTCTTCTGTGAGTGGCCTAGCATCTCGCTATTTCCTCGGTATGACTACCCTTCCGTATTCATCCTGCTTGGCCTTTGGGCAATTCCGTTCAACGTTTAAACATCCAGCATTTGCCAGACACTTTACTGATCACTAGAAATTCCAAAAGCACTTTTTCCACACGTGGCTGACTGCCCCTGGGTTCTGTGAATGAGAGGTCCGCCCTCAGTTCTTCTCACACTGCTGGTGGGAAAGACCTGGAAAGGTGTAAACGCTGTGGCCACGCCCCCTGCTCAGGGAGGTGGGACCACCGCTAACAGGCAAGAAACTAAAGCCGCTGGGACGTGCAGTCTCCCATGGGCACGCTGACAAGGTGCCACCTTGCTGCAAAATGTCAGCAAGTCCTCGCTGACATTTTCGGGAGACCCACCATTAGAATACCACTCCGACTAAATATGAGAAGCTTTTCTGCCATTTCAGGGTTGTAGAAGGAACACTGTCTACCCACGTCCTACAGCATGCCTCTCCCCCGGGGAAAAAGATGCTTAACTTCCAAACCGAGGCCTTACCCCACTACACAGTTTTAAATTGCTGTGAAAAACAAAGATGGGAACGAGGGATCTTTTAGGCGGTTTTATACATAATTATACTAAGAGAAAAACTATCTTAAGTAAATGCTTACATTTTTCTATGCTATAGTCAATAAGTTTCAACATAAGACAAATCTGTAATTTTTAAAGGAATTAGAAGCAATAAGATATAGCACAGAACAGGGACAAATACTAGTAACAGATATGCTGACCCTTGATTTTGATTTTTTTTAAACTAAAATATAAGATAGAATACTATATTTTTTTAAAAATCACTACCTATACCTTTTTTTTTTTTTTTTTTGTCACAAACAGCAAATAAACCTCCACTTCAATTTTAGGACAGTAAATACGGTAGCATTTCCTCCAAGATCAACTTTAAGTGAGTTGTAGAAGGGTGAAGCAGGCGGGTGAGCAGTGCCATTTCTCGGGAGCTGGAACTCTGTGTTGGAAACTGGCCTCTTACCTTCAAAAAACTGCTGCAAGGCCTCATTTTCGCCCTCCACGTCCAGGGTGCGGCAGTCCCAAGGGGACGCCCTCCCCAAACAGGGCCATCGGGTGTCAGGAAGTCTGGGCTGGCCGCGCTGCTCAGAGGCTAGGGGTGCTCTTAAAATATCTTCATTTTCTTTTTGTTGGACTGAGGTGGATCTTCAGCCATCGAATCGTGCCCAGAAAAATGGTTAAGTTCTCAAACCGATTATTAAAACCGGAAGGATACACAGCCACAGAGAAAACAAAAATCATGAAGAGGGAAGTAGTAGCAAATCCATCATCTTACTGCAGGGAAATGTTTCTACTGCGCTTTTTGTCTTTGTTTTAAGGACCTTTGTCCTTAGTGACACATATAATTACATACATGGGTAATAAATACAGTCTCATCTCCTATTTGTCTTTCTACATGGATACATTTACGTCTTCCCCTCTATCAACTAGCTCGATTTATTTAGTTACAACCAAGCAAAGATACAGGGCTGGGGTTTTTTCCCATCTAGGGAATGGGTAAGATTAATGTAATTACTTTGGTAGATACCTAGAATAGCAGATAATTTAAACAGGCCTGTGATGATAACAAATTAGGATTTACTAAATATTTTTAAATTTACTCACAGTAAAAACTTATGTTCCTTGATATACACCTAGTTTATGTCCTTCAGAGTTTATTTTCCCTGAAAAGTATAGACCATAAAAGAAGTTCCTCTAATGAGCAATAAAACTGTATCTTTGACATAATTATCCTTACAACCGAGTTTATGTTTCACTATCAGCTATTGTCACTCCTGAATACAAAGCCAAATAAATGGTTTGTTTTCACTGCTTAGCTATTGATGTATTTAATAATAGCCTAAAAAATACAGTTAGGAAATTAAACCAGTTCTTTCAGCACCTTTCTTTTCTCTTTTCCCCCAACATTTTATTTTGAAAAAGTTTTTAACCTATAGAAACCTGAAAGAATAGCACCATGAAATACCTATAGACTCTTCATCTAGATTAACTAAGTACTAATATTTTCCCACTTTTTTCTTTTTTGATATATAAATATGCTTTCTTAGCTGTGCCATTTGAAAATAAGGTGCTGACATCCTGACATTCCACTCAGAAATAATTCTATCTCCTCACGAATAAGGACACCATCCCACATAGTCATTATCATTATTATACCCAAGAAATGCAGCATTAACTTAATACTAATAGCTCATATATAATTTCCACCTCTGTCCCAAAAATCTTTTATGATATTTTGTTTTCTGATCAAGGATCCAATGGATGTTCAAGTATGCTCCCTGGTTATGTATTTTTTAAAACATAGAACACTCTTCTTGCCATTTTGGTTGGTTGGTTGGCTTTTTATATCATTAACTTTTTTTTACAGTCCAAGCCCATCGTCTTATAGAATATCCCACATTCCGAATTTGTCTGATTGTTTCATTATTGTTAGAATTAGCATAGGTAATATAGTATACTTCCTAATAAATATTTTTAAAAATGTCACACATATAAACTGCTCCTTGAAAATGAGCAAACTAATTTCATTTGGTGGGGAGAGAGGGGTCAGAGGGGAAGAGGCTTAAAATTCTCCTTGAGGGTCACACTGAGCCCCGGGTCTTCAAGGACAAGTGGTCAACTTGTTTAAAGAAATGAATTTTCTACTTGTTTCAATTCAACTTGAGCTAACCGCTCTGCTGGGTGCAGGAAATAAAAAGATGCACAAGTAATGGTCCCTTCCCTCCACAGGCTCAAATCTAGGTCGCGAGAAAAACACAAGTAACTATAGCTCAAGGCAGATTCTGATAAGAGCTAGGAAGAACATCCCAAGAGAACAGAAGAAGGAAAGATTAATTTAATCTGGAAGGATCTGAAAAGGTGTTACAGAGAGCAACAATTTGAGGAGACAATGGCTAGGTCTTTAAAAACCTGAGCAATGGCTCGGAGGCGAGACAGCGCAGGTACAGAGGCTGGTGTTACAGTGTGTGCTTCGTACAGTGTAAGAAAAGATGGAAAACAGGCTGAAGAAGGATTTTGGCAGGTACTGAATGTTAGGCTAACTCTGAGTTTGATTCTATGTGTATTCATTCTAAGTGTATCTACTGATGATTTCTATTTGGGTAGTTGTGGCACAGGACATAGTTAAATCTAACTCAGAAAGATAACTGTGTTCGAATATGTTTGTTAGGGTTGTAACTAAAGTTAGACCAGTTAAGAAGCTACTGCAAGAATCCAGGCAGGAAGTAACAAAGCTGAAGATGACATAAAACCAAGAAGAATTGGCTACTGATTGGATATGGGGAGCCAGGAAGAAGTCAAATGTGACTTTTTAAGATGATTTATAAGCCTTTAGCTGCAATATGAGTTAATATGCCTAAAACATGTAGCCTATGGCTAACTCCAGACTCCGAGAGAAGCTCCCAGCCAAGTTTTCTGGAGGCCAACGAAGTTAAGTCACCGTGCTGCCTCCTCTGCCAGCAGTTCACCCAGACCGTTCACATTCTCGGCAGCAGGGTAATGAGTGACAGGAAACATCACACGGAAAGAAACTAGATCCCAGCAGGTGGGCAAAGCAGCAAAGGTTAGAATTGGGGTCCCAACCTCAAACACTTATAGGGGCCAGCAGGTGAGTAAAATGGGTCGAAATAAGAGAAACCAACCATACAAGCACATTGGTAATGGACAGCTGACCCTTAGTCTTGGTGTCAGGGAGACAAGTCAGGGGTGGGGGGCGCAGAGCAAACCAGACAGCGCAGCACGGGGAGGGTGGGGCCACCCAGCGGAGGTGGTCACTCACCTTCCTTCATCCTGTAGGCTCAGTGTTGCCAAAATGGCCTATTGCAAGAGGAGCTGGAAATACAGGTTTTAATTTTGACTGTCATTTTTAAATGTTGCAACTCATTCGTTTAAAAGCAAAACAAACAGAAATAATCCAAACCTTGTCAAGGACAAGGCGCACGTGTGAAAACACAATTCAGCCCTCAGGCTTTCACGGTACAGCATCTGGGTCAGAGGTTAGATTATAAAAACCATCTGGGTTTGAGGAAAGTGAAGAGAATTTACAAGAAAGTGGTTGGACGGCAGGAAAAATAAATCTACACGGAAGAACCCAGAGCACACAGCTGATAGCACCACCCAGCTGACGGCATTTGGGGTTTCAGTGAAGACCCCCCCCCCCTCAGAATAACACATACTGCCCATCTTTCCTACAGGATGGTCTTTGCGTCTCTAACAGTTTCTCATTCTACTGGGCATCCCCGTTTTACACGGATTGGGTGGCGATCCATCCTCTTGAACAGCTGAATATCTAATGTAGCTGTGGTTTGGGTTTGTTTTGGTACTGACATCCCCTGGGGAACTCCAGCAGATAAACAGATAAAGGCTGAGCTGCTGTGGTTAAACCTGGAATGTGGTTAAAGCAGGGATGTAATGAGGGAAACCACCTCTCTCAAGACTCTCCCTGAGACTACGGCTCCAGAATTCTGGGATTCAAACCAGTCTGTATGTGAACTTGTACTTTCTTGAGACCGGCATTTAGGAAGGTTTTCTATTCTTTTCTATATTTTAGCAAGTATGCTCCTCTTCTGTATTATTGTTATTTCTTTAGTTTTGAAGATTCATGCATTGTTTTCTAAACTGACTTTTATTACTTCTCCTTTAACAACTACCACTAGGAAAACTTGAGATTTCCTGTTGAGTTTGGATTTTTTTCCCCCCCTAAGCGCAATGGGAAGCCACTAGAGGGCTTGAAGCAAGGAAGTAACAATGTCTGATTTATGTTTTAAAAAGATCACCTTGGCTGCTGCACCAGTGATTGCGGAAGGGCAGGTGGGGAAGCAAGGACAAGTAAGAGGTTATTGTAGGAGTCACGGTGAATGACGATGCAGACCTGGACCGAGGGTTAGAAGTGGACATGGAGGGGAGTGGACAGGTTCAGGATGGGACTTGTTGATGGACTGGACTGGGGGAGGTGGTGACAGAAATGGAGAAACCAGGAATAAGCCCTGGATTATTGCTTAAGCAACTGGGCAAGTGTTCAACCATGTTAGGTTTGAGATGCCCATTAGGTCTGAGTAGGCTTGAGTAGGTGAATGGATAGAGTCTGGAGCTTAGGGAAGGGAGAATGTTAGAGTTGGAGATGTAGAGTTATGAGCAACAGACATATAATTTTTAAAGCCAGAGGCCCAGATGGGATGATCTAAAGAATGTTAAGATAAAGAGAAGGGAGCCCAGAACAAAACTCTGGGTATTTAAAGACTGAGCTAAGAAAGAGGCAGCGCGACTTGCGACCAGAGCCGCCACGAACACTCCAAATCCCCAGCCGTGGCTCACAAAGACCAGCATGCTCTGACTCCTGCCTGCCTCTCCAACTTCCTCTTACCGCTCTTCTTACCACCAACTTTGCATAGGTCTCTGTGCCGTTTTTCCCATATACCCAGTTCATTTCTTCCTTAGGACCTTTGCGCCTGCTCTCCCTTCACAAGGCTGGGTCTGATCAGAGCCCAGTTTATAAATGTCACCTCCTGAATGTGTCCTTTCTGGACACCCCATGTGAATAAGTTACTCTCCCTCCCTAATCCATTACCCCCATTAAGTATCTACAGAGCACCTGCCCACTGGACTTTCTGTCCAGGTCTCACGAGACTTATCGCTCCACGAGAGCCGGGCCCTTGCCTTCTCGCTCACTGCTGGTTTCCAACACCTGCAATTACACAGGACCTACCAGACTCTCAAGTGTGTATGAATGAATGAGAAGGGATTCTGTTTCCAGTTTTACACAGGAATTACAGAAGCTGCTGGGTCTGCGTATCAAAAACAAGAAACTTCGCTATCTGTTGAGATGGTAATTGCACTGCCTTCCATGAAAATAAAAAATGAAGAACGATTTGCTAGCATAAAAGTTAAACACAAATAAATTCAAGTTGCTTTGAACATTCTTTATTTTAAGCATTTTGTCTTATAGGAAAAACATACTTACCTAGGGAAAAACCCAACACAGAAAATCTTTAAAAACAAAGGCTTCTGGAGAGCAGCAGACCTTAGACTCGTTGGAAGCACAGAAGCACAGGGTTCACGCGGTGATGGCGGTGGTGTGTGTGTGCGGGCAGTTCCAAGTTCTTGGAAGGACTGAGACCCAATGGTCAGAAGCCAAATTCTTTGTTCTTTCAGCGTAGATGCTTCACCAAAGGCTGTGGGTCGTCCTAGAGCTGGCAGAGACCACAAGCATACCTGGTTCAGCCTTTACTGAGGAGGCCGGGGAGGAGTGGTGACCTGCCCCACAGTCCAGTTTGGGGGGAGCCGCGCTCAGAGAATGCAGGCTCCTAATTCCGAGTTCTCTCCATTAGGCCAGCTGTCTCCTCACCTCTGAACTATTTGTAGAAATTTATGAAATGGTCTTTTTCTCCTTTTTAGAATTGGTAATCTGGGCAATTAAATCATGACGAACCCAGATGAATCAGCACACTCATTGTTCCTTCTCCTTTGCCGTGCCATGCCTGCTAGCTCCTCTGTGCTAAGTCCCCTTCTCAGCGCTTTCCTCTCCCTGCCACAGCAACTCAGGGCTCAGTGCTCTCCTGCTCTGACTCCTAAGTGTCCCAAAGCTCCCATCTGATCCCATAGTGAACACCTCCCAAATGTATCTCCTAGCCTGATCTTATCATTGAATTTAGACTTGTGAGTCCCACAGCTACTTAATTAACATCTCTACTCTGGTACTTAATGGGCATCTCAAACAATGAGTCAAACACTGAATTTGTCTCTTGTCCATACATAGGAAATTTGCCCCTATCCCAGATTCCCCATCTCAGTAAACTGCAGCAACAGCTCAGGCCATAGGCCTAAGATTCGGACCCGATTTCTCTTTCCTCTCCCCCAATCCCATGTGATAAACGGGTCGTTGTCACTTTTACTTTTGATCCACAGGTGCATATAACTGAAGTAATCATGATCCTTGGTTCATAACACACCACCAATGGTTTGTTCATGATTCTCTTATTCATTCTGTGTTCATGTATTTACTTTTAATGACAAATGAACCCATCACCCAACCCAGGGATGAGAACATTAACTTGCTCATGTATTTGTTCCTCCCAGTTCTGTCCCCTTACTTCCTCCACACCCAGAGGTAACCCTATCCTAAACTTTACCACTACCTTTTTTAAAAAATACTCGTCGCATATATATGTATGCCTAAGCAATTGTTGTTTTAGTTTTGTGCTTTATGAAAAAGTCATATGCGGTCTTCTGAGTTTGCTTTTTCACTCCGTTACTGTCCTGTATGTAGCCAATGTTCGTTCATTTTGTCTGCCCTGTAATACTCCACTGTTAGCGTTCAACACTACCCCCCATAGACGGGCGTTTGAATTTCTTCAGGAACATTATTTCATATGTATTCTGGGGCACTTTGTGCAAGGATCTCTCTTGAGAATATACCTAAAAGTGGAATTGCTGGGCCATGGGTATATTAATGTTCAACTTTCCAATGAATGGTTTTTCCGAGTTTTGGCCCATATGCATTTCCAATTCCGTGGAGACCTGTTTTAGTCTTTTCCCCATTTTTTTGTTAGGTTGCCTGTTTTCTTGTTTGTTGATTTCTAGAATTTCTGTATATATTCTTGAGACTAATATACTACTGGCCATAAGCTTTGCAAATATCTTCTCATAGTTTATAGTTTGGCTTTAATATGTCTTTTGATGAACAACAACCATTATGATTAATGACCTTTTATGACTTGTTTTGCTTCCAGTTTAAGTTGTTCTTAAAGCAAGCAGGATTAGAAAGATATTCACCTATATTTTTTAAATATATTTCACCTACAATTTCAACTATACTTACTACGTCAGAAATGCTAAAGGTTCGAGTCATTTTAACAGTGTGTGTATGTCTGTGTGGTGTGAAGAGATCTAATTTTATATTTTCCCTTCTTTTGTCAGGCCCATTTAATAGCTCAATCACGGATCCACCAGACCCACACAAGCATGTACATTTTGTGAAATTTACATGTACTTGTGGGTCATCTGCTTTGGGGCTACTCTGCTCCACTGGCCACTTTGTCCATTGTCCACACTAATGTCACACACTCTTGAATACTTCAGCCTCATAAAAATCCTTCTGGTAGGGCAAGTTCCTCCCTTTTCTTCGCAAGTGCCCTCGTCATTCTTCAGCCTTGACTCTGTCACAAGCATTTCAAATCAGCTTGTCAATTCCAGGAGAATGTTGGGATTTAGTTTGAAGATGCATGGAATCTATGTATCAGTTTGGGAGAAAACTGTCATTTTTTGAATATTGTCTTTCTACTCAAACATAGAAACACTTTAGTCCTCTTTAAAGCCTTTTAGTCAAGTTTTACAGCTGTGTACCAATTTGGCACATATTTGGTCAGATTTGTTACTATGCACATAAGAATTTTTTGCAATTGTTTGGTGTCTTTTTTAAAATTCTGCTAACTGTGGCTGGTGTATATAGCTACAATTCACAATTATATATTGATCCTATATTTAGCCACCTAACAAAACTCTCCAGTTATGTCTAATATTTTGATGAAAGACTTCTTGGAGGTGGGGCACTTTCCTGTGTACACAATCGCATTATCTGAAAATAATGAGTTTTACTTCCTTCTTTCCAATACCACCTTATTTTTCTCATCTTACGGCAACGACTAATATTTCTAGTACAATGTAGAATGGAAGTGAGAACAGCGATCATCCTTGTCTCATGCCTTTAAAGTGAATGGTTTTAATGTGTCCCCCGTTAAAATGGTGTTTATTTCAGGATTTTTGTAGATAGCCTTTGCTAAGTTCAAAGGTACCCTTCCACTTACAGACTGCTTTTATAAAAGTTATCATTAATGGGTGTTTTTATTAAATGCTTTTCTGCACCTACTGATCAACTGATTTTTCACTTTTATTCTGTAAATGAGTAAGACTTACAAATTTTCTAACATACCATCTTTGCCTTCCTTAGCTAAATGCCACTTGGTCAATACGTTACATTGTTTACTTTGCATATATATTCATGACCAAAATGGGCCTATAACTTTCCTTTCTCAATTGTCCATGGGGTTTTACGACCACGGATATACTGGTTTTGTTGTGAGATGGATAATCTCTAGGAGAATATGTCAAACTAGAATAACCCATTCTGTTTGGTAAAACCATCGATCCCTAGAGTATTCTTCATGGCCCAATTTCTATTTCCTTACCTTTGTATTAATACTAGTTAACACTGCTCACTTAGGCTTCTGATTTCTTCTTTATCAAAATATAACATTTCTAGAAATTTCTCCATTCTGCCTAAATTATAAAAACTATTGGCATGTTGTTCATAACACTTACCTGTTTAACACCTGCGGTTTACACAGTGCCTACCCTTTTCCACGCCCGATATGGGTTATTTGTGCCGTTTCTTTTTTCTCCACGATAAACCTGCCCCAATTTTTGTCTACGTTGTTCATCTTTTCAACGTTACAGCACAGTTTTGTTGACCCTCTATTGCAACCTTGTTTTCTCGGCTTCTGCTCTTATCTCCTTTATCTTATTCTTTTGTAACTTCTTTAATTGAACACTTAGCTCATTTTTAAAATATAAATAAGGATTTAAGACTATACAGTTTCCCTTGAACCATCTTTACTCTGCACCCTATATTGTAGTATTCACTATTAGCTCTTAGCATTTTAAAATTTATTTCTATTTCCATCATTTATTATTACTATCTTCTTAAGTCTCCTTGGTGAACTCAATTTTTAGCATCATGTAGTACCATTTCTATCTCTAATAATACCTTTGTCTTGTCTACTTTGGTAATAGTATAACCACACATGCTTTCTTTTGTTATTTTCCTGGTATCTATTTTTTTCAATTACAGTATACATTCAATATATGTTAGTTTCAGGTGTATGGCATAGTGGGTGGACATTTACATACTTTACGAAGAGATCCCCCAGGAAGTCTAGTACCCACCTGACACCACACAGTTATTACAATACTGTCGACTATATGCCTGTGCTGTGCTTTACTGTTTGAGCTCCCATGACTATTTTGTAACTACCACTTTGTACGTCTGAATCCCTTCACCTTTTTATCCTCCTGATATTTTCTATCCTTTATTTTAAACATTTTCGTGCCATTATGCCTTGTCTATAAATATATCTTAACCCAATTGGACTATCTTTTCACTGGTGAGTTTATCTCACCATCTTAAAGCACTTTAAAAAATGTTTTTAAACAGCTCTGAGATATAATCCACATACCATAGAAATCCCCTTTTAAGGCGTCCAATTCAGTGGTTAAATCATCTTTTTATTTCTGTGTCACACTATATTTCTTTTTTCTGTCTTTTCCCCTCTAACAAGAACTTGATCTTCATGTTCTCTAGTCCCCTACCACTCCCATGTGTTAAAATTATAAAGTAATTGATATACTTTACTTGCTTTAGTCCTACTTTTTATTTATTCTTTTTAAAGTTATCAACAAACTTCCCCTAAGTATCTGATTACTCTTCTTCTCAAATCTCTCGTAGCATCTCTTGGATTTGTTTCTCTTTATATTAAGTGCTTTCTCCAAAGGGGCTTTTAATTTCCACCTTTGTTGGAAAATCTTCTGAAGCTCTGAATGCCTGAGAACATTTTCATTATGCCCTTCCATTAGAATAAATATTTATCAGGACATAAAATTCTAGGTTCAAAGTTCTTTTCATGTTCAATTTCAGACTCTTAAGCTGGGCATGGTAATCACTGTTTCTACTGTATCGTTCTCAAGTGTCTTGATAAGCATGTTATCAAGTGATAAAAAATTCTTATCCTATAATCAAAACCTCAGAGTAATCAAGATGTGTAGGAAAATACTTAAATTTTTAAAGAAAGTCTGCTTTTAGTTTCAGAACTATGTATGAAATATCTGAAAGCCGAAAGGCTATTATTCTTCAAAAATATTAACAGTAGCTTTCTTTAGATGGAGAGATTCATTTGTCATTTCTTCTTTTTCCTTTCTATACTTCACTATATTTTGACCACGAAACTCTTTCCTTTTATAAATAATTTTAATAAATAGTTCCTCCACATGATGTCAGTTTTACAATTTGGAACTTGCAGATTAAGTGATTCTATGGTCCGTGTACTCTCTGCATGTACCATTCTTTCAACCCCGCTCCTTCGATGTTCCTTGCGATACCTCAAATTCCTTATTTATCTTTGTATCCTTTCAATGCCTATTACAGTGCTCAACATATATAAAGTATGAATATATTACATCAAGACGTTCGAGAATGCATTTCTGGGATAAAATGTGGCTATCCTCTATCTAACCACCGTAATAAAGGGATTCTTTAAATTACAAAGAACAGAATGATTAAAACAGTAACTTTCAGACTTTTAAGCAGCAGAATTCTCCTTAAATGAAAGCTTTTTTTTTAAAATCCCAATATATAAAACAGACGAGAATAGAGGCATTCTAGTGGAGAGACAGAAGCTGACCCTGTCCACTCAGCTTTCTTCCTTGCCTCCCACAGGCTGCTGTGCAGTTTGAAAACGAATGCAATACATTCAGCTGACTCCATGTGCTATGTCACAGCTAGAAGAGAAAAGCAAAAACACATTCGATCTAGTATTTATTTATTTAGCTTTCTTTTGCAACTATAAATTACAATCACTAGTACACCTGTAATTTTTTATAGTGTTCAACTAAAGAATAAGCAAAAACAGCATAGGTCAGTTTAAAAGAAATCACAGTACTTCTTGGTGTAAATTGCAAAAGAGGGAAGAAGTCTTGGGCCCAGACCTTGGAAATAAATATCAAGTAACCATAAAAATATTCAGCCATCTTCCAGGTATTCAGGGAGGTTCGTGCACGGTCCCAGGCAGAGGATCAGAGCTCCTCTTTGAAATATCCCAGCTTTGCCAGTGACATCTCTTTTCTCAACTGCATAACTTCCCAAAACATGTGATCAACTATACAAACAGGAAAGAGAGATGCATAAATCATAAAATACCATCCTAATTACTTTTAACATGTGTCAATGAAAATCTAGGATTACCTGGAAAGCCATTTGGCATTTCCTAGTGACATACCCAACGCCTAGACATTCTATTGCTATTTCACACACTCTTTTTCATGTCCTTGTGAGCATCCCAGTTTTAAACAAGCAGGATTCACCACTTTGCCACAGCTATTTGTTAGATGCATCAGCGACCAGCACTTTAGCTCAACAGAAGGTAGACATTTCTGTGTCCTGAGTAAACAGCAATGCTGCTGCCTTCATAGCTAATTACACTCAATGCTCCATTATGCTCGAGTTACTATCCAGCTTCTACATCTTCTTGCTCTGGTTACTCCATCCTGGCCATTGCACTTTTCATTAATAACAGACAGTGAAAAGGAAAACAAGAGACAGTCCAGAGAACTCAGTAACATTTTTGTGCCTAATAAGGAAAGTTTTATATATAGCTCAAATTAGAAATAAAAACAAATGTAGAGGATGACCTGTAAATTTCCATTATCTCCACATTTGTAAGCCCCTTCTGTAGGTACAAAAAAGATGGCTCTACAGACTTCCAGTTAAGATGGCAGGGTAGGCAGACACGGCATGCCTCTTCCCACAACCTCAACAAAATCACAACTAAAATATAGAACCACCATCACTCAGAACCGTCAGAAATCAAGTTGAATGGAAGTCATCTGGCAACTATGGAATTAAAGAAACCACATCCATCCAGACTAGTAGAAGGGGTACAGATGCAGAATGGGCCAGTCCCACACCCACGTGTTGTCAATAAAAATTTGGGAGGGATATCTCAGGGGAGAGGAGTCCCTACCCCGTACCAGGCCTCCCGTACCAGGGTTCCAGTGCTAGGAAGATAAGTCCCCACAACTTCTGGCTGAAAAAACCAGCGGGGATTAAATCGGTAGAGGAAACTGTTGGAGCCCCAAGCAGTTCCGCTTAAAGAACCAACACACAGACTCACCTACTCAGACTCACTCCGTCTGGACTTCAGCACCAGGGTAGCAGCTTGAAAGGCACCAGTGGGGGATATAGGGAAGAACTGAAGTATATGGCATCAAGGCGAACAGAGGCCATTGTCCCTTCTCTAAACTCTCCCCACACAGAGACACAGAGCTGGCAGGCTGGTGTCCTATTCTGCGACTCTATCAACCTGGCTAACACTGTTAGACCCACCTTGGAGATCTCTAGAGACTCTGTCCCACCCAACTTACAGGCCCACCCAAGCTGATTTTCCATACAAATGGCTGGTCTTGGCTCCTGCTTCGCAACTTCCTAAATCCTATCAAACAAGGAACAGCTGGCCTCAGTGAGCCCCAGGCCTGGCACTAGTGGCAGCCAGCCTAGATTCACAGCTTGCCTTTGCCTGGGCATCTCCAAGCCCAGCACAAGAAGCAGCTGTCCCAGACTGCTTTACAGCTCAGGCAGAGTGGCCCCCAAAAAACACAGGTGGGGACTGACATTGGCCTGCACCACCCAGTAAACCACAGGGCCAGCACACCCAGTGGACAGCTGCAGACCACATCAGAGCACCACCACCCTGCACCTGCACAGCTGATCCTCCATGGAGGGCAGAGGTTGGTGGTCAGTGGTCACAGACAATCCTTGTAGCTGACTGGCCTGGGTAAATCCCTCCCATTGATCTGCCAACAGCAACCAAGGCTCAACTACAACAGAAGGAGTACTCAGCCCACACGAAGGGCACACCTCAAGAACCTAAGTACCTAGCTTGGGTGATAGGGGAGGCTGTGCCATTGGACCCTACAGGACACCTACTACATTAGGCTACACTACCAAGACACGGAGTCAAAGCAGCTTTACCTAATACATAGAAACAAACACAAGGAGGCTGACAAAACAAGGAGACAAAGATACATGGCCCACATGAAAGAACAGATCAAAACTCCAGAAAAAGAACTAAGAAATGGAGATACGCAATCTACCAGATGCAGAGTTCACAACACTGGTTATACGGTTGCTAAAGGAACTTAGTGAGGACCATAACAGCATAAAACAGTCCCAGTCAGAAACAAACGATACACTAATTGAAATAAAGAACAATTTACAGGGAAACAACAGTAGAATGAATGAAGCCAAGAATCAAAACAAACAAACAAACAAACAATCAGAAGAAGAAGAAAAAGGAATAAAAAAAATGAAGATAGTGTAAGCAGCCTGGTGGGACAACTTCAAGCACTCCAACATTCACTTCATAGGGTGCCAGAAGGAGAAGAGAAAGCAAGAAATTGGAAATCTGTTTGAAAAAATAATGAAAGAAAACTTCCCTAAATTAGTGAAGGACAGAGACATGCAAGTCTAGGATGCACAGGGCATCCCAAACAAGATGGATTCAAAGGGCACCACACCAAGACACATCATAATTAAAATGCCAAAGGTTAAAGGTAAAGAGAGAACCTTAAAAGCAGCAAGAGAAAAGAACTTAGTTACCTGTAGGGGAGTTCCCATCAGACTGTCAGCTGATTTCTGAAAAGAAACTTTGCAGGCTAGCAGGGATTGGCAAGAAATATTCAAAGTCATGAAAAGCAGGGAAGATTGCTCGCCCAGTAAAGCTATCGTTTAAAATCGAAGGTCAGATAAAGAGCTTCCCAGACAAGAACAATCTAAAGGCCTTCATCATCACCAAGCCATTATTATATGAAATGTTAAAGGGACTTATTTAAGAAAATGAAGATGATCAAAACTATGAACAATAATGTGGCAAAAATACATTTCTAAAAACAACTGAATCTAAAAAACAAAATAAGCAAATAAGAACTGAGACAGAATCATGGATACAGAGAGCATTTTGATGGCTGCCAGATGTGAAAGGAAAGTGAAGAAGTAGGTGAAGAGGTGAGGGGATTAAGAAGTACAAACAGGTAGTTACAGAATAACCATGGACATGTAAAGTACAGGATAGGAAATGGAGCAGCCAAAGAATTTATTCACATGATGCATGGACATGAACAATGGTAGGGGGATTGCCTGAGTGGAGGGTGGGTAAAGGGGGAAAAAATCAGGACAACTGTAATAGCATAATCAGTAAAATATAATCAAAAATATTACAAAAAGAGATGGCTCTACATTTCAGACAATAAAATGTCTTCATCTGACATAGGATCAGACTTAGACCTAAATCAGTGGTTCTCAACCAGGCGAGATTTTGTCCAGGGGCTCTCTGGGAAATGTCTGGAGACATTTTTCATTCCTGGCATCTAGTGAGTAACACCCAGGGATACTGTTAAACATCCTACAATGTAAAAGATAGTCCCCCACAAGAAGGTATATCCAGCTTAAAATGTTAAACAGCACAAAGGTCAAGAAACCTTGCTTTCGGTTCAGCTGCCCTAAATTCTTTTTGGCACAAGCACAGAGAATAAGCAGATTTTTACATTAGTAATATTTATTTACTACAAACCCACACAGTGTATGATGTGCATCTAATACTGTCAAGGGAAAGAGTGATGGAAACCAGAGAAGAAACTGCTTTTATCAACAACACCCGACCATCACTCATGACTTTCTATTTACATAAAGTAAATTATCTTTCAGTCGTCTTTCCCTACAAAAACATCATTCTAGTCAGGAGAAAAACTACGCTTGTCACTTTAACATAACAAAAATCATCTGTCCTCCAGCTTAAATCACAGTATCCACCAACAGGATTCAAAAAGACTTCAATTTTATTAAAGTCATAGGAAGTATTGTGCAGTTTAAAGAAAGACTCCTTTTATGCCACACACCTTCTGGAATTCAACATTAATTATTGACAGGTTTCACCTTTACTCTTATGCCTGTTTTCACTATACCAGACCTTGAGAAATGTTAAACTAAGTTTTTATGGGCATGACTAACTTTTCCACAGAATTAAGATTCACTGCTTTACCTGATTGAAAGAAGACTTCTATTGGTTTTTAAGTATAAGAATTAAAGAAAAAAAGAGTATTTTCAGTGTCTAAAAAAACGTATGAACAGGAAAACTCCCCACAACTTCAAAGACAAAACTGGCACGGACCTGCCCCTGCCCAGTGTCCGTTATTTCTGTTCTGAAACAGCCGGGCGCGCTCAGCCACATCTGCTTTATGCCCGGTACTGAGACACGGCCACGGAAGCCCTCGCGTGAGGGTGGCTCTCCTGGCTGTGTCACCTGCAGGCGTCTGCCGATTTATAATACCGTAACTTTCCTCCACTCAGAATTACACCACGCCATGCCTGCTTCCTAATTCTCACGTGAGAGTGGAAAATACAGATACGAGCTGTTAGCTCTTCGTGGTTTTCACCCATTAAAATAAAACTGACCATGTCTAGAGCTTGCTCATTTTTATCTCTTAAGGAGTAAATTCAATCAGCTTTGTACTCACCTCACACTTATCATCTGGTTTATCATATACCTCTTAAGAGTTAAAACTGATTCTGCTTAAAACTCAAAATCAGCGTAAAATGAGGCAAATATAAAGATTAAACACAATGTTTTAGAGACATTTGTTTCCAAATTCTCCACACATTTTATTAGAACTATAAAAGAGACTCAATATAAATATGCCCACAATAAGGTTTACTGAAGCATTACTGAACTTTTATGTAGATGTTTTACGAGACATTAAGAACACTCACCATCCTGCTGTTTCACAAGTCCCTGCTGAATGTAGCGAATGTACGTAAAAAAGTTACACACAGACGTGATCTAGGCCAGAAGAAGAAAATGTCATAAATAATTACATGTCTTATGTAACAGCGAACTTTATTAAAACCCATGATTAAGTTACTTACCCTGTATCTACAAAAAGGAGAAATATAATAATAGTTGCTTGAGTCTCCTAATTTAATTCTGTGTTTACAGGACTTACTCTGGCCAGTGAGAGCACATTTTCTGTAAAATAATGATAAATTTCAGTTTTTTAAATTAAAGGCATTTTGCCCTACCTTCTGTACAAGCTAAAGACAACTAATACTTGAGACCCTGTCGGTACCAGGCACTGTTCTAGATGCTGGGCTACCGTGATGGAAAAGACAGAGTCCCTTCCCCCTGTGGGGTTAACGGTCCAACGTGAGCTCAACAGCATAACCTTAAATGTGGTTCTAGAAATAGAAACAAACTGTTTTAAATATACGTCCTATCCTGGAGCAAATGTACCAATGAGCAACCCAATACAGGAAAGCTCTCGGCTTTCCATCAGGACTTGGACTTCTTCCTGGGTTGGAGAAAACCTAATGATGATTATCAAGTCTCAAAACATGTTACCAACAGCTTCCAGGCTAGTAGCTTCCAGATAAGGTACTTTTTGGTGTGTTCTGTTGGTTTACATGCATTTAATGTGGTACCCAGGCCTGAGAAATACAAAGGAATAAGCCACCTTACAAAAACACTGAATCTTAACAGCTATGGAAAGGGCACACTACATTTAGATATACCATCCTTATTACATACTATAAAATCTAGAATTTGGTATAAGGGCCTTCTGGTTGCAATTAGGCTGCAAGCCTCTTGAGGGCGGGAACTGTATTGTATCCACTTTTAAATGGCCGGCACCAAGCATGTTCCTGGCAGTTGGTGAAGAGACAGACACCTGTCACTCACTCTACTGCTCAGGACGAAGCTGGCTTGTGTACCAGGCTGGACGTGCAGCAGCCCAGCAGCCACCCTGGGCAGTGAGGAGCTTGTCTGAACACAACTACCACTCCCGATCAATGCAAAATTAGCGCAGTTCTAAGTAAAATAAAGTGGCCAATAGCATTTTATATGACATCACAAATAGTAAAAAAAATTAAATGAACATTAAATTTCCACTATACTTATAAGAAATATGACACAAATATGCCTCCATATTAAGAAAACACATAGAAAATGTGTATTTAGCACAGAATAATTTTGGAGATGGCCATTCTAATCACAAAATAATTTTTGTCTTTTCAAAGAAATTTTGCCTCATTGTTTCTTTATTAGCAAATTCCTTTAATGATCTGTAACAATATTTTTCAAACACACTAAACTACTAGCTCAGGGAGGATAGAAGATCAAGAAATTTAAAGAACAAGTGTTGAAAGTCTTTGGAACTTCCAAAAGTATAATTTTATACAAGAGGAAAAAAGTACCATCAAACTGATTGAAATCAATTTATACACTATTGTTCTGGAGACAGATTATACCTGTTTGTCTACTATTTTGTCTAAGTTTGAAAGGATCTGGTAAAGTGATTTCAAGTATCAATTTTTAAATAATAAAAAGTAGTTAAGTTTTCTCATTTTTAAAGCCATCTGAAAACTGTCACCGCCAACGTATTTCATTTGAGCTAGGATTCGATACTGAGTCCTCTGACCTCCGACTCCACTATTCTTCACACTCCACACCCCCTCCGAGTCTGCCGTCAGCTCCAGTCCCAAGATTTCAAACCCTTGCTTGCCATTTTCACTTGGGACGTCAAAATGTTTAAATCCAGACCTATCATCTTCCCAAAAGCAGAGCTGCCCTCCCCCATTAATTTCCAAATGCCACATCATTCTTCTCCTCAGTCATCATTAACTCTTTTGTCTATGACCATCCCTCCACCCAAATCTAATGGTCTCCTAAGTTTTCTTTAGATCTGTCCCATCTTTCCTCCCCACATACTCGCCACCCTCTGAACACACCGCTTCCTTGTTCCTAGGCTTTCAGTCAGATGTATTCTTTCTCTATCCAAGTTCCACCCATGCTTCAAAACCCCAGATCGAATCTGATCCCCAGCGCTGGACTATCGTCGTCAACACTCCCAGAGCGCTCCGCCACTCCTCAGAGGTCACCTTCCTAACTGGTCCACAGCAACCCTGACCAGAGCCATGCTTCACATTTCGAAAAAGAGGACAGTATCATCTTACAGTGTACTTTCCACACAATATGCACTTGAAACAAAAAATGGGTTTCTGGCCCCATTCCCACAAACACGATATCCTTAAACTATGTAAACTGTTCCCTGATCCTAATCTATATAATTATTTTACTAAGATACTATATAAATCCACTCAATTGGTACTCTCTTTGTCATCATATATTTATCTGCACATGTATGTGTGATATATTATGCAAGCACGGATTTAAAATTTTATGATTAAAAACTACTATATGCCATATTTAAAGTAAGGTACAACACAAACCTTGAAAGCATGAACACTAGTGGCATTAACGATCAGGATAAAAACATGTGGATGTTTGGGGAGCTGAATTTAAGAATGTGAACACGTTCCCCAACTTCAGAGGCCACTCTGCTACAGGCGTTTCACAAGAGGAGTGTGAGCAGGACACAAGCCTAGGCGGGCTGTGTGGCCCACAGAGCAAAATACATGACTAGGTCCCTCCGCATGATTACCCAAACAGCAACAACACTATCTGATCCGACTGATCAGAACGTAATTTGCATTAACAGGGAAGGGGAAAATCAGACAACTCCCACAACAGGCTTTATAGCACAGACCTACAGTGAATCTCAATCAGCCTTTCCCTTTTCTGTCTTCAAAATGACCCAGACGAGAGTCACTTGCTGCCTTCTATGAGCTCTTTTCGGCTTTCCAGTCCCCTATATTAATCTAATTGTAAACCATCAAGTAAGCAGCTTCCTCAAAACCTTTCCTAGTCACTTTTTAACCAGCTGTGCCAAAGGTTTTAGGTACTGTTGATTTCAATCTTTCTTCCTCCTAGGTCTGGAGGGAACAGAGCCTGCCCCGCTATGAAAGGCGGGAGTCTTCCCTCTGAAGATTTACAGTTGCCAAACGTCTCTCACATACGAAGACAGAACCAATCATTTCCCAAAGTGAGAATCTTTTTTTATGACAGTATGAAAGGAGAAGGCTACTTAAGCCTTTCACTACCTAAGTCTTTTTGGTACCTGTTTTCATGCTTGATAAGACTCGGTCTAAATCACTGTCTTCCCAACTAATTTTGCTGGTAACCCTTGGGAAGAGACATTCTACACAGAAACTGAGGACACACAGCTATACATATCTGTGTAACAAACAAAAATTCTGCTTAGGACCCACTAAGGTGACTTCATGATCAACGAATGGGTCACGACCTGTGGTTCAAAGAGTCTCTAACGTCTGGACTGCCTGGGTCCCTAACATACACATACATTTTTGTAATTCAAAGGGCTCTCTTTTGACTCTAATTTGAAGCGCTCCATCCCACACTGCTGGAGATTTGCGCCTGAGCTGCCCAGGCTCCAAACAGAAAACTGACAAGAAATGCAACCACATTTCAAACTGGAAAAGCTAAGTAATTTCAACACATAAAAATTTAAAAACTCAGTATCTTCCACAAGACATGGTTCTGAAAACATACTTGGGCCCTCCACACTCGACCGCAGAAGCCTTCACAAATCGAACAGGCTGTAATCCCGCTGGCTCAATGCTTAGAGTGTTGTTTTCCACAGCCTCCAAAACAGCTGAAGCCAGCTTAAAAAAGAAAAAAAAAAAAAAGCATTAGACACTGTGCTGGCAGAAAAATACCAAATTTGTTTTCCACAGTGAACCAATTTTTAACATTCTTTCCCCGAGTTCCACTAGCTGGGACTTAGCCAATGGGGAAAAAAAGAAACCGTGTAATCTTGATTTGAATTCTTTTATGATTCAAACATTGTTAAGAAAGGCAATTCAGTTACAGCTAAATAACTTTTCTCATTATCTGGGAGAGGATTAAAGGCATTAATTCCAATCTCTGTTCAACCTTACCCACAATTAACATAACCCTGTTATTGCAACTTCAAAATGAGTATCTTAATGCCTTATTTTGTTAAATATATGCAATATGTTTAATACTGCTCATTCATAACAACAATATATACTCTTTATAGCTATATATTTTCTGAACTTCCATTTATGTGTACAAAAGAATTAACAGAATCACTAAATATTAGATGCCCAGATGGAGATGGTAGTAACTAATAAACAACAGATGAAGCGGGCAAACTACTTCAGTATGGCAAAACCACCAATACCGAATGGCCTGCCGAAAACCAGGCACAGAGCTACAATGAGTAACTATTACGTATCAGAAGTGTTTTACTGCTCATCTTAACTTCTCCTTACAAGTAATGTTATCATTAAATCCTCTAGAGACTTAACAAAAGACTCTGAGGATGAACTATCTTAAACACTGACTGACAGGTATTTACAGACAAACCTTCCACCGTAAGAGCAAATTAAGATCATGACCTTTTTACTTACCTACTTAATCCACCTCCTTAAAACCTATGACACAGGCTAGGAAGACATTCCCCCCGCCCCCCCCATTTTCAAGATGAGGAAACTATAATTTTTTATTACGTACAGATACACCCAACACACACCTGAGAGTGTAGAACTGCCCTTGCACTGCGCCCTGGACTGGGAATCAAGCACACGCCCCAGCCCCACACACAGCCAATACTTCGCTCCAGCGCACTGCGCCCTGGACTGGGAATCAAGCACACGCCCCAGCCCCACACACAGCCAATACTTCGCTCCAGCGCAACGCACACCCCTGTGTGAAAGACCCTCTGCTCGGACAGAAAAGATGCTCCGTACCTGAATGCCAAGAAGTTTTGATCCTCAGAGGGAACAAGGAAAATGGTAAACATGACATTTTATAATAACTTAGTTATGTAAGAGACACTAAAATACATAACATGATTTAGTAAAAGGTATAGGAGCAACTCTAATACATTCCTATTTAAAAAAATTTTTAGTTACCTCACTTTTTGAGAATGTTAGACATGGAAATATATCTTCCTGATAGATTTTGTCTAAGAAAGGACATGTTCTGTCCATTGTGGGATCATCCTTCCAAGATCTGAATTCATTATACAGAGATAAGTCAGCCTGACAAACCAAAACAAAACACAAAAAATAAATTTTTAAAAAGTACAAATATAAAATTATAAACATTACTGAAAAAGAAATACTCTGCATTTAAAATAATAAACTGAACCATTCTTAATTAGTTATAATACCTGGTGGCAATTTTTCCTTTTAAAAATTCAAACTCCCAAATGATTAAATGGCCCTTTCCAATGTGCCCACCATGGCATTTAGTGATGCAACCATTATCCCTCCCCACAATTAGCACGGAGCTCCTCTTAAGACACATGTGCATACTGTTCTGACTATAAAAAATGATGACAAGTCTTTAGTGAAAGTAATCAAAAATTAATTTGGACCTAAGTTAAATACGGTATTTGAAAAAACTGAGACTAAGTTGTAAAACCAAAAATTTGGGGTAAAAATGATACTAATTGTTCTACTATTACCTGAAGGCATTTCCAAAGGAATTTCCAAAATGTTTATTGTATAAGCAGCAAAACTTAAAAGCAGCATACATATAAGCCTCCTAAATTGATTATCTTAAAATGTAACATTGATTTAGATATTTTTTGGCATATGAACATCCCGTAACCACCAACTGAATTATCAACAATAATCCAGGCTGGCACCAGCCTTCCTATTCACTCTGCCAGCTGTCTCTCTCTTTCCCTCTTCCCTTTTAACTAATTTAAGTATTCCTCCCTACAGATTCCACAGCCGAGCTCAGTACCACCTGTCAACATACAAGGCTGTATGTCCGCCCAGCCACCCAGAGTAATGTCCTTCCTCCGCCTGCAGCTCTGAGGTCCTCGTATTCAGAAGCCCTGGGTACACTCTAAACGAGGCACTGACCACAGCTATGGCCTCTAGGATAGCTTAATCAGGTGTGCAGGTATTCTACATAGAAATAGCAAAAGGCTGAGTGTAGCCAACCTTTCCTACAGACTTGCTTAGAGAAAGTAAGTTGTCCAAGGCTACAGAGCAAGAAGCTAATAAAGTTCCAATGCACACCTAAGTGACTGGCTCTCGAAGTCTTGCACACGCACGTGGGTGCGCGTGCACTCTCCCATGTTTTAAACGTTGCAGATGTCATGACTGAATGCCTGCACCACATTTTCTACAGAAACGTGAATGTTTCATTTTCTCTTGGATTGTAGTATCTTTTATTAAGACACATGTCAAATTTATGGCTTTCCTTTGTCTAAAAAACTTTTTAACACATTTTTCACAAAATAGAATATGGTATGTAGCTGGAGAGGAAAAAGTTATGAAAGTTATATGCTGCCTATTCATATTTTAAGGCATTTCTTTAATTAAAAATGAAACTTTAAAATGTTCCATGAGAAAACATTACAATTTTGTTAGTGTAAATGATAGGAAAAAGGTACATAACTACACACACTGAGAAACCATCACAAAAATAAAAGTCATGCTAAGCCATTAAATATGGTAAATTCAAAGAAATTAAAATTATGACTAAAAAAAAGTTCCTTAAATATTTAACAGAACCAGTGTAAATTTTGTATGTTGTCGCATTCAGATCTGACCGAGTGTTGAACCTCTCTCTCACAGCATCTTTGATAGTAACTAAACAAGATGTAATTCAATTAAAATAGTAATGCCCTTGGTTATTCAGTTTACTGAAGTCCTGGCCTCCATGTAAAAATTTAACTGAATGAGCACAGATGGCCTCTTAAAGATTAACAGACTTGAATTCGACACTGTAAAGTAGAGGTTTTAAGAAAAAAACAAGGGAGGGCTGCTCCTTAAATTACTGATTTATCCCCTTGGAAATGCACCCTCATCACATGCAATGATTAAGTGAAAAACATTTTACAATTATACAATTTTTACTCAAAATAGCTCTATATTATCTCAGTTATCATTCTAGTTTTTAAAACAGTAAGTCTTCCATTAGTTCTATTTTTTGGTTGCTTAATTATCTAAATTAGCCCTAGGACTCCCTGTACTCTAACTCCTCTAACTCTCCTTCTCCCAGAACTTAAGTAAAAGCAACACACTGTTCTTCAAGGAGTCACCTGGCGTTCACACATGTGCTACATGCCTATTTTGTCAGAGCCCCCGAGCAGTTAATTTTAACTAGCCGGAGCAGTAAAGCCACCCGTTCTCCTTTACGCAAAACATGCCAGTTAGCTCCCTAAATGAAATAGCGAGATTAAGAAACTTACCAAGTTTCCAGCAGATACTCCAAGGTCAGTCAGGTAGAGAACGGAACTGAAGAATCCCTGAAAGCAGCCAGCTCTAGATTAAGCCTCCCCCATCTTAATACTGCTAAAAACTTTGCTGGCAAAAATCATAACTGACACCTCAGTGACGAGAATAAATAAGTATCAACAGAGTCAGAGGGGACAGTCCTTGAGGAGTTACCTCTTTGCAGTCTTTTACAATTGGCTGCATCACATTGAGCTCCTGATGACTGCCACCCATAGCACTGCTTGTACTTTTATTTCTTGTGTGCCCCTTTCTAAAAGGGGTCTTTCCTCCTGGCAGAGGCTCTTGCGTAGGTGAGGTTGGAGAGCTGGACAATACAAGCGTCTTCAATGCAGCTACTTCAGCCTGAAGCACATCGATCTTGAGAAGCAATCAACATAGTCACATATACTAAATACATGTAATGACAGATGCAGCCAAAGGTGAGCAATTCCGTCAGGGCACTTTCAAAGATAAAACCTAAGTCTGATTTGTATTTTCTGTGGACTAATAAAAGCAAAGTAAAACTAAGTTTTCGGATGTTTCCACATAGTGCATTCAGCTGCTATTCACAATGTCTAGTGAAATCGAAAAATTATCAAACTAACATTTTATTTATGTGAATTTTCAAAATCCCCAAAATATAATAGCTTATCATTAGATGTAGATCATTCCTAAAAGAGTAAACTCTAACATTTCAGTAGCTTTTTTAGTGAATTAAGAGAATATTAACTTTAAAATGTGATTATATAATCCTTTTGATAATACATGTGATTCACATGCCTCTGAATCATCGGGTTCTAATATAAATAGACACCAAATGTTCACTATCAATTTTATCTACATAGTATTTTCTCCTTTATAGTTTCCAAATCTTCTAAAATAATCACTACGTTTACAATCAGAACAAAACCCACTGTTAATGTATCTTTAAGACAGTAACCACTAGGCAACATGAAGAAGGTCAACCTCACAGCCGCCACGGCATGGGTCCTGGGAGTCCAGTGGCTGCGAAGAGCAGCCAAGCCTGTAGTGCTGCTGAGTGACCGACCGCCTCCCACTTTAACAGGACATGATCCCGGGGCACTATCCCAACCGCCAGAAGAGTGGGCTGCCGCAGCCAGGTAAGTGGGTGAAAGACTATGAGCAGTACACGGGTGATGGATGGCACGGGGTAAGGTGACTACCCAGCTCCGCGACCACTCACAGCACGAGAGGGGTCCACGGGATGACTGGGACCAGCAGACCTGAGACTGAGCTGGGGTGGACCAATTCACTGGGACCTAGAGGGACATCAGGAACAGTATGGACACGTCCCCCACACCTGTTTCTTGGAATCTCACGTGTAAGCACCTCTTCAGCTTTGTAGCCTGCATGCTGTTCATGTTGTGGGGCGGGGAGACGACCCCTCCTGCCCGTCTGCGGGGCTGAGGCAGTACGCTCCCAATAATCTGTTCCTGGAATGAGGCAGAGATCCCACCCAACAACCTGCGCAGGTGGCTCACTAGGAGGTTTGGGGAGACTTCATGGACTTTGTGCCCCCTAATTGACTACCTCATTCTCAAGAGATGTAACCTTAATCTAATTCCTGATAAAACTTAGTGCTGTGGTTAAAAAAAAAAATAGTAATCACTAATTTCTTTACTTTGTATACAATTAAAAACAGTAAAAACTTACTTTTCCTTGTGCTTCTTTCAGTTGCTTCTCTGCTGTTGCCTGCTTCACATTTGCTTCTCGCACCATCTTATGTGCTTCCTAGAAAAGTTAACACCTCAAATTTGGAAACAAAGTATTTAGCATCTATTTTCAAAAATCTCTTAAGTGACGCAAGCCAAGATATACTACCAAAATTTAGCCTGAAAGCACGTATTCAGTGTCGATTACTGAAATAGGAGCTGTGAGCAGAGAGACAACCTGTCAGAAATCAGGAGCAGGCACTTTTTGAGCACCGGTAACCACTGAGGCAGCCAGGCGGAGTGCCATCGCTCCAATCCGCGGGAGCAGAAAGGACCGCGACTGTGCTGGAACAAAGTACATGATGTGCGTGTTAAACCCGAATTCTATGTGATTAGGTTTTTACAGTTCGATCACTATCTACATGTGTACATATGTCTACTGTTCATGCATATAAACACACTCATCTTAGTCACAGCAAAGACATACAGAGGGACAAGTAACACTGAAACATCAATAGTACTGTTGTTTACAGAAATGACAGCTGAGAAACCTAGGCTTTCGATTTTTTAAAAAAGAAAACAGTCACAAATATATGAAGTAATGATTTTTTACAGAGTAATCTAAAAAGATAAATCAGTTTACCTTTTAACAGGGTCTTAACTTTTTAGTGCCACAAATATGAAACTCCAGGTATTTAATTCTTTTATTCATATAATACTTATTCATCGAACATTTATTTGCACCGTCCCCGCAAGGTTCTGTTCCAGGTGCTCACAATGTATTAGGAAAAAAGCAAGGTCCCTGCTCTTAAGGAGCTTACATCCTGATTACATTCTGGTTATTAAAATGTCTGAGCAAGAATTCTGGATTGTATTCGAAGTACAGCATGAGGTCTTCCAGTTTTCTAAGAGAGAGAGGGATATGATTGAATGTGTACTTTTCTTATTTACTGATTTTAGAGAGAGAAAGAGAGAAGGCGAGGGGCAGATAGAGTGGGGAAGGGGGGTAGAGAAAAACACTGATTTGTTGTTCCACTTACTTGTGCATTCATTGATTGATTCTTGTATGGGCCCTGACCAGGGATCAGATGATGCTCTAACCAACTGAGCTACCCAGCCAGGGCCAAACTTGTATTTTTGAAAGATTACTCTGCTGTATGGAATAACCCCTATAAAAGGATTAAAGATGGACTGGAACAGTATAGAGGGTGCTAATAATAATCCCCTGTGATGTAATAATATATACTCTGGAACTTCAATTTGCAGTTTATGAGGAAGAAGAAAGGGAGGAAGTAGGGAAGGAAGGAAGGAAACTAGCTTCAAAGATATTTAATAAATATCTAAGCAATGCCACCCTCACCAGGTCTGTCAAGTGTTCAGTGGCAAAGTGGAGGAGTGGAAGGCCTCCACCGCAGAGTTTGACAGCGGCACTCCTCTTTGTTCATTTGCTTTTACGGCACTGCAGGGGATTGCAGTTCATATTGGGTTGGCCAAAACGTCTGTTACATTTTTTCCACACAATGACTCCCATACAGCTTAGTTGTCTTTAACTTCATTCAAACCAATTTTGGTAGATTGCATTGTGACAGCTGTCATATCAACGTGCATTTAAAAAAAAACAAAATTGAGCAACCATTTTAATATTGAAGATGGAAGACGATAATGCAACATTTTTGGCATATTGTGCTTCATTATTTCAAGAAAGGTAAAACCGCAACTGAAACACAAAAAGAAGATTTGTGCAGTGTATGGAGATAGTGCTGTGGCTGATTGAACGTGTTAGAAGTGGTTTGTGAAGTTTTGTGATAGTATTAACATTTTGGCCAAATGATTCTTTGCTGTGGGGCTGACTTATGCATTGGAATATGCTTAGCAGCACCCCTGGCCTCTGCCCACTAGAAGCCAATAAACTGCAGGGGACAGCAGACATACGCAGAAGATCCAAATCAATAAAGTCACTGGCGAAAATGAAAATAGTGTTTCTTGTTTTATGGCAAAAAGGTAACGGACTTTTTGGCCAACCCAGTATGTGCCCATGAATGTGAATTTACAGATTATGTTAGTTTAAATAAAAAAAGCTTTACTATCAATGGTTTATGACAAGATGAGATTAACTGTGAAAATCTTCCATGAACAATTGTGCTGGTTGTTTTGTATCAAAGTCCTTAGAACTGTCAAATTTAATAATGAAGTAAGCGTTTTTCTTGTGAAAATAACAAATGTTTCAGATTTGCTGAATTTTTCTGTAGTAACAAGTAACTGTCAGTAGAACTATCTGGCAGATATTCTCAAAATAATAGACATATCTAATCTGACTCTTCAAGATAAGTGACATTTTAACTATAAATGCAGAGTAACTCATGCTATGGAGAGAATAATTGTTTAAATGTTTAGAAACAGACTCTGCTTTCATTAATAGTGGACTATGCGACTTGGACCAAACCTCCCATGGGGAACAACGAAAAGAACTGGAGGATTTTTTTAAACATGTTTGAAGGCCTTAGAGAGCAAATGAAACAGTGAAGGACTGGGGGACCAAACCCAACAGGAGACGCAAACTCAGAAGAGGGAGCTGGGATCTGGGGTGACGTTTCCCTTTGCAGGACACAGTGAGAAGATACAACACACATGTACTGGAGTCCCGGAAGGAAAGGAAAGAGAGCTAGAAGAAGGGGGCAGCAGTCTCTAAATAGAATATAGGGTTTTATACAACGACAAAACACATCAGAAGTAGGCACGAAAAAGTGAGAACATTTTTCTATCAATCTATCATTCTGAAGCAGAAAATGACAGAAGTATCATTTATACCAGGAGTCGGCAAATTCTTTCTCTAAGAGCCACACAGTAAGCAGTTTTGCCGCTACTCAACTCCACGGCCGCAGGGTGAAAGCAGCAATAAACAAATGAGTGTAGCCACTTCCATACAAGTGTATGGGCACTAAAATTTGAAATTCATAGTTTTCAGATGTCACAAAATATTCTCCTTTTGATTCCTCCCCCCAATTATTCTAAAATGTAAAAACCAATCAGCTCAAGGCTGTACAAAAGTAGACAATGGACTAGCTTTACCCTGCAGGAAGTAGTCACATGTTTATACTCTGAAAACAGAATTTTAACCTAATTCTCCCAAAAGCATGAGTTATTCCTAATCTTCTGATTAATTTGCACAAACAATTTGTTGGTATTACAGAAGGCAGAACTTCAATACAGAGTTTTCTGAAAAAGCCTTCACATAACTGACAACAGAACTGAAAATTCAGTACAATGATTTAAAACAAAGGAAGATGCACTTCTCCCATTTGGATCTATATATTTGTGAGGTATCAGCAGCATTAAATCTAATTTTAAAAAACAAAACTTAGACCAGACCTTCATCGAGATAATAAATTGTTAAAACAAGATTTTCAAAAACAAGGTAACATATTCAATCAAACTCTTCTCACTAAATACAGGGCTGCACAAAAGTAAGTGTATGGTTGTATGTAAAACTGAGTTGATTCTTGCATCATTATTTATTAATTATTGTGTTACTTTCCACACAAACAACTGTAAACCCACTTCGCCCACCCCTGTAAGGTAATGTGCACACACAATGTTTCAGTGAGAAAATATTGTGTACTATTATAAAAAATGGTAAGTATTTTTATTATTTTTATTCTTTATAAAGTTATTGTCTCACAATTTACATAACACATTATTATGAAGGTTAGCATATGCATATAATGTATAAGTAAGTATATATGCTCTTAGAACAGTGCCTAGCCCACAGGGAATCCTCAGGAAATATAAGGTATCTTCATCATAACTAAGGTACATGCTCAAATTTTTCTTTCACTGATCAGGTACATGAACAAAATGTTTGGCATATCCTGATCTAGGTAAGAAATGATGATGGCGTGAACGATGGTGTAGCAACATCAAAATAGAAAGGCAGATGGATTGCTCTATGTGCTTCAGTATGACCGTTCGGAGAGTCCGAATGTGGGATGAAGAGAGGTCTCAATGACGACTCTTCTACGATGGCTTGAGACAAAAGGAATCACCGTTTATGACTTTTACAGTACTCAAGGCAAGAGCTGAGGTCATGAATTTGAGTCCCAGCATCGCTCCTTGGCCTACTATGCCTCGTTTTCTTCACACATAAAGTGATAATAATGTACACTCTATGCCTCATAGTGTTATGGAGAGAAAACCACACATATCATAAAAATTTACTAAAACTGGCTGACAATTTTTAAAACTCTTAGGATCACCTATCTTTTTTTCCCATGGTAAATGTAGAGTACTTTGTAATGCATTCTTTCAACTGACTTAATTTTACAGTATTATCTCAAAATCTAAGAAACTAGGAGAAAAATAACATATATAACTTTAGAGTTCTTCCATTTGATACTTTTAAGACTCAACATGGCTATATTCAAAGTATAATTATATTCAAGATTATTCATCATCCATAATAAACTGCTAATTTGAGTTTACATGTTAAATGCACCAAAACTGTGCAAATTGAGCTTATTTAGAATAATCTTTAATTCTTAAACCTACACACGTATATACATATACATAAAATACAAGCAAAAAATCTTTTCAAAAGACAATGGTAAACTGAGATCATGAAGCCACAAATAAGACAAGAGAAAAACTTTTTAGCACTTTTTTTCAAAATTCATAAACAACTGGTTTGAATACAATATTCTTCATTACTAAAATAATGTTAAATCAATGTAATTTCTTTCCCAGAAGGTTCCCAGTGTCAATACTATTAGCCATTGTTAGCACAGGGATAGCTAAGGGACCCCAAAGCCATGTTTTCTAGATATATTTTCATTCATTACAGAAACTGCATTTCTGGTACTTCACGTCCCACTACAGAGAGGGAAAGGGTTCTTTCCATTTGTTTTCCTTCAGTTTCATCTAGCAGAATATACATGTAAGTACAGAAGGGTGGTGCTAAGCAGGGCTAAAATTAAGGGCATGCAGGTAAGAAATCAAAATTAACTTAAGTAGTGTAACATATCTGCTTTCTTATCGAATACCAACATACCATTCAAAATTTTCTTCTAGCCAGACAATACTGGAAGAAAGTCTTATGTTTCTGTATACCCCCTGTACATATAAAAATATAACAAGACACATAGCTAGCTCCTGTTCCAGATCTTTAACTCCCCAATCGCCTCCACCTCAAATTTCTCGTCCTCTCATTTCTGATGGCTAGCTAACTAAACAAAATATAAATTAGCTTTAAAATGTTCATGAAAGAAAATGACCCCCTAAAGGACAGAGGAGAAGGCAAGGTGTGGAGCAGAAGGCACACAGGAAGCTCCCATGTCTGGAGAATTCCGTGCAACACTACTTGTAAACATAAAAATTGTAGAATATGCATCTGATAGATTATCCTGTCACTCCACTGACTATGCAGTAACATGCAGTAACCTGTAAAATACAGTAGGATTACACGTATGTGAGCAAATATGCATCCCCAACACTGACATCCACAGATGCTGCATAGATTCAAATGAAGGGTAAGGAAATTTCCCCCTAAAATCTTTCATTACATCAAAAGTTTTAAGAACAAATTTCTAAGAAAAAAAATACTGGTGAGTGATAGTAACATCAGTCATTCTAGTAACACATGGATGTTTTTGATAAGGAACATTTCTGGGGGCTAACCTAAAGGAGGCACTCCATGGCCACAATTCTTAACAGCAAGGAAGTACTATCCTCTACCCACCCCTCATGAACATTTATAAGTTGTCAAAATGATCAGGGAGTATTTTTAGCACTGGGGGGGCAAAGCCAAGTGTGATGGTTAATTTTGTCACCTGACTGTGCCCAGATATTTGGTCCAATATTATCCTGGGTGTTTCTGGATGAGGTGGGCATTTAAATCAGTAGGCTGAGTACTGCAGACTGCCCTCCAGCATGGGTGGGCCTCATCCGATCAGCTGAGGGCCTGAACAGAACAAAAGGCTGACCCACACAGAGTTGAGAGAATTCTTTCTGCCTTCAGACTCAAACTGAAACATCAGCTCTTCCTGGGTCTCGAGCCTGTCGGCCTTAGAATTAGGATCATACCATCAGCCCCCCTAGTTCTCAGATCTTTGGACTTGGACTGGAACTATACCAGCAGCTCTTCTGGGTCTCACCCTGCAAAACTTGGGACTTACCAGCCTCTATAATCATGTGAGCCAATTCCTTACATGTCTTTTTTTGTATATATGTGTCAATGTATACACACACATCCTATTACTTCTTTTTCTTGGAGAACCCTGACTAATGCACCAAGCACACGAAATATCCTACAACATCAACAGCACTCCTACTGAGAAACACTGAGCTGGGCAAAAATGCTGGTCCCAGCGGCAGGCTGCAGGTGAAAAGGTGTACCTTCCGGTAAGGAGATGTACCTCCGTAAACTCCTCACATCATCCCGTATCAGATATCCATCAAGGGTTTGACATCTTTGTTGTAGAAGTCACATAAGGTTAATCTAAAGCAGTCCCTGAATACTCGGTAAAAACCAAAATTAAAATCTACCTCCTTTCCTTCCACATATGCATTTTTAAATAACCTGATACCGGTTGCCCATAGTCTTTTTTCCTTTTCACAGCATTTTAAGTTGCAGGCTCTACATTTCTTAAAGACTTTATTTTTTTCTTAGAGGACTTATAAATATGCATAAATCTAAGCATATTTTTCTCAAGATTCCCTCAAAAAACAATTCTGTCAATACATAAATATCAAGACTCTGGCCAAGATGTAAATAGACCAACCTCGAAGAGACTAGCTGTGAGTTCCTCCAATTCCTGTCCAAGTTGATCCCGCACTTTGGAAAGCCTCTCACACTCTTCATCTTTTAACTTTAGTTCCTGTGAGAAATCAATCATTTTACTTTGGATTTCCATAGTTTGAAGTTAGACTCAGCAGACTATATAATCTTACTAATAAAATTACAAAATACTAATGCTGTTCCCTCTACAATAGTCACAATGAAATGTTTATTTAGCACTGGCTATATATGTGGAAGACAACTGGGCAAAACTAAAATCACAAATAATTGTACCTCACATATTAAATTTTCATGTTTCCTTCATAAAACATCCAAAGATTAAGTATGATTATATATTACAAGTGAAAATAAACAATTAAATTATTTCATTCTTTTCTCCCTTAACTTTTGTACGAGCATATTTATTTCCATCAAGCAAGCAATTTCTTCAATTATGTTTATTCACTTAAATTCATATTCAGTTCAACAGGTTGTTTCCCATGTTTACTTACAAAATTTTTTACTTACAGATAATTTTATGTACCATATCTCAATTAGTTTAAAATTTCCACTAGACTATACCATTTTAACACTACAACCAGAGGCAAATGGTGCGTATTTAAAATCTAGAAGAATGTTAGCAACAAAAATCACATCTTACATTTATACATGACTCCCAACAGAACACAAAAAGATGTTTAAAAGAACTGCTATGTTAAGATGTTACAGTATAGTGTCAGATGGGTATGAGATTTACTGGGATGATTACTTAGTAATTATGTAATGTCTAATCACTAGGGTGTACACCAAGACAAATAATAATACTGCATGTCAACTCTAATTGAAAAATAAAAAATGATTTAAATTTTACATTTAAAAAAATTTTTATTATTCAATTACAGTTGATCCCACTTTCCCCCCATTGCTCTCCCCTGCCCTGCCCACCCTCCTCACATTCAATCCTCCCCCACCCCCATTGTCTTTGTCCATAGGTCCTTTATACATGGGTCCTTGACGACTGTTCCCCTTCTTTCCCTGTTATCTCCCTGCCCCTCTCCTCTGGTCACTGTCAGTTTGTTCTTTATTTCCAGTCTCTGGTTGTATTTTGCTCACTTGTTTTGTTGATTAGGTTCCACTTACAGGTGAGATCATATGGTATCTGTCTTTCACTGCCTGGCTCATTTCACTTAGCATAATGCTCCCCAGTTCTATCCACACTGTTGCAAAGGGTAGGAGCTCCTTCTTTCTCTCTGCTGCGGTACAGCATCCCACTGTATAAATGCACCAGTTTTTTGACCCACTCATTTACTGGTGGGCACTAAAATATGGACCATGTCACACATTTGTATGCTATCCTCGTGCAGGGGCCATGCTCATCTTCTCTGTATCGTTCCAATTTTAGTAAATGTGCTGCTGAAATGAGCACTACATTTTTTAAAAGATGTTACAAATGCAATTTTATATGTTGCTCTAAATTAATCTTTCAAACTTAGAGATGAAGAAGTTCAAGCTCCTTATACATTGGTCACAATTACACTAATAAAATAATGGGTTAGTTGCGTTATAACAGGTGGCAGCATAGTTTTTGAATCTCCCAAGGACAACTCCTGAAAGCTAAATATACCAACTGTGATTATCAGAAGAACCCAATGACTACTACGTCTTCAATAAAAGCAGGTAAAAGAGAATCCCCTCAAATCTTAGACCATGAGAGAATGTGGCTCCACTACCAACGCCACGGAATCAGCAGGCGTGTGGAAGGGAAGCAAGAGAAGTAATGGGACCACAGAAATACCCTGCAAAATATCACAACCCAAATAATCACTAAAATAACTCAAAAGAAGAGGATTCTGCCATTGGTGGAAACTGGGAAAACAAATCTGAAAACAAATGAAAAAAAGGGATATGTTTTCCCAGGCTCCACCGTTGTAGGTTAAGTGCAAAAATCTGTCCTAAGGCAGCACACAGTACTGTGAAGCTCCAAACTTTCAGGTATCTCAAAGCAAAGAAATCTTTCAGCACAGAGCCCCATGTTAAGGAAAAAACTCTTGTAATCGGAAACCAAACTGAAGGAAAGGAACAGGGAAGATAGAAGTTTCAGATATTAAAGGAAAAAGGTGAGGGCAAAGTTCCAAAGGAAACAGATCACAGAAAATAGTATAAAAAATAAGTAGCTTATGATGTAATGTTAAGCCTGTAAAGCTCACAGAGACACTGGGCTAGAAGAGGAGAAAACCTTCTCGAATAAGGCTTAACTCAGAGAGATAGAAGCAGCTAAGCAGATACACTCATAACAACAGAAGGGAAAGCCGGTGAATGTAAAACTAAGGAAGCTATCCTGGCTTACCTACTCCTTCACAGGACCCTCCTCCTAATGGTCCAGGGAAATCCAATTCATGGAAACAGGGAAAACAAACAAAATTATGTGAAGTTATCATAATAAAAAACTTAAAACACAAAGCCAATCCACCTATGAGGGAAAGAAAATCAGACTGGTATTTAACATCAACGGCAGTTAATGCTAGAAAACAATGCAGTAATGTTTTTAACATACTCAAAGGAAAATAGAAGTGAGATGAGCATTTTAAATCCAGCCAAAGTGTCCTTCAAGTGTAAGGTCCGAGGCAAAGAGTTATAAACCTGTAAAACTTTAGAGAATCTCTTTCCCAGAGCATGCCTGGGTGGCTGAGTGGAGAATGAGTTTCAGATAATCAAGAAAATACTGAAGAAGATTTAACATTAAAGACCGGGGATGAGAAGTAAATGTATTTAATTACAGAACGACAGCTAAAAGATGGGGATATCAAGAGAATGAAAACACAAGCCAAAGACTGGGAAAAAATACCTGCAAAAAAACCCATACCTGATAAAGGACAGTTATCCAAAAATGTACAAAGAATTCTTAAAACTCAGGAGTAAGAAAATGAACAATCTGATTACAAAATGGGCAAAAGACCTGAACAGACACCTTACCAAAAAAAGATATACAGAGGGGAAATAAGCAAATGAAGAGATCATGGGAAATGCAAGTTGAAACAAGCACCACCATATAATGGCCAAAAAACCAGAACACAGACAGCACTAAACGCTGGTGAGGATGTGGAGCAACAGGAACTCCCATTCATTGCGCAGGAATGCAAAATGGTACAGCCACTTAGGAAGACAGTGCAGCAGTTTTTTACAAAAATTAAACGTATTCTTTTTTTTACTATACATTAAGACTATTTATTGCAACAGTGCTTAATATAGAAAAAGGTTAGAATTCACCTAAATACCCAAAAGCAAGGGACTGGTTAAGTAAATTACCATAACTCCATACGATGAAAAGGGCTCAATTTCAGGGCTGGGGCTACGGTTCATGTGAATGCTGAGAGAGAATGGTCAAGAAAGCTTAAGTACAAAATTTAAGATGTGAACAGCGTTTACATATCTTTACATATTTCAATAGGTAACATTTAGTTTCATGCATACAGAAAGCCTTCATGGGAATACAAAAAAGAAACCCCCAACCATGGTTGTCTCTGGAAGCCAACTGGCTGGCTGACATCTGTATTCCTGCCCTACGATCCAGCTTCGCACTCCTCGATAATAAACCAAAAGAGCTGAAACTTATGTCGACACAAAAATCTGTACTCAAATGTTTATATATTCATTATTGCCAAAAACTGGGAAGCAACCAAAATGTAGATGAATGGCTGAAAAATTCAGTAGGTGAATGAATGAACTGTGGTACATCCGGATAAAGGAATATTACTCAGCACTAAAAGGAAATGAGCTAGCAAGCCATGAAAAAGCATGGACAAAAATAAACCATAGGACTATATAAAAAAATCCAATCTGAAAATGTTACGTACTGGATGATGCCAACTAATATGACAAACTGGAAAAGGCAAAACAATGGTTGACAGGGTTTAGAGGCTAGAGAGGATAAATAACTAGAGCCCAGAGCACTTTTAGGGCCGGGAAACTATTCTGGATGATACTATAATGGTAGATACACGTCATCATACATTTGCTAAAACTCAGAGATACACATACGACACCAAGAGTGAACCCCACGTAAGCTCAGGGCTTTGGGGGATGATGAGTGTGTCGATGCAGGTTCGCCAACTATAACAAACGTGCCACTCCAGCGCAGTGGCGACAGCGGAGGAGGCTGTGCGGGTGTTGAGACAGGGGCTATTCTGGGAACTCTGTACTTCTCCCTCAATTTGTCTGCGAACCTAAAACGGCTCTAAAAAATAAATTTTATTTTTTTAAATGAGGATAAAGCTGACAAAATAGTTATGTAAATGTTAGAAGCTTTGGGAATGTAAAAATACCACACATAAAATAGGAGAAAGATGAAACTAAATTCACAAATATCTTAAATAATAACTGGAAGTAAAGGGATGCAAATCACTTTGAGACTCAGAAATCAATCAGTATAAACCTACATATATTCAACACCATAGGGATTAAGATATTTAAACTACAATTTAATTATACAAGAAAAAACAGTAACTACATAATTTTAGTATTGCTTATCATAGGGAACAAAGACAGTAGCTAAAGAAGGGCTAAGAGATACTTGTATCTTCAATTACAGGTAACAGAATGGAAATTACACCTTCCAAAATGCCAAAAAGGAAAGGAGGAGGAGGTCAAACAAAAAAACAAAGCACACAGAGAAAAGACAACAGGTATCTGAAAGTCATGTAACAGAAACAAGCCCAAATGTAACATACTTATCAATAAATGCAAATGGGCATAACTCACCTATTAAAACAAAATTACTTTCAGATTGGCTAAAAAAGCAAAATCCATCTCTATGCTCTACACAAGAGACATACCTAAAACAAGGTGACTCAGACAGATTAAAAATAAAAGGAATAAGCAGAAAAGTATACTAAAAAATATAATACAAATAAAAATAAAATAGGGCTGTCTGGCAATCTTGATAGCAGGCAGACTAGGCAGAATGCAAAGCAAAATTATTAAAGACAAGGAAACTTCATAACGCTAAAGACTACAACGCAAAATAAAAACTTTAAAATATTCCCAAATATAAAAAAACAACCTAAACAAATAGGAAGAAGGATATCTCATGTTCTTGGAGAGAAAGACATCATAAAGATGCCGATTTTCCCAAATTAATTTATAAATTTATAAATGCATACATTTAATACCAGGATCTTTGGAACTCTAAAATTTCACTCATTTGTAAATATATATGAAAACTAAGTCAATTCATTCAACATTTCCTGCTAGGCAGGCACTACGGTAATCCTTCAGGATACAAAACCCAGTAAGATACTACCCCTTGATAAGCTTCCATCTATTAGAGCCACACGTATGTCATTCGTGAAGGCAAAATTCTCGGACTGCTCCCTACAGTCTACCAAAGTGGCATGAACCTCACCTTAACACTAAAGACGCTTTGCATGTGCTCGATTTTCCTTTCCCAAGTTATTTCCTATGATCCATACAGTAAAACTAGAGTTAATTTGGTCTGATTCATTCTTGTGTCATCCCCCTAACTGATCCCAGCTAGCTGGGCTAACCCTTTCCCCGTAAATGTCAGATTACCTTCTCTTTATGCTTCAAGGTCCAACATAATGTACCTATATGAAGTCAAATTTGTACCTCATGTGAGTATTTTTAAGAGTTCAATTTGTACTTTTCATTATTATAATACAGTTTTCAAAATTCATCCCTTCAGTGAACATTAATTTTGTGTTCACTGGATGTTCATTTCTCTGTTAGCATCAGGCATTTATCTAAGCGGTGGAGACACTTAAACAAAGTGAGACCCTGTCCATGATTTTCACGAAGTCATAGCCTAGTAAGGGTAGCAAATCTTTAAACGGATTCACAAGGCAATTTGGTAAGCACTATAGTAGTAATATGTACATACTAGAAAATGCACAGAAATATAAATAAATAAATAAAACAGTATAGTTTTATAGTAACTACAGATGGGGAGGAGTGGATACCATTAAGAAGATAGTGCCAGAAAGTTAGGGTTAAGGCCAGTCCTGAAAAGTCATGGCTAAGAAATTGAGGCTTACTTTAAAGACAAGGAGAAACTATCTCAAAGGCAATGGGAAGTCACTAACGGATTTTAAGTAGAACAGTGACAATCAGATCTGCAATTCAAATGATAACTTGGAAGGTGTGACCAGGTTAAAAAAAAAAAAGACTGGAGACATGGCAAACAGTTGATCACTGCAGTATTTTAGGCAAGAGACACAGCTTTCGAGTGGGAATACCAGAGAAAAGAAACTTGAGGGATATTTAAAACACTGTGTCGGGGCTCCTGATCAAGTGTATTCCATCATATTTAAGACATAACTTTTAAGATAAACATTTCATACATCAAGAAATAAAGATGCTGTCAATGAAACTATGATACAAGGCTGCTTTTTCACTTAGAATTTTCATTTTACACTTATAGGAAGAACTCTCTTGTAACGAACTATAGAAATGATCCCTGAAAGTATAGTCTTAGGAAGACTCTCTTAAACTGACGAAGACACAGACTTTTATCACATGTCATTCTTCTCTTTTGTACCTTTCTTTTTGTCATAGTAAGATCATTTTGAAGACATTTAACCAAGTAATTAAGGCCAACAAATACAGCACCCAACTCAAGTGCCTCGACTGAACTAATCACACATGAACAGCTACAACCAAGTTCATGCACAAGTGGTCAGTGACAACTGTCGTGATTGTTGCCCAGCTGAGAGCAATTTTAAAACTCATGCTGACTTCAGGGACCTTAAAATAGGAAAAAACCTACAACTCAGAGTCAGTGAAACATTATTACGTATACATGTCTTTTCTCTCCACCTGGAGACACCTGAAGGACAGGGTCAAAAAAATTTACTTTTTCCCTCCGCAGGGCCTCACAAACTGCCCTAAGTACTTTGGTTACTCAAGAATATTTGTTTATAAGGAACACAGTAAACATTTATACACACCCTTAGCCACTGTTAGTAGGGCTGTGCTGAACATGGATTTGGTACAGGTATGTGTTTTTGAGTGACTTTCTCTGGCTGCAAGCTATCCCACTGGATGTTATTTTCCAAGTTTATTAAAAGATGAAAGTAACTCCTTAAACCAGTAGGCTTCACACTTTTGGGAAATATAAGAACCAACAGGAGAATTTAGTGGAAATGCATATTCTCAAGCCTCAACACAATAATTTCCTTTCAGCAGAATTTGAGAAGCTACATTTTAATAAAGATAGACTAAAGCCAAACTTCTGCCTCAGAATCCCAACAAAAACGGTTCTTCAGCAATGACCTGTGGAAGGCCAAACGGGTGAAAGTCTAAATCATCATCTCTCACATTCCTGTGCCTGAAAGTCAATGATCACGTGGGTGCTCCCCTCACACACAATACGGATTTGTTGCTGGAAAGTGGCGGCCCAGCCAGGGCTGCATTTCCCAGCCCACCACACATCTAAGTAGCAGCAAGTAACGGCTCACACCAAAGGGATACGATTGACAGTCACGTGTATCACTTCTTGTCAAGGCTTTTCAAAAACAGGCGTACCTTCTCCAAGTCTTCTTTTCCCCCTTCATTCCATTGGTTAAGTACAGATAAAAATAAAACTCTGAAAGACCACAAAGATCGTAGACAGAACAAACACAGATCTGTAAATTATTTCACTCTCAGAGAACTCCCTATCAACCAGGAGCAGCTGCTTTGGAGTATTAAAAGAATAGAAATAAACTTATATTAGGCTAAGTCACTAAAATTTAGGGGTTGCTTACAAGCAGCTAGTACGTTCCTAACTAACATATTATGCATGTGTGCCTATTCATACAACGATGTAACTGCATATACATGTATATATTCATTTAATCAACAAAATGTATCCATTACATACTCAAGATATAATCATGAGCAAAACCACACATGATCCTTATCCTTATGAAGTTCAAAATTAATGAAGTGTGTGCGTGTGTGTCTCTGTGTTGGGGTAGAATAAAGAAATGGAACTTTCACTTCCAGTCAAGACAGAGTGAGTAACAGGGATCACATTTAACACCACCCCACCTGACACAATGAAAAGCCTGGAAAAAATACATGAGACAAAGATGTTTAAGGCAATGGAGGTCAGGCAACAAAACAGCAATCTTCCAGACATGGCAGGAAATAAAAGGACCTCTGTGATTTGCCCCAGCTGATCACCCAAAGAGAAGTATGACAAGGATTAAAATAGTTATTTAACTGAATTTCATATGTTCAAGAAGCTAGAGGGAAACTACATGTTAAATACAGCAAAGAAGGATTAGGAGAGTAGACACTGCAAAAGAAAACAGTGACACAGCCACAGAAACTCTCCACAATGAAACACGGAAAAGATTTAAAAGAACGCACAGAGTTTCAGTTAGCTGCGAGACAACTTTAAGCAATCCAATGTTCATGTAAAAGGAGTCTTGAAGGAGAAGTGAGAGCTTTTGGGGAAACAATGGCCAAAAGTTTCCAAATTCTATGAAAATTAACCTATGGATTCAAACAGCTCAATAAGTCCCCAAGCACAAGAAACCTGAAGAACACTACACCAAAGTAAATCATAATCAAATTGCTTACAGCCAGTGATAAAGAGGAATCTTACACTGCCTGGAGAGAAACAAAGGTAAGGGTAACAGCTGATTTTCGTGAGAAACAATGCAGGACAGAAGATATTGGAGCAATATCTTTAAAGTACTAAAAGAAAAGACTATCGATCTAAAATTCCTTACAGAGTGAAAATATCTTCCCAAAAAGAGGTAGGAAAAAAAAAGACCTATTCAGATATACAACAGCTAAAAATAATTTATCACCTGCAAACACACACAACGGAACTGCTAAAGGGTGCCTTTAGAGCAGGAATAAAATGATATAGATGGAAACCTAGATCTACATGAAGGGGTGAAGAGCACTGGAAACCACAGCTACGTGGGAGGACAAAAATAGGTTAGAAGCAAAAAGATGGAAAAATGGTAACTATCCGGCCTCTCAAGAATGGCTGTTGACTTCATTTTGACTCACAAATTGCCGTAATTCAGGAGAGTATTGCACTACCTTGTACTCTTCATAATAAAACCCACTATTCATATGTGTTCCATGTCATTATTTCAATTACCCCAACAATACCCCTAAATACCGCAAATTAAAGATTTCAAAAGAAATTACCAGCTTCAGCTAAGAAATTAGCAATCCGTTCTGATCAATAAATAACTACAATGCGTTTTCAAAGATGAATATACACGCTCAGTAGTTTACCTCTGTATAAACTGTGATTTCACTGGACTCTGTGTATTCAGACAGCAGAGCCTGAGCCCGATGGCAGAAGACAAATACAATCGCATCTCAGTATACCCCTTTCTCTTCGGGAAAGGACGTAAAAGGCTATTAATATTTCTTTCTGATAAGCTATGTTTAACCAAAATGTTTTAACATATCTGCATGGCTGCTTAACCATAAGCCATTCATTACAGCATTTACAAAGAAACATGTATCATTGCACCATATTATACCAGGTGCTGGGGATACAAAAATCAGCGTCATGCTTTTGATAGACAAGTAGAGTAGGGATGGGGTGGAAATACGTGTTTCTAACATGTCGTAATATGCTGGAAATTACACCTATAATTTATTACGTCTGTCCTATCTTCCGAAGTATCTAAATGTAAATTTGTCCATTTCATCTAAGTTGTCAAATTTACATAGAATTGTTCATATTTTCCTGCACTGCATTTTCTACATCTGTGGGATCTGTATGATATTCCATTTTATTCCAACTATTGAATATAATCTTATGTCTTCTGTCACTTTTTGGACAATCTTGCCAGAGGTTTGTCAATTGCACTGATCTTTTTTAAAAACAAGCACTCTGTTTCATCCATTTTCTCTAGTTTTTTTTATTGTCAATTTCACTGGGTTTTTTTTTTTTTTTTTTTTGCTTTTTATTTCCTTCCTTCTGCTTACTCTGGTTTCTCACTCTTAAAGTGAGAGCTTAGATTGTTGATTGGAGACATTTCCTTTTTTCTAATTATGAATATTTAATGCTATAAATTTCCTTCTGAAATTTAATTATTCTCAGAAAAAGAATAATATAGGGCTACAAGTTTGAGAATACACAGCAGAAATTTCAAAGACAACCAAGTGGAAAATAGGACAAATTACCAGAAAAAGAAAATTCTCCAAGGTAAGGCTCAGAAAACATTCAAACCCAGCTACAGGACAAAGGTTATATTACTAAAACAATCCCTCAAGACAAAGTGACTTGGACTGACTGACTTCAAGCAAATGATCGTAAAGTCAATCACATATAAGAAGGGAAAAATTGACACATGGAACAAAACCCACCAAATATGCATTGCAAGGCAGGGAGTAGGCTATGTAGGGGAGAGAGAGTTTCGGAATCTGATTTTCCAGTTAGTATTTTGAGAAGCTGAGGCCGTGCACATGTGAAGGATAAGTGTAGAACCGTAATGATTTCATTTGAGTTACCTCACTCCATGTCGAATATAATGTATGGAAGAATAAAATATCTTTTTGCTTACCCTCTGGGCTTTTGCAAGTTCTTCTTTTAATCTTTCATAGCCCTTTTCTCGGACTTCCAAAACAGACGGGCTTCGTAAACGGGACAGACTATCGGTACTCAACCCGAAAATATCATCACTGCCATCACAAGCATCTGTCACAGTAGCACCCTGCAGAAACTCCCTCTCGGCACTGCAGTTGTCCTTTCTCGTAGTTAATTTGGTTAACCCCGCTGTTACTCCAGAGGTAGAACCAGGTGCTGGGTCTGTAACATGGATGCTGTAAGGAGAGTTCAGCAAACTTCAGCAAATGCTCAAATATAACTGGCATAAACACAGGTCCAGAAACACTCAGGCCATAAACACCAGGTCTATCCAATTTGGCAGCCACTACATTTAATGAATAGCATGTCTCAGTCAAAGCTAACAGATTTTAAGTCCCTAATAGTCACAGGTGGCTAGTGGCTATCATATTAGCACAGAAATAGAACACTTCCATCATTACAGAAAGTTCTACTGCATAGTGCTGCTCTAGAACAGGGGTCAGCAAACTGGACAGGCTAAATCCAGCCTGCTGCCTATTTTTATAAGGCGCACAAGCCAAGAGTTATTTTTACATTTTAAAACGGTTGAGAAAAATCAAAATAATCTTTTGTGGCATAAGAAAATTATCTGAAATTTAAAACTCAGTATCCACATATAAAGTATATTGAAGCTCATTCCTTTACTACTGTGTATGACTGCGTTTGCAATTTAACAACAGAGCTGAACAGCTGAGTGGCAACAGAGACTGTATAGCCCACAAAGCCTGAAATACTTACTATCTGGCCCTTTATATAAAAAGTTTGCTGACCCCTGCTGTCGAGCATTAACATGTATTGTTGTTCATGGACAAGCCTATATAATTCAAATTTCCTAAATCATTAAAACTTAAAATAAGGTAACCAAGCAAACTGTCCATCTGTTTAAAACAATAGCACACTGATGATCTCCTACCTGATGCCAGATATTTCCGTACAATTCAAACGTCTGGGGGATGAATATACGGGTTGTGTAGGAAGGTCGGAGACATCTAAGGCATTAGCCTGGATAGGGGCAGAGCACAAAGATGAAGGGAGCGGCCGGTAGATGACACCTGGTGAGGTAGTCTGCTCGTGGGCCACCGACTCGTACACGCCAAGAAGGTCCGGAGAAGTAGGTGAAGCAAGGTTTACTTCATGGAAGCCTTCCAAGGGGTCATTAGCCATAGCAACAGCCTCATCATAAGATAACCTATTGTTAAAACAAAAAGCAGGTAATTCTTTTGAGATAGTGTCATTGAAAATTAAATTATAAAATGTGTCTAACAGTCTATTATAAAGTATAAGCCTACAATAAGAGGTAGCAGAGAAAAAATCACAATCATTTAACATTCCTTAAGCGACCTCAGAGTACACATACTGCGAGAGGCAAATAGTCTGATCTGGAATAAACTTGAGAGTGATACAAATACTGTTCAAGCGAGTCACAAGTAACAATGAGGAATAAATGAAAGTTTGCTTGATACTTTTAATTTTGCTCTCATGTGGCACTGGTTAGAATTAGAAGAGGCAGTAGAACATATGTATTTAGGAGATAGACCCTACCTATCTGTTCTGTTCTGCTTCAAGCCGATCATGTTTCTTTGGATGAGCCAGTGTTTTCTCTTTTGTTTTGTATTTTTGAAATATTTTCAAATTTACATAAGAGCTACAGAGCTCTTACAAACCTTTCACAGAGATTATGAAACTGTTAACACTTTGGAACCATGTAAGAATAGGTTTCAGACATGTTGCCCACTATCCCTTAATATCTCAGTGCACATATCCTAAGTACAAGGGCAATCTCCTCACAACCACAAGACCAGCCTCAAAATCAGGAAGTTAATGCTGATCAATATTACCATTTAAACAACGGGCTCCAGTCAGATTTCACTGACTGTCCCAAAAATGTCCTTTATAGGCCTAGGATCCAATCCATGATAATGTATTACACTTCTCTAAGCGTTAAGTTTCTCCTCTGATGAGATGAGAACAGGGATGACAGTACCTCCTTCCTTCACCAAGTTGCTATGAGGATTAAGGGAGACAAGCCACAGAAGATACTTGGCAGTGTGCTATTTATCTGGCACATAGTATGGCCTCAATAAACATCTGTTATCATAGTCAGCCACTAACAATAACATGGATGCTTTGGTTTCTCCATAAGCAAAAAATATTTCTCATGACTACAGTTATATCACAGAGTTCACATGAAAACTAAAAAGTGTACCACTTACATTTTCCACTTGAAGAATCTAAAAGAAGTCTTGTAACTCCTTTATTGACTTCCCACTGTCTTCAGAATAAAGTCCAAACTTACTAGCTTCAAAATGAAGGTCTTCTATTATCTGAACCCAACCTCTTTCCAATTTCTTCCTTCCTGCAACAGTACTTGGATAATCGTAATACCTTCTGAAAGCTTCCCCAAATTACCAAACACAAGCACTGATGTTGGCCTACATCTCTTTATTAAATATCACAAAACTCATTCATTAAGCTGCAAATTTTTACTGTCATATCCTTAACAGAAAGTGTTAAAAATAAGCCAAGCCCTGACCAGTGTGGCTCGGTTGGGCATTGTCCTGCAAACCGAAAGGCATTCCTGGTCAGGGCACATGCCTGGGTTGCAAGGTCCAGTCCCACACCAGGGCAAGTACAAGAGGCAACCAATGGATGTTTCTCTCTCACACTGATGTTTCTCTCCCTCTCTTTTTCCCCTCCCTTCTCCTCTCTCTAAAAAAATAAATAAATAAATAATAAGCCAAGTAAAAGAATAACGAAGGCTGCTATAAAGTTGGGAAAAAAGAGTTGCCTAAATATTTACATATTCCCTCAAAATTACAGATTACATGTCACAGACTTTCAACAATATATACAGGCAATCAAAACTATAACAACTACATCTACAAATGCCAAATTTCAAATCCAATTATTATTCTTTTCATTGTACCAAATAGTAATTTCAGTCCTCAAAAAAAACTAGTCCTTATATTTTTGCCCAAAATACTCACTATGCCAAATGAAAGATCATATTAACAAGTAGTTTACAGTGTTAAATACTCAATTATAACTTATTATTTTTTATCAGAGAGTATTTTTCATTCCTTACTCATAATACACACACACAAATACACAACAAGCAAGCATCCGATCCTGAAAATTTCATTTACACTTGAACATAGTTAACTAGTGAATTCACTAAGATAATAAGGCTTTTATTAAACTTTGAGGAATAAACTTAATCAAAGAGGCACTCTAACTACAGAACACTGAAAGAAGAAATTAAGGAAGATACGAATAAATGGAAGCATGTACCATAAATGTCCATACTACCCAAAGCAATGTATAGATTCAACGCAACCTCTATTAAAATACCAGTGACATACTTCACAGATTTAGAAGAAATATTTCAAAAATTTATATGGACCCAAAACCGACCCCAAATAGCCTCGGCAATCTTGAGAAAGAAGAACAAAGTGGAGGAATCACAATGCTGATATCAAATAACACTACAAGACCACTGTAATCAAAACAGTCTGGTACTGGCAGAAGAACAGACACACAGATCAATGGAACAGAAAGCCCAGAAATACCGTATGTTGCTGTATATACTGCACACCCATGTTTGTGCATACATTATGCACAGGATTATTATACCTATTATTATACCCATGGTATGTGATCACTATACCCACATATAATGTGCCTCCTTATTTTTCCCTCAAAAATTTGGACCAAAAAAGTATGCATTATACATGGCAAAATGCAGTAAACCCATGTCTTTACAGTCAATTAATATTTGACAAAGGGGGCAAGAACATCAAATGGAGTAAAAATATCCTCTTCAACAAATGGTGTTGGGAGAGCTGGACAGCTACATGCAAAAACAATGAAACTAGGACCACCAACTTACACCATACACCAAAATAAACTCAAAATGGATAAAATTACTAAACATAAGCTGTGATACCATAAAAGTCCTAGAGGAAAACAGGCAGTAAAATTTCACACATCCCAGGCATCAAAATTTTCACCAATATATCCTATAGGGCAAGGGGAAAAAAGTCTAAACAAATGAGACCTCATCAACTTAAAAAGCTTCTGCACAGCTAAAGAAAACATCATCAAAATGAAAAGTGAACCAACCATATGGAAAAACATATTTGCCACTGATACCTCGGAAAATGGTTTGATCTCCAAAATATGAGTAAAGAACTCATACAACTCAAAGACAAACACTCCAATTTTAAAAAAATGGGCAAAGGACCTGAACAGGCACTTCTCCAAGGAGGACATACAGAGGCCCACAGACATATCAAAGAATGTTCCAGCTTCACTAGCCATCAGAGAGATGGAAATTAAACCACAGTGAGATACCACCTCACACCAGTCAGAATGGCCATCATAAACAAATCAACAAACAAGTGCTGGTGAGGATGCGGAGAAAAGGGATCCCTGGTGCACTCTTGGTGGGAATGCAGACTGGTGCAGCCACTGTGGAAAACAGTATGGAATTTCCTCAGAAAACTAAAAATGGAACTGCCTTTTGACCCAGCAATTCCGCTGCTGGGATTATACCCTAAGAATCCTGAAACACCAATCCAAAAGAACCTATGAACCCCAATGTTCATATTAGCGTTATTTATAATAGCCAAATGCTGGAAACAGCCTAAGTGCTGCTCAATAAATGAGTAGATCAAACAACTACGTACATTTATACAATGGAATTCTATGCAGCAGAAAGGAGGAGCTCTTACCCTTCAAGACAGCATGGATGCAACTGGAGAGCATTATGCTAAGTGAAATAAGCCAGGCAGCAAAAGACAAATAAGATATAATCTCACCTATAAGAGGAACCCAATGAACAAAACAAATGAGCAAAACAAAACCAGAGGCATGGAAACAAGGAACAGACTGACAGCAACTTGGGGCAGGGGGTGGTAAGAGGGGATAGAAGGGGAAGGTTCTAATCCACAAACAGGTATAAATGACCCATGGACATAGACAACGGGATGGGGATTGACTGGGGGGGCGGCGGGGCAGGGGAGAGCAAAGAAGGAAAACTGGGACAACTTTAATGGAGTAATAAAAAAAAACTTCTGACATTTTATCAGTAACTATTTATATTCTCTTCTATCCCATATACTTCTAATTCATCTCTACACCTTGAAGGGTCACTGAGTCATAGAATGTGAAAGCATTTGCATTTAACGTAAAATGGTACAAATCCTATGGAGGAAAACTTACTATCTAGCAATATGACATATTCATTAAACCTATGATCCAGCATGCCCACTTTCAGGGCTTTATCCCAAAGATAAACTGGCAAAATAGAAAAGATACTTGCATAAACTGGCAGTACTAGCTTTATGCAAAATAAAGCTAGCAGAAGGCAGTCGTGTGACAGGAAGACTAATTGAATGAACTAATGTACCTCCTTATAATGAAGCACTATGCATCTGTAAGAGTCACTTATCTACATACTGCTATGAAGTGATCTTGAGGATATACTGACAAAGTTAAAAAACAAAATAACTGAATAGTAAGCTACCTTTTATCTAGGAAAGTAGAAAATATAAATTTACTTATATATCATACGTACATATTTATATGTATACCAAAGTCTGTCCGGAAAAAGTCCAACCACTGTTAACACACCAAGAACAACATCAATGTAACCAGGCAGCCAAGGAGAGTGGACTGGAATGTGCATATGTGAACAATGACAACTTCACTGTACTAGTCAGTGGGGGCAGTAGACACCGTTGAGTGAGCATGTGTACTGTGTGGCCGTCGCATTCAAAATGACTGAGAGAGCAGAGCAATGGATCTGCATCAAATTTTGCATTAAGCTTGAAACTATTCACATGATTCAGAAGGCTGCAGTATGGGCAACTGGTGATTGGCAGCTTCATCAGGACAATGCACCCACTCACGCATCATGTCTCATGCAGAGATTTTTGGCGAAACATCAAATCACCCAGGTGACTCACCCCCTACAGCCCAGATTTGGTGCCCTGCGACTTTAGGCTTTTGCCAAAAGCAAAATCACCTTTGAAAGGGAAGAGAATTCAGATCGTCAGTGAGATTCAGGAAAATTTGTAGGGGCAGCTGATGGCGACTGGGAGAACTGTGTGAGGTCCCAAGGTGCCGCCTTTGAAGGGGACTGAGGCATCATTGTCCTACATACAATGTTTCTCGTATCTTGTATCTTCTTCAGTAAATGTCTCTATTTTTCATATTACACAGCTGGATACTTTTTGGACAGACCATAAGAAATGGAAAAACAAAAACTAATTAAAATCACTACTTATAGGAAGACATAGAGAATGGGAAAAGGGGACAGGCATGAAAGCTAGACTTTTCCAAACTGACCTTGCCTTGTAGATTTAAATTGGAATTTAGAATCATGTAAATAATAAAATAAAATTAAATCTTAAAAGAGTATCCCTAAAAATAAAACAACTGAACCTAGCTGTGTATTGAAATGGTAGCTTAACCACATAGAAAAAAAGCTATAGCAAATGACTTCGAAACAGTAATAAAACTGTGTATCTCTAATGCAATATATTCTAAGGACAAAAGGAAATGAGAAAAATTACAAACTATTTTCAGTAACGTATTAGTCATACTGATGATATTGCTGTACGGAAACTATTACATATAAGATTAAACAAGTAAGTTACTGTGTTAACGTCACTCAAAACTAAGGCTGTCAGCTTATGGGAGGACACAAATGTAAAATCAACGAAGTTAAAACTCTGAAATCCTAAATTGTAATCAGAAGTATCAGAAAAAAATATTAAAAACTGATTCCTAACTTTATTCACTAAAAAAGTATAGCAGTAATAACCAGCTCAAGCGCAACTGTACCTAGAATAATACCATTTCCTGTAAAAAAAAAAAAAAAAAGAACAAGGACTCCTTGGAGAACGGCTGGTTCCAGGCCCAGGCGGGAATGCGCAGAAGGGCCCGGGACACCTTGCCGCACAAGGAGACGAGGACGCAGGAAAGCTGGCAGAGACTACTGCAGTGGTGCCAACGAGACTCCCGCTGACCAAACACGGGCAGTCTGAACACAAAAGGGTACTTACTATCTGTAAAGAACTGGAACAAAACATCTTTAAATGGATGAGTTCATGATGATACTAAAAATAAAAGCAAAACAAAATTTCACTGGTCCCCCTTGATCAGAGCTATGGAACCAATTTGTTATTTTGAAAACTAGTAAAATAAAGGAAAGAATCAAATATTTGTATCTTGACTTTTCTGTACATTATGGAACTAAACAGTTTATGAGACAAAGTTCTTCTTTTGAAAAGAATTCCACTTAATAAATAAAACTTTGCAAGCATTATTCATTGCAAAACTTTGCAATGAATAATGGTTCTAGGTAATAATTATCGAGAGCTATTAAAACCCTAAGGTGAAATCTATCTGGGGAACTTTATAATTAGTGGATCAGAATGACAGGAACTGAATGACATCTTTATCACAGAAAGGGAAAAGCAAACATTATGAAGATTAGGTAGTGAAGAGGAAATGAGCACCCTCACTACCCACGAAGCATTCTTGCCCCAAAAGGAATAAAAGAGGACCCCAGTCCAAACAAGCGTCCACGTCTTCATCAGTTATTAGGAAGACAGAAGAGAGGGGAACATGTTAAATAAATCATAGGAATGAAAACAGCAAAATCTCTACTTTGGGAGACTCTACTTGACAAACCACCTGGTTTTTTCAATAAACAAACTGGAAAAAAAGAAGTGAAGAGAATTTTAGATTTAAAAAAAGACTGAAGGGATATAACTAAATACAATATGCAGACCATTTTTGAATTATTTGAATAAACCAAATGTAAAAACAAACATTATAAGACAATCAGGGGAACCTAAACAGGGGATATTACTGATATTATATATTATTAATTTTAAGGATAAGGGTATTACATTTACATAGAAACGCCTTATCTTTTAGAAATACACACTGAAGTATTTATAGATGAAATAGGATTACTTGTATTTGTTTCAAAATAATCCAGGGGGAAAGGGAGGGGATGGGGAGCTGAGCCACCCAACTACAAGTCCCAATCACACAGGATTATAGAGCTGTTTCTCCCAGAAAAACAGCTAATAACTATTGAGCACTTTATATGTCAGTATAGTTCCAGCATATTATAGCTGACGAAACCGCAGCTTAAAGTAGCCAGGATTAAAACCTATGTATGTCACACTCCAGAATCCAAGCTCCTAAACCACCAGATACACTACCACCACTAGACTTGCTTTGCCATTCATTCCATTGTCAGATGGTATGAGGAAAAATGTTTCTCCTTATGTTGAATTCAATTCCATCCTCCCTGCAACATCCACCCTATTTCCCCTCTATGTAACATAATAGTTGAGCTATTCTTTCAACAAGCGTCTACTGAGGGCCTACTACCTGCCAGGTTCTGGGGAAAGATAAGAAATGCTTCCAAAAAGTGTCAATACAGTAGGAAGGACTGACAAGTAGACAAAATGATACATTGTGATTTAGGCCTCAGAAGATGCTAGAGGAGGAAGAGACTACACAGGAGGGGTAAATAACATCAGACCGGAAGGACTTCCAGAAAAACTAAAGCAGAAGACAAGCCCCAAAGTACAGGTAGGTAATAACAACAATGAAGACAAAGCCCTTCCCAGACACACCTAAGAGGTGAAAGCAAAGCATTTACGGAAAGCACAAGTACGCCTGATGAAAGAGAGGCAGGTCTGAATCCTGCCTCTGACAAATCGCTGGGACAGTCTGGACCTAGGCTGGCTCATCTGGAAATCTGTGCCTCAGTTTTGTACCACAAGGGATGCGAATGACAGCGGATCACACCTCCAGTGCCCAGGGCAGCACCTCTGAGCAGTGCCTCTACCTACGGTGTTTCACTCTAGGAGGATGCGTTTAAATATCAAGCTACTTCTGAAAGGGAGACTATTTTAAGATTAAATTTAGCCATTTTTTTTCCAAGCATGAAATTTTCATAAAATGTAATTTATCTGGCAGAGTTAATAATCTCACTGGTCTGGAAATCTTTTGCTCTTTAAAATATATGGAAGCTTTAAGATTTTATATTCAAAGTTCTTAAATGAGTAAGATAAACTGTTATGTTTAAGTGGTTCTCTTTGCCTTAAGTAATGAGTAATTCAAAAAAATATAATTTCAATTGGAGATTAGCCCAATTTATAAACTGAACTTGTCAAGGATCACTACTAACATGTGAAAAAGTTGGCTCTATTAAATCTTATGGGTGAATTACCAATACAGCTTGGCTGGCTGATCTATTATTCAGTTTCAAGTAAAGAAACTGATTTCCAATCATAAAGAGAGTCTGCTTAAAACAATTATTTCTGATTCCCAACATGCATTTCATATTATTCTTCTTTCTAGAAGTTGTTATTACCATAGAAAAAGCAGCAGCCAATATTTACCAAAAGTTAACTATATGCCATACACTTTTGCTAAGAATTTCACATGTATTAACTCATTCAGTGCCTACAAAAATCTTAATAACTTTTCATAAAAGTTATTTTTTCTAATAAAAATTAGTTTTCTAATTGCAAACACAAGGTATCTGTAGGGAAATTAAGATGAAGTACAGGTACAGTATTTTCAATTAAACATCTCAAGGACAAGGGTAAAATAAATACATGTAATAAATGAAATCAAGAAACTCTATTTTATCGGTAGCCCCCAAAATAAATAAAATCTACTTTACCACAAAAAACACATTCCCCTTAGGGCTTACTTGCAGGAAAAAAAAATATATGTTAAAGCTGTGATTTTAATCTTTTTTTCTTATCAACTTAACATGTGAAAATTAAATAATTTAAATTCTGTATTACTAAAACCCTTCAAAGCACTACACTTTGGAAAGTAAAGAATCTCCATCACAGAAGGTTGTATGGCATCACAACAGAGCAGAAATGACACGACCTGAAAAACGAAGAGAAGGCTCCAGTTTTGACCAAGCTCTAAATTATATATGCAAATTTAAGCAGGTCATTAAACTTCTCTGAGCCCAAATATTTTAGTGACATTACAGGACATATGCACCTTCTAAAATGTCTTCAGGACTAATTCCCAGCAACATTTTCCATGTTAAACGAAGCTTTTAATGGTCTGTCACATGTGTGCTTCTCCAGTCTGATTTTCTGTCTTTCCTTTCTCAGTTTTTTTAGTGCCACACCCTCGTTCCCTGACTGTCCTAGCCTACTCCATCTATTTACTGAGAGAATTGGGCCCGATGATCCTAACTGTGAAGTGTGAGTATATTTGTCTGTGGAAGGCAGCCTGGGGTTTGACTTCTCAATGGGAAAAATTGATCACTGTTTGCTACCTTACCAAAAGTCTTGTACTCTGGAATCAGGCTCAAATCCTATCTGGGCTAGTCACAAATAATGTGACACTAAAGCCTTAAGTCTAAATTTGTCACCTGAAAAATATGGGTAAAAACTGCACCTATGTCGTAAGGCTGCCATGAGAATTAAGTCAGACGATACACACAAAGGGCTTAGCACTGTACCTGCCACTTACCAACTTCAATTAGTTATTACTAATTATAATGTCTCTAAGGTATTTTTCTGAATAATACTTGACAAATACTTTTGTCACTCTGTATCAGCACAAACATCATCATCAAGGAGAACAAAAAGCAAGAGCTGTTTTGTTGGCTTAAATGCATTATTAAAAATTAAGTTTATTGCCCTGTCCGGGTGGCACAGCTGGGTGGAGGGTCGTCCGGTCACGAAAAGGTTGTGGGTTCGATCCTGCGTCAGGGTGTGTACAGGAGGCAACCAATCAATGCCCCCCTCCCCACCCGCCCCGATTCCTCTCTCTCTAAAATCAATAAAAACATACCCTCAGGTGCAGATTAAAAAAAATCAAGTTTATAGTTGTGAATGTTCTTTCTCAACAAAGTAAGCATCTACATGTTATACGGTCAAAAGAAGTAAGTTTAAGGATTTTATAATGTATTGTTTTCCTCTTTCAATTTACTGACAGACTGTTGGAGAATGGTGGGAAGTCCAGATGCTTCTTTTAATTCTCAAGTGACTTCTTAATTTAGCATAAATTAGGAAAGAAACAGCTTCTGTCATTAAAAAGTAGATTGCTACTTCAATAGCATGTACAACTAATTAAAGGTGTGTACAATAAATTCCATCAATAAATTCATTTCCATAAACACCTTCTCTGACATTTAAAATATATATTTACCATATTCTGCATATTTTGTCATGTATAATGTGCACTTTTTCGCCCAAATTTTTGAGGTAAAATAAGGATGAGCATTAAATATGGGTAGTACTAATTCCATATCTATGTTTTTAATTCCTTTATTTATGCTTATGCATTAAAAGTGTAACTCTAGAAAGCAATAACAGTATCTGTATGCAAAATAATACCCTTGAATACAATAATTGGTTTTGTTTCTAAATATAAATTTTTTAAAAATGGAATTAAAAAGCTAAAATGAAAGATTTTTTTTTCCCTGAAAGTTTGGGCCAAAAACGTGACTGCACGTTATATATGGCAAAATACGGGATATATTACGCACACTTACACATATTATAATATTAGTATAAAATAAACGTATTTAATAATTTTATCAATATTTATTCTAACGGGAACGGAAGGATGATTGCCAGCTTCCACTCCTCAAGCAAACCCTCGGTACTAAGTCTAAGAGCACAGGTGTGAACGCGGACTGGAGCGGTGGCACACTGCCTGGAAGCGATAACGCTGAGGGTTGTGGGGAGAACAGGAGGGAGAAGAGAATGTTTCAAGGAGAAGTAAAATAGAATTTAGATTTCTAAGTGTTCAAGAGAAGTCCAATAGATGAGCAAGGCAAGGGAATACGACAGGGCAGTCAGGAAATGAGAGTTTGGCGCTAACAAAACCGACAAAGACAGAAAATCAGGCTGGAGAAGCACACGTGACAGACCATTAAAAGCTTCATTTAACATGGAAACTGTTGCTGGGAATTTATCCTGAAGCAATGATCACATCCACATTTTAGAAGGTGTATGTGTACTGGAATGTCACTAGAAAAATGACTCCCAAGGCAGTAAGAACTTTAGAGAAGAGACTAGATGCAATTGTTTAAGAGATTAGTTACTGAAACAGGCTAGACAAGAGATTATGAAGATCTGACCCAATGCCAAGGTCATGCATTGCAAATAGAGAAAATGGAGACACATACAGATGAAAAGCATTCAAACAGTTTCATTTACATATACATACACAGGACATGACACATATGTGTTACATTATTACACATTATGTGTCTGACACACACACATACACATTGTTCTAGTTACTCCTCACAGCATCCCTCTGAAATGGTTCTGATCTTTATTTTACAGATACAGAAACTGAGGCTCAGAGAGATTTATTAACGTCGACACTCGGTCAATAAATAACAGAGCTGGCACTCAAAGGCTGGTGTATGACTCCAACACCTGATTCCACCACATTTAAGAATCATTTAAAAGGTAAAACTGAAAAAGAAAAAGGGGTAAAACTGGGGAGGAAGGAGTAGGACTCAGAAAAAGGTTAGATCAAGGCAGAGGATCTCCTACAGCAGGCTTCCCCCAACCAACCGCAAGTGAACAGGTCAAGCAGCACATCACCTGATCTCCGAACCCTTGTCTTACTTTCAGAAAAAGTAAAGTTTCTCTAATACACTGCTATTGAAATGAGCATTTGTTATTGCTTTCTGTTCTTTCTACTCTTTCTCCCTATATTGTCTTTGGTATCATTATTTCCTCCTCTATTTTGCTATTGTGCTGGGATTTTAAATACTTGTTCACCCCCTTATACGATTTAGGGGAAAAACTAGCATATAAATATAAACAGAAACTTGATTATACTACAGTGGCCTTATTTTTGTGTATTCAAAAAAAGGGGTAGAGAATTTGCTACTCAGGAATTAGTGTGAATTTTTAAAGAATATTACAATATTTACAGATTTAATTGCACAATTCCTAGAATTTGCTCAAAATAACACAGGAGGGGGAGAAGTAGATGAGGCAGAACTGACCGTGGTCGATGGCTACCAGGACTCGATGATGGGAACTTTGAGTTCATTATACTATTGAGTGAATTTATTTTATTTAAAATTCTCCGTAATTAGAAAGCTTTGAGATATATTCAAATACTACATAAAGGAGGAAAAAACCAAAACAGTGTGTATATATAATGTATATAGAAATATAGAAATAATTTGCTTATTAACTTTCACTATAATTTTTAAAGTTGGTTTTCCTAATTAACATTTGGATTATAACCAAAAAAATTCACATTTATATTTTAAGAAGCACATTGTTTATAAATGTAGATTTAATTAATAACCCAAGAGAAAAATTAGTCGGTCAATGAAGTTATACAGCCTTCCCACTCATTAATACAGACCACAATTAATTTCCACTAATTTCCACTATGTACGACCTCACATAAGATGTTAGTTATTACAAATTCTGAAATGAAGGGTTTTCAGAAAACACTCAGTACTTACTGAGTTCCTAATATTGTATTTACAAATCCTTGTAACAGAAATATTTTTTAAATCGTTTTGCAAGTTTCTCTTTCTTAACAGTGGAAGCCTCCTTATTGTGTATATGCAAGAATACGTGTCAGGGAAACATTCACCAGGCAGTGAGGTTTGGATTAGATGAACAAGAGTGCTTAGAGAGCGGACGAACAGCAGGGCAGTGAGGAGTTGAGAGAGTGATTATAGCCTATTTTCCTGGAAAAAAAAAAGAGACATAAAACAGTATCTTGAGAGTAACAAGACGAGAGAAACTGAGTTTTCAAAGTTTGGGGAAATATGAGCATTTTATCAAACTAGCTTCAGAAAACATTCCAGTTCAGAAAATCTCTAGTTCAGATCTTGTCATTGACCAGCGTGTGAACTTGGACAAGTCATTTAATATCTAGGAGTTCAAACAAAATGCTCTTCCCAACAGGAAATTAATGCACATTTACCATATTTCGCCGTGTATAATGCACACCCACATTCTGTGCATGTTATACACAGAATTATTATGACCATTATTATACCCACAGTATGTAATTATTATACCTACGTATAATGCACATGCTTATTTTCCCCAAAAATATTTGAGCAAAAAAGTATGCATTATACATGGCAAAATATGGCACTTACTGTTTTTCCAAACTTATTTTGGTTGTTCATCCATATTTTATCCCTATCTGTCAACCAAGTGCCGAAAACAAATACTCAGTGCTATTACTCTTCTCTGGATACATCAAATTACAATCCACTTATTTAAGTGGTGCTCAGCTATCATGTGTATGCTCCTTTATGCTTCTCGGGCACTCTTACATTCTTGAATAGAGTTTCTTGACACTAGACTGTCAGTTCATCTACTTATATGTAGAATTTCACCAACTTTCATTACGCTTACATTTACAACCCCGTTGTCAACAACAAGCAACAAATCTCCCATAAATTTGAACTATTTCGATAATTTTCATTCTTGTTTCCTCTGATCTAAGTAATCTTAGATTAGGACTATAGCTATTTAATTTTGTGTGGCTGATGTCTTAAGATAAATCAAGATTACTTTTTTACATTTTTCTAACAATGACTATATACAATCTAAGCTTATGAAACTACATCAGTTAGTTGTTAAGTTGAAAAGAAAAGCAGAGGGGAAAACAGAGATGGCAAGTTAATGCTCCCTGGTGTAAGCATCCCTCTCCCCCTTAACCTAGTCCCCTTAATTCTCACTCTGTACACTCACTTCCACTTCTATCGCTAGACCAACTTCAATACTTCCTAACATACTTCCACTGACGGTCCATCACCAAATACAGCACAGCACCTACTAAACCTATAGAATGGGGTAAGAGGTCGTAAGCCCTACCCTCCAAGCACACATACACTAAAGGAAGAGACCTCCTTGTCCTTAACATCACAAATACAATGTAAATATCAAAACTTATAAATACTAAAGTAGAGGCATGTACTTGGTGCTCTGGAAGCATAAAGGAAAAAAATAATGTATTCCCTGCAAAAAAGCTAAAGACATCAGAACAGAAAAGGAGAAAGTAGTTAGAAAGGAGTTTTTTTCAAAGCTCACAAATTTTATTTTTAGGATATCAAGTGCATTGAAGCAATTAATTTAGTAACCAGTTTACCAGCCTTAGAACTGCATCTTAACCAGAACTATACACGACAAAGGCTTAATTAAAGTGGACTCAGACTATCCTCAAAGCTTTCCCTCATTACCTCAACACACAAATCTCTCTACCCCACTATTCATCCCCCTTCCTCCCCACTGTCCAACTATTACAGCACTTTGTCTTATTTTTCACTTATTAAAATTACAACAGTATGTGAATGTGAAAAGTGTCTTCTAAATTTTGAGGAACTTACAAAAGATATGGAAATGATCCTCTCACCTCCATTCCACAATTTTTATGAATACTTTCCTTTAACCCCCACTGTGACTGGCAGAGCAGATCCTCAATGAGTATTTGATTTAAAACTCTCTAGTGGCACATGAATAATTACTTCTTATACTAATATTAAGTTATAAAAGCTAAATTAAAAGCTATTCTTCAACATTACAACCTACACATGACGAAGCAGTAGAGTGTGGTGGTGAAGAGCGCGGATATAAAAGACAAACAGCCTGACTCCCACTCTAGTCCTGTCACTTAACTATTAGCTCTGTGACCTTGAGCAAGCTTCATCACTCAGGTCCTCAATCTCCCCAACGATAAAATGAAATAAAATTAGGGATTACCTAACTCCTAGGTCACTGTGATTATAAGTTGGCATAGTGTAGGCGTGTCCAACCATTTGGCATCTCTGGGACACACTGAAAGAAGAGTTGTCTTGGGCCACCCATTAAATACACAAACACTAATGAAAACTGATGAGCAAAACAAAGGTCCGATCATAATTACTGAGATATCTGCCACCACAGATAAGCAAAATGTCCTCACATATTAACCTTAATTAGTCTATAGCCATGCCACCCTGAATGCGCCCGAGCTCATCTGATCTCAGGAGCTAAGCAGGGTTAGGCCTGGTTAGTACTTGGATGGGAGACATAATAACCCTAATTATGCAGCAGCCCTTTCTACACTCTTTTAAAATCATTGAGCAGGTCCCCAGTTTGTGATCACTAATATAGTAAATGTAATATCTAAGTAATAAACCTTAGTATAAAACTTAATAATAAAACTAAGTGATGTTTTGAGTAAATTTGCGATTTCGTGTTGAACCGCATTCATGGCCATCCTGGGCCACATGCGATGCGGCCCGCGGGCCACCCCTGGAACAGTGCTTAGCCCAGAACTTGACACAGGGTAAGCTCCAGCCTCAACAGCAGTAGTAGCACTGGTATCACCTTTATCAGAAAACCTCAATATTTTTCACCAGATATACAAATAATAACACCTTTCATCTCTGTGCCTCCTTACAGTTACAAAACTCTTTTACTGTGCGTATCTTTACAATTTTTGAAATAAGAAAAAAATTAAAAGGCTTTTCTTCTAATGGCAAGATACACACTATTGTAGTATGACTGTATATAACTGCTAATTTTATTTCTGTAAATTCCACAAGGGCTTTCGGATTAGACCATGAATGGAAGCACAGTCACACTTAGTTTTTAATCCTGTTGCCGCCATTAGTCAGCTATTATGACCATCGACAAGCAAACACAGGCAAACTGTTTCACCTTGATAAGCCTCAATTTCCTAATTTCTAAAATGCGATACCATCACCTATATCCCAGGAATGCCCCAACGTATTAAGGAGTCAAGTTACCTGAGGCAACAGGCACAATATCAGGCACACTGTCAAGCTGGTATTTTGGTTCCTGTCCCCCACACCTCCCACATCTCATATGGAGTATCTATCTCATTTAAGTCTCCTCCCACTCTTAGAAAGTTCATATTAGGTTGAACCATGTGGGAAACAGTTGATTACTTGCAATTTCATATGGTTCAACCTAATACTATATCATTTACAAACAGAGAAAATAAGCTCAGGGAGGTTAAATAACTCACTCAAGGTCATATGCACAATAAATAAATAACTAAAACTTTAAAAAACAGACTTAATAGTCTTTCATTTGGCCAGCTTACTAACTGGTTCAATGAGTCCCACTCAGGATGGGAAAAAAGGTATACTAACCACAACAATACATGTAAATCTACTGTAACCTACAAGTTTTTGTTCTGTCATATTAAAAAATGATGGAGACCTAAATTCCTAAGAACCTTTAATTTTAAAATTATTTGTGAAGTATTTCTGCATGTGTTGGTCGGGTAGGGAAAGTTAGAGGAACAAATATTGAAGGAAGAATATGTATAACTACGTTAATTCATAAAGTACAACTGGATCTAATTAGAAACCGCAGTAATTACAAACCCTACAGGCAGCTGAACATCGAACGTCTATCCTGGTGAAAGGTTAGAAATTTTCAGTGCCCCTAATGAGTTCTTTGCCAAACTCATAAGGAAGAATTATATTAAATGTACCCACTTTGATTCAAATAGGTATGCACTAATATATAACTTCAGGGAAAAAAATTGAAAGACTTTTTCCTCTTCTAACAGCAATACACTATTGTAGTAAAATTGTATAGAACTGCTAAATTTATTTCCATAAATTCCACAAGAGCTTTAGGATTAGATCACTTAAGCCATATTTGGGTTACAATGTCCGTCCAAACATGATTCACAGTAATAGTAAGTAACAAATATTAACAGAACAAGGCCCCATAACACTGGTTGAATATTTGACAACATAAAACATTCACTATAATTGGTCTACAAATCTATTGTCTCTTTTCTCCTTGATTTGTCATTCACCTTTCTTTAAAAAAAAAATGCATGAACAAAAAAATAAGAATGAGGATAATAAATAAAAACTGGGTCTTTCCACAGATTTACAATAGAACAGTTTTGTTTTAATCGTCTTATCGGCCTCTCCAATTATGTAAGCATTCCACAGCAGCAAACAATATAGGGCTCTTTCCTTACACTGAAAGGAGCTGGAGGGGGAAATGCAAGAGTGTGAAACAGGAAGTGTCGGAATATGCTACATTTCTTCCAAACTAAATTGTCTGTCTCTTCGGAATCAGTTTTAAGTCAGCGCTCTTAATTTACAAGACCTTACCCTTTAGCCATTACAGATAGGTTTTTAATCCCATAGCAACTGTCAACTCTTCACGTGCTGCAGGATCCCACCTAACATCACTTCTAGAATCCATTAAGCTCTTTTCCCCCGGCGATCGGAGCGAGTTGTCATCCCTGGAAAGAGCAATGTAATCATAATTACGTTTCTGCATCTCGTCTCAACTCCGCGGCACAAAAGTCAGACTGAACCGGGCTGCCTCCTACCGCGCGACTCCCGGCGATTGCTTTTGCCCAGCAGGTTTCGGGGGAACCTCCTGCGGGTGACCTCTACGCCAGGGCACGGTGCCTGACACATCGTTTACTAAGACCCCTGGTCCGCGCCTACGGTTTCACCTCGCCGCAGCTTGAGCGATCTGCGGGGCGCCAGACTTACTCGGAAACTCTCCTTAGACCCCCCCTCCGCGACCCCGGGCCCCAGCTCCCGGCCGCGCGCGCCCCGCCGACAGGTAACCAGGCATCGGGCTCCCGGCTTCGGGCGCTCGGGACCGCGCAGTTAATGAGTAACAAGCCCGTACCTCGGGCGGGGCGGGGGAGCGCTGCGGACGCCGGACGTCCACCAAAGGATCCGGGACGTCCAGATGCCCGAAACCCCGCGCCACCGCCGCCGCCTGGGGTGCCAGAGCCCGCGTAAGGAGGCGGGGAGCGCGCTCGCCCGGCCGGATCCCCGCGCGCCGCCCCCGCACCTGCACTTGCCACGGCCGCCCCTCCCAGCGGGCTCGCGGGAGGCGGGCGCGCGGGCGCCGGGGACGGGCGGTGCTCCGCGCCCCGGGCCTTTCTCGCGCGCGGCCGCACTCACCTGAGGAACCCACGGCGGCTGCTGCCGGTACTCGGGGACGCTCGCAAAGCAGCACAGAGCGCGCCAAGGAGCAGCGAGAGGCGGAGGATGACGGCCGACCGAAGCCGCTACACTCAGCCGCGGCGGGGGCACTGCGCTGGGAGCCGCCGAGGGAGTGCGGGAGTGCGCCTGCGCCGGGAGCGGAACCGAGAGCCGGGAGCAGCTGGCCCCGCGGTGGGAAGGCGGTGCTGGAGGCGGGGAAGGGGTGGGGCCGGCGTGGGGCCTGAGGGACCCACACGCTTCCGCGCCCCCTGGCTCCAGGCGGGGCTCTTCGCAGGTACCCGGGCGGAGGCCCAGGTGCCTCTGCGGGCGGTTTCCTTGGGAACGTGAGCGAGCTGGCTCGGAGCCGTGTTTCCCCGGGCTCGACAGGCAGTCTCGGGTTCACTTCGAGTGTGCTGGGCTCACCGGGAGTCGGAAAATGAACCTTCGCTGTCAGTTGAGGACTGCTAGAACCAATCTGAGACTTGGCGTCCATATATACCTTACAACGTGTGTCTGTCTGTGTCGGAAGGGTGGGGGGATGGGAGGAGGGAGAGTCTAATAGAACGCAGATCCCGTCCTTCCAGGAGCTACTGGAGCGTTCGAGAATGTCGTTTCTATACCTGCCTTCTCATCTTCCGTGTCAATTGTTATAAAGTTTCCACTCCCTCTCCCCCGTTAGGTCCTCCTAGTAGGAAAAGTGAAGATTCAGACCCAAGCTCCCAAAATCTGATCAAAAAGAGGCAGTCACCATATGCGTCTGTATGTTTCATGGGAATACACATATGGACCAGGGCCATCATTCTGTATATTGTTCTCATCTTTTAGAGGCAATGAAGAAAAGTAGATTATGTGTATGTCCATAGGAATCAGAATTCCTGGGTTTGAATTTGCCACCTCTAGCTGTGTGACCTTGGATGAGTTGATCTCTAAGAGCCCCAATTTTCTCATCAGTAAATGGGGATAGTTAAGAGTAGGTACTCACTGAGTCATTGAGAGAGTAAACAGTTTAATACATGTAAAACACTTGGTGTACTGCAGGACACACAGTGCCTAATGAATACTGGTTTTAATCATTAATAACACTATTACTATTAATCCACCTATAATCCAAACAGAAACCTAGGAAGTCATTATTTACTCTTTTATACCACATCTCCAATATATCAAATCCTATCCATTCTAGCTTTCAGATCTTAAATTTATCACACCTCATATTCGCTGCCACTAAATATGACCTTCCTCATTAAAGGACTCCTAACTCCCTTATATTGTTGTCCATGTCATGTCAGGAATGAATGTCATTCATTCAAATATTTATTGCGCTCCATCTTTGTACCTACTGCTGGACACAAAACCATTGCACACCACCCTACCACAAAAACATAGGGAGTCAAATATGTCAGTAACAGCTAAATGGAATCAATAAACAACATACAGCAAACTAGTTGGGTTCCCCAGTCTTGCCACACACTCTCAAGCGTCTTGTTTTTGCGTGTGCCACTCTTTTTCTTGTTACATCCTGACCTCCCACCTCTTCCTTACCTACCTCATTCCTGCTTCTCCTTCATTATTCAGCCCAGGCATCAGTTCTGTTGTCTGCTCTTCCCTGTGGCTTGCCACCCAGCCCTATCCCACCCATGCTCCCATATGAGCTAGGTGCCCCTAACTGTGTTCCCATACCACCCTATCTCTTTGTAGCACTCACCACATAGAATGCTAAGTGTAGTTATGTCTGTTTTCCTAATTACTATGAACTTCTTGAGAACAGGCACAAGGCCTGATGTGTAGTAGGACTGGCTCAATAAATGCAGAATGAATGAATGACATACATGGAGATGTACTGTCTTGATATATAAATGTTTAGAGGATAGGCCCTATGACATACTCTACATAGGACCTACGACATTATGCATCTATAGGAAATAGTAAGCAATAGCCATATGCCTAAATCCTATGTTGGTTTTTTACAAACCACCTACCATCCCTAAGGCTCTTTGGAATAAACTTAGAGGTGTTTTCTCTCACATACTTAACCTGCTAGCATAATTTGAGAATGTGAAGAGTGATATGAGTAGTTGCCTATAATTACACTTCAGTGTCCTTGCAGCGGAAACTAAGGTACATTACACAGTGTTAGACACTCAGAATCTCAACTTGCAAAATATGTAAAGTGTTGTGAGCATCCTAAGTTAGATTGCCCAACCATAAATTAAAGAGATAGACACTTTAAAAACATGATGATGGATTTTGTAGTATGCTCAAGTTTGCCTTCTCATTCATTAAAAAGTAAGTTATACAACTGATGTCAGATATTACATATAAAATAATAAATATATTTTTAAATCTTAAGACTTTCCCATCTGTACCTGGGGTCAGAAAACAAATGAGATGAGTGTAAATATCTAGAAACTTAAAATTGAATAAATCATTCTAAGGTTGTTACCCTTGGTTATAACTTTCATTGCTTCTTTACCTCTGTTTTGTTTTCAAAGCTCAGAAAATGTATATTTACACAGTACTTTCTAGTTTCTAAGGGACTTCACATAAATTATCTCATGGGTCCTTCACAAAAAATAGTTTGACATGCGTAGAAAGGTGATTGATTATTCTTCATCGTTACAGAGGGAGAGATCAGACCACCAGAGTTAGGGCTCTGGTTGTCAGAATGCAGGGTAACGTCTTACAAACGAATGAAGTTAAAACTCTTTAAAAAGCCTACTGGACATCATATTCCTCAGTATGGCAGACTAGAGACTAGTTGATTCTCCCACCTAAAGCAACTCAAAATATCAGATAAAATATGTAAAACATCTTATCAAACATATCAATAAGCTGAGAAGAACTTAAGAAATTCTCAAGGGCAAAAACTAGGTAAAAGCAGGAATCAAGACAGTAAATAATAACAATGCAAAATTTTTTTTAAAAGCTGGTTACAGGTTAAAAAAAAAAGTACCAGAAGCAATCTATCATTTTCTTGTCTAGCAAAATAGTTCTTATGGGCCAGTGCTCACTGCTCACATTCCCATAAAAATTTGCCTTTGCAACTCCTATACAAAAGGAGAGCTGTCTCTAAAGTGTCTTTTATTAGCTCAGTTGTGGATAGTACTGTAGTTCAGGCCCTTTTTCTGACATAGGAATAAACAACTGAAAAGATCTGAGGGCTAAGAGAAAGTGTTGACAGAGTAACTTAGACTCTAAAAAGTATGGTTTCCTTCAAAAGAGTCACTTTAACAAGTTACAGACATATAAGGGTATGTTTGAGGATTGGCTTCGAATACAGTTTATTTCACAGACACACAAGTTTCCATCCATTAAACACGTTTATTTATTGCTTCTCTATGCCAAGCACATAAGTAGTCTGCAGTGGAGGGAAGGGCAGGAGAGATGAGACTTCTTGAGAGGACCTCCTGGCTTCCCCACAGTGTTTCAGTCCCAGGTTCCAGTGTATTTCTGAGGCTTCCTTTATTCCTGCTCATAGATTCTATAAGAAATCCATATATCTTTAAAATCATTCCCCCACTTTGCATAGGTTTTTGAGTGGAAAAATAATATCTTTTTGTGGAGAGATTGGTTTTTTGTAGTGGTTAAAAACTCAAAATAACAGTAGCTTAAACAAAATAAAATTCACCCTCCCATGTAAGTAAGTACAGGAAGCCCAGGGCAGGTATGGTGGCTCTCTGATCCACACAGACGCAGGCTTCTATCGTGTGTCTTCACCATATGGTGAACATGTAGGTCCTACCTTACAGTCCATAGTGGCTGCTCAAGCTCCAGCCATCACATCCTTATTTCCAAGTAGTAGAAAGGAAACGGGGGCAGAAAAGAATACACACCTCTATTTTAGAACACTTGCAGAAGTTGTATATATACATCACTACACTTACACCTTATTGGTCAGAAGTTAACTGTAAGTGATGTTGAAACATGTAGTCTCTATTAAGTGGCCATGTGCCCAGCGGAAAATCAGTGGTTCTAATACTAAAGGAGAAAGGGAGAATGAATAACTGGAGACAACTCGCAGCCTTTGTCTTACCATGTGAGCTCCGATTTAGGATGATAGAAATGGTGATGGGGTGGAATATGCAAATAGAGCAAAGGCACGGTAAGGACAACATGCAGTGTGCTCAGTGACGGTGAGCAGTGCAGATTCATTAGCACATGGAACTGCAGGTAGTGCAGGTAGAGAAATACGGTAGACAGATATGTGGGAGCCAGAGTGCAGAAGATCATAAATGCCAGACTGAGAAATGTGGAATTTGGTAGTCAGAGCTCCTGACAGATTTTTCAGCTGGACAGTGAAATGATGAAACATTGCTTTAGGAAGAGTATTGTGGTAGCCATGCCCAGAATGTACTTGAGTGGGGAATGACTAGAGGCAAAGAAATTAGATAGGAAGTTACTATGAGATAGTGAGTGCCTGCGATAAAACAGGAAAGAAGAAACATTTCAAGGGATGAAATTTGTCTAATACAAGTAATTAGATCTCTCTCCCTCTAGCTCTCCCTTTTTTCTTCCCTCCCTCTCTCTCTCTTCATGTCCAGCATCCATTATGCATTTCTGGGATCAGCACAATACTTTTGGGGGGGGAATCAACCCAGTAAGCTCCCCTGTCTTTGAACATGCCTTCTCACCACGCTCAGTTCATGTGATTCAAGTAGAACTGAATTCCCCCCAACGTCAAGGGTGAGCATGTGACCCAGGTAGAACCCATTCAAGAATGCTCCTGGTCTCTGTGATTATTTCACAACAAGCAAATAAGTCAAGCAGATCCAACATTCTCAGCCATGTCATCTGTGCCAGCCAATGGAAAACATGGCTGAGAATGGAACTAACAGGCAGAAGGCAGATCTGAGGTAAGAGTGAGTCCTGATGATATTTGACTTCCTGGATCAAGCTATGACTAAAGTTGAAGAACCTGAACCTTTTTAGTTATAGGAGCCAGTGATTTTCTCTTTGTGTAAGCCAGTTTGTGTTGGGTTTCTGCTACTTGGAACTGAATATGCAGAAATGAAGGCATCAATGGCAATTCCAAGCTTTAAAAACAGTATCATCGACCTTTGTCATACATGGTATTGGTAGACTTGGCACTGATAAGTTTTACCTGTTCCAAAAAATCAAGTCTGCATTCAAAGAGAGGACGTTTGGTCTAATTGGAAATGATCACAAATTATGCCATGAAGGCTCTGAAAATACTTAGAGTCATAAAACACAGGAGCTGGAGACCTTTCAGTCACTTCACCCCACCACCTATTTTCACAAATGAGAAAACCGACGCCCAGAAAGATGCAGTGATATATCCAAAGTCATGGAGCTGACATGTGTTGTTCCTGAACCCAGATCTTTGGAATACCAGTCTATATATTCCCATTGTCTCGTTCTGACACTTTAAGACAGGACATGTAAAAAATATTTTCAAGTACAGCTCCCTACGAAGCGACTATTTAGAAAGAACAGTATCCATTTGGAAAGCCAGCAATATTCACCACATTTTTGTGAGGAAGGATGGTCTTCGTGCACAGTGCTGCTGTGACCCGTGCCACGGTATATAAGGGGAACCAGCAACGCTGCATTGGCCACTAATAACTGGGCCTAGGTACGTGCTTGAGCCAAAAGCCATCTGTGTGGTTGGTTTGGGTACGACAAAGGTCAACCTTCTGAAGTGGCATGAAGCTCTCCACAACGGGGACCCTCCACTTCGTCGACTGGAATCAACCCTGTAAGTTTCCCTCTCTTTGAAAATATGAATGCTAAGTGTGTACAGAGAAGGTGGGCGTTCAAGCTCAACTGGTAACCCAAATCAGCATAAAGTGTCCTCGATGAGGCCTACTACTCATCTTCGTTACAGAAATACTGGGACCCACGTGCCCTGTAACACCTAGCAATTCCTATGTCTTCGCAACTATTGCTTTATGTGTCCCTTACATGACAAATGCTGGGAATATAACAGAGCCTAAGACAATGTCCCTGCCTAAATGTATGGCTCTGATGTTCTAGAGGAGGAGACAGTGGGCACAGGGATAGATACATAACGGTAGGAATGATGTACGCTATGGAAAAAAAGAAAGCAGGACTAATAACTCAAGAATGTGGTGACATGGCCACACATGGCTGTAAGGGGGGCTGGGAAATGTAGTCTCTAGGTGGAATGTCACCTGCCCTGGGAGAAGGGAGAGCTAGCCGCCTGCCACAGAGAATGGTGGGGAAAGAAAACGAGGGTAAGTTACATTATACCCTGCCTAACACATTCAGAAATTGACACACAATCCACCCTATGCTTAGATTGACACTAAGAGAGAACTTGCCTGGTTAGTCAGGTAAACATGTAAACAACGTGAATTTCTTCAGTCACTTTCAGAGAGTCATGAGACTTTTTGGCTATTAAACTTTGTCCTATTTTTATGTTGCCATTCAATGTGCTAAAAACCACTCAATTAAACAAATCACAGAATATTTCTGAGTTAGAAGACAAAAATGTTCTCCATGCTCAAAAAAAACAAAAAAACCCTGCCTTGTTAACCTTCTCCATTGCTACATATGCTCTCTCTGCCACTCTTACTATTACCGGACAGGGGCCTGGCCCTGCGTGGTCGGCCTAGGGCCAGCTGTAGTGCGTGGGTTCTTGACTTCGTGTAGGAAAGATTTCACAGCACAAATCCAGGTGACTATGAGGGTACATTTACTAAAGCTGGGGACAATGAAACAAGGGAGGACTTGGCACAGAAGAAGCAACAGGAGAGCCTAAGCTGGGCTGCCTTGGCTCCCTGGGAAGTCAGAGAAAAGAGGGCTCTGGGGACAGGCTCAGGGGATTAGCCTGGGACAAGATGCCAACTGCCCACTGCCTTAGAGTTTAGAGGACACATGCCTGTGAAAAAGAAGTGGGGGAAGAAGAGGGGAAAGGGACCTGCTCCCCAGAGGGAGAGCCTGTGCTGGGTCCTTTGTCTTGAGGGTTTTCTCTCTCTCTGGCAGGGGGGAACCTTAGGGAGGTCTCAGGGGAGGGTTTCAGCAGAATATTTTCAGTTCTCCAGGTGCCCTTTCAGGGTCGTGGTCTCCTCTGATTGGTCAGTGGCAGGGCAGGGGGTCTTAGTCATTGCAGTTGGTCCTGGCGTCACCCACCTGGTTTGCTGCTCTTTTGGGCCTGGAGCTGAAATAGAGCTGAGGTCCAGATGTTTTCTCCAGGGAGGAGAGTCCAGGGGAGGAGAGGTTACCTGGGGGTGAGGTTCCTGTTTTCCCAGTTTTGCCCCTGCCAGGCCTTCCACCCTGGTGACCATCTGCACCTGGCTGTAAATTGCTCGGGCACTGTGTTCAGTTCTCTGACTCAGTTTCCCTCTTCCATTGCCAAGGAATTTTCCTAGCTTCTTACTAGCTGATCTCATTATGTATAAAATCAGTATTTAGTCTATTACGTATACCAAGACATCTCACCCAAATACCCATGCCCTTGTAAATCAGTCAGTTAATATCACTGAGTAGCTACCTACAAGGTGCAGTTGGTGAGCTTCTAGCATGAGAATCACCTGAGATGATTGGGGCTAACTACTAAAGATTTTAACAAACATTTAAGCAATTCTCATGATACTAAACTTTAAGAATCAACAGTAAAGAATATAAGGAAAGTAAAGAAATGCAGAAAAGCCCCCAAAGTGTAATCTAGATGGGATAACATAATAAATACATAAAACAGCAATTTTTAAGATATGCTCTGGAGAAACGTTCAGAATTAAAATGGTGAAGTAAATATAGCACCCACTACTCCTCCTCCTCGCAGAAATTACCTAGTAGCAAGCATAATGACAAACAAGAATGCAAAATTTATTTTCACTGAAAATGAAAAGCACCTAAAACCCTGAAGTAAGGTACATCCTGAGGTACAGTGAAGAGCAGGAAGACGCTGATAAAAGATGCTCTAGGCTACAGATCTCAGTAAGCATCAACAAAGCACACTTCACACAATTAAGTGACTTACCTTACGGGCAAAACCAACAATTTTTCATTTAAAACAAGGGAATCAAGTACTCGGATTGGCAGCAGTGCCTCTCCTAACCTGATTAATTATAAAAGAGAAGGTGGCAACCTGATTTATTACAATACTTATTAGAAGAGCGAGGCCGGAAGAGGAATGTTGAGATGTGTGGTGTGTGCAGGATGCCTTCCGCTCTGGAGTAATGGGGAGAGCACGGCTCTAACAGACTGTGGTGTGGCCAGCCCTGCAACTGCCAGCCTCTCTTAGAAGCAGAAGCTGAGCCCTACTGGTGTGGCTCAGTGGGCTAGGGGTTATCCCGCAAATCATAAGGTCACTGGTTTGATTCCCCATCAGGGCCCGTGCCTGGGTTGTAGGCCAGGTCCCTGGGTGGGGTCGTGCAAGAGGCAACCAATGGATGTTTCTCTCTCACACTGATGTTTCTCTCCTTCTCTTTCTCCCTGCTTTCTCCTCTCTCTAAAACATAAATAAATACAATTTTTTAAAAAATAAAAGAAGTAGAAGCTGAAGGAACTCATCCGCACAACCTTTGTGTCATGAGGAGAATTCTTGTCAGGCTGGAACACAGTCCAGGCCCTTCCTTAGCACAGACCTTCAGCAATATGGAAAGCTGTCCTCCTTCAAAGATGAGTAATCAATCAAAAAGGAACGAGCACACAAAGGTAAGAAAAAAGGAAGGAGGGAATAGGAAAAAATGGCAAATTAAGTTCTCATCAAAACAATTGTTGCCATTGCCCACACTGGCCTCTGTGGGTCAGTTGGTTGGAGCACCATCCCATAACCAAAAGGTTGGGGGTTAGATTCCCAGTCAGGGCACATACCTAGGTTATGGGTTCAATCCCCGGTTCGGGCGCATATGGGAGGCAACCAATTGATGTTTCTCACATTGATGTTTTTCTCTCTCTCACTAACACTCTCTCTAAAATTGATTAACATACTTTTAAAAAGTGTTACCATTAAGCAAAAGAAATTTTTAACTACCTGTATTGCCATAAACTTCAAAAGTGAAGGGTGCAACCCAGAAAAGTGTTGTCACCACAACCAACCCTGCTGGCACCCTGACCTTAGACTTCCAGCCTCCACAACTGTGAGAAATAAATTTCTGTTGTTTATAAGCCACCCAGTCTATGGTGTTTTGTTATAGCTGCCAAAACAGACTAAGACAACTGGGTTATCTGTGGTTGCCCCAAGTTGGAAGCACTCTGGGGTCTACCCCCCGGAGAGTGAGCAGGTGAAAAGGGGCAGACGTACATCAGGGAGAGTTATGCACAGTTAGACGTGACTGGCTAGAGGCCACAGAGCTACGTGGATGGGTCTTAATCATAGTGGTGAGTGAAGAAAAATTATGATCGATAAATACCATGTATATACATTTAAAAACTGTATATGTTAAAAATACACATTTTACAAAAATAAAAAAGATACATACTGTTGCCTGTAAGGGAGGAAGGGGAGGGAATAAAGTGGGAAAATAAGTAAATATAACTGGCCTGCCACCGTGACGTAGCACGCACTGAGGAGCACGATTAACTAAACTTTCCTAACGCTCTTCATTTGAATTCTTTTTAATGAAGCGAAGACACAAAAGGAGCTTAAACATGAATTGAAAGAAGTGGGAGAAAAGAAATTACCATATTTTTCAGACTATATGATGCACCGGACCATAAGACACACCTAGGTTTTAGAGGAGGAAAACAGGAAAAAAATTTTGGAGCAAAAAATGTGGTCTTGCTCCTGCCTCCTGTGAACCCACTCCACCACCGTGGCCCCCGCCCCTGCCCCCAGCAAGCCAGGTAAGCTACATTCGGACTATGAGATGCACCCCCATTTTCCTCCCAAATTTGGGGGGATGTGTTTTGTAGTCTGAAAAATACAGTAAACTATTTCAAAAATGAAGGCAGGTTTGGAAATACCACAAGAGAAGATAAACCATTGTAAGGAAAAAAGTCTCAAAAACATTTTTAAAAAGTCATGAAATACTTTTAAGCAAAGCAAATAAAATGAAATAGAAATGAACAAACTGTTTAAAAGGATGAGAGAAAATTATGTAAATGAGGGACAAAAGAAATCCAACATATACGTAATCAAGACAGAAGATCAAGAAAAGAATCTATAAGTATTGGAACAAAAAAAAGCTTAAATATATATTTTGAGAGACTTTACAGAAATAAAAAAGGATCTAAAGCTATAGCTAGAAAGGGCATGTAATATCCCTTCACCCAAATGGCACAGAATATTCTAGTAAAGCTATGGGATTTTCAAATAAAAATCTTTTGGGTATCTAGATTAAAATGATCAAATCATCTGTAAGGAAAAAGATATCAAAATGTAACCCAAAGAAATTTATACCCAAGAATTTTATTCCAGAGAAACTTGTTCAAGTACAAATGTAATAGACAACATTTTTGAATGAGCAAGCAATATGGTTTTCATGAACGTATTACAGGATCTTAGCTGAGGATGAGCATCAACCAACCAAGACGTTTAGGGGTGAAAAAAAGCCAGTTTCATTAATTCCATTTATCTGTACAATTAAGTCTAAAACATATGTGATAACTGTGGTCACAAAACAGAAAATAGATGTTATAAAATCCTGGCAATATAGCAATGAAGCAACCAATAGAAGTTGAAAAAGGAAAGAATAAGGTAAACATTAGAGAAAAATATATTATTAGGGAATTAGGGGAGGAACAGGAAATATACTGTTCACTGCTTTAAATAATATCTAAAAATAGTTAGAGTTACAAGGTTATTAAGATATCCACTGAAACAAAAATGCATGCCTTTCTAGTTAAGGAAAAATCTGCATACATAAAAAATATCAAGGTCATATAGTAAAAAAATTAAGTGAGTAATATAAAAGCATAACAAAAAATGATAGATGGACTAAAACATAACTTTCATTTTAATAAATGTAAAAAAATTAAACTTACCAATTGGGTTTTTTTTCAAATGGAATATCAAATCAAACCCCAAATGTATGCTATCAATGTAAGATAATGAAAACAAAGTGACAAAGGCATACCAAGCAAACAAAAATTTTTACCTCAAACAAAGCATAATTTAGGGGGGGAAAGCATTAAATAAAACAAAGGCACTTTAAGCAATGAAGTGCAGAGTGCAGAATTAAGCTCTCACACTATGAATATCCATAGATCAAATAACAGCATTTAAGTTCATTAAGCAAAAACTACAAGAAATTAAATGAGAAATCAGCAGAATCCGTGACCAATTAATTTACCTCTCACACAGAACAGATTGCATGGTTACAAATAATAAAATAAGCAAGGACAGAGAAGACCTTAATAACATAATTAATAAGGTGGATTGTACACATAAGTTTATATAGTTATAAATACATATAAACATATCAGAGAGAGAATAAGAACGTACCTCCTTTTCCTATAGTCACGGACTATTCATAAAAATTGACTATGCATGAACACGGACTTCAAACGAGCCTGGGGATTCTGTGTCTCCTAGGCAGAGGGAATGCCTCCTTATTATCAGCCCTCTTTTACTACAGCTGGCTTTTCTTTTATGTTGTTTACATGCTGAACTTCCAGATGTTAAAAAAAAAAATAGGTTTCAAAATCTCTGTGACACACACACTTAAACAGCAATGTAAAAGTATTTAAGTTTAAGATGCAAGCCCATGTGCTAAATGTATGAAGTGAAACGCTGTAAAGCAGCAGTACCCGCCCTGGCTGGTGTGTGTGGCTCAGTGAATTGAGCGCCGGCCTGCAAACCAAAAGCTTGCTGGTTAGATTCCCAGTCGGGGCACATGCCTGGGTTGCTAGCCAGGTCTCCAGTTGGAGGCATGCAAGAGGCAACCACACATTGATGTTTCTCTCCCTCTCTTTCTCTCTCCCCTCCCTTCTCTCTCTAAAAATAAATTAATTAAAAATCTTAAAAAAAAAAAAAGCAGTATCCAGTAGATGACCTACTGGCCATGATTAGAACACAGGAACGCTTCGAGGGCCATCTCTGACAGTAAGGAATTGGAGAAGTTACTGTAAATGTGCATGTTTGCTATAGGTGGGGTACTGCAGTGAAAGGAGGGGAAATGCTTCAGTACTAAATCAAAGCAAAAGAGAGCCTGATGCTCCTTGCATCAGGCCAGTTTGTGATGTGAGCCATGGTATGGAAAGAAAGAGTCTTTCCTGGTGTAAGAATGGAAGTTATTGGGGGTGTCAGCATTTTCTGTACCTGTGCCCTTACCATCACCAGATGCATGAAGACAAAGCAGTGTGTGCAGTTCAGCTTTATTTTAATGCAATCAGAAGTCTAGGTTATAGGAACTTGTTTAAGAGGGTTTTTTTGTTCATTTGCTTGTTTTGTTTGTTTTGTTTAAGAGATGCTTTGAGGTCAAGGACTTTGGGGACGAAAAGGCACTCAGGGGCCCAACTTACTCAACATGCAGGGACCACAGAGATTGTGCTTTCTTGCTGGTCTGATGAAACACTGGAATATGCTGAGCTTGAAATCCCAGAGGAAAGGAAGAGCTTTTTGTTTCAGGAAGTGAAGATCTCAGGTTTAAACCAGGCATATGAATTGAGCTCATGGCAACTTTTCTAAGGTTAATGCAATTAAAGGTTTTTGAGGAGTTGCTGTACTGTTTTGGTAGACATAAAGTCCAAATTTCAGAAGACAGATTTTGATGAATATGAAACATACTTTTAAGTTTCCGCAGCTGCTTTGGGTGTGCAAATCTCAAGATCTGTTTGAGTTACCAAGTATCTCTCCTCTCCGTGCAGCTTGGTTAAAGTGGAATTTAATGTCACAGACCTGAAAGAAACTATGCTATAAAAAAGACACAGTTAGAATTTGAGAAGTGGCATATGAATCACAAGATTGTCCTAGGTTTCTGTCTATATGCCTCTCTTTCATGAAACAGCTGAAATGCAGGCTGATTGCAACTGTTAATAACAAAAAATCTGGAGCAGAAATTAAGCTCTATGCCACTTGAATACAGTCCAGATGTCTCAAGAACCGCTCAAGTACCTAACTGTATTTTCATTGACATAATCAAAATTAATCAACAAATTTTTGCTTTCGGTAAGTACCTTTCAGGACCAGAAATACTCTGACGTCATTGCCACGTGAAGTAAATCTTGCCAAAGAAGCAGACACTGTTGGCTGCAAGGAATGGGCGTCTGTCCCCAATTCAATGCCAGCAATGCCAGCTCAAGGCCCATATGATTCAGATAATTGTAGAATCTGACCTTGAGGCAAAGAACTGGAAGCAGTATGGGAAATATCTAAATATTGCTTAGTATGATATTTTATAAGGAGTAAATGAACAGTACAAACTCTTAATTAGTCTGTCTCTTAGGATCTTGAGATTTCCAGCATATTGTAATAATGAGGCTTTGAGTAAGACCTAACGAAAAGAGATGAGTCATCCCTAGTTTTGGTAGTCTCTATGTGCATTTTTATAAATAGCTGACTAAATAATTTTCAAGAACCCTTTGTATGTTTTCCTAAAAATTCATAGTTTTGAATATCACTATGAATTCTCATAGGAGAGAATTCAGGCCACACACATAGGATTTTCTGATTATCCATAAAATGTAGAAATCACTATTCTAAAGAATTAGAGAAGACTTCTAGTGTGAACATGACTAGCTATATTAGTATTTTCTCTTTCTTTAAAAATTATTTGAGAGCTACAAGGATAAAAACACAACCTACATCCCCTAAAACCCACAAACTTCTTTCTTTCTTCCTTTCTTTCTTTCTTTCTTTCTTCCTTCCTTCCTTCTTTTTCTTTCCTTCTTTCCTTCCTTCCTTTCCTTTCCTTCCTTCCTTCTTTCCTTCCTTCCTTCTTTCGCAAACCTAGGATACAAGTGTACTTCTCAGATGTTAAAACATATAAAAGTTTACATAGCAGCTGAGATTGAATAGTAATCGTGTGGGAGAAAGTAGAGGGAAGACACAGACAGAGCTGAACAGCAAGAAGGCCCAGCTAGACATTCAGAGCCATAGTATAACTCCTGAAGGCAAGGAACACACTCTGAATTACAAAAGCTTTATCCTTTGTTTGCAAAAGGGTGTGTGGAAGCTGAAGCAAGAAAGCCATGCTGGCAACAAAAGACTTTGTACCCAGTTTGATTCAAAAAGACCGCAAAAAGTGAGTCTGAACAAAGAATCACACAGATAACCTATATTTGCAAGAAGCAATCTGTTCATGTGGTAGCAGAGAAGAGACCCTGTACTTAATGAAAAACCAGCTCTTGCAAATACCGGGGCCAGGAAAACACTCTTTGTTCAATGGTGAGAGATGAAAAAGGAAGTAGCACAGTACCAACATAAAGAAACTATAACAGAAATTTTGGAAAAACAGTAGCAAAACTTAACATAATAAAGAACACTTTACTAATAAAATATTGCTATGGCAGATGAATTTTTAAAAAATGTGTTTCATTGAATTGTGGGGCAGGGGATGCTTTGGGATGAGGCAATCGCCTCTGTAAAAAGAAAATCATAAAACAGAAATGCAGTAACTCAAGGAAGATACAGTGAGATTAGCAGGAAGTGATGAAATCAGAAATAGAAGAATTCAGAAGAGAAGCAGTAGGAAAAAAAAACCATCACAGAAATGAATATAAAATTAGAAGAAAAGTGAGAAAAAAAAATAAACTTAAGAAAAGATCTTATCAGATTAGTTCACCCAATACTATTCATTTTTGCTGCCATCTGTTGCTTTTCTTGTTTTCTTCTTTTTCCTATTATGTATTAATTTTTATTAATTATGATTAATTTAATCATTTAACATTTTTATTTTTAATTTTTAAGTTTACTTTAATTAGCGTTGACATACAATATTATATTAGTTTCAGGTGTACAACACAATGATTAGACATTAACACACCTTACAGAGTAATCACCCTAATGAGTCTAGTTCGTATCTGACACTATACACAGTTATTACAGTTTTGCATGGACATCCCCATGACTGTTTTTATAACTGGCAGTTTGTACTTCTCATTCCCTTTCATACTTTTCACCCATCCCCCCAGCATCCCTCCCATCTGGCTGCTATCAGTTTTTTCTCTGAATCTATGAGTTTGCTTCTATTTTTTTTTATTTTGGTTTTAGATTTCACATATAAGTGAAATCACATGGTATTTGTCTTTGTCTTATTTCACTTAGCATAGCACCCTCTAGGTCCATTGTGTCACAAATGGTAAGGTTTCATTCCATTTTACGGCTGAGTAATACTCCATTGGGTATATGTACCAATCACTGTTACCCATTTGTCTATTAATGGACACTTAGATTGCTTCCATATCTTGGCTATTATAAATAATGCTGCCATGGTTTTCAATGATATTAACTGCAATCTAATAATCTCTCTCTTTAGTCTTAATTCTTAGTGATTCCTTCAATATTCCAGGTGATCCTTCCAACACCATAGTCTTTCAGTATTTTTTAACTCCTTCACTCAAATGACATTCTTCACTATACCCCAGTCACTCGCCCCCTAGTCTTGCTCTAGACCTTGTCACTATCAGTAACTTCCTAACCTTGAAGTCATCATTCTATTTTCTGACATCCCACTTTCTGTCTTTCTAGTTTACTCCCTTTAGTAGCCCAACCCCAACAATCCATTGATCCCTAATCAAGGGAAAATGACATATGTATATATACACACAAAGTTATTCATTTCAGTATTGTTCTCAAGAGAAGAATATTGAAAACAAACAAACGGTACATCTGTAAAGGCCTGGTTCAACAGTCTGTGTGAGGAAGGGGCAGGTACCTGAGTCAGGGCCCAGGGGACTGCCTGGAGAGGGCTGGGAGCTGGGAGCGCCACCTCCAGCAGGATGCAGCCAGCCTCTGATGACTCCGCAAGATGGAGTCTGGGGAAATCAACACCAGACCTCTCTCTTTTCACTCTCTCCTGTTTTTTTGCCAGTGACTCAGAAATTGAATAATTATTAAATTGACTTTTGTGGGGTCTCTCTTTGAGGGACATAGTTATCAAATGGTCACTGCTGTTAGGCAGGGTACAAATTTCATCTAATAGGTGTCAGACTCGGCCTAAGGAGATGGCTGCCAGCCTGAGAGGCTCTGGATTCTTGAGGATGCTCAAAGGTAGTTGGGGCTCGATGAGCTATTTTCAACATTTCAGAAACTATATCACAAAGAGAGTGTATGTTTATCCTTGACAGGACTGTGTAAGCAAATAGAAGTGTGTTTCTAGCTTTGAGCTGGGATAGTATGAATTCATGCTGATCAGCAGTGTGATATGGTTTTATACAACTTTGATTAATAAAGAAAGGAGAAGCATTTTAAAGACCCAAAGGCCACAAGGACAGATTCCAAGACTAGGGAAATTCTAGGCCTTTCATGATTTTAGTTATTGAATCTAGAAGGTAATTTATGAACTTATTTTACCCCTAAAAATCACAAAATATATTCCATTATTAGACTATGATAACTAAAATATAGATGTAATTTGTTCACCTGGAATTATTGACTAATTCTTCAGGTTTAATATGATAATAACATGGTATGATTGCATTAAAAATATTAAATAGTATTATATAAAATAAACATAATATATTATTCTCTGATCTAAATTCAGTGGTCAGATACAATTTTTTAAATTCTAGAAGCATTTAAAAAAATTTTACTTATTTATTTAAAAGAGAAGGGGAGGGAGGAAGAGAAAGAGAGGGAAAGAAACATTGACTTGTGATGGGTGAGAGAAACTTTGATCAGTTGCCTCTCTCATACCCCCAGCTTGGGACTTGGCCAAGAGCCCAGGCCTGTGCCCTGACTGGGACTCAATCTGGCGACCTTTCAGACCTCAGGCTGGTGCTCCGTCTGCTGAGCCACACCAGACAGGGCACGTTCTTTCTTCACTCAACATTGCTAGTCAAGCACTTTAAGGGCTAAGTTACAATAATAATTTTGTGTTTCCTATTTGGCCTGATCAATATTTTACATAGTTTCATGCAGAATGTGATTTTTTTTAATAGCAGGTCTATGTTATTAAGCTTCTCTGAGAAAGCAACCAAAAGGGCACTGGAATAAAGAATATTTTGTATTTGAAAACAATAAAACCTACTGTCTGAGGGATTAGTTGACTCAAAATAAAGAGATGAGTTAAGTAAAGTCAGCAAAGTTGCAGGTTTTAGAAATGCCAGTTAACCAATTTAGGGTAAGTGGGGAAGGGTGCCTGAGTGACCCACAGAGGCGGTGGCCGTCCACTGGAGACTGAGGTGGACTCTGTCTAGAAAAAAGGAAAAGCGGATGGAGTCCCTGTTGTTTCCCATAAGGGGTTATTACCTTCAAAATGGTCAAGATGTCAAAGCATTACCAAGATAAAAATATAAGGTAAAAGAGTTTTCCTCTAAAACACACGTGAAACCTGAAGTGATCCATGATGTAGAAGACAGGTAAAATTCCCCACGTGGCAGTGTTCTTATCAATGACCCTTCAAACCCCTGTCAGTGAAGGCACAGTGTCCTCCTCAAGGTCCCTCCCCGAGGCCGTGGCCTGATCACATCTGGCTGGGCAAAGTCAGAATGCGTAGGTTTCATTTCTTGATTCATTCAAGACACTCACTGACGAGAAAATTCTAATGGAAAGGCTTTGGGCATATGCAAAAATGGGAAGTCATCTCCTCTCAGGGCGGGGAGCCTCCTGGGAGAGCAGCAGGCCTTATCCGTGTTGCAGGCCTCTGTTTGAAAAGCCCAGGGATCCCAGTCAGGGGCACAGGCTCAGACTGCAGGGCCCTGGGCCAAATGCAGCGTGGCCTAATTCATGCAGCCCCAAGGATCAGATTAGTAAAGCTCCAGGTGAGTGTGGGGACTGACTTTGAATAAGGTTTTTCATTTCAAATTACTTTTAGCCCTTTAAATTTGTCCTCCAGAAAGGCTGGTACATGCTGTTGGAGGATAATTTCTATAATGTGGAAAATTGGGGACAGCCTGCATGTCCATGAATAAGGAAATGGTGAAATAAACTATGGCAGATACATTCTCTAAAATCTTAGGCATTTGTTAAAAGAAGGATTTTGATCTCAAAATGCTGACCAGGAAAAAAACAAAACCAATGTCAGAACAATGTGTATCCTGTTCCAGTTTGCAAACCAAGTCATGGCACCCAGTCAAGTCTTAGAGCACCTTCTCAGGCCGTGACCGCTGCCTTTGCTGAGCTCCCTGAGACAGCTGAAGTTCAAGTTGGAACCCCAGGCCTACAGAGCCTTCACTGTCTCCACAATGAACCCTACTGGCATTGAATCATCCCTCTAGATTTGGATGAAATGCCACACTATGGAACATGGGAACTGGCTTCCTTAGTGGTTTCCAAAGGCTGAAAATATAGGGAGTTTCTCCTCACTGGGTGAAACTTGGCCAATGGGAAATGAGAGGTAGGAGGGATCTGAGCAGAAAAATTCCCTCCCCTTCCTTCCTGCAGGGGACGACTCGGCATGTGGTTTCTTCTTGCAGCCTTTCCAGGGGAGTCCTGCACACCAAGTGGACACCCCTGCCAAGCACGGGCCACGTCTTTGCCGATGCAGCTGTGAGACGGCAGCCAGTGCAGTGACACCTCGCAGTGCATTGCTCGGCCTCTGTATCACCCTGCAGCTATTGTCTCCTCATTGTCACCACCTTTAGCGTGTATTTCCCAAGCAGAGTGGCCGCACTTTAATCCTTCTGTCTGGCTCTCCCGTCTAGGGGATCCAGGCTAAGGACACAAGCAAAGTAGACATTGAGGCTATATGTACATTTTTGGTGAATGTATATACATATGCGTACACCTAAGCCTTCATTTGGGAATGCATAGAAATGTGAAAAAGATACACATCAGACCTTAAACAACGGTCTGTGTTTGCTGCTTACGTTTTTAATGACCATTTGTTACTTTTGTGTATTAAACTATAATACCATAAAATCATGCCATATATTAACAAGCCTAGCATATGCCTCCCTGATTTGCTCTTTTGCAGGTTTCTGTGTACTAACTCGTTGTATTTCTCGGGCAGAATTATTCTATAATGTTCCTAAATTTTTAAATCTGGGTGTGGCAGTTGATCAGTCCCCCTACTCACACACTCAGACACAGCCACCGCCGCCCCGTCACCCCTCACACGTACTTCTTTCCTGTCGGCAGACCCCTGTCACACTTCCAGCTGCTGCCTTGTCATTTTGGGAGTATGAGGAACAAGCGTCTCTACACGCAGAAAAGTGCAGAGAAGCAGCCCTGGGCCATGACGTCATCAAGGCAGAGTGTTAAGCAACCATGAGACCCCCACCCCCAAAATTCTTGATTTGTGAATAACAAATATGCTCATTGTTTGACATTTTAAATTGGGTGTTTCATGAATTGTCTTTAAAAGCACCCTGGGCTGACTGTATGTTAACGTGTGTATCTAATTTTATACACAGTAATATATACATACATACATATGTACATATACTCTGGGTCATGCCTCTCACTAGGGACTGAGGTAAGATTTATCTCTTTATCTGCATATTCTCAGCTCCTAACATGGTACCTGCTCATAGTAGGCACTCAACAATCATTTTAGAATTGAACTGATTAGATCCATTCATCTCAGTCTACAATTTACATATTACACGTCTGGTAGTAGGTTAAGTAGTAGCAGAGAAGGGAGGGTACACAAAATAAAATCCGAATCACTTCTTATCCACAAAGCTTAAGGCTATCAGTAAAGTCACTATAAAAAATAATCACCAAACTGCATCTTTATCATATTGCACTGGATATTCCAAAGAACAGCAATAAACTTCAATGAGATTTGAAAGATCAGACTCCTGTTTCCATATTATTTCCAGATATAACCAATTAGACACAACTTTAGAAAGAATTCTGTTCTTGGTAGGGTAATCCTGGTGTTGAAGCGTATACGTGAGACATGACAACATCAGAATCTGACGAGTCACCAACAAAGTATTAAGGTTGGTGGTGGGAGTAGCAGTTGCCACAGGTGACGCCGTGACCTAGATCAAGGCTCTCATCCCCAACCTGGTCTGACAACCTGCCCTCTAGTAGCTACAGAAACGAAACGTGGCCAACTGTAAATTACAGGCATGAGTGGGAAAATAGTTGACACAGGCCGATGACATTCATTTACGCAATTGTTATTATCCTAGTGCTGTGTGCCAGGATATGTTCTCAGTGCTTGGAATTCAGCAATGAAGCAAAGGGATAAAAATCTCCACCCACATGTAGGGATGTTCTGGAATTCGGGGAAGTGGGTCAGGAGGGACAGTTATCAAAAGTTTCAACAATTCATTTTAGCCTTCCGTTTTCTAGCAAGGTTAACTCTGAAAAGAAAATTGTCAAAGCAACAAAATTCTGTTATTTTCTTCCCCCATAGCTCTCTAGTCCCGCCTGGTCCTGTTTATATCACACTTAGCAGCTTTCCTACCCTCCACCCATCAAAACTACTTACTCTGGGCTGGGTGTCTGGCCAACTGAACCTCAAACTCTTGGGATGGAGCCCACTAATCTGTTTTCTTGTTGTTGTTGTTGTTGTTGTTGTTATTTTCTAAAACACTCTCCAGATGGTTCAGATGATCAGCCAGCCTGCTTCAGTCCTCTCTCTCTTCCTTGTTACCACCCATCAAAATTGACCTCATTTGTGTCTTTTTCCCCCAGGCCATGCTCAATGGTAATGTGTTCCCTTATTGTAATAATTTCATGGTGCTAACACTCTCTGATATTTGCAGAGTGTTTTTGTACGAACAGTTTCAGATGTCATAACAGAGCTTCTCCACATACAATAAACGTGTTGTTCACATCGCTACCCCAAGAGACGGGAGGGCAGGTTTCATTTTTCTGTGTTATACTCCTGAGGAGACTGGACTTCGGAGAAGTCGAGCCCTTCGCCCAGGGTCGTTCAGCCGGGAAGAGCAGAGTCCAAATGCGGACCCTGCCAACCCCTTAACTGTGCCGTTCCCCCTGTCCTTTTGCGCTGCTCTGTCCAGATAAGAACTTGGATTATTTTGATAACATTTCATTATAAGTGTAACGGTGGAAGTGCCAGGCACCAGAGTGGGCTGACAGAAGAGAACCGTGTGCCAGGTGTGTCTTTAGTATCTCAAATCAACTAGGTAGATTTTCTGTTCCACCTTCGGGTAGCACCCACGCTGACAGACTCACTGTCAAGTAACAGACGACTGACATAGACTGACTGATACAGCCCGTGGGCCAGTGTTTGCTGGAAGCTGGGCTGCTTTCTGTCCTGGGGCTGCTGCTGGCTCCTTCCCCCAGATTCTGGCTGTGGGGAGACCACTGCCCCTCCCACACACCCCCCTCCACTGAAGGGTCCGCATCCAGAGGGCACCACTCTTCTCTCCCCTCCCCGCCTACCAGATACTGCCAGGGTGACCATATAACTTAAAGTCCGAACCAGAGCAACTTTGAGAGAACGAGAGAGCACTATTAACAATTATGGCCGCACAAGCCCTGGGTAAAGCAGGACCCTGCTCATCACCACCAAATAAGGGGTGCAACCTTTTAGAGAAACATTGACTGAATTAAAGGTTGTTTTTCTTCCTTGGTCTGCTGCTGATTAAGATTCCAGTACATGCAAATGTCTCCTTACATCACACAAAAGGGAAATATTTGTGAGAAGTTGCATGCTATAGAATGCATAGGAAAGTTTGCTCGTCAATGAAATGGAATCGTTTGGAAATGTTAAAAAAATTCCTTTCATAATGTACCTTCCTATCTCTTATGAAAAGATGTATAATGTTAATTTTCTTTAACGGTTTCTTACTAAATAGTAATCTATGCTGGTCCTGGTTACATGTCATGCAATAATTAATGTCCCAGAAACCGGCGGGTGGAGCAGAGCAGAAGGGAGCACAGCGCGCAGGACTCCGCCCCGTTGGGCGCCGTGCTGAACGGACCCGCCACTCAGCCTGGCCACGAAACCCTCCGCGTACAGCGTCTGCCGTGTGTTTCAACGTTGCAAAGTAGCATCCACTCTTTGTGAAAAAATTGAAAAATATACACAAGTTAAAAGAAGGAAAACAAACCATCCATAATCACCAGCTCACCAGTAACTATTTTTAACATTCTGGTGTATTTATTTGAAAATATTTGTACTTATACAGCTTTTTTTTTTTTACTTATTTGTGATCATACTATAATAAAATATATCTTGCTTTTCACTTAATTATATTACATGTATTTCCCCATGTTGTTTAAATTATTTAAGCATAATTTAAGTAACTGCACAGTAATCTACTACATGGAGAATATCTTGTTTATTTAACTATTATCGGCTTGTAGGGCATTTAGATTGCTTCCAACTTCTTATAAATAATGCAACAATGAACACTTTATACTAAAAGCTTTTTCTGTACTTTGTTTTTCCTTGATGCTAGAAATTATCTTAAAATACGTTAACCTATTTAAGATTATTGTTAAATATTACAAAATGTCTTCCACAGGTTTCTCTCAGTTTACATACCCATGAACAATGAATATGACCCTCACAAGCACAAAATGTTCTCATGTGTGAAACATGGTATGTTTCTCATATCGCGTTTCTTTGGCTTCTAGAGAGGCTGGGCTGTTTCCTCTACCCTGGCTGGCGTATCTTCTGTTCTATGCATTATTTGTTTATGTCACTTGTACCCCACAATTTTTACTAACAACACAAGTTAGACATATGAATAGCATGCCTTAAAAAGTTTTCTATGTTCAGACTTGATTAAAAAATAACAAAAAGGTACACTAATAATTATTACATGAATTATGGAATGAGAACAACATACAATTTTCTATAGAGAAAATTTAAAACATAAGTATATAAAGCAACAAAATGGTGATAATCAGTGAGATCCTAATATTAATTTCCAACCTCATCCAGAATTGACAGAACTCTGAGCAGGGAGTGGGGGCCGAATCCATGTTCATTGGTTAGTTTCCTAAATGTCTTCCTCAGTGTCTGAATGTTTAATCATTTCATGCCTCCTGCTGCTGGAGCAGAAGCATATATTATTGTGATCTTTACAGATAAGAAAGCAGGTTCAGGAAGACACGTAAGTTGCCCAAGATCGCACAGCTGGTAAGGAATTGAGCCCTTTTCTGATGCAGAACCTCTTGTGCTTTCCATTAACTGACTTTTACCTGCAGTCGGATGTTTAAAAGCATTCAGGAAAAGGAGGAAGCAAGGGACCTGAAAAATCTACGAAAGTAGTAGCCGTACGTATTAGAGATGCCTTAGCCAAACTACACTAAGCATCAGTAACACAAAACATACATTTCATCTGCTCTATATTATACTTAAAAAAACAAAAAAAGATTTTATTTATTTTTAGAGAGAGGACAAGGGTGGAGGAGAAAGAGAGGGAGAGAAACATTGATGTGAGAAAGAAATATCCACCTGCTGTCTTTCATATACATCCTGATTGGGGATAGAACCCACAACCTGGGTATGTACCCTGAATGGGAATTGAACCTGCAACCTATTAATGTACAGGACAATGCCCCAACCAACTGAGCCACACTGGCCAGGGCTATACTTTTATTTTAATAAAAATTCCCACCTGCTCCTTTTAGCTACTGTTTTACTTGAAAGGCAGTCCAGCTCCATGATTAAGAGTACAGGCTCTGGAATCCGTGCGACTGAGCTCTGCCCTTTGCCACTGTGTAGCCTAGGAGCAGTACTCACTCAGTGTCCTCAGGTTCCTCGTTTGTAAAAAATAGGGGTGTGACAATAACAGTTCTTACTACATAGAGTTGTGGAGAGGAATAAATGAGGTAATATGGATAAAGCACTTATTTTTTAATCCTCATCTGAGGCTATGCTTACTGATTTTAGAGAGAGGGAAAGGGAAGGAGAGAGAGAAGGAGAGAAACATCAATGTGCCTCTTATATACACCCCAACCAAGGACTGAACCCAAAACCTAGGCATCTGCCCTGACCGGGAATTGAACCTGCAAACTTTCAGTTACTGGACAATGTTTCATCCAACTAAGCCACACTTGAAGCACTTAAAGTGCTGCCTGGCCCATGGAAAATGAATCAAGTCATGTTAGTTACTGCTGTCATTATATGTATTAGTTTGTTTAAACTCTTGACAACCCTGGGACCCTATGACAGCCCTACAAAGATCCCTCTTTCGTGATGAAAAAAGAGAAGCCATACTGATTGTTAAAACGTAACAGATGATACTGTTCAAAGCTTAAAAAAAGGGGGGAGGACCCCTGGCTATAGGAGGGAACCAGATTTGGAAAACATAATACAATGTGTTTCCACCTCAGTAAAATATAAAAAGTTAACAGAAATAAATTACATTTCACATAGAAAACAAAATAGATAACAATAGACACTAACATAAAGCTTTTGTCAACATTGAATGTGCAAGAAATATTGTAGAGATCTTTAAATGGTTTTCTTTGTTTCATGAAGTCTTAGAAAAAAGACTGTCACTAACCTAGATGAGCAACGGGGGTGCTGACAGGCGGTGCGTTCAGCCTCCTCCGTGCCATTTAAATGTCATTTATCTCTGTTCTCAGCAGCCTGAATGCTCAGCCTCAGATACCTGTGACTCATATCAGTAAATAATTAGTATATTTAAAATATTTTATGTAATGATATATACCTTTCATTTTGAATGAAAAGTGCACACACATTCACTTTTTCAAAAAATCAGTCTTTATCCTGAGAGCATCAGAATCCTTCAGGAAGTCAATACAACTCAAATATTTTTATGAGTGACATTCTTAAGAAATGCATTGCTTGGGGGAAATAGTAACACTCATCGTCTTCCTCCTCTTTCCCCAATATGGGAAAGAACTTAGCTGAGCGGTGGTCTCCTGCCATGTCCTAGGAACGCCCAGGCCTGACTCGGGACGATGAGTAAGTGGAGGCTAAAGCTTATTGCAGATGTGGAGAACTGGAAGAACTTACCAATGAATGTCAATCCATTGCCATTTTCTGATGAAAAAATAGAGAAGCTATATTAATTCTCAGTCCCAGTCAGTGGCTGTGGAATTCCGTATTCATCATTTAGTGTGAGATGCCTAGGGAAAGAGGAGATGGGGGTCAATGAGGGAAGAGGAAATACACAGACGTGGGGTGGGGAGTGGGAATGAGAGGGGTAGATATCAATAAAGGACTAAAATGCATGCAAGCCATAGCAGATAGGTAAGATTCACCTATTTCCAAAGGAAATCAAGCTCCCGAAGATCCCTGCACTCTGGTGGAGGCAAATGAGTGGCTTATTTCTAAGGGCACTGAATTATTAAGTTCAACACGAGAGAAATAACGTATGGCAAAAAACATTACATAGTGAGCTTCTTAGTATTTCCAATAATCACACACTGCGCTGGACAGCAAGCCACCTACTTACCTATACATGTGAACTTGACCTGCTGTTTCTCCTGCTTCTTCTCTGCAGGAGTGATTTAATAGCGATGACGTCTAGAGTTGCATTCTGCAGAGGCGAATGTTATCATCAAATAGCCTAGTACATTGCTGGGTGTGACCTAAATATATCTAGAAAACTGTTCCACTTCCTAAATTCACTTCAGCCATCTTAGAAACTGTTGAATTTCCAGTTCGTGTGAAGTCTCCCTGAGAAGAGAAATAAATATTGCCTAGAGAGAAGGGAAGAAGGTTTGATGGGTGGGGGTGAAGAATGGGCCTTGTGGAGGGAACAGGTTTGCTTACACACCTCCCGATGGAGACCCTTCGGAGCTCTGACCTGCTGACGTGCCCTGAGTACCCTGCGATTTCACACTTTGGCACATAGCAGAATGTGCTCTCTCCTGCCTAACAAGGATTCCTTTATATGTCTGTCTCCCCTTCCAGACAGTGAATTCCTCGAAGGAAGGGATGGAGTCTTATGCACCTTGTATCCCTAGCTCCTCACACCAAGCCTGGCACACAGTCCTTAATCAATACCTATTTGTTGAATGAAGACACAAAATGCTCAGATACATTTTTTAACCCATAAAATTTTTTGCATATGAAACTTTTTTAAGCCTATAAAGTAAGGTGAAATGCACTTTTTTTGTGATCAAAATCCCTTTAGCCCCCATTGACAGTCAATGGAAATTTACTCAATCTGATTATTTATTATGTCACCAAACCTCCACAGTTGGACACAGATGGGAGGGTCAATTAAAAAGAGGCAGAGGGGCATATGAAAACCTCACACAAGTGACGGATTAATATAAATGAATGTAAAAGCTATTAAAAATTCATATCTTGAAATTAACCTTAAACTAGGTATTCTTAATCTGAGATCTATGGATCCTTAGCAAGTCCAACAACAGAATCCAGGATGCACGTCTGTGAACCACAGGAAAAAACCACAGCCAAAGGATGTCTGTGAACACAGGAGTGGGCAAAGTCGGTCTGCAGGTGTTTGTATGGAAAAGACACGCAGGGTGTGGGTATTACAATAGCTTTATTAACTCTGTGTTTCACATACTCACAACTGTAAACCTCCTTTTGCCCACACCCGTATGTGCATTTTGCAAGGGAAGTGATCCACAGCTTTCAATAGGTTCTCAAAGGTGTCTGTGATCCAAAATTATCCAACCCATGAATGCAAGGACACACTGGCAGAAACGTGAAAAGAAATAAACACAAGAATGTTCATCACAGCATCGTTTGAAAGTGAAAACTTGGAGACCATCTAAATGGACTTCAGTTAAGGGAGTGTCGAGCACATACATCAAACGTGATAAGCAGCATGCATTTCACAGCATGTCCTTTAGGAAAAGAGCAGATTACCGCACAGCGTGTATAATAGGGTCTCATTTATGGAAAATAACATCCATGTGTGTCTAGGCATAGAATATGTCTGGAAAGACAGTCACCAGATGGTAACAGGTATTGTTGATGGGTAAATTTAGAATGTTTTTCATTTTTACACATTCCGAATTGTTTGAATTTTTTACACGTCCTGTAAAATTTTTACAGGATTACTGTAAAAATTTAAAAAAACCAATAATACTATTTTCAAGCATTGGATGGGCTAATTAGAGAAATATAAGAAGGGCAGAAGCAACTAACAGAAACTCGGGAATTATTAACTTTAGAGCTGTCTTCAAAGAGATCCCTGCTGCTCTCCAAGTAGTCCACAGAGCGGGATGAATCATGAGGCTGACCCAGCAGGACGACTCCCGTGTCCGGGTTTAAGCATGTTTGCAGGAAGTGACACCTGGCCTTGGAACTTCCTGACTGCAGAGCTCACCGGGAGCTGGTTTTTCTGTGAAGACACAAGAGCGCCACACAAGAATGAAATAAACCATCTGTGTCAGAGGTAGAGACAATTTTGTATCATCACCCGGAGGTGCTCCAGTTGGCTTGGAATGTGGCAGAACCAGTTCCTGGAAGAGCTCTACCTGCTCATCCTCTGAATCGGCTTAGAGTCTTCTTTCCTCCTAAGCAGACAAAGACCCACTGTCGACCTTATGTCTGAAAGGTTCATTTGTGAAATTCAAACTCTTCTCAGAAAGCCTATGTACGCACGCACACTGGCCCCGAGTAGGCGCTGCCCCAGAAGCTGTGTATTTTCAAAATGTCCCTTCGCTTACTGTGCCCAAATTTTTACGTCCTGGAGTAAATTGCACTGTGATATTTGGGACGGGTGAGAGAAATGCTTTTCTGTTATCAAATAGGAGCATAATTATGAAAGGGAAAGTAGATTAATTTGAGGAGAGAATATATATATAAGGAAGTTGTGGATCTGGAAAAATTATTCAGTTAAAACTGTCCATCCCTTTACGTCCTGGAAACTCACGTATACCCAGAGGTATGTGTGCCACAGTTTGAAAACTGTTGCTTTAGTCCACCTCATTTATTCATAGATATGGAAACTGAAGCCCTGTGCAGCGGCCACACCAAGACTAGAACCTAGGTCCTCCCGCTTGCAGACCAGTGGGTTTTCAATCACACTGCCTTTTCTTGTGACCTTGGATAAAGCTGTTCCCTCAGATAAATCTATTCCACCTTGGAGGCTTATTTTTCTCATCTGAAAAATGAGAGGGACAGACTAGTTGATTTCAACGCTAGATACCTTGCCTTCTTTTCCTATGGATCCACTCTCAAAACTTCGCTGCTCTGGGCTCCTAGAGGTGGATATGTTTAAATTGCATCACTGGGCTCTCTTGACCTCTAGCTTCTGATTGGGTGTAGCCAATGGGAGGCCCTGGCAGGAGCTTGGAAGGCAGGTGGGGGTTAAGATTGGACCATTTGTTCACCTGACTCCCTCGCTTGTCACCATGAGATGCTGTGTCCTGCCCTGGATGAACACAAATCCTATCCAGCATTCTTTTCATTCAGCTACCCTCTCTGGTTCCACCACCTTCTGCCTCCCTGCTCTCATTCAGGCTCAGATCATTTCATCCTACTGCATCCCTTTACCCACATCCTGCCTCACCATTTCCTGTTTAGATTAAGCCTTTTGTCTAGGAAGGGAGAGGGACCAAGGCAACTTAATTAAATATTCTCAATTTCCTTCCTTAATCCCTTAAATATTTTTGAAAAGGACAAATTAATGTCACTCTACACATATTTTCAAAATCTTGGCCCAGCTAAATGTGAAAGCAAACACGATAAACAGGAAAAAATGAAGTGAGAAAGACTTTTTTGCTTTATTATTTTGAAATTTTTTAGACTTGGAAGAAAGTTGCAATAACAGTGCAGAGTCCCCATATACTCTTCATCTAGCTTCCCATAATGTTAACATCTTACCAATCACAGTATCTGGTCACAACCAGGAAGTTAGCACTGATACAATACTACTAACTAATGTTCTGACCTTATCCAAATTTTACCAGTCGTCTCACTGATGTCCTTGTTCTGGTCCAAACCCAATCGTCTTGTTCCCTCAGTCTCACTCAACGTGTGGTAGTTCTCAATCTGGGTCTTTTGTGACCTGCCACTTGTGAAGAGCGCTGGCCAATTGTTGTTTAGAATGTCCCTCAATTTATGTTTGTCTGTTTCCGCATGATGAGATTGAGCTTGCACATTTGGGGCAAGAACATCAGAGCAGTGAGCTTATGCCTTTCTCAGCTCATCGTTTTAAATGTCCTGGTGTCAACATGACTTACTACTCTACTGTTGGGATTGACTCATTAAATTCCTCTAATGGACTTCATAACTTAATCTTCACCAAGAATCATATCCCCAATCCCTGAAGGGTATTCAAGCTCAAGGGCCCCAAGGCTCCTTCTGAGACACAAGAATGGTATTATCACCAGTTAGATCATCATCAAAGAACATTTACTAAAGTCAAAAAAAGAACACTTACTGTATTCATCCTTTCATTACGCTGTTATCTTGGGGAGCATGCAATGAATTTGTCACTAGCCAGGTGAGTGCTGAGTCCCATGCCTGGAATGATATGAGGGTCTGGAGTAGTCGGCTCCAGGTTGTAGAATGACGCAGATCCTGGCCCGCAGGATCCTGTGTTGTGGCTGCAATATACACATACACATGGACTACAGCAATCCTGTGGAGAAAAAGGGACGGCAAGGCCACTATCTAAGTGAGAGAGGGCAAGAGGGCTAGAGAGAGCCCAAGAGAGAGAGCTGACCCCTGCCTGGACAGGCTTTTATTGCTTTTCTGGGCACATTACATCAAGGGTGATCCTCATTTACTATGCACAGGTTCACTGTAGGTGATCATCTTTTACAGCAACAAAGGACAGAATACTGCTAATTACTTCAAAGAGAAGGACTTACAGCTCAAGGCGGAATGTGGTTGAACTGGTTACACTCCATACTTGGGAGGTTTAGCATAGACTTTAGGAAGTTAAAGATACTCAGTAAACATTTGCTGCCTCAGTTCAGGGTGAGGGAGTTTTAGCAAAAGCAAGTCTCATAGCAGCCTAGGCACAATGCAGGCCTGATTCCCCACGGGAGAACCTATCCGTAGGCGTGGGTCCTGCCTGCTGAACCTCGCACCCACTGGCTTTTCCAGGTAGGAGCTGGGCTACATTTCCCATGCATGGAACAGTTCCCTGTAGTAGAAGAAATCAATTTACAATTTATCTATCTCTGTCCACTTTCAAGCATTTTGTTGTTCTTTAGTGTGCAGCACTCTCCTACTCTGAACCTCCTTGAGGTCAGTAAAAGAAAAACAAAATTTTTTTAGGTGAGAGGCAGTGTTGCAGATGGATTGCCTGGAAGAAACCCTTCACACCCCTACTCAAAGTCCTGAGTAGCTAAGGAGACAGAAACTCAGAAGAGGAGACCACACAGGATGCAGGTGTGGCATTCCACAGTGCACACCGAAGGCAGAGGTGGTGCTCAGGGCTCCTTAAATGACATCTGTCTTTACCTTTCTGGAGTGCTGAAAACCCTGCACCTCCACAGCAAAGATTTGGAGTCCTCTTCTGTTTCACTCTATAAAGACTATTTCTATGAAAAAGATGAGCTAACCTCTGAATCAAAATGTATGTTGACTTATTCATTCCACAAATATTCATGGAGTTTCCACTAAATGCCACATGCTATTCTCAACATTGGATATAAAACAACTAACCAAATAGTCATGGAACTTGTCCTCATGAAATTTACTATCATGAGAAGTTTCTAAAGTGGAAGTTTCTGTGGCCTCTTTTTAAATGTGTTCGTTCAATATGTATTTATTGAACTGGGAGTACTTCATTTTCATCAGTGACCAAAACAGCCCCCTGCCCTCATGAAATTTCTAGTATGGATAAAGAGACAATAAACAATAATTATGTAAACTAGATGATATACAAGGTGGTGGAAAAGTAGGTTTACAGTTGAGAGTATGTGAAACACAGTTGATTCTTGTATTATTATGTATTAATTATTGTACTATTTTCCACATGAACAACTGTAAACCTACTTTTGCCCCACCCTGTATTCAAAGGAGGTAAGTGGTGTGAATAAAAAGCAAAAGTAGAGCAGGATATGAGGAGTCAGGAGTGCTAGGGGGAGAGAGCACTCCTCAAAAATGCAGAGTCAGTGGCAATTTTAAGTAGGGCGATGAGTTCATTGAGAAGATATTTGAGCAAGACTTGAAAGAGGTGAGGGAGATAGCCCCTGACAGACCTGGAGGAAAAGCATTTCCGACAGGAAGACTAGCCATTCTTAAGGCTTTAAGATGGACCAACACCTCACGGGTTCTAGGAAGGAAAGCAGATGGGGGTGGCTGCAGAGGGGTCCATAGTTTAGGTGAGAGGAGTAGGAAATGAGACCAGAGATGAAAGGGGAACAGGTCACGAAAGATCTAAGAGATCATGTAAGGACATAGGCTTTCACTTTGAGAGACATCGGAGAGCTGTTGAGGGGTTTTGAGCAGAGGAGTGACTTGACTCACCTGACCTACCTTTAATAAGATCGCTCTGCCTTTTTGTCCAAACAGACTGGAGAGAGCGGGTGGAGAAGCAGCGAGGGCTGCTGGGAGAGGAGGACGAAGGTTCGGATGAGGCGGGGGCAGTGGAGACAGGGGTGAGAGGAGAGAGTGAGTGGGCGGAGTCGAGCACATTTTGAAGGTGGAGCCAGCAGGATTTGCCCACAGAGTGGACTGTGGTGTGAGAGGAAGGGAGGAGCTGAGACTGATCCCGAAGTTTTTGGCCTTTTCGAAGGAAGGAAAGTTCAACTGAGATGGAAAGCTGCAGGTGGAGCCTGTTTCAGGGGAAAGATCCGGAGCTCGGTTTTAGGCACGTGGGGTTGCAGATGTTTAAGGGAATGTCCAGTACTAAGTCTGGATCCAGGTAGACTCTCTGGGCTGGAGCACAGCATTTGGAAGTGGCACCAAATAAGATTTTTATAGCATGTGATTAATATGAAAATATAGATGTCGTTTTAAAAATACAAAATTATGTAGAATAAAACTGAAGTTTCTCCCTCACTCTCTTACTCCAAACCCACTCCTCTCCCCAGTAGTAATGGCTATTAAGGAGCTGTTATGGGTTAAGGAACCAAGAAGATTAGGAGTGCTCGATGCGCCGTATTTGAGAGCCAGAACCAACCACTGTTTTTCATTTCCACGTGCATCTCACCACATGAGAAAAGTGTTTAGAACTGTTCAGGTATTTATGCATACTTTTTTTATATACTTGTACCTTCCCTTTACCCTTACAGTAATGCAATTTCTGGAGTGGCTACTTTCTACCGTGGTGGTGGTGAAGATTTCACAGCTGTTTGGAATAACCAATATACTTAGATTTGCATGCCTTCTTGTGTGAAATAAACTGATTTTTAATTGGTTCTATGTTGCATTTTTTGGCCATTTGGAATGTATCTGAGCTAAGCAGTGACATCTACTTAAGAAATATTATTGATTATAAGGTACACTTTAAGCACCATAGTAATAATTCTCTAGACTCTACGTTTTCGTCTTAAAATACTACAAAGTTTCTGTACCTTCCAGCCGAAAAAAAAAAAAGATAACCTTCAGAATTTGAACTAATGCATTTCTGTTTTGTTGAGTTGGCAATTATTCTGCATAAGGAAAGAAATGATGACTTCTCAAATATCCAGTTTCTTAGGAGTTTAGAGCTTCAGCTGTAATGAAATCCAGTCGTCTTTCTAGTCCTAGGAGTTCCTATTTCTCCCCTGAAATCAAAGAGAAAAATTAATCGAGGAGGTTTCCCATCGTTTTGTTTAATTTTTCACAGAGTTCTTCTGTCTGCAGCATGTATCAGGCACCTCCACCCATGTGGACAGCTATGTGACTTATTCCAATTGGCTGCTGGTTTTGCAGGTACTGATCCCTTAAGGCAACCAGTAAAGAGGAAAAACCAGGAAAGAGTAAAGCACGCGTTCTCAAGAAACTTACAGTCCCACCGAGCCAATAAAAATTTACCTGTAGGGAAACATATCACTGTGAGTGATTCTCAAACCAACTGAAGCAAGATATTTGCTGTGGGGGGAAAAAAGTAACAAATGAATGCTTTCAATTGAAAGTTTACTCTATGAATTTTTCTTGAAACTTTGTCATGACTACTGGGGGTTTTTTTTGTTTTTTTTTGTTTTTTTTTTGTTTTTTTTTTTTTGTTTTTTTTTTGTTTTGAGAGAGAGATCCAGCACAAAGCAAAATGAAAAAGTCCCAGAAACAATTATTAACAAAAAAACTGAGGATCAGCTCATCATACATAGTTCAACAACTACTTCAACAACTTGATTTTGGGGACACATGAGCTCCTACTTGTCATTTTACTTTGTGTCTATTTTTGCTGATGAAGTGTTCCTTTTCACAGGATCAAATAAAATGACACCTTGCAAAGAACTGTGTCACCTGCACAAATTTGAAATCATATTCTGTACTTTTTGTTCTCCATGAGCAAATGGGTTTCAAAGGGCAAAGCAAAGTTTACATCTGAGTTCTCTTTCTTCCTTCTCCTCCTCTCCCTTCCCCACCCATCTCCCTCTTCTCTTCCACTCTCCAGTGGTAGTTTTCCTCTGGACTCTGTCCCACCATCCTGCCTCTGCATTCCACTCACCACCACCCCCCGCCCCCCATTCCTACCAGAACAACCCCAATAACCATCAAACCAATTCCCTTCCTAACAGATCCTGCCCACTCAAATCTGTCCATCACCCCTCTCACAGACTCACCTTTCTGCAACACAGATCTTCTCCAAGCCCTTTTCCTGTTCAAAACGTTAATGATTCCTTATCCCCCATTGAATAATATCCCAAAGTCCCCATTTAATAACATCTAGAAGTCAGAATCAAATCCTCCAAAACACAGCAATTTCTGGTCTTTGGTTAATATTTGAATGCAAAGTTTTACATACACATGACTGTATACAACCAAGCCCTCAAAAGAAATTTGGCAAAAGATCTCTCACACCAGTGGAACAAGTAGATCAGTTTACCATGAATGTGGGCTTTTAAAATAGCAGGTTCTCCTTTAGGAAGTGGTGGTCGGTGGCTACTTAAACTTGTTTTCTGTTCCCTCAAGGAACAAAGGTGATTTATCTTCACATCTGTGTATTAAATACCAGTATTCCCATCACTTAGAAATGATCAGTTTTTCTTTTTTATGAACTGTCCTATCACTGGAGTTTTACTGGAACCAAAACCGAATGTGTTTATCGGGGCCGTTGAAAGTCAGTGTGCTTCGAGCTGCGTAACTCGATGCTTGCTGTCAAAGAAATGTGACTGGCCGCGTTATTTCACCAAGGCCTGAAATTGCCTGTCCACCATATCGTCTGCCGTTAATTACAGGAGCTAACGTATGTCCTACCAAAGTCTATCAATATGAACTTTATGCCAAATGATTGTCACCCTCCAGGGAACATGATAGGGGGCCACTCTCTTCTTTCTGTGTCGTTTTACTCTTTATTTTTTAATAAACCCATAATACTTTAAGAATGTGGAAAATGTCTACTTTTAACAATAAACTTTGAAGTTTTTTTTCAAAAAGTCATCTGAACAGTTACCTTTGCAATTTGGTGTTTGTTAAATATTTTGAAAGAGGCTAGAGTGGCTTGTCCCCTCTAATGAGTTAATTTCTAAATGACATCTTTTGGTACCTGTTAAAAATAGCCACCAGACTCAGAGCTCAGCAATGGGGGTTTGTTCATTCAATCTAATTACTGTTGACTAATTTGAATTTAGAATATTATCTCAACCATTAATTAGTCATTCCTCAAAACGGCCTGAGGGGAGAGATGAACGCACTCACCCATTTGGAAGTGAGACAGCCACAGTGCCCCACGGAAGAGGCAGACAGCCCTGACGCGCTCCTGAGTGCCAGGAAGCAGGCCACGTGTCAGGGCTACCGCACATCCCATAAAAGACGCAAGAGTGAAAATCAGAAAGAAAAAACCTCCAATATTTCCAATTCATAGGCACTTGAGCTTAGATTTACTAAAATCTTATAGCATTGATCAGTCTTGAAAACATTTATAAATGCAACATCAGGTCTAACCTACCACTTTTTATGGCAACCCAAGTATAAAATGCGCAGCATTGTGTATATGATCTTAAAATGTTTACAGATTCCCCCAGATGCACTGATAGAAGTATCATAGCAAAGATTAGGCAATAACCAAACAATAAACACTTACTAAATATCCACTATGCACAGGGCTCCAGGCTGGAACTAGGAACAAGGGATGCGGCAAGAAATCAGACACCTACCGCCACCTTTGCTCGAAGGTGCTTATAGTTTGTTTCATAAAGACACCAGTCTAATGCATAAGAAACTTAAGAGTACTGTAGAAAAACTTTTCTGCGTATATTCCCAGCTTTAGAATAAACATTTTTTTCTACATCTTTCTCCACAAAAACACATTTTTTGTAGTCATTTTATTTAAGCTTAGGTGCTTGGTACACATGTTACTTCAGAAGGTTAGAAAACCACAGGGGTTGGTTCTGAAATCATTTATTTCACTATTTAAAAAATGCTCTCTTGAAGTCTCTCTTTCAAGAAGAAAAATACAGAGGCATAGTTTAAGAGAACACAGTTTGAATAATTAAAATTTTTTCTAGCTGGCCATGGAAAGATAACAGCGGTGACGAATGCACACCATCATTTCCCACTACACTGAGCCACAGCACGGAGTAGCTCTCTCTGTTCTTCTAAAAGACTCTTCTGTCCCTCTCAAATAGGCATGCTTGATGTTTTTAATGGAAGAGCATTCTCAATACCTTTCCAGGGAGTGTAAATCCTGTTTATACTCTGTCCGCCCCCGTGTATGGCTTCACAAGAATTTAGTCTGTGTTTTGAGCACACACAGACTGTCCCGATTCCCTTTTTTGGCTGGTGGAGCCTCTTCGGAACTCTTTAGGGGGGGAAATGGCTCTTTCTTCCTTGATCCCAGGGCAAAGTCAAAAATGAAAATAACAGACTTAAACGGCCCAACCTCCTTCACGTCGCCTCCGACTTCTTATTCAAAGAGGTACTTGGGACGGCAGGTGGAGTTATAATTATAGATTTTAAAAAAGCCGCATCAGCAGCTGCTGCTTCTGTTTGTTCCCGGCTATAACTGTCATCAGTGGGCAAATTGGCATAAACAGGCCTCCACAAGTGGAAAATCATTTAACCCCTGTCCTTGTCTGGGTCCTCTCAGTGGCCAGAGAACAGAAAGGAAATCTGACTGTACATGAGCGAGGGGTGAAACCGAGAGTGCCACACCGGCCTGGAGGCACCTGTTCAAGGGGAGCCTGAAGATTTTCTTTCCTGTCGGAGACTCCAAACCAAATAAATAGGTTAGTGCACAAACAGTATACATCTGCATTTTAATTCTGACCTCTACTCTATCTGATCTTTGTTTTCCTGACAGAGCTTAATGGGAAGGATGAACTGTTCCGTGAAGGAAAGTTATTTGAGGACTGTTATTTAAAACTACTACGAGAACAAATTATGAAATGGGTTGAATTTATTATGGTCCTCTCCCAAGTTTGGCTGTATGCGCAGTAGACAAACAGAGAAGGTAACGATGGAACTGCGAGACCGGTTCGGTGGCGTGAGTCCCATCCTTTTGGAATGCCACAAACTCCTGCCAGAGGGCCCTCAGTTTGTATTTTTAATTAGAATTAATTATGTTGAAGGCTTATGTTTGTGATTACAAAAAAATACTGTGAATATAATTCCAGAGTTTTGTTTCCTTAGGGAAATTGGAAAATTAGAATTGGATTGTTTCCTTAGCTCTGAATAAAAGCAGAACATTTTCTTGTTTATACTAAAATGTATGCTACAGGCCACTTGTTACAAGAAGTTGGCGGCATGATTTATTTCTTGTGTCTCATACGATGCCACCTAAAAGCTCTATAATTTCAGGCTACGTAGCCCCATAGGGCTCTCCTCATAGATCCCCTTGAGAAAACCAAAGGTCTCAAGGAAGTCTCATTTTATTGGTGTGTGCTCCGTGTGAGAGAGCAGGACTCAAACAAAGATTAACTTTGGGCCACCTTCTCAAAACCTGAATGCTTAATCTCTTGGTGAAAAGCAATGGAATTCCAGAGAACTTACTGAAAGCTGAGCTTTGGGGCCCAGTTCTCATCCTACCCACATCCCTGGGACAGATCCAAGTGGAACGAGTCCTAAAGAATGGCCTTGTTTTTCTCAGTTCCAAACACAGTGAACTATCCGTAAGCATTTTGTGCTACACTTCTCCAAGGAAAGCACGCTGTTCTTAGTATCGCTGCAGCCCGGCATTTTGTCCACCTTTTGAAGCACCTAGCGTGCTCACTATGCACTCAGAGCTCCATTAGAGAGACACCTACATCCTACTAAAATCGGCAAAAATAACCCATCAATTAAATTCCCACAGGGGGCTTGTTCATTTCCAACAGTATCTCCTGACTTCAAAAAAGAGCGCCATAACTTCCCCTTAGCAAGTTTAAGCACTAAATAAACACCTCTTTACCTACTTTAGCACAGAAAGCCCCAAAGAATAAGTTTGGCTACTGCTTTTGAAAATGTCAATCAATATAGCCTATCAATACCCTAAATCTTCCTGTGGGTTAAGAAAGTATATGACAGGGCACATTACAACATATCTCATATATGTCACTTATTCATTTAAATATTTTTAGAGCAATGGCTGTAAAATCTAAAAATAATACTTAGAAATTAAGGCAAGCTTACAATTTCTAATATTACTCTTTCCATAAATGCTCTTCCTCCTTTTTTCTACTAAATCATTTAGCACTAAGGTGATGGTTACCCCCAAATTCCAAATTGTACGAACTGAGAAAGGCAACAAAAGGGGAACTGGCTGGCTGGTTGCTAGTGTGGGTTTCCTGTGAGTTACAGGTTTATGCTTGGTCTTAAACATGGCTTCTTACTTGTATTTTGTCTTCTTGCTCTTCTAGAAAAAAAACTATCCAAGATGACTGTCACTTACTCCAGTAAAGTAGCCAATGCGACTTTTTTTGGATTTCATAGGTTACTCCTCAAGTGGAGAGGCAGCATCTACAAACTACTGTACAGGGAATTTATTGTTTTTGCTGTTTTTTACACAGCAATAAGTTTGGTGTACAGGTACTTTTCTTTGCATGTCTCCTTAAGTGGCCCTCAAATACCAAGTGAGAATACAGTCTCAGAAATCTGAGCCCCGCGGTTGCCGCTGACCTTTGTGCGTATGTAACTTCCTTTGCATGATCCTCTCTGTGGCCTCCTTCTCCCCGGGACTGGGTGGTTGAATCCACACCCACCATTTTTAGGATCTTAAATACACTCTACCCGTCATGTTTAAGTGGTTCTCATTCCAGCCCCATAGGAAGTGCTCATGATGAGCTGTTAGTCGTGGGTCAAGAATGTTGCTATAGGCACAGAATGGAAGAGTTATGCTCAGATCTCTGCTACCTAGTGATTCTGAATGGCAAAGTCGACAAATGAATAATTACGTGTGCCTCTCTCAACTGTGTCGCTCACAGTTTGAATTTGTGGTTTGACAGAGTGTAGCAACTACCTATGTAATGACATGTTTGTGAATAATGTCTATCAGGCAAATATACCTGATATGGGCACTTTCCTTCCTTTTGCCTGGAAGGACAAGATCTTCTCCAGGATGGTGTCCCCCCACCTCACCACAACGCCAACTAAAGAAAAGGCCTGAAAAATATGTGTTTTCTTTCTGTCTTCTGAGTCTGGGGCATGTCATATTCACAAAAGGAGATGATATTTAGTCTTTATAACCACAACTTATGCCTGTCAGACTGACAGAAAATTTGAGCAATATTATGTCCAAGAAATACCTTTATGACTAAAAATTCTACTGTTTAAAAAGATTTCATTTATTTATTTTTAGAGAGAGGGGAAGGGAGGGAGAAAGAGAGGCAGTGAAACATCGATGTATGAGAGATACACCCATCAGCTGCCTCTTGCATGCGCCCCAATAGGGGACCAGGTCCCGCAACCCCGGCATGTGCCCTGACCAGGAATAGAACCAGCAACCTTTCACTTTGCAGTGTGATGTCCAACCAACTGAGCAACACCAGTCAAGGCTAAAAATTATATTCTTAATAAAATTTTATCAGCATTATAAAAGGGAAGCTTTATGAGTTTTTAAATTAAAATTGGTTGCATATAGTCTTCTCTGGGGAGGAATTAAAACTTAAGATAGAAAGCTAAAGGTTTTTGAGGCTGTATTTCCACCTTTTCTATGTACATCAGTTCGTTATTCTCCTTCTGCATACAAATGAACAAATTTGAATAGCATTGCTCTCACCTACATTCTTCCTTGCAGCAATTGGGCCCCATCTGAAGATGAGGGATGTTAATTTGGTTGGCTGATAATTATCAAAAGTAGAACAGGAAGATCTATTTAGCTAAATATCAAAACCACTATTCCAAATAAATGTACATATGGGTATATATTTTGGCAAAAAGTCTTTAAATGGAATGTTTTATTAAAAATCTCTAATAATTTTTCAGATCTTACAGTACTTTTTGACAACTGATTTATGTGCCACCTAATTCTTCAAAATATAAAGTGGTGGAAGGCACATGATGTTGTCTCAATTTGTTGGTACTAATACGAATTTACTGCTGCTACTGCTGCTTAGAACAGAATAGCCCTCAGAACAGTTGCACCGCAGCCAAAGATGCTCCGTGGGGCTTCCCCTTTTGTTCCAACATCTTACATGCACCCCACAAAATTATATATATAATTTTTCTAAAGGCCAAAGAGTGCTTACCCTTATAATAATAACCATTATTTAAGTCATTCTTCATTTTTTGAAGTCCAATTGTAAAATCTTGTTAAAATAGATCCTAATATCTTGGTCAAAGGAATACCAAGAACTATAGGCTGAACTTGTCAAGAAAGTCAAACATGTAGAAAAATATAGACATAGTTTTGGTCTCATGTCTACTGATGCCCTAAGTGTTTTTGGTCCTATTAAAAGTAAATAAATATACTTACCGAAAATCGTAAGACAGCACAAGAATTCATTAATTTGATTGTATCTCTTCCCATTTGTTGTATGGATTTGACAAAAATAATTGCTGCACTTACTTTCTAACTAGTAAAATTTCTATGTATCTATTAGCCAAATATTTTTTCTTTGGCCAGTTATTAATAATAACAATCGCTTTGTTATTAAGTACAATCCCCTATGTTATGTTGTTGTATATAACGTATATTCTTTAATCCGCACAACATCCTTGATGCATCGATGTTATTATCCCCATTTACACATGCGACACGGAGGCTCTCAGAGATTTAAAGATATGCTCAAATTCTAAATCTGTAAGTGGCAGATCTGGGATTCCAGCCCAGCTTCCCCTGACCCTGTGGTCTGTGCTGTCCACAATCAGACCCTCCCCAACCACTTGTATCTGAGTATCAGAAGCCACTCTGGCTAAAACTCTTCATCAGCGTGACCCTGTCAGGACCATGCAAACAGGCGATGCCTCCTTGTCAGCTTTTCCTGACTTCTGAATGTCTCACACCTCCTCTAAAGCTGAGGCAAGAACTCCAAGCCCACCTCACACCTGACACCCCACACCCCTTCTTCGTCAGCACCAGCTTCCATTTCTTCATCTGCGACCTGAGTGTTGATTCACTCTTACCTCATTATCCCTCTGCTTCCTTTATCAGAGTTCTACTGACCCAAATAGGCCTTTGAAGTTATGTTAACATGGATTTTTCCCAGAGAGCCCTTTCTCCTTTGGAACAGCTATACCCATTCATTGATGCAAATTCATCTCTGTTGCTTTGCTTTCCAGATTTAGATCAGTATTATTTACCTGCATTGAGACACTCCTTCTGTCTCTGAATCTCCTCCCTACAACAGAAATACCCAGAATAGTTCTATTAAATGAATTCACATTTACTGTGAAATGGATTTGGGTCAGACCTATAATATAAATTTTAATATCATATTAAAATTTAATACAATATATAAAATATAAAATTTAATATATTATATTATATTTATATTATATTAATATAAACCCACCAAATATAATAGCAAAAATTTCCACTTCTAATTGTTCTGTTATATTTTAAATAATTGCAGGTTTTTAAAAAAGTTATAATATCCCTTGAAATACAACACATAAAATCAAGAAATTGCTGAGTAGTAAATTCAGGAAAAAGTAAGATCAAGATGTCAAATTCAGAGCTATTATTTAATAACAACTTAATTAACTATAATCCTCTTAATTAATCCTTTTTTTTCACTGAGTGCACCTGATGAATGATTGAAAACCAAACTCTTTTATGAGGTATGTGCTCCAAATCCAAAGCATTAATTGTATAAAAGTTTAAAAATATAAAGTATTTAAAAATAAAATGTTTAATGAATCTGTCTAGCGGCCAATAACAATTATGTACTACAAATGTTAGCACTTGAAATATTCAACTCTTGAGATACATCAACTTAGTAGAAAAGAAAAAGTTATTGCTCCTTGAAAAATTATTTGTGCTTAATTGTTTGCACTGAATATCACTTGCAAAGCAGGTGCAGAAGTATAATATCATAAAGGGCTGTGCATTTTATTTTTGCTCCAGATTGTTACTTACAGGAGCCCAAAAACGTTACTTTGAAAAATTATCAATTTACTGTGACAGATATGCTGAACAAATTCCAGTAACCTTTGTGCTTGGTAAGTATAGGTGACACGCAGACACCGCAGCCACCCAGCTGTCTCCGTTAGGGTGACACCGATGACTCTGCATGGGAGTGCTTCCAAGCTGCGAGGCATGCCTGCAAAGCCACCGCTTGCAATGGAACGAAAGTCATCCATAAGGTTCGCTTTCAGGGCTGCTTTCGCTACATTAACACCAAACAAGTGTGAGGTAATAATCTGCTCTTGAACAATGAACCTTTCTCTTCACTAACCCTCCACTTTTGCTGTCAATATTTGAGTTCTAATAGCCGCTTTCTGGGTGCCATGGCATCGCCAGGCACAAATTACATTTATTTTTCTGGAGGGCAAAATCATAAGGTATGGATAACAACATATTTTTACACCCCAATCCCAAAAAGGCTAAAATTCTGCTAAAAGCATCAGTGTTGACATGCCTGCTCCAGGAAATTGCTTTATAGTTTTCCTGTTATTCCACAGGGTTTTATGTCACTCTGGTAGTGAACCGATGGTGGAACCAGTTTGTAAACCTGCCCTGGCCAGACAGGCTGATGTTCCTCATCTCCAGCAGTGTGCACGGCAGGGACGAGCGTGGGCGCCTGCTCAGGAGGACCCTGATGCGCTACGTCAATCTCACGTCCCTGCTCATCTTCCGCTCGGTGAGCACAGCCGTGTACAAAAGGTTTCCAACGATGGACCACGTGGTCGAAGCAGGTATTGTGCATGGCCTTTCCTTCCATGGGCGCCCCTCAGCTTAGGTGGAAACGTACCCCCATTCCTTTGAAAATTTCCTTTTATTTGTGTATTCAACAATAAACATTTGATTATCTACTACGTGCCAGAAACAGTTTAAGAGGCAAAAATGAGTAAGGCGTGGTTCCTGCCCTCAAAAAGTTTATTTGAGGGGGAGGAGAAACAGCAGTCACATGGCCTTTAGGTAAATACAATTATTATAACATTTATTTAAACCAACTATAATATTACCTTACATTTTCTACCTCTTCACAGTTTCTTCATTTCCATAAATATTATTTCCCTTGGGCTTTAAAAAAAATGAGAAAGGAAGGACAGATTCAGGGAACTTATGATCTGTCCCGGATCACACAGCTCACAGTTATCATTGAGGCTCAGAACTTCTAAACTGGTACTTTTCCCAAAACATACGGAGATTCTGGGAGGAACCAGCGGTGTGGCTTCTTATCTAGGCAGACCCTGAGAGGTGGCAGTGACAGGCCGCTTCAGTGGGTCTGTTGTCTCTCCTCTTCCTCAAAGGAGATGCGGTGATTCTATCTGTGCTTCTCGACACACTATGCTGAGTACAAATTGTGTTGGGAGGATGATCTTCCTCAGTGCGTTCGTGTTCAGTGAAGAGGCTGTTAGTTAAAGCAGACTTCAGTGGGATGAGGGTTAAATGAGATGATTCTCAGCATGTGCTGAATAAATATTGGTTGTTGTGCCAGGTGCTTGTTAATAGATCTAATAGTTGTTGAAATGGTTTAATAAGTGTACAGAAGATAAAAGAAGCATGTGACGATTCCATCTTTACATTGAGTATGCTCTCAAATTAGGTTGCTCTGTCTAGTCTCTTCCTCTGAGATGTCCATGAAAGTAGTTGTTCTTTAAGAATAGTATTTTTTGTTTGTTTTTGGAGGGTTTTTTCCCCGGCTTTTCTTTGGTTTGTCTTTGCCTTCTTAGATGGACAGTGTAGACAGTGACTAAGAACACAGGGGAAGAGTTCAAATTCTTACCCCACGCTTACTAGCTACCTGACCTTGGATAAGTTACTTTCTATGCGTCAGTTCCCTCATCCATAAAATAAGTTTATAGTAATTTATAATACCACCTATTTCATACACTTCATTGGCTTGTTGTGAAGATTAATAAGTTCACGTTTACAGCGGGTTTAGGGAAATATCCAGCACATGGCAAATGTCACATGAGGTCTTGCTAGTAATGCTGAAACCGTCTAGTACAGCAGCATGGCGTTGTGCTTTGGTCACTTTAGGAGACTCATTCGCTATGGCATCCCAGGTCTTCTTGAACTAAATAACCAGAAAGTTGGGAAAGTCAACGTAGAAATAAATAAGGAGGGGTGCAGAAGATACTGTTGGGGTATGAGATGTGAGAAAGTAACAGGGTACAACGAGTTAGTTAAAACATTCAGGTGGACATTACTAACGGCCTGGCGAATGCACAGGTATATATGTATTGTCATGTAAAACCAGTAGGAACTTTAAACAAATTAACTACAACACCGCTTCCAAATTTAAAAGTTGAATACTTCTTCAGAATGACCAAGTTGAAAGTGCTACGTGATAACTTAATTTTCTTACCCTCATGTCTATAGGAATCAAATGCTATAGGAATTACCACATCTGAAGAAAGACCTAAAAATAAATGAGAAAGGTTAGACCCATTCCAAAGTGATGAGTGAGAGCTAAACTTTACTTGGAAGAATAAAGGTGATGTTTCTCTAGTCCTGATGCATCCTTGAAACGAAGGGAGTGCATTCTGACAGGAACCAGACACCGGGCCCAATTCTCAGAACAAATCCTACACTCTTAGCGTCATCTTCATATTAAAAGCAAATCAGGAGGAAGCCAGCATGGCTGGCGATGGAGAGGTCTGCATCTCCTGGATGCAGACCTCCTAGATGGAGGTCCAGGGGGTCCTCCAGTCAGACCTGAGCTCAGGAAGGCTGAGCTGTACACAGGTCCAAGGGGCAAGTAGAGAGGGAGAGGTGAGTGGGAGAATGACAAGACTGCATTTCCTTTAGGTGTAAGTTTTATAATAACAAAGCTTATTCCTTGTCAAATTTGTGTAAATGCCTGTCATGTACTCTGTCTACCCATTTTTGCTTCCTAAGGCAGTTGGGATTGGAATATTGGAATACCCCCAACCATTCCAAAGGAGTCTGGAATCAGTCATTCACTCCTTTAAGTGCATTTAAACTAAGGTATCTCAAGGTGTGATCCGCAGACTCACAGGCCCTTTACATCTTGAATAACTTGAGTGGTTTATTTAAAATGCATGTTCCTGGGCCCCATCTCAGACCTACTGAATCAGAACCAGTGGATTTAAAGCCTAGGAAACCTGCATTTAAACATGCTCCGATGCTGCTTTGTTATACACTGAAGTTTGAGAAGTATTGAGTCTGTTCTGGGATGCTTACTTTTGAAAACCTTTTTCTCACCCCTGGGGTCAAAGGTTTTGGCAACCATCAAGTAATTCCTTACTATTCACAAAGTAGCAAGGATTAAGACAGACAGTGAATTAGGCCCTGGCCAGGTAGCTCAGTGGGTTAGAGCATCGTCCCAATACACCAAGGTGCAAGTTCAACCCCCAGTTAGGGCACATACAGGAATCAACCAATGAATGCATCAAAAAGTGGAACAACAAATCAATGTTTCCCTCTCTCTCCACCCCATCATTAAAAATAAAAATTAAATTTAAAAAAAAGAAAGAAAGAGTGAATTCAAGGTTTCAGCTATGCTAGAGGCTCCAGAATTATAGAGGTGCTTTAGGGCAGCAGTCTGGTCAGAGACTACTGCCCAGATGATTTGAATCAGACCTGATTAAACACACCAGTATCATTCTGTGCCGAGAGGCTGAAGGAGGAAAGAACTGAGGGGGACTGAAGGGGGCTAAAGCCTTTGCAAGCGCCCTCTGAGGTCATCACTGATTATTGCAGGAAAAAGGTCCCTACTGCTTTCTTTTCATTCCTAAGTGGTTTTTTGCAAGAGCAGGAAAAAGGGTAGTGGGACAGCTTGTGCCCACAGGGGCAGCTTTGTGTGTTGGATGGCAGAACAAAGGTTTCAAGCCATGGCCCTTGAAGCTGAGGGAGCCACTTCAGAAGTGGAGCTCCTCCTGCCAGCCACAGCCAGCCACATGGGTGGGCATCCATGTGCATGGGCCCCTCTCTGTCCATGGGCAGCATCAGCTCACCTGGCTTCTTGCTTCTTTCCCCAGTAGAGAAGGCTGACTCAGTCTGCACGTGGGGTCAGTTTCCAAGCCCTTCCATGGACACGTGCCTCCGACACTCTCTGACTGTCTTTTGCCTGTGCCAATGTTTCTGGGAAGAACAGGAAGTCCAGGGATGGAGTTAAATATTTGGCAGATCCCCTGAGCCCAGAGCCAGGACACCTGCCCTGCTGGAGGGCAGAGAGGGCCAAGAAGTAAAGTGCAGGGGCACCAAGCTGGCAAGGGCAAAGGCAGGACACAAGGGTAAGGGCACAGAAAACACCTCTTGTCAGGTGACGCCCCTACATAAAAGTACCTGTTCTCAAACTTCAGTGTGCATTAAATGTTACTATAAATCAATATTGCTAAAAATGTAGATTCTAAAATACCACCCTGGAGATTCTCGTTGAGAAGGTCTGGGGTCAGTGGGATCCAGGGATGTGTATTCAACAAGCTTCTGGATTCTTTGAGGCAGGTGGTCCCCTGGATCCCACTCTGAGAAACAATGGGCTTTAAGGTAATCAGGGTTTCCCTCCAACTTCTTCTTGCTTCAGGGAGGGTCCCTGCCACAGAGATTCAGGGCTGGCCATGAGGAAGTAAGTGGGAGCGCAGAGAGAATGAAGAGCAGCGTCTCCTTCTGTAGCAACCAGCAATCGCCGGACTAAAGCCTGATGAGCTAGAGGTCACTCACCTGCTAACCCTTGAACTTTCTTTGCTTGTAAGCTGGATGGTCATGTTATTTTATTCTGGTAAATTAAAAGGACTGAAATGCATTCAACTGGGGGAATACATATGCTTTGATATTACAGGTGAAATTCCTCAATTTAAAAATAAAGGTTTTTCATTTCTGCTCACAGGAAAATAGAAATATAACAACTGAACCCTAAGTAATGTCTACTATGCTGACAATTCCCTGAGCTGGTCTGTTGCCAAACAGCTCCTTAGCAGACGAATGGCAATACAGTCACTGCTATTTTCCTTATTGGCTACAAACCTGCCCCGGAAAAATCTAATAATTCCAATCACCTGCCTTGGAAGATGTCACTCATCCAAGTCAAGTCAGGTGCACAATTCTGGATCTTTGCTGATTCAAGTACGGCCTTAATCGGGTGCTTACATTACAGCATGACACGGAATTGAAATATCTTATCTAGTGTTTCACAGTGATCAGAAGAAAAGGCTTCTCTTCAAAGTTTACTCACCAGAGCACAAAGACAGACAATGGGAAATTATATACATTCCTCTAAAAGATTTACTAAAGCTATTGCTAAATCTGCTGTGTGTTTGCTCATTCAGCAAACATTTACCGAGTGTATACTATATGCCAGGGACTGCGTTGGGCACTAGAGCACAGCTGTAAGCAAGGACAGATATGGCTCCTATCCTAAGGGTCAGTAAAAATTATTACACATCTTTGCTGACATGAATCATTTTCAGAGACGAGCACAAGTACAGTCACAGGTCATTGCATATCTCTATATTGCATTTCTACTTCTCCAAAATGATTTCTTTCTGTGCCCATAAGAATGGTTAGAAGACAGTAAAATTTGAGGAAAGGGCATTCTTTACTTTCCCTAAAGCTCTGAAATCTTTACATGAGTTTCCTTGAGGCTCTTCTATGACTAGAAAGAGCTTGATGAGAGCTCTGTGACGCGAGCACTTGTCAATGCTCATCGTTAACAAACATCGATACAACTGAGCAAGCTCCCGTTGGTCAAGTGGCTATTGAGATAAAGACTCTAACTCTAGACGCACGGGCTGGCTGGAAGGCTAGCCCCATTCGAGATTCTGGCATATTTAGATCATTTAATCTGTGACCTTCTCTCACTAAGTAAAATCAAATGGATTTTGTGTAATATTGACTTTCTGCCCTGTGGTCTCCGGTTCAAGTTTTTCCTGGCACATTGCATGGCTCTGGGCATCTTGGGCTCTTTGAAATCTCCCACTGCTCTGTGTCACAGGAGAGAGAGATAATCAAGGGGACAGTGATATTCACAGCTGTGCCAGGTTTCCCTCTGTTGGCTGAACTTTTCCAGGCTGAGTCAGTTTCCCTATAGTCTCACATGATGAGCCCAAAACAGACAGAACGTCATCCTGTGAGTGAAACCTGACTCACCTGTGTGCACTTGCATTACACAGGAGAGAAAATGCACAGTAGAACTAGTCCTCCCTGAATTAATGTTGTGCACGCGCAGTCTCAGCTGGTCAGCATCTGAAGGCTCCCCACAGTTCCGTTTTAGGAGTTGAATCAAGGCTACCCCTCACTGTTTCTCAAGGTATGGTCGTAGACTAGATTCATTGGATTATCGAGGGCACATATTTCAATTGCAGGTTCCCAGGCAACCCACAGAGAACCAGAATCTCTGGGGCTTAAGACCTGGGAATCCACATTTTAAATGAGCCCCCCAGCAGCACTGCAGGATGGCTGGCCCAGACAAAAAGGCTGAAATGGCCTGCTTGCCGAATGACTCATTGAACAGGGTAGTTGTCCCCAAACTGCATTGCAAATTGGAATCACTAGAGATATTTTTAAAATACCGACGTCTGGCTCCCATTCCCAGACATTAGGTTCAATAGAAACTGGGTGCATCAGCAGTTTCTAAAGCTCCCCAAACCATTCTAATATGCAGCAAAATTAAGGAACCGCTGCTGTAGCATGCATCTGTCAAATCCTCAGCCTCATCCGCAAATCGCTTCAGATCTGCTTACTGACAGCAAACGAAATTCTTAACCACCTGGGCAGGTGTGTGATATTTCCTGTGTGTCATGTGTGTAAGGCAGTGAATTACCAAACAGGATACTAACTTAGGGATGGAGTATGGATGACTAGAGATGTTTTGCTCAAATCAGGAAAACAGAGGAGTTTCTCTGCCTTTGCTCAGCATTGCTACTCCAGAAACTGATTTTACTCAACCATATCCTATTTTGAGCTTTTGAAACTTTGAGTTGTAATTTATTATTGGGTTCTTAAATCATGTTAATGGCTTACAACCAGCATTTTTAGTGGAATGGAGTGGAATAGAATGGAGTGGAGTGGGGTGGAGTGGAATGGAAAACGTGAGAGAGAACATCGTGAAGAAGAGCCAACCATTGTTTTGTGAGCCACACACATCTTACTGTGGTTCATAGTAAAAAATGCCTGACATACAGCCCTGCACAATGTCGTCACAATGTGATTCCATCTCTCTCCATCTCATTTTGCTTCCCCTTGATTTTCCCACTTGTCAGGGCTTTCTAAACCTCTACTATTGAATTTAAAGGACAGCTATAGTTGAATCTGGTGGCTTCGTTCCATTCATTTGGAAAATACAAAGAGGACAATGAGCCAGGCACCTTGCAATGTTCCTGAAAAAGCCATCTTTCTGGGAAGGGCTCGGTTGCTGAATGCACAGCTTTCTCTTTCAGAAAGAACTGGCAACAAACCCATTTCGCCTTCAAGTTTTGAGATACAGAGCTTTTAGCTCTTCTGGTAATAGAGGCTCACTTGCACACTCTGCTTTAAAGGCAAAAACATCTGCTTCGGCTTCAACCGAGGAAAAATAAATCAACTGTGCAGACACAATCTATGATAACTGGAATATTGTTTATCAATGGCTTTAATTGGCCCTTTGGCTTGAGGACAATAAGATTTTGCCTTGAAGTGGCAGATTCTACTCCACCAAACCACAATTCAAGTTGCAAGTAAATATAAATATATATATATACATATATATATGTATACACAGATATTTTTACTACTCTAATTTGAAATATTAAGGAATATTCTTTGGGATAAGCAGTAGGAAAATTGCTGAGCAGAGCTGAACCAGCCAGAAAGCTGGAAGGAAAGATTAACATGGGAAACTCTAGGCAGGGGCAATGGCAGGATAAAACAGCAATGTCAGGGGTATGGACAGGGCCTGAGGGAGCGTGGCATGAAGACAGACATGTGAAGGAGATAGGGTGGTGTGAGGACCCGCCAATCGACCATGTGGCCAAACCGTAGCAAGTCAACACCTGTGGTTCACATAGCTTTAGAGATGAGGACATGACCACATTCTGAAAAAGATAATTGGTCTCTGGTTAAAATGGCCTGAAGTGATGATAAGGATAACATTTTATTTGATAGCAAATGCTTTTTGAATTGATTTGAGCAACGATCTAGAGATTTTCTTTCAATGGACCTAAAACTCGATTTCCAAAGATGGGGTTGCTTTGGGTAAGATGTGTGACCCTTCAGGGAATAACAAAAACTATTCTGCCCATACACTCTCGGAGGACATATTAATGTCTGGTTAATTACTCATCTTTCGCAGCGAAGTACTCAATAAACTTGGACTAAAGTTAAAAATCACCAGCTTTCCTTGCTCAGCATGTCCCCTTCCCATCGGCGGTGAGTGTGATACATGGTGGGGAGGGCGGCACTAGCTTTGGCGTTTGCACTAAAAACCCTTGCTCTTCATATTTGCTTTTGGCTAGAAACCAAGAGAGAATTTACCAGCACAATTTGATCTGTGCTCCTGAATAAAAAATAACCAGAGGTAATGTCACTCTTTGGTTGAAGGACAAAAATTGCAGCCAGTATATAAATGGGGTTATTGTTTTAATTACACTATAATCCCAAGAATATGACTGTTGGATAATTGATATGAAATGTCTGAGAATAGTTTCCAGGTGAAGGATGATGTGCCGCAACAAGTCTTCAAGCAGAGCCAAGACAGGTCAAGTTTATCTATTAACTTCTTATAATAAGACTCATGCTCTTCAAGTCTTAAAGAAACAATCGTCTGGCTCATGCAACAACTGTGAGATGCACTGAGAAATAAAAAGAGGATTACCAGGCTTATTTTTATTTCTGACCTCCAAAGGGAATCTGATGCCCCAGGCATGGGCAGAACCCTTCTAGGCTAACATAAATAACCTATTATCTAAAACTAGTCTCCTGTTGGTGGATGTTGGCTTTGTAGTTGTTACTGTTTATTTCCAGTACGAATAAACAGAATCTTCAGTCAATGAGGCAGGGGTTTTTGAACATGGCTGTAAGTCAGAATTTCCTGCAAAGCTTAGTAAACATGCAGCTTCCTGAACCCAGTTCCACTCAGTCACCAAAGGTGGAAAAGCTGATGCCTGGACCTCACTCTACATCAGTAGGATCAGTTTCTGGGGATAAGGCCAAAGCCTTGGTATTTCCTGAAAGTATCCACAGGAGACTCTAAGGTGCAGGCCTAGGTCCAGAAGTCCTGCCCTGTTGAGTGACTTAGCAGGTGAGGGTAGGGCCCAGCTCCACCTGGTCTAGGTGTCACACGAGAGTCCCATGCCCAAGATCTGGGGACCTTATTCTCAAACACACTGGCCTAGGTCGTATCAAAAATCTAGGTAACTCCAAAGCCCTATGAATTGGTGACTCTCAAAATGAGAGTCACTTTTCCTTTGAGTTCTTTGTGCTGTAGTGACACCTCTTAAGTAAAACACAGTCTTTAAACAGGGTGGCCAGATTCATAAGCTGATTAAGATGTTTAAGGATAAAAAATATGTTACATTAGGGCAAAAGGAGATTTTTATCTAAATGTGTTATCAGAATTTTATAAATAAATAAATTGCATTGCTGAGATGAAAGTAACTCAAAATTATTATCTCACAAGATATTGGTTTTAGAAATAAATTTTAATTCAGAAAATATTATTGATACTAAATGATAATGAATATTTGAAAGCCCACTTAAAAAGTCAAAGGGATAAACTTCCAGCCAAGATGGAGGCAGAGGTAGATACACTTTGCTTCCTCGCACAACCTAAAGGACAACAACAAATTTGAAAACAAAAAATAACCAGAACTGCCAGAAAATCAACATTGTATGAAAGTGTGACAACCAAGGAGTTAAAGAAGAAACATTCATGCAGACTGGTAGGAGGGGAGGAGATGGGCAGCCGGGGCAGAGAGGACATGCAGCAAGGCTGTGGCTGGAGGACTGGGCAGGTGAGGCAGTGGCTGGCAGACTCATGGTCCCACATTTGCATGCAGATAAACCAGGAGGAACAACTGGGGAGTGAGATAGACCACACAACCCAGGGTTCCAGCACAGGGATATAAAGCCTCAAAACCTCTGGCTGTAAATAAAAACTTGTGGGGGTTGCGGCAGCAGGAGAAACTCCCAGCCTCACAGGAGAGTTCGTTGGAGAGACACACAGGGTCCTAGAATGTACACAAAGCCACCCACCTGGTAATCAGCACCAGAAGGGCCCAATTTACTTCTGGGTAGTGGGGGAAGTGACTGAAAGCCAGTGGAGAGCCCAGCAAGCGGCACTGTTCCCTCTCAGACCCCATCCCCACATACAGAACCACAACACAGCGATGTGGGTTGCCCTACCCTGGCAAATACCTAAGGCTCCACCTCTTATAATGTAACAACTACACCAAAACAAAAAATAAGGCCCAAAGGAAAGAACAGACCAAAGCTCCAAAAATAGAACTAAACAGTGAAGAGAAAGCCAATCTGTCAAATGCAGAGTTCAAAACACTGGTAATCAGGATGCTCACAGAAATGGTTGAGTATGATCACAAAATAGAGGAAAAAGCGAAGGCTATGCAAAGTGAAATAAAGAAAAATATACAGGGAACCAACAGTGAAGGGAAGGAAACCAGGACTCAAATCAACAATTTGGAGCAAAAGGAAGAAAGAAACATTCAACCAGAACAGAATGAAGAAACAAGAACTCAAAAAAATGAGGAGAGGCTTAGGAACCTCTGGGACAACTTTAAACGTTCAACATCCAAATCATAGGGGTGCCAGAAGAAGAGGAAGAGCAAGAAATTGAGAATTTATTTGAAAACATAATGAAGGAGAATTTCCCTAATCTAATAAAGAAAATAGACTTCCAGGAAGTCCAGGAAGCTCAGAGTCCCAAAGAAGTTGGACCCAAGGAAGCACACACCAAGGCACATCATAATTACATTAGCCAAGGTAAAAGATAAGGAAAGAATCTTAAAAGCAGGAAGAGAAAAGGAGATAGTTACCTACAAAGGAATTTGCATAAGACCATCAACTGATTTCTCAAAAGAAATGTTACAGGCAATAAGGGGCTGGAAGGAAGTATTCAAATTCATGAAAGGCAAGGACTTACAGCCAAGATTACTCTATCCAGCAAAGCTATCATTTAGAATGTGAGGGCAGAGAAAGGGCTTCCCAGACAAGAAATAACTAAAGGACTTCATCATCACCAAGCCCTTATTATATGAAATGTTAAAGGGACTTATCTAAGAAAAAGAAGAAGATCAAAACTATGAACAGTAAAATGACAACAAACTCACAACTATCAACAACTGAACCTCGATAAAACAAAACCGAAAACAAACTAAGCAAACGACTAGAACAGGAACAGAATCACAGAAATGGAAATCACATGGAGGGTTATCATCGGGGGAGTGGGAGAGGGGAGAATGGGGGAAAAGGTACAGGGAATAAGTATAAATGGTTGGTACAAAATAGACAGGGGGAGATTAAGAATAGTATAGGAAATGGACAAGCCAAAGAGCTTACATGTACAACCCATGGACATGAACTAAGGAGGGGGATGCTGGTGGGAGAAGGGGTGCAGGGCGGAGGGGAATAAAGGGGAGAAAAAAAATGGGACAGCTGTGATAGCATAATGAATAAAATATATATTTTTAAAAAGTCAAAGGGATAAGTACAAGGATAGTCATGGCAGCATTATTTTTAATAACGAAAAATTTTAAACTACTTAAATATCTATTCAAAAGGGGACTCGTTAAATAAATATTGTATACAATTAAGTAGGATGCAGCCATTAAAGAGACACTGCTTTCTATACAGTAACAAATAATATCTCCAAGATATAACTGATAATAGAAGCAAATGGTAGATATGTATGTAGTATAAAGCCATTTGTGTTTTTAAAAATTAGGCCTGAATGAAATTTGTGATTTTTCTCTGGAAAGATACCCATCAAAGTGGTCGTCGTGATTTCCTTCACAGAGAGGGAAACTCTGTGGCCTGGAAAATGAGGCTTCCTGTGCCCATTAATATTCCTTTGGGCCTTTTGGATTCTTGTACTGTAACTAAGTCTGTATAATCCAGCTATTTTTATTTTGTGTACAGGTTTTATGACAGCAGATGAAAGAAAATTATTTGACCACCTCAAATCTCCTCACCTGAAGTATTGGGTTCCATTCATCTGGTTTGGAAATCTGGCCGCTAAAGCCCGGAAGGAAGGTAGAATCAGAGACAGTGTTGATCTGCAATCATTGATGACTGTAAGTACATCATAAATTGCCAAAAGAAAAACACTAATTCAGAGACCAACAGGGACCTGGACGTGACTGTTGGACCAGGATGAATCTGTTGTGTTTCATTCAGAGCCCTCAACGTGCAGGACCTGCACAGCACACAGGTTCTAATTCAGACTGATTGGCAGTAGTTGCTTGGAAGCTCTGTATGAAACACAGTTAGCCTTGTAATACGCTCTGTAAGAAAGTGTCCCTTCACTGACTCGCCATGCCTGCCAAGGGCTCTGCAGGATCTGGTGCATCCCTGGCTCCAGGGCCTCCCCAGTGTCTTCCCCAAATTGGAATATTTCAAGGTTAGGCCAGCTTTTCAGATGCTCCAGAAAATAAAACTGTGTTTTTATTCAATGAAATAACACTGAAGAAACAAATTAATGTGAGGGCTAGAGGGGTTTGTGCCATGGTGGTCTCCTGCCTGGATCAGCCTAAGTGAAGGATTTTAAAATACCTCCCAAATGAGTGTGAACTCTTCTTCCCAGTCTCAGATGATAATTTATGTGCCGTAGTAGTTGGGGAAAAAGAAATCAATGGGTACCAGTCCTTCCTGCTCTGAAGAAAGATAGATTTCCTGTCAATTATAAGCATGCCATTTGGGGGGATGAGGGTTAGGATGGATTTATTTCTTTTTTCTAAGATCTATAGTAAGCATTTTTCAAAAGAGAGAAACAACAAAAATATCTGATCTCCACATAATTTACCAAAATGGCTAGAAATGACTTATTTAAAACATTAACCACTGCCTTCCCATCACCACTTCAGACCAATGTCACGTTGGAAATTATGGATTCGGTAGGAGATACTTCTATAAAGTCTTGATTTATCTTAATATTTTCTATAAAGTCTTGATTTATCTTAATATTAAACAATATATATTCAAATGTACTTCTTTTTGTACATTTTTTTAATGACATTCATTGCTTGCTATTTTCAGACTTTCCCTTCGCAGTGGCCTTCGGAACCAACGTGTTAGCCTTGCAAAGTCAGTCCCATCATGTCACACACATCGTCATAACAGCCAGGGCCACATTCCCAGTCCCAGCACCCCCATCACTTCAGTAAATCATGTTTTCTCTGTTTTTGGCTTAGGAAATGAACCGATACCGCTCTTGGTGCAGCCTCTTGTTTGGTTACGACTGGGTTGGGATCCCGCTGGTTTACACCCAGGTATCAAATACTGTGCACGTGACTTCTGTTTCTGCGCGCCCACTGCCGCACTTGCTGGGATGGCCTGGCCGGGCCGCGCTCTCACTGGGTTTCTCTCTGTTCCAGGTTGTCACTCTGGCCGTCTACACCTTCTTCTTTGCGTGCCTGATTGGACGCCAGTTTTTGGATCCCACCGTAGGCTACGCGGGGCATGACTTAGATCTTTACATTCCGATCTTTACTCTTCTACAATTCTTCTTCTATGCTGGATGGCTCAAGGTAACCGCAAGTCCCAGTGCATGAGACCCCTCTGTCATCTATCTTGTTCAGACTCTGCACACGGGTCCTTCACTGAGTCTTGCAAATCATTCCTGAGTGAGTCACAGGTAGATTTAATATTTAATAGCTCAGAGATGTTATTACTTTTCAACCAGGAATTAAAGTGACAGGGATGTGGGTGAGCCCTGTATTGCAGCAACAGAAGCAGCTCATTTTTGCAAAGAGATAAGAAGACTCTTTTACGGCTATTGATTTTTGAAGTCTTTGTGTGCTCCCATTAGGATTACAATAATGTAAGTAAAGTAATCACTGTACCTGCATTGATATTTTATACCACAATAAGCAACTAGGCAGTAAAAGACAGTAAATAAGAAGTCTTGTATATTAGACTTAAGCATTAATATTGTATTATTATCTTGGTTCTTCTCAACTCTGTAAATAGTTGCGGTCCCCTGAAATCCCACTAGCTGTTCCACAACAGTAAATGCATGCCATTTTCAGAACCAGAACTGAGACTCAGAGAAGAATTCATTGAGCCCTGGCTGATGTGGCTCAGTGGGTTGGTATCATCCCGCAAGGCGAGGGGTCACTGGTTCGGTTCCTGGTCTAGGTGCATGCCTGGGTTGCAGGTTTGGTCCCCGATGTTTCTCTCCCTTCCCCTCTCTCTAAAAATAAATAAAAAGGAAAGAAGGAAGGAAGAAAGGAAGGGAGAAAAGAGTTCATTGAAATCAAAACCAGAAACACCAGAACTAATGACACCATCTGGTTTGCCAGTAAATTAAAACCCGGTTAGGACAGTGATGACGACTTGTCCAATCATCAGTGTGAAATTTCATTTATTCCCACCACCACCTCCTCTCATCTCCCCGTCAGTCGTATGTGTAAATATCAGAGGTCTGATTCTTCCGTCTCTTTTGGGAACTTCCAAAAGAGAAGTACAGTATGTGATGAAAAATATTGGAGACTTTGGCTACATTCGGCTAATTGAAATCTAATGACTGTGTGAAGAGGATGTTAATAACAGGGAATTTCCAAATGGCTGACCTCCCCAACAGCCACATCATGCTGGAGTGTGCCAGTGGGGCTTCCAGGCGGCAGCAGCATTTCCCTGCAGATCCTTTACCTTCATTGGTTTGAGTCTCAACCAGAAAAAATAAATTATGTTGGCATTTCAAATTATACTTCAAAGAGTTAAGACTTATACTCTTCAAATTATACTTCAAATTATATTTCAAATTATACTTCAAAGAGTATCCTTTACAAATGGCAAAAACATTTTTAACCAGATGACAATAATTCTTAATTATTTTTTACCCAATTGGGACACAGAAAGAGCAAGAGAGACTATCACTCTCATTTCCCACTAGAGCAAAGAGTAGATTCTATTTTTGTAAACAGAAAAATCACCAAAATTGGCCCAAATGCTTGATCATTTTGGTGTTTTATTGATTTTTATCCCTGAGTTGTGCTGAGCTTTTTAGTCTTTGCTTTGTGTCCATGTGAGGTGTTCGGGCACCTTAGAGGGACCAGTTAGTTCCTTCCTTCTGACATGCCCTCTAAAATCACATTCTTTCCTTTTATAAAATACTTTTAAAGAAAAAATATGGGAAGACAACCTTAGCTCCATTAAGAGATAGGAAACTATAGGCAACTAAGCTTTTTCACCATAGACTGCGTCTCAATTTCTGAACAGCTGTTTTATCTTGGCCATTCTAATATTTTTAAGTCTTTTCAAAGTGTAGAAAATCCACCTAACCTCATGAAGAGTATATTATTCAGTTACCTGCTAGAAATGGAGCCTCCATTTTTTACTAAGAGAGTAAAAAATGTCTTTGTGAGATAGTTCAGAGGCATAGATAGCACGTTGGTAGTTAATTGTAGGCTCTACTTCCATATGCAGGACTGATCCCATAAAAGTGATATTCTGCATATAACAAAAATCTTTGCAAGACCCACCCAGTGGCCCATGTAATTTAAGGAAAACCCCAGGCGAGAAGGGGTAGGTAGCCCCTTGGAACTTACAGTAAAGGCCTTGGATGTGGATGCTGTGAGAGGCTGACTGGTCCAGGCCCTGCCTAGGGCTGTCCCTCGGAATAAGAGAGATGGTGGTGGTTCTGAACCCCGGCCTCAGATAAAATCTCCCAGGGCCTTTACCCAACACCCCAACACTGCCGCCTGGGTTCAGCCTCACACCCATTAAGTTGGAATTTCTGGGGGCGGGACCCAGGCCCACTTATTTTAAAAGCTCCACAGGTGAGTTTGATGTTCAGCCAAGGTTGAGAAGAGCTGCTCTAAGTGGTTAGACTTAAATCCTAAAAAATAAGTAGGTAGGCTTTCTAGAAACTACTAATCAATGGTGCCTTTAATTTATACACTTGTAAGTTTTTTCCCCATCTAGGCCCAATGAAAAACCACACACCCACACACCCAGATAGTAAAAATCAAAGGGAATTACTCAAAAAATGCGAATAACAGGTGAGTCATATTGGCATTAAATCTCTCATCAAGAAGGCTATTCAATCAGGAGCGTGGTAAGCAATATAACATTGACAAAATATTAGAAGGAAAATGATAAGAAGCTACCTAAACTTTTTCCAGTGGGAAAACTAACTACTAGGTAACAGTGAATCCTTTAGGGTAAAACTAAGACAGACAAATTCCAGCTTTATGACTTACTAGCTCTTTGACTCATTCATTTAACAGTAATGTCCAATAATTATGAAGGCTCCTTGTATTATTTTCCTTGTGATGTAAATCTTTCTTTGCTGTCTCAACCTTTCCCACGTGTACATTTTGTCTTCTCACCTGGGCCTTTGTAAATTCCTTAAGAGCACAGACCACGTGCGCCCTGCAAGGTGCCTAGTGCCTGCCTCGCACATTGTCAGTGCTCCTTCAGTAGTCCCTGGTCTGATCTGTGCTTGCACATTGGTTATCTGACCCCTAAACAGGCTTTTGCCAAGGGCCTGCATTGTCACCACCTCAATAGACAGATCTCTTGGAGGGCCTGCCCGTGCAGGTGCATCATTCATGGTCTGAGAGTCGAGTCTCATTTGCTGATAAATGCGTGTATCTGTGTCTATAGAACAACCCACTCCTCTCTAGGCTGCATATTGTAAAACAGGCTAAAGAAAGCAGAGAGTGAAACAGGAATCATCTTCAACCTTCATTTTTAGTCTTCATAGGCATCATGGCTGACTTACTCTGTGTTCTCCACTGCAGGTAGCTGAGCAGCTTATCAACCCTTTTGGAGAAGATGATGATGATTTTGAAACTAACTGGTGCATTGACAGAAATTTGCAGGTGAGATGAGCTTTTTTCCCTTTACAAACATTAATAATACATGACTTGTGATATTTCAAATCTAAACAGACTCTGAATACAGGGCCCTGAACTTCAGAGCTTTAACCACCAGTGAAGGAGGTTTGGTCCTTCGGTATGTTGTCTAAGGGCCTTTTGGAGCCTCACAGGTCCCTGATCTCAGTCCCAGTGAAATTTATCCTCTTTTCAGTAGAATTTCAAGCCAGTTTCCTTTGTAAGTTTTGTTACTAGTGTTATATGGAACAAAATTTTAATTCATTTTTTAATCTGTTTTCTATTGCCACCCAGAGAGGTTAACAGTGATATAAAGTGTTAGCCAGACACAATCCGATGTGAGTTCCCAAATTCCTACTGTGTAGGTCCCAGCAGTCAGATGCCCATCAGCTGGACCCTGGGAGCAAGGGCCAAACTGGCCTGTATCTCAAATCGGCACCAAAAGGACCTCAGGGCTCTTACCCTGAGGCATTATTCCAGGATGAACCAGCATGAGATAATTTTCCTCCTAGGCAAAACTCTCCTCAGACCATTCTCTACCCTGAGAGCCACAGACTGTGGAAAGGCCTTCCGCTTGTCTATTCATTTCAAGCCCTTATTCAGCTCTTGAACAGGTTCGAACATTTCACCATCAGTCACTGTTGGTTCACAAACTGGCCCCTGTACATGTCGTGGGGCAGGGGGATGGGGGAGGACAAGGAGAGACTGAAAAAAAAAGGCAGGCCTCTCCAGCTTGGTAGGTGGCAGGTTCAATAAGTAAGGGGGAACACTTACATGCGAGGCTTGTCTCAGGCAACCACAAGATGGAGTAGATCTCTGAACCCGCCTGACAGAAGCTCAGAAGTTTATGCAGAGGCCTTCACTGGCTGCGTTCAGTCATGTACATCAACTTGATGGTCTCAAGAACCCTTTGCTCTCTCAAGCCTGTATCCTTGAAAACGGCTCCCGCTGTGACCAGAACACACATTCCAAGGACAGGGGAGCAGGGTGACCGGGGTCCAGCTCCTGGCTCATCTGATGGTCACATCCTCTACTTCACCTCCCTCAATAATCACACTGTCAGTCTGCTGGGGAGAAAGCATAACACTTAAGCCACTCACTCTGTAAAAATCAGATTCCCAGAGGATTCCTCATGCATCAGTGGGCCAAAGTCAAGAGGAGAGACCACAATAGCCCCGAAGCAGTAGAGAATGTTGACATACTTTTCCAAACTAACAAAAGCTCAAGGCCCATAAGAAATGATATCAAGTATAAATGTGTTTGTGGAATCAACAGAACAGGGTACTGAGAATCTTCAGCTTCCTGCAATACCTGGGATTTGCAGTGGCTGTTGGGATGGCCACTAAACAATATGGTAACTTTGAGCAATGAAGAAAAACCTGCTTCTCATGCCGCCAGGTAAGAAGCAGCTCCACTCTGGGGCAGTGGCTCAGTGAGCCCAGCCTGGGCAGTTTCACGGCCCTACTTAGCCCCCACAGTGAAATGCTCTCATGCAGTAAACGGCATGTGCCACTCTCTGCAGCAGCCCTGGTTGCAGCGAATAAGAGCTGGAGACATCTGTATATTCACTCACCAGGCTGTGTTCCATCCCACTCCAAATCCCATCCATCCTATGGAACTTCCTCTGTGCAGTTCACATCTGGGTCATTCTAACACTGTCACAATGATTGTAGGTCTCTCTTTTAGCTGTGGATGAAATGCACATGAGCTTACCCAAGATGAAGAAGGACATCTACTGGGACGATTCTGCTGCTCGGCCACCGTATACACTGGCAGCTGCTGACTACTGCATACCCTCATTTCTGGGGTCAACAGTTGAAATGGGGTAAGTGCATTTTTTTAAAAATCATCAATATTTAGAAAATAAGTAAGTCTGATCTTTTTTTTACTCTGTTCTTGAAGTTACTTTCATTACAGCTTTTAATTATTAATATCTTATAATTTCATATGTAATTAACATGCGCAAAGGAGTTAGAGAGTAAAGAGATGTAGTTTCTGGTTTAAATATGGTGTGTGTGGGGGGCATGCAAGCAAGCATGTTTGTTTTGGGGTAATTCTCATTTTACATTGCTTTTATACCACAGCAAACTTTTCCAATAGTTGTGAAACTATTCTCTTTTTTTCTTGCAATTTGTAGAGTAGTTTAATTATTTAATTATGTAGTCATTTATTATTTAATTAATACACTTAATTAAGTGTATTTTTTAATTTATTGATTTTTAAAAGAGAGAAAGGGGGAGAGAGAGAGAGAGGGAGAAACATTGATTTGTTGTTCCACTTATTTAGGCATTCATTGGTTGATTCTGGTATGTGCCCTGACTGGGGATCGAACCTGAAACCTTGGCTTAGAGGGATGCTGCTCTAACTAACTGAGCTTCCTGGCCAGTGTTAAATGTATTTTTTAACAAGTATTTATAGAGCATGTACCATGTGCAGGCATGGTATTAGACTACTTGGAGGCAAGAGAATCTTAAGGAATGAGATGAGTTTTACCAAGTTTTCCCTAAGATTATAATTCAGTCCAACTGTGTTTAGTGTACAAGTCAATCTCTGCTCTATGGTTTTAACATAACAGTCTGTCCCTGTGCACAACAAGCTTTAAATAAATGAGCCAAGGCCTGAAGTAAATCATGCACAGTTCTTGAATAATTTTATTAAATCTGATAATGTATTTGACTTTGGAGAAATGTGTGAATATGGGGGGAAGTTGAAGTATATTTGCTGAAGGCAGATGCCACAGTTTCCAAGTAGCTTAAAAAGAATATGGGCAAATTTAGAAAAGTAAGAACGAACCTCCCAAAAATTACAGAAAAAGAAAAAACTTGTGGAATTTTTCTTATAACTTTTGGAAAAACTGTGGCTTGTTTCCTGAGGCCAGCTCTGAGCAGATTCGTGAAGCAAGTTTGTAACTCTGTGGCAATCTGAATTGCCATGTGTGACCCTTCTTCCCCCTCCCACCCCCCACAGTTTTCAGCCCTCCTCTTCCCCTATTGCTTAAAAAAAATCAACTGAGTACATTTTCAAGATCCTGTTGGCTTTACTCAAGGATTCATGAGTCAGGCAGCACCCAATCTAGCAGACAGACAGGAGCTCCGAGGAGGAACAAGGGAGCGATGCCAGGCAAATAAGCATGTTGGTTATTGCGAGGTTCCTTTTCTTAGGGATGGCAGGGTCCTGTCAGGCAGAGACCCAGCTGGGGCTGATCAGCTGATTCCTGATGGACTGGCTTAAGATTGCATTTCTGAGAAAGCAGACACTGTAGTTACATCTCCTTGTAGTGACCTGGGGCCTAGCAAAGGGTCTTCATTTGGGGCTTGTTGTGTTGTTTAACACTCCTATCAGGATATATAGCTTCAATCCTATTTCCACAAGGCTTTACTCTTAGCCAAATGTCTCCTAATCCTCATAAATAGTGATCTGTAGTGTTCATCCTCCAAAGGAGCCTCTGAGGCTGAAAGCCCTTCAAGACCCAAAGAAAAGGAGGACGAAGTAGCACTTCAGGAGCTGTGGTTTATATTAAGACAATTAAGGAGCCAGGAGATTGGCCCTGTCCTCAAGAACACCTTGAGAAGGTCACCTGATCCAGGCCAGACTTGCTTCCACTTCTAGAGAGACTGCTGAGCCAGGACTCCTGTCCAGGGCTTCTTCCAGCCAGGGAGCTCATACCCACCTCAGCCGATGGCTCAGTCTCCGTCAATAGTCACTGCCTGTTGTTTGTGCTACTCAGCAATTTTTAATGCATTCTGCAGTGGCAGTTTCATGGATGTCTGGCAACCTTTGTGATTTTGAAAATTAATAGATGCTTTTCTGTGAGTTTGGTTTTAGATAATTAAATATGCTTTAACCTCTCCATCCATTCCCATCATTGATTAATGCAAAGTATTTGAAGATCTAACTTGGAAAAGTAGAGAGCCCAGCCCCCCGTGATGGGGCCAGGAAATTAGTATGATGACTCTATCTGGTCTCCAAGTGCTACTGTCCACTTAGTTGTTTTTGCGTGCTGGTTAAAATGATTTTTTTTGTCTCAAGATTTTTATGTTGATCCACATATTCATCCTAATCATCATAATTTTACAATCCTATTAAGTATTCACATTCTTTAGCAAGTATTAAAATAAGCACTTCTCCTATTTCTAAATATCAAAACATAGAATTAAGGCTTTACAAGACCTCAGAGAAAATACCTACCCCAAAAGATTATTGGGAAAATTAAACAGGATTATAAACATAAAAACACTCCAGATATAACTATAGAGCATTATTATTATCCACTACTACAGGTCTCTTAATTGTGGATATCAAACTCAGGTACAGAAAGATTAAACAAAGTTAAGCTGTTTTTCAAATTAAATTCTAATCCTGGAAATTTGGGACAGAAAATGAATGCTTGAGAGAAAATCAGGAGATACAGTGTTGAAGAATGCAGTGAGAAGCTATCAGACGTCGGAGAGACCCTTCTAATTAAGATGGCCTATTTACTAGCATGACAGGGACGGGCACCAGCAAGGCCAGAGCCTATTAAGGGAGGTTTTCATGAGACATTTGAATGAACTCCACAAGGACCAAGTGATCAAAGAAACCACTAGGCAAAAGCTCACTTGACTTAGAATTTCTGTGTGAATGAGGACCATTGAAGGGCAGCCTCACAGTCCAGGAAAGATCCCGCAGGAATACAGGCATTTGGAAGGCAGTGTTCACAGGCATATGCCCTCTTTGATCCATTAGTGTCTCTCAGGTCGGCTTTTCTCTCCACTGGCTCAGCTTTCAGGCAGTTGTCCCCTCTTGATGGTGAAATGACATGATGGCAGCCGGCAGCTCCAGGAATACACCTATCTTCTTAGCAAATCCTATGGAAAGAGCACATCTCTTTCCAATTCTTAAAACTGAAGTACTGGATTTGCTGTGATTGGCTGGGCTTGGCTAACATGCTCGTTTCTGAACCATTCGCTATGGGAAGGGAGATGCAGTATTCTGATTAGCCAAGGCTGCTTTAGCTGTCCATGTTTGGACCAAGGGGTGTGGTCAGCCCCAACCAACCATACGGAATGGGTGATGTCTTAAGAAAAATCAGGGTGATATTACCAGGAAAGGAGTGAATGGCTGGCCAGGCTGGCAAAACAATAGATGTCCTCTAAAATCATAAAAGATAATTCCCTGAGCATTGAATTGTCCACTCGCCAAATACAAGGTCAATATCAAGTGATCCATCTGACCAAGGCTCAGGTGAAAGCGAAGGTAAAAATAAGGATTAACGTAGCACAGGTGGTTTTGCCGATGATGACTGAGCCACTGAGCTCTTCATGTCAAGGTGAAGACCAGGTGTCAACATCATATGGATGCACACATTTCAGAAAAGTGTTTTCTGTGTGATAAATATATAATATCCTTTCCTGAGGAAGGTTTTTGTTTGTTTGTTTGTTTTCTTATTCTATTTAAGGTGTACATTCCCAGCATATTTAATTCAGAAATCAAATTTCCCTTATCTTTTCATATCAACATTTTAGGTTTATGACTACAATTCCCATGACCCAGAAATTCTAAAATCGAGCCGATGCCCTTCAGTAACTGAGCAAAAGCGCCGCTCAAGGGCAGCCCGAGAAGTCAGTCTGCCTCGTTCCCCTGCCAGTCAGCGCACTGTCGTTCCCACATAAAAGGGAACTCCTTGGAGGCAGTTTTTTGTTCTCTCTGTTCAGGAATGTGTCCAAAAAATTACCCTATTTTCTACAGATGTACCAAATATACATTACTGAAATCAGTTTTTCCCTTTTGCATCTCAAGTACAGATTTAACACATCATGTTTTCCCTTTTGTCTTCACATATGGAATGTGCTCATTCATTTGTCAAAGTAAAACATTTTTAAGCCCTATAATATGGTAGGTTCTAGGCCAGATGCTCGAGATAGGCAAAAAATAAAACTGCCTCTAAACTCTTAACAAGGAGACAAGTTATAATGTGGGAAATGAGAAATGCTCAGAGTCTTAGGGAGCACAGTGAAGATACATTTCACCCAGCTTCGTGACTCAGAGAAGGCTTCTTGGAATTGAGGGGGTCTAACATGCATCTATAAGAATTAAGAGCTGGTTAAGGAGTGTGGGGATTTAGCCAAGGGCACATTCCAGACCAATGTGAGCCAAGACAGAAAGGAATGATAATGTTTTTAGAGCAGCATTTTTAAAATTTCAACTTTATTGAAGTATTATTGACAAATAACCTGTAAGATATTTAAACTATGCCTTCTGGTGGTTTAATATTCACATACATTGTGAAAGGGTTCCCCCACCTAGTTAATTATCAGTCTATCACCTCATATAGTTACCTTTTCTTAGAGGAGGGTGAGAATATTTAAATTGTCTCATAGCAAAGTTCAGTTATACAACACAGTGTTATCAGTGATAGTCACCATGGTTTTCATTAGATCCTCAGGCCTTATTCATCTCCCGCCTGAAAGTCTGTATCCTTGTACCAGTGTCTCCCCATCCCCTACCCACAGCCCAGGCCCTGGCAGCCACTTTTCTGCTCTTGGTCTCTATTAGAGTAACAATTTGATATGCAAAGCAGAAGAGCCAAGACATGAATCCAGAGAGGGAGGTAAGGGCTGATTACAGAAAGTAATAGTTTACGCAGACTATTAAACTAATGAGTTTAATAGTCTGCGTAAAGAGCTTCAGCCTTTCTCCAAAGCTATGAAATGACACAGTCACGTTTGTGTTTTAGATAGGCTAGCCTAGCAGCTGGGTAAAGATGGATGGCTAGGAATGAGACTCCAGCCAGAGAGACCCATTAGCAGGCTGTGAGCATAGTTTAAACAAGAGAAGGGAAGGGCCTGAACTAGGTTGGCATTAGAAGGGATGTAGACAGTGGAGAAAGCATAAGGGGCAGATTCAAGGAAGGAGGAGTTAAGAACAACTGTGTGATTGGTAATGGGCAAAGGACAATAGAGAGAAGAAAAGGAGGAGCTACTCAAGGGAAAAGATGATGACCTCCTCTATGCTTGTTTTGAATTCGAGGCATTTCTGGGCAACTCACAGATGACCAGCAGGAGATGCATTTCACTGTTATCAGTACATGGGTTTTTGTTAGAGCCCTAAAGTGGGTGGGAGCACCCAGGTCCAGTGTCAAGTACAAAATGCCACTTAAATGGTCAACAGCGGAAAAGGAGTCCTTTAAAGAGTCAGTGTAGAAGTAGTCAGTACGGGCGCAGGAGATGAACCCAGAGAATCCCTTGCTGTAGAGGGCAAGGGTACAAAGTTTCAATGCAAAGCCTGAAAAACATCATAGGAGTTTAAATTTTAAGGTCATGAGAAACAAGTGAGAGGATTGGGCAGAAGTTAAATTGCAGTAAATTGAGGTGTGATTGGCAGGTAAGGATTTCAAGACCTCCAGCGGAAACTAGTTTTTAAATACACTCTTATCGTGGAAAAGTTCAAACATATATAAAAGTAGAGAACAAGTCATAATAAACTTCCATGGGCCCACCTTCAATTATCAAATTATGGCCAACCTTGGTTTATCCATAATCCCACCCACCTCTACCCTCCCTGCGTCCGGATCATTGTGAAGCAAATGTAACCACAATTCCATTCACTAAGACACAAAAATAAACAAAGTTTTATCCTCACAATAATTCCTTTATTAATTAAAAATCTATGGACTACTCTTTTTTTTTTTTTTGAGAAATCTGAATTAGGGGAAGAGTCAGACTAGACAATGTCCAGTAAGAGACATGGAGTCGAGGGTAATGGCATATTTCTTTAATAACATTTAAGGATGGCAGCACCTTAAGCATTTTTAAAAGGGAAGGAGAAGCTGCCCTCCTCCCCACTGCCACCATTCTGAAGAAGTTCTCTAACCATCTCTGCTGAAGTTAGCTTTGTGTCCTGGTCTTGTTTGGACAGATCCATGAAGACTCCTTATGGCCTTTACTGCAGAACTGTCTGCTGGATGGCTCAGCATACCTTTCATCAGGGAACAATTTAGCTCAGACTTCAGTAGGGAACAGAAAGCTTTGCCTCTTCTGGGCAACTCTTACACTATTTATCTTATAGACTGTGAGTTTTATCATTGATGATGGTCTCCTCTTCATGTGGCTGCCAAACGCTGAAAATCAAATTTGTAGCCCCCTGTAGTACATCTGTGGGGCTTTGGAGTGTGTATTGCTAGGTCTCACCTCATCATTATTGTTTTTTTCTAGCTCTCCTAGAGTAGCCTAAGTGTATGTACTATTGCATTGTATGCACTTTTATAAGCCACCTCAAACCCTTTATGAGATGAAGCAAGATATAATAAAGAAACAAAATGATAAATCTTCTTGCTCTGGCAAAGGAAGGAAGAAGGGCAGGCTGAGCACAAGGAGCCCTCTGGAGGATAAGGAAGACCCGGGAGCTGGGGGGTTGACAGAGCAAGGTCCTAGAGAAAACACGGGGAGGACAAGGGCCAGGGCTGGTTGCCTGGAGGGACCTCAGCGCCTGGGCTGGAGGGAGGGACTGAGGGTCGGGGGAGGGGCAGTGGGGAGGTGGGGTGTGTACAGCTAGTGACACGGGACTCCAAGTTCTTGCCACACCCTCTCATCATTGTGTCTTAACCCAAAGGAAGCTTCAGCGAGGCCCATCTTCCTATGTCCAATCTGGGACCAAAAAGCCTCTGTTTTGAAATTATATTTTGTAATTTTTACACTAAATGCTGAATTTCTATCTCCCAGTCTTTGTAGAGGGCATGGTAATAGTCAACTTCAGAATGTCCATTCTGAATGAAAAGAGGCCAATTGAAAATCTGAACCAAACACCCAAAATAGAAATTTCTATTTACAAAAATATTTATCTTAATAAATACACCTGTCTTGAGCATTTAATAAATAGCATTGATTATCGTGTGGCCAGCACTGTCTGCCTAATAAACTGTTCTATGAATTAACTGAGCAATGAAAAAGATTTTTCCTATTTGAACCCTTTTCCAGCACACAGCTGAGATGATTTTGTTTTAATTTGATTAGTATGCTCTTTTGTCATAATGTGAGACACTGTCTGATCTGCTGTTTTAATTAAGGTATCTTTTCATTAGTTTAACCATGGAGACACTATTAACCAAGATTTAAAAAACTGCCTAAAAAAAAATCAGAAGAATTATCCCTAGGATGCTCACCAAGAAAACACACCCAAACTCTGGAATAAAAATGGATCTTCTTTGGGCAAAAGTAAAACTATGCTTGATAAACCTCACTTCACCAAAACAGACTTAGGATGTTTAAGCTCAAGCCAGCGATGCTGAAAATAAATTTCTGTTTAAAACAAAACACAAAAAGTAAGGTCCATGCCTAACCTGCCACACGCAGCTCGTTTGAGGTAGAATCCTTGTCTTCACATTATACCATCACGAGTTGCTCCAAAATTCTGATAATTTTTTTAAATACTTGGAATTATCCATGAATTTGTTTCTGAGGAGTGGAATACATGGAAATTAAAGACCTGAAGTCTCACAACTCCCTTTAATCCTGCCTTGAAAATCAGAACGGCCAACAGTAAAGAAGCAATAATCCCTTAAAGGCATTGGAAAACTCTAACAAAAATATATATCCAGAGCAATTCTTCAGAATTCTGGAGAGTTACGAAACAGATCACACAAGCATGTCACAAGGGTATGAGGACGTGTGCTTGGGCTGTGCTCTTTCAAAGCGTCCTAATCCAAAAGGACGCGCTCAGCCCAAGAACCTCCAACTGCTGACTGGAGTCCTGTTTAAAGAACGCTGTTTCGGCGGGTTTTCTGCCTGGGTTCAGACAGGCCAGAATTTCCTTGTTCTTACAGTGAGTGTAAGGAATGTGTCCATGAAGTCAATTAAGGACCCACTTAGTAAAGAGGAGAAATATTCAAAAATTTAGTAAGAGTTCCTCCTATTTAAGAGTTGTGGAATTTATTTAAGATTTATATAAAACTATAACCACCTACCCAGAAATAATGACTTTTACTTATCTATCTTCATTCCAAAAGTTCTAAGAATATATAACAACAATACAACTACTTTTTTGCAATTATACAAATATGTATTTAATGTACATGAACATTTAGAATTATATAGTAGATCAGAAGTATTCTTAGTGATATTAGTTCAAATATACTAAAATATGTATTTTAGTGAGGAAAGACTTTATTACAGTGTGGGTAAATATACTTCTAGATGGATGTTTTATTCAGTAATCCTTTCTTAGCCAACTATATGCAAATATTTTCACTTTAAAAGGAAAGATATAACAATGCATGCATGTGCCATAAACAACCAAAAATATCTTGAATTCTGAATCACCCACTTGAGCAAAAATGTATTCTTGGAACATCGATTTTCACTTAATGTACCGGAAAGGAAGGAGAGATGGAACCTCCCCGGGGAGATGAATGTGCATTAAGTTAATGACTTTAGAACTTAGCCCGGGGTTCTCTCATACACCGGCATGGGGTGACCATCGGTACTCTAACCTTCTGAAAGTTACGAAAGGAATAGATGGCTTAATTTCTTTTCTAACAGAACTATAGAATACAACAGTACTAAAAGGTGGGGGACAGTAAGTGAACCCCTACTTTGAGCCACAATTTCTCTTTGCATCAGCCAGTGGAGGCCATAACCAGAGTGGTAACATGAGGCTGAGTGTGCCTGTTCTTAAACCAGATTTGCCATAAGGCTTGGTCCAAACCAGCAGAGAGGTAACAGACACACAGAGGCAGGGTTGCCAGCTTTGTGTGCCTCTCTGAGCTAAGCACGCCTCCTATGGTCCTCCACCAGCTTGAAAGTGTCCCCAGCAAAGGAGCAGAGAGGAGGACTGGGAGGATGCGCCTTCTGTCCCCTGGATGTTCCTGACAACGCTTGGCCCCACACCTCCCACCCAGCTCAGCCTGAGGGTTACCTTGCCCGGCTTATAAATCCTTGACTACAGCTCTGAGGGTGATTCTGCAGCACAGAAGGTTGAAAGTAACAGCCTTTGCCTCTAATGGGTCCGAACAGGACGCTCTGCCTTGCCTGTGAATAAATGCCCCTCCACACATTGTGCCTTTTTGTCCTGACAGATTCTCGGGCAAATCATTGGCCCCTCCAAGCCTGGCTTGTGTGCACTAGCAATTTGCAAACAATAAATCTGACATGAAAAGGACTCATATAAATATCATTTTCCCAAATTTCTCACTTTGATTCTGTTAAATGCCTTGTTATTATTTGAGTTTAAAATGTCAAAACACTGCTTTCAAAGTGGCACAGAGGGATAAAAAGCAAGCATCATCCAGTTTTATTCCTCGGTCTTTCGAAGCTCTGTATTTACCTCATCACACTGGAGAAGAGGGTCGCTTTGCAAAAAGCTTGTCTGAAAACAAACACATTCACTCTATGAGTGTCGTTGGGGCTCTTTTGGTCTTTCTGTCTTAGACGCACCCCAGGAATTCTGAGCGTGGGCTACCATCTGCCGCCATCCCATCTCCTGCCTCTTCTTTGGTATGGCAACCGGAGGCCAAGAGTATTCTTCCGCACCCCTCACCAGCCCAGGCGTCTTTGCTGGGGTCTTTCATTCAATCACCGCTGCTGCTGCTGGTGCTGCTGCTGCTGCTGCTCTCGGAGATTTATTGTTGGCAAGGAAGACTGTGGGGCTGATAGTTTTGTAGGTACTCAACAGATACTTTGAAAAATTGGGAGGTTGTTTTTTTAATACTTGAAATTCAAGTAAGAACACTGACCCCAATCCAGACAATAATCTGACCTGTAGAAACAATTCACACTTTCCATCCTTCTAGACCAGGAGTGTCAAACTCATTTTCACTGGGGGCCACATCAGCCTTGCGGTTGCCTTCAAAGGGCCGAATGCAGAGCTCCTTGCCCCTAGTTAAGGAGTAGTTACATTTATACAGTCCTAAAATTACATTCGGTCCTTGACAGCCCTGCTCTAGACTAAATGATAACCAACTGCCCTGATGAGCTTAATGCAATTTATTTTGTCTCCTGCACCAACCCTTCCCCTCCCATTCAAAAATAGCCTGATACATGACACAGCTTTCTCACGCTCACTTTTTCTATACTTCTGTATGCACGATTTCTGTTGTGCAATAACTGTGTCTGTACTGCAGGGTATGGCAATGTCTGCAAATGGCACAAAACACAACACTGAGAGGCAAGGTCAGGGCAGCCCCACCACCTGATTGGCCCTATCTTCTTTCCTTCAAATAATCCAGCCTCCCCTCTGTGTATTTCCTCTTCATTCACCCAGTGCCCTAGTCTCACCACTAAATGGCTGTTACAGCATCGCTTCAAATGTGTTAGTTGTCAGGTGGCAGCTCTGAGGTGTAGTAACATGTTTTTAAAGGACACTCTTGCCCTGGCTGGTGTGGCTCAGTGAATTGAGCACCGGCCTGCGAACCAAAGGGTTACCCATGCAATTCCCAGTCAGGGCGCGTGCCTGGCTTGCAGGCCAGGTCCTCAGTACGGGGCATGCGAGAGGCATCACACTTCGATGTTTCCCTCTCTTTCTCCCTCCTTCCCCCTCTCTCTAAAAATAAAGAAATATAATCTTTAAAAAAAATAAAGGGCACTCTTGAAGGAGAAGACAGTGACTTTGAGGCAGACATTGCCATTTCCTCCAATCACATTTGAGAAGTCAGTGGCGATTGAGAAACCACTTCTGAAAGTTTGCCAGTCATTGAAAGAGTTCTTTTTATATCCTTTCTCCTCTTCAAAGCTTTCCCACATATAGATTACACCTTTTGAACTCCCAAACAACCTGTGAGGCAGGTAGAGTAAGGTAAACTTGTCACCAGTTTACCAAGTATGATGCTAAGTCCCAGAGAGGCAAACTGGGTCTCCCAGGGTCACACAGCTAGTTAGTGTCAGCTGAGCAGCAGCCATCCTGGATCCGCAAGCTCCCCCAATAAATGATTTTTCTCTCCACAGAGGCGGTTCTCAGATTCCATCTTCTGGACACTAATGGCTGCGTGGCACTTTCCATGAATGTCCCCGTCTCGAGTTACCTGCCTAGCTCAGTCCAAGTGACTTCCAGAATATAAGACCCAGCTTTTTCAGCTGACCTCTAATATATAGCAATATAAGGAGGGTGCTGATGTTCTATCATATACTATTTCTGCTGTAATTGTTTGGGGGTGTTTTAAGTGGTATTATATTTGGGTCTATGCTAAGAGTGCACTTTAAAAATCAAATAAGGAGAAATAGAAAGTCTAACAGTCCCTAACAGTTAGATTCAAGCCTCCCAAGTGGGAAATGAAAAATCTCTTCAAGTACAGCAGGTCCTTGAATAATACCATCTCATTCAACATAATTTTATTATAATGTTTATGGGATGCTGTAAGAACTTAACTCTTGTGTATATCGATTAGCCATAGTAAAATTGGTTTCCTCATCTGTTATTTCACTTAAAGTTACAAAACCTATTGATGGTGTTAAGAGTGACTTATGTATCCTATTCTGTATACTCTAAGCCTTAAATTATTTTGTTCTTTTTTATGTATTTATTTTTTTAATTTTTTATTGTTTTTCAGTTACAGTTGTCCCCAGTTTTCTCCCATTACTCTCCCCTGCTCTACCCACCCCATTGTCTATCCAATGAGTCCCCTATTCGTGTTCCTTGACTTGACCCTTCCCCTTTTTTCCCTATTATACCCCTACCCCCCTCCCCTCTGGTTACTGCCAGTTTGCTCTTTATTTCCATGTCTCTGGTTCTATTTTGCTTGCTTGTGTGTTTTGTTGATTAGGTTCCACTTATAAGTAAGATCATATGGTATTTGTCCTTCACTGCCTGGCTTACTTCACTTAGCATAATGCTCTCCAGTTCCATCCATGCTGTCACAAAGGGTAGGAGCTCCCTCTTTCTCTCTGCTGCATAGTATTCACTGTGTAAATGTACCACAGTTTTTTGATCCACTCATTTACTGTTGGGCATTTAGGTTGCTTCCAGCACTTGGCTATTGTAAATTGTGCTGCTATGAACATTGGGCTGCATAGGTTCTTTTGAATTGGTGTTTCAGGGCTCTTAGGGCATAATCCCAGCAGTAGGATCGCTGGATCAAAAGGCAGTTCCATTTTTAGTTTTTTGAGGAAATTCCATACCATTTTCCTCAGTGGCTACACCAATCTGCATTCCCACCAACAGTGCACTAGGGTTCCCTTTTCTGCACAACCTCTCCAGCACTTGTTTGTTTGTTGATTTGTTTATGATGGCCATTCTGTATTTTGTTCTTAAACCACAGTTGCTGCTGTCATACTGGGAACCATGACTATGAGACAAAGGGGCTGGACATTGTGTGTTGGCAATGAATCCCTCATGGAAGGTTTCATTTAGAAGAAAGTTCACGAGGTTCATCAGGGGGCAGGGCCACGCTGCTCTTGGGTAGCACAGAGACTGGGGAGGGCTTCCCTCCTCACTTCAGCATGAGTTTCATAAAGCTGCCTCACAGGTCACAGACCACTGAGGGACCTTCTAAAGACCCATCTTCTGACTGGCGGTGTGGAAAGTTCCCAAGTCCTGTTTCTTATTCAAAACATTTCTGTTTGACAATAATTAATCTTGCTTTCCATGTAGCTTTGCCTACTTGGACACTACCACCAGATGACACAAGGCTAGCTGTGCTCTGCTTTCTCAAACACCATCCCGAGCTCTCCACTGTCTCCAGGTTCAAGCCCGAGTCCCTCAACCTGGCCTACGAGACTCTCCCCAGCACAGTCTGAGGCTGCCTTTCTAGCCTTATGCCTGACTCCACCCTGTGTGTTTCACACCGACTCGAGTATTTCCTTTTCCTCACCAACATCCTAAACTCTCCCACTATATTATTCACTCATCACTTCTTTCACCTGAGTACTCTGTCCTTTCTCTGCCTACCTGATTCCCACTCAGTGTGAAAAGTCCCGCTCAAAAACTGTCTTTACTCCAAATTTTCCTACTTATATACAATTGACCCTTGAGCAACACAGGTTTGGATTTCATGGGTCCACTTATATGGGGCTTTCTTTCCAATCAGTACTGTAAATGTATCTTCCTTATGATTTTCTTAGTAACATTATTTTCTCTAGCTTACTTCATTGTGAGAACACAGTATAACATACCAAATATATTTACCTGAGTGTTTGTTACTGGTAAGATTTCTGGTCAATAGCAAGATATTAGTAGTTAAGTTTTTGGAGAGTCAAAAGTTCAGGTGGATTTTCAGTGTCCCTAACCCCCGCGCTGTTCGAGGATCAGGGGCACATGCCTTCACCCTCCTCTTAAATTGTGTTATACTGTACTTAATGCACCAACTCTGTTCATGCTAGATGCTCAGTACCTGTGGCTGGGTAAGTGGATGGATCTCAAGCGTCCACACCACTATCTCACAAGGCAGGAAGGAGCAGTACGGTCTTTTGGTGAATCAGGAGAACATTAGCCAAAGCATTGGCCTTTGTGTGGTCTGCTCCCCCATCTGCTCTGTTCTTCCCATTCCATGACCCAGGGCCTTAATCGTTGGCCTCGGTCCAATGTGCGTAACCACCACACCAGTGCACAGTGAGAAAGTTTGAAAGTTTTTATTTTAGGACTCCTGAAATTTTGAAATAATAAAAATAATAATACGTTTTTTTCTTAGATTTTTTTTTGGTTTATTCTTACACGGTTGTGTGGTTCTGAAGGAGAGAAGGAAAACAAATCCTGAACAAAAAGTCAAGATCCCAAATGGAGGCTAGAGGCCCGCCCACCTCGATTCCCAGGGCGCACCGGCAAGGCAGTCTTAGTGAACAGCTGCACTTGTCGCTCCCGTGTCCTCCCTAACTGCATGGGTTCCCGAGGTGTGACCGCAGAGCCGACCTAATGAAACCCAACCAGCAGGGTCACAGGGCCGCTGGAGCATGAGTCTGCATTTCTCAAGTCAGTGTAACAGAATCTGAGCCACGCACAGCGGACAGGGGCCAGAAGGCTATCTGGTAGCCAAGGGCACGGCCGGGGCTGCGGAGTAACAGCGCCGGGCTGTAATCGGACGCCATCCCAGGACCTTTAGCCAGTTAATCATCTCAATCACCCATCTTTTATTCATAAACGCGGGGAGCGACGTTTTCTTTTCACTGCTCCCTTTGCCCCTTCAGGTTACCCCAACAATATGCTGTCCTTACTTTTTCCTTTGTCACATAAAATGCACCTGGCATGGTTAAAGCATCTCGTCACTGTGGGTGTCAACATGAACCCTGGACCGCGTCCGCCCGATCACCATCACTCCCAGAGCCAACATAGCGCTTGTAGTTTAAGGGCAAAGCTTTGAGTAGTTCTTCAGACCTCATGACGACTGTAAAACCGGAGATGTGAGACAGATAACCAGGTAATCAGAGGCAGGAGTAGGCCTTACTACCCAATAGCCCTTATCGTTATTTCAGTTATCCATTTTATTTCAGCCTTGAAGTTTTAAAACCGTAGAATCTTTTGTGTCTCAAATGTTAAAAATTCTCAGCAATAGCAAGTCCGTCAAACTTAGTCCCTCCGGGAGCCCGCAGTGTGAGGCCACACCACCTCGATGGCTGGACTCTCTCCACAAGGCCCACATTCGTTCCTCAGGCTTCGTGTCACAGTGATTAAAGACGGAGACTTTGGAGTCAGACTTCTGGGAGCGGCCCTCACTAGCTACACAGAATCAGTGATTCTCTCTGGGCCTCAGTTTCCTCATCTGTAACCTGTGAATAGTAATAACAGTACCAACTCACATGATTCGTGTGGTAATTAAATGGGTTAATGTATGGGAGGTCAGCAAAGGTTAGCTCCTATCTGCCCTGTCTTAAATTTAGCCGTGATCCATTGTTTGGGGAACTGTATGGGTCCTGGGAAAATATGACAAGTTCATCTATAATAAGGGAGAAAGAACACAAACTATATCTTCCTTTTTTTTTTTTTTTCTTAATGTTCAAGTCTCTAGATCAGTGATTCTCAAAGAGTGATCTGGGGACCTCTGTAGCTCCCCAGAACCAAGTCCTTAAGGTCAAAACTGTTGTTTTCTTTTACCGAGAAACAACTGATGTGTATCACTGTATAAGTTCACACGGCACGGTGGCTTGATCCACACTGTGAAATGGTTACCACAGGAGTACAGCTGACATCCATCTTCCCATGTAGATGCCACGAAATGAAGGGAAAGAAGAAAATAACGAGGGAAAAATTTTGTCCTTGTGATGAGAGAACTCTTAGGGTTTGCTCTCCTAACAGCTTCCCTGTACCCCCCCAGCAGTGCCCTCTCTGGCAGCATCGTGTTCGTCCCGCCACAACGTCCCTCTGTTTCCACTCTCATCCTGTCATGGATGTGCAGGGGAATTTTCCAGAGGCTGCGATGTCATCACCTAACAGTTAGTGGAATGTGTGCTTGTACCTTCTTGCGTTTTTTAATATTCTCAGCCATCATTTCTAACAGGGTAAACAGCAACAGCTACAGCCCACATAAACAAATTTCTTTGGGGCACTCAATCATGTTTAAGAGTTTAAAGGGATCCTGCAACCAGAAATGCTGGGGGCCTCTGCTAGCCCATTCCCAGTCGAAGTCACCCTCCCTACCCATCTCAAACTCTCCAATGCAAAAATACCAACTTGCGCTTACCTGTGAGACTCTGCCCCCAAAGACAGGCCCCTGAAGCTACCGTTCTGTGTTTCAGGCTGCCTGGGTCCGAATTCCCTGGCGACGAGTGGCTGTGGGACAGTGAGAAGCACGGCCATCGCCACTCCATGATCCGAAGAGTCAAGAGGTTCCTGAGTGCTCACGAGCACCCCTCCAGCCCCAGGAGCAGAAGCTATGGGAGGCAGGCCAGTGACAGCTCCATGTTCTTCCCTCAGAGAGACCTCAGCCCGGCCAAGGATCTGCTGGATGTGCCCTCAAGGAGACCCCACCATGCCTCCAGGAAGCCGTTCTCCCCAGAGGGGAGCCCCAAGCTGTACTCCAGCCTGGGGGAACTGTCCACGATCAGGGAGACCAGCCGGACGAGCACCTTACAGAGCCTGACCCCCCAGTCCAGTGTGAAAGCCTCCCCCACCAAAATGCCACAGGTCCCCGAGGTGATGATCACAGCACCAGGGCCCATGTCAGACGACCAGCACTGGGACTCCACGGCCTCCGTCCAGAGCTTTGGCTTCACCGGGGTTCCACCAAGCAGCACCAGGCAACGGCAGGACCAGGACCCCGTGGGACTGATCCTGTTTCCCTCGGGGGAGGGGACACCCCCTCGAGGCCCCAGTCCCCAGACTGTTTCAGCCCAAGCTGAGAAGAACATTTTCAAGTTTGCCGCTGAGGAAGACCCTTTTGAGAATGACAAGTTCCCGAAAAGGTGGAGCCTCCCGGGGTTCCTGGAGTCCAGCATCACCCCCCTGGCAGGCCAGAGCCTGGAGCCTGCGAACCCTGAGCCGCCTCTTTTACTTGACACAGAAACATCCTCAGAGACCAGTGGCATCACCTTCGTGGCTGGCTCTCAGACCTCTCCTGACATGCTGTATTTAATGGAAAACCTGGACACCAAGGAAACGGATATCATAGAATTTAACCACGAGCAAAGAGAGGAACCTCCCAGAGGAGCGCCAGAAAGGTCTAAGGCCTGGTTCTAGTCTAAATTCCTACTTTCCCGAAAGTTCAACCTTAGTTCCAGAATACACCTGCGGGCTGGTTCATTTTTTAAAAAACAATCACATTGCATAAGCTATTTAAAATTTGAAGGGCATTATAATCCTGACTTTTTCAGCAGTAATAAAATCAAGCTCATTCACATCATTTGCCACGAAGTGGTTTTCATGGGCGCTACAGAGGCCGCAGTGATCTCTTAACCAAATAAGGAATCTTAAATATGTGTATGACTTATAAATTGATAGACTGTTAGCTTTGGAAAGCACCTCATAGGTCATAACGCAATCCCCTAGTTTTGCAAATAGGGAGACAAAGGATTCCCTATTTGTTTCCTTTTTTTTCTTCTTGCCTTCAATTATAAAGACAAGGAGATGGATCATAAAATGCCTCAAAAGCCTCGTTCTAATTATAATATTTTTGTTTGAGGCTTTCTAACCATTTCACTCCCACTTGCTCCACTATTATCATCACTTCCAAACTCTTAAGCTTCATCAGCGTCAGATAGCTTCATCTCTCTCCAATTTCCTTTCCTACTTTCATGGCTTCATTTTTCTCTCTTCCCCTTCAGTCTCCCATCCTTTTCTCCTCCCCTCCTTCCTAGTCTTGCTCCTTCTCTACTGACTAATCTGTCCCACCTTACAAGTTGTAATATTTTCTCTCCCCAACTCTGTTGCTTACGTACTGACATGATTTTCAAAATGTGAGGCATCGGCAAGCCTCCAGCGGAGAAACCCAGCACGTCAGCAAATCCAGCTCGGCACACGTCCAGCCCCACAGCGGGGGCTGTGGGCGCCACCGCTCTCCCACCACACCCTCGGCAGCCACGGCCGTTTCCTTCTGCATCCACTCTAGGTCTGGAACACTGGAGAAAACTGAGGCCAAGCTGGGCATGAAACTTGTGTAATCAAATGCTATGGAACCAAAGAATGACAAAGCTTGAATGTATTTTACTCAAACTCTTAAAGCAAAAATCCCAACCATGCCACAACGTGGGACCAGTGACTGTATCTGCCAGGTTGTCTGGGACGAGATAGGATGTTGGAGCTGGGGGTTTCGGGGGTCCAGGACTGCACCTTGGGGATGGGCATGGACTCACCCCAAGGAGCTCTGGGGGTGGCTGTTTGTTGGGGGCCCCAATTTTGTCTGGAAGGCCATGTCTTATGAGTACTGCTCTCCTCTTCCTGTCATATGATGAAGCTTGACTACATATGGTTTCGGAAATAAAATAACCCTAATAGCTACCACTTATTGAGTGCTCACAGTGTTCCAGGAAGCAGCGCGTCATGTTCACAGAGGACCTCACTAATCCTCACAGGAATCTCACAAATTAATATACTATTGTCTCCATTTTCAAGGTGAAGAAAACAGAGGCTTTGGAGAGGTAAAGTAATTGACTGAAAACAGCCAGGAAGTGGCAGGGCTCACACTCAAACCCAGACTTCTCTGACTCAGGAGTGTGCCCCCTCACTGCGCAGTCTGCAAGGCCCTGAGTCCGCCAGCAGTTAGCCCAGAATTCTGGAGGATGCCCTAGGAGAACCATACCTGAATCTTTCCAGCTTCAGGGGCCTCCCTGCTGAAGTCTGCCTGCATCTTTTGTGCATGCATTCAGGGGGGTATTGCTCCACCTTTGAGCCCTGGCCGTAGTCCTCTATAATTTTCTGAATGAAGAGAGTTGGCAGGGCCCTCCATTCCCCTGCTCAACTCCCCCTGATATGCAGTGTTATAATTCATGCACTTTCACAGGGCATCGCAGCAGCCAAATGGACCACCCCAGCTGCACGACAGCCATGACGTTTCCTTTAACTGGCCTTTCTCCAAGGACTAAAAGGAAATAATATTGGAAGAAATGCCATACATTGGTGGTTTTCTCTGTTGGTCGACAGTGTTACTACCTGGAGAGGCAGTGATATCCCCAAAGCATCCCATATACACTAGGGAACCAGGCCCCAGCATAACACCTCTACAAGGAAGGAACCTAACCTTCTCCCAGCCTCTCTCTTCTCTCGGATGTTTCAGCAGAAGTCCCTCTACTCTCCTCTCTTTGGCTTTATCTACTGCTCAAATGCAAATGTTTCTACTTAGTTGCTTGTGAAATATGATCAATTTTTGGTGCCTAAATCCAAGGTGATACATCATGCACAAATAGAATCATACGTTTTGTGGAGGCCTCAGGGAGTGTGGTTTCTCTTTGCTTTCATCCATCCTTCGTGCACCTTTGTCCAGAGAATTACTGTATTTCTTGGACCCATAAGATGTACTTTTCCCCCCAGATTTGGGAGGAAAATGGGGGTGAGTCTTATAGTCCGAATGTAGCTTACCTGGCTCACTGGGGCTGGGGGGGGGGGGTGGCGGTGGAACAGGCTCACAGGAAGCAGGAGCAGGACCACATTTTTTGCTTCAAAAATTTTTTTCCTATTTTCCTCCTCTAAAACCTAGGTGCATCTTATGATCCAGTGTGTCATATAGTCTGAAAAATACGGTATTTAATTTCCTTGATATTTCATCAAAATCTGTGGTGTCCTCCTCTTTCCTCCTTGCACTTAAAGCTGAACAATGATTCATTCAATGAGCCTTTCACCTAGGTTTCTGATTTTTCCAGTAGAACAAGTGGAGAGTGACATGTAATGACTGTTTAATTGCCATTGACTTGACAAACATTACTGATTACTGTGGTAAATTTATCTGATTTACTAATGACATGTAGTGTCCCTTCATATACTTCTTAATTCTGTTGGGATTCTTTTGAAAATTGCCTTTTCAAGTTCTTTGCCCTTTTACCTGTATTTCTCCTGTTGCTTTTCAGGAGTTCCTTCCAAGTTTTAGAATGATAATAGACCTTTGTTGGTTTTAGACATCACAACAGTCTTTTCCAATCGTTTGTGTGACTGTTAAAACTATCACTGGCATTCTTTGTTGAATAGAAATCCATAATTTTTATATAATCAAGTTCATCAATATTTTTGTTTCATTCTTTTGAAGTTTTGAAAAAAATCCTTCCCCGCCCCTATGTCCCGATTATTCTCCTACCATTTTTTTCTATTATCTTTACAACACTAGGTAGGCATCCACTTTTATTTTTCTCTATAAAGTGAGTGAGTTTCCCCCAATCCTTCCTATTAAAAGACCAGTTATAAGTTCCATGTATTTCTTGCAAATCAGAGACTGGTATGAAATATAATGGAATCAGAGAGAACTAAAAAATAGGGTGGTATGAATGGAAAAAAGAAATCTGAGTCTTAATCTCATAAAACTCTAGCTCCTCCCCACAGAATACAAGATTTCTCCAAATGTATCACCCGCTCTTATCTTCCAACTGGTGATTTTCCCCGCTTTCGGTGTCTGGAGTGGGTAAATTTGTTACATTGCTCTATGCAAAAACCCACTAAAAATAGGCCTGTCTGTGATCAGGCTAAGCCTAGACTGCAAGAGTAATGCCTGATACATAAGGAGCTCTTGCTAAAGAAGAGCCAGTGATGGTGGTACAGGAATAGTTCAGGGTCCTTCAACACTCAAAAGAAGGCCGGATGGACTCCAGACAGGTGGAGTCGGCCATCCAACTATGCTCAGGGCCCTGGGTCAGCAGAGGTGGAGGAGGTATACCAGGAGGCCAGCACTGCTCGTTCCTGCTGCCTGAGATCTGTTCCTGCTGCCTGAGATCCGTCCTGGGCCCCCAGGGCTTTCCCACAGCCGGGGTCTTTACTCTCCTGTCACAGGCTGTGCTCAAAGCTGGGTGGATGTTGGGTGTTTACTGCCATGATTGGGACACTTGCAGGTGGTTTCAGAAGAGAACTGATCTCGTCTTCTCTTTATCCCTCAAGAAATGAAGCTTTCTGAAATTGGAAGCATCCTTGATATTAATAATAGACTCATTATTTATCCACATGGTCATTGGACCCTACAAATTCTAAAGGGAAAAACAATTTTCAAGATTAGAAAACACTTTCAAACAAAAGACCAGATAGATTTTTTTCCCCAGTAAAAATGGATTTTGATTACTTTTGTTACTAAACAATGTGAGGACACAGGCAGGTTCCTGAATGACACAGGCATCTCTCTCGAAGTTTGCTCCTCCTGGCCAGGATTTGGAGGTTCTGTGCCCCCTGCTGCCCTGGCCAGGAAGAAGGTCCAGGGCTGGCTGATGGAGGGCAGGTGAGATAATGCAGTTCTCATGGGGACAGTGCAAGCGGGGCATATACTCTCCCCACCCAGGAGCAGCCTCGCCCCTTCTGCTGGGGTGTAAGCTCTGCTCACTGTCTCATTCCACCCACAGATCCCCAGTGCTGCGGACAGTGTCTGACACATCTCAAATAAAAAAGAAAATTAGGTGAATGAATGCTTGAAAGAAAGAATAAATGAATGGATTAACCACACTAGATCTAGATCCAAAGTTAGGAAACCTAAAATCTCAAGCAAATATGACTACGACCTTAGCTACATGGTCTCAGCCAAGTTATTTGAATGCTCTGGACTTCATCTTGCTCAGCTCCAAAATGGGTGGTTAGACTAAGTGATTAAGTTTCCTTTCAATGCTGTTCCAGTGAATTTCTCAAGATCCGATATATGGGAGGAGAAGGAAGGGCTGGTTTGGATGGACATTGAGAAAATGGACCCAAATGGCAGAAAGAGATAAAAAGAGGAATGAGGTAAGGAAGGGCAGAATTCATGCTGCCTGGGTACTTGGGTGTGCCGAGTGTTTTCATACGTCTCTTTAATGGATCTTCGCAAAGTACTACGGCTCATTGCATGGAAGGAAATAGAGAAGTTAAATAACTTGCTGAAAGTTTCACAACAGTTAGGATTTCAATCTGGGATTTGAACCCAGGTCTCTTCGGTGCATTGCTGATTCTACGATTCCACACTGCATCCAAAAACAATTAACTAGAACAACAGATTAGCAGCTAACTATACAACCACTCAACCAGCTCCACTGACAACCTTGGAAGGTAGTGGGGAACCTTGGGAAGCCAACATGTATTGGACACCTATAATGTGTAAGTGCCACACACACATGTTCACACAAGTCTCATAACTATGCGGTGTCACTATGTCCATTTTACAGATAAGGAAACTGAGGTTCAGGGGAGCGAAATAGTGTGGTCATGTCTCAGAGCTGATAGCCAGCAGAACTGCGACTCAAAATCAGGTCTGCACGTGAACCGTGAGGCAAACACACCATTTTCCTGAAGGACAGCCCAACCCTAGAGCTCCTGTTTCTATAAACGCCTTCCATGCGGCTGCACCTCACCTCATGATCCCTTCCTTCGCCGGGAACAACTTAAACTCTTGGATATAATACAGGGTTGTCCTCTGTCATTAGTCAAAGCCGGTTTGGGTGCCTGAAACAAGCCTGTGGATCTAGGGCAAGAGCATGAATTCCTCCTTCTCTGTGCCTATGGGAGGTGTATCGGTGTATCGGTGCGTCCCCCGACCACCGGAGTCACATTAAATGTGCGTAATATGTATGAATTCAACTATGACCCGGACAAGGGACAGATAAGCACTTATGTACATGTATAAAGAAAAGAGCCTCCTCACTTCCACCCTTCTCCCCAAGGAACACATGCCTAAGAGTGAGTGGGAGGTGGGGGATGTGAATCCCCCTGGAACAGCCTCAGTTCCGATGTGCTGAGAGAGTCTGGTGTGCAGTCTCTGGTGAGAGTCTAGGGTCGTTCCAAGGTAAAACCCTAGAATTTCTCTAACAGATTGGCTCCTAAACACACGATCACCGTTTCAGCTGCAGCTCTACTGAAAAATCTTCACTGATGTTTAGCATCCAGGCTTGTAGACTTCCTGAGAAGCATGCTTTATTAGCACCCTACATGGTACCTTTCTAAGAGATTTTCAGTGGTAATTTTCACTCTACTAATACTCTCATTCTGTGTTGAAGGTAGGGCCCAACCCCTACACAAGGTTACTGACACGTTCATTACCCAGGAGTTGACACTGGGGCATTCCGGAAGTAGCAGCCTCCATGAAGAGAAAGTATAGCAGTAGGAGTATTTAAAGCAATTTTACAAAGTCTGGTTTTTTTGTCTTTTTTTTTTTACACTGAGCAGAATAATATTTACCAGTAAGTTCCTTTACTTAGTGTCCTGAGACAAAATTAGATAAAAATTTTGGTCTGCAGTGGAAAACTGGTGGTTGGCATATTGAATCTGATTTTCTGAATGCTCTCTCCTCGCCAGGATTCTCCAGTTTACCACAGTCTCCACTACTCCCTACCGCCCTCCATTAGGCCTGCTTCACTCAGTTGTGGCCTGCTTGATCCTGATGGGTGCCTTAAGTTTTGAAGTCTTTTACTAACGCATCACCAGCTCCATGGAGACCTCAGCCACTTTTTGTTCCCTAAACTGTGTAAAGAGGGAAAGAAAAAGAAGATGAAAAGCCATCGTCTCAGGTCATCCCTCTACTTCCTGCTGTAATCTCCCAGCCCTGCCATGCTGAAGCTCAGATATGATAAACCTGATTTTTTTCCCTCTCTGACCCGCCTCTCTGGGTGAACCGTGCAGCCTTAGTACCTCCCTGGCCACATGACAGTGCACATCATTCCAGACGCAGGGACTCCCAGCTCTAATCACCTCGCTTGACCAGGTCCTGTTGGCAGCCAGCCTTGCAGCGATGTCAGATCCCAGACAACCCGGGAACAGCATGTCATTTCTGTGTCTTTCCCACCAGAGTAACTCGAGCCTCTCCACTCGGCTTCACGTGGCCGCAGCTGCTGCTCACAGTAGCTGGCAGGCTGGTTGTCTCTTGCGATGGGCGAAGGCAACCCGGAGCCTGCTATTTTCAGACACCAACCTCAGGACCCATCGGTCAGTCCGGGGTCAGCTCCAGAGCAAGTGGCATGGAGCTGAGTATCAGGGACAGCTGCAAAGAGTGGGGAGACGACAAATTATGTAATTTTTAAAGGTCAGTTTCATTCTCCTAAGGAAAGGGCGAGTCAGTAAGCAGAGAAAGAAGAAACCGCAAAGGGCAGGAGAACCCTGTTGGTGTGGGGAGGGGATGGCTGGGAGGAAGGCCCAATACGCTCAGTGCTTGGGAAACAAAATCCCTAAAAGTCACAAAGGATCAGAAGTTGATAAAAGACAGGATCTCAGGAGAAGCACCAAGTACCAGAGGCAAGAACACTCCTGAGCTTGCTGGTGTGGCTCAGATAGTTGGAATGTCACGGGTACACCAAAAGGTCGTGTGTTCAATCCTTGGTCAGGACACACACCTAGGTTGTGGGTTCAATCCCTGGTCGGGGCACATATGGGAGGCAACCAACTGATGTTTCTAACATCAATGTTTCTTTCTCTCTCTCCCACCCTTCTTCTCTCTCTAAAATCAATAAACATTAAAAAAAAAAAAAAAGAAAACAACACTTGTGTGTTGATGGACACTGGCTTTGTGTAGCCAGCACCCTGTCCAGAGTCACTTCCCTCAGAGTGTACTTCCAGGGGTGCTCAGGGAGCCTGAGGGAGAAGCCCTGAGGAGTCTGAGCACAAGAGTAGGAAGCCCAGTGTCGTATCAGAAATGACACTGTCCCTCAGCTGTCCGATGAGCACCTGTGGGGTCCAGCCTCCAACCACCAGGACACTACTCTGCAGCCGCCTTGCCTCTGTTACCTGAGGCCAAGGGGGTCAATGCCACCTCCATGCACGGCTTCTGCAAACACCACTCTGTTGTTACCCCACCAAACCCACAGCCAAATGCAGATACAGGCACAGCTCTGAGATCAAGAGCTGCCCAGAGTGGGTGGCGACCTCCAGAACTTGAAACCGCTGACACACACAGTCCCATCCCTCCTGGAATCGGAAAGAGCAGGTGAGGATTACGCAGGCACTAGGCCGCCCTGCACTGTGCCAGCTGGGTACCAGGAACGCACCTTCCCGGTGTGTTTTTCAATGGTGAAGGTTATGTAAGACAGATCAACAGTCTTCTGGGGTCCACAATGTACCAGCAGTGCAGAGAGCAGGGTGGGCTCGTTTTCACCTGATATTGCACTCATAAACCCACTTTCCAAACATGGCCTCATCAGTATTTGTCAAGAAGTTTCTGAACAGAAAGGGTAACAGTGTGAGCTTTTATTCAGGTTGTGTGGGCTGAAATACTGGCTTCGCTACTGCTTGTGCAAAGTTACTCAACCTTTCCATGCCTTGGTTTCCTCACAGATAAAATGGAGATAACAGTAATCCCCATTATTGTGAGTATTTAATGAGTTCATTCATACAAAACTCATAGTACGTGGCCTGTCATATAGTAAGCACTTAATGCTTGCTGTTACTACTATGTCATTATGTCATTAAGTAGTATGTGATTAAGAGCCAGGACACTGGGCTCTATTCAGGCTCAGATAATTCCTAGTGAGGTGACTTAGGACAAGTTACCTGATGTGCCTTTGCCTCAATTTTATCAACAATAAAATGTATCTATGCCAGTGCCTTCCTTATCAGGTTGTTTTAAAAAATTAAGCGATACCCTAACTGGTATGGCTCAGTGGATTGAGTGCTGGTCTGCAAACCAGAGGGTTCCTGGTTCAATTCCCAGTCAGGGCACATGCCTGGGCTGTGGGTCAAGTCCCCAGTTGGGGGTGCATGAGAGTCAACCACACATTGATGTTTCTCCCTCCTTTCCCTCGCTCTGAAAATAAATAAATAAAAAAATATTTTTAAATAAATAAAGTGAAATAGCCCTGGCTGGTGTGGCTCAGTGGTTTGAGTGCCAGCCTGCAAACCGAAAGGTTGCTGGTTTGATTCCCAGTCAGGGCACAGGCCTGGGTTGCAGGCCAGGTCCCCAGTTAGGGGCACATGAGATGGAGTTGATGCATGTTTCTCTCTTCTCGCACATCGATGTTTCTTTCCCTCTCTTTCTCCCTCCATTTCTCTCTCTAAAAGTAAATAAAATCTTTTCAAAAAATTAAATGAAATAGTGTGTATGAAGCAATTTATACTATCTGATGCAAAGTTGTAACTGAGTAATCATTCATTACCTTTATTATTAGTTAAAGAGATGAGTCTGACTCTAGAGCAAACGTCAAATTTGAGAATGTTTAATGTTACTTCCCTGAAGGTATAAAAATGACTCTTTGCTAAGTCAAAGATCTAGGTACATAATTTCTTAAATATCCTGCCTCAGACCAATTTGAAAAAACAGAATATAGCAAGCTTCACTTGCAGAAGCAAAGGCCAAAGAAGGGAACAAAAGTGGGGTGTTTCTCAGATGGCCAGGTCCAGCCTGCCTCCCAGGGACAATGCTTTAGCATGCTGAGCACAAGCCCCAGAGGAGGGCCCTCCAGTCTTATCCATCTAAACTGAGGGTGAAGCGGTGGTGGTCCCCCAGGGCTGCCGCAGGTCGTCAAACACACTTGAAATTGCCCCTGGGGGAGGAGATTTGGAACATGCACGTGGCTGGGGGTAATCAGGACCACCCTTAGGTTGGGCGGGGGCCCTGCCTATGTAAACAATTTAAGTCACCCCAAATCAGCATGTCCTTTCTGGAGGTCCAATCTCATATACAAAAAAGAAGAAAAAATGAAAAACCACAGTGACCCCCAGGAGTGATGCACTCGCCAGACAGGTCCCTCCTGAAACCAGGGCCTGATACAGGGCAAAGGACAACCCATGAGCCTCAGGATGCTCTGCTGGGTCGGCATTGCACCCCCCACCAGTCCCAGCACCAGGGAGGGACTTGAACATATGAAAGTTTAGAGGAATGTGCTCCAAGAATGAAAGGGCTTGAGGGATGGGAGCAAGGCTTACTAGGGGCCTGGGTCCTCCATCCCCGGATCTAAGACAATAAAGGGGAAAGTAAAAGAAGGAAGCATGCATGAAGTCGGAGAAAAAGGGGAAAGGCAAAAATGAGAGGAGTATCCCACATAATCTCCCAGGCCAGCTCAGTAACCCCCGTGCCACAGGTGGCCTGTCTCCTCCTTAAATGCTGGACAAGAGGCCCAGACACCTCCCCTGTAACCCAAGGGCATTACCATGTTGGGACTGAGGGCAGCCCAGTCACACACACATTCTTAAAACTTCTGTTAACATTTAAAATCTCTACCAAAGAGGCTGTTCATAAAAGAGAGATTCCAAGAAATTGGCAGCTAAGAATCTTCTCAGGAGGGAGAACAATGCAATGAAGACAAGCGTGTTATCTGAGATCAAGGAGGTGATGCCACAGGCCCTTCCCAGGGGTGCTCAGCGCCTGGGGACAGAGTCTGGCTGAGGAGGAAGGTTGGGGCGGGGACAGAAGGCAGGGCTGCAGCAGTGAGTCCAGCACACCAGTCTGAGCAGAGCTAGGGAGCTTCGGCCTTCACCTCATCTTAGGGCCCTTCCAGTCCAGCAGGCCTCCTTTTCGATCAGTGTGACGTTATGGAATAGAGGGTCCCTTCATCAGCAGGACACGAAGAAACAGGCCTCAGAGGCTGCCGAGAGGCCCCTGGCACCAGGCTGGTTACAGTAAATGCATTCACATTGGGTCTCCATGTCCCCAATCTGCCAGTTCCTAGAACCTTGTGGTGAGAAGGAAATGTTGGGATCTCCTAGTTCAGTGTCCCGTTGTGTGAAAGAAATCTGTACACTCTCTGTGCCAAAATCCATCCAGCGGGAATCACTCCAGCGAACGACCATTCTGCTGTGAGCTGGAACATCACACTCCATACTGAGCCCAAGCTGCCTCCCAGCAACCAGATCCCACTGGTTATCCCGCCTCTGAGTCGGCACCTACTCAGCCATCCTTCCCCACGCTCAGACCAGCCTCAGACGGCTGAAAAGAGCCATCAAGCTGCTGCATTACAAGCATCCAACACACGGATGCACACACACTTTTTTCTTGAGGCCGAATCTTGCCAAACCAAGAATCAAATTGTTCTTTACATCTCATGATCTTGAGACTCCTCATCCTGATCCTTCTCTATGGGGAATGCCATAATTTCCCAGGGGTCCCACTCAGATCTGTGTCCAGAAGAAGCACGACACTCCCCGTGTTTTCTGTGTTTTGCTTTGGGCACCAATGTGCGGCAGAGTGGCATAATAATCAGCTTCCTTGTTACAGATGCTCAGCTTCTATCCCTGTGGCCCCGTGAGGAGGGAGTCACATCTGCTCTGTCTCTGCTGTACACCAGCGGTTGGTCCCTGTCTGCACTGGAGTCCTTGTTTTGTAAATGAATGACGTTTTGAGAGTGCAGGCTTATTTGTTTTGTTTTAGTTGTAGTAGTAGTTAGTGTTGGTGGAGGAATAGTTTTATTTTGGGTATATTAAACCCCATCCAACTAGACATATCAAATAGACAACTGGATATGCAGACAAGTCGGGCTTAGAGGAGAGGTTGGGGCTTGAGATGAGACAGGATAGTGAGAAGCTAGGAAAATTCCTTGGCAATGGAAGAGGGAAACTGAGGCAGAGAACTGAACACAAATGGCTGAGCAATTTACAGCCGGGTGCAGATGGTCACCAGGGTGGAAGGCCTGGCGGGGGCAAAACTGGGAAAACAGGGACCTCACCCCCAGAGTAACCTCTCCTCCCCTGGACTTTCCTCCCTGGAGTAAACACCTGGAGCTCAGTTCTATTTCAGCTCCAGGCCCAAAAGAGTAGCAAACCAGGTGGGTGACGTCAGGACCAACTGCAATGACTAAAGACCCCCTGCCCCCCACTGACCAATCAGAAGAGACCACCACCCTGAAAGGGCACCTGGAAAACTGACAAATATTCTGCTGAAACCCTCCCCTGAGACCTTCCTAAGATTCCCCCCTGCCAGAGAGAGAGAAAACCCTCAAGACAAAGGACCCAGCACAGGCTCTCCCTCTGGGGAGCAGCTCCCTTTCCCCTCTTCTTCCCCCACTTCTTTCCCCACAAGCACGTGTCCTCTAAGCTCTAAGGCAGTGGGTGGTTGGCAGCTTGTCCCAGGCTAATCCCCTGAGCCTGTCCCCAGAGCCCCCTTTTCTCTGACCTCCCAGGGAGCTAAGGCAGCCCAGCCTAGGCTCTCCTGTTGCTTCTTCTGTGCTAAGCCCTTCCTTTTTCACTGTCCCCAGCTTTAGTAAATGTACCCTCATAGTCACCTGGACTCATGCTGTGAAATCTTTCCTATAGGAAGTCAAGAACCCACGCACTACAGCTGGCCCTAGGCTGATCTGCTCAGGGCCAGGCCCCATCTGGTAATAGAGAGATCACCAAGTCACAGAGAATGGAGCCACGTTACTGCGTGAACTTGCCTAGTTCACCTGGCCCAGGACCCCAGCCTCTGCACGTGGCCTGGCAGAGCCAGTGACCGTGGAACAGAGCACAGGCCCACAGCCGAACCAGGCAGTGGAGACCTCGGGCTCACCCACCTGCCGTGTCTCCACCCCCGCCATCCTAGGAGAGTCCCTGTCGCACACTGAGGAGAAGGCCTGCCCTCCTCACCCATAGGAACTCCTGAGGGGAGATTTGAACCAAATGTGCCCTCCTGGGAGCAACAAGGTCAGCTTCTACTACTGCTAGAGAAAGTCAGCTACTTCCAACTCTAATGCTGATTTCTTTCTCAGCACATGGCTGGAAACCTAGAGGTGAGCAAGCAAGGAAGGGGCATTTCTGTACTTCTTCCTCACATCTGTCTACCTAGGGTCGCACAATATGGAATCCCGGTGTCCTCCCTGGGCTGGGGGTGCCCTCTGGTGGTCATAAAACTCATGAGAAGAAAACCATCAGTGAGTTAGTGATCATAACTAACAGGTGAGCACTTTTCATGAACCAGACTTGTAATAAAAATTGCACCCAGACTACCCTATTTAATGCTCATCCTAACTCTACAAAGTCCTACTGTTATACTATTTCCCCCATTTTACAAATGGCGAAACTGTTCAAAGCAGTTAGGTGACTTACTCGAAATCACAAAGGTCAGAGGAGATTGGCTAGTCTCCTCCTGGTCATCTATTCCCTTCTAACACCTCAAGATGGACCTGAGCCTCTCAGAAGGAAAGGGGAATTTAAATATATATATTTTGATACTTCTGGCCAAGATGGAGGCATAAGTAGACACACTGTGCCTCTCCGCACAACCAAAAGAAGGACAACAATTTAAAAACAAAGAACAACCAGAACTGAGGGAAAATCGAACTGTATGGAAGTCCGACGACCAAGGAGATAAAGAAGAAACACTCACCCAGACTGGTAGGAGGGGCGGAGACGGGCAGCCCGGTGGAGAGGACTCGTGGCAAGGAAGTGGCTGGCGGACCCAGTGAGGTGGTAGATTGTGGAGCGGGGTGGGCAGTGCTGCAGCTGGCCGACCTGGGGACAGACCGCACAACCCACGGCTCCAGCGCGGGGAAATAAAGCCTCAAACCTCTGATTGAAAACACCCGTGGGGGTTGAGGCGGCAGCAGGAGAGGCTCCCAGCCTCACAGGAGAGTTCATTGGAGAACCCACAGGGGCCTAGAATGTACACAAGCCCACACACCCAGGAATCAGCACCAGAGGAACCCAGTTTGATTGTGGGTAGCAGAGGGAGTGACTGAAATACCACAGAGAGTGGAGCAAGAGCCATTGCTTCCTCTCAGCCCCTCCCCCACATACAGCGTCAGGGCGCAGCAACCAGCATTGCCCCGCCCCAGTGAACACCCAAGGCTCTGCCCCTTTACATAACAGGCAAGCCCAGACCAAAAAAACGTGGCCCAAATGAGAGAACAGATCAAAGCTCCAGAAAAAATACAACTAAGCAACAGAGAGATTGTCAACCTATCAGATGCACAGTTCAAAAACACTGGTAATCAGGATGCTCACAGAATTGGTTGAATTTGGTCACAAATTAGATGAAAAAATGAAGGCTAAGAGAAACAAAGGAAAATGTACAGGAAACCAATAGTGATGGGAAGGAAATTGGAACTCAAATCAATGGTGTGGACCAGAAGGAAGAAAGAAACATCCAACAAGAAAAGAATGAAGAAACAAGAATTCAAAAAAATGAGGAGAGGCTTAGGAACCTGCAGGACATCTTTAAATGTTACAACATCCAAATTATAGGGGTACCAGAAGGAGAAGAGGAAGAGCAAAAAATTGAAAATTTATTTGAACAAATAATGAAAGAGAACTTCCCTCATCTGGCAAAGGAAATAGACTTCCAGGAAGTCCAGGAAGCTCAGAGAGTCCCAAAGAAGCTGGACCCAAGGAGGAACACACCAAGGCACATCATAATTACATTACCCAAGATTAAACAAAAGGAGAGAATCTTAGATGCAGCAAGAGAAAAGAACACAGTTACCTACAAAGGAGTTCCCATAAGACTGTCAGCTGATTTCTCCAAAGAGACCTTACAGGCAAGAAGGGGCTGGAAAGAAGTATTTGAAGTCATGAAAGGCAAGGATCTACATCCAAGATTGCTCTATCCAGCAAAGCTATCATTTAGAATGGAAGGGCAGATAAAGTGCTTCTCAGATAAGGTCAAGTTCAAGGAGTTCATCATCACCAAGCCCTTATTATATGAAATGTTAAAGGGATTTATCTAAGAAAAAGATAAAAAATAAGAACAGTAAAAATGACAGCAAACTCACAGTTATTAACAACCACACCTAAAACAAAACCAAAAGCAAACTAAGCAAACAACTAGAACAGGAACAGAACCACAGAAATGGAAATTACATGGAGGGTTATCAACAGGGGAGGGGGAGGGGGAGACAGGGGGAAAAGGTACAGAGAATAAGTAGCATAAATGGTAGGTAGAAAATAGACAGGGGGAGGGTAAGAATAGTGTAGGAAATGTAGAAGCCAAAGAGCTTGTAAGTATGACCCATGGACATGAACTATTGGGGGGGGTGATGTGGGAGGGAGGGGGTGGGCAGGATGGAGTGGAGTGAAGGGGGGGAAATGGGACAACTGTAATAGCATAATCAATAAAATATATTTAAAAAACAAAAATAAATAAATGTATAAATAAATAAATAATATATTTTTCATTATAAAGGTAAACTCTGGAAAAATTGGGAAGAGAACTAAATAGCCCATTATCAACACCACTGTTAGCATTTAAACATGCTTCCTTCCAATCTTTTTTTTATCCTTTCCATATTTTTTCATAATTGCAATCTAGATATAATATAAATTCTTCACTGAAGAATATTCTTAAAGATGTTTTTCCTGTATGAGTTTTCCATTCTTAGATGTGATTTCCACGTGTTTTTAGGCAAAGCAGCAGGAATTTGCTCTGGGGACACCCAGGAAGAGTGTGACCCACAGTTCCATGCCCAAAGTTCTGTAAACCCAGCCTGCCCCAGTGTGCTTCCCAGAGAGCTTCCCAGAGAGCCAGGGTTGCTATGGAGACTGAGTGTAGACAGACTGAAACCCAGGAGAGGCCCAAGGGCCAGCTGAGTGCATGCCCTCGGGGCAGGTGGCCCAGAGGGAACCTTGGGGAGCTGGTGGCTGACTGGCTCCCAGCAGAGGTTAACACAGAGGCTCAGGGCACGGACAGGAGCCAGCAGCCACCGGCAGGGCAAGCACTCTCGGGAAGGGTTCCTGGGGAGGCCGGAGGGAAGGGGAATGTGGCTATGGGGCAGCCCGCCCCACAAATCTGTTTCACCTTTCCCCACTCTTCCCTGGAAGAGTGCCTCCCCCACCAGGAACCTCTGTCCCTCTCCCTTGGTACTGACACACTCCCCGTGGGGCTGTGGCCTCTGGAGTCCGACCCCCAGCTCTATCTCTTGTGGGCTCTGTGACCTAGGCACCCCTTAATCTCTCACACCTGGTTCCTCATCTGCAAAAACAGTATCATAATCATTCATGCTCACAGATCTGTTAGGAGAGGTAAATGGACATTTAGCTGAGTACTGAGCACATTGTAAGAGCTCAGAAATGGTGGCTGTTAAGATCTTGGCCGGGTGCTCAGCTGGTTGGAGCATCATCCCAATACACCAAGGTTGTGGGTTTGATCCCCGTTCAGGGCACAGACAAGAATCAACCAATGAATACATGAATAAGTAGAACAGCAAATCAGTGTTTCTCTCTTTCTCTCCCTTACTCTCTGTCTCTCTAAAATCAACAAATAAAAATGTAAAAAACAATTGTGGCTGCTGTTCTAGAAACCGTCTCCATATGGCTGGCTTGTGAAGTAACGTGAAGAGCAGCTCTGTGTGCAGCCGGTATCTGGGGACCACATCATGTCACTCGTCTGGAATGTCCAAATTCCTGCATCCTCTTAGTTCTGAGCAAGTGCCGGGGGCAGGGAGCCTGCCTGAGCCCTCTCCTGAACCTCCTCACCCCGCCCTGCTCTTCCTTGTGCCCTTTCCCAAGAACACAGGAAGGACTATACCAGGGGCAATACTCAAATTATGTAAAGACAGACTGAAGCAATAAGATGCCGGCCATAGTGCTCAAACAGGGCCTGTAGCCCCAAGTGCTTCCACCTTATTTCCTGGGTTGTGGGGAGGTCAGAGGTCCCAGGACAGGGGCCAGAGAAGCTGCAGCAATGAGGGGAATACTCAGCAGGCTCTGGGCAAGGGTCCTTTACCAACCGGTATGGACGTTGACATTTTAACAGCCAATATGGCCAAACCACCATGTACCTACAGGAAGTCACTGTAGGGCCCCCACGAAGAATACAGGGACCGCAGATGGATGTAGTCCATTGGGTGCTCATGCCCTGTTTGCCGGGTGAGTGAGTTAGGGAGAAGGACTTTAGAACCCAGGAGGCCCCTCAAGTGTTGAACCACCCCTGCCCACCTCATTCCTTACTGCTTGCCTTGCTGATGCAGTGGGAGAAAGGGACCCAGAAGTTGGACGATCCCAAGTTAAACACCATGGTGAATTCCTGAGGTTAAGGCCAATGCTGATAAAGCCACAGTATTCGGCTCGGAGGAAGAATACACCAAACCCAGTGTTGCAGCCCAACACCAGCCTTTTATGCCCGGTCATTCAGTCATTCCTTCCACTAGTATTTGTTAAGCCCACATAGGTGCCAGGTGCTATCCTCTGGGCTGGGCACACACCAGTGAGTGAGACCAATAGGGTCTCTGCCCTCACGAAGCTCCGCCTAGTAGAGGAGCCAGACATAAAATTACAATAAAGGGTGGTAAGAGCTACAGTGGGAAAAGACAGGGTACTAAGAGAGCAAAGGGAGGCACCTAACCCAGAAGTCTCACTGCAGGAAGTAATGTGTAAACCAAGACCTAAAGGCTGCGTGCGAGCTGACCAGATGAAGACATGGGAGAAGTGTGAGCCATCAGAAGAACAAAACAGCTGACATGAACTTAATCGTTTCGATATGTCAAGTTTGAAGTGCAGTTAATACTAACACATGGGCCTGGCTTCTTGCCTAGTCAGAGATTGACAGAGAAGACCCTGTCAATCTAAATTTCCAAGCCCGGGGTGCAGGCTGGTGGGAGGACAAGTTTAGAAGGCAGTGTCACGGGAGCTAAATGCTGAGCTTTGGTATCCCATAAACTCAGGTTCAAGTCCCAATTCTACCTCTTCTGCGCTAGGTGACCTTGGGTAAGTCAATTCAACCTATCTGGGCTTTACTTCCCCTATCTAAAGGTAGATAAGAATGCTGATACCCACTCTGTAGCACAGTAGTAATATTCAAATGGTATGAAGTCCTCAGCGTGGTAAAATGGCCTGGGCTCAACTCTTGTTAAAAATAAGTTTGTGGAATCCACCCCCAACCTAAACATCATTTGATGCTCAAGAATTTCAAGCGTTTTGTGGGAAAGAAATCCAACCTACACCAAACAGCTCAGCTAGCGTGTATTGAGAATGTGCAGACGCTGGCTCTGTCCTGCATGCCTTCCGTGGGCCACTTCGTTCAATTCTCACGACAAGCTCATAACCGAGGTGCTAGAGTTTCCCCGTGTCACAAACCAGAAAACCAAGGCAGAGAGGTTTAGCGACTTGCCATCGAAAGCGAAGAGGAAACAAAAGCAGTCTTCGAACACCCAGGACACGGACAACTGCAAACGCCGGCGAGGCTGTGGCGCAACAGGAACTCCCACCCGGTGCTGGTGGGAGTGCACACTGGCGCGGCCACTGTGGGACGCAGTTTCTCACAAAACTACGTGTTCCTCCCGGATGATCCAGTCATCCCGCTCCTTTGTATTTACCCAAAATAATACAAGAATCATGTCCACACAAAAGCCCGAGCACACACATTTACAGCAGCTTTATTCATAATTGGCAACTTGGAAGCAACTAAGATGTCCTTTGGGAAGTGAACGGGTAAACAGTAATACATTCAGACAATGCAATATTATTCAGCACTAAAAATAACAATGAAACTGGCTATTTAGCTATGAAAAGACATGGAGGAAATGTAAATGCATAGTGGAAGGAGCCAATCTAAAAAGACTACACCCTGTATGATTCCAACTTTATGCCATTCTGGGCGGGGGTGGGGGGAGCTATGGAGACAGTGAAAAGATCAGTGGGTGCCTGCTAGGGGCCCAGGAGAGATGGTTAGGCAGAGCACAGGGGACTTTCAGGAAGTGAAGCTGCCCCATATAATCCTGCAAGAGTGGACACCTGTCATTATACATTTGTCGCGGCTCATAGACTGTACAGCACGGGGAGTGGACCCTGAAGGAAACCACGGACTTGGGGAGATAATGACGAGTCAGCGTCGGTGTGACTGGGACGAACGCACCACACTGGTGCCAGATGACCACAGTAGGAGCAGGTGTGTGTGGTGGGGGAAGGTAGGGGGTTATATGGGAACTCTGTACCTTCAGCTCAGTTTTTCTGTGAACATAAAACTGCTCTAAAAAAAGTTTATGAATTAAAAAGAAACTAGGCTTTAAACCTTTAACCACTATGCTATGCTTTCTATCCCCCAACCTCTAATGGAAGGGGAAATCCAACTTTCAATAGAAGTAAAAAAGAAAGAAGTTTGTGTAAAGTGAAACAAGGAGATTGGTGGGTTTGGGAATGTGGTTACAGTCAAGGTTTCCAGCCCTTCCTAATCCTCTCTAGAGGCCAGGCAAGGCTTGGCGGCTGATTAAGCTGACTCCTGCTCGCGTGTAGTGTTTGCTGAAGAGCACTTGACGTGTGGCGCGAGGCCAACGTCCCCGGGGTCCTTTGGTCTGGAAAAACAGCTGTGAGTAATCTGGGGCACCGGGAGCAGAAGGCTTTATCAGCTGGCCTGTCCCAAAGCTGCCGGAAAGACTATCTGCTAAACTGCCCTATTTTTAGAGAAAGGCGTTCTTTCCAAGGCTCTGCCTCTGACCAAGGAGCAAGCCCGCTCTGTCCCCAGGCACAGCCTGTGAATATCCAGCCACTCCACTCATTTGCCTGATTTACGACTCATTTTCTGTGGGTTTGGGGACCAACATTCAAAGCACTCGACCAAAGGATTTGTAAAACCTTAGCTTGTTCCCCAGCGGGGGTGCCCAGTGTGGTGCTGCTCTCTGCCCTGGGAAGGAAGACATAAGACCTTGTCCTGCTCAGACAAGAGCATCCTGCCAGCATGTCAAAGAGTACTATTCAAGGTCAGGGAAAAGCCATTTTTTTTGTTGTAAGGAAGCAAATACCTACACGGGAGACTACAGAATTAAATTATGTTTTATTTGTTTGTTTATCTGTTTATTTTTTTTAATCCTTACCCTAGATACTTCCTTTTTAAGGAGAGAAGAGCAGAGAAAAAGAGAGAAAGAGAGAGAGAGAGAGAGAAACATCAATGTGAGACAGACGTTGCCTCCCGCACATGCCCCACCCAGGGGTCGATCCCACAGCCTAAGTATGTGCCCTGACTGGGGATCGAACCCACAGCCTTTTGGTGTGCAGAATGACACTCCAACTAACCTAGCCACCCGGCCAGGGCGGGATTAAGTTATGTTTTAATACATCATGGTAGGAGAAGGAGTTGGGACAGTGAACCAAAAGGATATAGAGTCGGCCCCAGGCCCTCCCAACCAAACCAGGAGGCCAGGCTGGCCCCAGGAACTGAGAAAAGCAGCCCCAGAGCTGGCTCAGGGCTCGACTCACTTGAGCATCCTTCAGGGCTCCCTGGAATAATCCCAGCCCAGGAGCTAATAATAACATTCTTAACAAAAGGGTAATAATAGCAACCCTATTTTCAGGCACTTTTGCATGGAAGATACTCCAAGTGCATTGCCTTACAGACCTCAGGCCAGTCCATGCAGCGGCTGTTTTGCAGGTAAGCGAGCTGAGGCTCAGAGAAATTGCTTAACTTACCCTAGCGAATGGCAAAGCCAATACGCAAACTCAAAATCTTCTGCCTCCAAAGCCCATGCATTCTCTTTCCATTTGGTATTCTGGCCCCTCTAAATATCTTGGGAGGTCACACAAAAGAAGGCCAGTTCAAGGTCTTTGCCAACTCTGTGTTCTAGAATTCATACTAAAACAAAACAGCATTTTTCTCCAGCGCCGCCCCCAACCCCGCTGTTGCCTCACCCCTAACATACATGTAGAGCTGAGAGACACCACGAGTTTGGTGGCACAGAGTCACACAGCGGGCAGGAGGCCCTTGCTGCCAAGCTTGTTGAGACCCCGAAGGACCACCAAGTCCCAGGCTCTAGTCTGCAGGTGAGGAAAAGGTGAGCTAGAGGAGTTAAACGAAGGCCCAAGGTCACCCGCAATTAGAGAAATTCAAATACAGGTCTTAGAGTCCGAATCTGGGGCCTTCCCACAGTACCATCCCACCCATCAGTGGGACTCTCTGTGGGCAGGATGCAGCAATGTGTTCCAGCTGAGCCCTACTGTCGGGGGGACGCAAAGGCAAGGTGATGGTGAGCCGGAAGTAGATGGGAGAAACTTTCCAACAAGAGGAGCACACAGATCATCCTGGACCTCTGGGGGGTCCAGTGGGTTTGTGGCTTTTCAGAGGCAGACGTCCCCAGGTCCCCAGTCTACTCACATAATCACGTAACTGCTCTTTTGTCATTCTCTCTATAAGCACACTTCCTGAGGGGAGCCTTGCAGATATTTATGAGCAAAACTTGCAGCCGGTGGTCTTTCATAAACTCCTCCAGGCCCCTGCTTCTCCAAGCTGATGCCTGCTGGACTGAACTTGGATCAAAGAAACCCTGAAAAAGTAGACAGGGGTGAATGAGTGAGCGCATGGCGCCAGACCTGCCCCAGGTTCCATTCCCCTCATCCCGCTGTCGGCTCCTCAGTGGGCGGGGAGCAGAGGTGGCAGTCAGGGAGAGATGCTGTCACTACTTCCGCCTGCACCAAGGGTCCCTTACCTCCTCGAGCCGTGAGGATCTGCAGGCACACCAGCCTCAGCAAGACAAGCTTCCTTGTCCCTGTTCAGGGGCCACTCACTACTCACCAGGCTGTCACCACCAAAGCTGTGAGGTTGCTCCATCAATTCCAGGAGGCTCTAAGTTGGCAGCAGTCAAATGGTGTGCCCTGGGCAAACACTGACGTTCTCTAAAGATGTGAGGTGGTACCGAGCAAGTGCTGATGAGAGAAAGTTTGCAGTGGGAGGCGAAAGCGGACCTGGATTAAGCTCCTACTGTGTTCTGGGTATTCACTGTCGTCTAATCCTCACTGTGACATTGTTATTATCTCCACTTGACAAATGTCTAAAGCCTTTCCAGGAAGTTCAGCAGCCTCACCAACGCCATACAGGCAGGAATGGTAGCACCAAAACACCACCTCAGGTCCACCACCTCCAACCTGCACACACCAGATGTCCCCGTGGCAGACACTGCTGGTTTTCTACCAACCTTTCCTTTCTGATAGAACCCTGGCTGCATAGAGGCAGCAATGCGCCCAGCAACAGATGGCCTGGAGCTGAGTAGCATCTACCATCTGTTGAAATCACCTCTAGCTACTGGGCCTGATGTTCAGCTGCAGCTCAGAACTGGTTATCTCGTAGAAACCATCTCGCGCACAGCAGTCAGTAAGACTGCAAGCACCGTATTATCACTGTGCTTCTGTTGTACCACGGTTACGCCAACTCTTGCCAATGAACCTGGGGTACCAGTATTTGTAGCAGGGTTTCTAGTGGAAAATGCATTAGAAGAGCATCTTGCCCAACTCCCTGCTCCCTAACCACCCCTCCCAACAAAACCAACAACTTACAGGAGACTTCATAGTCTTTTTCAAGGTTTATAGTCAATTCACAGGTCCAAACCCAAAGCTGCATTCACATTATTGCCCGGAAGATGGGTGAATATCAAGAATGCCAAAGCAAAATCTCGAAAGTATAGTTAATATGAGACATTTCTATACTTTCCAATCTAGTTTTTCACATTGGAAGGAAATTTTCTCTACAACTGAAAACGGAAATGTGTTCCAGTCAAGGAGATAAAATACTAGTTGTGTCCACTTTACGATCACAGTGCTGTGTTTCCCTGGAAGAGGACTGGCTGGCAGTAGGCCAGCCCAGTGTTTCTCAGCCTCAGCACTGTTGACATTTTGGGCCAGTTTGTTGTGAGGTCTGTCGCAGGCGCTGCAGAAAGACAGCAGCAACCGGGCCGACCCACGAGATGCTGGGGCACTCTCAGTGTGACGGCCAGAAATGCCTCCAGACATGGCCAACTGCCTCCTGGAGAGCAAGACCGCCACCCAGCACTAGTTAAGAATCACTGATAAAAGCTGATAAATTGAAAGGACGTGTTTCTTTGCCCAGCAACGTTGAACCTACAGAGCCATGAAACACCCCAGTGAAGTAAGCAGCACCGATCCGTGTCCCAAAAGCAAGTCCAACCCCCAATGCAGGGAGCAGGCGGTCGCTGAAATGGCCTTTGGCTGCACTCACGGACGAGGCCTATTGCCCAGGCTATCAAGAAACTCTGCTTCCACCGCCTAGTTTATTCCACTTAGCATAGTGCTTGAACAACAATAAAATTAAAATAAATAAATAACATAAAAATAAAAACTCTGCTTCCAAGAGGATAGCCCCTCTGCTGGTCCCTAGAGACCGTGAGGCAGAATCCCCTCAAGGCCTTCTCCTGGCCTTGCTTCCTTCACTCACGGGCAGGCTATAGAAGAGCTGCCTCCCGCTTCCCTCCATTCCCCCCTCATGTTCCCCAGGCCCTCTGCTCCGGCGTGCCGGTCGATGGAACTCCTTCGGCGTTCGTGTTCTATTTCATGGCTCATTTCTGGAGCCCCCTCTTCTCCGAATAACTGTCTTAGCACAGCGGCCGCTACTGAACAGACTCTGGCAGTTCAACACTGAAAGAGAATCTAACTTCACAGAGAATTTTGGGAGACTTCTCTGGAATCCAGCGTTGGGCAGGTACACAGGTGAAATTTGGGGGGAAACCCTTGGATTCCACCCTGTCATCGTGCCCTGGAAAGTACAAAACTGGAGTGCATCCTACAGGTCACCGAGCAAAGCAAATGGGAGTTCCTGTCTGGGCTCTTCCAAGCAGACAGAGATATACGAGTAGATACAGATACAGTTATAAGATATAGAGGGGTGGGCAAAAGTGGGCTTACAGTTGTTCGTGTGGGAAATAATACAGTAATTAATAAGTAATGATGTGAGAAAAAACTTTGCTTCGCGTGCTCACAAATGGAAACCTTCTTTTGCCCTCCTGTGCATGTCTCTGTGCACGTATTTTGAGTCTTTCTCAGAACCACTCACCCTCTTACTTCAATAATAATCAATGATAGAAAAAAGTCTATTTCCTCATAAATATTAATTTGAGTGTACATTATCGAACTGGGGGTAGCACATCAATTCATCCACTCATTCAAGTGCTCCAGAAGAGCAGGTAAATTTGTCTGTGGCTCGCCACTTATTTGTTGGATTAGTTCAGGCCCACTTTGTGTGAGGTGCTGTCGTTAGTGCTGAAAATACAGCCGTGAACGGGAGTGACACAGTCACTGGCCGCAGGGTATGTGTAGTCCAGCAGGGGAGCAAGAGAACAAAGAAACAAATATAACAATCGCACACTGTGCAAAGAGCTCAAATGGAGAGAAACTGTGGAGTGGAAGCAGCCTAGCTTGCACAGGCTGATCGGGGAGACCTCTTTGAGCGAATGCCCACTGAGCAGAGACGTGAATGTGAGGAGCCAGCCTGAAAAGATGTGCAGGGCAACCCCCCACACCACACACATCACACATGTGCATACACACACCACACACGCACATACACAGATACACCCGTGGCTTCGGGGGAACATTTCAGAGCTGAGGGAAGACTTTAGCATGAAGGTCCTGAGACAATTGTTTTTATTACTCAGTAAAAAGAAGGTAAGAAAACACTGTTTCCCACAACAATTTTATCTACCATAACACTGGGTGATGAAAATGTAAGAAGACCTTGAACTACTAATGATACTAGAGGTGATAGAAAAAGGAAAGCCTTTATTCCTGGGCCCAACCCTGGGCTTACGCCCAAAGCCATAGATTTTATGACTAAGGCCAGAGAAGTACAATACTTCTTGCTTGGGGGGAAAAAGAAGTTTATGATTAAAATACCACCTAGAAAAGTAACTTGATTATTGTTGATTATTCTATATCTGAAACTATCCACATTTACTCCCCCTTCCCAATAAAAGACCACTTGTATATGTGAAACTACATGTATATGTCACATTATAAATGCATTGTGAGTACAATCATATATTTAAAACGCAAGCGGTTTACACAAGGTACTATCTGTAGTAGTACTATCTGTAACAAGGGGTACCAAGTTAAATGCGTTCTTTCCTATTTTAAGTATTTAAAAATAATTTTATGTGTGGAAATACATGCCTACTTCACTAGCCAATTAGCAGCTCATTTATTTCTGCTTGCTGAAGATCCACCAGGTGCCAGGCACTGAGGCAGAGACCGACAAAGCTGATAGGGAGCGGGCTCTGGCTGCCCACTGCCCGCCGTGCGCATGGGATGACACTGCAATGGGGCAGATGGGCAATCAACAAACACTTATGGAGAGAAGTACTGACAGAACGTTATAAAACTACCACCTCCCTCTGAAGGTCTGGAAATGACATGTGAGGTGGGACAGCACAAATGAGTAAGAGCAAAGAGAGGGGGCGGGAGGGGAACGTGCTAGGCCACAGGGGCTGCATGTGGGAAGGCCCTGACTGGGAGCAAGGTTGGCACACTGGTGCAAGGTTGGCTCCCAGCAGGAGCAAGGGAAGGAGGACAGTAGTCCCTGATGCACTGGAGAGATGGGCAGGGACCGGGTCCCGGAGGGTCCTTTAAGCCTCACCAAGGAGTCTGGGCTTCATGTTACAGGAATCAGAAGCCCCTGCCCAGGCTGGAGGTGGGGAGTGACAAACTCTGCATGGCCCCAGGAGGACAAGTGAGAAATGAATAGACTGAGGGTCCAGGAGAGTGCAATGGAGATGAATAGGCCAATGATCTCTTCCTGAAGCCTCAAGATCTCAACCTTGCCCTGCCTGGTGTGGCTCAGTGGGTTGAGCATCATCCCACATGCTGAAGGGTCACAGGTTCAATTCCCAGTCAAGGCACATGCCTGGGTTGTGGGCCAGATTCCTGGTTGGGAGCATGCAAGAAGCAACTGATCAATGTTTCTCTCCCTTTCTTTCTCTCTCCTTTCCCTTCTCTCTAAAAAAATAAATAAAATCATTAAAAAAAATAGACTACACCCCTACAAGCCATGAACAATGGGGGCATAGGGGATGTTGTGAGCACAGAGTCCTTTGGAAACCTTCCAGATCTCCACCTGTCTTGTAAAAGGCCTTTCTCAACTCTGGTTATCCTTAGCTCACATTTTAGGGCTGGCATTAAAGTGCTGAGTGAAAGTGCAGTGTGGAAGGGCGAAGTTTGTCAGCTGGCGCGACCTAAGCCCACCACACACACACACTCTGATGCAAGCGCACGCTCTGTGGGGTCAGGGTCCTGTCTATCTCCTTAGCCACCAGATAGATTCCCTGCATCTGGAGCATAGTGGGAGCTCAAAAACACTTGGTGCTGTTATTAAACCTCTCTGAGCCTCAGCTCTCTCATCTGAAAATTGGGGATAAAAATATTTTTCTGGCAGGCGTTGTGAGAATACATAGTATATGTAAAACACCCGGCATGATGCTTAATATTCAGCAGATTAGTTATAAATAAGAGTAGCAATCGTTATCATCATTATCATTTCTAGGGATGACAGCAGGGCAGCTGCTTCATGACCATTTGTGGTCACTACACTAAATATAGAGGTAAAGCCCGGTACCTGTTGAGAGGCTAGTTATTACCGTACAAATCAACAAAGCAAGGAGAGGACTCGAGATAACAGCCCTTGACATTCGCTGTGCTGGAAGTCCAAGGGCACTCAGTGTGACTGAGTGGAAAGAAGGCGGAGAGTGACGTTGCGTCACCAAATAGCTCTGCAGGGACGGCCCTTCACGGAGAATGCTCTTCTATGACTCCGCTCAGTACAGGCAGCCCGGGAGGTCAAAGGGTGTGCCAATCCTCCCCCCAGACTCGGACACTACCCAGAGAGCAGGTAGGCGAATGGATTGTTTCTTTTGGACCAGGGTTTTCCGATTTAAAAGTAATGTATGTCTACAGTTTTAAAAAGTCAAACAGTACAATAGGGTGTAAATGAAAAGTCAGCATTCCTCTCAGCCCAATCTGTCAGGAAGATTCCCCAGAGATAATCACTGTTATTTCTTACACTTCTATGCATATACAAGAATATATACTTATTTTTTACACATGGGATCATAAAAAAAAAAACTGTCCTGAAACTTGCTCCCCCCTTCAATCAAAAATATCTTTGCATATCAATATATGTAGTTTTACCTCCTTGCTTTTCACAACTTCTCTATTGACTAAGATCATGTAATAAGCCTTCAGATCTAGCTGGCTCAACATAACTGAAGTTTATTTCTCATTCACCTAAATCCAGTTGCTGGTAGAGAATGTTTGGGGAGGCGGGAGGTTCTGATCCTACCATTTATTCAGGGACCCAGGATGACCAAAACCCTGCCAACTTCCACATGTGACTTCCACATACTCGCTGGCTTCTAAGGTCACCCTGGGTGTTGATATCCAGATAGCAGATGGAGACAGTGTGGAGGCAGGTGAGTTTGTTTTATATGATCCAGGTCTAGAAGTGACATACATCACTTCTGCCCACATTCCACTGGCCAGAATTAGACTCCCTACTTTAGACTGGTACTAGGAAATGTCCCAGCTGGACAGCCGCTTCTTACAACTCTGCACCGTGGCACACAAGCACAGATCTTTGGCGGGCAGTTAGCTACATCTGCACAGACCCACTATGGCAACATATTCTCAGCTGTTGAAGGTTTAGGAAGCTAGCTTTCCTTCTCTTTTTTCTACTTTTCTATTTGTCTCTTGTCAAAGGCAATTTTTTTTTATCCTCACCTGAGAACATGCTTATTGATTTTAGAGGGAGGGGAAGGGAGGGAAAAAGAGAGGGTAAGAAACATTGATGTGAGAGAGAAACATCAATCAGTTGCCTCTCACACGCACCCTGATCAGTGATGGAACCTGCAACCTGGGCATGTGCCCTGACCGGGAACCAAACCTGCGCCCTTTCAGTTTATGGAATGACACCCAACCGAGCCACACCAGCCAGGGCAAAGGCACATTTTTAAAGTGTGGGAAAGTGTTACCTGGTAAGAATGAAGAGATGAGAAAACGGCCATCTATGGAGTAGGTGCACTGGTTCAGACTTGGTGGGGGTAGGGAGGAGACACTACCGATGAAAAGCCTTAAAAGGATCTGTATCTTTGATCCAGAAACACTTGTAAGGACGTTTCTTAAAGAAATTGGTGGATTACTGCTCACACTGTGTGCACGAGGATATTCATAACAGTGACACGCTGTAAGCAACCTACATACCCAATGACAGTCCTGTTTAAATTACGGGGCACCCATACAATAGACTCTGCAGTTGTTTATAATTATGTAGATACCTGCAAAACATAAAAATATGTCCATATGTTATGGTAAAACATAATACTCCTAAACAGTATAAATATTTTTTAAAACAAATTGGTTATTTGTAGCAAAAAGGTGGAGGACATATATTGAATAGTTTACAGTATTTATCCTTGAGCAGTATGACTGTGGGTGTTTTCCACTTTCCTCATTTACGCCTTTGTCTAATGTCTCACTGTTTTATCTTTAGAAGAAAAAAAAAAACAGTGAAACTATTTTCAGCTTGAAACAAATTTTTTTTAATGTCAATAAAGGAGACTGGGGTTTAAGGGATGAAAAGCAAGTGTGGGAGTCAGACCTGGCCTCCAGGACCTTGTCTGTCTGCTGGGCCTGTCACCCGACACTCAGGTCGCTATCAGAAGCACTTTTCTCTGTTGAAGTGACTGGCTTTTGTCGCGCCATCCCCAGGTTATAATGGGAGGGGAGGACGGACCTCAGAGCAGTCAGCAGCAGCCCCGGCAGTTGGTGGGCTGCGGCTCGCCATGCCTCCAGCCTCTGCATGGGGAACACCATCAGGGCCCTGGTGGCCTTCATTCCGGCTGACCGCTGCCAGAACTACGTGGTCGGAGACCTCCGGGAGATGCCGCTGGACAAGATGGTCGATCTGAGTGGGACCCAGCTACGCCGCTTCCCCATGCACGTGTGCTCCTTCCGGGAGCTAGTCAAGCTCTACCTGAGTGACAACCACCTCAGCAGCCTGCCTCTGGAGCTGGGGCAGCTACAGAATCTGCAGATCCTGGCCCTGGATTTCAACAACTTCAAGGCTCTGCCCCAGGTGGTGTGTACTTTGAAACAGCTCTGCATCCTCTACCTGGGCAACAACAAACTCTGCGACCTGCCCAATGAACTGAGCCTGCTCCAGAATCTGCGGACCCTGTGGGTCGAGGCCAACTGCCTCACCCAGCTGCCAGATGTGGTCTGTGAGCTCCGTCTCCTTAAGACTCTGCATGCCGGCTCTAACGCCCTGCGTCTGCTACCAAGTCAGCTCCGGCGCCTCCGGGAGCTGAGGACCATCTGGCTCTCCGGCAACCTGCTGACTGAGTTTCCCCCTGTGCTGCTTCACATGCCCTTCCTGGAGGTGATTGACGTAGACCGGAACGGCATCCGCTACTTCCCCAGCTTGGCCCACTTGCCAAGTCTGAAGCTGGTTATCTACGACCACAATCCTTGCAGGAATGCACCCAAGGTGGCCAAAGGTGTGCGCCGCGTGGGAAGATGGGCAGAGGAGACCCCAGAGCCTGACCGCAGAAAAGCCAGGCGCTACGCTTTGGCCGAGGAAAGCCAGGAGGCTCAGGCACTTGCCCTGGCTCCTGCACTTCCTCCTACCACCTCATGAGCTTCAGTGGTAGGTCAATGCCAAGAACCCAAATTCCAGCATCTCCTGGAGACCACTCCAGTAGAGTGCAAAAGGTTGTTCTGGGACATTTGGGGTATCTCTTCCGTGGGGGCTAGTCAGATGACACCTCTATATCACACCAAGGAGAAAAGTTTTCTGGCAAACGCCTCTGCCAAAGGGAGGTTGTGTGCTACAGGCAGCATGCCAACTTCCTTGCCAGAAAAACGGTCTCTCCAAGCAGATATTTCGAAACAGTGAGGAGCAAGGGCTGGGGCACTGTGGCGTCCTCCACTCTCCAAAAGTGGCTGGTCATGAGGTCCACGAGCTCCTGAAATAAGGTATTTATAGCACTCACCTAGATGGACTGTCTCCAGCCCTTTGCAGGGTATATTTTCTTACTATGAGTGACCACAATAGTATGAAAATATTACTAATTCAGGCCACTTTAAAAGGACATTTCCACCTAATCAGACTCACAGAAAGACCTTGTCGTTGTAAGACCTTTCTTTTCCCCCGTTCAGTGAAGCTGAAAAGACCCCTGATGAGGAATGCCTCTTGCTGGAGCCCATCTGCCCCTTCAAATTTGCCAGTGGTTCATGCGGAATTAGCTCATCTTCCCTAAAAGGTTTGACCCAAGGTCTGTTCTCAACTGTTCACTGTCACTGACACTGCTAGAAGTCATCTACAAAGCAAAATCTATGGCAATGTGGTCTCTCTAAAATCAAGCCTAGTTGTGACCTGGCTGCCTCTATGAAGCAAAGCGCTCCTGTTTATTCACATTAACGAGCCAGAGCTGAACTGAATCTCCTCCCAAGGAGGAAAACCACATTTCCAGAATCACACTGGATTAAAGGTAGTGGGTGAGAAACCTGCTCACTTGAAACACACGTGGAAACTTGAATTGCAGGTTGTGGTATACACAGAGAATTCTGTCTCTTTAGCCTCAGCATCTCTGCCTTTGTTCTGATTGGCCTTTTGTATATAGGGACTTTTGATGATCAGTGTAAAAATCTAGGTATTTTGGCCATTTTTAAACTATGTAAATTGTGACCTTCGTTTATTCTTTTAGAGAGAGGGGAAAGGAGGGGGAGAGGGAAACATCAGTGTGCGAGAGATACATCAACTGATTGGCCCTCACACATCCCCAGCTGGAGACCTGGCCCGCAACCCAGGCATGTGTCCGGACTGGGAATCAAGCCTTTGGTTCACAGACCAGTGTCAATCCACTGAGCTATGCCAGCGAGGGCTGATACAATCCTTTACGTACACCGTTTTAGCAATCAAGGACACACAGGGTCATCTTAACTAAAACGTACTATACAGTTAGCTTTTAAAACATTACCTTTGCCATAAAAGCATCTTAACCCAGCAAAGTTTGGTTCTCAAATGATATTACACAGCAGACTGTTTTCACGTTTTCCTACCAAGTATTTCTTGCTAAATCAGAGGAAATTTTGTATCACATAACCTTCCTATCACCATGCTGTCTGTAGAACATCTGCCACCCATTGATTAGACTTGAATCATTAAATGTTATAGGTTGTCAAACATGTTAACTCCTTCAGTAGAGTCCAGATTTAGACAGTAAGATTTATAGTCTATTTTCTCATTCCTAATGATTGGAACTGAACCGTACTCAACTGATAGAAACTTCCTGCCAACAAAACCACCTTCTGACCTGTACACCTAGAGCCAGTCTTATGAGTGCTTTGGCTTTCTTTTGACCTTATCTCCCCCTTTCCAAGGTTAATGGGCCCCTTTTTCCAGTGTTGCCACAGACCAAAGACATAAAAAAAATGTAGCCACATGACCTATACGGAGCCCTCACCTAATACGCTAACTGGTCTGAATCAAATGTCAAATTATAAACATTTTTGGCACACTAGTCAAGCTGTTTTCTTCTAAAATAATCAATACACAATAAACATTTCTCAAACAATATGGTTAAGAATTTACCTGATTTTGCTGTCCGAAGTGACTCTGTAAATTAATATTTACATTTCCATTACCTCCTGATATTTTCTTGAAATCCTGACACAAGTAGAATGTAAAAAATGGGAAAATGTTGTACCAAATATAAATTTACTTATGATTTTACGAGTCCTGAAACTCTATGACCCAGTGATTCCACTTCTAGGAATATATCCAAAGAAACCCGAAACAATAATCAAAAGAATATATGCACCCCTGTTCATTGCAGCATTATTTACAATGGTCAAGATCTGAAAGCAGCCCAAGTGCCCATCAGTAGGTGAGTGAAAGCTGTGCATTTACACAATGGAATACTACTTGGCTGTAAAGAAGGAAACCTACCTTCTGGGACAGCATGAATGGACCTGGAGATAGAAATCTGCCTGGTATGCTAAGTGAAATAAGCCAGTCAGAGAAAGACAAATACCATTCAATATGTGGAATCCAATGAACAAAACAAACAAGAGAGAACCCAGATACAGAGAACAGACTGACAGCTGTCAGAGAGGAGTGGTGGTGGGGGCGGGGCTGGGTGAAAAAGATGAAGGGATTAAGAAAAAAACCTCAGACCGACAACACTGTGATTACCACAAGGAAAGGTGAGGAGAGGCAGAAGAGGGTAAAGTGGGGACAAATGGTGTTGGAAGGAGATAGGACTTGGGGTGGTGAACACACAATATACAGATGATGTATTATAGAACTGTACCTCTGAAACCTAAATAATTTTATTGACCAAGTTACTTCAATTTTTTAAAAAATCCTGAAACACAGTTACATGAGAGTAAAACCTCTTCCAGAAGTTTGTATAGAATTTTAGCTTCCATAAATAAAAGTGATGCCAGTGAAAATCAACATGGGTTCTGTAAAGTTTCTTTTCTCTTTTGTCCTAAAATGCAACATCACTGTAATTTTGCACTTAAAAAAAGTGGGCTCACTAAGTTTAACTCAAAAAGCACTGTGTATTATGATGGTTAAGAGCACAGCCTTCAAACTACCCAAGTTCAAACCCCAGGTTTGCCCTTCACTACTGGTCAGTTACAGTCTGTGTACCTCAATTTTCTCATCATTAAAATGGTTAAGTTTCTAGCTCTCGGGATAATGTTAAGGATTAAACAAATTCCTGTGTACCGAGTGCACAGAACAGTGCCTGACAGGTGGCAGTTATGTTCGCATACCATATTCTCCTATTGTTATACCACGCAGTACATTACTTACATTTACCCTACAATCAGTAATTCCTTGCTTGAAGGAAAAAACAAATGCAATGGAACAAAAAAGCTTTTTCTTTTTCAATAAAACTTTCAACAGTATCTATAGTCTTGAATATGAGAAATATAACTGCAATGTGGTCCAATTCTTCTGGCTTACCTAAAATCAGAGACATGATTACCAAAGATTTTATTTTTAAATTTCTGAATGAATATACTTGCCCTTTACCTGTTATTCTAGAATCAGCAAAATCACCAAAGTGCTGTAAGTCCTCAGTTAATGTCAATAGGTTCTACAACTTTAAGTGAAAAGGCACGTAATAGCCAATTTTACCACAGGCTAACATAAGCCAGAGTTAAGTTCCTATGGCTTCGCATCCATGTTACAACAAAATAACACTGAAAACAACATTGAGGAACTTCTGCACTTGAAAACATGAGACTCTTCCTTGGTGCTAAGCCTTTGTGTGTCTTGAGGGGCGTGAGGTATGACACTAGAGACATGGGTGTCTATCTCCTAGACACTTTACTCTCGCTTTCGTCAATGTAAAAAAATGCATAGACCTTATAATCTCACTAACACAGAAGGGGTATTAACACTACTAAAAACAACTAAGTTCACATGCTTTTTTCCCCCTCTAGACATAACCTGTCTCCTTCTGGAGAACAGGAAGCAGGTGGTATTTATCTTTGAGTCCCTGGTGGCCAGCACAACTTCCCCAAGTCACCTGGATCTTGGAGGTTTTGTCATGCACCCCGCCCACAGAGTGGTACTATCCACACAAGCTGCTCCATACCCCTTGGTACCGTACAGCTCGCAATTTGTAAGTGAAAACTCTGTACTCAGGGTTGCTTTATTCTCATTGAGGATCTGAAATGTTCTATAGTAATCCTAATTTTAAAAAGTCCTTTTTACACTTCCGTTCTAAGGTTGTTCTACTACTCTAGAGAAAGTATGAGACAAAGCAGACTTAGAATTCTGTACAAAGAGCATTCTGTTGACTTGTCAGTCAGGGTCCTGGCCAGAAAATCCATTCACCCCGCATGGTTTACATGGGGAGACTTTAACAAAGGAACTATTACTAGACAGGATTAAGGGGGGGGTGGAAGGAACAATACTGAGGTAGTAATATGGACACACAGAAATAAGAGCAACAGCAGCCGCTGCCATTACCCACACAGCGGAGAAAGGAATGGAAACGTCCCCAAATCCAGTAAGAGCTGCAAGTGCCCTGTGAAGTGATAGTGACAGGTCTCGCAGGGATGCAGCCACTTTCAGAGACAAAGAGTAAAAACCGAAAGAAAACAGTTCTTTCTCCCTACATCCTGCCAGTGCCTCCTGAGTTAAACCACAGGAAGCCAGTCCACAGGGAGCTGGGAAGTGGTCATCGAGGGGAAGTCCCATGGCACCCAAGCAGGCAAAGAATGGATCCTGGCTTAAGGAGAGCTAAAAGGAGTAACCAGCACACACATTCTCCTTCAAAAAACCACAAAAAATCCCTAAGTTTACTAGAATAGATTTAAAATTCCTGCGCATTAGACAATTTTCTATGCAGTAACTATTACGTACATTGCAACTCTTATATTTCCATGTCACAAAAGTCTTGTGCAAATAAAGAACACTGCTTCCACATTTGCCATTTTGGACCTTACAGTATCTCCATCCCAAAACTCATAGGAACTAAAGGAGCCTAGTTTAGAACTTCGAAACTGAAGATTTTATTTTTTAAAAAAATTTTAAAGGATTTATTTATTTATTTTTAGAGAGATGGGAAGGAGAAATAGAAACATCAACGTGTCATTGCCTCCTGTGCGCCCCCTGCTGGGGACCTGGTCTGCAACCCAGGCATGTGCCCTGACTGGGAATCTAACCATCAACACTTTGGTTTGCAGGCCGGCACTCAATCCACTGAACCACACCAGCCAAGGCAAAACTAAAGATTTTAAAATTTGTTAACTTGGAATATTCTACAACCATGGCAATAAAATCTGTAAGGGCTTCAAAAGATATGAATGCAAAGACGAAAAGGCACATGGGTGTATTGTTGGATATAACAACTGAACTCCCATGTTTCTACCTTTAACTGGTGTGTTCTTTTTAAGATCTTTCGAGAAAAAAATGTGCCCAAGAAAGCTTTCAGATTAAAATGCTACTGTAGGCCATTTGGTCCCTCGGGAGAGATGTTGAAACCCACCTCTCCCCGAGACCTCTGCAGGTTTTTTTGATACGCTCATCTGTTCCACCTGCGCTGTGGGATGTAAACTAATGTTATCATGCATGATAAAGTACTGTAAAAAACCACACAGCAAACAGTACCACTACTAATATTCCTAAAAGTAAAAAAATAAATAAAAAATAAAAGTATTATTCTCTTTAACGATCTCAGCATATTTCTCCTTTATGTGAATGTTGGAGGACAAACCAAGTTTTTTCCAGTTTTAACAGCTTCTACAAAATAGTATTAAAATGTTGAAACAAACTTTTAGAAAAAAACAAAACAAAAAAGGTTGGTTTATTCAGTGTTTCTTGGAAATCCTTTTGCTCTTCCCTGGGAATAAAATGTCTTTCCATGATGCTAACACAAAGGTAGATACCCAGTAAAAACCTATTATCTACTCCTGGGCTTTCTCATTTTATTTCTTGTGCATTCTGCTATATACTGATATACAAATAACCCCCAAATTTAAAATGACCATTAAACTCAGTACATACTTACACCCATTGTCTTTTTCTCTCTAGAATCCATTTGCTAAAAACAAAAACCCTAGCAACAACAATGCTGAAGTTTTAACAAAACCCACCTTCTTTAAAATAGCATTACCTTATAAAGCATTAGAGGTAATTCAAGCAGCTTGCAACAACCAGCATTAAACCTATGACTCTTTCAAACTTAAAGTAACAGAAACCATCGTAAGTTTTTCCCATGTAAGTTTTTCCATATAAAGAGACAGTAGTTAAGACTCCACAAATTAAATGAGTACTGAAGACTGTGGTACTTTCACTATATAAAATGGTTAATAAAGGTTACGTATAATTGAGAACCAAAACATCAGTGTATGTTTACCACATCTGACTTGGACTTGTATTAATAAGATAATTATTTCATAAATCAGTAGTTAAGCTGAAACAACTCTAGTGAAAGTACAATCATTCATATCCATTAAGTTACGAGAAGCAAGAAATCACTGAGAGAGGTAACAACTAAGTACCTGTTCAAATTTTTATTTTGATCCACAGAATGAGAAATGGACTTTTAAATCAACTAAATTTTATGGAAAATGAACAGCAAATAAATTAGACCCACGTTAAAGTAAAAGGTCAGCTAAATGTCCAAACTTAAGGATGTAAGAACTACTGATAAACTTCGATTCCACAGTCGCCTTTAAGAAGTCAAAATCTTCCGAACAACGTTAATATGAGCTGGTCCAGAGCATTAACAGCATACAGGAATGCTTAACAAGGGTGGTGGTCGGGCACGCGTTTCCTGCAAGGATTATACAACATACACTTAAGAAAAAAGTCAGTGGTGAAAATGAAAAAGCATAATTATAACCAAAAGTTTTTATTAAATACAAACACAGCTAGAATCCTAATTTTAAGACCATTATAACCCAATTTTCTATCTACCCATTTCTACCTCCTAACATCCCTCTATTACCATTTTATTAAGAGGACATTACAAAAAGCTATGAAATATGAAGGCATTAATCCAGCAAGTTCTCAACTTCTTGTCCAAACAACTTACTTAACAAATGTTATTTTCCAGAAAATGATAACATGTATTTTTCAGGAAATGGTTAATTCATGTTTTCAACTAATATGTATTAAGGAAGTTTACTAAATTAGTCAAAGACAGTTACTCTTAACCAGAAATTGTAAAAAGGCTTTGGGGCCTCTAAATGAAAATCTCTATAACATCATTTTAACTGAAGAAAACAAATGTCAATAGGTAAGGGGCTGAGGGGGTCCAGTAACTCGCCAATAGGACCTCTGCATCCCAGATGTTACACTTTTATTCTCTGGTAACCACACACTGAATGGCTCAGAAGGTGGCATGGTGTGGGTACTAGTGCAACTTTTTTACTTAATGCCTTGTCAAGGAGCAAGGGCTTGAGAAACTCTGCTTCTAGAGGCAAGCACAACAGTTAAAAGAAGCAGAAAAGATCAAAAACAGACGCAGGGGATACAGCATACTGAAATCATATAAAGAGATAAACCCTTCCAACCATGGTGGCTGGTGGGAGTCTGACTAACGGATGCTAAAAGATGTCACTACAGAAAAAGTTACCAAGCAGCTGTCAAAGGGCGGTGATCTGAAAAACGAGTTCCCTGGGTGTTACTAACTAGTATGAAAAGTCCACAGCCCCGTATTATCAGAATTTCCGATATATTTAATAGATGCTTAAACCTCTAAAATGGTGGTACCAGATCAAGCTAGGTATTATGAGCGTGTGTTTCAAAAGTGGTTGAGGGAGCTGAATTACTGTGAAAATTTCTGAGAGTGAATGTGGTTATGTGACCTTGATCCCAAGTCAGAAAAGTTTAATTAGAGAATTCAGTTTCCTTTTGCTATCATTCTGCTTAAAGACAATAGAAAACATAACTGCACTGATAGTAAGAAGTAAGATAACTGCATATCTTACTTGACCTACTTGCATCACTCCTCCTCCCTAAATCCTTCATTTGGCTTCTGGACAAATGTTCCCTTGGTTTTTCCTCCCACCTCAGCAGCAACTCCCTACCAACCAATCTTTAAATCTTTGGTGGCACTACTTCCAGAAACCCTGTCAATTTCTCCTTCCCTCACTAATTTTCCATTTCAAAACATGGAAAATCAGTGAGGAAGTACTCTTCATCACCCTGTCCTCCCAACACCAGAAAAGCAGAGAATCTCTAGATTCTTCAGCCCACTCCTCTTTCCACTACATATCAGTGGATTTAAATAGTATTTCCTCCGTTCTCTCTATATCCAAATCACTATTTTCTATTCTTTGCTTCCCCTAATATAGTATTAGGATAGCTACCACTCAGAGGCCAATGAAATGAGTACTGCAGGGTTCTGCACAAAAAAGGTCCTCTGTGACTTAGTGCATTTAAGGTGCCATTTCCTAGTAGCATTCCTACCTGCCTCCTGTTACTACAGATGAACTAACTCCCTGTGCTCCTGTCTAAAACCAACTCCTGCTCTTGTTCTCTGATATCCCATTCCCTCTTGCAGCTGCTGAGTGGATGGCTCCCCTTCCCTGCAATCATTTCCTCTCTAGAAAACTGCTCCCACTTAAACTGAATTTTCAAAGTAAACACACACACCTCCTCTAGCTACTACCCCACTTCTCTGCTCCCATTCACAAGGCTCCTCCAAAAAGCAGTCTATATAGACTCTCTCCAATTCCTCTTTGCCCACTCCCTCCATTCTACTAAAATGGTTTGTCAAGATTACCAATCACCTATTACTAAACCCATTTCTAAGGTGGCTTTGCCATCCTTATCTTACTTGACCTATTTGCATCACTCCTCCCCCCTAAATCCTTCATTTGGCTTCTGGACAAATGTTCCCTTGGTTTTTCCTCCCACCTCAGCAGCAACTCCCTACCAACCAATCTTTAAAAGTCTGTGTTATGGAAAATTTCAAATGCCGAGACTGTATCATGAGCCCTCCTGTGGCCATCACCCAGTTTAAATAATCATCCATTCTTTACATTCCAGAGTCCTTTGCTGGTTGCTCTGAATCCTTCCAAACTTATAACCAGAATTTCCTAGTGCTCAGTCCTTAAAACCTCTTTCCTCCTTTCACTTTATTCATTCTCTTGGGGATTGAACCAGACTAATGGCTTTAAATACTACATATAGGCTGACAACACCTAAATTTATGACGACAGCTCCGACTTCTCTCCTAAACTAAGGAATCAATGACCCAACTGAATTATCAAGAGACATCTCAAATATCCCAAATTAAAATCCACTTCTTCCCTCCCAAAGCCTCTCCCATCTCAAGTAAGAGAAACTCTTTATTTCTCCCTACAAAAACCTTGAATTATCCACAATCCCCTTTCCTCTCACACCCTATATCCAACCCACAATCAAATCCTGCTGACCCTACCTTCAAAATGCGCACCTTTTATCGACCACCTCTCACCACCTTCACTTCCATCTCCTGGTCTAAGCCACTATCCCCTCCCATCTCCCTGAACTACCACCAAGAGGCAAAATAAACGGTTTTGGTAACTATTAATAAGAACAATTAAAATTACTAAATAAATTTTCAAAAGTTAAGATTTTCTGGCCATTTAACCATTTTTTTAAAAAAATTTATTTATCTTTAGAGGGGAAGGGAGGGAGAAAAAGAGAGAGAGACATCAGTGTGTGGTTGCCTGTCACACACCCCCTACTGGGGACCTGGCCTGCAACCCAGGCATGTGCCCTGACTGGGAATCGCACGGGTGACCCTTTGGTTAGCAGGCCAGCCCTTAATCCACTGAGCCATACCTGCCAAGGTCATTTAACCATTTTTATGTGAATGAGTTTTTAAAAGAATTTGGCATTTTAGAAAAACTGCTGGCATAGGAACATGTAAAGAACTGTGTTAATTATGTGCTTAAGAATGTCGCTGGCTGGTGTAGCTCAGTGGATTGAGTGCAGGCTGCAAACCAAAGGGTTGCTGGTTCGATTCCCAGTCAGGGCACATGCCTGGGTTGTGGGCCAAGTCCCCAGTGGGGGCCACATGAGAGGCAACCACACATTGATGTTTCTCTCCCTCTCTTTCCCCTTTCTAAAAATAAATAAAATCTAAAAGAAAAAAAAAAAAAAAAGAATGTCGATACGGAAAAGTGTACCAGGACAGAAAACAACTGGAGCTGACCCATCGTGTTAAAAAGACGCCACTTTTTACTACTACACCCCCCCTGCCCAAAAGCTCTCTGGTTCTTGACCTTTCCAAGCCTGGCTCTTTATGAGCCCTTTCAATCCTAAGAGCTATTCCATGTCACCACACCCTGCTCCCCACTAAGCTTTCCTGGCTTAAATCTAAGAGTTGTGATAACCTGTTTTAAATAACTTGCATAGTACTTTCATCTGGGCAAAAATGGCTACACTTTCTATCAACTACCATTATATGCAGTTATCTATTTTTTCTTGTTTCCATGTTAGTAGCTGTTTCTAAGAAATGTTTTCCAGTGCTACCATATACCTTGGTGCTGCTTTGATGATGTTGTCCACACGGAGAATCACCTCTGCTGCCTCAGCCGCACTCAGAAGAACTTGTCGCTTTACTTGGAAACTTTCTGTTATACCCAGTACTGCCATATTGCCAATAGTACCTTCCTTCATATCTGGGAAAAAAAGTATTTACTAAATAAACTAGTTTTAACAAGTATCAGAATATCACTAATGACTTAAACAAATAAAATTAATCCTGTTATGAAAAATAAAATTACAACACCAAATTACTCAACTCTATCACTCAAGAAAAATCTTTAAAAAACCAGAACACCAACTACTGATTATTTGTATTAATGGAGAGCGACTATGTCAAATAATGAAAAATTTACACAAAACACTAGATCACCTATCTTACTCTACTTACATATGTAAAATTACTGCAGACAATCTGCTCATCTCTAAGTACCATGAAATCTTAGGAACTGGATGAGAAAATTTCGACATCACGTATTTTTCTTCTTGTGAGAATCCTACTTCATCTTCATACAGATGGTTATTCATGTGACAGGATCATCTACCCTCTAAAATGATTCCTATAATGTCCTGGATTGTTTGTTGGGATATTTTTCAATCTGAACTAAATCTGCCTTTTTGGCCACACTTTTGTCTATGCATCAGAGATCTGCATTCAAGAATGTCTCAGAAGTAGTGTCCCATGAGACTGGGAGTTAATGCTGATTATATTGTAAGAGATATAGTAAAGTTTACATTTATTTTGGAAGGTAAGTACTGCTTATGTACTTTAACTCTAAAACCATAATATAACAAACTAGTTACAAATCTTCTAACTAGATTTATACCCTTTATGGAATAACAAAGTTTGGCAGTGTTGAGAGTCTGAAGTAAAATATTTTCCTAGACTATGTAATGCTTACAAAGAGCCAAGGAGTCTTTTATATGATTATCATGACAATTCATTAACAAAAGAAGGTAAAGAACTTGGTAAAGAGTTACTCTTGACAAGGCCCCAGTTGATTCCTTACCCAGGCCAGCAGTTGTGTTGCCCTCGCTGTGGGCAGCTCGGAGCTGTGCCACCAGGTCCGCACTGTCATAGCCTGCATTGTCTGCTATTATAGTTGGCAACTAGGAGGTGAAGAAGACAAATGGTTACTCTCTGTTCTAGTGAAATTCATTGATGCCTAACTAGGACGGCTTTTAAAAATTATGTATTTGGAAACACTGTAAAATCTGCTTCTTTTTAATTACAGCTCATAAAGAAGATAAACTCCAGAATCAAATTTAAAGGTGGTGTGATCCTGTTCTTTTTCCTAAGACCAAGAAAAGAAACATTTTCTGACCAAGTCAGAAAAATATATCCACTTAAAAACCATCAACACCATCAAAATTTAAGTTCACATCTCTTATTTTTAACTTACCATTCTCAGTGCTTTAGCGTAAGACTCCATTGCAACAGCTTCTTTACCTGGTGTTTTATTGGCAAGCTGTGTCACAGCCTGAGCCATCAGCATCTCAGAGCAGCCTATGGATTAAAAATCAGAAAAAATACCATTATGCTTAGCTGTCTCAAAGACACTGACTTCCCTCAGATATGTCACGCATTCTAAAATTAAGTGCAGAAGCAACATACAGTTTCTATAAGAACCATTACAGCCACTTATAATTTATACTATATTTTAAGAAAATAAATAAAATGTTTTACCTCCTCCATAAACTGTTCTAGAATCCTTCACAGTTTGGGCAAGAACACAAAGAGCATCATGCAAAGATCTTTCTGCTTCATCTAAAATTTGTTGAGTGGCACCACGAAGAACAATAGTGCAAGCTTCACCTAATGTTAAAAAGTAATATTCTTATGTCATAGTGAGCATTTAATCATAAAACATAAAAATTTGCCTCCTATCATTTATGTAGGTGTTAGCTTTATTACTTTGTTTTGAAAGCTGACATGTCTTCCCCTGTTATACATTCTCTTTGCTGACAATTCTTATTTATAATTCTAAGTTATCTAAAAAACAACTATGTTGAAAATGTACTGTTCACAAAGGTAAGATTAACATAAGGGTGATCTCAAAACAGATCAAAATTAACATGTGTCATGCTCTACAAGAATTAAGACACATCATATTCTCATAACTATTTAACTGTTTCTTTCACTTCAACAGAGCCTAGCAAGGATTTAGGATCCTAAACCAAGATCTACATAATCACTCACCAAGGGCTACCCCAGAAAAGTGAATGAGCTTGTCCTCTCCAATCATGACTTCCTCAATAAGCTTGCAACTTCCCAGCTTCACTAGTTCTGGGTGGTCAAAGGTAGAGGCAATTTCACCACCTATGAACATAAAGATAATTAAATGCATAACGGGTTTAAAATTTGCTTTTGAATAAGCAGTAATTAACAGATACATTTTTTTTAAGTTGATTGCTTATTATATGCACAGCACTCTCTGAAGCACCTCTTATGAAATTGATTAGTCTTACAACAATCCTAATGAGATATGGTCATTATCCCATTTAGGAATGGTAAAATTGAGGCAAAGAAATCTTTAGTTTCTCATCCATGGTTACACAGCTTGAACAAATAAGGTGAAGGTGGGATTCAAATCCAAGCAGTCTCACTCCAGACCTGTGCACACTGTATGCAATTGTATACAATTGTATACAGACCTGTGTAACTGTATACAATTACCCCCTAAAGGTTAAATGGAAACTTTAACATTTACCTTTAAGTCTAAATTTAAATACAGATTCTCTTCTGAATCCAGTCTAGAAGATCAGTACTCTTATTGACCCAATTTCCCAAACAAAAATGAAAATATTTAACTAGTCCTATTATGTCAACAGATATATGAACTTTAGGAACAGCTTAATGGGCACCTGGTATCTGCTAATTATGACAATAACTGAAATGTCAGAAAGACCTAGACCCTTGTAAGACCTAGAAAAGGGGAAATATATACTGAGAATTTCCCAGAGTAAACTTAGTTGAAGTGTCAAAAAAGTAAATTCACTTTATTCTTATTTCTATTCCTGTTTTCCCCTCCATCTTCCATGCTGTAAACGGAAAGGGCTAGCCATTCCCTTTCCTGGATCCTAATTAAGTTAGATTTCCATTTTAAAATCCTTTTCTCTAGCTCATCAACCTCTCTCTCTCTCTCTCTCTCTCTCTCTCTTTTTAATCAACCTCTCCTTTAATAAAGTAGAATTCCTCTTCACCTTATCGATATTATCTGCTGAATAACTGATGCTTTACACATACCTCTACTTTATAATTTTTAAAAAGGAACTCTGGTCTTCCCAACTCTACTAACTTAAACTGATAATCTATATGGCTGAAATTCTTTTTGGTTGGCAAATTCCTGAGACTTTGTTTTCTAGATAAAAAGACCCTATTGGTGTTTGGGACATCATATCCCCCAAATGAGAATAATTTGGCCTTTGAGAATTTCCACTTATCCTACACTCATTCATCTATATTGGCTTACAAGGTATTTCTTAATATCTGCAAAAACCCATTTCACACACTATGACTACATATAAGCTAATAGGATGGGAGCCGCCATGGGGTCAACCTCAGTTGGTACCCTTGGTGCAGTGAATTTTCTTCTGAGTATATGTGGCCACTTCATGTATCACTAACTTATCCCATGAACATGCTATCATTCACATTTCTTATGTCTTTAGTTTTGCTGCATTAAAGGAGTTACATAAACATGAGCATCTTAAGTTTATCACTTTAAGCATCAAGTGTGCAATCTTTAAAAGAACTTTAACTAGAGCAGGCAATCCCATCTCAAAGTAATTAATAAAATGAAAATGTGTCTTTTTAGGTCAGAAGATTATGCTTTTCAGATTACTAAAAATGGCTTAAGAATTCTGAGATGAGACCAATTCTACTCTCTACATTAATTAGTACCCTTTAATTTCTTCTAATGCCCAGGGCAGTTCCCAACCGAAGTCATCATACCCAGTGGCTTTCCACCTTAAACCCCACTCTCCTTAATTCTCATTGCCAGGTCCCAAACCAACTTTCTAACCTATTCCTTTATTTTCCAGGACCTAAAAATTAAGAGAATAAAAGTTTTTAACACTTAGTTCTTCCAGGGCTACTTGGAGGTTACTTTAAACACCATTACCACAAATAGAAAGTAAACAAGCTGCACTCTGTATCACTTTGATTTAGACACACCTTACCCGTCAACATCATTTCTATTGCACACAACTAGAATTACATCACTCATGCCTCTTCTGAAGGGTGGATGCTGGAGAATACTAACTTTTCATCATACACTGCCAAACTGTTTCACACTTACTTTAACGTTTACTACTTCCAGAAATGTTCAAAACTTAATGAAAGCAATGTTTAAGTACTTGACCCACTCTCTGTCATATGGTTAAGTGTTCAGTAAAGATTACTACTATAACTGTACTGCTATACAAGGCACAAAGCATTGAACTACTCGGCATTAGAAATAAGTAAATGAAAAACATTTCATTTAATAGATAAAGACATAAGATTCTTTTTTTTAAGCTCTAGTTTATAGACTTTATATTTAGGACTGTGGCCCTATGGGTTTGTGAAAAATAACACAGTATGTATCTTTAAAATAACAACAAAAAGCCATCTATATCAATGGCAAACCTGGCATGTAATTTAGTATATTCACTGTAACTGTTCTGGCTAGTGTGGCTCAGTAGATTGAGCACTGGCTGCAAACCGAAGTTACCAGTGCAATTCCCGGTCAGGGAACGTGCCTGGGTTGCAGGCCAGGTCCTGAGGATGTGCAAGAGGCAACTGAGAGATGCTTCTCTCCCTCTCTTTCTCCCTCCCTTTCCCTCTCTCTAAAAATATATAAATAAAGTCTTTATAAAAAGTAAAAATAATGTAACTAAAGAGAGCTGAAAAGTATACATTAAATTTCAGACTAACTCAAAGGGATTTCTTTGTACTCTCAGCAATGAGTTACATATACAGTGAACCCTTGAACAACATGAGTTTGAGTTCCATGGGTCTACTTAAAGTGGGCTTAAAAAGCCGAACCCGTGCAGTTCAAACCCATGCTATTCAAGGGTCACCTTCTTCATTGCAGTTGGGTGCAAAGGGCTGACTATAATTTTTGCAAAGTCAAAAGTTATATGCATATTTTCAACTGCCCGAGGCTGGGAGTCCCTAACTCACCCTGCATCATTCAAAGAGTTAACTGTACTAAAACTCAATAAATCTAAGAGTCATTATTATGTTTGTTAGAAATTAATGACTTTTCCCCATACCTGTGACAAGAGCCAGGCGTTCCACACCTGCAAAATCTGCATGCTCAATAGCCATAACACCAGCAGCACCAAAGAGCTGTTCAGGATAATTATAAATTAACTGCCTATAAATAAAATACATAAATACACTGTTACATCATAAGATAAAATACCATAGACTAACAAAAATAAAACCACGGGGGGAAAAAACAGAAAAAATTTTACCTCAACAATTATCAATGAAATACAAATCAGAACAAGATACAATTTCTTAAATACACAATTTATAAATTATAACACTAGTGCATCCATGCTAGTAATTACACACAGGTGTTTTTTAATATTGTTGCTGGTATAAACCAGAAAGCAATTCAACAGCAATGCATCAAAACTGTAATACTCACATGCTTTAATTCTACTACTACCACAAGAAAATTAGACATTAAAACATGTAATGAAGGTATTTGTAAGAATTTTTATATAGAATAAAATTTGCCAGTGACCCCAATGTCCACTACAAGAGTATATGTGTATAAATGACAATTTAAAAATTATTAAAAAGTTTGTAATTTTAAGTAACAATATGCACTGTTAGATTTAAAAAGTGAATTACAGGTTTATAGTATATGATCACAACTAAGTGAAAAACAAACTAGAACACCACACACAGAAGTCAACTTAAAGGAAAGAATTCCTGAGGTAAGACCCTAGATTGCTTCTTCCTTATTTCTGTATTCCAAAATGAACATGTTACTTTTACAATAGACATAAAAGCATCTGTTTAAAAGTTTGTAAGCTCAAAAAAAGCCAAATTATAATTTTATAATGCACTGCTAGGCAAAATGTGTTACCAGATTCACAGATCATATAGAAATTTACAAACTTACTTTCCAAAGCCAACAAACATTTGGCCTGAAGCAATTATTTTTCTTTAAACATTACTTCTCAAGGTGAACTAAGACCATTTCACTGAACTGTGCTGTTCCTCTTGATGTTTTGCTCATTGAAAACAATCCACAAAAGCCTTAAATACTGATAATTAAGAATCTATGAGCCCAGGCTGGTGGGGCTCAGTGGACTGAGAACCAAAGGGCCTCCAGTTCGATTCCCAATCAGGGCACATGCCTGGGTTGTGGGCCAGGTCCCCAGGAAGGGGTGCGCAAGAGGCAAACACTCAATGATGTTTCCATCCCTCTCCCTGCCCCTCTAAGTATATGTAAATACAATCTTAAAAAGAATACATGAGAAAGGTTTATGTATTTCTCTCATACAAATTAAAAGCCTTAAAATTCTTATTATTTTCACCTCTTCACTCGTTTTATTTCTATTAGCTTTTTGCTACTTCAAACTCCCATCATTTAATACAAAATTAACTCTCCTCCAAATATATGAATACTATGGTCAAAACTAGTAACTGCCAAATCAAAAAACTGTTACTGTTAACATAAAAAGGTTTAGTGAAGTATAATCACAAAATATAACTTAAATTATTATAATGCAAAAATGACTTGCTGTATAATTATATTTATATTTGAAAAAAATAAAGCAGCTCCTAAATTGCTAAATAAATATAAGGTATTTCCATACGTCTTTTTAGAAAAAAATCCTTTCTTAGATCATTACAAATAAGGTTAGCACAAGAACACACAGACCTGTTAATAAAGCAGTTTATCCCATGCTTAAGAATACGTTCAACTTTCTCTTTCATTTTTTCCTTTTCTGCATGTTCTATTTCTGCCACCTTTGCTGTAGAATCGACTCTTACACGAGAACCAAATATCTAAGAAAAGGGAAAGCAGAAAAACAGCATCACTTTACTCTTCAGAGTCCCACAGCATATGTACACATTTTTATGTAAATACACCAAAAAATATGTTTGCTTGTGTATATATATTTATATATGTATTCTAAACTTTTCGGTGCAACTGATTCCCAGCCCAAGTTTATAGCAGCTAGCAATCAAAGTTTCAAGAAATGTAAGCATACCTTTATTTTGTCTGTATCCATACCAGTATTTGCAATAAGAATTTTAGCATTTTCAATTCGCTTTGGTTGATTTACTCCAATTTTTTTATCCAACAAAAAGCCTACAATATGAGGAGAGTATTGTATTAAACATTTCAGCGTTGAGTTAGTAACTCTTAGAAAGTTGTCTACTTTATCAAATTATTGGGTTGGCCAAAAAGTCTGTTTAGTTTTTTCCATAAAATAAAGACACATTTTTCATTTTCACCAATAACTTTATTGATTTGGATATTTTGAGTATGTTGGCTATCTCCCATGTGTTAGAACGTTGATTGTTCTCAATTAATGTCTTGATTTGATCGCTACCAACTTCTACTGGTCTACTGGACCATGGAGCATTGTCCAGCAAGAAATCTCCAGCACGAAACTTTGCAAATCACTTTTGACACATTCAATCAGTCATAGCACCTTCTCCATACACTGCATAAATCTTTTTTTTGCCCTTCAGTTGTGTTTTTACCTGTCTTGAATTCACCAATTTTGATTTTTTTTTAATGCACACTGATATGACAGCTGTCACAATGCAATCTAACAAAATTGTTTCAAATGAAGTTAAAGACAACTAAGCACTACTAGAACCATCTTACAGAAAAAAACCAAACCAACTTTTTGGCCAACCCAATACTTTCAAAGAACACACTTAAGTCTAATTCAAGACTTTAATGCTTAGCCTACATCTAAGCTCCTAGAGAGACCCTATAAAGCATTCCACTAGAACAGTGATCATAAAAATCACTTTAGCAGGTTATTTTAAAATGATATGAAACAGAAAAATTTAAGAGCACAGCACAAATATTTAGAGTAAACACAGTATTTTGAAACTTTTATCTCAGATATACAGCAAACTACATACACAGGAATGTGGGCTACAATGTAAAGGTATTAAGTCCACCATCGTTAGCTTAAAACCAATACAAGAGAAAACAAGCTGTGAAGATTCAGATACACAGGGAATTGCCAGAGGTTACTGAAATGTAAAGAACTGAGGCTGGTGATCAAATGAAAAAGCCATGGGCAATGGAGTCAGACAAACCTGGCCCCAATTATGCTTCTGCTGCACACAGGCAACAATTGGTAGCAACCTGGGAAAACTTATTCAACCTTAGTTACTCATTTGTAAAACAGGAATATAGCCAGTGGCACAAATATTAGTCACCAGCCTAAGGCCCTATTGACTTAGAACTATCTTTCCAGCACAGTATTGCCTCTCCAGGTTTCTTTTTGATGCATATGTAACTTTTATTAAGCCATTATCATCTTGGGTTTCCTGCTCTACAAAGCTGAACCTAATTCTCACTCACTGGGTCAATATCATAAGGAATGAGATTTTAAGCAAAATTCCTAATCAGAATGCCTGGCAGAGCAGGTATTTGAAGAAAGGTACCTATCCTTATTTTATCTTTCCCTACCACCAGCCCCTACTGGAAATGCTACCCAGCCCTTGCATGTAAAGTCAACCAAGAATATTTTCAGGATTGTTACTCCCTTGGAAGACACAACTGACATGCAGCGATGCCTGGACTCTCAGTCACTGGTAAAGCAGAAACTCTAAAGCACAACTTCCTTCTTTTTTTCCCTTATCTATAGAAGAGAATGCATAAACCACCACCTATAGGCCATTTTATTAAGTAAATACAATGTAAAAGCACTTGGAAAATTCCTACTTATCAACAAAATACACTAGGAAAATAGCAATTGTTATGACTAATTTACCACTCTTTAATAAGACTACCAAGAAATATATAGGGTCTGGAAGAAGTAACGCCTGCTTGCATGTGGTTGATAGGGTAATAATACGTGTGTAATAACTTCTAGTTTTAATTTCAACATTTCACCTAAGATGTCATATGGTGTACTTGAGTGTGATGTTATGGTACAGAACTACGTGCTTATGATTTTGTAATAAAAAATGGGCATTATCTGTGCCAAACCCTGTATATCCTCAACACCTGACAACTAAATGATTTCACTTATCCTAGACCCTTTCTGGAGAACACACAGAATTCTGAGAAAAAGTCTCATTTGAAGCTAGCTGGCTTCCAGAAAAAGAAAACTGTAATTTCTCTTTCTTAGAGACTGAAAACATGTTCGTGGTATAAACAGAATCTAGATATTATCAAAAAAATGCTGGGATGGTGTGAGATGAACACTTTCAATTTAATGGATAGATGAAAATGACAAAAATGGTTGCAATGTAACTTTTGTCCTTAAAGATAGGTTTTTCTGGCTTTGTAAAGTGCTACTAGTCCTGACTAGTTAAAAATAGGATTCACTCAGTATTTACCCCTCAACATCCCATCATAGCTTTTTTGCCCACATTCAACATATATATATATATAATACCTTCATCTAAATAGGAATCCGCCAGGCTTCCTCCTAATTTCTTGATGACATGAATTGCCTCCAGATTACCAGAGCCTTTCAGTCTAAGAACAGCTTCCACAGCTAACTTAGTAAAGTGATCTTTGTGATGAGTAAGAAGTTTTGAGGATAATGTTGTTCCCGCAATGTTCATTAAATCTTGGCGGAATTTAACTTCATCAGAACTAAAAAACAAACAGGAAAACTCATGACTTTCTTAAAATGAAATGCTTAATCTTACTTCTTCATTGATAGCAACCCTATTTTACTTTTCAAAATTTATTCAGATACTCACATGTCAATAGGTAATTCCACCCCAACCAGTGAGGGCTCATGTGATAAGCACTAAACCTCACCAGTAAGCAAGCAATGCAAACTAAAGGGTACTATTTTCCCCACCACCAAATTGGCAAACTATAATGAAGAAACACAAGCACACAAAAGCATACCAAACGCTGTCAAGAACATGAGGAAACAGGCAGTTATACAGGTATTGGAAGTGTAAATTAGTAAATTTTTTTTCTGGAGGATTACTTGTCTTTGAACGCAGCAACACTTCTTGAAACATTTTTGGGGGTAACAAGTTTGTCGCAACATAAAGCTAAACACTGTCAAAACACAAAACTCCAACTATAGATAGGTAAATTATACTGCATACCTCAAGTAAAAATACTGTAGAGAGAAAGCCCTGGTTGATGTGGCTCAGTGGATTGAGTGCGGGCTGCGAGCCAAGGGGTCACCAGTTCAATTCCCAGTCAGGGCACATGCCTGGGTTGTGGGCCAGGATCCCAGTGGGGGCCACATGAGCAGCAATCACACACTGATGTTTCTCTCCCTTTCTTTCTCCCTCCCTTCCCCTCTCTCTAAAAATAAATAAATAAAATCTTAAGAAAAAAATATCGGAGAATATTAACACCCAGAAATGTGGTTGTTGTTCAACTACATTAAAGAGGTTAATAACCCTCTACACAATGCTACTATTTGTTTCACTTATTGTGATTATCTAGGCAAAAATGAAAACCCAAACTTTAACTTAGTGGCTATCTCTGGAGGGTAATGTGGGGCTTTATGTTGGGGCGCGATGAGGCAGCAGGATGTTTGTGTATGTTTTCGTATTCTCTAGACTTTGTACGCCGAGCGTACTTTACAAAGAACGTCGAATGTTTATAATAGCATTTTGGCAAACTGACCCATGATCGACTGCAGAATTCAACAGAGCCTGTCTTGCTGCCTTTGTGGCTTCTCTCCAACCCGCAATGATGGTCTGTGGATGAATCTTTTTTGCAATTAAAGATTCTGCTTCCTATAAATAAAGAGTGGAAAATACTTGTCAATAGTAAAAATGGTAGGAAGAACTTGATTATTTCTGACATTCAAAACCACAGTAGTAAAAAAACAATAAAATGAAGCCAAACTTGTTCAGATAGTCTTACCCTTAGTAATTCCGCTGCTAAAACAGTAACAGAAGTAGTGCCATCACCAACTTCATCATCCTGAACCCTTGACATATCTAAAAAAACAAGTTGGTTATTAACTCACTTACATTTGATTCTGCCTTTTAAATTACTTCTCTGTAGCTTACCTAATCTTCCAAATATACCCACTACCAATCCAAATCTCACCTATCTGGTTTCCTCACATGACAAATTCTCTGGAATTTTTCAGTACAAATTACAATGCTTTTACCATCAATAATTACACAGCATTCCAGAAGCTTGTATTTTAATAATGACAATTCAAAAGTGAACAGTTAATCGAAAGTAAGGTTAGTCAACATAGCGTATTAAAAATGTGTTTCAACGTTAACAAAAACAGTATCATCTTTAGACTCACCAACTAGAACTTTAGCTGCTGGATTGTCAACACCAATGTTTTTCAGAATAGTTGCACCATCGTTGGTCACCATAAGAGAAGCATCTCGACCACTGCTTAACAGAATTTTGTCCTAAAAGGAATGTATTTGGCTGAACATGTAAGTATATCTTTAATGCATGGGTCACTCAATACGCTCACATACTGCTAACGGGTACATATCCTGGATGGCTATTTGGCACAATCCATTATAGTTTTTCCAACGCGTTCACCCACAAGCAAGCCTTGGTATCTACCTTGGTAAAAACACTAGAAGATCAAGGGACACATAAACAAGGTTTGTTTCAGCTCTGTAATAGCCAAAACAATAGAAATAAATAACATGCCACCCAATACATTCACAAATGTAAACTACAAAATAATCAAGATGCTGAATACTATTTGACACTTAAAGAGGGAAGATTTCCACAAACCACACTATAGAAAAACCACATGTAAGTAGTATCTATGATAAAACAAAGTATAATCTTACAGGTTTAGAAAAAAAAAACACATAACACTAAGATGCACATATATTTACATAAGTGAACAAAGATGCTGGGAAGATTTACACCTTAATGGTAACAGTGGTTGTCACTGGGGAGGCGAGTGGCATGGAATGGGACTTCAGCCACAGGAGTACTGTTCAGATTTTTAGTAAGAAGACTATGTCCATGCCTGTTTAATTAACAGTTAAGTTTCAAAGATTAAAAAGCATCAAAAACCTGTCATTTACTATGTTTATTTACACTAAGGACTCTAAAACAATATCAAAGCATTAAGAATTCCGTTTTTCTTACCATGCCCTTGGGTCCCAAGGTGCTCTTCACCAAGTCTCCAATAGCAATGGCACCAACAAAGGAAGACTGGAGTAAAAATCAAAGAGATTTTCAAAATCAATTCTAGTCTTAAAATTGTAAAAAGTATAACTGGATCTTTAAAAGAAGGAGAACAAGGTTTACCAGACGCGCTGTCTCTGCTCTCTCTTCATCAGCTCCAGCCTTGAAGATGTTGACAGGTGCAAGCGAAAGGGACGCCTATAAAGTAAAATCAAGAACCAGTTTGAATGACAATATTCTTTAAAAAATTTTTTAAATTTCATTTTTGTTTTTCAATTAGTGTTAACATTCCATATTATTTTATATTAGTGTCAGGTGTCCAGCATAGTGGCTGGACATTTCTTTAATTTAGAAAATAATCCCCGGGGTAAATCTAGTACCCACCCGAATGTCAATATTCCTCAATACATGTACTTAGATGCCTTCCATTAGACTTGCAAGTAGGCAGGTAAAAAATTAACTCGCAGAACAGTGTACTTTTTCGAACAAATAAAGTTCTCTATCATCCGGGCATTCATTTGAGGAGGAGGGAGAGACTTCTAAAGCTGTGTAAGGAAGGCAACCTTGCGTTTTGGATCTACAAGTGCTCCAGGAATAAAAATTACACACTGAAGAGATTGACTTAGGAATAGCAAGACTGAAGATGATTTTAATCTAAGGAGAAGGCAGGCAGGAGGCGTAGGCCAATGCGGGGCTACCGCCGAGCAGAAGAGCGAGCGCGGCGGCCTAGCTTCTACCCGACCGCGCCTCCCCGGCCGCCCCAAACTCCGCCCCGAGGAAGGCGGGGCCTGCCTCGCCGACCCGCCCGGGGCACTAGAAATTTCTTCGCTTGGGGTGAGTCGCGGGCCTTAGGGTTCTGGGACTGTGGAGAGGCCGTGCCAGAACCAGACGCTGGCCTGGAGGCCCACCCTTCCCCCTGGCCTGCACCGAGGACTTCACCGGCGGGCGGCGCGCAGGCCGCACGCCGCATCCAGCACCATGTGCGGCGGTTGTGGAGGACCGACACAAGGAGCCAGCTCCGCTGGAAGGACAAGAGGGGGCAGCGGAGCGGCAGGACACAGCGGGGTATGGCGAGGCAGGGCCAGTGCGACCAGACTCACCATGATTCCGATGAGTTGACCGCTCACGTTACTATCTCACAGCTCGCGGCCGGGAATCAGAGGAAAGAGAAGGCGGATGTGACGCCACAGCTCTACTGCAGGGGGCGGGGCCTCGGCTAGAGCACAGCTCCAGCCTAGCGCCGCCCGCGGGGCCAGAGAAGGTAGTCCGTAGGGTCGTAAACGCAGATTTTCTGGCTGGAGGGGCGGGGCCTTGGCCCGCGCCCCGCCTCCTGCGGCGCCAGAGGCTCGGGATCCGGAAAGGGGAGGGTCTGACATTTTGCGTGGGGCAGGACAGATTGGCAGTAGGAGCCCCGAAGAACAAAAGACGCTGTGTCGGGAGGGTGGGGCTTGCAATAACCACGGAGTTGCTCCTCGCGCTTTTTTCTTAAATTTACTATTTAAAAACATCCCTGGCTGGTGTGGCTCATCGGATTCAGCACAGGCTTGAAAACCAGAAGTTCGAGGGTTTGATTCCCGGTCAGGGCACATGCGTGGGTTGCTTGGCCAGGTCCCCAGTTGGGGGCGTGCGGTAGGCTACTGATATCAATATGTGTATCTCTTGCACATCAATGTTTCTCTCCCTTTCTCCCTCCCTTCCTTTCTCTCTAAAAGTAAATAAAATCTTTAAATATATATATAAAATAAAAGTACTTGTTTTCCATCATTTACCAATAAATACCCTTTTCTCCTTTTGGTGAACGTATCAATTAGCAAGCTCCTGGATTTTTGTCAATTGTTAACATTGTTAGATGTTTTCAATTTTAATTGTTTCTACCCTTTAGGTACATTCTAAAAGGGTTAGTTATACCAGGGATTGACAAACTATGGGGAGCCAAATCCCACCTACCCATTTCATGATATATTAAAAATATATGAGCCATATTTTGGTGTCCGTAGCTTGGCTAGAACATAAGCATACCCGTTCATTTTTTATACTGTGCAATACAATACAGTTATAGAATGGCAGAGTTGAGTAGTTATGATAGACTGTATAACCCATAAAGCCTAACATATTTATGATCTGATTCTTTATAGAAAACATTTGCTGACCCTGGTTTACACTATCCCCGAGGCCCATTATGAAAAGGGTTGTTCAGACTGGACAAATTATTTTAAATCTAGCCAAAGTTGTGTGTTCATGGAAAAATTTGCTCTTTCAGGAAATGCCCTTTGACAGGTACATGCCAAATCACACACAGACAGGGCATCCAATCTTTTGGCGTGTCTGGATCACACTGGAAGAAGAGGAGTTTTCTTGGGCCATGCATAAAATACACAAACAGAATGAAAACAAAATCTCATAATGTTGTAGGTAAATTTACGATTTTGTGTTGGGCCGCATTCAGAGCTATCCTGGGCTGCGGGTTGAACACCCCTGCGACTAGAATGAGAAGTCACAATAATGAGAAGCTAAGATACCTCAAAACAAGTTTTTATTGTGGTCAAATCACGTACCTGGAAATTTGTCCTCACAGGCAAGCCTGAGACTACGGCTTATAGAGAAACCACCCCCGCCTCCCTGCTGCGCTTTTAAGTGGAAAGAACAGCCAGAAGCTTTTGGATGGGGAATGGGAGGCAGGCCCTGCCACCTGTGGAGCTGAGGCCAAATACAGCCAGGAGGAGACGGCTGAGAGGACTCAGCTTTCATTGCAGTGTTTTTTGTTCCTCCCCCTTTCCTCCTTTGGCGTCACCCTCGTTATCTCAGGGTTTTTTTTTAACCTGAGGATATGTTTTTATTGGTTTTTAGAGAGAGCGCAAGTGAGGGATGGAGGGAGAGAAAAAAACATCGATGTGAGAAAGAAACATCAATTGGTTGCCTCCCATTCAGGCCCTGACCAGAGATCAAACCCACAAACCAGGTACATGCCGTGACTGGAAATCGAACCTACAAACTTTTTGGTGTACCGGACAATGCACCATCCAACTGAGCCACCTGGCCAGGGCTGTATCCCAGGGTTTAATTGCTCAGCGTCTGGAACCAAGCAATGTATGCTTGGATTTCAACTCTTCCATTTACCAGTTCTGTCACTTGGGATGGGTTCCATTACCACCTTGATCTATATAGCAGAGTGAGAAATTACAAAATTTGATTTAAGTCACAAAGTTTTAGGGTGGTTTGGTGTGCAGTGATAAATAACCTAAACACTTACTTAATAATGCCTTTGAATAGGCATTTATACAGTTTTGCTTCCATTTCTGTAAGAGCCTCATCAGTCTGTTTAAATGTCCTGTTATCATCCATGTTGCTGTGAGTTCTTTCTAAACTATTATTTATCCAATGTTTAAAATCCTTCAAATTCTCTAACCTTATTTAAACAAAAATGTTTTAGCATTCTATAGGTACTGATGTCTGTCATTTTTCCCTTCTTCCCACCATTCCTTTTCACCCCCTGCTCTTATGGAACCCCTTTCCACCATTGAACATTACTATCTTTCCATACCTCTATACCTTTGCCTATGCTACTCCTCCCTAAGACATCCTCTTCCTTCCTCTAGTCTATCAAACACCTCAGGCTGTCACCAAACACCTCAGGGACTACCTCCTCCAGGCTTTTCTTGAAAACCTCTATTCTGCGGCCAAGTTAGATGCCCTTCCTTTTTATGTGCCTTTATCACACTGCTCCTACCAAGAACTGACAAATGTCAGTTCTCCTAAGCTATATAGCTATTACTCATTCTAGAGATATCGGAGAGAAATTAATTCACCGTTTACAATTTATTTGTGAGGGCTCAGTCCTCTGGGGGTAGAAAAGGCATTGCCCCATTAGAAGGCTATTCTAAACTACAGATATTTTGAGGACGAGGACTGATATCTTTATTACTAGCATAGGGCCTAGCTCATGCTCATTCATTAAATAAGAACAAGTGAATAGCTACTAAAAAGGAATTCAAAGAAAAAATACAGAAATAATTTTAAAAGTTCTTAATTTCTGAGAGCAAATGCCTGTTTTCCAAGACTTTGTCTCTGCTACATCTTTACCAATTATGTGTTCCATAGATTTCTGGCACATAGAAAGCACCCAAATATTTATGGACTTGTCTTTCCCTTTCATTGTTTTTTTACTTTTCTAATTGATTTGAAGAGTGGGGGAAAGAGAAAGGAGGGGAAGGGAGGAGAAAGAGAGGAACATCGACTCATTGTTCCACTCATTTATGCATTCATTGGTTGATATCTTGTATGTGCCCTCACCAGGGATGGAACTTGCAACCTCTGGACAAAGCTCCAATCAACTGAGCTTCCTGGCCATGGCTCCCTTTCATTGCTCAAATGTTCTCCATCTTGAGCTGTATCCAAATAGGCTTTGCAGTGTCACTCGGTGGCTAAAAACAGGTTTGGAGACCCAGACCTGAGAACTCCTAGTTTGAATGACCACAGAGATAAAACTGTGAGTCTGTCATATACTTAAAACTCCATTTTACTTTGATGAAACATAACCCTTAACCCATTATATGTTCACTTGAAATGGAGGCAGTGATATGAGACTGAGAAATAAAACCTCCTATCATAGCTTCAAGAAATATGTAAAATATGAATACAGTAAAACTATAAATAGGTATCCAACCAAACTTTTATTGGGGTTTTATTGCAATCTACTTTCAGCAATAAGGGGAAAGGAACCATAAAAAATCCGACCAGATTTTATTCAACAAAGCAGTTTTTCATGAATGCTTAAGGTCAGTGTATATAGTCAGCTCAGCTTCCAGTATCAACTCGAGTACCTCATCGTGGAAATTTAGGCCAGAATGACAACAGTAAGCCATCGCAAAATCCCAAATCATCGAAGATTAAACCACATTGTACATATAAAGTATACTAATACTTTGTAATAAATAAGGATTTAAAAAGTGTTGCTTAGCCCTTGTTGAACTAAATTCGATTATTAGCATATTCTTTAAGTACTCCAGTTAATAAAGGTTTGATTGTACTTCAAGAACTATGACTTTTCCAAAGATAAAAAATATTAGTTCTTGTTATGACAAAAATTAAGCTTAAAAGCACATTCACACTTGTTCTTAAAAGCACGTCTACATCATATATGAGATAACTTCTCGTGCCTGGAGACATGGTTCATATGGCAAAAAGTCATATGCAAAGAACTAGAGAGGGCAATCCTCCCATGTCCACATCCTCCAAAGAGCCACACTCGGCCTCCGTGTAAAAGCTGTATTTTATTGCCATGCTACAAAATGTATGAAGTTGGCACTGATAGAAAAAAACAGAACAAAGGGTGGGGAAGGAGAGCGGGCAAAGGATGTTGTTACATATACAACAAGGTTTTAATCAACAGTGGTCAATTCTGCCAATATGAAAAATGCAAACCAAATTTAAAATGCTGATATGAAACAGCATTCAAATACAATTTATGCATAGTACAGTATCACATCTTTTATTAGAGAAATGTGGAATGTTTATAAAAGAAATTAACCATAGGGGGTAAAATTCATATTTCATATACAATTTGGCAATGGTAGTCCCACTGTTAGACAATTTTTTATAAAAGAAAAATTAAAAATCTAATAAGCTACCTTTATACAAAGTTGCTATATTTATGCCTTTATGTAGGAAAAAAAACATTTATAATGCAAATTAGGACATACAATAATCTTACAGTATTATACAATGTAATGAAAATAAAAACATTAACACAAAATTTGTCCTTTATAAAATGTGTATTTTGCATTTACTAATGCAAATGTGGCACACCGGTGACTACTGTACTATTAATACCAGTCCATCATAGAATTGCAGTTGTAATGATGCTACAAAAGAATTGTGTTGTACCCCCCAAAAATGAGGAAGTAGGAATGGGGAATAGGGATTTAAAGAACAGGAAAGAGAGAGATGGTGCTGGTTTGGGCAGAGTATCATGTGGTATATCATAAAATGGTTGTTAAATGTTTCAAACCAAAACCATTTTCTATACATTCTGGAATTTCGTACCAATGCCTTTATTCAAATTTGGCAAACATCCGGGAAAAGGTAATTAGTACCATTTACCTCACATATCAGAAATATGAATGAGATGCCAATACATCAGTTACTTCTGAATGTTGTCTCCGATGGTATGTCTGTTTCAAGGATATATATGTATATATGTTCATATACATATATATTTACACATACATACTACACATTGCACAGAACACTTGGGCATTATGGGTTAGGAACAGCACAGGAGAAAGTGGGAAGTACTTTTTAGCTTGTTAAAACTTTTACCTTGAGGCAAAAATATGGTGGCACATTATTGGGAAATTATGAAAACATAAGGCCCCTGTCCCATTTTTAATAGAACATTACTGAGGTACATTTTTATATGTTGTGCCACAGATTCCTCTGGGGGGGTTGATAAACACTAGCTTGACTTATAACATTGAACTGTGGGGTCAACATCAATATCTATAAAAACAAAGATTGCTTGGCAAATTTTCGTAAGTCCCAAATGTGATCTGGATATACTGGGAAGTGAAAACCTTTTTGCTGAGTCTTCAAGAGTAAAGTGCATATCTCATCACTCCACAGCAGCAGTAAATAAAAGGAACTATTTGCCAATCTTCCTGGAGGGAGAAAAGGCACCATATTTTCAGTTTTAAAAGAAGATGAAACTGGGAAATAAAACACACTAAGAAAAAACAGAGTCAATACCCATATCAGTTTCCAGCCCTGGTCTGGGATAACAGCTGTTTTGATCTATATGGATAAAAGGGGATTCTGTTTGGGAAAACATATGAGCAATGAGTAGAGTTCCAAAACTGAAAAATGGGATCACATGGTCTATCAACAGAACAGAGTATCTAAAATCAGGTCTGCCTCAGAAAATCTGAAACACATGGCCACAACTGTATCCCAATAAAATATTGCATTCTAAAATGCACCTGCTCATAGGTACATTCTTTCAGGATGGAGCTTAATGCCCACGACTAGACTACTGCAAAGGACGAGGAGTGTTCTACATTACTTTTTATTCAATAGGATCACAGGTGATTTCCAGAGACATCTAGAAATTAACACCAGTTGTATGTGTACATCTTCCTAATACTCATAGTACCTAAAATCAAATTCTTAGCAGACAAATTGGTCCCATTTCTGTGTTTAAAGCATACAGTATTTAAAGCATAAACTGCAGTGATTATATTGGAGTTACCTAAAAAATATAAAAACTAATTAGAATCTGGAAGGAAAAATACAAAGGATTAGAAAAAGAAAATAAAGTATCCAGCCTCCAAAATGAATAAATAGGTCAGCCCTTCTATTTGGAGGTTAATGTTCTGTCTTGACTGCTTATTTCAGATAAAACCATGTGTACTAATTCCATCACAATTCATATTCCACATTACAAAAATCACATAAATTTGGCACGATTAGCAATCTACTCAGAAGAAAACATAAATGCAACAATATATTAAAAATGGAAACTGCACACCTACACCACTGCTCTCTTTTTAGAGAACAGTGAACACTTTAGTAAGCACCAAGTTCACACACACACACACAAAGAAGAAATTCTGCTATGCACATAACCGATGGCACTGAAAATAATAGACACCTTTAATAATTTATTTTCTTTATAAGGTCCCATTCTATTATTTTGCTAATCCATTCACTGTCCTATAATTGGTTATTTATTGAACAGCTATCCGACTGAAACTTTCATGCTAACTTAACCCTAGTCACATCTGGTAGATCCAGATCATAATCTCAAACTTCCTCAAATTTAGAGAAAATGGTAAAATATTTTGCAAGGTTACCTAACCTTCTTTTCACTCTACATTCTCTTGTCTTCTCTAGTGTTTAGGAAACTGGAACATTCTTGATTTTCCAAGAGTTGGACGTATGACCCCTTGTCAGTTTACACAAGCTTCAATTCATTTTAAATCCTAAATTATGACATAATCTCATTGCTACAAGACTTCCACTGTACCGGCTATGCTGGCAATAATCTTAACATTCCACTGAAATCAGGGGTAATCAAAGACCCACCTACGAGTGAAAGGGCGGCAGAGCTGAGGAGCACTACAGTGGGCAAAGTACAACCGCAGCCACGTGACATGAGGGAATCACTGCTAAAGTGCTGGGGAGGGCGCCCACGGAGAAGACGCAGTACCTTTAGGGAACTCTGTATGTTAAAAATAGCTTCCTTTTTGTTTTTTCCCCTCAGCTGCTAAAGAGATCACCTATGGACACAAGTAAAATTTAAAACTGAGAGAACGTTTTTATCAACTTGAAAAGTAAACAGCATATAAATAAATACTGGACAAGGGCAACCCTGTTATAGAATAACAGTAAGTTCCAAATGAACCTTCAAAACCACAACTTGACAAAAATGCCACTACACAATAAACACATAATCCAATTTTAAAACTATATACACACTCAAACACTTTAAATTGGAGAAGATGGGAAGCAACAAAATGAGACATCCCAAACACCAAAGGGAAAAACTGAAGGTAAGTGGCAATCTAATGGCACACGTGCCTCCATAAACAATGTGATCGATAATAATCCATAGGCGAGACTCTTTCAAGAGATCATGGTTCAGATTTTCAAATGTTTTGGGGTAAAGTGACCTGAGACCAACTCTTGAGCCTGTTGTAATTCTGATTCAGACATCTGGGCATGCCCTTCCAATAACATCATGAGATGAATAAACAGAAAATCTTGTCTTCTTCCTGCCTTTCAACACACCAACAGCAACCATATTCACAAACACAGGACTTTCTAGTAAGCTGAAGGCAAAGGAACTGACTGGTAGATAAGGAGTGTGGTACTTCTATTTCCTTTACATATGGTTTGGCTCAAGTAAAAAAGCCTACAATTAATGAAATAAAGGATTCCTCATGTTACATGCTAGATGCCACATACCATGAACAGTGAATCTACAAATATTACTTTCAAAGCCTAGAGTTTATCTGTTAGCAATGTACATTATCAAGAGGCTTTATAAAACGTTTTAAATGCCAACCATGGCTTAGGCATGAATGATATGCCTAAGTCCAGAATATTGATAAAAATCAACCAGCATGTCACTCACTTCAACTCTCATTTTAAATAGGCACTGTGAAAATGGGAGTGCTGCTGTACAGTAATGAGTAGTGTATGATGAAATTAGTGTTTTTTAATGAGTACCTGCTCTACATTAATTCCCTTTAAAGAAGCACATGAAATATTAAAAAAAAAAAGTTTTTATCAGTCTATAAAAGGAGTTAGTGTTTAGAAAAGAAAATGAAGCACTTGCATCTTCATTTTTAAAAAAATTCACAAAGGTGCAAACAATGTAATGCTTTCCAGGCTCACATGGGCAGATCAGTACTATTGTGTCTAGTTTTCCTAGAAGTACCATCATCACGCGGTAGTGCTTTCTGCAAATTTGACATAGCAGCAGTTTTCTCGATGTCTATCACAGCATACAGCTCTGTGCGCCTGGTAGGGGTCTGCGGGAGAGGAGTTGTAGGCGTTTTTGGAGTCTGAGGGTTGTCGGAGTCACTGCCACCTTCCAAGTCAACCTGTATGTAATTGAGCTGCCTGTGTTCTAAACTTGGGCGTCTGATATCAAAGTTAAAGACTGTCGGTATACAGTCCCGACGCCTTGAATATTCTATTTTGTGAGCACTTGCTGGCACTGTTACATTCTCTGTATTTACATAGTTATGCATTGGATCTAGATTATTATGGTAGCCATTTAGAGATGGGGTCTTTGGTCCTAAATTGTCATCTTCATCCCTACTTAGCTTGCGGGCTTCCCAAACAGGAGGCAAAGATGGTAAATTTTCATAGTTTAATAATGCAGTTCTTCTCTGAGCTGAGTTGTTGATATTCTGGGTATCTGAGGTACTGGTGGATGTCAGACGACCTCTCCTGACCCCTGAGGCACTAGGGATGGATAACCCATTTATATTTTCATACACCAGTTTGTTAACAGAGGGTGCATCTCTTCGTTCGTCACTGTCATATCCAGTGTCCCATTCTGTGTTATTTGCACCACCTCCACTGACTTGATCTCTTCCAATTTTCTCCAGTTTCTCTTTTTCCATTAATTGCTTTTGAACAGGAGTTGGTCCTAAGACAAATCTGACTACTTCAGGTTCCAGAAGAACCTGAGGGTCCCTGTCCTCAATACTACTGGGTTCTTCTTTCGGAGTGTTGCTTTCAGCACTAGAAATCCTTGCCTCCAATGGGACATGCACACTTGCGCAATTTTTCCGCTCTTCTTGCACACCTGTAGTGTTGACATAGGTATGTACCTAAAACAAAAGAGTAAAGCGAATCAGTAACTTGCTTAAAAAATGGAAAACAAAAAAGCCTGACCACATCTGTTAATTTTATTGATTAGCTTTCTAAGTATACTCTTGCTTTGAAGCTTTTGCACCTGCTTTTTTACTAATAAAAAGATTTGGATGAGGGAAGGTATAAAAATGTAGCTTTTTGATAAAAGAATAACTACTCTGCCCTGACCAGTGTGGCTCAGTTGGTTGGGAATCATCCCACAAAGCAAAAGGTTGCCGGTTCAATTCCCAGTTAGGGCACATGCCTGGGTCAGGGAGCATATGAGAGGCAAAAGATCAATGTTTCTCTTTTACATCAATCTTTCTCTCCCTCCCTTCCCCTCACTCTAAAAATAAAAAAATAAAATCTTTAAAAAAAATTTTTTTAAAAAGAAAACCTACTCTAACACGTAACATTATACTTGATAGTGAAACATGAAAAGCATTTTGTTAAAAAAAATCAGGAACAGATAGGAATTATAATTTTGGTGGTGTTCTAGAAATGCTCATGAATTCATTAAGGCATGACTCAGAAATAAATAAATAAATAAATATTTAAAAGGATACAGATTTATCATTATTTACTGATGGTTTGACTATATAAAGAAATAAGCCCACTAGATTTAATAAGAATTCTGTAAAATTCACAGATATAAAATAAATATTACCTACTAAGAAATAATCACTAAAATGATCATGAAAAGTTCAACAGTGTTTTGGGCGACAATACAAAAAGCATTTAGAGGTCTACCCATAAAATATGAAAAACTCAAAAATAAAATGCAAAATTGAGAGAAATGTAATCACAGTAAATAATAAAAAACTCAGGTACTATGTAAAGAATACAAAGAAAGAATTTTAAAACAACAAAAATGTCTTAATGATAACGACCATGGGGTTTACGATAGATAAGTACGCAGCTAATTAATGCATAGACAACGTTTAACCAGATCCTTCGTTCCTCAAATGAAGACAGAACAGTCAGGAATATTACATAACTCTATAAAACACCAACGACAGAATCTACCTTCCTGCTAGTAGTCCACCAGTTATACACTATAAGATAAGCAGTTCCATAAATTCTGAATTGACTGAAGTTATTACAGTGGGGACTGGCCACTACTCGTGGCTGTCTTTACCTACAGACACTCCTCTCCCGAACCCACAAAGTACTGTGATGCTAAGTTCCCCTCAGCACCCGTACAGATTTCAGCATAGATCAGTAAATATACACTATTTCCCCTGATTCTTCACTACGAAAGTCACACAGGAAGAGTGAAAGCTAAATGCAAGCTGCAATCTGCAACTCCACACTTCTCCACACAAGCCATCATCCCGTCAGACAGTGCAGCACATGCTCACCTGTTCCTCAGCCACGAGCAAAGGGTGGGTAGATTCTTCACCTACTGAAGGCAGGCGTGCACTTCCCACAGAAGGGTGTCTGCTTGACGGGTGGGATGAAGCATCTCCAAATGAGGGATATCGGGGATATCCATTAGGTAAGTTCTGAGCAGCAAACCCTGGAGCTGAGTTTTTGTTTGGTTATTGGTTGAAGAAGAAAAGCAGGAGACAGAGGCAGGGGAGAGAGAATGAAAACAAGTAAGAATGCAAGCTGCACTGACAGGATTAAGGGAGGTGTTTCTGGGAAGACGGCAGACACCCGAGCACAAAGTGCACACCCTCCACGCCAGCTTTCCATTCACACTTTAGGTAACGTGAAACATTTAATGTTACCGTATTTAAAATATTAAACATGTTTATAATCATAGCTAACAGCTTTTAAAAACTGACAACCATTACACTTAGGTTAGCCAATGGTGACTGCTAACATTTTATAGATTAAATATCCAGAGTCTATGATTTATAAAATACAAGAAGGAAAACGGATACTTACTTGTAGGTGTTCGAGGTGTTCTGGGGACTTCCAATTCTGTCTGATGATTATTCCTTTCAACAACTGGCTCTTCCACCACATTTATACTATTATTTTGCATAATCTCTTGCAACATGTTAAATAATTCTTCTGCACGGGCACACTTAAAGGCAAAGATTCCTATAAATATAAACCAGAAGGGAACAACGGTTACATCTTTTAAAACGATACAGGAGCGCCTGTCAAAGAAGAAAATTGTAAAATAAGCATTCTGTGTACCAAAAGCAAGAAAGGTATTTTAAATACATACCTGATAAATTAATTGTATTCCCTGTTTCAAAACATAAATCCAAAAGAAAGTTCACAGAACAGTTTTCATACGTCTAAGGGAGATGGCTCAAAATCAGGCAGACAAAAACAAGATTCGCACTTACTTCAATCTGCTTTTAACAGCAGGGGGAGCCCAACTCACCAGTACTAAGGTGACCCTGTACCATTTGACAGGCCCGGCTCTGTCACGGTGTTTAATTATTATAATAATTCTGTAAGGCAGCGATTATCATTCACCTCTGATGGAGAAAAAATTTCATGCTTGACAGAGGTAACTTGCCCAAGGCCTTTCAAATTGTAGGTAGCAAAATAATCAAACTACGTACTGTTTGACTCCAAAATTTAGGGTCTTTTCCCAGCAAGTTATAAGAGTAAAAGCACATAGTCAATTTACTGGGACTAATCATTTACTGAAAATGTTAAAGCTGATATGCATCAAAATTCTATACATAGAGAATGTGCTTAAGAAATGCTTGCTAAACGAATACATAGTTTACCGTATCTCTTAAGGCATTTATATATCTCTTCTTAAGGCCCTTATGGCATCTTAAGGTAATTTTTTTTCTATCAGGAGAAAGTAAAATATTAAACATTCTATATAGAAAAACAGAAAGAATAGTATTTCAAATGTGACACAGTTTGTAGAAAAAATTAAAGGCTCTACCAACCTTGTCCAGTTTGACACCGTCGACCACTTTCAAAAGAAAAGAGATTTGAGTCATAGCCGTAGCGTCGCAGGCAGAGGTAGTGCCATTTTACTGAGTCACGTTTGCGAGTGTATAAAATCAGTTCTGTGTCTGTAAGTTCCATTATGCCAGAACCTAACTCATTCCCATCATCATCCACATTAATGACCTAAAAAAACAAAGTTTAATTAGTGCTAGCGTAACAGTTCAACTCGACAGTCATACTCATATTTCACCAATTGCTGACTGATTCAGTTACTTGCTCCTTTATTAGTTCATTCGTCAACCCGTGTATGTGTAGTACTATGTAGCAATATAACACACAGTTCATATTAGCAAGGAATTCACATTCCCGCTGGGGAGATAAGTTCATGTTAAGATAAGGCCTTGTATTACTGAGTTCCAGAAAATGGCCAGAGACCATGAAGAATAGATACCACTTAGGGAGAACTAACTCACTATACCACTGTAACCGGGCAAAGTGTTTCACATGTATTTTCCCCATTTAATCCTCATAACACTCCTAAACTAGGCAATACTGTTTGCTCCATCCTACAAAAATGAAAACAAAGACTTAGTGATAATGTAACCTGTCGAAAGTCACAAAGCTCTGAAGCAACAAGGTTGTAATCGACACCTCAGTTTGCATGATCCAGAGGTTATGATTCAGAGCAGACTGAGCAAGACTACCAGAGACAAAGTAGCTGTGGGTGAGTAAGGAGTGGAGCGGTTAGCCTCCGGGTAACAGAACACCACAAGTTTCAGAATGATGAAAGAGGAAGATTAATTTGATGTCAACTGCAGGATGGATCGCAGTGGTGACTCAAGGTAGAGTCCAGTTAAGAAATTATCCAGGCATGAGCCAATGACTAGAGGTGGAATCAATGACTAAAGAGGAACACATAAAATGGCATTTTAAACAAAGTGATACCAGAACAGTGTGGCTAACTGAATACAGAGGACCAAAGGGAAAGTAAAAGAATATTCCACATTGTCAGTAAGAAAATGTCATCATCATTTGTTAAAATAAGAAAAGCCATAATGAATAAAAAGGGAAGTAAAAGGGTCTGGGGGTACAAGTGAAAAGATATATTAAGTGAAGTAAAAGAAGGTCCGAGTGGGCAGTAAGAGTAATTCAAGCAGCTGTACTGACCTTAAACTTGTTCCGATGGTTATCTGGGACAGTGTCTTTACCTGGACAGCTACAACAGCTACCCATGGCTTCTTTCAGAAGACCATGTGAGCACTACATGAAAGATAATTTAGAAAAAATTATAAGACATAGGATATAAAAATCGTAACATAAAAAAGGTTTTAGACATCATCTAACACAAACTCTGCATTATTTTGATGAGGAAAATTAAGCCCAAGAAAGTATATGGCTGGAGATAGATTCCATGCAACTAACTCGTGAATTTTGCTCAGAGACAATGACGATAATTTTCTGAGGCAGATGTCACAGAAATCTCAGATTTCCAGTTTAATTTGCAAAGGTCTGCTTATTTTAAAATTATCTTTAAAAGCAAGCCAATTTAAGGTCTCATATGTAGTACTATTTAAATAAAGTCATTCATGGAATTAACCTCTTATGGCTTATCAGGAATTTCATGTCTGTCTTTTAATTTCCATAGGGATGCTAGACTTCTGGCTTGACAGGTTTCTTTATCCTCATTGTAGTATCTTTTATGTAGTCCACCCGGGAAGAGAGTTCATTGGTAAATAAGACACAAAGACAAACTCAGAATAGTTCACTAAGAGAGAAAAACAATTCAAAATTCAAGCAATATCTTAAAAGAAAATACTGGCAAAACTTAGTGTATCTATCTAACCTTACTTCCCCACAGGTTACAAGTGACATTAAGTTCTCAAGAACACACCAAATGAACAAAGGAAAAATTAAAGATGTCACTTACTTACAAACCAGGGAAAGAGAATGAATGTGACAATATTTGAAAAGGGGTGAAGCACAAGAAGCTTCTAAACATTAAAAGCATAAACCTGATTAAAAGTTGATTAAAATTCTGTAGTGGTTCTTCACTATATTCAGGGAAAAATTCAAAGCTTGTCAGTTTGTCACGAGGCCCCTCCCAGTCTGGTCCCTGTCTACAGGTCTGAACTCTTCCTTCTCCCTGCTCCAAGCCCTACCAGGGCACATTCAGCAGTTTCCCCAGAGCACCTCATTCTCTCACACCCTTCCATACTGCCCCGCTTCTGCTTCTTTCCTTTCCCAAGATTCAACCCAAGTGTGACCAGGAAGCCTTCTCTGACTGCAACCAACTGGGCGGCTTATACTTCTTATGTAACAGCACCCGGGGCTTCCCGTATCACAGCGTCTTTCACACTGGCTACTTTAGCAGAAACTGTGGCACACTGTCTGTTACTTATCTCCTTCCCTCCATTATGGGCTCCTTTCCAGCAGGCATGAACCTTATTCATTTTTGCACTGCCCACGCTGAACACAACACCCAGCACACAGTAGGTACTCTAAGTCTCTTGTAAGCTGAATACACTGTAGTAAACAAAGGTAAAGAATGGCTGACAGGTACAAATATTAAGATGAAAAAGTATACTAGTATGTACCAAAAAAAGTGAAAAATAACATAGTAAAATAAATTAAGACTCATTTTAGTATTTTGCTCTAATATGCCACCTAAATATCATGGCACAGAGATGATTAAGTCATTAAGTCATGACTGAAGAATCATGAGTCTAAAGGGAAAGATATGTGAACAGGTAATACATTATGAAAAACCTTATATTAGAATATGAGGAAAGTTCTATGGGTACAGAAAATGGAGTGACTAACTCTGTGGGTTAGGCAGGGCAAGGAAGCACCATTTAAGCTAGTACTTAAAAAGGTGAGCAGAAACAGTGTACTGGGCAAAAAATAGAAATAAGTACTTGAGATGGATAAAAGAGAATGTGCAAAGACAAAGGTCATGAAAGGCTGGGTGCACTGCATTCAGGAGAAAGTAAGGCGCCCAGGACAACCAGAGTTGAGGGTAGGCTGCAACACAAGCAGGCGCCAAACCAGAAAGCATCCTAAACAAGGGAGGGGAATGGGACACCAACCAACGTGAAGCTGGCCTGCGTCCAGTGTCCTCACAGTCAAATGGACGTGACTCTATCATGGTATTTACTTATTCCACTATAGTATTTATGTCTTACGTCCCACTTCACTGTGGTATTCCTGAAGATAAGGGCCTCGTCTGCCTAATTCTCTAGGGCACTAAGTGTACTGCTTGCATAGCACATAGTCCATAATGTTTAGTTTTTCAAAATTAATAAATGTTTAATGAATTATAGGATGAGAAAGAGACAGAAAGTATTTTTTAAAACTTTTTATTTATTTTTAGAGAGAAGGGAAGAGAGGGAGAGAAACCCTGATGTGCAAGAGAGAGATTGGTTGCCTTTCACATGCCCCCAAATAGGGACCTGGCCCTCAACCCAGGCATGTGCTCTGACCAGGAATCGAACCACCGAACTTGCAGTTCACAGGCCAGCACTCAATCCACTGAGTCACACCATCCAGGGCTAAAACTTTGTAAAGCACAAGGATTATTGATAAGAACAAACAAGCAAACGAAGTTCTTGAAATTACATGTTTATCTTCCCCACTGACCTCCTCGTGAATATAAAGAGCTAAAAGATTATTACAGTGCAGCTTTGGCATCAAAAGATGGGACTTCAAAGGTATATTTTAAAACTATTTCAAAAGGAGTAGAAAAATCATTCTTCCACTTGCCATCTTCACAGGCACCTAAGGCAGCCTGTCCGTGTAGGCAGGGGTATTTGAGTGGTGGTGCAGCCTACCTGGGGTTCTATGGACATTGGGTATTTCAGCACAACCGTAATTAATGACAGCCTACCATGTGATACAAAAGCCTTGTAGGACTTCATTGTAAATATATCCCTCTGCAGCATATATTTAAGTCAAAGTTTAGCTCAGAAGAATGGAAACCAGTTAGAGACTACTTTAAGAAAGAAATATGCTAGAGACCTAAAACCAGAACAGCAACAGTGGGGATAGAAATAAAAAGATGAATTTAAGAAACATTTACAAAGACAAGGCAGCGACACTGAGTGGCTGGCTAGGTACAAGAGAAGGCAGAGGCAGTTGCCAGGGTAGCAGGTAAAGGGTGCTGGCTCCATGGCCTGAGAGGAAAAGCTGGTGTCTTCAAGTTGAAGTAATGGTGATTAATTTGGTTTTAGACACACTAAACTGAGATTCTAGAGAACAATAAGATGGAGACATGCAATAGAGAATTAAGTACAGGAGTATGAGTTGAAGGAGGTAAAATATTGGAATGCGTGTGATATTTAAAGCTACAAGACAGCCCTGGCTAGTGTGGCTCCGTGGAACGCCAGCGTAGGAACCAAAGGGTCGCTGCTTTAATTCCCAGTCAGGGCACATGCCTGGGTTGCTGGCCAGGTCCCCAGGAGGGGGTGCGTGAGAGGCAACCACACACTGATGTTTCTCTCCCTCTTGTTCTCCCTCCCTTCCCCTCTCTTTAAAAATAAATAAATAAATAAAATCTTTTTTAAAAAAAGATACAAAACAGAAGACCCTGCTCAAGGACATTATAAAAAGTGGTCGGAGGTTGAAATCCTGAGGAATATAAATACATAAGCACTGAAGTAGAGAGAAGCAAGTGAAGAAAAATAAAAAGATCAGAACAGTACAAGTTAAGAAAAAACTGTCAGGGGAGAGAGTTCCATCCTTAGAGCAGCAGAGGCAGAAGCCAAACTGCAGGGAGCAGATGAAAGGTAAGGAAGTAGCCCCCCGAGAATGGAAACTCCTCTTTCAAGAACAAGCTAAGGAAGTGAAGAGTACAGAGCTAGGGTAAGGACAGACAGGTTTCAAAAGAAAATATGCCTGAGTTATTTACTGTTTTAAGATGGCATTTATGCAGGTTTGTAATCAGTAGGTCAGGAAAGGTTTTAAAATACAGGAAAAAAAAAAAAAGAGAGAGAGAGAGAAACGGAACAAAGCATGGACTGAGACGGAGGGAAAGACGAAAATAAAGAAGATGAGTTCCAGGGTCCAGACTGAGACATTGGATCAGAGGAGAAACGCCTCATCCTCTGAGAGGAAAGGGGAGAAAATAAGGATGTGTGGAACACAGTGGAGAAGCCAAAGAAGATCTACACCTATCATCCTAAATTTCCTGTGTAAAACAGAGAGCAAGCGTGCAGAATGAAGAGAATGAAAGGATTATTCACTGAGGAGCTGACCACGACAGACTGCAGGATTATTAAGTAGGCTGTGCTGAGAGCTCAGAGAGGCTGCAAAGCTATGCTGTTTGTCTAGCTGTGCTCAGCAGTCCAGAAGGTAGAAAGTTCAATGACCCCAGATCAGAGGGTAAGAGGACAAGAAAATTAAAGGATATGGACCATACCCGGGGGCAGGGTGTTGGAGAGAATTCCTGAAGTGATGGATCATCAGGTCTGGTCAGGAAAGAAATAAAGAAGAAGGCTGACACAATGGGAGAAAATGCAGGCAAAAAGGAACAGGAGGCTTCAGTGGGGTTGAAGAACAAGCTTAATATGAGTGAGAAACTAAATTAGCTGGAACAACAGGCACTTGTGATCAATTTTCAACATAAAAGAGGACTTTTTTTAAATGTGGAGTTTTAATCCATATCTCTGGCTCCTCTTCCTGATCCACCAACTCCTAGGCAAGGAGAAAGGCAAGATACTAGATATTCTTAACTTATGACCGCCAGACTAATATTTGGGGACCACATGTGAGTTATGTAACAAGACCTAATAATATGCACTAACACTGTAAACACTCGATGAGAACACATGTGACCTCATCGTCTCACAGTGCCAAGTTCATAATTCAGCAAAAACACACACAGACTTACGATGTTCCCTTAGGAAAGCAACTGAAGAAATTAACTAGGGTACATTCAAGAACAAAAGGTAGCTACTGTTGGGGAGGATCAATATTGCAACGGTTTGTTGAATATTTTAAATTAGTGAACACTGTCTTAGTTTAATTAAAGCCTTTTGTCCTTATCCTTTGGGGGTGGGAGGTGACAGCAAATCAGCACGCAAAATGATTGCATTCAAGAAAACATTATTAAGAAAGAGACTGACATTAATATAGTCTTAGTAGGAAATTTTAACCCCCACTTACATCAATGGATAGATTTTCCAGACAAAAAAATCAACAAAAAAACAGCAACCTTCAACAACACACTAGACCAGATGTATTTATTTGATAATTTTTGAGCATTTCACCCCAAAGCAGCAAGACATATATTCTTTTCAGGTGCACACAGAACACTTTCTAAAATAGACCACATCTTAGGACACAAAACATGTCTCAAGAAAGAAGATGGAAATCATATCAAGCATTTTCTCCAACCACAATAGCATAAAACTCACAATCAATTACAAGAAAAAAAACTGATAAACACACCAACACATGGTGGTGAAATAACATGTCATTAAACAATGAATGGGCTAAAAATGAGAGTGAGGAAGAAATCGAGTTACCCTGAGACAAATGAAAATAAACACACAACTACCCAAATTCTATGGGACATAGAAAAAGCAGTCCTAAGAGAGAAATTCATAGCAATACAGGACTGCCTCAAGAAGCAAGAAAAATCTAAATAAACATTCTAACCGTATACCTAAAAGAACTAGAAAAAGGACAAAAAAGCCCAAAATGAGTAGAAGGAAGAAAGTAATGAAGATCAGAGTGGAAATAAAATAGAGACTAAAAAACAGTACAAAAGATCAATGAAACCAAGAGCAGGTTCTTTGAAAAGGTAAAAAAGATTGATATACCTTTAACCAGACTCACCAAAAAAAAAGAGAGAGGACCCAAATGAATAAAATCAGAAATGAAAGAAGTACCAATTGAAACCACAGGAACACACAGGAATGTAAGAAAATATTACAAGCTAATTGGACAACCTGGAAAAAATAGAAAAACTCCTAAAAATATACAATCTTTCAAAACTGAATCAAGAAAAATCAGAAAATCGGAAAACAGCAATTACAACTAATGATATCAAAGCAGTAATCAAAAAACTCCCAGCAAACACAAGTCCCGGACCCGGATGCCTTCACAGGGGAATTTTACCAAATACTAAAAAAAACTAACACCATTCATTCTCAAACTATTCCAAGAATTTCAAGAGGAGGAAAGACGCCCAAGCTCGTTTTGTGAGTCCTGCCCTATCCTACTTCCAAAACCAGATAAAGACCTTACAAAGAAAGAAAATCATAGGCCAATATCCCTGATGAATATAGATGCAAATATCCTCAATAAAGTATTAGCAAACCTACTCCAGCAATACACAAAAAAGATCACATGCCATGATAGGAATGGGATTTCTTCCTGGGATATAAAGTTGGTATAAAATCTGCCAATCAATTAATGTGATACACCATATAAGCAAAATAAAGGATGAAAATCACATGTCCATATCAACAGATGCTGAAAAAGCATTTGAAAAAATCCAGTACTGATTGATGACAAAAGCTCTCTTCAAAGGGGGAGTAGAGAGAACATACGTCAGTGTAATAAAGGCCATATAAAACACACAGCCAACATCATACTCAATGGGGATAAACTAAAAGCATTTCCGTTAAGGTAGAAAACAAGACAAGGATGTCTGCTTTCACCACTCTTACTGAACACAGCACTGGAAGTCCCTGTCACAGCAATTAGACAAGAAGAAATAAATGACATCCAAGTTGGAAAGGAAGAACTGTCATTATTGGCAGATGACATGGTATTGTATACACAGAGCCCTAAAGACTCCACCAAACTACTAGAACTGATAAATGAATTCAAAAAAGTAGGATATAAAATTAATATTCAGAATTTGGTTGCATTTTTATACACCAATAATAAACTATTAGAAAGGGAAACTAAAAAGAAATTCCATTTACATTGTATCAATAGTAAATAAAATACCTAGGAATAAATTTCCTTACCTAGGAAAGACCTGTATTTAAAAAATTATAAGACACTGAAGGAAGAATCTAAAGACAGAAATAAATGGAAGCATATACCATGTTCTTGCATAGGAAGGATTAACATCATTAAAATGTCCATACCATCCAAAACAATCTATATACATTGAACACAATTCCTCAAAATAACAATGGCCTATTTCATAGAATTAGGACCAATAATTTGGAAATTTATCTAGAACCACAAAAAAAAAGACCCCAAAAAGCCTCTGCAATATTGAGAAAGAAGAACAAAGCTGAAGGTATCATACTACCTGATATCAAACTACACAAGGCCATAGTAATCAAAACAGCAAGGTATTGGCATAAAAAACAGACATACAGATCAATGGAACACAACAGAAAGTCCAGAAATAGCCCAGACTGGAGTGGCTCAGTTCGCTGGGTGTCATCCTGCAAACTGATGGGTCACAGGTTCAATTCCTGGTCAGGGCACATGCCTAGGTTGCAGGTTCAATTCCCGGTCCAGGTACAAGAGGCAACTGATTGATGTTTCTCTCCCTCTCCTTCTCTCTCCCTTTCCCTCTCTTTAAAAATGCATAAATAAAATCTTAAAAAAAAAAAAGAAAGCCCAGAAATAAACCCACAACTATGTATTTGACAAAGGAAGGAAAAACATACAATGGGGTAAAGACAGTCTATTCAATAAAAGGTGCTGAGTAATTGGACAGATATGTGAAAAAAATGAAACTACACCACCCTCTTCTGCCACATACAAAAATAAACTCAAAATGGATTAAAAACTTAAATGTAAGACTCGAAACCATAAATTTTCTAGAAGAAAACACAGGCAGTAAAATCTCAAACACTTCCCTTAGCAATATTTTTTCCAATATATCTCCTTGGGCAAGGGAAACAAAAGAAAAAAATAAATGGGACTACATCAAACTAGTTTTTGCCCAGCAAAGTAAACTATCAACAAAACAAAAAGACAACCCATTAAATTGGAGAACTTCATACATCTGATTAAGGGGCTATATTCAAAATTTATATCCAAAACAATACCATGTTTTCTTTGTTTGATAACTTACTCATACTACTCAACAACAAAAAAAATCAAACAATCCAGTTAAAAAAATGGGCAAAGGACTGAAGAGATATGTCTACAGAGAGGACATACAGATGGCCAATAGACATATGAAAAGATGCTCAATGTCACTAACTGTCAGAGAAATACATATTAAAACCACAATGAGATGTCACCTCATACCTGTCAGAATGGCTATCATCAGAAAAGAAAAGAAAAAAACAAAGAATGGTTATCATGAATAAATGAACAAACAACAGGTGCTGACGAGGATGTGTAGAAAAGGGAACCCTTGTGCCCTGGAAATGCAGACTAGCACAGCCATTAAGGAAAAGAGTATAGAGTTTCCTCGAAAAAATTAAAAATGGAACTGCCTTATGACCCAGTGATTCCACTTCTGGGGTTTTATCCAAACCCCAGAACCTACCTAAGTATGCACCCCAATGTTCACTGCAGCATTATTTATGACAGCCAAGATATGTAAGCAACTCAAGTGTCCATCAACAGACAAGTCAATAAAAAAAGCTGCGGTACATATACACAATGAAATATTAGCCATAAAAAAGAATGAAATCTTACCATTTGTAACAGCAAGGATAGACCTAGAAGGTATTATGCTCAGTGAAATAAGTCAATCAGAGAAAGACAAATACCATATGGTTTCACTTATATATGGAATCTAAAGACTAAAATAAACAAACAAAATTGAAACACACTCATAGACACGGAGTGGACTGGTGGTTGCCAGAGGGGGGGCGGGGGGGCCGGGAGGCTGAGTGAAAGAAGTGAAGGAGTGAAGAAGCACAAATTGGTCGTTACAAAACAGTCATGGGGATGTGAAGTACAGCATCGGAAATACAGTAGATAATATTCTAATAACTATGTATAGTGCCAGTTGGGTACTGGAAATATTAGGAAGAACGCTTTATAAAGTCTACGATTGTCTAACCACTATGCTGTACACCTGAAACTAATATAAAATAATACTGAATGTGAACTGTAATTGAAAAATTAAAATTAAAGAAGAAAACATTATGGGGAGAAAATGCAGACAACTGCAATTGAATAAAAATTTTAAAAAAAGAAGAAAACATTATCAAAATCTCTTGTTTAAAAAATATAATCTGTGGACTTCATGATTTTTTTGAAGATAAAATTCAACTTACCTAGATCTGGCCATTAATATTCGTAGCCTCTGCTGCAGCATCAGGAGTTTAATCATACTTCAAAATACCATGTTTTCTTTGTTTGATGACTTAACCTAAAAAAGAAATTATGAGAATGTCTTATTTCTTTTAAAATAATAATTGTCCTTATGAGACTTCTAGCAGCACTGCTAGTTGAAATTATCTATTTAAACTCCAATGTCTAAAATTTGATTAAAAATTATTTAATATAGAAGATATATTGTAAAAAGTAATGTGATGTGTAGATGTTATCATTAACACGGCCTTTTCAAAAGAAAGAGTGAAAATGCAATAGTGAGTTCTATGGTGTTTGGATATCAGGACTTTTAGAAGCCAGTGACTATGGTTTCTCCTCTATAGCTATGATTTCCCTATATTCTCCTCAGCCGTAAAATGAGAAGTTAGACTAAATCACCCAAGATTCCTTTCCAGCTCTAAGGAAGCTGTTTTAGCCAGTGTCAGGCTAAATTTCCACCTTCAGTCACTTTTCTTAAACCTCACCATCAGCCCCTCAAAGAGCTGTCTCTCTTTAGAATCCCCCCTGTGTATCTTCCTATTCTACAAGATCCCCCAGAGCCAAATCAGGAGTCAGTCATCACCGAACAGTCCATATGAACGAACATGCCATAGACTCACAGGGCAATCTATTTGTAAATTATAGCAATCTGGTACAATCTAAAGTTTCAAGAGATTTCAATATACTTTTGAAAATTTTCTGGCCCATTTATTCACATTTTACAGCACAGAAAAAAATTAAACTCTCTCAAAAACAGGCACTAAAATTTACTGCTACATTACATGAGGCATTATGTTAGAGGTTTTGTGAACAGTCTCACTTTAATCTACATAGTAATTAAAGTTAACAAGTATGATCAATATCCAAAATGAACATTTCCAAAACCATGAGACCATACTCAATCAAATATCTCAATTCTGGATTTCAAACCTGTATATAAAATCAGCAGCTCAGCAGATGTTCACTCATTCCCGTCATAAGGTGCTGCCAAACCCCACATTAGGGTGGGCAGCAACCCGTGCCTCTTCCTTAGCACACCCTTTCCCCCAGAAACTAAACAAACATTGTGCTTTGTCTCAGGCTTGTAAAATTGTCCAGTTCATTCTACCATAACCCACTGCTTTTATATGAATACATATTCCACTTGGCCATCTCTCTAAGTTTAGCCAATCAACTCAGAAAATCTCTCTTCCTCTCTTTATTCACTTCACTTAGAAGCATCCCATAACGTCCATTCTGAAACGAGTTTAATCATAGTCAATAGAATTAAAGAGATGACAGCAATCTGTCTATACCACTCTATCAAGTAAAAGTCCTAATTCTTGAAATGAAACATATTAAAGAATCACTGTACCAACCTATAAGCCCTTGGAAATATTAAAAAGCCTCCACTAGAATCTCTGCAAACTTTTTATTCTGTCCCACCATCAGGCCTCTTTTTATTCCTTTGTCCATTTTTTTTTATTGTAGTATAATTAATGCACACAACATAAAATTTGCCATCTTCCCACTTTTAAGTATACATGTCAGTACTGTAAATATATTCAGTATTGTGCAACCAACATCCACAACTACTTCATCTTGCAAAACTGAAACTCTACCCATTAAACAACTCACTTCCCCTCTCCCCAAATCCTGGCAACCACCATTCTACTTTCTGTTTGTATACGTCTGACTGCTCTAGGTACCTCATATGAGTGAGCTCATACAATATTTATCTTTTTGTGCTTGCTTAATTTAACTTAGCTTAATGTCCTTAGAGTTCATTTATGTTGTAGCACATGTCAGAATTTTTCCCTTTCGAGGCTGAATTATATTTCCTTGTATGTATATACCAAATTTTGCCTATCTATTCATCTGTTGGACACTCATCCATCTTTTGGCTACTGTGAATAATGCTACAAACATAGACAAAGTATGTCTTGGAGATCCTGTTTTCAATTCTTTTGGGTATAGATTCAGAATTAGTATCGCTTCTGGGTATTTAATTCCATTATGAGACCATATGGTAACTCTACTAGTATTCTGAGAAACCATCATACTAATTTTGGCAGTGGCTACACAATTTACATTTTCACCAGCAATGCACAAGGGTTCCAATTTCTTCACATCCTCGCTAACATTTGTTTTCTGTTTCTGGTGTCAGCCATTCTAACAGGTGTGAGGTGGCATCTCATTGTAGTTTTGATTTGCATTTCCCTAATGATTAGTGATGTTTAGCATCTTTACATATGCTTATGGCCGTTTGCTTATCTTCTCTGAAGAAGTGCCTGTTCAAGACCTTGGCCCATTTTTGAACCAGGTGGTTTGTTTTTCTGTGGTTGAGTTTTAAAAGTTCTTTATATGTACTGTCTATTTACCTTATGCAAATTTATAATTTACAAGTATTTTTTCCCATTCTGAGGGCTGCACTCTTCACTCTATTAATAGTGTCTTTTTCTTTACTTTTCATTTTTATTTACTGATTTTAGAGAGAAAGGGAGAGAGAGGAACATCGATTTGATGGTCTACTTACTTATGCATTCATTGGTACATTCTCAGATGTGCTCTGATCAGGGATCCAACCACAACCTTGGTGTACAGGGACAATGCTCTAACCAACTGAGCCACATCTCTTGATGTACAATTTTTTTTATTTTTCAGGAAGTCCAATCTGTCTCCTTTTGCTTTTGTTGCTTGTGCTTTTAGTGTCATATACAAGAAAGCATTGCCAAATCCAATTTTGTGAAGGTTTTGTCCTGTATTTTCTCCTAAGAATTTTATTGCTTTATGTCTGGTATTTATGTCTTTGAATCATTTTGAGTTAATTTTCATATATGGAGCTAGGTAAGGGTCAAAGTTCATTCTTTTGCATGTGGACAATCAGTTTTCTCAGCACCATTTGTTGAAAAGACTGCCCTTTCCCCGTTGAATTTTCTTGGCACCCTTGTCATAACTTATTTGACCACGAGGGTCTTGGTCATGTAGGGTGTATTTCTGGGTTCTCTCTTCTTTATGTCAGAACCACACAGTTTTGATTATTGTAGCTTTGTAGTGAGTTCTGAAATCAGAAGTTTAAGTTGTCTGGTTTTGTTCTTTTTTTTCAGGATTGTTTTAGCTATCTGGAGTTCCTTTAAATTTCATATTAATTTTAGGATGGGTTTATATACATATTTTTTTTTAATCATTAGGCTTTTGATAGGGATTGCACTGAATCTGTACATCTCTTTAGATAGCATTTTAACATTATTATACCATCTAATTCTTCTAATGAACACAGAATGTTTTACTTTTAATTTCTTCTTTAATTTCTTATAGCAACATTTTATAGTTTCCATTTGTACAAGTCTTTTACCTCCTTGGTTAATGTAATTCCTCAGTATTTTATTCTTTTTGATGTTGCTGAATATAAAACTGTTTCTGTAATTTCCTTCTCAGATTGTTCACTGTGTATGGAAATGCAACTAATATTTGCATGTTGAATTTGTATCCTGCTTTTCTGCTGAATTCATTTATTAGCTTTAAGTACTTTTTTGTGGAATCTTTAGGGTGTTCTGGGCATAAGACCTTATCATCTGCAAACAAAGATCATTTTACTCATTCCTTTCCAGTTTAGATGCCTTCTATTTCTTTTTCTTGCCTAATTGCTCTGGCTAGAACTTCCAGTGCTATGTTGAATAAAAGTGGCCAAAGTGGGTATCCTTTCCTGATCTTAGAAGAAAAGCTTTCAGTCTTTCACTATTGAGTATGATGTTCACTGTGGATTTTTCGTGTATGGCTTTTATGTCAAGGTGGTTTCCTTCTACTTTTAGCTTTTTAGTGTTTTTATGATGAAAAGGTGTTAAAATTTGTCCAATGTTTTTCTGCACCAATTGAGATAATCATGTGTTTTTTATATTCCTTTTGTTAATGTGGTTCATTACATTGACTGGCTTTTGTGTGTTGTACACCCTTGTATTCCAAGAACAAATCCCACTTTGTCATGGTGTATAATCCTTTTAATGTGTGACTGAATTCAGTTTGCTAGTATTTTGTTGAGGATTTGTGAATCAATGTTCATAAGGAATATTGGTCTGTAGTTTTCTTGTACTGTCTTTGTCTCACTTTAGTATCAGGGTAATGCTGGCTTCATACACTGAATTAGGAAGTGTTCCCTCATCTTCAATATTCTGGAAAAGTTTGAGGATTGATTATTAGTTCTTTAAATGTTTGGCAGAATTGATCAGTGAAGCCAGGGCTTTTCTAGTCAGGAGATTTTTGATTACTGATTCAATCTCTTTACTGGTTATAGGTCTACTCAGATTTTTGAATTCTTTGTGACTCAGTCTTGGTAGGTTTGGTGTTTCTAGGATTTTTTCCTTGTTATCTAGGCTATTTAATTTGTTGGTCTATAATTCTTCACAGTGCTCTCTTATAATCCTTTTTATTTTGGCAGAATCAGTAGTGATATCCCACTTTCATTTCTTATTTAAGTAATTTGAGTCTTCCCTCTTTTTTTCATAATTCATCTAGCCAAAATCTGTCAGCTTTGTTGAATTTTTCAAAGAACCAACTTTTGGCTCCATTGATTTCCCCTGTGATTTCATATTTGATACATTTATTGTTTAAAAGTGTGTTGTTTAACATGTACAATTTTGTCAATTTTCTAGTTTTTTTCTGTTGTTGATATCTAACTTCATCCTCTTATGGCTAGATATAAGATATTTTGTATTTGTAAGACAGCTACCTTTTAAAGGCTATGAACCTAATTTGTGGCCTAACACATGGTCTGTCCTGAAAATGTCCCATGTGCACTTGAAAAAAATGTTTATGGTGTCACTGTTTGGGTAGACTGTTTTCTCTGGTTACCTATCTATTATTGTGAATAGAGTATTAAAGTCTCCAACTATTATTATAGAACCATTTCTTCCTTTAATTGTCATTTTTTGCTTTGTATATTTTTATGACCTGTCATTAGGCACATGCATGTTTATAATTGTTCTATTTTCTTGCTCTACCAAATAGTTTATAAATATTTTGTATGGTGTTCATCATCTCTTGTAACTTTTTAAAAGTCTTTCTTGTATAATATTAGTATAGTCACCCCCCCCTGTTACTTTTTGCTCATATCTTTTTCTGTATTTTTCCTTTCAATCTACTTGTGTCTAGTTCTCAAGTGAATCTTTTTTAGACAGCATATAAGCAGATCATGTTTTTACTATTCTGCAAATCTGTCTTTTGATTGGAGTTTAATGTATTTACATTTAAAGTAATTACAAATAAGGAAGGACTTACTTGTTGTTTTGCTATTTGTCTTCCATTTGCCTTAAGCTTTTTTGTCTTTCACTTCCTCTTGTGTATATTCTATAGCTATTTTCTTTGTGGTTACCATGGGGATAACATTTCACATTTTGTAGTTATAACAGTCCAATTTGAATTTATACCAGCTTAATATCATTAATATACAAAAACTGCACCTTTATAGTTTTGTCCTCATTCCTTGCTATTATTGATGTCACAAAACTACACCTTTACACAGTGTACCCAAAAACATAAACAAATTCTTTTAAAGTACTCATCTCTTAAATTATATAGAAAAGAAATAGTGAAAAACTAAAGTTTAAATACTAGCCTTTAGAAAAGTTAGTTTTTCTTCAAATGTACTAGTCTCTTAAATACTAAATCAGAGAACAAAAAATGCAGTTACAAATCTTTGATATAACAGTACTAGCATTTAAAATTCCCTTGTATTTACCTTTAGTGAGACCTTTATTTCTCCACAGGGCTTCAGGTTACTGTCTAATGTCCTTTTGTTTCACCTTGCAGGCTTCTCTTTCTTAGGGAGTACATTTCTTACTGGGCAGATCTGGTGGTAATAAACTCCCATGGCTTTTGATTATCTGGGACTGTCTTCATTTCTCCCTCATTTTTGAAAGACAGTTTTTCAAATATAGGATTGTTTGGTTGACAGGTGTTTTATTGGTTGGTTTTGTTTGTTTTTTGGGTCTTTTAGCACTTTCAATGTGCATGTCCACTGCCATCTAGCCTCCAAAGTTTCTGATGAGCAATTTGGTATTAATCCTATTGAGGATCCCTTGTATGTACAACGTACAGACAACAATAATTTGCTTCTCTCTTGCTTTCAAGATTCCTGTCTTTGGCTTCTGGGAATTGGACTATAATGGGTCTTGGTGTCTGTCTCTTTGGGTGAACCTGAAGTACAATGAGCTCCTTGGATGTTTATATTCATGTGTCTCACCAAATACTCTCTTTGCCCCTTTCTCTCTGCTCGCCTTCTAGAACTCACACAATATGTATGTTAGTTCACTTGAAGGTGTCCCACAGATCCCTTAGGCTCTGTTCGTTTTTCTTCAATCTGTTTTCTTTCTGTTCCTCAGACTTGATAATTTCCATCGTCCTATCTTCAACTTTGTTGACTCTTTGTTCTGCCTGCTTACATCAGACTTTGAACCCTTCTACTGATTTTTTTCATTTTCATTATTGTACTTTTCAAATCCAGAGTTTCTATTTGGTTCCTTTTTATGTTTTCTCTCTCTTCATTGATATTTCCTTCATTTATACATCATTTTCTTGTCTTTTTCCACATCTTCCTTTAGTCCTCTGAGTATCTTTAAAACAGTTGTTTTAAAGTCTTTGTGTGTTATATCTGTCATCAAGTCTTTTTCAGGAGCAGTTTCTATTGATTTCCCCCCTTCGAATGGGCCATACTTTTTTATTTCTAAGCATGTTTTGTGATATTTTTATTGTTGAAAACTGGACATATGAATCTAATAATGGTGTAATTATTGAACTAAAGAATCTCCCCCCTCCCCAATGTTTGCTGTATTTTGTAAGTTTTATTTGTGTCGGCACCAACCGTCAGTCTGAGGTATAAACCTAAGGTATTCTCAAGTCTTTTCTGAGCCTTTTGCTTGTTGCACTTTCTAAATTTTCCTGTATATGCAATTGCTTTTTAATGACCTAGTCTTTAATTTCAGACTCCCAAAAAGGGGAAAAGGAGAGAAATGAATGTGATAGCCCTTTAAATATCCTAGAAGTCATTTCAGCTGGAGGGGAAAGTGCTTGCAACAACAGGGAGGTGCAACATCAATGGCTGCCCACTTCTTGGTCTGCACCTCTGTTATCAAAAGCAGCGATCAGTGACCCAAGCACAGACCCCTGATATTTGGAGAAGAGGGTCCTTCTGTCCTCTCCTGGATCCTACAAGTTGTATATAAGATGTCCAGGGCTGGGAGTAGATGCTACTGTGTTAAAAGCTGAAATTGACTAAAATTAAGTGCAATTTTACATCTAAGCCTTTTCTCCTGGAAGCTGCAAATGTTCAATAATCACAGAGTTCTAGAATAATCACATCAGATTCTGGAAGTGCAAATGCTATCCAGGTGGAGAGACATATATCCTGATGCGTCCTACTGCATTGTCTTCCCGGACTCCTCTCTGGACCTCATTGTGAGGATCAATATATATTGTTTTATTGTTTTAAATGCCTTGATTATTGGTACTGACAAAGCACTGTGGAGTTTTTGCTTGTTTTTACATGCAACTATCCAGCATGTTAGTTGTAACCGGGATGAAGAGAGTATATGTGCCTTATTTAAAAGGACAGTTTCTATAAGAAAACACATTTGGGTTTTCAAATAACTGATATACCACAATACTTCTGGAATGTACACAATGCAATGGACTGCAGGAGTCCTGCTACCGATTTTGGAACACAGATACCTTAGATACTCTCCATGACTACTTAACTCCCTTCCGTTTCTTCCCGCTAGGAGAGGCGTAGAACCAAAAGGTGACTGGGAAATAGTGAAAGGGAAAAGGTAGCAATAGCTTCTACACGGAGCTATGATCCTGTTGTAACATGGATGTTTTTCTATAAAATAGTTACATATACAAGCATTTACTATCATGTTATACTCAAGAATACAATGATTTTAATAGAATAATCATCAAGAAGCTAAAAATTATATGGAATACTATCTACTAGCACCTTATTTTTCAGGAGTAACCTGATTTTTAAAGCCCTAACTATACAACAGACACACATTTATTTGGATTATCTCAATCCATACAGTCATCCTAGGAGGTAGGCACTATCATCTTTTCCATGTCCAAATGAGGAAACCAAGTCTTGAAGAGGTTAGGTCTAGCTTTCCCAAGGTCAGTAGCTGGTAAGAGGAAGAGGCAGAATTAAATCCAGATCTGACTCTTAATAATTAATACATATAAAAAGCCTTAAATAGTGCCTAGCATATAGTAAGCACTTAATAAACATTAGCTATTGAACTAATAATGATGATTTATCTTAAAACAATGTTCTATGCCTTTGGCAGTTGGTCAATCTTTCTGTCCCTCATGTCCTCATTAATAAGATCAGGACACCTATTTCATAAGTACTGTGCAAACAACAAAGTAATTTTGGGCTATGTAGACATTTAGAAAAATGTATAGTGTTTAAAAAGACAAGGTACTATTATATTCTATCAGTAAAATCTGTCTCTCAAATCACAAAGAAGCCTTCTGCACTATAAGTACAGATTCCTGAAGCTTAAGCACCATCCTCATAACAAGAGTTACATTAATAAATTTAGTAAAACTATCCTAAATTATTCCAATATGATTCTTGCAGACTGACAAGCAAAGAGAACACTGAACTCTATTCATAAGTGTGATTATAAATTTGGTGCTCAGGAAGGTATATTTGCTCTTTCAGTTCACTAGCACTGAGGGTGAATTTGGCCTATACTACAGAAGTTCTGTTCAAATACAGCCAGGACAGAATATCTATAGTTAGAACTTTAGTAATATAACTCTAACTTTTGGGCATAGCCAACTCCCACATTTATTTATTTATTTATTTATTTATTTATTTGCAGTAAATCCTTCACATTTAAAAAAAATATATTTTATTGATTATGCTTTTACAGTTGTCCCATTTCCCCCTCTTCACTCCACTCCATCATGCACACCCCCTCCCTCCCACATTCCCCCCCTATATAGTTCATGTCCATGGGTCATACTTGTAAATTCTTTGGCTTCTACATTTTCTATACTATTCTTACCCTCCCCCTGTCTATTTTCTACCTACCATTTATGCTACTTATTCTCTGTGCCTTTCCCCCCTCTCTCCCCCTTCCACTCCCCTGTTGATAACCCTCCATGTGATCTCCATTTCTGTGGTTCTATTCCTGTTCTGGTTGTTTGCTTAGTTTGCTTTTGGTTTTGTTTTAGGTGTGGTTGTTAATAACTGTGAGTTTACTGTCATTTTTACTGTTCATATTTTTTATCTTCTTTTTCTTAGATAAATCCCTTTAATATTTAATATAATATGGGCTTGGTGATGATGAACTCCTTGAACTTGACCTTATCTGAGAAGCACTTTATCTGCCCTTCCATTCTAAATGAAAGCTTTGCTGGATAGAGCAATCTTGGATGTAGATCCTTGCCTTTCATGACTTCAAATACTTCTTTCCAGCCCCTTCTTGCCTGCAAGGTCTCTTTTGAGAAATCAGCTGACGGTCTTATGGGAACTCCTTTGTAGGTAACTGTGTCCTTTTCTCTTGCTGCTTCTAAGATTCTCTCCTTATCTTTCATCTTGGGTAATGTAATTATGATGTGCCTTGGTGTGTTCCTCCTTGGGTCCAGCTTCTCGGGGACTCTCTGAGCTTCCTGGATTTCCTGGAAGTCTATTTCCTTTGCCAGATTAGGGAAGTTATCCTTCATTATTTGTTCAAATAAGTTTTCAATTTCTTGGTCTTCCTCTTCTCCTTCTGGCACCCCTATGATTCAGATGTTGGAACATTTCAAGATGTCCTGGAGGTTCCTAAGCCTCTCCTCATTTTTTTGAATTCTTGTTTCTTCATTCTTTTCTGCTTGGATGTTTCTTTCTTCCTTCCGGTCCACACTGTTGATTTGAGTCCCAGTTTCCTTCCCATCACAATTGGTTCCCTGTACATTTTCCTTTGTTTCTCTTAGCATAGCCTTCAGTTTTTCATCTAATTGGTGGCCAAATTCAACCAATTCTGTGAGCATCCTGATTACCAGTGTTTTGAACTGTGCATCTGATAGGTTGGCTATCTCTTTGTCACTTAGTTGTATTTTTTCTGGAGCTTTATTCTGTTCTTTCATTTGGGCCATTTTTTTTGTCTTGGAGCGCCTGTTACATAAAGGGGCAGAGTCTTAGGTGTTCACCAGGGCGGGGTAACGGTAGTCGCTGCACTGTGACGCTGTATGTGGGGGAGGGGCTGAGAGGGAGCAATGGCACTTGCTCCACTCTCTGCCGTGTTTCAGTCACTCCCTCTGCCACCCATAATCAAACTGGGCCCCCTGGTGCTGCTTCCCAGGTGGGTGGGTTTGTGTATGTTCTGAGACCCTGTGGGTCTCTCCAACAACCTCTCCTGTGAGGCTGGGAGCCTCTCCTGCTGCCGCCTCAACCCCCACAGGTGTTTTCAATCAGAGGTTTGAGGCTTTATTTCCCCGTGCTGGAGCCATGGGTTGTGCGGTCTGTCCCCAGGTCCGCCAGCTGCTGCCTCGCTGGCCAGCTGCAGCTTTGCCTGCCCCGCTCCACAATCCACCACCTCGCTGCGTCCGCCAGCCACCGCCTTGCTGCAAGTCCTCTCTGCCTGGCTCTGCCCCTCCTACAGGTCTGGATGGATGTTTCTTCTTTATCTCCTTGGTGGTCGGACTTCCTTACAGTTCAATTTTCTGTCAGTTCTGGTTGTTCTTTGTTTTTAAATTGTTGTCCTTTTGTTTGCGTGAGGAGGCGCAGTGTGTCTACCTACGCCTCCATCTTGGCCGGCAGTCACCATATTTAATTACATTAAAACAATCAAGAGAATGGCATTCAAAAAACTATTTTTTGTGTCAGTGGTCTTGCTGTGTTATTCTTAAACTATCGAGTAGGTCTTTTTTTATTGATACGCATTAGTTTTCGGATTACTCGTAACACTGCTAAGGATTTTTCATTGTATTTATGTTATTCTAAGGAAAAAGAATTTAAGAAAAAAGCTAAGGAGGGAGATTTCTCAGTGTATTCTGCTAATCACCTAAACTAGAGCCATTCTGGAAAGGTAAGGACACCTGCAACCTACATAGTTTCCTTGTTGGCTGAGAATTTCAAGAACAAATGTACACACAAAACCAAAAAAGTATCTATTTTTAAGCATCTATCTCTGAATATGGTTTCATCTGAATAGTACCAAACAGATATTTCTTCCTTTAGGTTTTTTATTCTACTAAGGGCAATGTTTGTGAGCCAGTTCACAGTTCATAACCCTCTATCTATAACACATTTCTCTAACTCTCCAAAAACAAAAACAACAAAAAAATCAATTATATTACTTACAAATCACTTCAATATCTGGTACTTTATTCTCTGGAAACTCTTTGTCTAATCTAAATTCCTTGTACTGTAATTTAAATGAGATTCCTCTCATGTCTGTTTTCTCTGTAAGAGACAAGTTAAAACCAGGATGATCAACAGAGATTAAGGACATGCACACATGTATTTAAACTGCCATCAATTCATTTTCCTACGGATAAATCTAAAATATTAATAAAGTGACATTTCTTTATTTCAGATATAGTTGTTAGAAAAAACAAAAAGGTTACTTAGAGATAAAATGATTTATAGAAGCTATGAATATTAAGGAGAGAATAAAAAATGAGTTTCTTCATTTCTTCATCTATACATTGAAGCATTCAGCAAGTATTTTCTGAGCACTAACTCTCTTTGCCAGGCACTGAGTTAAATGCTAGAAATAAAGATACACATTCCCTGATTCCAAAGAGCTTACTCTTTAGTGAAGGAGGCAGCCAAGGAAATTAACACACAGCAGAGTTGCTGACCCATGCACTAGTGCTATCACAACACTTAGAGCAGAAGGAAAGGGAGAAGTGACAAGAGAGGCTTCCTGGGAAATGTGACCTCTAAGCCAAGTCCTGAAAGACAGACTGGCGTTTGCTAGGGCAAGGGCAATCCACATCAAGAAGACTGCATGCAAACACACAAACGTTTGAAAGAACATGGCCTATTCCAGAAGCAGCAAGTAGTTCCTTATTACTGAAATGTAGGTAACACATGGGAAAACATTAGGAGATGGGCAGGGAGGTAGGCTCATACCATTTCATGAAGAGCCAGTTTGCACTACTGAGGGCAGTTCACATTTTCCTTTATAATCTTAAAGACACCACTAATGTCCTACCAAGTACTTTCTCATAGAGGCAGAAAATCTAGAGTACATATAAGAATGTCCAATTCCTAAGAATAAAATTAATGATGTTTGATTATCTATGATGCCCAAAGTCTGACGTAAAAGTAACAGCATCCATCTATAAACATAAACATTCTCCCAATAGCACCTGCACCTGCAGTGAGCATCACTGTAGAATGACAAAAACCTAGATACCCCTTCCAGACCTAGAGAAAGTCATCCACTTTAACTTTGTATTTCACACTGAATTTGACAATGTCACTTTCAATTATGCACTCTGACTTTTAGAAACAGAAATAAAGGAAATCAGTATCTGTATCTGTTTCTAACTATTTAAAAAATCCTCACTGGAAGATATGCTCAATGATTTTAGAGAGGAAGGGAGAGGGAGGCAGGCAGGAAGAGGGAAAGGGGGAGGGGGAGAGGGTTGGGGAGAGGGAGGGGGGAGAAAGAAACATCAATTGGTTGCCTCCCTTACAAGACCCCTACCAGGCATGGAACCTGCAACCTTTTTTTTTTTTTTTTTTTGGTGTATGGGACAACACTCCAACAAACTGAGCCACACTGCCAGGGCTATATCTGTATCTTTATCTACCATCTAGCGATCTATTAATATACAACTATGTGTATAGTTGTTTGCACTGTTATCAGTGTTTGTACTGATAAAATGGCACTAAAATGGCTTGCTAAAATAAAAGAAAGCTAAAATGGAAAATGATATAAAACACATCTCTGCCTTAATTCAATCCTAGAGTCATCTATAATCTTGGAACATATTTATACCCAGAAACCCTGGTGACGAAATTTACACAATTAAGTCAGCATGTCCATAATCTCTGCCCTAAGATATAAAAAATATACCTACAGATGTGCAAACCCAGCAGATGAGTCACCCCACCTTAGCTACTTCAACAATGTAATCAGTGCCAATGGAATAGCTCCCAGCATCTTCAATCACAGAAAAAAAAAAATCACCAGCCTTGGGAACTCTCAAAGAAACTCTTAGTTCAGTGCTTTATGTTGCAATATAAAAATATTACAAGTAAATCAAATACTATCCTCCAGCAACATCAAAGTGAAAAAGTTCTGTGTGACAGATCGTGGAGCTCTCGCCACTAAATATTCCCAGACTGCACCACAAAAAGATAAGTGATTGTTTAAGATAGCAGAAGAAAGTACAGGTATTCTCCAGAAAGCATTTATCATTGATTCTGAAAATTGCAATGAATATATTTGATCTTACAAAGATAGTGCATTCAATTTTCTGTAAGTACTGTATGTCAGAATCCCATTTGTATTCTTTGACCCAGTTATTATTTCTATATATTAATCCAGATAATTGTGTCAAATTAACAAATGATTATTTAACCCTCATAATAAATCTCTAGCTTATAAATTTACTATTAGACACTAGTTCACTAGCAAGGACTGACTCTAACGTAATATTTAACTTTGAGGTTTCACTAAACTGAGCAACAACAGACCCGAAGAGTAATTTTACAGTATTTTCCTTAGCGTGCTAACTAACAGTTCTCAGAAAACGGTTAGCTTCATGGCTTTATTCTTTAAAACAACAAAACGCTAAATGCCAGTCACTGTGACTTTAAACTTCATGTTAAGTAAATATACAACTTATTCAACGACAATCCACAAAACAATACAAGACATGCAAGAAAATCTCCAGGCATCTCCACTTTTTATATAATATGCTTAATCAAGAACTAAATAAACAATTAAAGATAACAAAAAAGTAAAAAAGGGTAATTTTCAAAATCGAATATACAAGTGTGTAAGTAGAATATAGCATAAATCTGCATTTCCAAATTCAGGGGGTTATCATGCTCCTTACTGGACTCATTACTGAAAGCCTAAATGTTAACTGTGTGTTAATGCACACAGTCTGCACAAAGAAAGGCAAATGCCAAGCAACTGTAACCTCAAAACAAATTAATTCACAAACAGCTCGTCACTTTCCACATTTAACTCAATTTAAAATGCTCTTAAACATACTCTCAAAAAAATACTGATTATTTATTTTCTAATTTTAGAGCAATGCATTAAAAATTGTTACAATCTAGCAAACTCACCTGATTCAAATATACCACTAATAAAAATGTTGAATGCATGCATGTATTTTTTAATACTTCCTACCCTCACAAAATGCCCCCCAAAAGTTAACCAGAAATATTTACATCAGAGTGCATCTATCCATTTGATGTATTTTTACGAAGCCACTAATTAAGAATTTTTTAAAGAATATTTAATGAACAAAAAGATGTTCATGGTATAAAGTTAAATAGAAAAAAAGGCCACAATGCAATATGGTATTCTGAACTGGATCCTGGAACAGAAAAAAAACCTTAGTGGAAAAACTGGCTAAATCCAAATAAAGCCTATGGTTTAGCTAGTAATATCATACCAGAGTTAATTTCTTAGTTTTACCACAAATATATCACAGTTGTGTATGGTTAACATTAGGTAACTGAGAATCTCTGTATTAGCTTTCTACTTTTTCTGTGATTCGAAAATTGTTCTGAAAAAAAATTTATTTTAAAAATTACTATTAGTGACCAGTATCAAATTTGAGAGGATTTATTAAAAAGAAAAATAGCCTTCATACTTATCTCTCTTCTACACAAAATACATAAACTCAGGGGAAAATAACTAGACTAAAATGTTAACATTGGTTCACTTGGTGATAATATGAAAGGCATTTTTCTACTTATATTTTCTATTGAGTGTGAACTGCTTTTTAATCAACAAATTATTAGCTAAAGAATATACAAATCAGTATTTTATTAAAAGCCTCTGTAGAAAGAAATGCTATAAATGTCTAAGCAGAGCCCAAAGGCAGGCTGCATACAAAACAGGCTAGGGCAGAGGTGGCCAAGGGAAACTGCCAGGAGAATTTAAGTAGGCAAAACCTAATTAGTAAATCCTGGCAATCTGCCGACGCACAGAACTTAACATCCACTCTTAGGCTCAAGGTGCTTACAGTCAGCAAAGTTATTCTCAGAATTCACATGTCTTAGGGGAATGTCCTGAAAGCCCCTGCCTAATGCTAAGAATTTATGGATATACATAGTCTGGGTTTATTCCAAACAAAAATAATGCAGTTGGCCATCTGGTGCGCAACTGCCCACTGAGAGCTTCTAGAAACAGTACGCAGGACCGCAGTCTGTTCTTTAACTTTTTCTCCTCTACTCATGTCTTTCTTCTCTAACACCTTCCTAACAACCTATACCCAAGTCCATAGCCCTCAGGCCTAAAAATGGCACTCCGGTGCCACTGAGCAACATGGGTAAAAAGATCAGAGTCTAGACACCACTGGGACCATAGGCATAAATCCTTTTTCAGGTGTTTGACAAGTATCAAAAAAGTTCTTCTTTGTTGTTTTTTCCCCCTAATATTTTCAGGACAAAATACGTTCTAGGAAACTCCATTAAGCCATAAGAGGGGAAAATTAATCAACAACAAATGTTCCCCAATCAAAATGAGAAAATGAAATACACTGTGTCCTTAAAAAATGTGCCAATGGAATCAGACAGACTGTATTTTGATAAAGAATCTTTTCCAAGCTGTAATCAGGGTGGTTTGTGTGTGTCGTCAGGCTGTTTGCTCTAGTGAAATAGGGTTATGTGGCCAGTCTGGGTTTTATGTTGTTTTTTAAAAGTAATTTTTTATTCTTACTTTGCTGGTCACCATCATTCTCAGCTGATGGTATAGCAGGTCCCAGAGCTGTCACTTAATAAACATGCATGTGTGTTTTTGTTGTGTTTGTTTTTATTTTTAGTTTACTCTTTTGACTCCTTAGAGACTCTGCAATCAGATACTCCAGCCTATTAAAATTAGTTGCAAAATAAAGCCCTATACTCAGAGACAAAATACTCTATGTTAAAGTACATAATCTTTACTTTATGAGTTCCATAACAACAATTTTAAGCACCAGAAGCCTTCTTTGCTTACTTTCCAGTTCTTGGCTGTGCTTAAGAAAATGGAGGCTTACCAAAACAGTAATCCACAGGTCCAGAGGCCACTATATTGTTATTGTAGTGATTATTTTGAATACTAATGGAGATATATATACTGTTTTTCATCAAAGCTGAGACACAGTTGATTTTAAGGCTAGTAGTTTATGGACCACTAAAGTATAAAAGTAGCCAATTAAACTATGACATGTCATTGACTGATACACCCAAATTTTTGTGAATAAAACTGGAAAATGTCTCTTAGGTCAATGAAATACAGTACACAGTCAATGAAAACTATCAACTCATTACAAATAATGCTGTAAGGAAAGAATGTAAAAAATATCACTTCCTTTCTCCTTACCAGAGGCTGTTAAGACAGTTACAACCAAGTGACAAGATACCAGATTGTCTGAGGGTTAATGTTCTCTGAGCCATGATGAATATTTGTCTAGAAAACAATCTCATAGTGTAAGTATTTTTCTCTATTGTTCAAATGGAGAAATAAAATTTAAAAAAAATAATGAAAATTTGACTAGAAGCCAAATTTAGAATTTTTAGTTTCCCCGTCTACTGCTTTGACAAAGACAATGTGCACTTTACCCCTCAAGTGTTCATGGTCTCATTTCGGATACTCCCAGAAAGGCAGGTGACACGGTGGGAGTATGATGGGCTTCAGGGGTAGAGAGATCTGAGTTCTTATCTAACCTTTCCGAGTCTGAGTTTCCTCAGAGGAAAGTTAAAAACACCACCACCACTCCCTACCTCCTATGGTTGTTAGGTTTGAAAGCTCTTGCGGTATCCTAACTAGGGTAGCGAACAATGAAGAGGATGGATTAGAGCGATATTTAGAAGTTACTGGTACTAATAACAGCCAATATTAACTAGACTGGGGAGAAGAGCGGGAGTCAAGGAACATATCCACAATCTCCATTTAGGTGATAGCACCCTTACTGAACTAGGGGACAGATGGACACAAGGTTTAGAGAAGCACATAAGCTCAGTTTTGAATGTATTGTGGTACCTGTAAGCTATACAAGTGAAAGTGGTCAACCAGGAAACTGAAATACAGTTACAGAGGTGGGACAAAGATCTGAGTTGGAGATAGGGGCCTGAGAGTCATCAGCTTATAGACAGATGCAAGGGACAGGACAAGATGCAATTGTCCAATGAGAAGAAAAGTAAAACCTACAGGAACTTATGAACACCAACATTTAAAGGAACTATAAAGGAAGAGAGTCCACAAAGGAAACTGAATAGGCCCTGTCTAAGAAGCAGGAAGAAAATCCCCAAGAGTGTTTCACAGAAGCCTAAGGAAGGGAATGACTCAAAGTGAAATCGGGTAAGAAGGTGTCTAATTAGTAAGGTAAGATTGCAGAAACAATAGAAAGTTACTTTGGAGAAAAAAATATTGAGCAGTAAAAAAGAGTAGGACTGAAGAGTGAGCTGTCTTCAAATTTCTCTGTTTTATGGAGTAACTTGACTTGCTTGTTCCTAAAACAGAAGTTGGACCAAACCATAGACATCTATGAGAATAAAACAGGCATCTAACAAAGAATTGAGTTTCCCTTAAATGGTGAGTTCGCTAGAGTCCACTACTGGTTAAGAAACTGGATGAGATGACTTGGGCTTTATTTCAATTGGAGTACATTTCAAGGACCAAACTAAATCTCAAATACTTTGCATTAAAAAGAACAAAGGGAAAGACACAACCAAAAAGCTTTTAAATACTTAGAAATAGAAAGTAATGGTTGTATAAAGTTTTTAAAATTAGATTAAATTAATTCTAAGTAAAACACATAAAAGAGAGACAGGGATTTTTATAACCTTGTGAGTCCAAAGTAAAAAACTTAACTTGATTTAAAAACTTTTATGACTGATTTAGCTGTAAGACTTCTGTTCCATGTCATTAAAACCTACCCAGCTGAGTTTATACAATATAACGTTTTACTACTAAAAAAAATATGTTCTTTCTTTTCTTCATTTTAAAGTTCAGGTACATCAGTTTGTTTGCTTGTTTGTTTTAATGTTGTGTTTATTTGTTTACTTGGCTTTATGTTTATTTGTTTTTATGTTTGTTTTATGACAGTTTATAAAATTATTTGCAATGCTGCATACTTTCCATTTGGCCCTCCCGAGTCTTCCTAGGAGCCCGACTTGCACGGGCACCAGCGGACCAGGTTGGCTGTTGGCTCCATTCCTTACTGAAGCTTCTCTACTGATGGGGCCTATCAGACAACCCTCCCCTATACCTACAGCTCTTGCTGGTTCAGGTGATCACTCCCACTTCCTCTGTCCCTTTCAGACCAACCGAGGTGGTAACAGCTCCTGCTGTTACTAGCTGGCCTGGTCATCATTGCTTGCTGGTTTCCTTTAACCTGCCTAAACTCTGTAAGTGATCTCTTCATTAAATTCTTTTCTATTAACACTGTTAGTGTTCTGTTTCTTGCCAGAACCTGGACTCATTAATTGTTACTGATGTTTCCAATACAGGAATTATATATTGTACTTATAACCATTATAGAAAATACCACATGAGAAAAGAGCCATGATCCTATTACATTTCTTGTCAAACTAAATTCTTGTGAATGAAAATAAAAATTACCAACAAAAAAATGGATAAAGGGAAGGAATTATTTGTAAATATTACTAAGATTAGTATCTCAAAAATCCTGCAGTCATCCATGACACCTCACTCTCCTATCTCATCTCTAATCTATAAATCCTTTCAGATCTATCTTAAAAATATGTCCCAGTTCAACAGCTGCTTACCATCCCCACAATTACTTCTCAGGTTCAAGCTATCATCACTTCTTGTCTGAATTTTGCAATAGCCTTCTGACTGATTGAAGGCTTCTGCCTCTGCTCCTGTCCTCCTCCAGTCTTTTCTCAACAGAGCAACCAGAGTATTTCTGTTAAAAAGTGTTACTGGATTGCACCTATTTTTTAATGGTAAAAATCATGACTCTTAGTAACATGGTAAAACGAACACATGTCAAAGATATTATTTAACTCATTAATTAATGAGGGAACCATTAAGATGTTACAATTGGTTCAAAGGAGAGTTCCAAGAACCACACCTATATAGAGAATGAGGAATTCTGAAATGAATTTACAAATAGATTTAAAACAGTTCTTATTCACAGGGCAATAATCAATTGCATTCCACTGGACACAATTTATTTGCACTTCTCTGGATATGACTCATGTGGCTTTTTAAGTTTTCTACAAATTACAAAACTGTAAAATAACTCAAAGAAAATGAGGCAGAGATAAATCCAATGGATGAACAAGACAGGACACCCACTCATCATTTTTTGCCCATTTCAAAGTCATTCACAATTTTTTCTAACCAAATCTTGTATAGCACCCTATTTTCCTGAAAGTAAAAATCAAAGACTTTTTAATGGCCTGCCCTACAAGGTCCTAAACATTCTGTATCGCTTCGTGCCCTTCCTGCTCCACTACTACTGTCATATGTTAATACTTTACAACTCTCGCCCTCCCCACTCTATTTCAGCCACACTGGCCTCCCTGCTATTTCTGAATGCACTAAGCATGACTCTAACTCAGATCCCTTGCAACTGCTGTTCTATGTGGAACACTCTTCTGCCAGGTACCCACAGAGCTTGCACCCTCGCTTGTGCCAGGTCTTTGTTCACAAATCGATTTATAAGAGGACTCCCCTGAGCGCCTGTATGAAACAGGCAGACCCCCATCGTGTAACAGCACTCCTTTCTTCATACACTACTCTGTTATTCTCCAAATGACTTAGTACCAACTGACACAATCTATACTGACTTTACTTTTGAGTCCCTGTCTCTCTACCCCATAGCCACCAAATGTAAACTCCCTTGAGGAAAAGACTTCTGTTTTCTTCACTGCTATATCCCTAGTGCCTAGCATGCCAAAAACATTAAATGCTCAGTAAGTTTTAGTTAAATGAATAAATACTCTAATATTAATGGAGGACACATGGACAAGATCAAGGGGGAGGGTGGAGGTGGGGGAGGGAAGTGGGTTCAGCTGGGGTGGGGTGGAGGGATGGGGAGAAAAGGCAGACAACTGTAAATGAATAACAATAAAATTTTTTAAAAAATACTCTAATATTAGATAGTGTTTCAAAACAGCAGCATACTTATTGATAACTCTTGTCCCTGAACTTCTGCGATGCAAAAACTTACCAATAAAACTACAACCAAATAATCTTACATTATTACTAATTTACTTAATAGTACTGATTACTTTAAGAAATGTAGCTTAAAATTATCACTTAGAGTTACCTGAACATTGACAGCTATTTCATGTAAAACGCTTTGAAATTTAGCATGTAGGATAACAAACTTTTCTTAGAAGCAATGCTTCTAAGCATTGTGGCCTCCAAAGTGTGCAAGCATTGAATATTCACAAGACTCAGCAGCCACCAGATGTCCTCCTTTCCATACTACATAGATTCCAAGACTGCCATTTAGATTGCAGTTATTATAGCAGATGTGATGTCTAAAGATTCTACCTGGGCAAGTCAATTGCCTAAAAGTCATTTTCCAACCTGTATCACTCCCTCCAAGCTAGGTCACTCTTTTATTTCCTGCAGTCTTAGGATAAGCCTAGGTGAAGGTGAGGAACTCTAGGCTGAGACTGCTGTTCATGTTGAATTTCTGATGCTAACCCTTCCCCTAAGTTCTTCTCATTTTTAACCTTAAAAGGTGCCTGGTATTAACTAGTATTTACTTTGAATGTCACTTGAATTACCTGCCCTATGCAATTCCAACACCAACATCTTTGGTTTAATTACCTGGTATTTCTTTGGTATTTGGAACAAAAGGAAGAAATAAACATCCAACTGGAACAGAATGAAGAAACAAGAATCCAAAAAAATGAAGAGAGACTTTTGAACCTCTGGGACAACTTGAAACGTTCCAACATCCAAATTATAACGGTACCAGAAGGAGAAGAGCAAGAGCAAGAAATTGAAAACTTACGTGAACAAATAATGAAGGAAAACTTCCCCAATCTGGCAAAGGAAATAGACTTCCAGGAAGTCCAGGAAGCCCAGAGAGTCCCAGAGAAGCTGGACCCAAGGAGGAACACACCAAGGCACATCATCAAGTTACCAAAGATTAAAGACAAACAGAATCTTAAAAGCAGCAAGAGGAAAGGAAAGAGTTACCTACAAAGGAGTGCCCATAAGGCTATCAGCTGATTTCTCAAAAGAAACCTTACAGGCAAGAAGGGACTAGAAAGAATATTTGAAGGCATGAAAGGCAAGGACCTACGGCCAAGATTGCTCTATCCAGCAAAGCTATCATTTAGAATGAAAGGGCAGATAAAGTGCTTCCCAGATAAGGTCAAGTTAAAGGAGTTTATCATCACCAAGCCCTTATTATATGAAATGTTAAAAGGACTTATCTAAGAAAAGGAAGATCAAAAATATGAATAGTAAAATGACAAAAAACTCACAACTATCAACAAATGAACCTAAAAAAATATAAAAAAGAATACCAAGAAAAACGAAAACTAAGAAAACAACTAGAACAGGAACAAAATCAGAGAAATGGACACCACATAGTTTTCAGTGGGGAGGGGGAAGGGAGGAATAGCAGGGAAAAGGTACCAGGAAGAAGAAGCATAATTGGTAGGCATAAAATAGATGTGGAGAGGTCAAAAATGGTATAGGAAACAGAGAACTCAAAGAACTTATATGTACAACCCATGGACATGAACTAAGGAGCGGGGAATGCTGGAGGGTTAGGGGGTGCAGGTTTAGGGGGGAGAAGGGGGAAAATTGGGAAAACTGTAATAGCATAATCAATAAAATATACTTAAAAAAATAAAATAAATGATATTAAAAAAATGAAGGAAAAAAAACAGAACCATAATAATACCTAAAGCAAAAACAAACTTCATACAAATGAGTACTCACCAATTAAATCCTCTTAAAGAGGGATTGGGACATTAGCGTGAATAACAAAAAATAAATAAAAGTTACATACTTAAAATTAAGTGTACATGTCTAAACAATTCATGGGACAAATAAGAATTACTTTTAAAATAAACAAAGCCAAGAATATTCTGTACCAAAACGTGTGGGAAGGCAGCCAAGATGATACTTAGATGCAAATTAAAAGACTAAGATTTCAAATTTAAAAGTATTTTTTAAAGGACAGGATAAAAACCTTAAAAATTCTGAAGAAGTAGAAATAAGTATCAGGATTTAAAAGGACAGAAAACATTTACAACAGAGATGATCAACAGAGTCAATAATTCATTCTTTGATAGAGCGATCAAAATGATAAACCTCTGGAAAAAACTAATCAATCAAAAGAAAAAAAAACTAACAAAGGGAGCATCATTACAAATGCTGTAGAGATTAAACTAATAAGAGGATATTACAGAGAATTTTACTGTAATAAATTTGTAAATTTGAAAAATTTTTAGAAAATACAATCTATTACAAAGCACTCTCACTTTCTAAGTCAAAACCTATCAAAACCTACCGTCCTCAAACATCAAATCACCAAGTGTAGTACTGGCATAAGAAGAGACATACAGATCCAACAGAACAAAACTGAGAATCCAGAAATAAACCCACACATTTACAGTCGATTTTCAATAGAGTGCCTAGACAACTAACTCAATATGGAAAGAACAGTCTCTTCAACAAATGGTGCTGGGACTAGATTCCCAATAGAAAAAAAAAGAAATGTGACCTCTACTCCATACTCTATAAAAAAAATTAACTCAAAATGGATCAAAGACCTAATGTAAGCACTAAAACCATAAAATTTTCAGAAGAAAACATAAATCTTCATTACCTTATATTAGGCAGAAGTTTCTTTGTTATGATACCAAATTACAAGGAAAAAAGAAAAGAAATACACAAACTGGACTTCATCAAATTAAGAAATATTTATGCCCTGACCAGCTGTGGCAAAGCAAACAAAAGGCCAAGGTTCAATTCCCATCAGAGCACATGTGTGGGATGTGGGTTCAGCCCCAGGTCCAGGTGCATACGAGAGGCAACCCATTGATGCCTCTCTCTCACATCAATGTTTCTCTTCCTCTCATTCTCCCTCCCTTCCCCAATTCCTAAAAATAAATAAATAAAATCTTTTAAAAAAAGAAACACTTGTGCTTCAAAGGACACTATCAAAAAAGTAAAAAAGACAATCCAAAGGATGGGAGATAATATTTGGAAACCATGAATCTAAAAAGAGTTTAGTACCCAGAATATAAAGAACTCTTACAACTCAAAAATAAAAGGACAAATAACCCAATTTTTAAATGGACAGATTTGAATACATTTCTCCAAAGAAAATATACAAATGACCGATAAGTACATGAAAAGATGATCACTCCGGCCAGGTGACTCAGTTGGTCACAGCATCACCCAGTGCACCAAAAAAGGCTGTAGGTTCGATTTCCAGTCAGGGCACACACCTAGGTTGTGGGTTCAATCCCCAGTAGGGGTGCTTACAGGAGGCAACCAATGTTTCCCTTTCACACTGATGTGTCACGCTCTTCCTCTCTCTCTCCCTCTCCCCTCCTTAATAAACATACACTCAGGTGAGGATTAAAAAAGAAAAGATAATCAACATCATTAGTTGTTAGGGAAATACAACTCAAATCCACATATTCCACCTCATGCCCAGTAGGAAGGCTAATCAAAAAGACAGCAGCCTGGGCCAGGTGGCTTAGTTCATTTGAGCATGGTCCCAAACACCAAAAAGTTACGGGTTCAATAAACATACTCTCAGGTGAGGATTTAAAAACAAACATAATCAACATCACTAGTCCCTAGGGAAATACAAATCAAATCCACACATTCCACCTCCCAGCCACCCACTACGATGACTATAATCAAAAAGATACCAGCAGCTCTGGCTGGGTGGCTGGTTGCTTGGAGCACTGTTTCTTATACCAAAAGGTTACGGTTCAATTCCCAGTCAGGGCAAAGACCTCGGTTTGGGAGTTGCAACCCTGGTGGGGTGCATATGAGAGGCAATCGATAGAAGTTTCTCTCTCACATCAAAATTTCTCTCTCTCCCTCCATCCCTCTCTCTCTCTCTCTCCCCTCCCCCTTCCTCTCCCTCTCCTTCCTTCCCTCCCTTCTCGCTCTCAAATCAATGAAAATTGAGCTTCTGGTCAAGATGGCGATGAAGGCAGGCATGGCTTGCCTCTTCACAAAACCACATCAAAATTACAAATAAAATGTGGAACAACCATCATTCAGGAACATCAGAAATTGAGTTGAATGGAAATCTGACAACATCCATCCAGACTGGTAGGAGGAGCACAGACGCAGAATATGCTGCTCCTACACCCATGTGGATAAAAATTTGTGAGTGATATCTTGGAATCCAGGAGTCCCAGCCCCACACCAGGCCCCTCAGCCCAGGATTCCAATGCCAGGAAGATAAGTCCCCACAACTTCTGGCTGCAAAAACCAGCGGTGACTGAGTCAGTGGAGGAGGCTGCTGGAGACCTAAGCAGTTCCTCTTCAGGACTCACTTACTCAGACCCACTCTCTGGGCTCCAGCAATGGGGTGGCTGCTTGAAGGGCCCCAATGGTATACAGCAAGAGACTGAAGTATTTGGCATCTGGGTGAGCAAAGACCATTGTCCCTCTTTGTCCAGGAGTCTCCAAGCCCAGCACAAGTAGCATCCATCTCAGATTGCTTTATAGCGTAGGCAGGGTGCCCCAGGCAAACACAGGTAGGGGTTGATTCTGGCCAGCACCATCTGGGAAACCCCAGGGCCAGCACACCCAGTGGACAGCTACAGACCACATTAGAGCACCACCACCCTGCCCCTGCACAGCTGATCCTCCAGGGATGGCGGAGGCTGGTGGTCAGTGGTCACAGCCAGTCCTTGCAGCTGACTGACCTGGGTAAATCCCTCCCACTGATCTGCCAACAGCAACCAAGGCTCAAGTACAAGAGGAGGGTGTACTCAGCCTACACAAAGGGCTCACCTCAAGTACACAGCTTGGGTGATAGGGGAGGCTGTGCCCCTGGACCCTACAGGACACCTAGTATATTAGGCCACACCACCGAGACAAGGGAGTCAAAGGAGCTCTACATAATACATAGAAACAAACACAGGGAGGCTGCCAAAATGAGGAGACAAAGAAAAGTGGCCCAAAGGAAAAAACAGATCAAAAATCCACAAAGAGAGCTAAACAGAATGGAGACAAGCAATCTATCAGATGCATAGTTCAAAACACTGTTTATAAGGATGCTCAAGGAACTTAGTGAGGACCTCAACAGCATTATAAAGATCCAGTCAGAAATAAAGGATGGACTAATTGAAATAAAAAACAATTTACAGGGAAACAACAGTAGAGTGGATGAAGCCAAGAATCAAATCAATGATTTGGAACATAAGATAGCAAAAACAACCGTACAGAACAACAAGAAGAAAAAAGAACCTAAAAAAAATGAGGATAGTATAAACAGCCTCTGGGACAACTTAAAATGATCCAACATTCACATCACAGGGATGCCAGAAGGAGAAGAGAAAGAGCAAGAAACTGGAAATCTATATGAAAAGACAGTGAAAGAAAACTTCCCTGATTTGGTGAAAGATATAGACATGCAAGTCCAGGAAGCAGAGAGAGTCCCAAACAAAATGGATGTAAAGAGGACCACACCAAGACACATCATAATTAAAATGCCAAAGGTTAAAGATAAAGAGAGAATGTTGAAAGCAGGAAGAGAAAAGCAGAGAGTTACCTATAAGGTAGTTCCCGTAAGACTTCCAGCTGATTTCTCAAAAGAAACTTTGCAGGCTAGAAGTGATTGGCAAGAAATATTCAAAATGATGAAAGGCAATAACCTACAACCTAGATTACCCTATCCAGAAAAGCTATCATTAGAATCGAGGGGCAGATAAAGTGCTTCCCAGACAAGGTAAAGCTAAAGGAATTAATCATCACCAAAACATTATTATACGAAATGTTAAAGGGACTTTAAAAAAAAGAAGACCAAAACTATGAACATTAAAATGGCAATAAATACATAACTACCAACAACTGAATCTAAAAAACAAACTAGGCAAACAAGCAGAACAGAAACAGAATCATAGATATGGAGATCTTTGGGATGGTGGCCAGTGGGGAGGGGGATTTGGGGGATGGGAGAAAGGTAAAGGGATTAAGAAGTAGAAATTGGTAGCTACAGAATAGGCAGGGGGATGTTAAGAGCAAGTATAGGAAATGGAGAAGCCAAAGAACTTGTATGCACGACCCATGGACATGAACTAAGGAGAGTGATTGTCAGAGGGAGTGGTAGGTGCTGGGTGGAGGGGGGGCAATGGGAGAAAAGTTGGGACAACTGTAATAGCATAACTAAAAATACATTTAAAATAAAACCATTTCTAGCAGATTTAAGAAACATGTGAAAGGCAAAACCATTAAGCTTTTAGCTGAGAATGCCATCAGAAGTTATTAAGGTATATGTGAGAAATGACAAATAACCAACTGAATTCAAAGATGAAATTATTTTAATCTTTTAATTTCCCTCCATATTTTACACATTAATCAGAGCAATCATGTCAAAAGAAGCAGACCGATTTAAAAAAAAATAATAGGATGCTAATGTAATACAGAGCCTCCAATGTTCCAACTACTTCACATCCTAAATATAATTTACATTTATGCCCTCACTTAAGATCAGCACATTATTGAAAGGATCTGTTAACCAGAATTTTTTTTTAAAAAATCAAATACCTAATGATTCAGTAAGTATCTATATCAATGTCTGTGTGTATATCTCATCTCAAATATAAGCAATGATGCCCACAGTAAAATCTAAGTGGTGCTTCAAATAAGTGGGGTATTGCTTTGAACCTTCCCATTGCTCCTTGAATCACATTTTTTACCAAAACCCAGAACCTCTCTTTGGATGCTTCAGGGAAGAAATACCTAATGTATTAAGATCTCCTTTGGAAAGAGTAAGAACTATTTAAAAAATAAAACATATTCTGAAGGACTTTCAAGTAATTCTGAAATTCAAAGTGCCAAGAAAATAAGCATAATACAAGAAAAACATCACTCCCTTGGGAAACTATTAACTATACATATTATTAAATATATAACTATATAACATTATATATATATATGTATGTGTGTATATATATATATATATATATATATATATATATATATATATATGACTGAAAAGGATGAGTTGGAAAAATAGTTATCCCAAAATAATTTTTTAGTAATATGAAATGTGCCCATCAAGCAAAATAAATTAATTCCCATTTCATCCACCACCAAAACACCCTCCCCCTTTCTCCAAAAACACGCACATTAATATAAAGTAGCTATTTTCAATCTGAACTGTAAGCCTCTGGCTCACATGAAAAACAGAATGATTTGAACCACACAAGTCCCACCACTCAGACTTGTAGTTTCTACATGCTGCCCACACAGCACTTTGTGAGCATGTGATTAGGAGGCATGATGCACAATCACACCACATTCCTTCCCTCAACTCACACATCAAGAACTTGCCCTCTCAGCTGCATTCTTCTCCAAACAGCCACGGTCACCTTAGCAACCCTATGCTCCTAATATGGACAGCTGGTCCATTTAAAGTCAGCCCTTCTTGGCAGGGAAAATGCTTGTTCTTCAAATTAGAGGAGAAAGAAGAGGTTTTCCTTTCAATACACATTACAGGGGTTGATTCAACTTGATCAGCACTTTTGTTCTGGGGCAGCAAGCTGGGTCGAGTTTCAACCTATTCTGAGTTTGGGTTTTTGGGTGGTTTTTTTTTTTAATCTAAAGCAAGTGGCTAAAAATAAAATTAAAAAAAGGTATCTGCAATAACTGTATTCTTTTACAAAGTGATAAAGCTATCCACACTGTTCAAAGTTCAAATTTACTTAAATTGAACTGTAATATCTGAAGCCTTCATATGCAATAAGAAGTCAGAAGTTCTGTCTTTTTAAACATCATAGCCTAATACTGAACAACAAAAATGCTGCTAAACTTCAAAGTCCTATAACTTCAATCTACTGAATACATTCACTGTGAGTCAAAAGACTGATCCCGCCACCTACATGTAAAATTTCACAATCTTTCCAAAGTCTCAAACGTAAATTAGGTATTGAAACCAAATGGCTAGTATATCTGAGAATTCTCCAGACCTACAATAACCTAGGATAGCACTGGATAACTCAAAACCTATCTCGATAGGTTATACCATGAAAGCTGGGCCTGAAACAAATTAGGTCTCTTGGGATAAAAGATATAGGTTTATAATAAAGTTTACCTGATTTTTATACTACAGATGAATAATTACGGGGGGGGGGGGGAGCGGGAGGGGAGAACTGCCATGTCCTAAAATATGTGAGATCACATTCCAGACCCACAAAGGGCTTCTATACTCCCATCCATCAAAATGAGACACCTAATCTTTAAGGAAAGTATATAGGCATATTCAAAACTAAAAGACACCTAAAATTTATGGCCTTCATTATAAATGGGAAATATTTACGAAATAATTTTCTATATAACTGTGATACACAAAATCTATATTAATTTAATAAATGTTTAATTAAAAATGTTTTAGTGAACCTTAAGTTTAAGTAAGTACCACCTACATTATTCATTGGTTATATTTTGGTTTGTACGTGTGTTTTTTTAAACTTCTCAAGGCAATGAGGTTCTTCCTGGTTAGAAACATTTCTTTCAGGTTAAAATTATCCTAGTAGTTACATGTTCTATAGAGAACAAAGTATCAGTTGATGAGGTAGCAGTATAGATTAGTACAACAACCTTAAAGCTAATTCCACTACTGGTTTCATCATTTGTAAAATGAGAATTCTGTCTGTTTTACTTACTGAGAATAATAACTATGCCATACAAAATACTCAAAAGAAATTTAAAAAACTAGAGAAAAAGACCATGTTACTTGTTGTCTAATTCCCTGAATTGTCATTTTTAAAAAGAGTGGGGGTAGTATTTAATAATGTACAGGATACCAAATCAGTATCCACTTCAAGAGGTTCCCGCCGAAGATCTTATAAAATACTTGTACTGACATTTTAATTACTTCTTTCAAAAAGCCTCAACACTGGCTTCACTTTTAGCAGATGCCCAACCCACTGAGGCAAACCAATCAGGGTGATTTCAAACATTTTGAAGTGTACAGTTAACAATTTTTTTTTAAGCTGTCATTGTCCTTTTAATACCTTGTGAGGCAGGATGATACTATATAAGTGCAAAAGTTTTGTTTTGATTATTTTCTACTCTAAAAAATTGTAAAACCACCTGAATATTTGTAAAAATAAACATTTATTGAACACTTATATGGGAGCCATAAGAGTACTAGATACTATGACCCATCGTCATTGTATTAGGCATTGTATTAATGTTGAAGACTTAAATTGCATTTACCAAAAGAACAGAAGCAAAGATGTAACAGATCAAGGTTTCCGTTCACTAAGATTAGACCCTTTGAAGTTTCAATTTATGCTTTAAGCACTGTGGTCCAAGAAATGAAAGCCCTGGATTTCTCCTGAAATCTCTAGCAGTGCCCTGTGAGATCAGACAGTGCTACACACAGATCCAGGAGCCCCTCTTTTAACCCCCCAGAAGTAGAAGGAAAAAACAGTGAAAAAAAAAAAAAAGAGTTTCACAAGCAACTTTAAAATGAAATCTACTGGGGATTTGTCCTCCCTTCCTCCTCATCAGTCCCTTTATTTTAACACTTGTTTTCAGTTATCAGGATAAAAACTGACTTGATTAACTAAATCAGTGGCACTCTCAAAACTAGGTGAAAAGATATGTTTGAGAATGCAAGTTTCACTCAAGATACAGGATATTGGAAAAAGTGAATAAATGAGGAAGTTATTGAACAATTAACTATATAAGCATTTCCAGTTAACAGACTGAATTAACCTTGCAGCGATCACCACTACCTATACCAAAGAGTTCCTGAGAAAATTTAACCAAAGTTAACTTCTTAAGGCTGCCAAGCAATTGGTTTTAATTTCTCAGCATAAGGTAAGCATACTAAATAATGAGATTTTACTATTTACTCACTTGAACATTTCATCTTTCAGAAGTCAAGAGTATAATAATGGTGATTATTCAGTAACCCATAGGGACTGAGGGGAGGGTGATCAGGGAGGAAAGAAGGGGAAGGGTCTGGTTAAAGAGCAAGTATAAATGACCCATGAACATGGACAACAGGGTGGGGATTGACTGGGAGGGCAGGGGAGAGCAATGGGGGAAAATTAGGACAACTGTAACAGAATAAAAAAATAAATACATAGAAATAAATAAAAATTTAAAAAACATTAGGCCCTGGCCAGGTAGCTCAGTTGGCTAGAGCATCATCCTGATACGCCAAGGTTGCAGGTTTGATCCCTGGTCGGGGCACATACAACAATCAACCAATGAATGCATAAGTGGAACAGCAAATCTATGTTTCTCTCTCAAATCAATAAATAAAAATTTTAATACTAGATGTTACTCAATCTTTTATTATCTACCTGCTAAAAAGCATTACACTTTTTAACTAAATATGCTTGCAAAGCAATTGTTCAATTTCCACAGATAGAAACATAGCTAAATAGTTTCCTTTAATGTAAAGCCCCTAAGAAAATTATTTAACTTCTGGTCAAGATGGTGGCATATGTAAACACAGCTCGCCTCCTTGCACAACCACAGCAAAAATGACAACTACAAAACAACTATCACCCAGAATTCTCAGAAAATCAAGTTCAACAACCAAGGAATTAAAAAAGTCAATTGATTCAGACAGGCAGGAGGAGCAGAGACGTGGCAACACAGAAGAGGCGGTCCCACACCCACAGGTTGTGGATAAAAATTGGGAGGTGTATGAGGGGAGCAAAGGATCTGAGCTGCACACCAGGTCCCCCAAACCGAGTTTCCAGTACCAGAAATATAAGTCCCAATAACTTCGGGCTACAAAAACCAGTGGGGGTTGGGGCAGCAGAAGAAACTGCAGGATTCTCAGGCCTCTCCTCTTAAAGGGTCCACAACAGACTTAGGACTTACAGAGACTCACTCCCTCTGGGCTCCAGCACTGGGACAGCAGCTGGAAAAGCACCAGTGGTGAACGGGGAGAAACTGAAGTGTTTGGCATCAGAGCGAGTGCCAGGGGGACAGCTCCCTCCCAGGCAGCAATCAATGTCCCTTTTCTGAGCCCTCCCTTACACAGAGCCAAAGAGTGGTGACATCATATCTGAGACTCCATCAACCTGGGTCACACTGGTTGCCCTGCTCAGGTGACTACCCAAGGTTCCACCCCATCCAACTTAATGGTGCACTTTTCTACATTAGAACACGCTACTAAGACAGGGAGTCAAAGCAGCTCCATCAAATACATAGAAACAGAGGGAGGCTGCAAAAATGAGGAGACAATGACATATGGCCCAAATGAAAAAATAGAACAAAACTCCAGAAAAAGAACCAAACAAAATGGAGATAAGCAATCTAATAGATGCAGAGTTCAAAACACTGCTTATTAGGATGCTCAAAGAACTTATTGGGTACTTCAACAGCATAAAAAAGACCCAAGCAGAAATAAAGGTTACACTAAGTGAAACAAAGAAAAATTTACAGGGAATCAACAGTGGAGTGGATGAAGCCAAGAAGCAAATCAATGACTTGGAATACAAGAAAGAAAAGAATTCAATCAGAACAACAAGAAAAGAATCAAAACAAAGAGGACAGAATAAGGAGCCTCTGGGACAACTTTAAGCGTACCATCAGTCAAATCATAGGGGTGCCAGAAGGAGAAGAGAAAAAGCAAGAAATTGAAAACTTATTTGAAAAAGTCCAGGAAGCACAGAGAGTCCAAAACAAGATAGACACAAGAATGACCACAGCAAGACACATTATAATTAAAATGCCAAAGGTTAAAGATAAAGAGAGAAGCTCAAAAGCTGCAAGAGAAAAAGCACATAGTTACCTACAAAGGAGTTCCTATAAGACTGCCTGTTGATTTCCCAAAAGATACTTTACAGGCCAGAAGGGACTGGCAAATAGTATTCAAAGTGATGAAAAGCAAGGATCTACAACCTAGATTACCCTATCCAGCAAAGCTATCATTTAGAATGGAAGGGCAGGTAAAGTGCTTCCCAGACAAGGTAAAACTAAAGGAGTTCATCATCACCAAGCCTTTATTATATGAAATGTTAAAGGGATTTATTTAAGAAACAGAAGATCAAAACTATGAACATCAAAATGGCAATAAATTCACAAGTATCAACAACTGAATCTAAAAACAAAGCAAACAAGCAGAACAGAAACAATCATAGATATGGAGATCATTTGGAATGGTACCATTTCAGAGGAGGGAGGGGAGAATGGCAGAAAAAGTACAGGGATTAAGAAGTACAAATTGGTAGGTACAGAATAGGCAGGGGGAGGTTAAGAACAGTATGGGAAATGGAGAAGCCAAAGAATTTACATGTATGACCCATGGACGAGAACTAAGGGGAGTGGGGGGAATACCAGAGGAAATGAGGATACTGGTTGGAGGGATAATGGGGGAAAATTTGAACAAATATAATAGTATAATCGATAAAATATTTTAAAATAAAAATAAAACAATTGGTACTAATGAAAAAATAAAAATAAATAAAAACATCCCATTATTTAAAACAAAAGTAAGTAAATAAATAAATAAAGCAAGCCCCTAAGAGAGATACTTGGCAAAGTCATTTAGGCAGTGTCCACTGAGGTAAAAGGCGGATGGGCCCCAATGGAAGAAGAGAACTTTTCATAGAATAGATAATAACCCACACCTGTTAACACTAGGAACAAGCTCTGACCATGAAAAGCAGTGTTTGAGTTTCAAAGGTGACTACTTTTATCACACCCTTTTACTCTGACTTCAAACAAGATGAGCCTGTGTTTTCAGCAAATTCTGAGGCAGTAAAGGTTTCCTAACAAATATGTGACAATCTTGTAATAATCAATAAAAGATCTCAATATAGGAAAGGAATTTTTAAAAATCAAGAAAATTTAGTCTGTTTTCAACTGTATTTGTTTCATTTCTACACCAATAATTTCTTACCTTGTGGAATTCTCTTCTGAGAAAAATAGATACAATTTTGTTCCTAAAAAAATTTCAGGTAGAAAAGTTGAAATGTTAGTTTCAAAACAGAAAGTCTGTTGAAAATGAAAAGTTATAAAATGCTAACACAGTACATACAGAGTATTATAACATTTGGTAGTACCAAAGCTTAAGGAAGAGACAGTAAGTCTTTTAATAATAAAAGTACTTTATTATTTTTATAAAAATAGTATTTTTATCATTACAAAAATACTCATAATGATTAAACCATTTTGCTAGGTACACAATGTGTGGCACATTATTCTAAAACATCATTACTCAACTGAGTTTTACTCTAGTCAAGATTTGATATTTTGAAGGGTACTTTTTAGGCATAATCTATATGTCATAAAATTCACCCTTCCAATGCATGAAATTCAGTAGTTTTTACTATACTCACAAAGTTGTGTAACCTTCTCTATCATCTAACTCCAAAACATTTTTGTCACTCCAATAAGGAACCCCATACAGAAGCAAACATTTTTCTACCAGGGAGAACTATTTGAAACAATTTTTTTTAATTTACAAGAAGCATACTCTTTACAACACAATGATCGAAATTATGTCCTCTTTTAAATGTGTAGAACAAAGACTGGTAGGGAAAACAAATATTGAAAAATTGTAAGAGTAGTTGTATTAGTGAATGACTCTTTTTCATATATTCCCTCTAAAGTTATGATTTTATAATATTACCTTTATTGTTCTTAAAAGGTATAGCACAAACATACATTTTCTGGAGCTGTATGTTAGAATTTGTACTATAATCAACAGTAAAAAAAGAAAAAGAAAAAGAAATACATATATACATTTTAATAATGTCCACTATGCTTTTTTATTAAATGTTTTTCAAAGTAGATAAAATAAGTATAAAGTTAAAAAAAAATGCTGGCCACACTTACTAATCTGGTTGAAAAGCCACAGCTGCATTTTACTTTACGACAAATTGGCTGTTTCATCACTTTGCATCTGGGCATCTACTTCTTAATGGTCATTTCTGAAATAAAGATGTAGTAATTAAGTATGTTATAATAAAAACATGAAATCTTTAATGACAGTTATCTAAATTTTGGTGACTACAGGGAACTATCAAAAGAGTTCTTGAGCAACTTTCCAATAAAAAAATTAACAGGACTGCGGGTAAGTTGGGATGGATGGAGTACAGGCTGTCGTCCCACAGGCCCAGAATTCAACAGTTAGGTTACAAGTACTTAGTATAAAAATCCTCAGTCCTCAATCCCTTTCACCCACCGGGGTCTTGCAATTGTTAAAAATGCCATTTACAGACTGGAAAAAGAAAAAAAGAAAGATGGAGAAGATAAGCACTAAAACTGCACAATTGAAAAAAAGAAATTAATAGCTTATTTGTTATGTCTGTTTGTCTATTTTCCTTCTCACGCCTATAAAGTAAGTTCCAGAGATATCTGTCGGATTTATTTACTGATATTTTCAAGCACCTAAGACAATGACTACCATGCATTAAGTGCTCAATAAATATTTATTGAAAGAATGAATAAACTGATGAATGATTTAACATTAATTGATAACATATTTAACCTGACAGTATTTCAAAATGGCAAAGTGTCAAAATGCCATATCTTCCACACAGACCATTGTTGTTAATGCCAACTACATTATCTTTATTGCTTTGTTCTCCAATAAACAAAACCCCTAGTTAAAAGATAATCAAGACAGAATCCCAACCTACAAGGAACAGAACGAAGGCATAAGTCACTTCCTAATTTTGTTAGTGCAACTTTTGGGAAAGACTCCTGGAAGGGGAATTGCTAGATATGCAATGTTGCTAAATATTGCCAAACGGTATGAGTGAGGGTCTTTTTCTTTTTTAAATATGTGTATTCTTTGAGATGCTGGTTGTGAAGAGAGCCAACACTGTAAGAGAAAATCTTTCATGAGGAGTGACAGGCTGACAGGTCTCAAAAATAACCCTCACAGAGCCCAGGAGTTCCCTACTTTTGATCCTGTAGCTCAATATCCCACAAAACGTTACTCTTTTTGTAAAAAGTTGGGGGAATACAAATACTAATACAGACTTGCTTCTTTTCCTTTCAAAAAGAAGCAATGGGAAGGATAAACTGAAACCATTTTTAAAGAGTTATTTACAGAGATAAGAGAAAACAGAGTAGAAGGGGCAGAAATGGAAGACTTCTCAGAATATATTTTATAGTTTTTACTTTGAAGACATATTTTAAGAGCAAATGAACATCAAATGATACTGACATTCTGAGTATCAAAAAAAGAAATAATGACTACTATTGATTGAAACATAAACATATAAAAAAATCATCTTTGGAAGTTGCTAGGGCACTAACAACTGAAAATCAATAAAGGGGAATTATTATCTGACATCGATAAAGGGAAATAATCAAGCGTTTATCCTGGCTTTCTTTATGAAAACTATCTCAGGGTAATACAGCAGTCAATAAATGCAAGCTCTTTTTTATAGGATCCCTAACTTAAACGTAGAAGTAATGACAGGATTAGGAAATCACCATTCTGTAACTCCTAATGAAATAATGGGTATTTAAAAGTCAACGATGATCGTTAAAATCATTAGGTAAAAGGCTGGTGGGAAACTTTTAATGGATAAGTCAGTTGACAAAAAACTTGAACCCAGTGATTAATCTTAACATCATTAAAAATGTGTCAACCAGCCCTGGCTGTGTGGCTCAGTGGACTGAGTGCTGGCCTGGGAACCAAAGGGTGCTGGTTCAATTCCCAGTCAGGGCACATGCCTGGGTTACGGGCCAGGTCCCCAGTTGGGGATGCGGAAGAGTCAACCACACATTGATGTCTGTCCTCTCTTTTTCTCCCTCCTTTCCCCGCTCTCTAAAAATAAATAAATAAAATATTTTTAAAAAGTGTCAACCAGATATGTGCAGAAATATTCATGACTACCCATTAAATGTTCATCCTGGGAGCTCCGGTTTCAAATGGTATCCACATTTTACCTACCACCTGGTTCAAGCCAACTTATTTCTCATCTGCATTACTATAATAGTTTCCTATTTGATCTCCCAGCCTCCCTCTCCCTTGTTCACCTCAAAAGAGTCAGATTAGTCCTTTTCAAAAAGAAAGATCATTCTTCTGCTCAAACCCTCTGAGTCTACCTCATTGGTCTAAAAGGCAAAGTCCTCACAAAGGCATAGGATCATGATCTGATATTTCCCTTCCCCATCTCTCTAACCTCATTTCCCACCATTCTCCCTCCTGTCCACTCCATTCTAGGCACACTGGTCTCTTTCCTACCCTTAAACACATCGGGCATGTTATGTTCTCAGGGCCTCAGGATTTGTTTTTCCCTCTGCCAATGACACCACTTAACTCTCTGGCTTATTCCTCCTCCACCTCCCTTAGGATTCTGTTTTTACAAGTTATATTATCAAACAGACATGCCTTGGTACCCTAGGCAAGCCCAAAACCTCTGCCTCAGATTTTCTTACCTGGGAGAGAATATGATGGGAGAAATCAAGTCATAAATTTTGGAGATGACAATCATTTGAAACACAAAAGTCATCAATTTTTATATCTTTGTGTCTAAACACCTATAGAACTATATTGTCCTTTTCAAGAGATTCTAGATTCCACAATCCCAACTTCAAAGAACTAATGAAGATAGAGCTACCATATTGTGGGGGTTTTGTTTTTGTTGTTTTGTTTCTAAATTATCTATATCATAACACTAGAAAGGAGAGGGTTAAAGATTTGAGTTAAATGGGTCCCACTGAAAAATAACTAGCAAAATAAATGGCATTCCCTTTCCTCCCACTCCTTTAAGGATTTCTGTTAGGGAATACATGATAAAGTTCCAAGTAATCTCAGGACAAGTTTACTTTCGAATGTATCTGTTACCTTCAGGCACCATGACCCCCCAGAAGGAACTCACTAACTCTATAACATGACTAGACAAGCTATGACATGGTTGGGATGTTTGAACTTAATTATTTTTCTTTAAATAAACAAACTCCCCCTGGGTTAAGGCCTACTCTGTTTTAAACACCCTAAGGCTGGCAAGCTTCAGAGTCTTAAGAGAGATAGCCAGGAGACAGAGAAACAGCAAGTATGACTCAGTGATCACATTTAATAGTCTCTGAAGATCAAAACAAAGATACCACTTCTGGCGAGAGTTCTCTAGAATTGCCCCCAAACTGACTTATCCACATACCTTTCATGTGAAAATTTATTTTCACTTAGTTTAAGGTTCACAAAGCACTTGTTATGTGCCTGTCAGACCTTAGGTACAAAAATAAACCAAGAGTACAATGAAAACAATCAGCAGGGGTTCTAAGAGCTGAATGATGAAATTCAATGTTAAAATCTGCTTTGTTTGTGGTGAGGAGGACTCCTTGAGCATTTTTTACAGAAATGCCCTGCTCACTTGGAAATCACACTTTAATAAGTTCTATCACTTGAAAGAAGGCTAACGAATTTAAAGTAATCTTTATTGAGCAACCTCTGTGTGCCAGATATTTATATTAAGCTTACAATTCCCAGAGCTTCCCTATGAGAAAGGTATTGATAAAGCACATACACTGGTTAAATATCGTGTCCAAACCAGAAAGAGACAGCAACACGATGCAAAATCTCAGTCTTTCTTTTTCACTATTATAATCTGCAGTAAACTGGAATAAAATTATTAGTCACAATATCACATTTGCTCCATAGGAGTAACATAAATCCAGGCTGCTCTTTTAAGAAATTTATTCCGTTCTTCCAAAGTTTGCTTTAGATAAAAAGGTAAAGAGGGAAGGTTTACTCTTATACATTAATAAGAAAACTGGGGCATTAAGGAATGAATCATAAGAATATGCTACATTTAGGTCTAAGTGAACTAAGTAGGAGCAAGCTAGGCTAGCACAACTTACTAATTAGTATTCATTCATGACTAACCTAATCACCTGTAAGTGTTGGCTATTTCATTACACACTGAGAAGTCAGGAAAGAAATGGTTAAGATTTAATAGAGTAGGAACATAATTATTCATGAAAATAGTTTCTGTACTTTTTCTGGATGTTTGAAATACTTCTCTTTCTCTCTTTACAATAGATGTAGGTAAATACACATATTAAAGTATTCCATCAGTTTATCAAAATTTACAGTAAAATTGCCCTGACCGGTGTGGCTCAGTGGGTTGGGCATCGTCCCACAAACAGAAAGGTCACTGGTTCAATTCCTGGTCTTGGCACATGCCTGGGTTATGGGCCAACAGTTGGGGGTGTGCAAGAGGCAACAGGTCGATGTTTCTCTTGCATATCTGTGTTTCTTGCCCTCTCCTTCTCACTCCCTTCCCCTCTCTCTAAAAATAAAATTTTTAAAATTTACAGCAAAATTACTACTTATGATTATTAATTTTTCCATTCTGGAAAATTCTTTCACATGGAATTCTTTAGTTCCTGACAGTACAGAGTAACACTTACTGGTGCCAGTTCTTTACACTCAACAGAATCTAATTTTTAACATGTCACTATTGGAAAATATTTTGTAGGAATATTTTCTTTCTAAATTGTAAGCTTATTGGTTATTACGAGATGCATGCACTGCCTATCACACTAAGGATGTTAGTAAAAGTAACATCCTTATTATTTTTAAAAAAGGCAATTACTTAACTATCAAGACTCATACTACCCAGGAAGTGTGGCCTTGTTACACTAAAGAGGTCCTCATATATTTGGAGAAAGTGAAAATTCATTGGAAGAGATTACACCCAATGACTAAGAACATGTCATTTAAACAACTTACTGTTTTATAGAGGAGAGACTCAAGAAATTGACAGTTTAAAGTTTCTCAAATGCCTAAATACATATATGCACTAGCCTTCTAAATAAAACTATCCCCAGCTTTTTGAAAGTTTGTGCTACACTACTTCAATTTTACAAAAGACCTGCATGAGTATAGTAAGTCCTCACTGTGGACAGGTTCTTGGAACTGTGACAAAACAACGTATTTCAAAACCAACTTTAACAAAGGCTGATTGATATAAACAGAGTTAAGTTCCTACAGCATCTCCTCAATGTTATAACAAAATGATGCTGAAAGAAACAGTCATTCGAGGACCTGTTGTGTTTTACTAATCGCAGGAAACTGAAGAGGTTTTTTACCTTTACAATAAAAAGGCTAAAGCAAAAATAGCGTTCAACATTTGTTCTGCAGTGAGCCGTCACAGAGGCAGTGTGTACCCCAAACATTCAGAGTGGCACCACCAAGCTCCTGGCCTGTATCCCCCATTCCTACTACCTACACTCAGAAAGAATATTGAAAGCTTCTGGAATTACTACTAATTCTGCTAGTAGCAAAGCAGTCTCTTTTAGTCCATTCAGAAATGGATAAAATGGAAAATCTCCTGACTGAAACTGCTGATGGGTATACAAAGCATAGTGTATATTTAGAGCATTCCTGCTTTTACTATATGTCAGTGTTATTTTAGTTCTATGTATTATTTGGTATGATTCAGTAGGGTATTTTGTGGGTCTGGGAACACTCAAAAATTTTTTCATATATATTAACGGTAATTGCTTCTTTGCTTTACATCTTTTCAGCTTACAAAGGTGTTTTTTTTTTTCACTGATTTGAGACAGTGGGAAGAAGGGAGAAAGAAATATCAATTTGTTGTTCCACTTACTTATGCACTGATTAGTTGATTCTTGTATGTGCCCTCACTGGGGGATCAATTGGGACGATCCTCTAACCAACTGAGTACCTGGCCAGGGCTCAGCTACAAAGGTTTTAAAGGAACACTACTTTCAGATAGCAAGGAAACCTGTACTTGATTATGTCCTAGGAATTTTCAGTATAAACTAACCCTTATCAAAAAAATCCCCTCACAATCTTAATTCATTGCACTGACGGTTAAGAATGATGGTAAGAGACTTCCAGTCAAGATGGAGGCATAGGTAGACATGCTTCACCTCCTCCTTCAACCACAAAAAGAATTACAACTAAATCTAAAAACAACTCCCAGAATTTTCAGAAAATCAAACTGTATGGAAGTCTAACAACCAAGGATTTAAAGAAGCCACATTCATCCAGATGGGCAGGAGGGGCAGAACAGACACAGGCAGTCCCACATTCACCTGAGCTAGATAAAACTCAGGAGGGATATCTTGGGAGCGAAGGATCCCAGCCCCAGGCCAGACCACACAGCCCAGGGTTCCTGCGCCAGGGCAGATACCCTGAAAGTTCTGGATGTAAAAACCAGTGGGGGGTGGGGTGGTGGAAGGGTCTGCCAGATTTTCAGGGAACTCCGCTTAAAGGGTTTACATGGTCTTAAAATGGATACAAACCCACCCCCTCTGGGATTCAGCAGCAGGGCAACAGCTGGAAGAGCACCAGTTGCACTGAGGGAGTTGGTGAAGTCTCTGGAAATGGGGCAAGTGTCAGGCAAACCTCCGGAAGCCCAGCAGTGACATAGTCCCCTTTCTGAGCACCGCCCCCCCCCCCCGAGCCATAAAGCGGTGAAGGTGGCGATTACCTAAGGCTCCACTCCATACAACTCACAGGTGCTTTTTCTGCATTAGACCACGCTACTAAGAAAGGGAGTCAAAGCAGCTCTGCCTAGTACACAGAAACAAACACGGGGAGGCTGCTAAAATGAGGAGACAAAGAAATTTGACCCAAATGAAAGAACAGAACAAAACCCCACAAAAAGAACTAAATGAAATGGAGACAGCCAACCTGTCAGATGCAGAGTTCAAAACACCGGTGATCAGAGAACTCACTGAGTACAGCAACAACATAATGATAATGAAGGTTACATTAAATGAAATAAAATATGACGTTATTTCTTAAAAAAAATAAAACTGTAGGATTTTGTGGCTTCTTCCTCAACAGCAAAACACTTTTGTGTGTCACCACTAAGACTAAATAATATATAGTTTTAAAATCAATATTGGGGTATCAAACAAGGAATGACCAATGTCTTCAAGTAGAATTTTTTGTCTCATAAAAGGACTTCCAGTAAATCTATATCCCAAATACTCAATACAGGCTGTAACTGTGTTTTTCTGAACTTACAGCTATAAAATTGTTTCGCCTAACATCCACAGAACTTTCAAAATATTTTATTTATTTATTTTTAGTGAGAGGAGAAAGGAGGGAGAAAGAGAAAGAACACCAAGGCGTGACAGAAACATCACATTGGCTGCCTCTCGCATACCCCCAAACCAGGGACCTGGCCCGCAACACAGGCATGTACCTGACCGGGATCCAAACCAGCAACCTTCAGGTCACTAGGATGGCATTCAATCCACTGAGCCACACCAGCAAGGGCAAATCCACAAAACTTTTAATTACAGTAGTCAAATAATTCAAAGGAATTCAGTGGCCTCCATAACTTGTGTCTCCTTCATTATACATAAAGAACTAACTTAACATTCTACATTTAACTAGTAGATAGGAAAAGAAATGCTAGAAAGGAGGGTGAGAAAAACAAACCTCACAAATGGGCCATATTAGAACTAACAGAACAGATTTTGAAAGTAGGAAAAAATAAACTTGTGAAATCACTTTATGTTATACAGGTGAAAAAGTAAAGCAGCTTATAAGCAAGGAAAGAACTGAAGTTCACACTGTAAGTTTTATTTTTCCCAGAATTATTTATTCCAACAAATCTGTAAGTATTGTAACTTAATACATAAAATGGATTGCAATGTTGAAGAGTTTAAATGAACACATGAATTCTGAGTATTTAAGTTAAGGAAAACAGGAAATGGCCTGTGAGTCTTTTAGGAATGACAGAATTCCAAAATTCACCTATTTCCTTGGATGTAGCTCTTTAGTATAGTCTGGGCTAGATGGATCACTGCTCTGGCCCAGCATGGCATTTCTTCTGTAGATGACTAATTAAATTTATCATTAGTTAACGTCCATAGAGACAAGAAACTGTGTATTTGTATATGCCAACATCCCTGTTTTCAACTTGGTAGCTTAATAAAAGGACTGTTGACCGCCTGAGGACTACTGGCCCAGTAGAACAGTTCATAAAAAAGGCATAACTCTCAAAACACTTCCAGTCAAGATGGAGGCATAGGTAAACATGCCTTCTTCCTCGCATAATTATAGAAAAAATTACAACTATACTACAAAACAAACATCATCCAGAATTGTCACAACATCGAGCTAGTGGAAGTCCTACAACCAAGGTTTAAACAAGTCATATTCATCTAGATGGGTATGAGGGGAGGAGACACAGAGAACGTCAGAGAAGTGCAAAGACACAGAACAGGTGGTCCCACATCCAAGTGTGGTAAATAAAAATCAGAAGGGATACCTCGGGAGTGAGGGATCTAGCCCCAGACCAGAACACGCAGCCCAGGGTGCCAGCTCAAGGGGGTTAAGACTTCTGGCTGTAAAAACCAGTTGGGGTTGGGGTGGTGAAGAAACTGCGGGACTCATAGGAGCCTCCTCTTAAAGGGCCCAAAACGGACTTAAGACTTACACAGACCCACTCCCTCTGGGATTCAGCACCGGGGAAACAGCTGGTAAGGCACAAGTGGCATATAGGGAGAAAGTGAAGTGACTGGCAGAACGGTGAGTGCTAAGAGACAGCTTCACCCTGGGCAAAGCTCCAAAGGCCAGGCAGCATTGTTCCCTTTCTGAGCCCTCCCCCACACACAGCCACAGAGCAGTGACACGGGTTGCTCCACCCTGGCGATTACCTAAGGCTCTGCCCTACGTAACTTAACAGGTGCGCTTTTCTACAATAGGCCATGCTACTAAGACAGGGAGTCAAAGCAGTTCTCCCTAATACATATAAACAGAGGGAGGCTGCAAAAATGAGGAGACAAAGACATATGGCCCAAATGAAAAAACAGAACAAAATTCCAGAGAAAGAACTAAACAAAATGGAGATAAGCAACCTATCAGATGCAGAGTTCAAAACACTGGTTATTAGCATGCTTCAGGAACTCATTCCAGAAGCATCACTTCAACAGCATAAAAAAGACCCAGGCAGAAATGAAGGTTACATTAAGTGAAATAAAGAAAAATCTACAGGGAACCAACAGTGGAGGGGATGAAGCCGAGAATCAAATCAACAATTTGGAACATAGGAAGAAAAAAACATTCAATCAGAACAGCAAGGAAAAAAAAAGAATTCAAAAAAATGAGAATAGGATAAGGAGCCTCTGGGACATTTTCAAACGTACCAATATCTAAATTATAGGGGTGCCAGAAGGAGAAGAGCAAGAGAAAGAAATTGAAAAATTATTTGAAAAAAAAAAAGAAAGAAAGAAAGCTTCCCTAATTTGGTGAAGGAAACAGATATACAAGTCCAGGAAACACAGAGAGTCCCAAACAAGATGGACCCAAAGAAGCCCACACCAAGACACATCATAATTAAAATGTCAACGGTTAAAGATAAAGAGAGAATCTTAAAAGCAGCAAGAGAAAAGGCAGAGAGTTTCCTATAGAGGAGTGCCTATAAGACTGTCAGCTGATTTCTCAAAAGAAACTTCTGCAGGCTAGAAAGGATTGGCAAGAAATATTCAAAGTCATGAAACACGAAGACCTACAACCAAGATTGCTCTACCCAGGAAAATTATCATTTAGAACTGAAGGACAAATAAAGAGCTTTCCCAGACAAGAAAAAGCTAAAGGAGTTCATCATCACCAAACCAGTACTATATGAATTGTTACAGGGTCTTCTTTAAGAAGAAGAAAAAAAATATGAATAACAAAATGACAATAAATTCAGAACTACCAACAACTGAATCTAAAAAACAATCTAAGCAAACAAGCAGAACAGAAACAGAATGATATACATATATATATACACATATATATGTGTGTATATATGTGTGTGTGTGTATGTGTATATATATATATATATATATATATATATATATATAGAGAGAGAGAGAGAGAGAGAGAGAGAGAGAGAGAGATCATTTGGAGGGTTATCAGCCAGGAGAAAGGGGATGAATGGGCGGGGATTAAGATCTAGGAACAGATCAGGTAGGGAGGTAAGGACAAAAAGCATAGTATATTCTGTATTAAACATGTAATACTTAGAAGGACAAAAAGATCAATTTTAATTTCATAGATATTTACTCTACATCAAGTACTTCTCTAGCACTCAACCCACATTGACAGTCTACAAGAGTATGTGTGTGGAAGGGCACTTGATCTACTTACTTGAACAAAAATTATAGCTGCCCATTTAGTCCCAAAGGCAGAAGTGAATAAAATAACATTATTATAAAATGCTGTTCTGGTACCATAGAAAAATCTGCAGTGCAGATAGACTTGCACTAAAGGAATAATCAACAAGAAATTTATGAAGAAATACTCTAACGTGGCTGACATCATAGCAACTATGTGAGTTTGTCTTTATGATTTTTCCCCCCAAAATTAAGTTATAATGATGTCCCAAGTTAAAGAAGAGTTTCTGTTTATCGCTGCTATATAACAAAATTTTTTATATTTCAAATAGAAGTACCTAAGTCAATTTAAAATACAAACAGGTAAAGAGGCTTAAAATTTACTGTTTACTCTAGAGATAGCATTAATTCTAACTTTTAAAACTTTCCTAAAGCAGAGGGTCAGTTTCATTGTTTTTCAACCATTACAAATAACAGTGGATGAAAAGAATACCACTTGGCAGGACGTATTCCCATTCCTTCAATATATATTTGTCTGTCTCTGCCTCTCCCTCTTGTGTGTACACGCATGTGACGTTTCTACCTCCCCACCTTAGTCTGGGTCACTCTATGGCCCTTTCCTTCTTGTTGACCTGTCTCTCTTACATTCAGTAACTGACCTCCAAACACTGATATTGAGAGAGAGAGAGTTTTATCAGGCCGTAGAGTGTGGCAAAGTGAATTACAGTAAGTCACAAAATGAGAAAAAGAATCAGAAATTATTCAATTAGTTAAAAATAGATAAAATTAAAGCTACAAATTTTCAACTTCATTTAAAATGCCTAAATACATATACATAGCATACATAAGATTTTAATAAACTTAGTAGAGTCAACCTAACAGATTTATTTACAGGATTTTGAGCTAAATATATCAGGGGAAAAATTAATACAGTTTAATACAGAGGTTATGGGCAAAGTCTTTGGAATCATTGCTCTGAGTTTGTGTCCCAGCTCTGCACTGACTAAATATGATCTGGGGTAGGTTACTTACTCTGTCTTGGCCTATTAGCTTATGTCTGATGTTGTAGGGATGATGTGCTGTAATGCTTGTAAGACACTTAGCACAGTGCCTAGCACACAGTGAAGGCTCAAAACACATTACATCTAAAACATCAGATGCAGTGAACCACTTTCATTCTGTCTAGCATCTGAGCTTTACCCTTCTTAAGTTTGGGAAATGCCCCATTTTATGATTTCAGAAGGGCAAATAGTTCTCCACATCTTAAATTTAAGAACTTTCCCTCATCTTATGATTTCAAAAGGTCACTTTTCCACATGTCCTATACATGGGCTCTGCCAAACACACATGCCTAGCCCAGACTAGAAATGGGCAACTAGTGAGTGGGAAAAGTAGAGACCAGAAGGAACTCTCTCTCACTACCAGTGGAGTAATTGCAGCCAAGTCAAGTGCAGGGCAGAGGTGACAGCATTTAGAGTCATCCAGAGTTAGTGTCACTGGGGCAGGCTGTGGCGTCTGTCTGTCTCTAGTTGGTGCTGGCTTCCTCATGGGAATCATTGTGCAATGTGGTTTGAGGCACTATTTCTGGCTGCTTAGTCTTAAATCTGGTTCTCTAACCCTTGCAACAATTTGATGAACTACTGAGCTCTACCCTATATCCTTTTAAAATACATGATATTTCTGAATTGGTTTTTACTGCCACCAAGAATTCTGACTGACACATCAGGTAGGGGTAACCTTTATTTCTCACCTGCCTCACTGCCACAAGGAAAAAAAGATTATTTTTAATCTCTCCAAAGAAACACAAAAGTCTTGTTCATGTTCAACCAATGGATTTATCCTGTGAGGTCTTGGAAAACTTCTTTTTATAAATTTTGAATCATTTTCCTAATTTAGAATATGAGAAACGTCTAATCATTTTAAATTTATTTCAAAGGAACTGAGTAAAAGAGAAGAGATGACACAGGAAAACACCTATACCCATGGAGTAACTATCACTGAAGTAACAGGAATTATTCCAACATGCCTATAACTACCCTCTACAGCTTTCTTCCCAGCGGGAGCTTTTCACTGGAGGTTCTATAACCAAGAAATTCCCTCTGCCTCTTGAGGGTCATTTTAAGGTAAAAAAAATTTTAATTATTAACAAAAAGACTTAAATATTCCTCTTTTGCTTTAACAAATAACTCAGTAAAGAATCCATATAACAAAACTATTCAATTTTCTGTTAAAACAGTACATAGCAAGTCACTGCCTCATTACCATAGGTTGATTTTTCAATTACGTAAAACACACTCCTCTTCCTCTGCTAGATTTCTCTGCGGAGCTATTTTATGGTTCAGTATTCCTTTTTTCCACTATCTAGAATGTTAAAGCTCAAACCCGTTAATATTTATATGAATTTATCAATATAAATGTGATATAAAGTTTATGGGGACAGTGAAACTAGAGCATTAAATGTGTTCTTTTCTAAATCTCAGGAGCAAGTGACCATACAGAATTGAAACTATGTTTTAATGAATAAAAGAACAATCTAAACAAAACCAAACATAGCTTTAAAAAAAAAAAAAAAGTGACAGTCTTCCCAGATTAAAATTTAAAGAAAAAAAATCAAGCACTGGAAATGTATACTGATGTCTAATATCCACCTAACATTAAAAATATAGTAAAAACCAAACAAACCAACCTGAATTTTGGCAGAGACTGTGTAGGAAAAACATCCACAGAATTTTAGTTCCTGAAATCAAGCATTAGAGCTATGCTGTAAGACAGTAGTAGTTTGGGTCTTGAGAGTTGGCAACTTACCCAAGGAGTCTATCTTCTGATTTCCAGCTAGGTGATGTCATTAAAGCATTTTCAGTTCATTGTTCAAACTGAGTCAAAATAAAGTTAATTGAACACCATATTAATTCTTGCATTTAAAATAACAAAAAAAAATTGTAACCTCAAGGCAAGTGATTTCAAGATCCAACTATTAATGCTCTTTAATATAAATAAAAATCTGATTTATGTTAATTTGTAAATACTGTGGACTTACCAATGTTAGATAGAATCTTCAAAAAAAGTAAACCTTTTTAAGGTGTTCATAAGTTCATGTCTATGTAATTCCCAAAATGTGTTAAAAAGTAAAATCATTTTTGCCTGTATGCCATTGGCTATTTAATTATTCACCAGTTATAATTTATTGGTTATTTACTGCATGCCCTTAGAACATAACTTATACCTAAAAACCATCAATTTAAATGTATGCCATTTAATAACAACAAAAAAATTCTGGTCATAATCCATGTGCCCTAAAAGGACTAATCCCTTATGGAACAGCTCCTTTGCATTTAGCTACCTTATACTAAACATAGGAGCTTTCTACTCTGGGGAGAAGAAGAAAAAGTTCACACAAAATCTAATCTTCTTTAAATGAGGTATGGCTACGTCAGCCTTCCAAATTAGCTATATCTGCATTTTATAAGAAGCCTATAGGCAGCAGGGCTAAAGAGGACCTAAGGCTATCTCTGGATTACTATCTTATTATGAAGAGTAATTTATGCTATGAAACAACAACAGTAACAGCCAAAACATTTAAAAAAGAAAAAAAGAGCTAATGACTCCTATCAAAATAAGGTATAAGAACAAAAAGTACATAAAACCCAAAAGAGAAGAATAACAAAGTATGTGTATAGAGAGGCAAAAGAAGGATTACAGCAAGTATAACAACTCCAAGGCTGCTATCGGAGGACTGCTATTTCCCCTCCTTCAAAACTGGCCAACACAGGTAACGGGACAGACAGCTCTACGGAGCTTGGCAGAGGCATCCGCAATATCTAGAATACTGTTACAAAACAATGGGAGTTGTCAGACCAAACGAAACACTCCCATTCCTGGTTTGGACTGAATAGAGGAAGGGTATGGAGAAAAATTATTAAGGAGGGAATAGGTATAAGGAAAAACAGTAACAGTAGAGCCTCAAATATTTACTGAGTATTTCTTATTCTGTATTTCTAGGTTACACATACTCTTTCATTTAATCCTAACAACAAACTTCATAACTACTTATTATGCCCACTTTATGTGTAGAAAAAACTGAGGTTTACAGAATTGTGGAGAGTTAAGTGGTGTAACTGGGGCTCTGACAAGGACACAAGCACTTTACCACTCCTGTCACGGAATTCAACAACTGACCTATCTTCTCTCCATCCACCACTGTCAATCCACCAGAACAGATCTTTAATAAAAATAAAATTTTAATCCTTTAATAACAACGTGTTTCTAATCGAAAGTCTAGAAAATATAATGAATGTACTAAAATTCACTTCTTTTTACTGCTTTTACAATTAATATTTTAATGAATACCTTGTACATATAAATCTCTGCGCACATTTTTATTCCCTTTATAAAGTATTATAAATGGAATTCTGGGTCAAAGAGTTGTGAATACATTCTGCCAGAACATCTGATTTTAATATTACTAAAATGATGAAGGGATGATGGTTCCTTGAAAGAAACAACCATGCCTTATTCTCCCTTGTATTCATAACACCAAGGCACATGAGCAAGTGTTCAGTGACTGCTGAATGAGGGTTTCTCTTCCCTCAGCAGAGTCTGAAGGGAGAATTAAATAGAATGAAATTACCCCAGTTAGAAGACAACAACCACGCCAAATACCAAGTTCATTAATGGGCTGCATAAACTTTTTAGTACAGAAGAGCATAAATACTGACACTGCCATTCAATGTACTTCCCGATGTTTAAAAGAGTTTGGTTATCTTATATTTAAAGAATATAGTATTTAAGTAGGGATACAACAAACTGAAGACATTATTTCTCCCAGTGTAAGTTACTGTCTAAATGCCATAATCTATTATTATTGCCCATGGAGCTCATTTAAGAGCATGTTCATATATAAAATTCAAAGAGCTAAATATTTTATTTATTTTTTTAAACATTTTATTTTTGGAGAGAGAGGAAGGGAAGAAGAAAGAGAGGAAGGGAAACATCCATAGGTTGCCTCTCGTACGCACTCGACTGGGAACCTAACCCGCAATCCAAGCATGCGCCCTGACCAGGAATCAAACCTTTTGGTTTGCAAGAGGATGCCCAACCAAATGAGCCAACTGGTCAGGACAAAGAGCGAAATATTTTCTAAATTATATTTTATTGCTTATGCTGTTACAGTTGTCCCAATTTTTCACTCTTTGTTCCCCCCCAACCCCTACTCCCTCAGGCAATTGCCATTTGTTGTCCATGTCCACGGGCCCTGCATATATGTTCTTTGTCTATTCTATTCCACATGCTGTACTTTACATCCCCATGACTATTCTGTAACTACCAATTTGTACTTCTCAATCCCATCCACCCTCCTTTCTGACAGCCGTCACAATAGTCTCTGTATCTATGATTCTGTACCTATGTTCTTATTTTGTTTTTTAGATTCAACTGTTGATACATATGTATTTGTTGTTATTTTATTGTTCATAGTTTTGATATTCTCCTTCTTAAAGAAGACCCTTTCACACTTCAAATAATACTGGTTTGCTGGTGATAGACTCCTTTAGCTTTTTCTTGTTTGGGAAGCTCTTTATCTGTCCTTCCATTCTAAATGACAGCTTTGCTGGATAGAGTAATCTTGGTTGTAGGTCCTTGCTTTTCATCAGTCTGAATACTTCTTGCCTGCAAAGTTTCTTTTGAGAAATCAGCTGATAGTCTTATAGGAGCTCCCTTGTGGTAACTAACTGCTTTTCTCTTGCTGCTTTTAAGCTTCTCTCTTTATCTTTAACATTTGGCATTTTAATTATGTGTCTTGGTGTGGGCCTCTTTGGGTTCACCTTGTTTGGGACTCTGTGCTTCCTGAACTGATATGTCTATTGTCCTCGCCAAGTCAGAGAAGTTTTCTGTCATTATTTTTTCAAATAGGTTTCCAATTTCTTGCTCTCTCTCCTCCTTCCAGCACATCCATGATGCAAATGTTGGAACACTTGGAAGTTGTCCCAGAGGCTCCTTATACTATCTTCATTTTTTTGCATTATTTTTCTTCTTGCTCTTCTGTTTACTTGTCTTTTGCTTCCTTATGTTCCAAATTGCTGATTTGATTCTCAGCTTTATCCACTCTTTTGTTGATTCCCTGTAAATTGTTCTTTATTTCCATTAGTATATCCTTCATTTCTGACCGGATATTTTTTATGCTGTTGAGTCCTCACTAAGTCCCGTAAGCATCCTTGTAAGCGGTGTTTTGAACTCTGCATCTAGTAGATCGCTTGTCTCCATTTTGTTTAGTTCTTTTTCTGGAGCTTTGTTCTGTTGTTATACTTGGGCTGTATTTCATTTCCTCATTTTTGCAGCCTCCCTGTGTTTGTTCCTATGTATTAGGTAGAGCTGCTACATCTTTTAGGCTTGATAAGAGTGGCCTAATGTAGTAGGTGTCCTGTAGGGTCCAGTGCCACAGCCTCCCCTATTACTCAAGCTGGGTCCCCACGGTGCACCTACAATGAAGGCTGCATATAACCTCCTCTTATAGTTGAGCCTTGAATGCTGTTGGCACACACAAGGTCAGTAACCTCCTGTGTTCTGTCTGGGGTCACACAGCGTAAGCTACAAAGTGATCTACAGATGGCTGCCACTTGTGCTGGGCATGGAGGTGCCCAGGAGAGGCAACATTGTGTACCAGCTGCTGCTAGTGGGCCTGGGGCAACTTAGCAAGAGGTATGGGGCTTAATGAAGCCAACTGTTGCTTGTTTGAGAGAATTTAGGAAAATCTGAAGCATGGGCCAAGACAAGCCATTTGTATGGAAAAGCCACTGGACAGCTTGGGTGGGCCTGAAAGTTGGGTGGGGCAGGGCCTCAGGTTGATGGAGTCTCAGATATGGTACCCACCTGTCAGCTCTGTGGCTCTGTGGGGAGAGGACTTAGAAAAGAAACAATGGCCTCTTCCAGCACTTCTGTCTGGGAAGCTTCCCCGAGCTCTCGCCCTGATGCCATACAATCCAGTTCCTCCCTATATGTCTCCAATATCTTTCAATCCGCTGCTCAGAGGGAGTGAATCCATGTAAGTTTGTGTGTGGGCCTTTTAAGATGACCTGCCTGGGATTCCAGCAGTTTCTGTCTTCCAAAGCCTCAATCCCTGCTTGTTTTTTATAGCCAGAAGTTATGGGGACTTACCTTCCTGGCACTGGCACCCTATGTGAGGCTGGGAGCCCTTGCTCCTGAGATATACCTCCCAATTTTTATCTGCCACACATGGGTGTGAGACCAACCTGTTACACATCTCTGTCCCTCCTACTAGTCTCAATGTGGTTTCATTTTTAATTCCATAATTGTAGGACTTCCATTCAGCTTAATTTTTGACAGTCCTGATTTATGGTTGTTCCATAGTTTAGTTGTAATTTTGATGTGGTGGTGCGACGAGGCAAGCCATGTTTACCTATGCCACCACCTTGACTAAAAGTTAAATATTTTAATAATAGCTAGATTTGTCATTTTACTTAATATTTTTCTACCAAAAACCATCATCTAGTATAATCTGGTTCTAATGCTATTACAGAAGGCAATGTTCCCATAAAGATGAAAAGGGTAAACCACAAAACAACGTGCCAGCCATTGAAATTGTATCTCAGATATATTAATTTAAACCTCACATTTCATGGTAGCTATTACTATTATCTCTTTTATAGGTAAAGAAACTGAAGCACGAAGAGTCTAAGAAACTTGCTAGCTTTTTGAACCCAGACATTCTGGCCCCACCCCAATTGACCTCACAGAACTGACTCCCAGTAACAAGCAAAAAGCATTTAACAGTTTCTGGTACAGCTTTCAGTGGACATTGGTGATGAAGGGACCAGAAAATTCAATCAGTAAATAATTTTTCATTTAGTAAGTAATTATTTATTACCTATTGTGGACCAAAAACTATCAGAATGTTCTCCAACTGTTCAGAAACACTAGGTCTAAGAAAGAGAGATCGAGACAGACCATATAACGTAGGTATCCAGTGTAGACAGAGAGATCTAATGCAATAGAATCAAACAGATTTGTTCATGGATGTCATGGCACAGAAGGAGCAACTCTGCCCAGGGCACTCAGAGAAGTTGTGCAGAGAAGGAAATACTTCAACTGCACCTTGAATAACAAACTTTTAAAGAAATTTCTAGGTGACAGTCCATCTCCCCAAATTACTTCCCATGGAAAGGCCAGGTTGTCACTGCTATGAAAACTGGTGTAATAGCACAGAACATGTCTGGAAACAGTGGCACCATCTTCGGTTGCTAGTGGGAGAGGGGAAGGGACTACAGGGTTACAACAGGCTTCAGGATTCAAACCCCTGCCAATACAATGGGAACCAGTGGGGGGAAATAAAAAGCTACCCATCTAGCAAGCCTAATTTTATAGCCGAAATAGCTATACAACTGCCATTATTTGTTTGGCATACCTGTATCTAAACTGCTAATTAAAAAAAAATTAAAAATGGTAAGAAATGTAGGGGAAAGCAGGCCCCCAGTTAAGCATAACTAATGTTGGCTCTTTCCTGATACCTCACCATAAAAAGTTAGTTGTTTTAGAAGTATAAAATCAATAAGGATACAGAGAATGGGGAAAGACACAACAGCAAATGATAGAAGTCAACAATATTTGGGAAGCTAGAAAGGCAGAAAAGTGACAACTAACCTAACAAGACAAAGAAAGGTGAAACCTAAACCTGACATGAAGAAGCCATCAAGAAGCAAGGTGACAGACAGAAAGTAGAATATGTCATAGTGGCCAAGGGCTGGGGGGAATGGGCAGTTAGTTTAATAGATACAGAGTTTCAGTTTGGGAAGATGTGAAAGTTCTGGAGACTGATGGATAGTGAGTAGTGGTTACACAACAGTATGAATCTATTTAATGCCACTCGACTATACACTTTAAAATGGTCACAATGGTTAATTTTATGTTATGTATATTTAACCATATTACCACAATTTTTTTTTTTTAAATGCAGCAGCAGCAGCAAGCTGACCTGTCCTGGAGAGATCTGGGTGCTGAAAGCATGATGAAGACAAAATGTAGGAAGGGTCTGGAAACCAGGTGACTGACTGGCTGAAGTTCATTTTAGTGGCCTTACCCTGGTAACCAACATGATGCTCATCTCTGATGAATGTCTAGAGATGCACCTCTGAAGAGAGTGGACCAGAGACCCTGATCTTAGGAACACAAATCACAAATGAAAGAAAACAAGACAAAATGCCTTACTAAAAAACAGGAAGAATTATGTGAAAGTCTGCACTCTAAACAGGATCCAGAAGGCATGCAAGAAGAAAATGGATTACCTGACTGTGTCCAATAACACTGAAAAGCATTTTAGATTTGTCAGAGAAGTACAAATGACTTAATCATCAGTACATAAAATTACATAAAATGTACATAAAATTTTAAACTCAAATAATTATTTAGAAAAACAATGAGCTGGACAAAACATTGCAATCATAGTGAATTTCATGACTCAGCTACAAAAAAATTTGAATAGCCATAATTTAAGAGTAAATAAAGAATTTACCGCCAAATCTGGTATCCTATAAAAGATGAGAGAAAGGGAATCATATGTAAATGTTTGCAGGTGGCACAGAGATTAAGGTTACTAATCCTCACTTTTTTTTAGAAGGAAGTCAGTAGCTTCTGTCTAAAATGAAAAGCCAACAAATAGTAGAACTGAGGCACATATCAGAACAAAGAGCTAAAAAAAAATTGAAGCTGAATGCCTCTAAAGATTGGAAATTGGAGGTAGGAAGAGAAAAGATGGGTAACTGCTGTTTTTATAAACCTTGAAGTATTATCTGACTTTAATACTACATATGCACAAATGTTTTTTTCCTTTTTATTTTTAATCTTCACCCAAGGACATTTTTCCATTGCTTTTAGAGACGAAACAGGGAGAAAGTGAGAGAAACAGAGAAACATCGATGTGAGAAACATCAATTGGTTGCCTCTGTAGGCTCCGCACCAGGGAATGGAACCCACAACCGAGGTACGTGCCCTGACCAGGAATCAAACGAGCAACCTTTCAGTGTACAGAACACTCCAGCCAACTCAGCCACACCGGCCAGGGCCAAATATTTTATTTTTAAAATAAACACAAATTTAAAGAGGTAAAGCAGATTTTGTCATGATGTTAGAAAGCTCTAAAACTGGCTCTGATTGGTGTGGCTCAGTGGGTTGGGCATTGTCCTGCAGACCAAAAGATCAATGGTTCAATTCCCGGCCAGGGAGCATGCCTGGGTTGTGGGCCAGGTCCACAGCTGGAGAAATGCAAGAGGCAACCAATCAATATTTCTCTCTCACATCGACATTTCTCTCTCTTTCTCCCCTTCATTCCTCCTCTCTAAAAATAAATAAAATCTTATTTTAAAAAGATCTAAAATTGTCTAAATTGAATATACACTTTTTCCAAACTATTATATTGATTTCTGTCAACTAGAAGTTTCAGTAGCATTGAGGTCAATAGTACTATATTTTTCTAATTCTCACCCAAGGGTAAGTTTTTTTTACTGAATTTGGGGGGATGGGAGGGAAAGAGGAGGGGGGGCGGGGCGGGGGGAGAGAGAGGTGAGAAACATCAACAGACTGCCTGTGCCCCAACTGGAGATCAAACCTGCAACCTAGGTATGTGCCCTGACCAGGAATTGAACCCACAACCTTTTGGAGTACAGGACAATACTTCAACCAACTGAACCACCTGGCCACGGCCTAACTACTTTTCTTATAATACAATTCATGAACTGATACAGTATGCAATTCAAAGGAGAAATACTTTGGGCATGTAGCAATTCTAAAGCCTAACTGTTTAAAACCACTCCATAACCACAGTATTTTATTTATTCCTTTCCTCCTAAGAACATGTGTTTGGATGTATTTATATAAAAGCTTATATTATTTGTAACTCTTGGGTCAAATCCAAATTTTGACATTTTGAATGACTAGCATTTGTAAGCACTAGTGATGGTAGAGTTGAACTTATTACAGTCTAAATGTCAAACTATACAAATGGACAAACTGAAAGGCTACTTCTTGGAAAAATACAAAATACACAGAAGAAAACAGGAAACAATCTTATCTGCAAGAACTATAGCAAGCTGCAACTTTTTAAAAGTCACATTCTTGTGGGCAAAATTCACCAACTAAATATAATCTAACATATTTTTTCTACAGTCAAAACCAAGAACCTTATTCCAGGAAAAAAACAAACAAACTTCAAAGTACAAGATTAAAAAAACATGAGCAACTACATCAGAATCTATTGAAATTTTTAAAAAATTAATGTTCTTTTCATATAAAAACTATGAGACTTAGGCCCTGGTGAGATAGCTCAGTTAACTGGTTAGAGCATCATCCTGATACGCCAAGGCTGCAAGTTCACTCCTTAGTCAGGGCACATACAAGAATCCACCATTGAAGGCATAATGAGTGGAATAACAACTCGATGTTTCTTTCTCTCTTTCTCTCAAATAAAAACAAAAAACAAAACAAAAACAAAACTATGAGGCTTAGGTTGTTCAGCAGTACCAATCAATCCACTGTGCTGATTTACAAAATAAGTTATTCAATTTCATGTATCAACTATGTAACAAATGTACAAATTAAACAACTATTAAAAGGCTTAAGAGCATTAAAATTATATGTCATTTTACACTGAACATCCACATAATGAAATGAGAAACAGAGTCAGAAATACAGCTACCAAAGAAAACCTCGCGTATTTGACACTAAGTGCCTACATGCCAGGGACCATGAGAAAGAAATGCACGGGAGGAGACAAGTCCTGCACCCAGGAGTCTGGAATTCAGAAGCGCAAGGGGCAGGGGTAAAAACTGTGTAGTGGTAGGGATGCCAAGGTAAGGCATGAAGAAAGAACCATGAACAATATAAAACCATGAAACGACTGAGTACTAAACTATACAATAAGGGATAATTATAAATTTAGGTCAGAGGAAGTTATTAGTGGGCTAAAAGAAGAAGTAGCCACTGATCTGGGTGCACCTCAAAGAATTAGAAAAGCATTTGAAGAAATAGGGAGAAAGATTAACGCCATTCTCTCCCTCTAGATTTTGCTGTATACTTAAAATTTTTTCATAATGAAATTCGGGGGCAAATCTATGTAAAATCAAAAAAAAGAAGATAATCTGAATGAGAACTAACCCAGAAAAGAAAAAATAAATGAAGTAGTAAACAGAGTTCACCTAAACTTCAAAAAATGAAAAACAAAGGAAAAAAATGAACCACCATATGTCTTGTGTATCAATAAGTGTTCACGTTATTTTGATTAGCCTCATTCCATTACCTGAAGGAGAATGAAGGAGTAAAAGCTGTACAATCCCATTTCCACAATAAGAGTGACAAAAAAAGTTTTGTTTAGCAGCAAAACTACATTAAGAACAGCTAAGATTTCCTGATTCCCAGTCCTATAATCTATCCATTATTTTATACACTACTTTACTCAGTATTTTGCACTGGACTTACTTCATCATCAACCTCAATCTCCCATAAAAACCAAAACACTGGGATGCTACAGCTAGTTTTTAAATGTCCATTTAAAGTATGCTTCAATACATAAGAGCCAAATGGGTCTCATTTATTTAAAACACAAAATTTTTATGACCAAACTACATGGCCTTTCCAGTAAATTGACATGCTACTTTCCAGCGTGTCCTCTAGCCAACAGGCCATTCTAATGGTCAGAAGGAGAGAGGATGATGCTCGGGCAAATTTCAAAGCTAGTCAGAGTTATAGGAATTCATATATAAAACTTTTTAGTTATCATCTAAATTACTTTGTTTGAATGCTAATAACTGCATAGATAGGAACTGAAGGGCAAAGAAAAATACATACTTAATATATCTAAATTAAACACATAAAATAATCACATTCATGAATCGCACTAGTAATTATGCCCTATTAGTCAAAAACTTATAAGCTTTCTCAGGAATTACAAGTAAATTACTTTTAACACCTAAATTTTTCCCTTCTCTAAATTAATAAGATCTTATTAGTTTTTCCACATTTATAGATGGGTATCTATGTTTATTAGTCTATGCCAAACCAGATTAACACTCACAATAAACTAGAAAACACTCATTGGTCCAGCATCTAGGAACAATGATATTCTCTCTCACTTCCTTCTGTTTTCCCACACCCAAAGGCATGAGAGTTTCATGCTCTCCCATTACACCCCCGCCTGAAAACCTCCCAAACAATAGCCAAGAGTTCCCTCCCCCTTCCACAAAGATCCCATACTGAATTAACTGATCCCAGTTACATAGTATACAGAAGGATGTAACTTAAGTTTCCTTCCAATATTTTTATATGTGTCTATGTGTGGCTGAGAGGAGCAGGAGTTTTGAATGGAGGCACAAAGGAGCCAGACAACCTTCAGCCCGGTAAAGTGGCTGTGGCAGAGTTCAAAAAGCTACGTACCTGGAGTGGAAGAGCAGAGTCTCAATCCCAGCTCTGTCACTTTCTTAGTTGAGTGACCTCCTCCGCCTAGCATTTCAACTTGCCATGTTCAGCCTCCAAAAGCACATCTAGGAAACTACCTTAACTTAGTAGTCTTTGATACTAGTCATGCTCTTGTTCTTTGGGGGTATATTTTATTGTGCTATTACAGTTGTCCCAATATTTCCCCTTTTCCCTGCATCCACCTGGTCCCCACTTCTCTCCAGCAATTCCACCCTCCCACCCCCAGTTCATGTCTATGGGTCGTGCACTTAAGTTCTTTGGCTTCTCTACTTCCTATATTATTTTTAGCATACCCTGTCTATTTTGTACCTACCAATTATGTTTCTTAATCTCTGCACCATTTCCCCCATTCTCCTGGTCCAGCCTCCCCGCTGATAACCCTCCAAATGGTTTCCATATATATCATTCTGTTTCTAATTGTTTGCTTAGTTTGTTTTTGTTTTTTAGATTCAGTTGTTGATAGTTGTGTTTGTCATTTTACTGTTCATACTTTTGATCTTCTTTTTCTTAAATAAGTCCCTTTAACATTTCATATAATAAGGACTTGGTGATGATGAACTCCTTTAGCTTTACCTTGTCTGGGAAGCACTTTATCTGCCCTTTGGTTCTAAATGACAGCTTTGCTGGATAGAGTAATCTAGGTTGTAGGTCCTTGCTTTTCACCACTTTGAATACTTCTTGCTAGTCCCTTCTTGCCTGCAAAGTTTCTTTTGAGAAATCAGCTGACAGTCTTATGGGCACTCCTTTGTAGGTAACTCTCTGCTTTTCCCTTGCTGCTTTTAAGCTTCTATCTTTAACCGTTGGCATTTTAATTATGATATATCTTGGAATGGTCCTCTTTGGGGTTCATTCAAAACAAGATGAATGGCTCATCTTGTTTTGGACTCTCTGTGCTTCCTGGACTTGTACGTCTATTTCCTTCACCAAATTAGGGAAATTTTCTTTCACTATTTTTTCAAATGAGTTTTCAATTTCTTTCTCTTCCTCTTCTCATTCTCATATTCCTATGATTCAAATGTTGGCACATTTGGAGATATCCCAGAGTCTCCTTATTCTCTGTTCATTTTTTTGAATTCTTATTTCTTCATTCTGTTCTGGTTGTTCATTTCTTCCTTATGTTCCAAATCATTGATTTGAACCCCAGCTTCCCCTCACTGTTGGTTCCATGTGGATTTTTCTTTATTTCACTTAGTGTAGCCTTCATTTCTTCCTTTATGCTTTTGCATTATTCAATGAGTTCTCTGAGCATCCTGATCACCAGTGTTTTGGACTCTGCATCTGAAAGGTTGGCTATCTCCATTTCACTTAGTCCTTTTTCTAGGGTTTTGTTCTGTTCTTTCATTTGGACCACATTTCTTTGTCTCCTAGATTTGGCAGCCTCCCTGGGTTTGTTTCTGTATATTAGGTAGAGCTACTCTGACACCCTGTCTTAGCGCACCTGTTAAGTTGTATGGGGCAGAACCTTAATTATTCACCAGGGAGAGGCAACCTGCTTCAACCCTGTGTGGCTCCATATGTGGGGGAGGAGTTGGAGAGGTGACAATGCCACTGTCTGGCTGCTGGAGGCTTGTTCAGCACTTGCCCTGTTTCCAGTCACTTCACCCCCTTCCTCTATGCGACTGGCACCCCTCAAGCTTCTGCCCTGGTGGTAGTTCCCTGAGTAAGTGAGTGTGCGCATGTTTTAGGACTACATGGGCCTTTTAAAAATACTCTCCCAAGAAATCAGCGGTTTCTTCCACCGCCCCAACCCACATTGCTTTTACAGCCAGAAGTTAAAAGGCTTTATTTTCCTAGCGCTGCAACCCTGGGCGGCTGGGATCGCTCACTCCCAAGGTGTCCCTGCTGATTTTTATCCACCTCATGTGAATGTGGGACTGCCTGTTTCACCAGCCACTGCTGCCGCCTCACCACCACTGCCACACCTCATTCTCTCTGCCCCGGCTCCCAGTGTCCGCCCCTGCTGCCCATCTGGATGGATATGGCTTTAAATTCTTGGCTGTTGGACTTCCACAAGTTTGATTTTCCGGCAGTTCTGGGTGTTTTTTGTTTTGAGGTTAGTTATGATCCTTCTTATGGTTGTGCAAGGAGGTGAAGCGTGTCTACCTGCACCTCCATCTTGACTGGAAGTCCAGCTATGCTCTTAATCACTCCACTAAGCAGTTATATAGTATTAACATTCTACTTACCTTCTTCAGATATGGTATGTGATTTTTAGCACACATCTTCCTGATTATGTCTGTCTTGGATTAACATTTTAAATTATATTACCTGAGCCTATCAACAAGGAAATAATTATAGTGGTCATCAAAAGCAAACCAGGAACTGGAATCAGTGCTTTATCAATCACATCCAGAAAATCAATAATGAATGATAAATTTCACTAAAGTACTTCATTAGCCATTCAGGAATTTATTATTTTTTATTCTCTAAAAATGTACCAGTTCCCATGCTCCCAGGCACACACACGACATGCACTATTATGCATTAAATTATTAGTCTGAAACAATGGTCATGTATCAGACTAAATATTTCAACCAACAAAATATGCCCTTATGGACAGTTAGTTACCATTGAGCTTTAGTTACATTTTACTAATAATCATAAAACATGCTATATAAATTTCTATAGCTCACCAAAAATCCTATCACCCAATTTTTTTCCTTCCTGCCACCACAAAATTTTATGTAATAGATGAATAAATATTAACATTTATTAAACAGTCTCCTCAAATGTATTTAAGTTATTAATAGTATTAATATCTTGTTAAAATTATCTTACCTAAAGAATACATCTCAGTACTTTCCCAATTTATTAGCATTCTGAAATACTGAATAAATTAGAAAGAAGTTAATTATAACTTTTTGAAAGATCTAGGATCAAACTGATACAGAAACCAATTAAAACAACAAAATCAAATCTACTCTTTGGAGATACAGGACAAAATTGAGACTTCTGGAAATCTTATTAACATTAAGACAATAAACTAAACTTTGAAACAATTCCCAGAAGTGTTAATGCTAAAAGTGATTCTTCCCCTTGAAGAGAAATTTAGGCAAAATAAGCATGTGTTAAAAGCCAACTCAAACAGTATTAAAGTGAAAATAAAAGACATCTGAAGACAACTTTACTGTCCCATAATTTTTTAAACCACTAGGAAAAAGATTTAAGCTTAAAGTAGTATAAAAACATTAATTAAAAAAATATGAAAATAAAAATAAGAGAAGAAAAATTAATGAAACACTTATGGCAGAGAAGGGAGAGTGGGACTCTAATTAACCAAAGATGAAAATGACAGAAAAAACATCAAGGAACTCATGTGCAGAAACATTTTTGGAATCTGCATCGAAAATTAATCATACAGAGTAGCCATAATAAAATGAGGTCCCATCTACTATGTTAAAGCATAAGGAGTTTGTATCATTTTTTCCATGCACACTCAGTGAAGACTTTTTCTCCACCATAAAAACACAAAAGGTTTTTGTTGGTGCAATTTACTACGCCTTCTCAGCCCTAGGATATTTTTGTACCCAATCTCAAATTTAAATGGGATGCTATCTGTCCTCAAAATGTCGAGTTATTGGCAGAAACCGAGCTCCATGTCTAATAGAACTTTTATGCTCCACTAGAAGTCTTTTAAGTGGTATTCTTGTTTAGATTTAACTAAGACCACCTGTATATTTTAAAATATAAATTAAAACTTATGGGACACATTGTTCACTGACATAACCAATCTGAATGTTTCCGTAGTATGAAATACAGTCAGTACTTACTTATCCCTAAACCTTATCACTAAACAGATGAATTCATATTATGTATACCCTTTATTTTATGGAATCAGTTTTCCAAAGTTAACTATACAGTGAATTCTACTTTTGCAGTACTGTAAAAGCAGAGAAATGTCCCCACAGAAATAGACTCCCAAAACATTTAACATACTTTCAAGAGTGGATAATGCAGAGATACTCAAGTCTCTTTTAACACATCACTTTTCTGCCCAAATTAATTACTTCTATAGCAGTTCCCAACTTAACAAAGGTACATTCCAAAAACGATTTGTTGGTTTGTTGCTTTGGAGCCATGAATGTCTTTTTGCTCCACAGAATCACCGCTATTAATGGTGGTTAGGTGACACAGTACAGTACTGTACTACAGGTACATTATAGGATATTGTGGCCTGGCAACCACCACTATGTATTTCATTATTTATATTTTGTCTCATTCATTAAATGGAGGGAGGGGATTATGGCTGAATCATGGTATGTAACAATTTAGTGATGTTTTTTTAGTACTGCAATTTCTAAAGAAGTGTATTTAATTGAAAAAGTTTAATCTTAAATTGAACCAACCACCTAAATTCAGCTTGAAAATAAGGTTTCAAAAAATGTGTTCTTAGATATTTTTTTTTAAGATTTTATTTATTTATCCTTAGAGAGAGGGGAAGGGAGGGAGAGAAACATCAATGTGTGGTTGCCTCTCATATGGCCCCCACTGGGGACCTGGCCCTGGGGACCTGGCCTGCAACCCAGGCATGTGCCCCAACCGGGAATCGAACCGGTGACCCCTTGGTTCCCAGCCCGTGCTCAGTCCACTGAGCCACACCAGCCAGGACTTAGATATTCTTTAAAATGAATTTTATAATGCAAAGAACAACAACGTACATTACAGGTAATTCACAGAAAATCAGAGAATCATCTTATTGCCATAAATTCTAAGAATTTCTACAATATCTTCAGATGTCAGGAACAAATTTTCTTTTCTTTTTTTATTTATTAATTTGAGAGAGAGAGGAAGGAAGGAAGGAAGGAAGGAAGGAAGGAAGGGAGGGAGGGAGAGAGGCAGAGAGAGAGAGAGACACAGACAGACAGACAATGATTTGTTGTTCCACATATTTATGCATTCATTGGTTGATTATTGTACGTGCCCACAGCCTTGGCTCATTGGGATGACACTCTAAGCCACTGATACCCAGACAGGGTCAAAATTTCATTTTAAGGATAACAAAAGATACAAGTAAACTATTAATACACTCATTTTCCCACCAACCCACCCACCAAAAGCAAAAAGAAGTATGACCCATGTTGATCCATACCCTGGCATATGACTCAATGACAAAAACTCTGCAAAACTATTCCTCAAAATTATCCTATCCCTATAAAGATATACAATCAAATTTCTTCAAAGTAACATTAAAAGGGGAAGGGAAGATGCTTCCTCTTTAGAGAAACTAATTGTGTGCTTGTGTCCATATATGGTGGCCTAATTCATGTTTATGGGGCTGGATCTAAAAATTTCATTTATTGAATTATTATTATTGAATTAACTAGCCCTGCTAAATCTCAGTCATAAAAATAAGAACATGACCACAAGGATGTTCTAATAGTTAGTTATTTGAAAACCAGGAATGTACTTTCCTCATCATGCCACATGCCTTCTCCACACTTTCATTTACTCATTTCAGATAAAACTTGCAAACACATCAGGAAAGTATTTTATCAATTCCTATATAATGATCAATGTGAACTGGCTAAATCCAAATATATGAGAATCACCAGAATGCAGAAACTTCTTGGCATATATTAATAGACAGTATGATGTATTGATATGTAAGTTTTCACAAACCTTTCCCTGAATTTTTAACAGCACCACACATACCTTTTCGAAACGCCTACCTCCCCCAGACTTCTAGGACCTCATCACTCTCTCCTGGTTTTCATCGGTCTGATCACTAGCTTGCCTCTCTTTTCACAGCAGATCCCTCCTCGACTAGCACACCTACGTGTTTCCCACAGCATGGCCTGTGTGCCTTCAGGTGGCACATATATAATAATGAACCTTGTCATGAGAAAATTAGCATGTCTAGCCCTCAAACTTTGTCTGCATTTCATTCTGTATTTTTATTTAAACTGAGTAGACTCAGTCTCATGAGTTAGCAGGCAACAGTATCTAGCAAAAATTCAATACTATTATTGTTGTCATCACTTTAATTTTCCATTGCCGACTATTTAAAGCAAGTGATTTTAGTTTACAATTTATAGCACCAATACAAAGTGTCTCTTTAAAATAAATGTATTCAATAAAAGAGTTATTTAAACAAAGATTCTGCATTTTGGAGTGGTCCACAAAGAACAGATGGGTCAGAAACATTGCTCTGACCCAAACTGTGGCTGGTTTTAAACTCAGTTCTTTCTCCACATTTTCTCACTTGTGTGATAATCCCAAACTCTTAGCTAAGCTCCAGATTTCAATATAGTACCAGCACACGTAATTCAACACCCCCAAACGAAACCCATTCTCTGCTGGATGACCCCACACCTCCACCACTTCCATCCTCACCATCAAAAGCTAGCCAAATTCTCCTTTACCACCACTCACACACTCCAAAAAGCTAGGCATTATCTTTGACTCATCCCTCTCTATTCCCTGCTTTATTTATTTGTTTGTATAGTATTCTAGCAGTTACTAACTCATTAATTCCATCATCCATTCATTCCATCAACACCTATTGTGTTCCTGCTGCATATGAATAAAACTGTCATTTTAGAAAGCCATTTCTTTAAAAACTTCATAATCTATGAGAAAAGACAGGTAGCCTTATGGATCCTTTCTCCAAAAATGGAGGTGTGGGGTGGGAACAGGAGGATGTAAGATGGGACAAGCATCCTAATTTCAGACTCTCATTATGTCTTCCTGCCTGGCCTCTAAGTTGACCTTCGTGAAGGTCGTTGCCCAATACATTAAATATACCTTATACAGAGTGTGGCCAGAATAATATTTCTGAAAAGTTACCTTTTCTAAATGACTCTTCTATTTGACAGTCTTTAATGGCTCTCTATTGTCTTAAGAGTTGACTACTCTTACTGCTTTTCAGGGACTTCTATACTCTAGCTACAACTCTACGAGTATAAAAACTTTTAAATAGTATTACCATGAGTCAAATAGCATTTTATCAGAAAATTAAATATAAGTCAAAACTACTTAAGATTCAAAAATCTGGCATTCTGTTAAGAATCCTCTTGGGCATTGTTTGTTAATACTCCTAAAATTCAGGGTTCTATTACTCCATCTTTTAAAGACCCATTCTGGAGCACTATAAAAAAGAACCTAGGTTGTGTCAAGCTACAGTCTAGCTAACCAAAAGGTATTAACAGAGCTATCCATACAAGCACATACTTCTATTGAAACAGAGACATGGGAAAATAATTAATGGGATTTCTTGATATAAAGTTAGTATTAGCAGGTAAGTGCCAGGCTTCCAGGCACAAAATAAATTAAGCTAAGCATGTTCGACGTACAGGTTTTGCTCTAAGTTCTCATTAGTCTGAAGCAATTGCTATTCTTGTTCTATAACATATCACCTAATAGTTCTTAGTTCTGTAATATTTAGAAGGTCTTTACTTGGTGCTTATAAATGCCATTTCCTTTTAGTCACTTTTACCCAAGAGTATGTGTTCTTGGATGACAAAGACAAATGACACAAAAAGTTCCTGCTCACTAATGCTCTTCAGCTCTCAGGGAACATCCCAATGCCTAGGGTATTCACTGAACCAAAATCTAGAAGCTACAGGCTGCTATGGGAAAACCATACAATTGTGAGGACTGAATGCCAGGTCAGCACTTAAAGACCCTGGAAGTGACTCCTTAAATTTTGTGCCCTAGGTGCCTCCTTGTTTCACCCTAGGCCTGGCCCGAAGTAGAGTCAGAGATCCTGCTAAACATCCTACAGTGCATAGGACAGTCTCCCACAACAATTACCTGGCCCAAAATGCCACTAGTGCTAAAGTAAGAAACCCTGGTAAAAAAAAAAAAAGAATAACACTAAGTGAGGAAGAATCCCAGCTCTGTAACTTATTAGCTAAGAGCCTTCAGCAAATCATATAACCTCTGGAAGATAGTTTCCTTTTGCATAAATGGATAACATGCTTATGTTCGAGGATTTAGGAGGATAATTGATACCGAAGCCTTTAGTCACTCTACAAATGTTAGTTTCTATTCTTCGGAGTAAGCACAAAAATCTCTATCAGAGGTAGAGAGCTCTGGCTCTACCAAGACCATTTCAAAATATAAAAGACACATGGTACTACAATTTATTTACTGTCCGAATCTCCCATCAAAGTCTAAGCAACTTGAAGGCAGGGTCCTTATCTTATAGCGCTTTGTATCCTCAGCTTCTACAACAAAGTAAGTATTGGGTAAGTATCTTTTAAATGGGCAAATAAGCTCTCAGTATCTACCCACAACAAAGCAATTCATTGCACTGCATTGTGGAGAAATATCAGAGAATGTACAAAAACAACTTTGTCCTGGAGAAATTTTAAAATAGTAAGAGATGCCTAATGACAACACAAAATTATACATTTAACACAAGGAGACACTCAAAAACAGCTCATTTATGGGTAAAGCCCATAAATCCCATTTACCCATAAATGGGATTTATGGGTAAAGCTCACATAACTAGCTGAGGTGACAAATGAATACCAATGAGACGCACACAAAAGTTAGAATTAAACAGATTTAATCAGAGGAGGCCTATTTTTATTAGTATAATCCTTCAAGAGTACATGCAGCTAACATCTTACAAAGGCAATGAAACAGTGCACTTAAAGAACAAATATCAAAATGACAAGTGCTATCATTTGTCATGTTAGCATACTCAGCTAAACTCCATAATTCCAATGATAGCATATTTTAATAAGTTGAAAGGCCATTTTAAGCAATTTTTAAACTACATTAGATTTTAATGGAAGCTTATCAAATTCCCGACATCCACAATCCATCTTAATTATCTTAAATGGCCTGAGACAGAATAAAACCAAAAGGGCTGATGCCCAAATGTCTGAATATTTTGCTGAAAGGCTGAGCTCAAGCATACCCAGTGTGTTAGAAGCAACTTTTTAAATGCATAAATATAACAATTATTTTTAAACCAACAATTTTAGAAAAATAGTAGTTGCTAGCTAAAGCTTATATAAATATGACACTAAGTTTGCAAATGTCAGCAGAGTTTTAAGATCCCTTTCTAAAGTAATAGTCTGTTTTGCTTGGTATCTTAATTTGCCTTTAGTTTCGAAACTAAACTTGCCAACACTATTCCTCTGAAAACCTCAGGAATTCCATTACTAGTTTAAGCTAAATTAAAGGAAAAGAGACGCATTCAACCCATGGCAGAAGTATGCACAAAGTGTTTGTTGATGCTCATAAATAGACTGAGAAATTTAGACATGTCTGAAGGACAGCGGCTGCATAGTCAACTCTGTTCTGCTCCGCCATGGAACTGAATAGAAAGAGAATTATTGCTACTACTTCAAGTGGGACTAGGAGAGATACCTTTAAACCAACGAGGATATAAAAGAACATTCTCTTTAAGTCAGAGCCTCTGTGTATGTTTCACTTCAGGTAAGAATGGTTAGAGTACCCTTAAAAATATCCACACGGAACCAAGATACTACTGTTCTCTCCTCCAAAACACAATGTTTAAAATGCCCTCAACACTGCCCACCCACTTGCCTACAAAAAATTTTTAAAAAAGAACAAACTATAAAAGGTTAACACATAGATAGATAGTTGTCTTATCACTCGAAATCCTTTTCCATTCCGTGTCCCTATTCTCAGACTCTATAAACCTTCCTGATGGTTACAGACACTCACTCTTCATCTCTTCTCTACTACCTCCGACAAGCCTGAATTCATCTCAACTCACCTGAATCCCAGATATCAGGATCCTATGGATGAGACTAATAAACAAAGAAAGTTACCAGACTGGAAAAGAAAGGAAAATCCCATCTTTCCCACTTCCCTGCTCCCTCCTTTACCCTGCCCTAACCCTGCAGAGTAGCAACAGCGGGAGGCATACACCACCTTAAGTTCATTCAATTGCTCTTTCGCACTTGTTACACCTAATTCAGTTCACTGCTCCTTCTAGGCATTCTGCTCCTTCGGCTGATCACCCTCCATAACTCTACTCAATTCTACTTCCCTGCCTCAGGTAACGGAAGTCACAACCAAGGTCCTAGATTTTGTGGAGACACAGTTCCCCAGCACAGGGAGGCAAGCAGGATGAACTGAGTTTGCACCAGTGATACATAGGGTGGTTCGACTACAATGCAGTGTGATGGGCTACATCGCTTTTATTGCCGGATCTAGTAAGCTGAACACCTTTCTTATGTGACTTATTGGAAAAATAGGCTCCTAATTCCAAATTCCCCTTTTTAAGTCCTGATTTTCCCCTACTCTTAGCCAAAATCCTTTTTAAACAATTCATTTACAAGACAGAGGCTACCTATATAAAAATAAAATTACAGTAACTACTAATAATCAAAACAATACATTTTTGACAAGTGAACACAAGTAGTTTGTACAACATGAGTGACCCATCCTTGCAACCACATAATGAATAAAAATGAACCTAATACAATCACTGAGTCATTAAAAAGAATGAAACCTCAACCATTTGTGACAGCATGGATGGACCTAGAGGGTATTCTGCTAAATCAGTCAGAGAAAGATAAATAGCATCTAATTTCACTTATAAGTGAAATCTAGAGAACAAAACAAATGAACAAACAAAACCTAAACAGACTCATAGATACAGAGAACAGACTGATGGTTGCCAGAGGGGAGGAGACTTGGGGGACTGTGTGAGAAAACTGAAGAGATTAAGAAGTACACATTGGTAGTTACAAAACAGTCATGGGGATGCAAAGTGCAGCACAGAGAATATAGTCAACAGTATTGTAATAACTATGTATGGTGTCAGGTGGGTACTAGAAATACCAGGGGAAACACTTTAAAGTATGTAATTGTCTAACCACTATTCTGTACACCTGAAACTAACATATAACACTACTGAATTTAAACTGTAATTGAAAAATAAATTCAGTTATAAACAGCATATAACTAGTGATCATACTTTTACAAAAGTACCTTAGAAAACTAATATCTAACTTGAGAAATGAATACACTAAGAAAAACAATTTGGCAATATCTATCAAAATTCGTACTGCATGTATCTGTTGGCACAGAAATTCCACCTCTAAAATTTAAAGTACTGCTATATTTATACAGATATGAAATATGTATGCAATACTTGTTGCCTCATTATTTATAAAAGCAAAAGATAGGAAACAAGCTTAATTTATAGTACATTCAATACAATGAATATTATGCAACCAATAAAAAGAGTTGATATGGTTATAAATTTAGGAAGAAAATTTGGTACCAACAGCAACTGCCTCAGGGGAGGGTACCTAGTACACAAGGAGGTAAGGAAAAGAGACTTGCTTTTCACAATAAACCTATCTGTACCTTTAAATTTTGGGTCGTGTATACATATTCCCCCTTTGTTAAAAGTAAGTTAAAAACTGGTTAAAGAATTTAGACCATTTTCTCCAATCCTCTGACACATCATATATAGTTTTACTATCCTCATCTGCAGGCAACATTCATTAAGACTGAGAATCTAAGCTGCTAGAGGTTACCAATATCCAATATACTACACAGAGGGCTCATTTCCCTCTTAATGCAAAGAGGTACAACTATGGCAACTTTGCACCAATCAAAACTAAGTGTAATAGGTGGAAAAATAGATGAAAAATTTGCTTACCCAAAGCAACCGTTATTACAGAAATAAAATTGGATGTAATATAATTTTTTCAGCACTCTAAAAACCATGCTTCGTCAAAAGGAAAAAACTATCCAGCTGGAATTTCTGGTTAGGGTCTAGATCTCAATGGCTACATGCACCAGAAATACTTTGTCAAGAACCCAAGAAGTGCCAAAACCATTTGAATCCAAAAGGCAGTTCACAACAAGAGAAAGAGGAGGGCAAAGTCATAGGCAGTAAGTTTCAAACTCCAAAACAACCATTTTAAGATACCATTTTTCTAACAGAATTTCCCCATTTAGCTTTTAAATTCCAAGATTGAACACAATTGTCTTTCAGCAATTAAAACTCAAGAAACTGAATGAAATAGTTCAAACTCTTTTTCAAGCTAATTTTTAAATGTTGCTATTTAATTATGGTTTTGCTACTAAAGAAATTAATATAACAGCAGCTAATACTAAGCTGGTCCCCCTCTTCTTCCTCTGATTCAAAAGTATTACAATCTGTTTGATTATAAAACCAGAAAAAAGAAATCTTGAAGAGGGGGAGTACATAACATGGTAACATTTGGGAAGAGAATCACATTTATTTTAAAAAAAACCCAACATCATTTCATTGACTCTTATCAACCTTATGACTTGGCCACGTAAGCACACTGCTATATCATTATGAACAAATTTTAATTTTAAAAACTTAATGAAGTGCTTAAACAAAAAGCACTTCATTAGTATAGTTCAAACTATACAGCCCAAAAGTTTGTTCTCATAATCAACTACAATCTCATGCTAGAATACACCTCAGTAAATGAAAGATGTTAGCTGGCGTATCAAAAAATCAGTACATTCCTTTGCCAGATTCGAACACTCAGACTAATTCCAAAAAGCAAACAAGCAAATAAAACCCAATCTCCTGAAGTAAATGTACACTTAAAAAAGCAGGAGGTAAAAACTGCCTCAGAATTAATATTACATATCTTGACATTTCCAAAAAACAGGAGAAGAATATTATCAACTGAAAATTTTCATTTTTACTCTATATTATTTTGTATTTATGGCTCAAGAGTGTCTGAGGTACTTGATACTCAAAGAGTAATGCTAATCATAGTATCAATTATAATCATATCAAAGTCAGGGGTTAACAACTACACACATGAACATTTAATATTCCACCAGTAGTTTCCAATCTTGGGCCCAGGACCACTAAGATAAAAACTTAAGAGTTCCTTTCAAGATTTAAAAATAGCCTAATAGCCTCACTAACTGAATGAAAGAGTGCTTATACACTAAGATAACCAAATTTCATTTTGAGGGCTGGAATTAAAACTTAATGTAGTAATAGCAATTATCTCATAGCGATTAGAAGCTCTGGTTGTACTTATAGTTTTCAACAATAAAAATAGAAAACCCAATGAATAATTATGTGATTTTATTTTGTGGAACAACTTCCTTGGATTATAACAACTGAAAAGTAGTGGTAATAGTGTAGTATAGGTTTTTTAATGTTCTGAAATGCAAAATGCAAACTAAAAATACATACCAAACTCTAGATATTAATTAAACACTTAGGTTTATCAGGAAAAGGTTTGTTGTGTGTTCTGGGTGAGGACAGAAAGATACTTATGAAATATACACACACACACTCTTTCTCCCTATATATACACACACACACACTTTTTTGTAGATCCTAAAGGCTCAAGTGATGCTTCAAGAAATAAGAATGATGAAAGAAAAGATGACTGATTGGATCCCAGCCATGAAGGAAATTTAACAGGAGGGAGAGTCCACATCTGTGTTCTCCAAACACCATTTTTCCTCTTTACACTCTTATTTCACAATTACCTAGGCAGTACAACTCTGCAAAATCTTAGCCACAGTTCTCACCTCTACATATCCAATAGAAAACAAAACAAATGATAAACCAAATTTTCACCTTGGAATGTACCCTCATCTTTTACAATGCATTAGTGCTAAAGAAACACTAAGGAGCAAAATGAAATTAGGACTCGAGATGTGGGATAATTTCAAGAACTACCCCAAACATGACTTGAAGACCACTCAAGAATACTTAATGACCAGGTATAAATCAGATAACATCTAGGCATCTAGCACCTGCACAGCAGGTAAGGGAACATGCTATATGTGAACCTACAAAAATCTAAATACAAACTGCAGGGCTCCATCACTTCTTACCTGTCTGACCTTAGGAATGTTACTTAACTCTCTGAAGACTCAGTTTTCTCATCTACAAAATGGAAACAAGAACAATAATTCAGTAGAAACTCTTTTCACAGACTTCTACTATGTCAACTTCTAGAAATACAGCTCTGCAATCCCTCCATGAATCACTCCCTGATGCCTACCACAGGCTGGTCACGTGGACCTAGTAGAGTCTTCTAATTAGGTAGACCACTTTCTTATTATATCTCCACCCTTTTGCTCTCACCAAATGAGCTGGACGCTTAACAAGAGCCAGCTGTTTGTTCCCAAACCAGTTTATGCCAACTGGACTTGTTATTGTAATTATGTAATCTAAGATTATGTAAACTGATGAAGTATGAGTGTGAAAGGGGTTGTTTCTCTGAAATTCTGTTAAAAAGTTCAAAAAGATTCAAAGCATAATTATTTTTTAAAAGTTATTATGGAATCAAGTGTATGTAAGAGCTCTAGAAGAATAAAGAAAAAAAGCCTAAAATTGTAAAGTTTTTAACACACTGAAAATGCCGTTTTAATTCTCTCTTTTCTAAGAAAGATATTTACCAGATAATGCTTCATGGGTGTGCATTGTGCTAAAAAGACAATCCAGAGCTCTTATCAAAGGACTATCCACAAAGAAAAACCTTGACCTTATGGGGAAAAATGGTGAAAGAATGTATATCCAAGTTAAAAGTAAAGATACATTTTTTTGTGAATCCCTGCTAACCAACTTTTCAACATCACATATACCTATTCAACATCATCTATAAGATCTTCATATGTAGCTACAGCAAAAATGTATAGGAATATTGTGGGGGTTTTATTTTATTTATTTTTTTTAAAGAGAGGGGAAGGGAGGGAGAAAAAAAGGGAGTAACATCGATGTGCGATTGGTTGCCTCTCACACTCCCCCAACTGGAGAGCAGGCCCACAACCCAGGCTCGTGCCCTGACCGGAAATTGAACTGGCAACCTTTCGGTTTGCAGGCTGGCACTCAATTTACTGAGCCACACCAGCCAGGACTGGAATATTGTAAAGACTAAATAAAGTATTTATGCACAGTGCTTGGCACTTAGTAATATTCAATTAAAAACTTCTGCTTTTCTTTAAAGGTTTTGTTATTGCCCTGATGGTCTACTGCTCTAAGAATACATATAGAAAAGTAAAAGATACACGCTCTCCTTATTATTCTGTTATTCTGTATTTACATATATTATTTATACTCCATACATCCTTAGCCATATGACTTCTGTGGTAGCCATTAAAATAGCGAAGACAGCCAGTACTCCTAAGAGCCCCAGGTGAGTATAGTCACCCAGGGTTCATTCAACTGTAAGGAAACATTACGGTATTGCATTAACATGTCAGCACGAGCTGACATGAACATGGGAAAAAATGAGTAAGGTGTGGTGTGGTAACAGTGGACGGAGCAGCAGTTCTTTGAAGAGGGAACAGACATGGGAAAAGGTCATGGATCCAAACTGAGAAAAGTAACTAGAAGACAATGGCAGAGGCCAGGGAGAGAAGCAATGCAAGAACTGGCAATCATTTTGTAGGCAAGAAACCTATAAGCTAAAGAGGTTCCAGGTACAGTAAGAGGATGGATCTGGTGAGTCAACCTCTTGCTCAGAAATGTTGAACACTGGCACAGGTATTAAAGTGCTTTCCCAAATTACTTAAAAGCAAAATCACATTTTAAAAGTTCATGTCATTTTGACATTATGATCAATTTTACTCTTCACAGAAAACTGTTACATAAATGCACTCTAAAATTAGAACAATGAAGTACCTTTTTCACCTATTAAGTTGGGGGAGGAAGTGTGGTAACACTAATATCCACTCTAACAAGGAGACAGTGAAATTGTACTAATGGTACCATCCTTTAGAGAAACAATTTGACCAAATGTTTCAAGACTAAGAAACCCTCATATCCTTTGGCTCAGCATAACACATCTGGGAATCTGCCCCAGGAAATAACTAAAAATATAAAGAAATCTATATGCTCAAAGGTTTTTTCAGCAACATTTCTTATAAGAGCAAAAATTAAGTATGATGGTGACAGAGAACACACTTAATATTTTAAGTTAAAAAAAGCAGCAAGCAAAATTAAACATATACTATAACAATGACATAAAACTTCATATGGAAAAGGCTATATAAAACTCCAAAATGATGACTGTATTAGGGTGGTAGATTCAAAATACGTAAAATGTTATTTTACTTTTAGAATTAAAACAAATTATATTTTAAAATATGCATCTCAAAAGGTTATATACAGGATGATTTCATTCATATAGCATTGTCAAAATGACAAAACTAGTGATAGCTGTGTGTGTGAATGCAGAGGTAGCACCAGGAATTCTGTATCTTGATTGTGGTTACACAAAACTATACATGGAATAATATTTCACAGACCTACAAACCCACACCCACAGAAATGTAGATTTAAAATCTGTATGTGGTCTATAGTTTAGTTAACAGTAATATAGCAATATCAATTTCCTGGTTTTCATATTGTATGCGTGCTACATAAGATGTCACCATTGCGAAAACTGAGTGAAGAGGAATAGGACCCTACTATTTTTGCAACATCCTGAGTCTTTACCTCAAAAGTCAAAAAAATAAAAGACAAAATAAACATGTGCTTGCATGTATAATATTAAGATTTGCTTTGATGGGGTGGGAGACAAGGGAATGTGAAATGTACCATGTAATATACAGGGTGGGACAAAAGCAGGTTTACAGCTGTTCGTATGGAGAATACTACAATTATTAAGGGTCACCACCTCCATGTTTTCTGGGGCACCCATGTCTGCACGCTTTATCCCTGGCAGTGTTGGCCACCTTGCTTTATGGTGGAGGCGTGGAGTTGATGGCCACAGCCTCTGGCCTGGGAGGAACCACACTCTCGGGAGAGGCAGAGGAACCAAGCACCAGCTATGGCCAGTACAGTGGTAGCAGCTGGAATGACAATCGCTGATGCTGGGTTTGCAGGCCAGGCCATTATGTTTTGCAGGCCATGAAGCATATGGAACTTCAAGTCAAACAAGTTTTTCAAAGTCCACCAAAATCTGCCTTTAGAGGTAGCTATTACAGAGGTGGGTTTGAACCCAAAATGACAGAACAGGAAGCAGCATTAATCCTAGGTCCCTCCTGCCAATAAAGAAAAAATAAGAGATGCTCTTTGACAAAATTAAGCTTTTAAATCACCCAGACAAGGAAGAATCTCCATATGTAGCAGCCAAAACCAATGAAGCTAAAGACTTACTACAAGGTCAAGCTAAAAAAATGATGTAAATGTATGATGAATTTTAAGTTTGTATTACTTATGTATATGAGTACCAGCTTTTTACTATACAAAAAGCTACAAATTTTAAAAACAATTGAGCACAAATGAAGTCAAAGCCTTGGTGTAAGTTTCTTAAATTTGAGGATTTTAAATCAGATTATAACATATTTGGAGATTCATGCTCAATAATTATGGATAAATACATACCATTTGAACAGAAAAAAGAAAATAACACAATAGTTAATAAATAATAAATGAATACACTCTGTATTTTGCATACTCACAACTGTAAACCCACTTTTGCCCCACCTTGTATAATTTCCAGGACACCACCACCCGCTAGTCACCAAACCCCACAGGAAGCAAATGGCAGTTTTCAGATTGAACATAATTCACTTAGGGCAGGTTTCATTACAAGGCTTCAACTGAAATGAAAGTATCGATCAATTTTCAGAATTACAATTAGTTTAATTCTAAAACTTAGCTAAATAATTAAAGCTTAGCTAACTAGTTTTGAACCCATACTTATATAACCAATTAAGCAATAGCCCTCAGAATTTTCTCCCTTGCCAGAAAAGTTTCAGCAAGTATAAATAAAATTTTTCTTACATATATTCAACTTAAATACATAAGTGACTAATAAACAGGATGTAAGTTTATCACCGCTGGACTGTGCTACATGACAGTAATGAAAAGTATCTCAATTCATCGTTTTAACCTCAAAGACTACACTGTTCTTAATATCTAGTAGCTCCCAATAACTATTTACTGAATCAATTAGTCAATGGGTGAATTCCTATTCTAACTAAGACTCAATGCCCACGTTCCTTCAGCTCTAACTGAGAATGAGGAGAGAAGGTAAGAGGTAAGAGAAAAAGAAGTAAATCTGGATAGGGTCCAGCTTCTACCAATTCACCAGGTCAAAAGATGACATTTAACCAACACTACGCCCTAGTATCAATGCAAAAGTTGACCTGAGGAAAAACTTTAAATCATTTCCTTTGATCACCCAAATCTTAAAGACACACCTAGAAAAAGAACTGAGTTAGTATCAGAAAATCTGCCTCACAAATCATTATCATATAATGCTCTTAAGAAAGCCAAATTTTCTTTGCTGTGTGCAAATCCATCAACTTTTTGATCTGAAAAATCTTAGCTTGTTATGCAAAGCATCAGAAACCCCTTCCACATGAGCATTAAGCTCTGAGCAACAATGTATGTTATATATACTCATATATTATGTATTATGAATATATTCATATATAAATATTAAATATATAAATAAATAATGCAGTTACACTAGGACTACCACCATTTAAGACAAACAGCAACTCGTGCCTATGTTGTTTATACATTCAACAGTCAGTGACAATATAACGGTGAACAAGACACAGATCATGTACAATTTATGGTCTATCTAGTAACATAAAGGCAACTATACCTAGTAAAAAGAATCTTAAGAAAACCAGGGTATGAATTTCGATGCTTCCTCTTATTAGCTATGTCTCTGCGTCTTAGTTTCTAGAACTATAAAAAGTACTACTGTCGTGAAGATTAAAATAAAACTGTAAAATGTAAAAATGGTTGGCAAGATAGAAGACACGATACGAACGTAAGGTATACTATTACTGTACCTAGCTTTTCATTAAGAAAAAACAAAACACTAGGATACCACCCAGCATATTGCTTACTAGTTACAGGGGGAAGAAAACAGTAACTGTATAGTGAATAAACCAGGTAGCATCTTGACCTAAATTAAAATCATTAATAAGGGGCAAGTGGACATTATGTATATCCATATATAATATCCTGAGAGGAATACATCACTCTTGTAGTACTCTGACTGAAGATAAAATAAATAGCCTGACTCAAATCACGAGGCACATCAGACCAAATCAGACAAACCCAAATTGAAAAACCTCCTATAAAATAACTGACTGGTATTCTTCAATTAAAGACAAAGAAAAGCTAAGAAATTCTTCCCAATTAAAGGACAGTAAAAAGAAATGACAATCAAATAAATACATGATCAAACGGGAAGAACTGGAATATAAAGTGTAAAGTATCGATGTTAAATTTCTGGAATTTGATAGGGGCACTGTAATTACATTCGAGGATGTCCTAATTCTTAGGAAATACACTCTGAGGTATTATGAGGCAAGAAAGCATATAACATACTCTTCAATGATTCACGAAAATAAATAATAATGTGTATATGCCATAAGATAAATATGACAAAATGTTAAAAACTGGTGAATATGTGTAAAAGGTATACAAGAATCTACTGTATCATTTTTGCAACTTTTCTGTAAGTCTAAAATTATTTCAAAATAAAAAGATTAACCTCCAGGTGTTTACTTATAAGCTATAAGCTATACAATTTTAAAGTACTATTAAAAATTACTCTGTAACCTGTGGCTGGTATAGCTCAGCTGGTTGGAGCATCATCTGCTAAACCAAGGGGTTGTGGGTTCGATACCCAGTCAGGGCACATATCCAGGTTGGGCCCAGTCACCCGTCAGTGTGTGTATGAAAGGCAACTGTGTATGAGAGGCAACGAATTCATGTTCTCTCTCACATCGATGATTTTCTCTCTCTCTCCCCCTCCCTTCCCCTCTAAAATTAGTAAGCATATCTTCAGGTGAGGAATTAAAAAAAAATCACTCTGCAAAATTAACACAGATAGAGTTCTAAGAAGCTTCATAGTTAAATTAACAAACAAGAAAGTATGTCACAGGAGCAAGAGCCAGCAAAAACAAACAGCAAAATCATATCTGCAAAGATACTGGAATGATCAGATACAAAATATAAAACAAATATATTTAATAGGTTTAAAAAAAAATCTCAAGAACATGATCAAGAAAAGCAGTAAGATTACAAAAAAGGACAGTCTTAAAAAAGAACCACATGAAACTTCTGGAAATAAAAAAAAATAGTCATGAAATTTTGTAAAACTCAATGAACATGCTACAACATAGATAATAAAACTTGAAGACATCATGCTAAATGAAATAAGTCAGACACAAAAGGAAAAATATTTTATGACCCACTTATATGAGGTACCTAAAACAGTCAAATTCACAAAATAAAATACAGGGTCCGGCACAAATAATGCCCATGTTCTATTACAAAGTCACAAGCATATAATTCTGTAACATACCAATATCACACTCAAGCATACCATATGACACTTTAGGTGAAATGTTCAAATTAAAACTATAAGTTTTACACCCATATTATTACCCTACCAACCACACTCAAGCAGGACTCACTTCTGCCGGACCCTGTAGTTGTTGCCAGGGGCCGGTGGGAGGGGGACTGGGGAATTATTAAAGACAAATGGGAAGTAGTATAAAGGGCTTCAAAGACCCCGGTGGTATTCGATTTTCTAAGCTAATTGGTGGTGCATGGTAGTTCATTTTATAATTACTTCAATTGTACATTATACTGTACGCTTTTGTAATAGAAGCACATTTTAAATATCAACACAAAAGGGAAAAAAAATCAAATGACCAGTGATCACCCCCTAAAAAATCCAGACTACTTCACAAAACTTGGTTTTTGAAATTGAAACAGTAAGAAGATGCACTGTTTCATTATACAAACACTTATCTTTGCCTATAATTGAACTGAGGGGTGGCGTGAAGATTTCTAACCCTCTTCTCCCTCTTAACTTCCTAACCCGAGAGAGCTACACTAATACAGTAGTCACTAGCCAAATGTGGCTATTCACATTCAAACTAATAAAAAATTAACTACTATTTAAAATGTAGTCCCTGTGTAACATTAGGCACATTTTCAGTGTTCAATATATGAAGATCACCATGTTGAATCGCACAGATATGAAACATTTCCATAACTGCAGGAAGTTCTGTTACTGCTGCTATTTTTATGATGCTAGAAATATATTGATAATTAGATAATCTTAAATACAAAAGAACATCTTAAAATTCATTAACTGTCCTTTTAAAGTCATTTATGTCTCTGAAACTACTGCTCCTTAGTAGTAGTTTTAAAGGTTTGCTGTTTGTTAAAAATATATAGAAAGTGTCAGGAACTGTCCAATATTGGACCAAAACCACCAGAACAAAGGATTTTTTTTTTAATGAGCCAAAGTTAAGTATTGGGCCAAAAAGAGCATTTAGTTTTTTTCCATAAAACAAAAGACATTTTTCATTTTCACCAATAACTTTATTGATTTGGATCTTTTGAGTATGTCGGCTACCTCCTGCTATTTACTGGCTTCTAATGAATAGAGACCGGGTGCTGCTACACATCCTCCAATGCATAAGACAGCCCCACAGCAAAGAACTGTTTGGCCAGAATGTCCACACTACCAAGAAACTTCGCAAACCACTTTTGACATGTTCAATCAGTCACAGCACCTTCTCCATACACTGCACAAGTCTTTTTTTGTGTTTCAGTAGCAGTTTTGCCTTTCTTGAACTAAAAATAATAAAGATACACTGAAAATGTTGCGTATCTTCTTCCATCTTCAATATTAAAATGGCTGAACAAAAATTCACCAATTTGGTAAGTTTTTTTAAAATGCATGCTGATATGACAGCTGTCACAATACAATAACAAAATTGTTTTGAATGAAGTTAAAGACAACTAAGCACTACTAGAGCCACTAAGGAAAAAAATAAAAACTTTTTTTGCCAACCCAATAGTTAAGCACTGTGCTACTAAATTGAATACAGCCATGTCACAGGAACACAAACATTCACAGAATGAACATCATCCCTTTCGGGGAGCACCAATTTAGTTGATAGTACTTTAAAAACACGGTTTACATACATGTAAAATCACAAAACGCAAAATTCTTATGAATATTTAAAATAAAAGCCTGTAGGCATTGTGAAATGTCCTTCTTATGTCACTGCAGAACCAGCTCAAACTGGTCCTATCCTGTTTCTGACAAGACCCAGAACCAAAGGTTAAACCTTGGATACACCACTTGTGACCACCCTTCATGAGAAATACATGTGGAATCCCTAACTGCCCCTCCCTGCGCACCTTCTCTTTCCAGAGCAAGGAACTCAGATGTGACCAGAACCTGAATGCAGAACCTTTTGTGAAGCTAAGGAAGATCTGGTGTTGAAAACCCTTAAATTTTGCCCCAAACCCTGGATGGAGGAGACAGACCTGAGCCTTACCTCCAGTCTTCTTGCCAGCTGACCTCGAGATACAAGCTTTTTCTCTCATGAGAAGCAGGTGTCATAGTACTGGCTTATGCTCAGGGGGCAGCAAGCCCTTGCTGGGTAACACTTAAAGCAAAACTGTATTTCTAGCGTCTGAGCATATCATTCATTTCTGCCATTAGGAGAACTTCATAGGAAAAACTTAAGCATTGTTAAAAACTTAAGCTTTGTTAAAATAAATAAATTCTGTATTATTTTTATTTACCAGAATCAATATTAACAACAAAACTCTATAAAACAATAACATCCTTAATATCTAAAGCAGCAAACCTCCAGTTTCTGTGAAAACTAAAGGACAGGGTGTCTAAGCTATTTCAACCTAACATGAACATTTTGCTTCAGGGAGGCTAACATACATTTCTATATATTTCTATAGCACTCTCAATATTTAAAATTACCTAACCAAAAACACTCAAAGGAAACAAATGTTAAGCCTTAATTTAACAGTCACTTATGCAAGGTTTGCACCTTCAGTTACCCCCACATGCATTCTAAGTGAACCAGGGAGTCAGTAAGCTTCTCATGTAGACAACTGAATGCAGTTTCAATAAGTGCTTATGCTAATAATTGGTTTGTGTCCCCAGGAGGACTTCTGTGGCTCCACTTACATAACCGATTACGCAAAGTGCTGAACTATTCTTTCTCTAGGAAGCATTTTGAATACTGATATTTGTACAAGGTTTACTTGCTATGCTAAATAAAAAAAAGCTTTTCTTGCTGTAGCTTCAAGGATCTTTCTTGCAGAAGAGGTGGAAAGGAAAGCCAATTTCTACTACTCCACTCGTCAAAGGCAAGGTTTTTATCTTGTTGGCTAATCCACAGAGCACTGACTTACAGCAAGCACCCTCAGGCTGCCCCCACAGTTCGCCAATTTCCTCCTGGGACTCTGGTTGCGAAACACAGCCTTAAACAAGTAATTTCCAGAAACTTGTTTGAACCCAATTTAAAACAATCTGAACTGCCCCCTTGAAAAGCGCTGTAAGTAATGTAAAACTTGACAAAGTTAAATTCAATGGCTGTGAGAATCCCAATACAGTTCCTGTAGGGTAGTACAAGGGCAGACTGTACCACAAACCTAACTTGAATACGCATAAATATGGTGGATAAGTACTCTCCCCTAAAACCCTGGTTCTGTTTACACCAAGATGATCAGATTTCACAGAACCATAATCTTAAAAAATATATAATAAATCAAAGGTGCCATTTTTATTTTTCCAAGGACATTTAAAAAGAAAATAACTACCAATTATCATCACAATTATTTCATAAAAGAATAGGCTTACACCAAAAATGGCAAAAGATAATTTTAGAAAAAATATCTTTTAACTTCAATAGATATAGCTTTAAGAAAAGCTAGCTCATTCTCATTTCACTTCAGACAAGTAAAAACACTGTCGTGGACTGACACCACTCTACAGTAGCGTTTGGGAATCACAGGTCTAAGCAACCAACTCCCACTTGGAAAAAGAAAGCAACAGTAAGACATGCCCAAACAAAATATTAACCTATTCAATAATCAGGAAATACAGGCTTGGAGGGGTTTAGGGACTCTCCCAAGGTCACAGACCAAGAATCTGACACAGGTCTGTGTAATTCCAGAGCCAGAGTTCCTAACCATTACAATGTTTCCTCTAATATTCTTCCAGAGCTATAAAGATCGGCCCTAATCCAGTCACCTTTGTGACCAATGACAACTGAGGAATTTCCAAGACAGCTGGCGGGAGTAAGAGGTGTACTCCCTAGCCATCATTCACAATGAGGCTAAATAGAACTCCTGACCTTTGCCTCATTAATACCAGCATCACTGCAACTAAGCCACCCAGCCCAGACAAAGCACACACAAAACCGCCTGCCTCCAACAACACTGACGCAGGACTCTTACTTAGGATGGTCCCAAGTTCCTGTGACATAGTAAAAAACACATTCCTAAAAAACAAAATGAACGTATTAATTTCCAGAAGGAAATAAACACTTCCATGGTAACTCAGTCTAAAATTAATAAACTTGCTCTCAAAAAGTTACAACTATAAGCCTTATTTTGCAAACTATTACAATCTTTTATACACTAATACACAGATTCCCCTACTTAAATATCTAAACAGAAAACCACATAAAATTCTATAAATTCAGAGTTCCTAAACATTTCCAAATTAAAATAGATTTTATATATTGGGCTGGCCAAAAAGTCCATTACGTTTTTTCTGTACAATGACTCTAGTAGTGCTTGGCTGTCTTTAACTTCATTCAAAACAACTTCGTTAGATTATATTGTGACAGCTGTCGTATCAGTGTGCATTTTTAAAAAAACTTATCGAAACTGGTGAATTTTTGTGCAGCCATTTTAATATTGAAGATGGAAGAAGATACACATTTTCAGTGCATTATGCCTTATTATTTCAAGAAAGGTAAAACTGCAACTGAAACGCAAAAAAAGATTTGTGCAGGTGTATGGAGAAGGTGCTGTGGCTGATCAAACGTGTCAAAAGTGGTTTGCTAAGTTTCTTGGTAGTATGGACATTTTAGCCAAATAATTCTTTGCTGTAGGGCTGTCTTACACATTGGAAGATGTGTAGCAGCACCCCTGGCCTCTGCCCACTGGATGCCAGTAAATAGCGGGAGATAACTGACATATTCAAAAGATCTAAATCAATAAAGTTATTGGTGAAAATGAAAAATGTCTTTTGTTTTATGGAAAAAAACTAAATGGACTTTTTGGCCAACCGAATATATATCATTATATGATGGTTAAAAGTATCCTATTCTATCCCTCTAAGATAATCAGGACCTAGAGAGAAAACTATTCATATTAATCAAAAGTACTGCCCCGGTTGCTGTGACTCAGTGCACTGAGCACTGGCCCACTAACCAAAAGGTCACCAGTCCGATTCCCAATGAAGGGCATATGTCTGGTTTGTGGGGCCTGGTCCCCCAGTGGGGGGCATGCAAGAGACGATCGATGTATCTCTCACACATGGATGTTTCCCTTTCTTTCTCCCTCCCTTCCCCTTCTCTAAAGGTAAATAAATAAAATCTTTTTTTAACAAGAACATATTGCAGAGAGAAGAAAAATATGTAATTAAATACCATTTTCTATGAAAGGCACTATTACTAGCCAGAAGTAATAGGAGGCATAAAAATTATCTTTGAATATTTAAAGGTCCTTGATATGGAAACCAAAATTGAAAGTCATACATACAAATAAACAGAACACTGTATCAGAGATTTGCTTCCAAATCTTCACATATCACTTACCAACAAATGTCCAAAAGAAACAACCAAACAGCTCTTAAGTAACCAAAGTCTGAGAGTCTAGACCAAATGAATGTGAAATAGTTTGTCCTCCCTGAAATAGGGCAATGAGAGCATAGTATTCTTAATAGCAATAACAAGAAAATTTTATTCCCAGTTGGGCTTTCAATGATCGGACTCTTTCTATCCCTTCTGAATCTGCAACATGAAGGAGAGTACACAGATTTCCAAGTTCTTTTCCCACTATATAAAATTATCTATTTAGTGTCTTTTCCTTCTGTTTTAAATAGATGCCATCTAAGAGTTTTTTCTTTCTCTCTAAACTCTCCCTTGATTCTTTCATCTCCTTATATAGATTCAACTAGTACATGTTTTGTATTATCATCTACACCCATGTTTAATATATGCCTAGCACTGCACTCTCTCATGAACTACAAACCCACATTTCCAAAAGCCTCTGGGCATTTCCAGTGTTTGGCAAGCATATAAAAAAACATATTCAACATATTCAAACTGATATATTATGCACCCTCCTCCCCATATTTCTAGTAATAGTAAGGACCATCATCGCCATCATCCACACTTAAAATGATATGGCTTTGCCCTGATGGGTGTGACTCAGTTGGCTGGACATCCTCCCACAAAGCGAAAGGTCGCCAGTTCAATCACGTCCCAGTCAGGGCTGAATGAGAGACAACTAATCGATGTTTCTCCCCACGTGAATGTTTCTCTCCCTCTCTTTCTCCTTCCCTTTCCCTCTCTCTAAAAATAAATAAATAAAAATATTTTATAAATAAATCTAGCCTTCAGCTTCCACTTCCTCCAAACCTTCCCCAACCACCCCTCCCCTCCTTCTACTCTCCTACTGAATCATCCCAATGCCACCATTACACTGCCCAGTGTTTACACTGCTGTCCACCCTTGAGCAATGTGGGGCTTTGGAGCACCAAGAACCCCCCAACAGTCAAAAATCCACATGTAACTTTTGACTCCCCCCAAACTTAATAGCCTACTGTTGACCAGAAGCCTTACCAATAACATAAACAAGTGATCAACGTACAGGGTGGGGCAAAAGTAGGTTTACAATTGTGAGTACATGAAACTGAGTTTATTCTTCTATTATTATTTATTATTGTATTTTTTCCACATCACTGTGAAATTGCTTTTGCCCCACCCTGTACATTTTATATGTTTTATGTATTATATGCTGTGTTCTAACAATAAAGCAAGAGAAAATGTTATTAACAAAATTTACATTTACCGTACTATACATATTTAATGAAAAAAATAAATCCACATGTAATCTGCCCCATTCAGTTCCAACCCATGTTTTTCAAGGGTCAACTCTATATATTGAAAGTCAGCTTTATACAACAAAAAATTCTACACACTACACTATTAGACCTTAGTAGTTTCTCATTACCTCCCAAATGTTGAACTCCTTAATACAGCATTTAAATAAGTTCCAGCTGCAAGTTAAATTTCAAACCTCACCTTTGAGTCCCCAAAATGAACCTTATATTCTAGGTAATCCAGTCCTCTTAACTTTTCTGTCAGCACACCATGAACTGTTCCCTCCTCCACACTTGGGCTCACATCATTCCTTTTATTTAAAAAGCCTTCTTCATCCACCTATTCCCAACACCTAAATTTTTCTCTCAGAAAAAAAGTCTTACCCTCGGCAATGTTGAACTCAGGTCATCAGTTTACTGGGAGATAACATGATGTAGTGGAAACACACGGGGTTTGGCACCGGGCAGATCTGGATTCAAATTAGGGCTCTGTTATCCGCTAGCAAATAGTCCCCAACTAGCAGAGAGCCTGGTGATCACTTACTGCTCAATAAATCATAGCTTCAGAGATAACTTCAGAAGTATTACTATACCTCCACCGCTCTCCATAATTACTCCAGCTAAAAATGAACCCATTTTCCTTTCATACAATGCCAAACTTTAGGTCCAACCTATGTATTTACACCTATTTTAACTTGTAAATTTTTATGCAAATAGCTTGCATCCCCTTCTAGATTTCAAATTCCTAAAGACCAAAGACTTAATCATTGTATCCTACAAAGCCTATGAATGCTTTTCATGAAGCACACAGCACCACCTGCAATTAGAAAAACTGCTTAATATGTTTAAACAATATAATTCATCTCTTCATGATTTCTGACACACCGTAGAAAATTACTCCCAAAATCTGAATCTTAGTTGCTAGGGCTGTATCTTTATTTGTTCCCACATGTTTGTCTAACATAGCAAATGAATGGACCCGAATAGCATAATTTACAATGCAAATGTTCAGTATCTATTGAATTGACTTGAACATAATAAAATTTACAATGCCTAAGGGTATCTGGTTTTCCCCAAGTATCTTTTTTTACTGTTATAATTCTTGAAATATGTCCCTTCAAAAGACATTAACTACCACCAGTATGGATCCATAACCATACCTAACTTGACTCCTTTTCCAGGTTCCCTCAATGACAATATTCCAGCTGTATGCTCTAAACAATTAACCACTTCATATGGCTAAGAATCTACAGTTTCTATCAGAATGTAAATGTCGGGCAACTAACCTCCCCCCCACAATCTTTTCCAGGAACTTAAAAATCATCCGCCATTTGCCGGAAGATCAAAAACCCTGAAATAAAGTTTCTTTTGCATAGGAGAGCTCACAAAACTTGTCACTTCAGTCTATTTTTCCCTAATTCATATTACCTCCCCAGTCAGTGGGAAAAGAGAAAATGAGGTAAGTACCCAGGTACTTCAGTATAAGTCCTAATACATACGCGGGGAAAGTGTCACGTGCTTCACAAAGGTGGCCTGTGTGCGCTTCACACTGCAAAACACTGGTCATCTGCGGATAGTCATAAACTACAATAACTCATTCCCTTATGATCATAATTGAAAAATTACTATTAAAGGTAGAAAACCCTTATTTCCTACAAACTTTTCAGCGGCATTTATTACCTAAAATCAGTTCATTAAAAATGCTTACATTGCTTTCTCGTTTAGGAAATTCTCGATTTATCCAAGCTAAACACTTCATAAGTTTAAAAAAAAAAAACCTTCAAAAATCACCCCTGCCCACCCGTGTGAACTGTGCATTGCTGTTAACAGTATAAGGAACCTCACAAGTTACCGAGAACACCTCTTTAAAAGTGAAAGAAAATGACAGTTCCAAACAAGGAGGTATAAAAACTTCGAGGAAGAGGAGGTATAACAGTTCTCCAACCCTCTGCAATCCATTTGTGCAACAATCGCAGACTGAACTCATCATACAACGGTGACTTCAAATAGCCACAGGAATTAGGAATACAGATTAGAGAATAGCATCATTTTTTACGTCTGTAAGAAAATAAAGGAAACTCATCTGAACCGATTCTCTTCAACTTGTTCGGTTTTAAATGACTTTTAACAATAGCTTGAGCAAGCTTTCCAGTAACTAAAGATTATGGGAGACACGCTGGTGCCACAGACCTCTCCAGAGCAGGTCCCAAGCGCAGTCCAAATCGATCCCGGGCAACCCATAGGTGCGTCTGGACGAAAAGCTTTGCAAAAAAGATCCCGGGCATCTACACACGCATTGCCCCGCCCTGGGAGTGAGAAGACAACACCTCTGGGACCCGGGCTAATTACGGAGCCCGAATGCAGACCCAGAGGACAAAAAAGTCGGGAACTGGATCCCAAGATTGAGTCCGGTGTCCCGGTTCCCAACCCCACCCAGGTCGGACACAGAAAACCACATCTGGGAGGTAAGGCGAAGATTTGAGGAAGCAGAAAAGAGGGGATCGGAGGGACCGCGGCCCAGCCCATCCCCACTCTCCAGCCCCAACAGCAACAACAGCTCCGTGAACCCTCTCCCCGGCTCCGCCCCGCCCACCCCACGGCCCAGCCGCCCGCTCCCTCCCGCCCGGAGAGTTCGGAAAGACCGCGGCGGTCGACAACCCGCTTCCCGGAACCCGGACAGCCCAGCCCTCAGCTAGGAGCCCGGAGCCCGGAGCGGGCAGCTGGGGCCCCAGAGCGCCAACCCCGACACGGCCCACAGCCGTCCCAGGCTGTTCCCCAGGCCACTCACCGTCGGCCCGGGCGCTGAGAGGGGTCAGGGCGCGGGTCGGCGGGCACGGGTCCCCGGGTTCCGATCCGGGAAGGAGCCCCTACTCGGAGGCGACGGAGCCTCCGCTGCTGTGCCTACAAGGCCTCTCTCTGGCCCGAACCTTGGAAAAGCACTTCCGGGGGAGCGGGAGAGGGAAGGTTTTGGCACCGGAACTGCTCGCGGGCTGGAGCGCCTGGGCCTCCTGGGCGGGGCGGGGCCTTTCCCGCCTGGCGCCCGCAAATCCGCCCCCGGACACCCCGAGAACCCTTTCTGCCCCGTGGCACCTCTGTTCCCCAGGCTATTGCTGCCCTTCGGGTTGTTCCGTTCCAGCCACCTAATTTTGCGTAGGAGGACACCGAGGCTCGGAAAATTTAGATGACGCGGGTCCACAGCATACACCCGGCCTCTCCTCCCTCCGGTGTTTTCTCCAGTCTGCCTCCTTTGAAATAATAATAGTTAACTTTTCCTGAGGGCTTACAACCCGATAGGCACCCTATTAAGCGCTTCAGGTGCTTAACTCAGTTCATGAATCCCCAAGTCCCTTCAGATTGGCGCTATTATGTACGCCTTGCAGGAGAGGAAAGCCGGTCAAAGATGCCAAACTCGATACCATAAACGTTGGCTCTTGATTTTTAACTAAGTGCAAGGACCAAATTATGTTTCTATACTCCATCATCACTTGGAACTTCAACAGAGGCTAAGAACCTAGGTCCTGTTACTTTTACTTATTGCCTGGGTCCTGTTATTTACTTTTTCTCACCCTGGGCAAGTTGCCTGACCTCTCTAAACTAAGCCTCAGTTTCCTCATTTGTAATATCTGATATGTGTATGTCTCTGTGTGTGTACACATATATAATCATCTCTGAATTGTAGGAATTTAAAGTGAAAATGTGTGATAAACACTTCAGTGTACCTAGTACCAACACAGGACTGAATAAAAGCACGATTCTCATATCTCATCATCAGTAGGAACATTTTCTTTTCGTGGAGTCACTCTGACGGGGAGTAATTTGGAAAACTGTGGATTGACAATAAACAACAGAAGAGGTTAATTAAGGAACCAAAAGAAGAGTAGAGATTTTTGCAGTGGGAAAAATGAAGGTAGGTGAGCCAAAGAATGCCCTGTGGCCAGCCTGGATACTTGTGATATTGTGAGCCAAGACAGTATGAGGACCCACCGTCAGCTGCCAGACAGGGAATGGAGGGGGCAAAAAAGGAAAAAAGGGATTCCTCCGCTACAAAATCAAGAAAGCATTAAACATCTGAGGCAGATTCTGTATCTCAGGCCAGATACAGGCGAAATAAAGCCTCTTAGCATGCATACTATCTGCAAAACAAATTTGCAAGCATCTGTGGGGGAGGAAGTTTTTTTTTTAATTTTCTACTTAAAAAGGCAGGGGAAATGGAAACGGTTTACAACCCGTTATTATGAATTTAAGATGCAAACAATGTCTTTGCTAATGGCTTTATTTACAGCGCAGTCTTGTTTATTTCATGTTTGTGATCACAGAAGTGTTTGTAAATACTTCCCTAATACCCAAATTTAAGCAGCCTTTCATGCTTTGGAGTGTAAAGGAATAAAAAACAGAGCCTGGGTTGGCAGAACTCACTAACTTCTCTTTCCACCAAGAGCTTAGAGGAAGAGTGAGAGGAATCCTGAATCACAGACGTTCTCAGACTTCCCGAGAGACGCAGAAGTGCCTGAGGGTTGTCATTGAACCTGGCCATCTAACTAGTGAATGGTGCGGTCCGGATCTCAATGTGGGTCTGTCTCCTCAGGAGCTTTTCACCACTGTGCCAGTGCCTCTCCAACTTAGGAGTGCCTCACAATCACCTGGAGGTCTTGGTAAAACACAGATTGCCAGGCTCCAACCCCAGAATTAGAGTTAATCATGCTAGTGCTTTTTGAGGTCTAGTTTCTGGGCTACCAGCATCACCATCATCTGTGAATTTGTTACAAATGCAAATAGTTAGGCCCCACTCCAGACCTGTGAATCAGAAACTCTGGGGTGGGGCCCAGAAGTCTGTGTTTTAACAGGCCTTCCAGGTGATTCTGGTACATTCTCAAGGTTTAGAACCATTGCACTCTCTTGTCTTCCACAGATTCCTCTTTTTTTCTAATCCACCCGAACAGGAACAATTCTACAGAAGCCACAGTCCTTCCCATTGAATTAAATGATGTGTTGGAGCATTTTTATTCATGTTTTGCTGTCAGTGGAAGATGAGGCTAGAAAAAAATTAGTATTAATGTGGGATCCTTTTTTTATTACTTTAAATTTGTACTGAAATTTAACCAGGTAACCCGGGGTTGGGGGGTGGAACTAATCTTATTTGAGAACTATTCTGTGCCAGGGCTTTATATGCATTTTCTGGATTAATCTTCACTACACTGCTATGAAGTTTTATGGTCTTAATTTTACAGAAGAGAAAAACTGAGACTTAGATGAAATAATTGACTTAAGGCCATATTCTTATTAAGGGGCAGAAATCAGGATTGTTCAAACAAAGATCCCTCTAAATTCCAAAACTCATGATCTTTCCACTTCGTGGCAGAAGCTCAGAGAACCAAATTCCTGTGCGGGCTCCACCACCCCAACTATGCAACACTGAGTAAGCGATTTAATCTCTATTTCAATTCTTCCATCTATAAATAATGTTATCATAAATCAGCCCCTCCCACACTGGAATGTTAGAACAAATGAGGAAATAAAAGTGTAAGCGCTTTGAGCTTTTTGAAGAAAAACAGTTAAAAGGCAAGTTATTACAGCACTGTATGTTTAGCCAAGTGTTGCTCTGTGAGCCTGAGCGGTCCTGAGCGGTGCATCTTTCCCGGTTATCTCCTAATTCACGCAGAAGAGGTGTGAAGGCTCTACTTGATGCCAGCAAAACAGTTGTTTGACTTCATTTGTCAGTTAAAGAAAGTTAAAGATGATAGGTGATTTTATGTGTCACTCTTCCGAATTCCAGGGAATCCCTCACCAGGTTCACAGGCTCCAGTTTTTGCCAAATGGCTGGCCCATATTCATCCTATAGCTGTTTCCTCCAAACCCCTGTCTTCTCCCCATTTCAGGCACCGCTCCATCCTCCTGCCTCTACCCACTAGGTAAAGGCTTAAAATTCCTGTTACTTTTCTTTTTTTGCCCCTCTTTCTTTATTATGTAAAGAATTTAGCTCTCAATCCTCTTCTCAGGCCAGACTCCAGGCCTGTGTTTATCGACCGAACATCCCAGTTGCACAACTCCAGGGGGCACTATTCACAAAGAATACAATCTGAATGGGGCTCTAGGGGGTGACAATTGCAGAGGCTACAATAGGAATGGTCCCACAACTGTGCAAGGCTGTGGCTCTTTCTATGCATAGCTCCCACCCCCAAAATCCATTAAGGTGTTTTGTTAAACAAAAGAGCCATCTACTTGGGTACCATTTGCCAAACTTTCAAAGAATGAGGTTCTTTGTCTTTAGGTTTTTTTTTTTTATAGTGGGCCTCATCAAATAGTTAAACCACCAGCAGATGTGGTATTTTTCACTCTCTCCTGTGTCATTATTGCCTGTCTCCCACTAGACTTGTGAGTTTTGTGAAGACTGTCATATTTTGTCTTCCTTGCCTTGTATCCAAGCCTTGGCACAAGTGCTTGGAAAGCATTTGCTGATGCGAGTAATAGCGCTGAGTACTCCTAGGTAGGTACTAGTATAATTGGCAGAAATCTGACAAATGGCCCTCAAGTGTGTTGTTTGACCCACAGAGTTTTGTACCAAGAAATATATTAAGCCGAAATCTTAAATTGAGAAATGTCACATTAAAAAAGTAATCCCAGTTTCTGGAGTCCCTTGAAAATTTAGACAGTGGCCAACTGGGCATGCATCCCACTAGGCATCAGTGTCTTTAGCTCAGATGCAGCAGTTTTATTTTTTTATTTCTTAATTGATTATTTTTTTTAGAGAGAGAGGAAGGGAAAGAGAAACATCCATCGAAAGTGCCCTGACCCAGGATCGAACTCACATCCTAAGTATGTGCCCTGATTGGGAATCTAACCCATGACTTTTTGGGTGTACTAGATGACGCTCCAACCAACTGACCCACATCTGCCTGGGCCCTTGGTTAATTTTTTTTAAGTCCTCTCCCGAGGATACGTGGATATATCCATTGATTTGAGAAAGGCAGAGAGAGACAGACAAAGAGTCGGAGACAGAGACAAAGACAGAGACAGAGATACCGACTCGATGCCTCCCATACACACCCCGACCAGGACTGAACCTGCAACCTAGGGACATGCCCTGACGGGAGACCAAACACACAAAACCTTGGTGTTTACACGTGATGCTCCAACCAACTGAACTACCTGGCTGGGGCTCAGGTGTAGTAGTTTCATTCAGGCCGTACAGTGAGTTGGTACTCACCTATGAAATCTTCACAGTAGGCACTGAGTTTGGAACCACTCATGTGTGTGATCATATGGATGTTTTCAAGAAACAAGAATAAAATTTTGCCTTATAGATTTTACACGTGCTGATAACTCTTTATTCCAATGTATTCTGTAGTAATTTTAAATTTTTTCTGGGGTATAAAATTGTGTGGTACCACATTGTACCATTCCTAAACAAGCTAGGCAAGTGCAGACATTATTCTAATTATTCCAATATAAATATCATTATTACCAATATTTTAATGAAGTTATAGCTAATGTTATTTGTCAACTACCTTGGAAGTAGAAAGGACAAATAATAGCAAATACTTGAATAAATGTCTTAACAACTGACCTTATGGAGTGTGATCCTCTTTTTATCTTCTGGATGGAGAAACATAAGCAGAGCTAGTTCAGGTAATTAACAAGTGATGTAGCCAGGATTAGAACCCAGGTAGTCTGTCTCTACAGGCATGGTTATAACCCCTACATTCATATTTATTGAACCTTTCCCATGCGCTACAGTCATGACTGCCTCCCAACTGAAAGAGAGTACCAGAGCTATGGAAGAGTGCGTGTAGTTCTTCCGGGCCTTTTACAGGGTGCCGCACAAACCACAGGTCTTTCTCACCTCTCTCCCCCTCCCACCCCAAGTCACACTGATGTGCTTTTAATCTTCCGTTTTGAGGTGTACAAATCGCCCGATATCTAAGACTTTCTTTACTCTCAATATAAATCTTGAACAAAGTTTTTATTTATTGCAAGTTATTGTGAAGAATCCTATGCATATGGTGAACAAAAGGCATCTTTTAAAGACAATGGAAGCAATTTGAAGCAATATCATATTGACACTGAAAACCAGTATCTGTAGAAATTGTGCTTGTGTGGAGAAATGGGAGAAAGCAAGATCGAATTAGAGCAAAAATATCACATGACATAAATGTGGTGAAAGCCCCAAATAAAGAACTAAATGGAAATGGTCATCAATTTTTAGCACATTTCACATTTAATTTTTAATTAATTATTGAGAAAAATATTGCAACTGACACCTTCCTTTAAAAGGTTTAGAATATTAAACTTTTGTTGTTGTCCGGGTTGAGCTGTTTCTCTGAGCCTCAGAAATTTAAGAGGTTGCATTTCACCTTCACTCCTTATTATTAAGATGTGGCTCATCTTATTCTGCCTCAGTTTCTCTTTCTGCAAAATATGCATAATTAAGTGCATCTTATATGGTAGTGATATTCTGAGTCATAGCTAATAAATGATCATAAAGCACAGCTCTTTGAAGTATAAAGCACTGCATAATTACTAAATACTATAATAATCATCCTCATAATAATAGTAATTTTCAACCAACACATCCACCAGACCCAGATGCCTTTACTCAGCTCCCAATTAGACAAAAGTATATATGCCAACTATGAAATAAAGTAAAAATCTTAAACCCCAGCCCAGTTCCACTCCCTTCTTCTTTCCTATGCAGAATATGAAGCCAGTCTGCCAGAGATACATCTCAGTCCCATCACTTGCCAGCGGTGTGACCCAGCTTGCACAAGACAGTTAAACCTCTCCAGCCTCCTTCCCTTAGAACTGTAAATGACAGTGATAATAAGTCCCACCTCACGGGATTTTTGTGACAGCTCTATAGATGAATACATGCAGAGCTCTGAACCAGTGCTTGGCGGCCTGTAAGAGCTCAACGAATGTTAGTGGTGATGATGACTAGCAGCAGTATCTGAAAGAATCCTAATAGCGGGCAGCTATCTAACCCTGTTATTGGATTAAAGAGAAAGAAAAATCAATGCACTTGATTGGGGGAATAGCTTGAGCTGCCCCCCAGTTATGTTAACACTTATCAAGTATAAACACTTTAATATTAAACTTGGATAGAGAAAGAAAAGATGCAGTATTTTACTTTCCCAGTGTGTTTGTGTTTGTGTTCAGTAATTGTGGATGAAATAAATGACTATATTTTGGTTACAGATGATTAGGAAAAAATAGAGAGTAAAATGGAACGCTCCACCTCATTCTTTTCTGGCATTCCTTTCCACACCTTTTTCTGTGCATTTACATTCACATAAACAAAACAGGATTACTCAATAGGTAGATGAAGTATGTACTTAAGGCTTCAGCAAACAAGGACAAAAAAATTTTGTAGAGAATTAGATGTTTTTACAAATGAATAGACATGAAATCAGAATTTGTTGGGACATCCTTATAAACATGGTTGTATTTATTTTTTTATATTGATTTTAGAGAGAGAGAGAAGGGGGAAAGAGAGAGAGAAACATCAATTTGTTGTTCCACTCAGTTATGCATATACTGGTTGATCTTGTACGTGCCCTGACTGGAGATCAAACACGCAACCTTGGTGTATTAGGACGATGCTCTGACCAATTCAGCTACCTGGCCAGGGCTATAATGTTACCATGGTTTTAATCATACAGTAAATAATAGGATATTATTTCATATGCACCATAAGCTCTTCAGTGCTCAGGACCTTCCTGAAGATCTTAATCCAACCTTACTTTATAAGTACATATACACCTATATTTTTTAGAACATAAATATAATCATATTGTTTTGCAACTTGCTTTACTTGTGTGAGTAATTTTAAGCATAGTGGTATTTACTTAGCAGTAATCTGTATGAGAAGGAACTCTCACTATATCTGCCATTTTACTCCACTAAGAACTGTTCTTGTATAAGGATCCTATTAAAACAATTTCAGTTTCAAAAGCTTCCTTTCTTGGTAAAGCAAATGTCATTTTCCATCACATTTTCAAGCCAATGTAGTACAATCCTTTGTGTCATCTCCACAGAATGTATGATGGAGAGAAATCCTGCGAACCAGGAGCTTTCTAAATGGTGACTATGGAGAGACGCCAAGAATATTGAACAGTGCCAAATGCAAAACCCTCAGGTTGCTCCCTAAACCAACAGAAATCCATTTGGGAGCTAGATTGCACTGAGGCAGGAAAGCATTTTACCTACGAAGGTAGAGCACATATGGAGACTAGACTTGGGAACCAGGGAGTAAGGAAGAAAAGTAAAGCTACTTCATATTTCAGGAGACAGCACGAAAAGAACATCCCCTGAAAAGAAGACCAGTGACCTTTTGTGAAGGAAGAAAGAATGCTTAAGCAATACTTCATAACTATATGGTTTTTAAAGTATTTCCCTCATAATAATTAACTGCTGAAATTTTATTCTTATTCTTTCAATAAGCTCAATGCACTGAGAAGATACAAACATATATGTAAAGAGAATCCAGACTTTGTGTGTGTGTGTATACACAGACACACACATATTTATTACACACTTACTGGCGGCTCAGGGACTACCAAGACAATATATGTAGAGCTCTGTACCAGTGTCTGGCATTGTGATTCAACCCTTTTTTATCTCCATAGCATGTGACTCTGAGTCACAGAACCTGTCCTTTAAGAAACAAAAATGTCAGTTGGGGAGATAAATTATGAACTCCTAGAAAAAGAACTATAAGAATGCAAAGCATCCTGTGGTCGATGCTGAATGAATAATAGAGTCATTAGTATTTGGGGACCTCTTCTAGCACTCATGGTCTTAGGACCAAGGAAGAGGTAGAACCTAAAGAGTGCCTTCAAAGATTTGTAGAAATTACCTGTAAAGGAGGAAAATTAAAAGCATCCTAGCTTTCAAAAAAGTATAGAAGTGGGAAAATACAGGGAACATGCAGAAGACACTGAGCAGATCCTTTTAACTGAAACAGAGTTTGGGCCTCTAGTCTGAAGGGTCTTCACTGCTAAATCAAGGTATTCGGGCATTACCTTTTTAGGCACTAAAGAATCAAAGCTGGCTTTCTGCCTGTGAAGTGACATAATTAAAGTACAGTTTTAGCAAAACTATTGGTCATGAAGGAAATTTGCAAAACACATCAAAGCATAAAAAAGGAGAGTCACCTGGAAACCTACCACCCAGAAATGTTACACTTCTGATGGGTAACGTAAAATGTTCTTCTGGTTGTGTGTATATGTGTGTGCATGTGTGTGAGCATGCTTGAGTACAGCTGGGATTGTGCTGTATTCACTCAACATTATTTTGCAAGTATTTTCTTATTAAAAAGAGTAATTTAACTATTTCATCCTATACACGTAATATATTGTACTTAACCAATTTTCCGTTTTCTATCCAGGCACAAATGACTAAAATTAGTCCAAGGTTAACTTAACCAGTATGTGGAATGGAGGGGAGTGAGGATAAACTCACAGAGAACAGGAGGAACGGTTATAAGAAGCTATTGGTAGAGGACTGCCTATATACATTAGGGCATATTCACACAGAATAGAATAGTTTCTAACTATTATATTGTCATATAACAATTATTTCCCAAAATGATGTGTACTAAAAGGGAGTAGTTTCCCAGATACATTTTCTCTTCTCCCCAATCTCTTCAATTTGGGGTGCTCCAGAGTTAGTCCTTTCTCTTTTCCTCCAACTATGTTTCTTCCCTTGGTGATCTCATCCAGGCCCAAAGATTTAAATATTGTCTACATGCGAAGCACTTGATGATGCATTGTGGAAAGGGCATTTTATATGCAGAGGTAGATACAAGTTGTCTGGGAAAGAATTCAAACTTGTAATTAAAAAAAAAGTCTGCTCCACTTCCATGCTAGGCAGTAGGAAAATTACAAACACAAAATGCGGGTGTCCTGCTCTGTGGGGGATCCTTGGAAGCGAGGGGCCTTGAAGCTGGGTGCATGCTACCGCTTAGGCAAGGGCACAGAGACAGGAGCAGAATGAGGTGAAGAAATCAATAAGGGGACATGTCTATTTAAAAGTTAGGGGATGGGTTGGGTGGGAAAAAAATCGCCAAATTTGAACAATTTGCTCTTTGACCTCTATTCATTCTGATATTTGTAGTATAACAACATGAAAGCATCCCTTGATTTGGGTTTCTGAAAAATAATACACAATGCATTGTAAGGGGGGAAAGGGAGAAAGTCTCTGTGGGCTAATGAAGAAAATATGCTTCTGCCCTGGCCCCAGGCAGCGTAGTTGATTAGACCATTGTTCCGATAGGCCAAGGTTGCAGGTTCAATCCCTGGTCGGGCACATAAAAGAAGCAACCAATGAATGTAGAAATAAGTGAAACAACAAATCAATCTCTCTCTCTCTCTCTCTCTCTCTCTCTCTCTCTCTCTCTCTCTCCCTCTAGATCAATAACTTTTGAACATTTTTTTAAATGCTCCTGAAACAGAAAGCAGATGCATGTAACTCTCCATTTCCAATACCTTTTTCATGTTAAAGTTTCTCTTATTGTTTCTGTTACAAGCTCTGCATTTCACCAGGTAACACCCTCCCCTAAAATTTGCAAAGCATTCTTTCTTTGCATATGGAAAGGGCCTGGCCACTCTGACATGACTGTAATTTCCCCCCTACCCCACCACCATTATATGAGTACAAACATGTAAAAATATTTATACGGCTCTCCAATCTATAGAAAACCATTTTGGGGTCTTGAAAACAGTCTCTTTACAGATGGAGAGAATGTGAGAGAAATGCCCTCAGTGTGCTGCGGCTGAAAACTGTAGTGCCTGCCCAGCACTGTGCCGCCTCTCATAACAGGGGATGCTCTGCTGAATGAGCCCTTGTATGTCAAGATTCAAAAAGTTCTTGTTTGCTCTGGCTGAACAAAGCTCTCACAGACAGTGGGATCTGCAGGGTAGCCACCAAGTGTGTTGAACCAATGTTCCCTCCACCGCATTGCTGAATAGTTTATCGTAATGGCAGTTCGCACCTTCATGTGTAGAGGCCGGTGTTCGCCCGGCCCTCCGCGCTGCACAGAGCTCCCACTGACTTCAAAGGAAATGACATAGAACAGAACCCCATGGTGTAAGGAGAAACAAGCAGCATCTGATCAGAATCAGGCCGTATTTTTTTCATTCTCTCTGTATAACTGGCTAAATTCATACACAGAATATCTAAAGGCCACCTTTCACTTCAGCAGTTTATTAATTGTCGGGCGTACATGCGCTTATTAGGGAGCTCAACACTGAACTGCTTTTTATGTAGAAGGAAAAGGGAGGGGGTTGTGTCGTAGAGAAATCCATCCCAACCCCACATTTTTCTTGGTCTACAGGATACCCAAGAGACCAAAGTGATTGGGGTAGCTTAGTGTCTCGGTTTCCTTAAAGCTGGCCTTCAAACAACAGGGAGAAGGAGGAAAAAAAGAGGAAAGGGAGAAGGGAGTAGAGAAAGAGAAAAAAGAAAATGTAAGTGTATGTTTATTAAATCTCTGGATAGGGGAGATCTCTTTCTAAGCTTAAAAGCAAGGAAAGGAGTCACTAAAGATTAGTAAATTTAACTAAAAAATGCAAACTTCTATGTGTCAAGAATTAAAATAAGTTTGGTTTAAGTGGCAAGCAAAAAGCTGGAGAAAATATTGCTGACAGCTTTGACAGGTAAAGGATTACTATTTTTAGAATTTTCTACAGATTGTCCCCTATTGCCCGACAAGAGTACTCAAGGCCACCCACTGTGTGGGCTGTGTACACTCTCCTTTTGTAGTTGAGCCTTGGTCGCTGTTGGCACAGCCAAGGTCAGCCACTGCCTCTGTCCTGTCCGGGGTCACACAGCATAACCCACACAGCAATCTGCAGATGGCTACTACTTGCGCTGGGTTTGGAGGTGCCCAGGAGAGGCCAAGCTATGTACCAAGGCTGGCTGCTGCTAGTGCTGGGCCTGGGGCAACTTAGCAAGAGGTATAGGACTTGCTGAAGCCATGTGCTGCTTGTTTGAGAGAATTTAGGAAAATCTGAAGCATTGTCCAAGGCAAGCCATTCACATGGAAAAGCCACTGGAAACAGCTTGAGTGGGCCCGAAGGTTGGGTGGGACAGGGCCTCCGGGAACCACCAGGGCAGGGCATACGGTGTGAGCCAGGTTGATGGCTCTCAGATATGGCACCCTCCTCTGGCTCTGTGCGGGGGAGGGTTCAAAAAAGTAACAATGGTCTCTGCCAACACTTCTGTCTGGGAGAAAGCTGCCACCCAGCTCTTGCCCTGATGCCAGACACTTACGTTCCGCCCTGTATGCCTTTAATGCTTTTCAATCTGCTGCCCCAGCACTGCAGCTCAGAGGGAGTGAGTCTGAATACATCTGTGCAAGGGTCCTTCAAGAGGAAGTGGCTGGGACTCTAGCAGTTTCTATCTTCCACAGCCTCAATCACTGCTGGGTTTTACAGCCAGCAGTTATGGGGACATATCTTCTTGGCACTAGAACCTTGGGCTTGGGGGCCTGGTGTGGAGCCGGGACCCCTCACTCCTGAGAGATCCCTCCTGATTTTTATCCACCACGCATGGGTGTCAGACTAGTCCATTTCGTGTCTCTGCCCCTCCTACCAATCTTGATGTGCTTTCTTCTTTAATTCTGTTGTTCTGAATGATGGTTGTTCTGTAGTTCAGTTGTAATTTTGATGTGGTTATGTGAGGAGGTGAGCCTTGTTTACCTACGTGCCATCTTGACCAGTAGTGCGTGGATCTTACTCGATACATTTTTTATTAAATTCAAAAAATATTTGTAGAAATCTACAGTATTATATGTTAGCTACTGGGGACTTAGAAGTAGAATACAAATTCCTTCAAATGGCTTATAATCTAGATGGGAGGTAAATAAGGAAAAAAATAAGATTGCAATTCTGCACAACTTTTGTTATTATATAGGGGAAAGTATCATATAAGAGAACTTCCTAATCCGGACTCAAGGAAATCACAAAAGGCTCATTTGAAAATGTGGCATCATCATGAAACCTGTGGAATAGATGAGTGAGTCATCCAAGATAGAGTGGGGTAGGACAGAGGCAAAGAAGTGCACGTTCCTGGAGATTGGCGAAGCATGGCGTATTCAGGAAGCTAAACACCTGGTGAGTGAACAGTACAGATGAGGGCAAGGAGAAGTAATGGCAAGAGATGAGGCTATGGAAAGCTAATATAAGGGCCAAACCTCATCAAACAGTTTGTACTTCACCCTGAGAGAATGGGATTGTCACTGGAAGGTTTTATGCAGGGAGTAACATGATCAGTTTTGTGTAACACAAAAGTCGTTTTGTCTTCAGAGTGTATAATATAAGGGACTGAGGAACAAGAGTTTAGAGGTTATGACAGCAGGCTAGATGAAAGTTGACAGGAGGATAGTGACCTAAACTAGGGCGGTAACAATGGGAATATAAAGAGTAAGACATAGTTGAAAGTTATTTAAAAGGCACCCTGGCTGGTGTAGCTCAGTGGATTGGGCACAGGCCTCCAAACCAAAGGGTCACCAGTTCAATTCTCAGTCAGGGCACATGTCTGGGTTGCAGGCTAGGTCCCTATTAGGGGGCATGTGAGAGGCAACCACACATTGATGTTTCTCTCCCTCTCTCCTTCCCTTCCGCTCTCTCTAAAGATAAATAAATAAAATCTTTAAAAAAATAAAAGGTAGTAGTGGCAATTAGCAATTCAATAAATAATGTGATAAATGATGTGGGAACAAATGGTTAGCTATTTGCAGTAGAGTTAGATCCTTAATTCAAACTATATTACCATAAACTCCAGATCAATTAAAGACTTAAGTGTTTTTCAGAAATAAAATTATAGCCCTTCCTGGTGTGACTCAATGGATTGAGCGCTGGCCTGCAAACCAGGGGGACTCTGGTTTAATTCCCCATCAGGGCACATGCCTGGGTTGTGGGCCAGGTTCCCTGATGCGGGGTGCACGAGAGGCAACCACAACCACACATTGGTGTTTCTCTCCCTCTCTTTCTCCCTCCCTTCCCTTCTGTCTAAAAATAAGTAAATAAAGTCCTTAAAAATAAAAATAAATAAAATAAAATTATAAAACTATCAAAAGATTGGTTAAGATGACATTTAGGTCTACCCCATCTCTTCCGAATCTAAGTTCACCACTTATGATAGGCTAAAATACAAAGCTGACGCCAATGCTGTTCCTGAGGTTGCAGCGTTATATAGAGCTATGGACCTGAGGAGGTAGAAGAACAAAGGCACAGCAACTGGGAGCTGAACAAACTTGACCACTGCCTCAGTGATTAGACCTGTGACATCCCTTATATCTCAAGGTTACAATCAGAACTTTGAAAAGCCACTGTAGCACATGCTTTCGAATGGAAGGAACTGAGTCTGAGCAAAGGTAGCCACAAAACAAATAGATAAAGAGGAGTGAGTACAGGAAATGAGGGAAGAAAATAAGCAAACAAACAAAAAACCACAAACAGGAAAACCTCTTACTCAAAATGAGTCTAAATTATAAAACAGGAAAACAAGGCTATGAGAATAAAGTATATAACAATTGACACATGAATTCACTACAACTTAAATTAATTTTGTAGAATAGTTTGACAATTATTTTACAATAAATATTTTAAGATGTGAAAAGATATAAATAAAATGAATAAGAATTTATTAAGAAATAAGCACAAATAAAATAAAAAACAACTAGATAAAAAGATGCAACTAGAGACTATTAAAATCTGCACATTTTTATAGCCATTAAAAACTTAATAGTTGAACAGTGACTTTACTAAAATGAAAGAATGTGCTGAGAGATACTTCTAGAATACAGCAGTGAGCCAAAGAAATTACATATACATAATTTCCTCTTTCATATATCCGGAAAAAGTCCAGCCATTGTTAATATAACAAGAACAACTGGCATGACATCGATGTAACCTGGCAGCCAAAGAGAGTGGACTGGAATGTGTATGCATGAACAATGACAACTTCACTGTACTAGTCAGTGGGGGCGGTAGACACCATTGAGTGAGCATGTGTACTGTGTGGCTGTCACATTCAAAATAACTGAGCCAGTAGAGCAACAAATCTGCATTAGATTTTGCATCAATCTTGTGCATTCCTCGCAGACATCATCCAGATGATTCAGAAGGCCGCAGCTATGGGCAAATCTTGAATGGCAGCTACATCATGACATCACGCCCGCTCATGCATCACGTCTCATGCAGAGGTTTTTAGCAAAACATCAAATCACCCAGATTTGGTGCCCTGCGACTTCTGGCTTTTCCCAAAACTAAAATCACCTTTGAAAGGGAAGAGATTTCAGACCATTGTGAAATTCAGGAAAATACAATGGGGCAGCTGATGGCAATTGGGAGAACTGTGTGAGGTCCCAAGGTGCCTACTTTGAAGGGGACAGAGGCGTCATTGTTCTATGTACACTGTTTCTTGTATCTTGTATCTTCTTCAGTAAATGTCTCTATTTTTGATATTACATGGCTGGATAACTTATAGACAGATAAACATATATATATCTCATATGTGTGTATTTCATATATATGTGTGTGTCTGTATTTTCTCATATATGTGTGGTGTGTGTGTGTATATATATACATGAGAAAACATGGAAAACAGATTGAGAGGCTCCAGCCCACATTCAATAAAAGTTCCAGATGAATGGAAGGAACTGTGGGGAAACAATAGTTGAAGAAATAATAACCAAGTAAGTGCATAATTGAAACACACACACATATACATACGTACACACTGAGTACCACATAGGATAAATCACTATAAATATGCAACTATATACATTCTAATAAAGTGAAAATCATCTGAGATAAAGAGTTAATTTCAAAAGCTATTAGAGAAATGAATATGATTGTGGTAACAGTGTAAGAAACAGTGAACTTCATAAGGGGTGCTTCAGAAATTAGATTATATGAAAACATTGTTTTCTATCTCATACTGTACATGAAAACAAACTCCAGAAGAATTAAAAACTTAAATTTGAACAGTAAATCTATAACACTTTTAGGAGAAAATATTAAGAGAATATATTTATAACCTTGGGGTAGGAAAGGATTTCTTAAGAAACAAATGAGAATCATAAAAGAGGAATAAACTTCTCAAATTTAAGAAGTGAGGCATTCTGGTCAAGATGGTGGCCTAGGTAAATACAGCTCACCTCCTTGCACAACCTCATCAAAATTACAACTAAAATATAGAACAGCCATCACTCAGAACCATCAGAAAGTGAGTTGAATGGAAGCCTGACAACTATGTAATTAAAGATACCACATCCATCCAGACTGGCAGGAGGGGTGCAGACATGGAACAGGCTGATCCCACATTCAAGTGGTAGATAAAAACTCCGGAGGGATATCTCAGGAATATCTCACTATAGACCCCCAGCCCAGGGTTCCAGTGCCAGGAAGATAAGTCCCCACAACTTCTGCCTGTGAAACCAGTAGGTGTTGGGTCGGTGGAAAATACTTCTGGAACCCAAAGCATTCCCCTTAAAGAACCTCCACACAAACTTACTCAGACCCACTCCCTCTGAACTCCAGCACTGGGATAGCAGCTTGAAAGGCACCAGTGGTTCACAGAGAGGAACTGAAGTGTCTGGCATCAAGGTGGGAGCTGGGAGACAGCTTTCTCACAGACAGAAAGGCAGGCAGAGGCCACTGTCCCTTTTTTGAGCCCTCCCCACATACAGCCACAGAGCCAGCAGGTGAGTGCCATATCTGAGACACTGGCTATCACTAACCTGGCTACAATGTTTGACCTGCCCTGAAGTTTCCCTGAGACTCCATCCCACCCAATTTACAGGCCCACCCAAACTGTTAACCTTGACTTTTCCATATGAATAGCTGGTCTTGGCTCATGCTTCACAACTTCCTAAATCCTATCAAATAAGCAACAGCTGGCCTCAGTAAGTCTCCAGCCACCAGCCCTTGTAATTCTTACTAAGTGACCACAAACCTGGTACTAGCAGCAGCCGTCCTAAATTCACAGCTTGGCTTTGCCTGGGAATTTCCAAGCCCAGCACAAGTAGCAGCCACCTCAGATTGCTTTACAGCTCATGCAGGCAGGCCCAAGGCATAACACAGGTGATAGCTTATCTTGGCCTGCACCACCCAGGAAACCCCAGGGCCTGCAGACCCAGTGGACAGCTACAGACCACATCAAAGCACCACCACCCTGCCCCTGCACAGCTGATCCTCCATGGAGTTCAGCTGACTGGCATGGAAAAATAATTCCTATTTACCTGTCAACAGCAATCAAAGCTCAAATACAAGAGAGGGTGTACTCAGCCCCCACAAAAGGCACACCTCAAATACCCAGCTTGGGTGATCTGGGAGGCTGTGCCATTGGACCCTACAGGACACCTACTACATTAGGCTACACTACCAAGACACAGAGTCAAAGCAGCTCTACATAACACATAGAAACAAACACAGGGAGGCTGCCAAAATGAGCAGACAAAGAAACATGACCCAAATGAAAGAACAGATCAAAACTCCAGAAAAAGAACTAAACAAAATGGAGATAAGCAATCTATCAGATGCAGAGTTCAAAACACTGGTTATAAGGATGTCAAGGTACTTAGTGAGGTCCTCAGAAGCATAAAAAAGATCAAGACAAAAGTGAAGGATACACTAATTGAAATAAAGAACAATTTACAGGGAATCAACAGTAGAATGGATGAAGTCCAGAATCAAATCAATGATCTGGAACATAGGAAGCAAAAGACAACCAATCAGAACAACAAGAAGAAAAAAGAATTAAAAAAAAATGTGGATAGTGTATGGGCCTCTGAGGACAACTTCGAGCATACCAACATTTGCATCATGGAGGCACCAGAAGGAGAAGAGAAAGAGCAAGAAATTGGAAGCCTATTTGAAAATATAATGACAGAAAACTTCTTTAACTTGGTGAAGGAAATAGACATGCAAGTCCAGGAAGCACAGAGTCCAAAACAAGATGGAAGCAAAGAGGCCCACCCCAAGACACATCATAATTAAAATGCCAAAGGTTAAATACAAAGAAGGAATCTTAAAAACAGCAAGAGAAAACAAGTTAGTTACCTACAAGAAGCCTCCATAAAACTGTCAGTGGATTTCTCAAAAGAAACTTTGCAGGCTAGAAGGGATTGGCAAGAAATATTCAGTCATGGAAAGCAGGGACCTACAGCCAAGATTGCTCTACCCAGCACAGCTGCCATTTAGAACTGAAGAGCAGATAAAGAGCTTCCCAGACAAGAATAAACTGAAGGAGTTCATCATCACCAAACCATCATTATATGAAATGTTAAAGGGACTTATTTAAGAAAAAGAGGATCAAAACTATAAACAATAAAATGGCAATAAATACATATCTATTAACAATTGAATCTAAATAACAAACTAAGCAAACAAGCAGAACAGAGACAGAATCATGGATACAGAGAGCGTTTTGATGGTTGTCAGATGGGGTTGTAGAGGAAAGGATGAAGAGGTGAAGGGATTAAGAAGGACAAATTGGATGTTACAGAATAGCCATGGGGATGTAAAGTACAGGGTCTGGCACACAAATAATGCTCCTTTTTTATTAAAAATCTTTTATTACCAAATCAAAAGCATATAATTCTGTGATATAACAATATCACACTGAAGCACACCATATGACATTTTAGGTGAAATGTTCAAATTAAAACTATAAATTACTATACCCGTATATTACTCTACCAACCACACTCAAGCAGGCATTACTTCGGCCAGACCCTGTACAGTATAGGAAATGGAGGTGCCAAAGAACTTATACAGATGACCTCTGGACGTGAACAATGGTGTGGGGATTGCCTGGGGCCTGGGGGTGTTGGATGGAGGGATGCAAAGTGGGAAGAATTGGGACAACCGTAATAGCATAATCAATACAATATAATTAAAAGAAGTGAAACTTTGTTCATTAAAAGACATCATAAAAAAGTGATGTGACAATCCAAAAACTTCTCTTTGCAATGAAAGAAGATATTATAACGGCATATATAATACCCCTGGACCTAGACAAGGGGTAAGTGTCCTTCTTACATCTCTGGTTGTAAGCTTTCTCATTCTTTCTTAAAACCCTATTTTGATTAACATGTTATCTGACTATACCATCACGTTGCTCCTTGTTATACCCATCCTCCTATCCTGAGATTTTTGTTTCCTTAAAGATTTTAGCTGGTACCTCACTGTCATTCCAACACTATTCTCGTCATAATTCCTGGTGATTTCAATATCCACTTACTGGCACGGTCCTTCCAATAACTTAGCTTCCAAAGTTTTTGGCCTTTTCTTCTCCAATAATGTTGTGTTCTGTCTTAGCCACTCAGTACGTGGTCACGTCTCTAGACCTGCACTGTCTAGTATGGTAGATATTAGCTTCATTTTGCTTTTAATTTAAAACTATTAAAGTTGAATACAATTTAAATTTTATCTCTTTTCTTTTTTAAAGATTTTATCTATCTATTTTTAGAGATGGGGGGAAGGAGGGAGAGAAACATCAGTACACAAGAGATACACCCATCATTTGCCTCTCACATGCCCCCAGCTGGGGACCTGGCCCACAACCCAGGCATGTGCCCTGACTGGGAACCAAACCATTGACCTCTCGGTTCACAGGCCGGCACTCAGTCCACTGAGCCACACCAGCCAGGGCCACATTTTATTTCTTTAGTTGGCCCATTGCCAGTGGTCAGTGCCACTGGTGGCAACCACAGGAGATAGTGGATATAGAACATTCCCATTGGATAGTGCTGCTCTGGATCTTGTTATTACCCATAACTGCAACGCCTCCATAATGTCAATATTAAGCATCAGACTTGTAAAGACTTTTTAAGCTTAATTCCTCACACCAACAATTTGTCAAATTTACCTAGATAATCTACCAATTTTTCTACCATTTTATTATCCCCAACCTGTGTCATGCTCTACTTCCATAATTACGCAACTTAAATTTCATAATTAACCATTAGGGACCGTCCCTGGCAGACCTCTTAAACTACCTTGCCCCTCTTGCTCTTTTTCTTTTAATTTGACAAGTTCTGGTTAAATCTGACTTCCTGACCATTTGTTACCTAGATAAATTCAGTTTTCTTCTTAACTCTGCACCCACACCACTGCAGTGCATTGTGGTTGGAGAAGAGACAACTGTCACTAACCTCAGGTAGGTTATGCTATCTAGTGATCGTTATTGTTCCCTTGTGCAGTTTACCTATACCCACTTTCTCTATTTTCTCTTCTTCCAGTCTCTCTTGAATCCACATTGACCAAGTTTTCACCCTGTACCATGTCTTCAATTCTCTTGTCGAGATTGTCAAGGATTTCTCCATGGCTAAACCCAATGGTCAATGCCGTCCTCATCTTGCTTGACCTATTAGCAACATGTGACACGGTTGATCCCTCCTATCTTCCCGAGATGTTTTGCTTGACTTCTAACCTGGTTTTATCCTGACCTTGCTATTTGTCCTTCTAAGTCTCCTTTGTTGGTTTTTCTCTATCTCCCTGACCTCTGAACATTGAAATATCTCAGTCTTAAGACTTCTTCTCTTCAATGTCTACACCCACTTTGTGGTAGATTAAATGATGGTTTACAACTATTTGCTTCCTCTCTTTTATGAGGACTGTACATCCACACCCTTTGGATTTGTCTCGAAATGCTTCTTCTGTCACAATATACATCTTTGTCCTATTGCAGGGCTGGGCTATGTGACTTTCTTTGGTCAAAAGAATGAAATGGAAGCATGTGGGATTCTCACATGCAAGGAGAACCTTCAAGTTGGATTGCATTGTTTAGTTCAACCTCTTGTTTCTGCCGTCTGCCATGAGTAGAGCATGTGCCAGGCAGTGGCCGTTTCTTCAGTCGAGGCCCAAAATTAGAAGATGCTTGAATCAGCCCACAGTCTAAAGCAGAGCTCTAATCAACCTGTTGCTTGTTGTATATTTACAACAAGAACAAGAAATAAATGTTTGTTGCTGTAATCCACTAAGATTTTGGAGTTGTTTGTTATATCAACAATGGTGACTAGTCCTGGTTTAATGTGGCTCAGTGGATGAGCGCTGGCCTGCAAACCAAAGGGTCCCCAGATTGATTCCCAGTCTGGGCACATGCCCTGGTTGCAGGCCAGGTTCCCCAGTGCGGGGTGTGTGAGAAGCAACCACACATTGATGTTTCTTTCCCTCTCATTCTCCCTCCCTTCCCCTTTGTCTAAAAATAAATAAAATCTTTAAAAAATAATATAAAACCATGAGAAATTTTTGAAAAAGAAAACCAACAACAATGTTGACTAATAAAATACCCTTTAAATTTTCCTGAATGCCAGTTGCCAACTGGGTACCTCCACTTAAACGTCTAAAAGAAAACTCCAACTCAATGGGTCCAACAGTGAGCCCTTGATCTCTCTACATATCTGGTCTTGAAGTTTTCCCCTTATGAACTAATGGAAACTCTGAACTTCTAGGATAAAAATTCTATAGTCATACCTGATTTCTTACTTTTGCTTATATTTCTTACAAATCATATTAGTTCTACTTTCAAAATAAATCTAGATTCTGAAAACTTCTCACTCCCTTCATTGGTGCCACTTTGGCCCAAACCATGATCATTTTTACCTAGTTCCTGCTATAGCCATACCAATTACACCAATGGGCTGGTCACCTTTGTTTTCTCCACCCACAGTCTCAGCTCCTCAACACTACTGGAGAAAGTTCTTCTAGAGTAGGAAAACAAAGATTAATTAGCAACTAACCAACAAATACCACCTGACCTCAGCTAGGTCATAGTTACTCACAAGTTATCCTTTAATTTTCTCCAGTCACTTTTTGCCACCTCAGTGTCACCTTAGTGCATACGACCATTATCTCTTATCTGGATTAATTTTTTTTTGAGGAATACAAATTTTTTTCATGCTAAAATTTTTACAAATTTTATTGTATCATACACTATACAAGAGTAAGAGTTACAAGTGAACTAAAAAAATTGTATTTTGAGACACCTTTATTCATTTTACTATCATAAGCATGTTTTGTTACCTGAACAGCAACAATAGTTACAATTACAGAACTGCCCAACTTTAAAATTTAATAAGTGTGTTACGATGGAGGCTAATACATAACATAAACAAAGAGCAAGTGCCCCAACATAGTCTTATATTCTATATTGTTCTTTATTCCATAGTTAGAAGCATGGCCTAGAATCTACCCAATAATGCCATCATTCAATATCTGACTAAGCAGGTCAAGTCAGCAAGCATTTCAAATCATTTTCCAAAATCTTAATTTAGTTCTGCAAGGACCTGGATTATTTTGAAAGCCAGTCAGGTTACTCCTGCCTTTGTCCCCTACAGTGGGTCTTTTAAAACAGTAAGTCAGAGTATGTCACTCCTTTGCTCAAACTTTTCTTTCCCTGAAATGGTTTCCCACCTCCCTGGGAATAAAAGTCAAGTCCTTATAATGGTGTAAAACATCCTTTACATTCTATGCAGACACCATTCCCACCATGTTGCTCAAATATCGTCTCTTAGGACTCATTTTTCTCATTCAGCTTTGGCCACACTGGATTCCTTGCTATTCCTTAAACACACTTTTATGCCTCATCTGTGGGTTCTTTGCATTTGCTGTTCTCTCTAAGATGCTCTTCCACCAAGTATCTCTACGACCTGTTTCCTTATCTCCTTCAGGGTTTTACTCAAATGTCACCTTCTCAATAAGGCCTCCCTTGACCACTTTATTTTATTAAAAAAGATTTTATTTATTTATAGCGACAGGGGAAGGGAGGGAGGAAGGAAGGGAGAGAAACATTGATCTGTTGCTTCTCACATGCCCCTAACCAGGGACCTGTCCCACAACCCAGTCACGTGCCCTGACTAAGAAGCCAACCTGTGGCCTTTTGGTTTGTAGGATGATGCACAACCTTCTGAGCCACACCAGCCAGGGCTTGATCACCCTATTTTAAATTGTGACCCTTCCTCAGGGCTCCCTATACCCCTTCCCTGCTTTATTTCTCTCTGTGATAGTTCTCGACTTCAGATAATTTGATTTACATTTTATTACTTTATTATGGTGCAAAAGTGATATGCATTCAGTAGAAACTGTACTTCAAAACTGTAACAGTGAGGTGATTTTGCCCAATTGTAAGCTAATGTAAGTTTTCTGAGCATGTTTAAGGTAAACTAGGCTAAGCTATGATGTTCAGTAGGTTAGGTGCCCTATTGGAAGTCAAAGAGCATCCCTGTAGCATTTATCACAGAGTACATAAAATTTAACATACCATAACCTTTGCTTATTTATTGTGTTCATTGTTTCTCTTCCTGCACTAGAATTTAAGCTCTATGAATTATGAGCTTCGGGGGCCTGTCTTGTTCACTGCTGCATCCCTCTGAGCATAGTAAGTGCCCAATAAATATATGTTGAGAGAATCAGTATAAATAACAAAGTATAGCATATATTTATATTTTATGTTTCCTTTGAAATGGAAGGAAACATATCAAAGGAAACATACAACTAACTGAAAAATGAACCAAGGATATGGATAATGATTCCACTGAAGACACACATAATCAATACACCTAAGAGACTCAACCTCACTAATAATCAGTGAATTAAACAAAATGAGTATCTTTTCATAAGCATCAGATTGGCAACAATTTTAAAAGTCTGACAATACCAAGCATTGGCAAGGACATAGAGCACTGGGAACTCTCATACATTGCAACTTTGAAGATTTAAAATATCTTGTAAATACTAGAAAGACACATACCCTTCACCCAGCAATTCCAGTCCCAGACATAAATCCAAGAAATAAGTGCTAACATGTATTTTTACAAAAGGCATGTAAGAGAATGTCTATGTCAGCCTTATTAATAATAGTCCCAAACTAGAAACTCGAGTGTCCATTAACAGTAGAATAAACACATAAACTTGGTAGATGCATACAATGGAGTATTTTACAGCAATAAAAATGCGTAAACACTATAATTAAACAAAATGTGAAAACTATCTGAAACTACCTAAGGCCAAAGGGCAAGGGAGGCTGGAAGATGTAGTGCTCTGTGATGCAGCACGGAGAAGGGAAGTGTGAGAGGTGGTTCTGAAAGCACGTAGGAAACTGATAGGCACACACGTGTGTAGCTTGTCTTGCTGGTGAGAGGGAAGGACCTGTGGTCCAATCCCCTGTTTCCATACAACCCAGAATGAGTCCCTGGTGTCATTTTTGTTTGTCACTCCTGTTTGTCCTGTTTGTCATTCTACAAATGTTTCCTTTTCCACTCTTTACCACTCTATTCATCCACTTCATTAATCAAACACTCCTTCATTTATCAAATAGAGTGTTGGATGCTACAGAGGACAAAAGGAAGTATAAGATGTGACCTCCATCCCCTGGGAGTTTGGAATCTACTTTCAATGACAGTACTTAGTGATGTCACATTCATTTGCTTGTTTAAAAAATAAAACAAGCAATATCATAAGGTAGTGTACTAAATATCCTGGGAACTCATGCCAGAAGGGAATTGCTTCTGACTGAGGTAGACAAGAAGATTTCTAGGAGAAAGTCGAATTCAGCTATATTTTAGAAGATGGCTAAGGTTTCCATGGGCACACATGGAGAAAGCTCATGAATAACGCATGATAATAGAGAGCTTAACAGGTTCAGCAAAGGGCATCCAGTAGAGGTAGACTGAAACACAGAAGTGCAGGGGAAAGCAGAGAGAAAAGAGGAAGTAGGAGGTTGAGACTATATTGTAAAGTCTTGAAGGGGATGCTAAGTAGTTTTAACTTCTCTTAATAGGTTTTTATATAGGAATAATTTGGTCAAAACTGGTAGTGTCAATGCACATTAGCTTGGAAAGGGGTGTCTGGAAGCATATCTATTTATTAAGAAAAAATTATGTTAACTGTTTCATATGCATTATTTCATTTAATCCTTACAATAACTCTATGAGATAGGTCTTATTAACCTAATTTTTTAGGATAGAAAACTGATAATCAGAGAGTTCATTTCATAAAGTCATACCAGAGAGAAACGCTACAGCCATCTCTTAAATCCAGGTCTTCTTTACTCTGAAGACTGTACGTTAACTCTCTGGTATATTGCCTCTATTACAAAACTGCCAATTAGATTCTATCCATCTCCAAGGAGGAGATGCTGTGCAGCTGATCTAAGAGGAGCATCACTTCAGAAAGGCTAGAGTAATTACTTCAGAAAGCAATAAACAAATGCATCAATAAATGCAGCAAATCGATCTCTCTCTCTCTTCCTCTCTTTCTCTCCTTTCCTCTCTCTCTCTCTAAAATCAATTTAAAAAAAAAAGAATATTTACTATCTAGGGAGGTTGAAGCAGAAAGACTCTGTATCCAGAGACCTGTAGGGATTCAGTAAAAGTCTACATTTTGAATCATAAGGTCCCTTTTATACCAGCTCGAGACAGTGGAGGCATACAGTACCTCATCTGCAGGTTGAAGATTAAAGCATTCCCCTTTGGAGTTACTGACTTTCCAGGAGGAAGGTGTTTGGGGAGAGAGAGCAAGAAAACTTCCAGAGCCCTGCTGAATCAACCTGCCCATGCACAGAAGTTCTAAGCAACTTTTTATTGCCTCCCCCTTTTTTGTGTGCTGGGGGGAACAGTCCCCCCACTACCATAAATAATGCAGTCAGGTTTCCCACATTTGGGGAAATGTCAAGGGTCAGCACATACAGAGTGCAATGGATTAGCCTCGCCCTCAGAAAACCACCTTCAGGAATACGGTATCTCCCTTGCCAGGTAAGTATATTATCTGACTCCACCAAGGGTCACCAGATATTCAGGGAAAGATTCTAATACAAAATATAGGGAATCCCCAAACATTTAAAAAATAAATTAATAAGAAAATAGAGATAGTACACGGAGCAGAAAAAAGCATAAATGTTATAATAATATTTATATAAACATAGAAAAAATATTAAATCTTTGAAACAAAAATAAGGGAACATTCAGAAAATTATGAAAGTTTGTAAATACTAAGAATGTGAGAGCAAAAATCACAAAATTCAATATAAAGATTGGAAAATAATGTTGAAAACATTGTAAAAATATAAAAGAGGAAAGAAACAATAATAAAATCTGAAAACCAGTGGAGGAAATTTAACATCTAACTAAAAGGCATTTCAGAAGGAAAACAGAGAAAAATTGCGAGTAAAAATCAAATGCTTCAAGAGAATTCACAAGATTTAATTGCTATGAAATCCTAAAAGATTCTAGAGAGTAAAACGAGTCATGCAGGAGGAGAAAGAGAACGGCGTTAGATTTCTCACAGCAATACTGAAAGCTAGAAGGTAACAGAACAGCGACTCCCCAATTGTCAGCAAAGTGGATTTCCAATCTAGAATTCTACATAAACATTCAATCATGTATAAGGATAGAATAAAAACATTTCAGATATTCAAGATCTCAAAAAGCTTACCTCCAGTCACTGCCTCTGAGGAAGATATTGAAGAAAGCATTTCCCCCAAACAGTGGAAGAAACCAGGAAAGAGAGGTAGATGAAATCCAGGAAAAGAGGACCCTACACGGGAGAGAGCTGAACATTACCAGACGTCCCCGGGGGCCAGTTGTGCAGCAGGGCTAGAAAGCAGGGTGAAGGTCTCCAGAAAGTGTGGGGAAAACCCGAAACTGATCAATTACTTATTGAATTTAACTGTATAAAGAGGACTTTTACAGCTCTGGGGAGAAGGAAAAGATAAATCATGGCAAGTACATAGTAAACAAAGCAAACACAAAAACAAGGTAATTATTATCACAATGATTCTTATGTAAAAGGAAATATGACCATAATACACTATATGCATCAACAAGTGAACAATTTGTTACACAAGTGTAACAGTATAAACATTGAATGAATCAAAATTCCTATATTGGAATGGTGGAGGTACAGAGAAAGATAACTTTAGCTTTATGCTGGTTGAGTTTAATTTAATTGAGATAGACATATCAATGAACTATAAAATGTCAAGCTAGAGATATCCATTTTTTGGAGCAATCTGCCTGAGCTGTGGAAGTGGGTAAGATTACTAAAGGGGAGGGGCATTGTAGAGACCAAGTTGAAGACTGAAAATAGATCCTGGACACTCTTTAGGGTCAGAGGAATAAAAATATTCAATAAAATGAAAATAAGTAGAGGAAGAAGTACTTAAAATGAGAAACTTCATGAAAGACAGAGGAAAAGTAATTCGCAAAAAGTATATGCTACTATAAAATGTTTCAGAAAGCTATAGGAAGATGAGCAAAGGCTCTTGGCTTTATTTTTATTTTTTTACATGATAAGAAAAATTATGTGTAGAGTCAGCCAGCTCAACTCAGTTTAGATGATCCCTGTTTTGTTGTCAAATTTCAAAGCACTATAGTCAGGAGCCAGTATAACATGACGTTCTCCTCTCTCCATCAGTCCTGATGAGGGTGTTGGCCTCGGCCACATCAATGTCGTAGAGTTTTTTCACAGCCTGTTTGATCTGATGCTGGTTGACCTGGACATCCATAATGAACACAAATATGCTGTCTTCCATCTTCATGGCTGACTCAGTGGTCAAGGTGCCCTTGGTGATGGCATAGTGGTCAAGCTTATTTCTCTTGGGGGAGCTCTTCCAAGAATATTTGAGCTGTTTTCTCAGCTGCAGTGTCTTGGGCTATTGGAAAGTGGATAATATTCAGATCTTTCTTCGGATCTTTCTCTTTGTGGCCGTGGACACCTTTCAGCACTACCTTCTTGGCCTTCCAAGCCTTTGCTTTGGCTTCAGCTTAGGGAGGGTAAGGAGCAAGAACTTCCTTCTTTGCTTTCAGTGCCATCTTCATGAAAAGCCTTTGGCTTTTCATGATTTTTTTAAAAAGTCACTAGTGATCTTCTACAGAAAAGTTTTATTTTACTGGGGGAGGAAGAAGAATCAGGGAATGGAGTATGAGGTAGCAATATGACAGTCTTAAAAAACTCTTGGCATTACATGGTGCCAAAGTATCACTCCATGGGTTATTTGCTGATTGAAAGTAAAAAAGTCAACTATAATTCAATAAGAATAAATAAAAATAAAATGGATGAAATTGTTTAAAAAGTAAAAAATAAAAAGTAACAATACCAGGGAGATCTGGCTGTTGCCTCCTTAACTTAGTAATCAATGTTAGCATCACTAAAAGTGAGACCATCTAAAATGTGATGCAATAAAAAGTATATAGCATCAGCTATGAATATTACTGACAAAAATGTTTAATTTAAATTGAAGTCTACTGGTTTCCAAGAAATAAGGGATAGAAGAACATGTGAAATGACAGCAATAAAGAAAAAAGAAATAAACAATCAGACAAATCCAGAGGTGGGACATTAGATAGACAATGGGTTCAGTTCAATAATTCAATGGCATAAAGAAGAGGAAAGGGAGCCCTGGCTGGGTAGTTCAATTGGTTAGAGCATTGTCCCTATGCACCAAGGTCATGGGTTCAAACCCCGGTCAGGGCACATACAAGAATCAACCAATGAATGCATCAATAAGTAGAACAATGAACTGATGTTTCTCTCTCTGTCTCACTCTCTCTCTCTCTCCTTTCCTCTCTCTCTCAAATTAATAAATTTTTTAAAAATTCAAAAAAAAAAGAGAAAAGAGAGCATTGTTGAAATTAAAAGCAAATTAAGCTAAGCTGTAAAACTACCTGAGAAACACATGGTCTTAAGTTGAATCCTGATTTGAAAAAACAACTGTAAAACACATACTTTGTGTCCCCTGGAAAAATGTGAATATAGTCTGTTATGTATAATGAAGGCATTATTATCAGTTCTATTAACTATGATAATGATATTTTTAAGAGATACATTCTAAAGTATTTAGGGGTTAAATGTCATTACATCTATAACTTAATTTAAAATGCTTCAGGAAAACAAATATGATGCAATATGACAAATTGTTAAATCTACATACAAGTATATTGGTACCTATTATGCCAATATATTTCAAATACACTTTTCTGTATATTTGAAATGATAATAAAATTAAATATACAAGTGGTAGAAAGAAAATGATAAAGTGGTGGTCTGAGGTGATAATTGAGCCAAGGTTGCTTTTACTGTGAACATGGGCTGAAAGGAGGCAATATGGAGAGAGAGGGAGGAACAGATTGAACCAAGTCAAAGAAGTGGAGTAGGATAGAGGATAAGGGCAGGTGAAGAGCTGAGACCCAGAAAGACTGATCAGCACCCATTTCTAAGACAGAGGGGCAAAAAATAATGAATAAAGAGGTGAGAGAAATCTAAAGTGGAGACAGCCGAACTGGGAAATGGCCTTTGAGTGGAGGAAGGCTAAGGGTAGATCAAGAATTGTGAAGGTGGGTTTGGGGACTTGAAGAGAATGAGAAAGTTCTGCAGACGCTGCTGGGTAAACCCTGCAGGAGAGCAGTCTGGAGGAGAGGTGTTCCCTAGATGCAGGTAGATAGCCTGCATTTATAGGGAAGCCAGTCAGCATGACTGGGCGATTTCCTTCAGGGATGCTCAAAGGTCTGGAAATGGAAGAAAACTAGAGAATGCTAGGTTTTCCCTAGAGTGAAAGAAGAAATTGTGACAATCCCACAAATTAAATGTGTGACCACGGGTGTTTCCAGGTTTTCAGTAAGACCACACATAACTAGCCACTCACGGCTGTATAACATAAAACATGGAGTGTTGCTTACAACTGGCCATGGGTAAGCCTGCAAAGGCATTATTAGATTAGAACAAAAAAGTCTGAAAGGGATAGGAAGTCACATTTGCTGTGAAGGAAGGCAAAATAGGAGTGAAGGTGTGAAACAAGTAGAGGAAATAAGTTGTAGTCAAGACACAAAGCACACACACATATACAAGGACAAGAATCCCAGAGGGAGAAAGTTTGGAGAACATAGAATTTCAAGTGGTGTTGAGGTCCTAGGTATGGCCATACAGGTGTGTTACTGAAGTAGAAACTAGTTATCCAAGTTTTTAGATGAAAAATAAGCATGGATGTAGTAGAGTCTACTCTAACAGGGGTGTCCAAACTTTTGGCGTCTCTGGGCCACACTGGAAGAAGAAGAGTTGTCTTGGGCCACACATTAAATACACAAACACTAATGAAAACTGATGAGCAAAAAAAAAAGTTTTAAGTAAATTTATGATTTTGTGTTCGGCCACATACATGGCCATCCTGGGCTGCATGTGGCCTGTGGGCCATGGGTCGGAGACCCCTGATAGACAGTCTCTAAGAAAGCCTCCAGTGATCCCCAGCCCTGTTACTCACACCCCTGTATGACCCCCTCCCCTGAGTGTAGACTGGACCTGTGACTTACCTCTAACAGATGAGTAAGGCACAAGCACAAGTCATGGGCTGTCCCTTCTGAGATTATGTTACAACAAGAATCTAGCTTCCATCTTGCTTTTTCAATTGTTTGCTCTATGAAGCCAGCTGCCATATTTTGAGGTGCCCGGTGGAGAAACCAATCAGGCAAGGAATTGAGAGAGGTCTCTGGCCATCAGCCAGTGAGAACCTGAGGCCCTCAGTACAACAGCCTGAGAGGACCTGAGGCCTGTCAACAACCACATGAGTGAGCTCAGAGTGGCTACCCCCCAACCCGGCCTTAGCTGGATGCAGCCTCAGCTGGCACCTTGATTGCAGCCCTGTGAGAGACCCTGAGCCAGAGGGTCCAGATAAGTGTTGCCCAGATTCCTGAGGCACAGAAATTGTGAAATAATAAGTTTTTGTTGTTCTAAGCTGATAAGTTGGGATGATTTCATAGATAAGTAATGTAATGGATGTTGATGTCTTGAGAATAGCAGGAGACAAGATAGAGAGAAAACCATGAGCCAGGAGCAGTGGTTCGTAAAAGATTTAAAGCTTGTGCACCTTCCATGTGCATACACATCACCTCAGGATCTTAGAATTCCAGTTTTGATTCAGTAGTTCTGGGGCCTGAAGTTCTGCATCTCTAACAAGTCCCCAGGTCATGTTAATGGGGCTGGCCATTTGAGAGGTAGAGATGTCAAGTGCCTTGAGGGTTAGCAGAGGTTGGCAGAGAAGGTGGGTAAAAGGTGATTAGAAGAATCCAAATCAATATGCTTGTGGAGGGGGTCAAATTGTTCATTAAAATAAGGAGGCAGGCTAAGGTATATATGAGCCAGGGCCTGAAGTGAGGCCAGAGTGTGGTAAAGATGGATCAGATTAGCAGATCAGTGTGGGTGAAAATGTAAAGCATTGAGTGTTGCCTACAACTGGCTTTTACAGGTTCTCCATGGTATCAGGTTTGGACAGATCTGTCATGGTAAGGGACGGAGTTCTTTCTTTCCTTTCTCTCTCTCTCTCTGTCTCTCTCTCTCTCTGTCTCTCTCTCTCTCTCTGTCTCTCTCTCTCAATTGCTCTTAATATCTACCTACATCCATTTAATATTTAGGAAAGGTCATTACGGTAGATGGAGAAATAAGTTCCTTCCTTACTTCATCATTCATTCATACACACATGCATTCATTCTGCAGTCCTGCACTGAGCACTTATTTTATGTTAGGAATTGAGGAAACAGAGGTGTTTAAGAGAGTCCTTGCCCCAGTTATTGAAAGAGTAGGGGCAACAGGTACATTGAGAAGTACCAGACTCCAAGGTGATTGGTGCTATAATAGAGGTATAAAAGGTATGGTGGCCTGGCAAGGTGAGTGATCAATTCTCCCCAAAGGCTCAGGGCTCAGAGAAGTTCCACAGAATAGGGGACGTGTGAGCTGGGAGGAACTGACATTGGAAAGGAATCAGGAACTTCTACGTAGATCAATTTGTAAATAAATCTCTCTCAGACACCGACCTTGTACCAATAACATATGCTTACCCAGCAACAGAGTTCTAATCTTTGTTTGGTTTCCTCTGTGGGAAGAGAACTTGTAAACCGGCCAACATAAATACATTTCTCATTGTAAATGATTAAATTGATTTTCTGATACAAATCAGACTCACATGAGTTTGGGATGCATGAGCCAGTTTTTCTTGGGCCCGATCAAGCCAGGATAAGCCAAGACTGAGGATCCAGATTTACAAAGACAGAAACCCCAGGGAAATCTAGAAGGGTTCCTAACCATCAACCTACTCCTCATCTCCACAAAGTGAAAACAGTAGATGTAAAGAGGACTCAATTACTGATTGCATTGTGTACTGAAAAGTACAAAAGGCACATACCTTATGATTTAGGAGGAGGGGAGAAGCCTGAAAGAAAACTAGGAAAAGACCTAATGAACACATTTGAATAGATGCTAAAGTTCAGGTACTTCAACCATCTGTCTGCATTAATAGTGAGGCTTTGGCACCACGCTTTTATGGCTTTAACCACGACAAATACAGTACAAAGAAGAGAATTTGGTGAACCTCTCCTGAGGCCTGTTTGAAACTGTACATAAGGTCAGTTTGACATCACACACTAATGTTCTGCTTGATCGAGTCTGACCAGTTTTTCTCTCAGTTAATAGGGCAATTCTTTTCCTGCTCTGTGACTCCTCAGTGGCCTTGAACTGCAGCGGCAGCAGTAACTGGTATAACTACAGGCCCAATGTGCATGTGCGTGTATGAACACACCAAGCAAAGCCACTGTTGGCTGCCGTGCCGCCCAACCCCGCTCTGACTTCACTTGACCAGACACTACATCCCACCCTGAACCTGTCACTGTGTCCTCAGCCCTCCCTGATGTACCTAGGTCTTAAAGTTTTAAGTTCCATGTCTAGTTTACTCTTCACAGTAGAAAATCCTGGATGAGTGGCCCCAGAAAAAGAGCCCAAAGGCAATATTTTCCACATTTAAATTTTTATGTCACACTTAAACAGAAGGTCGAGTTTACACACAACACCAAACATTGTATCCCTTTTTGTTACTGTCTAGGCTTTGTCAGCGTAGACGTGCATATTTTTACAGAGTTGATTCAGGGTATTCATTATCCTGTTTATTATGTTTATTCCACATTTACCTCCCTGAGACACATACATTTAGACACACATTCATGCCTCAGCGTAGACCAGATTCACATTATTTAAAGTAGGTGCAGGGTCTTCAGTGTGTTGACAGAGTAGGGTTTGCTTAGCCCTGTTGTTTACTGTTGGGGTTGGGGTTGTTTCCAGTTTTTAATATCATGAAAAAAGCTGTTACATATATCCTTGTACAAATTGCTCTTTTTTCTTTTAGGTTATTCACTTGGAACACATTTCCCCAAGGGAGAAAGAATAAGCTGGCGGGTGGACAGTAAGGAAGCACTGAGGGATTATAAGCAGGGAGAGGACATGATCAGAGTTTCACCTTGAAAGGTCTGTCCAGAGGGGATAATGCCGATTACAGGGTTCTCAGGAACACTAAATGAGGTCAACAAGGTGCAAGAACAGTAAAGAAATTATGCGGAAGTAGATTATTATCACTTAGAATTTCATTAGGCAGTCTAATTATCAAAGTCTAATCAGTGTTAATTGAAGATCATCAATCAATTTAATCACACACTCAAAGTATTTTTCCCAGGTTCTTATTTTACCTTTGCATGCTAACGATAATGCGGAGCCACAAGAAGCAATGAATTTCAATGAATAACCATTAAAAACAGACCTATTCTTGGTCCTGTGGGCAAATACCTGTTCTGGAACCCAGGTCCACCCTGGGAGCATGGAAGTGGCTCACTCTGAAACTTGACTATTTCTGTGATCTGAAAAGAAGACACTACCTAGTCTAGACACTGGCTTAAGGGCCAGCTCACATTCCTCTTCTCTCTTTTCATTTTATCCATTGTAATCCTCTTATTATATTGAAATACTGTTTTTGCCTCTCTCTCTACTCATAAGTGCTCAAAATGCCCTGGCTTTACCATCTCTGGGCTCTGTTTTCTTCTCTGGAAATTGAGGAGGTGCTCTTGATGGTCTCTTCCAGCCTTTGCAGCTTGGACCTCAGGGCTTCTATGGTTCTGTTCTCTCTCTCTGAGTGACAAGGACCAGTCTAGCTCCCACCCAGTGTCTTGTTGCTTCAATTTCCCTAAACCACTAATCACTGGTTCTTTAGGGAAATCTTTGTCATGGTATGGCATCGGAATCACCTTAGACATGCTAAAATGCAGATTCTTGGGCTCCGGACCTGCTTATTCAGAATCTCAGGGGTTAAGCCCTAGAAGCTGCTTTATAAAAGACAAACATGTATTCAATACATATGGTCCTGGACCAAACTGTGAAACGCGCCTTCGAATAACCTCCCCCTGCAAATTCCTTCATCCTTCACCTTCCCAGTAGTTACCTCTTATTCTTCAAGGTTCTGCTTCTAAAACAGGTCAAAACGGTCACATCAAAGACAGTAAGTTCACATGATAGGACTGGCGGGCATCAGAGAGTTGCACAAGGAAGACATTTTCAAGCCCATTGATTCTGTCCTATCTGGTTTGCAATTGACTAATCTACTGCCATTAAGGCCGATTGAATGTGGCATTAGAAGACTGCCACAGGATGAACAGTGTCTCCCTGCCCCAAATACATATGTTTTTTTAACTTTTTAAATTTTTAAATTTATTGATTTTAGAGAGAGAGAGGAAGGGAGGGGGAGAGAAAGAGAGAAACATCGATTTGTTGTTCCACTTATTTATGCACTCATTGGTTGATTCTTGTACAAGCCCTGACCAGGGATCAAACCCGCAACCTTGTTGCATCAGGACGACTCTAACCAACTGAGCTATCTGGCCAAGGCCTAAATACATATGACGAATTATAATTCTCAGTACTTTAGCATGTGGCCTTATGCGGAAATAGGGTTATTACAGATGTGATTAGCTAAATAAGATGGGGTTATGAAGTGGGGTGAGCCTCTAATTTGACTGGTGTCTTTCTATAAGTGGAAAATTTAGAAAGAAAAAGACACGCACACAGGGAGAACGCTACGTGAACATAAAGGCAGAGATCAGGGTGACCCATCTACGGATTAAGAAACAGCAGAGATGGCCCCGACCAGTGTGGCTCAGTGGGCCGGGCACCGTTCTGCAAGCAGAAGGTCACCAGTTATGTTCACAGTCAGAGCCCATGCCTGGGTTGCAGGTTCAGTCCCTTGTCGGGCAAGTTTGAGAGGCAACCGATGGATGATTCTCTCATACACCGATGTTTCTTGCCCTCTCTTTCTCTCTCTCTTCCCCTCTCTCTAAAAATAAATAAAATCTTTAACAGAGAAAGGAAGAAACAGCAAAGATTGCCAGAGTACCACCGGAAGTTAAGAGAGAAGCATGGAGCAGATTCTCTCTCAGCTCCAAAGGAACCAACCCTGCCAACATCTTGACGTCACTCTCTAGCTTCCAGAACTGTGAAGACAATAAATTTCTCTTGTTAAGCCACTCAGTTTGCAGTACTTCATTAAGGCAGCTCTAGCAAATGAATGCGGAGACCTTGGGTACCATTGTGGCTGGTCATGGGGGCCTTAGGCTATCCGTAGCTACTCTGAGGTGCACTGTGCCATCTCATCAGAAAGATAGAAACTGTGTCTCTTGGGAGCTGCGTGTTGACTGAGATCTGTGTGAAAGCACCTGGAACATAAAGACTCTTAGTGAGATGGTTATTCACCAGATGGCCAACAGCAAACTGCTTTGGGAAAGACCGTGAAGGAATTCCTTGGTAACCAAGAATTACTCTTTACTACATATAAAGATAGGTGCCAGGTTGTAGGTGCCTTTAGTTATCCAAAATGTGCTGTTAGTAAAGATGAACTCGCTCTGCTTTGTCTAAAGCCAGGCCCCCTATGTGTTTGCCGGAATGTGTCCCCTCTCACCCAGACGAGGACATCACTTTAGCGTTCTCCTCCTTCTGAAATCTTCCATTTTCTCTTCCCATCAACATGCAAACATGCTGTTATTTCTCCCAGCTTAAAAAAACACCTTCTTTAATCCTACTTCATCTTTGAATTACCCTTCACTTCTTTCCCCTCCTTTGCAACAAAACTTCATGAAAGAGTTGTTATAACCCTTGTCTTCAGTGTCTCTCTTACCATTTTTAACTTTTAACAAATTATATTTTAGACATTTAGAAATGTGCACATATCTAAGCTGTCAGTTAATTTTCAGCAAGTGAATAATCCTGGTAACCAGCACTCAGGTCAAGAATTAGAATATTATTATATTTCATATTTGAAAGTTACTAGGAGAAGAAATCTTAAAAATTCTCATCACAGGGAAAAAAATCTTGTGACTATGGTGATGGATGGTAACTGGGAAAAAAATAAATTGAATATCATCAGCACCCTAGAAGCTCACCTCCTGACCCCTCCCAATCACTAACACCAGGGTAACCACCATTCTAACTCTTAGCGCCATAGATCAGTTTTCCTGTTTTTGAACTTCATACAGTAGAGTCATAGAGTGTATATACTCTTTGCATCTGGCTTCTTTCCCTCAACATTATGTTTGTGAAATTAGTCCATGTTGTTATGAATAGCAATAGTTCACTCATTCTGATTGCTCCAGTCCAGGGTTGGCAACTTTTTCTGTAAAGGCCCAGGTAGTAAATACCTGGCTTTGTGGGCCATAAGAACTTCAGCACAACTACTCAACTCTGCTACCGTAGCCCAGGAAAGCAGCCACAGGCACCACTGAAACAAACGGTTGTGGCCGTGTCCTGGAGAAACTGTATAAAAATAGGGCCTGCGCCAGATTTGACGCTTACACTGTAGTTTGTTTACCCCTGCTTAGTCTATAATATTCCACTGAATTAAAATGCCATAATTTATTAATCCATTCTAGTGTTGGTGGACATTTGTGTTATTTCTAAGTTTTGCTTATCCTTTTGCATACCTCCCCTCTTTTTGTTTTTTTAAATCGACTTTATTGAGATATAATTTCTACATAGTAAATAAAATGCACCAATTCACATGTAAATCTATTTCAGTCTGGATTTTTCTCACCACTCCAACAAAACATTTGTTAGCAAAATCACCAATAATCTTCCTGCTGCCAAATTCAACGATCAGTTCTCAGTCCTCATCTTACTTGGACTCTTGGCAGCATCTGACACAGTCGATCCCTATCTCCTCCTCGACACCCTGTCTTCATTTAGTTTTCAGAACTGAGCATTTAGGTTTTCCTGCTACCTGTGATCACTCCATCTTATCTCCTTTGCTGAATCCTTTTTTCTCCCAACCCGTGATGTTGGAAGGCTGAAAGGCCCCATCCTTAGACCTCCTCCCTATCTACACTCACTTCCTCGATGATCTCATCCAGCCTTTGGCTTTAAGCGACCGTCTTCATGCCAACAACTCCCCCATTCACATCTCCAGCCCAAACTTCATGCCCGACCTCCAGACTCATATGTCCAACAACGTGGTTGTAGTCGTCTAATTTGTCCTTTTCCCCCTTCACACACCACATCTAATGTATAGCAGCTCCAACGGACTCTGCCCTTAAATTCTACCCCAAAACTGACTGACTGACCACTTTTCACCACCCCTACTATTACAATCCTGTCTACGCCAGCATTGTCTCTTCTTGATCATTGCGACTGCATCCTATCTGCTGTCCCTGTTCCCACCCTGGCTCCCCTACAGTCAGCTCTCAGCACAGCAGTCAGAGTGATCTGGCTGTAATGTAAGAGAGAACATGTCACTCCTCTGCTCAAAACTCTCTAACGGAGTCCTTTCTCATTCTGAGTACCAGTCCTACAGTGTAGAAGCAGACGTCCTGACAGCGGCCTACCAGGTCGCACCCCATCGGATCCTTTTCACCTCTTCCCGCCTTCCACAGTCCACCCTGCCCCTCCCACTGCTCTAGCCACCCAGGCCTCCTGCTACTCTTCAAACACACCAGACACAGTCGTGCCTGACTCTTTCCTTTGCCTGATAAGCTCGTTCCCTAGATGTCTATTTGGCTGATCCTCTCAACTCCTTCAAGTCTTTGCTCAAATGTCACCTTCTCAATGAGGCCTACCCTAACTATTCTATTTAAGGTGCAACCAGCCCCCAACACACTCACTCCCTTTATTCTGCTCTACTTCTTTCTTTTTCCATAACACTTACAGTTTCCTAGTACACTACATAATTTACTTATTATGTCCACTACTAATCATCTACTCCCCACACTAGACTATAAATTCTCTGAGGGTACAGATCTTTGTTTTGCTCACTGATGTATTCCAATCTCCAAGAACAATGCCTGTCACATAGTAAAGAATCAATAAATATTTGTTCAATGAATGAATGAAACATTAAGAAAATAGGAATTTGTACTTCTCTTTAAAAAGCATTAGTCTTGTTTTTTGGTGCAAATTCTCATCCTGGATCGAAAGCTAAAGGATTCATCTGTCAAGTTCCCAGCAAGTGGTTTGGCAGTTATATCTATGACAAGCAGGTCCTCTTAGGTCGATAGACACCTGAAGCTTTTTATTTTATTGCTGAAAGCTGGGTGTGAGAGCATTTTGGTCCAGTTTACGAAAACAGCAGTGTTCTAACCAGCAGCTCCAATAAATCTTACACATTCTTGAGCCCATAAGTCCTGGCCTCTTGCCTCTCTACACATCCACTCATCCAACTAAGAAGAACCTCTTGTTGGAGCACACAGGGGCACTTGATTAGTAAGAGTGATGGGACAGAGCTCAATCTTCTTCCCTTTCTGCCCTGGGGGCAAAACTTCAGCGAGAGCAGCTCTTCACTCAGGACGTGCAGAATGTGACAAGAAAGACTTTGCATCTTTCCCCATCTACCAAATGGCTTGCCCGCTGTCCAAAAACAGACCAAGTTAACACATGGAGCCATACACTAATGCAGTGTTATTCCAAGGAAAGTTGTATTTATTTCTAGGACTGAGAGCACCATGTGGCTATCAAAGGCTGTAGAGACTAGTAGGCTGAGAGACGGTTCATTCAAAAGTGTATAAAATGATATGATTCCATATCTCTTTTGACATAATTTCTACTATAGTACTTTTCACATTTTCACTATAGTTCATTTACATTTTGTAGTTGCTTATTTACAAAAAACTATAGTGGTTTAGAGCATGAAGTCTGAAGCCAGACTCTATGGGTCGAGTCCCAACATCAACACTTATTAACTGTATAAGCTCGGACAAGCTATTCAACCTCTCTGTGCCTTAATTGTCTAGACTGTTAAATGAGTTAATAATACTAATTATCTCATGAGATTGATATAAAGATAAATAAATTTATATATATATATAAATATATAAACCACTTAGCACAATGCCTGGCACATAGGAAGTATGAATATATACATAAATATGTGTAATATAATTATACATTCATATATGTTTATATATATGTATATGTATGTGTATATATACCTTGAAATTTATGTGGTTAGAAACACTTTGTGTCTTGGCAAGGTGACAAAAATAATCTAAGATTTTCTTTCATTCTGATGCTTGCATTGGAATCACGGATAAGACAATTGCCTGTCTGGTGAGGATTCTAATAAGATGCCGAGGAGAAAAAATCATTTTGACGCTGTTCACACACTCCCAGAATGCTTTTGTCCTTCTAGCAGGGCTGAGCCAATCCCACGAAACAAGATTCCTAGCAGACATTCTGGAGGGGAGACCATAGAGGACCAGGGATTTCGTGCAATAGCACCAGGGTGTACAGGAGTTGATGGCAAAGTTTAGAACAAATTTTGCTTTGCCACAATTCCCGAAATGCTCACTAAACCTCTGTGGTCATCATATTCATACATACTCTAGCCTTTATTAGTTAGATCGTTGCAGGAACGTCCAAACTTTTGGCATCTCTGGGCCACACTGGAAGAAGAGTTGTCTTGGGCCGCACATGAAATACATTGTGACACATAATCACAAAAACAATCATAATGTGTTAAGTAAACTTACAATTGTGTTGGGCCGCATGCACAGCCATCCTGAGCCACATGTGTCCTGTGGTCTGCAGGTTGGACACCCCTGCTTTAAGGTTTGCTAAACCTTATGGTCTAAATGAACTAAATTGTGTGCCTTTCCTCCCAAATTCATATGTTCAAGCCCTAATCCCCAATGTGACTGTACTTTTTTAAAATTTATTTTATTTTTGGCAGAGGGGATGGGAGGAAGGAAGAGAAGGAGAGAAACATCATGTGCGGTTGCCTCTCATGCGCCCCCTACTGAGGACCTGGCCTGTTCACCAGGCATGTGCCCTGACTGGCAATCGAACTGCCTGACTCTTTGGTTCTCAGGCCAACGCTCAATCCACTGACTCACACCAGCCAGGGCTGTAATTGTATTTTGATATAGGACTTTAAAGAGGTTATATGGAGTTGTAATCCAATAGGACTGGTGGCCTTATAAGAAGAGGAAGAGAGACCTCTTTCTCTCTGCACGCTCACACTAAGCAAAGGCCAAGTAAGGACGGCAAGAAGACAGCCATCTGCAAGCCAGAGAGAGCTCTTATCAGGAAAATTGGCTGGCACCTTGATCTTTGGATTTACCAGTCCCCAGAAGTGTGAGAAATAAATTTCTGTGTTTAAGCCAGCCAGTCAATAATATTGTTATGGCAGACTGAGCAGACTAAGACAGGTTGAAACAGGAAGTATACCCATATGATCTCTAATAATGGGGGTTTATCGCTAGGATTCATGGGGGCAGCATGGATGTCCTCTGTCCTCAGCTGGGCAGCCATTCTTTTATTTACTTATTTTTAATTGATTTTTAGAGAGGGACAGGGAGGGGAAGGAGAAGGAGAGAAAGACATTGATTTGTTTTTCCACCTATTTATGCATTCATTGGTTGATTCTTGTATGTGCCTTGTCCAGGAATCAAACCCACAACCTTGGTGCATCGTATTGAGTGGACACTCTAACAAACCAAGCTACTCCATCAGGGCTGGGCAGCCATTCTTGATTACAGAGCTTCCCAGACAGGGATGTCACTAGGCTTGCGGAGAAATAAAACAAAGGCTCAGCATGGACTAGGATATTGCCTACTCTTTGTTTATTTAGTTGTTATACTTGCTGGCTGGTTTGAGTTGATTTGTTACTAATGCACAGTGTCCCTATCAGACAGTTTGATATCAAACTCTTTTTGGCCTTGTGACTAGCCCATTGCCAGGGGACTTAGGCTCCAACTGAGCGTAGCTAGAGTAATTAGATTGGTTCTATGTGGGTAGAAATACAACAATTTTATGCAGAGCAAACCACTAGAGGTTTGTTTCTCAAAAGCTTGAAGCTAAAAGGCACTTAATAGCTTCAAGAATTTCTCCTCACTGTAGAGTCCAGCCCTTTCCACGACAACAAGTTCAAAAGCAGCAATTTTGAGGTAAATTGTCCTATAATACTCCTTGCATCAGTTTCCTAGGGCTGCTGTAATGAAGTATCGCAAACCGGGTAGCTTAAACAACATAAATTTACTCTCTCATTGTTCTGGAGGCTAGAAGTAAAAAACCAAGGTGTCAGCAGAGCCACGCTCCCTCTGAAGGATCTAGGGAATAGGCAGTCCTCGGCCCGTGGCAGCAAAACTCCGATTTCTGCCTACCTTTGTCTTCATATGGCCTTCTTTATATTCCTTGTCTTCTTCTATTCTTATAAGAACCCCAGTAATTAGATTAAATACACTCCAGTCCAGTATAATCTCATTTTAACTAATTAAACCTGCGAAGACCCTACTCTCAAATGAGGTCACACTCTGAGGTTCTGGGTAGACGTGATGTGGGGGACACTGTTCAACCCACTATATTGCTTTAGTTAAGACTCTTTCGTTGAAAATTCCAGAACAACCCTTGAGCCATATTCAAAAATAAATTATACAGAACAGAGGAGTGTTTCACAGATTCCCAAGGCAGTAAAGCAGTCAGTCCGTCCTCAGGAGGAAGCACGTGGAACTGCACAGCTATCAGAAGTATTGGTCCTCTCTTCTTCTTCTTCTTCTTTTTTTTTTACATTTTATTTATTTAGTTTTAGAGAAATAAATAAAGGGGAGGAAGGGAGAGAGAGAGGGAGACAGACATGAACGTGAGAGAAAAGCATCAATTGGTTGCCTCTTCTGTGTGCCCCGACCGGGGATGGCCCTGCCACCCCTGCATGTGCCCGAAGCTGGAACTGCCCCGGCCACCTTTTGCTGTGTGGGATGACACCTGACCAACTGAACCACACCAGTCAGGGCTCACTGTTCTTGTCTCAGTCTTGCTCTGCCTGGCTTTCTGTGCTTTTCCATGCCTTCAGCAGGCAGAAGACCACTCATTGCTCCAGAGTTTACATTTCTACTCAAATGACCAGTTCAAACTGGACAATCTTGTTCTGAGTTATAGATTCTCAAGAGAGAAAATCTCATTGGCCCATTCAGAATCCAGTGTTCAATTCTGGTCCAGTCAATTGTGGATAGTTGGTTAGAGTGATATAGTAAAAGACCGGGGGGAGTGAATCATTCCAGTGGACAGGAAGGCAACTCTCAGAAAGATGAGTCATTGTAGGCTGGATAAACACATACAAAATTCTTGTCTTGGCTGGTGTGGCTCAGTGGATTGAATGCTGGCCTGTGAACCAAAAGGCTGCCGTTTTGATTCCCAGTCAGGGCACATGCCTGGGTTGTGGGCTAGGTCCCGAGTTGGGGGTGTGTGAGAAGCAACTGATTGATATTTCTCTGATATGTCTTTTCACATTGATGTTTCTCTCCCTCTCTTTCTCCCTCCCCCTTTCTCTAAAAATAAATAAACAAAAGTTTTTTAAATACCCACAAAAGGTCTAAAACACATTTTATGGCATTTAGCAGCATGCAAAGTATTTTCATGTATACCCTCACTTGATTCTGATATATCTCTTGCACATCACTGTTTCTCTCCTTCAACTCCATCCCTTCCCCTTGCTCTAAAAATGAATAAAATGTTTTCAAAATACCCACAAAAGGTTTAAAACACATTTCATATCATTTAACAGCATACAAAGCATTTTCATATATACCTTGATTAGATTTGTGCCAATTCAACCAGAGTGGGCATAGCTGGCATTTTGCCCATTTTACAGATGCAGAGGCAGACGCTGAGAGGTGACATGACTAACCCACAGTGAAGGTCAGTGTCAGAGACCAGACACAATATTCTGTCTTCGGACTCTTGGCCTGCCTTTCACCTCGCCATGCCATACAGCCTGTAGTTTCTTCTCAGTTCTAACCCCCTCGACATCACCATTCTCCCAGAATGTTTTCAGTAGGACTTAGCATGCTAACATGAAAAGAAAAATCATTTTCCTTTGAACACTTAAACTCAACTCCCTCTTCATGTGCGTTTGCTAATTTCCTTCTCACTAATTCTGGAATCTAATCAATTCTTGTGTTGGGGGAAATTGGGCTAATTGGTATTACATCTCTGCAATCCTTTCATTCATCGTTCATATTTTCTCTGAGGCTTGTTTCCCACAATCACTGGTTCAGGCTCCCTCTTCCCATTTTTTCCCTCACTGGATTCCCCAATCCTGTGGCCTCTGAGTGAAAGATTTGTCTCCTGTTTGACGAAATTCCATTAGTCACTGCTGGCCTTAATTCCCTTGAACTTTCTGTCTGTATCTTATATTCATCCTTTTTCCATTGTGTAGGAGAAAAATCATTCCTCTTCTCTTTAGAGATCAAAGGTTTCTCTCCTTAAGCTTCCTAAAGCCGTTAACCTCACATAACTTTCTCTTTCTATAAATCAAATCTCTTTAGGCTTTTGTCTCAGAGGAGGCTCAGGTGAAACTTCCGTGGGTCGTCTGAATCTGGGTTCATCTGACACCAGTCACCTCAACCATGCAGCTGAAGTTTTACCTTAAGGAGATCGAAGTTGTATACCTGAGGTGCACTGGTGGGGAAGGGGGTGCCATGCCTGGCTTGGCCCTCAAGATTGGCTCCCTAGATCAGTCCCATGGGCCTGTCCCCCCAGAAAGTTGGTGATGACATCACCAAAGCAACCAGTGATGGGACAGGTCTGAGAATGGAAGTGAAACTGACCATTCAGAACAGACAGACCCAGATTAAGGTAGTGCCTTCTGCCTCTGCCCTGATCATCAAAGCCCTCAAAGAACAAATGTAGTCCCCATTGATTTTCAACTAGAGAACTCTCTGAACCATTGCAGCGATGCTGGGGATGGGCCGGGACGTGGGCTGCAGTGTTGATGGCTGCCACCCTCATGACAGCACAGATGACATCAACAATGGTGCAATGAATGCCCAGCTAGTCAAGAACCACAAAGGAAGGACTTCCAGCCAAGATGGAGGCGTAGGTAGATACACTGTGCTCCTCGCACAACCAAAAGAAGGACAACAACAAATTTAAAAACAAAAAATAATCAGAATTGCCAGAAAATCAAACTGTATGGAAGTCCAACAACCAAGGAGTTAAAGAAGCATTCATCCAGACTGGTAGGAGAGGCAGAGAGGGGCAGCAGGGGTAGAGAGGACTCAGGGCAAGGTGGTGGCTGGAGGACCAGGCAGTCCCACATTTGCATGCAGATAAACCACAAGGAGCAACTGGAGAGTGAGACAGATGGCACAACCCAGAGTTCCCATGTGGGGAAATAAAGTCTCAAATCCTCTGTCTGAAAAAACCTGGGGAGGGGGCGGGTTGCAACAGCAAGAGAAAATCCCAGCCTCACAGGAGACTTTGTTAGAGAGACTCACAGGGTCCTAGAATGCACATAAACCCACCCACCTGGGAATCAGCACCAGAAGGGCCCAATTTGCTTGTGGGGGAAGTGACTGAAAGCCAGCTGAGAACTGAGCAAGTGGCATTGTTCCCTCTCAGACCCCTCCCCCACATACAGCACCACAATGCAGAAACCTGGGTTGCCTCACTTGGCAAATACCTAAGGCTCCTCCCCTTACTATATAACAGGTACACTGAGACAAAAAAAATATGGTCCAAATGAAAGAACAGATCAAGGCTCCAAAAATGGAACTAAGCAAGGAAGAGATAGCCAACCTATCAGATGCAATGTTCAAAACACTGGTAATTAGGATGCTCACAGAAATGGTTGAGTATGGTCACAAAATAAAGGAAAAAGTGAAGGCTATGGAAAGTGAAATAAAGAAATACATACAGGGAACCAACAGTGAAGGTAGGGAAACTGGGACTCAAATCAATGATTTGAAGTAGAAGGAAGAAATAAACATTCAACCAGAACAGAATGAAGAAACAAGAATTCAAAAAATTGGGGAGAGGCTTAGGAACCTCTGGGGCAACTTTAAATGTTCCAACCTCTTAATCATAGGGGTGCCAGAAGGAGAAGAGGAAGACCAAGAAATTTAAAACTTATTTGAAAACATAAAAAAGGAGAACATCCCCAGTTTGGCAAAGGAAATAGACAGGAAGTCCAGGAAGCTCAGAGAGTCCCAAAGAAGTTGGACCCAAGGAAGCACACACCAAGACACATCATAATTACATTCCCCAAGATTAAAGATAAGGAGAGAATCTTAAAAGCAGCAAGAGAAACTGAGACAGTTACCTACAAAAGAGTTCCCATAAGACTGTCAGCTGACTTCTCAAAAGAAATCTTATAGGAAAGAAGGGGCTGCAAAGTATTCCAAATCAAGAAAGGCAAAGACCCACATCCAAGATTATTCTATCCAGCAAAGCTCTCATTTAGATAGAAGGGCAGATAAAGTGCTTCCCCGATAGGGTCAGATTAAAGGACTTCATCATCATCAAGCCCTTATTATATGAAATGTTAAAGGGACTTATTTAAGAAAAAGAAGTTAACCAAAAATATGATCAGTAAAATGACAACAAACTCACAACTATCAATAACTGAATCTGAAAAAAACAAAAACAAAATCAAACTAAGCAAACAACTAGAACAGGAACAGAATCACCGAAATAGAGATCACATGGAGGGTTATCAGTGGGGAGGCGGGAGAATGGGGGAAAAGGTACAGGGAATAAGAAGCATAAATGGTAGGTACAAAATAGACAGGAGGAGGTTAAGAATAGTATGGGAAATGGAGAATCCAAAGAATTTACATGTACGACCCACGGACATGAACTAAGGGGAGAGAGGAATGCTGGTGGGAGTGGAAGTACAAGGTGGAGAGGAATAAAGGGGAGAAAAAATGGGAAAACTGTAATAGCATAATCAATAAAATATATTTCAAAAAATCACACATGCACAAAAAGAACTACAAAGGAAAATATTTCAATTAAAGATCATTTGACAACCAAATAAATAAATAAATAAGGATTAAATCTTTCTCAGCTACCTCTATCTCTCTAGCTTTCACTTTTCGCTTTTATTTTTTTATTCTCTTAATAGCAAAAACAACCCAAGCCTTTGACAGTTCTTGCTGTCCCTTCCTGTCTTTGCCACCATATTTCTTAAATAAAGTCTTTGCCCATTACCTTCTTTTTGTCCTCCTCATTCCTTCCCTTTTTTCATTCTGCTGTCCCTCTCCACCACTTTGCTGAAATTCTATTTTTTAAAAATATTTTCCATTTATCTCTTCACTTTGTTCATGTGTCCATTTAAGTCAAGCATAGTTATTATAGCTGCTTTAGCATTTTTGCCTGCTAATTCTATCCATCTCTAACATTTCTGGGTCTGTTTTCTTGAGTGATTTTTCTTCTGGCTACAGGATACGTTCCTGCTTCTTGGTATATTTAGTGTTTGGTTGTTTTTATTATTATTATTGCATGCTAGATATAGTGGGGTTTACACTGTTGAGTGCCTAGATTTTGTTGTCTTCCTTTAAAGATTGCCATGTTTTGTTGTGGCAGGCAGTGAAAGTGCTTGATCCTTTTGGGCTTGGTTTTAAGCCTTTTTAGGGCAGACATAAAGTAACCTTTATTCTAGGAGTAGTTTAGCAACACTGCTAGAGCATGGCCCTTTTAGAGTGTGGATGGAAAAAAGGTTCTACAGAAAGTAAGGTCACTGGGTGATCTGATCATAAATTCCTAACTGGGCAGTCATGGTAAGTGGTCACACCCCAGGCACGTAACATTTTAGTAAAAGGTTTATCTTTGCCTTAAGTAAGCCCTGTCCTTTGTTTCTGTGCCTCTAGGTTAACACACCTCTCAAATGCCTCTTTTCAGACCCCTCAGAGGCCACCCTCAAGAGAGCACAGAATCTTCACTAAGCTGTAATCTGATCCCTGCCTTGCCTTCTCCTACCTTCATGTAATATTTTGTAGTCCCCTCTTTAATGTAAAATGTGTAAGAGAAGCTACAACCTGCCATTCTAAGAAGCATTATTCTTAGTCTGTGGAGATCTCTTTTCCAGGTGTATCCGCTGTTGGGCTCAAATAAATCTTTATGAATATTCTCTGTAGGTTTGTATGTTCATATGTCGACAAGGGTCTCTACAGAAGGTTCCTAGTTATCAACAAGGATAGCTCTAGGGCAGGTCAGAACTTGAGCAACATCAGCCCTGAGGAAGACCAGGAACCATTCAATTCACAGCTCCCCAGCCTCTCTCTGTCCACACTGTGGAGTTCCACTGCATTTGGCTAAAACCCAAACGAGCCCATGCAGACTTCTGGGGCTCTTCTTTCAGGTACCTTCTTCCGCTCTGCAACTCCAGCCTGCAACTTCAGGCAGCTGCAGCTCTCTGAGCTCCGATCTTCATCTCCTGGACTCAGCAAGACCACTGTGTGTCACATGGGGTCCCCTTCCCTGCTTCATGGCAGGCGTGAGTCTCCAGGCAGAAAGCCAGGATGACCCTAGGGCCACCTTTCTCAGGGATCACAGTCCCAGGGGACTTGTCTAAAATCTGAAAATCCTTGTTTTATATATTTTGTACAGCTTTCTAGTTGTTTACAGTGAATCCCAGTTCCAGTTATCCCACTGTGGCCAGAAGAGAGAGTGTGAAACTGTTCTTACAAAGAATACCACTGACTGCTTCTAAGTAAATCCTTATTCCTCTTGTTCTTGGGACAATGTTTGGACCACTGTCTTTTTTCCCCTTTATTTTTATTGTTGACACTATTACAGATGTCCCCATTCCCACTCCCTGCTTTGCCCACAGCCACCCAGCGCCTGCTCACCCCCCCACCCCCACCCCCCCCACGGCATCACCACATTGTTGCTGGTGTCTATGGGCTGTGCGTATACTCTCATCTGTTCTTTGGCTGATCCCTTCACCTTCCATCCAGTCCCTCCCAGCCCGCCCCCATAGATGGATCGCTGTCTTTTTAAAACTCTCCTCTGAAAACACCTTCTCCCGTATCATTCATTCTCTATTTGTTATTATCTTCTCTCCTCCAGAAAGCCTCCGTGATCAGGAAAGCTCACTATAAAGCAGGTCATAGTTGATGCTGATAATTTCCAGTTTGGTCGGGGAATATACTTGCAGGAACCTAAACTGTGGTCTCTAGGCAAAATCCTCATGATTAGCATTTAACAAATATTTGTTGATTGATTTGGGGTGCACTGCGCCCTTATCCATTAGGATGGCTGAGAGTTGGCTGTGTTGAACATGTACGTATTTCAGTGAATGCTACAATATTATTTTCCAATCTCATTTAGGATTTAGGAGAGTTCGGAAGATTTTTCTTTTCTCAAGAAAGTATGGTTGAATAATCTGAAATTAAATTTATCAAGAATGTCATCTTTGCCAGATTTATTATATTCTTTTTTCTTTTTCTTTTCTTCTCCTCCTCCTCTTCCTCCTCCCCTCCCCTTTCCTCCCCTCCTCTTCCTCCTCCTTCTTCTCCTCCTCCTCCTCCTCCTCTCTTTGTTCCCCTCCTCTTTACCCCACCCCCACCCTCCTCCTTCTTCTTCTTCACCACTTTTTTTGAAACTTTTCTTGATGGATCCCTTACAACTTGTATAGTTCCCCTGCTGGTCCTTCCCAGAGCAGGTTCAGTATTTACTCCTTTTTTTCTTTTCAGTTTGTCCATGTGCTTCTATCCTGGGTAGTTTAGCAATATGCTAAAATGTTCTGACTTTATTTCTTTTTTTAAAAATTTTTATTGTTATTCAATTACAGTTGCATGCCTTTTCTCCCCATCCCTCCTGACTTTATTTCTTATATCTTGGACAAGATTATGTAGGTTAAAATCTTTAATGTAAATGAATGCTTTTTATTGATTTGGGAGAGAGAGAAACACTGATTTGTTGTTCTATTTATTTGTGCAGTCATTGGTTGATTCTGGTATGTGTCCTGACTGGGGATTGAACTCACAACCTTGGCATATCGGGACAATGCTCTACCAACTGAACTACCTGGCCGTGGCCCCCTTGAGGACATTTCTATTAATTATATATAACTCCTACATGTATTTAATATAAAGCAAATTTAGCTACATCAAAAAAGATGTCTGTGATAAATAGAAAAATGCTTAATAAATACTATAGTGTTCCACATCTGTCAAACGAAAATAACTCAGATATTCTGATCACTGGCTGTAGCTTTTATTGATACTAGATGATAGTAAGATAACCAAACATCAAGCAAAGAATAATTATGTATCTTTCAATTTTTCTTCCAACTCTCTTTCAAGAAACTTGTCCACACAGGCTTGATGACTTGGGAAATAATACCACCTTAAAGGATCCTTATCAAGCTCAAACTGGCAACTAAGTATTCAAACTCAAGGACGATTAAATATTTGCTTATCCTAGGAGTTAATTTACTGCCTTTGAGACCTTGTTTCACCTCCTTTAGAGCATTTAAAAATGGACAGACTGATTTTTAAGAAATGCCACTCGTGAGTAATGGTTTACTTAACCAAAAAGAGCTTTCAAAAATCCTGTGCTGTTTTGGCATCCCTGGTTGCCACGCTTGAAGAAAAATTTAAACTGAAGTGTCTTCCACAGATATTCAATGAGAAAGTCGATTTTGAATCACAGCTGTATTCTTGGTCTTAGCCTAGAACACAAAGGTTGAAGCAAGGGTATATGCTAATGTTACTGGAAAGAAAGGGATACAATTCCAGGGCAGCAAGAGTAATAAGAAAGTCAGTCAGGGTGGAGAAATAGCAAATACGAAGCGGTGCATAAGGGAATTGGCTACGGCTTCCTGAGAACACACAGTGAGTCCCTTGCTCAGGCCGTATGAAGTCATATGCACAGAGTGGCCCATCAAGGAGAAAGGGGGAGGAGTTAATGTGCTGGCTCCTTTTCACCTTCTGTCTCTGTTTGGACAAAGTAGACACCCCACAGGGTGACGACTCCCTTGCATGCCTGGACTTGTAATGCAGGACCTCTCCAGGCAACCGCAGTGCTGCCTGCAAGTGGCGGGAGGAGACAGACTCCATGAGTCAGGCTGAGCTGGCTTCACACTCTTGGCCGCACTGCTGCTCCCACTCTAAGTGGGGTACGGAGGCCAGGCCTGAGAGGGTCCTCACACCAGGGCAAGGAAACACCGCCGGGGCTCTCCATTTAGCAAGCAGCTTGGAGGCCAACGAGGCAAATCTGGGGAAATATATAAAATAGGTCCAATATTCTTTGCATTGTTATTCAGGCCCCCTATCTAAAAATACCATTTAAAACGAGTTTTTTGAGCATCTATTATTTGTCAGCCTTTGTGTCAGGGACACGCAGATAAAGAAAATAAGACCCCTGGCCTCCTAATTAACTATAATTTAACATAATAAATGCCAAGACACTGGGACTTCAAGTGGGAGAAATGAATTCTGTTTGGGAGAAAGCAAGGAAAACTACAAGGACGAGCACAAGGAGGAGTAAGGCAGCTTCACTACTCCAGGTGAGACTGGGGAAGGGAAGGATAAAGACTGGTGAGAGAGGAGAGGATTAGCCAGAGGCCTCGTCCAGTCTCCTGAGCACAGAAAGAGCACTCTACAGGAGTATGGTCCTTCCAGCCAGTTAGGAACTCTTGCTCTATAAACTTTCCACTGTGGTGGCCACTATAAGGCAGTGTGGCAATTAACAAAAAATCCAACTAATCATGATTGTCTAGGTGAAGTTCAGGACAGGCCACCCCGAGTGGTGCCGAAACCAGAGCAGCGTCACCACGTGTTGGCTGGCACTGTGGGGGAAACCCAAAAGCAGCCCCCTCACAGGGGGGCAAGGAGAGATTGCAGAGTGAGGCCGGCCCTCCAGGTAGGTAGGTGGCAGGGTTCAGAAGCAAGGGGACCCACATATGAGGATTGTCTTGGGTGACTGCAGAATGAGTAGACCACCACATCCACCAGAATGCCAGAATCTTAAAGGTTTAAATAGAGGCTTTAATGAGGTTCAGTCACCTACACAGTCCAGACGGTCTCAACCAACCACACATTACTCTCTCAAGGTTGTGTCCTTGAAAGGGCTCTGGCAGTGGAAACAGTGGGCAGAACATACATTCCAAGGACAGGAAGGGAGGGGAGCCTCCAGGTGCTCGGGTCCAGCTTGAGGGTCAGCTAGCCATCACACCCTCTCAGTGACCTCCAACACCAGGAACCCCGGGTCTTCTGTGCCGACATTTTCAGCTTGGTGGCTTCCCTCCTTACACTTACTGCCTCATAATCTCAAAATGATTGCTACAGCTCCAAACATTACCTCTTCACAGAGCAACAAGCAGAAAGTGAGGAAGGAAAGGGACAGTAGAAGCTTTTGTCTCAAGCATTTCTTCTTTATCGGAGAACTCTTTCCCAGAAACTCCTTGTAGATATCCTTTTACACCCCATTGGCCTAAAGTGGGTTGCATACCCCAACCCTAGATCAGTCAGTGGATAAAGAGATTAAGATTGCCATAGTTAGTTTAAAACCATCAAGGTGTATCCTTTGTGGCTAGGTACATAACTGCACATGAAAATTGTCCTCTTCCTTGATCTTGCTTCCAGCCAGTGTGCTCTTTCTAACAAACAAGGTGATGATGTCACTGTCATGCTTGAAATTCTTCTGTGGCTTTTCCTTGTCCAGAGGGCAATTCCAAAGTCTATGACCCTTCGTGCTTATGACCCTCATGTTAACTCTTCAACTTCATCTCCCGCGAGCCAAGGACACTCCACTTTGGACACCCGGAATGAGCTGAACTTCTAAGAACGAGCCAGGCTGGTTGTTGCCTCTGGTGTTTTGTATGTATTGCCTCTTCTGACTTGTCCCCACTTTCTTCACAGTAACTGCAACTGATCTTCCAACCACAGTCTTAAATGCCCCCTCCTCAGAAAGACTTCCAGGGTGTTTCTCCTGTTTTCTCAGAATGACCCTGTTTATACCCCTTTTGGGACATTTACAGGCTTGTGATGATTACTTATTTCTTCATCTAACTCTTTAACTTGACTGGAAATCCCCAGGGCTTAGCTCAGTGCTCAGAATGCAGAAACCACGTTAAAAATATTGATTAAATGGAAAATCCCAATAGATGTTTTCTATAAATATTAACCAGGTCTTTATTTGTTGGATTTGTCAGTTATTAAATCTGACCCTGGGGACTATTGCAAACACTATCTGGCCTCCCATGGCCCAAGTGTAGCCTTTGCCTCCCTCCTCCTCAGCATGTAATCTCAAGACCTTCTTCTTAGAGTTCATTGGTGACATTAAGTTCATAGTCCTTAATCTTCCCTCATTTACCTCAACCCTCACGGCCGATATTTAACACCTCTCTGTTTCTTGCTGTCTTCCTCCCTCTCATCTAAAAGGAAAAGGTGTCTCTTCTCCCTAAAAATCTCCTGCCTTCTGCCCCCTCTTTGAACCTCTTCCCCTAGAACATCTAATGTTCCCTTTAACACCTACTAGCACTTCAGTCTCTGAAACGCCCGTCGGACTGGTTACTCTCGCACTCCCTTTAGTCTCAGAAGATTCCTGTTCTATCACCCATGGCTTCAAGCCCACCAGAGGCTGCTAGACATGGTGCCTCAAATACCAGACACAGCCTGTAAGATTGTTTTACCTGACTCCTGCAGTGTTTTCAAGTTAGGAAATTTCACTTAAAAATAAGGATTTCAGTTGGTCTCTGTAAAGGTCAAAGAGTTGGGCCATGCTTTCCACGTGGCAGCAACAGTCGGGGCACCGCTGCTCCTGGTGGGTGGAGTGTGATCGCCTGGTCATTGCAGTCTCCTCTGACCCACTGTGCTCACGTGCTACCTGTCCGGTCCTTGTAAGCATTTAAGTTTGCAGTTCCCTGCTAGGTTTTTGGTTACGTCCCGATCTTTCAACTGGAAGTGCCCTCTTGTCACCAGTGATTCTCCAGTTATGAGACACACACATCTGCTCCACCCTCATTGTCCTTGAGCTCTCTGCATCTCTCTATCACCTTTCAAGCACCTTTTGTTCCTGGCCCTCTTAGCTCCCTAATGCCAATTTTGCTGGTTTTTTTCTTCCTGCCCCCTAGGTGAAAGCTTTCCCCAAGTTTTGGTCCTGGAATTTTCTAACTAGGGCCCACTCATTTCTATGGGCTCATAAAGTCATGTGGCTTTTGTCATCTATCCCTTTATGTGAAGAATACCCAAATTTCTCTGTCACTTCTGCATGTCATTTTCACATATCTCCAGTGACCAGCTGGAAATATCCTCCAGGATGGGTTTCCAGCGCCTGAGATTTCATACATCTGAAACACAACTCCTCATCTTGTCTCCACCCCTTCCTCCTGACCAACCCAGGTCTCTCAAACTGGTTAATTATTGATGGAGTTCTCACAGTGATTCAGGCTGCACATCACTTCACCCCTTTCCTTGGACCTACGAAGCATGTCTTCAAGCCCTCAGAACTCCTGGCCTCCCAACTGGCCCTCGTGCCTCCTGCCCCTCGTCCAAATCTCATTCCTCGCACCCTGGCAAAACCACCTTCTAAAACATTGCTGTGATCCTGTCTTTCTACTGCTCCACCTGCAATTTAGTCAAGATTCCCACCATGTTCTCCTCGGCAATCCAGTTACATTTAATCTTCGAAGCGATGCCAGTCCACCCTACTTACAGCATTCTTGGTGCATCAGAGACTTTCAGTAGTTCTCCATCATTTGAAGAAGGAAATCCAAAACTTATGACCTTCAGTCATCTAGGCTCACCCAGGTTTCCAACCTTATCTTCCACTGCTTCCTGACACTTACCTAATATCACCTGGACAAGTTCAGATTCACCAGACAACTTAAAGGTACCACATGCTTTCTCCCTTTGCTGATGCAGGTCCACTGTTTGGAAGGTCTTCCCAGCATCCTTCAGGGTCCATCTCAAATGTTTCATTGATAATGCCACCTGCAGACACATTCTTATATTGCATTTATGGCCAGGTCCTCTCTGGCCCCACCATATGGCATGCTCCTTGAGGGTAGGCACTGACTCCTTCCTCATCTTTTATCCCATGAGAGTGCCCAGCAGGTGGCACCCTTTCAATCAACAAACATTGAGACAAGCCTTCTACAATGGCAGACAATGAGCCAGGTGCCGTCACATAAAGATGGATGGGGCACAGCCCCTGCCCTGATGGAGTTCTCACTCGAATGGTGAGAATGACATGTGAACATGTGACTATACAGTGCAATGAGCATGGTGGAGGTGTATGCAAAGTCAAGGAGAATTTCCTCGGGGAGGGGTGACTGCGAGGGCAATGTGAGGCCTCAGAGGATGTGACATTTAAATCGGGCACTGAAGGAAGAATTCGCAGAGAGATGAGTAAGAGCAATGACCGAAGGGAAACTTAAGTCAGCTATATTTACAACTTTGGCAATTAGAACGGTGGTAAGGTAGCAAGGCTGAAGGGTTAGCTCAAACGTGTTTATATTACGTACATTTTGCTTTGGTATCGAACAGATAAAAGAGAGCTAACACAGGGATGAATGCTACAAAGAGAAGTACGGGGAGGGGGAACCAAACGAAGTCTCTCTGAGTCTTGGCTGTGGACTCCCTCCAGCACATACATCGCTTTGTTGACAGGTGTTTTAGACGAGCAGTTACTTATTACTGACACTGTAGAGAGGGAGACAGAGCTGGCAGTCAAGGTTTGGTGCAGATCACAAAACAAGTGAGCACCTTAGACAAATCGCAAGCATGGTTCTGCAGTCCAAAACCTGCTTGGAGTTTGGAGCTTCTCTGCCCTCTGAACAGCATTATCACCTGCCAAGGCTGAAGCCATTGCTCAAATGCCTGCCCTGATACAAGACAATCCCCAGAATCTTTCTTTATCAGAAGAATGACCTTTGATTTCTTTCCAGAGTACACATCTTTATTTGACTAAGATTTTTTTTTAAAAAGCCAGGAACTTTAAGTATAACTGATTTCATTTGTTCATCTTAACTGAAATCTCTTTCTACATGAGAAAAGATTCCCCATCAGCAGTTAGTTTGTTTTTTTAAGGGACATCTGGCTTCAAAATCCTTCATTACTTTTTTTTTTATATTATAAAAATATTAAGTCAAGCATTTCTGGAGAGGCATGCAACAAAAATGCCAACATCAAAAGAACTCCTGCTGATTTCCACTGGGACTGTTTCCACAATAACAAGCGGCTGCTGTTGTTTTTACAGAAACACTAATAAACAAACAGTCTCAGAAACATATCACATGGATAGTAATCAAAAAAAATTAAATATTTCTCCATTTTAAAGCTAGCTTTAAAACATCATGGAATTACTCGTAGAGAACACAAATAATTCGACTTGACGAGCAAAGGATTTGCGGTCGCCGGGGGTTCGTCTCCCACCCACGCAGCCTTTGGCATTAGTAGTTGGCCATTCTTTCTCGTCTGCTCAGAGGCTTCAAAGTTATTCAGCCAAGATCTTGATCATCTAGCCCTCACCACCCATCTTCATCCAAGGCATTCTTATCATCAAAATTAAGTGCTGGAGGTCGGGTATTACACACTGACCTAAGTGGAAAGTGGAGTCACAGATGCCTTGTGATTTCCAGTGCAGACCCTGCTGAAGCCGGCCTGGGGCACCCAGGCTGGCAGGAGGATTGCAGGGAGGCAGACAGGGGATGTGACTCACTGTGTGTCTTGGGCTGCCCTTTGAACCAAATCAATGGAAATGTTTCCTCGCTGTGATAAGTGCCTCCACAGACTGATAAGTGCCGTTTGGAAATCTTCATTCCCATAAACATCCCTAGGTCACTGTGCTGTTTCTGAGCTTTGGGTCTTTCCCCAGCGCCCATCACTTTGCAATATGCCTCTTGGGCAAACTCCAGTTCCCCAGCTAGAAGACCGTAAATGTAAAGATCAGGAGGACTTCTCTTTCTTTTTATTGCTTGCTAGATAACAAATTAAACACGTCAGACGTCTGAAAAGCCTCTAAGTTGTTTGTTGTTGCTATTTTATGGGCGAGAGAACATCTGATTAACCAGGTCAAATCCCTCCTACCTGTTTGCTCTTTGAAGCACTGTGTACCGGTGAGAGTTTGTGGGGGCGACAGAAGCAGAATTGAAGCTGGGGCGCAGCTGCTTCTCCACCCTCCTCCCCCTGAGGTGAGACTGAGGGCCGGGGAGGAGCCAGGCCTGGAGGCTCCGGCTGCCTCTGGCTCCCAGGGCTGGTGTAATGGCTGTGTTCTCACAGAAGTGCTGACAGAACATGACGAATAGAAAACAGATGTGAACTGACCTTCCATAAATGTATTTCAAGGCTTCTTAATCTTCACAGGAATCCTTCAGCACGAGAGATGCCACCCTCAGGCAGTGACGCACATGACATTTAAAGAAGGGCTGCTGTTCTCGCCTGGGACCCCGGGCGCCTCGTTTTCAGACACCTTTTGCTTCAAAATCCCTCTCACATGTGGTCACCTCCCCGCACACCTGCTCTCCCGTCTGGCCCCGCCCTGCCCCGCACACACAGTCCTGGGTTTCAGAGCTGTACCAAGTTTTACCAAGCGTTGAGGCCACATCTGTCTTATTTTGGGGTCCATGCTGGCTTTGAAATTGTCACTGTCACCAGGCCCATTAACTAGCTCCCCTTTGTGACACTAAATGTAGGTTGGGAATCACGGAGTACGCTGGGCCTTTGCCCACTTAGCAACTCAAGTTAGGAACACTGGAAAACAGGGGTACAAAGGCCAACAGGGGAACCAGGTTCGCGTGTTTCCCCTTTACCGCCTTCCGGCTCCCGGGCTCTGGGGGCGAAGGCCTGCTCCTGCGCAGGTGAGTGCGGGCCAGCACCGCGCGGGACTCCCTGGCTCGGAACTGCTCTGCTCTGCTCTGTGGACACCTGTCTGCACCCCACAAGAACGCGGGTGGGATTTCCCGAGGTTATCCCTCCCTGTGACCACGATACTTTGTAGAAGACTTTCTTCCTTGCCTAGCTGTTGATACCTCACAAAACCATTTATGGCAACATTTCCCATGAGAAAGAGAGCCATGTAAGTGCAAGGCAGTACAAATTCATTTCCAGTGCCACTGATGGGCAATCAACTACATCCCCCTGGTTAATCCCAAATCAGTCTGGCTTCAAAGACTAGGCACTTGTCTGGCCAGGTAGTTCAGTGGGTTAGAGCATTGTCCCAATACACCAAGGGTGTCAGTTCAATCCCCGATCAGGGCACATACAAGAATCACCAAAGAATGCATAAATAAGGGGAACAGCAAATTGAATCTCTCTCTCTCTCTCTCAAAGTCAATAAATAAAAACATGAAAACATTTTTTTTAAAGTCTACATACTTCTCATGGGTCAAGTGAGCTCCCACACTGGAAGTCCAGGGGATTCTCTGCTTAAGAAGTCAGTGCATTCTCTTACTTCCCGACATCATATGCCAAGAAATTCCCACCTCATTTTGAAGTAAATTAAATAGAAAGTTTTGGACAGAAGTGGATAGAATTTATGGAACGCAAACATTTGAATCTGTTTTCTATTCCCATTCCACTTAATCATTTGTCCAATTTGTGCAATAATCAAAAATGTACTCCTTATCAGAACATGCCATTGTTGTTTAGATATCTGAGTTTTGCAAATGAACGGAAACTATCAAATGAGCAATTTGTATGCATTAACTCAGTTGAGCGTGGTGATGAGCTTCACACTCATCATCACTGCATGCCAATTTTACAGAGTTAGTAAGTGAATTCTGTAGATGTGAAATAATTCCTGTTATTGCAAAGCTAAGGAATGACAGAGCGGAATCAGGTTTGTCAGTAACGGAGGCCAGCGTCTGATGAAATGTGGGCAGGGGACTTGCTTTGGCAAAGTGTTTGCATGGCTAGCTCAGCGCTCTGCGGAGTACATTTCTCTGGGCCAGATCGAAGGAGTGATGGGAATCGGGGGCCTTTGGCCTCCCCACCACAAGCTACTTCTTGAGCTGCCATTGCTTCTTTGACTCCAAGATCCAGTCTCTTTCCATTGATGTATTTGCAGCATGAGATCTCAGGAAGAAAAATTTAGAGACAAATATGTAGTTAGTAGATTATCAATCCATAGATTTGTAACTCAAAGTTCTATTCTCTGAGTCCTTTCTAGTACCCTCTAAATCACCGCAGTCACCATTTCTCACACACTTGGGGATCTAACAACATTGTGGGGATTTGGTGTTTTTTTTAGTCTTTCCAAGGTCCTGCTTTCTCACTTCTGGGTCTGTCTTTCCACAGGTTCTTCCTGTACCCGAGGACTCCCCTTCCACCCCTGCTCTCTTCTGTACCTATACCCGACCTTCTGGGTGCAAACTCCTGTCAAGTTTTAGCTCCACTGTTATCTCCCCCTCCCACACTCACACAGCACCCTATTATAAGGCCCACCACACCCGCTACTTTTAAGGGAGGCACTGTGGAGCCCAGCCCTGTGCACTTGAATATGACTTTGCCTGATTGTGCAAAGTTGGGCTATGTACTAAGCCTCTCCATTTTATTTATCTGTTTTTTACAGAGAAGGGAAGGGAGGAAGAGAGAAAGTGAAAGAAACATCTATGTGAAAGAGAAACATTGATCGGTTATCTCTCGTGTGTGCCTCGACAAAAGACCAAAACTGAAACCCAGGCATGTACCCTGACCAGGAATCAAACCAGCAACCCCTCACTTTGCAGATGACACCCAACCAACTGAGTTATGCCAGTCAGGGCTAACCCTCTCCATTTTTGACTTTCCTCACCTTTCAGTGGGGACAATAGTGGCACCTGGGCTGTGAGGTGGATCCAGGATCACTGAGACTACGTTTCAACTGCATAGAGCTGACCGCTCTTGCAGCAAGCCCCCATTCATGTCAGCCATTACCATCAATTGTTTATAGTAATAGGGGAGGGACTGTCACTAGGCGGTCACCACCACATCCCTGCACATTGCACACGCCTATGAATGTTTGCTTAATAAATAAATCACCAGTTGCGCAAACATAGCATGTCCACAGCTCCTGATTCCCACCGCCATTGTCTCTGGTTGGGATTCTGAAACAGGCTCCTGAGCAATGTTCCTGCTCTGTCCTTGCTCCCCTGCAGTCCAGCCAGAGGGATCTTTTCCAAACTTAAGTCAGATCATGTTGCTTTTCGAGTTTCACACCTCACTTGGAATAACAACTAAAGTCCTTACAAGCATCACCAAGATTCTACGTGGCTTGGCTCCCTGTTATCCACCTGGCCTCATCTTCTGCTGCCTCCTCTTGCTTACTCGGCTTGAGCCACACTGGCCCCTTGGCTGGTCCTTGAACACACCAGGCATGCTTTTGCTCCAGGGAGTTTACCCTGGCTGTTCCTTTTGCATGGACCACTCCTTTCAGCGATAACTGCGAACTAACTCCATCCCCTCCTTCATGCCTTGCTCTAATGCCACCTTCTCAACCACACCTCCATAAATTATCCTATTTAAAATTGCAGCCTCACCACAAGGAGAGGGTAAGGAAAGGGGAGGCGAGGGGAGGGGAGGGGAGGGGAGGGGAGGGAATGTGTTTATGGCACAGACGGTGGTGATGGTCTCACTGGTGTATATGCATCTCCAAACTCATCATGCTGTAGACGTTAAATGTGTACAGCTTGTTGTATGTCAGTCATACCTCAATAAAGTGGCTTTTTTAAAAAAGCAAAACACAAAATTGCAACATTGTCTATGCTTACCTTCAACAATCCAATCCTTCTTACCCTCTTTAATTTCCTTCATTTAATTCGTTCCAATTCAACATTTTCATTAACTTACTTATTATGTTTAGTGTTTCTTTTCCGACTCTCTTTTAGAACGCTAGCTCCACAAGTGCAGGGACCTTTGTTTACTCATGGATATGTTCCCAGTGCTTAGAACACTACCTGGCTCACACCAGGCCCTGAATAACTCAACAATTCTCTCGAATACGTGGCTACAGTGCATGCGAATGCACAGCTATACATGGTTTCAGTTGATAGTTGCCAGTCAGGTTAGCTGCGGGGCCAATTCATGTAGGTAAGAAAAGCAAACACTTCTTCATTTGCACTTTTGACATAATGCCCTAGATAGATTTCAACTCACTGGATCTTCTCAACAAAAGGGTCCATCGTTGCCCAAAGCCCCATCCCTGTGCAGCCTCCAGTCTCTGGCGGTTTGGATGCTCCACGTCCGGGTGTGGCCCCGAGCACGCGCCCCTGATGGAGTGTCCTGATTAGCCCTCGGATGTGTCTGAGCAGCTCTGGGGGGACAGCTGGTCAGTTCAGGTCTCCCCATGGGGAAAGGGTGTCTCATTAGCAGCTCTACTGGAATCCCTCTCGGGCTGTCTCTAGCCTCCTGCGACTCAAAAAGCATTCTCCCTCATAGTCTCTTTCGTCAATCTTTTTCCTTATTGGTTGCAAAAACAAAGTAATCATTTCTTAATTTATGATTATAATGGTCATTTGGACGGACTATCTCAATCCAATTTCAATCAGTCTGCAGTACACACAGTAATTTCTGTCTACCTTGCAATACACACACATTGTGAGAGAAATATGTTATTATGTAGACATCACAGGGCAGTGAATTGGACTCAAAATAAGAAGCTTTAACAGATAGATCAACACAATATAAAATATAAAATTTCCTAGTGATCGGAATGATTTACATGAGATGTCCAGAAAAGGCAAATCTATAGGGACAGAGAGAAAGTGAGTGATTGCTTGGAGCTGAAGGTGGGAATGGGGGCAGGGTTCCTTTTAGGAGGGATGAAAATGTTCTCAGATGGCACATCTCTGTTAATCGAATAAAAACCCATTGAATTATGAAGTAAAATGGGTGAATTTAACGGTATGTGTATTAGTTCACTAGGGCTGCCGTAACGAAGTACCACAGGCTAGAGAGGGCTTAAAGTACAGAAATGCATTTTCTCAAGTTCCGGAGGGTGGAAATATGAGGTCGAGATGTCGGCAGAGGCGTTCCCCGGGTGGGCTGTCAGGGAAGGGGCTGCCCCAGCCCCTTTCCGGGACCTGTATTAGAGATGGTCATCTTCTCCCGTGATGTTCACGTCACCTCCCCTCTGTACAGGTGTGCATCCAAGCGTCCTCTTCTCAGGACACCAGTCAGATTGCATTAGGGCCCACCCTAATCACCTAATTTTAATTTAATTTAATTACATCTTTAAAGGCCTTATCTTTAAATACAGTTCCAGTCTGAGGTAGCGAGAGTTAGAACTTCAACATATGAAATTTGGGGGTGACACTATTAATCCCATATCAATATGTAAATTATATTGCAACAAAGCTGTTTAAAAGTAACATATTAATTGAACACTTACTAGATGGTAGGTACAAAGCCAGTAGACAAGGGAGCCACGCTTCAAACCAGACAGTCCAACTCCAGAGCCTGTACTCTTAATCCTTACGCTAACAGTTGGCTCTTCATTTATTTACCTTTTAAAAATCCTCATCTAAGGATATGTTTATTGATTTTAAAGATTTTATTTATTTATTTTTAGAGAGAAGGGAAGGGAGAAAGGAAGAAAAGGAGAGAAATATCGATGCAAGAAACATTGATTGGTTGCTTCTCGCAAGAGCAGAGACTGGGGACCGAACCTGCAACCCAGGCATGTGCCTTAACCAGGAACTGAACCAGTAACCCTTTGCTTTCTGGGAAGACACACAACCAACTGAGCCACACCGGTCAGGGCTGTTTATTGACTTTAGACAGAGAGAAAGGGAGAAAGAAAGAGAGAGGGGGAGACAGACAGACATCGATGTGAGAAACATTGATTGGTTACCTCCCATAAGGGACCCTACCAATGATCAAAACCCCAACCTAGGTATGTGCTCTGCCCAGGAATTGCACCTGCAACCTTTTGGTGTTTGGGACGACGCTCCAGTCAGATGACACCCCTACCAGGGCAGGCCTATAACTTCTTTAGTGAAAGATTTTTAAGCCAGCCCTGTCCATTTTTCTTGTGCATCTGGGTTAATACACCTTTGATTGATTTGAGAGAGTGATTTATTGATGTGTTGTTCCACTTATTTACGCATTCATTGGTTGATTCTCGTATGTGCCCTAACTAGGGATCAAACCTGCACCCTTGGCGTATCCAGACAACGCTCTAACCAACTGAGTACCCGGCCAGGGCACCATGCCTTTGAAATGCCAGAGCACTGTTTGAAGGTGTACCTACCCTTAATGAAGCACACAGTCTTATAATCCAGTCCCACCTTTCTCCAACTCTTCTGTAATATTAACATATCTTACTCTACCTCCCTAATTTCAAATGCTTAAATGAAACTGCAAAATTGTCATTTTCCAGAGTATTTGAGATTTTCCTTCCCTGCAACTGTCATCAGTTTTGGCTGAAATAAATTCTTATAAAAATTTTGTATAGGTTTGGGCATTTCTTAAATCAACAATGCTATACACACACACACACACATATTGAGGTATAACTGACATACATTTTCTTAGCTTCGGGTATACAAAGTAATGATTCGATACTGTGTACCCTGCAAAATGACGACCACAGTAAGTCCAGTCACTGTACCCTACCAGAAAAAGTTACAAAAAAATTTCAGGTATGTGTGATGAGAAATATCAAGATTCATTCTCTTGGCAATCTTTACATTACAATAGTAAGTGAAAAAAGCAAAAATTAAACCAGTTCCATGACAGACAGTTCACTGAAAAAAAAAGAAAGTCACCAGTAAGTATATGAAAAACACTCAGTCTCAGTCAGAAGTTTAAAAAATGCATCTAGAAACAATAAGTAGCCCTGGTTGGTGTGGCTCAGTGGATTGAGTGCTGGCCTGTGAACCAAAGGGTCCCAGGTTCGATTCTCAGTCAGGGCACATGCCTGGGTTCCGGGCCAGGTCCCCAAGTAGGGGATGCACGAGAGGCAACCACACATTGGTGTTTCTCTCCCTCTCTTTCTCTTTCCCTTCCCCTCTCTACAAATAAATAAATAAAATCTTAAAAAATAAAACCCAATAACTGTTTAAAGAAAACACTGAAATATTTTTCACCTATGATATTGTCAAAAAGTTAGCCAGAGGGTAGGGAAACAGACACTCTAATACATATGCTTTCAAGTATAAACTGACATAAACTTTTAGCATAAATTTGGCAATATCATTAAAATTTAAAAATATATACCTCCTTTTTTGACCTAGCAATAGTATTTCTAGCCATTTTACTACAGGACAGTTTTTACTTTGTCCTGTAGGCCTGCACATGTACATGCAAAGATGTTCATTACAGCACTAAAAACTCGGGAGCAAGTGAAATCCTCGCCGAGGGCTACGTCGTTAAATAAATGACGGAACATTCACACAGTGAAACAGGCAGCTCTTAAAATGAATACATGATGTAGATCTCAGGTGCCTTTTGACAAAGGTATTTACATTAGTCAGGGCCCAGCCAAGAACACAAAACTCAGGTTAGATAATTCAATAGAGGGAATACAGGAATTACAATACAAAAGTGTAGAGGCAAACTATCTTATATCCAGAAGGTGGTGATTCGGGGTCACGGGCAGCCCTGCGTGCAAGGCATAGGCAGGAAGGGTGTTGGGAAGATAGGGTCAAAATTACTCTGTTGAAGGTTATTCTGCTTCTTTTTGGGTATCAACTTCAATCTGTCTCTGTAGACCAACTTTCTGTACTTCTCGAAGCACATAGCTGCACCAGCCCTAGTTCAAGCATCAGTAATGGCTGAATATAATCCCAGGAGACAAACTGATCCAGATTGGGTTAAGCATCCACCCAAATCCAATCATCTCCCATCAGGGGAAGGGCCACAGGACTCAGCCCTGTGAGTGGGGACAAGGGAAGCTGGATTGGTGCTGATGCCATCTACTGAGGTAGGAATTTATGACAGGGAGATCGAAATGGAAGATGGTAACTGAAGTTTTGGACACGTTAAATGGAGATGTCCGCAGAATGTCCAAATACATTGTCAAGGAGGTAAATGAATATAGAATCCAAAGTCTAGCATGGGAATTTGGACTGGAAATCTAGGCTTGTGGCAATAAAAACAGAATTTTGAAACCATGGGTAAGCAAAATATAGTGCTGATTCAACCTAGAGCTCTAGAGAATAAAATTTTTTTACAGGATAAACAGACAGAAATAAAAGCCTAGAAGAGACTGAGGAAAACTGACCAAAAGGGAAGGTGAGGGAAGGAAAAAGAAAAAAGAAAAAAAAGCATGAAGAGAAATTTTCAAGGAAAAGAAAGTGGTCACTTTTGTTAGATAAGATAAACCCTGAAAACTGTCCAGGTGGACATCGCCCCAAGGTCTCTGATGATGTGAGTATCAGAGTGAAGGAAGAAACCAAACTGCAATGAGTTGAGCAGGTTATGACATAAATTTCTCAGGGTTTAATGCTTTTGTGGCCAATCAGGGAACAGCCTTGATGAGATTAAATGGGAGAGGTAAGTCAGGTGTTTGTGCTTTAAGGTTCCTCTGCAAATCTCTTTTGAATAGAGTAGCCTAGGTCACCTGGTCAGCTCCAGACATTTATAAAGAAAGGCCCAGTCCTTCAGGTTTGCCTCCGAATTCACAGCGCAAATCCTAGGGCTCCCTCTTGAGGCCGTTGATCCTCCGTACTACTAGCGTGGGAAACGTGAGAAGCATCAGCAAACTATGGTCCTGGGGCTGTCTGTGTCTGGCCCTCCGCTCAGTTTTCTGTGGCCTGTGAACCAAGGATTTTCTTTTTACATTTTTCATTGTTTGAAAAAAATCAAATAAATAAGGAAAATATTTTGTGATGTGAAAAATATGTAACACAGTGCTCATTTGTTTAGGAATGATTGCTTTCAGGCTATAGTAGTGGAGCTGAGGAGCAGTGGCAGAGAATGTATGGCTCACAATGCCTAAGACATGTACTACTTGGCTCTTTTCAGAAAATGTCTATCCTAGAAGATTGGCCAGGGCAGTCCTGGGACTTTAGAGGATTTTTAATTAATTAATTAATTAATTAATTTAGAGAGGGGAAGGGAGAGAGAAAGAGAGAGAGAAACATCGATGTGAGAGAGAAACATCGATAGTTGCCTCTCCTATGTGCCCAGACTGGGGACTGAACTTGCAACCCAGGCATGTGTCCTGACCAGGAATCGAACTGGCAAACTCACTTTGTAGGATGACACCCAGCTAACTGAGCCACACTGGTCAGGGCTAGGTTGTTTTTAGAGATATGAAAATAGCTTAGGTCTGGTCATCAACCCTCAATAAAAACTTACTATAAATGTGTCTGATCTCTTAAAGTCTTCAGTACAGAACTTGAGCATAAATAGACCCACACAAATGCCCCTATTTTAAGCCAAATCCAGGAGGCTTTCACCTTTGATTTATTTGTACTTATTTGTGATATCATGGGGCGCTGCTGGGCAAGACTCTGTGCCCAGCCCTGGGAAGGCCAGAGTAGATGGAGGAAAAGTCGAGACCTCAACTTGACTAGTGCCTCAGTGTGGATGAGACCCAGGGCAGGCAAGGGAAGCTCAGAGACAGAGAACAAATGCCAGCTAACATTTACTGAGCATTTCCTGTATGCTAGGCATGCCGAGTACTTTACATATAAATGACCAAGATAACCTAAACGAACTCCCCCTCTTTCACCAAGAGTGAAGAGTCTGAAAAATGGTAAACGGAATATAGAGTTAACATCATAGTTTCCCAGCTGGAACCAAGAAAATCATGGATTCTAGTTTCCCCTTTTCAGGTGAGTGAACCACAGCACAAAAGAGAGGCAGGCAAGATGCAATGGTAGTTCAGAGGAAAGTAAACTTACTTGGAAGTGGGGAAAGGGACATTTGGAACTGGGAGGAAGGAACTATGTTAACACCAACAAAAAAGATGGGAGAGTGCAGGGTATATTTAAAACTTAAGATTCTATTGGTTGAAATGGAGGGTGTGTATAAACTAATTTTTTAATTTACACATTTATTTTCAATTTGCCGTGAAAGTTCTCCCCATTATGCCCCACAGGGGAGGTCTTCTTAGGTTTAATTACACACTGACGCACAACTGGACTGTAGTCCACTCGCGGATGCTCCCCGTGGTACAGCACAGGAAGCATAGGCGGCCATCAGGGTGCCGGCCAGGGCCCTGGGAGCCTCTGTGGCCGTCCACTCTGCAGTGCCCCGTAGATCCGAGGGAGCAAGGCCTCGCTCCTACAGGGACCGGGGTCTCTGGTAACAACTTCACAGGTACAGATAGCTTCCAGGGTTTCTGTGAGAGACACACCCGTTAGGAGAGTCACAGCATTCAGGCAAGTCCGAAGCTGTGACTGCCTGCCGGGGACTGATAGTTCTCTGTCACTACAGTGTATTTTACCAAAGTGGGGTGCTCTCTCCCAGGTGCGGTGCTGCCTAGCAGCATGGCTGATGCACTATTTTTACCAAGTTGTCTGCGAAAGAGAACCAGAAAGTGAACAAAGGTTCAGATTCTCATGCAGAAAGGGAAAAGGTTTTGTTAACCCTTTGCCCACCTTCCCCAACACCCACTCCGAAATCTGTGTTTTCCTCAAAAGTAACTCCTGTTAATAACTTCTCTAAGAATTAACATTAAATTGTATACATAATGGTAAGCGCTTAGTTAATCTCCAACTTTTCACTATTACAAACAAGCAAAGGACATCCTTATGTATACATGAGAATGTTTCCTAGCAGTACAATTATTTGGCTAAATGATAGGTGAATTTAAAGTGCTGGTAAATAATATTAAATTGATGTTAATCTTAAAAGCACACCAACGATGTGTATCAATTTCCCTTCACTCTTTTTGTGCATTAGAAATCTTGAAGTGTTGTCTCTATACTGAACGAGAAATGGTCTTGTGCTAACTTGCATTTCCCTGATTACTGAGTTCACACATCACTTCACATGTTTATGGACCACCATTTGTATTTTTCTTCTATGAATTACTTGATCATACTCTTTGCCCATTTTTTTATTGACTTTTATTTTGATCTGTGGGTGCTTAAGAGAAATGTCACAGGCCCCAAAGGGCATCACTTGTGGTAAAAGCCCCATGACCTAATTTCAACCGTCACCAGAAATGTCATCTCAACCAGCCTGGAATATTCTGGTCAACACCAATGAGGTCATCTGTCACACGGGCCCTCTTCATTCCCCTCCACCACAGAAAAGAAGAGGCAATCTATGTGATGAAAACCCTTGCCTATGTGATAAAAACACCTGCCAGAATGGCTATCATTAATAAATCAACAAACAACAAGTGCTGGCCAAGATGTGGAGAAAGGCGAATCCTTTTGCATTGTTGGTGGGAATCCAGACTGGTACAGCCACTGTGGAAAGCAGTATGGGATACCTCAAAAAGTTAAAAAGGGATCTGCCTTTTGACCCAGTGATCCCACTTCTGGGAATATATTCAAAGAAACTCCAAACACTATTGAAAAAGCATAAGCAGCCCTGTATTCATTGCAGCGTTATTTACCATCGCCAACCATGGAAGCAGCTCGTGTCCATCAGTAGATGAGTGGATAAAACAACTATGGAACATTGACACAGTGGAATACTACTTCACGGGAAAAAATGAAGAGAATTTTACCCTCTGTGACAGCATGGATGGACCTGGAGAACATTATGCTCAGTGAAATAAGCCAGTCAGAGAAAGACAAATACCATGATTTCACTCATATGTGGAATCTAATGAACAAACTGAACTAAGGAGGAAAATGGGGACAGACTCCTAGATGTTGAGCAGGATGACAGCTAGTGGCGGGGGGGAGGTGAGGGGGCGGAGGAACTGAGCAAAAAGGAAAAAGGACTCAAGGACATGGACAGCAGTATTGTGATTGCAGGGGGGAAGGGGAATAAAGGGGATAAATTGTAATGGAAAAAATAGAATATATCAAAAAAATAAAATTTATTCAACCAAAAATATTAAAATAAAATCTTTTGAGATAAAATCCAATAGTATTACAACCACTTTTATTTATTTTTTATTTTTTTTTCCTCTAGCAAATCTGATTTGTTCAGGAACAACAAGGAATTGAAATCCAGTACATGCATCCATTGTGAGCCAAGTCCACTAAAACAAAGGAGAATAATATCGTTTATAAAGAAGAGGAGGAAATTGGGTGTCCTGTTTCCCTGTTGTGCTTTGCATAGATGTAGGGCATAAGAGCTCCCCCTTCTGGCCTCCCTACTTAACTTTAAATGAGGTTTCTGTATATTCATTTTTCTTTTCTTTTTTTCCAATTTTTAAATTATCTTATTGTTGTTCAATTACAGTTGTCTGCATTTTCTCCCCACCCCTCTACCCCACCTCAGCCAAACACACCTCACTCCCCTGCTTCCACCCTCCCCCTTGGTTTTGTCCATGTGTCCTTTATAGTAAGTAGTTCTTGAAAACCCTTCTCCCCACTATCCCTTCCCCCTCCCCTCTGGCTATTGTTAGATTGTTTTTAACTTCAATGTCTGTGGTTATATTTTGTTTGCTTTTTTTCTTCTGTTGATTATGTTCCAGTTAAAGGTGAGATCATATGGTATTTGTCCCTCACCGCCTGGCTTATTTCACTTAGCATATGCTCTCCAGTTCCATCCATGCTGTTGCAAAGGGTATAAGCTCCTTCTTTCTCTCTGCTGCGTAGAATTCCATTGTGTAAATGTACCATAGTTTTTGGATCCACTCATTTGCTGATGGGCACTTAGTTTGCTTCCAGTACTTGGCTATTGTAAATTGTGCTGCTCTGAACATTGGGTGCATAGGTTCTTTTGGATTGGTGTTTCAGGGTTCTTAGGGTATAATCCCAGCAGCAGAATTGCTGGGTCAAAAGGCAGTTCCATTTTTAGTTTTCTGAGGAAATTCCATACTGTTTTCCACAGTGGCCTCACCAGTCTGCATTCCCACCAACAATATCTAGGGTTCCCTTTTCTCTGCATCCTCTCCAACACTTGTTTGTTGATTTGTTTATGTTGGCCACTCTGACTGATGTGAGATGGTACCTCATTGTCATTTTAATTTGCATCTCTCTGATGGCTAGTGATGCTGAGCATCTTTTCACATGTCTCTGGGCCCTCTGTATGTCTTCCTTGGAGAAGTGTCTGTTTAAGACCTTTGCCCATTTTTTAATGGGGTTGTTTGTCTTCCTGGAGTGGAGTCATGTGAGTTCTTTATATATTTTGGAGATCAGACCCTTGTCTGAGGTATCATTGGCAAATATGTTTTCCCATACTGTTGGTTCTCTTTTCATTGTAATGCTATTTTCTTCAGTTATGCAGAAGCTTTTTATTTTGATGAGGTTCCATTTGTTTATCTTTCCTTTATGTCCCTTGCTTTAGGGGACATGTCTGTGAGGATGTTGCTGCGTGGAATGTCTGAGATTTTCCTGCCTATGTTTTCCTCTAGGACTTTTATGGTGTTAGGACTTATAAGTCTTTTATCCACCTTGAATTTATTTTTGTGTATGTTATAAGTTGGTGATTAAGTTACATTTTTTTTGCACGTAGCCGTCCAGATCTCTCAACACCATTTGCTGAAGAGGCTGTTTTTGCTCCATTTTATGCTCCTGCCTCCTTTGTCAAATATTAATTGACCATAGAGACTTGGGTTTATTTCTGGGCTCTCTGTTCTGTTCCATTGGTCTATGTGCCTGTTTTTATGCCAGTACCAGGCTATTTTGATTACAGTGGCCTTGTGTATTACAGCCACTTTTAAAATATACAGTGTTCTTAGTAAATTCACAAGATTGTGCAACCACCACCACCAATTCCAGAACATTTCATCACCCCACACGGAAATCCCCTCTGCCCCATCCTTTGGCATTGACTTTGTTCTCATGGAGTTGCTTATTCTGGAATTTCATATAAATGGAACCATATAACATGTGGCTTTTGTGTCTGGCTTCTTACATTTGTTTTCCAGGTTCACTCATGTTGTAGCAAATCTACTTATTCCCATGGCATGGCTATCCTACATTTCATTTATTCATCAGTTGACGGATATTTAGGTTCTATCTTTTTTGCTTATTATCCATAGACCTGCCATAAACATTCATGTGCAAGTTTTTGTGTAAAAACGTTTTCATTTCTCTTGGGTACACACCTACAAGTGGAACTGCTGGGTCATTAGGGTAACCAAGCTTAGCTTTTTGAGGAATTGCCAAACTGTTTTTCCAGGTAGCTGTACCCATTTTACATTCCCACCAGCAACACATGAGGGTTCCAAGTGCGGTACATCCTCACCAATTTATCATTTTAAAATTATAGCCATCCTCATGGGTTGTGAAGTAGTACCTTGTGTTTCTTGTTTGCATCTTTCTAATGATTAATCATGTTGAGCATGTCCTCATGTGGTTATTGGCCATTTGCATTTCTTTGGAAGAACGTCTATTCAATCCTTTGCCCGTTTTAAAATTGGGTTGTCCTTTTTTGAGTTGGAAGTAGTTTCTCTGCATAATCACAGGAGGCTACTTAGATTAAAGTCAACACAGAAATAAGAGCTGACACAGGGTAAGACTGAGCCATGACGACAGATTTTGACCTCTTGTATTCACCGATGAGACTCTTCCCCCAGCAGTTTTTCGGATCCATCCCCAGGCCCAAGCCTACACTGCAGGCACTGGGGTAAGAGAAGGAAGCTGAATGATGCCGACACAATTACAAGTGCTATCCCCAACCCCCAGAGGGCCTCTGGCAGAAACTTCAGACCAGTGACCTTTGTACAACCTCCATGCTTCTAAATGCCACAACTTAAAAAATAAAGAGATGAAGTAAAAAGTAACCAATCCACCAGTGCAGACAGAGAAAGGTGTCTTAAAGTACTGGAGTGGCTAGTTATAACTCTAGAGAATACAGAATCCCTGCGTTATGCAAAGGCGTGGTTGCATTTTTAGGACCTTTATAATTTGTTAATGTTACATGTTTTCCAAAATACTTTCCTATCTACTGTTGTCCCTATGTTGCTGCAATGGTTCAGCCAACATGGCCTTAAACATTAAGTACTATTAAGTGTTTGAATTATAGTAGGTGAGGCCAGGAGTGGAGGGCTCACCATGTGGATTTGAACAGGAGAGGCTGAGAAACAGACAAATGAGGGGTAGTATGTGAAGCTGATGCACAGGTGCTTCCTCTGTTTCTGGAACATGCAGGAGAGATTAAATTTTTCTATGTGCAAACCAACGACACTATAGTAGAGAGGCAGAACACCACTCAAGATATGATCTTTGCCATCAAAGAATTTCTGTATACTACAATGGATGCCAGTAAGAGATGCGTGATGACATCAGTATGAAGATACATTAATTGTAATGAGAGAGCTCCAGGTGCACCAAAGGGAAAGCAAGAAACACATCACAAGGCAGGAATAGGATCAGTAAACTACATTTACTGATTATTTACTGGCACCTCAAATACAAGAGGATCAGGATGAAGAACAGTAAGAAGTTAAGAAATTAAATATATGCATTATTACCACTAACTCTAACTACCAGGGAAGTACAAAATGGAAGTTATAATTTATAATGCATTTTTGATGCCTGTCAAAAGGATAAGCTATACATACAATGTAATCAAAAATTTTTAATTGTGCTTATCATAGAATTACCCTAAAACGGGTTGATAAAAATGCCTATCCAGCATTCATGTTTATTTCAGACATATATTTTACATTACATATTGCTTAAAAAGCACAGCTCCTTGGACCCTGCTGCTGAGAAATCTGTGGCCACAACTACATATGCAGTTCTTCTAGGAGGCACTTGCAGTCCATCTCTCCTTCAAAGTCCACCTTATTTTCAGTTTAGCTTCTTGTCAAGTTCTCTTCAGACCTGTTCATATCTCTTTTGTCTGGTCATCTTCTTCGAGTTTCCTGATTTCATTTTTTAAACAATTTATAGTTTCACGGCTTGCTTTTAATCTCTCCTTAAGCTCTGCAATTTCAAAGCTTGTTTTTTTCTTCGCAGCTTCTAATTTTTCTCTGGTTTTCACTTCAAGCTCTGCAACTAAAAAAACCACATACTTTTATTGGATTATTTCATTTTTCTTAAATGCCTAAGATGTGTCATAGAGTAATAAATAAGGTATTTCCTGAGGTCAATATTTCCAAGAAGAAATGTGAACAATTTAAGATATATAACATGAAACACAGGGGTGTGGGTAAGAAAATCTGAACTCCCAAGAGAGGATCTCAGATGTTTTCTGTAACTAATAATGAAATTATGGTCACTAATATTTTAATTCATCATTAGGATTTTATAACATAATGTTTTTCTCCATATACATGTTAATTTGAAAATAACAAGCCATATAATTCAAAAGACATCCAGCTAATGAGAACACTAAATACATGGTATTCTTCAATTTATGTACAGGTAAAGCTTACATAATCAAATCCACACTGGTAAAACAAGCCTGTATCCTTTTTTCAAAAAAGAGAGCAACAACTATATAGGTTTGAATTCTAGCTCTATCATTTATTAGCTGTGCCACTCTGAGTAAGTTATTAATTATCTCTGTGCTCATTTCCTCATTTTAAAAAATGGAGGTTATAATAGCAAACACCTCAATATTATTTGTTGAGGAGATTTTAAATGAATTCATGTACATAAAGTGTCCAGAATACTATCTGGTACATAAAAAGCCATATTAACTACTATTATGACAGAGGAACATTAAATGACATTTAAAACATTCTAGCTGGCTATATAACCAATTGCTAAAGAAAATGTCACTACTGCAAAATAAAATTCATCTATTTAAATACTCCACTTAGTGTGCAGCATTATGTTTTACAAAAAGAAAAGCCTACTTTCACCCAACATCTCCACCTTGTGGACATTTCAGGTAATTGCTGCTGATGAACTAAAAGCACAGTTGTACTTGCACTTTAAGTATAGAATAAAATGATCCCTAACTGGAAGCAGCATGGTTTGGTGAAGGAAAAAACTAAAACCCCTTTGAAATCAGAAAGAAAGGCTTGAGTTCAAATACACCCTCAGCCCCTTATTAGCGGAACAATGACATCTCTAAGTCTCCCCCAATCTCGTCTTTCTATGTAACATGGTTAAAACTTTGTATTTCTCAGAGGATTTATGAAGGTTAAGCAATACAGTTGGCCTTGTATCCATGAGTTCTGTGCCCGAAGATCAAAAGTATTGGGGGGGAATGTAATGTTATTGCTAATGTGTACTATGCAGTTAAGCGTAGATCACCACATCTGCACTGAACATGTACAGACTTTTTCGTTATTTCCTAAACAATACGGTATAACAATTTACAAAGCATTTACATTATATTAGGAATTATAATAATCTAGAGATGATTTAAAGTGTACAGGAGAATATGCACAGGTTATATGGAAATACTATTCCATTTTATATAAGGAACATGCGCATCAGAGGATGATTGTATCCTCAGGGTGTACTGGAACCAATCCCCAAGGAATACCAAGGGAAGACGGGATGTATATGTAAAGCATCTAGCACATTAAAAACATGAAATAATGCTTTCTTATTTTGCTCATTGCTGGTTACTTTCTTTTTGTGATATATTTTGTACACAGGTAAATATTTATATTGCACTTCTGGTCAAGATGGAGGTGTAGGTAAACATGGCTCACCTCCTCAACCACATCAAAATTACAACTAAACTATAAAACAACCATCACTCAGAACCATCAGAAAGCGAGTTGAAGGAAGTCCAACAAGTATAGAATTAAAGAAGAAACTACATCCATCCAGACTCGTAAGAGGAACAAAGATGCAGAGCAGGCTGGCTCCAAACGCATGTGTGGTGGATAAAAATCAGGAGGGGTATCTTGGGAGTGAGGGGGCCTAGCTCCACACCAGGCCCCCCAGCCCAGGGTTCCAGTGCCAGGAAGGTTAAGTCCCTGTAACTGCTGGCTTAAACATCAGAGGGGATTGAGTCACTGGAAGAAAATGCTGGATTCCCAAGCAGTTCCTCTTAAAGGGACTCACACGAACTTAGACTCCCTCCCTCTGAACTCCAGCACCAGGGTAGCAGCTTGAAAGGCACCAGGGGCATACAGGGAGAAACTGAAGTGGTTGGCAACAGAGAGAGAGCTGGGCGACAGCTTTATATCAGACAGAACTACAGGCAGAGGCCATTGTTTCTTTTCAGAGCCTTCACCCCAGAGACACACAGAGCAGGAAGGTGGGTATCATATCTGAGATTCCATCAACCTCACTCACACTATTTACCCTGCCCTGGTGATTCCCTGAGGCTCCACCCCACTCAAGCTATTTCCAGAGGCTTTTCTATATGAATGGCTTGTCTTAGCTTATGCTGCAGATTTTTCTGTTTCCTCAAAGCAGCAGCATCTGGCCTCAGCATGCCTTGCTCCTCTTGCTATGTGGCCCCAGCAAGTAGAAGCCATCCGCAGATCGCTTTATAGCTTATGCCAAGTGGCTCCGGAGAGACCACAGGCAGTAGCTGACCTTGGCCTCCATCACCCAGGAGACTCTAGAGCCTGTGCACAAAGTGGACCACCCAACCACCTCCACAAGCAACATGCTCAAGCAGCAGACTCAGAGGGCTCCAGAGCCCTGCTGAAGTAAGTCCTGCTCTGTGGAGTGGGCCCCTGCACAGCTGATGCTCAAGAAGGGCATAGATTGGTTGTCAGTGGCCACAGGCACTCCTTTCAGCTGACTGGCCTGGATAAATCCCTCCCATCAGCAATCAAGGCTCAACTACAAGAGGAGGAAGTCCTCAGCCCACACAAAAAGTGCACCTCGAGTACCCAGCTTAGGTGATAGGTGAGGCAGTGCCACTGAACCCTACACGACTCCTAGTACATTAGGCCACACTACCAAGTCAGGGAGTCATAGCAGCTCTATCTAATACAAAGAAACAAACACAGGGAGGCTGCCAGAATAAGCAGACAAAGAAACATGGCCCAAATATAAGAGAACAAAACTCCAGAAAAAGAACTGAACAAAATGGAGATAAGCAATCTATCAGATGCAGAGTTGAAAACACTGGTTAAAAGGATGCATAAGGAACTTAGTGAGGACCTCAACAGCATAAAAAAGACTCAGGCAGAAATGAAGGATACACTAACTGAAGTAAAGAACAATTTACAGGGAAACACAATTTGAGTGGATGAAGCCGAGATTCAAATCAATGACTTGGAACATAAGGAAGAAAAAAATAGAACAGCAAGAAGAAAAAAGAATCCAAGAAAAATGAGGATAGGCTAAAGAGCCCCTGGGACATCTCCAGTGTACCAACATTTAAATGTTAGGGGTGCCAGAAGGAAAAGAGAAAGAGCAAGAAATTGAAAACTTCTTTGAAAAAATAATGAAAGGAAACTTCCCTAACCTGGTGAAGGAAATAGACATATAAGTCCAGGAAACACAGCTGAGACAAAGCAATATGGCCCAAGTGAAAGAACAGAGCAAAACTCCAGAAAGAGAGCTAAGCAATGAGGAGATAGCCAACCTACCTGATGGAGAGTTTAAAGCCCTGGTAATCAAAATGCTCACAGAACTGACTGAGTCTGGTTGAAAAATGAAAGAACAAATGAAGACTATCCAAAGTGAAATAAAGCAAAATATTCAGGGAACCAACAGTGACAGGAAGGAAACCAAATATTTTTCTTAATTTCCTTTGCTAATCACCTCCTTAAATCTCTACATGTTGCAGTGATCTGGCTCAGTCCTTGGACCTCTTTTCTATTTCACTCACTCCTTTGATGATATCGTTGGGTCTCACAATTTATAAATCCATCTATTTATTAACTTCTAAATTTTTATCTTCAGCCTCTCCTTGAATACCATACTTTTGGGTGCAGTTGTCTTCTCAATGTAACCACTTAGATGTCTTATAGGCATCCTACATCCAACATGTCCAAAATTGTATTAACTAATCTTTCCCTAAAGCCTGACCCTCCCAGACGTCCCCCATCCCTATAGAAAGCAATGACAATTTTTTGGTTTTTTAGGTCCAAAACCTTAAGAGTCACTCTTGGCTGATCTTCTCTTACACCTTTATTCAAACCATCGGCAAATCCTATTGTATCTATCTTCAAAATAGATACAGAATCTGACCCTTTCTCATCACCCCACACTGCTATCAATCACTCTGGTACTGCCCACCATTCTATCACATCTAGATTATTGTAACAGCCTCTTTGCTTCTTCCTTTTCTGCTTTACTGTCTATTCTCAACACAGCAGCCAGGCTGATTGACCTTTTCATGTTAGTCTTATATTTTCACTCTTCGGCTCAAAACCCACAAATGACTTTACATGTCCTTCACCCCCCTTAAAGTCCTCAGTTACCCACAAGTTTCCACATGATCTGGTCCCCTATTAACTTCTCTGGCCTCACCTCTGACTTCTTGTCCCCTTGTTTACTCTATTCCAGTCTCACTGGCCTCCTTGCTGTTTCTGACATGCCTAGCACAATCCTACCTCAGGGCTTTTGCCCATGCTACTCCCTCTACAGATAACGTTCTTATCTCAGACAGCTCCAAGGATCATGTTCCTTACTCCTTTAGGTATTCACTCATATGCCACAACTTCAGGAAGCCTTCTGTGACCTGATATTTCAAAACTGCTCATCACCATCTCCTCCCACCAAAGGTGCTTCCTCCCTGCTTCACTTGTCTCCATACCATCCAATCACTATGTTACACTTTATAAAATCTGTCTTCCTCCCACTAGAATGTAAGCTCCATGAGAGCAGGCCTTTTTGTCTGGTTTGGTCACTGCTCTATCCTCAGAACCTTGATGAATGCCTGGCATATAATTGATAATCAATACCTATGAGAGGGGCTGCAAAAAAACAAAACAACTATCTTCTGGAGGGTGGGCCCCTTGTAGTACAGGCTTCCCCCACTAAGTGAGTGTTTAGGAACCCATCTGTATCAATGAACCAGCTGGTGCTGTGGTGAGAGGCTGAGTTCGGCTTCCATGACTTTTTTGGGAGACTCTTTCAATGCATTTTCCCATTTCATGATGGGTGATTTCCAAGTGCACCTGCCACACCCTGCTGAAGGCCCAGCAGTTTTTGACCAAAAATGGTATGACCCCCTCAGCCCCAGTCTCCCTAGTCACCTGATCGCACCCTGAGTGACTATATTTTTGTTTCCCCAGAAGAAAAAAGTTCTCAAAAGGAAACGTTTTGGTGATGTGAAAGAGGTAAAACAAAAACACAGCAGAAGCAGTAAAAGACATCAAAATTGACATGCTCCAAAGCTGTTTTGAGCATTGGAAAAGTCTTTATAGGTGTATTGCATCAAATGGAGAGTACTTGGAAGGTGACTACAGTTTAAACATGTAAGGATAAATACACATTTTTTTAATCAATAAATTCCATTTTGGGGGGTCCCCCTTTGTCCTGTGGGCAAATGAACAGTGACATAAATGTTAACACAGAATGGCAAATAACTTTCATCTTGAGTGGCAACTGCAAACGATGGGCAACAGCTGCATGGAGTGATGTGTAGGGTATTCTGGGGCACTCTTGGGTTAGGGGGAAAATATACTGTGACTGAAACCAATGTGGCATTCTAGCATTTTCCACCTCAGTATTAACCTGAAATTATATAAAATGACATAGGTTGAAAAACAAACAAACAGACAAACAGGATCACGGAACACAGAAGTGTAATTAGAGAATAAAAGACAAATGGTATTTCAGACTATGAAAAGCTTTTCACCTTTTTGAAAGCAGGCCTACTTTGGGAACAATTTATAATATCCTTCTTATATGTTCTATAGTAATACACATCTTATTTTTTTAACTCCTGAAAAATTTATGTATATACAGCATTAGAAAAAAATTTAGAAGTTACTAACCAATCATTTCATCATCACATAACATTATTTTTCAGTATTAATTATGAACTCATGGCACTTACATTCTGTTTCATGCTTATAGGCTCCTAATGTTAGCTGACGAGATGTTGTTAATAATTGCTGCATCATTGCTGTTGGGTCTTGAAATATCTAATGGGATAAAATGAAAAAAGGCCCAATTACTTCAAAGTTTTACAATCCAAAATGCTTTTAAAGCTCTCGTTATAGTATCTTCTTACCATTTCATCATAGAACTCTGAAACCACTGTTTTTTTCCCCAGCATTGCATTGGTGTCCGATTGGAACAGCTTTAATAAATGATACAGGGTTACCTGTGAGATAAAAACAGACATAACACATCTGTGCAATGGTTACTTCATCACTGAGAAACACTGTCATTTCTGTAACTGAATTAGAGACTGGAATTAGTAACCATACCAAATTCAGGACCTTGTCTCAATTACAATTTTTTATGACAAATCACTCAAACTCTGTGTACTTTCATTTTCCTTTTAAGTATCACCATCCACTCAGATCGAAACATGAATTCTTTTTAAAATAAGAGGAAGTTTATTTAGAAAGACACAGAGGTAGAAGTGAGCTTCAGAAAAAAAAGGGCTCAGGAAACAAGTTACAGAAGCAAAAGAAGGGCCCCTGGAGCTTGGAAAAGAAAGAGATGCACAGAAAACGCACCAGGGGGAGGCGGGTGGGAAAAGGCAGGGGCATAATCTGTAGAGAGACACGTAAACATGAATGTTTTGAAGAGGGTAAGTAAGAGTCTGTTACGAAGCATTTCTAGAGAGTAACTATATATAAAAATAACGTAAGATACAGTTATGGAAATTAAACTGGGAAATCACTAAAACATAAGTTCTTTTTTTTTTTTTTAAAGACAAATTCTTTTACTAACACAAGTGAAATTAGATTATGAGACAGTTTTTCTGTGAAGATTAAATTTTACAAATTTACTATGGGAGAAAAGATTTGATACTTTCAAATGCTCAGTGAGGGCAAGATAATTTCTTTTGTGCTATATAACACTGTTATATAAGAAAAAAGTCAAAGATAATTCACTTTGGCAAGAGCAACATGTCTTCAAAATACTTAAAAACAGGTGCAGTAAGATATCAAGGGAAAAGTTTTGCGACACAATGTACGAATACTTCAGCGAAATAAAGCTCAGTTGGCAGCCCTGGCTGGTGTGGCTCAGTAGACTGAGCAATGGCATGAAAACCAGCGGTTGCTGTTCAATTCCCAGTCAGGGCACATGCCTGGGTTGTGGGCTAGGTCCCCGGCTGGGGGCATGCAAAAGGCAACCAGTCAACGTATCTCTCACATATGGCTGTTTCTCTCGTTCTTTCTCCCTTCCTTCCCATCTCTCTAAAAATAAAGAAAATCATCTTAAAAAAAAAAAAAAAGAAAATCCAGCTGTAAAAACATCAGAGTTCATGTTGGAGAAACCAATTCAGAGGCCTCAAAAAGTTTCCCAAAACGTAGCAAAAATCATTATAAGGAGCACACATCAATCACAGGCCATATTTCAAGCAGATAATTCAACAAATTCATGAAACAGACAGAAAGCAGATGAGACTACATGGTGGATACTCTAGAACAGAGAAATCCACACCCTGAAAACGTAAGGAAGAGAACTGCATCACAGGTGGGAGCCAGTGCTCCCAGTACAGCCCCAGAGAGGTTCCAAGCTCAGTGGGTAGGAGTAGAAATCAAGAATGCTGTGGCTGGCTCGGCCTGTTAATCTTCCTTCCTTCTTCCTTCCTTCTCCCTTCGCTCAAAGACAAGAGGGCATATCCTCCTGTGGAATCTAGAATTCTTCATCCAAACCATCAAGTATTAAGTAAAAATAAAGATATTTTCAGATAGTAATGGCTCTGAAAGTTTATTTCTCAGGCATCCTTTCTAAAGAAATTCCTCCAGTAAAATGAAAAACAAAAACAAAAAACCAAACAACCCTGAAATGATGAAGAAAAGGGGTCATCTGTCATCATTAGGAGTTGACAGGCACTATCTAAAACCAAAAAATTCAAATTTAGATATTTAAATATATGAGATGCACGGGGATTATTTCTAGAGAAACAGAAAATAGTAACTATGGTTTTCCTGGGAAAAGGGCCAGATATGGGGAAATGAAGATGTTATGGGTTGAATTGTGTCCCCGAAAAAGATGTTGAAGTCCTAACCCTCAGTACCTGTGGATGTTACCTTATCTGGAAATAAGGTCTTTGCAGATGTAATCAAACTAAGATGAATTTAGGGCGTTCCCTGATCCAGTATGACCAGTGTCTTCATAAGAAGAGACACAGAGAAAGGCCAAGTGACAATAAAGATGGAGAATGAAGTTATGCTGCCACATACTGGGGATGCCTGGGGCTACCAGGAACTAGGAAAGTCAAGAAAGGATCCTCCCTGAGTGGCTCTGGAGAGAGCATGTCCAACACCTTGATTTTGAACTTGTAGCTTCCAGAACTGTGAGAGTAAATTTTTGTTGTCTAGCCACTTAGTTTGTGGTACTTTGTTATGGCAGCCCTAGGAAACTAATACAGAAGACTTGTACTTTTTATTTTTAAAGACTTTTTAAAAATCATGTGCCTGTTAGCCCTGGCTGGTATGGCTCAGATGGTTGGAGCATTGTGCAATGAAGCTGCAGGTCATAGGTTCAATTACCAGCCAGGGCACACGCCTAGGTTGTGGGTTAGGTCCCTTGACAGGGCACGTTCAGGAGGCAACGGATCTGTGTTTCTCTCTCTCCCTTCCTCTGGAATCAATGAACATAGCACCAGCTGAGGATTAAAAAAAAGGCATGTGCATGTTTAACTTTTAAAATTTAAGAAAAATTTAAAACTACATTATAAAACTGTCCCTCCCCTAAATTTATTAGACCACCAGAGGCATTCATGCAGATATAGGCAATGAAAAATTTCAAGACAGATGTCTCCAATTTTGAGCTGTGTTTACGGATCCTTAGAGGAATGAAAATGTCTATACTTGCTATAGAGATAGTGTAACAGAGTGGTCAGGCCAGATCCTGGGAGAAGGCAGGGGGAGGTGAGAAAACCCCAAGGCAGAATTGAAGATTGAAGCCCTCCCTTCCAAGGGAGGGGCTGCCAGAGAATGAATATTGCCCAAGGCAACTATAAACGAAAACCTAACTTCAAGCCAGCCATGCCTGTGTGTGTGGCTGCCAGCAACCAAGCAGTTCAGACTCAGTAGAAGGATGCTCATACAGAGCACTCGGGGTTCAAGACTTCTGTCCCCTTGTGCAAAATGGCAGCCGGAAGAGGGGAAAAGATAAACATGGCAAATATTAGCACACATGGTTAAAAAGCCAGGTGTTGCATCGCACAGGGATTTCTGGGCCGAGACTTTAAAATGGAATGTGCCAAGACCTGTCCTCTCCTTCCCCTCCCCTGGCGAGTCTGGTTGGCCACAGGGAGCCGGAGTTCCTAAGACCGGAGGGTTCCCTGGAGATGTTGGGGCCGTGCTCCAAGGCCCTGCACTTCTCCCACACAGAAAGCGGCAGCACTAGCTGCACTGCGACTGGGAACCTGCCAAGCCACCTAGTTAATCCTGCTGCAGTTATCTGCATTTCATAAAGGACGGTACTTCTAGGAGCAGGAAAAGGGATTTCAGGTGCATTTTCAAACTGGCAGAGTGTGGCAGGGCTGTTTTGTTTGTCTTTGGGTATTTTAAAGGGGGTGGGGCCCTGAGGCAGAAACCTACTATCATTCCAAACCTGTGTAACCTTTAAATAAACGACCCCTTTCTTTTTACCAGACTCCTGTCTCCAGAGTTATGTCTCTGGGCAGCAAGCAATAGAACCTCACTGACTGTTCTGGAACAGCACAAGGCTGTTGACAGTATTTCTAGGCATAAACAGTATTTCTAGGCATAAAAAGACAATTTTAGCATTTTGTTTTTTAGAAACAACCATTCTTTTTACAATGGCTTGGCATATAATAGGTTATTGGATAACAGAAGTAAATTACAAGCTATCCATGTCTTTCTTTTATACTTTAAATAAACATTCGCATGGCTTATTTTCTGCAAGAGCCAACTATTAAAAAGTATAATGGTTTCATTTTGCTAAAAGAACACCACAACAGTTTTGGGGGAATAAAATTCAGATCCATGTAGGTCTACACGGAAACCTACTTAATAAATTCATCACTGCAGAAGTGTAGAAGATCATACTGCCTTACTTTTCCAAGAGTAGACTTTGAGAGGCAGCTCATAATGAAATTACATGATATAAAGACTTCTTTCAGAAATGTACTTCCCAACTGGGATAGGAGGGGACGACAGATGAGGAGACAGACAGGTAGGGCCCCACGTTCTCAAAATAAAAATCAATTCAAAGCAATCCTACAAAGTTAAAAAAAACCTCTGCTCTTGTAACATTACCCTCTCTCTCAATACCGTATTTTGCCGGGTATAATGTGCTCCAGTGTGTAAACACACCCACGTTTTTGGCCCAAACTTTTATGAAAAAAAATCTTTCATTTTAATTTTCAATTCAATTTTTTATTTTTTGTATTTATAAACAAAACTGATTATTGTATTCCAGTTTTGTATTGTATTATTTTGCATACAGATATTGTTATTGCTTTCTGGAGTTACACTTTTAACACATAAGCATAAATAAAAGAATTAAAAACATTTATATAGATACAGAATTAGTACTACCCATGTATAATGCATATCCTTATTTTTCCCTCAAAAATATGGGCAAAAAAGTGAGCATTCATTATACACGGCAAAATACGGTATCTGCTAAATCCTGTGCTCTCTTCTCCCTTGCAGACTATTTTCATTAAGGATTCAAGTTTATGTCAAGATATTTGAACAATATCTGACAAATAATAAATATTTAAGAATTTCTTGCCGAACAAAATGTAGAGGTTGTGAGAGTATTCTAGAAAGACAGTAAGAATGGTAGGAGATCTGGAACCATTATCGCGTGGAAAATACTTAAATGAGCTACAAATGTTTTATTTGGGAGAAAATAAAACTAATGTAAAAATAGTTATCAATAAAAAGTTCAAAGAAGCTTAAAATAAAGCAGAACTTTCTTAAAACTAGAACTACCTCAAACCAGAATAGGATGTTTCACTTAATGAGAGAAGTCAACATTCTCCATATTGAAGTTGACAAATCCAGAGATTCTCATTTCAGACATGGCCTAAAGGAAGTCCTACCTAGTTCAGAGCATGGCCTACATCACTGGGTTCTAAATCTTACCGTGAATTAAAATCACTTGGGGTGCTGGCCCCTCTCCAAACCTACTGAATCAGACTCTCCAGGGGATTGGGCCTATTAGTTTGAATTTTTAAAAAACACCTCAGGTACGTCTGATGCAGCCAGTTAGAAACTAAGTCTCTGAACCCCTGGCCCAGGTGACATTCAAGTCCTCTAAAAGGACATACAGTTTTAAAAATGTAATCTGATAACTGAAGTATAAATGTTTGGTGCTAAAGGAATGAGCTTGAATCTATCAAGATGAAAATTAATGGTGATGACGGGTGAAAAGACCTGAAACGAGTTACACACCAGGCACACCAGTGAGAAATGAGAGAGCCATAACTGAGTTCTGACTCTAAGGGTAAAAAATGAAAGAGGCATAGTGGTTTTAGTCAAAAGAAGGTGTACTTGAAAGAGTGTGGGGTCTAAATGCAAATACCTGGGTTCAAAACTAGCTCTGCCACCACTAACTGTTTTCGAGCCTGTGACTTAACTCTGAGCCTTAGTATTCTCATGTCTGAAATGAGGATATCTCCAACCTCACAAAGTTGCTGAGGAATCAAAACTGAAAGCTTTGAGGGAGGGACTTTTTACAATGTCAAGCATGATCTGATAAGGAGAGATCAAAAGATGAAAAAGTCAGTGACTACTAATAAGGACTCATGAAGACACAAAGTAAAGCTGCTAGTACTGATGGCAACTCGAAAAAGCAGAAAGACTGCTTTTAGGGCTTTTAACCATAAAAAACTGGATACTCCCATTTCAGACAGCATATGGCCTCGACCTATTTATTACTAATAACCAAATGATACTAATGAATTTAAAATTTTTGCTGTAATCATATAATTTTCATGGTTCATTTCCAATAAATGTTCATGCTGTATTCCTTATTTCTATAGCAAAAAATACAAATTTTAGAAGGCACATCATTTAAAAATGAAAAATCTTAACTCATGGCAAGATACACCATACTGTAAGTGTCAACATATAATAAATAAAAATGTCAACATATAATAAGCTCTTAAGTATTGTTACATTTTCACAATTACTAAAAAAATCTATTTTATATTTACAAAGATTACTGTTACTCACAGGTCTTTCATTAGGATCAATGAAAAATATTTTGATGATTATTTCAAATTCACCCCATCCTGTTTCAGTAATTTCATATGGAGGCTTAGTAACAACTGAAAAAGAGAAAGAATAAAACAATTATTAAGTGTAAATTACTGATGCAGTTTTCTTTTTAAATTTGTATATTATAAATAAAAAAACTATACTGTACCTCTTAAAGGATTGCCATAGCTTTCATGTAATTTAAATTGAATTTTCTTCACATATGCCGACATATCCTAAAATACAGAGGAATTAATTAGTTCTGCCATCTACATATAAAAACTAGGAGGGAAATACACTGAGCATGCGTATCTAATTTTATAAAATACACTTCCCCTCAAGTATTATGGAATCTAATTTTCTAAAATACATGAATTATACCGGGGAGGTTTGGTTTTTATTTTAAACAAGGAAGCCTGTGTTGAATTCCTCCACAATTCATAATATATAGGAATATGCATATCAATTTACTTGTTTTACAAATCATTTTTATATATTTATCTATAGATAATACTCTAAATCAATTGATTTTTCCATAAAAATAGTACACTATCAATATTTTTTATAGAAATAAGCATATAAACCAAAGCAAATTTAACAACTAAGCAACTTCAAAGAACAAAATTATGTTATGTAAAACTAAGGTCAACTAAGTGACCTAAAACTGTTGGATGTAAAACTCCTTAATTTTATTCTGAAGCACATAAACATATTCGTAAGCTCTGACACATAAAAGGGATTCTCCTAGTGAAGGTGGCTTTTTCAAAAATATTTCATTAAAGAAAAATAGAAAAATGCAAAACAGAATAAGCCACACTCAACAGTAATGTTTATTAATCTTTTTATTTGCTTTCAGGAATTTTTTATTACCTACATATTTTTTAAATTTTATTTATTTTTTACATATATTTTTTTAAATTGCAATCATATTGTAATGATATACTACCATCAATTTTGATTACTTAACATTATATTGTGAACATTCTTTTGAGGCAGATTTTTTTGAGTATCTTTGAAGATTCTTTTGGAAATACTTCATTCATTTTGTTTCTACAAACATGTGTGACTACCGACACTGAGTACCAGATACCATAATGGTCACTGATAATGAGTCCTGCCCTCAGGACCTCTCTGTGGACTCGGGGGCAGACAAGAACAGTATTTCAGTGTAATCTGCGTTATAAAGGCACGAGGTACAAGGCTGTAGGAGGGGCACCTAACATTAACAGTCTCTGCAGATCAAGAAAGTAGTTCCAAAGAAAATACACTTGAACTAAGACTAAGGGAATAGTAAGAATAGAAGGAATGAGAATGAAGGGGTTCAAGAGTGCTCCTTTGGGAAATTGGGAGTAATTTAGTATTGACGGCATTTAGGGTATAAGGGAATGATGAGGCAAACACAAACAAGCTATATGCTTCAGAGATAGGATAAGGAAAGACCATGGCATGCCTTCTAAAATGGTATTTTTTTTTCTCTATTTTTGACACTATTGCAGTTGTCCTCATTTCCCTTCACTTTGCCCCCCTCCTCTCAGCCCCTACTCCCCCTTCCCTCAGGCCATCACCACACTATTGTCTGTGTCCATGGGTTATACATACATGTTCTTCGGCTAATCCCTTCCCCTTCTTTCACCCAGTCCCCATAAGACAGTTTTAACTTCATGAGGGCAACAGACAGTCATTGAAGGTTTGTGGTTTGTTTTTTTTTTTAAATAACAGCTTTATTGAGATATTCACATACCACATAATTCACCCATTTAAAATGTACCATTCAATGATTTTTAGTATATTCAGAGTTGTACAACCATCACCATAATCAACTTCAAAACATTTTTCATCATATAATATGTGGCCTTTGTGTCTGGCCTCTTTCTGTTACCATCTTTTAAATTTCTACATGTGGTAATAGCATGTATCAATACTTCATTTCATTTTATTGCCTAATAGTAGCTCATTGTATGGACATACATTTTGTTTATTCATTCATCAGCTGAGAGACATTTGAGTTGTTTCCATTCTTTTGGCTACTATGAAAATGCTACTATGAACATTCATAGAGAAGTCTCTGTGTGAATTTTGAAGGGTTTAAATAGAGGAACAGTTTATTCATTTAATAAATATCTGTTGAATACCTACGACGTACTGGCTGCATTCCAGGCATTAGAGATTCAGTAACAAAACAGCATTACCAGCTGTCAGGCTATATAGCAGTTTTGTCTTCCATCTTTTCTGATGGTCTTATTACCAAATTATCACTTAAAAATTACCATATTCTGCCGTGTATAATGTGCACGGTTTTTTGCCCACATTTTTGAGGGAAAAATAAGGATACACATTATACATGGGAATTAGCACTAAAGCATGTGGGCGCATCATACCTGGCAAAACACGATAACTACTATTCCTGAAACACCTGAGTAAACACTAGGCTAACTTAAGACATGGTAACTGCAAGGTGTGATGCATTTATAGCATAATTCTTTTTAGTGTAACTTAATTTTAATTAGAAAACATTTTTGGAAAATTGATTTCTACTAAACAATTACATTGATGACAGCTCTCACTTTATTCTTTCAAATTTGGGGGGTAACATTTCTAATAAGGACCAATTTTACAATCAAAAAGTCACTACAAAATAACACAATTTATCTTCAAGCAAAACAAACTGTAGCTTCAAAAAAGTTATAGGAAAAACAATGTATACCTCATTTCTGTATGGTTTTACATACACTGTCCACTGGTGGGTATGGCCGTCCTCTTCTCTTTTCTTTCCAAAATATCGAGCAACATTGCCATAAACTATTGGTTTAACGATAGTAACCCCCTTAAAGAAAAATAATTTAAACACCAATTAATATTGTATCATTACCCACACAAAGAGAGTAAGAGTTCTGAAAGCCTGTTTTAAGAAATGGCAGGCACGCAATGGACTCACTTCAGAACAAAAGATACACAGACTGAAAGTAAAGGGATAAGATACTCATGAAAATGGAAACAAAAAAAGCTGGGCAGCAATACTTAATACCAGACAAAACAGACTTTAAAACAAAGGCTATATAACAAGAAACAAAGAAGGACACAGCAATTCCGCCTCTGGGTATTTATTTGAAGAAATCAAAAACTCTAATTTGAAAAAGAGATGTATATCCACGTGTTCACTGCAACATGATTAAAAATAGCCAAGATATGGAAGCTACCTAAGTGCCCATCAATAGATGAATGGACAAGAAGTGTCCATCAATAGATGAATGGAATATTACTCAGCTATAAAAAATAAAAGAACGAAGGAAACCTTGCCACCTGCAATAACATGGATGGACATCAGAGGATACTTGCTAAGTGAAATCGGTCAGACAGAGGAAGACAAATACCATATGATTTCACCTATATTTGGAATCCAAAAACCAAAACAAACAAACAAAACAGGAAACAAAGTAATAGACATAGAGAATATTTTGACGGCTGCCAGACTGTAGGGAGGTTGGGGTGATTGGTGAAAGGGGGAAGGGTTTAAGAAGTACAAATTACTAGTTACAAAATATCAAGTCACAGGGATGTAAAGTACAGCATAAGGAATATAGTCAACGATACTGTACTATGTATGGTGTCAGATGGATATGAGATTTATCAAGATGATCACTTCTTAGTTATAAAAATGTCTAACTGCTATGTCATCCAATTGAAACTAATATAACATTGTATGTCAACTGTAAATGAAAAATAAAAATTAAAAAAACCTAGATTTTGCTTAAAACATGGATTTCTCTCAATAAATCAACTTCAGAGAACTATCCTCATTTCATATTAATACAAATAACTAAATACCAGATTAATTACAATGTTCTCTCTTTGAAAATGTATATTTAAAACATGTAAAGTACTCTGAGAGTTTTCCTGAAAAGAGACACAAAAGACTCTTTATTCACAAGCTTTAAAGTGAAGCTCTGGAAGAAAGATAGCCGACTTCACTGAGATCACCTGATGTCGTTAGCTTATGGCGGTGTTTTCCAAAGCACAGAACAGATATCAAAGGCAGCTTGGGAGAGGATTTTAAGTGGAATAAGGACAAACATTTTCCATTTTATTATTTGTAGGTTTACTTTAATTAGTATTAGAAAAACCCTAACTATAACTAGCAAGTCAAACCCATAATTTCAAAAATACGAATGCTTAGGAATGGGCTTTTAAAAATTGATCTAAATAAAATGTTAAATATTACAAATGGATTCAGATAATGAATGCTGAAGTGGCACTTGCATGACTGACACTTGTTTAATACTGGCCGATGGCCATGCTTGCTACATGTGTGTTCAATTCTGAGATGTACATACATGTTTTTCATCACATCTGGTGAGTGTAAAGGCAGTGAGTGTTGACAGATTATGATGGAGAGGAGAAAAAAATTCAAATGAAGACAAAATGCTGAATGTTGCACATGAATTTCAGACCAACTGTTTAATAGTAAGAATGTATCTGAAGGTCAAAGAGCAAGATATACCACATGTGATAAGTGCTGTGCCAGTGTAATCAATAATCAATAATAAGGAAAAGCAGTGAACAAATGGAAAAACTTTTAAATGTAGGTGAATAATTAACAAATAAACCCAACACCTATTAGCCTAAAGTTAGTGTAGAAGGCAAACAGTTTGTAGAAGAACTTAAATAATCATAGTATACTGACACTTGAAACTCCCCTAGATCAGGCCTCATATTCAAGGCCTTGGAATGAATGAGTCCAAGGGGCACTGACTTGGTGAGTGGTAACAGATCCTGTAGCTGCTCTGGTGTGGTAGAAACTTGCCCAGTTCCTCAGTGATAAAAAGGAGGCTCATATGTCAGCAGACTTTCTACCTGGATCAAATTAACCTAAATTGGAAAAAGAGGCCTACAAGACCACAGAACAATCACCGAGGAGGAGAAATAAGACTCTAATTTTAAAGCTGTACATGACTACCTCACATCCACTTTTTGTGAAAAAGCATTTGAAGACTACAGGCCTAATCCCCTCAAGGCACCTAGGACTTAAGCTTACAAACTTTTAGAACCTAACAGGATTACAAGTACAGAAAATTCTGTACGTTCTCCAACATGTCTTAACCCTTTGTTTGGTAGAACTTTCCTATCAGTCCAAAACCTTGCCCAAAAACCAAGGCAAAATATGTATGTTTAGGAATTTTACTTGGCATTTTTCTATCCTTATATTAAATTTCAGCTTTTGAAATTTTCAAAGAACTCTCTGTCATATTAAAGCACTGTGTATGATAGTTGTAAACACAGTGTATGATCAAAATAATGTGAAAACAATGACAGATAAGGACTCTTCAAAAATCTAACTAGATTGGTGCAAAAGCGAGTAATTTCTTTTTAAATAAAAACTTCCTTTCTACAATAAATAAGAATCATTAAGGGATTAAAAAAATAGGCATTATATCGGGAACCGGTTGGTCCTGACTTAAAAAATTAATGTGCCAGGAGATGTAAGAAAGTGGGAGGGAAATGTGTCACTGCATCAAACATTATGTTAGGCTCTATGATAACTTTAATTAAAAACAAAAGAAGCTAATACTAGGTTCCCCGGGTGCCAGGCAATATTCTTTGAATGCCTTGAGTAATAGGTCCTGGCTGTATCTTTGGGGCTTTGTAAACACCATGAACTTCGGCAACTTTTCTGACCTTTGTATGCACCCCCCACACGCACCCCCAGCTCTTCAGTTATTGCACTGGTAAACACCGCGGGTAACAAGCCTCGGTAAGGCTGCTGTAGGGGCTGGCTCAGAGACGCAGGTAAAGCTTTTAGCCCTGTGCTCGGCACGCGGGAAGCGCTTACTAAGTATTTGCTACAGTCCTTACCCTCACAACCAGGTGGGTGGCATCCCCTGCTTACACGTGACCTGAGCTGCCAACACCAACCCTGAAATATCCCAGCCCTCAGAACGGCTTGTTTCCTAGGCAACGATGCCCAGCTTCCCCCCCCCAAGCCACACTACGCCTGTTTTTAGGTGGGGATGGGAGGGAGGAGGTGGCGCCGTGAAGTTGGGGCCCAATGACTCGCTCCCCGCCTATAAACCACGGTTCAAATCCGGGGCGAAACGGCGCGGGAGGGAAACACGCGGGCCCTCTCCACGCCCCGCAGGGAGAGGCTGGGGCGAGAGAGCCACTCTCGGACGGAAGGCGCGGGCCGCACACTAACCTTCACTCTCCCGCCGGAGTCAGGCCCAAATTCGGCCATTCTCTTGAACATATTGTCCTACGGAAAAAGCCGCCGCCGCCAGGGAAAGAGACCGAGGCCGGCGGGGTCGCCGCTCCCCTCAGAGGCCCCGCTCCTCCTGCGCGGGCCCAAGCGGAGGGTTTCTGCCGGAGGGAGGGCGACTCACTGGCGCTCGCAGAGAAGAGGACCGGCCAACTACTCGCAGGCGGTGGCGTAGCAGAAGCCCATTCAGCCAGCGCGGGCCGAGAGCGGAACGGGAGGGGCGCCGGAGACGCCGCGCGCAGGCGCGAAGAGCACCCTGCGCACGCGCCGGGCCTGGAGCAGCGGCCGGGCGGGCCTTTTGTCGCCTGGGTCTTTAAAAACGCCAGAGTCTCTGTTCGCCTGAGGCCGGTCCGGTCGCCCCAGCTTCCTGGCGACTGAGGAAATGGCTCTTGGAGGCAATACCTTGTCATCGCCAGAGCGTTCTAATTCTGAAATCAAGTTCCAAAATCTCTCCCACGAACAGTGTTTCGTTGTCTTCATTCAGACCTCAATGCTTTAACCTCTATTTCTTATCTCCTTCCTTTTCAGTGCCCATCTGACACCATGTAGTTACAATATTATTGACTATATTCCCTATACTGTATTTTACATCCCCATGACTATTTTTATAACTGGCAATTTGTACTTTTTAATCAAAGGGAATTTTCTTCCAGCTTAAAATCAATCCTTCCGTCTGTGTACCTACTCTTACTCTTTCTTGCTTTTTCAAGGATTTTGCCCCATCAGCCACCCCCAATCTGCCCTTTATCTTCAACTTTCCTTCTTTTTGGTTATATCCCATAAGAAGAATTAAACAAGCTTAAATCTCACACCTGTCAGAAGGGCTAGTATCAAAATGTCAACAAACAAGTGTTAACAAGGATGTGGAGAAAAGGAATTTTGCTCACTGTTGGAGGGATTGTAAGTTGGAAAACAATATGGAGACTCCTCAAAAAAATGTGACTACCATATGACCCAGCAATTCCACTTCTGGATATTTATCTGAAGAAAACAAAAGACTCATTCAAAAAGATACGTTCACCCCTATGTTCATTGCAGCATTATTTACAGATGAATGGATAAAGAGGATGTGAGATACGTGCGTGTACATATATATATATATATATATCATATATATTACTGAGCAATGAAAAAGAATGAAATCTTCTGATTTGTGACGACATGGATAGACCTAGGGAATATCATGCTAGGTAAAATAAGTCTAACAGAGAAAGACAAATACTGTATGATTTCACTTATATGTAGAATCTAAAAATACAAAACAAACAAAACAGAAGCAGACTCATAAAAAGAACAAACTGATGGTTGCCAGAGGTGAGGGGGATGACAGGTGGGAGACGTGTGAAAAAGGTGGAGGTACAAACTTGTAGTTATAAAATAAATAAGTCACGGGATGTAATGTACAGCCCAGGGAATGTAGTCAATAATATTGTAATAACTTTGTACAATGAGCTGATAGTTACTAGACTTATTGTGGTGATCACATCTTAAACTATAAATGTTGAGTCACTATGTTGTACACCTGAAAGTAATATAATATTTTATGTCAGCTATAATGAAAATAAATTACTTAATTAAACTTTAAAATGGTAAAAAATCAAATACATCTTTTTTAAAATTGAATTTATTGGGGTTACATTGATTTAAAAAATTATGTAGGTTTCAGTTGTACGATTCTATAATACATCCTCTATATATTGTATTGTGTGCTCACCACCCCAAGTCATGTCTCTTTCCTCCCTCCACCCCCCCTTTCCAACCAAATACATCTTTAATCCTGCATATTTCTACCGCTGTATTGCCAAACGCTGTCAACATTTCCCATCTGTTTCCATATGGTCCTCAATCCATCACCTTCTGAATTTCACCCTCAATGAAACCTCTCTGACCAGTTACTGACTTCTCTACCCGAAAATCCATTAGCCACTTCCCCTTAATTCACTTGACTTCCTGGCAGGATCTGACAGTGCTCTCTATCCACTGCCTCCTTTCAAGATGCTACGTTCTCTTGGTTCTTCCCCTGTTTACCTGGCAGATGATTTCCAGGTGGCTAGTCACTCTATACTTCCATAGTGCCTAAGGGATTGTAACACTTACCACGTTATATATTAATTATTTGTGAACTCCTTAAGGACAATAGCCATATCTTATTCACTTTATAGTATCATTTCCAAACTGAAAGATCCTACCAAGCACCCAGAACAAAGATGAAGACAGATCCACATGAAAGCCCATCATTGTGAACTTTTAGAACATTGGAAATAAAGAGAAGATCCCACATGCTTCCAAGTTATAAAGATTCCAAGATCAGAATGGCTTCACATTACTCACCAGGAACATTGTAATCTAAGGAGCAATGGACTTCCCTAGATTCAGTTGCTGCGGTGGTCCCATTGCAATGGATCACCTTCAAAATTCTGAAGGAAAATTAATTCCAACTTAGGATTCCATACTTAGCCAATGCTCAACAAATGGTGTGAATAGAATAAAGACAATTTCAGACATGCTGAGGCTCAAAAAAAAAAAACCTCTCATGCACCCTTTTTCAAGAAGATTCTGGATACATGATCCACAAAATGAGAGAATAAACCAAAAAGGAGGGAATCACGAAACACAGAAAACACAATAAATATCAAATATGACAGAAAAAGAAGAAAATCACAAGATGATGCTGAAGGAAAGCGCTCAGGATGGTAGTTTTGTGTTAGGAATAGACAGCAACCAGTCACAATTAGAGTTGATCAGAAATCTTTGGGAATTACTGCTTTAGAAAGGTAATTTTGACAAAATTCTACCTGCATCTGAAGCCTTGAGAGTTAAACTTTAGATCTAGATTTTGGGGGTTAGATTAATGACAGATACATAGAAAACTATCAAATTAAAGTAATACGCAGTTATTAGCCTTAGGAAAAATAAAATCTGGTATAAGAAAGTAATTTTATTTATGGCTATGTAAATGTTGAGTACTTAACAAAATAATATGCATTGGAAATAAAATAATAACATAGAAGACTGGGCTTTGGGGAAGGGTGACATGTGTGATGGCGATGGGGAGGGAGTAATAGAACTTTTGTAGTGAGAAGTCAATGTCCTAAAACAGAAAAATCAAGAAGGAGAAAAACAAGCCTAATGCTTAAAGCATACAACTAAATATAAAATTATTAATATTAAGCTAAAGAGTAGAGAGTGGATGCACGTGATGGGGGGCATGGGGAGGTACATCTTTTATAACAGATCTTGCAGAACTATTTACTCTATAAAGACTGAGAATTTATAACCTTGTTAAAATTTAAAATGACTTAGCCCTGTACATTGTGGCTCAGTTGGTTGGGCGTCATCCTGCAAACAGAGAGACTGGGAGTTTGATTCCTGGTCAGGGCACATGCCTGGGTTTCAGGTTCAGTCCCAGGTATGGGACCTACAAAAGGCAACTGATCGATGTTTCTCTCTCACATCAATGTTTCTCTTCTCTCCCTTTCTTTCTTCCTTCCTTCCCCTCTCTCTAAAATCAATAAGCAAGTCTTTGGGTAAGGATAAAAAAATATTAAATGATTTTAAAAGATTATTTGCATAATAGGCATGTCTTTAATTAAAAAGCATTATGTGTATAAATGACATTAGTCATTCTTGATTATAATTTTTAGTAATTCCCTTTAGCAACTTCTAAGAAAATATTTTTTAAATGAGTCTGCTAAATAGAAATGCAAGAAATGTGCTCTTAGGCATTCCTTACAACTAGAGCCACATGAGGAATTCTGGCCAAGATGGAGGTGTAGGTAGATATACTTTGCCTCCTCACACAACCAAAAGAACAACAACAAATTTAAAAACAAAAAACCACCAGAACTGCCAGAAAATCAAACTGTGTGGAAGTCCGACAATCAAGGAGATAAAGAAGAAACATTCATCCAGACTGGTAGGAGAGGCAAAGATGGGCCACCAGGGCGGAGAGGACGTGTGGTGAGGCGGCAGTTGGAGGACCTGGTGGGCAAGGGGGTGGCTGGTGGACTGAACAGTCCCACATTTGTGTGCAGATAAACTGAGAGGAACAACTAGGGAGTGAGACAGACCGCACAAGCCAGGGTTTCAGCATGGGAAAAGAAAGGCTCAAAGCCTCTGGCTGTAAAAACCTGTAGGGGTCGAAGCAGCGAGAGAAACTCCTACCCTCACAGGTCCATTCACTGGAGACACTCACGGAGTCCTAGAATGTACAAACCCATCCATCTAGGAATCAGCACCAGAAGGGTCCAATTTGCTTGTGGGTAGCAGAGGAAGTGACTGAAAGCTGAAAGCCAAGCAAGTGGCATTGTTCCCTCACAGACCTTCCCCACATATAGAAGTGGGTTGGGAGCCTTAGGTATTCACTCACCCTGGAGAATACCTAAGGCTCTGCCCCTTACAACGTAACAGGTGCACTAAGAGAAAGAAATATGGCCCAAATGAAAGAACAGATCAAAACTCCAGAAAAACAACTAAGCAAAGAAGAGATGGCCAACCTAACAGATGCAGAGTTCAAAACACTGGTAATCAGGATGCTCACAGAAATGGTTTAGTATGGTCACAAAATAAAGGAAAAAGTGAAGGCTATGCAAAGTGAAATAAAAATATACGGGGAACCAACAGTGAAGGTAAGGAAACTGGGACTCATATCAACGATTTGAAGTAGAAGGAAGAAATAAGCATTCAACAGAACAGAATGAAGAAACAAGAATTCAAAAAAAATGAGGAGAGGCTTAGGAACCTCCGGGACAACTTTAAATGTTCCAATATCTGAATCATGGGGGTGCAGAAGGAGAAGAGGAAGACCAAGAAATAGAAAACTTAATTGAAAACATAATAAAAGAGAACTTCCCCAATCTGGCAAAGGAAATAGACTTCCAGGAAGTCCAAGAAGTTCAGAGAGTCCCAAAGAAGTTGGACCCAAGGAAGCACACACCAAGACACATCATAATTACATTATGCATGATGAAAGATAAGGAGAGAATCTTAAAAGCAGCAAGAGAAAAGGAGACAGTTACCTACAAAGGAGTTCCCATAGACTATCAGCTGACTTCTCAAAAGAAGCCTTGCATGCAAGAAGGGGCTGGAAAGAAGTATTAGGAGTCATGAAAGGCAAGGACCTACATCCAAGATTACTCTATCCAGCAAAGCTTTCACTTAGAATGGAGGGGCAGATGAAGTGCTTCCCAGATAAAGTCAAGTTAAAGGAATTCATCATCATCAAGCCCTTATTATATGAAATGTTAAAGGGACTTATCTAAGAAAAAGAAGAAGATCGAAAATAGGAACCGTAAAATGACAACAAACTCACAACTATCAACAACTGAACCTAAATAAAACAAAAACAAAAACAAACTAAGTGAACAACTAGAACAGGAACAGAATCACAGAAATGGAGATCACAGGGAGGGTTATCAGTGGCAAGGGGGTGGGGGGAGGATGGGGAAAACGTACAGGGAATAAGAAGCATAAATGGTAGGTAGAAAATAGACAGGGGGAGGTTAAGAATAGTATAGGAAATGGAGAAGCCAAAGAACTTAAATGTATGACCCGTGGATATGAATCAAAGGCAGGGAGATGCTGGTGGGAGGGGGGTGCAGGGTGGAGGGGCATAAAAGGGAGGGAAAAAGGGGACAAATATAATAGCATAATCAATAAAATATACTTAAAAAAACAATTATAGCCATATGAAGAGCTCAGTTATCATCTGGAATATCACTCTACATTTGAAACACTATCCTGGGGGGAAGCTAAACAACGTAAGAACTGAGTTTCTTTTAAAAATGATCAAACATTGATATTGATTTTTATTCCATTCCCATATAAAAACAGAAATTTATTTTGGGAATTTGATTGTACTAAAATAACAGGTATAGCTAAAAAATAATGTTTTATCAAAATCACTAAGAAAAATCTCTAACAAACATTGCTTTCTCTCTCCAGCCAACTTTTGCTAATCTCTGGTGGTTTCTTCAGTAAGCCTGTGTTGCCGGGCTATCCTGGTGCTTCTTGAACACATCCCATCTCTGCATCTGACTTACCAGTCTTCAAGTCTCTCTCCCCTACATTGACCCGTCCTTCATACCCCTCTGGATATCCTGATGTGAATAAACCTATATTCTTTCTGGGTTTCTTCACATACCAGAATGGTCCCCGAATCTTGAAGCATAAAGTGGCACCTGTGCTGGGTCCCTCTGCTGCCCTCCCATGGTTGGTCTATTCACTACAGTCACATAGATTTGGGGCTTGAACCTAGGAATCCCAGAAGCTGTTGTACTGGACTCACATAGACTTGATAAGTTAGAAAAATCTTAGATTGCTCAACATTGGGGGATATACTAAATAATCAAGGAAAGATTTATTAAGTCAACTGATATTTACTTCTTATGTATCATGTTCCAGGCACTATTCCAGGTGTTTGGAATATGAGCAAAATCAAAAGTAAATGATTTCTGCCCTCTTTCCTAACAGGACCGTGCCCCAGTATGGCATGTGAAAGATCTAACATAGCAAATACGGTGCCCACATGTGGGGGAAGAGGAAGCCCAATGATGGGATTGGAACCTGAGTGGAGAGTGTCTATTCCATGACGTGGCAGTGTTGGGAGACAGGTTGCCGACAGTCAAACTAATCAAATACATACATGTACGAAGACTACATTTTAAGGATGCTAAGGACAACGGAAGCCAGGTTTCTCAGTGTCAGAGAAGGGAGTTACCAACATGAAAAAGGAGAAAACTTGAATAACACCCTGTGATGTGAGATCAGAGTTGGAGGTATTGATGTGAGTTCAGTATAAATAGGTAGATAGAGAGATAAGTGTTGTGTAAATACATGTATCTTCTAGCTCCGTCCTTTGATGGGGCCAGTGAAACACTAGTGCCCAGATCTTGTTTTTTTAAATACCATTATTCACTCTGAGGAATCAAGGCTTTTAGAAAAATGGCTGATTTCAAGGCTGGGACTGTAACAACAAGGTGAGCCTTGGAATATCTTGTGCCAGAAAACAAGAAAGTGCTCGGAGAATTATGGAGACATTGGAAAATGGATTATAATCCATTCTAATTTGAGTCAAGTAGGAAGTCATGCGGCCATACTAATATAATAAATAATACATAAATTTAAATTTTGATAAAGAAACAGTCTCAAAGCACCTTAACCCCCTCACAAATACTTTACAGTGGAGGTAACTTGTGAATATCACCTTAATCAAGTGATGGGAGTGAACATCATCTGTAAGAGAGCATTTCCAAACTACGTGCCACCCAAGAGCACACAGTGAGAAGAGCACAGCATCACTTCTGTGCTGTTCCTGCCAGAGACCCATAACCTAATCTACTCAAGGGAGCATCAGAAAAAAACTTAGGACATTTTACAACATAACTGGCCTATAGCTGTCAAAAGTGTGAAAGTCTTACCCTGGCTGGTGTGGCTCAGTGGATTGAGTGCCTGCCTGTGAGCCAGAGTCACTGGTTCAACTCCCAGTCAGGGCACAGGCCTGGGTTGTAGGCCAGATCCCCAGTAAGGGGCGCGTGAGAAGCAACCACATATTGATCTTTCTCTCCCTCTCTCTCCCTCCCTTCCCCCTCTCTAAAAATAAATAAATAAAATATTTTAAAAAAAAGTGTGAAAGTCTTAAAAATCAAGAAAAAAACTGAAGAAATGATCCAGATTAAAGAAAACTAAAAAAAAAAAAACACCCCAAAACAAAAGAGAAACATGCCAACCAAATACAACACATAATTCTGAATTAGATATTTTTATTACAAAGTACTTATGGGGACAATTGATGAAATTGACTGAGATCTGATGATAATTAGGTGGCAGTAATGTATCAATGTTAAGTTCCTGATTTGAATGATGTTTTGAGATTTTTAGGAATTATACGCTGAATGATTCAGGGCCACTGAACACTGTGTTGATAATTTACTCTCAAACTATTCAAAAAATAAATAGAAGGACTCAGCACTGTGCTTGCACATTTTAGGAAAGATTGAGATTATTTCAATGTCCTCGAAAAGTGAAAAAAGGTTTTCTTTTGAAAGTTATATTTCAGCAAGAAGAGACAAATTTAAAAAGAAGTAAAATATTAGTCTACCAAATGGTTAGAAGCTTGAGCCCTGGGACACAGTCCCACAGTTAGAGTTAAGCAGCAGAGAAAGAGCCAGCCACAGACTGAGAAGGAGCAATCAGTGAGGCAGGATGTAAACAAGAAGCTGAAGGAGGAACAGTTTTCTAGAAGCGTGAAATGGTTCACTTTGCAGATGAACAGAGAACGGGTGATCACTGACATTGGCCCCAAGGAGCCATGAAAGAAGTCACGGAGTCGCAGTTTAGCACAGTCAGAATAACAGGAAGATTAAGAAAGGGTGAAAAGAGACGGGGAGGTGAGGATGTGGAATTGGTGAGTATAGATATCGCACTCCAGGAGGGTTGCTGTAAAAGGGAGCAGAGAATGATGTAGTAGTTGCAGGGTTATGTGGGGTCAACGGAAAGTTCTTTGTAATGGAGGTTACTGGGGCAGTTTGGACAATAACAGGGGTGACTCAGCAAAGAGGGAGAAACTCAGGTTGCAGGAAACACTCAGACTAACTCGCAGCGCTGAGAGGAGTGCAATGGAGATTGCGCGTGGAGACACTGCCATCTGCAGGACCAGAAGCCTTTCATCCCAGTAACAGCAGGGAAGGAAGAAGAGTGGACCTAGGGGAAGGTGTTGTTACAGTTTACAGGCGGGGAGTTAGCAGGCTTTAAACTCAGATTTTCCCAGACACCCTCTAAACTTGACGATCTGATATCAGATGACTTAAATAATGTATCTGTATACCTGGAACATGAATGCAGTTAATTCTCTTTGCCAAATTGACTGTCTCAGTTAGGTATTGTTGTGAATCCATAAAGGCTGCAACTATTATCTTCAAATGCAGGTTTTTTGTCTTTTCTTCTACTTTGGTAGGAACTCCTTCAAATACTTTGGAGTCCATAAGTGCTTGACACATTCTTACCACTTCGGCTGAGGAATGTGTACATCACAATATTTATTTTGAATTAGGTGAGAAAAAATGACATCTACAGCTTCCGAACCAACAAGAGTCATTTTGTCTTTTTAAATGGTGCCTTTGTTTTTTCACCTCCACTTGTGTTCGAAGGGTGTTTATGAGGCTGCTCCATACATATGTGGCTCCACATGGGTTCTGGGCCACACTGAAACCAGGAGGCCTCTGTGCCAGCTGTGGAGAGCTGGGGGATGGGAAGGGGGCGGCTGTGAGGGGGGGCAGGGTTCAGCGTGGCACCGTGGCCAAGGCCAGAGCCCCCAAGACACCACCTCCTCAGAATGAGCGTCAAGAGGGGAAACAAAGGCAGGGAGGAGGAGGGATACATGTCCCACCCACTGACACAGCAGTCCTTGAAATTCTCTGTAGTTTTTCCACTATCCGGGAAAGAAAGTCTTTGAAACTGTGCTTTCATCCCAAGGCCAGAAAGACCCGAAAGGGCCCATAGGTCCTAACGGAAGAAGCTCTTTAATATCTTTAGGTATTTACAGCCCCGATTTGGAAAGCTAGCACCACCTTTACCTGCCTGTCAATATGTAACCACCTCACCCCATGGCCTGCCAACTATGTAAGTCCTTAGAACAAAGGACTGGGGCTTGGTGCTCTTGGCTCTCTGGCCCCCTGGCCAGGCTGTGCGGCCCCAAGTCACCTGGCATCGGGCCATGTGCATGTTTGCCACTGTGGCCCTACCACCCCTGTGCTTGTCACCCCGACCTTTGGCCGCCATTACCTTTGCCACCCTTACCCTGCTTCACCCTGAACCTATGCCTTTCAGCCTCCCACCCCACCTTGGCCAGGCCCGTTCTCTTCCATGTGGACAGACCACCGATAAACCCTGCTTGCAGGCTAAATGGCTCCCTGATCTTAAATTCTTTACTGCATTGGCGAGAAGAACCAAATGTCTGGGAGTTTCTCCTGTAACAGTGTGACCCATTATGGTGACAAGGAGGGAGAATTTTGTATGAGATTGCTTCTATTCTCTCACAGGACAGGGACCTGGCCCTGCGTGGAGCTGCCTAAGGTCAGCTGTAGTCTGTGGGTCTTTGACTTCCTGTAGGAAAGATTTCACAACAGAGTCCAGGTGACTATGAGGGTACATTTATTGAAGCTGGGGACAGTGAAACAAGGAAGGGCTTAGCACAGAGGAAGCAACAGGAGAGTCTAGGATGGGCTACCGTAGCTCCCTGGGAGGTCAGAGAAAAGGGGGCTCTGGGGACAGGCTCAGGGGTTTAGCCTGGGACAAGCTGCTAGCTGCCCACTGCCTTAGAGTTTAGGAGACACGTGCCTGTGGGGAAACAAGGTAAGGGGAAGGGGGTAGAAGGGAAAGGCAATGGCACAGGCTGCTCCCCAAAGGAAGAGCTTGGAGAGCGCGCCCTGGGCCCTTTGTCTTGAGGCTTTTCTCTCTCTCTGGCAGGGGGGAACCTTAAGGAGGTCTCAGGGGAGGGTTTCAGCAGAATACTCATCAGTTTTCCAGGTGCCCTTTCAGGTCATGGTCTCCTCTGATTGGTCAGTGGCAGGGCAGGGGGTCTTTAGTCATTGCAGTTGGTGCTGGCGTCACCCACCTGGTTTTGCTGATTTTCTGGGCCTGGAGCTTAAATAGAACTAAGTCCCAGGAGGTGACCATCTGCACCGAGCTGTAAATTGCTTGGCCATTATGTTCAGCTCTCTGTCTATTTCCCTATGCCACTTGCCAAGGAATTTTCCTAGCTTCTCACTGTCCTGTCTCAATATGAGGCCAATAGTGAGAGCAGAGATGGGTAGAAGGTGAGTGGTTGGACATGTGTGCTGGGGCTTTGAAGAGAGAGAAGGAAAAGTAAAACAGTAATAGCCATTCTGGAGAGTGGGGACACCAACAGAGAAGGACCACAGGGAAATGACTCAAATGGCCCGGCAGACGTGAGGGCCCCATGGGACTTGTGGTTGTGAATTTGAAATGAGATATGTCAGCATGCTTGTGGATTTTTTCCCAGCAATATCCAGCTGTTTGGGTACAGGTGAGAATACAAGGAAGTATTAAGGGGTCCAAGTCATTTATTTCAAATATATATATTTTTCTTCAGAGACACTAGAGGGGTCTAAACAAAGACAGACAAGGTATGAGTTGCAAAGACTTTATTGATAATGTTAATCTCACACTGGTGGTTGATTAGCAGTTACTTAAATGCTTGCAAACTCATCTGCCTCCAGTTTAGTCATAATGCTTGAATCTAAGCTTATACAATTAAGAAACAGGAACGACACATCTAATCCTTCTTCAAATTCCTTCATGATTAGCAAGATGCATAAAAGAGTACTTTAAAGGGCTAAAGTAGATGGATATGTACATTGTGAGTTCATTTTTAAAGCTGAATAAAAGCAACATTTCTAAGAAAATATTTAAACCAAAGGTCACACTTTATGAAAACAAAATTCTTGATTCAGGCTATCTCCATTTTTAGGCATTTGGCACTCTGCTCAAAATTGCATATTGCCCAACAAAGAATTGTTATTTATCTTTTGCTGTTTGGGGAGGCGACCAAACAGTTGAATTCATCAAATGCCTACACAGCTGAGATTTTGCCTAAGATCAGTGTGTTTTAGGACAGTCTTTTGCTACATATTTATCAAATATTGAGGCATACCTGTATCATTCAAGATGAAGTCTGGGTTATTTCTTTGATTAAGAACTGAATATCCTGGAGAGGTATTTGATAATCCAGATTTTAGATAAACTTTCACCAGCATTAGTTCTATTAGCAAACTGAAAAATGTTGTAGGCTTACTACCCCATAATAAACACATTAAGAAACATTAGCCTCTTAGAAGAAAGACTGCATTTTGCTCCTGCTTCTGTAAAAACATGATTTGTTTGAAAGGACAGTAATGTGACCTTTCACTCAACTACTCTCTTAATATGAAAAAGAGACAAAATGAGCTGCAGAAGGACAATTCCAGTTACACTCCACAACCCTTAGTATAGGAAGTGAGATCTTGGTTCTGACAACGATTTCTCCATGCCACCCTGTAGGGAAAGGCGAAGCAATTAGTGATCAAGTGAAAGCATGTCCTCGCTGTAATATACACACGCCTCATGCTTTGAGAGCACAAAACGTTTTATCAACATATGGTATACAGATTATTGATAGATCCAGATATTGCTATGTTAAATGGAGCGACGTACACCAAATACTTCCCTTCTCCTGGAAGCCCTTGCTGAAGCATGGGATGCCGAACCTAACAGGCATGGTGTTCCCTGACAGCAACTGCGAAGTACGTTCCACATTTACTTCATTCCATAAACGTTCAAAATATCACAAGGAACTAGTAGAATGTGGAGAATCTTAAAAATTCTAGAAATCCCCTACAATTAATTGAGGAGTAAAAGAAAAAGATTCTGAATCCGCTTAAAGTTGCTTCTAAATGATACATTGTTTGGCATTAAGTCTAAAGCTGCAACTTTCAGTTCTCAGCAGCAGACTGTGGTCTTTGCCTATCTTCTCTGGCTTCTCTTGTAACAGTAGGGTAAAATAGCTTTTTCCCCTCAAATGCTTAAAACGTACCAGGCTCTGATGCCTTGTGGATCGCGGACAACCCTCTTTGCACATTTTACAGCTTCAGTGATGTCATCTCGCAGCAAAGCTGAAAAAGAGGTGGTGAGGAATGAAAATGACTTTCACAGAAATTTCATTGTAAGTTGTATTCCCTTAGGCTGAAGAATGGACATTACAATTATTTTTCACAAGTCCATGTATCTGTGAATGTTGGGGGGAACTGTTTTCTTCATTCTGTTTCTTTTGGCATAACCTAAACCATTCTGTTTCTCATTTACCAAAGTCATTGGAAGCACTGGAATTATTAACTAATGTGACGGTTTTCTTTGTAATAGGCACTGTAAAAAAAGAAAAGAAAAAAAGACGAACCAACTCAGTAATTTTTGAGCAATTCTACTACTAGACATTTCCCCTAAAGAAACAATTAGAAGTGCACCCGAAGACATGCGCACCAGGCATTTCTTTCTTTGCGATGAATAAAAGCAGAACTTGGAAACAGCCTGCGTGCTTAACAGTAAGGGTTGAATCAATAAATTAGAGAATAAGCCTGGTTAGATGGGATATAGTATTTGAATATTTCTTTCATCACCAGGATGTACTGAGCACTTGAAATGTGGCTAGTTCAAATTGACTGTTACAAACTTAAACCACAAACTGGATTTAAAAGGCCTGTCATGAAAATAAATTAATAATTTTATATTATGTTAAAATGATAATATTTCAACCTATTGGGATAAATTAAATACATTATTAACATTAAAAATAAAAATAAATTAGAGAATATTTATACAGTGGAATTCTATTCATCCTTTTAAAATAATAGATTGGTACTTGTTAAAATAGAAATAACTGTATATGAGAGAGCAAACCGTACAGCGGTATCTGTAGCCCCATTCGTTTTTGTTCAAACACACGTTGCTTGCCTGTTTGTGGACGCACATGTACGTGACACAGCCTTACACCCACACGCACGGCTGATACATATCCCAGGAGAGTGCCAAAAGCTACAGGTGGCCCTACATCTTCTGGCTGTGAGAATTTTTATTCAGTGACCACAGAAATATCTTTAAATAAATTAACTGGTTTCAAAAGAATGTTGTAAGAATAACCTCTATGAGGAATTTTTAACATTTAGAAATTTAACAATATCAATTTTACAATACTGCTCCAATATTTTATGCACTAAAGATTCCACAGATTATTTACTTTTATGAGTTTAATAGAACGTTTGTTTTACCCCAATTGAACAAATTAGTTCATTACCTTGTTAGATATGACAATGATTATAGAGGCACTGTATTTTTTTTGGAGATGCAAACTAAAGAATTTAGGAATGAAATAACATAATGTTTCTAATTTACTTTAAAATCACTCAGCACCCTGGCTGGTGTAGCTCAGTGGATTGAGCATGGGCTGTGAACCAGAGGGTTGCCGATTCCCAGTCAGGGCACATGCCTGCGTTGCAGGCCAGGTCCCAAGTGGGGGCCACGTAAGAGGCAACCACACATTGATGTTTCTCTCCCTCTCTTTCTCCTACCCTTCCCCTCTCTGTAAAAATAAATAAATAAAATCTTTTAAAAAATCACTCAGCAAAAAAATATGTACATATGTACACATAAATAAATATGACAAAATGTTAACAACTGTTAACATTTGTGATGGGCCTGTGACTTTTTATTACATGAATGTCTATAATTTTCTATATATTTAGAACATTTCATATTTAAAAAGTAAAAACAATTTTTCAAAAAAGGACTACATAACCAAATTATCCCTAAACATCCCCAAATAAGTGTGGGTCATTCCAGAACTTTTGTGTATTAAAAAACAGAAAACTTTTATGATACCAGCTCCTTAATTTCTGACTTAGGAAGTTATGAGGAGGATAATAAAGAGTTTCTAGAAGTTGAAATAGAGTTTTTCTACGTCTCCGATGAACTTTTCAAACCCTTTTCATTTGTGTTGAATCTCTGTCTTGTAAGTGTAACCTGCTGGGTCCTGGGTCATCACTCAAATGCGATTCTGTCTTACCATTGCAGTCTATACCACAGGCGTTAACTGCTCGTGGGGTTTTGCCATCACGACACCAGTAGCGGCTATTGATCTGAAATATCCCATAATCAGTGCTTCGGTTTCCAGGATTATAGTTTGTAGCTCGTGTGTTGTAGCCACTTTCCCATTTGGACAAACACATCCCTGAAAAGAACTGATTTTTAGTAACAAGTAGCAACGTCACATGACATACTGCATACAATAATCAGTTCTATATGGCTAATTTCTTTTACTAATGGCTTTATTAATATAAAAATGTAGAACAGAAAGACTATTTCATCAGTCCATCCATCCATATATCTATCAAACTATTCACTCATTCATTCAAAAATAGTTATTTAGAGGAAATGTCTGAGTTCAATCTAAAAATACAGCGATTACATTGTCAAATATGGACTAAAATATAAAGTAACTTTTACACAGGTGCATCTTGGATTACATGAAAGAAAATGAAAACAGTTAATCAACTAGAGTGAGAAAGAATAATAAAATGTCATTTCATGATGCATTTCAGGGACCCTTCTATAAACAATGACTGAAGGACAATAGGTTCCTACTGCCTCTGTGTTGAGAGTTCAACATAATTCTTTTAAAACTTTGCTATTAAAAGCCCCATGTCATGCAGGGGAATTAAAAAAGAGAAAAATTCTGCATTACTCTAGGCTGACAGAACCCAGGTTCCACATGGAAAATGGCTGGAATCAAGTACCAAAGGCTTGACAGAGATTTCTCAGGTGCTCAAATGTATTAGTCAGCCTCCACGTGCCACTGAGTCTGAGGCAACTGGCAAATTTAGTGGCACTCGAAAGGTCCAGTGGGCCGTGGTTTCTTTAGAATGGCACAGAATTTTGCCCCCCTCCTTGCCCTCATTCCTTCATTGGTATATCTGATTCTAAAGGAAGAAGTTGATATTTTTAACCATTTTAAGTATATAAACCGTCAAAGAAATTTTTTTTTTAGACTCCATTCACTCAAAACCCCCTTTTTATTATTTATCCTGTATTAGAATCTGTTCCACACCTGGCTGACTACTTGGAAATCTGAAAAAGAGTTAACTTACAGTCGTTCAGGCTGACTCCCCCGTAGCCAGCCATTCCGAGTCTTTTTAGAGTTCTGGCCAGCTCGCACCTTTCAAAGACCTTGCCCTGGACGGTGACAGAAAGCAGGACAAGCCCCAGAATAAGGAGAGCCTTCATGTTGACTGGAAAGCTAGACCTCTAGCCTGGCCAGGGTAGCTTGGCCCCAGTATTTAACATCTCCCAACTTCCTTCTTCTCCTAGTGGTTTGGAGGTTCCACCCTCTGAGATCTGTGCAAAACAGGAATCAGTCTTTGGTTCAATGACTTTAAAAGGTTAAAAGAATTAACCTACAGGAAAATGAAGAAATGAGATTGTTTAAAGACCTAGCTCAGGAAGAATTGGTATTGGCACTATTTCCCAAATAGGAACTTCCTCCTATTATAATTTAAGCAACTAGAAAGAAAAGAAAAACAAATGAATACTTTATACAACTGAAAATGAGCTCTGGTCTTCGATTAACATTCATTTCATTAAATTGTTTTGTATGCACTGTGTTGTCTAATCTTTTTCACTTGACATTATTTTATATATTCTTTGCACAAAAGAATATGCCACACTGTCTGTCATTTTAATAGGTATATAGCGCAACACCATGTTGTTCAGCCAGACTTCTAGTCTAACATTTTTTGTTACTATGATAAATATTTTGTGTATAAATAAGCCTCATGTGAACAACATTCCTCACTCCTTTTCAACAATGACTTACCTCAGATTTTCATGTTAGAACATAGGGGTCATCATAATGTAAAGGAACATTATAATGAAACCTACAGAATAGCAGAACATGCCCCTTTACTATAAGCATTATGTTGAGCTGAAGGCAATTGAGAAGAAGCATATCCATGAAAAGCTCTCTGTACTATTTGCCTGAAAGCAGATCATAAATCCGTATAGCAATTAACTACCTACAATCCTAGATGCTTATCAACCCCGAGGCAGCACTGAGGGTGCTACATAACAAACTTTACTGACTGGCCGCCATCTTCCATTAGTCCCCCATAAATTTAGCGCCCACAGTTTGCTGCACTTTGAAGTCTGAGACTCATTTCCTCTGTCTTGTCATTTCCCTAAAAATGTATTGTTCTTAGTGAAGGTGCTATGTAAGCCCAAGTTTTAGCCACATCTTTGAGTATATATGAGATGTGCATATTAATAGACATGTCTGTGAACTTCCAGTCAAGATGGAGGTGTAGGCAAACATGGCTCACCTCTTCACAAAACCACATCAAAATTACAACTAAAATATAGAACAACCATCACTCAGGGACATCAGAAATCAAGCTGAATGGAAGTTTGACAACTACAAAATAAAGTTGAATGGAAGTCTGACAACTACGGAGTTAAAGAAACCACATCCATCCAGATTGGTAGGAGGGGCACAGACACAGGACAGGCTGGTACCACACCCACGTGGATAAAAATTTGGGAGGGATATCTTGGGAGCAAGGAGTCCCATCCCACACCATGCCCCCCATCCCAGGATTCCATGCTAGGATGATAAGTCCCCACAACTTCTGGCTGCAAAAACCATTGGGGATTGAGTCAGGGAAAGAAACTGCTGGAGCCCCAAGCAGTTCCTCTTCAAGAACCCACACACAGACTCACCTACTCAGACTTACTCCCTCTGAGCTCCAGCACCAGGGTAGCAACTTAAAGGTACACAGGGAGAAACTCAAGTGTCTGGCATCAAGGCACGCAGAAGCCATTGTCCCTTTGCTAAACCCTCTCCCCACAGAGCCAGTAAGCTGGTCCCATATCTTAAACTTGAACAACCTGGCTAACACTGTTTGACCCACCTTGGAGATTCCCAGAAGCTCTGCCCCACCCATTTTACGGGCCCACCCAAGCTGCTTTTCAATATGAATGGCTGGTCTTGGCTCCTAAATCCTATCAAATAAGCAGCAGCTGGCTTCAGTGAGCCCTAGAGGCAGCCAGATTAGACTCACAGTTTGGCTTCACCTAGGAATCTCCAAGCCCAGAATGAGTAGCAGTCATCTCAAACTGCTTTACAGTTGAGGCAGGGTGCTCCCGGCAAAACACAGGTGGGGGTTGACCTAGGCCGGCACCACCCAGGAAACCCCAGGGCCAGCACACCCAGTGGACAGCTATAGGCCACAGCAGAGCACCACCACCCTGCCCCTGCACAGCTGATCCTCCAGGGATGGCGGAGGCTGGTAGTCAGTGGTCACAGCCATCACTGCAGCTGACTGGCCTGGGTAAACCCCTCCCATTGATCTGCCAATAGCAACCAAGGCAACTACAAGAGAAGAGTGTACTCAGCCCAAACAAAGGATGCACCTCAAGCACCCAGCTCAGGTGATAGGGGAGGCTGTACCACTGACCCTACAGGACACCTACTACATTAGGCCACACTACCAAGACACAAAGTCAAAGCAGCTCTACCTAACACATAGAAACAAGCACAGGGAGGCTGCCAAAATGAGGAGACAAAGAAAAGTGGCCCAAATGAAAGAACAGATCAAAACTCCAGGAAGAGAGCTAAACAAAATGGAGATAAGCAATCTATCAGGTGCAGAGTTCAAAACACTCGTTATAAGGATGCTCAAGGAACTTAGTGAGGACCTCAGCAGCATAAAAAAGATCCAGTCAGAAACAAAGGATATAGTAATTGAAGTAAAGAACAATTTACAGGGAAACAACAGTAGAGTGGATGAAGCTGAGAGTCAAATCAATGATTTGGAACACAAGGAAGCAAAAAAACAACCATGCAGAACAAGAAGAAGAAAAAAGATTCCAAAAAAAATGAGGATAGTATAAACAACCTCTGGGACAACTTCAAGAGGTCCAACATTTGTATCATAGGGATGCCAGAAGAAGAAGAGAGAGAACAAGAAATTGGAAATCTATTTGAAAAAATAGTGAAAGAAAACTTCCCTAATTTGGTGAAGAAAATAAACATGTAAATCCAGGAAGCACAGAGAGTCTCAATTATGAGGGATGCAAAGAGGCCCATGCCAAGACACATCATAATTAAAAGGCCTAAGGTTAAAGATAAAGAGAGACTCTTAAAAGCAGCAAGAGAAAAGAAGTTAGTTATCAGATGGTTGCCAGATGGGAGGGAGAAGGGAGAGAAATGGTGAAGAGCTGAGGGGATTAAGAAGTAGAAATAGGTAGTTACAGAATAGCCATGGGGATGTAAATTACAGTCTGGGAAATGGAGTAGCCAAAGAACTTATACACATGACCCATGGACATGAACAATGGTGTGGGGATTGCTTGAGGGAGTGGAGCATGCTGGGTGGAGGGGGGCAAAGGGGGAAAAATCAGGACAACTGTAATAGCATAATCAAAAAATGTACATAAAATAAAATAAACATGTTTGTTTTCTCTTGTTAATCTGTCTTTTGTTACAGAGACCCAGCTGCTACCCTAAAACAGTAGAAGGGAAGAGATTCGTTGCCTCCTGTACAGTTTCTGGCGATGAGGATGGGGCAGTAAAAGACTGGGATACCCCACTGTCTCTAGAGACTGCAGTTGAGACAAGGGGTAACTGATGACAGACGGCAGAAGGTAAGAGTTCTCACCATGTCAGTGTCCCATATCTGATGTCAAGAGAGGAAGATAAAAATTTCTCCTTGTTCCCTCCTTTTCAAATTTATAATGACAGGAGAAAAACATTTGTAAAAATAGATCTTGAGTTGTGACTCTTGTAAATTTGGTTTTGAGTACCCATAGGTGATTGATTCTTAGCCTGCCAGAAATAGTTGTTTTTTCTTTTGTCTCTGTCTTTTGCGTCATTTTTCATAAGGATAAAAATCATAAGGTGGGCATCTCCATTTGTCTTATTTTGTGTACAGAAAGCTTGGCTTTGTAACCAGTGAGAATATTCTCTGATTTCTACCACTTGGGGGTCAGGGAGGGTCTTAGATTGTCAAGTTTGCATAGGGCTGCTAACTAGCTGGCTAGGAGCCTAAGACATGTGACAAGCAGCATTCTCCTTGTCCAACCATGCCAACTTTCATGGGCATTTGTCTTAATAAAGAGGCCCAGTATATAAGGGGCCATTGTCATCTCTACCGTTGTTGCCTTGTTTGTGCTGGAAGAATTCCGATCTGTACATCACCTTTCTGTACACAGATTAATGGGTCTGTGATTCAAAGTGTGTCACCTTGTGAGAGAAAGAAGTTTCTTTACAGCCTGTGACAATGATGTCTTTGCTTTCTTAGGCTGTCTTTGGAGTGGCCCTGCATCTTGAGAAGGCTGCATCTTTTACATGCTCTTTGGAGACAGCTCTTGTGTCCATGTTTAAGCCATAAAAAGGCTTACTGGTGAGCAGTCGCAATTGAAATATGTATATCTTGAATATCTGTCCTTCCACATCTAAAAGTATGGAGTTCCCTCAAAAAATTAAAAATGGAACTGCCTTTTGACTTAGTGATTCCACTTCTGCAAAAATACCCTAAGAAACCTGAAACACTAATCCAAAAGAATATATGCACCCTATCTTCATAGCAGCGTTATTTACAATCGCCAAGATCTGGAAACAGCCTAAGTGCCCACCAGTAGATGAGTGGATAAAAAAACTGTGGTGCATTCACACAAATGAATACTTACTCAGCCATAAAATAAAAAAAGGAATCTTACTTTTTGTGACGGTATGGATGGACCTGGAGTTTATTATGCTAAGTGAAATAAGCTGAATGAAACTACTAGAAATAATAAGTGTAAAGGAAAAAATTGTATGCCAAGTGTTATAGCTTTTAATGTATGTCAGCATGGCAGAGAAAAAAAGCCATATGTTTAACTTATAAGTGCTTTGTTTTTGTGATTTTTACAAGGAAAGTAAGATGAGTTTTGGGTAGCAAAAGGTTTGTAGTATGAGGATGCATTTTTGTTAAGGGAAAAAGGGAGTAATTTTAGAGGTTATTTAACATTAGAAAAATAAAGGATAAAGGATAAAACCTAAATAGGTATAGAAAGTAAGGGAAAGAGAAAGAGAGAGAGAGGTGAAGGGAGAAAAAAAAAGGGAGGGATTCTTATGTTGTGTAGTCAAGCTGGTAAAAAATTGAATTAAGTTACTATAAGAGTTTTTAAAATAAACTTTAATAGCAATAGTGTGCTTGGGCAAAACCAGAATTTAATTCTCTCTCCGATAAAAGGACAAAGTTTTCTTGGATTATTGTAAAGATTTCTCCTTACCTGTTAAATAACTTGCCTGGGAAAAAAGGACTCTGTCTTATTGGGATAATTACCTGTGCTTCACGTTATTTATTGGGTCTTTGATTCCTTAAGAAAACTGAGTCTTCTCAGTATTCAAAGGGATAAGGTGTTTTTCCTCAAGTGTGTTACTTCCTATATTTGCCTTTGAAATCTTTGTCATTTGGTTAAATTATAACTAAGAATTGCTTTATAATAACCAGTGTCCTGTTTAATCAGTGTTCAAACCTTTTGACGATTTTTACAACTTCCCCCAAATCAAATTTTAAATAAAGTCTTCTTGACCTTAAACTGACTTTGAGATTTTGTAAAAGGCCTCTGGCAAAGATTTGTTCTCAGTCTTTACAAATAGTGTTAAACTGCCCTGGCTGGTGTGGCTCAGTGGATTCAGTGCTGGCCTGGGAACCAAAGGGTCACTGGTTTGATTCCCAGTCAGGGCATGTGCCTCGGTTGCAGGCTGGGTCCCCACTTGGGAGCACATGAGAGGCAACCACACATTGATGTTTCTCTTCCTCTCTTTCTCCCTCACTTCCCCTCTCACTGAAAATAAATAAATAAAATCTTTTAAAAAAATAGTTAAACTAATCAGGTTTATTTTATATGTTAAATTACATGGCAAACACTGTCAAATAAAAGTGATATTTAACAGTTCCTTGGGTTATCTTTGTATGGGTATATGTTATATAATACAAGTGTTTCAGAAATTGTGTAAAATTTCTAGAAATCAGGTATGTCTGGTATAATGTTATCTGTTGTAATTCCAGTTATCATCTTAAAATGCTGTGTGTCACATAAATCACAATTTTTTTTTGCCAATTGCATTTAAATGAACTCTCATCAGATCTTTAATCACAGCATTTTAAGTCTTTTGTCCTAATCTTTCTCGCCTAACACCCAACATTAGAGGTACTTACTCCCTGTTGAACTTTTCTAGGTATTTCTTCTAGCATTTATCACCATGTACGTCAGGAGCATGTTTATTCTACTCTTTCTTGATTTTCAGTCACAGACATTTTCTTTTTATTTCCACCAAGGAAGATGAAACTTTAGCTATCTCTCAATTCCTCTGCCATTGTTGTTCCTCCTCACAGATGAGTATAATATGACAGCATAATTTGGTTGTTTCCATTCTTAGGTTTTTTGTTTTTTCTTGATATTTGTAATTGCCTTGTTTTTCTGTTTGCTTAGCTGTCCACGTACGTATTCATGTATCAACTGTTACCCAGAGTCTCAGCCAGAATGGTCAGAATCCCCGTGGTAGGTTCAGACATTCTGGGCCATCTCTAAGTTAGGGTTCCCCACGGAGTCCACATGCTGGGGGCCCCGTTCCCCCTTGTTGCAGTCTGGATTGGTTGCCCTTACCCCGTAGCACAGCTGCTAATGTTGGGCAACACTTCTCTCTTCATGTTGGTAATATCCTTCAGCTCCCTCCTGTGTTAGAACCCTGTTTCCTTTCTTATTTGCTCTTTTTAAAAAATGGAACATGTCCTTTAGGCATTTGCTGATAAAGGGTACAAAGAGATACAGTCTTTCTATCTTTCCATACGTTTTTCTTCTCTCCTCTCACAGTTGACTGTTTCACTGGATAAAGGATTCTAAGTTGAATATCATTCTCCTTAAATCTTAAATTTTCTCTTTATCCCTGGTGCTCTGAAATTTTATGGTGATGTGCATTGCTGTGAATTTTACTCCATACCATCGTACCAGGCACTTGGTGGTCTTTTTGGTTGGGAAATCTGTGTCCTTCAGTTTTGTGGATGTATTTTATATTTCCTTTTCCTCTGAAATTTCTTTTAAGAATTCCTATTAATTACTATTTGGTTGATTTAGTCTCTAATTCTCTCAGTTTTCTCTCCTTTTTTTTGTCTTTTTATTCTATTTCTGGGACTATATCTCAAATTTATCTCAACTCTTCTAGTAAATGTTTAAACCATCTCAGGGGCTCCTTCTTTATTCTCTATTTCTTTATTATAGAGTTCTTGATTGTTCTGTGGATATGACAGCTTGTCTTCTCTGAGACACTCATTATACTTTATATTTTATTTTGTTTAGCCCCTGTTTGTTCTGAGTTCCTGATCTCTAAATACATACTTTGAGCTGTTGTTCACATTGTGGCTCTTATTAAATATCTGGCGATCTTTGCCAATTGTATATGTTTAAGAGTTAAGCATTAAAAAGCTGAGTGGAAAATCTGTGAGCTTGGGTGGATCTCACCACCAGCAACTGGACAAGACTAGCCATTTCACTGTGTGCCTCAAATACTAGTATGTGTAGGCCTTTTCTCCAGGCTCACACATTTATCTAAGAAAGGAGCCATACCAGCTCCTGCCTGGGAGGTAATTATGGCACCCAGAAATCAAGGAGCTCAGTAGGGGCAGGTTGAGAGCTAGGGGACTAGCTTGCTGCTCCAGAATTTACTTATTTCCTTGCTTTCATTATGTCATTGTACCCTCCTGCTTTTAGCTGTGGCTGTGTCCCAAGTCCACGGTCTTTCTGGCTCATCCCCCTGCAACAAACTCTCCTATCCTTCCTCAGGGATTAGCAAGGAGCAGTGATCTGGTGTCCCAACCAGCAGAAGAAGATCTGAGAGTGTAACAACTCTCTGTATGCACTTCTCACCAGTAATCCTGTTCATAGCATCGCTCCGCAGTTCTGCCTTCAGGGTTAGTTACCTACTACTCTTTTCTAGGTTCTTACTGATTTTTCCTCCTGCGGACACTTAGTGTCACCTCTCTTCAGTGCGCTGTTACTTACCCCTCCTCTGACCCCATCCATATTGCAAAATTTTGGCATTTCTCATCTATTGTTATCTTGTCTTCTTTTCCTTTTCCCTTGTGATTTATACCTTTAAAAACTTGTTTTGTTGCTATTTTATTGGGATTTGGGAAGGGAGCAAACATAAACCTATGTATCCACCCCACCACTTTTAACAGAGGTCCTATAGCACATTCTTCAGAATATCTTAAACCCTGGAATATTTTTTTCTTTTAAAGATGGTTTTAGTTTGGGGGATTAGTCAAAATTCTGAGAGATTGTTGGTCAAATTCCCTTTTCCAGGCCTGAAGTCCCCAATACACCATATTATTTTCTCTCTAACATGGGAAACAAATAGGAAGAACAAATTATGACTATTGTCTATTATGCAACAAAATAACCTGGGATGTATATATACCTTTCCCCAAAAGATAAAATGCATATATTGTATCAAATAAAACAGACAGTCCATACAAAATTTCTGGGGAAAGAAATCTCTGTGTCAAAATCATGCTTTCTTGTTCTATTACTTTTAAGTAACTTGCTCATTACACTTACCTCAAATGGTATAGTAGAGTTATAATTGAATGTTTTCACTGCCCATAACTGCAGCTCTGGGAGAAATAATTTACGGAATCAAAATGCCCTCCTCCCTTTGAAGTGGTTACACAATATCATGGTATCTATCATGCTATCAGGAGGTTTTGGATGGCAAGCAAATACTTCCTTATTGCACCACGCCAAACACAAGTCCATAACTGTTAAGATGTATAATAAGATAAATTAATCCCATCAAAGGAAGGATGAAACTAGTCAGGGTAATTACTAGGTGTTCTTTAGCATTGACATGAGAAGAATATAAAGAGAACCAAAGATTACTTCTTTTAACAGGTTTCTCGCTCTTTGGGTCCTGAAAATATATCTAATTATTTATTATTAAAGAATGAAAATCAGGCCTACCTTGAAAAAAGGAGTTCTTAATTTTTTATTAAATCACAAGAATCAAGGAGTCTCTTAGAATCAAACTAGTGAATAATCTCAGAGCCAGCAGGAACAGACTGCAATTGAAAAATAAGGGTACCTACAAAATGATGACATTGTGTGTGGCTCAGAATCCTTCTTCATAAACAGATACAGAAGCACGTCTTTCGAGTTCCACCAGCATAGATTTTTAAATTGCACAGCACCCTCTGACAGCCATTTTTAAAGGGAGCATGTAGTTGGAAATACATGTTTAGATATTGCAGGGGAATAAAGAATCTTTTGTTTAAAAAAATTTGTTTTCTAGAACATCCCAGTAATGTATTAAACAGAAAGTCATTTAAATGTTATAAAAAAAACCCTTCATCAGTTCATGTAGCCCCGTGTAATTAATTATTATTCTGCTATATAAAAAGTAACCCAAGAGAATATCTCAGTACAATGCTGTTTTGGTAGAATCGTTTTTATTGCATAATTTATTTTTTTTAAGACTGAAATAAGCTCTTATAAGAATAGCATTATAGTTCTTGGAATGAAACACAAGTTGCCGAACTCCTGGAACACTAGTCTCATGTAGGCTTTTGTCTGGGAGACTAAGTCCATTGCGCGGGGGGGGGGGGGGGGGGGGGGGGGGGGGGCAGGGAGGATAAACTGAGGAGGAGGTTCACTGAGGCCATGCTACTGAGGGGGCAAATTTGGCCAGATCTAGGATGACAGATCTTTGAACTTCCCAGTTCAAAGGGTGTCAGGGCCCTGCATCCCACTTCCATGTGGGGTCAAGACCAATGGCAAGGGGTCTCTTGGAGGGCATGTAGCTGCTGGGAAAATTGAACACTAACTGCCCCGCCCCAGGACTCACTGAATCTCAGAAAAGGAGCATCCTGCCTTTGAATGAACTGCAGCGGCTTGGGCAATAACCCCTGTATGAACAGCTCAGGCATGGCCATGATGGACCGAAGCTCTAAGGTCTTCCTCAAGTTTTCTGGACTTTGTAGCTCCTGGGCAGCTCCATGTATGTAAAAAAAATAGGATCAGCTGAAGAAGCTGAAAGAGACTCCTTGCCTCACCACTCGGGGGAGATAGGGCTTAGAGATAAATTTTGTTTGGTTTAGAAAAATAAAGCAAAGTGATGTTCCTTGTACCCATTTACAGTATAGCAAATTCGTACCTACTCCATTGCTGATCTAGACTATTTGATTTAGACTTGCCTGCTCTGATTAGAATGTGGTTGGAGGGAGCCCTAGAGGTGAAACTACTTTCCTGAAATGACTCCCTGGTTCCATGATTCAGGTCACCACTGACCCCAGAGGTAAGTCTAGGTGTTTTGGTTTTCAGTGACCCAGACAATGGGGACAAACCTCTCCGTCTTCATAGTCTTGCTTCACTATGATTCATGCCATCACTGTTTTTGTGGTTGTTTTGGCAATCCTGGTTTCTCTACTAGTATGAAATCATTAAAATCTCTTTGTATTAGCTTATGAGGAATATGAAAAACTGTATGAAACAAAATAGGCTTCAAAATTAATGGATACTGGACATTTAAAGTAGTATTGGTAGAAGGAGGCTTGGGCGTGGGTTTTGTCAAAGAGCAGAAATAATCACTTGCCAATGAAACGGTTCCCCCCCCCTTTTTTTTTTTAAGGTTTCAAATATACTTTCTTTCTTCAATTATGACATATTTTAATAGGTACACATTGCTTTCACTTGGCACCAGTTAGGAGTTGGTTTTGACACAATTCATTATTACACCAGCTGGGATGATCACTGATCTCCCTACTCCTTTAGGGTGACTCTGCCAGGAGGGGACAGGTTCCTTTCTATTCCAATTTGTGTTGCTGTATATGCCCATGTAGCAACACAGAAAGTCACCCTCTTAGCTAATAGAGTGTTGCCATATTTGTCATGGGAAGTGGCTGTTTGTTTCTGGTGGATCTGCCTTGCTGTTACTTGCTGAGTGCTTTGAACTGGGGAGTGACCTAGTGTGCATTTGGCCAATGGAAACATCGTGAAGCTGAAGACAGAACTGCAGTAACTGCAGCTGCTGGTTTGTTGGAACTTCACGTCACGTATCCTTGCAAAGAACCTCCATTTCCTTGAAGCTGTTAAGAACCTCGGGAGACCATGGTCAGGGCAGCTGCTCTGGTCCTGTCCCTGTAGAGTCTGGCTCAGGGATGCAGAGAACCAGTGTCATCTCTGCTGTGGCAGCACGGCTCCCAGAGGACTTGCAGATGTGAGCGAGTTGGGAGGGTGGCGGCCAAGGGTAGAAGACAAACACCTTCCTGCCTTCCAGGGGCTGAGAGGTTAAGGTGAAGTAATTTCTCAGCCAACTAGTGGAGATGCTGCCCTTCATTCAGCTGTGTAACAGCCTTGGGAACAGGACCAGCGGTCCTAGCAGCTGCTCCCTGCAGGTCCAGCAGAGATAGGGTGACTTCCTGGAGGAACGTTTCCTGCCTTAGAAGCAGGGCTCGACCCCAATCCAAAAGTGCAATTTTGTTGGCCCCCTTGGATGCATGGGATGCTGGTGAATGGTAAATAATTTGGGTTTGCCTAACCCAGACTAGTGTATTTTTTCCCCAAGCATTAGTGATCACTTTCTTTTCTTTCAGCTCTCAATATCCCTGTAATTTAAACTCCTGATCTTTGCAAAATAGTCAATAATTTTGTTCCTGGGTGTCCTGACACCATCCAAACTCCAGAAGTCATCTAACTTGTGCACTTAATTTACTGTATGGTCTTGCTGCTGTTCTCTTTTGAGTCAGGTAACTAACTGGTTCATACCTAGAGGAAATAATATGAGTTAACATGCACCAGAGGAATTATTTCTACTGTAGTGCCAATCAGTACTGTGCTACTGAGTCTCTAGCAAGAGCTACCATGTCTGAAGCCCATCACTTAACCACTAAGCCTGATAAATAGCACTAGCCTAGTAAAATATGCATGCGCTTTCCCACCAGTTACAGAGATTTGACCTTGCCTGCCACTGGCCATGCACTCACCCTCTTCTCTGCCTTCGCTCCTGCTGTCTCCTCAGTCTGCTGAGCGGAACTGAGAGAAGCTCTAGGATGCCTGGTAAAACTGGCAAGAGGAATGAGGCTGCAGGGCTGAGCAGGGCAGTGAGATTTGAGATGTAATCCCCAAGACAATGGGGAACTATTCCTAAGTAAAAAAAAAAAATTGGAGAGTAACAGGATTAAACGCTTTAAAAAAAAAATCACCCTAGCACTGGCTGGTGTGGTTCAGCTGGTTGGAGCGGGGTCCCATAAACCACAAGGTTGTGGGTTCGATTTCCAATCAGGGCACAGGCCTAGGTTGTGGGTTCCGTCTCCAGTCGGGTTGTGTATAAGAAGGCAACCACTCTCTAAGATCAATAAGCATGTCCTCCAGTGAGGATAAAAAACCCCAAAACGAATCATCCTGGATTGCTAGATTGGATTTGGGGACTGCAAGTAACCCAGACAGCAGGTGATGGTGTGGTATGGAGAAAACCCTGGGGCTCAAGAGATATTTATGAGGTTTGACTCATCAAGATTGGTGATCACCCAGAGATAAAGGAAAGGGAAGTCATACTAGTTTTGTTTATTGCATGCTTACAAAGTGTCAGTCACTTAATAAACATTACCTATAATTCTTACAGGGGTCTTACAGGTAGGTATTATTCCCATTTACAGATGGAAAAAAATATGTGCCCCAGAGAAAAAAAGTTACTTGTCCAGAGAAATATAACTAGTGAGTGGCAGAGCTGGAGTTCAGATTCAGGCCCCTTCCAGGGTTTTTTTCAGTGTGCTACATTAGCTTGTAAAAGTGGAAGTGAGAAGGGAAGAAACTCTGTTGACATGCTATGACTTCTTTGTCTACCTCTTCCCTGAATTTATTTCCTGATATAGTTGTGCAACCCCTTTTTTATATATTTATTCCAAAACTGTGAGTTTTCTCTAAGAGGTGCTCTAACACCAGGCAATGCCGTTGAGCAAGTGGAGACTATTTTAAAAATCAGTACGCTTGATGTGTGAGCAACTGATAAAACAATTCTGGGTGGCTTTGATCTCTTTCTGAATACTTCCTGAACACCCTACTACTTCTGTTATCTTTAAGCTTCCAGGGTCAATAGAACTTTGGCTGGATCTCACATCCCCTTTTCATGTTAGAAACAGATGTTTTCGTTCCCACTTTGGTCAAGTTACAAAAATCCTTTCTCAATTTACACAATAATTGGACATTCAGCATTGAGAAATGATAATGAAACAGCTAACTGATTTTTCAAACATGTGATGAAATGCAACTTGGTTTGCAAATAGATGGAAATGTTCCTGTTTTAATTTCCTCTTTTCAAAAGAGCTTTCTGATTTCATTTCTTTATTAAATAAGATCATTTGGTATGTTCTCTATGCTCTTTTCATTTGTGCCAATGCAACCACATGTTCATTACATTTCTTTTCATTGACCTAGAAATCAGTGGTTTTACTCTTTAAATTAGTTCTGATAATATCACAAAATGTTGGAGGAGAGAAGAAATTGTTGAAAATAAAGGAATAAGATCATATACTTAGGTTGTATTTTCTCCCCCTCGACAAACAGAATCTTCATTGCTACCCTTAGCAAGTAAATACAATAATATGTTTAACCTCTCATTAACAATAATTAATACACACACACATTTCATTGCAGCTGATGCTGTTCTCCCTTTTGTCATCACTCCAAGCTGTTTGGGATGCAGCCACACTATCTTCTCTCCCTCCCTACCCTCACCTGCACCCTCCCCACCCCACCCAAGTCAGTATTATAGCTTTGTAAGGTGGCTGATTGCTGGTATGGGAAGAGTCTAGTTCCAACTCAAACAGTATCTGAACTCACAAACATAGCTCCCCTTACACACAGGCCTAACAAGGACCTGACCCAAAGGTGACGGGAACCCATATCAGTTTCTCACACAGTTATTTTGGAAAATAGTTTCCTTACAGCCAATTCAAAATGATTTTCATTTAAAGAGCAAATTAGACTGGTAAAGTAACTGCTTAAAAAAATGAATGGATGTTCCAACATCTAGCAAGTAAATATATTTTAAAGTTTTTTAAAAAGTGTGTTATCTTCTAAAATAGAAAAGTTCACACACACATATACACACAAGTACTAATTTTGGAGATAAAAGAAACCTAAACACTTACAATATCTTCCTCATGTAGGAAACTCGACCACACTTCAAGTTAGATGCCCTCCGTGTACTGCGGTGTACGGCGCTCGGTGTGGGCCTGAGTTTCACGGTGGGACGACTGACGCGGCCTTCTAAGCAGTCTCCTTACCTCGGGCTTCTCTCCCCTCCCAGCTCCTCTGCCCCGACATCATGCAGCCCTGAACTCGGGACTCGGTGAGTATGACGTACATCATTGTGGTTTGCTGTGCTAATGTCCTTATCTTCATCATTATGAGCTCTTTGAGGGCTGACATTCCTTTCAAGCTACTCCTTTACTTTCTCAGTGAGAAATACACTCACATGTACAATGTAGACCTTCAAAAAATTAGTAAATTCATCGTGTAAAAAAATGCATTTCACCTACAATTAAGGTGTTACTCTCCTGAGTGCCTGTGTTAAAATAAGATTCCAACATTACAAATGATGCAAGAAATCTCCACAAAGTTACATGTAGAAACCAACCACAAATTGTGGGAGGATGTGCTTCTCAATTGGAGAACAATTATAAGTGATAGCCTAGAATTTTAAACAAAGAGAGGATAGTTTTCTAATGAAAGTCAACTCAGACCTCTAGAATAAGTTAGAAATAATGCCACATGTTCAAGACACAGGATTCCTCGTGCTACTGTAGGTAAAAAAAATTTTTGAAGGTATCATTTAACACTTCATTTAAAGTTAGGGGGAAATTTTTTCTACTTCAATTGTCAAGAAATTATGTATGAGTAATTGTATTATGGAAGAAGGTCTTATGTGACAACTGGCTATAAAGCTTAGGAATTTGTCCATTAATTAATGCAATAGATAATACAAGTTGGTTGAATATCTTCTATATAAGAGGCACTGTATTAATGCTGAGGATGATCCTAAGGTGAAAAAGCATGATTGTTTTCCTCTGCGAGACCTGCAAACCAGCCCTGGCTGATGTTCAGTGGATTGAGCACAGACCTGTGAACCAAAGGGTCGCTGGTTTGATTCCCAGTCAGAGCACATGCCTGGGTTGTGGGCCAGGAGTCCAGTTGGCGACACACAAAAGGCAACCACATATTGATGTTTCTCTCCCTCTCTTTCTCTCTTCTTGTCCCTCTCTCTAAAAACAAATAGATAAAATCTTAAAAAAAAAAAAAAGACCTGCAAACCAACAATTACAACCCAGTATAACAGCTGCTTTGCTGTTGGTCTGTACAAAGTGTGATGGAATGTGCAGGGACCCTGAAGCCTGTGGGGAAGAGACAGTGAAGTTTTCACAGCATTTCAACTGAGTCAGAAGAAAAACAGGATCTTGTCTGGTGGGCAGTGGGGGTAGGAGACTTGCAGGAGAAACTTCTGATGCTCAAGCTCACGTCTGCTCTTCTCTCCGTTCAGGCACAGGGGAGGGTTGTATTTCCCCACCCCCCTGTGGTCAGGCACAGCCATGTAACTCATTCTGATCAATGAGCTATGGGCAAAAATGACTTGTTTCCCTTCCAAGCTGAAGCATTTAATTGCTGGTACAAAACCCTCTGGTGCCCTTTGTATGCTTTGGCAACTGGTAAAGTTGGACGTGTCAGGAGGGGCAGACCCCTGATGGTGGGACCTCTAGGAGCCTGGGTGCCTGAGAGACCGTGCAGGAGACCACCCGCTGAACCAGGGCAGACATCGTGCACAGGTGAGAAGGAAACCGTGTGTCAAGCCACAGAAATTTGGGGATTGTTTTATTACAGCACTCCAGATAGAGGTAAAATATATTTTAAAATAAAAGAAAGGGAGAATAGACAAATCTCCCATGAAAAAGAATTCCATGTAATTTACATAGACACTGTCCTCAACGAAGTGGAGTATAACACCCGACTCCTTAAGTGTGGGTTGTGCACAGACTTCCTTCCAAAGCGTGGAGCGTGGAAGGTGTGGGAGAGTGATTTTACAGTGGGAAAGTCTAACAAACACTACCTGAGCCATATGAGCAAGGTCAATATCAATAGTGATGAGTTATGGTGATAGTATGTATCCTAGATACGATGTGATAAAAATGGAATTTACCTCTGTGGTCCTCCTCCCCAAAACACATAACCCCAGTCTAATCATGAGAAAAATCCCCAAGGGTTGTTCTACAAAATACCTGATTACTATTCCTCAAAACTGTCAAAGTCATCATAAACAAGAAAAGTATGAGAAACTTATAGTGAAGAGGAGCTAAAAAATTAAAAAGATAAAATAACTAAATATAATATGATACCCTGAATAGGATCTTGGAAAAGAAAGAGGACATTTGGTTAAAAGCTAAGGAAACCTGAGTAAAGCATGAACTTTAGTTAATAATAACATAACAGTGTTGGTTCATTAATTGTCACAAAGGTACCACACTGATGTAAGATGTTAATAACAGGGGAAAGTGGGAGTGGGGTATACTAAGACTGTCTGTACTATCTTTTCAAGTTTATGTAAATCTCAAACTATTAAAAAATTAAAATTTATTTTTTTAAAAAAGGAGGTATAAGAGAGAACATGATATGTTCTGGAAATTCCTTCTGAAGTGGAGAGTGAAAATTTAGAGTTTGCTTAGATAGGCAAAAGATCTTTTATGCTCTTCAAAGGAAATTCCATTTTTAAATTGTATAAGCTGAGTGAGGGAGCCTTAGAAGATCTATGGGTGGGCTTCAGGAATATTACAAAACCTCTGAAATTAGCTAAAATTACATTGTGTGTATGTGTATATGTATGTTTTTCTCTGAAGGAGGTCAAAGCTTTATTATTCATTTGTCCTTAAAGGGCAAAGTACCTAAAATATGTTAATAATCTTTGCTGAAGGCAATGTAGAAACTCTGGAATAGACTGAGCAAGAGAAGCAGCACAATTATATTTTTGTGTAGTACAGTCTAAAGTGATTGTGTGTGTGTGTGTGTTTGGAGAGGGAAGGCAAGAATTAAAGGCAAAATGATAATAAAGACAGTGATCTTCAACCTCTTTTGATTATGGTCCACCTTGCAGGGGAAGAAATGATCCCATACCTTGCCTTAAACCTACCTTTGCCCCTTTCCTGAGGAAACAGTCCTGAGTCAGTCCAATGAAATGCCCTTTTTTAAAAACCTAAGTTTGATGGGACTATTTATACATCTATTTAGCATAAGAGTTGTGAATGATTAAGATTTGAAAAAAAGTGTATGTAGGTCTTTAAGGATAACTATAAACCTAAAGCACTGTGGTATGAATCCACATTTATGGGAAGTTAGAATGAAAAAACAATAAAAAGTAGGAACTGAGAACCATGACACTGATCACAGGCATTCCGTATGAAAATGAGGGTAACTCCAACTGCCTGGGCACAGTAACATCGCATGCAGCCAGCCTTCTTTGTACAATGGAGTTGATTGTCTAATTTTAATTTACTAATACAAAATGCCAGGAATCTTTAACAACTCACTTAGATGGTTATTAATACTTAATACTTTGTTGCATATACAAATGAAAATACATAGAATTGTACATTAGTCCATAAAAATGAAAAAACTTTCATTTTTGATCAATTCATGGTTTCTTAGGAGCAAAACATTCTTGGAGAAATTGCTATCACAACCTACAAGAGAGATAATGAGGCTGGCATAGAAGAATGCAGGGGATACACAAGAGGAGGAGACAGATAAAATATACCAAGGGATCAGAATCAGCAGAGTTTTTTTGATTGCTTGGGTGGGGAGAAATAAGGTAAAGGGGAAAAGCTAGCTTGATTTGGGGGTTTCTAGTGGGCCCATTAGGAGGCATGCAGGATGGTGGATAAACTTGGAGAAAGATACGGTAGGTAGGAGACAGCTGGTGAGTCCGATCTGGAATATGTTGTGTTTGAACCTCAAGTGACTATACCACCTGTGTGGGCAGATGGATCCTGAGATCCTTCAGCTCAGAAAAAAGGGTCTGAGCTAGAGCTATAAGTTCCTATAGAAAAATGTGAGGCATTCATATCATAGCTTGATTTCTCTAACATTTACAACAATAAATAGAAATTACAATTTAAAAAATTCCATTATATGTCTTGAAATATAGACAACCAGGATTAGGGAAGGGAGAAGTCAGACCAATTAAGAACCCCTAAGATCCTGCTGGAGCCACCATGTATGTGATTAGAAATTCTTTTTTTTTTTAAATCCTCACCCAAGGATATGTTTATTGATTTTACAGAGACAGAGGAAGGGAAAGAGAGAAAGAGAGAGAGACCTCAACCGGGGATTGAACCTGCAACCTCAGTATGTGCTCTGACCGGGAATGGAACCAGCAACATGCTGGTATATGGGATGATGCTCCAACCAACTGAGCCACCCAGCCAGGGCTGGTTAGAAATTCTTGGTGAATGAAGTTCCCACTGCCTAATTTCTTGAAATTGTGTTCTACACATCTTTCTTTCTCCTTACCAATCTTTTACTCTTTAAATCATGGAATTTGAATATCTGTTTATTGTTGTTGCAGCAGCTGCTGCTGTTTTACTTTTCATTGATGTATGACTTATATTTAATTTAATAATGTTCACAAATGTTAAGTTTCCAGCTGAACAACTATTTACAGATTTCTGTGTAGTCAGCACAGAGATCAACATACAGAATACGTCCAGCACCCCACAAAGCTCACTAGGCCTCCTTCCATTCAACATCTCTCAAAAGGCAGCCACTATTTTGATCTGTATCACCACTAGTTTTTCCTGTTCTCAGCTTCATAAAAATGGAATCAAAGAGTGTATTTTCTTCATGTGTGGCTCATCTCTTACCACATTATGTCTTTGAGATTCATTTATGTGTTGCCATTTTGTAAAGGTGGTTCATTTTTTTGTGTGTAGTAGTACTTTGTATAAATATATCACAATTTATCCATTCTAATATTGGTGAATTTTTCATTTTTTGTAAATAACACGAATGAAATGGCTACGAACATTCTTGCACATGTGTTTGGTAGACATATGCACTCACCTCTCTGGAGTATTATCCAAGAAATGGAGTTGCTGGGTCACAGGGTAAGCGTTTGTTTGGCTTTGGTAGATTTCGTTAGTTTCCCAAAGTAGTTGTGTGTATTTAGACTCCCACCAGCAATGGTGAAAGGTTCCCATTTCTCCATACTCTTGCATTCACATTTTGCTAGTGATTAACAATTTGGAACATTTCCTCATGTGCTCATTTGCCATCAGTATATGTTCTTTGATTAAGTGTTTGCTGAAATCTTTTGTCTTTTTTAAAAAATGGGTTGTTTTCTTATTGCTGAGTTTTGAGAGTTCTTTATATATTCTAGATACAAGTCCTTTATCAGATATCTGCTTTGTAGCTGATGTTGCGTCCTCATCTGTGATCTGTGGCTTGTCTTTCAGTCTCCTAACGTCATCTTTTGAAGAACAGCAGTTTTTGATAAAGTCCAATTTATCAATTTGTTCTTTTATTGTGTTCTTGTTGTTCTATCTAAGGTCCAAAGACTTCCTCCTATGTTTTTTTTTTCCCCCAGACAATTCATAGTTTTAGGTTTCATATTTAAGTCTATGATCAACTTAAGTTAATTTTTATATATGGTGAAATATATAAACCCAAACTGGCCCTGGCTGGTGTAGCCCAGTGGATTGAGTGCTGGCGTGCAAACCAAAGGGTCTCCAGTTTGATTCCCAGTCAGGGCACATGCCTGGGTTGTGGGCCAGGTCCCCAACTGGGGACATGTGAGAGGCAACCGATCGGATGTATCTCTTGCACCCTGATGTTTCTCTTTTTCCCTCCCTCCCCCTCTCTCTAAAAGTAAATAAATAAAATCTTTAAAATATATGTATATTTTTAAAAATCCAAACTGATTTTTTTGCGTATGGATACATACACACAAATATACATGCATACGTACAAAATATATATACACACACAATTTAAGCTTACTAAATAAGCAGAGATAAAACCGTAATCTCAAAGAAAATAGCAGATTTCTTCCTGGGTGGAGATTACCACTAAGGACCATTTCCAGATACATCTCCTCCTCCCGGTCAGGCTCTTGGAAGTCCACTGGATATGTAGTTGAGCAGCACCTGGCTATGCTGTAGTTTTTGGTTTGATTCAGTCCACCACTGGCTTCAAAAGCTATGAGAGTGAGATTAGGACCTTCCCTTTAGCAGAGCCTGGTACCCGAGAACTAACAAGATCCTAGAGACCCACCGAGGCTTCAGAACCCTGTCACCAGTTTTCAGAACTGTGAGGGACGACCCCTGCTTTATAGACAGGCTACCAGGTTATCAGGCTTCTGGGGAGTTTTCTTTGCTCTCCAGTCTAGCTTCCTACTTCTATGCTTGGAGGTCTCTTTCAGCTTTGCTGACCATCCTCTGGCCTTTGCAGGGCAGCTGCCCTTCCCTCCATGAAGGTCCAGAATGCCTCAGAGGGGCATCCCTCCCATCCTCCCAACATTCTGCCTGCTACCCATAATGATAGGAGAGAGTGTGATAGGAGAGAGTGTGATAGGATGAATGCAGACTTGCTCTGTGTCTGGATGTCACTGGAATTTTAATCTGTTGCACTGGCCCATATGTAGCCATTAAGTTTTGACTAAAATTTAGCCAATTTTTTCTTATGCCTATCTTCAGTGGTTTCTTCTTCCTATTGCTCCAATGATGAGAGCAGCTGTGGGTACCTTCTTTCCTAGAAAGGGCTCATGAATTTGAGTAGTTTCCTTGCATTTCTTTTCTTTCTATGTTCCCTTGTGTCTTCAGCTCTCTAAAGCACTTTTAAAAACCATGGCTGGCTTGGCCCTGGCTGGATAGCTCAGTTGGTTAGAGTGTCATCCCAATATGCTAAGGTTGCAGGTTCGATCCCCATTCAGGGCACATGTAAAGATCAACCAATGAATGAATTAATAAGTGGAACACCAAATTCTCTCTCTCTCTCTCCCCCCATCTCTCTCTCTAAAATCAATAAATAGAAAATTTTTAAAAACTACATCTGGCTTAACATGAGATTGACAGTCATATCTTTCTACAATTAAATCAGAAGCAGAACTGAGATTTGTTTTCAATTTGAGAATTGTGGCTTTACAAATAAAACCATTACAGTTAAATGGGTAACTAAGGTTCACAGAGGGGAAGTTATTTGCCAAGGTGAAGAAACGAGGGAGAGGCGGTCTTAGCTCGAGCTGTCCTAAAAAATTTCCATAAACTGGATGGCTTAAACAAAAGAAAGTTACTGTCTTATAATTCTGAAGGCTGGAGTTCCAAGACCAGGATGTCAGCATGACCACGTGCTGGTGGGATCTCGCTTCCTGGCTTACAGATGGCTGCCTTCTCACTGTGTCCTCTCATGCCGGGAGAGCTCTGATGTCTTTTAGTCTTCTGGTCAGGGTACCAGTTTTGTTGGATCAGGGCTACACCCTTAGGACCCTAACCTCAATCACCTACTTAAAGTCTCTGGCTCCAAATACTGTCACACCAACTGCAGCACATACGTTTGGAGGAAACACAATTGAGTCCACTTCAGGAGACTAACTGAGAAGGTAAACACAGGGTCAAAGGACTCAGGGTTGGGTTATACTTTAAAAACCATGGGCTTTAAAGTGAGAAAATTTTGAGTTTTTTCTGGCTCTGCACTAGAACTGTGGGATTTTGTGAATGGTCTTGACTTCACTGAGCCTCATTTTCTGGAAGATGTGAGTTTCATGGGATGACCTGTGAAAAGTACCTACCTGTCTTGAATGGACCTGTGGGATTTTTATTTATGGAGGTGACTGAATGATGACACAGGAAAAGCTAACGTCACTGGAAAAAGATTTTATTGTTAGAGTTCCCAAGAGGACAGGCACATCATACCACGCCAGGCCACATAGCGAAGCCCCTTTGTCAGTCGGGAGGCAGGACTGGGAGAAAGCAAGGCCCAGAAATGTTCCTGTGATTGCCACAGGGAGAAAGGGGCGAGGCAGAGTAAACAGCTTAGACTGACTAGCTTGAATCACTTCAATGGGCTCTGGGACATAGGGGTCGTCTCCAGTTGTTTGGTACCTGGCCCTGTGGGGATTTAGGGCAGGAAAAACACTGACTTGGAGTGTGAGAGTTCGACAAAGGAGGTGGTTGGGAGTGTGGGCTCTGGATTGGTGGGTTTGCACATAAAAGGCAAGCTATCTACTCCTATCTGTAGGTATTAGCTAGCCCCAGGTATTAGCTCCCCAGCCAGCAAGGCCCCCAAGATATCAAACAGTCGTAAAATGCAGAATATAAAAAACATGATTAATGCATCATCCTAGTTTTGGGGACATTAGTATAGGCTTTGTGAGTGCTGGTCGCTTTCATGGTTCCTCCTGTCCTTGTCAACCCCACTCTCACCTCAGCAGCTTCTGAAAGATGATTCCATTTCTTTTCTTAACCTCTTGGTGATCCAGGCCTTGGTTTCTCTCTGTCATAGCCACGTGTTGATGCCTCCTGCCTGGGTAAGGCTGACAGCCCCATTAAGAGGGGTTCCAGACTCTCGTGGAGGTTGGGGGACAAGACCAAGAAATAAAAGCAGTCTGGAAGGCCAGCTTTGTTGGGGGACAGACATGCCTGTTCTGGGATTTAGAGGAGAGGGAGTCTCAGTCTGAAGCCCCATGGGAGGTCAGTCACGAGTCACCCTACATCAGCATTCTGGTCACAGAGAAGACACACAGAAAATCTATTCTCCCTGACTGGGTCCCCCACCGGCTTCAGTAGCTGTCTCTGGGTTGGTGAAAAGGACAGTCTATTGGCCTCTCCTCAAAAAGGCCTGAGGCTCAGCAACAGTGCCAAGGGCTATGATAAACAGGTCTTTTTCTTGAGTTGTCTGGGCTGTTGAGATTCAGGATGAAGTGAGAGCAAATAGGACAGGTTCTCTGAACTGAGTAAGTATCCTTGGATTCTTTGAACTTCAAAGAAAGTGGGGCTTATAGGAAATAAGCCTAAACTGGAAAAGCACCTCTGAATGACAAAGCAGGAAGGACACTAGTACTGCATAAATATTTTCCTTTACAATCTCATTCTACCATGAAAACATCATCCATGGCTGAATTAGCCCCATCAGAGTCCACAGTTCCTGGAAATGATATAAATTTGGCTCTAGGTGCCTCATGCTTATTTGCCTAAATAACCTCTCAAAAAAGGAGGAGGAGGAGAAGAAAGGAGGAAAAGAAGGAGAAGGAGAAGAATAAGAAGAAAAAGAAGAGGGAGGAGGAGGAAGAGTAAAGAGGAGAAGGAAGAGGAGGAGGGAAGGAAGGAAGGAAGGAAGGAAGGAAGGAAGGAAGGAAGGAAGGAAGGAAAGAAAGAAAGAAAGAAAAAAGAGAAAGAAAGAAAGAAACTACACTAATATCTATGATCCTGGCCAGTTATTCCATGGGAGCTGAGCTTCTCCATGAAGCTCAAAAAAGCTAGAAAGTAAAAATTAGTGCCCTCATGTTAGCGCGCTCATTTTACAGAGGAGGGAGCCTTGCTCTATAAAATGAGAGCACTAATTTTTACTTTCTAGCTTTTTTGAGCTCATATGATGAAGATTCTGGCAAATTTTGAATAGTCGAGAAATGATAGTTTCTCCTCTTCCCCTCCCCCATTTGCTCTCCTCTCTAAATAATAAAAATGAGTTATTATAAAGTAACCAGAACAATTAAATTGCTATAGATTGAGTGCTTACAGTGTGCTAAAGACTATTTTAAGTACTTATGTGTATGATTTCATGGTTCTATGAATTTAATAGACTCAGGAAAATTCCAGACTTTTAAAACATCACATGCCATAGCACTTTCATATAAGATTTTTTCATAAGATTTTTTTCTCATAGTTGACTCAATCTTCTACTAGAATAAGAATGAGATAAATTAGAAAATTTGTTAACTTCATCACATCTAATTATTAGTTAATTTTAGAAATTTTTGAGAAAAAACAACAGCAAAATACCAGTTGGAAAGACCAATATTAAAATTGGTGACAGTAACCAGTACTAATGTCGAAGGAGAGAAAAGACACATAGATCAATGGAATGCAATAGAGAGCCCAGAAATAGCTCCACATAAATATGCCCAGAAATTTTTGACATAAATGCAAAAGCAATTCAACAGAAGAGGGATAGCCATTTCAATAAATGGTGCTGGAATAATTGGACATCCATTGGCCAAAAAAAAAAAGCCCCCCAAAATGAACCTCAACCTAAACCTCACACTTTAGGTAAAAAATATTAAAAATGGATTATGAACTTAAAAGTAAAACTATAAAACTTGAAGAAGAAAACAGGAAAAAATCTTTGAGACCTATAACTCGGTAAGGAGTTCTTAGACTTGACACCAAGGCATAATTCATAAGAGGAAAAATAGATAATTGGACCACATCAGACCACCACCACCCTGCCCTGGCACAGCTGACCCTCCGTAGAGGACAGAGGTTGGTGGTCAGTGGTCACAGCCAGTCCTTGCAGCTGACTGGCCTGGGTAAATCCCTCCCATTGACCTGCCAACAGCAATCAAGCCTCAAATACAAAAGGAGGGAGTAATCAGCCCACAGAAAGGGTGCACCTCAAGTACCCAGCTTGGCTGCTAGGGGAGTCTGTGCCACTGGACCCTACAGGACACCTACTACATTAGGCCACGCTACCAGTACAGGGAGTCATAGCAGCTCTATCTAATACATAGAAACAGACACAGGGAGGCCTCAAAAATGAGGAGACAAAGAAAAATGGCCTAAATGAAAGAAGAGAACTCCAGAAAAAGAACTAAACTAAATGGAGATAAGCAATCTATCAGATGCAGAGTTCAAAACACGGTTTATAACAGGGATGTCAAACTCATTTTCACCGGGGGCCACATCAGCCTCACAGTTGCCTTCAAAGGACCGAATGTAATTTTAGGACTGTATAAATGTAACTACTCCTTAACAGGTAAGCAAGAGCTTGGTGCTGTTGCCAGGCAGAAACAAGGTGGAGGGCTGGATTTGGCCCGTGGGCCTTGTGTGTGCCACCTGTGGCCTTAATGGGCAGATTAACCATGTAGCTAATGAAATTTAAGCTTTGCAGCCCCTCACTTGCATGGGTCCTTCATGAGGCCTTAGGAGGGGCCCTAATAAGGTTGACATGGTCATATATTTTCATAAAATTTGCAAAAATGAGATGTTAACTTCAAACAGCTAATCTTGCTGTTTCTTTCCACTTCAAATTCCCCTCCGTTCACTTCTCTTTTTGTGCAATGTGCAGGGGAGGGAGAAAGGGAACTTGGCTGTAAACATTTTGGGGAATATTGTTAAGGGAAAGTACTCTCAAAAGAAACTTTCGCTTTGGATTATGTGGATGGCTGTTGGGGACCACTCTGTGTGGTTTCAGAGACTGCAGCCCCGTGAGAGCAGGCTCTGAAAAGGTCTAGTAAGTCTCCCTGGAAAACCAGGTAATGCAGGTGGCAGCCATGCCCCGACTCTAACATGGAGGGTTCCCATAGGAATCAGGCCTGAAATGCACATTGTATCCTTTGAAGCTTGCTCTGCTTTTCTTTGTATGGCTCTGTTAATATAAACCGGATGTTTAAGTTCAAGGCATAAGGAGTAAACTACTTATCTCATGAAACACGGCTTAAAGACCCTCTGGTGTGAGCATGACTAACAGACCTTGACCTATGACAGATCTCTGTGTTCCTTCAATTGTTATCTATAGATAATACCTGTTTCTGTATGACTATAGCCTTTTGACATTGTTTGATGAGCTATCCATGTATGATGTATACACCTACACATACCAATGAAAGCCATATGGGAGAAGGGCTCAGGGCCACCCCCTTTCCCTCCAGAAGAGCCAGATTGTGTCCAGGATTACTTATTTCTCATCCGTGGTGGACAGGAGGAATTCTGTGGGATGGAGTTCCTCCCACAGATGGCACAGGTAAATTATTGCTAGTAGACCTGGTATTAGAAATGATTCCAGAAATACTCTTATTATCCACTGTGCCAGCTTATCTGGCTTTGTAACAGGGGGAGGGATGGCAGTTACATTGCACAATGGACATGTCCTACCATACTCAGCACCATAAATATATGGGTATGGGAAAAGGAACAAGGTTTGAAGTGTGTAGGGTCACAAGACCATTTGGGGAAATTTTTCCAGTTGTCTGTGGAATAAATTTCAAAGCAGAGGATGAGGTTCTCATCAATGCATACTCAAAATAGAAGACTTTTCCTACACTTTCAAAAATTATTCCATTTCATTACTTTCTATCATTTATAAGTAATATACCAAAAAAAAAAAAAGCTATTTTGATTCCATTTCTGAGCCTGACAACAGTATTGGTCCTCACACCATCCTTCATTGCTCCCATCCCCAAAGTAGCACAGATCAGAGATAATTGTCATATTAAACGTTTGGTAACCAAAACTGAAGTTTTAATATCATGGCACTGGAGTGTCAATGGAAGCAGCACTATGCAGCATAATGTAAAGACACTGACTTTATCTTCTTTACATATTTTCTCTATTTATTTTTAGAGAGGGGGGAAGGGAGGGATAAAGAGGACAGAAACATCAATGTGAGAGAGAAACATCGATCCATTGCCTCTCACACGCCCCAAACCAGGGACCTGGTCTGCATCCCAGGCATGTGCCCTGACCAGGAATTGAACTGGCGACCTTTCACTTCACAGGACGATGCTCAACCAACTGAGCCACACTGGTCAGGGCAAGACATAATGACTTTAAACAGTTTAACTCATTTAGTGAAATGCAAGCAGTTTTCATGGATAGAATATAGGGTGCAAAGGGTGCATAGCCAGAAAAGCTATCGGAAGTGTAGGAGGGTGAGATGATGAAGGGTTGGGCTAAAGAGTTTCAATTTTGTTGTTCTTAATTATGTATGAATATCAGGAGTTCCATGAACCACTTTGAAACTCTGGGCATGTAATTTTTTCTAGGGAGAAACTCCATGATTTTCACTGATTGTTGTGAGTAACCATGGAAGAGGCAGTTATATTGACTCAAAAACTTTTGTGTTCGTTTACTATATGCCAGGTACTGTGCTTCTAACGTGTGGAGGATAATTTGTAAAAAGGCCGGCTGGGATGTAGTCATGGGAGGGCAATTTATAGATTAGATTCAGGTTGTTATCTTTGGCAGGAAAATTACAGATATTAGGCTGTGTCCTCTTCACTGCATCCAATCATGGTGTATGTTTGTCCTGTTACTGACGGTCTTGATATTGGATCACGTGATTCAGGTGGTGTCTACAGGCTATCTCCACTGAAAAAGTAATGTTTTCCCCTCAGCAATTAGCAACCGCTTTGCAGGAAGACATTTGGATTGAAGCAAATATCCCATTCCTTATCAATTTATCCTCACCTTTGATTTGTTTTTATCTATATAGGCTCATGATTTGTATTTTTACAGTGTGCTAAAATCTTTAACACCACTTTTTAAAAATTTGATTTGAGAGAGAGAGAAAGGGGGTGAGAGGGAGAGAGAAACAGCGATTTGTTATACCACTCGACCTTGGCATATGGGGACAACACTCCAACCAACTGAGCTACCCGGACAGGACCCTTTTTTGTTTGTTTTTTTAAGTTTTAAAAATTGTGGTAAAAAAATACTAGCATAAAAGTTAACCTTTTAACCATTTTTAAGATTTCTAGAAGTTTTTCATATTGTAAAACTGAAATTCTATGTCCATCAAAAACCAGCTCTCCTTTTCTCTCTCCCCCCAGCCCCTGACAACTGCCATTCTACTTTCTGATTCCATGATTTTGACTGGAAATTTGGAATCACGATTTGGACCGGGGACTACTCTGCATACCCCATATACATGGATCAGACAGTATCTGTCCACTGTGATTGCACTTATTTCACTCAGCATAATGTCCTCGAAGTTCTGTAGCATATAACAGGATTTCCTTCTTTCTTTAGACGGAATAATATTCCATGCATGTCTATATCACACTTTATTCATCTGTTGATGGACATTTTGGTTGATTCCCCATCTTGGATATTGTGAATAATGCTGCAATGAATGGCCATTCTAATGGGTATGAAGCGATACCCCATTTTTGTTTTGATTTGTATTTTTTGAATTATTAGTGATGAGCATCTTTTCATATTCTTGTTGGACAATTGTGTGTCTTGTTTGGAGAAATATGTATTAAGGTCCTTTGCTCATTTTTTAATCAGGTTAATTGTTTTGTTGTTGTTGTTGAGATGTTAGACTTCTTTATATATCTGGATATTAATGTTTTATCAGATACATGATTTACAATTTTCTCCCATTCCATGGTTGCCTTTTTATTGTTGATTGTTTCCTTTCATGTGCACAGGTTCATAGGTTCAATGTGGTCCCATTAATCTATTGTTGGTTTTGTAGCCTGTGCTTTTGGTATCATATCCAAATCATTGCCAAATCCAATGTCAGCAACTTTTTCTCCTATGTTTTCATCTAAGAGTTTTATCATTTTAGGTCTTATATTTAGGTCTCTCATCCATTTGGAGTTAAATTTTGTACATTGTATAAGATAAGGGTCCAGCTTCATTCTCTTGCATATGGATATTCAGCTTTCCCAACACCATTTTTTGAAGAGACTGTCCTTTTTCCATTGTGGACTAGCACCCTTTTTGAGCACAAAGATCATTTGACCACATGCATAAGGGTTTATTTCTGGACTTTCTAATCTGTTTTAGGGGTCTCTGTCTGTACTGTCACTTTTTTGTGTTGTTGCCCAAATTGTCCCCAGTCTGGCCAGGGGAGCAGCACCCATTCCAGCTGGCTTCTGGGTCATTTCAATATGTCTTCTTCATTCTTTGACAACTTCCCTGCTTCCTGGCACAAGATGTTCTGTTCTTTCACTTTGCCTGTGACAGTCTCAAAATCAGCCATTTCTCTAAGGATTACTGATTACTTTTAGTGAATAAGACATTTAGAAGCCAAGGTCCAGATGCTAGATGTCCCTATTGATATTAAAGTGGCCTAGGCCCTCTCAGTGGACAAAGATAGAAAATATATTTATGCACATAAAGCTCCAATCCAAAACCACAGGTTTCAGTCTAGTTTTCACCCTTTCTGAATTCTCTTCTCAGACAATGAGAACTCTATCTTCTATTTTCCTTTTCCTCATTTAATCAGTTCCCCATGTGTAACAAATTTCCCATCTCCACTACTACCCTATTACCCACACAGATGCCTCCTCTCCCTGCTTGGGCTCTGCCACCCACACCAGGCCACCCCCCCGCATGAATGCCCTCCTCACACCCACTTATCGCCTCTGACCCCCATGTTGGGTTACTCCCATACAAGGACGCCCCCTCACCCTACAGTCTGTGACAACCCATAATTGGCTTTCCTCACCTTTCTCAGCCTCTGACTCCTGTGCCAGGCAGGATGTAGCCATCATGGGCCCCTCCTCATTCACCTTGGATAATAATACTCTACAAGGCTGTCCCTCCATATGGACACTTGGGACCCTCACCCTGCCTCCCCCAACACCCCCCCCCCCCCACGCAACCCTTCCACAGGCATCTTGATCCTTCCATATGGGCTCTGACAGCCGATGTAAGGCTGCCCCCTTGTGGGCAGCCTCATCCCCTTGCTTGGGCTCTGGCACCACACACTGGGCCAGCGACCTGCTTGGATTCCCTCTTCACCCTGCTCAGGTGAGGCCAGATCAACCTCTTTTATTCTCTGAAAGGTTTTGTGTAATTGGTGTCATTTCTTCCTTGAACGTGTGAAAGAATTCTTCTGTTGTTTCCTTTGTGGAAAGTATGAAATTCAATTTCTTTAATAGATGAAGGACTACTCACTTCTATCAGTTTTGGTAAGTTGGTTTTTGCCCTAGGAATGTTTCCAATGAATACAAATTTTCAAGATTATTAGCATAATTTGGTTGTTAAGTGACCTTATTTTTTTAATTATGCAGAACTTATGTTAATTTCCTCCTTCAATTCCGGATACTAGTTAGTATATCTTCTCCTCAGTCTCTGTCTCTCTTTATCAGTCTCATTAGGGTTTATCTACTTCATCATCTTTATTTCCCTGCGCTGGAGCCCTGGGTTGTGCGTCTGTCTCCTTCCCCAGTTGTTCCTCCTGGTTTATCCACACTCGAAGTGGGACCACCTGCTCCACCAGCCACCAACTCACTGAGTCCGCCAGCTGCTGCCTTGCCAAGACTCCTCTCTGCCCCACCTGCCCAACTCCGCCCCTCCTACAGATCTGGATGAATGTTTCTTCCTTAACTCCTTGGTTGTCAGTCTTCCATACAGTTTGATTTTCTCAGTTCTGGTTGTTTTTTGTTTTTAAATTGTTGTCCTCCTTTTGGTCATGTGAGGAGGTACAGTGTGTCTACCTATGCCTCCATCTTAGCCAGAAGTCCCCACTAATTTCTGTATTTATCTCTATAATTGTCTTTCTTCTATTTTTTTAATTGTTATTGTTTTGGTATCTTATTGAGGTATTAATAGCTGCTTAGGTTGGGGGAATAGTAAACTTTTCCTGGAAAGGGCCAGATAGTAAATATTTTAGGCTTTGTTGCTCAGAGTTCTCTTCCATTTTCCATGAATTTGTATATGATCACTATCCTAGCAATTTTCAATATTTTATTTTTTTATTAGGTATTAATTTAAAGAAGTCCTTTAGATAGAAGTATGGATAGAAGGGACTTTACGTGATTGTAATAAATAACACCTTATTTAGCCTACATTGCTACTATGCTGTTAGTAGTATGAAAGTAGCCACAGACATACACACGAGAATGAGTGTGACTGTGTCCCAATACACCTTTATTTACAAAAACAGGCAGACGGCTGGGTTTGGCCTCTGAGCCACAAGTTGCTGATACCTGACTTAAATCATTAGATCCCTTACACACCTGTTTCCATAGTCTGTTATTTCTCTTGGCTTTCATCCATATCTTGTCTTCTGGGAAGTCAGGTTATTTTGGAGTAGGTGTTGGAATTCCACTTGATAAACTGTACATAGTTTAAAGCTCTGGATGATATTATTCTTCCCCTAGATGACTTACTTTTGCTTCTAACAGGCAGGTAGACTATTGTCACTTGTACTCTCTTTAATCCAAACAGGGAATGAGATACTTTGATGCTGGATGAACCCACATGCATTCCAAATTGTAACTTGAGGTGTATACTTTTTCCTTGCAGCTCTCAACTCTAATTTTTCTCCCTTCAGCTCCCTGCATCTGTTAAAAACTGTGTTAGTTTCTAGACCTCTGGGCCTCTACTTTCAGAATTGACAAGAGAGGAGGTCTTAAATGCCAAACTCATAACCCTTTCCCTAGATTTTAACACCATAATTCCTTATGCATTGCTTGCTTTCTGATACTTTCAAAGAGATATATGGGGGGGGGCAAAAGTAATTAATAATAATACAATAGGACTCTACAAGATGGCAGCAGAGTAGGTGGAAGCTATACTAATCTACTCCCAGGACCAAACTGGAATTACAACTAAATTATAGAAAAATCATTCTGAACAACCCACTGAACACTAGCTGGAGAGAAGCCTTCTAACCAAGGACTTATGGAAGAAAACACACCACCACAATGACACTGGTAGGGAGTGTGAAGGAGGCAAGAGATGGCTGGCTGGGCTCCCAGGAGTGGCAGCTGAAGTGACAGGAATATTTCAGTAGCTGGGGTTGGGGGGGTTACCTCTGAGGAGCGTGGGCTCTAAATCCCAAGGTGGGCTCTCCAGCCTAGAGCACCAGAACAGGGAAAGGAACCCAAGTAACAGCCAACTGTGAAAAGCAGCAGGGTTTCTCTCCACCAGGGAGATATGGCTACAGATGCAGAGTACCTCTTAAAGGGTCAACACACAAAATTTCGTTTGCAGCCACTTACCCTGAGCTCCAGCACAGGGAGAGCAGAGCAGACCAGAGACATGTGAGGAGAGTGAGGACTGGGGTTGGTGGCTCTGGGGAGAGAGCTGAAGTGTCAGCCACCAGGATCCCTGTGTTGAGTCAATCCCCATAGTGCAGAAGCCATCTTTCTTAGGCAGAGCATCCTCCTCCAAGTAGTATCAGCCTGGGGGGAAGCAATAGCCTCGGCTGCAGGAATCCCTCTACCACACCCCATAGAGCTTAAACTAGGCTGCTGAGTACAGCTGGAGGCTATTTCAGTGATGAAGCCTGACAGCAAAGTTGTGTCTCTGAGACTTCAGCTGAGCTTCTCCTGGCCCTGGTCCTGGTAAAAGTGGGCCTTGGTGTGCAGCTTGGTTCTTTCTGCACACACCAAGTCCCAGTAGAGGGAGCCACAAGCTGTGGATTGCTGATACCTCCAAACAGGTTGCCCAGGGCGAGTCACACGACACGGTCTGCACCAGACTCTCTGTAGATCTACTTAGTACATAGAAACAAACACTAAGATGCAGCCCAAATGGGAAGACAAATAAACAGGCCCCAAATGAAAGAACAAGAGAATTTTCCAGAAGAAGAACTAAATGAAATGGAAGGAATACAGCATTACATCAAAAATATCATACACAATGATCAAGTAGGACTTATTCTGGGAAGGCAAGGTTGGTACAACATTCACAGGTCAATAAATGTGATACATTACATAAACCAAATGAAGGATAAAAACTACATGATTATACCAATAGATGCATAAAAAGCATTTGATAAAATCCAACATCCATTACAATGAAATACTCTCAGGAAAGTGGGAATAGAGGGAACATACATCAACGTAATAAAGGCCATATGTAACAAACACACTGCCAGCATCATACTCAATGGGCAAAAACTACAATCATTCCCTTTAAGACTGGGAACAGGGCAGAGGTGTCCACTTTCACCTTTCTTACCCAACGTAGTACTGGAAGTCCTAGTATAGCAATCAGACAAGAAGAAGAAATAAAAGGCATCCAAATTAGAAAGGAAGAAGTAAAACTATCTTTATTTGCAGATGACATGACACTGTACATAGAGAACCCTACAGATTCTACCAAGAAACTACTAGAACTGACCAATGAATTCAGTAAAGTAGCAGGATACAAAATTAATGTCCAGAAATCAGTTGCATTTTTATATGCCAAAAATGAACTATCTGAAAGGGAAATTAAGAAAACAATCCCATTCACAATTGCTTCAAAAAGAACAAAATACCTAGGAATAAGTCTAACCAAGGATGCAAAAGACCTGTACTTGGAAAATTATAAGACACTGGAGAAAGAAATTAAAGAAGATACAAATAAGTGGAGACAAATACCATGTTCACAGACAGGAAGAATTAACATTATTAAAATATCCGGACTACCTAAAGCAATCTGTAGATTCAGTGAAATTATTATCAAGATACCAATGACATATTTCACAGAATTAGAACAAATACTTCCAAAATTTCTATGGAGCCACAAAAGGCCCTGAATAGCAACAGCGATCTTCACAAAGAACAAAGTTTAAAAAAAAATCACAATGCTTAATATCAAACTATACTATAAGGCCATAGTCATCAAAACAGCATGGTAGTGGCATAAAAACAGGCACATCAATCAACTGAACAATATAGAGAGCCCAGAAAGAAACCCACACCTTTAAAGTCAATTATTATTTGACAAAGGAAGCAAGCACATACAATGAGCTAAAGATAGCTTATTCAATAAATGGTGTTGGGCAAATTGGACAGATATGTGCAGAAAAATGAAATCAGATACCATACAAGAATAAATTTAAAATTGATTAAAGACTTAAATGTTAGACCCAAAACCATAAAAATTCTAGAAGAAAGCATAAGCAGTAAAATCTTGAACATTACCTATAGCAATATTTTTTCTGATATATATCCTCAGGCAAGGGGAGCAAAAGGAACAATAAATACATGAGATTAAATCAAATTAGAAAGTTTTTGCACAGCAAAGGAAGCCATCAACAAAATAAAAAGGCAGCTTATTGAATGGGAGAACATATTGGTTGATACATCTGATAAGGTGTTAATATCCAAAGTTTATAAAGAACTTATAAAACTCAACACCCCCCCCCAAAAAAAATAACCTAATTAAAAATGGGCAAAGGACCTGAACAGACACTTCTCCAAAGAGGACATACACATGGCCAGTAGACCTATGAAAAGATGCTCAGCATCACTTAATCATCAGAGAAATGCAAATTAAAACCACAAGATATCGCCTCACACCTGTCAGGATGGCTATCATCTATAAATCAATAAGCAAGTGCTGGCGAGGATGTGGAGAAAGGGTAACACTTTTGCACTGTTGGTGGAAATGCAGATCGGTGCAGGCACTAAAGAAAGCATTAATTATGGAGTTTCCTCAAAAAAATTAAAAATTGAACTGCCTTATGACCCAGTGATTCTACTTCTGGGAATTTTTCCAAAGAAACCCAAAACACTAATTCAAAAGAACATACGCATCCCTGTGTTCATTGCAGTGTTATTTACAATCACCAAGATATGGAAGCAGCCCAAGTGTCCATCAATAGATGAGTGAATAAAACAACTATGGTACCTACACACAATGGAATACTATTCAGCCATAAAAATTTTTTACCCTTTGTGACAGAACGAATGGACCTAGAGAACATTATGTTAAGTGAAATGACCCAGTCAGAGAAATACAAGTACCATATTACTTCATTCACATATGGAATCTTATGAACAAACTGAACTAACATGCAAAATAGAGGCAGACTCAGAGAGCAGATGACAGCTCTAGGAGGTGGGGTGGGGTTAGAGGGTGGAGGGATAGAGCAAAAAGGAAACATACTCATGGACATGGACAACAGTATGGAGATTACAGGTGGAGGAGTGTATAAGGGGGATTAATGACAATGGAAAAATACAATTAAAATGTGGCTATTAACAATAACACAATAAATAATACAAGAATAAACTCTGTTTTGCATACTCACAACTATAAACCTACTTTTGTCCACTCCTGCACAATTTCTCCAGCTTTTTAAATAGTATTCAATGAGAGAGGAAGCCCGGGACATCTATTCAGCCAATGCTGGAAACAGAACTCTCTTTGTACTAATCATTTCCTAGTCTAGAGTGGGCCTTTTCAATACATAGATTTCCACCTGCAGTTCAGGAAATTATGTTGATTTTCTCCTTAGAACTTCAGTCGCTGGCATAAATGTTACCCTTTTTGCCTGCCTTTCTCTTATTTCTGTCATTATTACATTCTTTTTTAAAGCATTAATTCTTAAGCCTTAAAAAAAAGCACTCTGATATCATGGTGCTCCTTTCAGTTTTATTTCCATTTCTACAATGGTTTTGCTTTTTTCTTTTCTTTCCTAAGTCAGTCATTTCATAGTTCATCTTCTGTTATCTGACCATCTGTATTCTGGTATTTTTGCATTGCTTTCTTCTACCATAGCAGTATAGTAGTCTCCCCTTATCTGTGGTTTCACTCATCAGGGTTTCAGTTACTTCAGTCAACTTTGGTCTAAAAATATTAAATTTTCCCCCAGAATAGAAAAAGCTAAAGGAATTCATTGCCACCAAATCAGTATTAAAAGGAATGTTAAAGGGGCTTTCTTCCCCCTTAATTTAATATATTTTTTGCAATCCTCAAAGTTTACTTATTTTGAATTTTTTTAAATTACATTTTATTGATTATGCTATTAGGGTTGTCCTGATTTTCCTCCTCTGACCACATCCACCCAGCAGCCCCCACTCCCTCAGGCAATTGCTACACCATTTTTTTGTGTCTATGGGTCATGCGTACAAGTTCTTCTCTACTCCACATCCTACACTGTATTTTCCACTCCCATAGCTGTTTTGTAACTGCCTATTTGTACTTCTTAATCTCCTCACCTCCTCACTCATTCCCTCACACCCATCTTCCATCTGGCAACCATCAAAATGCTCTACATATCCATGATTCTGTCTCTGTTCTTGTTTGTTTAGTTTGTTTTGTAGATTGAATTTTTGATAGATATGTATTTATCACCATTTAGTTACTCCTAGTTTTGATCTTCTTTTTCTCAAAATAGTCCCTTTATCATTTCATATAACAATGGTTTTATGATGAACTCCTTCAGTTTTTTATTGTCTGGGAAGCTCTTCACCTGCCCTTCAATTCTAAATGATAGCTTTGCTGGGTAGAGCAATCTTGGCTGTAGGTCCCAGCTTTTCAACACTTTGAATATTGTTGCTAATCCCTTCTAGCCTGCAAAGATTCTTTTGAGAAATCAGTTGACAGTGTTATGGGAACACTCCTATAGGTAACTAACTCCTTTTCTCTTCTAGCTTTTAAGATTCTCTCTTTATCTGTTATTTTTGGCATTTTATTATGATGTGTCTTGGAGTGGGCCTCTTTGCATCCATCTTGTTTGGGACTGTCTGCTTCTTGGACTTGCACGTCTATTTCCTTCACCAAATTAGGTGAAGTTTTCTTTCATTATTTTTTCAAATAGATTTCCAGTTTTTTGCTCTTTCTCTTCTACTTCTGGCACCTCTATGATGTGAATGTTGGGCCTCTTGAAGCTGTTCCAGAGGCTGCTTACATTATCCTTGTTTTTTGGGTTCTTTTTTCTTCTTCTTGTTCTGATTGGTTGGTGTTTTGCTTTCTTATGTTCCTAATCATTGATTTGATTCATGGCTTCATCCACTCTCCTGTTGTTTCCCTGTACATTGTTCTTTATTTCTTTATTTTTAAAAATTATTTTATTGTTGTTCAAGCACAGTTGTCTACATTTACCCCACCACCATTCCCCCGACCCCAGCCATCCCCACCTCCCTCCTGATTCCACCCCCCATTGTTCTTTATTTCAATGAGTGTATCCATTGTTTCTGACTGGAACTTTTTTATGCTGTTGGGGCCTTCAGTAAGATTCCTGAGCATCCGTGTAAACAGTGTTTTCAACTTTGCCTCTGATAGATTGCTTATCTCCATTTTGTTTAGCTCTTTTTATGGAATTTTGATCTGTTTTTTCACTTGGGCCATATTCTCTTGTCTCCATTTTGGCAGCATCCCTGTGTTGTTTTGATGTATTAGGTAGAGCTGCTATGACTCCCTGTCTTGGTAATGTGCCCTAATGTAGTAGGTGTCCTGTAGGGTCCAGTGGCAGACTCCCCTCTCACCTAAGCTGGGTACTTGAGTTGTGCCCTTCATGTGAGTCAATTACACCCTCCTCTTGTAGTTGAGGCTTGACTGCTGATGGCAGGTCAATGGGAGGGATTTACCCAGGCCAGTCAGTTACAAGGAGTGACTGTGACCACTGACCACCAACCTCTCCCTCCATGGAGCATCAGCTGTGCAAGGGCAGCGTGGTGGTGCTCCGCTGTAGTCTGTAGCTGTCTACTGGGTGCATAGGCTTGGGGTTTCTTGGGTGGTACAGGCCAAGGTCAGACCCTACCCATGTTCTTCCTGGGGCCACTCTGCCTGAGCTATAAAGCAATCTGAGATGGCTGCTACTTGTGCTGAGCGTGGAGATTCCCGGGCAAAGCTAAGCTGTGAATCTAGGGTGGCTGCTACTAGTGCCAGACCTGGGGCCACTGAGCAAGATGTTCAGGTGCAGAGGGCTTACTGAAGCTGGCTATGGCTTGTTGACTTGATTTAAGAAGTTATGAAGCATGAGCCAAGACCAGCCATTCTATGGGAAAATCACAGTTAACAGTTTGGGTGGGCCCATAAGTTGGGTGGAACAGAGTCTTGGGGGATCTCCAAGATGGGGCAGTGTTAGCCAGGTTGATGAAGTCTCAGATATGGCACTCACTCGCCAGCTCTGTGGCTTATGGGTGGAGGGCTGAGAAAAGGGACAATGGCCTTTGTCTGGGAAAATGCTGTCTCCCAGCTCCCGCCTTGATGCCAGACACTTCAGTTCCTCCCTGTATGCCACTGGTGCCTTTCAAGCTGCTACCTTGGTGCTGGAGCTGAGAGGGAGTGAGTCTGAGTAAGTTCATATGTGCGTTCTTTAAGAGGAACTGCTTGGCGCTCCAGAAGTTTCTTCCACCCACTCAATCCCCGCAGGATTTTTGCAGCCAGAAGTTATGGGGACCTAATTTCCTGGCACTGGAACCCTGAGTCAGGGACCTGGTATGGAGCTGGGACTCCTTGTTCCTCATATACCCCTCCATGTGGAACCAGCCTGTTCCATGTCTCCGTCCCTCCTACCATTCTGGATGGATGTGGCTTCTTTTGAATCTGTAGTTGTCAGACTTCCATGCAACTCAGTTTCTGACAGTTTGAGTAATAGCCGTTCTATATTTTAGTTGTAATTTTTATGTGGTTGTGTGAGGAGGTTTATCTATACCTCCATCTTGACCAGAAGATTACATTTTTAATTGTATTTTTTCATTACCATTTAGTCCCCTGTACCCCCACAAACACCCCACTGTTTTCATGTCCATGAGTCCTTTTTCCTCAATCCATCCACCCCTTACCCTCCCCCCCTCCTCCCTAGCTGTCATCTGCTCTCCATCCATGAGTCTGTCTCAGTTTTGCTTGTTAGTTCAGTTTGTTCATTTGATTCCACAAGTGAGTGAAACCATATGGTATTTGTCTTCCTCTGACTATCTCGGCTGTAAGAAAGAAAATTTTACACTTTGAGACAGAATGGATGGACCTGGAGAACGTTATAAAGTAACTTCTTTAAGAAGGAAACCCCCTCCAAAAGGAAAAAACCCCATAAATACGATAATAAAGTGGCAAAAAATATGTACCTAGCAAGAATCACTTTAAATATAAGTAGATTAAATGCTTCAATCAAAAGACATAGAGCAGCTGAATGGATAAGAAAACAAAACCCATATATATGCTGCCTACGAGAGACCCACCTCAAAACAAAATATACACACAGACTGAGAGCACGGAAAAGGATATGTTACGGAAGTGGAAACAAACAAGAAAAGCTGGGGTAGCAGTACTTACTTACATCAGACAAAACAGACTTCCAAGGAGAGATTATCTTAGGTAAACCTGACCATATCAGATGTATCCTTTAAAGGAGGACGTAGAGGCTGACTGTGGACGAAGTCAGCGATTCTGCGGCTGGCCCCACAGCAACAAGCACAACATGGACCACCTATGCAGAAGGCCATGTGTCAGACAACGGCAGCTGTTCTCTAACGGCTGAGTCTTAGACCTATGACCACAAACAGTTAACTAATCAGCATAAGAATTCATTTAACTCTGAAATTGCCATTATTTTTCAGGTCAAAGATCAGAAGTTTCTGATGGCACAATCTATATATACAATGCATTCTAAATAATATGGTTGGTGATCTGCATTAGTTATTTGTTGCTGCACTACAAATTACAACATACTTAGTAGCTTAACTTAGTACCCATTTATTATCTCACTGTTTCTGCAGGTCAGAAGTCAAAGCACGGCCTAGACGGGTTCTCTGCTCAGGGTCTCACCAGCTGAAACCAAGGTATTGAGGGGTCCGAGTTCCTCATTTGGAGATCAAGGATCTCTTCCATTTCCCATTAATTTGTATATGATTATCCCAATTGTTTTTTCACCCTTACCCAAGGACTTTTATTTTTCATTGCGTTTAGAAAGAGAGGAAGGGAGACGGGGGAAACATTGATGCAAGAGAAAAATATTGATGGGTTGCCTCCCATACGCGCCTGAACCAGAGATCTTATGCACCCCAACCTCAACCCAGGCATGTATCCTGACCGGGAATCAAACCCACAACCCTTCGGTTACTGGGCTACACTGGCCAGGGCTATCCCAATGATCTTACATTTTGTTTTTATTAGGTATTAACTTAAAGAAGTACTTTAGATAGAAACGTGAATAGAAAGGTCTTCATGTGAATATAATAGATATTGTAATATTTATTAGTCTACATTAAGTGAGATAAGTAGCATTCATTAATGAAAGATGCCTTAAGATGTATTATGGAATAATACTGGATATTTCATATACTGGAAAAACTCAAGCTGAAATAAAATAAAAATATTAAATTTCCCCAACCATTGTCATTGTAATGGTTCGATGCCTAACACTACTTCACAATGCCCATGCCATTCACCTCGCCTCACCTCGTCATGTAGGCATTTTACAATCCCACATCATCACTGGAAGGTGAGTACGGTCTAAGAGTTTGAGAGAGAAAACATTCACATAAGTTTTATTACAGGATATTGTTATAATTGTTCTGTGCTATTATTGTTGTTAATCTCTTACTGTGCCTAATTTATAAATCAAACTTTATCATAGATACATGGTACATATAGGGTTTGGCACTATCTGAGGTTTCAGGCATCCACGGGGGGTCTTGGGATGTATCCCCAGGCATCCACTGGGGGTCTTGGGATGTATCCCCCATAAATAAGGAGGGATGACTGTTATTGCTTCATTGTCTGTTGATTTTATAATTCATGTCAGGTGTTCAGCAGGCCCAGTGCCTGGGGCAAGAGTACACACATGAGCTCTGACCAGGTCTAAATTTAAAAGTATAAATTAAACTTTAAAACTATTAAATAAAATATATTCTACACTTCTACCTTGACAAATATGAGGGGAAATGCCAAAAAACTCAGAATTATCTTCTGGAGGGCAGGCCCCATGTAGTACAAGCTTCCCCAACTAGGTGAATGTTCTAGGAGCCCATCTGTAACAATGTACCACCTGGTGGTGTTGTGAGAGGCTGGGTTCAGCTTCAGTGAATTTCTTCTGAAGACTCTTTCAACACATTTGCCCATTTCATGACAGGTGATTTACGAGTGCACCTGCCCACACTGTGCTAAGTGTTCAGCAGTTTTTGACTAAAAGTGGCATGCTCCCCATGCCCTACCCTCCCTATTCACCTGATCTTGCCCTAAGCGACTTTTTGTTTGTTTGTTTCCCCAGATGGAAAAAAGTCCTCAAAGGGAAACATTTTGCCAATGTGGAAGAGGTGCAACAAAAAATGGCAGAAGCACCAAAAAGTGTCAAAATCAATGAGTTCCAAAACTGTTTTCAGCAGTGGGGAAAAAAGTCTCAATAGGTGTATTGCATCAAATGTAGAGTACTTTGAAGGAGACTGAAGTTTAAAAATGTAAGAATACACAATTTTTTATAATTCTGAGGTTTTTTGGGCCCCCCTCATATACCTTTAAAACAACAAAAATGTGTAAAGCTGTATTACTGAAATTCAGTAAGTATCAGAGAACTTAATTTAATTATTACTGCACATGTCTAGGTGTTCTCTTGATGGGCCAGCAATATTTGTATATGAAATAAAATAAGCACACATATTTCATACGTTATATTACTTATTCCATGAATTTTACTTTTGGCCTCTATTTCAGCACAACCACTAATAATATTGCCATACTATATTCACATAATTTGTGTTCCACTGACAATAATGATCTACAGGATTACAAATTTAAACATGATTACATTAAAAGTATACCAAATTTGTACAGGGGCATAAAAACTGGTACACTTTGAACACAAAAGAAAATCAATGGAAAACAATACTTTTTTTTAAATGCAGGAATCTTTTGTATTTGTACGGAAAGAATTTGACAAGTTAATAGTCTTCTGTTTCCTAAAATTTGACACTCAAATCCACCCTGCTCTATGTAAGCAATAGAAGTAGCAATGCAATCCACAAACCTACTGTGGTGTTCCGCAGTTCTTTTGTTTTGAAGATATTGATCAAAGAATTTGGAGAAACATTTCCCTAGAGGGCTGAATGGGGATATTCACACAGGAGAATGTCAGTGACCAGTATTAATTGCATTGTGCTAACACTGAGCCTCAGATTCAATGTGACACAGCTGCCTATTGTTAACAAACTCATGTGCTTGTGATACATGGGTCCCTCCAAAGTGTGGCACCCAGAGCAGGGACCCCTTTTGTCTGGGTCTAAGGTTAGTACTGGTATTTGATTATAATTTTCATCTTCTTTGTGAAATGTTTTTCTGGTTATATTTTGTCTGATGACAAACTTTACTGCTCTTCCTCACTTTTTTTCCCTCTCCTATCCTTGTATCAGCATAATGCCAAACATTTCACACTATATATCCTTGCTGGCTTTCTTCTTCTTCTTCTTCTTTTACTCCTATGCTGGCTGTAAAAGCTACTACCTATCCTTTCTCCCCTCCTACTCCAACAGTCGTCTGTACCTTTGCAAGTTTTCAATACTATTTACGTATTTTGTCATTTGTGGATTTTGATATACAGTTTTGCTGGAAATAGTTTGCATGGCGTTACGAGTTGAACTGTGTTCCCCCCTCCTCCTCCTTCACAGGTAGGTGGAAGTCCTAACTCCTAGTGGCTCAGAATGTGACCTCGACATTGCAGATGCAATGTGCTTGCATTGTTACTGACAGAGGCTGTCTAAAAGTAGTTACACACCTAGTTCTGGTAAAAGTCTGTTGTGCTCTCCAAGTCCCATAGGCGAACACAAGTTTACTACGTGAGAAAAATGGGAAGCTCGATTGTTAGGGCTGTGGAAGCCTCAATGAGGTCACTATTCCAGATCTCTGTGTTCTCCTGCTACTCCCTCACTAGTATAAGTTCATTAGAGGGTAGATATTTTGTAAAAATATGTACTCCTTGGGAGCTTCAACTTTGTACAAGGCAAACATGGAAGATGGCCTTTGAACTGTGGCTTGGCCATTCTGAATAAATCAGGACACTTGGTTTGCACACTTCAGGCTTCTACTAACAATAACCTTCCCTTCCAGCTACTTTCCCACTTCTTTGCAATACTCTTTTTAAGACTATCTCCTTTCCTCCCATTCCATCCTGAATTCATTCCAATCATCCCTTTCCCTCACTACACAGTCACCAATGAATTCCAATTGTCAAATCAAATGGCCAGTTCAGTCATCTTATTGACTCCCTCAGCAGCAAGTGACACACACCTGACTCCCCTTTTGTGAAACTTGGCTTCTGAGACACCTCATTTTTCCCCTTCTTCTCTTCTCTCTCCCTCCCTCCCCCCCTTCCCCTTTCTCATCTGTTATTTAACAGGCTGCCCCCTCTGTCTTCTTTGTTGTGTTGTTCTATTTTCCCTATTTGTAGGCATAGGAGTGCCCTACCGCTCAGTCTGCTCACCTTTTCTCTTTATCCATCATCAGTCTCCCCAGAATCTCACCTGGTCCCACTGGCTCAAATACTATTTACACACTGATATCTCCCACAATTACATCTCCAGCACTGAAATTGTCCCTGAATTCCAGGTGTATCCAAGGTGATTCCAGGTGATGACCTGACATCTTCACTTGGGCGAGTTTGGGAGTAGTTTTCTCAAATTCAGCACACACTCAACACACACAACTTTTGATTTCCACTCCCACCAAAAAATGTTTTCACCCCATTCGCTAGTTTTCATTCATCTCAGTAAAAGACAACATACTTTGTTTCTTAGGTCAAAAGCTTTAGAAATATCCTTGACTTCTCTCATATTCACCTCTTGTCCACCAACAAATGAAGTTGGCTCTATCTTAAAAATATACTCAAAATCTTATGTTTTCTCCACTGCTATTTAATAATTTAATGTAAACCACTATAGCTTCTTAGCTACACTAATGCAAAATCATTCCCATTAGTCTGCCCACTTCCACAATTGCTCCCTAACAACCAGTTCTTCGGATAGCAACTAATGAGAACATGTAGGGTTGTATCACTCCTCTGCTCATGCCCTTCCACTTTTCCTGTCACACTAAGAGTAAAAGCTTACCAACACCTATAAAGCCCTGTGTCTAACCATGCCCCACATTCCTCCCTAAACCCACTTCTGCCCATTCTCTTCCCTCATCTTACCAGCCTTTGCTGCTACACTTACCTTTTAGGGCATTTGCACTCAATTATTTTCTCTGCTAGAATGGTCTTCTTGAAAGCAACTCTTTCACTACCTTCAGATCTCTGCCTGCACTGTACATTACAAAGGCCTTCCGTGATGAACTTCTGTAAAAATACGCTCCTTTACTTCACTTAGTAACTTTAACAGCAACTGGTATATTTGACTGATGTATTTCCTCACTGTAAGTTCCAAGAGAAGGGTATCTGCCACATTCAGTGCTGCATTTCTGACACCTACATCAGTGGCCAGCATATTTGTTAAGTGAATGAATCAATCAATCCTACCTGATGCTAGAGAGGCTAACTGTACGACGTCCCTATTCTACCTCACATAGACCCGTTCCCAGACTTCCTGAATACTGTAGCACCACCTCTTTTGTGGCTAACCCTGGAAAGTACATGTGTAAAAGCAGGCAAATAGTGACATTTCTGAGCTACGTCCTCAACGAAATTATCTTCATAATATCCAATGAGAACTCAGTCATAGACTTAGGGGCCTTCCAAACTGATGAAAATATACCCATTGCTTCATGAAAAAATTAACTTCTCATTTCTTCACTAATCACAAGATGAAGGAATTTTTCTTTTTAGTTTGGCCCTAGAACAGTGCCTGGCACCTAGTGGGTAATTCAGTTCCTGAAAAGACAAATACACAAACCCATGGGCAATGAGGGCCTTTCACAGATGGGAAGACACTACTCACTGCCACTCCAATACTAACTTCCCTCATCAGCTCGGCCTGCCACCTAATGGTGGTAGCTTCCAACATAGTACTAGGGACCATTCTGCCCTCATCGGACTCTGGTTCTGGTGACCTCCAACTTAGCCAATTTCTCCAGGAAGCAGACTCCAACTGAGGACATCATTCTACGATTTGGGACTTGTTGGCACAAATAGTTGTTTTCCAAAAGTCTTTGAAAAAAGGGGGCATCACACCACCATGAAAAGGGCATAAATGGTTTGGCACAGGTAGATTACTGTCTTAAGTACAAAGGTGTTGGGCATTTAACTCCTGAATGGCCTGCCCAGTGAGGGAGGATGGTGTCCAGTCTACATCCAAGTACTGCACTTGCAATGATCACAGCATCCCACCCAGTAATAACTACTGACAAGTTTCAGAATGCTTACCCTGTTACTGACCATTGCTGGTAACTGTACTCCTCCCTGTCCCCACTCTAGTACCCTAGACCCTGTGATGAGGCACTTTGCTTCCTCTGCCCCGTACTGTATAAAAGTACTTCCTTTTTTTAATTTTTAAATTTCAGATAGAGGGGGAGGAAGAGGGAAACATCAACGTGAGAGAGAAGCATCAATTGGCTGCCTTCTGCATGCACCCCAACTGAGAACTGAACCTGCAACCCAGGAATGTGCCCTGACTGGGAATCAAACCAGCGATCTTCCATTTCGCAGGCCAATGCCCAACACAGCCACACCAGCCAGGCCGAAAGTACTTTCTGAGAGAAAGTAGTGTCATGAAATCACTTTAGATAAATATTTTATGATCTCCTTTGGTATTATTTAAAATAAAAGGTAACAGTGGTGGTTTTAAGATATGCTTTTTAAAAATTTTTAAAACTATTTTTAGAGGGGAAGGGAGGGAGAAGGAGGGGGAGAGAAACATCAATGTGTGGTTGCCTCTCACACACCAATTGGGGACCTGGCCTGCAACCCAGACATGTGCCCTGACTGGGAATTGAACCAGCAATTCCCAGGCCAGTGCTCTATCCAGAGCCACACCAGCCAAGGCTAAGATATGCTTTTTCAAGCTACACATGCCTTTCTTCCATGTTGAGAATCTGATAAAGCAGAAAACTGTTTATAACAATGCTTACATACTATCTCCATGCCCTCCCTGGACTGTTACCTCCCACTTCAGGTTAACTGTACTCAAAAACAAACAAACAAAAAAAACCCCAAAACAAGTAGTAAACTGATGGTTTAAAAGTAGCATTTATACTGTTTTAGGAGAAATAACAAGTATTATTTTAAATACTTGCACATCGCTTTCTAGGTATGGAGGTTAAATGGTCTAGAATTCAGTTAGACACACAACAGAGCCTATTTCTAGCTTAATTTTTAAAATATTTTATTTATTTTTAGAGAGAGGGGGAGGGAGGGAGGAAGGAGAGAAGCATCAATGTGTGGTTGCCCCCCCCCCCCCCCCCCGCATGTCTCCTACTGGAGACCTGGCTGACAACCCAGGAATGTGCTCTGACTGGGGTTTGAACTAGTGACCTTTTGCTTCACAGTCTGGCTCTCAAGCCACTGAGCCACACCAGCCAAGGCAATTTCTGGCTTAATTTTTAAATGAGTGTATTAAAATGTATACTTAAAATTCAGAGGAAAAGCATACGGGTACCAGCCATTCCGGTTAGCAAACACACTATGACACCTTAGAAGGCCTGTGGAACACTGCCTCAACTGCATTCCTCTCACTCCCTCCTCCAGAACGATGACCTCTATGTAATACTTCTCTAGTATTTCCCTAATATAGGAACCTCTAACACACACTCACAATTTTGCCTGTTTTGGAACTTTCTAGAAATGGAATAAAACTGTATGAATAGTTGCTTTTTCCAGTCAATGTAAGTTTTTCACTTATATTGCTGTATGCAGCTAGAATTCTTGTATTTTCAGGCTATGTAGTGTTTCATTGTACAAATTTTTAAAATTTTCTGCTAATAGAAATGTCGTAACACTCTTGTAAATGCCTTCTAGGGCAGAGATGGGAGTTTCCCATGTTCTGTGTGTACAAAGGCACGTGCACACTTGCTTTATAAAGTAATGCTAAACTGTTTTCCAAAGTGATTGTATCAATTTATATCCCTTTCAACAGTATTTTCCATTGGACCACATCCAATACTTAGAACTGATTAATCAAACTTTTTCTTTTGGTCAACTTTGTAGGTGTGAAATGGCACTGGTGATTTTAATATGCATTTCTTAAATTACTAATGAAGTTAAATATCATTTCATATAGTTATTTTCTGTGAAATAGCAGTTCACATCTGTTGCCCCTTTTTCTAATAGGTTCGTCATTCTCTTGCAGATCTATAATATTACATATTCTTGATAATAGTGCTTTAGCAGTTTTAAGTATCTTCCGCCAGTTTGCTTCTATTTTGCTCGTGTTTTGTTCATTAGATTCCACTTATAGGTAAGATCATGCAGTATTTGTCTTTCACGGCCTACCTTATTTCACTTATATTCTCCAGACCCATCCATGCTGTGTAGGAGTTCCTTCTGCTGCGTAGTATTCCACTGTGTAAATGTACCAGTTTTTGATCCACTCATCTACTGATGGGCACTTAGGCTGTTTCCAGCACTTGGCTTGAACAAGGGGTGCATAAGTTCTTTTGAATTGGTGTTTTAATTCTATGAATTTATCTGTAGTCTCTCATACCATCTCATGTCCTCTGTAGATAACGGCCACTGAGAAGTCTCACTGTCATTCTCCAGGCTGGCTCCTCCGACTCCAAGGTAGATTATTCCTTTGCTCCTCAATCTAAATGTTTCCTCATCTATAAAATAAGGAACCCCAGTAGGACTGCTTTGCACTTACACATGGGTAAATGGCAGCATGGTCTCTTCAATTCCTTTCTTTCAGACAGCATATTGTTTTATTTTCTTTGTGTGCTCAAGGGATTTTACACACTGCACTTTTTTTTGAGTATTCTATCAGTAGAGATTAATTTATTTCCGAACAGTCAAAGGGCAGAAAGCATATTCCTTGGCTTGTATACCCTTCCTGAATCCTATACTTAGTACAAGGTAGCCACTCAAATGCTTAAAAACATATGCTTTCACTTAGTGTTAAAAAAAAAAAAAGCAAACAGTATTACATAGCTAAGTCAAGACCACTCTTTTATACCTACCATGAGAATTCTGTTCAGAATGACACCAGAACACTATACACTTCTTCAAAGAAATACTAAATATATTCTCTAATGAAAATATTTACATATATAAGCACAAAATATGTAGGCACAGAATACCTTCCCTTCAAATGACTTTTGGTGTACACTGAGAAAATTTAGAAACATTTTCAGTATAAGAATGGAAATAAAAAAGGTCTTACTGATTTCACCAGAATAATCAAGAGTATTATTACTTCATTCATTCAATCTGATGGGACTGTCGGTTGACTTAACAGGGACATTGATTTAGAAAAGAATCTCTGGTATCCTTCTTGGTAACTGAAACTTGGCTTGGAACTTTTAGTTCTTATGTTTGCCCTTTACTGGTTGTATTCCTTTGGTCCTGAATGCACACACCGAACTGTTCCCTCAGTTACAAAATGGAGTTCGTAAGTCATGGCCTACGCTTTTCTTACAAAAACCACCACTAGATGGCAGCACACTAACATCTTAAAACATTTAAAAACATTTAAGCTGCTGTAAACATCACAAAATATTTAAATATACCAGTTTTCACCTCCAAAATTGATGGACTTTTAAAAGCAAACATTTTTAATCCTCACCTGAGGATATATTTATTGATTTTTAGGGAGAGAGAAGGGAGGTGGCGGTGGGGGCGGAGAAACATGGATTGGTTGCTTCCCATATACCTGGCCAGAGCTAAAAAGCACCCATTATTGAAAAATACGGATGTGAGAAATAAGCATTTTCACATACAGCTGGAATTAAGGTAAATCAGAAGGCAACTTCCTGTGTCAAAAACCTTAAATATTCATACTCACTGAATCACGCACTCTGACAAACTTTTTGGAAAACATTTAGATTAACATATTAGGATAATCACTGCAGTATCCTTTACACTTGTAGGAAAATCTAGTGGAACAACCTGAATATCCAATGATAAGAACTGATTAAAATTATGGTATAAGTTGAAATACCAGGTAGCCGTTAAAAGCAGTTTAAGAAAAGTCACTTGGGGGTCTTGTCCAAAATCAGATTCTGATTCCGGTGGTCTGGGGTGGCACCTCAGATTCAGTATTTGTAACAAGCTCTCAGCCTAGGTGATGCTGATGTTGACAGTCTTATGAGTGTATCCCACAGGAAAATGTCGATACTGTGGAGTACTCCCCACATAACCAACTTATGTTATACATCCTTTCTATACAACTGACTTATTCACACAACCTACACATTCAAGAACTTCTGCTCTAATTGTTTTCTGAGTCAGTTGTTTGCTCCTAAACTATGTCAACAGTACTTTTTCCTGTGATTTCACAACTTAAAATTATGTAAGCCAATGAAATGTGAGTGCACACAGAATTGGTTCAATAAAAACTAAGTTAACATTTTGACATACCACTTTACACCCATTAGGAAAATAAGTGTTGGCCAGATATGGAGAAACTGAAAATCTCACGCTTCGCTGGTGGGAATGCAAGATGGAGCAACTGCTGTGGAAGTTTTGGGGTTTCTAAAAGGTAAACAGTTACCATATGACCCAACAATTCCACTCCTAGGTACGTACCCAAAACCCAAGCACAGACTCATACTTACACACCAATGTTTATCACAGCATTATTCACTATAGCCAAAATGTGGAAACCCAAATGTGCACCGATAGAGGGATAAACAAAACCTGGTAATATGCTCACAATGGAATATTATTCAGCCATAAAAATGAAATTGATACATTACATAGATGACCCTTGAAAACATTACACTAAGTGGAATAAGCTGGCCACACTGGACCATGTATTGTATGATTCTACTTATTTGAGATGCCTAGTATAGGCAAGTTCAGACACAAAGTACAGTAGAGATTGCCAGGAGTGGGGAGAGGCAGGAATGGGGAGTTACTGTTGAATGACAATTTTTTTTTTAAATCCCAGAAATGGACAATGGTGATGGCTACACTGTGAATTCACTTATTGCCACTGAAATATACACTTAAAGTGGTTAAAATGGTAATTTTTATTATATTTTACATTTTGAAAGATGCTGAATTAGCTTTAACAAGATAACATGATAGACCTACACTATGTGCCATATGTTGATGTAGGCAGTTAGTACTTAACAGAAAACAAGACTGTTTATATTGTAATGGACAATGACCATAACACATATTGTGCTTGGTAATAACATACCATGTTAGGGGAAAAAATGTTTGGAAAAATAAAGAGTAAGGGAGATAGTGGGCCCCACCATTCAATAGAAGGTGAAAATAAACCTCATTAAGCTGTCATGTAAGTCATCCAAAGGATTCTAGGCAGGGAAATGGCCTATGCAAAGACTTTGAAAAATGAGGCTAGGATGCCTGGAACGTAGTGAGCATGGGGGAAGGTATTGGGAGATCTGGTCAGAGAATTGGGGCCAAATCATGGAGGAACCTTTGTTAAGGACTGAAACTTTACTCTTGTAGAAATGAGGAGCCACTCCAGGTTTTGGAACAGAGACAATAAGAACTCTTGACAGATGTGCTGAGAAAACTGTAGGGGCGTAAAAGCAAAAAAGATCTATTAGGAATACTGCAGTAATAAAGGCAAACGATGAAAGCAGTGGTAATGTAGGTAAGTAGGCAGATTCTAGGTATTTTTCTGGTGGTAGACAAAACGATTTCCTGATGTATTGAATGTGGAGTATAAAGGGTCAAGAATGATTTCAACATTTTTGCCCCTAAAGAACTGAGATGTTGTTGATGTTAGCTGCTGGGGAAGACTGTAGGCTGACTAGGTGGTGGGGAATGGCTGAGGGTGAAGAGTTGAGATGCTTATTATATTCATGTAAAGATAGTTAAGTCTCCAGTTTGGGTTAAAAGGTCTGACTTGGAAATCTAAACTTAGAAAACTGACAATATTAATTCATAAATCCATGGATAGGAAGAGTGCCAAGAAATGCAAGAGACTAAACCTCCTGGGAGTACCCCAAAATTAAAAGGTTAGGAAAGAGACTCAGATGACTCAGGATGGATGGCATAATGAGAATTTAAATTAAAACTTTCACTCGCAACTCCCTACGTTACCTGCTTATTTATGCTAACCCATTAACTAACTTCTAAGAGGACTTGTTCCATCAATATTCGTGTAAGCAGGGATCCAGTAACTTTAGGTAGATTTACTGACAAGCATGCTCAATATGGATGAGAGGAGCTGTGCCATTCACCTCTGCCCTCCAATTAGTGTCCACTGATAGACTCGGATCATTTACAAAGCCAAGGTCAACATAAACCAATTACTACCTAAGTTTATGGCAGGAAGTCTCCCAGCTGGCAAAAATGCACAATGCATGTTTACAAGTAATGTGAAATATAGGGTAGCTATTATGTAGGTAGAAACTGCCAAGTTATCTATGAAACATTTTTCATACAATTAACAAGATACCATGCAATTTGTGGAAATACACGTTTTAAAGTAACATATTCTGAAATGCTCACAGTTCAGGTATTGATAGCCTTTAGAGTTAGCACTTAAAGGCAGTGGAGGCTTAGTCTGGTAAAACTTAGCAAGTCACTGAAGTAAGCTGATTTGGAATCAAACCCATTCTAACTTCAGCTCACCATTCTGCTATCCAGAAACCCTCAGATACCACTGACTCACTTGTAAAAGAATACTATCGCTAACAAGGTGATTTAAAAGTAAGTACAAAAACAATTTTTAAAAATGCTGATGGCAACCAACCACCCCACCCCCACCACAAAAATATGGATGCATGAGTGATTCTATTCTGCAGCTCGGTTGACAAGCACTGAATTGAAAAGTAATGGAGAAATGTCTGTCTGTCCCATCCCATAGCTTGATCCACCTACCTTCTCTGCAACTGCATGTATTACTAAGTGGACTGCTGTCACAAAAACGAAGCCTACTTTCAGCTAGACTAACCAAGTCTTGACCATGCTTCTCCATCAGTTCATTCTCCCAAACTTAAGCCATGACCCATCGTACAATGCCCTCAATCTCACCCTTTTAAAAATCCTCACCTAAGAACATGCTTATTGACTTTAGAGAAACATCAATTGGTTTCCTCTAATACATGCCCAGAATGGGGACTGAACCCGCAGCCTAGGTAGGTGACCTGATCAAGGATCAAATGCCCAACCTTTTGGTGTACAGGATGGCATGATAAGCAACTGAGCCACCCAGCCTGGGGTGTCCTCAATCTTATCTTAAAGTCACTAGATGTCTTAAAATTTCTACCACCTACCTAAAGCCCACAAACTTATCTTGATCTATTCATATCTTCCCTCCCAAGGAATGTTCTTTTCAATCCAAAGCCTTTTGTTTCATACTACTTAATCTCAACGAGTAGGAGTTTTGTTTCCCAAACCAAGAGCCTGACAAGTTGTACTAGACTCCTCACCCCACCCCCTCCACATTCTCCCCATATTTAGTTGGTTTCTTCTCTATTTTAACAGACACTAAAAAGTTATGGCTTCAACCATGTCTACTAAACTCCAAAACTGTATGGCTACACGACTAGTTACTATTCCTTGGATTTCAAAAGCACTTAATTCATATGGCCTCCACACCTTTGACCAGTTTCTCGTTTGTCGATGGCATGCCATTACATAAGCTCTAAGTCATTCTTCTTACCTTGTCATATCCAAACTTCCACTAAATACTGTCAACTTTGCCTTTCACTAATTTCTCTACCTCTGTTGCTCCCGCACATCCCTGTAATTGAAGACTTTAAATAATTTCACCAGTTTACCTCACTCCCTGCTGTTACCTGCAACCAAGACTTCTGAAATGCTATTCTAATTGAGACACTTAAATGATTCCATATCACACTTGGGACAATATTTAATGTGATTTACAAACTCTGACACATCCTATCCCTTGCCTATTTCTTGAGCCCCACAGAGGCTATGACCCTCACTCCCTATTTCAGCCAAACTGGCATTCTTCTAATTCCTAATATGCTCCCTTCCTGCCAAAAGGCCTTCTGTTCAAACCTCTTTGTCTCTAGAAGATTCTTCCCTTCACTATTCACCAAGTTCTGTTTTCTTCTTTAGGTCTCAGTATAACATTAAAGAAATAAAACCTGTTTTCTGAATGTAGCTTTTTGTAAAGTAAAGAATGTATATAACATTTACCTAGCATTTACGACGACAGCTGATTGAACAGATGTAAAATCCAAAAACTTGCTAGTAAAATATAAAAGGGAAACCATTTCTAACACTATTTGTTTTATGGCAACTAGTGGTTAGGAAATAAAAGTAGGACACTGAAAAAACTTCCGTAATTCCCTCATTTAAAAAACCCTGTCCTGGCTGGTAGTTAGGCTAGTTAGAGCAATGTCCTTATACACCAAGGTTGTGGGCTTGTTCCCGGTCAGGGCACATACAGGAGTCAACCAATGGATCCAAGGATGGGTGGAACAAAATTGATGTTTCTCTTTCTTTCTCTAAAACCAATAAATAAAAACAACAAAAAAACAATAAACATTTTAAAGCCCCCTTCGCTAAATCAGGACTTAACTCATAAAGTTGTGTGGCACCTGCTTTCAAAGATGTACCTAATAATATTTCCTTTCAGTAAAATATTTTTTGCAAGAATCTTAATTCAAATGCAAGTGAGGATCAATGAATGGAATTTTCTTTAAGATGTAAATATGTAACAAAGTATTAGTAAACTAACAAAACCTGAACCACAATTTTAATTGGGATATGGAAAAGGTTCTCTATAATCTTAACATCTTACTTCTCATTAGTCATTTCAACTGTTTAGATTGTTACCTTCAACATACTCTGAAGCATACAGGTGAGAAATCTGGGGCCTGATATAACACCAGACACAAAAAAACTTACTGAAATCACAATTTGTTAGTTTTAAATAAACTTATTTTTAATATTTTAAAATTTTTATTCTTATAGTGTAATATAAGGCTTACTTTTAATTTTTTAATCTTTATTGTATTTTTTCCATTACCACAATTTGTTATTCTTTTAAAAGTACTGGTGAAATATTTCTGGTGTGCTCTATAAACATTTTTATCAATTCAAGTCTAGTAATGTTAATAATCCCTCAAAACTAGGCAAATGTTTTCTGAATCCTTAGAATATTATGCTTCTAAACCTTCAATTTTAGCCAGATACCATCTGCTTTAAGGACCACCACCAAATGCCAATACAGGAAATAACCACCATCCAGGAGGCCAACTTAAAATACAGACAACAGTCCAAATTTTATTATACTTCATATGACCAATAGATATACGAGGTCTGTCGGGAAAAAGTCCAGCGATTATTAACATAATGAGAACGGTTTGCAGGATATCCATGTAACCTGGCAGCCAAGGTGAGTGGACTGGAATGTGCATACGTGAACAATGATAGCTTCACTGTATTGGTAGGCAGTGGGGGCTGTGGATGTCTTTGAGTGAGCATGTGTACCATGTGGTCGTCACATTCAATATGACTGGGTCTAAGAACTTCTGGCGAAGATGGAGGTGTAGGTAGAATACATTTTGTCTCCTCGTACAACCAAAAGACCAAATTTAAGAACAAAAAACCACCAGGACTGACAGAAAATTGAATTGCATGGAAGTCTTGACAACCAAGGAGTTAAAGAACATTCAGACTGGTAGGAGGGACAGAGACAAGCAGCCAGGGTGGAGAGGAGGGGTGGCAAGGTGCAGCTGATGGAGCAGGCTGTCCCACAACCCTGTGCAGGTAAACTAGGAGGGAGCAGTACAGACCGTGCAACCCAGTGCTCCAGCGTGGGGAAATAAAGCCTCAAAACCTGACTGAAAAAACCTGCGGGGGTTGCTATGGTGGCAGGAGAAACTCCCAGCCTCACAGGACTTTGTTGGAGAGACCCACAGGGTCCTAGAACGTATACAAACCCACCCACCTGGGAATTAGCACCAGAAGGGCCCAACTTGCTTCTGGGTAGCAGAGGAAGTGACTGAAAGCCAGCTCAGAGTCCAGTAAACAGCATTGTTCCCTCTCAGATCCCTCTCCCACATACAGTGCCATAACACAGCTGTGTGGGTTGCCCCACCCACCCTGGCAAATACCTAAGGCTCCACCCCTTACTACCTAACAGGCCCGCTGAAACAAACATAATAAAGGAGAACTTTCCCAATCTGGCAAAGGAAATAGATTAAGTCCAGGAAACCCAGAGAATTCCAGAGAAGTTGGACCCAAGGAAGTACACACCGGCACATCATAATTACATTACCCAAGATTAAAGATAAGGAGAGAATCTTAAAAGCAGCAAGAGAAAAGGAGACAGTTACCTACAAAGAAGTTCCCATAAGACCATTGGCCGATTTCTCAAAAGAAACCTTGCAGGCAAGAAGGGGCTGGAAAGAAGTATTCAAAGTCATGAAAGGCAAGGATCTACATCCAAGACTACTCTATCTAGCAAAGCTATTATTTAGAATTGAAGGACAGATAAAGTGCTTCCCAGAGAAGGCCAAGTTGAAGGAGTTCACCATCACCAAGCCCTTATTATATGAAATGTTAAAGAGACTCTTCTAAGAAAAAGATCAAAACTAAGAACAGTAAAATGACAACAACCTTACAACTATCAACAAGCGAACCTTAAAAAAAAATGAATTAAGCAAACTAGAACAGGAACAGAATCAGAGATCACATGGAGGAAGGGGTGGGGGAAGAATGGGGAAAAAGGTACAGGGAGTAAGAAGCATAAATGGTAGGTAGAAAATAGGCAGGGGGAGGTTAAGAATAGTACGGGAAATGGAGAAGCCAAAGAACTTATATATATGACCCATGAACATGAAGTAAGGAGGGGGGTACAGGGCAGAGGGGGATAAAGGGGAGAAAAAAATAGGATAACTGTAATAGCATAATCAATAAAATATACTTAAAAAATAACTGGGGAAGAACAACAAATCTGCATCAAATTTTGCATTAGTCTTGAACATTCCTCTGAGGAAACTATTCAGATGATTCAGAAAGCCACAGCCATGACAAGGGCAACTGGTTATTAGCAGCTTCATCATGACAATGTACCTGCTGCTCATACATCAGGTCTCCTGCAGTTTTTTTTGGAAACATCAATTCATCCTGGGGACTCAGCCCCCCTATAGCCCAGATTTGGTGCCCTGCTACTTCTGGCTTTTCCCAAAACTAAAATTACCTTTGAAAGGGAAGACATTTCAGACTGTTAATGAGATTCAGGAAAATACGATGGATGGGGTAGCTGATGGCAACTGGGAGAACTGTGTGAGGTCCCAAGGTGCCTACTTTGAAGGGGACTGAGGCATCATTGTCCTATGTACAATGTTTCTTGTATCTACTTCAATAAATGCCTCTTTTTCATACTACATGGCTGGATACCTTCTGGACAGACCTTGTACATTACTTAAACCATATACAATGGTTAACGAATTATAAGTCGAACAAAAAGGACAAACGGCAAAGTATTATCAAAACTGGCTTTATTTTCAATACAAGATAAATACCATGCTTGTTACTAGTGCAGTTTAAGGCCAACAATGGCCATATAGCAAACTGCTGAACAATCACCTAAATGCTAAAGAAAGAAAAGACAGAAAGTAAACATTAAACACAAAATTGCAATTACAAACATTTTAATAAAATGGAATGAGCTTTCTAAGAGAAGCAAATATGGAAGTCTAGATCTCATGGACACCAAAAAAATGTACTTTTGATCAAATATCACCTTACCTTTTGCACAGAAATCTTAATGTGTGAAGTCACCAGAGTCAACAGCTAAAATTTCAAGACTTTCTTTGGCCTTCTAGTATTAGACAAATTATTTACAAACCGTGATTCACTAATTCATGGATACTGGAATATGATACAATTTTTTTTGTTAAGGGCGTTCCATTAAAAATTGTAAAACAACTTTGTAAGGCTGCACAAGGCTGTAAACTACTTTGCTAATATACCACTGGATGAAGAGGAAGAAGGAATAATAGACCTTTTTTTAAGGCTACAGTCATTAATGTTATAGATGCATTCCTTAGAATACACTAGGATTTACCCCAAAGGATCCTTTCCCATTAAATACCACCTGAGTACTTCAATTTTCAATGTAAAAAAATAAACATGAATTCACCATTGTATTTTAAAATAACTTACAAAATGCTGAGAAGTGTTACGCAGTAACAATGCAACAAGAAAAAATCCATCTTCAAAATGAAATTTTTTCTGAATGCCGATGCTGTCCAAATTTGAAACAACTGTAAAACATTTACACCCATACTCTCATATGGAATGGAAAATTCTCCGTAGTATTTACTATCTGCAGACACCATTTCAAGATTTGTGTGACTTCAATTGTATTCTACTTAATATTTTAAAAGACTCCCATTATAATGTTAATATAGCAGGAAGTCTTTAAAACATTACATTCTGTCTGTATCTAACCAAATGTTTATATGTCCCATACAAAAACCACAGTAGCTGCATACTCAGTGTGAATGCCAACAACCTGAAATTTTAAAGAAACATTGGTTAAGACAAACCTAAATCAATCTGAACAGGATACAATTGTCTGAATATTTTGAATATTCAGAAGAATTCATATTGCTTCTTTCTAATCCCAAGAAAGAAGAGTATAAGAACTTCCTCTCAGAAGCCTAGACATTTTAGCACATTTTCTATTTCAACTTACAATGAAACTTTAATCCTGTATCTTCTTATTTCTCTAAATCAAAAATCTCACATTACTAATGCAAAGAATGCTATATGTAAGGCCACATCTTAATAAATTTATAATTTTTGGTTGAATATTTATTTAAAAATTAGTCTAAGGCTTCTAAGAGTCAAGTTGCTAAAAAAAAAAAAAAAATACACCAGTGTTTAAACTGAAGATTAAAACAAAACAAAACAAACACACACACACATACTTTAAGAACAGAAAGATAGAATGCTTTGCTACAAAAATCCCACTTAATGTAGTTTAGCACAAAAATGTCCAATATGTACAATGGGTAAGCGTGCATTTAAGTACATACAACTGTGGGAAACATGTACAAACAGCTATGGGATGCAAATGGACTTAATGGATTAAAATTTAAAAGGCAGATAGTATCTGTAAAACACCAAGAATTTCAATACTGTATTATTAGTAAAGAATCAGAACATAAACTTTCTCTTAACAAGCTAAACCTTAAAACACAAAATTGGAGCCATCTTATGAGATACAGAAAATGCAATGATCATTCAGGTAGTATAAACCAAAATGTAGACAGAGAGCACTCCGACAGGAAGTTTGTAGTAGAATCTCATTGTATAAAACAGTAAGTGTTTACTTATTGGCACATTTAAATACGTAAGGGAAAATTTATCCTTCCAACAATTTTTCCCTTTCACTATAAAATGTTATACAACATTCATTAAAACCTCCATGTTTAGGAACTGACCTTAAAAAACTAGTAAAAAACAAAACAGTGTTCTCCACAGGAGAATTAAATAAAAATAATACCTTAAGCTACAATTTATAAGTTATTTGTGAACTGGAAACTGTAGTTAACTGTTTAAGAATAATAGTCTAGGTAAAGGGGACATTAAATGGACTATGACCACTAGCCACTGCAACTTAGGCGAGAGCTTGCTTATGAAAACTGACAAAATAAACACTTCCAAATTTACACTGGAATATCCTTCCCGTAATGTATGTCCTTTAACTAAAAGTAGCACAGTTCAATTCAAAGTGTTGCTTCAAGAAGCAATACCATTCAGGTGCTGTATCACTCACACGTAACTTTATTGGCTGAAAGGAATGTTGCTGCATAGCACTAATAAATGCTATGGTTTAAAATTAACTTCAAGTTTGTTTTCATATCCACTATAATTATTACTAAGAAGAAACTGAAAGGTCTCCAGGACTCTCTCTTTTTTTGGTGTGTAAGTAAAAATTTATCTCTTTGGATTGTTTTTATACATTAAATGTTTTTTGTTTTTCCAAATCACATCAGCCCACAAACAGAAGGGATATAAATAAAACAAGTCTTGCAATTTTCACCTTCACAGCTATACATTCATGTGTTATCAGGTAGAGAAAGACGGCAAAAATTAATTGGTCAAACTGAAAAGTTATTTCCCTCTGACAATACTTAAAAATAATGGACTAGCAGCAAGCAATTCTTGTACACTCACACCGTTTGCAACAAGCCACATAATGAAATCAGCCATGTAGGGAGAGGAGTGACACAGAATGAGCAATTAAAGGGTTCCACTGATAAAGTGAAAAAGTAAACGAAGAATTTAATTAGCATAAAATTTCCAGTTTCATCAAGTTCAAATGCAGTTAAGAGTTTTATGGTTCCATTTAAAAACTGTTCAGAGAAAATTTTATTATCATGGATATTTACTTACCTTTTAAGCTTACTATTACCTAATTTCCCCTGTAATAATATATTTACGTCCATACTTTGCATTAGGACATTATAATGAAAATATAAAAAACTAGGAAAATGACAAAAAATAAAAAAACACCTATACACAAAACAAGAAAATCGATTGATACAACTGTCAGATAATGTTAAAAAGGCAAGTGCATTTTCAACAAGATAAAAGACTTTAAAAATTTGAGAGCAAACAGTTCTGATAAAACACCAATGATCCATGCATAAATACTCACAAAATATTTTAAAATAAAACTGGCAATGTCATGAATAACTCGAAACAGCTAATTCTGTAAGAAGCTGTGTGACAGCGCACAAGATGAAAGTGAAGACTGCAGTACAATTCTCTACAGGGCTTCTACAGTTGCATGTGACATAATATCTAGGATACCTAGAAATACCTTAAGCATTGTCCTAAAATTTGGCGATACTTTGAAAAAAACCAATGTTATTATCAGAAGATCTCTCAAAGATAATCAGATTTCAAAAACATTAAAATCAAATTGTAACCTGCTTAAGGTTTTAAACTCAAATTTCTGTGGTGATTCAGAACAACCTTCCTATAAAACGTCTAATCAAAATGACACTGCCTATGCTAATTTTGCAATTAAAGAACATATGCTAGGCAAGTGCTTCTACTATAGGCCTATATGCAAGGCAGGTTTGAAAAAAACCTTTAAGTAACTCTAGCACGAACCAACAGGCTACATGAAAATATACAGAATTCCTTAAACTGTGGAGATAGGGTATACCTATAAACTCCCATTACACACATAGGAGAATACAACCTGATGTTAATAAACATCACATCCTTCAGAAATCTATATAGTAACCAGAAAATAAAGCTAAGGCTTTCTTTACTTAAATCTGTCTGTTGTGTGACTGTATTTACACTGCCCAGGGCTTCAAAAATTAACTATGAGCACTATCAATATAAAACCGCAACTAACTGCCTCACCAAATCAGAACTGTCAAAATATTTTTTCAATGCCAGCAGTTTACAATTAAGCATTTCAGTACATCTGTGCTGTAATTAAGCTGCAGTACTGTAGCAAATAACGTATGAGTTTTTACTAAAATGTTAAAACCACAAAATCGTTTTTACCCCTAACACATTGCCTGAATTGCTATGTCTGTGAAGTTTCATTTTTACAGGTTTACATACCATTCAGCAAAATCACAAGCTAACTAGGTAAAAACATCTAGAAAAGCAGAATATAGAAATATTAAATATCCATGTAATCACCTATCCTAATATCAAAATCAAGGGCAACAGACACTTAATTAGTATGTTTAATTCACTGAACGCAAGATTAGATTGATGCATATCCAAAAATGCTATTGCAATGCTTTTTTAAAGGACAGTATAAATGTCATAGTAACATTATCTTTAGATATTGCTGAACACAAGACTTTCCCTGAGGTGTAAACATCAAATAACTTGAACAGCTTTACACATCAGCCCCATTAAACAGTTTATTACAACACTACATCTATTGTAATCAAAGTGGTGCTGTTTACAGACATTATCATATGAACATTTTTAACAAGAACATACTACTATAAAAACAAGCATTTACTTGACATTTTTCCAATTGCTTGCACATTATAATGGCCAAAAAGTATATAACCAGTAATAAAGTTGCAAAAGCTATAACTTTAAATCACACAGGTTTTCTTCAAATAAAAACAGTTAAGCAACATAAAAAATAAAAGTAGAGCTACTGGTTACCATTTATGCAGATTTGCTTTATTCAGATCTATTCCTGTTCATTTTATCCATGAATCCTTACAGGTTCAGTTCAATCACAAGAAGCAAACTGCTGGACAAGCGTCATGTTTCCCTCATGAAGACTGTTTTTGTCTTGGAAGGTGTTCCTCTTCCTTCAGCTGTAATGTGTCAAAATTTGTGATGTAGATTTTGCTATTCCCCATAATACACAGAAAAACGCTGGCTTAACTATACATACACAAGTCGTGCATCTACTTCACTGTTACGTATTCTAACACAAAATAAGAATTAACTGAAACAGTAGCTGCCTTTGTGGTGGAGAAATGCTCCCAATTTGTATGATAATTAAACCCGAGACATTCTGATTTCATTCTTTGTGGACATTACTGTCTTATAAATTTAATGACTGAAACAGAAGTGAAAATATAACAGCTACTGTTTCTGTGATGAAAACATTTATAAGTCATTTTCTAAAGTATGCATACTACAAAAATAAATGAAAAATGCTTGAACGATTTAATGCGATTATTTTTCATTCAGCCACATATCAATTCTATAGAACACATTAACAATTAAATGCGAACTGAATATAAAATGCAATAAATCAGTTTACAAATTAGTTGTATTTATTTGACAGCATACAGGAACTTCTGAAATGTTATTAATCAAAAGGTCCTCCATGTTACAATATTTATAAATAAAATTTATGAATATATAGCTCAGTATGCACATTTAAATAACATCCACATACAAATCTTTAGACATAATACAAATTTAAAACATTTACTTTCACTCTATTTCACCTATACTTAAATATTTAATGTGTATAAACTAACCAAAAACAAGCTAAATAGAAATCTACAATGATAGATTTCATTGAAAACTCACATAAAGAAAAAAGAACCAATAAATCTGATAAACTAAAATTTCAAGAATACATAAATATGCAAACTTCAAGTAGAGCTTCACAAAAGAGACATTTAATTAATTTGGATATAAGTGATCACTGAAATACCAGGTATTTAAAATACAAATTCAAAGAACATTTCAATAAATATTACTATTGAAATAGTAGGCAAAAGAGCACAATATTTTAGTGGTATTTTGCCATAAGAAATATTCTTGCTCTTATAAGAGTAATTAATATTCTGTTGAAGCTATAAATTTCATCATTTTATGTCCTTTCCACTAGCTGTGAGAATCTTAAGAGCATCAGTACACATACACATAATATTTACACTGCCTAGTAGTAAAACCTAAACTGCACAGCTGCAAAAGAAAAAACAGCGCTACAATCCTGGACTTTCTCTTTTAAATGGTTCCTATTTGCCCATGTTCTTCAAAAAGATATTTAAGCCACTTCTAATGTCACCTGTTATTCCTTATCTTATTGTTGATGAACCTTTTGGTGGAATTATTCCATGGAAAAAAATCTAGAAAGGCTGCTTTTATGTTTTATTTTTATTTGCAACGTACTTTAAAAACTAGTATCATAGTATTAAAGTGACAAGGAATATGAAAACATGGATTACTGAAAAAAGTCATAAATCTTACTGCAAAGGAACGCTATCTCCCTGTTTTGTTCTTTTTTTTGGTTATACTTGGAGGGATGAGTCATTAAAAGGGAAAGTTTATTTAATGTGACAGTGAGCAAAATAAAAACTACCCAACCCTTCCAAAAAACATAAGGCATACATTGCAACTTTATTTCATTCATCACTCCAATGGAAAATTTTACTGCTTTTAATGTAGAAAATCCTGATTATAAAATTACAACACATCTTTACCCAGGATGAATGCACTCATCTTTGGCATGATTAATACTTTTGAATTAGATCTTTACTATTAATAAGTCTCTAATTTTCATCATACAGACATAAAATCTGGGGAATACTCTGACAATTTATATTTCTATCTCTAAACATGTTACAGTTATCCATTGTGGAAATACAAAATTTACAAACTCAAATGGAAGCAAATTTGAAGGCAATACAACCCATATCCAATATAGCCCAATTCCATATTATAGTCTTAAATTTCTGAGTAGACATCTACATAAACAAAGATATCAAAAAGCTTAAAAGTGACAAATACATCCAATGCTTGTTTTCAGAATACCGTTTGGTCAAACCTTTTCATGTCAAAGCCACACAATTACTTGCTTTAGCTATCAGTCATAAAAGGAAGATCTATGGTAACAGGTGTTGAAGACAATTAAGTCAACAAATGGACCTGCACCTCCTCAATGAAGTCCGTAAAGTGAGCACTAAATAAAACTTCAATACAGAGAGACATCTGCATTTTCAGATTAACGTGAGATCAAGTCAATGCTAACAACTCAAATGATGAGTTCTCTGTTTGTTAAAAACTATCTAACCAAATTTGTAGCATCAGTATCTTAAATGCATGGCAAATCCAACCTTCAAGTAAAAAGATTCAAATGTATATTAGATATGGCTCTTTTGTAGGTTTTCATATTAATAAATGAAGTTTAATAATTTGAGTATTTTAAAGATGTGCTTTTATTAATTCAGTGAAATAAAATTCACTTTTATCTCAAAACTTCTCCTTAATGAGAGGAATGGAGATGGGGTGAGCAAAAGAAACATAAGTATCTTAATATAAGTTAAATCTTTTTGAAAATCAAAATTCCTTCCTTCATCAACAAGAATGTATTATACAAAAGTTCTGTTTATTGTAGATGTTTACAAAAAATTCCCTTACTACCCAAACATTTCGTATTTTCATCTTTCAACCTTCAGACATAGTACTTACCTCATTTTAACTAAACTCTTTTATTACACTATAAACCCTTTACATGATTGTTGTTGCTATAGGCAGTTCACTAAAGAGTAGAAATAAACTTCACCACAAACAAAACTCAGCTTTCCCCTTAAAATTTCACAAAATGAACATTTCAAAATAAGCTGTTTATATGTGATTTAGAATTCACCGTGAGAGTTAAAATATGCTACTGCAGGAAGCAAATTGGTGATAGTGTATATGGCAAACTTAGCCCTTGTTGGTTTATCAGGTTTTCTTTAAACAATGCTAACTAGTCATTCAAAACATTATTCATTCAAAACAACCTAATTTACAAACTAAAACAATGGCAATAAATTTCATAGTAAGATGATAGTGAGAGCAAAGTGACTCACATTGGCACCAATTATTTTTTTAAGAGGGAACATTAATTGTTTGTAAACAACCATATTCTTAAACCACAGTGAGCAAAGACACACTATACAGTCATTCAAGAGATCACTTCCTACCCTCCCACACTTAACAATTAAGATAGCTGTGTAGTCAGACAGGTTTTGCAAATAATACTAAAAGCAAGGAAAATTAGAGCAAAAGAAGTGAAAGCTAGCATATCCAAATGAAGCAGTTAGGATATCCAGGAAAACACAAAGAAAACACAGGGCTGGACACTATTAAGGCAGATCTCAGATGACCTAAAGGTTACAGATACAATTTTTCAATCTCATTACCACCAGTATCCTTCATCAGGTAATTAAGAGAATTTAATTTTCACGTTTAAGTCTCAAAGTAATACTACCTCTTAAGAAGATGAAACATCTTAATACATAAGAAAAAACTTTTGGTTCTTTTGGCTTTTTTTGTTTTTTCCCAAATTAATGAAAAGCTATAAACTGAATAAGGAATGCAAAGTGCCCTAAATCTTGTACAATACCAACCTCTTAAGATCATTACATTTATGGATAAGGTAATCATTCAACAAAAAGTAAAATTATTTAATCCATATTTCATACATGATGCTCAAATTTTTTTAGCAAAGAAATGGATAATGATTTGAGAATATATAAAACCTCATTTATCAGGGAGAGATGAATAAAAAGTATTTTTAAAAATAATTTGGCTTCAATACTCTTTAGTACACAAAGAGAAACTGAACTGTTAACAGAAATTTACTGAGTAGGGCTGTTCCAAACAAGTATTAAGTGGAATGGAATCTAAAACAATTCAACTACGAAAGTAAAATTATTTCTGTAAGAAGTGTACAATCTTAAAACACTGAAATACTTTTGTTTTGCTCAGAGTGGTCTGAGAATAGAGGCAGAAATTACAGAATTTGAAGCACAATGTATTTACATACCCCAAATTTACAATATTGATGATATATTCCCATTAAAATATTACCTATTTGAAATTAGATATCGTATGCTTTTAGAAAAACTAGTACATTTAAAAAATGAGAGAATGCAATTAACATTACCAACAGTTCAAACACAAAAAAATTAAGATGGAACAGACATTAACAGCTTGCCAACATCATTATGTTTCCAGTTAAATTAAGAACTTGCCCTTTTAGCCATTCATCAGCACTTCAATAATAGATTACATTAGTTTTATTTATATACAGACCTACTGACATTCACTTTAGCTTCCAAGTTACTCTTACTCCATTTAGTCAATTTAAGATTTACATGAAAGCTCAAAAGGACTCATATTTAAAAACTTCCGAAAAGGTCAACAGACCTTATTATTATGGTTATTAAATGTGCAGAAAGTTGACTATATTTAATCCCAGTCCCCATCCCTTTATTCATGTCTACACACACAGTAAGTTAAGTATGGTATAGCAAAGGTATAATATTCCAGAACAACAGAATTTTCTGCACTGGAAATGCTCATGTAAAATTTTGCTTGGATGAAGGCACATAACAATATTACAACTCAATTCTGATTAATGTACAAACAAAACATGGAAATTTTGGTATGGTACACATCAGTGATTAATAAAAATGTCAACAAATAGTTTGCAAGTTAGGAATTCATAGTTAATGTCTGAATCCTTAACAAAACTCAAGCCATAATCTAGTTAGGTGTACCCATTACTAGAATGTAATGTTAGTTAATTCAGACACTATGCTTGTTTAAAGAGAACCAGTAAAAAACAAAACAAAACAAAACAAAAAAACCCCCAAAACTCATTAATTAATTCTGGGCACAAACTGGTTCAGAAGCCCCTGATGAAGACATAATCTTAATAGATGACTGAAAATGTATTCAAGTTTCATTAACATGCCTTCAGGTAAATGGAATCTTGTTGAAAGCTGATGAAGTCTAAATAAAAATTTAACTTGTAGGATCTGTACCTTATTATATTAGTGAAATGGCTAATATAGTTAAGCATTCAGGTAAAGTTGGCCACAATTCACCTTAAGCAACTGATGGACACAGAGAATTTTTTCCTAAGATGAGATCAGATCTATTCAACCCAAGGGGGGAAAAATCCTCTTATGTTTAAATTTAATGTTTGAATTTATATGATACAACATTCAATTCTTACTCATATCCAAAACACAGCAGCAATTTCAATTAAGCTTAATTTTAAAAGTGAATGGTGATTTGCATTATATTAAAAAATGTTTTGAGTTATTTATATTGAGTTCTATAATACAATACATGGAGGACTACTTTAAAATTAAAATTTTGATACTCAAAATGCGTATGTGAAATGCAAGGAAAAGTTTTAAAACTGGTCTTTTCACTTCAAAGATCCCTTAAAACTGGAAATAATTAATGAAAATCTATTGTGTACCATAAAAACAAGACTTACATACTTCCTCAATAGTATTATTCAAAAAAAATTACCATTTACTAAAATATTCCTACTGTAGTTAAAGAAACTGCTATTCTGCCACAAAATTATACATTTGATAGTCTTTGATTTTGTCCATACAATTTAAATACTAACAATTACCATCACTTAATTTTTCAGTGTTTCCCATGATTATAAGGAAAGTAATTGTGTGAAAAGTAGTTACGTATAAAGGGTTTTAGCCTAATTTGATATGCCACCAACATATAAAGAAAAAAATATTTGTTTACAGAATAACCTTTGTGTAATATGCACAAGTCTTTGTAGTGCCCTCCTCCCACTTTTCACATGAATAAATGCTGTTCACAAATATAAAAATAAAGTTACACGTGAAAATGAAGTAGAAACAGACAACTCTTCCCGCTTTATGAAAAATGTACACAAAGTTTTAAAATACAGAAAAAAAGACAATGATTATGATTTATGAATGAGACATCAAAGAAAATTATTTCAAGGTTATTCTAACCTGGGATGTATAATTTGATACAATTTAAAATTTGCAGATATGAAGTACCCTGAACCCATTTAAATGGAATAAGTTTTATATCTTCTTTGCAAATTATACTGTTTCCTTTTCTTCTAAAAACAAAAACCAGACACTAGGAAAAATGTATTTACTAAATGTTTTTTTTTTTTTTTTTTTTTTAAGAAATGCTCTTTCAAAGTTGAGTAACCATCCTGTACTTTTAAAAGTTTTAGGGATAAATTAAGTTAGTTCCAGGAGAGAAACTTGAAATTTATTTTTTAAAGTCCATGCACATTACATATATATATATGAAGTAACTCCCTGTATTTTCATATTTTAAATCACATGCTAACTATGTGATTAAGAGAATTCTAATTTTTAGATTTTTAGAAGTAGACAATGAGTCCTCTTGATTATTTTCTTGCTTTAAGACTCTTAACAATCTGAAAGCTAAAAGTTATAACTCAGCAATACAACAGTCAAAGATAAGAGGTCAAGATTTTTTTACCTGTTATTACTTACCTGTCATTTGTCTCAGATGCTTCCAGAAGATTAAATTCACAACAAGTAGTTGGACCATTTAAAATGTAGGTATATACTGTATAAACAACAGCCTCGGAGTTATAATTACTGTTAAAAATGTATATACTAAATACAGCAGGAATAAGGAATACTCACCTTCTAACGATGACGATACTCGCGCTCTCGGTCACGCTCTCGGTCTCGGTCCCGGTCCCGGTCCCGGTGTCTCTCTCGTTCTCTACTTCTCTCTCTATAATAATCATCGTGACGATCTCTACTGCGTGATTTATGACGCCGACTCTTTTCTCGTGATCTACTGTGGTCCCTCTCTCTTGATCGTTCACGTCTTCTAAAAGAAATTACTGGATTAATGCTCTCCATAACTGCGTAGCTTAAAAAAGATGTTCAATATGTTGGTGTTTAACACCAAAAATACCAAAGGCAAAAAAATTCTTTATAAGTCTAATTTAGACTTAATGATATCCTGAGCTGTCAATAATGATTTATTAACTCACCTAAAAGTATGAAGTAGAAATTCCATTTTTAAAAATATTCACCCCCAAATTGGGAACCTGTCACACCAGGCCAACACACCATATCATCTGTTATATCTATTATAACAGGTAGTCTAAAACAGAAATGTAGTGTTTACTGAATGAAAAACAGAAAGGTGAAGGATAAAATTTCAAAGAACTTCCGTTTCAAGCTAAAGAACATAGAGAAGGTAGTTTTGTAAATTCATGAAATCATTCAATATACAATGGAACTTTAATATATAAATACCACCTATTAAAACAGATTATCTAAACCTATATATAAATATTAATTTTACATTTATAACTAACTAAAATATGCAACTGCTCTAATAAGCTTTCTAATAATATACATGTTTGCTTCAAGGGCTGGGAAGTGTGGTAAGCAGCAGAGAAGAAAACCTAGTAATTGCAACCACTAACTAGTAAAGATAGGGATACTATTCACATTGTTACTTAATGAAGAGAAATGTCTCATGAACCACTTAAAAAAACAGGTAATTTAACAAAGTATGTTACCTAAAGTACTTTTAGAAATTCTATTCTAAATCTGAAATTCACAATAAGGAAATAACAATTGTCCATGAGTTCAAATTTCTACTTTGTGTTTTTGCACCAGGCAACTACATGTAGCAAACATTTATTAGGTGCTTACTTTGGACTTCAACAGTTTAAAAGAAGACTGTATAAGATATGGTTTTTAGCTATGACTAATTTGTTCAGATAAAAGTCCTTACACTGGGTCAAAAGGTAATAATTATTAAGTCGGGGACCATAACAATGACAAGCTCCTTTTCCTTAATTTTATGAAGCAGACTCTACCACCAGAGAAAGTATACAAAAGTCAGGTCTAAGAATATCATGAAGATTAAAGATCTAACTTTCAAAAACATGTAAAATTTCAAGGTTAGTACTGCTAAAAGTAATGCAGTAATGCTAAAAAATGGAATTTACCTAATTAAAATACTAAGAATAGATCTTTCATTCATGAAGTCCCTTGGTTCAAGAAATGTTTATTTAGCACCCACTCTATATAGTCAGTCATTAGAAGTATTGCAGTGACAGCCACTATGGAAAACAAGTATGGAGGTTCTCCCCAAAATTAAGAATAGAGCTACCATATGGCCCAGGAATCCCTTTTCTGGGTACCTACCAAAAAAAATTAGAAAACATTTATTCATAAAGATATAATGTACCCCTAGCTTCAATGCAGCATTACACATGGTAGCCAAGACATGGAAATAACCAAAGTATCTGTCGATGGATGACTGGATAAAGATGTGTGGTTCATATACACAATGAAATACTACTCAGCTGTAAGAAAGGATGAAATACTGCCATTAGCAACAACATGGACGGATCCCGAGAGCATCATGCTAAACGCAGTGAGGTCAGATAGAAAAGGACAAGAACCATATGATTTCATTCATATGTGGGAGATAAAACAAAGAAACAAACAAACAATAAAACTCATCGACAGACAACAGTATGGTTATTACCACAGGATAAGGGAGGTAGGAAGATTTTGAAGAAGGAAAGGCGGGGGTCAAATATATGATGATGAAAGACTAGACTTTGGGTGGTGAACATACAATGTAACATGCAGATGATGTATTACTGAACTGTACACTTGAATATCATATAATGTTACTAATCACTGTCACCTCAATAAATTAAAAAAAAAACATTTTAGTGAACAGTATGAGGAAGGTCCCTTCCATCTTTCAACATGTACAGTGAAAAAAATGTGAATTCACAGTAAGAATGTAGTAAGTACTATGAAAGAAATAACAGAACATGACAAAATATCCCAGAAGACCCCTGCTAGAAGTTAGAGGCATGAAAAATAAGAAACCATGTGATGAGCCAAGGAAAAGGGTTCCTAACAAAAAGAATGTCAAGCATAAAAACAGTGAGATGATCAAGCGCTTGAAGTGTCAAGAGAAAAAGAAAGCAGACCAGTATTGCAAGAGAATAGTAAGCAAGAGGATAGGTACACAATGAGGATGAAAAGACAGGGACTATTACCGCACAGTCTGTTTACAGTCTTATTCTAAGAGTAACTGGAAGTCCTTAAGGGGTTTTAAGCAAATGGACACCTGACATTTGATTCGGAGTTTTAAAAAACACCCATAAAACTCTAACTATTGAGTAAACAGTTATAAGTATAAACAAAGTCCTATTTTAAAGTCCCAAACATATTATTTTTCTATTTGTAAAAGCAGCAGTTTTAAACAGACTTGGGACAGGAAAGTTTTACCTTGATCCAGAACCATAAGACTTGGATTCAATTCCATGAAGGCAATCTTGCAAAGAGCTAATAAGAACTTTGCAACGATCATCAGCAGATACTTTGGACTGTTTAATTAAAGAAATTGCAGTTACCAATGTCTCAATAGCACTCCCATAATCACCTGTGAGGGGAAGAGAGGCTCAAGTCAAATAAATTTTGTTTTCATAATAACACCAAACCACCTGGAGTAAGAGTAATAAAGCATTTTACAAAAGGAGTGAACTTTAAAATGATCACAGAAGATGTCTTAATTTTTCTTTTTTTCAGTGTTTCACCATTTGGAAAAAGCCTTTATGTACATAAAAATAGTACAATTTGTTATTATTATAGCTGTGTAAAGAAGGTTATCACTTTGTAAATATGATAATAAATCAGTTGCCCTACGGCTCCTGAATTAATGTCAGGGATAAGATTTAAGCCTACATCTAAAAATTTTTAATTAAGTACTTTTCCATTAAACTGTGATGCACAGCTTTCTTCAATACCTTTAAAAATAAAATACAATACAGATAATGATTTGGAAATATAAAAATAATTACTACATGTAAATGAACATTCTTAGTAACATAAATAAGAAGTATGAGCCCTGGCTGGTGTGGCTCAGTGGACTGAGTGCCAGCTTGAGAATCAAAGGGTCACTGGTTTAATTCCCAGTCAGGGCATATGCCTGGGTTGTGGGCCAGATCCCCAGTGGGGGGTGTGCAAGAGGCAACCACACAATATCTTTCTCCTTCCCTTCCCCCCTTTCTAAAAATAAGTAAATAAAACAGGAAGAAATATACAAACCAGCACTGGCATCAGACACAGCTCTTGAAATAGCACTGCTTGAGATTGCCCTGTTTCTGTTCATGATTTCTTCAAACTCAGCTTCACTCAATGGTGTTCTTGCTGTATCCATTTCCCTATGAAATCAGAATAAACCTTAAATCATACTCAACAGATTTTCTAAGTTACTATTAACAGTATAAAGCATTTCATACTGGTTGCTTTTGACAAAGGCCTTATAGCTAATGTTTACTTTTCCAGATTGAAGCATGCTATTTTCTCCTACAAAGAAAGCAAATCTAAGCAAAATTCTCTTACACCATTATGTTACAGCTGAAATGCAGTAGCTTAGAAATCTTGTCTTTCTGAGGTCCAGAAACAATATATTTACATACCTACAATATAATATTCTTCAATCATACAAAAATAGGTATAAGAAATTGTTCTGATGAATACACACACACACACATAGTTGACTACAAAAAACATAGCCTACACAATCAAGAGCAGGAATTTGGTTTCATTACATTTGGATCCTCTAGGCAGAGGGCCCAACTCACAATTGAAGAATAATAAATGTCTGGTAGCCCTGTCTGGTGTGGCTCAGGGGATTGAGTGCCAGCCTGTAAACCAAAGGGTCGCTGTTTCGATTCCCAGTCAGAGCACATGCCTGTGTTGCAGGCCAGGGGCCTGTGAGAGCCAACCACACACTGATGTTCCTCTCATTTTCTCCCTCCTTCCCCCTCTGTCTAAAAATAATAAATAAAATTTCAAAAAGAAAAAAAGTCTGATAAAACTTCAGGACAGACAAGATCTTGTTTGCCACTGAATCCCTAGAAGAGTATCTGGAAAATAAAAAGTACTAATGTAAATATTTGTTGAAAAAATGAATGAAATGCCAAGATTTTCTAAAGCTGCTTGAAAAAGACAACTTTAAAAATTGTTCATGTACAGGACAGGATAAGGTAAATTTTTTGCTATCATAGTTACTAGTTACTTGGTAAGACACTAAGTTTAGGATATTGAGTTGAGGCTGTTCACAGCTCATCTAATTTTTGCATGCTTTATAAGGTATTAATTTTATTCCCAAAAGTTTATAAACATCCTGACCAAATTATAAGTTGTTCAAAATCCATGTATGATCTCAATTAAATACTGTGACTTCTGCCTATCAAAATCAGCACACACACCCCTCATTAAAAAATTAGTCAATAATACCTCCTCCAATTCTTAAAAACCTAATACTGGATATGAATCAAATTTTAAGCTGTTGAACCAGTCATCCAACCCAACCCTATATACTAAAGGTGAACACTTGATATGTAGTTGGTCATGGGAACTCAACTGAGTAAAAGAAAAATCACACTAACTTAGCAGCTGTAACATTTTCTTCTAAAGGAAATAAAGCATGTTTTGGTAATCACAAAGATGCAACCTCTACGGAGAGAGAACTGTTAACAGACCTTGTTTACAACATCAAATTTACTAGGGGGTGGAGCATCTGGGCAATTATATGGTATTAGGCAGACACTGAAATCCATCCATTCTGGAGGATTATCAAACAAAATGAAATACAAAGTAGTTTAACAGTGATAGTTAAAGAATACAAAATCAAATGGTAATCTCAAAAGAAACCCAAAGGGGCAAACATTTTTTGGAATTTTTTTTTAAAGATTTTATTTATTTTTTTAGAGAGGAGAGGGGAGGGAGAAAGAGAGGGAGAGAAACATCAGTGTGTGGTTGCCTCTCACATATCCCCACTGGGCACCTGGACCACACACAACCCAGGCATGTGCCCTGACTGGGAATCAAACTGGCAACCCGTTTGTTTGCTGGCCAGCACTCAATCCACAGAGCCGTACCAGCCAGGGCCATTTCTTGGAGATTATAAACACAGCTTTCCGAGTTATGACAGTGTAGATAATTTTTAAATTACTTTGAAAAGGGGCTAAGACATCACTTAGTTCAACAGGAGTTCCACCCAGCTTTTCTCTAAAGTTTGCCATTATTTTAATTTCCACAAGGCCTGTGTTTTATAAGCCTTCGTCTACCCAAATACTCTTGTACATTATTTAATGACCCCATTTTAATTAAAAGTTACTAATGTGCCACTCAGGACTCATAGGCAGCATGAGATAATCTGTAGCAGTTATCAAACAAACTCATCTAATTCCTGAAACAATGAAGAAACTTTAGTGTTCTGTGTAGTGCCATCAATCAGTAAATGAGATTCAAATGTTAAAATCTTAAAAATGGAATCCCATATACTTGCTTATTTATTTTTTGCAAACATGATGACCCTTAAACTTTATTATTTTTTAGATAATTTTAAAAATAATAAATTATCTTTTTAAAGCTGTTTTAACCTAAAAAATGAAGAACACAAATCTCCAGGATTTAGTGAGTTGCCCGAAATCACATGGCTATGTATGTGGCATAGCTGGATTATTCCCAACCCTGTTCTGTATGTTTTTCACCATGTCATACTGCCTCTTCTAATAAGAGAAGAGAAAACTAAATACCTGGAGAAAAGGCCATCATTTTTTTAAAAAACCTCAATGATGGAGCCTAGAATATCTTTTACCAAACACACAATTTGAAGACACATACTAACTTACCTTCCAGGAGGCCCATAGTCACCCCTATCATATGGCGGAGGTCGGCCATAAGGATCTGTTGGGGGTGGACCCCGGCTATCTGATGTAGGCATGCCGCTGTTAGTTGGTGGAGGAAAGAAAGCTGGGTTCACATGTGGAGCTGGCGGTGGGGCACCTGGAGGTGGTCCAGGAAGATGCGGAGGAGGAGCAAGTGTAAGGGGTGGCCCAAGAGGACCAGGTGGGCGAGGTGGAAAAGGGCCTGGAGGTGGAGGTGGTCCCTGTTGCGGAGGTGGTGGACCAGGAGGGGGGCCGTAGCCTGGAACTGGAGGTGGAGGACCAGGAGGAAGCGGACCCAATGGAGGCTGTCCAAAAGGTTGTCCAGGAAAAAGAACTGGTGGTGGAGGGCGATCTCCTCGATTAGGAGGCCCAGCTAAAGGAGGAGGCAGAACCTGACCAGGAGGTGGAGGACCTGGTGGACCAGGTGGACCTGGAGGGCCTAGGGGTGGACGTGGTGGAGTCTGTCCAGCTATAGAATAAAGTGGAGAGAGGGAGAGAGAAAGGGACAGGGAGAGGGGAAGAGGGGGAGGGGGGGAGAGAGAGGGAGAGAAACACTTCAATAAAGTATTTTTAACCTTTATGCCAAGGTTATACTTTTAAAGCGTAACACAGATCAAGATGCTTTCTCTTTAAATAAAACCCATGTGGTAAATGCTACACTAACAATTACAAAGGTGAAGTCTATCCTTACAAATTTAACTTCTCAATTTATGCTTAAGAAAAATTATTGAAACAAAAACTTGACAAAAGACAATAATGCTTAGAGATAGTTTCCATCTTTCAGTATACACACATTTCTTATGGTGAAATAACCCACCTTATATTCTACTCTGATGCCAAGCTAGAAAGTGAAACAAGGAAAAATGGTCTTGAAAGATTTTAAGAGGTAAGAAAATAAGACGGATGTAAATATTCTATATATAAGTCAAGCAAGTTTGGAGAAAAATAAAGACCTTTTAGGCCAAAAATGGGTATTTCCTCTATGCTGTGCCCCATATGCCATGGAATCCTAGTTTCCAGGAACAAAGGCCGAGTTCCTTTAACAAGATGCTTGATCAAATTTCCTGGATTCCAAAAATAGCATAACAAGGAGAGTAAGACACATTAATAATGCATTACTTGAAAAGAGAGAAAAGGAAAAGAGGTATTAGATAGATACATTTTATCCATGATAATTTAAGAAAATTTTTACCTGGAAAAGGTGGGGGTGGCCCTCCTGGTCCTGCTGGCCCAGGAAATCTGTCCCCACCGGGAACAGCCCCTGGAAAACGGCCCCGTCCTCTACCACCTTGTGGAAATGTTGCACGTGAACTGCCTCCTGGAGGACCAGCTTTACCTTCCCCAGACATTTGTCCTGATTGTGTAGCTGCAAATATCCAAATACTCATAAATAGCATTTATTAAAATAGTTCTCTGAAATGTAACCACTGTTATTAGAAACAACCGTATTTCAAAGTTCATTTATACTATATACTAACTTGCAGATAGATGCCTTGGGCCTATCCAAACTACTTCAGAAGTATTGGTTAGAAAAACATTCACATTTACTTAAGTTTCTTTTGAAGTATCAAATATTCAGACATACATGTACTTTTAAGAAATAAATTAGTTACTTTCAAAATACAGTACTCTGCAGCAGCCAAGACCAAAATTCTCCAACAGAAATCTGAATTTCATTAAACATAAATCATTTAAATTTTGCAACATATTCTTCAGTTAAGCCTTAAGTGCCACTTGAATTTGTTAATTACATGATCATTCATATTATCTCTGTAAGTGATAACATTCATAATGGGTAATGGCAAATCTTTTCTATATTCACTTTACCAAGTGGTGAAAGGTCTTGGTACCAAGCAGAAATCAACGAATATTTTCTGGTTATCAGTGGGTTCTCCACCACCATAACACACATCCACATTAAGTTTGCTTCAATCTAAGGATTAGAATGTAGTTTCTTCCTTTCTCTAGGATGGGAATGACAGGAAAAGCATGGTAGGGCTATAGAACTTGCACACTGTTGAATAGTATTGGGTTTGTGACACCTAGAGAAAAATGGGAGTAGGTTTCCAGTACACAGAACCACAGTCATAACCAGTAATTAAATCAAACTGAAAGCATGGACTTTCAAAATGACTTGGCAAACAAACTAAATACTAAGATGATTTTTCTAGTATAGTGTCTAATAAATGCTAGCAACTTTGATTAAAATACACCTCTTTTAATAAAAGCCTCAGAGGAATTGCTTACTTTTCCTGGACTGCATTTCAAATTGACTCAGGAACTGTTTATTGCATGGAGTTACAACAGGATTCTGACCATGAAGTTCCCTTTTAGGCAACAGATCCATTAACTTTTTTGAGGATGCTTCAGATCCAACACCAACAAGGGCAAACCTAAGAGATGTTTAAAGGGGCAGGGTAGAAAGTGAGGTGTTAATAATGTTACTATTATTAAAAATGAAATAGCATGAATTTAATTTTATCTAAAATAAACTATTTCTTAAATTTAAGCTGTACAAGTTCACACTTTCATCTTTAACTTTTTAAATAACGTAAAATTCACTCATTTAAAGGATATGGTTCAGTGGTTTTTAGTACATTCAAAGTTTTACAACCATCACGACAATCAGTTTTAGAATATTTTATCACCCCTAAATGAGACCTCAAACCCATCAGCCATCACTCCATTTTCTCCCATCCCCCAACCCTAAGCAATCACTAATCCACTTTTTAAATATGCACTTGCCCATTTTGGCCATGTCATATAAATGACATCATACAATAAAATATACAGTCCTTTGTGACTGGCTTCTTTTGTTTAGCATGTTTTCAAAGTTTAATCATATTCATGTATCTGTACTTAATTCCTTTTTATGGCAGAATAACATTCAATTACATGGATAGGACACATTTAAAAAATCTATTCATTGATGGATATTTGAGTTGTTTCTACTTTCTGGTTATTATGAATAATGCCACTATGAAAAGATGCTCAACATCATTAACCATCAGGGAAATGTAAATCAAAACCACAAGGAGATACCACGTCATATCCACTAGGATAGCTTTAATCAAAAAAACAATTAACAAGTGTTAGTGAGGATGAGGAGAAACTGGATCCCTCATACATTGCTGATGGGAATGTAATATAGCACAGCCACTTTGATAATCTGGTAGTTCCTCAGAAAATTTAATACAGAGGTAACACATAATCCAGTAATTCCACTGCAGGGGGTGGTGGTGGTGGTGGTGGTGGTGGTGGTGGTGTGTGTGTGTGTATGTGTGTGTCCGTGCGCTTCCCCAACAGAATTGAAAATGTATGTTCATACAAAGCTGGTACGTGAATATTCATAGGGGCATTATTCATAATAGCAAAAGCTGAAATACCCCAATGTCCACCAAATGGGTGAAATTGCTAAAAAAAGTATATTCCTATAATGGAATATGTGGCCATAAAAATAATTAAGTACTGATACATGCTATGACATGTATGAACCTTGAAAACACTATGCTAGGTGAAAGAAGGGACCACTTATTATATGATTCTGTTTATATGGAATGTTCAGAATAAACAAATCCACACAGACAGACTGCTTAATAGGTATGAGATTTCTTTTGGGTGTGAAGAAATGTTCTGGAATGAGTTAGTGGCAATGGTTGAACACCTTTGTAAGTATACTAGAATACTTCAAAAGGATGAATTTTATGGTATACAAATTATATCACAATTAAGAAAAATACATTTGAAACAAAAAATGATTACCAATTTTGCACATCTACACAACATTCTAGATTATTATCAGAAGGGCTCTTAGGAGTTTAGAACCCTTTTCTCTCTAATGTTCAAAATGGTCATTAACTAGATCCCTTATTCTGGTCAAAAAAAAAATTCCACTGCTTTGAGTCAAAATTAAATTTAGAAAAAACTTAATGAATTCATTAATTCAACAAATATTTATTGAGCAACACAATACCTCCTACATGCCAGGCAACATTCTAGGGCTAGGGATACAATAGTGAACAGAACAAAATCCCTACTTTCATGCAGCTTATAATGTAATAGGAGACGGGGCAATAAACAAGTAAAAATACGCTAGTAACAGGAAAAAAGAAAAAAAGAAACACAGTGATGGGAACAGAAGGTGCTATTCTGTACAAGATGGTCGGTCAGGAGGAGACTTTTAAACACAGTCCTGAACAAAGTGAGATCCATGTGCACAGTTGGGGAGAAAGTAAACTAAAAGAGGAAACCTCTAGTGTAAAGGCTCTAAGTAGGAATGTGTTTGAGGAACAACAAACAGAAACAGTGTAAGGAAGCGAAGACTGGTAGGAGATAATGCCAGAGAGGTGGTGAGGAAACAGATCATATAGTGCCAGTAGCCATAGTAAAGATTCTGGCTTTTACTCTAAGTGATATATAGGGAGCCATTGAAGATTCTGAGTAGACAAATATTTATGTCACTTTTCCCCAACTTCTATGTTTAGTATAAACTGTAGATCAGGATGAAAGCAGGAACACCAAAGGAGCTATTGCAAATGTTCAGGAGATAGTTTTATATAAAATAATGCCTGCTGTAACACACTTACAATAGGCAAAACGGTTAACAACCCAAATAAAAATAAGAATGGTAAAATAAATTACAGTAGCACTCAAGGTATGATGGAAAGAATTAGAAATTAGAGAGAATGTTTATTTATTAATAAATACTTGTTTTACTCCTTGTATCCAAAATATTATAAAACATGTGAATTGTAATCCTGGGGTTTTTGCAATAAAAATATCAAGAAGCACTATGAAGAAATTTGAAAGTATTTTCACTAAAATGTTAAGAGTGACCATCTATGGATAATGTGATTATGGCTTTTAATTTTTTTTTACTTTTGGACAGCTAATGTTTTATTATGTTCCTATAATGGCCTTACCTCATTTGTATAGTTTAACAACAGTTCAGAAAAATAAAGGAAAACATCCACATTACATTATTTTCCAGTTGCCCATCTTCCCCCACCCTTTAATCACAGGAATAATAACACTTCTTCAAACTGTCATCTCAATAATCACTGCAACCATAGGTGGAAAAGACTGAGGAAAATTAAATAGACATTAGCTGTCCACACTTCCAGCTCCACTAGTTTTAGTGAGCTGGATCACATGGCGAATGAATTAAGTACAATTCCTTGCCCAAGAACTTCCTGCCAATGGGAATAATAAAGCATCCTACACACATTTATAGTTAACATTAGCTTTAAGGAAACTTACCCCCAAAATTGTAATACTAACTAGTTACTAACTTATATTAGGAAAAAAAAAACTTACCCCTTTGATTGGCCATTTGCCCGATTTTCAAAAAATTTTATCTCCAAAATATCATTTACTCCCAAAGAATGAACTGCTTCAGTTAAGTCTTCATCTGTTGTCCACTGCAAGACATTTCCCCTTCATTAAGCATCAAAATATATCCAAGATTTTTATTGTTTCAATTTAGGTTTTAAGAGTAAACTCAAAATAAGTAAGAGAAAATTAATACTCAGTGCAATTAAATGCAGTTACTGTAAGTCAGTCTCCAATTTTAAAAGAGCATGTAAGGACCTGAGGACAAAACTTCATTCCTTGATAATTTTCAGAAATTAGAAGATACAAACCCTTAGAGATAGACTTTTTTTTTTTTTTTTTTAACTCTTAGTAAGTTTCTGGTCTCTTCCAACTTTAAACTGCAAAGATTTTAAATTTTCAATAAAATCAATCTTACTTGTCATTTCTTCCCCTTAAAGGCAATTTTTTGGGGAGAAATAAATCCCATTTTAAAAAAATTTAAAAATGAAAAGAAAAAACTAACATGTATTGAGTACCTATCATGTATTTTAAATCAAATATTTAACTCTTAAAACAATCTTACAAGTCCTATTAATCCCATTTTACATATGCTATAGAAAGGCTAAAGAGTTTGTCCAATATCACACTCTAATAAATAGAGGAACTAAGATTCGAAGCCTTACTTAGCAAACATTCTATACTGCTACTGTCTCCAATATTATAAAATTGTCAGACTGGATGGTAGAAGATCAATTAGTTTTTTTAAAATGTAAACATTTAAAAATAAAATGCTATTAGGAAAGTGGAAGAGGGACAAGTTTTTAATTTTTATTGAATTTATTGGAGTAACATTGGTTAATGAAGTTTTGTAGGTTTCAATGTTAATTCTATAATACATCATCTGTGTACTGCAGCAATTTTCAACCTTTTTCACCTCATGGTACACATAAGCTAATTACTAAAATTTTGCGGCACAACAAAAAATATTTTTGATCTGACAAAAGGAGGTATAATGTTGATTCATTCACACCGGAGGGCTACTGTTGCGTTGGCTATTGTCATTTTTTTACTTGGCAATCTAAGGAAAAAGAGGTCATTGCCCTGACTAGACAGTCATGTGTTGCATGTTTTAATTCTTGTGGCACTCCAGCTGAAAATAGCTGGAATAGGCCGTAGCCAGGTAGCTCAATTGGTTAGAGCATTATCCAGATACAGCAAAGTTGCGAGTTCAATTCCCAGCCAGTGCACATATTATGAGAATCAACCAATGAATGCATAAATAAGTGAAACAACAAAATCACTGTTTCTTTCTTTCTCCCCGCTTCCTCTCTCTCAAATCGACTTTTTAAAAATCACTGGTATACTGTTCTGTCCCAAAATCAAGTCTCCTTCTCAGGAAGGATAAGTTTTGATTACTAGACAATTTTTAAACATCCAAGTATATATAATACATGTTTCCAAGTAGAGATGTAAAAATTCTATAGGACTGCTTTAGTGAGTATTTAAAATTTAATGCTAATAAAATTAACAAGTTATATTAAACATCCAGTTAGTGAAACTGCCAACCACTAATCTTACAGTCTTATAGACTAAAATTAAGATAATGTATACAGCAGTATTTCCATAAATCAGATTTCAAATTTAAGAGCAGAAATTAAACTCAACAAGTGTGTAATATGAATTGTGCATCCTTCTCTCCTACAGTTCTGAATCCTGGTTTGAGACCTCATGTGAACGCTTTTTTCTTTGTAAAATTGAGACAGATGAAGTCTAGATGTGGGAGAAAACAACTGACTTGAAGACAAAATAGTTGAACTGTATTTAATTAGAATCTCTACCAAAACAAGTTGAATGACTACAGAATTCAAAACTAGAAGATCTGGAATTTATGTTTTAAAGGTACTTTATTGCTCTCCTCATGGCATAAGCAAGCATACAGAACAACCAATCTAGTAACACTGCTGGAGTAGTTAAAAATCAATTGCCAATAATCTAATTCATATGGTAAGTTTACTTACCCACGTTAGATTTCCAATGTACAATGCAATTCTCTTTCCAGTATATGTATAGACAACATTTGGTGCTGCCCCTTTACCCACATCATCACCAACAGTTGGTGGGAGAGTATCCATGTAATCCCGATCTTCTGGGGCATCTCCATTATTTGCCGATGGAGAGATGACATCGTCATACAAATCTATCTGATCGTGCCCACCATATTCAGCTTCCTGAGATACAGAAATAATGTTCTAAATTATATAACAGACTACTACACTAAATAGAATACAAATTCATTGAATTATTAACTTTTAGAAATTCATTGAACTATTTGTTTTAAAAATCTGGTGGAAGATCAAAAAAGGCCCAAAGATATCAGTGAAAATCTTATCTCACTTTATGCCACACCTGTTCTTGAACAGTGCCCATAAATGGCTATACAATAAATCCAATTTTCTCACTACTTGTTATAACACAGAGAATAATGTTCCTCTAGGAAAAGAATAACATAGAGACAAAACAAATAATGTAAACCCTTTCTTCAAAGTAAAATATTCTTAAAGTAAAAGTAATAATACACAAATTAATACAAATAGATGAGCTCTTAAAAACTGACACAAAAATACAAACAAAAATCAGGGCCATTACAAATCTTTAATATTTATCTGCAGAAAAACACAACTACTATTTGCTGTGGTATTCAGGATCTTGTTTCCTAGCACTGCGAAATCCATTAGTTTTAGAAAAAAGCAGTGAGCTAAGCCATAGGGAAGGAATGATGAAATGTGGGTATGTAAATAATTCCAAATGTCATAACAAATGAACAAGGGAAAGAGAATCAATAAAAAACAAGCAAAACTATACAAATTGGCGTCTAGTAATAGCTTTATTATTCTCAGTCAACAAAGAATTAATGCTTACTTGACTTTTTAGATATCTAGTTAATTAGCAAGAAAAAAAGGATATTGCCCTGGCTCAGTGGATTGAGTGTCAGCCTGTGAACCAAAGGGTCATGGGTTCGATTCCCAGTCAGGGCACATGCCTGGGTTGCACAGGCCAGGTCTCCAGTGTGGGACGTGCAAGAGGCAAGCACACATTATGTCTCTCCTTCCCTTCCCCTCTCTAAAAGTATATAAATAAAATCTTAAAAAAAAAAAAAGGACATGAACGTGGATATAAAAGCTTTGTCACTGTCACCAGAATTAAAGCAATGCTAGAGGATGCCACTTGCATGCCGAAATAAGCAAGACGACGAAAACAAAAAAGAAACACATATAAAGAGAAAAATGAAAAAGGAGGGTTCAATTTGTAAACAAAACGAAATGCAGGGATTGGCAGAACACTTAACACCACTTACAACTGCCTTTGGTAACCATTACTGGACCACAGGCTTAACTCGCTATATCAGAGAAAAATCTATTTTCATCTTTCTCCCTTTCCACCAGTAAGTACCTAAAATCGATATGAATTATTTTATTCCTGTGATGTAGAATACAGGGTGGGGGCAAAAGCACGTTTACAGTTGCTTGTATGGAAAATAATACAATAAAATAAATAGAAATACAAGAATAAAGGTGCTTACTCAAAACTGTAAGCCTATGTTTGCCCCACCCTATATTTGAGATAAGAAAGAGGCAATCACAGGTACAAAGCAACAAACTCAAAAAGTTCAGACATAACTCATCTCCTCCCATCAATACAGTTTATTGTTATTAAAAAGGAACTGTTATACAAATGGCACAACAAGAGGAGCTAATAGTTTTAGGGACTATTACACAAACAGAGAATGACCTAGAGACAGCATTTGTAATATGATTCTGAACAGATCAACGAAATATTATTATAGCCCCCAGTGGAACACAGTGTTAATCAGAATGAAGGCACAGAGTAAAATTTTTTAAGAGAGAATAGAAAAAAACCTAGGAGAAATACCATTTCTACACATAGCCAAAGGCACCTGATATTTGTAAAGTCATCTTCAGGTAATCTTCTGCATGAAAGAGTCAATCAATTTACTAATTTTACAACAGAATCTTTACATAATAATTTTGTTATGAGATAGAGTGTAAGACATTTAATGATGGACCCCAAAATCTCAAGTTAAGCCATAAAACAAAGCCATCTTTAGCAATCAGAAACTAATATCACAAGTCACTAAATAATGCCATAATTTTGTACTGTTTGTACAGCAGTACCAAAATAATTTTTCATAACTGAGTTTTTGTTAAACAAAGTAACATGCTCAAATTGCAGTGATAGTAAAAATTAGTGGTTCCACACACTTGCAATGCTAAAAAGCTTCCCACAAGGGGTAGTGAGTCCTTTAAAATATTTTGCAGCAGGGTTCTGCACCTCAAAAAGAACTATTACTATTATTATATAAAGCGAGTTGTATTTCCTCAGCAGAGACTATAATCATAATATGTGGTCTGAGGGAGAGTAAAAAAGAATGCAAGGGCTATTAATAACAAGACTAAAATAAAAATATTTGAATTTATAATTTCACTAAACATGTTAACACATTATTTGATTTTTCATTGGTTGTAAATCTAGGACAATGTTTACATAAGTAGATAACTTACAAACATAACTGTAACTACACTAACCTGGTCAATCACAATCACTATTTTTGTCCACCCATGCATTCCTATGTTGGCACTAACCAAATTTCCATATTGATATGATTCTACCAATATTAAGGATCAGCCAATTTGGTAGTAGTTAAGACTACTACCAATTGGTTGAAGTATGATGCTAATTGAGACCATGGTCCTGGAGTTTGATCTCCATGTGGACTGGTGAGCTTGGCTCTGTTCCCAGGCCACACAGCCTGTACTACTAGCCCCAACAGTATACATTTGGATGTGGTGAAAAAATATTAATGACTCTAAATATATCTGCTGTCATTACTAAAAATTCAACTCAAAGCACATACTCTTTGGTAGTATCAGTAACCTTCCTTTTCAGTTTCAGCATATCACACTTATTCTCCGCATTAAAAAAAATATATAGAACATATCCTTTTATTGCCTTCAGGCCTGGCACTGGGATTTTAGGTCATCATAAATTAAAATTTGATTTTCTTCCCTCAGAAAATATTAGGATAATGGGGTTATTTGTTTATTTTCTGAAATTTGCAGAATCAAACACTTAGAAAGAAAAAGAAAGAAAAAAGGAAAAAAAGAGAAAAAAAGAACATATCCTTTTGTTTCCACTTAAAAAAAATATTTTATTCATTTCTTTTTTGAGAAGGGAAGGGAGGGAGAGAAACATCAATGAGTGGTTGCCTCTCAAGCACCCCCTACTAGGGAACCTGGCCTCCAACCCAGGCATGTGCCCTGACTGGAAATCAAACTGGCAACCCTGAGGTTTGCAGACAGGTACTCAGTCCACTGAGCCACACCAGCCTGGGCTTGTTTCCACTTTAAAAAGAGGGAAAACATGCATATTCTATGCAAAATGTGTATCATGTAAAGAGTTCTGAAAGTGTACTAGACAAACAAAAACATGGCTTCTACTTTGTCAAAAGGAATTGGTCAACAATGTCAGGTTCTACTATGTAAGGCATTTTCAATTAGTATCTTTAGGAAATTTTAATGGCATTCAAAAACAAGAAAATATCAACATTACCCCTCTAATTATTTTAGATACCAAATGCTGCACAATCCTAACTATCTACTTTTCTTTCCCTATGTTCTGAATCACTACAATCATTCTAAAGGCTAGGTATCCTCTCAAGATTTTGCACTTCAAAATATACATGACATACAAGTAGTGGTTGCCAAGTCAGAGAAACATTGAAAAATAACATGGACAGTAAAGTAATCAAAATTCTGTTAATTCCTTTTCAAAGCAATGTTTCTCAACAGTTTTTTTTCATTATCACCATCGCCCTCCTCCCAAAGAGTTATTTTTAGACATACTTTCCCTAATCACCTCCCATAAAATTTTAGTGTCACTGATATACTGTATATACTGAATACCACTGTTGGAATGACCATGGTATAGATGTACCATATGCTCTATTCCTCCTGACAGGCCCAACACTGCTTTTGGTCCAAAAACTGTAGTAATGTCATTCTTGTATTATATGATACTACCAGTAATGGCACAGTGAAGGCCACTTATTTCAAAACCCCACCACTGGTGTGGGGGGGGGGGGGGCGGAAATCAAAGGAATTTAACAGTCACTTCCATTTAGAGAAATGTAAGCACAGGAAAGTTACATTTTGTATTTACAAATGTATTCTATATCAAGAAAGAAAAATACTAGCACACAAAATCCAGTATCAGATAACCCAATATAATATCTATTCATTTTTTAAAAAGTATATTCATTTTTTGCCCTGGCCAGGCATGTCAGTTGGTTAGAGCACCATCACAATATGCCAAGACTGCAGGTTCGCTCTCTGGTCAGGGAACAATACAATAAGCAATCAATGAATGCATAAGTGGAACAAATCAATATTTGTTTCTCTCTCAAAAATCAATAAATAGAAATTTAAGAAAGCAAATACATTTTCTGATTTTGTTTAATTATACTGAATAGATATTAAAATTAGTTTGTAATCCCTGTAAAAAGCTCAACTTGGCTCCCTTCCTGACAGTAAGGAAGCCAACTTCTTACTAAAAATATCCCACATAAACAACGCAAAGTAGACAATTTATAGGCAGCTAAATGGGTCACATTTTAAAATAATAGAATTGAGACCCTGACCAGTGTGACTCTGTTGGTTGGGCGTCATCCTAACAAAGCAAGAGACCGTTGGTTCAATTCCCAGTCAGGACACATGCATGGGTTGTCACTTTGGTTACAAGAGGCAACCAACCAACCAACCAACCAACCAATGTTTCTCTATCATCACAATTATGTTTCTCTCCCTCCCTTCCCCACTCTCAAAATAAATAATAAAATCTTTAAAAATAATAGTAATAAAGAAGAGTTCTAACTTTCCTAAACACTTCCATCCCAAGTTTCTGAATCAGTCTCTACCTACCCAATTCTCAACCTTACATCTGTATCTTAAAGGGTTTCTAGTAAATATAAAATTTTCAGAAATAAGGTTTCACTGACATTTGTCTAATAAACTCAACTTACCAATACTGGCTAGACAACTGGCAAGAGTAGATACATAATGATTAAATATACAGTAGAATGACTCATGAAATAAAGGCAAGCTGACTTAGGAGGCTGTCTGGGTCCGTTAACTTCTAAATGAAATTTTTTCCTGGCCACTACCAACACACCATTTCATTTTAAAGTTGGGTGGTCAGATTACTAAAGCAGCACTGTTATCAGTGACCTATTGTTGGACAGATCAGTAACTAAATTCTACATTCAGAGCTTTTGATCCTCAACAGGCAAAACACACAATACTTCAATACATACATTATCAGCTTTCCTGAAGTTCATAGAATTGTTGACTTTCCCCTTCCCTGCCAACAAAAATTCTACAGGTAAAGATACACATAAAGGAGTGGATTCTACAATACACAACCTGTCAAGAGTGTTAAAATTATGTAGGTGACTTACCCACACTACAGTGCATTCTATCTAAACTTTGCATCCTTGCTTGTTGGCATATAATAGAAACTCAAGAAATGTTTTGAACAACTGAGTTTTAAAATTTTATACTGAGTTTAGTAAAAATGAAAGTCTATAATTATTAAATATTAGGCTAGTAACACTGTATCTGAGTACAAATCCTAGTTCAAATTAAAGTGATACACACTAAAAGGCTAAAACAAAACTGCTTTCTTCTCAATTCCAAATTCAAGTTAATTCAGAGATTTGGAAGTGGTTCAAACTCTCCTTCCACTGAAACAACTGTTCTCAATTTGGTTACATCCAAAGACCTTCAATTTAAAAACTAAAGCGTTTGCATAAAAAATAGCCCAGTCCCTGTGCCTTTTCTCCCCTTCAACTTTATTCTTTTTGAAATGAGTTTATATCATGCTTTTCCAAAGTACACACACACACACACACACAGCTTCATAAAAGTATGACTATTTAAAATAGAAGAGTCTCTGGCTAGGTAGTTCAGCTGGTTAGAGCATCATTGCAATACACCAAGGTTGCAGGTTGGATCCCTGGTCAGGGAATGTACAAGAATCAACCACCGAATGCAAAACTAAGTAGACAAATAGATGTTTCTTTCTCTCTTTCTCCCCCCCTCTAAAATCAATAAATAATTAAAAAATAAATAAAATAGAAGAAATGTAAAAGAGACCACAGAGATTTTTTTAATTTTATTTTTTAAAGATTTCATTTATTTATTCTTATTCTGAGGGAAAGGGAGGGAGAGAGAGAAACATCAATGTGTGGTTGCCTCTCGTGTGCCCCCTACTGGAAACCTGCCCGGCAACACAGGCCTGTGCACTGACTGGGAATAGGACTGGCGACTCTTTGGTTCACAGGCCCACACTGAATCCACTGAGCCACAGCAGCCAGGGCAGACTACAAAGAATTTCAAAGTACACAAATTCAATGAAAACTGCAGCTCACATTAAAGAAGAAAATTTTTAAAAAATATTTACAGCAGTTTAGAAGCTAAAATAAGTCAATACTGGTAATATTTAGTAAAACATTTTACTCAGCTACAATAAAATAAGTTTTAGTAAAATAAGTTTACTACAACAACCAATACAAATAATGACACCAGCTAATAATATAGCGCAAACTAAATAAATCAGTAATAATTTTGTAGTTGCCTCTAATTGTAATAAAAATATCAGAAAAAAAATCAGTAATAGTAACATTTAAAAAAACAGGATGAGCCCTGGCAGGGTAGCTCAGTTAATTAAGAGTGCCCTCCTGATACACCAAGATTGCAGGCTCGATTCCGCAGTTAGGACACTTACAAGAATCAACCAGTGAACACATAACTAAGTGGAGCAACAAATCAATGTTTCTCTTTCCCCCCCGCCTCTAAAAATCAATCAATAAATAATTAAAAAACAGGATGAACCTTGAAAACCAACTATCCTTTTGTGTCTATTTAATCCCATTAAATAGTATTCAAAGGTATAAATATTTTACTAGTAAAATTATACAACTATGTGTGAGATAAAATGCTGTAGGTACAATCAACAAAAAGTTACATTTTCAAAAGAACCCAATGAAACAGTTCCTCCTCAGGGCCACAAAATTTTAATCTCTTCTTACCTCCTGCTCAGTCAGCACTAGTAATAACAGAGATAAACAAGTAACATTCCATCTATCTATACAAGATAAGAGAAATGTTCATCCAAATTAAGCCTGGGAAAGTCTAAAATACATTTCACAAAGAGGTCCTGAAGAAGCTCAAGTTCTAAAATTGCACCTCAATTCTTCATTTATTTTGTTTAGAAAAGCAAAGTATATATACTCGTGTAAGAAAAGCTAAGGAAGACAGTCTTGAACATTTCATTGTTCCTTTAGTTGCAAGTAAAGCCCGCTTTTGGATGAAATGTTGAACTGGTTTGATAAAAGGAAAAAAATGCCTGGAGGTCTTTACTGGCCTTAAAGGCATTAGATCTGACTGTGCAGCACTCCACATGATTTTCTACTTTGTCACTGACATAACTAAGGCATCACATATTCCAAATACAAGCACAATAAAAAGAACGAAGATTTTAAAACCTAACGTTTGATTACAATGAGTTACATTTAGGCATATTCGGTCTCTAATGGAGTAAGAAACAGTTAAAGCTAACTAAAATTTTTTTTCTTTTGTAATGTTGAAACCAGGGCCACAAAGTCATTCCTGAAAAAGAGAAAGATAAGGCTTTCTAGCTTTCCCAAATAAAACAAACAAACAAACTTAAGCCCGTAGTCACACAAAAGATCCCTAATGAAGGGAGAAAAGACACACAGTTGACCGGTAGACTTTTATTAAATTTCTCATACGGACCTGGAAATATAAAAAAATAAAGCTTTCTGGTGCACTACAGTTTTAGGCACATGATTTTTAAAAAGGTGTTACTACATAAAGGGCAGTAAAGACGTGAACGGCAGGCTCAGAGCTTAAACCGCACTACTCTGGTCACAATTGAGACCTTTGCAAGGATGCCCCACGCGGCGCGGCGGCGGCTTCTAGGCCGACTGTGACCTGTGAGACACCGGGAAAACCTTGCACTCTCACCTATCTAACCCTCCACAACATAAAGCAGATCCCTCGGAGGACACTGGGCGTTTTGCTTTTAAAAGTCAAGTCATATCTACAACCCTTAATTTTTAAAGGGTATCCTAAGAATTTCGGACGAACGTTCTTTAATCACTTCTCTGGTCTCTAGCTGAGCTCCCATCTTTTTTGTTCTATCCAACCATCCTGCTTCCAAGTCTTCCTTTTGGCCCAGACCACCTAGCTTCCCAGGGATTTTCATCAAAAAGGCCAAGAATGATCGGGCCTCGAAGGCACCGCAAGCCCTCCACCACCGAGGCACGGCCAGTGCACCGACTTTTAACTCGAGCCGTGGGTCCAAAAGTCAAATGACTTGTTGCAAACGCGCCCACCGCTAAGCCGCCGTTAAGAAACTGGGAAGGAAGGAGGAAGACGCCGGCCCGAGGCCCGTCGCCAACAGGGCGAGAGCCCAGGGAAAGCCAGCGCGCGGGTTACAAAGGGCGGCGAATGCGGCCTTCCATGAGGCGACCGTGCGCGGACAGAAAGACAAAATGGAGCGGAGAGAAATCGGAGCCCGAGCGGCGCGGCCGGGGAGGAGGCCGCGGATGGCGCGCGCCTAGCCGGGCTTCCTCCTCGACCCCCGGCGGAGGACGGGGCGCGGCGGCGGCCCGTTCTTCCCGCCGCGCACACGCGGCCCCACCGCCCGGGCCTAGCGCGGCGGGAAGCGCCCGTCGGCCGCCGCCAACAATGGGGAGCGAGGCGGCGGCGAGGGAGGAGCCAGCGGCGGGGCCACTGCGGCCAGCGGCGGCAACCCCGCGGCCCGCGTCCGCGCTCACGGCCCCGCGAAGGGCCGCACCGCCCGCGGCCCGCGAAACGACGCGGTAGAACGAGCGGCGAGGGGGGTGGTCACCGCGCAGGGGTCCGGCGGCACGGCCCACGGACGGCCAAGGCGCATGGTCTGCAGCCGCGCCGTTTCACAGCCCGCGGTGGGCCCAAGTCCTCTCCCGGGCCGCGGCACCTCCCGCTTCAGCGGCGTGGGCCCGGGCCCTCACGTACCTGGTTGAACTCTTCGCCCACATCCGCGTAAATGTCTATGTGGTCCACGCCGTCCGCCATCTTCCCTCGGCCTGGGCCGCCGCCACCACCGCCGCCGCCGCCGCCGCCGCCGCCGCCGCTGCCTCCTGCAGGTCCGCCCGCAGCGGCAGCAGCAGCCGATCTAGCGGCGGGGGCGGGGCACGCTGCGTCACTTCCGAGGCACCGGGCGGGGAGGGGTGCTGAGGAGGGGCGCCTGGGCGACACGAGGTGGGGGGGCGGAGGTCGCCTCGGCAGCCGAGCGTCGGGGCTGAGAGGAGAAACCACCTCCCTGAGGGCGAGGGCGAGGGCGGAGGCGGCTTCCTTTGTGCGTCCGAGTTAGGCCTTGGGAGGATGGCGCGGGGCGGGGGGCGTCCCAGTTTTCACAGCTTGTGTTTCCTCGCCGCCCGTGGCGTACTCGAACGTTTTGTATATTTTCATTTCGCAGTTTTTCTTACATTTCTCACAGCTAGGGCTGGGCTTCTAGAAAGGCGGGAGTTCTCTGTCCCCCATTAAACACAGTGTAGCGCAGCGTTCTGTGAGCGCCTGGAGAGCGACGACAGCGTCCACTTACCTCAGCGTCCTCGCTCGGACGCCGACGGCGTGTCGTTCGCTCGGGGGACGCTAGATAGCCGTTGAAGGTTATCTTGAGTTATTTGCATGCTACTTAGGTTATTTGCATTCTGTTAATGTTTACAGCGCGGCCACCTGCGTCGTCTTTTCCTCGTTCATTGCCCCTCATTCCCCCCCCCCCCCCGTCTGCAGTTGGTTTTCTTTGGAATAGTTCAGATGCCTCTAACTCGAACGCAGTCATCCTAGAGCCCACCCAACAAGGTGGAGGCATCTTGAGGCAAGGGGCTTGCTTCCCTCACGGAATCATAGAATGCCCCTTCCCGCCGCTGGGGGGGGGGGGGGGGGGCGGGGGGCGGGCATAACGCTGAAAAGGGTGTTATTAGGTCCGTACATCTCAACTCCGAGCAGAGGGTACCGAGGCCTCATAGAGTGGATGGAGTTTAACCGGAGTGACGTGGAAGCGCTGTTACCACCAATACTTGATTCAAAGGTGTCTCCCAGTTTGAAATCTTCCGTCATTGTGTCTTTCCCACCAAATTAAAGTGTGTTTCCTAAGATCCAGAGTGGCCAGAAATCATTCATACAATGACAAGCCGAGCAGTATCTGTTCTGGATATGGTGGAAAAACCTTTGTTGGAGTCTTGAAGGCCAATCTGGTGATGGGGTTGCAAACTTCTAGTAAGAGACTTACCAGCTAGATGACGTCAGTCAAGTTACCTAATTTCTCTCATGTTCAATCTCAGAACCTTAAAATCAGGATAACAATATTTACCTCACCAAGGTTGAAGGTTGATGGTAGTTCAACTACTTTTAAATGAACTAGTATACAAAATGCCCTATCCTTTTCTGCTTTTGAAAATATTGTACTGATTTCCTTTTTCCTATGGGGCTTTATAGAAGAGCCCCTCATGGTAAAAGATAGTGATGTGGCAGGCACAATGATGGCCCATCGTAGAAGGCTACATCCCAAGCCTCACAACTGTGAAGATGCTACCTTACAATGCAAAATGGATTTTTCAGATATGATTCCGTTAAGGATATAGAGGTGAGATTATCCTTATTTTCCTGGTGAGTCCAAAGTAATCACAGGTGAAAGAAGACAGAAGAGTCAGAGAAGGGGATTTGACAACAGAAGCAGTTTGTTCTTTCTTTCAGTACACTTCAAACTAATTTCAAGATTCTGACCTGTTTTTGCCTTTAAAACATTAGCTGTCAGTATGGCTGTTTCTTTTTATTATTATTATTATTATTATTATTATTATTATTAGTGAGCGAGAGAGAAACACCAACTTGCAGCTCCAGTTGATAGACTCTTGTATGTACCCCAAGAGGGTTGAACCCCAAACCTCCCACATGACTCTCTAACCAACTGAGCTACCCAGCCAGGGCAGGATGGCTGTTTCTTTGAAGTTCACTGGGGTTTTTCCCTGGCTGCTTTTGAGATTTTTTTTCTCTCTTAGACTTTGATTTTCTGCTCTTTCACTATGTATGTTTGGAAGAACCCTCAAGACAAAGACAGCACAAGCTGTCTTCGGAGCACTCCCACATCTTTCTTTCCTCTCAGGCATGCATCTTTTCTCTCCTAAACTCTGAGGGTCCCCACAAGACTTGCAACCAGGGGAGCAGTGGGGAGCAGCAGGCAGCAACAACTGCTCCTGGGCTTATCCCCTGAGTTTGTCTCCAAGGCCCCATTTTTTCTGACTTTTCAGTGAGCTAACAGCAGCCCTACCATGGCTCACTTTTTTCCTATCACGTTTCTAGAGAGCCAAAGTAGAGCACCGCCTAGGCTCTCTCCTGTTCTTTTTCTATTTCAGACTTTCCAGTGAGCTAAAAGCAGTCTCACCTGGGCTCACTTCTTTCACCATAACTTCTACTTCTCAGTGAGTCCATGAAACCCAGTGTGGCTCACTTTTTTCCCTATAACATAAGCCAAAGCAGAACACTACTTAGGCTCTCTCCTATTGCTTCTTCTACCCTAAGCCATTCCTTTGTTTCACTCTCCCCAGCTTTAATAAATGCACTCTCAAAATCACCTAGACTCATATTGTGAAACCTTTCCTGCATGAAGTCAAGAACACATACACTATCTGCTGGCCTGAGGCAGACCCACTCCGGGACACTGATAATTTCAATATCTGAAGTCCCATTGAGTCTGTTGTTGGGTTTTTGTTCTAGTTACTTGTCATGTTTTCTTTATGCTGGTTCTCACTCATGTTGTCTTGTTACCTGACTCTCTTTGTGTGCTCAACATAACTGAAGAAATAATGTGAGACTTATGATTTTTCTTTAATAAAGGATTTTCATTTTCTTCTGGCAGGATCTTGGAGAACCAGCAAATAGGATCACCCTAATCTAGATGATCGGGAATCTTGGGGGTTAGTTTGGTTCACCCTTACCTCCCAGGGAGCTGTCATTCTGAGGACCAGCCCAAAACATGGCTTACCAGAGACACCCCACATGACAGGACCTAGACTCCATATTTTATTCCCCTAGATGTCAAAATTCCAGCTTAACCACTCAACCATATTGTCTGAATCTGAAAATGCCCCCAAGGGCAAGAGCACTATGAATTTTGTTTCAGGGTTTTTTTTTAAAGATTTTTATTTATTTTTAGAGAGAGGGGAAGAGAGGGAGAAAGAGAGGGAGAGAAACATCAGTGTGAGAGAGAAACATCAATCAGTTGCTTCTTGCATGTGCCTGACTGAGGACCGATCCTGCAACCCAGGCATGCGCCCTGAGGGGAAATCAAACCGTCTGCCCTTCTCTCTGCAGAATGATGTTCAACCAACTGAGCCACACTGGTCAGGGCTTGTCTCAGATATAAAAAAGAAACAATAGACCCCACATGGAGTCACTTGTCGTAAGTCCTACCAAGACTGAATACCTAACCTAATTGAAGTTTCAGCCTCTTCCAGGAGTAGAATTTTAAGCCAGTCAATCTGGCATTTTCTGGTTAACACTAGTGAGGTAATCTGCCTGGTAAGATCCTCTTCCTTCCACTAAGGAAAGGTGACCTTGCCTGAAATAATTCACTCTTTTAACTTTTTTAACCTACCCCATTTCTGCCTATAAAAGCCATCCATTTTGTCCATACAGCTCCTCAGCACACCTTTCTACTTACTAGATGGGATGCTGCCCAACTCATGAGTTTCTCAATAAAGCCAATTAGGTCTTCAAATTTATGCAGTTGAATTTTGGGTTCTTTAACATAGGGTGCCTCCTTTCTTGTCAATGTTTAAAAATGAAATGTTAAAATTTAAAACGTGCATAATCATAATGATGACAACAACAAAAACTCTGCCACTTATTGAATACCTTACACACACCAGCCTTTTTGTTAGGCATCTTGTAGTCATTAATGTACATAGATGAAAAATTGGAAGCTTGGGTTTTTGTCCTGGCTTTACTACTGACTAGCTTAGTAACCTTAGAGAAATCCTTTACCTCAGGTCCTCCATGAAAGTCCCTCTCAGTTCTGAAATTCTATTATTGAAATCTACATAGAATTGAAAGTCCAAAGTTCCTTGGGAGGAATTTAACTATTGTATGTTAACTGTTGCAGAGGAACTTCCTTCTAGCCCACCTGCATTAGTTTTATATTATTGCTGTAACAAATTACCACAAATTAGTGGCTTGAAACAACACAAATTTACTATCTTATAGTTCCAGAGATCAGAAGTCCAAAATAGAATCCATTTTCTTGCCTTTTCCAGCTTCTAGAAGCTGCCCACATTTTTTGGCTGCGACTCCCACCCCATAATTGCATCACTCCAACAATATAAAATCAAATATTTAGGAAGAGTAGTAAAGGAGTTGGAAAGGAGGCAAATAAAGTTTTCTGTACATCTACTTCTCCATATAAAGGAACTATTTCTCCTCTCTGTGCACATAGCTATGCAACATAGCTATGCTCCAGAGTTTAAATCACCACCATTCAAGAAAATGGCCATCTATTTTAGTTTAAATTACAAAATCTAAAGAGAAATCAACTGATTACCTCAGTTTTTATAAAAGTCTACTCGTCCAATCAAGTTTGTCTAAGGGGGCAGGGTCACAGAGTTAAAACAGGCCTCACAAATTCTACTCTTGAGTTTGGAAAGGGTGGAAAATTGTCCAAGAAAGATGGTTACTTTGAGCTAAGCAGACACGGTAAAGATTGTTTAACACATTTCACCCATTGGATGACATAGACAAAAGCCTGATGGTTGGAGAAAATCCATAATCCATAAATATGTAACACATGCTATCATACTAACTTACTCCAAATAAATAAATGTCATAATCACTGTAGGAACATGACTTTCGTTCTAATGTACTACAGGCCATACTTTAGCCATGTGGTCCCCAGCCTTGTAAAAATTCTCACCTCGACTAGTATAATATTTATAAATGTGCAATCATAACATATGTAAATGCAAACATTTTATTAAGGCATTTCATATTAACATTTTATACCATGATCATACAAATATAACATTTTATATAATGAAATAAGCACGATTTTTAAATGTCTTGCTAATCATAACCATATCATTAGTGGATATAAATGCATATTTCAAATAGTCTTGAAATTTGGGGGCCAACTCTTGCCAGATCTGGTTACACTGTCATTGTTTTCATCTTATTGCAGTGTTGATGAGAATTCATACTAGAAGCATACAAATGTTGGCTCTGCCATTTTCTTGCCTTTCACTTGTACTTACATTATTACTATTAGTTATGAACCAGGGTTTCTCAGGATTCTTTTTAAGACACTTGGGCATTTTGTGATGGTTAGCTTACTTAAAGCTAGAAAATAGATTTTTAATTCTATGTACCTGGACTCTCATAAACTGCCATGCATCATAATACACTACAAGTAAAGTATGTTAAATGTCTGTTTGAGGGACTCCCTTTAAAATCCTCTCCATTGGGGAAGAAGTCCCTCTCTTTTTACTGGATTGCCCAACAAAGGGGATTATGTGGGAAGCGAAAGAAGCTAATGATTCAAAGCCCCACCCCCACTTCATGGGCTCCTTGGACAATTTGTTTGAGACCACTGTTCCTTTCCACTCCACTTTCTTCTCTGTCATACACCTCTGCCTCATGTCAGTTGGGGATGGAAGTGCACCAGGCAGGCATCTTTTTGAATCAAAGTGGAAGTTGAATGAGGGGGTACACTTAGTTTGAGTTTAATAGAAAGTGCTTCTGTGGAAGTTATTGTTAGCCATTTGGTATAGGAATGCTTTCCAGGAATATTTTTACTGCCACTGGGATGACTCACGTACCTTCTGTGATACAAAGATGCAAGGCCAGAGGTCATATCATGACCTAAGTGAGTTCAACTATGCTAGGCACTAGATATGGGTAGTGAAAGAGAAACAAAGTTTGAAATTACTGAATAGTATCGGAAATCAGGTACTATTCTTTAGAAAATTAGTCTAAAGAGACAGGCAAAATTGCAAGTGGAAGATATGCTTCTCTTTGATGCCCAAGTCAAAAAAGAAGTCTCTGTGGGCAGGAATACACTAAATAATGATTTTTCTGTTTATGAGAAAATCACAGGAAATTTAAATTCCTGTTTCTTCTAAATAACAATTTGCTTTCATACCTTGTTCTGTATTCATAATTTTTTGTTCTTTTTCTTTAAGAAAGCTCCCAAAATATAGGCATATCAAGCCTCAGAAAACCTAAATTCATATCTGCCACAAACCTTAGTGACATAAAACTATTTGATGTATGAATTGAGCAAGGACACTAATGTCAGTTTATATATTAAATATTAGTTAAGTTTAATTCTTCAATTTTTTAGCTGAAAAATGTAAAAGTACATTATTGATTATCTTTCCATATCCCAATGAATATATTTATATACTCCATCTACTTCGGTGACAATTGATTAACAATTAACAGCTATTCGGTTTTGCTAAATAAGAAAGACTTCTTTGCAGGCCCAGAAAAGTGGGGCATTACACCCTCTCCTGCTCTTCCTTGAATCAATCAGTTCCACATTTTAGGTACTGCACTTCCTATTACCAAATTCTGTTAGACTGAACCATATAAAATTAAAATGTTATAGGTCAAAAATGGTTGAACATTAGCAAATTTATAGGATGTACTTAGTTGACATTTAGGATGCATTCAGCTGCAAGTACTAGAAACAATACCAATTCACATAAACAATAAGCAAATGTATGGTGAGGACACCAGTGAATTCACAAAATTGACTAAAAGACTTGAGAACCAAGTCTGGAAAACCGGCAGAAACCAAAGGAGGCAACGTTGAGTCAGGATCATGCTGCAGAGGTAAAGAGTAATGAGAGCAAAGTGTACATAGCGTATTTTGCTGTATAATGTGCACCCACATTTTTGGCTCAGACTTTCAGGAAAAAAATCTTTTGTTTTAGTTTTTAATTCAATTTTTATTTATTTATATTTAGAAACAAAACCAGTTATCATATTCCAGGGTATTATTTTGCATACAGATATCATTATTGCTTTCTAGAGTTACACTTTTAATGCATAAGCATCAATAAAATAATTAAAAACATTTACATGGGTACAGAATTAGCACTATCCATGTATAAAGCGCGCCCTTATTTTCCCCTCAAATGTTTGGGCAAAAAAAAGTGTGCATTATACATGACAAAATATGGTATTAGTTAATTCTGTGTTAAGTTTCTATACGGCCAATAAAGTGATTAAATTATTCAATAGCACATACAAATTTTTACAAAATGTCACCTCATCAATCAAAGTCAAGAAGAAATGTTTCATCTCAAGAGCTAGGTAAGCTATTATGGAGCAAGAGGTCTGATTAGCAAGCTATTGTATCCCCAACTCCATCTCATTTTCATGGACTCTCCTAAAATGAAGCTAATCCTGCTACTCACTCATTTTTCTCTATGCTGTCTCCTTTTTAAACAAACAACTTCAGATGGTGCGCTCCTCCTTCTGGGAGCAAGCTAGTGTGTTTCCCTTCCCCCTCTTCTTCCCCAATAGGCATGCATTTCTTAAACTCTAAGGGGTCCCACAAGACTTGCAAACAGGGGAGCAATGTACAGCTGCAGCTCATCCCTGGCTAACCCTCTGACCCTGTCTCCAAGGCCTCTTTTTCCCTGACTTCTCAGTGAGCTGAAGCAGTCCCAACTAGACTGTCTGCTGTTGCTTCTTCTATCCTAAGCACTTCTTGTTTCACTGTCCCCAAATTTAATAAATGTACTCTCAAAATAAAAATAAATGAATGAATGAATGAATAAATAGAAACAACCTCAAATACATGGAGCCAGGAGTGGAAATACCTAAGGTGAAAACACAAACTATCTCTGCACTAGGCTCCAATAATGTTATGTTGTAAGCAAGCAGGCCTGAAGTAAAAACATAGGTGATGATGGTGATGATGATGATGATGATGATGATGATGATTATAAACCCTTATATCACATTATTATACTGTGAATAATAACCACATTTTCTCATCTTTATGTTGTCATAGAATCTGGAAAGATGCCTTAGTTATACAAAGTATTCAGTGAGCTCTGGCTGGGATAGCTCAGTTGGTTAGAGCCTCGTTTCTATGCACCAAGGTTTTGGGTTTGATCCCCAGTCAGAGCACATACAAGGAGCAACTAATGAATGCATAAATAAGTGGAACAACAAATTGATGATTTCTCTCTCCCTCTCTCTAATCAATATCAAACTTTAAGTAGTTAATAAACTTTGGCTGAATTGATTTGTTAAAAATCAATAAACTTTACAGCTGAAAGGAGCTATGAATCCAAGTCGTCCCCATTTTTAACAGATGAAAAAACTAATCCTGAACAGATCAGTGGAAGAGCAGTGCTGGTCATAACACATAAACCTTTGAATAAAAGAAATTGGAAATAAGACATAGCTGTTTAGTAGGTAGGGATGAAAAAATGAAAAAAATGCAAATTTTTGAAAAGGCTGAGCTCATTTAGTCTCAAACCTCTTGAATTTTCCTTTAACTATTTCTCAAACACTTTCTACTTTGTTATTGTTATCCTGACCCAGGCCTTCATCACCACACATCAACAAAGATAATCTAGTCCAACGTACTAATTTTACAATGGAGGAAAGTGACTTGCTCCAGATCACAGTTAAAAGAGATGCATTTTGTTCCCTCTTTATGAGCCAGTTTCAAGTTTTGCCTAAAATGGGAAGGAATCTTCATCTACTGGCTAACACTTTGTTGCCTTAATTTTCTTAGCTTCCTCTGTAGTTAGGATGGTATTTTGATTTGGTTCTGGTCAATGCAACCTAGTTGGAATTCTACTAGTAAAATATGAGAAAATGTTAGCTTTCTTAATAAAGAGGTATGTCGTTAAATTGCCCAATTTTATTATTGCTAATCTCTTACTGTGCCTAACTTATCAGTTAAACTTTCTCCCCATCCCATTCCTTTTTCTGCTTGAATGTAAACGTGATAGCTAATGGAGTTTGTGGCAATCATATTGTAACTGCAAGGCCATAAACATGTTGGCAAGAGCGAGCCTGATAAAGATGGTAGAATAGACAGAAATAGCCTGTGCTAAGGTTCTGTTCCAAAGTACCATAGAACTTTTGAATGACTTCAGACATTGTTAGAAAAAAATGTGTTAAATTGTTATACATGTTAAATGTATTATTCAAAAGTGGAAGATAACCTCCAAAATCAGAGAGACATAATATAGAGCCTTCACACCAGGGAGGAAAAAGGTGGGAGATAGACATTTTTTGCTAATCTAACAGGACAGGAAAAAAGAAAAGAAGGAAAAACAAAAGTATAAATAGAAAACACAGAATAAGATGGTAGTTTATGTGCAAAAAATCAGGACACACCCAATGCATAGCAAACTAAAAGACCTACCTTGTCAGAGTCAATATGATCTTCAAATTATACTATAGAAAATATGCCTAACCAAAGACTTACAGAAGGGTTAAAAATAAAGGGATACGAAAAGGTGTAGCAAGCAAGTACAGGCCAAAGTCAAGCTGGCATAGCTATGTTAACATCAATAAAAGAGAATTTAAGAAAATTTAACCATTAATAAAAAGAAAGATAGCAATGTATTTTTAATGAAATGTTAGAGTGCATAAAAAAATCACAGCATGGAGGCAACTACTATTAACTACTATTAAGAATGTCGGGTACATTCTTTGAGTATTTTCCTCTTACCAGAAATAATTATATATTTTTATATTCCATTAAAAATTAATATATGATGATTATAGAAAAATTTAGACAAATGCTGAAAACTAAAAATGAGAAAATAAAAATTTACCTTATACACAAAGATAATTCTATTTCATTTCATGTATGTCTCCCTAGATATTTTGAGGTATATGTATACATTTGTTTTTAAAACTGGCATCATAATAGCCCTGGCCAGGTGGCTCAGTTGGTTAGAGCATCGTCCCAATACGCCAAGGTTGCGGGTGTGATCCCTGGTCAGGACACATAAAAGTATCAACCAATGAATGCATAAATAAGTGAAACAACAAATTGATATTTCTTCCTCTCTTTCTAAAATCAATAAATAAAAAGTTAAAAATAAAACTGACATCATAACAGATGTCCCCTTTTCACCCAAGGACACAATGTAAATATTTTTCTATATCAATAGATATTCCTTTGCATCATTTCAGTGCATATAATTATCCATCGTGTGACTCTACCCTAATATTTCTCAATGCAGAATTTTACAGAGTTGAAACCATATTGTATATCATCTTTCATCTTGCCTTTTTCATTTACTATAAAATAAGCAATATCTAATGTTAACATTTTTCCTAAAGATAAATATGAATAATCAAATAATATTTTATGTCTGTGCATAACTAACTTAGCTATTGCTCTATTCTTGAATTTAACTTGTTCACAATTTTTCACTTATAGATGCTGCAAACGATGATCATTTTTCAGAATAATTTTTTTAAAAGATTTTATTTATTTTTAGAGAGAAGGGAAGGGAGGGAGAGAGGGAGAGAAACATCAATGTGTGGTTGCCTCTTGCACGCCCCCTACTGGGACTCAGGCCACAACCCAGGCCTGTGCGCTGATGGGGAATAGCATCAGGGACCCTTTTGTTCACAGGCTAGCACTCAATCCACTGAGCCACACCAGCCAGGGCTCAGAATAATTTTTTAATAAGACTTGAGTTCCCTAGATTTTCTCTTTAAGTTGTTCTAAATACAAAGGAGGCATCTGTAAAGCATTAATTCAATGTCTGATTAGTAATTAATATTTATATAATTAGCATATTTTCCTTGAGTTTATTGAATTTATGATTTAATAATGTTGAATTAAATGTGCTGATTATAATCTTCACAGTGTAATGTCTTCTCAGGAAATCTATGCAGATAGGACATTTATTTCTGTCTTATAAGACCTGAGCAGCTTATTACAATTTTTAGGTGTTATAGACGTTTCTAGTTCTCTTTGCTTTTTAAATATTTCATGGGTCAAACCTGTGATTTATTTGATGCTGAGTCTTTGGTAACATGATCCCCCAACCACAACATTTTTCTTCCCTGAATCCCTGCTTCCCTTAGTCATAAGGACCAGTTGGGCCGGTGGGGAAGGTCTGTTGCCTGAAGCTTGTCGCAGGAGTCAAGGGAGAATGCCGAGCCCAGGGTTCCATGAAGACTGGGGCTGAGTGAGCTGGAGAAGAGAATTCTGAATCTACAGACTGAGGGTGAGGGGCAGAGGCAGGTGTTAGAAGCCAGAGAACTGTGCCAGGAATGGGAAAGCCAGGGATAGAAGAGTGCAGAAAAAGAGATTTGGTCAAGTCTGCAGTCTGGGCCTCACCACGTACCTGGTTGGAAGCTCTTACTGCTGGCTTGATGGTGTTTACCTTTACGCTGCACAAGGCCATGTGTTCAAAAAGTCAGGAGCAGACCTCTCATCAACATGCCTTCTTCCCACCCCTCCAACATACCTCCTTCTTTGGGTTCAGTAGTATTACAGCTTCACTACGTTAACAAGTAGAAGATTCTTGTATTAGTTTCCTATGGCTTCTGTAACAAATTACCACACCTAGAGGACTGAAACAATACAGATTTATTATCTTATAGTTCTGGAGGACAGAAGTCTGAAATGGACCTCACTGTCCTAAAATCAAAGTGTTGGCAGAGCTGTGTTCCTTTCTGGAGAATCTGCTCCATGCCTTTTCCATAAAAGACAAGCCTTGAGACAAAAAATGTTCAGAGGAGACCTTTGGTTGTATGATGAATTGCACAAAGGCCCCCAAGCCTGTAACACAGAAGTCCCTTCTGAGAACTAAACAACCCTAAGTAGGGCACATTCTACAAAGCCTACTTCATATGTGGCCATAGGACAAAACATGGGGTCATGGAGAGGAAGGGACAAAGATTCGGGAGAGAGGTCTCCACTTCCCCCACCCGCTCACCGCCAGGCAGCTAGAATGGCACCTGCCAGGTTGGATAACCTGGGAACTTACTCTACTACCAGGGTAGGGAATCTTTGCAATTACTGCACCACAGGACTTGATGATTGCTATGAATCAGAGGCTGCTGTGTTTTTCCCATTCTTCTCTTTTACAGATAGATATAATATGTGTGTGTGTGTGTGTGTGTGTGCGCGTGTGTTATTCCATTCCTGCTGTACAATTTCTAACAGGAAGATTTGAGGTAGATAACTTGTCTTTTAGTTTATAGGCTATCAGACAATGAGGAATGGTATGTGAACATCATAAAGAGGACTGAGAATTAACCAGAGATTGTGAACTTTGAGGTGGATGAAGAAACTGGATGGGACTTTGGTGGTTTCTGCCTCCAGAGAGGAAACAAATGTGTGGGAAGAAGGACGCACATGGATATTTGGGTACCTAGAGGGACAAAATGGGCCAGAGACCGAAAGTTGCCCTTCAATATCTCTTCTCTTCTTTCTCATTATTAGAAGTCTTTAGTTTGGCACACGGCTACCCAGAAAGCTGATATAGTTCCCAGCCTTGCTTGCAACTGGATAATTCACATATCAAGCCCTGGGCAATGGGATCTGAGTGAAAGTGATGTTTGTGACTTCTGTGCTGCACTTTTTTTTTTTAAAGATTTTATTTATTTATTTTTTAGAAGGAAGGGAAGGGAGGGAGAAAGAGAGGGAGAGAAACATGAATGAGTGGTTGCTTCTTACACATCCCCTACTGGGGACCTGGCCTGCAACCCAGGCACGTGCCCCTACTGGGAATCGAACTGGTGACCCTTTGGTTCTCAGGCTGGTGCTCAATCCACTGAGCTGCACCAGCCAGGGCTGGGCTGCACTCTTAAAGGGGATGGCATACTCCTTTCCTCTTTTCCTTCTTTCTGGTCAAAATGTGACATGACATTAAGTCACCTGGGACCACGGAGACCAAGAGAGCACCATAGGAACAGTGGGACAACAAGATAGAAGGAACTTGGGCCCCTAATAGTGTGGAGGGATATATTAGACTTTTACATGAAAGAGAAATACCTTTTCTCTTGTAAAGTCAGTATTATTTTAAGTCTCCATTTATGTGGCTAAATATATATAGTGTGGCTGAATATATCTTAATTTCACAAACATGTTGAGTTTGAGGTGCTTTTAAAAATTTCTTATGAAAAATGTCAAATGTACACAAAGGTAGAAAGAATAATATAGTAATTTCATGTGTACTCACCTACAGCTTCAACAACTACCATTTCATTTATCTGATTTAAGCTAAACCCGCATCCTCCACCTTCTTTCCACTGGAGTATGTTGAAGCAAATTTCAAATAAATCATTTCTTCTGTTAACATTTTAGCATGTATCTCTAAAAGATAAGGATTCTTTTTTTTTTAAAGAAGAGTGCCAAATGTTTTTGAGTAAAATAAATATAGATATCTATCAGACAGTTGAGTATATCTCTGTAACATTCAGGACAAAGGTCTGACCTGAAGGCTCATGGATGGTATTTAAGGACCTGGTAGTAGATGACATAACCTAGGGAAAGTGGTCCTCTGAGTTTAAAACAGAAAAATTACATCAGCTTAGATAAGCAGAGGTTTCTTTCACTGGTTTCAGGTAGCGTGGGGAATTGTGAAAGATAGGGTAAGTGCACACGGGTAGGAAGGTTTTATAAACATTGTTTTCACTACCCAAAATTCATTTCTCATCTTGATTTTCTTTGGGGTAGAAAACTACAATCTCATGTCCTAGAAACCAGTTCTGTGTTCAGAGATGGTTCACACATCTTAGCCACAGCTGGTGAGCCCCAAGGAATGTTTGCAGATGCCTCTTGGTTCTTTAGGAACTACTTGCGTCTGCTTGGGTGGTGTGGTGTGATGGGATGTGCTGAAGCTGCTGCAGCCATTTTGTTATTGTGAGAAGATTCTAGGGCCACCCTGAGTGTAGAGACTGAGGATGAAGCCAACACTGAGTGCAGAGATGGAGAGAACCCAGTCCTTAACGAGCTGGTTTGTGCTGCAGGTTCAAAGCCTTTATAGCCAACCCTCACTCTGAATCTTTAAAAAAATAAAAAAACTTTTTTTTATACTCACCAGCGGACATTTTATCACTGTTTTTTTTTCAGAAAGAGAGGAAGGAAGAGAGACTGGGTATCAAACCCACAACCCTTTGATTATAGGACAATGTTCTCACCAACTGAACCACACCAGCCAGGACTTGACACTGAATCTTTGAGTTACAAATCATGAGCTACCAATTTGCCTTTGCTATTCAAATCATTTCAAATTGGATTTTCTGTCACTTGTAATATAATGTGTTCTCTCTGGTAGAGCGGGCCATAAGGTCAATGTTTTTCAAGACCTAGAGGAACCCCAGCTCTAGTCACCTCAGCTTTAGCCTGGGCACGTGATATGTTTACACAAGAAAAATAATTAGCCCATAGCCTCTACTCAATATATTTCCTTGGTGTTCAGTAGCAATAAAAACATATAGACTTTTGGCAGATAGGAGAGTTTCCCACAGGCTTTCCCTAGGAGCTTACGGCTTCTACGGGAACTAGCCAGTTGTCGGGAGTCATGGGGTGCTTAAAGGTATAGAAAAATGGAAGATTTTTTCAGATTTTTTCAGCTACTGTGAAAAAAAGCATTCTAGGTAGAGAAATGCAGTGAATTACATATACAACCTGCTTTGGTTATATGATAGATATTGTTACTCTCTGCAGAAGCACAGCATGGAGTATTGTTCTATAAGACCTACCTAATATGTACAACCAGGTAAACAGGAGGATGCAACATTATATCTTTTTCAAAAAATATATTTTATTAATTTATTTTTAGAGAGAGGAGAAAGGAGGGAGAGAGAGGGAAACATCAATGTGTGGTTGCCTCTCACATGTCCCCAACTGGGGACATGGCCTGAAACCCAAGCACGTGCCCTGACTGGGAACTGAAATATATCTTTGTGAACTGTATTCTTCACAGCTGCAACTAAACTGGTGCGGATAGTTGGTAGAGGTGGCTCCTTCTTTGACAAAATGTTGGAGGGTGCTAATGGAGGGCTAGAGCAGGAGATGAAATGTTCCACCCTGATGAGAGATGACCTCAGCCTTCAAGCTTGTATTGAAGCCATGGGCCATCCTCACCTGAATGTGGTTTCATTCTGCAGCACTGACACTTCAAGTTACCAGTAAGCCAGGAGTGCTCAGTGGCAGAGGATGTGGACAATTGCTACAGTCACCCCTACATGATTTTCTTGTATGTGGAAGGGGGATCTCTTTTCCTTTTTGTGTCCCATTGAGAAACAGTGGCAGACATGAGGACTCTTGGCCGGAAGAGTACTCACACTTTTGTTTGACAAGTGACTTGCCAGAGAAGTGAGCTGAAGTTATATATCTCATATTAGGTAAACAGAAGACGGCATATGAATATTTCAAACAAGCAATTTTACACTTATTAAATTTAGCTCAGAGCACTACAATTTGTTAAAACCCCATAGACAAAGGCTGATAGAAGTTCAGGCTTATTTCTGTTTTTAATGATCTAAAACCCAGCATTTAGGGAAGGCAGAAGGGATTTATTATTTAATTATAAAGTATTTATGAATATTGGAATTAGAAAATCAGGCATCTTCTTTAAAATCTAGATGCTAGGATAGAATTAATAACTACTTTTGCCAATGTTGGGATGGAGAGGGGCAGCTCTCTTAGAAAAAGAGCAAAAATCCGGAGTGGTAGGGTGAACTCCTGGAATAAGAGTACAGAGCCCCCTGCTGGCAAAGATGAGCAAAGAAGGACAGAGACCAATAATAATAACAATAATAATAATAATAATAATTAATAAATAAATAAAAGCATTCACTCAAATGCTACCGGAAACAATGAAGTGGGTGAGAACGTGAAGGTTTAAGGTTGACGTGGTAGATGAGGTCTCCTGTCACCACCGGCAGGAGAGACTGAGAATTTGCAGGGTTGGAGGACCTTGGTGTGTCCTGTAAAATTTAGCCAACTGGCACAAACCTGAGGACTGAGTAAGAGTCAAACAATTAGGAAAGAACTCTGACTAGCAGCCGAGTCTCAAATCAGAGAGTGGCGAATGTTGGTTTGCGAGGGGAGAAATGGTGTAGAAGTGGCAATCCATGTCTGAGGGGCAAGTTTTGCCAACAGTTCCTCTGGAGTTAGAAGGAATTTTTGAGATGGTAGCACATAGAAGTTTCTGGCCAGGAACTTAATGTGTGTGTTCATCAAATATCTACCTTCACTCACCTGCCCCAACTCCCAGGCTTATTTATGAAAACGATTAGGAGAGCTGGCTTTGTGGTGACTAGGGGACCCAAAGACTGCTATTTGAAATTGCTGTCTGCTGCTGCTGGGACCCAAACTCCTGATCATCCCTTGGTCCTTCTATTTCCTCTAGGGCAAGAACTGTGGTTTTTTAAAAAACCTTTTCAGCTCTGACCCTTCCTAATACAATGGCTGGCCAGTGGAAGGCCTATAATTTGTGATGCCTCAGAAGGGTATTGACTTATATATTCACTTACTTCTTACTTTATTTCTACTATGTCTTCTTTCACAAGAGATTTGGAAATCTTATGAGAATATATATGATCAAATAGAAAATATAAACAATAAATAAAGCCAGGATCATTAGAAACATATATTATAGGCAAATACAAGTCAATAGAGTGGAATGAGTTATGCAAGCAGTAGGGGCCAATACAATTATCTGAGCCACAGAATCAGATTTGAATTTTCTGCTGAAAAAAAAAAGTGAAGGCCAGTTATGATTCTTTTGATACAAAAGCAAATGATTCTAGTTTCTTAAGTGTTTACTAGAACTTACTCTAAAATAAATTTCTGGTGTAGAGCTTTATATCTGGGACATTGAGTGATATGTTAATGTCCTCAATGATATTCTTATAATGAATCTAATAGGGCTTTTCTAAATCTGAGTCTTATAGCCTGAAATTTGAGGCATGTCCCATAGTGTAACAATTGAGAGGAATTTTATGGGAGACTCAAAAATTAAGGTTTAAGACCAAAACTTTCTAAAATTTTAGGTAAATCAAAAAATCCAACTAGAAAATCCAGAGGAGTTCAAGTCCTTCAAACAATTCTCCATTAAGATCACGTCTCTTGCCCTTGGCCATGCAGCTCAGTTGGTTGGAGCATCATCCTGCACCCCAAAAGGTTGGAGGTTCAATTCCTGGTCCAGATACATATGGTAGGCAACCAATCAATGTTTCTCTCTCTGTCTGTCTCTCTCTCTCTTTCTCTCTTCCTCTCACTCTCTATAAAAGAGATATTTTTAAATTTTTTTTAAAAAGATCACCTCTCTAAACCAGACTTTTCATAAGGGTCATTGGAGTTTATATCTTCTCCCAAGCCCTGAAGGTGATTATTTTCTGTTTGTTTAGAGTAGCAACAGGTATTATAGTTATCAAATAAGATTTTTAAAAAGATGTTATGAAAATTGAGGTATCTAACCAAAACCTTTTGCAGGGATGGTTGACTAGCCAGCCCTCTGTTCTGGTTATCTATTGCTGTTGTTGAGCTTAAACAAGTAGAAAGTCAGATATTTCTCCAGAAAAAATGGGTTTATTTGGGAACAACAAAGAATTGCAATTCAGGACATGCAGTATAATGACAAATCATGCCAAGTCCAGAGAAACAAAGGAGAAGACCACTCTTTTATAAACCTGGGTGGGACTATTGTAAATGAAGAGTCCATTGCGGGAAACTGAAAGTTCAAATATAGTGGCCTTTCATTGGCCAAGTTATAGCTGAGCTGTTACTGAGCAAGGAGCAATCTTTTCTTCCTTCTGCTAAGGTAGTAAAATAGAATCCCTTCCTACGGGAGATGCAAGGTGCATCACTTTCTGTTGGGGTCAGCAGTGTGAGTTGAGTGAAATTTGTGAGATTTCTCTCTTTTAGCTTCCAGACTCCATTTAAGTGAGGTTTCTGGTTTTTTTTTTTAATTTTCACAATGCCTAGGAAACTCCTGTAAGGCTTAGTGACTTAAAACAACAATGGCCATTATCATTATCGCTCTTGGTTATGGGGGTTGACTGGGCTCAGCTGGCCAGTTCTTGCTCAGCTTTCCTCATGCAGTCACAAACAGTGACTGGACTATAACTATCTGAAGGTCTGCTCACTCACGCGTCTGGTACCAGGCTGAGAAAACCCAATCAGTTAGGGGCTGGAACAGCGGGGCTCCTTGGGTAACTATCTCTGCATAGCCTCTGCATGTGGTCTCTCCAGCAGCATGGCTTCAGGACAGCCGGACTTCTTACACAGTGACTGAGCGAGGTGGTGGGGGGAGGGGAGAGAGAGAGAGAGAGAGAGAGAGAGAGGGAGAGAACGAACTAGGTGGAAGTCCTATCACCTTTTCTGACGTAGCCTTGGAAGTCACGCACTGTTATTTCAACCATGTTCTATTTACTGAGGCACGCACAAAGTTCTGTCCAGGCTCAGCAGAAGGGAATACAGACTCCGGGAGGTATTGAGGGGAAAGTGTCAGGGTTTGGAAGAGCCCATGGGGCCAGAACTACTGTTGCAGCCATTTTAATAAAATACCGTCTGCCACACCCTCCACATTCCAAAGGTCCACTGAGAGAGTACCTAAAACCAAGACAGGATCACATATTTTGTTTGTTAGTTTAGAACATGTTGAAAAAAAAGAAAAGCATGTCTTTATTGTTTCAAGGCACTTTTCAGCTGCATAATTTTTTATAATTTTGTTTTTCAATTACAGTTCACATTTGATAATATTTTGTATTAGTTTCAGGTGTACAGCATAGTGGTTAGACAATCATACACTTTACAAAGTGTTCCCTCTGATATTTCCAGTACCCACCTGGCACCATACATAGTTACTACAATATTACTGACTGCATTCCCTAGGCTGTACTTTACCTCTGTGTATATTTTTGTAACTACCAATCTGTACTTCTTAATCCCTTTACCTTTTTCATTTAGCCCCCACCCCTCTGGCAACTATCAAAATGTTCTCATTATCCACGAGTCTGTTTCTACAATATTTTGTTTGCTCATTTATTTTGAAAGCTTAATTTTTTAAAAGATATTATTTATTTATTTTCTAGACCGAGGGGAAGGGAGGGAGAGAGGGAGAGAAATGTTGCCTCTCTTGTGCCCCCGACTAGGGATCTGGCCCGCAACTGAGGCATGTGCTCTAGACTGGGAATCCAACCGTCAACCCCTTGGTTCACAGGCCAGTGCTCAATCCACTAAGCCAAACCAGCCAGGGCTGCTCATTTATTTTGTTCTTTAGATTCTACATATAAGTGAAATCATATGGTATTTGTCTTTCTCAAGACAGGATCATTCTTAAGGACTTATTCTGGGCCTTCAAAAAGTGAACAAATTCAAGTCCTCCCAAATTTTTATCACACAGCATAAATGAGAAGACTTAGCATTTTCAAAGAAGCTTTACCAATCACTCACCACAAACGCAGGAAAAGCTGCATAATGTTCTCAAGAAAAGCCCAATTTTCAGCAACATTGAAGCCATCCCTAGTTGACGTCTCCAGCTGAGAGGGGGGCGGGGAGGGAATGCAGCCAGGTCAGCTGATAGTTTCCTGTCAGTCAAAGAGCAGTGTAAGAAGAAAGAAAGAAAGTGTGAGAAGGAGGAAGAACATAGTGCTGCTTTAGGTCCCTCAGTGCAGTTATCTGGTTTGCCAGGAGGCAGATCTGTCAGAAGACTGATACTAAGATGTTAAAATGCAGCTTTGTATAATAGCCAGTAACTAGGAGTTAGTACTGTGCTCAGGAAGTTTACCCTGGAGTCTTTTTTTTTCTAGGTGTAAAGGCAGAGAAGAAGTAAGCTGTTGAAGGAAGGAAGGAAGGAAGGGAGGGAGGAAGGAAGGAAGGAAGGAAGGAAGGAAGAAACCATTTCTATATTCATTTATTTAAGTTTTTAAATTATGCCCATTTAATTTCAAGAATGTGAGGTCACCAACAATCTATTATATTATTCTTGATAATTTTTCATTAGATAATAGTAGAGTATCTGTGTTTGAAACTCTATGGAATATTTATTTATCCAAAAATCCTCAGTGTGACATATTTTAAGGAAGAACTGGGCATAAAGTTTAAATGGAATGTTTAACAGATGGATCTATATTTTGGAGGGAGTGACTTAGAACAGGCTTTGAATAATTTCAATAGCATAAAGTCTTTACCTGCTGCTTTATTTAAATAAAGCCTTCAATGTTATTTTAGGATGATACTAGCAGGAAGAAAGGGAGATTTGTGCATATTTGTGCTTAGCAGGAATAATTGTGTCTGCAGATCTCTCTTCTTTATTGGCTCTGGCAGTAAACAGCCAAGCCTCCTACAATGTTCATGAAATTTTGGCAATAGGTTTGAGTTTGAGAAGATTCCTCCTAATCCTTCTGCATTGTTTTTACACCACACTGCACCAACCCAAGTCCTGATGGGAGGAGTTCCCAGGACTCCAGCCCCCCGGGTGCACGCCCTGAGGGAGGGCTCCTCAGACACTGCTTCTTCAGAGGCTCAGTGGGAAATGCACTCCAGGTAGGGTAGGAAGACCAGGAACGTCTGTTCTCAGACCTTCCGGAGTGGGTGTGACAGATACTGCTTATTGCTTACTCAACAGTTTCTTGAGAGCAGAACCCCTTAGTGGTTCTTAAAAAAAAATTGTATAGATTTTATTTATTTTTAGAGATGAGGTAGAGAGGAAGGGAGGGAGAGTAACATCAATCAGTTGCTTCTTGCATGCGCCCCCAACTGGGACCGAAACCTCAACCAAAGTATGTGCCCTGACTGGGAATCAACCAGCGACCCTTCGCCCTGCAGGACAACACCCAACCGAGGGGACTCTAGCCTAGTTAAGTTGACATATCCAAAGGTCATCATAGTCATTAACAAACTTTTCTCTTTTCTTCTAGAAATTTTGTTGTTTATCTTGTTCATTTAGTTGTGTAATCCATCTTGGGATAATTTTGTGGGTGATCTAAAGCAGGGGTCAAGGCCAAGTAGGGCCTGGTTTGAAGCAGCAGTATGCTCAGAGAAGATGGGCTTTGGCCCCTGTCCTGAGCAATGAGTCACAGGCTGATACAAGCCAATCACGATAACCCTTTGTTGTTTTCATTTATTGAGCAAATATTTGTTGACTGCCCACTATGTGCCAAACATAGTCTCAACTCTGAGAAAACAGCAATAAACAATACAGGTACCATGCCTGCTGACATGGAATTTCCCTTTTGCAAGTCATTGGTTGGAGATTAGGTGTGTGAACCAATTCTGGGCAACGGGATCTGAAGGGAAGTGTGCTGTGGACATCTGTGGAAGGTGTTTCTCCTGAATAAAAGGGAGACTTTCCAGGAAAACCTCCCTGCTTTGCACATGGAAGTACATGATAGCCGGTGCTGCTGCAGCTATGTCCTAAAACTCAGGGTGACACCCAGAGAATGACAGAGAAGCCAACTCAGACCCCTGCGGTCTTTGGGTTTCTGTATGAACCAATGTTGTAATGGCCCATGTTCATGTTTATTAGGTGACATAAATAAATATCCTTCTTGTTTAAGCCATACTGAGGGATTCTATTACGTGTAGCCACCCGAGGTATATGGACAGATTTCTCGGCATGACACCCATGCTCTCTAAGACTTTGCTGCAACTCCCATCAGTTCCTTCCATCATCCAGCTCCAGCCTTAATTCTCCCTCCATCTGAGACACATGCTGGAGACCTCCAGCTCCCATTCCAACTTGCTTTGGCCTTTAATAACTAAATTGATCCCTTTTTCCTAGGTCACTCTGCCCCAAAATTTCCACCTCAAAACTATATGCACTTCAACATTGCTTCCACATCCATCTTCCCTTTCTACCCCAACACCACATACACCAAGACCCAATTGAAGAGGGAGGCACTGGATTATGATTATGTGGTGTTTGAGCTAGAGGGGGTGCATTTTTAATGAAATGTGATGCTGTGGAGGAGCAGAACCTAAAAGCCTTGTCCAGAAGCTAGGCTACAGGGACTGAAGTGGACACACAGCAGAGCTGAGGGAAGACGTCCCAGAGAGACAGAGAAAGACAGAGATGGCTGCCTGATAATTTCAAGTTACCATATGGCCTGATTATACTTAACTGCAATTGAGTTCCTTGGAAGTCCTGTCTTCTCATAATAAAACTCTTTCTTTAAAATTTAGCCATATTTGTTTCTTACAAACAAATCACCTAGACTATGTGGTTTTGCAGTCCCCAAAGAGAGCCTTATTCTCTCAAGTGTACAATTCCCTCTGTTAAAGAATGTTGCCAGGTGTCTGGGATCCGTCTGCTAAGTACACCTCCAGGCTGTCCAGCAATGCCTTCTGCAGAGTCTAGCTCAGGATTCTGAAACAGGGAAAAATCCAGTCTCAGGGTGTGTTCCACATTTCCTAGAGTTCCTTTTCTTGAGAAGTGAGGGAAAGCATTTAACTCTTCTGTCGTAATTTGGGTTGTTCCTCTCCAAAGCACCGCCTGGAACACAGACTTAGTTAAGGAGGGAGCAAGCAGAGTGACATAGGACAGAAGGAAAAAGTAAGTGGTGCATTATGGGGCTGGTCACAAATGCAGGTGACAGGGGCTCAACTCCACTGAAACCCATGTAGGATGTGCCCTAGAGTCCACCTGCTCTTGCTACCATTGGTTGAGGTTTGTCCCCAGGGTGTTAATTCCCCTCTACAAATTTTGTGTTATTCTGTACAAGGGATGCTCCAACTCTTGTGGCTCCAGAAAAACCCCAGAGACAGAAAGGCTGAGAGTTACAGGGACACTCAGGGTGGGGCACTGGCAGTGAGCATGGGAACTGTTTACCTGCAGCCAAGATCACAGGTGGGCTACGGGGGATGTGTCAAATATCATCTTCTATATCCCCTCTTTGGGGAAAGGGCTTTATCATTAGATCTGGCTGTGGGTCCTCAAAATCAGGGACCCTAGAAGTATATATGGTAATATTCTGTGACAGAACTACTACCTGCTAACCAAAAATCCATAATCTCTTCTTCCTGAGTATTCTGCTGGCCTATGTTTCCCAGCCTCCCATGCAGTTAGGTGTGGCCAACTCACTGAGTTCTAACCAATGAAATGTTAGCAGCAATAATGTTTGTCACTACCAGGCCTGGCCCTTGAAATTCCTCGCAGGCATACTTCTCCATGTTCTGTCCATTTCTGGTGGCTCGAAGCTGAGTCTCAGGTGACCTTTGAAACCACACATTCAAGACAGCAGAGCCTCTGCCAGCCTGGGTCCTTGAATGACTGTGAGCAACAGAGCATCTCTTACATCCTCTTCTCCTGTTTCTCCAGCCTCACCTCCTTCACCTGGAACTGTCTTGCTCTGAGAGAAATGAACTTCTATAGTGTGTGGGCCATTATACATTTGGGGGTTTCTTTATCACAGCAGCTGGCCTACTCTAACTGATTTACCCACCACGACACCTTACCATTGCCCAGACACAGAAGTGGTTTTCCAGGTGTCTCTGAATCATCCTATTCATAAAACACTTGAAAGTTTAGGAAGACAATTATAAAATTAATACATGGACATGTAAATAATACAAGAGGGTTTAAAATCAAAGTAAAATCTAAGGAAGTCTCCTGTTTGCCCCCTCACCCCATTTCTAGTGCCGTTCTCATTTGGTAACCATTTTTTAACTATTTCTGCTTTTATTTTTCTGACTCCTACTTCTATATAATCTTCTCTGTTTTATTAATACTAACAAATATTTAGTGGCAACCTGCTAAGAAAAACAAGTAGTTACTAAAGCTTTTTTCTTTTAATGTAAAAAAGTGAAAACAGTGCCAAAGAAAACTAGGCCAAAAAAATGATGTGGTAGTAGAAAGACCTCATACCTGCTTTAATTATATGAAGAAGAAGCAACGTGGTGATGTGTGTCAAACACAAAATTTGAAACCACATTTGTGTGGATTTCAGCTCCACCTGCTTGTTTACCAGGTTAGGATGCTGCTGTGCGGTGAAGCAGTGCCTCTGCAGGTGTTTTGCTATAGGTTCATCTCCAGGAATATTCGTGGGGTCTTCACATACCACCATACTACATGGTGGGTGCCAACTAATCTTATTGTCAAATCTTACAATCAAACTGGTCTGGCGGGTAACCTGTGTAGAGTGAAGTGCTCAGACATCCATTGATGTCTGAGCAGAAGAATGGATCTTCTGCTACTGAAGAACAGTTCCACTTGAGCCAGCACCTCTTGCTCCACCCAACAGAGGGCAATAAGAGACAGAGTGTATTTGCTTTTAGAAAGGAAAGCCTTTCTTAGAAACCAAGCCAAAGTCAGATTTGAATTGTTGTCAGCCTATTGGTGTTGGCCAGAAGCCCAGAAGTATATAAAATCATCCTTCTCAAATGACAGATCCATCATAAAATAAAACTAATTCCATATTAATTTAGAAATAATCAAGCTTCATATATAGACACATTATTCAACCATCAGCTATCAGCCATGAGAAGATGACGGCCCTGTTGGTAGGGAGTTCCTGTGTGAGGAACAGAGCTCATTTTCTCAGTCTCTGTGCGATGTGTTAATGGATCCTTCTGCTGATTCGTGTTTCTAAACAAATGACATCATCTAAAATCTACCACAGAGTGTTCTTCAGTGCAGCTCTTTTTCCTTCGTTCTGACTAAATGGTCCACGATGGAATTTGTTCAGATTGAAAACAATAAACTCTTATCTGACTACTCAGTAATGGAAATTTTTACACAGAGGGGAAGGGAGGGAGAGAGAGAGGGAGAGAAACATTGATTGCTTGTCTCTTGCATGTCCCCACTTGGGGAACTGGCCTGCAACCCAGGCACGTACCTCGACCAGGAATCAAACAGGTATCATTTTGGTTCACAGGCTGGCACTCAACGCACTGAGCCACACCAGCCAGGGCTCTTTTTATACATAATTTTTTAAATTTATTGATTTGAGAGAGAAAGAAACATCAAATTGTTGTTTCACTTATTTAAGTTTTCATTGTTTGATTCTTGTATGTGTCTTGATTGGGGATTGAACCTGCAATCTTGGTGAATGGGGATGACGCTCTAACCAGCTGAGCTGCCTGGCCAGAGCCCATTGGAAGTTTCCTTAAATGCACAATTCATTCTCATTTTTTCTGCATGTATTGCTGGAGCTTCCTTGATTGACAATCTCATTGACCCTCTGGGTTTACATATTTAAGTAGAAAAGGATTAACAGCATCCTTCAAATACTTAGAATTTCTTAGGTATAAGTGTTAGGAAAGATAGTTGCCTTTTTAGGTGAAACTCATCAGGAGGCAGTATTGTGAGGTGGTTGACAGGACAGCTCTAGTCTCTGACTTCGGCTCTGCTGCTACCTGTGTGATCAGGGCAAGCCACTTCTCTGCGCCTCAGTTTCCTATCTGAAAAGTAGGGGTAATGGTAAAATGCCCAACTCATACGGTTGGTGTACTTGGAATATGGTAAACACTCAGTCGATACTGTTTCATTTAGTGTCAGAAATCATTTTTGAGTAAATGCCTAACAAAGGTCAGCTGCCATCATCACTATTTTGGGCTATAACTTCGGTAAATATCAGTTATTTAATTTTCCAACCAGACTTCATTCCTCTACTACCTGCATCTGCAAACCTAGGACTGTCCACATGCTAATGCTTGTTCCTGCTCTGACATGAATTTTATAGCATCTGTCCTAACTAATTGTCCTTGATAGGGACAGTCAGTGCAGACTGGAGAAGGCCAGGATGGGACCGTAAGCAGATTCATGGTTAAGCCTGCAAGTCTGAGCATGGGAACAAGCTCAGGGGACCTCTAATTAAGACCGAATTTGGGACATCAGCTACATGGAAGAGGGAGATGGTAGGGGTGAGGGGAGAAAGAAGTACGGTGATACCATTAGCCAATTGTATATACTGATCCAGGATCCTGGGTACCTAGGACTTGAGACAGGCAATCAATAGGACTTCAATCACCAGTACCTGGAACATCTTTATGGCTGGCATTCAAGATAGTCATCAATTGATATTAGAACCTCAATCAGGATTTATTTTATTATTTTTTAAAGATTTTATTTATTTATTTATTTTTAGAGAGAGGGGAAGGGAAGAGAAAGAGAGAAACATCAATGTGTGGCTGCCTCTCATGCGCCCCCCACTGGGGACCTGACCTGCCACCCAGCCATGCACCCTGACTGGGAACTGAACCCTCCACCCCTTGGTTCTCAGGCTCGCACTCAATCCACTGAGCTACACCAGCCAGGGAAGACCCTGGGATTTAGAAGCAAGAAATCCAAAATCTCTGGTGGGCTTTCTTGCCCAGTGCTCCTAATTGTCTTGACCATATTGCGCACCTTAATTCACTCATTACAGAGCAATAATCCTCAGTATTCTTGGAATCAAACAAATAGGTTGTTTGACTTTGAGGCCATACCCTTGCGCTAAAAGTATTCTGTGGGCTCTAGTTATTTTTAAATCATAAAGTGAATGAAACTTAACTTGGTTCAGAAAATTTAGAGAAGCTTTAGAATGTCATAAACTAGATTGAAAAGAACTGTTATTGAAATATCTTATCCCTTTAAAACAAGAAAAACCTTACAGAATACTTACCATCAGCCCTCTCTAAGAGCTTTCCTGTGCAGTGAAGCAAATGCCCCAAACATTGTAGGTATTTTTCTCCCAAGGGCAGGAAAAGTCTACTGTAGGCGAGAAGCTCTGAATTCTTACACTGAATTTCCTTCCCTCTTTTTCTTCTTTCCCTGCCTCCCTCCCTCCCTCCCTCCCTCCTTCCTACTTTTCTTCCTTCTTTCCATTCATTTATTTTAGTTCTTAGATGGCTTCAAGGTGCTCCTGCTGCAGGAAAGTAGAATAAGTAAGCTACCAGAATACTTTTTAGCCTCACAAATCTGACTTTTATTAGGAAAAGAAACTGCTTAATTAGGAGCAACTAGTTTATCTTACAAAATCCTTCCTCAATAAAGTATCCACCTACCAGTTTTCTAAGTTCTCTCTGATAGATGCTAGCCTGTGAAACCAAAAGCCTTCCTGTGACATTTTAAATATCATTCAGAAAAGCTGACAACATCTTAATATTTTTTATGTGTAAAAAAGCTTTACATTCATTATCTCCTTGGAGTCTGACACCAAGTTGGTGAGGGGGAAGGCATGTAAGTCTAGTCCCACTTCCTTTTTCTGTTTTACAAGTGAAAGACTGAGACTCAGCTTAAGTGGTTCTGTGGAAAATACACAAGTCAGAATCAGGACTCAATTCTGGGGTGCTGGGGTTCACAAGTTCTGGTTGTCACTATTGAACTGTGAAAAATTTCAATCCATCACACTTATTATTGAATACTGTATTAGTCTGGGTTCTCCAAAGAAAAACAGAACGAACAGGAGATTTGATATAGAGAGATTTATTATAAGGAATTGGCCCAAGCACTTATTAAGACTGAGAGATCCCAAGTTCTGCAGCCTGCAAGCTGAAGACCCAGGAGAGCCGATGATGTAATTCTAGTCTGAATCCAAAGGCCTGAGAACCAGGAGAGCTGATGGTGTTTCATTCCAAGTCCCAGCCCAAAGTCAGGAGACCAGTATCCCAGGCAGAGAAAAGAAATTCTGCCTACTTCACCTTTTGTTCTATTGAGGCCTTCAAGGAGTGGTGAAGGACCACCCATATTGGAGAGGGCAATTTGCATTACTCATTCTAACAATTCAAATATTGATCTTATTTAGAAACACCCGCATGTGCATACCCAGCATAATATTTAACCAAATGTCAAGGCACCGCCCTGGCCCTGCCACGACGTCACATACAATCACCACCACAAGGACCCATATAACTGTGTGTACGTCTCGGTACTAGACATTCCTGCTACCACCCCATTCTGTGTCACTCCCTGGAGGTCAGAACCCAAGTTTCCCTTCTGGATCCCGCATGACTGACCCTGGTAGATGAGTCATTTCATCCCTATGAGTCTCAGTTTTCTCAACTGTACAATAAGAGGGTCAGGTTTGGAGGACTTTGTAGGACACTTACAGCTCTAAAATGATGTTTCTGTGATTCTATAATTGAAATCTAAGATTTAAAACCTAATTCAACTTCTGCTTTATAGACATACAGACTCTTTATTATGGTTTTTCTCCCCTTCATTCTGCCCCAATGTCCAGCGTGAGGCGCTTATCACCCAGACCGGAGGTCAGAGGACACACAGGGAACTTTGAGGGGAGGGGAGTCGCTGGGTGAGACACCAGCTTGTGTCTCAGAGAGGTTGCTTCGGTGTCACTCTTTCCTCTCCCTGCTCCCTGTCAAGAGTAGCTACTGTTCCAAGGTAAGCGGAGTCCATTCCCATTAACGGTTAAAAGTAGATTGAGAGATGAGAGGATAAAACAACTGTTGGACATTTACACAATGGAGTACTACTTGGCCATAAAAAAGAAAAAAATTTTACCCTTTGCAACAGTATGATGGACCTGGAGAATGTTATGCTAAGTGAAATGAGCCAGTCAGAGAAAGACAAATACCATGTGATCTCACTCATACGTGGAATCTAATGAACAAACTGAAGGAAAATGGGGACAGACTCCTAGATGGAGAGCAGGTGACAACTAGTGGTGGGGGGAGGTTACGGGGTGAAGGGATTGAGCAAAAAGGAAAAAGGACTCCTGGACATGGACAATGGTGTGGTGTTTGCTTGGGGGAGGGGGTATAAAGGGATTAAATGATAATGGGAAAAATACAATAAAAAATTAAAAACAGTAGATTGAGAAATGTGGTACAGAGAGTCTCATCTTTTTAAGGAATGTATTCGAGTGACTTCCAAAGGGAAAATTTGAAATTAAAAAATCAGTGTCTTTCACCTCCCACCATAAAAATTGGCTCCATCTGCCCCCTCCCTGAGTAAGCTCAGAGCACAGCGGCTCCCTGGGAAAGGGTTCAGGGATCCCGGCTCCCAGGTGAAGAGCGTTCACTTGGATGCCTGGGTCCCTGTGGCTGCCCATTTGAGGATCAGAGTGTGAAAGTCATGAGTACCTTCGCAGGTGTTCACAGCCTCCAGGTTCACGGGACGTCATATCACGATACGAGTTGGAAATCCCCTTCCTCCCGGCGTCTCGGGCCTGGCGGGTGGTGTCCAGGGCCTTCCCACAGCTGTCACTCCCTTCCAGCAGGCAGGCCATTTCTGGGCCGGCCTTGCCTTGATCCTTCACACGGCTAACTGCAGGCAGGCCTGAAGGCCTGGCGCGATCGCAGTGAGCATGTCCTCCAGCTTCTTCTGAATCAGCCAGTTCCTGGCCGGCAAGATGCCAAACTCTATCCTGCCGGGGTGTACTGCCGGGCTGTGTGAAACAGAACTCAGCCGCTCCAAGCACGTCCCAGGAGAGGCCATACCAGGCGCTGTTTAGGCAGCCAAAGGGACGAAGCAGCACGTTCTTCTCCGGTCCCTCCACACCATCCATGACAATCACGCCCATGGCTGGCGCCCGCAGGGAGAACTTGCCCTCGATCTTGGGGGTTGAGAGGCCCTGCATCCCCTTCTCCAGCGGAAAGCCCCGAATGCAGTTATCTTCGCGCCGAGCCCACACTACAACAGGTCGGCTACAAGCGAGTCGTCATCCAAGTCTTGGTCCCACTGAGGGGGTCGCTCTTGCTGGGCGGGTTGTGGCGGGCTCTGGTCTCCATGCTGCCAGGGTCACTCCCATGGTTGGGCTCTGTGAGCTGGAGGCAGCCCAGGAGTTCCCCTTTGGCCAGCCGGGGCAGGTTCTTCTGCCGCCGCCTCTCACTGCCATATGCATACATGGAGTGCGCGACAAGGGGAAGCTGGACACTCATCCCTGACCTGTAGCCACACTGTCCAGTCGCTCCAGCTCCTGGGCCAGGAGCCCATACGCCACATACGAGACTCCAGCACAGCCATATCCAGGTGCCTTCCTGCTCCCCTCACAGGCCACTCAACCTGTTTTGTTCACAGCTGTGTTCTGGCTTCAAGGAAAACGTGAATACTACAGGTGCTTACCCAGCAAGTAAAATGCAAATGAAGGTGATAATGCTGTATGAATGAGTCCATAAACAAAAACGTGAAAAAAATGTCAAAAACTATACTGAGTACCATGCTATATATAATATATATATAATTTTATAGATATTACATAACATACATTTTATATTATATATCATGGTATTATATATACTTATATATACATATAATTCATATACTTATTATATAAATATATAATTTATATATTTATTATATATAATACCATGGTGTAAATTATATATTTATTATACAATAAATATATAAAATACTGTCCTTGCACCAGGGACCTGACCATCTGTTGGAGAGAAGATAAGCACATAAGAAATTCTTGTATGATTTAGAGCAAACAGAGAGGGAGGTCAATGAATAAGATTTCCTTTGAAGTGGGAAGTAGGACTTGGGCTGGATTTAAAAAATAAAACAAAACAAACAAACAAAATCATGGAAAAGATTTGGATACACAGAAGCAAAAGAGGAGGACTTTCTGGGTCAGGGAAGAAACCCAGGCAAGGATAAACAAGACTCATTTGCATGATAGTGAATGGACCAGCAGATATGTTTGGATAGGTGGGGTAGCCAATAGAACAAGGCACAATAAACGTAGTATTTGAGGAAGGTATCAGCTGACAGCAATGGGAGGATGGATGGAAGGGGAGTCTCAGAAACTAGTTACCTCTTCCTGAGTGCCTAATATACATGTCAGGCTCTGTGGTAGGATTTTATATATATTATCTGGAATCATTGCAACAATCTAAAAAGTAGGTTTCACTCTCTCTCCATTTGATGGATAAGAAAATTCAAGCTCAAAGACACTGAGAAACAGTCCAAGGCCATCCAGCTAATAGGAGGCTCAGTAAAAATTCTAACCCACTTTGGTCTGACTCCATAATAACCCTTTATTCTGCCATCTCACACTGTCCCTCCCAGAACCAGGAAGCTTCTGCTAGTGCCAGTCCCTCAAGTCAGCTACAATGTAATCATTTGGTGGATTTTGCAATTGCAGCAGTCAGTTACCGGGCAATTCATTACCTTGCCTGGTGGTGGTCTGATTTAGGTTGCTCTGTATGTCTAAATAACTCATTCAGGCCCCTTGTGGTTTGTCTTAAGGACAAGTCCTGCTCCAGTGTGCGGTTGGTGGCAGAGAAGGCAATCAGACAGAGCTGCTCTCATTACTGGCTCCCAGAGGCAAACTGCAGAGGCAGGCTCTGTGAATGGCTGCTGTAATCACAAACCAGAGGGCAGTCCTTTACTCTTGCCTAATATGGAAAATATTGGTCATGCACCAGTTGTTTCTGTAACACCTGCACATCCATGTCCTTGAGCACAAATTAAAAACCAAATTTTAATTCAGACGTCCAAGTTATTTACATGAACTGCTTTACAAGAAGATCAGAGGGAGATGCCGAAGCTGTGGTTTATAATCCACACATGCCTTTTGTTAGTTGTTTGAAGAAATCAGAAGAGGGATAGTCATGTGTGTGTTTGAGGAGGGAGAAAGGGATCCTATTTCTGTATAATAATTTCTTTTAAAGAATATTATAAAGGCAAGTCATTGTATAAATCTTAGTTCTTGAAGACCTAAGTTGTCCTTTCTTTAAATACAGAGATGGAGGTGGGAGGTGGGGATGGCTGGGCTGGGTTGGGGGAGAGTGGTGGGGGGAAATGGAGACAACTGTACTTGAACAATAAAATTTTTAAAAAATAGAGGTGGAGCCAATACTGCACACCCATCACTGATGCAGTCGAACCCAGACGGAAACAGTCTGATTGCATCACTGCCGCACACCCAGCTAGTGTCTCAGTTGGGACCTTCCACGGAGTTAATTGCAGTTGCGAATTAATCATTATCCTAACTGAGCCAGGCTTTTAATTTCCTCTTGAAGCTTCTCATTAAGTGTTCTTGAATTGGTTAATGTGAGGACACCATCAATGCAAATTATCATTTAGCAATATGCTATAAACATGCACAACTGTTTTTATTATGCACTCTACAGTGTGGAGTTTTAAGTGTGGAAAAGTCATAACCACTTATCCTAAAATTCTGTTTTCATTTTTTATTATAGTTCATCTTTGCGAGTTCTGGGTGTCTGTCAGGATCCCCTTTCCCTTTCACACTCTGGAATCCGAAATGAAAGCCGTAATGGTTTCAGGCTTTTCAGAAACTCACCTATTTCAGAAAAGAAGATCAATAAACACTTTATATGAGTGCTTTTCAAAAGTAATATCTCTTCTCTGACTTTATGTACATTAACAAAGCTATTTTAACAGCCTCATATGCTAAAAATACTTAATCAAAACTGGCCATTAATCTGTCCAGTTGACAGATAAGATGAGAATGTATAATTTTTCTATTTTTCAGGATTGGAACCAGTGTGATGCTTAGTGGGTACCCACTTTTTGAAAGAGATAAAATACAAAAAAAAAGAGTCAGAAATCCAGGCAAGAAGTCAGCATCTAGCTGATTTATCCATGAGCCAGCAACTTGGGATTCAAGGAGCAAAACCTATTCTTAAAAGGGCTGTCTTAAGGCCAGCTTCCAGGCCATAAGGTATTCTAGAACCTCTGCTTGGTACAATTGAAGGAGGATGGAATTAGAGCAGCCTGACGTGAAGCCACGGAGAGGGGGTCTGGAAGGGAGGAAACACCTCCTGCCTCAGCTCTGGAGGAGCCTCATTTAACTCTCCCAGCAACCCTGAACTTTAAGATCATCAACTGAAGGTCATTGGCATCAGTTCAACATCAACAAGAATCCCCAATCTGGGGTGCAGTAAAGAAGGAAACTTTTTTCAGTGCAAACGGCTCAGCTGTGAAAAAAGCACTGCTGTCAGGAAGCCCTGGGACCTGGCCCCTCTCTGGCTAGACAATTCCACTCTGCTCCTTGCTGGTCTGCTCTGCACCAATTTGCTCTGCCCTGCTCTGGTCTGCTCCACTCTGCTCTGCTCCACTCTGCTCTGGTCTGCTCTGTGCTGATCTTCAGGCCAGGAAATGCAGTCTTCAGTGTTTGGTGAAAAGGAAAAGTGGGCTCCCAGAGCAGGAGGGGAGCTGACTTATATAGGCAGACATCATTGGTTTGTCCACATGCAAATGAGGACTCCAAATCCTCCCAGTTTGATTGGTGCTGATTGGTCAGAATGAAGCCACTCTGATTGGTTGGTTTAAAATAAAGCTGATTGGGGAGTGGGGATACAGCTATACAGCTCCAATTGGATGGGGAAAGCCTCAGTTCTATTGGCTGAAATAGGATTCCAGGAACTCCTTTATAAGGGCTGGCTCAGATGTCAGGAGCACAGTACAGGCAGGCAGTTCAGTGCAGGATTGTCCCTGATGTGCAGTTTGCATGAGAGGTCCATGTATAGAAATGGCTGCCAGGATGTTTTTGAAATTTGAGTCCGGTTAGCCACCAGGAGCTCTTTTTTGTAGGTGTCCTCTTTCTCAGGGTCCCGAAGAGAAATAAATTACACCTTGCTCCAGATCACATAGGTGGCCAATGGAAGGCGCAAGACTCAAACAAGTTCTAAGTTCAAGTGTCCTTTTTCACACCCAAAAGCTACTTTTCCTTGGTGTAAGAACAATCAGTGGCAGATAAATAATTGTCGATACTAAAGTGTTTGGCTGGAACTCCTCTGACTTTGCTTCTGCCTGTCTCACTCTCAGTAACACCATTTGTGTTCCTCATTTATTCTTTAGGCGTGTCCATCTTAGGGACCACATTCTGATGGATATTACCTAGAGGCCTGTGCAGACATCTGTATTTCAGGCTTTGCTGTGGGTGATTGCCTTCTGCTGGTCCCTGCGGTCTCTGTCATGGCCGGAATGCTGACAGAGCTGCTCAGGAAGCCAGATGGAAGCTTGGTCACACTGTGGAGATGCCGGTGGCAGAAAAGTGACAGGACAGACAGCATGCAAGCTGGAATGTGGTTGTTCCTGTCTTGGGAAAGGCTTTGGACAGGAGCAAAGAAGCAGGCTCAGAAAGAAGTGCCAGAGACGGGCCATGCAACCGCAGGTCAGATGATACCCTGCGTGCTGGTGAACGAGGCCAGCCGCATTCCCACACAGACAGGACACCAGCAGGAGACAGACGCTCCGTTCTGTCACTTTCATCAGTATGAAAGCTTTTTGTGAGAGAAGAAATCTGTGGTATTAGGGGAAATATATCCCTGTGTGTACTGTATACTACTAAAGGTATTTTAAAGGATTGGGAACATCGCCTACACACACTTTGTACAGTTGTGTTTCTGTTGATTAGAGGAATTGTGCCTGGTGTCCTTTTTGGTTTGCTTTATTAATCCACATCCTTGATTTTAAACCATTTTCTAAAACTAGAATTCACACCTTATGAAGAAACCTTTCTTTTTAGAATCAACTTCTCCTGAGCCAGTTAGATATGGTAAAACCCTGTTTCTGCTTCAATTTCATGACATCAAGAATACAGTCTGCTCTGGCCAGGTGACTTAGGTGGTTGGAGCATCATCTCATACACCAAAATGGTTGTGGGTTCAATTCCAGGTCAGGGCACATACCTGGGTTGCAGGTTCCAGCTCTAGTTGGGGTGCACATGGGAGACAACCTATCCATGTTCTCTCATCTCTCTCTCTCCCCCCTCCCTTTTCTCTCTCTTTAAAACCAGTAAACATATCCTCATGTGAGGACTAAAAATACAGTCTACACAAGCAAGGTCTCAGAAGATGATAACATTTATTACCTTGTAAATTTACCTAGAGGGGGGTTGGGAGGTAGAGGGATCAAGCCAAAAAGAAAAAAGACTCATGAACTCGGACAACAGTGTGGTGATTATGGGGCTGCGTGGAGGCAGAGGAGCGTATGAGGGGGATAAATGGTCATGGAAGAAAATACAATAAAAAATACACTACTGAAAGAAAGGAAGAAAAAATAAAATTTACCCAGAATTCTCATTTCTAGCTGTTATGCAAAAATGAGTTTCTATACTTTTGTCCATTTTCAAACAATTCTAAAAGCTTTATTTCAAATATCTTGGTTAATATTTTCTTTTATGAGGTTTTGTACTAAATGACTCACTCAGACAAATGCCTAAAATGAAAAAAAAATGGCTATAGGAAGTTAAAAACCAATTGTCCCTTAGTTTACAAGCTGTGGAGTATTCTTCGTGTGCCCTTGGCATTCTTCAATGGCTTTTGTCTTTGTATCTAGATGGGCAATATGTGCAATGATATGTGAATGTGTTTAGAATCAACCTTTGAAATTAAACTGTTGACCGTATACTAAATCAATCACGTATTTGAGCTATTTTAGGAATTAGGGTTATCTAACACATTAATTCCTCCCTCCACATTTTTGGAAGCTATTACAGACTTAACATGCCCTTTAATAAGGCATTATATTTATCATTTATCTCAAGACATACTTCCCCTTAGTTGCGCACATTCTTGAAGCACAAAATTTAGAAATGTAACATCAGTTCACTGATTGGGGTTTTATTCATGAAATGAAAGCTTGTACTTCCTCAGTCTTTCGGATTTTTTGAACTGACAGTCGCTATTTATTTATTTATTTATTTATTTATTTAATCCTCACCTGAGGAAATATATATATTGATTTGAGAGAGAGAGGAAGGGAGAAATAGAGAGAAACATCCATGTGAGGGAAAAACAGAGATTACCTCCCTACATGCCCTGACCGGGCACTGAACCTGCACCTTTTTGGTGTATGGGGGCAACACTCTAACCAACTGAGCCACCCAGCCAGGGGGACAGTTGCTATTTAAATATGTCATAGAATCTCAGGGTACAAAGGGCCTTTTTGGAAATTGTCTGGACAGCACAGGTGCCCCTGGCATCCTCCCTGCTCAGGAACTTGGCCTTGGGTATCAGTGGGAGGCTCTCAGTCCCGGGAATGGGAGCTCTTCATGCCTCCCTCTGAACTTGCTTCTTGTATCTGTCCTGCAAACCCCAGACTTCTATTGTTTTCACTCTTGTCTCCAGGATCTGAAGCTTTAGACTTTTCCTGGCTTCCTAGCAGGCCTCTCCAGAATAGGTATCCATTCATTTTTGCTTCAGCCTTATGCCAGGCTGTGTCTCCTTTCGGCTCCATTTCTCCCTTCAGGCCAGCATGGCCCCCCTCAGGAGAGAAAGATGGGACAAAACTTATTTCCAAATGTGACACTCACCACTATCCACTCTGTAAACATTTGGTACTGGTTTATTCATTCAAAAGACATTTTGTGAGCACCCACTCTGTGCCAGGCCTGTGCTGGGAGCTGGGGATAGCACATTAAACCATCAGGTTTACCTGTCCTCACCTCGTGACAGGCTAACAGAGCAGGGGAGGCAGACATTAATGGGAAAGTCACACAAATGCATACACAAGTAGTTAGATGCTGATAAAAAATAGGGTACCGGATGTTTCGAAACTGTGTTGGGGTGACTTGATCTGTAAGGAAGGTGGTGGGAGACAAAGCAAAGAAATGATTTTTAAGACACAATCCTGTTATGCACCTTAATCTGGTTCTTCTCAATCCTGGCTGCAAGGACAATCTCCTGGGGAACTTTATTAAATACCTACACTTGGGCTTCACTCCCAGAGATTCTGATGTTCTTGGTCTGGGCATCGGTATTTTTTCCAAAATTCTCTGTGATTCTAAAAGGAGCAGTGTTGGTGGGAATGTAGACCGGGACAGCCACGGTGGAAGGCAGTCGGGCAGTTCTGCAAAAAATTGAGAAGAGTGTTATCATATGACCCAGCAATTCCTTTCCTTGGTATGTACCTGAACAACTCAAAAGCATGTATTCTCAAAGATATATGCTGTCCTACATTCATTGCAGTAGTATTCATGCCGGCCAAGACATGGAGACGACCAAAGTGTCTTCAACAGAGGAGTGGATGAAGAAGATGTGGTATTTACGTATATACAATGCAGTACCACTCGGCCACAAGAAAAGATGAAATACTGCCATTTGAGACAACATGGATGCACCTTGTGAATTCGTACTGGGTGAAACCAGTCAGCCATAAAAAGCTAAGAACCATATGACTTCACTCATTTGTGGGATATAAAACTGAGGCTTGTGGACCCACCCATACAGCGTGGTGGGGGTTACCGGGTGGAAGGGGGTGGGAGATGGGGAGGTGAAGGGGGCCTAGTATATGGTGACAGAAGATGGTTTGACTTTGGGTGGTGGGCACACAGTGAAGTATACAGATCTCGTATCATAGAAATACACACTTGAACGCTATCTGATCCTGTTAACCAATGTCACCCCAATAATTTAATAAAAAATTGAAAACAAATGAAATGAAGGAGATTAAGAGCTTATTCTTTTAAATTTATATGTTGACGGTTTCAATGTCCTACACTTTTATCTGATGTTCAAATGCAAATCACCTATATTGCAATAGATTTAACTAAAGGTTTCAATAAAGTTGGTAACAACACTAATCATCCTTACTCACTTGGAAGAAGTGCCAATAAATACCCGCAAGCTATACTTCTGTTATCATTAATACATTTTCCCTTTGAAAATAACACAAGCATATTACTAAGCATTTGAAGGAGAGGGAGGAAGAAGAAAAAGGGAGGCACATCTATAAACTTACTACCCTACTGCAAGCACAAGGAGAACTTTGGTGTATTTTCTTCTCCCTTTCCTCATACATCTGTGTAGACAATAAATTAAATAGTGATTTAAAATCTACAAAGTGGTTTTAATACAAATTGTGTATTATGTAATACATATCACATAAATTATATCTTTTGGCCTGAGAAAAGTTTTGAATCTGGTGACTGACCCTTCGTTCCACCCCTCTCTCGACAGCTCAACATAGATTCCCATCCGAACACTTGGCCACGCTTTGCTCTCTGGCTTGAAGGAATAAAAGTAGGCTTGCTCAAGGTCATGGTGACCTCCCACTTGCACAACACATACGCTTCAGCCCCTATTTAACTGCTCTCTGCAGCACCGGGCACAGTTGAACACTATCTACTACTTGAAACCCTTATCTTTTGGCTCCTTGAACACCATTTCCTACCTTATTTTTTCTTCCTCTTTCTCTGAAAACGTTTCTTAGTTTCTTTGGTAGTTCTTCCTAGTCCCAGATGTTGGGGTTCCATTTCTAGCACTTTCTTTTCTCACTCTACTTACTCTTTTCACTGGATTTATTGGCATATGATATACATTCATTACTGATTTGAAAAACACAGATTCATGATGTTTTCTTAATTAGTAATGAGTATTTCCCATATGCCAAGCACAGTACAAAAGGCTGAAGTGTGGTTTGACTGAGCAACAGTTGACCTTGGAGAAGCTCCACATTGAATGAAGATGATAAAACACGGTGGGAAGTGCCTGGCATCCTGGGAGAAAACGATCGAGTGGAAGGGCTCTGGAAGTTCAGTGAGTAATTCTAGATTTTGAAGATGCTTGGAAATGACTTCAGGTTAAATCCATGTTCAAAGAAAAAGGGGATTTGGTGGCTGAAGGAAGATGGCAGTAGGAACCACGGAAGCAGGTCACTCATGCACAAGATCTTAGAATGAACGCGATGCAGCAGTGAAACACATATTTGGAGAAACCAATAGGGATGGGGTAATGGCTTACACGAAGTGAAAAGTTGACTGGGCACATAGGGTAATCCCATTTATAAAGCTTTCTATAAATTTAGAAGGCATTATAGAGTCATGTTGACTTGCAATCTTCCAATTAAAAAAATATTTTCCTGTTGATATGATTGGGAAGATTTCATAAATATGCTTTGGTTGTTTACTAATATATTTTAAAAACAAGCACACAGAGTGGTGGGGTAGACAAGTTATTCCCAACACTTCTTTGTTGTGGTGGGACCCTAGGCATGACTCATGTGCCCAAAAAACATTTGCTGAAACACTGCACTTGGGAACAGGCCTCTGTTTTTTGCAGACAGAAATGTCAAGACAAGGACTTGCACTGGAATGCACCCCAGAAACATTGAATCTTACACAATGTAATGTGTTCAAAAGACACCTTGAATAGATGTCTCAGTTTAGTGTTGTTGTCTTCTATTGCTGACAGAACCATGAACCTTGCTGTTCCCATGTCATTTCTCACAGGGCCACCAGGGGGCAGTGCGTGCCTGCTGGGACACTGACACCCAAAGTTCTCATACTAGCTGGCCTTCTTCAGAAGGCATTTTATGACCTCAGAGGATTTCCAAAGGAATATTTACTTGGAAGCTCTTGAAAATCTACTACCAGTCTGTACCAAATATAGGTTGAGCCACTGAAAGGAAAATGTTCCTTGTGACTAAAACAGACATGTAAATGATGTGTCCAACCCCTGTCTCTGTCCACTTGTGTTCTTTTAATCACCTTTTCAGTCATGTATAAGCCTCTGGGAAAAATAAAATTGACCCTCTGTGTAAAGCATTAGCGATAACTGTCCATCACGTGGCCGCTTCTTTCCGATATGAATCTTTGAGTATCAGGTGGCCCATCCACTCATAAGATCAAGGAAATGTTGCTGACACTCTGGGAGGCTTGTTGAGTATATTGACCAGATCTCTATGGAAGTCTATTCAAGTGGAGGGGTTTTCAGCACAGCCAAGGTGGGGTCCATACCCTTTACTGCCCCCCAGCACTGAGTGAGTCTGTTTCATCCTGGGACGCATGAACCAAGTCCTCGATATTCTAAGAGTATCATGGTCAGAGCATGAACAATGGCCATAATGGTTGTGTAAGAGAGATCAGGTTCTGGTTTTCATGACCCAGCATCCTGCCACAGCGGGGCTCCCCTCCCTGTGCCATCGCCACCACCGCTCACTGGTCCGACAGCAGGGTCCACACCTCGGTTCTGGAAAGTTTCAGGCCCCCAGCCCAGCACCTGGGAGTGAAGATGTGGCACATACTGCGCAGTGAGTCAGTTTGGGAGGCAGGGTCACAGGTTGGAGACTGTATTTGAAATCGAGCCACTCTGGAGCCGTTCAGATGTGAGACCATGAAGACCAGGCTGCCGTGTGGTCTGCTAGGCCCTGTACAAACATTGTCCTTCCCAGCGCATGTCAAACCAGGATGGACCTGGTCCCAGGGATCTCCCAGAATCACCCATCTGCTTTGCCTTCTCTTGCTTACTCTGGCCTCCCTGATTGTCCTGGTAGGTGGTTTCCCTCTTTAGGCCCCAGGGTACACCTCTGATCCCCTTGAAGAGCCCGCTGTGTGCCACCTCTGGTCGGCCTGTTGTCACAGTGCCCGTGGTTCTGGCACTGTTGTGATTGCTGAGTCACCCTGGACTCCAGGTAAAAGACAGGCGCTGCTCTCTGACCGTAAACACACACACACACACACACACACAGTGCTGGCTCAGACGACCACCAAAGTAGGGCAAGACATGACAGATTCAGGACCTTGCAGGTGCATTGCTGCAGGTAAGAGGCCCATCAGCAACCCTCAGTTCCACTCTGCAAGCCCTGTCCTGGGATGTATACAAGGTCTGTCTGGAAAAATTCCAGCCATTGTTAATGTAATGAGAATGGTTTGCAGGTCCTTGATGTAACCTGGCAGCCAAGGAGAGTGGACTGGAATGTGCATGTGTGAACAATGATGACTTCACTGTACTAGTCAGTGGGGGTGGGAGATGCTGTTCAGTGAGCATGTGTACTGTGTGGCTGTCACATTCAAAATGACTGAGCAAGTTGAGCAATGAATCTGCATCAAATTTGGCATTAAGCTCAAACATTCCTCCACAGAAACTATTTGGATGATTCAGAAGGCTGCAGCTATGGGCAACTGGTGATTGACAGCTTCATCACAAGAATGTGCTTGCTCATGTGTACCGTCATGTGCAGTTTTTTGGTGAAACATCAAATCACCCAGGTGACTCAGCCCCCCTACAGCCCAGATTTGTACCCTGTGACTTCAGGCTTTTCCCAAAACTAAAATCACCTTTGAAAAGGAAGAGGTTTCAGACTGTGGGTGAGATTCAGGAAAATATGACTGGACAGCTGATGGTGATTGGGAGAACTGTGTGAGGTCCCACAGTTCTGAATGGGACTGAAGTGACATTGTCCTATGTACACTGTTTCTTGTATCTTGTATCTTCTTCAATAAATGTCTCTGATTTTCATAGTACCTTCTGGACAGACCTCGTAACTTGGACAGGACACCAGGTTATGTACCTGTTACTGCTCAGGATGGGCCCTGTGTTCCTGCCCCTCTTCCTGGCACATAGATGGGACTCTATAGGAGCTCCCACAAAGGGCTCCCACAGGGAGCCTGGCCTGCATTGGCCTGTCCTTTGTTGCCTAGTATTACCTTAGGGGATCCTGGAAAACAGCCAGCGATTTTGAGGACGAGGGTCCAGCCAGCATCTTCCACATTACAGAAGGCCTTCACTGTGGGGTTCCAAAACCCAGGCCCCTGGGAATTCTCAAAACAGCAAGACCACATCTTTCTCTGTCTGTGTCTCTTGCCAAGTGAACTGGCTCTGGGGCTGTTACTAGAATGTGGGTACCTGGTAACCGGGGTTCCAAGTTCTGTTGAGGTCAGTTACCAAGGAAATGACTTCACTTCCTGAAGGTTCTTCCCTGAGTCTGACCCTTGAATCACAAGGATCCAAATTGTCCTTTCACCTCCTGACTTCTAAGCCCCTGTGTTCCTGCATGATCATATTTTTACATACTGTCCCCAGTGTTCCTTTCTCCACAGCCGCCTGGGAAGGTCTGGTACAGCCAGGGTCTCAGCTTTGAAACAGACTTGTGTTCAGACTCAACCCTCATTCCTACCTCTTCTGGATTCTGGACAAGCCAGTGTGTCTCTCCTGGGCTGTGTGTCTCCTGTCTGCGCAATGGAAGATATTCTAGCATGTGCTCTTTAGGGATGTCCCTGGGCATATGTAAAATACTGCCTATAAAATTGTAGGAGAGCTGTCACATGTAGTAGTGCCTCCAACCTTTAGTTTCTTCTGGTTAAGTCTGGTATTTGCTCCTCTTAGAAACTTAACCCTAGTCCTCACATCTAGTGTGTGTGTGTGTGTTCGAGGCCAATGATCTGGATACCCAAGAAAAGCAGCCTTACCTAAGCAAGAATAGGCTACAACTTCCCAAAGCATTTGGATTTCTGATTTTTAACTCCAAACCTATGGGAGGGGATAGGGCCTTAACCTGGCAGGTTGGAACAAACCTTTCTCTGGAGCCTGCTTGTCACATTCCCTGTCCAGGCCCAACCTCTCCGTGGGCCTCAATTTCTGAAGTATGGGACAAGGAACGACATTCAGAACTGCCTAAGTGTGAGTTCAGCATAAAGGGGCCCCGACTGAATCCACACTGGGTGAGGTGTCGGCGGGGGTCATGCTCTCTCCCCGTCTGTATATGATAAAAGCAGCACAGCCTTTCCCAGGGCTTCTGGGAGGCCTGGGTGCCGCCAGCACTCCACTTTGCCAACACAGGGCAGGGTTCATACCTTGGTCGGCACTCTGACCTGTCCGTGGTTCTGGGCGAGGCATGGACCTTTCAAGCTCTCCCCTGGACTTCTCAGCGCCTCCCCGTGGTCCCCACGGGATGGCTGGCACATCCTCTTGTAATTGTCTCCCCTTGAGTGCAGACTGGTTTAAGTGACTATAGAAAACAAGGCAAAATGGCCCAAAGTTATTTCCAAAATCTGGTTATAAAAAGTCATGGCAAAACTGGTCAGTCACTCAGACCTGTTTTGTCTCTAGAACTCTCTCAGACTCGTCAGCCTGGGAAACGAGCTTCTGTGTTGTGCGTTGCTACCTGGTGAGAACCTGGTGGCCTCAGTCGGAGGCAGATGGGGAGACAAAGAGGAAGTCAGGTCTTCAATCCACACCGAACCCGAGAGTACCCGAGTGAGCTGAGACCCCGAGTGAGCTGAGACCCTGAGTGGAGCCATCCTGCCCCAGCTGAGCCCACAGCCCCAGGGAACTGAGACCCTGGCAGAGGCGTCCACTGGGCTCTGCCAGGTTTCTCGTCTAATGGAACAGTGAGAGAACATGTGTTTGTTGGTTAAGGAACCAAGTGTGGGGTAATATCTTCACGTGGCAGTTGATCCTGTATACAACTGTACCCATACCAGGGCCTAACTCTGCTCACCTCTGTCTATCCCCTTTCTCTTTCCAAGCTCACTGCTTTCACAGTGGTCTGCTTTCTGGTTTTCTGTCTTTCCAAACACATTTTTCTTCCCAGTCTTGGTTCAGTTGTGGATTTTTTTTTCCAAGCTAAATATTCTCAGACCTGAGTAGGGGGCTGGCTCTTTTTTTCCCCATACAGCTGAAAATACAGATCTCACCTCAGGGGAGTTTTTTCAGACTCCCTCACCTGAGGGAGCCCCGCACTCCTGGTGGCAACTACTGCATTCCTAAGTGGCACCTGCTCCTTTGTGTTGGTTTTGCTCAGTGGATTTGTCCATCTTGCCCTCTAGACTGTGACGGGTAAGGATGTTCCTTTAGCATGGGCTACGGTTGATTTATTTCAGCATGAGAACATTTCACAAGCTCAGGGCACACGTGCTGAAGCAAGAGATAAGATGACATCCAACCACTAACCAGGGCAGATATTAGGAAGGGACCCTAAAAATAAAGGCCGCACCTCATGCCAGAACAGGAGAAGGGCAACAAGGGGCCAGGTGACACTCCTGCTCTCTTTGGTCTAGCCGAACCCACTGGACTGAGGCTGCTCCTGGTGGTGAGTGCTCGCACTGCACCCGGAGCAGGGAACCCACAGAGTCCCGCACACCTGCCTTGGGGAGTCTCCAGGCATGGGCTCTCCTGGTCCCAAAGGGACAAAACAGCAGGACCTGCAGAATCCATTGGGTTTTGAGGGTTATCTTAGAAGCTTCCCGTCTCCCTTCTGTCCGCATTGCTCTGGGATGACTATTCCTTCACTAAGCCTTCTCGTCAGGTCTGGGGCAATGATTCGGGCCCTACTTTCTGCATCCTTGCCCTCCGACTCAGAAAGATCACCAGAGCAGAGAGAGCGTACTCCATGTCTTTCGGAGCCTAAGGTGAAAAACCAACAGAGACATTCCTGAGCCTGTGGGACTCTGGGGGTTTTACTGCAAGCTCTCAACCTTTTCTGGGAGGAAACATGGTTTTCTACTCTAACCCTCTCCATCCAGGGGGTGGTAATTGGATGTAAGACAGGATTATCCTAGTGGCTTCTACCTACATCTGTGGATTTCAGATATCAGGATCATGCATCTTTTTATGCGGAACCGTTCCAAGTGTGGGAAATGTGGCTCAGCCCCCACTCAGAAAAGCCAGTGGTGAGCAAGGTTGGGAGGCAGGACCCACATCCATGAATAGGTTCTCCAGTGGGAAATCAGGCCTGCATTGTACCTAGACTGCTATGAGACTTGCTCTTGCTAAAACTCCCTCACCCTGAATTGAGTATCTTTAAATGTTTACTGAGTATCTTTATCTTCCTAAAATCTGAGCTAGACCTTCCAGGTATGGAGCATAGCCTGTTTCGACCACTTCTCCCTTTACATTGCAAATATCCTCCTTTGATGTATTCAGCCACACCCTCTCCTGTGTCTGCAAAAGATAACCACCCAAAACAAACCTGTGCATAGTAAATGAGGACCATCCTCGATGTAATGTGCCTAGAAAAACAATAAAAGCCTGTCCAGGTGGGGGTCTCGGGGCCCTCTCTCTAACTTGGAGAGTGGCCACGCAGCCCCTTTCTCTCCACAGGATTTCTGTAGTCTGTGTGTATTTGTATATTGCCGCCACAACACAGGACCCCACGGGCCAGGATCCACGTCATCGTTTGCCTTCCATGGTCATAGTCCCCACCCAGGCATAACTGGGGGCTTTGGGGATTCCCATGCACATGGTCCTTGCATCTCTCCGCTCCTCATGCTGTGGACCCTGGTCACATCCTGGGAGAACGGAGGCTGCTGCCCTGAAGCAAAGCGGTTTCGAACTTCTTTCTCCTTTTGTCTTCGTCAATTGCCAAGGCTTCACTAAGACTGAGCTCATGCCTTAAGGTCCCCTCCTCTTGTGTGAGTGGCTGTGTCTGGCTGTGTATACCAGTGTAGATTCCCAGTGGAAGAGGTTCCACCTGGGGTGTACTGGGCTGGGGTCCACATAGCTCTTGTTTGCAGAGCTAATCACATTGGCAAAGTTCCACCCTGCCCTGGTGGACTATATTCTCCCTTCATCTAATGACGAGTGGACTTGACCTCTCCGTGTGTCTCTCAGGGCTTCAGTTTTGTAATTGCAAGTGGTGGATTATACAAGGAACTACTAAAACTTGAGTTCAGCCAAAGGTGGTCCAGGGTCGCAGCTCCTTGCGATGGCCTTTGTGGGGGCGCCAGGAGCACCGTCTGTCCTTCCACAAAGCCTGCAGGTGCTCCAGTGGCTCTGTGAGTATTTATATTCTGCATCCAGGGAAGGATTACCTGCCTCATTTGTGGGTTGAGGAGAGTGTAGCTCCCCCCCAAAGAAACAGTGGGTCGGTGGCTGCTAAAGGATGATGTGGATGTGGAGTGGGTCACGGCTCAGGGTCTTCAGAATCCCATTGGTGATGTCTTCCCTGCATCCACCATGGCGGCCAGCCCTGGTCCCAAGAATTTCCCAGAATCACTGATCTGCTTTGCCTTCTCTTGCTTACTCTGGCCCCCCTCACTGTCCTGGTATGTCTTTAGGCACAAGGGTGGCCCTCTGATGCCATTGAGGAGGACACTGGATCTTCCAACTCTGCTCTGCCTGCTGTCACCGTGATCTTGGTCCCAGCACTGTTGTGACTGCCGAGTCACTCACAGCTGTGGGTAAGGGACAGACTCTGTTTTCTAAAAGTGGAGATCCAGACACAGACACACACCAGTTGGCTTAGACCTCCGCAAGAGGGAAATGACGATACAGCTGGTGGCCCTGGAGGGGCACTGGCACAGGCTTTGGGAGCAAGGGTTCGGCCTGCTTCTGCAGCTTCTGGGAAGGCTCTCATGGTGCAGTTTCCTAAAGCCAGAGCCCTAGAAATTTAGGGAATAGCAAGACAATATCTTTCACTCTCAAGTGTTCCTTGCCAAGTGAGCTGGCTGTGAGGCAGTTACTAGAATGTGGGCACCTGGTAACAGGGGTTCCAAGTTCTGTAGGCATCAATTATCAAGAGGTAACTTCACTTTCTGGAGTCCCCTTCTCTGAGTCTCCTTCTTGAATCACAGCTCTATAAAGTCTTCTGGCCTCCTGACTGTTCAGTTCCCCTGTACAAGCAAGACCATACCTTTTCTTAGGGGTCGTCAACCCTCCTCTCTCCACAGTCCCCTGGGAAAGTCTGGTGAGCCACGGCCCCAGATCTGAAACAGCCTGTGTTCAGACTCAACCCCGCATTTCACCTCCTCTGGATTCTGGATCATTGTGGAGATGGCTTATCACATGGTCTGTCTCTTGTCTGCACAATGAAGGTTATTCTAGCATAGGCTCCCTAGGGATGTCCACACTCACACGTGGGATGCTGCCTATAGAAGGGGAGGAGTGCCGTCGAAGGTAGGCAGTGCCTGCAACCTCTATTTCCTTCTCCTTTGTCACCCTGTGTGTATGGTCTGGGAGGGGCCGGGCAGGGAGTCCACGTTTATACCTTCCAGGTGTAACCTGATAAAATTCTTTCCAACTGTTTTTTTCCTTGCTCCTGATTTGTGAACACTTAACTCTCATCTTTACTCTAGGTGCAGCCACGCTTTGCCGACCAGCTCTCTGAGCCACTCATTTCTCCCCAGTTCAACCACGTTTTATTTCACTTACATCAGTTTTGTCAAGAGAACTTGGTGACGTGTAGTGCACGTGCAACAAATCTTTTTATCAAAATTTGAATATATTAACTTATTTTTTCCTTTCATGTTGCTACAACACTAAAAAGCATATTATTATTTTCCAATTTAGGCTTTATGACACAGGAGTTAGAACTGTAGACTTTAGAAACAATAAACCCAGGCTCCAGTCAAGGTGGCAGAGTAGATAAATGCTGTACTTGCCTCCTCCCACAGCCACGTCAAAGTTACAACTAAACTACAGAACAGCCATCAACGAGAACTGCCTGAATTCTAGCTTACCTAAGGATATACAGAAGCAGCCACATCCAGACTGGTAGGAGGGGCAGAGAGGTAGAACTGGCCAGTCCCACATCCACGTATGGCAGTTAAAAATCAGGAAGGATATCTCAGCTTCGTAGGTGCCCCTAAGGAGCAGCGGTCCCATCCCCACAGCAGGCCTCCCAGCCCTGGAGAAATCCCCATGACTTCTGGCTGTGAAAACCAGTGGGGACTGTTCCTGAGGGAGATGGAGGGCTCCTGGAGTCCCAGGCATTCCTCTGAAAGGGCCTGCATGGATTTACTTGGACTCTCACTCTGATGTCCAGTCTGGAGCAGCAGCTCCAAAGGTACCAGGGACAATAGGAACTGAATTGTCTTGGCTTCAGGACAAGGGCTGGAGGGCCAGCTTCCTCCTCATCAGGAGGGCTGGCAAAAGCTTTTGTTCCTTTGCTAAACCCTTCCTCTGCAGCACAGGCGGCTGCCACATCTGAGTTTCCACTGACCTAACACTGTTCGTACTGCCCTGGTGATTCCCCAAGACCCCACTCCACCCAATTTGTGGGCCCACCCAAGCCATTTCCACCATACAAACAGCCGGTTTTGCCCTTGCTTCTAACTTTCCTAAAATCTCTCAGAGATTCACAGACCACAGACAAGCAGCATCTGGACTTGGTTTGCAGCTGACCCTCTCCTGGGCACCTCTGAACCCAGCACAAAAGGTAACTCTGCAGATCACTTTGTACCTCACTCATATCAGGTGGCCCCAGGCAGGTGGCTGATCTTGGCTTGTACTTCCCAAGAGGCCTCAGAACCAACACACTCAGTGGCCAGCTTCAGACTACACCAGAGCACCACCCAACCACCTCCAAAACAACACATTGAAAGGGCAGACTCGCCAGGCACCAGAGCTCTGCTAAAGCGAATCCTGCTCCGTAGGGTCATCCCTGCATAAAACTAGTCATGACCAGTCCTCACAACTAATCAGCATGAGGGTCAATCCCTCCCACTGCTGTGCCAAGTGCAATCAAGGCTCAACTGAAACAGGAGGGCACACACAACCCACACAAGGGACATACCTGGAGCACCTGATGGCCAGTCTGCACCACTGGGCTTCCCAGGACACCTACCACATTGGGCCACTCCACCATGACTGGGAGAAGCAGCAGCTGCACCTAACACATAGAAACACACACAGGGAGGCAGCCAAAATGAGGAGTTAGAGAAACATGTCCCAAATGAAAGGTGTCTTGACCTCATAATAAAATGTAGATGATAGAACTCTTCACAGGTTTGGTGAAGCAATTCAAAGAAAAACAAAATATGTGTATGTATTTAGAACATGGACTTGGCATACAAGAGCACTCAATAAATTATTTTCTAGTCTCCCCAAATTCATCCTCCTTGTAATCCCAAATCTTGAGTCTACTCTTGGTGCTTTGGTGTTTTTTTTCAATACCCCAATTTTTTGCTGATGTTTTTATGCCCATGAACAATCCTTATCTGCTTCTTTAAAATTGTTGACTCAGGCCCTGGCCAGGTAGCTCAGTTGGCTAGACTGTCATCCCAATACACCAAGGTTGCGGTTTTGATTCGTGGTCAGTGCACCTACATGAATTAACCAATGAATGCATAAATAAGTAAAACAACAAATGGATGTTTCTAAGATGAATCAAAAAAAAAATTAAACTAATTCAAACTGAGTTATTTTAAATTATGTAGAGAGTAATTTAATTATTGCCATTGGTTAGTTGTGTCTTTCCTACTAAATTCCAGGCAGATAGGAATTATGCCTATTTAATTCAGTGTTGCAGCCGAGGTTCCTTCCTTTTCTGGCTGGCGGATATGCATTAAATACAGTGCATGTTTCCCCAAAACAAAAAACAAGATTAAAAAAAACCCTTCTTTTTAAAAATTTAGATAATTAGTAACACAATGATAATAAGAAGAGAATTGGAGTTTTACATTTTGATGTAGGAGATCCCGCTTGAGATGCTGTCTAATCTTGTGGAATAAAATTCAGAAAACTAGGTGCGTAATCCAATAAGAAGGTCCCGGGCTCTTAAGAAAAATGAAGAGGAAAACACATGCTGACTTGCATAGTGGGTAAGAATTAGAGGATAAAGAGATTTTATTCAGAGTCCATCTCTGACAAATCATGGCAAACCCTGGGGGAAAAACTCCTCTGGGGTCTCCTAGAAACTGCTGGTCGGTTCCATAGGTGCCCATGGAGGCCAGTCAGGGCAGTTTTGTGAAATGTGCTAGGTGGACTGGATGGTACACGGGAAGGTTTTAGCTAGTGCATGGATGTACTTGTCTCAATATTCAAGTTGAATATTTAATGTTTACACTATATATGTAAGTAGCGCATCACATTCTTGATTTCATGGATATAATTGCCAAGAAAAATTAAAGGCGCAGCAGCTTCACAGTAACTGACTAGAGAAGCCCAATGGCGAGTATGATGATCAGGGATGCTCACAGCACCCAGAGGGGACGCTCCTTCTCAGTTCCACCACAGGAGTCCAACAGCAGCGGGAGCAGAACTGGTGTGTAAAACGTGTCTGACTAATAAAGAAAAGGGCCAAGAAGGCTAATGCAGATGCAGTTCTCTTCCTGGTGCTCTGAAGGTCACATTCCGAAATAAAGCTCAGTGGAGGGAGAGGAGTGATTACGCCTCTATGATTGCCAAATGCCCTATTGGTAATTTAATGGCATACTGGAATGGATGAGAGACGCCACTGTCTCTAGTACTGACTGATCATTCTTCTAAGGGAGGAACTTATTTTCATAAAAGTATTTTAATTAATTGTTCACATTGCCCTAACTGGTGTGGTCCAGGTACCCCTGCTGGAGGCAGGTAAGAGGCAAGTGACCCATGTTTCTCTTGCACATCAATGTTTCTCTTCCTCTCTTTCTCCCTCCCGACCCCCTTTAAAAAAAAAAAATCTTTCAAAAAAATTTTAAAAATAAATTGTTCACACTGAGTACTACTAATATTTATTTTAAAATTCTAATTGTTTAATTTTAATTGTATTCATTAACTGCTAGATATGGTACATAAAATAACTTTTCCATTTACAGTAGTGGTATATAAAAAGTTTATATATGAAGTTTACATAAGATGTTGCTTTAAAAACATCAACTTAGTGCAGTTAGCACAATAAAATCTTAAAAAATTAACCATTGAAAATCACTGCAATAAAACCAAAGCAACAGTAAATGGTTATAATTAGAAACTTGGCTTTTTACACCTACTCTTTTTTCCTCCTTTTCTCTGACTTTATAGCTAGCCCACAGCAAGACAAAGTCACAGGTATGTATATAAATCTTGTTTCATTAAGGTCTTTGTGAATTATGTTACTGCACTGTGAGAAACAACGTTTAAGAGGATACTGTATGTTTGCTTCCCAGGTTCCTACTCTACTGCATATCCAGCCTGGCCGATATACTGTACTTTGCTGTTTATAATGCGCTCACATGTACAGTGCGCACCCATGTTTTTGGCCCAAACTTTCATGAAAAAATCTTTTAATTTTTTAATTCAATTATTTATTTATATTTAGATACTTGTTTTTTGTATTATAAAGGAATTTTAGTATTTATTTTTGAACATATTATAGTAGAGGAAATTTTATGTAACAAATAATTACAAAACACAACAACAAATACAAGGTATTTCAGGTACTACCCGCATATAATGTGCATCCTTATTTTTTCCTCAAAAATTTGGGCAATAAGGTGCACATTATATACGGCAAGATACGCTATTCATGTAATAGATATACAGCTCTCTCACTGTTAGTCCACCAATACTACTACTGAGTGCTATTATTACCATTTTGGTCAAGCACAAATAGCCTCATTTAGTTCTTTTGGACTAATACAAACTAGAAACAGTTTACAAACTCACTTACATATGACTTTTTAAAAATAACAATTGGGTGTATTTTTAATTTTAAAACATTCCAGAAAAAAAATATTGCCGCAGTAAAGCCATAATCAAAAGCAGCATCTGTTCAACATCCTAACTCTACAGGATACACTCACATTTGCTTCCCACTCTTCTGTGAAGCACTGTTTTCAGCTGCCACAGCTGCGATTTCAGTAAGTAATGTAAAATGAGTGAACTAGATTCAGGTGATTCTAAATGAGTCCACTGGCCTTCAGTAGTAAAAACACTTCTACATAACTTCTTGCATGCTGACTCACTCAACTAAGTGAATGTGGTTTTACCCACTGGCAATTTGATGTCTTTCTACTTCCCCAGACTCAGAATAGAACAGTAATTAAGGAATTTGACTTAATAGGCTTTGGTGGTGTTTTTTGGCTCATGGTTGTTAAATGTTGGAACAAAATGTAAAATAAGATTACAAGAAAGGATAAACCTAAATGTTTGTTATCAGTAGAGAAAGCACTGAAAAATATGCATTTATTTTCCTCAAAACCAAGTGCTGGGACACAGTTATACAGGGTAGGGCAAAAGTAGGTTTATAGTTGTTCATATGAAAAAATAATACAATAATTAATAAATAATAACACAAGAATAAATTCTGCTTCACGTACTCAGAACTAAGTCTACTTGTGCCCCACCCTGTATTTAAAGACTAACCAACGTCATCAGACATTCAATCGGATGGATAATTACCACAGCCACCTTCCAAAAATCTTTATAAAACCACCTAAAGAATTACTCCTAAAGTCACGCTAGACCAAGCCTGCCTGGAACAGATTAGGTACAATGTATACAAAGACGTATGCATATATATATATCACTCTGTGGTATAAAATTTTTCAAAAAACACACTAAGAACATAATTTATAAAGAACAGCTGTATATATAAACACTCTTATAAAGAAAACAAACTCAGAAAAAAGTAATCAGAGCATTACTTCTTACACTTAAGGCAACTGATGCCCCAGTATGTCAAAGTCTTTTATAAAAGGAGGTATCTTAGTAAATTCTAGTTCAGTGTTCTTGTGTATTATTTTTTCTTCTTCTTTTGCTTTTCATCTGCTTCCATTTTAAGCTGAACTTCTTCAGCTGTAAGAGCTCCAAGTTTCTTATTCTTTGCTTTCTTAACCTTTTCCTTGATGGCAGCCACGTCAATTTTAGTTTCAGTAGAAGCTAGACAAATTAACAACACAATATAACACAAAATATGTAATTCTTTAGATTTTTACCAAATAAAACATAAAGAACATATATTTAGGGCAGTAACTTCAGAATACTGTTACAATCGGAAGGTCATGTTTAAAAATATAAAACACCTGCCATCTCCCTAAAGGAAAGTTAGAAATTTCTTTAAGAGAAAAAAAATATCTTAAAATACTTTAAGAATACATTAATGAAAGTATACATGAAAAGGGCATCATAATTTAGCTATTTGAACTAATTAAAAACTTTCCCAAATGTTAGTTCAATGAATGACCAGTACAATTTTATAAAAACAATAATCTGAAAGTATTTAGAAGTCCTCCTAGTAGAACTCAACCATTTAATCAATGTCAAAAGCTTGAACAAAAGCAGCGACAAAATTGCAACGTTTCCTTACCATTTAAAGAACAGTATTTAGAGCATCAATAATTCACAAGATAAAATATCATACAAACTACCCATCAACTTGAGGAGCAGAGAGTTAAAGTGCTCACTATAGTGGAACAGCTACATTTTTAATCCTAATAAACTGAGATGAAACTAGCTATTCAACTACCTGACTGACACATTGTACAAATTAGACATAGAATGCTAATGATATTTCTAACTTTTACATAACTGATGTTCTACAAAGAATATAGCATTTTTACTGCGGTTAACACTGACGTAAGACACTATGTCAAATAGTAATGCTGTATCTGGATGTGACCAACAGGTCATGAGCTACGCTGCCAGTGACACCCTCCCCTCAAGAAGCCACTGGCTGCTTTGCAGAGTTGCTTTAGGAATAAAAAGCACAACGTCACTAGTGGGAAAGAACACGCAAAGAAGAGAGCAGGAGTGAAAATGAGACTAGGAACGGAGAAGAGGAGGCACGAGAGTGTTTCCCCTGAGCATCTGTTTAACAGCCCTGAACAAAACCCTCCCATTGTTTCGTTGGTGTCCCCTAGCCCAAGGTGACGGAAATCCACGTTAACAACACAGGATCAACCTTAAGCCTCAGATCACAGTGAGAAGAAAAGCACGACTTCTGATAAGCTCTTTCTGAGAGGCACGGCAGCAGAGCTCAGGGACCTCAGGGCTTTGCTTTGATTTTTACAGGAGTCACTGCATTGGTTTATCTTGCAAAACAAGAAGTCCTTCTCACACCCATCCGGAGGTCAGGAGAGGACTAGCAGTCTGGGATGCTCTTAACAGGCATCGGCTGCTACTAACCTGTAAGGTACCTCAGTCGTCTCCCGTCCCTAGGATTAGTGATGGATGAAATGTTATGTGAATTGATTGAAGATACAGTTATTAACGCTCAAAGAGATTTAAATAAATTCACTGAGGGTTTGCTTTTAATGTAACAGACTTTATCATCACACCAAGAATTGGAAAACAAGCTTTACCTTCCTTAGGCTTCACAACTGGTTTTTCTTTAGGTGGAATAAAAGCTTTGTTTCTCTCCTCTTGTCTCTTAGTGAGAGCTTCTGCTTGTTTAGCCTACATTATTAATAAAAGATATATTAGTAAAACACAACTTACAGTTAAGTTTCTGTGAACTTAGCTATTAATGTTGTAAGCTAGGCAGTGTTACCTTTATTGCTTCCATTTTCTGCCGCTTCTTTTGACTTGCCTTCAGAAAGTATTCACCAGTAGCCAATTCTTTATCGATCTGTTGAAATTATATTTACAAGTAAATCAGAAATAATGTAGATGAGAGTCATTTCTAAGAAAGGAATGTCCATGAGGTAAAAACAGCGGGGTTATGATTAATTCACAAAGGGAGTGAGAAAGAAGGGAACATTCTCTAAGCTGAAGGGAACACCTGCACAAAAGCACAGGGGTAGGAAAGTAGGTGACGTGTTCGCTGAATACACACAGACCGCTTTTTATGGGATGGAAGGTCGATGACTCAGAAAAGTGTAACAGGAAACTGGAAAAAGAGTTTTGAGGAAATTTGAATGTTGGGTGAAGGAGGTGGGACATGATTTAGAAATGACTGAAGTTTCTGAGAAGAATGAAGAGACCAAAGCAGCATTTTTTAAGGTACAGAAGAATGGAGAAGCAATAAAAGCCTGGAATAAAGGCAGAGACATGCAAAACGAAAAGCAAGAATTGTCAGGATTTGGTGACTACGGAACACTAATTAGAGAAAGCTACAGCTCATCCATTCACTCCACAGTCGACTGACAATTTTATCTAGCTTGCATGTAGACAGCATCGTTATATTTAAGACAATGTTCTAAACTCTTTACACGTGTAAGCTCTTTACAATTACTAATTCATTTCTCATGAATAATTCTTTGAGATGGGTGTTATTATCCCCATTTTATGTATGGGAAACTGAGGCATGCACAGGCTAAATAAATCATTTGCAAATAAGTGGCAGGATAAATCAACTGAGACATCACTGTTTCAGAAGCGTACAGTCGTCGGGGAGAAAGACAAGACGATCACTGACTCCAGGACAGGCCGTAAGAAGTACAGCAGGCGCTGCGCAAACGCCGTTTAGTGACTGGATCACGCCCCTTCCCCCCAACCCCCACTTTCTTCCTGTCTTCACATCTTCCCTTCCCAGAGGCCGCCTCAGGATCCAGCACCTCTGCTGTTTTATCATCATCCTTTTCCCTTTGACCTCTCATCAAACCTTCCCCGAAAAACTTCACACACAGGGCTGTGGACAAGACAGTACCAGAAACGGACAGTTCACGTGCTCAGCACAAAGAACTAGCAGAAAGGGAAGAGTTTCCAAGGGAGGCAATAACGAGGCAAGACCCCTCAGGGGACAGGTGAAGACAGAACTAAAAGAGCAGGTAAAGAAAGGATACAGGTGGGAAAAATGTAGGTGAGAGAAGAGGAAGTTGGAAGAGTTCTTGCCTGATGGTCTCAAATATTTCAGTAAAATAAAATTCAGTGTCATCTGCTAGAAGTGAGAGGGTGCCCAGAAAATTAAGAGGATTCACAGAACTGCCACCAAGTTCTGAGGACCTATCAGCGGTTGGAAACGTACATTTGTAGTGGGTAGAACGCAAAGGTATGACTTTTCCCACCCACGTTTGGTAGCCGCATCATGGGAAAGATGTCGTCATAGGGCTGATCCGAGTTTAAGACTTTTACTGGGCAGGTGGGACAGAAGGAAAAGGGAGCATGAAAGATGGGCAAGATGGAAAAGGAACTTTTGGAAAGGAAATGAATCCAGAAGACAGTTGAAAAAGAGAGGTGTTCATAACTTGGAAAAAGGGCAATATTAGAGTGTAAGATTTCAAAACTGGAGCAGTCATATTGCTCCTGGTCGCAGGAATGAAGCTGAAGCAGAGTAGAGAGCTTTTGGGGCTAACTCGTTGAATTTTCTGGTGGCTACAGGGACATAAGTGACACCAACCACCTCGATATAGTTTATACTCACAATGTGAAGCCGCACCCCCATGCATGTCGCTCAGATAAGCCTGTCTACTCTCACATTCAGTTCTCTTCTGCCTCTACACACTCACACACGCACACACACATACAGCAATTGCACCTAAAATACCCTTAGCAAAGTTTCTGACAAAATTGATTGTAACAGTTTCCTCCTCATGTAACAAAATTCAGCATTTAATACTGACCTGACTTTCTGGCTGTGGTGGTGGGAATGGTGTATATTCCTTTTTAACAGTTTTTTTCTTTGGTTCCTTGCGTTTGTTTACATTTTTGTGCTTGAACTGTGGCAAAAATCTTTCCCAACTTTGTGATCTTAATTCGGAATCTTTCGCCAATTCTCTTTTAATCATTAAGGTCTTTAGTCATGCAATATACAAATAATGTAAAAATTTCAATTTCAGAAGTCATACAGTTTTCAAACTAAGACATTATAAATCCTATCCTAGTCTCTTACGTAGGATTAAAGCTATTCCATAAAGAAAAAAACATGTAATCCTGATTTTTACCCAAGGATCATAAAACCATTGGAAATTTAGCTTAAGAAATTCAGGATTGTTAAAATAAATTGAGATTAAAAAGACTAATTCAGTTTTGCAACAATTACTTCTTTAAACCTTAAAATTCAATGTAACAGCAAGGAGAGCTCTTCATAACACTCCCTGTAAGCAGGAAGCTTTCAGTAGCATCTGAAGTACCACAGGGGGAAAAAAGCAAACTTTCTCATGATCAGACAAAACCAGTATTTTCACATTTTCTCTACTCTGTTTGAATTTTATAGAGATTAGAACATCATACGATGCAAACCAGGCATCAGATGCATGACTAGCTTTCTTTAATGTCCTGATATAACTCAAAATTGTTCTTCCACTCCAATCTAACAGAGACTTTTTAACTTAACCTCATCATATCTAAGTGGACCGCTTCATAGATACCCATCAGAAAACAGCTCATTACACCGTGGTGACACTTCCAAGTACAGTCATGAACTCTGTACACACAGGGATGTAACAGATCTCTCTCAAAAGGCTGGTATATGAAAGAGAAAATGAAGAGCTATTTTGGTTAACTAAATGATAAGTGTTAAATCCCCTCCCACCAAAAGAAAAAGATTCTAATGCAATCTGAAATATTCCAGGCTTTATTTAATAGGAAAAGGCAAAATTCTGAAAGACCACATCTTTAAATCTACTACATGGGGTCACGATCTAAGAAAACATAACCAGTATCACCCGTGATAAATCCTGTGGCGCCCTTTGTACTAGAGCTGCGTAGTACACCACGGTGTCCCTATCGATACTGGGCTCCTACGCTTCCAAGGAAGTAACTACAGGAATGGGGTAGAGTTGAGTGGGCTGAACACCTCTAATTTACCCAAAATAGTTGTTTTATCGGTTTTGTATATTAGACTTTTATAGAAATTTAATTTCAAGAAAGGTGTCTGTTGCTAAAGGAAGCATGACGACCACTATTATAGCAATATATAATTAATACTCACTTTAATATTATAAATTGGATGAATATTCTTCATAGTATCTAGGACTACTTTTCGAACCTGAAATTTGCAACGGAAAATGAATCAGTCACTTATAAAGGTTTTACTGAACTAGGTAGAAGATAGATGATTACTATGTTGCAAAATATCCCACAAACCAGGCAATGGCTACCAAATTGTATATAATAGTTCCTTCAACTGCTCTTAGTGGCTGCTAGATCTTTTGTAATAGTCAACCTCCCCTGGGTACAATAAAGTTACTCAACTGTACTGCTTGACATATGGAACCAGTACAACACTCTGGGACTGTGATTTAGGGGAGAAGAGGGCTGGATTTAGAGTTCGCAAATAATGAGACTGCTGCTTTTTATGGGCAAGCCACTCAATTTCCCTGTTTTAGCTTTCTCATTTTTAATGCGGAAATGAAAATACCTCAGTGGTCTGTTGTAAAAATTGAATATATTTAGACTTTATAGAATTACAAAATATTCAATGTATTTAAGGATTATATTGCTCCATAAGAAAAGAGCAGGTAATTTACAAAAATGAGGTCCAACAGAGTTCCATCAAAGGCCCTGGAAAGGAAGAAGCAAGACCTCACAGCCAGACCCAGACAATAGCATCAAAATGTTCATGAAAACATTACATAAACATTACAATAAATTCAAACACAAGAAAATATATCTTAAAGGAAAAGAAAATGAGTTTGGTTTCTACTGGCTGTATCCGTTCCTGCAAATAACAAGATCTGTTCAATTCCCTAGTATTTGAGCACATGAGACTACATCGTGTTTTTCTATGTGTTACAGACCAAGAGGCGCCTAAACACCCATTTAAAATTTGCAGTGAAAGGAGTGATGGTGTGCAGACCTTCTGACTGAGAATCAGACGTCTCTGTAATTGTCAAAGGTCAGCCATAATACGTTAGGGTCCAGGAGTGATGACTCCTTCAAATTCCAGGAAGTACAAAATATTTATGAATGGGTAATCAAACAAAGCACATTCGAAAAAAATACAATAATCATAAAACAATATAACCAAATTATTTGTTCTCTGCTAAAATTAACTAAAGACATTAATTTATTCTCACCTCTTTTAAGCCTCTAAAGGGTCCAATGGCTGAAACCGTGTTTCCCTGAACCATAATGTAACAGTTTGTTAAGAGTTCCAGTGCCTGCATCAAAAGAAAAGTTGAAACTCAGTTGAAATACACTGGAAAATACTCAATATACACTGGAAACTCAGTTGAAATGACAGAGGAAGATACTCAAGTTTTCTACTGATAAAAAGTACCTTCAATGTAGATCCTTTGGGACCAATAAGCCGTTGTCTTCTTTTTACAAATCTTTCTTTATTTCTTACTAAAGAACCTATTTTAATGATGTCACATGCAACATCATCCTGAAGAATTCGTACTGCCTTTTGAAAAAACAAACAAACAAACAAAGAAAACATGCCACCAATTTCCTTTACAAATGCATTTCCTTTCAAAGCCCACCCTGGTGTCTAAGCAGATACTGAAGACTCTACGAAGGGAGCGGGGAAGAAGGGAAGGCAGGGGTGGGTGGATGCAGTGTTGTATGTTGTCTCTAATGTCGGCACAAACAAAGCAAAATCTCTGTAACTGCAAATTTACCTGTTCAAATGAAACACTCCTTGCTAACAGTTTTATTAGGTCTCTGGCCCTAATGATGATATACGGGTCAAAGGTCTTCTTTGTTGTGCAGACCGTCATGCTGCCCTCAATCAGGTCCAGGGTTGCGTTAACGTGCTACAGAAAGGAAAGCGCAAACGAGCGGCTGTCTAAAAATGCATTCAATTTTAGATAACTGTAGAGCCCATCCTAATCTAACAATTACTGTGAGTTAAGCTCTCTCCAAGATTCTATCAACTCCCTCCTTGAAGAAGCTGGGTAGTTAATATAAAGAATGCTTGATTACTTTCATCCTTCAAAATGTATACAAACTCAAAACAATTGAAACCATTTATACTTACTTGGCTTTAGAATACTTAGTACATATTGAAATAGAGATTATCTCTAATTTAAAAAATACATATCAATCCAAGTGAGGCCATACTTAAGACCTAAGGTAAAAACATAAAGCTGTATGGCCTCCCTATCCTGGAACTAGCTCTAATACATCATCTGCTCCTTAGGGTGAGAATGGACTCTCCTTTCCAATTGTTTTTTTGTTAGTTTGAATTAGCTAAATATAAACAAAGTAAAAACAAATTACCATAGGTTCAGAAGCAATAGTTGGAAAATTATGTATCAACTCTCAGTAGAAGGCACCAGATTTCAACAAAGCAAGTAACAATGTTATTTTCTGACATGTGAGCATATTCTGAAGAATATTTCAACATAGTGGGTAATAGACTACTCAACATAAGGTTGGGTCGCTATGAGTTTATAAGAGTGAGAGTGAGAGTAAGAGCCTGAGAGAGTGAGCGAGACTGAAGGTCCAACCCTAGGTGTAGACAGCTGTAAAACACTGCTTGCAGTTTGCCGAGCCACCCTCATACCCAACGGGCACAAAGGACTCCAGAGCAGTCCCTTAGTTTGAGAAATATATTTTATATCACAATCTAGCACCCATATACATATACACACATATAAATGAACCAAAAGCTTCATAAAATGATCTTTACCAATGTGATACATTCATTTTTTTTAAAGGCCTGTTATATCCACTAAATTGACTTCTGGATCCACTAATGGATTTCAACCCACAGTTTGAACAACAAAAACAAATACACTGCTCTAGGGGCATGGCAGCAGCAACAAAGGGGGAAGTTGGCACATCCACAGCTTTCATTTAAAATGAAAATTAAGCAACTCGAACTGCACAGGTGCACGGCCACTACCACTGCACGGAGCAGCCATTCTGAAACTTGGACGTCACAGGTGAGTTTCAGACAGTCTATGAAATCCCTACAATTTTAAAGGTATGTGAATTTTCAAAGTACTCTATTACAAAATTACAAATGGATTACAAGAATAAAGCTTATCCAGGATGTTTAAAATACCAAAGGAACCAAATTAACCTTATGCTAGCTGGTGGTTTAAAAATAACCCACCAACACACATACACTTACTTAAAAGGTATAAACAGGAGCAAAATCTCAAAGAAATATACAAAACATGCATACGTGTTCATTCAGTGCTTTCTGTACCAATGGCCAGCACTCTTTCAAGTAAGCCTCCCTGTATTTGGGGAACAAAGTTGCGAAACTGCTCTCCTCCAAGAGTCCTCTGGGGTTGTCCTCTTTGGAAAAAGCTGGTTCCTTCCAACCATCGGGAACAGTAAGAAGTTCTGATTCATCTACAGGAAAAAATGTACACATCAGATTTTAATCTACTTTTGGACATTTATATGCATGCATTTAGAAGCTTCCAGTACTTTCCTTGCACTTCCTCTTCCTATGCTTTTTAAAAAAATCCTCACCTGAAGAAATGTTTATTGATGAGAGAGAGAGAGAGAAAGACAGACAGACATGGATCAGTTGCCTCCCATACGCCCTGACCGGGGATTGAATCTGCAGCCTAGGTATGTGCCCTGACTGAAGACTGAACCCACAACCTTTGGTGCACGGGATGATGCTCCAGCCACCTGAACCACCTGGCCAGGGCCCTCTCCTTGTGCTTTTTAGATTACTCAACAATCAAGAAACAGGCCTCTATCATTATCATCAACATACAATATTAAAATTACGTGTACACATTTCAGTTGCCTCATAAAGCAAAGTTCCTTAACAGAAGAGACTCTCATGGATCCATACTAATTAGCATATGCCTGACAGATACTGGGTACTCAAGGAATTTCCACTGTACTTCACTGTGTTAGAGTTGAAGATTCAAATACCATTTTGTTTACAAGACTATTTTAAATATATATAACCTTTCAAATTTTACTGAAGTCTGAATATGTGTATGTATGTATATACTATATTTGCATGTCAGTGCATGTGCATAAAAAATTTTAAAAGTTGATACTTTGGTGTGTACTTTCAGTTAATAACTACTGGTATAGGGTTTGAGGTTTTCCAGAGAGTTTTCACGTGCCTTACTCCCGTATATCTTTCATAACAATTGTGAAAGGTAGGAAGAACCAGTATTATTTTTCCCATTTTTATAAAAGACAATCAGTGGACTGACCGCTGGCCTAGGAACCAAAGGGTCACCGGTTCAATTCCCAGTCAGGGCACATGCCTGGGTTGTGGACCATGTCCCCAGTTGGGGGTGCATGAGAGGCAACCACACATTGATGTTTCTCTCCCTCTCTCTCTCTCTCTCTCTCTCGAAAAAAAAAAAGACATTCAGTCCTTTCATTAAAATAAAATGCCTCTGAAGGGCCATAAATTATCTCCCACATCATTTATTAAAACTACTGGTTCTGGATTTCAGAAGCCTCTTAAATCCAACAGTTATAACTTCAATCACTACTACTCAAAGGTATGATCCATAGGCCTACAGCGTGAGCATAAACTGCTAGTGTGTTAGAAATGCAATTCTTCGCCCCAGTCCGAATCTGCCGAATCTGAATCTCTGGGGCGAGGCCCAAGAATCTGTTTTAACAACCTCATCAGGAGATTTAGTGCATGCACACTACAGTCTGAGAGGCAGGTCTGTATAGTCCAAGTTAACCACCCCAGTACGGTAAACCTGCTTTTTGCTTCTTATACTCACATCCACTTTGCTATTTCTCGTTGAAATCACAGAGAATTAGCTAATCGTCATATATCATTCACTTCCAAGTATTCTTAGAAAACATTCGAAATCTACAATAGCCATTGCTTATAATGCACATCTGACCAAGTCTCTACCCAATTTAAACACTTCAGTGGCTATTAATTTAAAAACTGGCAAAAAATACAAAGGAGTTTCACAATAGAGAATGTTCAAATAGCCCCAAAACATGTGAAAAGATGTGCAACCTCATTAGTAATAAGAACACTTCAAATTAAAACCCTACCTAGGTACCACTTCATACTTACCAAAATGACAGAAGTTCGTAATTTAGATAATACCAAGTGTTACTATGTTTGTAGAGCAATGAGAACTCTCATCCGCCTGCACATACCCTCACTTCATGGATTCCAATCCCATGTACATAACCGAGAGAAACTCTTGAACATGTAAACCAAGAGATATATACAAAGATGTTTATAACAGCATTATTTTAATAGCAAACAATAGGAACAATGTAAATGTCCACCAATGGTAGGATGAAAATATAAATTAGCACATATTCACACAAGGGAACATCATACAGTTGTGAAAAGAAAAAACCAGAGCTTCAAGCCCTTGATTAAATAACAAAAACAAAGTTAAGCCTAAGAAGCAGGATACAGAACCATGCCTACATTCGTCCCGCATTCATATAAAATTTAAAAATCAGGCAAAATCAAACTGCTTTGTGCAAAGGTGGTAAAGATTATGAAGAAAAAGAACAGAATGATTAACATGATTTAGAACGATTACTTCATGTCTCAAAAACAAAAGGAATATAATGATCTGAGGTGCTTGTAGGGGGTTTGAGGTAGGGTAGTGCTTTACTCCGCTCAGTGGTCTGAGCGCTCCTTTCTCAGGTGTTGGTTTTATGCTTAAAGCTGTACATATACTGTACTTTGCTATGTATGTTAATAATAAAAAAGCAAAAAATACCTTTAATAACTTTCTAATGCCTATAGAATGAGAGTTCGAGGTTTTTAACACTTTCAAGAATGACTGCTGAAGCCCTGGGCTATTATTTCTTTAGCCTCTCTTCCTGTCATTCATACTGAAGAAAATGTGGATAAAACCGGCATAGAACAAAACAGGGCAGCAATATTTTAGCATATATTTAGCTAATACTCTGACAAAAAAGAATAATAATAAATCTTCCAAAATTTCTTCACGAACTGACAAAGTAGCGTTCTGGACACGCCAGAAATCTCCTCCTTCTTATCACTATTGTTTGTCTCACTCCTTCGTTATCAGCATTCACTCAAATACTTAAAGACCTTCTACCGCATCCCTCAAATTGTTAACGACTTCCAGTAGTCGCCGCCAACTCTTGCAACGCCCTACAAAATTTTTTGCAGCGTCCTACAAAATTTCTTAATTCCTCATCATTTTACAGAAGACGAATTTCGCAACAATTACATTTTGGGGTCCCTTAGCAAAAGCGATTAGTTAGGAACACGTGACCGACACCATATCCGCCAGACGGTTTTCGTAGGTCTTGCCAATAACACTAAGAACCAACAATTACAAGTACACAACTTTAGAGAACAGACTCAAACCAGGGTTAAACGTTCCCACCAAGCGAAGCAAGCAATCGCAACTAAACATCCAAACCCAGGCTTCGGCTCTCACACCATTTTACCGTGATTGTCAGGCTTCGGCTTCTGGTTATGAAATTCTCTTTTCCCAGCCGCTGTAGCTTGCTCACTCAGTTTGGAGGACGCCATCTTTCAATAGCTCCCCGTGTTACCGGAAGTGGAACTGTCCTTAAATCTTTCCGGCTAAACTTCCTATACTCAAAATACGTGCGGCAGAACTCAGATGAGAAGATCTGCGCAGCCTCTGTGCGTGCTTACGCTAGAAGCCGCGTATTTTCCCAAACTATAGCTCTTCTCTTACGTGGCCAAGGGAGAGCCAGAGTCTTTTTTTCCCCAGGGTGCACTGCAAGCACGGAGTTCGAGTGCATCCTGGGAATTGTAGTTCAGCACTGGGAGCAAGCTGGAGAGGGGTTTTGTGTTAACTTTCCCTTGACCATAGAGTCTAACCCCGGAGGACTGACTCCAGAGATGGGCCGCCGAGTGCAACCTTTCTCTGATGTCACTCATTTGATAAATATTTATATGATAGTCAGATATGTGGTAGGCGCTGGGAGAAGGTACTAATACTAGAATATATGGTTCTCAATGGCAGGAAGTGACAGTAATAGCTACCATTATTTATTGTGACATTACTTTGTGCAGGGTACTTTATGTGCATTATTTCTAATCCTTAAAACCAGAGTTATAAAGTGAGAAACTCAAAGTTAAAACAAGACTGATAATTTTTTAGAGGGTAAATTTTCAAAGTTCTTGTTTTTGACGGTAATTTCCTAGGGTCTTCGTATTTTTTTTTTCTAAGCCAGAGGGTTAGTAATTAAGCAACACTTCTGAAGTATTTCACCTAGACTAAGATTTCCCAAAATAATTAACTCCAGGCAACCCAATACTGCATATGGCTGACTTCAAGATGTGAAGTTCATCACTACTACAAATCTTTATACTCTTTTACTATTCTAAAAAGTTATTAGACTCACTAAAAGTAACACTTCTGTTGATGATTGGTCTCACTGTTTGCCATTTAAAAATTTTTCAGCAAAATAGAAAAAGTCTTTGAAAAAGTCCGCACATCTGTGACATGGGAAACAATTATCTGAAATCCACCCTTGTGTATCTTCTATAAAAGATTCTTATGAGGTACATGTAGAAAACAGATGGTTACTTAGGGACAGAAGATCCCAATACACTAATTTTTGTTGTTATCCTCTGTGTCTTATAAATGACAGGAAGTGATTTCATCCCTATATTCTTACAATTTGCTAAAAAAAAAATACAAATCCCTACAATAGAACAAATATCAGGTGAAAGTTATAAAGTGTGAAGCAATTCCTTCAATGTTCCCAGAAACTCTATGAAGCAGGTTGTTATTCTTATTTAAAGAACTCAGCCACTAATAAGACTTCCAGTCCAGGCAGTCTGAACTAGTAGCTCTGTTGCAAGATCTGTGTTTTCAGCCTCATAGCTTTGGGACTTGAGCTGCACCAGCAACCCTTCTCTGGGTCTTCAGCCTGCTGCCCCCCCCTGATGATTTTGGAGTTTCCAGGCCTGCATAATCACGTGAATATACTCTCTATATGTTGCTTCTCTGGAGAACCTTGGCTAACACAGTGATTTACAGTAGAGCAAATCCAATGGCTGATAAACATATTATGATCAACCTCATTACTGCCAGAGACATATATCTATATGCAATATCACTTTTCACCCACCAGATTGGCAAAAAGGAAATAAAAGCATTTTAAAATGATGATCTCTTGGAGGAAAGAACTATCTCATGTAGGCTGGTGAAAATGTAAACTGTTACTGCCTTTTTTGCAAAGCTATCTGTCAATGTAAAATATATACATATTCTTCCATAATTTTGTTCCTAGGAAACTGTCAACTAGAAATAAAGCATCATTCCATTAGGACATCTGTACAATTGTGTTGGTTACTGTCTTGTATAGAAGCAGTTCGTTGAAAGGTACTTTGGAGCCACATTGACTAGTTTAGTGCCTGCTGACTGTATAGGCTTGGGCAGATTTCTCACCACCCTGGTTCAGTTTCCTACAATGAAGAGAATAATCATAGCTGAGTGACTTTAAACATGTAAAGTGCAAAAAAAATGTGCTTTGTTTTGGTACATACTCAATAGGTGTTAGCTACTATGTATTTATAATGGCAAAAAATAAAAGTATCTTGATTACCAATTTGAGATAAGTAAATTGATGTTACCTTCATATAATCATGAGATATTAAGCAATCAATAATAATTAATTAAATATATATGGAGAGATTACCTAGCATTGAGTGATAAAGCTAGATACAGAAAGATGGGATAATTATATATAATGAAAATAATTATATAAAAATTACATATACATGTAATTATCCTATTTTTATAAAGTAAATCAGTAATTTATTCAACAAATATTATTGAGCATCTATGTTTCAGGTACTGCTCTAAATACATAGTCATATGGTATATGTTGGACATGATAATAATTATTATTTTATTTTACATATTACTAATTTGATGTATATGACTATATGTGTATGTGATTGTACAATGAAAATCATTGGAAGGATATATTGACAGAAAAGAAAAAGAAAGTAGAAAAAGACTAAACACAATAAATGTTCATGATAAAACATCGGGTTTATGACCCTTTCTATGTAAAACTTTCTGTGCCTGTGTGCCTGCATAGGGAGATCTATGAAAAGACAATCAACAAAAATGTTGACTGTTACCTCTCAGTATGGAGACATTTCAGAGGATGACAATTTAAATAACGATACAGTTGTAAATCAATCACAATTTATTTCATTTTATTTTAACATCCTTGGTATACTGAATATAACATTTACTCAGATCTTCAAGGTTATTCCAAGAAATTGCACAAATAATACTAAAAGAAAAATTGCTATCTCTAAAGAGTTTGCTTGCATAAATCTAGGTCACAGCAACAGCAGGCAGACCCATTTTGACAGTGATGTTCCCTCTCCTTGGCCTCTCAAGCAGTCTAGACCCGCACGCAGCCATCCTCCCTCAGACGTGTTTCACCAGCCCTTACCCTGCTCATTCAGTTTCCCATGCAAAGCAAGCTGGCCTCACAAGTCTCCTTTGGACTTAGAGGCCTTCATTCCCACAAAATTAACCCAGAGGGTATGGGTAGAGAAGTCAGGATGTGGCCTAACAATGTCAGGGAGGGAGGGAGTGCATTTATCTTTTATTAAAAATAGCAGAAACACTGGGCAAATAAATGGCAGTTTATTTTTTTATTTAATATTTTTATACTCATTTACCAGGGATACAAATGATTTTTGCACAGTAATCTATTTTTTCATAAGCAATTAAGAGCAGGTTTTCTCAAATGCATAGAGTTGAACATTTTTTATTTTCAGACATACATAAGATGCTTTCTCTTCTAGTCAACCTCACAGTAAGCTTTTAAATCTTAAATCAACATATATCTATCAACATAAGTAATGATAATAATTACTATGACTATAAAAATAAGGGCCTTCTAACTCCAAGTGATTGCATAATAAAATAGGAACTAGTGATAGCAGTCTAGAAGAAATAACACAATAAAGCACCTTCATTGTAAAGTAATTATATTACTAATATACCTTTAGAAAAATAATGTCAATAAAAGTGAAGTGTTCTGCACAAAAGCTTAGGAAAGCCACAAAAACCTGGGAATCTAGACCAATTTTGAACTCTGCATCTGATAGATTGGTTATCTCCATTTCATTTAGTTCTTTTTCTGGAGTTTTGTTCTATTCTTTCATTTGGGCCATATATCTTTGTCTCCTTGATTTGGCCACCTCCCTGTGTTTGTTTCTGCGTATTAGGTAGAGATGCTTTGACTCCCTGTCTTAGTAGCGTGGCCTATTGTAGAAAAGGCACCCATGAATTGTGTGAGGTGGAGCCTTAGGTAATCACCAGGGCAGGGCAATCCACTTCACTGCTTTGTGGCCATGTTAGGGGAGGGCTCAGAGAGGGGACAATGCCACTGCTTCTGAAGGTTTTGCACAGCACTCACCCTGTGTCCAGTCACTTCACTTTTTCCCCATGTGTGACTGGTGCCCTTCCAGCTATTGTCCTGGTGCTGCATCCTGGAGGGGGTGTGTCTGCATAAATTCCTAAGTCCGTGTGGGCCCTTTAAGAGGAGTCTCCTGAAAATCCAGCAGTTCATTCCACCACCCCAAGCCCACTGCTTTTTACAGCCAGAAGTTATGGGGATTTATCTTCTTGGAGCTGGAATCCTGGGCTGTGTGGTCTGGCCTGGGGCTGGGATCCTGAGGTATCCCTCCCAATTTTCATCCACCTCATGTGAATGTGAGACCACCCATTCAGTCGCCTCTCTGGGCCACATGGCTTCTCCACGCCTCCTTGCACCGTCTCCAGGTGTCCGCCCCTCCTACCGTCTGGATGAATGTGGCTTCTTTAAATCCTTGGTTGTTGGACTTTCATACAGTTCGATTTTCTGACAGTTCAGGGTGACATTTGTTTTGAAGTCTAGTTGTAATTTTTTTCTGTAGTTGTGCAAGGAGATGAAGTGTGCTTACCTACACCTCCATCTTGACTTGGAGGAGACCAAGTTTGAGAATCACATTCAGCCACTCTGTGACTGTTTCCTGCTGTGCAGCAGGATGTTCCACGGGTCGTTACTGTGGTGGGTGCTGGGACGACATACCCCGCAGGATAGCCATGCCTTCCTGCAAGGACACTCATAGCAAACTCTCTGGCAGGGGAGATAGGGTGCACTGCTTTGGCTGCTACCAGCTGTTTGATCTTGGGTAGGGGGTACTTAACCAGCCTCTCTGGTCTGGAATTGTAAATGAGGGAGTTGAGTTTGATTGCTATTCCTCAAACTTTAGCCGACCTCAGAATCACATGAGAGGTGGCTCTGCTCTCACCTTATAGTCAGTAGGTCTGGAGTAGGGCCCAAGGGTTTGCAATTCCGACAAAAAAGAACCATCCAACACGGAAATGTCGATACTTAATTTCTGTGATTCTACTTCAAAGGGTCAGTAAGTGCTCCACTTCTAAGCAGGCACACTATAAAGGCAAAGTTATTTTCCACTCTTTTTAGCTCCTTAGGGCAGAACTTGCCTGGGATCAATAGCCGAAGTTTCCAGACAGTGTTCGTTATTATGCTGGGCTCCCCCGTGGACCGTCCTGCTCAGTGTCCCTCACTCTGCCTCTGTCACTGTGGACTTCTGTTGTCTCCTGACCCAAACAAACAACACAACTGGCACGTGCAGTCGGTGCTTGGGGTCTGGAGACGCTCATTGCTGCCTGAATATCAGTCTCTCCAGACCCCAGGCCCACGAGACATTAATATAGTATTTCACTGAGAGTCGAATCTAGCCTCTTCTGCTCTTTCAAGGGCAATCTTTCCTCTTTCTCTTCCCGATTGTTCTTATTGATAAGCAACAGCTTCGATTTAATTTTTAGTGTAATATTCTTCTCCCTAAAGAGCAGCTGGAACACATGTGTGGTGTTAGGTTCCCCATGGCAACAGGAGGCTTTTTAATGCACACACGAATGTCCCAGATTTCACCAATGGCATGGGAAATGTGTTGACACTGCTGAGAATTATTATTTTATGCAAATAGAACAAGCAAACTACAGTCTTTTATTTGTTTACATGACACTGGAGGAATATTTGAACCTTTCCAGGAAGCAGATTTCTGTCATTTGTTAAATCTATATGCTTCACCCATCCTTCAGGTAGTAGTAACTGCAGGTGGCCTGTGATGAAATGAACTTTTTAAATGGAATATTTTAAACATGTAATGGATATATATTTAAACAAGTTATTTCATGATGTCACCACTGCAAAATGGTGACATTGCTTATTCTCTATTTCAAATTCTCTAATTCAAACATCTAGCACCCGAAACACAGAGACATGAAAACTCAGACTTGACACCACACTTGCTCCTGGGTCACTCAGAAGTGATTTTAATCTCTTTTGGTTTATCAGTCGCTTTATTAATGCGATGAACTCTATGGGTCTTTCCCCAGGAAAGCACAGATATTTGGGTACACATAACATTTTACCCACAAGTTGATGAGATATTCTCACATCTGTCAGGCTCTTTCACAAAACCTAAGGGGTCAGGCTAAGGACTCTCTTAAAGCAGCATGGGGGGGTGTCTCATCTGCCTGGACCCGATCTCATGAGCACTTGAATCCCCTGTTCTTAGAGCTCCCCGAGAGAGCAGAGGGGTTGGAGGGGCTCCTTTACCTTGACAAATAAGCACCTGCCTTTCACAATGAGAATTTGGGTATGAATTAGAACTTGCATATAGGTGTACCTCTCAAGATTCATTTGACTTCAAGTTATTGAAACTTAAAGTAACACACACAATAAAAAGAAAATTTATTGTCCTGCATAGCTGGGAGTTGGATCTAGGACCCCAACAATATCACTGAGACATTCAAGCTCTTTGTCAATTTCTTTCTCTCCGCCCCCTCCTCCTGCCGCCCCCATCTAGGGTTTGGCTCTGCTTTTCTGTGTTGTCTTCTGAAGCAAAGATGTCAACCGGCAGCTCCATCCTCAGCAGAAGGAGTTTCTTCCTGAGAGTTCCACCGAAAGTCCCAGGAGACTCTGAGAGACCAGTCCTGGAGGTGGGTCACGCCCATCCACACCATGGGGCTGTGAGTGGGGAGGAGCGGGTTCCTGAGGGGAAAGCGAGAGCTGCTGCCAGAAGAAGGGGCCAGACGCAGGCGGGAGGGGCCCCAGCCCGGTGTGCAGCGCAGTAAGTGCAGTGAGTTAGCCAAGGGACTGATGCATTTTCACGTCCTGTTCATCACCATCCTCATTCCCATGCCGCCATTTTATTAAAATTAAGCCACACACTTAAAGAATTACTTAGGCCCAGTCACAAGGCAGATGGAAGAATTAGTTGCTAACATTTTATTTGGGGAGGTGGGGGTAATAATCATTCATATTCGCTGTGAGGTTTTCAAACATCCATTTATTATTCCAGTGCGTTGGCTTCTGTTTCTCCAGGCACATGCGGTGATGCGGAGAGTGTGACCGGCTGTGCCTGCAGCGGCTTGGTGTGTCCCCCTTCGGTGATGATTATTCTCTCAGGAAGTGTGTTTCCTTACAGGAAATGGCTATATTTTTTTCTCCTAAAATTTCGAAAAGAACAAAAAAGAAAAAAAACAAGAAACTACACAACTGTCATCCAAGACCCCTTCACCTAAAATCAACAAATGTTAACATTTTGTCATTTTTAATCTAGCTTTATGCAAATGTGTGTATAATATAATCTTACATATATGCAAAATGAAGTCACTCTGTCTATAGTCCTATTTCTCTATTTTCTTTTCTAGAGGAAATAACTATATAATTTGATTTTTAAATGAACCCTTTCAGACTTACAGAAAGGCAGATAGACTAATATAACAAATGCTTTGTAGTCAAAATTCAACTGGAGAAATAAAATGTTGCCAGTTAAAGCCCCTGTGTGCACCTCCCCCAACTTCACTCCTCCCCCTCCCATCAGAGGTGATCCCTACACAGGCTGGGTGTTTATCACTTCCGTGAGCATTTTGTTTGTATGGCAACCACACACACACACACACACACACACAATCTTTAAACTAGATACGTAGGCTTTAAATGTTTTATATATGATATACTTACACATTATACATTAACAGACTTGCATATAATTACATAAGTATTTTATATTAGTTGTATACATATGAAGTATGTATATTATATATGCAAACTTATATACATATATATGCTAATTTTTAATATTCTATATATACTTATGCGACTTGCTTTTTTGTGGAATAGTTTTGAGATTTATTCACGTTGTGTCTTTGTAATTCTGGTTTATTCATGCATGGCATACTACTTTTGAAATTAGTTTGTAAAAGACATTGCAGTTTCTGTCTTCGTCTCTCTCTGCCTTTCTGTCTGTCTGTCAGTCTCTCCCTCACTCCCTCTCTCAGATGCTCTGTGGTCCCTATATGGTCTTTCCCTTTCCCAAAGCCCCACTATTTTATGTGCACCAAGCTGGGTGGGGATGATACTCTCTTCTGGTTCATAGTGATCTGTCACCTGCCCAAATGTGCCACCTCAAAAGGTTGTACCCTATCATTTTCTCCCTTAAGTAAACAAGAGGATTAGCAAGAATCCCAAACTATTCTTCCTAGACCTTTTATTACTGAAACAAGAGATGAGTCAGATGCACAAACAGAGACGTGGAAACATCTCTGTTTTTCAAAGTTTCAAGGTAACTGTGAAAATGACTTCTGGAGTCAGTGCCACAGTGTAGTTCTTTCCGTGCCTTTTCCACTCCTCTCTGCTGTCTTCTCTACTACGGAGGCTAGTAGGTATAGAAAGAGCATTTGTAATGTAATCAACTGAATGACTACTATGAAATGAGGTAAAAAGAATTCCCATGGGCAACTTTTAAATCACACTGCATTTCTGAAAAGCCAAATACAAGAGTTGTCATTAAAGCATAAGCCCCAGTGTCTCTGGTACTAATTTCTGAGTTCCCAGGACTTGTTTTTGGGTGCAGTATTATTAGCCTTATGAAAAGACCTCCAATTGCCTGGATTCTCTTTGTTATTTGTTTGTGTTGTTCGGTATGTTTAAGTGGGACAGTGGGAGTCTGGGAATTGCATTTGAGCCATTGGGTTATTCATTGAAATCTAACATTCTCAAGCAGGGAAAAGCAGAAACACAGGACAAGAAACAGATTTCCTGAACGCTCAATGAGCTATTTCTGGGTTTCTGCTGACCTCACAGACAGAACCTAGGAACTTTATTAACAATGGATTAACACTCTTAAATAACAATCTAAACAAACATCATAAAAATGAATTTAAACAAAATTATGAAAGATACTTGGTCAGCAATAGGCCTTCTTGGGAATTTTTAGGCCACAGATGATTGACATGCATTGGCCATGAACACAAAATATAATTACATATGAAAATATAAACTAATAAGGGGAGTGAGTTCAACAGACGTCCCTGATAGCTCTCGGCATGGTTGAGGTTAGCCAGAAACTCTTGCAAAGAGAGACAATAAAAAGATGATTTCAGATTCTCTCATGACAGAGCAGGAGGAATAAGGAGCTTTTTGACAATACTGAATTACAAATTTATGAATTTTCGCTTTGACAAAAAGCTGATATCTGCCACTTTGCTGACATTTAACACATTCTTAGGTACTACTATCTCTATTATTAATTGCATTAATTTTGTTTGGTTACAAGTTAAAAAAAAAAAACCAAAAAACCAAGTAGCCACAGCTTAAATTAGATAAATTTTCTTTCATGTAAAAGAGTCCTGAGTTCAGTGGTCCTACATTGGTCCAGCCATTTTAAGTCAACATTTTATCTCCAGAGCTAAGGAGAAGCCAATATGTTTTAAAAAGAAGTTTGGCAGATTTGAAGGATCCCATGTGATTAAAATGAACTTTGTGTTGTTGTATTAAAATGAACTTTACGTGGCTCTTGGCTAATTCCAAAACTCACATTCACTCTTAAATGACAAAGTTTTGTCACAATTTAGAATATTTTTAAAAAGTAAGATAGAATGCTACATCAATTTAGGGGTGATGATATATTTTCATTAAACATTCTCATTTCCCCCCTAATGCTCTCAGGGTTCGTTTTTTACATTTCTTATCTTAATTCAAGTTGAATTGATTTTTGTGTGTGGTGTGAGGTGAAAATCAAGTTGTATTATTGCCAGACAGAAAACCATTTGTCCCAAGACTATTGATTAAAAGTCCTTTCCTGTGGCTTTGCAGTGCCTCCTCTGTTGTAGATCTGGTTTCAATACGTGGGCTGACTCTAGACTTCTACGCCCCTTTGTCATGCAAATGGGTTTCTCATCCAAAGAAATGGTGAGAGAATCCTCATGTTTGCTGGTTAAGAAACCAAGTGCTTGGCGATGTTTTTACACAATAGATTGCACATACGGCTGTACCCACACCAGGCTCTAACCCTGCTCACCTCCCTCTACCCCCTTCTCCCAAGCTCCCTGCCTCCACACCGATCTTTCTACTGATCTCCTCTCTGTCCAAACACATTTTTATTTCCAGTCTCTGTTCAGTTGTGGCTTTTATTCAGGATAAATACTCCCAGACACGTGTAGGGCCTGCTCTTATTTGCCGTGCCACTGAAAACATAAATCTCACCTTAGTGCAGGCTTTTCAGACTTCCCCGCACCCGAGGGAGCCCCCACACCTGGTGGCACCCTACTGCATTCCTAAGTGGCACCCGTGCCTTTGTGTTGGGTTTTTTTGTTTAGTGAATCTGTCCATCTATACCTCTGGACTGTGAGTGTTTATAGGGAAGGGGTGCTGTTGATTTATCTTAACAAGGGCACATTTCACCTGCTCAGGGCTTGGTTGCTGAAACAAGACATAAGATGATCCATCCCACTACTAACCAGATTAGACATTAGGAACAGATGTTAATACTAAGTAGCCCACGTCATGCTTGAACAGGGAAAGAAAAACAAGGGGCCAGGTGACACTCTTGCTACCACTGCTTTACCTGAACCCACTGGACTCATGATGCCCCTGGTGGTCAGCACTAGCATTGCACCCCGATCAGGAAAACCACAGAGCCCAACACACCTCTTTTTGGGAGTCTTTAAGGCATGGGCTCTCCGGGGGTCCAGGGGACAAAACAGCAGGACCTGCATTATCCAGGTGGCTTGAAGACATGTCTCAGAAACTTCCCTGGTCGTTCTTCTGTCCACATTGCTCTGGGATGACTAGTTCATTTATGGGGCCTTTTCACTAAGATTATGGCAGTGATATGGGTCCTTTTTCTAAAGCAAGGGCTGAGACCTCAGGTCAGGTAATCTTTGCCCGAATCCAAGGATGGGCAGTCCAGTGCTCTGCCACTGGCTACTACAGACCCAGTCCTTGACTTCCAAGGCACTAGCCTCTCTGTGCTCAGAAAAAAAACTCCAGAGCATAGAAAGCATATTCCATGTCCTTGGGAGACTTGGGGGTCATGGGCAGAGAAACTTGGATAACATTCCTGAGACTGTGGGATGCAGGTTTCCCCTGTAAGCCCTCATGTTTTTAGGGGAGGTGATGGAGATCTCTGTACCAACTCCTTCCATCATGAAGGTGGTAGTAAAGGGGAAGACAGGGATTATTTGAGCTATTTTTATGCAGATCTGTAGATTTCAGTCCCTAGGCTCTCTAATTTTCTGCCTGCTCTGGGCATGATCCCCACCAGGCTGAAACCCTGGAGCAGTGGGGGGGGTCTCAATTCCTGTCACCCTTACATCTCCCCACTCCCCATGCTGTGGACCCTGGTCGTGTCCTGGGAGAACATATGCTGCCTCCTCAGAGCAGGGCAGTCTCCAACTATTTTTTTTTCATTTTTAATTTTCTTCAATTACAGTTTACATTCAATTTATTTTCTATTAGCTTCAGATGTACAGTAGAGTGGGTAGACAATCATATATTTTACAAAATATTCCCTGATATTTCCAATACTTAAGTGGCACCAGACATAGCTATTACAACATTATTGAGTATATTTTCTATGCTGTACCCAAATGTTTTTTTTTTTAATTTTGTCTTTCTTATCTGCTCAGGCTTCATGCTTACTCTGAAGCCTGAGAGGTCACACCTCAGTGACCTCTCCTATCACATGAGTGGTTGTGTGTGGCTCTGTGTACCAGCGTGGGCCCCCAGTGGAAGAGATTCTACCTGGGGTTGAGTAGGCTGAGGTCCGTGGTGATTTTGTTTCCAAACTTAATCCATTGGCAGAGTGCAGCCCATACCTGGGTGGCCTGCATCACCTGATTGTACAGTGGTGGGTTAGACAATGAGCTGCTAGAACTTGCATAAAGCCAAGAGGCTATTACGTTTTCAGCTCCCTGGTTGCAGGGGCACGAAGAGCACCTTCTGTCCTTCCTCAAAGCGTACAGGCGCTCCAGTGGCTCTGTGGGCCTTCATGCTTTGCAGCCAGTGAAGGATTTTCTGCCTCAGTTGTAAATCAAGGGAGGAAGTGTAGTTCCCCATAGAAAAACTGTGGCTCCGCGACTACTGGAGAATGACATAAATGTGGAGTGCGTCCAAGCCCAGGGTCTTCAGACTACCTGGGCAGATGTCACCCTTGCATCCTCTATGGTGGGTACAAAGACGTGTTCCAGGAATGGGAGGTGACTCATCCAGGTTCACACAGTGTTTTGAAGCAAAGCTAGTAGTTGCCTTCTCATTGGGTTTTTCTGCACAGAGCTGAAGACCCAGGATGATACAGGCACAGGCAAGAGGGTGAATCCTGCCATTGTCATGGAAGAGAACTACGGACGTGGGCAGTCCCTGCAGGGCGCTGACTGCCCTCCCTGACAGGAGGCCATCGTCTGTCTTTCTGTCCAGCACTTACTAGCGGGTGTCCATCCTCAACACCTGATGGTTGCTGGAGGAGCTGCCTGAACTGGCTCTACATTCCAGGTTATGCTGCATGACCGTGTGACTCCCATAATTTCCCAGCATATCACTATGTGATTGCAAATACCGTTGCTGGGTAGGTGTTGAACTTGGAGACACTGCACTCTTTCACATGCTCATTCAAGTTCTTCCACCCTGTGGCTTCTCCATTCCTATGACACCCATGCCCTCTGCATCTATTATCAGAATTGGGGAGACCATGGAGAAATGTATGAGGAAGGACATTACAAGCCAGGGCTGCAATGGCACATGGGTCTCTTTCTTCTTGTTTTGGCAACAAATGAAACTCATGTAGCCACATGGGAGATTAGGAGAGGCAGTTCATCCTTGGACCTTGAGAGAAAAATATCATTCTGATGGAGAGCTAAAGTTGTCTGCCACAGTGAGTAACTCGTTCAGATTTGTAATGTTTTTCCAATCAGTAATGAGTATTTACCATACACCAAACACTGTACCAAGGGCTAAAGTGTAATTAGACTGAGCAACAGTTGGCCTTGGAGAAGCTCCGCATTGAATGAAGATGATGGTGCTTGGCATCCTGGGAGAAAATGGTCGAGTGGAAGGGCTCTGGAAGTTCAGTGAGTAATTCTACATTTGGAAGCTGCCTGGAATGACTGCAGGTGAAGTCCATGTTCAAAGAAAAAGGGGAGGGATTTGGTGGCTGAAGGAAGATGGCAGCAGGAAGCACAGAAGCAGGTCACTCATGTACAAGATCTTAGAATGAACACGATGGAGCAATGAAACACGTTTGGAGAAACCAATAGGGATGGGGTAATGGCTTACACGAAGTGAAAAACTACCCAGGGACATAGCATAATCCCATTAAAAATAACTGTAAATTTAGAGCACATTACATGTTGACTTGTAATTGTCCAATTAAAAAATATATTTTCCTGTCGATATGATCGGGAGGATTTCATAAATATGTTTTTGTTGTTATACTAATAAAATATTGTTTAAAACACTCACACAGAGTAGTGGGGTAGACAAATTACTTCTAACACTTTCTTTTGCTGTGGTGGGACCCTGGGCATGACTAAGGTGCCCCAAAATAATTCCTGAAATGCTGCACTTGACAATTGTCTTATGCTTTACCATGAGAAATGCCAAGACAATGACTTGCACTGGGACACACCCCATAGACATTGAGTCTTACAGAATGCAATGTGGTCTAAAGGCACCCTGAAAAGATCTTTTGGTGTTGGGTTCTATTGGCCACGGAAAGAAATCTGCAGCACTTGTGCCATGTCTCACAAGGCCACCAGGGGGCAGTGCATGTCTGCTGGGACGACCACACTGCCCTGGCTGCAAGTTTCCCCGCGCTGGCTGGCCTTCTTAAAGAAAGTGTTTTCTGACCTCAGAGGGTTTCTTGAATGAATTTCATATGGAAGCTAATGGAAATCCACTACCAGTGCCAAATATAGGTTGAGCCACTGAGAGGAAAATGTTCCTTGTGACAAAAACAGGTAAAATGATACGTCCAAACTCTGTCTGTGCCCACCTCTGTCCTTCTTTCTATCCCTCCAGTCCTGTGTAAGCCTCTGGGCAAAATAAAACTGACCCTCTGTGTGATGTATTAGAGGTAGCTGTCCATCATGTGGTCCCTTTTTTGTGACAGGAATCTTTAAGTAGCAAGTGGTCCTGTTATAGCATTGTGGAAATGTCACTGCATCTCTGAGGGACACAGCGAATGTATTGGACAGGGGGTCTCAGTGAAAGTCTGTCTAAGTGGGGAGCACACGTCAGTACAGCCAGGGGTGGGGTCAAACTGTCCACCCCCCTCGGAGCTCTGAGTCTGCTTTGCCTTGGGGAATGTGAAGCGAGTTGTTTCCATCCCAAATGAGCCGCAGGATCAGAAGAGCATAAAATGGTTGTAGTTGTGGTGTAAGAGAGATCAGGTTCTGGTGTTCACGACCCAGCGTCCTGCCACAGCGGGGCTCCCCTCCATGTGCCATCGCTGCCACTGCTCACTCGTCTGACAGCGGGGTCCATACCTTGGTTCTGAAAAGTTTCAGGCCCCCAGCCCAGCACCCAGGAGTGAAGACGTGGCACATACTGCGCAGTGAGTCAGTTTGGGAGGCAGGGTCCCAGGTTGGAGACTGTATTTGAAATCGAGCCACTCCAAAGACGTTCGGACTTGGGACCATGAAGACCAGGCTGCCGTGTGGTCTGCCAGGCCCTGTACAAACATTGTCCTTCCCAGCGCACCTCAAGCCAGGATGGACCTGGTCCCAGGGATCTCCCAGAATCACCCATCTGCTTTGCCTTCTCTTGCTTACTCTGGACCCCCTGCCTGTCCTGGACACCTTTGCATCTCCCCACTCGCCATGCTGTGGGCCCTGGTCATGTCCGGGGAGAACATAGGCTGCTCATATGTGGTTATTCTCTTTAGTCCAAGGTACATATTTGATCTCCTTGAATAACCTTGAATAACCCACTGTGACTGCCACCTTAGGTGTGCATACCTTCACCATGCACATGTTCTGGCGCTATTGTGATTGCTGGGTCACCCACAATTCCAGGTAAAAGACAGGCCCTGCTCTTGATGGTGAAGACACATGCACACGACGGTTGACACAGACATCCATCGAAGAGGGAAGAGACATGACAGCTTCAGTGCCTCGCAGGCACACTGGCACAGGTGAGAGGCCATCGGCAATCCCAGGTTCCTCTCCGCAAGCCCTGACCTGAGATGCGACTTGGACAGGATCACTGGGTTATGTAATGCACAAGAACCTGTTACTGCTCAGGGTGGGCCCTGTCTTCATGTCCCTCTTTTCAGCACATAGAGGGGATTCTGTAGGAGCTCCCATGAAGGGCTCACAGAGGCAACTTGGCCTGCTTTGGCCTGTCCTTGGTTCCAAGTATTACCTTAGGGGAGCTCCTGGAAATAGCCAGAGATTTTGAGGAAGAGGATGCAGCCGATGTCTGTAGCATCTGAAAAGGCTCTCAATATGGGGGTTTCCAATAGTCAGACTTGGAAAACTGCAAGACCACATCTCTGTTAGTCTTTTGCCAAGTGAGCTGGCTCTGGGGCTGTTTCTAGAATGTGGGTGCCCGGTAAGAGGGGTTCCAAGTTCTGTTGGTGTCCATTACCAGGGAAATGACTTCACTTCTTAAAGTTCCTTTTCTTAGTCACTTTCTCGAATCACAGCTCTTCAAGTAGTCTTCTAAGCCCTTCCCCTTGAGTACGGCCTGGATTAAGTGACTCCAGAGAACATGGTAAAATGATCCAATGCTGCTTCCAAAATGGTTACGAAAAGTTCGTGCCAAACCTGATGGTCACTCAGACAAGTTTTCTCTCTCAGACCCTAAAACCCGTCGACCCGGGTAACAAACTTCTGTGTTGTACGTTGTTATCTGGTGAGAAGCATATGACTTCCATGCCCCCTCGTCCATTCAAGACATATCTTCACATAATTTCACTAACAGTCTTCTCTCTACAGCCGCCTGGGAAGGTCTGGTGCAGCCAGGGTCTCAGCTTTGAAAGAGACTGGTGTTCAGACTCAACCCTCATTCTTACCTCTTCTGGATTCTAGACAAGCCAGTGTGTCTCTCCTGGGCCATTTTTCTCCTATTGGTGCGAAGGAGATAATTCTAGCATGTGCTCTTTAGGGATGCCCACAATCATACATGCGACACTACCTGCAAAATTTGAAAAGTGCTGTCACGTGTATGAAGTTCCTCCAACATCTGTTTTCTTCTTGTTACCCCATCTGTGTGTTCCTTTTCAGATTCTACCCTTAGTTTTTACTTCTAGAGTGAGTGAGTGAGTGTGTGTGTGTGGGGGGGGTATGTTTTGGGGCCAACAAACTGGGTGCCCAGAAGATACAGTCCCATTTAAGGAGGAATAAGCAATAGCTTCCTAAAACATTCAGATTTCTGATTTTTAACTCCAAATGTATAGGAAGGGATAGAGCCTTAACCTGGCAGGTCAGAACAAACCATTATCTGGAGTCTACTTGTCCCGTTCCCTGTCCAGGCCCAGCTTCTCTGTGGGCCTTGGTTTTCCAAGTATTGAATAAGGACTGTAATTCAGAACTACGTAAGTGTGAGCTCAGCATAAAGTGTCCCTGCTGCATTCACACAGGGTGGGTTGTTAGCAGGGGTGCATGCCATCTGCATGTCTCCACGTGGGTACAGTAGCCCCGCTTTTTCCAGAATTTCTGATTCGGCCTGGGTGCCGCCAGGACTCCATTTTGAGATCACAGAGCAGGGTTCATACCTGGGCCTGAATTCTTAACGGTCTGTGGTTCTGGGCCAGGCACAGACCTCCTGGGCTTTCTCTGTGTCTCCTCAGTGGCTTTCCAAGATTTCCACATTCTTCTGCAATTGCATCCCCTTGAGTGCAGAATGGACTAAGTGACTCCAGAGAACACAGAAAAATGACCCAATATTATTTCCAAAATGTGGTTATTAAAAGTCACGGCCAAACTGGTAGGTCACTCAGACCTGTTTTCTCTCTAGAACTCTCTCAGACTCGTCAGCCTGGGAAACGAGCTTCTGTGTTGTGCGTTGCTACCTGTGAGAACCAGGTGGCATCTGTCTGAGGCAGATGGGGAGACAAAGAGGAAGTCAGGTCTTCAATCCACACCGAACCCGAGAGTACCCGAGTGAGCTGAGACCCCGAGTGAGCTGAGACCCTGAGTGGAGCCATCCTGCCCCAGCTGAGCCCGCAGCCCCAGGGAACTGAGACCCTGGCAGAGGCGTCCACCGGGCTGTGCTGGGTTCTCTAATGTCACTGCCACCAGCTTGATCCAGGCTTCCAGGATCTGTTAAGGCTTAGGATGAAGGCTTAGCTGTGCAGCCAGTAGCCATCTCTGATTTGAAAAATATAGATAAACCAAAGAGTAAGGTAAATTACTTCCATTATTAAAAAAATCTATCCAGTCACAAAGATTATACTTGACCCTGGCCGTGGTGCTCATCTCGATACACCAAGGTTGTTGGCTTTGATCCCTGGTTGGGGCCCATTCAAGAATCAACCAATGAATGTACAAATAAGTGGAAAAATAAATCAATGTTTCTCTCTCTCTCTAAAAAATTAAAAAGAAAATAAAGATCATATAATACTTATAAGATTAGAAAAGGTTATATTTTAAAAGTCACCGTTTATTTTTACTACCTGAGCTACTACAGATTTATTTTTAAATGATGATATTTTTGATTTCCCCAAATAATCAAGAACATGGAGCACTTTTTGTTGGCTCACTTTTCTTTCAATAACGGGGCTTTTACTTCCCACAGCTTAAACTATGTCAGTTATATGTTTCCCAACACCTCTTTTCTCTGGTTGAGTCTTCTAAAGGACTTGAGAGGGAGGAAGCAAGTCCTATGTGACAAAGAGAAAGATATTCTGGGGCAGGAGAGTGAGTGCATTGTGGGGCCAGGAAGGTAAACACAGTGTTACTGCAACATACAAAGCTAGTTCCAATGCTTAAAGCAGCTTTAGCTGGATGGAAATGTTCTCCTAAATATCCCTTTTCTCTATTTTCTTATACTTCTAAATACAAATTAGCATTGGCAAATAATCGTGATGAAAACTAATATCTTCATTTAATTTCCTGCCAGCTGAGGCCTGGCAGAGTTGAAACATGCTGAACTCAAGAGTGTACACTTTTAGAATTGAGCAAATAAACTCAGAGAAGATGGCAGAAAGGTTACCATGGCAACCCGATCCCAGGACCTTGGGTGCGGCGGCATCGCGGTGTTTGTGAATCATAATCCAGGCAGTTTCGGGGTACAGATAGGGAGTCTCCCTTGCGCAAGTTTAGAAAGAACAAGTACTTTGGAATCTGCAGAAGAGGATTATATGATCTCAGTGAAGTGACACTGAGTTAATGGAAATAATTAATAGTAGCAAATAACATTTAGTTCAAAACGATGCCATAAAAGTAATGGAATTATTGGCTCTGTAAAAATAATTACATTGAAATTTAATAGGTAGGTATAATGGTGTAACTAGTCTTTATTCATTCGAAATACTGACGAAACCCTAGTATGTTCCAGGCCCTGCACAGACTAGGGGAGACAAATAATATGCAGTTAATAAACAGTTTGTGGTATTTAATGTATTAGAACGTCATAAGAACTATGAAGCCTAAATAAAGCTGGGCAGGGGGATTGGGGATGCTGGGGACAGTGGACAAGTGGTAAGCCAATTTTAACTTGGGTTATCAGAAAAGGCCTCACAGAGAAGATGACATTTGAACAGATTCACAAAGGTTCATGGGTGGCCTCTGCAGACATCTGGGTAAGCGCATTTCAGGCAGAGGGAATGCCAGTTCAAAGGCCCTGAGACAGAGGTATGCTTGCCACGCGGGTTCAAGGGATCGGCAAGAAAACCAGAGTGGAGTGAGAAGGGGAAAAGTACAAGGTTAGATCAAAGTAGTGAGCGGCAAGATCATAGAGGGCTTTGCAGGTCATTGGAAGTGTTTTGGCCTTTATTCGAAGAGAAATAGGCAGCCAGTAAAAGACCAGGTAGGAGGCTATAGTGACACCGAAGGGGGTACATTATAATGACTGGGGGTTAAAATAAAAGTGAGGAAAAGTGGTCAGATTCTGTACATAATTTGAAAGTAGAAAGAATTTCCTGGTGGACTTGATATGGGGTGTGGAAGGAAAAGGAGAGTCAAAGACGACAAGGTTTTGGCCCCAAGGAACTGGAATAATGGCATTGCTGTCATCTGAGACGGGGAAAAGGCTGTAGATGAAGTGGGTTTGGTGGTGGAGCTGGGATGCAGTGGGAGAGCAGAGTAAAGTTTGCGATATTTATTAGACATGCAAGTAGAGAAAGAGAAGACAGTTGGGTATACAAATCCAGAGTTTAAGGGAGAGGTCTGGGCAGGAGCTATAAAGTTGAGGGTCTCAGGGCAAATAAAAGACACAGAACTAGGCAATTGGACCAACCGTGGGACAGAAGAGAGACCAGACTGAGCCCTAGGGCGCTGTAACAGTAAGAAGCTGAGAAGAAAGGATAAAACCAGCAAAAGGCTAAGGAGAAACCAGAGAGATAAAAGCAAAACCAAGAGAGTGTGCGGTCCTAGAAATCAAATGAGGAAAGCATTTCCAGAAAGCGGGGTGATTCAAGGTGCTAACGGCTGCTGACAGGGTGACTGCCTTTGATCTCGGCACAGGAAAGTCACTGGCGTCCTCCACTCAACAGCTATGAGCACAAAGCCTGACTGGAGTGGATGCAAGAGAACCAACCGTCAAGCCAGAAATTGGAGACAGGAGGTTTTTCTTTTTAGATAGGATAGACTTAATGTGGATAAAAACAGCGTGTTTTCATGCTATCTGTACATAAAAATACTATTTTCTATTTCTGATTATTTTGTACTGAAGTTAATCTTTCAGACACAATTGCCTATCTGTAGGACATCCCGTGAGTCAGAGCTTTGTCCTTTACCTGGGATACTGACGCTTCACTGGCCACCTCGGTGACTTTATTCAGCCTGGATGACACGCTCAGTCCTTCAGTCTGAAATTTCTCACTGACACGGACTCTGAATGCCCTCTGCCTTTTCGACATGCCCGTGAGCCACTCCAACCATACATTCTCAGTCTCTGTTCCTACTCTCCGGTTCCACAGTTACGCTGGAGGAAGTTACAGAACATGCGGGATGTGACCTGCCACTCACCTGTCATGTCCAGCCCCATCCAGGCCCTTGGCACGTTGCTGTATTTCCCATATCTCTCGTTACTTACCTTTTGAATGGGTGCCAGTGCCAGTTTTAGTCTAGGCTCACGGGAGCATTCGCAGGCCGTGTGCTGCCTGGAAGTTTCACCTTCCTAGCCGGGGGACAGGATGACTGTAAAACCCAGCAGCATTACCGCAACCCAGCACAGGGGCACAGCTCACAGGCAAGCAAGAGAGGGGTGTGCCTTTCACACGATGGCAGCAGCCGCTGGCGTTTGCGGGAGGGCTCACAGGAACAATGCATATCAATTTAGAAATATAGTGTGATGATCCTCTTGAAAGGTGAGCTCTGAAGAATCAGGCAGAAACTGAGAATCCCTTTCTATGTGTACAAAACCCCTGTTGCTGGTGATGGTCATTCAGAAGCTGACAGGGAGAGGGTGAGGCCCACAGGGTGAGTAGATTGTGCCCAAATTGGTTGAAGAAAGAAGAGGATCCACATTACTTAGGGACTGAGAAATTTTCCTTTCGCTACCCATAGGCCTCAGGTGTAGAGTTGAGTTAATCATGCTCCTTGGTAACAAGGGTGACACTGATGAACTGAACTATTGGGTGGCAGGCAGTGCCGTCCTGTGGTAGCTCCAAGTGTCCACTGGTTAGCTGAGTTCAGAAAGGGCATGTTCAGACCTAGTTCGTGTGGCTCAGTTGGTTGGAACATCATTTTGTAACCAAAAGGAAGCAGGTTCCAGTCCCATTCACATCAATATTTCTCTCTCACTTACTTTCTCTCTCTCTAAAGCAATGAAAAAAAATGTCCTTGGGTGAGGAAAGGAAAAAAAGCAGAAAGTTTGGGGCATTGTAGAGGAATATTTGGGGAAAATTACGCTGAGAGTTTTAATGCATTCAAATGCAACATTAGTTTATTGCTCATACCATTGAGCACTTTTGCATAGTCGATTTAATTTCCAGAAAATGTATTCTGCAGTGTAGGAAATTCTGGTAGAGTTCTCCTGTAGTTTATGTCTTATCACTTCCCAGCTCAAATTTTAGGACCCAGCCATACTAAATGCCATTTACTGTCTCAAATATGCCATGCTCTTTCTTACTTCTGATTTTTCTTTTGCCCTTCCTGAAATAGTGCCTTTACTCCTGTTGGTGGAGAAACCCTGGTTCTTCTTGCCAACACAGTAAAGAACTACAGATCAGCAAGCCTACTAGGATGCAAGTGAAGTTTATCAGTGCTAAGTTCTCATGGGAGAGCAAAAGCAGGGTGGCCAGAGGCTGAGTGGCCACCACCCAGGTAGCCAAAAAGGGGTGGTTACAGAGCTGGTGGCCAGAGGCCAGCTGGCCAGGGCCCCCCGTGTGGCGAAAGAACCAAGAGGGCCAAGAGCCAAGAGAGAGGAGTCCTTTGTTGTGAGGATTTATGTAATTGGTGGGGTGGGGGTGAGGGAGTTACATATTGATTGACGGGTAGAGGTGGTGCCAGCTTCCCCCTGGGGAGACATGACTACCCAAAAGTAGGTATGTGTGGGAGTCCGTTAGCCCACATCCTTACTTTGCTCCAGACCCTATTTGTTCATTTTGCATACGTGACCGGAGGCAGGCAGTTAACCAAGAAGTTGTTTTATGAGCTTTTCTTTGGGCATTGTAGACCCCTCCCCTTCCCCCTTTCAGGCCTTGGAATGAACACACAGTCCCAAGGTTTTCCTTTTTCCAGCTGGTGGAGATGATACACACAGACTTTCAAGGGCTCCCCCCCCTCTACACGTGCACTGTCCTGCTGTTTGGAATGCCTGGCAGCCTTATCAAACGAGGCTCAGGGCTCCTTTAGCCTCTTGTATTAAGTTCTTTGTTAGGTGGCAATGGGGAGGGCCCTGCCTTTATTTCCCCTCTGGCTGCTTGTTCTACTGTTAACACCCCCACCTCTTGATTATTGGTCTGGTAATTTCTACTGATCCTTTACATTTCCACGTGGTAATATGGGGAAATGTCCCTAAACCACATGTCTGGTAGGGTGACCTCCTTATGTGCTGTCATACCCAGAGTTTCCCAGGGTGCCCACCTAACCGTGTGCAAAGTGTCACTGGGAACCCAATTCTTACATAACTGAGCGCATACATAGTGTGGCACAAATAACGCCCTCCCCCCTTTTAATTACACAACCTTTTATTGCAAAATCACAAGCATGTAATTCTGTAACATAACAATATCACACTCAAGCACACCATATGACGTTTCAGGTGAAATGTTCCAATTAAAACTATAAATGATTACACCCATATTATTACCCTAGCAACCACACTCAAGCAGGCCTTACTTCTGCCGGGCCCTGTATAAATTGGTTCCACGTCTACTGTAGCAAACAGCACTCCTGAGTGGGGATTCTAAAGAAAAATCAGGTAGCTGTCCTCTTTTCCACAGACCGGTTTCTATTCAGCTTTCTGCAGTAGCAGTCAGGGGAGCAGGCATTCTGAAACTGACTTTTATACAGTCTGGTCATATTTACAGGGAATGAGTGATATGTTCTATTTTCTGAATCTAAAAAAAGATCATTATTTTTTCCAAGAATGTGTGGGGTTCAGAAACCCGAAGGTAAATTTGGGAAATAGTTATAAAAAAGTGAAAAAAATTTAAATTTTTTTCCAAAACTTGATTTGAATTTTAGCTAGTGGAAGTAAATGGCTCTAAATATGGTTTTTCTTAATGGAGTATTTGTTTCACTAAAAAATTCTATATGTCACAGGGTGTATATACATGTGTAATAAAACTGTAAAAATGTAAATGGGGGAGGAGAGAAACAAGTTTTCAACTCCATTTGTAGTATGTTGTTTTTTCTAGTTTTATTGAGATATAATTGACATATATTATTGTATTTGTATTCGTTTCAGGTATACAATGTGATGATTTTGAGTCTAGTAAACATCTATTCCCACACATAGTTAAATTTTTTTTTCTTGTGATCAAAACTTTTTTTTCCCATGTGTCCAAGGCATGAACCAGGCATGGGCACAGACCAAAAGCCAACCTGGGGTAAACAAGGAGTTACTTTGTCCCTGGCTGATATGAGACAAGTTGTGGTGAAAACTTTTAAGATCTCCTCTCTTAGCAGTTTTTAAATACACAACACAGTACTCTTAACTATAGTCTCCACGCTGCCATGACGTCCCGGGACTTATTTCTCTTATTCCTGGAAGTTTGTACCTTTCGGGCACCTTGACACATCACCCCCATCCACTGTAGTGTTTTATTTCTTAAGTGGTGTAATAGGTGCACATATCTTATTCTTTTAAAAATAGTTTAAAAGCCCATTTTCTCACATCCCTTACCGCATACATTGAAACCTGCCGAGTTAATCATCCCTCCGGGAAGCACATGTCTCATTCTCGCCACGCCCACGGCTCCTGTACCTCCCTTCTCTCGGCACTGATGACACTGGACTGTATTTTAAATGCCTGCGCACGTATCTCTTTTTCTGTCTCTGCCAGCGGACTGTGAACCCTTATGGGGGAGGTCACTGATTCTTCACTGTGGTCTCCGTAGCCCCAAGTGCAATGCTGACACAGAATTGGTGCTCAGGAAAGATTTGTTGAATAGGTAGCTGGCTGGATGGCTATAGGGTAGGGTAATGTCCTCAGAGCAGTCGGCTGAGCGGTGCCCAAGTTCCAGCACATAGGTTTCTGCCACTGACTTCTTCTCTCACCCCCTTCCTCCTAAAACATTCTCAAGGGGCTGTTTAAGTAATAGGTCACACAGAGAACATGCTCAAATGACAGAGCCTTATCCACAGCAACTATTCCCTAAGGAAGGGCTCTCCTGGGAGGTTCATAGAGACTCGGGTTTCTCTCCCGAGTGACTTTGGAGAGGAAGGGCAGACAGAGGTACTCCCATTACTTGTTATCTACCATGTGGTAGAGCCGTGCTGGGCACTTTCACATGTAAAACTCTCACTTAGTCCTCACAACCACATGGTAAGGTAGGCATTACTATCCCCACATATGCAGATGAGACCATGGAGCCTCAGAGAGATGATGGACCCCAACCAGGTTACAGGCAGTGAGAAGTGGAGCCGGGGCTCACCCACCCTCAGGTCTGCCTGGCACCAAAGCCCAAGGACATTCCTTCTACCACATACATGGAATGCTTTGACTTGAAAAGAAACATAGAGGTTGTTCACATAATCCACCTTTTGGTATTAAAATAATGTTTTCTAAAAATGTAATTTGGGAATGTTTCTTTTGCCAAGTAGGATTTTGCAAATTATGATTTTGCCAAGAGAAACAAAGAGTGCTCAGTTATCTTGCAAGTCTGTAATTGATTGGGCAACTCTTACAATTAGGCGGGAACCTGTTTGGCCGTACTGGGTGAGAGGGGCAGGCCCTGCCATTTTACATATCTGGGGCATGAGTCCTGGCTTCGTTCCCCGGAGCACCGGGGTTACTTATGCTCATCTCGAAGGGTAGCTCCCCGGCCTGCATCCCTACTTCTGTGCCCCGGTCAACTCATTTACTTACTAGCTAACATTTATTGCACACTTGCTATTTGCCAGGGCGAGGACTAGGCAGTTTGTCTGGATTACCTCAGTTAATCCTAACTGTGACCCTACAAAGAGTGTAATATAATTTTAAATCCCGTTTTATCGTTGGGGAAGATGTAATGTGCCCACAGAGACTGTAACTGGTGGAACTGGAGTGGGATCTGGACCGTGTGGTTAGAGAGCCAGTGTCGGCCCAGAGACAGCACTGCTGTCACGGCGTGTGGCAGAGACGCATTGCTCTCTGAATGGCTGGCATTGTCACCTCCCTCTGGTCAGCATTTCCTCAGAGTTACATGTGACAGGTTGACTTTTTGTTTTCAGTAACAGAGCTATGGTTTATGGAACTAGGCACATCTCCAGAATCACAGATCCCTTTTTTAAGTAAAGGTATTTCCTTTGTCTGAATTTTCTCAAGAGACTTTCCTTAGAAAGACCCCCTTTGTTGGGCAAATGCAGAGAATTCTTTCTGTGTTCAACATGGGCCCTTGAAAAAAAGGAACACAAGTCCTTTCACGTTAGTGGCTGTTACCAGATGGCTCCATAACGTAAGCAGGATGGGCAACGTTGAAGCCATTTTTGGAAGATCTTAGTGAACACCACTCATCTGGCGAGATGTATGTTGTGCCTAGAACTTTGCCACCATACATTGTTTATTTGTTTTTAAAGTAAGAGGATTTATTTCTTAGGTAACACAAGTAGAAAACACCCTCAGGACTGCAACTGGAGAAGTAGTGGTGTAATGGAAACAGCTGTAGGAGCAATTCTTGTAGCTCTGTTTATGATCACCTCCTTTTGGGAGACGGGGAAGGAAAAGCAGATGTCAGCCTGTGAAATATTTTATAGAGAATTATTTATGATTATGTCACCTCGAGTAGAAGGAGAAGTAAAAAAGACACTTCATGCTTAGTTGAAATATAGGATGAATTGGGGATTTTTTGGCATTGGTGAGCAAGATCTGGCCCAGTGGGCAAGTAAGCCAATAGCAGTTGGGAAGGGGGATTAGTGAGAGACCGGCCTTGCTCATATGGACAGGGGTGTGTGTGTGTGAGAGAGAAAGATGGGAGAGGACGGGGCATGGTGCCAAGTACCTCCTAGTACATCTCTCTTAGCCTGTCAATTTTCTCTTTTTAAACAGCCTGTTGTTCTTGATGACATCTTACTCTATTTGTGGACTGAGAGGTTTTTTATATCTATTTCCTTCTACAAAAACATCTCCAGCTAACTCAGAGATGCCATTACTATATAGCTCTAGAAAAATCAAGAGACCACAGGCTTTCTGCCTCTGCCACTAACTAGCTGTGTGGCCTTGAGCAAGTCACTTGAACTCCCTGGGCCCCAGATATGTTATCAAGAAATGTCCTTGTCAATGCTAAGTTTTCAGGGCCAGCTTTCCCATGAAATCCACTGGAGATCTCTGTGCCGGTTCACATGTTGTATTTCAATGGTCACGAATGAAACTTGGTAAAGGCTGGTAGTTCGGTGTGGGAGAGAACATGGGTCTGCAGTAGATGGGTTCTGTCTGCAAGATTGGCTACACTTACTGTGCATTGCTGAGCAAGAAGATGTTACTTTATTCTGTAAGCTGAGCCCTGACAGATATACTCCTATCTCCTTAAAACAAATATTTGTGGAAAATTCCTGGGGTTGTTCATTCATAATAACTTTACTCTTTTTAAATGCAACATCCATTAAATAGTCTCATAGTATTGGATAATCATTGGGATCTTACTTCATTTTAAGATCTTACTGCGTATGATAATGAATGAAACCCCTTTATAAAATCATTGTCTCACTTCATTATAACTTACCTGTTTTCAAATCTGCTTTGCCAACTAATTTGTGAGCCCTTGAAGGTAGAACTCATGTATTATTTTTTTCTAGTCCCTCCTGCTGAGTATAGTATTCTGACTCACTGTATAGTTATCATTTTTTTAAATCTTCACCTGAGGATATGTTTATTGATTTTAGAGAGAGAGAGGAAGAGAGAGAGAAAGAGAGGGAGAGAGAGAGGGAGAGAGAGAGGGAGAGCCAAAAAGAGAAAGAGCCCTGGCTGGTGTGGCTCAGTGGGTTGATAGTTGGCCTCTGAACCAAAGGGTTGGAGGTTCTATTCCCAAACAGGGCACATGCCTGGGTTGCTGGCCAGGTCCCCAGTAGGGAGCACACAAGAGGCAACCACACATTGATGTTTCCTTGTCTTTCTCCCTCCTTTCCCCTCTCTAAAAATAAATAAAATCTTTGAGAGAGAGAGAGAGAGAGAGGCATCAATGTGAAGGAGAAACATTCATCAATTTCCTCCCATATGCGTTCTGATCGGGGATCAAACCTGCAACCTCTCAGTGTGTGGGATGAGACTTTAACCAACTGAGCCACCTGGTTAAGGACTCAATAGTTATCTTTTGAATAAAAGATAATGAACTCACCACTGTTAATTCATGTCACAACTTAGACTTCGCTCAGTCTCTCCACGCATTGTGTTAAGAAGGGCACAGTAGTGTGGGTCTCATGAGGCTCACCTGAAAGCCTTCTCTGGCTCCTCTGCCCTCCTATTCACACACTTAGTGGTAATGGAAGGGGTGTATTTCAAAAAGACCCCACAGATGATTATATTATATATATTTTTCATCTTCAGGAAGGAAAAAGAAACACACTCGAAAGTCATACATTTCCTGGACATTCCTCTGTGGGTTCTGGGCTCTGTATCTGTAGTTCCTAGGTTGCTCGAAACACTGAACAGATGTATGGGAACATGATTTGGGATAGAAGGAGACAGAGGCTTTCCCACTGTGCCAGCCTGCATGGGGACAGAGAGAGGAAAAACAATACCCCCTTCTCTGAGTGCCTGCTCTCCTCTCCATGCTAGGAGACCACACCCACCCAAACTGAAGTCTCATGCACTGGGAGTGAGCACGTTTTCAAGGCCAGTTTGTTGATGCAGCTGAGATAGATATACTGAGAAGAAAAAGGGGAGTAGAGAACTATTTCGTGTAAAAATAAATCTTACCAACCAGCCTTTCAAGCAATATAGCCTTTCAAATTAATATAGAATTGTTCACAAAGAAACTTCGCCAAAAGGAAAAAACTTCAAGTATTTGGAAATAGTAAACCAAAGTGATGAAACTGCACGAAGTAGAAACATTTGGATTGAGTGTTAATTGGAAACAAACCGGGGCTTCCATGAACTCTGTGGAAGTTTGAGATCTTCAGCTCCAATGCCAGGTCCTTGGAGCACTTTCTCTGACTTTCTCCCAGTCTAACGTGGCCTACCGGTCTTCATTCACACGCTCCTTCCTGTCACTCCCTCTCGTCATATTGCCCTGTTCCATTTTTTTTCTCAGAATGTACTATCTGAAATTATCTTATTTATTGGTTTTCTGTACAATGTCCTTGAGGCATCCTCTCTGTCTTACTTTCTACTGGGCCCCAGCTCCTTGGCATGAGTAGGTGCTTGGCAAAGACTTATGAACTAAATGACAGAATGAATATTATGCATGGTCATTGAAGACTGTTCCTTAAAACTATTTTCAAGATGGAAAAACTGTCAGGAAAAAACAGCAACAACAAAAAATCACTGTTTAGGACTTGCCTCCCAAGAATTCCTGGAGAGCTGCCCTAGCAGAGAGGCTAATGGTGCAGAGTGGAGAGTCGGAATTCCGGACTGTGTCTCCTGTAGAGCCCAGGACAGCATCCACTGAACATCTACCGAGGGAAAGTTTCAAGATTCAGTTCCAGTTTGTGCTCACGGCATTAGAACACATTATTCACTTTGAAACACTCATACGGTGGGGCCCAGAATGTAGCATGAGAATGAATATGAGATTCTTTTAAAAATAAATTCCATGCTTAAGGAATGACTATATTTACTAACCTCAAGAATTATTTTCTTCTTTGTGTCTTCCATGAAAACACAAACATTGAAGACTTTAAAAATCAACCATGGCACAAAACCTGTCCCCTGGTTGTTTTGTGCAGCAGCACAGAAGGTAGAGTCGACGATGTTAGTTCTGGTTCAAACTTGGTCACTTACTAGCTTGAGCGAATCACTCAATCTCTGTGGGCCTCGCTTTATTTATGTGTTAAAAATTTAAAAAGGCAGTAATAACAAACATTCTTTTCCCATCCGGGGTGGCGGTTAGACTCCAGGGATATAACCTATAAGGGAGTGCTCAGTAATGGTGCTAACTATTAAGGATTGTGAAGATATGAGCTGTGATGATGGAAAGATGTGTCAACCTAAATAAAGAGGTAAACTGAGGCAAGCTCCAATTACCAAAAATTGAGTTTCTTTGGGAATAGCAGAGGAATTGCCACTTGGGAAATGCATGCTTTACAAGCTACAAGGGAGTCGGTGGAGGATATGGGGTGGGCGGTATTTGTGGGCAAGGAGTGCAGAGAGGGGAATGAATTAACTTACTGCACCAGGGTCCAAGCAGTAAGTTAATTGGCTTGAGGATGGGGAAGGATTCTTGCCAGATGTTGATAGGTCAGGAGATAAGTCTCAGTCTTCCTTAAATTGGGCATTTAGGAGATATCAGCCTTTCAATTCTTAAGTTCTGTTCTCTTGAAAGTCTCCATTTTTATATTCTTCAGTTCCATTTTCCATTGAAATCCTTTCACAGATATAAGCATATTATGACTTTGTTACTGGTAGAGAATTCTGTTTCAGCAATTATAGTGAAATACTCAACTGCCTGAAATAGTAATACTCTGCCTTCAAGATGAAATAAAGTGGTAAACACCAGAAATAATGATAGAGCAGAAGCTGAAGTTATGGAGGCATTTCTGTGCTAATTGGGCAGAGTGTTTACCTGAAACTTAGCAAGTGAAATAAATGCCTAGAAATCTAATTATATGGTCTCAGTACAGTAAGAGACACTAAATGGGAAAATTATGTTCTGATTCCTCCTGCTTATTTTTATTAACATTCAAACAATTAAATCTTTTCTTACTCTGCCCTGTCTCTTCCAGTCCATCAAGACTCCCTGCTTACATTCAAAAGTCCTAGTTTCCTCATAAAACCTTTTTCATTTCCTGAGCCACCAGCCTTCATCATTTAGAACAGGCTAAAATGTTAACAGTGGGTACCTCTGGATCGTAAGATTATGAGTAACATTTTCTTATTATACTTTTCTGTACTTAACAGTTTTCCGCAATGAGCATTTGTTTTTTTCATAGTAATAGGAAAAAATGTAAGTAAATAGATTTAGTTAGGCAGCATTACTTAGAGTATTGTAGATACTACCAATCTTAGGAGATATCTTGCGAGAAATAAGATAGCTGACCAAATCAGTTCAGGAAATACTCCTTTTGAGAGAGTCCCAAAAGACAGTAGTATTTTCAACACTTGCAAGATCCTGCAAAAAAGAAGCCTGCCTAATCCAGCATTTTCTTCTTCCACAAAACATGTTTTTCATGTAAAATCTCAAAGTATTTTGTGAAACTAATGACCCAAGAATGGGCAATGTTTTAGTACAGAAATGCTATACCTGGGACATCGTTATACTAAAAATTATTAGTTGTTTATCTGAAATTCAAACTAAACTGAGCATTCTATGTCTTATCTCACAATCCTAGTTAACTCAAATTTATTAACACTGGGCTGTGGAGCACACTATAAGCAATGCCTCTTTATTCCAAGTGAGATGGTCCATGGACCATCAGCATCTCCTGGAAAGCTCTCTAGAAATGCACAATGTCAGGCTCCACCACAGGCCTGCTGAGTGAGAGCCTGCGTCGCATCAAGATCTGTCCGTGAAGTGCCCCCATGTTCAAGTTTGAGAGACCCTGATAAAAAGAATTCCTGACATGATGTTTTCAACCTTGGCTGCACAAGCTTTAAAAATATGCAGGGCTAACTCTCAGAGCATCAGATTTAGTTGATCTGAGGCACAATCTTAGGCATTGATATTTTTAACACCCCCTCACTAACACCCTGAATGATTACAATGTGTAGCTGTGACACTATGATTTATAGGAAATATATAAAATTTCAAAAAAAGAAATATATGTTTGATCATTCAGGTGATCAAAATATAGTTCTCATATATACAAGTATATTTAGTCTTCATCCATGGTTCCTGACTCAAAGCTCCCCAAACCATTGGGATTTCCTGAGTGATAAGTGCAATGTGACTATCTTTTGTTATAAACTTTGGTCTCTTGTCCTCAATTCCTGAAATCACTTCAGAACTATAAAGGTGGTTTGGGTGTTATTCATAGCAAGCATTTCTCCACCACAACTGGGTTTAGGCTAATGATGTGACTCTTGGAAAACACTAAAGATGGGGGACTGGTTGTCAGATGAACCACCCATGTGATTCGAGGGTTGGAACTTTCATTCCCACCCCACAGCCTCTGAAAGGGGAGAGGGCCGCAAGGTCGAATCAGTCCCCATTGGCTAATGATTTAGTGAAAGCTCCATAAGAGCCTAAAGAAGAGGGTTCCGACAATGTCAGGTTGGTGAGAGCATGGAAACCCCGTGCCCCTCTCCCCATGCCTCGCCCTTTGTACCTCTTCCGTCTGGCTGGTCCTGAGTTAAATCCTTTTATGATTCACTGGTGATATGGTAAGTAAAGTGTTTCTCTGAGTTGTGAGCCACTGTAGCACATTAACTAAACCTGAGAAGGGGGTTGTGGGAATTTGATTTATAGCCAGTCAGTCAAGGGTATATAGGTAACAACATGGAATTTCTACTGGCATCTGAGGTGGGAGTGACGGGGGCAGTCTTGTGAGACTGAGCACATAATCTGGGGTACCTGATGCTATCGCCAGGTGTATAATGTCAGAAGTGAATTGAACTGTAGGACACCCAACTAGTGTTGGAGAATTACTTGATGCAAGGAACCATCCCCCACCGGACTGGGTGTAGAAATTTTAGTAGCCAAGGTGTAACCTTTATTTAAAGTCAGGGACCCAACCAAGATGGTCTTTATCAGAACCACGTGTGGGGAGTTTCTCACCATTTTTGAGCCCAACCCAGGTCTAGTGAACCAAAATCCTTAGGTGTGTCTGCAACTTCAGAAAGCGTCGGGTACAATTCTGCTGTATGCTCTCTCTCCAGTTGAGAACCATTAACGTTTCGGCCCCCTGAAATGGAGTTCTCAGCGCTATCTGGCTGCCAAGTTACTGAGGGAAGAAGGCTCGACCATGGGAACTCGGCATTCAGCTTAGGTTAGTCTTCATTTCCCTCCTGTCCCCTGGCACCCACAGAACTACAAGTGGGAGGTCACAAAAAACAAGGCAGCATGGCCTTCAACTGCCAGAGGGAATCTCATGAATGTTCTAATTTCTATGAAGAATTGCTGTGATGCCTGAGGATGAAGGCGTTCGCTGTCTTCTACCAGATTAAATCATTTGGTTTGACTCTTGGGATGTGAAATGGCATCCCCAAGTCTATTTAGAATGCTAAAAGAGTCATGAAACGGTTCTAGCAGAAGTGGGGAATGATTTAATTAATTCTGGTGTATACGATCCAGTGCAGACAATATAAAACCCAGCTACAGAGAATGACAGAAAGTGCCTGTCAGGTACGATGGATCCCTGGGCTGACAAATGGGCCAACAGTGATAGTTACAGAAATCTCATCTTTTTCTCCAGCAGCACGTGGTAATTGAGTACAAATCTTGAAAAGAGGCAGACAGAATTTTAGTCGAAGAAAAGAACTTGCTAAATTGATTGAAATCATATGGATTTCTTCTGAGATTGAGCCTTCAAAATGTCTTTGTCTTTTGTTAGTTATTTTGCCACTTCTTTTGGAAGAAACTGAATGTCAATTGAAGGAGCACTTAAGAGCACTTAGGAGCAAATGGTTTACACATTCCGGACCATCTCAGGACAGCACGTCCTAGGTCCTCGTGCCTCTTCGATGACTTTCTTTAAAAATGAAACTAACCAGAAAATAACCCCTGGGCCCACAGTACACACATTTTGATGGCTCAACACATTGAAGGACACACCTGAAAAGCTAATGAATATTCTGTTAAGACACTCCCCTGAGATTTTCCCTAGGATTCCAGCTGGCCAAAGAAAGATTAAATACCTCAAGACAAAGGACATATGGAGGGCTCTCACAAGAGCAGGCCCTTGCCTTGAATTTCTGGTGTTTTTTTCCTAAACTCTAAGGGATCCCCTGAGACTTGCAACCAGAGGAGCAGTGGGCAGTGGCAGCTCATCCTGGTCGGACCCCCTGAACCTGTCTCTAAGGTCCCCTTTCTCTCTGACATTCTCTCTCCTGTTGCTTCTTCTACCTTAAGCCCTTCCTTTGTTTCACTGTCCCCAGCTTTAATAAACATACTCTCCCTTCCAAGTACTAACGAGGCCTGACCCTGCTTAGCTTCTGAGATCAGACAAAATCAGGCATGTTTAGGATGGTATGGCCATAGACAACATACCCTCGAAATCACCTGGACTTGTATTGTGCAATCTTTTCTACAGGAAGTCAAGAGTCCACATATCACTGGGAAGCCCAAGGCAGACCTGCTGTGGGCCCAGACCCCATCTGGTAATAAGTTAATTAACACTTTTCTCAGTCTTGGATTTGTGTTCCTTTTAGTTAAAAGAAAGAAATGCTTGAGTTCCTTGAGGAAGGATAAGAAATGGGATATAAATGCAGTAATAGCTGAGAAAGTGTCTTTGTTAGAAGCAAATAGGCCTATTTCTGGGCTTATGACCATGTTGGTGGCCTGGAGGCTTGAAGGCAAGTTCATGTGGTTGATGACATTGATACAAGGCAGCCAGTGGGCCATTTAGTTCAAAGGAGGTAAGCTGTAGTTTTATTCTTTTTCAGAAGTTCCATTCAAAAGGCTGAAATGTTTGAGGATTTTATTCCGGTTAAATGCATGTAGTTTACTATCTTTATGTTGTGTTAAACCCTCCTTTAATCGCAAAAGTGCTTAAGGACCATCTGGGGATCTTGTTAAAATGCAGTTCTGATTGAGGAAATCTGATGTGGTCTGGGGTTGTACATTTCTAACAAGCTCCTAGCTCCTGTCTGTGCTGCTGGCCTGCAGACCACGCTTTGAGTAGCAAGGCTGCAGAACTTTTGTTCAAGCTATGTGCATCAGTCAGAGTGTTCTAGAGAGAACCAACAGAATAGGTGTGTGTGTGTATGTATTGACAGAGAGGTATCACTTTAAGGAATTGGCTCATGCTATTGTGGGGGTTGGCAAGTTCAAAGTTCACAGGACAGAGGCTGGAAATTCAGGCAGGAGTTAATCCTGCAGTCTCCAGGCAGAATTCTTCTCCAGGAAACCTCGGTTTTTGCTCTTAAGGCCTTTGAACTGCTTGCACAGTCCCACTCACATTATTGAAGGTAATCTCCTTTACTTAATCTCCTTTACTTAAGGTCAACTGATTATGGATGTTAACCACATCCACAACATACCTTTACAGCCACACCTAGATCAGTGCTTGAGTAAATGATTATAGGGCAGCCAAGTTGATCCATAAAACTAACCATCACACCTTGTAACTCTTCCTTGAAAGGACTGTTTCCAAATATGTCTAACAAGCAAAACAGATAAAAGCGTAAGTGCTCTGTTTAAATTAGGAATCTGATCCTGGAGCCTGGCCCCTCATCCCCCAGCTCCTGCCCATTCCCAGCTCCTACCCACTCCCCTAAGGAACATAATTTTAAATCATCACCTTATGTTTCTCCACCTGTAAAATGCAGATAGTAGTAGTACTTGACTCAGGATTCAGTGAGATCATCTGAGGAGAAAAACATTTAACACAGTGCCTGGCACTATTGTGGGCATCACACATCAGCAGCTTTTAGTACTATTGATATTAATCAAAACAACTTCAAAATAATCCTTGCAGAGACATAAAAACTTGAAATATTTTAGTATAAAGCTTAGTGAGCTGCTAGGATGTATTTCCCCCTCTGCTTTTGCTGCTCACTTTTGGTGGCCAAGTGGTCCAGCTTCCTTTGCCTCCACTGTTTCAGAAAGTTTCCATTCAATGTAACAGATATTTCTAACCTAAAATTATTAATTGTAGCTATAATTAAGGTCAGAAAGAAAAGAGCAGCATGCAGGCAAGGCAGGGTGAGTAACTATGAGTGGTTATGCCAACATTTGATTTTAGACAAATTTGGGCTCAAGCTCAAGTTCCAATTAGTTACTGAATGCCTATAAACCCTATCATTATTTTTTGTCTATAAAATGTAGTAATATTTCATAGGGTTGTTTTGAGGATTAAAGAAAACAAATCATGCAAGTATTCAGTAAATGTAAAATACTGCTCGTGGGTTAGGAAAAGAGAGCTGGAGCAAAGCCAGGCCCAGGCCCTCCCAGGAATCACCAGGCTGTGGTGCCCATAGGATACCACAAGGAGGTTCTAAGAGTAAGTACAATAAATCACATGCAATCCTGTTTAAATTGTTCCAGGGGTCTACTGGGATACATCTCGCTCACAGCTGTGATGCTATGGGCAAGATAATCTCTCTAAGCTGCTGTTCCCTGTAAATTGGAGTCACAGAACCTACCTCATGGGGATTTTTTCTCTTAATAAACTTAATTTTGGAGTAATTTTGGATTAACAGAAAAATTGCAAAGATAGTATAGTTTTCCCTTAGATCTCTCACCCAGTTTTCTCCATTGATTACGTCTTATGTTATCATGATACATTTGTCAAAATCAACAAACTGGCATTGGTAAATTATTATTAAGTAAACTCCAGGCTTCGTTTTGATTTCTCCAGTTTTACCATTGATGGCTTCTTTGCGTTTCAGGATCCAATCCAGGAATCCACATTGCATTTTGTTGTTTTTTCTCCCCAGTCTCAACTAATCTACGACAGTTTCTCAACATTTTCTTATTTTCCATGACCTTGAGAGTCTTAAGGAAAATTGTTACAGAACCCACCTATGTTGTTCTGGAACAGCTGTGGGGTTTGATTGCCTGCCTCCAAGAAGCGTGACTCCCAATGCAAGAGTTTGGTGAGAAAGGAAAGAGGTTGTTTATTTAAAAGTTATACAGATTCAGAATAATGGCAGAATTCTGCCATTAAGTCCCATTCCCTTCAAAACACCTCAAAACACATAGTCTTACCTCTCTTTGTCAACCCAGACCAGTCTCAGGTACACCAGTCAGAGGTACCATCTTTCAGAAAAGCAGAAGTCCACAGCTCAGCATTCCTAGTCACAGTTGAGCATTCCGGGCATCTCCCACGAATCCGTGCTTGGTTGGGCAGGTCCCTGCCATTCCCAACACCGTCAGCCATGCTGCCGTGTACTCCAGGCAGGTTTCCTAGTGGGTCTCCTCTTGCTTACTCCAGGTCTTAATCCAAAACCATGTGGCACCTCCTTACACATCAGACCTCATGGTGGACATGGGTGGAAGGCCTCCTACAACTTTCAAACTGCATGGTGCACCCTCATGGATGCCTGCCCTTATTTTCAAATGCTCACCTGGAGCTTCCTGCGTGACCTCATCCTCTGCACTATACTTTCTGAAAGTCATGTAGACCTTTCACCCGAGTGGCAGAACAGCTTCCCTTCAGGAAAGACTTGCCATAGTGATGCACAATGTCTTAAACGCTGCAGTCGCTCTCCCTTCCCCCATCTCCCAGCCACGGGCCATGGGGATATCTTTGGGAACCCCTCACTCTGCACCCTGTTTCAGTATGGCCAGGCATCTTATAGAATGTCCCCTAGTCTAGGTTTGTCTGATGGGTCTCTCAGGGTTAGACTGGGGTTACCCTGTAAAGTTTTCATGGAGATTTAATGAGAGAATCTATAAAGCATTTAGGATCCTATTTGGCAGGTATTTTTATTATCGGTGTGCATTTTCGGTGCAGAAGGGTGGAACTGAGTTGTGGTTGACAGCAGAGATGGCAGCCAGCAGCCTGGGCCCAAGTCCTGCAGCTTTCTAGCTATGTGGCCCCGTACACATTATTAACCTCTGTTTTGCTCTTCCACCAGTAATAATAATAGCACTTTCTTCACATGGTTATTGTGAGGAGTGAATTAATGTACATGTAAATTGATTGATGTAAAGTACTTAATACATTCTGGGCACCTAACAAGCTCCTTTACTTTTTACTACTAATATCACTGGTAATAACAGTGTGAGGTCATCTCTCCCTCATTCATCTTTGCGATAATTCTGCATCTTTGTGTAATCATTTATCTCCAGTGACAATGCCTGTGGAAGACACAGTCTGCTTTGAGGGTGCCAATCCAAAGTGTCATTGTAAACACAGGTCCTTGGGCAGATTTCAGAATCACAAGAAAGTCCTTTAGTAGCAACCGTCGTGTGGTTCCCTGCAGGATTCTCTGCTTCCAAGTCAGCCCCATCTGAGACGGGGAGAGGGCGCCTGCCTAGGGCTTGCAGGGAAGGTCCCGGATCAGGCAAACGCTCAGAGGAGGGCAGCGGTGCAGAGCAGGGCCTCCTGCAGCAGAGCTGGGAGCCTGGGCTCCGTGGGGCTACCCCACCTCTTCTCATCATCACCAAGGTAAGAGTTCAAGCAGGGGTCTATTGTGCAGCTCACAGGAAGGATGACTCAGTTACACAACAGTGTAGTTTAATCCTGGAACAACCTTAAAATTATGCAATTAAAGACTGCACTTGGATGAAGTGTCAGAGCATATGATTTAACAACAAATCAAAAGGGATAGTTAAAAAAAAGTAAAGGGAAAGAGTGAAATAATAAACCTGGGAAGAAAAGGAAAATTGAAACCTGCAGCCTCCCTCTGCCCACTTCCTGCTGTCTCATTCCTGTGGTGCCTTTTTGTCTAGTCTTATTTGTCTTACTTACATGATAATCCCCTGGGGCGAGAAGGGTGTCACCTTGATTTCAGTGCAGCAATAACACTGAACAATTCCTTGGACGTTGAAAATGGCAATAACAATCACATGGCACTCAGTTTCGTCCTAAGGGGTCTTCTTTACCTCTTAATATTTTACCCATTCTTGATACACTGTTTTGAAGTGTGTTATACATTTGAACATTTTAATCTTCCCAGATATCTCAATAAGTGAGGGGGTGGCAGGTATTTATTGTTTAATAAATACTGAGTGCGAGACACTTGAGATCCCTCAGGAAGAAAACAGATCAAGACAGACGGCACTCATGAGCGAAATGAGCAAGCACAATGTGTGGTGTGTGAGAAGGTGGTAGGTGCTGTGGAAAAGAGAACAGCAGGGGGAATTGGGAGCAGTGGGGGATGAGGATGGAGGGGTGGCTTCTCAGTTCTCCCCATTTGCCAATGGGGGGCTGCATGAGGGGAAAGCGCTCCTCTCTCTCCCTGACTTTTCCCAGTCTCAGCTCTAAGTTTTGTCTAGTTGTCATTGATCCTTTGTTATATTTTCCCCCACTTTTAAAAAAGGTTTTATTTTTATTTATTTTTAGAGAGAGGGTAAGGGAGGGAGAAAGAGAGGGAGAGAAACATCTACTGATTGCTTCTCACAGGTCCCCAACTGGGGACATGGCCTGCAACCCAGGCATGTGCCCTGACTGGGAATCAAACTGGTGACCTTTCAGTTTGCAGGCCAGCGCTCAATCCACTGAGCCACACCAGCCAGGGCAAATTCCCCTTTTTAATGGGAAGAGTATTAAATGCAGTTCAGTACTTCGCACTGGAGCCAAAGTTTCTGCAATTGATTGGTACCTCAGTGGCATGCTTGTCTGTGTGACCTTCGGCAGATTAACTTCTCTCTGCTTCGACTTCCCCCTCTATAAAACTTATCTACCTCACAGGGTTGTAGAGAGGACTAAACATGCTTAGAAATGTGTCTGATACATAGTAAACACTCAGATGTTAGCTTGAAAAATGTGCTGTCCGGCCCTGACTGGTGTAGCTCAGTTGGTTGGGTGTTGTTAAACAAAAGGTCACAGGTTCGATTCCTGGTCAGGGCACATGCCTGGGTTATGGATTCATTCCCTGGTTGGGGTGTATACTAGAGGCAACTGATTGATGTTTCTCTCTCACATCGATGTTTCTCTCCCTCTCTTTCTCCCTGCCTTATTTTCTCGCTAAAATAAATAAATAAAATCTTTTTAAAAAATGTGGTGTCCATGTGCTGTGGGGTTGGAGCAGAGTCAGGAGTAGGAGAGTGTCTGCTACTTGGTAAACGAGGGTGGCAAGAAGTGCAAGGCCCATTTCTGTCCCTAAATACCCCTATACCCACTCCCCCAACCCACCCACACGGGACTCCCTCCCTCAGGAACCCAAGGCACGAGCTTGGTCTCCCTCTTATTCATTCAACAGCTGTATTGAGACATATCAATACCATGTTTGGGGCCAGAGGCTGCTTCAAAACTGAGTGTCTTCTCTCTTATCCCTGGTTTGTTCCCAAAAAGCACTCTTCTTTTCTGATTGTTTTCTGTGTTTTTTAAAAAACAAATTCTCACATCACGATTTCATTTTTAATTTAAACGTAATCACATAAAAAAAAATAGGCATTTGCTTTGTTGTACGGCTGCTGCACGTCAGATCATTTTCTGATGTTTGGCCTGTACTTTGTTACCATTAACAACGATGCCTCACACCCCACTTCCATAAAATAAAACAAGTAGCAAAACTTAAAATATTGAAAAGGGATGAAATAGGCCAACCATTTTGGGTTGGAGAAAATATTTATAATTTCATCTATTCTCAGGAATTCTACAAATCTAGTCTACTCTAAAACAGAGAATAACAGCTCAAGAATTAACACAAATACTGGCAAACAAACTCAGTGTATCTAGGCAACACCCCTGGTGTAACTTATTTCCTGAGTGTTGAGTCTCAGGGACTCTCCTATAGTAAATTATTAAGCTTAGTACAGGGTCTAAGATTGAGATAAAAGAAAAAAAGAAAAGAATGTTACTTAAAGTGGAAGGTCAAACACATTTAATGCATCTCTGTGATATGACAATCTCATCTACCCTTTATCACAATGGTAAAAGCAGAGAGTTAGACAAACAAAGCATAGTTGTAATGATTCCTTCTGTAGCTCTCTAGTTCTCACGTGGGTGCTTATCTTGACCTTGTCTCAAGTACAGGAAGTCCTCTTTGTCAAGGGAAAATTAAGGAGCTCCAAGTTTTCAAACCAGGTTTTACAGCATCTGGTCAGTCTTGCTTAAGGCGTTCACTAATCTTGTGCCCCATTTTTCTATAATTGGATCCCTACCTTGGGTTCTTACTTTGTACCTCAGTCCCTCTAACACTGGACCTAGACTGCCTGCTTCCATACCCTTCCACAGGCTCGTGTCCTGAACATCTTGGGGGAGGCCTTTTTGGTTCAGCCTGCCTAGATCTGCACAAGATGTAGATCTCCAAGCCCCTCCATCACTGTTCTGTCCGCTTGCCAGGACTTCCTCCTGTCATAAACTCCAGCCCGCACTCGGCCATCTCAGACAACCTCCTGCACCTGAATCTCCAGATAACGCTCTCTGCATTATGTCTGGATTTCCTCTGTTGCATCTGTGTCTCAGCCCCTCTGCTCTAGCTGATTCCACTGTTCACCAAATTCCTTTCCTGACCGACCTGAGAACTGGAGACTTAAGTTGTAGAAGGCAGGAAGAAATCAGGTTATATGAGTTAGAAGTTTAGTTCAGAATGTCAGTACTCCTTCCTTATGAGGTTGTTGTGAGGATATGCATCTAGATGGCACCTCAGAGGAAATCTGAACCTCAGAAGGACTTACCCTGATGTGGAGGAGAGATGGAGGCATTCCAGAAAGAGGGAACGGCCAAGTAGAGCCCAGATATCCCTGGGGCCCCTACAGGACCAAGAAAGCTGTCTATTGCTGTGGACCCCAGGGTTCTGAAATTCGAGGTCTTCGAAAGAGGGTCCCAGCACAGGAGACTGCCAGCCATGTTTTGTCTCATTTCCTCCCCAGCTAATTCTAGACATTTTTGATTAGACTGTAGGGTGCTAATTAGAATCACCAAGTGAGCCACTTCCCATTTACTCTTAATTTTCAAGCACCACCATAATGATGCATATTATTAAATGTGTCAAATTAGTTTAGCTCTAAATTTAAATTTAGTGTGACACTGAACTCCATTTATGTAAGTTCTTCTCAGTGGACTGTTCACATAGCAAGATGATATTTTGCAAAATCGTGAGCATTGGTTAAACATGAGTGCTGCATTCAGCTACTCATTGTTTTGTCTGTCTACTTATAAGTTTAAGTAATTCTTTATGTAACCAAAAGTCCCATTAAATCTAATCCATGTGTTTGGTATCTGCCTTTCCTCCCAGGAGCATCTTAATTTATTTACTATTCAGCAGGCCCTTGAATAACATCATTTTATTACAATATTGATGACATGACATAGGAATTTAACTCTCGTTTAAAATAAGTTAGCCTATGAAAAAATTGTCATTTTGCCTGAAATTTCAGGACCTATTGACAATGTTAAGTGAGTACTTACTGGATATTATCTTGTTTTTTTTTCTTATGCATATGTTTTAGAAATTAGTAAAGAGAGGAGGAATGTTCAGTATGAGAACGCTGGGGTATATGATTATTTTGTAATAAATTTAGATCACATATCTAGTAGCCTTTTCACATAATCTCTAAGGATTAATAAACAAACCTACATTTCCCATCCTGTGTCTTTACCCTTCTTCTCTATGCTTTAACCCCTACTGTATGATCTGTGTTGTTGCAAGATAAAATTCACTTCTGATTCATTCATGCAGGCGTCCAAGGACTCTTGTCGTTAATTACATACAGCACAGAGCCCCTTGATAAAGCTGACACTAGCCATCTCTTAGGTTGAATGAGTTTTATCCACCCTAGAATTAAGTGGGGTTGATGTGCTTTTGAGAATGTGATTGGATTCATATAAAAACCATGTTCTAATGAAAACATAAAAAGTTAAAATGGGGAAAATAATTGTATGTTATACTGACAGGCAAGGATTAGTACCTTATTATATAAAGAACTATTTTTGAGGATTCATTTATCCAGTCAGTCTTCACGCATTCATTAATTCAAGAAAACCCCATTAAGCACTGTATGTGTTCAGTCTCCCCTGAACACACTCGTAGGTTGAACTCCTATCCCCTACTACCTCAGAATGTGACCTTACTTTGAGATAGGGTCTTTCCAGAGGTAATCAATTTAAAGTGAAATCATTAAGGTGGGCCCTAATCCAGTACCATGGGTATCCTTACAAAAAGGGGACATTTGGACACAGAGAAATGCTAGGAGGAAGGCAGTGTGAAGAGACACAAGGAGAAGATGCCAGCTACAAGCCAAGGAGAGAGGCCTGGCCAAGATCCCTCCCTCATGGCCCTGAGAAAGAACCGACCCTGCAGATACCTTCATCTCGGACTTCAAGCTTCCAGGGCTGTAAGACAATCATCTTCTGTTAAACTACCCAGCCCGTGGTCCTGTGTTATGGCCGCCCTTGTGAACCAACACGAGCACTCACTGTGTGCCAGACACTGTCCTAGGTACTGGGAACATGGCCATGCAACAAATTGGCAGCATCTGTCTTCCTGGAACTCACATTCTAGCATGAGAAACGATCACCAAGAACATAAATAGATTAAAAAGTAGTGTGTCAAATCCAGATCTGTGCTGTGAGGAAATATGAAGTCAGTTAAGGAGACAGAGTGGTGGAGTATGTTATTTAGATTGGGGGGAGGCAGTTCGAGGAAAATTTTTCTGAGGAAGTGACACTTGACCACACACTCAAATGAAGGAAGGGAGAAAACTATGTGGTTCTCTGGGGAAAGAAGTTTTCTGGCAGAGGGAACAGCAAGTGCAAAGGCACAGAGGCAGACATATGTCTGACCCTCTTGCTCTTCCTTAAATGTGTCAATCAATGTGTTTGGAGCACAGCAAAAGAGGAGAAGGAGTAGCAAGAGACTATGGGGTCAGACAAGAAGGCCAGTGCCAGATAGTATGGGACCAAGCCTTGTAAGGGTGTAAGGTCTTATGCTGTATGATGGGAACCATCAGCAGGTGTTAAGCAGAGGAATGACAGGCTTTGCTTACTTTTAAAGGATCACTCTGGCTGTTCTGTGAAGAATAGATGGTAGTGATGTAAGAATAAAAGTAGACAAGTTATATAGTAAGAGGTTGCTGTAATAATTCAAGAGAGAAGTCCTAGTGATAAAGACCAAGTTGACAACAGCAGGGAGGATAAGAACTGGTAAATCTTGGATCTATTTCACAGTTAGAATCTACATGACTTTCTGGTAGAGTGGATATGAGATGTTAGAGAAAGAGTCAAGGATGACTTCAAGGTTTGGTGCCTGCAGCACTACGAATCATGATGCTATTTATTGAGATGGGGAGCACTAAAGGAGGAGCAACTTTGGGAAAGAGAATGAAGGTATCTATTGAACGTGCAAAAACCATTTAGGAGAGAGGTAAGAGCTAGACATGTTAAACTGGTGAGTTTTGAGGATAAACTTGATAGTCAAAGTCAAGATCCTGGCACCTAGAAAGTGGTGGTAGATATAAAAGAGATACAAGCCCTGAGTCTCCACACGAGAGAGAAATGAAAGAGGGGGATCCACCCAGGTAGCCTGAGAATGAGCAGCACTAAGTGGGGGAAGCAAGTTGTCCCAAAAATCAGGGTAAGAGCTTGTCAAGAAGGAGCTGGTGATAAACTCTGTCAACATCAGCTCACAGACTGAGTAAGATGAGGACTGAAAACTGCTCTTTGGTTCATGTGCTGACTGGGAGACCAGTGGTGGCCTCAAGTAGTATGGCTTTGGTAAAGTGGGAAGGTGACCACCTCATTGGTGTGGGTTCCAGAGAGTGCAGGGCGAAGAAGGGGATATAATATATCTTTTTATCATGTGTTCAAGGCACTTTTCTACAAGGCAAAATGAAGCAATGACCAGAAGAAGTGAGCCATGGAGGTTTGTTGTTTTGTTTTTATTACCATTGTTCTAAGCTGGGAGATAGTATGTCTATGTCATATCTTTCAGATTTTATGCTGAAGGAAATTATCCAATCGAAAGGGAGACATTGATGATATAGGAAACAGGATTCTTGCAGAGCTGGTAAGGGGAGTGGAACCCATGCACAATTGGAAGACTGGTCTTAGTGTGGTATCCTGTTCTTCCACGTTCAAGGTGATTCACCCAGTGCTATGGGAACAGATGCGGAGAGGTGGGGAAATGAACACTTGATTTGCTGAGTGAAATAGGAAGTAAGGTCTTCAGCTGAAGATGAGGAGGAAAGAAGGCCTGTTGGGACAATTGAAGACAAAGGAGAAGGGGTGAAACAGTCCTGTTAGAGAGGGGGTAAGTAGATAGTCTAGGAATGGATCAATATGTAAACCTGCTGGATGGGCTCCCTTGAGGTTTTTATCTTTATCTTTTTTTTTTTTTTTAGATTTTATTTATTTTTTAGAGAGGGGGAAGGGAGGGAGAAAGAAAGGGAGAGAAACATCCACATGCGAGATACATTGATCCGTTGCCTCTCACATGCCCCCAATTGGGGACCTGGCCCATAACCCAGCCATGTGCCCTGACTTGGAATCAAACCATCAACCTTTTGGTTCACAGGCTGGCACTTAATCCACTGAGCCGCATGAGCCAGGGCTCACTTGAGGTTTTAAAGTGAGACTAGTTAGCATGGTTGTATGTTTTTCCTTCATCTGTGTCTGGATACTTGGGTACAAACACAAGAGGAGGAAGAGTAGGAAGTGTTATAGACTGAATTGTGTCCCCCACCAAAATCCATATGTTGAAGCCTTAACCCCCAAGGTAACTATATAGGAGATAAGGCCTATAAGGAAGTAATAAATGCTAAATATGGGCATAAGGGTGGAGCCTTAGTCCCATAGAACTGGTGTTCTCATTAGAAGAGGAAGAGACACCACAAAGCTCTCTCTTCTGCGTATGCAAAGAAAGGCCACGTGAGGACATAGTGAGAAGATGCTGTCTGCAAGCCAGGAAGAGAGCTCTCACTGGAAACCAACTCTGAGGGCACTTTGATCATAGGCTTCTAAACCTCCAGAATGGGGAGGAAATACATTTCTATTGTTTAAGCCGCCCAGTCTGTGGAGTTTTGCTATGGCTGCCTGAGAAAGCTAATACAACCAGGGATGGAGTCTTACCAGATGAATGTTACAGAAGATGGACCGAGGAATGATGATAAATATGGAGCGAATGAGAAAATAGATGTAGAATGCTGAGTCTAATGTGCGTACCATGGCAATTGCTCAACCAATGGTAGGTACAGCTTGCTGCCTTCTGAGTACCTGCCTCTCTTCCGTTCCCACAGTGACAAGTACTGTGTGAGGAAAACAACCGTGTAAGGGGTCAGGGAGTTCACACTCACGTGGGGAAAACAGAAACAGTACAACATAATCAGCACTGTCATAAGAAATTGACAGCATTCTGATCCAGAGGAACTGTCGCAGAGGAGGCGACGTTTGAGCTGAGCGCTGAAGCTGAGGGAACAGAAGTTTCAGAGGAGAGCAGGACAATGGAGAGAGCAAAGCATTTATCAAAGCCTTAGTGCAGAAGGTGCGGATGGAGTGTGGCGGTGGGGGGGGAGCGAGAAGGGGTTCAGTGCAACCAGAATGTGAAAGGCCCGGAGCTGATTAAGCAGTAAGCAGAGGAGTGATGTCATAGGTTTATTTTTAAAGAAAGATGAAAGTCTGAAAGCATTGGAGACAATAAATTAGAATGGAAAAGAAACTTTTAGAAAGCATTTGCAACAGTCCACCAGGGCCTGAACATGAGACTTAAAGGAGCAATATTTGGGAAAGAATTCAAGGTTTAGTGGCCCATTAGAGGGGGATGTATGAGAGAGGTTAGGGTGTAACAATTACTCCAAGCTTTCTGGCTTGGATGACTGGGTGTATTGTAACACTATTAACCATAAGATAATAATAGGTGAAGATAAGGTAAATGTTTTGGTGAGGTTGGGGAAGGATGGTAGGAATGGTGTTAAGGAGTTCAGTTGTAGACACGCTGAATGGAAAAATCCATTTGATCATTTCATACAGGAAGTGAAGTCAAGCATGTGGTTGAGAAAAAAGATAGTTATCACTTACTGAGTGTTCATATGTTAAGCACTGCACTTTATGCGGATTATCTCATTTAATGCTAGCAACAATTTTATTTAGAAGTTATTTTGCTATTGTTTTTTACAAGAGTAATTTGAGGTTTAGTGAGATTACGTTATTTGCCCAAATTCATATACAGTAGTCCCCCCTATTCAAAGGGTATACATGTGAAGACCCCCAGTGGATGTCTGAAATTGTGAATAGTACTAAACCCTATATATGCTGTATTTTTTCCTATACATACATGGGCTTTATGGCTTCTCTTTGGCAGCATTACCATTATTGCACTTGGCGGCTATAATTAAGTAAAATAAAGGCTACTATAATACCAGTACCGAGATATTGAGACAGTCAGTCTGATTTTATTTCTCTGGAATAACAGAGACGGCTTCTAAGTGACTAAGGGGCAGATAGTTCATACAGCATGGAGACACTGGACAAAGGGATGATTCACGTTTAAGGTGGAACAGAGCAGGACAGCGTGAGATTTCATCATGCTACTCAGCACAGCACGCAATTTAAAACTTCTGAATTGTTTATTTCTGGAATTTTCCATTTAATATTTTTGGACTGTGGTTTACCATGGGTAACTGAAACTGCAGAAAGCAAAACCATGGTTAAAGGGGGCTATTGTAGTTGGTAAGTGGTCTGACCCCCATGTTCTGCTCTCTGCTCTTTGCCATGGAGATATTTCTTTTTATTAAGCAAGCCAAAGTGGAATCTTGGCAGAAAACAGTTTTTTAAAAAAATTGACAGAGAACCAAAAAACCAAAGAGAGGGCATCGAATGTTCAAAGGCATCCAAAGAGAGGTCAACAGAGATTGAGCTCTGAATTTAAGCCCAAATCAGATAAGAAGAGCATGAATACACTTCCTGAGAGCAGTCTTAGTGGGTGACAGGGCCAGAGGCCAATTGAAATGCTGAGAAGCAAAGGAGGCAGCTGTTTGATGTCCAGGCAGGTAAGATGGCACTGGAGGAAGGAAAGGAGGGCAGGCTGGCCACGTAGACAAGTGTAAAGGTGAGATCACCTTGGCAGATCTACCTCTAATCCTCAGTCTGGTGGGCTCAGAAACCAAGTTTGCCAGCACAGGGCTCCAAGCCCATGAGAACTTATGTTAAAAAACCAAAATGTTGATTGATTAATTGGTACTGAGTAATAAACTACCAAGCGAGCCAGATGTTCACGGCTTGCCAATGAGAGCATTATAGCTTTTAGGCAAAGCCTAGTTATAGTCAGACTGCTGCCAGGAAGCGTGAACTCAGAGCCCGGGGAATCACCTCACGATGACGGGTGTCCTCAGCCCGTGCTGTGCTGTGCATCCATCTCTACCGTGGAATATATTCCGCAGAGTTCGGGTGATCATGCTTATGGGCTGTGGTGCCTTCTCCTTGGGCAGCAATGGAGTTGCAGAGACAAATTTTGTTTTTCTGGATTTTTCTTTGGAGAAACCATCCTATTTCTTTTGGTTGAGTGCCTCCCAAACACAATCATTCTCATACTGTCTTCATAGTCTTTGCCATACCCTTATACCACCAGTGTGTACTATTGTTAGCTCAATTTCTAAAATTAACTTATTTAAAAATTAATAATAAAGATATTTTAAGAGAAACTTTTTTGTTATGAGCATGAATAGAAAGCTGGTATCCCTTGCCACAAATGGGATGTAAAGACATAGCTTAACATTTCTTTGACTATCTGTTTCCCCCAAATCTTCTTGAATATTAGCAGCGATATGCTTACTACCCTCTGGGAAGCATTTTCGCAGACAACGTATGGCAGTTTCTAGATATATACTTTCTCGGCCACATTCTCAATTACTGGAACGTCCCAAACCATCACCTGGGCAGGGGCAGATTTCCTGGGAAGCTAATAAAGTTTGAGCTTCAGGATACATCACTTTTACCTGTCCTTCCACATTTCTACCTTGCACGTTTGTACCTAACTTTGTGTTCTTTCTACAAAGAGAACCCCACCACCATGACCTTGTGTAAGGTCTGGGCCTCAAACCGGCATCCTCTCCTACTTTTGGGTCACTGTAAATGTGGATGACTCCCTACTATAAGTTTTCTTTTTCCTCATTTTATAAGGAAGGATTAAGCTTTTTTTTCAGGTTTGGTGATGTTTTTTAGTTTATTTGTGTACCACCTTTGTATGTAGAAAGAGATCTGATGAGACTTGAGGGTAGGTGTGTGTGAAGGGAAGGGTTGTGTTTAGGCTGGAAGGACTTGAACATGTTTGTGGAGAAGTGTGGATGGAGGGAGACTAAGAAGGTCTAAAGGAGGAGGAAATTGATGGAGATGGGATTTAGCTCACAGGAGAGGGGCTTGACCTTCAGACAGAAGAAGGCCCCCTTGCCCTCTAAGCTAACAGAAAGGAGGCAAGAAGAGACGTATTTCAGGCAGATGAACAAATGCAGGATGCTCTGACTCGTGTGGCCTCCATTTTCTCTTTGGACTCTGAGAAGACATCGTATGCCAAGAGTGAGGGATGTGGAGGTTGTGGGGGACATTTGAGGGGAAGTCCATGTTTGGAATTTTCAACATGGAACCTGCCAGAGGGAGCTCACCAGAGGCAAGAGAAGGCACTGTGGAGCACCTTTGATTAGCCAGACCTGTAAGGGTGCCGGGCAGTGCAGTGATGGGCTGCTTTCCCTCACAACTCTGAAGCCCTCACCGTGCGATTCTGCAAGGGTGGGAGTTGGCTGAGGAAGGGGAGCAAGGAGGCCAAAGAGACAGAGGAAATGGAGTTGCTGATAAATTTGTCCCTGAAGGGCCTAATCAGAGAGCAGGTTGTTTATAGATTGTAATGGGGGGACTACAGGGCTTTGTGAGGTCAAAGAGCATGTTTAGTGAGAACACTAAGCAGGGGAAGAACAGGCGACTGTGGTCTGAGCAGGACTTCTGAAGGTGGAAGAAGCAAGGAAACAGAGGATCTCCTAGAGGCTCCAGAAGGAACACAGAACGGCCAACACCCTGATTGATTCTAGCCCAGTGAAACCCACTGTGGACTTCGGACCTCCAGACCTGTAAAGTTATGATTTTGTGATGTTTTATGCCACTTAATTTGTGGTAATTGTTACAGAAGCAATAGGACACTAATAGCAATAGGAAGCTGAGGCTATTAATTGTTTTGAAAGAAAAGGAGTTTGAACGAATATGCAAGAGCAGTACCATATGGGAAGAAGAGTAGAGCCAAAAGAAACTGCCCGTGTCCATCAGATAGAGCAAGTGTGCAGGGTGAGCCATCTCCACTCAAAAGGCTGCCAAGGACACAGAGCCCTCCAGGGCCATCCAAGTCTCCGATAAAGCCCTGGAGGGGAGGAGGTGGTGCATGAAAAGGTTAAGAGTGTAGGAAACTATTTAGTTTTTTTATAGTAGAGCAAAACTTTCAAATAAACCAGTCAGTAAAAGACAAATGCCATGTGATCTCACTAATAAGAGGAACCGAATGAAAAAAATAAACAATGAGCAAAATAGAACTAGAGGCATAGAATCATGGAACAGACTGTAAGAGAGGAGTGGGGAGGCGGGGAATGGCGGAAAGAAGGGGAAGGAATTAGTCAAACAACATGTATGAAAGACCCATGGACATGGACAACATTGAGTAGATTGACTATGGAAGTGGGGGGCGGGCTGGGTGGAGTGGGTGGAGGGGGAAAAAGTAGGACTACCATAATAGCATAAAAAATAAGATAAAAAATGTACAATGTAAATAGTCAGAAGTCAGATCTCTGGAAGCAGACCAAATTGAATAGGAATAAGAATGCTTAACAGAGTCCGTGACCTTCAGGGATAGCATGCTGTGCACATGCCACGGGCCATTCCTGAGAATCACAGAAAAAGGGAGGCAGGGCCTTGAGAAGGGTAGCAAGGCCAAAGATGGAACTTTGCTCAGCAGTTTTAACGAAGTGCCTTTTGGCCTCCCCTTCAATTTAGAGGGCTAGTTTTGAAACATAGTGCCTGCCTCTGCTGGTCTTGGTCACATTCCAGAATAAAACTTTTGTTTTGTAGAGACTGAGACCAACTTTAGCCAGCAGAGTATTATCAGATGCAATGCTAACTAATTAATAATTATCATAAACAAGTCAAAATAAACTTGTTTCTTCACAAGCTATAATAAAAATTTGTTTCTGATCAGAGGTGTCTTGCCCACACTAAGCTTATAAGTGCTTATTTGATTTAAATGAATTAAGACAAGTCACAAAGTGCAGTAAAGGTTGGATTTAGCTCCATTTGAGAGCCAGATCAAAGAATCATGAGAGAGCTGCATGGAAGGTTTATAACTATAAGACCTTAAACCCTGATAGCTGGGCTCAGCCATGTGTGGGTCAAGGCCCTCCTTTGGCACCTGTGCCAAAGACCTGGAACGTAAGCAGGCTTGGTTCCTTTCTAGGAGTCCTACCCCCTGAATCCTGAGCAGAGCTGGCCTTAGCCACCCACCATTTTGTCTTCACCTGTGGACGTCCCTTCCAAGCAATGGTCACCCCAAGTGTCTCTTACCATAGCAGCTGAAAAGGTAAGAAAAAGTGTCCAAGAGAAGCAACAACAAACAGAAACATCCAGGAGACTAGTCACCGGCAAGGCAGAGCTTTTAACTTCTTTGTTAATCACATCAAAGGTTCCAGTCCTTCACACCACAGCCCCATTATGTCCTTGACTTTCAGGGCAAATAGTCCCCTTCCTTGGGTGGAGTGAGAGGATGGGGAGCACTGTGTTTCTCCCTACAAACCAGCAATATGATTCCATTTCAAATGCTAAGCTCTTAAACTAAAATTTACTGATACATGTTTCTTTCCTCCACTTTTTCCTTCCCATGTACAAAGCTAATTACTTCTTTAATTAAGCAGTCTTCACTCTTATTAGTGCTGTTGGCATATTCAAGAACATTTTCAGCTCTTGGTTCCCCAGTGGACCAAGGCATGCATTTTCAGGAACCCAGGGTATCTGGCTGAACTCAACTGAACTCACCAATCTAATCAGGTTGCTGAAGACTGATATTGGTTAGCTAATGTTCTTCAAAGCCAGACACAGAATAAGCTGCCTTGGAATCACTTGCCTGTGAATCCTGAGAAGTTGTGCAGGGAGATTTGGATGAGGATCCTTATGATTTCAGGGGATGTAGAAATAGGATTGAGACACAAAGAATCACCAACGTGTCCTCGTGCTGTGTTCCCATGATGCTCAGTCTCACAAGTTATCCTCAGTGCGGGAAAAGCACAGGGCTTATTCTGAATTATCTGACCACTTCTCCTTTCACATATACTGAGCTGGGTCCTCTCAGGGGTGGTCTTTATCCTTCCAGAGACCAGAATCTCCAACAGGGCCGGCTTCATGAATGTGCAACCTGCATAGCACGCAGGACCTGCACTTAGAAGGGCCCCGTGCTTGGTTTAAGGCTCTGTTGCTGCTGTCTTGACATTCTTAATAACTTTTAAATAAGGGCTCAGCATTTGTATTTTTCACTGGGCTCTGTAAATTCTGTAGTCTGTCCTGGTTTCCAATACGGTTTCATTGGTTGAGAACCCTCTGATTTCAGGGTTACTTCTTTAATAGTCTATAACCTCCTTTTGCATCCATTTACTTATGTGTCTGTATTTAGTTTTCAGACTGCTGGCTTCCTGAGAACATGGGCTTTCTGACCTCTTTTTTCTCCAGGGCCTTGAAGAGTGCTTGATAAATCATAAGTGGTCAGACAGTTTGTTGAATGATTAAATGCTGTAAAGAGGCCTCAGTGATATTCCCATAACCAAGGTAGCAAGCAGATCATTGGGATAGTGCCACATTTGGTATCAAGTTCACCATGAAAGGGGTCATTAGCTCTGGACACTCCCTCCCTCCCTCCTCCTTAATCACTTCTTTCTGTCTGAGCTGTAAACTGCTTTAATGCTTGATTGACCGCACGGATTCTCTTTCACCTGATTCCATAAGCTGAGCAGGGAACCTTGTACTGACCCAGACAGCCATGTTAATGGACCCAGCTGAGCTGCTGTTGTCAGGGTTCAGAGAGACAGTTTTGACCTTGGGTTTAGGCATACCTTCACCCTGGTCAACTGAGCTGCAGAGTCTGAGAGAAATACATGTAAGAACAAGCCATCAGGATTCCCAAGAAGATTATATAAAGTGGTGCCATACTGTGCACCCTCTATAGGTGGGTCCTGGCCCCACTGCCCTGGTGGGCTTGGGAGTCCCAGATTCCCATGTGCAGTCACAGGGGTGTGTGCTGCCTGGGCTTCATGAGGGCATGGGCAGAACAAGCTCCAAAGGTAGGGAAGCCAACAGCATCTTCCTGGGTCCTTCATGATGTCCATGGCTGAGGAGGCCAAGAAGCTCGCCGGCCGTAGGGTGGTGGAGAATCATGTGAGGAATAAGCAAGTGCTGGGAGCTGGATGTGGTTCTACATTTGTCCATGTTGTGCAGTGAACAGCTGAAAGAGCGAAACAAAGGAACCTGAACTTCGTCTGTATGCCCACTTCCTTCCAGGCCTGTCAACTCATCCTGCAATGTGGTTTAACTTTCAGTGACCTGGACTGACACCCAGAGATTGACCTTGCCATGGATGGTGCTGATGAAGTAGATGCTGATCTCAATCTCATCAGGGGCAGTGGAGGCTGCCTGCCCCAGGAGATGATTGTGGCGGGCAATTCCAGTCGATTCATTGTGATTGCTGATTTCAGGAAAGAATCCAAGAACTTTGGGGACCAGTAGCACAAGGGAATCCCCATCGAGGTTATCCCAATGTACTCTGTCCAAGTGAGCTGAGCTGTGACTCAGAAGTTCAAATGGCTGTCAACAAGGCAGGTCCCTTGGCGACAGATATCAGGAGTTTTATTTTGAACTGGAGGTTTGGCCGGGTACACAAGTGGAATGAAGTGAACACATCTATCAAAATGATCCCAGGTGTAGTGGACACAGGCCTATTCATCAGCCTGTCTGGGAGATCGACTTCAGGATGCAGGATGCTCAGTGCATATGAGGGAGGAGCCTTTCCATTGACCCTGTGGGAGTGAAGTGTATTCACCTTGAGTCTCCAGCCCAGAGCAGGTGGACATGCCTCTCCAAGAACTATAATGTATCTGTACCAGGTGAACAGCTGACAGGGTGATTGGAGAGTTAAATCCAGTCGTCTGAAGTATTGTTATTAAATGTCTTTTTAAAGTTTATTTTTAGAGAAGGGGGGAGGGGGAAAAAGAGGCACAAGAGAGAATCATCTATCGGTCGCCTCTCACATGTGCTCCAACTGGGGACTGACCTGCAACCAAGGCACAAGCCCTGACCGGGGATTGAACTATTAGGTAGAAGCTAGGAATGAGAGGCCAGAGGGGAAATGAAGCAGGCCTCCCCCTTTACAATCTAGTAAAGAACTTAAAACATGGGGCTAGAAACAAAAGGGAGACATGTCTCGCCCCTTGACCCAGCAGGCCTGAGCCCAGTCCAGTAAGATTGCCAGGCTTTCCAAGAATCACAGGCAAAACCATAATCATACAGGAGGTGGGAAGTCCTTGGAATTCTGTGTGTATCATCTTCGCTAACAGGGAAAGAAAGCCTTTTTAACTGTCCCAAGGTCTGGAGGGGAGAGGAGGAGGGAGAACCTACAAACTGACTAAAGCACATAACCTGTGAACCCCAATAGTTGATGCACTCAGATTAGCTGAGGGCCCGCTTGTAGCCAGGTGCTCAAGTATATAGAACAAACTTACTAATACCTTATTTTCTCTATATATTTCATAAATAAACTTGTTATCTCATTTTCACTATATGTGTTACCTGTCACTTAAATTCATCTCTTGCGAGCAAGACAAGAACTGAGGAGAGGCGGGGAGACCCCTGATGTGGGTCTCCCCAGTAAAAGAACAAGCAACCTTTCGCTTTGTGGGAAGACGCTCAACCAACTGAGCCGTGCCAGTCAGGGCTTAAATGTCTTTTTTAAAAAGACAAGTGTAAACATATGTATTTTTTACTATTAAAATACTACTTTTAAGAAATGAAGTAGAACTTGAGTTTATGTTTTATATAACACATTTACCAAAAAAAAAAAAAGAAGGGGACTTTTAAACTTCCAACTTGACCCTGCTGGTTAAGCTTCTGAATACTGAGTTTGTAGAATAAATCATAAATTCTCTTTAAACTGGTAAAATGAAGGGCCCAGCCAGCAGTGATTCCCTGGCGCCTTACTGGAAACATTGGAGTTTACTTTTCTACCACACTCCGGTTTTCAGTTTTTGTTGTGATCACGCACAATACCTTGTCCCATACTACTTTAAGATGAGTCTTACAGAAGTCGGTGAGTGTAGCAGTGTGGTGTGCAGTGACTCAGTGGAAACTACCAGGGAGAAAACATGGTGGTCCTTTTGCTAAGATCAGGGGTTTCATTCAGACGTCTGTTGTTGTGAGCAATTGGCCAGAAATACTTGCTAGTTCTGCTGTGAAATGTGACTTTTAAGTAACTGTGTTTTTGTTTTTAATATTTGATCTCTTCCTTTGTTATTACGTGCATGTTTCAGCATTGGAAGTTGTCTTCTCTTTATGTTGTTGGAAGGTTGAAAGAACACAGTGTGGTGCCACCTCCCCCCCCCAAAAAAAACCCCAGAGGCGCCATCCTACCTGCCCATGGCAGTTGGACTGTGAAAGTGGAGGGTGTGGCCACCAGCAGTACTGGAAGGGCCACATCTGTGCTGTGGGCCATAAGGAGGTATTTTCCTTGAAACATTTAAGATGCTAAGTCCCACAGTTTTTGTTGTGTTTTAAATACATTTGAGAACTATTTAAAGGAACCACCTATGTCTGAGGACCACAGATAGGATTCATTTTCATTAACTGCCTGGAACACAGTGTTGGATGTTATCCTAAGACAGAAAGAGTGAAATGATCAATTAGTAATGCCTGCACAGGCACCTATGCTTGTATTTACTGTGTGTCTAGCACAGTATGGAACACACAGTAAATGTTCTATGCACATTTGATGGCTGGATACATTATCAGTGAAGACTTCCTATTGAAGGGGTGGTTCAGAGCATGCCATCCCCAAATATGCCCCTTTGGCACATTGATTATTTTAAGCCAAAGGCACCTGAGAAACAGCAGTTGCAGGAAGGGGTCTTGGATCTCCACTTTTCTACCTAAAAGCAGGTCATAAAATTTCCCATGAGAAAGACGCCTTCCCTGTTACAGGAAGAGAACACTCTTATCACCAGAGACTGGGGCCGATGCCTAAAGGACCTGTACAAACAAACCTACTAAAATAGCCCTGATCTTCCATTAGTTTCCCCATATATTTTCTACTCACTATCTCACAATTTACTGCCTCCTAGCCCAAGCCCCTTTGTCTTGCCACCTTCCCCTAATTTATAGTTCCTTGCATAACATATAAGTTTTTTGGTCTAATGGCTTCTTTGGGTCTTTATTTTCCTTGCGAAGACTCTGTATACACATAAAAATATTAAATACAATTTGTATGCTTTTCTTCTGTTAATGTAGCTCATGTCAGTTTAATTCTTAGGCCAGCCACGTGAAAATCTAGGAGAGCAGAAGGAAGTTTGTCTTCCCCTACACCACTGATGCTGTACGTCTGCCGCTGGACAGACCTGTGAACAAGCTCTTCAGCATCAGCTTCAGTTTCCTTAGCTACAAAAAGACTTGAAATATCTTCTGGCCCTAATGTTATGTAATTATGTCAATATTTTGTAAAATGAAGACATTTGTGTTAAACAGTGCCCCCTGGCAACCTTATGTTCTCTGTGTGTACTTAAGGCTCCATTTCTTCAAAGCCCTGCTGGGGGGCCTGTCATTTTCTAATGCAACAAAAGGTGTAATATGTTTTTCATAGAATTGCCAGAATACATTTCTTTTCAGTCTGGATTGTGGCAAATCTGGATGGTGGCTAATGATGAAAAATGGAGATTTCAAGAATTCCGTCTTGAAATAACCACTGTGACTTAGGATCCAAATTCACAGCCTTGTTTCTTTAATGTCTTGTAAATCTAAGAGACATATGTCTTCTCCAGAGATTTGTGATTCTATGGAGGGGGCTGAGTTAAACATAATTAATTGCTTACTGCATTTTTCTCTTTCCTCTTCCCACCAGCTATCCCCTACTTCACACTCCCCCATCTCATACCCAAACAAGGTGCTCCCTCCTGACTTTAAGAGAGGTTTCCCAGGGATCTTCTTAAGAAAGTGACTCACAGAATCAGACAACTAGAGAGGGTAATTGGGTATTTAGGAGTCCCAAGCAAGATGAACCCAAAGAAGCCCACACCAATATACATCATAATTAAAATGTCAAAGGTTAAAGACAAAGAGAGAATCTTAAAAGCAGCAAGAGAAAAGCAGTCAGTTACCTACAAGAGAGCTCCCATAAGACTGTCAGCTTATTTCTCAACAGAAACTTTGCAGGCCAGAATGGATTGGCAAGACCTACAACCAGGATTACTCTACCCAGCAAAGTTATCATTTAGAATAGGACAGATAAAGAGCTTCACATATAAGAAAAAGCTAAATGGTTTACCACCACCAAATCAGTATTACATATATATTAAGTGATTTTCTGTAAGAAGAAGGAAAAAAAGATGAAAAATATGAATAATAAAATGGCAATAAATACATATCTATCAACAATTGAATTTTAAAAACATAATAAATGAACAAGCAGAACAAAAACAGATTCATAGACACAGAGAACATTTTGACAGTTGCCAGATGGAAGGGGATTTGGGGGGATGCGTGAAAAAGATGAAGGGATTAAGAAGTACAAATTGGTAGTGACGGAATAGTCATGGGGATGTGAAGTACAGCCTAAGGAATATACTCAATAATATTCTGATAACTATGTATGGTACCAGATAGATATGGGATTTATTGGATGATCACTTGGTAAGTTATATAATATATAGTCACTGGGTTCTATACCTTAAACTAATATATTATATATCAACTGTAAGTGAAAAATAAAAAATTATTTAAAGTAAAAAAAAACAAATAACACAGAAGACATCAAAGCAGCCATTCTCAATCTTAATATTCCTTTCTCTTTGTCCCATGTCTAAGAGGAAGCCACTTTTTACAGCTTCTGCTTTAAATTTTTCTGACAGTTACTTTTGCATCTATAAATAATATTTCCAGGCTTACCAACTTGACACATTGGCTCTTCCTCTACCAACAGGTGAGGACCTAACTTCCTCTCACTGTCTGCTGGGTACCTGCTGACCTTCCTGACTCAACTGTAGCACCACTTTCAGTTCCTCCACTGGTCCTCTCAGAACCTTTGAAGTGCCAACTCAGCCTCCACTCCTTGTTCCATCAACACAGACTGTGTCTCTCAAGTCTGTTTTAAAAGAGTGATAAGGTAATTTAACACGCCCCCATCTTCTACAGCAGACCTCCATCAATTTTTTATCCAATGACTCTCTAGAAACTTTGACTCTCCCTCCCTGACAAACACTCGTCATAAATGTATTTGCCATTTTTCAGAGCACTGCCTAACCATACTTCCCAGGTGCCATCGCTGTTAGGTATGGCTGATGGAATGTGTGGGGACGCGATGCCTGACCTGGTCCGGCCCATGTAGTCTTCCTCGATATCTTCCACTCTTTTCTGTGCTGGCTAGAGGTTTTCAGAACTGTTTTTTCCCTTTGTGCGTGCTGGAAAGGGCACCATATGATTCCCCTTGACTCAAGAAGGGAATTCACAGCTTCTGAAGGGCTTGTTCCAGAGAATGCTCTTACCCAGTATGTGGGTAATTATGTGTCAACTTAGTGAGGCTGTGGTGCCTCACCATTTAGTCAAACACCGGCCTAAGTGTTGCTGTGAATGTATTTTTTAGATGTCATTATAATTTACATTAAGTAGACATTAAGTAAAGCATATTATCCTCCATAATGTAGCTGGGCCTCATTCGATCTGTTGGAAGCTTTAATAGCAAAGACTAATGTTTTCTGAAGAAGAAATGCTGCTTCAAGACTGCAGTATAGAACCCTGCCTGAGTTTCCAGCCTGTTGTAGTTTTGCCTTACAGATTTTGGACGGGCCAGCCCCCACAATTGTATCAGCAAATTGCTTAAAATAAATCTCTCTTAATCACCTTATCTCCTTGCCTGTCTGTCTGTCTGTCTCCATCCCATCTGTTCTATTTCTCTGGAGAACACTGACTAGTGCACCAAAGAAAGAGCCAGTTCCAATTCCCTTCCACACGATCCTTTTAACATTCCTATCACCAGGTCATTCTGAGACTGGATTTAAGCTGTGTCTGTACACACACCAGACAATGCCCAAAGACAGAGATAAGCCACAAAGCTTTTTAAAGAATTAAAACATAATGGTCCCTTTCTCACCCCCCATATCCTGAGGATAGGACTCCAAAAAATATGCATCCAGAAGGTTGGAGTAAACTCTCAAAAACATCCTATTTCTCAACCCCTATCTGATCCCCTAGGTGTGCAAGAAGCCAGAAGGAGGATTGAGATGGGAGAGAGATACCGAGGCAGCACGCAGAAAGTCACTTTTATCTAGACTAAGGCCTAAGGTTGCAGATAGGGTATAGTGGCCACTTTGGAGAAGGAGTCAAACACTAAACAAAACAAAACAAAACAAAAAAGAAAGGAACACTGAAAAGTTAGCTCCTTGCCTGAGGCATTGGAGAGTGAATGTAGGAATTCACCCAAATTAATATCTCATCTAGTTCTGAGGTCAAGGTACTATGGCAGGGCCTGGGTAGCCAGAAAGTGAGAAATTCCTTAGTCCTTCTGTTTGCTGGGGGGAATTTCTTCCTGGTCTCTGTCGGGCTCATTGCCATAGCGCCTGTGAAGCAGTTGTCTGGAAAGCCTTTCTCTGGGGCTCCAAGATTAGGCTTTGATCTGCTCACCTCCTTTCTGTTCTTTTCTGCTCCAAACGCTCATTTGCTCTTATGACTTCAGTGTTCACCTCTCCACTGCCAGCTTCCAGCTCTTCTTCTCACACCGATCCCAGTGCCCTCAGTCCTGCTCCCCAAACAAGCTGGGCCTCTTGGTTTACTCCAAACTGGCTCCTCTCTGGGCTCCTAGCTTGCATCACTCACAATGGATGCCAAATGCCAGATGTTGGACCATCTCTCGAAGATTTACACAAACCACCTCCGCTTCTTGCCTTCAAACCACTGTTGTCTCTACCTTCACTCCTCACTGACCCCTATTTTGTTTCATTCTTCCAAATACTTCATCTGCTCCTGCCTCTTCCCACTTTTTAACTGCAACCCAAATTTTAGATGCATAGTTCATGAGCTGAATTATGGCAAGTATCCTCCTGGCCTGATCACCACAGCCTCCAAACAAGACATTCTCATCTTTCTCCTTGGACCATCTCTCTAGTTGGGACTAGTTTTTACCAGCCTCCCATGAAGGTAAGAGGTTCAGATATATTTGACTCTCACACCCCCGTTTCCTAATGTCCAAAATCAAGATCATCTGCTCCCTCTAATACTCCTCCCACCCCAAGTTCTTTTCTAACTGCCAAGGTTTGGAACTTAAAAGACATTTTATTTTATTTTTAAAGTTCTAACTGTTGACATTTTAATTGATTTCACTGTCTTATAAAAGGATTAAAGTAAAAATAATTTAATTACAATAGTTTATTTTATTACCATGAGGATCACAAAAGGGATCCTGTGAGTCAGCGTATCTTGCCCAATGAAAGCTTCTTTGCTTTTATTACTTAATGTGCTGTTAATTGCTCCCAGTTTGTTAGCTTGCTCACAATCTTCTAATTCTTTGGTATTGTTTGCCACTTTCAAATACTAATTAGAACTCCCAGCTTCATTTCTAACTGGAATTTCATTCTGGACCAGGCTCTACGTGACAGTCTGTTATTGAATAAGGGCCATCTTCTGCCCAGAAAGGACTTGGTCACTTCAGATTAACCTTGTAATAACAGAAGTAGTTTCACTCTTGCAGTTTTTTTTTTATTATTATTTTGGGGGAGATTTGGAAGGTGTTAACATTATTGATGCTGTCAATACCACACAAGAAATCGTCCAGGACTCCAGTGACATTTCTGGAGGTCAGAAGTCCAAATTGGATCCTCAGGGCTGCCCTCCGTCTAGATGCTCTAGGGGGTGATAATTTCCTTAGCCCATCCAGTTTCCAGAGGCCACCTGCATTCCTTATCTCGTGACCATGCATCACGTAGTCACATCTTCACTCCTTCTGCTCCCATTGTCACATGCCTTTTCTTTCCCTAAAGGCATTTAAAATCAGCCTTTGCCTTTATGCTCTACTTCCATTTAGCCTCAAACCCCAACACTTACTTCTGTGATTCTACTTCATCTCTGACCAGGCTCTCATCACCACCCACACAGGGCTTTCCACTCAGCCTCCCGACCTCAGTTTTCCCCTTCCACCCTCCACAGCCATAGTACTCTTCTTTAAATACCTCCTCCAGCCTGTTATCCATCTCCTCTACAGACTCTCAGGCTCAGTGACTCCTGGAGCACCATGTCCCCTTGATGCACTCTTGCAGAGGAGGGATAATGCTGAGCTGGGATACAGCTAGAGCTCTACCATATATTAATATTAGGACTAGAAACTGGTCAAGTTAGTTAGCTTCCCCGAACCCTAGTTTCCTTACCTGTACTGTAGTGATAATGTGAAAGCATCTTTTTAAGGCAATAAAACACTATATAGATGTGAGGCATAATTGGGGTATTAACATACTCCTTTGTCTGCGTTTTAAGATTCCCTGTAAACTGGTCCCCAGGCAGCTGGGAGATTTTCCCTAAATCCTGATCTTGAAAGTCTGAAGGCACAGGCTCCCAGGACATAGCTGGAATGTATTAAATTGTTTTCAGATATTGAGTTTCCCAAACTGTGACGTTCCCTATTGGTCTTATTCTGGGTTAGTAGAGAGGATTTAATCTGGGAAGAGGGGTCTTTGGGATCAGAGGTTGGACTTTTGTGATCCTTCCACACAAAGGCGGTGATTAATATGGCTGCATAGAATGAGCATGCCCAGAGAGTGAGGTGATGGGAGAGGACTGCGGACAGAGCCCAGGGCAACACCAGCACGGGGCTGGACTGCTTATTAGACTTCTAGAGCCCAGCTCAGTGCTCGAAGTGTAGTAGGTACTTGGTAAACATTTTTAAAGTTGTATACCATTAAATAGTATATATATATTTTATTCACTCATTGATTCCTTCACTCAGTAGATATTTATTAAATACCTAGAAAGGATTAGTTTATGTGCTGGATACTGAGAGTACACTGATGATCAAAATAGACAGTGTTGTGGGAGCTTACAGTTGGGGGTGGGAGGGTAGAGACAGACCTTAATCAAATAATCCGAACAATACAATCACCAACATAACATAAACTAGCCTAGTGTGTCAGGGAATGTGTGTCTTAAAAAGTGACATTGAAGCTAAGTCTTCCAAAGAGTGGCTGAATTAGGGAATATTCAATAAACTCTTATCAGCAACGACGGATGGCCTCTGCTAGCTGCCCCAGAGAAGAGGCTCTGACATGAGATTTCTGGGGGAAAGGAACGGGAGCTGTGCCCAATACAGGGTGCTGGGCCTTATCTGCACATGTGTCTCCCAGGGTTTTTTAAATGACCCTGTGCGTGGTGTTTCCCACTGGGTACAAAAAGTTGCCTTACTTAAGAGGTAGTATTAGAGAGAGGATCCAAATAAACACAATTAAAAATGAAAGAGGAGAGATTACAACTGATACCACAGAAATACAAAGGATTGTAAGAAATTACTATGAAGAACTGTATGCTAAGAAATTTGAAAACCTAGATGAAATGGACACATTTCTAGAAAAATATAATCTTCCAAAACTGAATGAAGAAGAAGCAGAAAACCTGAACAGACCAATAACAGCAGACGAAATTGAAGCAGTCATCAAAAAACTCCCAACACACAAAAGCCCTGGACCAGATGGTTTCACAGGAGAATTCTACAAAGCATTTAAGGAAGAGCTAACCCCTATCCTTCACAGACTATTCGAAGAGGTAGTATTAAAAACCCGAGCTTGAAAAACCCGAACTTGGAAAAATGGCACAGAGGTACGTGCAAAGTGTAAGCCCCATTTATACTAACTTGTCCTCCTCAGTTACATTTGTGGGCACATCTTTGGGACCATCGCAGTGGAGCCCCCTGTGCTTAGAACCTGTCCACCCCAGCAGCTGCCTCCGTGCTGTCTGGGGAGAGCAGCACACGCGTTCGGCCTCAGGAGAGAGACTTCAGCCTGTAGCTAGTACCTCCCTTTTACATAACTCAGCTTTTTCAGCTGCTGGATTTCTACACCCTAGAATGTTATTAATTCTCTTTGCCACTTGAAAGGGCACAAGACTAAGTAGGTTAAGGATTAAAGAGAGTACATGAGAAAGCATTTTCTTGTTTCATTTCTATAATTTTAAGAGAAAATGCTGCTGAGGAAGATGGGATGGAGTCTCCCAGCAGAAACCACAGGACCAGGCTGCAGTGTAATGGAGTGTCATGGAAAGCGCTCACTCAGTCCCTCCATTAACAGGCATCTTCTCGTGGATGCTAGAGCTCTCCAAGGCTTTCCTCAGGCTGGCTGTGAGGCTATGAGGGGAGGTTTTTTCCTCCCCTCCTTTAATACCTTGCATCAAACAGTGTTCTAATCATAAAGCAGTATGCACATGTGGGAATTGAAACGTAAATTATGGAAGCAAATATGATATGTGTGAGAAAAAGGGACCATGCTGTTTTATGCTTATGTTTGTCATCCTGTATTTTCATCTTGCTTTTTTTAATTAATTTTTTTCTCATCACAGAGCTTTCAGGAATCTGTCTCTTCATTCATCTTTCATGCTGTTTCTTAGGGCAATTTCATACTCGATATTTTTGCATTTTATAACATGGAGTGGGAGAGTTGCATAAAACAATTCCTTCACATAATACAGAGCTGTGATATCTTCTAAATAAATATCTAGGTCACAGCTAGATTATTAGACCACTTAAATAGTTTGAAAGGACACTTTTCTTAACTTTAGAAGTTAGTACTCAATTTATTTGCTTTTATTTCCTGCTATTTCAATGACTAGATTCTTCCTTTTATTTAGCAAAGAGATTTGTTCCTCCTGTCTTTTTGTGTTTGCAAGTCTGTGAAATCTCTATCAAACTGAATGCACACAGCTCTGAAAACTGGGCTGGACTCATACGGGGTCTGGCTTGTCCTTGATCTTCAAAATTATGACCCCTCACTCCAGGCACTGTTTTTCTTTAGTCAATAGTTTTTTGTGCCCGAAAGTCTCACAGGGATACTCATGGAAACAAAAATACAGAACCCCAGGGTTTGGAGAACATCATCCCCGAGGCAAAATGCTTTTGTTTTATGACTGCCCTTGCTCTGAAAACAGCATGTTTTCAAACGGCAAGAGGCTGAAGCGAGGAAATGAAAGAAGACAACTGTTAAAGTATAGGGAAGATAAAACTGGCCATGATCAGAGAAAAAGGCAACTGAGGCTCACGTTCAGCAGGAGATCCCATCATCTCCTATTTTTAGAGCTTTTCCATTATTTGTTGTATTTAGCATTTAAAAATTTAGCATTTGCAGGGTCAGCCTGGTTGGAAGTGCTTGGATGGAGCAGGTACAGGGCACATGGAGTTGGCCTCCTTTCAGGAATTGGACATGAATTCTTTTACTCCATGACTTTTGTGGGCAAGTGAAAAAAATATATTCAAAGTAGCTTTACTAAAAATGGGAAATTCACTTGAATAGGTATTAAGATGTCTCACAGAACCCAGGGCAGTAAGTGGGGGGAATGGCTGCAACCAGAAATCAAAGGCCATGGCAGTTGCTCTCACTCTCTCACTCACCTACGGCAGTTGGCCGCACTCTCTCTGATTCAGGGTCCACGTGATTTTTTCCCCTTGTTTCTGCACATTGCTATTTTAGTCATTTCACTTTCTCTGTAGTGATGCTGTCTGTGCTGCTTGGTGCATTGGGGCTCTCTCTGTGCCTTCTCAGTTCCATTGTCCCTGATAAACGGACTAGCCCTTCAATACCCAAACTGCAAATGTTCAGGATAGAAAAGCTATTGGCTCAAGCTGACCAATGAATGTCTTCCCTCTGGATCATTCATTCACTCTTATCCAATCAGTTGAAACCCAGTGGAAGGGGTGGGGTCACATGGTACAAACTCAACTTTAGGGATCTACACCTGCATATGTGGAATTGTTTTCAGAAAAGGAGGATTTGGCGAGGCAAAAATCTCTGAAAGCTATTCATTACATTACATAGCAAAGCTTTATTTTTCATTTAATGTGTCAGCTCTGAGAGGGAAATAAGAAAGTCCTGGTTTGTCCACTAAAATTCTCGGCACAAAATATTCATACACTGACAAATAAGATAGAAAGGTGCCAATTAGTGTAGGAGAGGAGAAGCAGAAGGGTGGTAAGCATGGATGATAGTATTTAACTTCATAGTCAGTTTATTCCTATGGTCTTGTAAAATTATTCTCATTTGGAAATGACTCCAAGTGACTGCTGTACCCTCACACAAAAACATCCGTATTCAACATCATTAGACTTCAGGGAAGTGCACATTAATGCCACACTGAATATCATTTCACACCATAGAACAGCTAAAATTAATAGGACTGACAATGTGAGTGTGAGAACGTGGAGAAAGGGGAAGTCTCGAACATTTCTGATGGCAGTATAAAGGAGTACAACTTTGAGAAACTGTTTGGTTACATATAAATCTACCCTCAGACCCAGCAATTTCCCTCCTACATACAGGGTGGGGCAAAAGTAAGCTTACAGTGGTTCATATGGTAAAATAATACAATAATTAATAAATAACAATATAAGAATAAGTATGTTTCACATACTAACAACTGTAAACCTACTTTTGCCTCACCCTGTAATACCCAAACAAAATGAGTGCCTATATTCAGCAAAAGACATGTACGAGAATGTTTATAGAAGTTTCATTCTTAATAACCCCAAACTAAACAACCCACCTGTTCAACCATAGTAAAATGGATAAACAAATTGGAGAATAGGTCTATAACAAAATACTACACAGCAATAAAAAAGAATAACTACTGCTACATGTAACACTGATGAAGCTTATAGATACATTCTTGAGTGAAAGAAATCAAAACAAGAGCATACTGCATGATTCTATTTATATGAAATTCAAGAACTGATTATAGAAGACTTCCATCAAGAGGGAGGTGTAGGCAAACATGGCTCGCCTCCTCGCACAGCAAAAATTACAACTAGACTACAAAACAAATATCACCCAGATTAGTCAGAAAATCAAGCTCTATGGAATTCCAACAAGCAAGAAATTAAAGAAGCCGCATTCATCTAGACGTGGAGATACACGGAGAGGTGCAGAGAGGTGGAACGGTGAGGGGAGGTGTGGAGACACAGAATAGGTGGTCTTACATCACGTGTGGTGGATAAAAATTGGGAGGGATACCTCAGGAGCGTGGGATCCCAGCCCCACACGAGACCACCCAGACTAGGGTTCCAGTACCAGGAAGGTAAGTCCCCATAATGTCTGGTTCTAAAAACCAGTGGGGGTTGCAGCAGCAGAAGAAACTGCAGGATTCTCAGGACTCTTTTCTTAAAAGGCCCACAGTGGACTTAGGACTTACACAGACTCACTCCTTCTGGGATTCAGCACCAGGACAACAGCTGGAAGAACTCCAGTGGCATACAGGGAGAAATTGAAGTGACTAGCATCAGGGCAAGTGCCAGGAGACAGCTTCCTCCCAGACAAAACTCCAGGGGCCAGGCAGCGGCATTGTCCCCTCTCTGAGCCCTCCCCCACACGGAGCCACAGAGTGGTGACCTAGGTTCCCTGCCCTGGCAATACCTAAGACTCCTGCTCCATCCAACTTACTGGTGAATTTGTCTGAAATAGGCCACGCCTCTAGGACTGGGAGGCAAAGCGGCTCTCCCTAATACATAGAAACAAACACAGGGAGGCTGCCTAAATGAGGAGACAAAAAAATATGGCCCAAATGAGACAACAGAAATAAACTCCAGAAAAAGAACTAAACAAAATGGAGATAGCAATCTATTAGATGCAGAGTTCAAACACTGGTTGTCAAGATGTTCAAGGAACTCACTGGGTACTTCAACAGCATAAAAAAGACCCAGGCAGAAATAAACGTTATACTAAGGGAAGTAAGAAAAATTTATAGGGAGCCAACAGTGGAGGGAATGAAGCCGAGAATCAAGTCAACGATTTGGAACATAAAGAAGAAGAAAATATTCAATCAGAACAGCAAGAAGAAAAAACAATCCAAAAAAAGAGATTAGGCTAAGGAGCCTCTGGGAAGTCTCCAAATGCACCAACATCCAAATCTTAGGGGCAGCAGAAGGAGAAGAGGAAGAGTGAAAAATTGAAAACTTATTTGAAAAAATAATACAAGGAAATTTCCCTAATTTGGTAAAAGAAATAGACATACAAGTCCAGGGAGCACTAAGAATCCCAAATAAGTTGGACCCAAAGAGGACCACACCAAAACACATCATAATCAAAATGCCAAAGGTTAAAGATAAAGAGAAAATCTTTTTTAATTTTAATTTTAATTTTTAAATATATTTTATTGATTATGCTATTACAGTTGTCTCATTTCCCCCTCTTTATTCCCCTCCACCCTACACAATCCCTCCCACCCACATTTCCCCCTTTTCGTTCATATCCATGGGTCATATATATAAGTTCTTTGTCTACATTTCCTATACTATTCTTACCCTCCCCTTGTCTATCTTCTACCTACCATTTATGCTACTCATTCTCTGTACCTTTCCCCCCTTTCTCCCCACCCACTCCCCCACTGATAACACTCCGTGTGATCTCCATTTCTGTGATTCTGTACCTGTTCTAGTTGTTTGCTTAGTTTTTTGTTTTTGTTTTAGGTTTAGTTGTTAATAACTGTGAGTTTGTTGTCATTTTACTCTTCGTATTTTTTATCTTCTTTTTCTTAGATAAGTCCCTTTAACATTTCATATAATAAGGGCTTGGTGATGATGAACTCCTTTAACTTCATCTTATCTGGCAAGCACTTTATCTGCCCTTCCATTCTAAATGATAGCTTTGCTGGATACAGTAATCTTGGATGTAGGTCCTTGCCTTTCATGACTTCAAATAGTTCTTTCCAGCCCCTTCTTGCCTGTAACGTTTCTTTTGAGAAATCAGCTGACGGTCTTATGTGAACTCCTTTGTAGGTAACTGTCTCCTTTTCTCTTGCTGCTTTTAAGATTCTCTCCTTCTCTTTAATCTTGGGGAATGTAATTATGATGTGCCTTGGTGTGCTCCTCCTTGGGTCCAGCTTCTTTGGGACTCTCTGAGCTTCCTGGACTTCCTGGAAGTATATTTCTTTTGCCAGATTGGGGAAGTTCTCCTTCATTATTTGTTCAAATAAGTTTTCAATTTTTTGTTCTTCCTCTTTTCCTTCTGGCACCCCTATAATTCGGATGTTGGAATGTTTCAAGATGTCCTGGAGGTTCCTAAGTCTCTCCTCATTTTTCTGAATTCTTGTTTCTTCATTCTTTTCTGGTTGAATGTTTCTTTCTTCCTTCTGGTCCACACTGTTGATTTGAGTCCCAGTTTCCTTTGCATCACTATTGGTTCCCTGTACATTTTCCTTTGTATCTCTTAGCATAGCCTTCATTTTCTCATCTAGTTTTCGACCAAATTCAACCAATTCTGTGAGTGTCTTGATTACCAGTGTTTTGAACTGTGCATCTGATAGGTTGGCTATCTCTTTGTCACTTAGTTGTATTTTTTCTGGAGCTTTGATCTGATCTTTCATTTGGGCCATTTTTCCTTTGTCTTGGCATGCCTGTTTTGTAGTAAGGGGCAGAGCCTTAGGTGTTCATCAGGGTGGGGCAACCCATGTGGCTGCGTTGTGATGCTGGATGTTGGGGAAGGGACAGAGAGGGAACAATACTGCTTGCTCTGCTCTCGGTCAGTTTTCAGTCACTTCCCCCTGTACCCACAAGCAAATTGGGCCTTTCTGGTGCTGATTTCCAGGTGGGTGAGTTTGTGTACATTCTAGGACTCTATGGGTCTCTCCAACGAACTCTCCTGTGAGTCTGGGAGTTTCTCCTCCTGCCACCTCAACTCCCACAGGTGTTTTCAGTCAGAGGTTTGAGGCTTTATTTCCCCAAGCTGGAACCCTGGGTTGTGCAGTCTATCTCACTCTCCAGTTCTTCCTCCCGGTTTATCTGCACTCGAATGTGGGGCTGCCCAGTCTACAAGCTGCTGCCTTGTCGTGAGTGCTCTCTGCCCAGCTGCCCATTTCTGCCCCTCCTACTGGTCTGGATGAATGTTTCTTCCTTAACTCCTTGGTTGTTAGACTTCCATACAGTTTGATTTTCTGTCAGTTCTGGTTGTTTTTTGTTTTTAAATTTATGGTTGTCCTTCTTTTGATTGTGTGAGGAGGCACAGTATGTCAACCAATGCCTCCATATTAACCGGAAGTCTCCAAGAGAGAATCTTAAAAGCAGCAAGAGAAAAGCAGAGAGTTACCTATAGGGGAGTTACAATAAGACTGTCAGCTGATTTCTCAAAAGAAACTTTGCAGGCTAGAAGAGACTGGCAAGAAGTATTCCAAGTGATGAAAAGCAAGGACCTACAACCTAGATTACTCTACCCACCAAAGATATCATTTAGAATGGAAGGGCAGATAAAGTGCTTCCAAGACAAGGTGAAGTTAAAGGAGTTCATCATCAAGCCCTTATTATATGAAATGTTAAAGGGACTTATTTAAGAAAAAGAAGACCAAAACTATGAACATTAAAATGGCAATAAATTCACAGCTATCAACAATTGAATTGGAAAAACAAACTAAGCAAACAAGCAGAAAAGAAACAGAATGATAGATATGGAGATCACTTGGAAGTTTATCAGCTGGGAGGGAAAAGGCGGAGAATGGAGGAAAAGTTACAGGAAGTAAGATGCATAAATGGTAGGTACAAAATAGACAGGGTGATGTTAAGAGTAGTATAGGAAACGGAGAAACTGAAGAACTTATATGCATGATCCATGAACATGAACTAAGGGGAGGATTGCCATAGAGAATGGGGGGGGTACTGAGTGGAGGGGGGCAAAGGGAGGAAATTTGGGACAACTGTAATAACATAATCAATGAAACATATTAAAAATTAAAAATATATAAAAGAGGAACAAGTAACAAGGTAAAAAGAATTGATTATAGATTATAATTGTTTTTGAGGGTTGTTGACTGATGGGAGGCATGAGGGAGCCTTGCGGAGTGACAGAAATGGTCTATATCCTGATCTGAGTGGTCATTACACAGTTGTAGACGTGTAAAAATTAGCCAAACTACACACTTAAGGCCAGTGAAATACAGTTAAAGGCCAGTGAGTACCTTGAAGTATGGACAATGAAAATGGGACCTGGGATTTACTTTCAGACACTGAAGAAAATGGACATGTGTGTGGTGGATAAATGAAATGAGATTTACAAACTGTAGATTGTTGTTAAAGTTGGTGGTAAGTACTTGGCAGTTCATCATCCTTTTGTAATTGTTAGAAATTTCCAAATTAAAAAAAGTTAAATACATGGAAATTTTCCAGTGATGAAGAATTAGATAAAAATGCTCCTTTAACACACTAGAAGGTATACAAAGGTCATCTAATCTATCTTGTTGGTATAATTTTGTTAAAAGAAAAAAACCAGATTGTATATTTCTAACAAAACATCTCAATTTAAATAAGCAAAAGTGTCAATGTAAATGTCTCTCAAAAGTCTATGCATTTTTAGTCCATTGTTAAATGGAGGCCGGGCAGAGAAGGAGGGGAAATAAAAGAGGTGTTGTAGTGTGGGGTGGGGCCGGTCTAGTTCTCCTACAGAAAAAGTGATGCCAGTGGAAAGGATGCTAGGAGATACAACTGCAGAACAGAACCATTAGTGAAGTTTAGTGAGTAAGTATTGCAATAGGAAGGCTGTCTCAGAGAAAGAACACACAGAAAATGAGAGAAGGCAAGGAAGACTGCAGGGAAAGGCAAAAACAAGATCATTAAAAATAGAACTAAACCTCCCCATGCCTCTCAGAGAGATTTCATGCAAGCTTCTGCTCGAACCCACCATGTGCTTCTCTTATTTCAGAAACTAAGATGATCCCCGCTCTGTGGTGACATCCCCCCCTGGGAGTGGAGCACAGCACCTTGTCAGCTCACATGAGGAAGATATTATGGAATTGAGGCAAATCCCTCAAATTTGCTCTTTCTTTCTCATGGAGCTTAGATAGAGGGGCTCAAGAAGCTTAGTTATTTAACCTGTGTCAAGAAACAGGATCCAGATGCTTTTGAGATTAATTAAACGGGCCCACCCTGAGGTTCACAAAGAAAGGCTAAATCTTGCCAGGACCTGGAAACTCACATGGAGTGCCTGTCAGGGACGTGACATGGCGCTGAGGAAGGCCCCGGTGGAGATGGAGTGTGAGGGGAGATTATGTCCTCTGGGTGTGCTTAGTGATTGTACCTCAAAGGATGCTGTGAACTTATCTCCTCAGGGAAAGGCACTGAAGATGAGGAAGAGCCCTGCTGTCCTCCAGGACCCCATGATTACTGCCTTGCACAAAGAGTCCTCCTGTCAAAAAACAGAGGAAGACAATTGCAGAAGATGCCAGTATTTCTAGCCAGGACAGGTTTGGAGCTAACTAACATGCCAGTGGAAATCTGTTTTTGCTGTCCCTGAATAGTCCCTGAGGCAGAGTGGAGTGTGTGCCAAGTGTACTGTACCCTTATCTCCCCCACCATCTGCATACCATGTTGCCCAACACCAAACAGTACTCTGTGTCTAGTCTACCCTTCCAACAATACTGAAGGGAGGGTCCTGTTACTTGCTCATGGGGTCTCATCAACCCAAAACATTTAGAGGTAGTATTCTGAAAAAATTCGTGGTGTCAGATTAGTATGTTTGAGGGCCATTCTCTATGACCCTGGAGAAACCCTAGCAAAGGTCTTTGGCATTGAGAGAGTAAGTGAATTTTTTCTTAAAAATTTAAGTATAACACAGTGAAAGGCACTCTCTTTTTTTAAACCTAAAAATTTTTTTATTTATTTTAGAGAGGGAGGAAGGAAGAGAGAGAGAAACATCGATTTGTTGTTCCACTTATGTATACACTCATTGGTTGATTCTTGTATGTGTCCTGACCAGGGATCGAACCTGCAACCTTGGCATATCAGGGCAATACTCTAACCAACCAAGCTACCTGGCCAGGGCCTCAACATTCATTTAGTGTGGACTTTAACGATTGCAAAGAAACACAAAGGTAGAAGGTATTAAAGAAATCATTAAAAACTTTCATAAAACTGTTCATTTTTATGAGTGAATTTGTTAGGAAATGTAAAAAAGCGATTTATTTATGGGATAGTTCTGTTGTATTTCAGAGCATTCCAGAGCCTCAGAGAGAGGAATTTGTAATAAAAGGCACCTATTATTCAACTAACATCTATTCTTAGTGTTTCCCAGATATATCCACTTACCACAGAGTTTCTACCCTTCTTGAGACCCATGGACTTGAACCAAACACGACACTTTAAATAATTACTGAAAAGGAAGATGGCCATCACACATTGTACTCTGTGGTTTACAACCAGTGGGGCAACTTATTTAGAAGTCTAAAATATCTTCGTTTTTAAAACATTAAGCTCACGCAGTGCCAAATGGTTATCTGATGTTACAACATTCAAACAAACCAGAGACAATGGGAGGCACTACGCATCAGTAGGTCAGAACCAAAGAATACCAACGGTAGTTCTTCTGTCGGGTGTGTTCTCATTCCTAAGCTCTTCTGTGCTTTCTTCTCCAACTGCGGCGAGCTGTTTCCTAAGCAGGTCTGAGGTCCCAGAATGAAAGCCTTGTTAAAATTAGACAGGAGAGGTCTTAATGGTTTCTGCTATAAAAAGTTTTATTTACCTTGTGTGAATTCTTTCCTCTTTGAATAAATCTGTTATCTGGAAGCTGGGAAACTGGACTTTGTCTTGCCTCGTGTTCACCTCTCTTCCTTTGAGGGTGGGGGCCTAGAGAATGGCCCATCTTCCTAACGAGTCTCAGGCCAGCGGTGGAGAGGTGAGGGTTCAGCTTGCAGTTTGGGACAGTGGCAGCTCCTGATAGTCTTATATGAAAAAGATTTAAAAGGCAGTAATCTGAGGGTTTGTCTCAAACTGTATTTTTCTAATAATTTATATAAAGTGCAGAAAAGAGCCCACTGCTTCATGTCTACAGGCAGGTGGAATCCCATAGTCTCTTCTCTCCACCTCCATTTCTATAACAACTTTCAGCTAATTCTCTCACAGTAGTCTTGGATGACTTTTGCCTTTGAATGAATCCATAGAGAGTAGAGACTATGATTACTAATTTATTTATATCCTGCTTATTTCCAGTATCTTGAGGCTTAGAATAGCCACTTGTTCTCAGCTTTTTAAAAGACGATGCTCTTGACAGTAAATTGTAATCCGTGTGCACAGGTGTCACTGATAAAGCTAATTCAGGATCGCTCAGCACTCACAAGATGCATTTTCCTTGGTTGGGGGTCTTTGGAGCTATCGGAAGGGCCTATCTTATGTGCTATTCTTTCTAGATTCTCTACCAGGAAAATTATTGTCTAAAAGCAGAGGCTGAGCTTGGGTATGAGCATCGCGAGGATTTGTAGACCCCTGAAATTGTAGGCAAAATTTATTAGGGAAGGACTTTTTTTCTGGAAAGTCTATACATTTTTTCATTAGATTCTCAAATGATTCCGTCTCCCCCAAAAGTTAAAATCCATTGTTTGTGATCAAGGTTCATAGGTGGAAGTTCGGGAAAACTCAGGAAAACTTTGGCCTTCCATACAGGTCTTCATTACTCAGCTGTCACTGTCCCATTACCCTGTACCACCTGAGAGGTGAGTCATCTGTGTTTGACTAGACTCTCAGTTGGTTGCTATAGAGATAGGAATTCTAAAAGGGACTTCTTCTTAACGTTGTCAGAAAAGCCACATATTAGTTGTGAAAAGCTGAATTTCTCTCCCAAGGTCTTGTCAAAAATTCCAAAGGCAGTGAGCCAACTCTCAGGGCACTAACACGAATTTAATGACAGAATGTCTACTTTCATTTGTTTTATAATCCACAGATTTCTAACACATTTAGGTATTTTTAGCAATAGGATCAGGTGGACTCAACAATTGTCATTTTCTGTAAACGTTGAATTCTCTTTTACCAAATGCAGATACAGCTAGTGTGCCAGCCATGTCCCTGCCGTATTTGAGCAAATGACCAGCATTTCAAAAATCATCAAGGAACATGTATAAAGGACCCACGGACAAAGCCAAAGGGGGGAAGGACTGAGGGTGGGAGGTGGGGTTGGGTGGGGGAGGGGAAAGTGGTGGTGGGAAAATGGAGACGACTATACATGAACAACAATAAAAAAAATTTTTTTTAATTATCCACAACAATGTTCACCTCCATGGATGTAAATGATTGAGAAGTAGGTATCATTAAGGACGACAAGCTTTTAAGGATAGAAAAGGCCTTTTACCCAAAGAGCGGAAATCCAGGCACATGCTGTTAGCGCCGTCCCAGCGTCACCTCATTTGTCTTTAGAGCAGGTGCCGCAGAGCCGAGGCCTCCAAATTCCCGACTCGGCCTTGATGTGGTTTGTGTTTCGTTTTTAATTTTCTGCCCCATAGTTTTGAGTTTTTGCTGTCGTTAAGCTCTGACTATAAAAAGGACACGTGGTCATCACCCTGCCGAACACTTCTTCGAAAAGGAACTTGAGCGCCTGCAGCTGAAGACCTCGGAACGGATTTCCAAATCGCAGCCCACAAACCTTTAGAGGGTGGTGAAGTCCAGTTACACCTTTGCCACGTGGACTTATTTTTTTAAATAAAATAGTAGCATATAAAATGTCACAAGGAATCATCTATAGTGGTTACAATTTTATGAAATTTTTGTTTATGTATGTGTTTTGGCAGTGATGTGCTCACAAGTGTTTAATGACTGGGGCCCTGTGAAGAAAGAGGCGTTTTTGTGCGTACCTGTTCATAAATCTATTATAAATTTTACCAATAGAAAGTGTGTATAGTGCACAAAGTACAAATAACAAATACACAATACCCTTTATTGTAAATTTTGTTTACCAGTTTACTTCACAGAATGTGTTCATTGATTTTTGCCAAATTTTTGTATCTATAGCCAACCTATGGTTGCAATTCAACTCTAATTTGAGAAAAATCAGATCATGCATAAATGCTTGATTTCTATCAGATTCAACAAAGTAATCCCTCACACTACTGATGAATGAGTGTATTCTGACATGACTGTTAGAAGATATTTTCATTTATGTTAAAAGATGAAAGTGAAACAATAAAGATATGTCAGGATTTCACTAGTTCATGAATCACATGAGTTAATCTTTGTTGAATCTGATCATAGATCATAATTTTCAAATACTAGAAGAATATCTTCTCAATTTTTTGGTGCTACTTATAATGTAACAGCTACAGACACTTAAATGCAATCTGCATTATAAATATTTTCTCACCACCTTCAAGAGAAGAGTATCAACAAAACAATTAATCAAAGATGATTTATAGTGTTTGCCAATTTCTGAGCGGTAAATATCCCCTCTGTGGCTAGTTCAAGCTACCACAGTGACATCATAGGACACAGAGTCAGAAGGAGGTACCTTAGCACATCATTATATGATATTTCTATCACACAGATGCAAGAGATACAACCTCATGAGCAGAGAAATTAGTAAAATAATTTGGAAGCAATAAGTTTTACGTATTTGTTAACCTTTGCTTTTAATAGAATTTAACTATAAATTTCTATAATTTAATTTTAAATAATGATTGTGTCTAATAACTGACTTACAAAATGTAGGAAAATGGAGCAATCAGCTCTCAGGTTCCCACACAAGCTGGCTCCAGCACACCATGGCCCGGACTGCCTCTCAGTTGGTCTTATATCACTTGAGCCACACTGGCCTTCTTTCTGTCCTTTGGGCACGACAAGCTGGATCCTGTCTCAAGCCTTTATGGTGTCCTTCCTCTGTCTGAATCCCTGCCCCTTCGCTTTCACAGAGCTGGCTGCTTATCATTCACACCTCAGCTCAAATATCACCTTCTCCGAGAGGGCTTCCCAGACTACCCCTTCTAAAATAGCCCACTTTAAAGGCACTTACAATGATCTTGTTCATTTATTTGTTTCTGTGGGTCATTTCCCCCACTAAGGGTGAAAGCCTGAGAAAATGGGGGTGTTCTCTATTTAGCACTCCTACCCTCAGCACCTCGGATAAATGGCTGGCAACCTACATAGCTCAACTATCGCCTAAACTCTTACCTTCAATACCACTTTAGCCTTTCATTCGTACATGAAACACCTACATTGCATGCGTCTCCAAAGGAACTATAATTTAAATAATTTTTTCCCTTCTCCTGAGAAAAGTGTCCATTAGCTTTTCACAGTCACCTGCTTCATGGGGCTTCACAGCAGCCTGTTACTGCCACTTCTAAAAGTCATGGAGGAGGCAATGGACCGCCAGCTTGTTTGAATGAGCAGGGCAGATTATTTTAAGAAGATAAAAATTTTCTAAATACTGCCGTTTACAGATAGGTTTTAGGGAGGAACACTGTAGGTGACATAAACCTTCCTTTCTGAAAAAGAAAACCCCAGTGTTGGGTTCTGATTAGTGAATGGGACACAATTGGCTCATCTGAGCTTTCATCTCAAATATGTCCGCTGGCCTGAGTTAGCTGCCCAGAGTCCAGCTGATCCCCTTTCTCGATCACAATCCTCAGGTTCACATGGAGAAGCAAGAAAAACATTCTCAGATCTTGTATCACTTTTGAACATTCGAGTTATTACTCTGGGAGGGCTTTCTCAGAGGTAGAATAAGCATTATCTCAAATTTCCCATGTGTATGCCAGCCATAATGAAAGGTTGCTAAGAAATACTTTTATTTCCATCAAAGAACTACCATACTTCAGGGAAGTGGAGCCATGGGTGTTTCCCACTGCCCCAGGCTCTAAAGCCCTTCTGAACAGGTTCATTTCAGTTCCTTGTGTGTTAGCTAGAATCATACTGGAAAATCTCTACAAGATGAAATATTAATATGTTCCTAAATTATGAGATTATTTTCTGTGCTTTAAGCATTTAAAGCAGCTATGTGAAATAGCTATGAGCAAACATTGCAAGATATGGTCGACACTCATTGCCTCGCCTCTTGTAGAGCTGACAGTCCTTTGGATTGCCAAGATTTCCCACCAATAATATATAATTTGCACGGCTCCTCACTTTCCAGTAATTTCTTCCACCAGAAATTGGTTTAAGACAAAGACGAGAGGTATGGAGCCTGGGATGCTTTAAGGAGGCTACGGGAGAAAATAAATTCTGCTCCTGTTAGGAGAAATATACAATGCACTGCAAATATGTTGAATATATTCTGATTTCCAAATCCTATTTCAGAGTTTCCTGGCTGATGCCCAGCAGTGGTTTGAAGGTACAGAATGGCAGAACTGTTTTGTACTTTTCTTGCATAGCTTTGCTGAGCTCCAAGGTCAGTCACTGCTTCGGTCCTAGTGCCGATTTATCATCACAGCACAAAATGTCAATACTCTCTATTCTCATACCCTAATGGCAAGATTATGACAGGGTAGGCATTTTTCACCTTGTTCTTATGTCTTTAACTTCCTAGGGAACACCACGCTGCCTCATTTTACCTTATCAGATCGGCAAAGCATGAAAGCCTGGCAGCACCACCTGTTGCCAAAGATGCAGAACAATGGGAATATTCACACAGTGCTGATGGGGGTATAAACTGGTCAGTCCTCTTGGAAATCAGTTTGTCAATAGTTAAAATAGTTGAAGATATGCATAGTCTCAGATCTAGCAATACTACTTCTAGGAATAAACTCTGAATATTTGTATAAGAAAACACTTATAAGAATGTTCATTATAGCCTTATTTGCAATCGTAAAAATTGGGAACAGGACAAATTTCAATCAAAAGTAGAATCGATAAATTGTATATTTAATGTCATAGAATAGTCTTTAGCAATTAAAATGAACTAATTAGAGCTGCATGTTTCAACATAGACACATCATTAAAATATAAGGGTAAGCAAAATTTAAAAAACAAGTTGCAGCCCTGGCTGGTGTGGCACAGTTGGTTATGTGTCATCCGTAAACCGAAAGGTTACAGGTGTGATTCCTAGTCAGGGCACTTGCCTGGGTTGCAGGTTCAGTCCCCACTTAGGGCGCGTATGAGAAGTAACTGATCTATGTTTCCCCTCACATCAATACTTCTCTCCCTCTCTATCTCCCTCCCTTCACCTCTCTCTAAAGAAAAAAATAGTTGCATAAGGGTGTATATTGTGAATGCTATTCATATTATGTTTAAAAACAACAATCAAAGCAATGATCTGTCCTGTTAACAGATACAATATTACATAGAAAGGTTATAAAAGCATGAATGGAATTGGCAAACACCAAATTCAGGGTAGACAGAGAAGTTTTTTCTGTGTAGGTTATTTTCGTTCAATCAACTGGGGTGAACATCTTCTGTGAGTCAGGCATTGTGCTGGTTGCTGGGAGTCAGACAGCCCGCATCCCCAGAGGGCGTGGACTGTATGGGGGGCTGGTCCTGGAACCACTCCCTCTGGCCTCATGGCAGTTACTTGGCACCTCTGTTATCATCCTCTGCTGGTTTCAGGTTTCATTACATCCTTCCTTCTATGGCAGTGATATCCAGTAGAACTTTCTGCAGTGATCAAAATATTCTATATCTGTGCAATCCAATATGGCAGCCACTAGCCAACATGTAGCGTTAAACACTTGAAACACAGCTAGTGTAACTGGGCAACAAATTTTTAATTTTAATTAATTTTCATTTATATAAGTACATGTGGTTTGCGGCCACCATGAGGGCAGGGACTATGTGTTTCTCATCCTTGTAGCACTGACTCAAGTCCCAGCTTCTCACCCCACGGGTGCCTGCCGCTGCCGCTCACAGAAGACATTTGATAAATATCTGTTGAACTGAGTCCTTGTGGTACTGTTCACTGGCAGCTGCTCTGGGGAAATCCACTAGATCTCTGTGCTGTCATTCATCTCTTTGTCAAATGCACAGGGCACACTAGTTCTGTTCCAAGCTGAGGTGATCCAAGCCTAAATAAAACACAGTCCCTTTCGTTGAGGAATTTATGGTCTTGTCTGGACAATAGTTCTTTTAGAGATAGAACAGAGACTTAATCCTGAAGTTGTCCACGATCTCCTCCGGCTTAACATCCTATAAATACATTCACTGAATAATTCATTTGTGCCTAAAATCACTTTGAGAGTTCATGCAAATGGACAGTAAATCAATACAATGAAGCTCTCTGAACTTTCGAGAGCCCTTTGGTCTCATTCAGTTATTTAACAAACATTTACTGAACGCCCTCTCTGGATGTTCTGATTGCTTCTTCTGGATCCCATTGGTGATGGAAGGATTCTTACCTGAGGATTATTGTGACGGCCAAATGCTCACGCGCTCGCGCGCGCGCACACACACACACAGCCCAGTGCTGGTCAGATGAGATGGAGAGCTGTTGGTCAATCACACAGAGTCACAGCCTAGGGTGGGAGGGCACCACGCGCCATGGAGGACCACAGAGGGGTTCCGCTCAGGTACAGAGTGAGCGGCCAGGTACTATGGAGGCAGGTGCATAGTATCAAGAAGGTGAGGTTCCTTCTCCCTGGTTCCTGTGGGAGAATGTGGCTTATTTAAATAATTCCATGGGCTGGTAGAGACCCACCATGCGAGAATAAGCAGCACCTGTGTCTGGTCCCGCTCATAAGGAGCGTTGTTTGGCTGGAGGACCTTTCCAGGAGGGCGGCAAAGGGCGGGCAACTTGCAGGCAAACCATATGGGGCATCTCCTTTACAGATGTAAAGGCAGCTCATAATACTGAGCCTTAATTTAGGCCTTACACCACAATGGCCAGGCACTATACTAGGCACCCTCATGGGCAAGACAAGAACAGTGGCTCCTGCCCTTATGGATCTTATGGTTTAAGTTTCGGGGACATATTGATCAAATTAGTGGATTTTAAACGCGGTTTACAATAAAGATGTGGCTTCCCATCTCTCTACTCCGTCCTGGGTCCCAGGAGCCAACAGAATGAAAAACGGCTTCTTTTGGCCACTAGAGGGCATTTCCTGCTTTCTGCATAAGCTCTTGCTTCCTTGGGGTTGAGCTACAATTGTGGGTTGAGTGCACTGATTGATTCTTAACATCAGAATCACTTGGGAACATTTTTAAACAGATGCTTATGCCCAGTGATTCCGATTCAGCAGGAATAGGATTGAGTTTGGGGCTTTGTAATTTAAACATGTTTCTCAAACGATTTTGATAGAGATGAACAACCAATTTAGTGAGATAGCCTATATCCTGATTTTCAGGGTTTTATTTTTTCTAGCGTTATTGAAATGTAATAGACATATAACACTTTGTAAGTTTAAGATGTACAATGTGTTGATTTGATACACATATACTGTAAAATGATCAGCACCATAGCATTAGTTAACACCTCTGTCACCTCAAATGATTACCATTTCTTTTTTGTGGTGAGAACATTTAAGACCTACCCTCTTAGCAACTGGCCAGTATGTGATGCAGTACTATTACCTGCAGTCACCATGCTGCACATGAGACCCTCGGGACTTACCTGTCGTATACCTGGAATACGAGTTTGTGCCCTTCGACCAACATCTCCCCAACACCCACACCCCTGGTCCCATCCCTCTGCCCCTGGTAGCCAACATTCTACTCTCTGCTTCTATGAGTTTGGCTTTTATAGATCCTACATTTGTGATATCTATAGTATTTGTCTTTCTGTGCCCGGCTTAGCATAATGCCTTCTTAATGTACAATATGTGCTTCTTAAGCACAACGCACTGAGCATAAGGCTGCCCTGGGTATGGCTGCAAAAGTGCGTTGAGTGTGAAGCCCAGTGGAGGTGGGAAGGCTGACTCTATCACCAACCCTGTGCTGTGTTTGCCATCAGGCTCCCATAGCCCAGTGCTGGAAAACTATGTTCTTTGGTTTCTGGCTCTAGACCAGCCCCTCTGGCCAGTGGAAACTGTGTGAGTAGTGGGGACTTGGGGGGACCAAAAAAGACAGAAGGGTATTGTACCTTCCCCATCCATTGGGGTTGGCATGATATCTTTCTACCTCCACACCTACTTCCATACCATCCATGCCTACCTCTCCCCATCTGACTCCCTAGCCAGACACAAAATTCTTCTCTTCTGCTCAAAACAACAACAACAACAACAACAACAAAACACACACACAAATGCTCTCAAGCATTCACTTCTGCAACTCGATAGCTGAAGGAGCCGGCAGTCTGCCAAGAGCTAGGTCTGAACAGAGTCCAGGCTCAGGTAGGGCACCGTGCCATCGACAAATATGAATATACAGGTTATCATCCTCATTTCCTGACTTGTTCCCATCTCATCCAATTCTGAGAAACAGGAAATAAAGGGTCATAGTAATTGGAAACACGTGATTTTTCATCACTTTTACCCTGAGTCACCAAGCGTTTAATTGTCCTCTTTCTGTTAAGGTTTTATAGTGGTGGGTTTTATTGTTATTGTTTGTTTTGTTTTCTGAGCGACATGGGCTTCCCTCAAGATCTTATTGTTCTTGAGTGATATTTTTACAGTTGCTTGTTGTGAAATAAGTGTAATTACTTGATTATAAACATTCCTGGGGAAAAAGTTCAAAGGACGACTCTAGGCAAAGAGAGCCACAGAGTTATTTAAGGATTACAGACTTCCTTGCAAGGCAGTTAAGCTGAAGTATGAAAGAGGTACTCCCTGAAGATAATGTGAGTTCATCTACAAAAGGCAAGCATTCCACTCTCAGGTAGCTGACAATTCATTCCCACCCTCTGGTGAGTAAAACACCCTTACGCCCACACGCACAAGCACTATTCTATTTATTAATTGTCAGGAAATTACTTTAAAACTCCCAGGGCTAAATAATAAATGTCCCCTTCCAACCGAGATGATTACATAGAGGAAGCCGGTCTATCTGGTCCTGAGGGGTGGACATCAGAGCAGCTGACTGAGCATGCTGGGACCTTACCAGGCCTAAGAACTACTTGAGCTGTTTTTTGTTTTTTTTTTTAAACCCAGCCTAGGAGGCTCATTTCTGTGCCTATGCAAATTAGACATTCCTCAGCGCTTGGTCCCGAATTACTCACTCGTATCACTCACTTTACCACACAGGAGCAGAACGAGAATTCACGGAATAGTGTCTTGAATGGGGTTGTCTGTCCCAGGGCCCAAGACATCCGACAAAGTGGGACGTACTCTCCAGAAGCACAGGTGTGTCAGGGTGTGGACTCATAAATTACCCTGTCTTGAACTAGATGTGTAATTAGAAATTCCTATCAGATATGCCTACTTCAGATGGTGCAACCAGAAAGAATAACAATATTTATATTAAAATGATGATAAATAATTTATTATGAATCTTGTCTCTTTTTTTCATGGCTGTCTCCATTTACAAAACACATTTTTCTAGAAAAAATCAAACTTCTGAAGAGAGAATAGAAAAAAGTTGTTTTTAAAGCCAAGTGACAACTTGAATAGCTAGTAGTAACAGCTACCATTTTCCTGAATGCCTATACCTTGCTAGGCAGACTACAAGCTGTACCTCATTTAATCTCCTAACAACTATTATTTTGCCTATTTTATAAATGGGGAAACCAAGACTCAGAAAGGCTAAGCAACTCAAGTTACCCAGTGGTAAAGGATGGATGGGGCACCCATATGCAGTTGGGTAACTCAGTCACTACACACCATGACACCAAGCCGAGGGGATGAATAGAGACTGCAGTCCAGCCTGTGACCCACCTGCCACTTCGCATACCAGTGGGGCAGCGGCCAGCCACTTTCCTGGTATGAACAAAGGCACCCTGTGAGCTAGCTGGGGCCCTGAGAATACCCTGGAGGCAGACCCACTGACCTGACTCCAGAGTCCCTGTGCTTCACAGGACACTACCTTACCAAGCACATTTTCCTACATCAAAGAGTCCCATAAACCTGCCAGACAGACTATCCTGTTCCTTTCCCCTGGTTGGGCCTAGGGAGGGGCATAAGGGGAAGGATGAGTCCACCCCAGAAAGGAAGTGGATAGATTCCCTGTCACTTTTGGAGCAGCCTGGTGTTTTTGGATTGCTGGGAGAGGTCCTGATTGGAGCAACATCCGCGTGCTGTGCTGGAGGTTTTCTTGGCCTGCTTTGCAGAGTCACCCGACTGTGGGATTCAGGCGGCTCTGGATGGAGCCTGCAAATGCCTGACGAGAGCCACCGCATCAGTGCGGTGAGCTAAGAGACAGGAATTCTCGCCTGACTCCACCACAGGCTGGCATTTTGACCTTTGGGCAGTCTCTTCACCTCAGTGACTTCCGGTTCGCATTTGAAAATTCAGACAACAATCATGGGTGCCCCTGAAGTCCTCAAGGGAATGGTGCTCGGAAGTGACACTAGGAAACGTCTTAAAGCAGGCAGAATTTGTCTTTGGTACTTACCTCCATCTGTGCAGTTCTTAGATTTCTCTTTTCCTCAGCATTCCCCTCTTTTCTAAGCTTTCTGTCAGGAGGGGGAAAGTGAGCTGATGAAAACCAGTGAGCACTAGAGATGTTAGGGATTAAAAATATAGACTTTCCCCAAATCATCCTTCCCCCAAAGAGAAGACAAAGGCTCTGCACAAAGGATCGAATCACTGGCTGAATTTTAGCAACAGATCAATGAGCTGGGTCTTCCCAGAGCCTGTAAACCACAAAGATAGCATGACTAAGGATTAGTTTGCCCTGGGAAGACATTATACAGTGCATAAACAAACAAAAAAATCACCTGTCCATGTAAGTCATATATTGCACAGTCATCTTACACAGGTGTTACTTTTTGGACAAGAAGGAACACCTCACAGCATTTTTCAAACATTACATATTTTTTTCTTCTCCTCTTGTTGCAGATATTTAAGTATTTTATCTTCCTTCAGAGAAAAGGATTCACAGATCCTAGTGTTAGCTGCTTTCTTCTCTCTTCTGGAAGAAAGGGAACAATGGTGGCTAACATTTATATAGCACCTACTATGTGCTAGCAGCATAGTCAATGTTTTAGGCCTGTTTATTCACTTTATCTTCATAATAGCCTGCTGTTGTAGATAATGTCACCATCACCATTGCCAGCATCATCTTCATTATACAGATGAAGAATTCAAGCTACAGAGGAGTTAAATAATTTATGACCAGTCCACGGCAGTGCCTGGCTCTAGAGACCACGTCTATAGCACAACGCCATGGGCTCCTACCTCCTCCTGCAGCCCGACTGCCACCTCCCATGACAGACCCTTCATTTTCCATTGATAGCCAAACAGACTTAGTGGAAAGGGTCATCCTTAACCACTTCAGAGGCTCCTGAATTGTCTTTATACTTCTGTTCAAACCTCTCCTTCCTACTCCCTTTTCTCTCTTCTTCTTGATTCAATTTCGTCTATTTGAGACCATTTCTCTTCTGTCCTTGTACGGAGATGGTGTTAGGTTCTCTCACCTGTGTTTAGAAACCTGCGAAACCAAGGGGGCTCGGAGTGTCTCAATCCGTTTCCCTGCCTCTCAGTCCAGTTTTCAGGCTGACAATGCTAAGTCTATATTTTAATTGCAGTTATATTTAATTATGACCATGACTGTGGCAGGTGTGATGCTCAGGAGAAAACAAATAGAATTGATTTAATAAACATATTTCAATACCCATGAAAGATATTTCCATTACTCACACTGACAAAAAGAAAATAAGACTTACTTGGAAGCTTAAGAGAACAGCGAACAGACGCTACTTACTATAGTTAGCAGGTTTGTATCAAGATTCTTTATGGGAATTTCTCGTTGGTTTGCATGCCCTTCCTCCAAGTCACGAAGCGTGTGCTCTCTTTTGCAAGTGAGATTATTGAGATTTGAAGAGGTTGGGTGACCTGATTCAAGTGGGTCTGAGATGAGGCAGGACCGAGTGTGCATCTATGCTCCTCACTGCTGGGTCAGCAGCTGGTCCACAGGCCTGGGCGGACTGGTTCCTTTGCTTTTGATGTCATAAGATATAGTGAACCAGACAATCTTCACTTGAAGATTAACATCTTCCTATGGAACGGAAGCCTTTCTTCTTGCTGATAACCTTGCCAAGATATGGGTCATATATTTCTTTAAGAAACATCAGTCGGCTTGATAAGAAAAATCATCCACCTCACTTACATCTCTCAGTAATATCTGATAGGAGTATCGGGTACCAAAGAAATAAAAGATGAATCTCAACTGTACTCTATGCTGCAACTATATACAAGATCTGTCTGGAAAAAGTCCAGCCATTGTCAATATAACCAGAACAGTTTGCACGACATCGATGTAACCTGGCAGCCAAGGAGAGTGGACTGGAACTTGTATGTGTGAACAATGACGACTTCACTGTACTAGTCAGTGGGAGTGAGTGAGCATGTGTGCTGTGTGGCTGTCACATTCAAAATGACTGAGCGAGCAGAGCAATGAATCTGCATCAAGTTTTGTGTAAAGTTTCCTTGGCAGAAACTATTGGGATGATTCAGAAGGCTGTCAGGGACAATGCAATGAGTGCAGTACAAATAAAGCATAGCACAAATGCTTCAAAAGATGGTCAAGAATCTTTTGAAAGTGATTCACCTTCTGGAAGGTCTGCAACAAGCAAAACACCTGAGAATGTTGAACGTGTATGGGCTGCAAACCACAAAGATCAGAGAGTGATGGTGCCAGAACTAGAAGCTGATCTGGGGATTACAAAACTACTGTGTCTGAGATTTTGATGCAGGATCTTAGCATGAACTGTGTCGTGGCAAAATTCATTCTGCAGGTTCTGCTACCAGAGCAGAAGGAACATCGTGCTGCAGTTGCTAATGACTTCATTCAAACTGCTACCAATGAACCAGATTTCCTCAAGAAGGTCACAACCAGAGATCAATGGTGGGTCTAAGGAAACAAAGGCCCAGTCATCCCAGTGGAAAGCGCCTGGTTCTCTACTCCTGAAGAAGGTGCAGCAATGTTGCAGCGAGATCAAGACAGTGTTAACTGTGTTTTTTAATTAGGAAGGTGTTGTCCATCATAAGCACCCCCTTCCAAGCCAAATAATTAATAAGGAGTACTACCTCAATGTTCTTCATCAGTTGAGATGCAATATGACAAAAACTGCCACAGCTATGGGCAACTGGTGATTGGCGGCATCATCATGACAATGGATCCGTTCATGGGTAACATCTCATGCAGACTTTTCTGGAGAAACATCAAATCACCCAGGTGACTGAGCCCCACTACAGCCCAGATTTGGTGCCCTGAGACTTCTGGCTTTTCTCAAAACTAAAATCACCTTTGAAAGAGAAGAGATTTCACACCATCAGTGAGAGTCAGGAAAATAAGATGGGGCAGCTGATGGTGATTCCCTCAAAGGATTTTGCAGGGTGTTTTGAACAGTGGAAGAGACACAGAGAACTGTGTGAGCTCCCAAGATGCCTACTTGGAAGGGAACTGAGGTGTCATTTTCCTATGTACAATGTTCCTTGCATCTTGTATCTTCTTCAATTAATGTCTCTACTTTCCATAGCACATGGCTGGATACTTTCTGGACAGGCCTCCTATATGTCATATGATTTATGAACTGTCATATATGTAATGATTTACATGATATATATACATCATACATACCTATTTACAGGTGGAGCAAAAATAGGTTTATAGTTGAGTCCATGAAATAGTTTATTCTTGTATTATTATCTATTAATTATTATGTTAATCTCCATTACTGTAAACCTGCTCTTGCACCACCCTATATATTGTACATATATATGCACACCCACATATGTGCATAAAGGTAACCGTGCCTTTTATACTGTATTTTTCCCTTTTTTTTCTTGGCTCACCTCCTCTGGTCTCCTCTCCCTACTCTCACATGAGTCGCCCTCTACAGGAAACCATGTTGTGGCCTTGCCTGTACCCTTCCTTGGACTTGTCATTGCTCATGTGATCCTATTTAAATAAGTACTTACACGTTTGTGCATTTTATACAGGCGCATGCCATTTCTTTGGTAACAAAGTGGGATCATATTTCATGCACTTTTCTGCATCATGCTTTCCTCACCCAGCACTTTCTGGTGCAAATCCCTTTGCGTAAACTTGTATAGCTGTAATTCAGTCTTTTTAATAGCTTCATAATATTTTGTGAGTGAGCAGTACCATAATTTACTTGGCTATTCCCCTGCTGATGGACATTCACCTCGTTTCTAGACTTTTGCTACCAGAAACAATACTATAATAAATATCCTTTTATGTACTTTTCATTTTATCTCTATAAGCTAAATTCCCAGGAGTAAAATTATGGATCCAAGTATGCAGACATTTGTAGTTGATGTTACCTGATAACCCTCTAAAGAATATTTTTCTGGCCAATTCAAAATGAATTTTTGTGTAAAATACTGACATTAATTTTTTCACTATTATTTACATTAAGATATTTTTTCTAGCTATAGAAGTTGCCTATTCTGTTCATGACTTCTCTTATGATATCAGTTTTCAATTTTACATAAACACGTCTATGTTTTCTATCATAGCCTCTTGATCTTCCTCTTTACCTCCCTTTCTCACCTAATCCTTCTTGACTAACACTCAACTTCCCAGAATCAGCTCAAACTCAGGTCACCTCCTGTGTATCAACCACCTTTCCTTCCGTTGTCCCCCTGCCCTCCCCCAGAGGTAATCTCCCTCCTGCACAAACTCACATAGCACATTGAATTGTACTGGTTTGAGTTGTCAGCCCCGCTGGACTACAAGATTCTGGAAGGCAGAATCAGTGTCCTCTTCACCTTTATTAAACCCAGCACCACACACAGTGCTATTACACAAGCTACTCAATATTTGGTGCACAAATAACATATTTGTTTTTATGTAAATTTTTTTGTTACACCTAGTTTAAATAACTTACTTAGTGCTCCTAAAAAACAAGCTGAAAACAAAAGATTGGGTTAACTCAATATTCCTGAATGAGTCACAACAATGCATATTTGTGATGCTTAAATAAATATTGTAGGAAAAAATAGCATTTATTCATTTCACCACAGACTCAGAATTCCTACATAGAGGGAATAGGAACCAATGTGTGTTTTTATAGACATTAAGTCCTTGTGCAAAGGTGAAATGCTTTCTTGTGTGAGGTGCATGTTTTCGATGATATAAAATGAGATCGCTATTGACACAGTGCTTAGATGGCCACTGTCCTTGAGGCCACCCTGCTGCCTTCCAGGATTTTCGTTTGCTGTTTTCCTGCCAGAAAATATCCTATTGGTGGTGGGGTGGGGGGAGGTTGAGAATCTGACCAAATAAAATTTCCTGTAGATATGTGTGTAATGTCCGTATCAGATTTTACTTCAGCATTTTCATCTTTTGTCTACTTCTGTGATCATTGAGGAAGAAAATTGAGGAATATAAACATTAAGATGAAAGGCTTGACTTTGCATAATTCCTTATCAAAAGCTTATTTCTTGCCCTGGCCACCATGGCTCAGTTGGTTGAGCGTTGTCCTGCAAAGCAAAAGTTCATCAGTTTGATTCCCAGTCAGGGCACATGCCTGGGTTGCAGTGGGGGGTGGGGTGGGAAGGTGGGGAGAGTCCTGGTTGGGGCGCTTGTGAGAGGCACCCGATCGATGTATCTCTCACACATCAGTATTTCTCTCTCTCTCTTTTCTCCCTCCCTTCCCCTCTCTAAAAATAAATAAATAAAATATTTTTAAATATTAAAAAAAAATTTTAAAAAGCTTTTTCTTAACCGAAACAATCACCTTGAAAACTATTAGGTTAAAAATATAAAAAGGTGATTACCTTGAAACCCAGAGTTTGTTTATGCCTCTGTAATATTTACTGTTTCCAAGGCAACAGTAAACTCAGATTTATCTTAAAGTTAAATTTGCCTTAAATGAGCATGTACTTTCTAGCAGATAATAGGTGCTCCGTATTTATTGGATCAAGAACTGATGAATTGTGGTAACTGACAACTTCATTTATAACTTCGTTTATAACTTTATATTTAAATTTGTTTTAAAATACACCCAATGTTCTCTAGCCGATGGGTTTTTTTTAATAAAAAAAATTAATCCTCAAAATGTACATTTGGCAGAAACCAATATTGCTCAAGGACCTCAACAGGAAACCTATGTTTGGCTTCTTTCCCTGGCAATTCCGGGCTAAAGGCAGCTCATGTAAATTTTTTGTGGTTTTGGTGCCAAGTGTAAATGAACTAGAAAAAAACTAAAACTAAATCTAAAAGCAGGTTTGTCTCCAAAATTTGATTCAGGAATATGGGCTTTGTCTCCATGTTACTGGGCCAATGATATGCATACCAAGGAAGGTACGAAATTTGATGTGGGGAGCAGCTCTAAAAAGCACGAAATGATTGCAGTCTTGTGCCACCACTTAAGGCATTTGGAAGAAAAATCAGAGACTAGAGCTCACTTGTACAAACTGTCAAACAATGTATCAATTCTTTATCAACAAATTAAAATATAAAATATTGCCCAATCTTCTCTTCAGCCAACATTCTACTCTCCCAACATCTGGGAAACCAGGCAGGGGAGGGAGCAGATTGCTTCTAAATTGCTCTGTGGCAGCCAAACATTACTTAAACTTTCAAGGTATGAGATGGAGCCAGGGAGAATATTAAACAGAGTAAATAGTTTTCGCAAATCTTTCACAGATCTTTAGCTTGAAAAATAAATGAAAACGAACAGTTTTAGTTTGTTTCTTTTGCTCTTGGTACCATTTTCCAAACACTTAACCCTGATGGAAAATTGTTATTTCGTTAACAACCCTCATCAGCATAGCTCTGTGGGCACTGGAGAACAGAACAGGTTTTACTGGTCCACCCGCAACAAAGTGGCTGAATCACGAACATGGACAAGGGGATGGAGAGAAGGCAACCTGCTGTCAGAGGCACCCAACTCAAGTGACACTCGATATGATTAATTTGTGGGCAGTTTAGTTGGAGAGCAAAGATAAATCGAAGGCAGAGACAACCTTCCGGAACTCTGTTCTCCTTCCAGAGTCTGGGTTCTATTCTCCTGCACCAACCAGGTGCTTACCTCTATTAAAATGAGACTGCTAACTAGCTTACCATTCACGGTCTTGCGCTTTTCAGAACAGTGAACTCAGACCATGCCAAACGTGTTTCGTTCTCAAGCTAGGAAACTCTACGGCTGCCTCATGGGCCTTCCCACCTCAGGACTGATGAAATTGTGCCTCCCTCAGGTTCTCCATGAGGCTTCCTCCCAATGCTTGGCTAGAAGAACAGGTGAAAACAGTGTCATTCCAGGGCAGCTTGCTCCTTCGCAAGTCTTGCATAGGAAGTCTGGAGTCTCACTTCAAAATGGAAGAGTATTTGGAAACTAGTGTCTTGAGGCCTTTGCCAAATATGAGTCTGAAATAGTTCCATTTTAACATCCTGTTGCATATATAAAAACCTTTCTATACCCAGGGGACTTGTGGATGTTTTATCATTGTTTCATTTTTAAAAAATGGCAGCAATCTTCCATTAAGAGCTTTACTTTTTAAATCTACAAAATAGAGTCTAACATAGAACTAAATGAATTAGCCAATGAAAAATCCTTAGCATAGTGCTTGGCATGTAATAAGTGCTAAATAAATGCTAGGTAGTGTTTAGTATTACTATTATTAGATGCCCTTTCACCTACACGAAGGAAGAAATACATAAATTTGAGCATCTCAGTTGGGTGTAACACTTTCATAAATATTTGAGATCTATTCAGCCCCTTTGATGTCCATGAACTTGATGACTGTGTATGAGGTAATCACCCCAGCACTAATTCTTTACACTAATTACCACTGAAAGCTGTTTCACTCCGCTTGGCCCACTAATGGGGAAAATCCACTGATTAGTCTAAGAGGTGAAGGGTGATAGATGAAAATATTAATCCCTTCGAGCACAATACCTTCAGTACAACTGCCTGAATTTGAAAGATTTCACGACTTGGAAAGATTCCATTCACACCCCCGCTGAAGTCCCCCTGACCCTCCTGAACACGGACTCTCCTAATCTTCGTTCCAGCAATCTCATCCCCCTCCTCTGAGTCTCACAGTGTAAATTCAGAGCACGGCTTGTGTTTAAGTATATTACTTTTGTAATTGGTGTTTAATTGCCATATAACCTATTCGTTTCAGGTGTACCACATAACGGTTTGATGGTATTTGTATGTATTACGAAACGACCACAACAATACGTCTAGTTAACATTGGTCACTATACATAGTTACAAAACTTTCTCTTTCTTTTGATGAGGACTTCTAAGATTTACTCTTAGCAGCTTGCAAAGATGTCATAGAGTGTTACTAACTCATAGTCACCATGTTGTACATTACATCCCCATGACTTACTTACTTTATAAGTGAAAATTTGTACCTTTTGGTACCTTCATGCATTTTGCCCTCCCCCCTTCCCAACCTCTGGCAACTATCCATCTGTTTCCTGTATCTATGAGCTTGGGTTTTGTTTTACTTTTTAAAAATTCCACATATAAATGAGACAATAGGGTATTTGTCTTTCTCTGATTTATTGCATTTAGCACAATGCCCATCCATGGGTCCATCCATGTTGTCACAAAGGGCAGGATTTACTTCTCTTTGATGGCTGAACAATATTCCATTGAATATATGCACCGCAGCTTCTTTATCCATTCACCTGTCAGTTAACAGTTAGGCTGCCTTCACGCCTTGGCTGTTGTAAACAATGCTGCACTGAGCATAGGGGTGCGTGTCTTTGCAGATTAGTGTTTTGCATTGCTTTGGACGAATACCCAGACGTGGAATTGCTGCGTCCTTCTTTGTCTCTTGTTATAGCCTTTGCTTTAAAGGTTATTTTGTCTGACTACCGCTGAAGTGTTGCTACCCCAGCTATCTTTTAATTTCCATTTGCATGAAATATCTTTTCTCGTCCCCTTACTTTCAGTCTGTGTGTGTCTTTCAGTCTGAAGTGGGTCTCGTGTAGGCAGCGCGCATGCCTTGTCTTCGCCTCCATTCTGCCGCCCAATGGCCTTCGACTGAATCCACTTACACACAAAGTCATTGTTGATAGCTGTGTAGTTATTGCCATTTTATCTTCACATGTTTAATTTTTTTTTCCTTTTTCTTCTTGAAGCCCCTTTAACATTTCTTATAATACTGGTTTGGTGGTGATGACTCCTATAGCTTTTCGTTGTCCAGGATCAAATTAGTGTTTTTATTTTCTTCAGAAAAATACCCAAAGTGGAGTTGCTCAATCATATGGTAGTTTTATTTTTAATTTTCTGAGAAAGCTTCATACTATTTGCCATAATGGCTGCACTGATTTACATTCCCACCTACAATGCATAAGTGCTCCCTTTCCTGTGCATTCTCGCCAGTACTGGTTATTTCTGGATTTTTGACAATAGCCATTCTAAGAGTGTGAGGTGATATCTCACTGTGATTTTGATTTGCATTTCTCAGGTGATTAGTGATGTTGAGCATTTTTTCATATACTTGTTGGACATTTGTATGTCTTGAGAAAATGTCTATTGAGATCATCTGTCTGGTTTTTAGTCATAGCATTATTTTTTTTTGATGTTAAGTTGTGAGAACGCCTTATATTTTTGATACTAACTTCTCATCAGACATACTATTTGCAAACATTATCTCCCATTCAGTTGGTTGCTTTTTCATTTTGTTCATACTTTTTTGTTTGTTTTGCGGAAGCTTTTTAGTTTGATATAGTCTCATTTAATTTTGTTTTTATTGTCTTTGGTTTTGGAGTCAGATCCAAAATATCATCACCAAGACCAATGTCAGGGAGCTTATCACCTATGTTTTCTTTTAGGAATTTCATGAGTTTAGGCCTTACATTTCAGTTTTTAATCTATTTTCAATCAATGTGGGGTATGGTACAGTTCAATTGTGTTTCATGTGGCTGTCCCAACGGCATTTTGAGTATGCCCGTTTTATATTATAACCAGTGCATCTTGCTGTCACCATCAGAGTACAAAGGAAAGGTGTGCCCTTCTACTATCAAAGTAATAATTCAAAGTTTCACCTGTACAAGAGTGACTTTTATCTTTATAGAGTTTTTCCTTGATAAGCCAAAATTCCCAGGAGGTTGTCTAGTCTAACAGCTGTCCTGTCGCCTCACAGAACATCTGCTTGGTGCACTGGAGTTGCACATTCTCTGTGGCTATTGCTGAGGTTCCTGCAAAAAGAGGTGGTCCCATGTGATGGACACCCTGTAATGCATGTAGAGAAGTGTTTAAGAACACATGTACTAAAGGTGTGTTTACAAGTGCAAATGAGTAAATGATCACACACATGCATGGACACCCGCACACACACAGCCTCTTTTCCAGAGCCTCTGCTTTGATGGTAGTGATATAGACAGTGGTTTCTTTCACGGGGGTATGAGATGAATGCAAAATGAATTAAGTCTGTCTGACCCCCACATTATAGCTCTTTAGTTACACAGCTCTTTCAGCTTGCATGTACTCTTGGTCACTTCCCAAGATCACCAACAGTGACAAAGTTGGTTGGGAAAAGAGTCCCTACTGTCAGTCATGGGTTGAATCACCTCTCATGACAATTCAGACTTGAAAAGAAACTGAACAGCTGGATCAAACTGCCCTTTCCAGAGGTGAGATTTTTTTCTGGGGCGGGGGTCCAGTGTCCTCCTGCTTGGTGACATTGAACAGACCAGTTTGATCCACTAGAGATGTTGTATTAATATTAAGGAATGGAGTTGGTGCCCATATCCCTCTCAAATCTCCTTGGCCCTTGTACCACTTTGCCCATTTCTTCCAGCAACATCTGGGTCTTTTAAAAAAGGCCAAGCAGGTACAGCTTTCCCAGACAAAGAACATCTGTGCAAGGCAACTGAATATAGCCCCAGCTAGAAAGAGAAACAATACTCATTAAAACAGCATCCATTGTTTATGTCTGCCTGACAGTTTCACTTAAAGCAGGTGGGGGAAGGAAATTTAATGTTCTCCCACATGGGTACCTTGGTGCCCATGGGTTGAACCAGTTAAAAATGTCAAATGTGCGATGATTTATGTCAGTATTGGGAAGATGTAAACTCGAGATAAACTTAATGCAACTGACCGAGAGTTAGACATCTAAGAAGCTAGCAGGAGAACAAATCCTCTAGACTGTCCATGGCGAATGACCTGGAAAAAAACCAAGGACGCTGCATAATTTTAGGGGTTGACCAGCCTCAACACAGATCTGGAATTGCCTCATGCAGCACACACCACACGCAGTGATTGGTGGCAGTTCACAGGCAGTGGCTTTTATGGTGGCGACATCTCTATCGTCATTGGGAGAAACTCCTGACCCAGATGCCATACATACTGAGTGCCTGGCATCCCCTGCCACCCGCACCTCCCAGTGCTGGCTGCACAAATATGTATTGTGGCTTCAGGAGGTGATTTAGATAATTTGCCTATGGGAGACAGTTTATACCACATGTAGAAAAAACAGCCATCAATACTTATGACACTGACCATTTAATTCTTCTGCATGGAACAAAAAGAATTTTGTCTGTTTGTTGATCTGTTCTTTACTTGGTAGCAAAAGATATGACAGAGAAATTGGTTAAACTGTATACTATTTGCCTTTCAGATTATTTTTGGCATGTAATCTTGTCTTAACTGAATGGAACATGGCAGCAATGTGAAATTTTAAACTGTTTGAAAAATACAAGGTCAGAAACCTAAAGAGAAAGAAATCTAAAGAAAAAGCCTAAAATTTTTAGGTGGAGCCTGGTTCCCATAGAGGTTTACAAAATATTAAAGATGACAAAGTTCTAAGTTGCAGGAAAAAATTTGGCTTCCCTGATTAAAAATAGCTAAGTACATGTCTTGCCATATTTTCTCCCCTATTTTCTATTGGTAAAACTCCAAACTCCTTAGCCTGAAATACAAAGAACTTGACAACCCAGTCCAAATCCTCTATGTAGCTTTATACCCTACCCCATCCCCCCTAAAATATACACTCCAATCTCATAGGACTACCCACCATTCCCTCCCTGTACATAATGGATAATATTACGTAGTCCATTTGGTTCACAGGATGCTGTTCTAAGAGGCTCTTTCTACCTTCTCAATCTGAAAAACTTAGCTCAAACTTCACCTCTTAAGAAAAGCTTTAAAAATGATTGTTTGCCCCTCTGTGCTCCTATAACACTAAGCATTTAATTAAATTATTCTATTTTACCACATGGTACTGTGATCATTTGTTTACTCATCTATCTCCCCTGTTAAACTTGAGCTCCTTCAAGACAAAAACAGTATTTCAACCTCTACATCTGCCCTGGGTCCAATGATGCCTGGCACAAGGTATCTACTCAACAAACATATTCATTTGGTGTTGCTGAAAAATTCCTCTTTTCCTGACCCAGAAGCAAAGTACCCAGAACCAAGCTTAGCCTGGCGAGGTCCTGAGACCAACCCATAGTTACCCAGGAGAATGTGAAGTTAACCTTACTCTGGTGATACAGAATCAAATGGATGTTGATGCTTGATCTGCCCTGAATTTATGCCATAGCTATAGAGCCTGGGCTTTGGTCTTAGGAACATACTCTCAACTCATCACTAGATTCATACTTTCGTGTGTCCAAATTTCTGTTTTGAAAACATGATGTCCCAAGGACAACCAAAATGAGGTTCCTCCCTCTCTCAAAACAATGGAAATTGCAAGACATCAAGAAGCTAGAAAAAAAAATTCATCCCTAATTCCTTATAAAACACAATGCTAGGAGTAGCTATGCCTGTATTGCTTCAAGTTCTTGACTTGAAGGTGAGATTCTCCAAGTATTTAAATCATTGTCGTCATGGCTTGCTTAGCAGTAAGGGCTTTTCTTAGAGACACAGGTAAAGGGGAGAGATGTAGGGGGTTTGTGAAGGTTCTAAATCATTGCTGCAAATGGGTTGACATTCCTCTCATCTAGTAGTGGCACCTAGACCCCAAGTCCTTGAATCTGGGTGTGCACGTGACTACTTTGACCAAGGGGGTAAGGCATAAGTGTTGCAATGTGATTTCTGAGGCTAGATCATAAAAGATCTTGCAGCTTACTCCTTGTTCATTGGAAGACTACTGTTGGAGCCTTAAGCCACTATGTAAGAATTATGACTATTCTGAGGCCACATGGTTGCAGAGGCCAAGAATAGATGTTTCAGTAGATAGCCCAGACTTCTAGCCATCCCTAATAGTGCCATTTTGGACTCTCTGCACCAATTATTCCACCAGTTGAATATTACCAGAGACCTCCATCAATGTCTTTTGTAAAAGAAAGATCACCTAAGAAAAAGCCCAGCAGCTAATTAGAATTTAATTAGTCTAAAAATTGATTAGTTTAATAACTAAGGCAGAAAATACAAAGAATCGGCCAAAATGGGAAGACAAAGAAACAAACCCCAAAAGAAAAAACAAGAGAATTCTCCAGAAGAAGAGCTAGATGATATGGAGGCAATTTATCAAATAGCGAGTTTAGAGTAATGATTGTAAGGATACTCAAGAGCATGAAAAAGACACAGAAAAAAGGATGAGTCAGAAATAAAGAATGCAATATTTGAGGTAAATAATACATTGGGAGGAATAAACAATAGGTTATATGAAGCAGAGGATCACATCAGTGATTTGGAAGAAAGGTAGAAAAAAACACCCAGGCAGAGCAACAAAAAGAAAAAAGATTTTTAAAAAATGAGGAGAGCTTAAGAAGCATTTTCTGACAACATGAAGCAGAACAACATCCACATCATGGGAATATAAGGAGAAGAGAGGGAGCAAGGGATCAAGAATCTCTTTGAAGAAGTAATGACCAAAAACTTCCCTAATCTAGTGAAGGAAAAAGATGCACAAGTCAGGAAGCTCAGAGAGTACCAGACAAGTTGGACCCAAAGAGGCCTACACAGAGACACATCATAATTAAAATGACAAGGCTTAAAGACAAGGAGAGAATCCTAAAAGCTGCAAGAGAAAAGTAGGTAGTTACCTACAAGGGAGCTCCAATTAGACTGTCATCTGACTTCTCATCAGAAATATTTCAGGCCGGAAGGGAGTGGCATGAAATATTCAAGGTGATGAAAAGCAAGGACCTAAAACCAAGGCTACTTTACCTAGCAAGGCTATCCTTTAAAATCGAAGGAGAAATCAGAAGCTTCCCAAACAAGAAAAGGCTAAAGGAATTGGTTAATACCAAACCAGAACTGCAACAAATGTTAAAGGGCTTGCTTTAAGAAGAAGAAAAAGAGAAAAAAAAGAAAAGAAACAAAGGAAACACTCTAACAATAAAATGGCACTACATACATATCTATCAAAAATCACCTTAAATGTAAATGACATAAATGCTTCAACCAAAAGACACAGCGTAGCTGAATGGATAAGAAAACAAGACCCATATATATGCTGCCTCCAGAAGACCCATCTCAGATTGAAAGATACACACAAACTAAAAGTAAAGGGATAGAAAAAGATATTTCTTGGAAAAGGAAAAGAAAAAAAAAAAGCTGGGGTAGCAGTACTGTATCTGACAAAATAGACTTTAAAACCAAGGCAATAGTAAGAGACAAAGACGAACACTACATAATGATAAAGGGAACAATCCAACACGAGGATATAACTCTAGTAAACATTTATGCACCCATCATAGGAGCACCTAAATATGTAAAGCAAATCTTGATGGATATAAAGGGGGAGATCCACAGAAATACAATCATAGTAGGGGATTGTAACACCCCGATGACTTCAATATATAGATTTTCCAGACAGAATATCAACAAGGAGACAGCAGCCTTAAATGAGAATCTAGATCATTTATCATGGAGCATTTATCACCCCCAAAGCAGCAGAATATACATACTTTTCAAGTACACATGGAATATTTTCTAGGATGGACCACATGTTAGGACACAAAATAAGTCTCAATAAATTTAAGAAGATTGAAATCATATCAAGCATCTTCTCTGACCACAATGCTATGAAACTAGCAATCAATCATAACAAGAACACTGAAAACACAGAAAGAAATGGAAACTAAATACCATGTTATTAAACAATGAATGGATCAACAATGAAATCAAGGAAGAAATCAAAAATACCTTGAAACAAATGAAAATGAGGACACAACAATCCAAAATCCATGGAACACTAAGAAAGCAACCCTAAGAGGGAAATTCATAGCAGGCCTAGCTCAGAAAACAAGAAAAACTCAGATAAACAATCTAACTTCACACTTAAAGGAACTTGAAAAAGAACAACAAACAATGACCAAAATAAGTACTAGGAAGGATGAGCCTTTAACCAGACTCATCAAGAAAAAAAGAGAAAAGACCCAAATAAATAAAATCAGAAATGAAAGAGGAGAAATAACAACTAACACCAAAGAAATACAAAAGGATTGTAAGAAAACATTATGAACAACTATATGCCAACAAACTGGACAACCTGGACAAAATGGATAAATTCCTAGAAACATATAATCTTCCAAAACTAAATCAGGAAGAATCAGAAAATCTGAATAGGCAGATTACACCTAATGAAATGGAAGCAATAATCAAAAAGCTCCCAACAAACAAAAGCCCTGGACTGATGGCTTCACAGGAAAATTTTACCAAACACTTGAAGAAGAACTAACACCTCTGCTTCTCAAACTATTTCATAAAATTCAAGAAGAGGGAAGGCTCCCAAACTCATTTTATGAGACCAGCATTATCCTAATTCCAAAACCAGATAAAGACACTACGAAGAAAGAAAATTATAAGCCAATATCTCTGATGAATATAGATGCGAAAATCCTCAACAAAATATTAGCAAACCAAATACAGCAATGCATCAAAAAGATCATACATCAGAAGCACACGGGATTTATTCTGGGAATGCAACATTGGTACAACATTTGCAAATCAATCATTGTGATTCACCACATGAAAAAAATGAGGGATAAAAACCACATGATCATATCAATAGATGCAGAAAAAGCATTTGATAAAATTGAGTATGGATTTATGATAACAATTCTCAGCAAAGTGGGTCACACCTAAATATAATAAAGGCCATATATGACAAATCCACTGCCAGCATCATACTCCACAGGCAAAAACTACAAGCATGCCCCTTAAGATTGGGAACAAGACAGGGGCATCTGCTTTCACCTCTCTTATTCAACACTGGATAGCACTGGAAGTCCTAGCCACAGCAATCAGACAAGAAGAAGAAATAAATCACATCCAAATTGGAAAGAAAGTAGTAAAACTATCTTTATTCACAGATTCTGTACATAGAGAACTCCAAAGATTCCACCAAGAAACTACTAGAACTGATAAATGAATTCAGCAAAGTAGCAGGATACAAAATTAGTATCCAGAAATCAATTGCATTTTTATATGCCAATAATGAAGTAACAGAAAGGGAAATCAAAAAAACAATCCCATTCACAATTACTTCAAAAAGAATAAAATACCTAAGAATAAACCAAACCATGGATGCAGAAAGACCTGTACTCAGAAAATTATAAGACACTGAAAAAAGAAATTGAAGATACAAATAAGTGGAAGCACATACCATGTTCATGGATAGGAAGAATTAACATAATTAAAATGTCCATACTACTCAAAGCAATCTAGAGATTCAATGCAATTCCTATCAAGATTCCAATGATGTATTTCACAGAACTAGAACAAATATTTCAAAAATTTACACAGAACCACAAAGATCCCACATAGCAATAGCGATCCTGAGAAAGAAGACCAAAGTTGGAGGAATCACACTACTTAATATCAAACTGTACTATAAGGCCACAGTAATCAAAAGAGCAAGGTACTGACGTAAAAGCAGACACATAGAAAAGTGGAACAGAATAGAGAGCCCAGAAATAAACCCACACCTTTACAGTCGATCAACATTCGACAGAGGAAGCAAGCAAATATAACGAGCTAAAGATAATTTATTCATAAATACTGTTTGGAAAATTGGACAGATACATGCAGAAAAATGAAACTAGACCACCTTTTTATACCACACACAAGAACACATTCAAAATGGATCAAAGACTTAAATATTTAACCTGAAACTATAAAAATCCTAGAAGAAAACATAGGTAGCAAAATCTTGGATATTGTTCATAGCAATTTTTTATTGGATATATCTCCCCAGGCAAGGGAAACAAAAGAAAAAAATAAACAAATGGGAGCACATAAAACTAAAATGCTTTTCCCCCAAAAAGAAAATCATCAACAAAATAAAAAGACAACCCACAGAATGGGAGAACATATTTGCCAACCTATCTCAAAAGGGGTTAATATCCAAAATTTACAAAGTACTTACAATACTTAACACCAAAAAACAAACAACCCAATTAAAAAATAGGCAAAAGACCTGAACAGACACACAGAGGACATAGAGATGGCCAGTAGACATGAAAAGATACTCAACATCACTAATAATCAGAGAAATGCAAATTATAACCACAATGAGATACCATCTCACACCTGTCAGAATGGCTATCATCAATAAATCAACAAACAACAAGTGCTGGTGAGGATGTGGAGAAAAGGGAACCCTTATGCACTGTTGGTGGGAATACAGACTGGAGCAGCTGCTGTGGGAAGCAGTATGGAGATTCCTAAAAAAAAAAAATTGATTTGCCTTTTGACCCAGCAGTCTCACTCTGGGAATATATCTGAAGGAACGCAGAACATTAAGTTGAAAGAACAGAAGCACATCTATGTTCATTGCAGCATTATTTACAATCACCAAGATATTGAAGCAGCTCAAGTGTCCATCTGTGGATGAGTGGATAAAATAACTGTGGGACATTTACACAATGGAATACTACTTGGTCATAAGAAGGAAGAAGATTTTACCCTTTGTGACAGTATGGATGGAACTGGAAAACATGCTAAGTAAAATTAAACCAATCAAAGAAAGACAAATACCATATGATTTCACTCATATTTGGAATCTAATGAACAAACTGAACTAACAAGGACAGCTAGTGGGGGGAGGAGGTTAGAAGGTGAAGGGGTTGAGCAAAAAGGAAAAAGGACTCATGGACACAGATGACAGTGTGGTTGGTGATTGCTGAGGGGAGGGGGTTATAAGGAGACCAGAAGGTAATGTAAAAAAATATTTAAATTTTCTAAAAAAGAAAAATAAAGAATTCACTAAGTTCGGGGGTAATTTGTCATGCATCAGTCGATAGCAGGAACACAGGTAGGCAATGAAATGCCCTTATCCCTTTTATTGTTTCCCTCACATAAGACATTAAATTTCTATAGCATTATTGAGGATACTGATAAGTACATTCTTCTTTAATTTTTTAAACACACTTAAAAGGCAAGTAACTATGATTTCTAAAATTAAAAAGGGTTATTGCCAGGGAATTTGGAAATGTTCTATTTCTCTTTCCTCATTACAGACTTGCAGCCCATCTCTGAAAATAGAAACACAGACTTGTGTGTTTACTTAAACATAACAGACAATAGTCACAGTGTCTGTTAATCCCATCTGTTTCCCTAGAAAAAGGAAAACTCATTACATAAGACTGTCAAGAGGTCTCAGTCTCCATGAAGAGGATTTTTCTCTATATATCTTATAATATAAGCCCAATATCTAGTTCCTCAAGATTTGCATAGTACCTAATTTATATCTCCAGTAGTGCTGACCCCTTTCTAATTTGCATTTTAGATATTTAAGTTTATTTCCATAGTAGTCTTAAGTTCAATTGCAAAGACAGAATGTAGTTTAAGCAGAAGGAAATTTTTGCAGGCTCTTAAGTGGCTTGCCAAATTGTTGGGAAGACTAAAGAAACAAAATTTACATTGAACCATACTGCAGAGGCAAGCCACTAAGTTTCTTGTCCCTCCCGTGTGATCAAAAAGCCACTGGCTCTTGAATTGTATCTCCACTGCCTTGTTTGGGAGGCCACCACACTCAGTAAGTCACCATGACCTGGTGACTGTCTCAGCCCCAGAGCCACAGCATCTCGGCTGAAGTCTGCACCAGCAGAATAGATGTCCTGGACCCATCTCTGAACACCCACAACCACAACTCAGTGAACACGGTTTTGAGCAGAGAGAGCAGGACAAGATGTTATGACTTCTAGTTTGCTTCTGCTTTCTGAATTTCCCTCAAGCATATGATATGAGTGGCTAAACCGAAACTACATCTAGAACCTGGCAGCAATAGAATTTGGCTTATTTTATGGCTTTCCAGGCTTTATAGTACAGAAAGATACACTTGAAAGAGAGGTGGATATTGAATGCCAGTAACAATATCATCTAGACTGCAGCTTCAACCTGACTCTCGGCTTCTTGCCTTCCTCCCTGAGCAACATGAGCTTCAGCACCCACTCCAGCTTCTCCACAAACTACTGGACCCTGGGCTCCCTGGAGCTGCCCAGCCACCAGGTCCAGCCGGCCGGCAGAGTGGCCAGTTGTCTATGCAGGTGCCAGGGGCTTGGGCCCCTGAATCTTGGTGCCCCGCTCCACCAGTGTGCAGGGCAGCTGGCTGCAGGGATGGCTGAGGATCTGCCAGGCATAGGAGGCATCCAGAGCAAGAAGGAAACTAAGCAATGCCTGAGTGACCAGCTGGCCTCCTACCTGGAGAGGGTGAGAAACTTGGAGGCTGATAATCAGAGACTGGAGAGCAAAATCCAGGAACACCTGGAGAAGAAGGGACCCCAGGTCAGAGACAGGGGGCACTATTTCAAGACCATTGAGGACCTGAGGGCTCAGATCTTTGTAAATTCTGTGGACAATGCCCTCATCGTTCTGCAGATTGATGATGCCCATCTTGCTGCTGCTGATTTCAGAGTGAAGTATGAGATGGAGCTGGCCATGAGCCAGTGTGTGGAGAATGACATCCATGGGCTCAGAAAGGTCAATAATGACACCGATGTCACTCGGCTGCAGCTAGAGACAGAAATGAAGACTCTCAAGGAGGAGCTGCTCTGCATGAAAAAGAACCACAAGGAGGAAGCAAATGGTCTACAAAACTAGATTGCCAATTCTGGGTTGACTGTGGCGTTGGATGTCGCCAGGTCTCAGGATCCCAGCATGATCATGGCAGACATCCAGGCCCAGTATGATGAGCTGGCTTTGGAGAACCGAAAGGAGCTAGAGAACTATTGGTCCCAGCAGAGAGAGGAGAGCACCAGAGTGGTCACCTCTCAGATTGCTGAGGTAAGAGCTGCTAAGATGACACTCACAAAGCTGAGATGTATGGTCCAGTCATTGGAGATTGACCTGGACTTGATGAGAAGACCAGTTTGGAGAACAGCCTGAGGGAGGTGGAGATGCACTACGCCACACAGATGGAACAACTCAACGGGATCCGGCTGCACCTGGAGTCAGAGCTGTCCCAGACCGGGAAGAGGGGCAGAACCAGGTCCAGGAGTATGAGGCCCTGCTGAACATCAAGGTCAGGCTGGAGGCTGAGATCACCACCTACTACTGCCTACTGGAAGAAGGGGAGAACTTCATCCTCATTGTTGCCCTGGACAACAGCCATTCCTTACAAACCATCCAAAAGACCACCCTTACAGGATTGTGGACCGCAGAGTAGTGTCTAAGGTCAATGACACCAAAGTTTTGAGGCACTAAAGGCAGCAGAAGTGGGGCACCCCTTGGTGGGGCAGGAGGCCAATGAGAAGTTCAGAATCATTGAAAAAACATTATTGCAATGTATTCTTTCTTCTACTACACTACAAGCAATTTGGATCTACCAAGGGGAACCCAAAAATCTGGAATTTATTTTAAAAAATTGTGCATTTATTCTTTTTTAAAAAAAGATTTATTTTTAGAAGCAGGGAAGGGAAGGAGAAAGAGAGGGAGAGAAACATTAGTGTGTGGTTGCCGCTGGTGCACCCCCCACCAGGAACCTGGCCCGCAACCCAGGCATGTGTCCCTACTGGGAATCAAACCCTGGACAACTTTGGTCCTCAGGCCAAATCTCAGTCCACTGAGTTGCCCCTGCCAGGGCCATTTATTCTTACATGTTTAAACTTCAGTCACTTTCAAAGTCCTCTCCGTTCGATGCAATATACCTATCAAGATATTTTTTCCAGTGCTCAAAACAGTTTTTGAACTTGTCAATTGTGATGCCCTTTAGTGCTTCTGCCTTTTTTTTGGTTTTACCTCTTCCACATCAGCAAAACATTTCCCTTTGAGGACTTTTTTCATCCCAGGAAACAAAAAAAAGTTGCTTAGGATGAGATCGGGTGAATAGGGAGGATGGGACCCTGGGGGTCGTGCTGTTTGGGGTCAAAAACTGTTGAACACTCAGCATGGTGTGGGCAGGTGTGCTCATAAATCACCAATCATGAAACATGCTAACGTGCTGAGTCTTCACAAAAAAATTCACTGAAGCTGAACACAGCCTCTCACAAGGCCAGCTGGAACACTGACACAGATGGGTTCCTGGAACACTCACCTGGCAGGGGAAGCCTGTACTACAAGGGTCCCTGGAAGATAATTCCAGTTTTTTGGGCTCCTCCCTTGTACCTTCATGTCCCAACCCCCAAAGTACCTAGTAACTTCCAGGTGGTCAGTTGTTTAAGATAAGAAAAGGGAGATAATTCAAGAAAAAGGGGAAGAGTCCTGAATACCTACATGCCTCTTGGAAGTCCCCACCAGGAAAGGAAGTCATCAGAAAAGCAGGACAATGGGATGTTAGTCCTAAAACTGCCTCTGTCTGAGATCTGCTCCATTTTTCCTGACTGCTCTCAGGTCCCTTTTTCACTCACCCCCACCCTGCTGTGGGCCATGGGAGGCTGACCTCTACAGATGGCTCTTCCTGGGTTCCTGTGCTCTCTGAGGGTTGGGCTTTGCCAATGAGAGGCATCAGCAAAAGATCAGATGGCAAGGAGAGAGAATTCAGGTTGTTTATTCCCTTGGTTCCTTCTGTACCAGGCTGGTGAGCTGTAGCTCTTTTTCTCGACCTCATGCTGATACCCAAGTCAGAGCACCTATGAGGTGGCCCCAATCCACCAGCCACAACTCTCACTGAGGTCTGACATCTGCTCCCTCACTTGCCCCTTCAGGGCAGGTAGTATTAGTGGCTTCCCACTGATGCTAGTCACAGAGTGCATTACCATCCGTCACCTTTGCAAGGATATTGGCTAATGAGGGTGCCATTTATTAGCTGCCAGGACACAGACTCCAGTGTGATTGCTGGAGCTCCCAGAGACCACCTGCACACCCTGCCACCTCTTCACAGCATCGTACTTTCCACATCCCATGCTCCACCTACCTGGTCAGACCTTCCTTTGGTGGAGGCTGTATCTGCTTCCTCCAGACCAGTGCCCCTGGCTCATGACACAATTGTGGTTCCATGTGAAGTGTTTTGAGAGCAAGGGAGCTGGGTCTGTTAGGGCAATGACCGCCGTGTGGATTTAGCTGCTCGATTTCAATCCCTCACCTATAAAGAAGAGAATGCAACACCTGTCAGGATTGGTGCAAGGATAAACAGGATATAAAGGATAAACATTTTGCTATGCATGTAACATAGCTGAGGAAACTGTGGATGGTCTTACAAATATCAACTATTCCACAAGCATTTCTGAAGCCTGGTACTCTTTCTATTCATCTTTTACTATACATCTTCTTTTCTGCTAACTCAGTTTTTTATCAGTACCAAATTGATATCTTAACTAAGACAATAAGCCTGGTGGTCTTAGTCTTCGTTCCAAGGGGAGACAAGTGAGAGGGGGGAACAAAGCAAGGCAGAGGTAATATGTAAAAAGTCATTTTCACTCCTAAGTAGAGAACACTACTCTGGAGGCCCTAAAATTTCTCACTTATTAACTCAGGATGGAGAGTTGGCAGAAAAAGTCATTCCTGTGGTTTGAGTTTGGGGACAAATCAACAGAGACTTTGGCCTTGGGCTGAAATAGACGATTTAGAGTAGCTGTGACAGAATGAAATCAGAGTCAAGTGTGGCCAATCTGCTGATTTCCGCAACACTTTGCATCCCAGTTGCCCCAGGTCTCCTTCAGATCTCAGACAGATTTTAGGGTTTTAGCTAAAAGAGTGGCCGGGACAGCTGGACAGCCTGGCAGAGTTTTAATAGGTTTTGAATCCTGACTTTTCATTTTACCAGACAAAGAAGCTTTTAAAATTTGTAGAGGGCTCTAATTACAAGCAATGATGGAAGACCTGTTAAAGAAGGCAAGCTTCATATAATTATAAAAGATTAAAGTTTTTGAAGAATTTACAGGTTTAGAGAGAATGATTTATTTGTGTTTGGAAGATTAAAATTTGATTATAACATCCAGGTAGAATTCATTAAAAATTTCCAGGAGACTATTTGAAAAATGGTCTACATGATGAACTATTCTAATATGATCAAATATCTGAAATCTAAAGTCTGTCATATATAAGCCCCAATGCATGTCATATCTGGACTAAAAAGTATGACATTATTCTATTATTATAAAAATTCACACCTCAGTTCCTAAACAGTGTTAAGAGAACAATGAAAAAGTATCTGTTCCCTGACACAGCTGTTTAGGGTAAACATACATCTTCCCTGGAGGAAAGATGGCCAAGATTCTCCATAACTGGTGGAGTACAAGCACCAACCAAGTAGAGCAGACCCCACTGTGATCTGCCTTATGGATGAACCAGTAGGTCCCACCTGAATACCAACCAGCTCCACCCCATCCCACACAGCTCTTATCACCTGCTGCAGCTCCTCAGCTGGAAGCAAAACAGTCTACCTTTCAGAGCATTCCACATTTTCCAAAATGAAACCCGGTTCTTTAGGATTGTTTTATTCTGACTTGTCTACTTTCTCCATTCCACGACCAAAGGCAACTCGCAACTTCTTGGCAACTCTGAAGAAGGTGGTGACCCCAAACAAACAGAGCACAGCCCCACATAAGAGATGTTGTGTTGAAGGAGGCAGCTGGCTTCAGTGAGTCCTAGCTCCCATTTCTTGGTATATGTGGCTGTCCCCACGTGTGAGAGGGTGACAGGGGGAGTGGAGTGTGGGCAGCTGAGCTGTTAAGATGTCACTCACCACCACAGACCTGGTTACAGTGGCTTCCATCCTGATCAGCCCAATAAAAATTGAAGAACAAAGAGTTCTGGTCACCAAAGAGTTGGTCAGCTCACCCGCAGTAGGTTGTTGGTTTTGGTTTTGATTTTGTAACTTGAGTAGCTCTTCTGTTAAGCCCCTTAGCTGGGCGTGCATGCCTGCTGCAGTTGCTTTATTTGCAGTTACCATGCTGGATTGAAATCAGCTCCTTACTGGTCTGTCTTCTCTGTTCTACCTCCTCGAGGGCAGCAGGCTCACTGCCTTCTGTCGGTGTACCCAGCACCAAGCCCAGTGCCAGGCACACCTGCCATGTGCGCAGAAAGGGTGTGTTCACCTGCACAGAACTGGTCTTAGAATGAAGATAAAAATGGAATTGTACTGAAACAGCAAAATGTCTGTATCCACTTTGTGGTTAATCCAATATAAAAAAGGATTATTAATTATACTATACTATGTAATGTTTTTTAATTACGTATTTCCAGTCTAAGAATTTTAGTAACTAGTAAGAAAGAATTTGACACTCATAGAGTGAAACTCTCAAAGCATACTTTTAGTATTATATATAAGCATGAATTAAAATTAAACCAGTATAGAGAAAATATCCTTTAAATTGCTTAGTATTCTCTTTTTAGAAATTATCCATAAAATCATTTTCTTAAAAAAAAATCAGTTTAGCAAGTCTTTTTAAAGATAATCCTTGATTAAAGTTTTTCACAAATGAAAGTTATAACTATTGCTATAGTTTTAAATAGAGATGTGAAAAATAGGAAACTATTCCCTTTATTTGAAAATTTTTATTGACTTTTTATTTTGAAAGACATACATACTCACTAATGAGGCTTAGAAAAATATTGAAGGAATTAAGAAAAAATATCATCATCTCCAAGTTCATAAATAGTGTAAATAATTTATTTCTTTTTAGATATTTCTCAGCAATACATATGTCTTACATTGTTGAGATTGTATTGTTCATACGGTTTCATATCTGGCTCTTTTCTGCTTAACGTCATAGCTTAAACCTCACTAAAAGAATGAAATGATGGCACTGCTGTGTCTCGGTCAGGACACCCTCTGGACTTGCCTTTGTCGTGTTGGTGAGCAACGGGCTGAATGTTTCACCCTTGTTAGCACTGCCCTACGGGGCAGAGGCTGGCTGGGCAGCAGTACAGTCTCTGGCTTTACACACAACTAGGCCTTATTTTTTTTTGTGAAAGTGGTTTTCCTTCCAAACCCCTAAACAAATCTTAAACTTTACAAGCGCCAGGAAGAGGACCCAGAGGAAAGCAACAAATGTGATTAAAGGAACATCTGATGAGGAAAGAACAAGCCGGCCTTCCCTGCATACAGAGAATAGTGACTAGGAGGCGCCCAGTAGCACTAGGGTATTATGTTTACCTTGACCTTCAGTATTACGCTGGGTATCTTCCATGGCCCCTTTTCCTCCCCTCACCTGTCCACCTGCTGTGTTCCCTGGGAGGCTGCCCAGTGGACTGCTCCCCAGGCTCTCTTACCCTCTGACTTCCAATTGGGTTTGGCCAATGGAGAGCCCAGATGAAAGATGGGAAGAAAAGAGGACAGTGACATTGGCAGATTCACTTCCTAGCTCCCTCCTTAGGGCATCACTGCAGGCTGGCTGCATCTCTCCACGAAGACCATGGCTCCTGTCAAGGGCTCCTCTCCCTTGTCTCCCTGGATCCAGCTTCTAATAAGCAGACCCTCCCCTCATCCCTTTAGGCTTGAGCTGAGTGCTCCACTGTTACTCATTCTGGGGCCCTGCAGTACCCCTTGCGGTTTCCTTACACACTCCCCGTCTTTTAAATAATCTTCTTACTAAACTCTCCTCAAGTGACCCAGTTTGAGGGGGTTTTCTGTTTGCTGTCAGGGCTCCGACTGATTGAAATACTTAAACCATATGTCTCTCTTCCAAGGCTAAGTACTTCATTCATTCTTCAGATTTAAACTATTACCTGATGCTCCTTAGCAGGGTCCTTTGGGATCATAAGTGTATACATAAATTACCTCCAGTTCCAGCAAGTGGCTCTTTGCAATGGTGGTGACGATGACGAATGCGGTGTAATTAGCTGTTGTCATGTTCCTATATCGTGCCCGAGCCAGAGACTCTCCACAACTGGGCCTGTTCCTTCACCACAAACCAACAAGGTGGCTTTTGTTCCCATTTTAAAGTTGAGTAAAGCACATATCTAGAAATTTACGTAAACTTTTACCTAATGTCCCACCGGTAATGCATGCAGGCTCGCTGCCTCAGGTCCTGACTCAAATGCCACTTGCTCCGTTGGACCTCCCTGGCTAGCCAATGTTAACACGTTCTATTCCTCTTCCTTGCTTCAGTACTTTTCACTGGCTAACACACTGTATATTTTTTCATATGTGTTGCTTAATATCTATGTCATTCTACTTGAATGTAACATTCATGAGGGCATGAATCTTTGCTTTATCCCAGCACTTAAAGCAATTCCTGGCACATAGCAGAGCCTTCATAAATATTTCTGAATGCTGGTATGATAAAGCTGCAATTCAGAGCCTAGTTGGCCTGACTTTGAAGGTCATCGTTTTTTTACAACACCCTCCTTAACATGTTACAATCAAGGTAAATAGATAATAGCCTCAAAGAGAAAAGACAATAGTATTATTTTTGAACTAGACACAACCATTGCACAACCTGCTGTAACTTCGACATGAAACAGCTAATAAAAGTAAACAAAACAACGCTCACGTATTTGTTTCCAAAAATATGTTTACTATCAAGACATCCAGTCATATGGGCTTTGAAAGAAGTGAGGCGCCATTTGGAATGCCAAGGAGAAGAATATTGAGCAATGGATTCGGGTGCAGACAGCAGCCACCCACAGTTGGCTCAAGTGCAGATGCTCTTCGAGTGAATGGAGGCTTTCTTCGGGGTCGGGAAGCTAGAGGATGTGGGCATGCAAGCTGAGCAAGCATGGCCAACTGAGGGGAGCGTGGGTCTGGGAGGGGCAGGCGCTCCGGAACTGAATCCTGATTCTTGCTTTCTGCTTACTCTTCAGATGCCTTGTGCTCCATTTCCCACAACAATGACTTAGGAAAAAAGGAAGGACACTGGTAGTGTGTGAACAGATTGATGGGAAGAAATAAGTGCAGCAGAGAAAGCCCATGCTTTTCAACCACATATACGAGGAAGATTAATTATTACCAGGAAATTGGACATGGGCTGTGGCCTCAGACACACATGGCTTTCCCAGCCTGCTCTACCACTCGCTTTGACCTTGCACAAGTTAATTAACCTTTCTAAGCTTCAGGTGTTTTTGGTAATATAATTCGGTAATAATGGCATTTATTTTGTTGTAAGCATTGTAGGAGAAAATCCTCATGCCTGGTCCATAACAGGAGCCCACTAAATTAGTGCTCAAAATCACTGGGATACAGTACCAGTGGAGGCAGTGGAGGGCTCTACTGCCAGAGGAAATTCCAACTTTCTTCGGCTAACTTTCTTCAGCTAATTACAACTTTCTTCAGTACAAGTTCTTTTCTCATTAGAGAGAGCGGCAATTTTGACAGATGACCCCAGGAACTTCCCTCACCAGGTTCTGGGACATCTGACGTCACCAGGTGACAATGTTTCCTTCTCACAGGAAGCAGGTAGAGACTGGACTATTGGTTCTGATTCTTAAGCAAAGTGTTACATTCCCAGGGTGCTGCTGCCCAGAGACAGTCTCCATATTGTTTGAAGTCTTCTTAGAGGTTACGCCTGCTTGCTCTTCTACGTTTCTGTTAAAAATATATTCAAACTTGCCCTTCAGTGTCCCAAATGAGATAGGAAAATTATGAGTGGTTGTCACCGCAGGCTAATAATTTATTACCTGAAAGAAAGTAATAAAATGGGTCGGAACACCTTCCCATGGGAACTGCAGCCCTCCAGGCCCCCTGGGCTCATCGGCGATGCATGACTACTCCTTGTCTTGCCTGCCCCCGGCAGTCTACTCGCTACCAGCCACAGGAGGCTATGTATATTTAAATTGGTTAAACAAAATGAAAAATCCAGCTCCTCAGTTGCACCAACCTTATTATTGAGCACCAGTGCTGCCACATTGTGTAGCTCAAACGGGGAGTGTTGTATTTCCATCGTTACAGAAAGTTTGATGGGAGCACACTGCTCCAGAGGGTAGTACCAGCTCCAGGCTCAGATCCACTCAGGCCAGAGCTGCAAATGGTGGGCATAAGATCTGAACATTGCTTAGCTTTGAATTTCAAGGAGAAAATAAGAAAAGGTAAAATCTTTTCAGCTGGATCTTTAGTGTCCCTGAATTCCCATGTCATTGTGATTTTTAAAAAAATGATGATGTATCCCAGAGAGGGGACTCATGCTTGGATCCTGCCAGATCTTAAGATAATAGTTTAAATCCCCCCCAAATAGAATTTTGCTGTTTTAAGTCAAGCACACACTTGGAATCCAGAAGAATGTTCACTTGCTTCCTTGTTGAAGGGTCAAACTTATGTTTCAGTGAAAGGGAAGGAGATTCTGGAGATTCTCAGCCAGATGCTAACAGGGTCCTAGAAGTCTGGGTATAGCCCCTGATGCAGGTCATCGCAGAATATAGCCTGTGACCCTCTCTGTCTTTTCCCCAAACACCTTCCCTTAGTCACCCATAAGGGATAGGGGTGGGCTGGGGTATGAAGGTCCTTCACATTTCTGATGGTGGAGCAGGATGGTACCAGCCACCCCTGTGATCTGACTGCAGGGCCACAGAATAAAGCATCTAAAAACCAGTCGGGACTTTTGCACCATAGAAAAACAGAGAAAAAAACAACAACAACAAAACACAAGCAAAAGCAAAGCCTCACGTTAACATTTCGTCATTGTCTTATTCTGAGTTTCTGTGTCCTTGCCAGTGTTGAATTAAATTTTAAAAACCTCCCTCCCTTTTGTGACTCTGCCTCAGGAGTAGCTGAGCCCTAGGAAAGCAGGCGTAAAAGACTCGTTCTGCCTCATCAGTCTAACCTGCAGGCACACCGTGGCACAGCACATCCTCAGTGCCATACAAAATGACAGCGGGTTCTGAACAGAAGCGTGGGAGAGTCTTAAAGTATCCAAGACTGATCCTATTTCCAAATGAAACAAGTTAAAAGCAAGGTGGTTGCCCCACAGTTTGGTTAAAGGGCTGGCAAACTTCCCAAGTCCATGTTTGTGAAGTTCTTGACTTTTTTGAAAAACTGACAAAGGTCCCACAGCCATCTCATCCCACAACTATCAGAAGTGGTGCTGCCACTGCTTCAAAAGAAAGCACACTGTGGCCCAGTGGTTTTCAAATCCTGCAGAGCTGCCCTGGTTGTTGTGGCTCAGTTAGTTGGAGCATCGTCCTGTAAACTGAAAGGTCACTGGTTCAATTCGTGCTCAGAGCATTTAACTAGGCATGGGTTTGGTCTGCAGTTGGGGCGTGTACAAGAGGCAACCACTCTATGCTTCTCTCTCACATCGATATTTCTCTCCCTCTATCTCCCTCCCTTCCCCTCTCTCTGAAATCAATAAACGTGTCCTTGGGTAAGGGTAAAAAAATTGTTTAAAAGAAAAACACCTGCAAAGCTATGGAAGCCACTCTTCAAATGAAATCAGACCAGACTCCCAATATATCAAAGACATAGGAGTGAAGCTGCTCAAGCTGAAGAGGGGAGCCCCAGCCTGTCCCCTCGGAGTGTCTGAGGAGGCCTGAGGGCTTGCAGAGCTCTGACAGAGTTTCACTACTCCAGGGGGACTCAGCGAAACAACATATTAGACATTTCAATGTCAAGGATACTCAGATTAGGAAGATCATCATCTGTCACCAGCAAAAGAAGTTTTTGAAGGATACCAGGAATCCTTCTCAAGGACAATGCTCAGAGACACCAAGATTAAAGAGGAATCATTTAGGCCCTGGCTGGTGTGGCTCAGTGGAATGAGTGCTGGCCTGCCTAACAAAGAGTCGCCAGTTTGATTCCCAGTATAGGGCACATACCTGGGTTGCGGGCCAGGTCCCCAGTTAGGGGTGAGCAAGGGGCAACTACACATGGATGTTTCTCTCCCTCTCTTTCTCCCTCCCTTCCCCTCTCTAAAATAAATACATAAATAGATAAATAAATAAATATCTTTAAAAAAATAAAAAGGAATCATTTATCCACGTTTATTGTTCCTTTGTCCCACCCATGCAGGAGAGCAGGCTCTGCGCAGCTTTAGTGTCATTTTAATGGGTCGGTGCCGCAGCCTTTACCTCATTGGCTTCTGTATGTCGTGTGCAGACAAATGTCCATCAGGGCCAGTAAATGTCCACATGGAATTTTTTTAAGAGCAAATATCTCGTTTTCAATGTACAAAACATTTTACAAATTATTACTTAAAGATTATTGCCTTTGCATTGTATTTTAAAATGGACAGTATTTTGGCACTAGGAGAAGAAAAAGAAGTTATTGGTATCAAAAGCAACTACAGGACAATAGAAGAAAAAGAAAAATGATCATGGGTATTTTATGGTGTTCTTGGAGGTGACTTTCATGCCCTTAACAGATTTTTTCTTCATATTTTAAATTGCAATTTAAAAAGCCTTATTCTTTCTTAAGATTTCAACTTATAAATTTTATTATTGCATTTACAAGTCTAGAGAGATCAGTAATCACTTTTAATAGAGTTTTTACAACTTAATTAAATAATCTTTTAAGCATTCAAAATTGCATTCATAATTTTAATATTGTAATATTTGTGCTTTAATTGTCTTGTTATCATATAAACTTTATCACATACATAATTCCTATACATCTACTAAATTAAATTTATTTTTAAAAGGCTAAACTTAAGTTGTTTTAATTATCCCATTATTGTTTATAATCCAAGCAAAATTATCTTATTCCTCTGAGGTCAAGTCAATCAACTCATCCTAAATTGGAATCATAACTTGCCAGACACCATAACATACCAAACTCTTAAATACTCCAAGTACTTAAAATATCAAATATATGTTAAATTTTAAACTTAATGTATAAATAATTTAGTTATTTTTATTCATTATTTCTATTTTTTAAATATTTTATTTATCTATTTTTAGAGAGGGGAAGAGAGAGAAAGAGGGCAACATTAATGTGTGGTTGCCTCTCAAGTGCCCCCTCCTGGGGACCTGGCCCACAACCCAGGCATGTGCCCTGATCAGGAATCGAACCAGTGACCCTTGGGTTCACAGGCCCACGCTCAATTCACTGAGCTACCAACCAGGGCTTACTTCATTATTTCTATATTTAATTATAAGTCTTTCCGAGGAAATTTATGTCAGACTGTATTTAACGTTTGCCCTAGTGCATGGTTTCCTATTATACAGAGAAAGCTTCCACCCAGATCAAAGGACTTGATTCTCTTACTTAATCCTAATGGGTCTCTTGGAGCCTGAACCATAAACAGTGGTCATAAAAGGGTCTCATAACTTTCAAAAAGAGTGAGTACCATAGACCCTGCAATCGGGCAAAAGCCCCCTTTCAGGCCCTCTTTGCCTGAGCTATCTGGACCCCACATAGCATGACTGACCCTAATTGGTTTATGAGCCTTTATCCTCAGGACTAGAAAATTACTGGAAGCTCCCTGAAGGTGCAGAGGCTCTGGGAACTTACAAAACAGGACATACCAGACCACAGTGACCGGACCCTGCACCCAACTGAAACATCCTGCTCTACAAGCACCCCATTACCTGATGAAAGCCCAAAGCCCTGACCCCTCCGGGCTGGTGCACATCTCCGCACCTAGCCCTCGCCCTCTCTTGGGAAAATGAAATAAAACCTTTATTCTGTATTTTTTTCTCTTTGTGAACTCTTTCACAGCCCACGTCACCGACCGCCCTAACACCCTGTCCCTGAGTTTCATTCACATTGTTACCTAATTCTTCCTCTATTATTGGGAATCTATAACTCTACTGAGGCTATAACTAACTCTCACATGTCTTAACATGTGGTGCAGACTGCATACTACCGCGGACAGTAGGACCACCTCAATGCGGTATTCTAAGGGTAGTCCCCTTCACTCAAATGTGAATAGTATAAAAATATAAATAAATGAAAGCACTTTTTTATTTTTGTAACTTAGCATTTTTATTATTAATCAAACCAGCTGTTTTATGTACATTTTAACCCAATAGCTAAAGTATGGAAGTAAACTTTATATCATCTATTTTTCAAACCCTAATTTGGTGATTAAAAAACAAGTTGTACAGGACTTGTTTTTTCAAGAAAAGACACATTTCAAAATGTGGTAGTAGCACCAAGCCAAATAATAACAATGGAGGTGATTCTGAAGAAACAAACACCAAAATGGTTTAATACTGCTTTTACTCAGAAGTATGATTCCTCGCGTATTAAGTTCAATTTGTAGCCATAACTGATGAAGTGTTACAACGACAGTTTTGTTGGTAGAAATGTACCAACTAATGAGATATTGAAATCATCAAAGCTTAAGTGACTTTTGCATACCAAATGAAAGAAATAAGCGAAAAAACTTATTTAAAAAAGTAGCAAATTAAAAAAAAAACCTGGGAGGAGCAAATGTTAAGTCTTTCACATATCAGCAGACTTCTTATGGAGTCGTATATGGGGACGGGAAGACCAGGCATATACACAGCTGCCCAGACACGAATGAACGGCTGTATCAGAGATGTCGGCTCAGAAATGCTGGGTGATTCCGTGGCAAAGAGGGGTAGCTCAGATGCCTTTCCCAGCGAAACTACAGTCAACATATCTGGGAACTGACTAATGATATGGAAGGCTAACTCCGAAAAAAATGAAACTGTCAAAGTATTTTTCACTGAAACAGGATGAATGCACAAATACTATTAATATGGCCATCCTTTTAGGATATGCATGAGTTCAACATGCCCGTGATAGGAAGAAATAGTCCTTTTATTTTCTCAGCTTTGTGGCCCATAAACACAACTGTGAACTGTATAAAACTATAAAGGATCACATTGTCCATAAATGTGTCTGGAGTTGGGATTTCGTGTAGGATTATATTCTGATGGCACAGCTGTGATGACTGGAGAGCATTAGGGATTAGTTACCCCGTGTAAGGAACTTGTGCCAGAATGTAAATCAACATACCACTTCCTTCATCCAGAGGGATTCACTACAAAATCAGCTGAACTAAACATGGGAAATTTGTGGAGCTGAAATTCCTTTCTTTCATAGAAAGATAACTTGTAAGTCATTGAAGGATTGAAGACAAATTTTGCTCCATTTTATCTGAAACTTTAAAAGGACTAACCCAACCTTTCTCAAATTACTCTGAAATATCTTCTTTCATTCTGTCAAAATGCCCTTGTGAGACTGGTTTCTTTAGGAAAACACTGCACGGGGACACTTAGATACACACTGCCCCCTGCAAGCGGTGTCCTCAACCCAACCAAGATCAGAGGGTTCACAAGCAAGCTCGTTGGCCTCAGTAATATTAACAGTTCTGTTCAAAGTGTGCAGAGAGGCATCTCGCACAGGGAGTCCTATTTTACTCATAGGTTTTTATTTAGTTAGGATGGTGGAATAACCAAAAGTTATAAAGGCAGCAGTGACTGCCTAGGTTAGCCACGTGCACGTATGCCTTCCAGAACAATAAGCTCAATTTTTGTAATTTTTCTCCTCTTTTATGTTCGTTCTGATTCTGTTTATTGAAATGCAATTTTGTGTCTAACAATCTAATAATAAATGAACAATAAAATGTGGACTTATATTCTGTATGTTTTTGGTTTTATTTTATTTTTCCAGTAATATATTACTATTATATTAAAAGAATTATTGACCTACAACAGATTGGAAATAAATAGGGAAAGATCATTCACGACAGGTTGAGAGATGCTGCTTCAGAAGGCCAGTCTGCCACAAGGGGTCCATGGGACAAAGGGAACACGTCCAAGGACCTAGTACCCAAAGAATCCCACTCCCAAAGGCCCTGAGCCTGTGTGCAGGACCCATGGAAGCTTCTGGGAACACACTGCTGAGGGTGAACGGCACTATCAGTGGGTGAAGTTCGGAACCTCAAGGGTCTGTGGGGCCTACGGGCAGAGCTAGGATGTGCAGGCCATGTGCACAAGGCCCCCCGCTGTGTGAGGTGGAAAAGAAGCAGGCAGGCCAGGGACTAAGAGTTGGCTCATCCAGTCCCATGTCCCAGCATGAGCTCCACAGAGTCTAGAATTCTAAATTTGACCAGACCTTTAAGAAGGTGTACTTGTTAGGATGGAGGGATAGAACGTATTTATTTAACAATTGATGGCTTTGTTTATAACTGTAAAAGTTGAAGACATTTGGAATATGGGCCTTCCATTTGTGCTTTTGTCTGGGCTCCACAAACACTGGAGAAGGACCTACCCAGGAGATCTGTCAAAACTGGAGCCAGGCATTGGGCAGTCGGCACAGAGGGAATCTTTGAAGGCGAGGGAGAGGCAATAAAATGCAAAGAGGCAAGCCCTCCATTCAGACTGTCTGCTTTGAATCCCTTATCAGCAAACTACCAGCTATAAAACTCTGGATTATCTCTCAGTACCTTGATTTCATCATCTGTGAAGTGGGGATGTTAATAGCACCTACTTGATGGGATGGTTTTGATGAGTCAAATGACCTCATTTATATAAAGCACTTAGAACAGGCTGCACATAGAAAGCAGGCTTCCAAGGAAGTAGCTTAATAACCTGGGACTAGAATACAGAGCAAGAACAGAAGAGTCTCAGGGGAACACTGGAAAAGTCTGGAGCTAAAGGGAGGTTGGAGAGAGTGTCCCAACACCCAACACAAGGACTGGCAGGTGGTGAGCGCTCAGTAAATGTGAATGGATTTGAAAAGGGCCCCAAAAGGAGACTGATAAGGAGAACCTGACACACTGAATGCAGTAGGAAGGTCCAATGAGGGGTCGGGGAGTGGGGTGGGGCGCTGATGACAGCCTGTTGGATGCATTCTCAGGAAATACCTTAAAAGGAGGTTTCTACCCACAGGAAGTCATATTGCAGTGAATTAAAGAATGAAAGGGTAGATGTTTCTTTCTGGTTTAGCTTAGTAAGTCTACTGGAAACCACTCTTTTTAGAAATTAGAGTAAAGAATGAAAAAGATAAAATATTAGCTTGAGGGTGTGTAAGTTTGAAATAAATTTCTTTTCTGTTAAAGGAAACACAGGCAGACTTGTTGCCAAGAGAAAGAAAGCAGTGGAGAGGAAGCAATGATTCACGGAGCAAGAATTAGGAGAAGGATGGGAGATGGAATCAAAAGAAAAGACATAGGAGTCAGTCTTTAAAAAAGAATATTTTGCCTGAGGTAAAAGGAAACAGGATAATTGATAAAAATATAGAAAACATTTGAGGGATGGTAAATTGAAAAAGTCCTTGAGTTTCATACAAGGGAACTTCGACTTCCGGAAGAGTGATAAGCCGAGCTGACTAATAGGAAGCCTATTACCTGACCCATTGTGGCAGACACCGTAAATTGGCTCCCTCATTCGCACTTCTGGCTAGCTTGTCTTCCTATACCAGAGAGCAGTAGTTGGCAAGCTGCATATAGCTATAGGCCAAATTTAGTCTACTGTCTCTTTTTCCATGGCCTGTGAGCTAGGAATGGTTTTGCATTTTTGTGTATGTGTGTGGTAAAATATGTATAACATAGAATTTACCATTTTGATCATTTAAAAAAATTTTTTTAAATCCTCATCCAAGGACATGCTAATTGATTTTGGAGAGAGGGGAAGGGAAGGACAGAGAGAAGGAAACATCACTGTGAGAGAGAAACATGTATGGTTGCCTCTCACACACACCTGGACCAGGGACTATGCCTACAACCTAGGCATGTGCCCTGACAGGAAAGCGAACCCATAACCTTCTGGTGTTCAACCAACTGAGCCACCAGGCCAAGGCTCTTATGTTTTCTTTTAGGATTTTTAGTTTCAGCTCTTGCATTTAAGTCTTTGATCCATTTTGAGTTAATTTTTATACATGATAACAGGGTAAGAGTCCAACTTCATTCTTTTGCATGTGAATGTACTGTTCCCCAGTGAAAGGGTCAGGCCAGACCCCCAACCCACCAGACTGCTGATGATAATAGTCGGGCAGGTTTCCAACCCTTTGGAAAGCAAGTTGTCCTGATTTGCTTGGTGGCCTGAGGCTTAATCGAAACTCTCTCCCACCATGCACAATAGACATCTGACACCAGCCACAACAGCGGGTGGCCAGATTGACCCTCCTGGACCTGGGAACAGCCCGGCCCTTTACCTAACCCATTGTCCAGGCTTCATCCTGGAACCCTGAGGCACCTGCCTGGAAGAACAAGAGACTAACCCCTCCCCTATCTCCTCACAAACCCCCAAGCTTTTTCTTCAAAAACCCCACTCCTACCTTCCCCCATGCTGAAGTCAGCCTGCCTCTCAGCTCAGCATCAAATAAAGGCACTTAGATCACATCACCCAGTTCCTCCCGCCTCTGCTTCTCGTGCATGTCTAACACCCAGCAATATCCACTGAAAAAACGGTCCTTTGCCCATCAAATAGTCTTTGTACCCTTATTGAAAATCAGTTGATCATATGTTTGAGTGTTTATTTCTGAGCTCTTTACATCTTTAAGTGGTTGAAAAACTCAAAAGAAGGATATTTTGTGACATGTGAAGATTTTATGAAATTCAAATTTCAGTACCCATACAAATGTTTTACTGAACACACCCTCACGCATTCAATTCTGTGTCATCATTGCTGTTTTTGTGTTATGGCAGCAAAGCTGAATAGTAGTGACAGAGACCATTTTCCTGCAAATCCTAAAATGTTGACTCTCTGGTCCTTTAGAGAAAATGTTTGCCAATCGCTGGTATAGATGGAAGATGAAAAGCTATAAAATGCACTTCCCAGACTTTCTCGCAGTTAGGAGGCAGGCAACTAGTTTCCACAAATCAGGTTTATGTACACAGATTCACATGTGCAGACGACTCACAGCAGGTAGCCACACGCAGAGAGCACAGATTTTCTGGTAAGAAACCTGTGGGCGTGTAGTTTTTCAGGTCAGTCGTCAGAGGGAGGGTTCCGGCGTCCGATTCCCAGCGCCAGGCGTGCTGAGTGGCTGAAGACTGCTGTGTCCTGTGCGTTGCGGTGCTTTTCTGACTGCGGTTTTTCTGGCCTCGTTCCTGACTATGTAGCATCAAATCCTAGTTCTCTGTTTACTCAGGAGAATCTGTGAGCTATTTAAAATTCCTTTCATAAATCTCTTCCTGCTTCAGCAGCTACAGTGACCTCTGTTGCCTGCCATTAAGAACCCTGAATGGCATATTCGGTAAAGACAATTATGGTACATTTGGTAATACATCCTCAAAAGGTAGTGTTTTGTGAGAAACTCTATTTCAGCTGTGACTTTTCTATCAACTTCTCTTGTCCATAATCTTCCAATATCTGCAAAACTGGTTTAATGGAATTTGCAAATCACAAGGTGGGATATAATGGAAATTATCAAAAGAATAGGCACAGAATTTAGACACAAAAAAGACTCTTGAGAGAGAAATGATAATTGAAATAGCACATTTAATTGTAGAAATTTCACCCCCCCCCCCCGACACATACACTTTGATTTCATTGCAGCTGAAAGAAAGAGACACATTTCTGAGAAGAGAGCAAAGAAAATGAAGTCCCTGCGCTCTAACTTCCTGGAGCAGAAATTCTAACAGTATCTCAAAGGAAGGAGGGTTGTTTATCATGAAAGTGTTTGTTTATCGTGGAAGTTAAAGTGTCTTGGGGGTGATGGAGATGAGCAAGTAGGGAAGAGGTAAAGCTCCAGACCCAGAGATAATGATTCAGAATCCTAATCTTGGTTATTACACTTACATGTTAAATCACTTCATTCGGAGCTGCTCCCATTCCTTCCAGCAATGAGTACACTCTTGAAAAAACAAAGTGCTCAAATTAGAATGCTTGTTTTATTGTTTTTTATGCATGCTCTCTATTTTCCCACATAGTCGTGTGGGTGAGTAATACTGACATCATCCAAAAAATAAAACGTCTTACATGAACTCTGCTACAGGAACGCTCACAATTCCAGACCCCATTTTTTTCCTCTATGATTTATCTGTCTATTATTAGAGATTTTTAATTTTTCTTCCTAATTTGAACAAATTAATCCTATCAAGAGAGTAATATTTTTTCTTCCTTGCTCACCTCTCCCATAAAAAGGAAAACTTTTCTAATATTATTCAATGTGAGAAAAGTTGAAATAGAGAAATGAAGAAAATAATTTTAAATGGCATAAAGTAAATACTACAGACATTTCCTAAAAGCTGACAAGATGATTCTTGAAGAAATCAGAACAAATGAAGAAGCAAGACCTAGAAAGTCAGTAAGCTAGTACTAAGTGAAAGGTCGATCGGGAAAATAAAGGTGTCTTCTGAGAAAAGCACCCTTTTGCAGAGGTAAGAAGGGGATTTTATTCTGAAGTCCATGCCCCGTGGACTGTGTCACCTGGGCCTTCACCTTTTGTAGGTGAAGAACAGCCTGTGCAATCACTTGTGCCACAATCAGCCAATGACAAGCAACATCAGACATCTGAGAAATAATTAACTGCTTGCCCTTCATTTCCAGCCTACAATTAGGCAATTGTGGGTGCAACTATTTGCATGTGTGATTTTATAACAACAGATAATTGTGACTGAAGGACTACCTGCATTGTGAAAGGGAGATATAATTGGGGCCCCCTTTTAATATGTTAGTGTTTAGGAATCTAAGCAAGTATATAATTTGATTAGTGGAAAAACACCCATGACCTTTTTTAAATTACATTTTTATATTTTAACAGGTGCTTTCCCTAGCCCATTTGTGGTCTCGCTGTAGCATCATTGGCATCATATAATCATAGTTAACATTATAAGCCAGAAATGCCACATCACAGATGGTCCAACCACGGGCCCTACCCAGACCACACAGGTACTCTACAGCCAACACTGAAAAAGCACAAAGCCAGGACTCAAAAGTGGAATCCAATGACTCGTATCTCATCTCCCCTGAAATATAAAGAAATCGACCAAGGAGCATCCAGCACGGTCCCTGACATGCGGAAGGCATACAGAGCTTTTCCTGAATTGATGCTGTGTCAGAACTCCCCTCCCTTTGTGCTCCCACAACATTTAAAACATGCCTTTACTTTGGACCTTAGTGCTTGTAGGTTTCTTTTTTGTTTGTTTGTTTGCCTATCTCTCCCCATGTCTTATGGGTTGAGGAAGGAAAGTGCCTATATCATTTTTATCTGTTATTTGCTCGGCATATACTTCTCTCTTTGGTGGCAGAAAACAAACTTACACTCACTTAATCGAAACAAAACAAAACAGGCAACAGAAGTAGGGCTCCCAGCAGGGCCCTCTTTCGTCCGTGTCTTGAGCGGGCCCCTTTCAGGAGATTGGCCGTGTTCCCTCTACTGTAGGTGGCTCTGCCACTTACCTAGAATAAGTTACTGAACTGCTTCAAGCCTCAGTTTCCATATCTGTGAAATGGGAAAAATAATAATACCTACCTTATTAGGTTGTGGTAAAGATTAAATGAGATAATGTATGTAAAGAACTCACAACAGTGCCTGAGACATAAAATATGCTCAATAACTGCAAGCTATATTAGGCTTGTGTTTTATTATTTTTTTAAGTGGAGAAAGTAGGGAGGTAAGTATGATTGCAGGCAATTTTAGGCTTAAAACATCCAACTTAGTGACCCCAAAAGAATGAGGGAACTTTTATATCCCAGCATCTGTAACAATTTTCCAGCATACACAACTTTGGGGAGGCATTCTGATTAGCTAAGACTTACCGAGGGTTACTAAAGGCCAGGCCTTCTATGCGTTACCTCAATTAATTTTCACCTCAACTCTGTGATGTCAGTGCCATTTTAATCCTCGTCTTACAGATGAGCAAACCAAGGCTTAAAGAAGTTGGGTACAGAAGGTGCAGAGATTGGCGACCTTTTCCAGTAAAGAACTAGACAGGAAGCGTCTTCGGATCTGCGGGCCATATGGCCGCTGTCACATTTACTTGACATTGCGTGGTGGCGCGAAAGCAACAGCAGACAATGTGTAAACAAATGGACATGGCTGCATTCTAATACAACCTTTTTATGGGCACTGGATTTCATACTTTCTATAATTTTCATGTATCACAAAATACTCTTTTTAAAAAGTTTTTTCATCATTGGAAAACCATTCTGAGCTGAAAGGTGATACAAAACTAGGCGGCAGGCCGGACTTGGCCTCTGGGCCACCGCTTGCCGACTTCGTCACTTTCCCAAGGCCACACAGCTAATACTGGACCCTCACCACTGGGTCCAGGCAGTGAAATCCTGGGGTCTGTACATTTAACCACATCAGCCTCTCACTTTGTAAATATGTATTATCATTGAAGAATTGAGTCAACAAGACTAAACAGACTGCTGGACATCCTGCCAATGGAATTCGGTACCTCCAAGGAAGTGACTAGGCTCTCCGACAACTTTGTGTATTGTCGCAAAGCAATTGCATGCCAGTAATTCTTGATGGTAATAAATTATATCTGGTTTGGGGGCAGCCCTCCCCCCACTGTGAAAATGTTGGTTTTGTATCTACTTGTAAATTCATTTCAATATTCCCAATCTACAAATATGTCTGTTCTTTGGATCATTCTGAATTGGTTATAACATCTGTCTGGTTTCCTCGGCACATAATGAGTTAACTGAAATCTTTAACACATATTCATTTGATATATGAATAAGAATCAGGACTTTACCTTTTTTTGAAAAGTACCCTCTAGCAGTTTTAGAGGCCTTCCATGAGATGCCCAGCAGATTCCACTGGCGGAGCCAGGGTAGCTCCGCCTACAGAAACAGCACGCCTCACGTATGGCTGAAGTCTAGGCACGTCTTTTCTTGAGTTCTAGAGGTGAATTTAATGTGACAACAAAACATTGCTTACTCCCTGTTGTTCTAATGTTAATTCTGTGTTTATAATTTTGTGTTTTTGATTTGTTTATGGCCAGTAAGTTCTTCCCCTGTTGGTGTCAGCAATGTCTGGGAATTTGGTTTATGGTCTGACTAGTGATTTCTGCAGAGGGATTACGGATTACGGAGACCTATTCTTTGTTAGGTGACATATGTGTTTGTATGTCTATTTGACTATTTTTTGCTCAGTCAAAGGCTAAAGAGAGATTTGGAGATGCTACATTGCTGGCTTTGAAAATGGGGGAAGAGGCCATGAGTCTAGGAATGCAGGTGGCCTCTAGAAGCTGGAAAAGACAAAGAAATGCATTTTGTCCCAGAGCTTTCAGAAGGAATGCAGCCCCTTGATTTTAGCCCATAAACCTTGTGACTGTCTTACAGCAACTGTAGCAAGCTGATGTGCTCCTGTAAGAACACACCCTCCTTTCACCAGGATGAAACTGGGAAATTTTCCTAAGCAGCTGAGGCCAGGAAAGTCACTTTTGAGAATGAGGCACCTTTAAAAAGGTATTGCAAGAATTTTTAAGGATGTGAGATTGACTGTGTGGAGTCAATGATTACAAAGCTCTTCCAGGGAAACTGTCCTGGTCCTTGGCTTACAAGTTCCAGGCTGACTGGGAAAGAGGGATTTGTCCAAACTTACAGGTATTGCAGGTGAAATCTAGTAGAGAGAGTTTTTTTGTGCTTGGACAGCACAAAATATAGGCTTTTAAAAGTCCAATCAGATTCCTGATGACAACTTTCAGCCAAGCAAACAACACGGCCTATATGATGAATTATGCTCCTGCTGCACCTACAGAAATAATCAGGCCAAACTTCAAGAGACTAGTCTTATTTTTTTGACCAAGAATCACCTATCTTTGAGATTATTTTTTTATCAAAAAGGGGAGACTGTAAAGAAAACTTTGAGACTTCAAACCAAGCAATGAGACCACTGGATAGTCTTTGAACAAAATGCTAGAGCCTTCAGAAGTTATCTGATTCTATAGGGATACGCACTTTGTTCTGACCAGGCTATTTTACAACTCTGTAAGTTAAGAAAATTGAGAGCAATACCTACTCTCTCAGCCCTCATGACAGACCAGCCTGCTCTCTTTCAGCCCACCCTGATTTCAAATGCTGACCCAGAGCTTCCTACGTGACCTCACATCTGGCCCCTCCTGCAGTGAGCTACTCTTTTCCAGCTTCCCCACATCTTTACCCTCCTTCGGCTGCCAACTTCAGTCAGGGCAAGAGTAGTCCGGGACACAGGAGCCTTCACTTACCTGCGTCTACTGCAGGTGCTGTATACGTCTCCCCTGGCCCCATCACGAGTCACTATACATTCTGAGAGTCAGGTAAACCTTTTGCCCAGGGCGGTAGAACAGCTACCCACTTGCCATTGTTATGAAAAGTATCTTAACCTCTGTCCCATCCCCTTCCCTCATCCCCCAACCATGGTCTGTGGGGAATATTTTTGGGTCCCCCCCCACACTTTGCACCCTGTTACAACCTCTCTTGTCATTAAAAAACTATTTTTCTGCCATCAAGATTGCAGAATTAGGAGAATGTTTTCCATACAACTCTCTTTCAAAAACACACGTACATACACACAAGCACTCATACACTCTTAAAGAGTTTTTGTTTTAGCCACTACAAGGACAATAATAAAATAGCAAAATATGGGACGTACTAGAAATAAAAGTCTTATGTTATGCTCATTCCTACTGTTTCTTGTCTGTTGCACACCTCCAAGTTTTCTAGTTCTTCTCCTGCCAATCAGTCAGTCTCACCCAGTGCGTTTGAAAGAGAGGCCAGGCTGAGCTGCTTACATTGTCGCCTGCAGTAGCACCAGCCTGGGACTGCTGAAATTCCTTGTTTTACCAGGCTCTGCCTCCCGGTGTGGAGCATCTCCAGAGGAGAGTTCTTACTTCTCAGTCCCCTACCCCCAAATGTTTTCTGTGGATTTCGAGTCAACCTAAATAGTCAACTCCTGGGGCTTACCTAGAATTTTCTAAAATTTTTTTCTAGCCTACAGCAGAGGTTTTCAAAGTGGGATCCTTGGAAAAGCAGCATTGGCATCACCTGGAAACTTGTTAGAAAAGCAAATGCCCATCCCCACCCCCAACCTACTGATCGGGACCTTGGGGGTGGAGCCCGGCAATGTGTGCTTTAACAAACCCTCCTGGCTAAAAAGGAAGATTAATACTTGTCCTCCAACCTTCTAAGTTCTTCTGAGATAATAATCAAATTAACAGACAGATTAATAGGAGAAAATAAAGTGTTAAATACATGCACACGAGAGATTCACATGAGCACGAAATTCCAACGACAGTGAGGAAACATGGGGTACATAAGACATTTTGGACAAAGGAGAAGGGGGGGGATGGGGTCTTAGAATCCAGAAGTGAGAGTGGGGGATCTACAGGCAGTTGAGGAAGAGCAGAACACACTTGGTAGGCAAATTCTTGCTGGCAATTCAAATGGTGGGACACAGTGGGTATCGAGCTAATAGGCCTCTGCCTAAAGCCCTCTTAATTCAAATGAGGCTAAAGTGAACAGCGTAAGATTTCTTTCCTGAAGCAGGTTTTTCTGTCTGAATATCTTGGGTAGGAAAGGGGAGAGGGTCAAAGTTTCTTGCTGAGTCTTGTTTCTTAATAAACAGCCTAAATCAATATCCCTAAAAAGCAGCTTCAGTGTGGCAAAATTTTGATTCCCTTTGATGGAGTAGGCTGTTCCACAGGCATGAGCAGATATGAACAATAGCTCAGGTACAGCAGGTCAGCGTGGCAGAAAGCCCCCGGTGCCTAGCAACAGACAACTGTAGGGTGGGAGTGTTACCTGAAAGGGGACTTGGCCCTGAGATCCTAGGCTGGGCTGCCTCAGCTCACTGGGAATTTGGAGAAAAGGGGCCTTGGGGATAGGTTCAACCCATTGCTCCCCTGGTTGCAAAGCTCGTGGGGACCCTTAGAATTTAGGAGATGCGTGTCTTTTGGAGGAGAGAGGGAAGAAGAGGAGAAAAGAAATGGCACAGGCTGCTCCCCAGAGGGAGAGCCCAAATGCTGGGTCCTTTGTCTTGAGGCCTTTATTTCTCTTTTGCAGGCGGGAACCTTAGGGGAGTTCTCAGGGAGGGTTTCAGTAGAATATTCATCGGTTCTCTAGGTGCCCTTCCAGGGTCATGGTCTCCTCTGATTGGTTAGTGACAGGGCAGGGGGGTCTTTAGTCACCGCAGTTGGTTCTGCTGCTTTTCTGAGCTTGGAGCTGAAATACAACTGAGGCCTATTTGTTTTCTCTAGGGAGGTGAGCCTCTGAATCTGGCTGTAAGTTGCTCGGCAATTGTATTCAGCTATCTGTCTCAGTTTCCCTATGCCACTTAACAAGGAATTTTCCTAGCTCCTTACTATCCTGCCTCAGGGCCTCACCCACAGGGTGACCATTCCTTCTCTAGAATATTGCTGGTCCTGTGGTTGACACCCTCCCCTGACCACCTTAGAGGAGGAACAAGGGGGCTGGAGAATAGCCTCATATGACTCCCATACAAGCCCTTGCACAACCACCCCTTAAGCGTTCAGCCCTTAGGACTATGAGGTACTGATCAGCAGGAAATAATGTTAGATCTCTGTGTGGACCACGGGGATAGAGTTTTGGTCAAACTAGGTAACATTTAGGCCTCAGTTGTTTTGGCTCCAGGCTCAGAGAAGCAGCAAAGCCAGACCAAGGGATGTCAGGGCTGACATCAGGACCAGCTGCATTGACTAATGAGCCCCTCCCCTAGTGCCAAGCAATCAATGGAGATCACAACCTTGAAAAGACACACCTGGACTGTGACAACATGTGAGCTGTGAAAGAATTCACAAAGAAGAAAGTGTAGAGAATAAAGTTTTTATTCATTCTCCAAGAAAGGAGAGGGGCATGGTATGGAGAGCTACACCAGCCTTGAGGGGTGATGGCTTTGAGTTTTACTGGATTATAATTAGATTAAAAAGGTGGGGAGGGGTGCTGTTGTGTGGCCCCTGGGCTGTTGGGGCGTTGTAACACAGGCTGCAGTTTATTCCCATGTTATTTTCTGCCTGTGGCTAGAGGGAGCGGTCAGTTCTGTTCTTGCTTCCAGTAATTTCCATTCCTGGGGACAAGCTCAGAAGAGTAAAATGGCAGTCATGTTTAACAAGGTCACAGGCCTGCTAGGCAAATGGTGACACAATAGTAAATGGGGCTGGCTTTGTCTTTTCAAGTCCTATATTGTGTAAGCAAGCAACAGTATTTAATAAGAGGTATGTCTACGAAAATACAAACAAAACAAAGGTTACTGATCAAAGCAAATTATAAATCAGTTTCTAAGTCGAGAAGACTTCTAGATGTAAGGCAAAGCTTCTTTTGCTGGATTGAAGGCAGACAGCGACCATCTGACAGGTTCTCTGGGTCGGCAGTTTCCAGGTCTCCGGTGATGCCATCGGGTGCTCAGGTAAACTCTCTGAGGCTTACCCAGCATCAGTCACTGAGACTGTTCAAGCATGAGCTGCTGTGGTGATTTCTCTGAAGTTTAGGTCACGTCATCTAGCAAGTCTCAGAAAAAAATTTGTAGTTCTCAATAATTCCAAGTCAAGTGATAGGGAAAAAACTGAAACATTAATTCGGAGGTTAATAGTCAAACATTAAAGAAAACTAGAAAATTTAGGACTCAGTCCAGTTTACAGGTGAAAAATAACTTTAAAGACCATTAACTGAACTAGAATCTAATATCCACCACTGTGTAGTATAGTTCTTTGAAAACACAGCTTTTCTTTCTAAAATCACCCTAATTTTTCTCAAAGATAACCAAATTAAGACTAATTTATTTTCTGCATCAGTCTAGTGATGCAGAAAATAGTCTTTCAATAAATTTGGCCTATTATTTGTATAAATATATCAAAAATAGCAATTGATTATATAGGCTCTTGCTGAAATGTCATACGGGATCTCCAGATCAAATTTTCATTAGCCTCTCAAGGCTAACAAGCCAAGCTACAGAGTTGCCATCCGACTTCTGATATATGTACAGATTTGGGTAAATTCCTCAGGTTCTCAAGGTCCCCGCAAATGTCTTGAGGTTCTTCCTTTGCCATCTCCCAGGAAAGCAACCTTTGTTCCTTACCTTGAAAGACTGCTGTGACTCGAGTAAGCAAGGTACCAGGCTGTTTTCCAAGGGGTGTTTACTGGCTTTCGAAGTCAATCTTAATGCCCTAAAGCTTTCTGGTGACATCTGAGTCTCTGTATGGCTCTTTCAAACAGGACATTTAATCAGAGCCTTGATTAATAATGCCAGTTTTCAAATTGTGTCCTATTTTAAAGAGAACAGGTTCTTATCAAATTTATACAAACAACTATATTGCCTTGGAAATAATATTACTTGTTAAGAGTTTCCAAATTCTGGAGGAATCAGGTAAGGAGAAAAATATAAATGTTTCAATGCTACTTGCAAAGTTAAAATTTACCAAATTGCTTTAAGAAAACCAAGTTTCAATTTTATCTGGAAAACAGAAGAGATTTAAAAATCAGCAATATTTCATTCCATGCAGCAATATTTTCACTGATATGTCCCCTAGAGCAAGGGACATAAAGGAAAGGATAAACAAACAGGACCTCATCAAAATAAAAAGCTTCTACACAGCTAAAGAAAACAGCATTACAATGAAAACAGAACCAACTGTATGGGAAAACATATTTGCCACTGATAACTCAGACAAGGGTTTGATCTCCAAAATATATAAAGAACTCACACGACTCCACTCTAAGACAAGCAACCCAAATAAAAAATGGGCAAAGGACTTGAACAGACACTTCTCCAAGGAAGACATACAGAGGGCCCAGAGACATATGAAAAGATTCTCAGTATCACTAGCCATCAGAGAGATGCAAATTAAAACCACAGTGAGATACCACTTATGCTGGTGAGAATGGCCATCATAAACAAAGCAACGAAAAACGAGCGTTGGAGGGGACGCGGAGAAAAGGGAACCCTAGTGCACTGTTTGTGGGAATGCAGACTGGTGCAGCCACTGTGGAAAACAGTATGGGATTTCCTCAGAAAACTAAAAATGGAACTGCCTTTTGACCCGGCAATTCCACTGCTAGGATTATATCCTAAGAACCCTGAAACACCAGTCCAAAAGAACTTATGTACCCCAATGTGCACAGCAGCACAATTTACAATAGCCAAGTGCTGAAAGCAACATAAGTGTACACAATGGAATTCTATGCAGCGGAAAGAAGGAGCTCCTACCCTTTGCGGCAGCATGGATGGATTATGCTGGAGAGCTTTATGCTAAGTGAAATAAGCCAGGTGGTAAAATACAAATACCATATGATCTCACCTTTAACTGGAACCTAATCAAGAAAACAAACAAGCAAGCAAAATATAACCAAAGACATTGAAACTGGGAACAAGCTGACAGTAACCAGAAGAGAGAGGGGAGGGGATTATAGGGGAAAAGGGTGAAGGGTTTGCAGGAACAATTATAATGGACACATGGACAATAACAAGAGGGGGTGGAAACAGGGGAGGGAGGTGGGGGAGGCTGAGGTGGTGGGGAGGGGGGCGGAAGGCAGAAAACTGTACTTGAACAACAATAAAAGTCAAAAGTATTTAAAATAAATACATAAAAATCAGCAATATTTCAAATGAAAAGGCATACACATTATATTATCTTCAGTTTATTCAGTCCCATAAATTAATTATTGTTAATGCTGAGCATGTCAGTATCTCATGAATCCAGTTATTCCTTAGAGTTTGATAAATTGTTATCCATTTTAAAGGTATAATCTGAAATTTTATTTTTGTGGGAGACAGTGAGACAGAAAAGTGCAGAGCAAGGACAATGGGGGGGGCGCAGAAGGTCTCCACTGTAAAAGCCCTGGGTGCCTAGCAACCAACAAAACTGGGAAAACAAGGACCTTGCCCCCAGGGTGACCTTTCTTCCCTTAGCATAACTCTGATCATGTGGTTTGGACCCCTGACCTTTCAGATTGCTGGCACGTGGTTCAGATCCTCCCCTGCTCTTTCCTCCCCTGGCATGTTGTTAGTCATGAAAGTTAGGTACTCTCAGAGGGGGATCAAACAAAAGGGCCAGAGAATAGCCCTTAAGCCTTAAGCCCCAGGACATGGAGGTTCTGACCCACATCAAATATATCTAGGCCTCAGTTGTGTTTCAGCTTCCGGTTGGGAAAAGCAGCACAACCAGACAAGCCATGCCATGGCTGACATCGGGACCCTCTATATTGACCAATGAACTCTGTCCTGGCACTGACCAATCAGTGGAGACCATGACCCTGAAAGGACACATTTGGAAAGCTGATGAATATTCTAGTAAGATCCTCCTCTAAAATCTTCACCCTTAAAAGCCCTTAGGACAGATTGTTACCGGACAGGGGCCTGGCCCTGAGCGGGTCTGCCTAAGGCCAGCTGCAGTGTGTGGGTTCTTCCTGTAGGAAAGATTTCACAACATGAGTCCAGGTGATTATGTGGATACATTTACTAAAGCTGGGAACGATGAGTCCTGGCTGGTGTGGCTCAGTGGGTTGAGCGCTGGCCTGTGAACCAAAAGGTCACCGATTCGATTTCCAGTCAGCACATGACTGGGTTATGGGTCAGGACTCCAGTTGGGAGCATGGGAGAGATAAACGATGTTTCTCACACATCAGTGTTTCTCTTTCTCTCTTTCTCCCTCCCTTCCCTTTCCTCTAATAAATGAATAAAGTCTTAAAAAAAAAAAAGCTGGGAACAGTGAAATAAGGAAGGGCGTAGCATAGAGGAAGCAACAGGAAAGCCTAGGCTGGGCTGCCTTAGCTCACTGGGAGGTCACAGAAAAGGGGGCTCTGGGGACAGGCTCAGGGGATTAGCCTGGGACAAGCTGTCAGCTGCCCACTGCCTTAGAGTTTAGGAGACACGGGCCTGGAAAGGAAGAAGTGGGGTGGGGGTGGGGGCGGGGTGGGGGGCGGCGCGCTAGTAAGAAGAAAGGAAAGGGAATGGTGCAGGCTGCTCCCCAGGGGGAGAGACTGCACTGGGTCCTTTGTCTTGAGGCTTTTCTCTCTCTCTGGCAGGGGGCAACCTTAGGGAGGTCTCAGGGGAGGGTTTCAGCAGAATGTTTGTCAGTTCTCCAGGTGCCCTTTCAGGGTCATGGTCTCCTCTGATTGGTCAGTAGCAGGGCAGGGGCTCTTTAGTCATTTCAGTTGGTTCCCGAGTCTCGCACCTGGTTTTGCTGCTTTTCTGGGCCTGGAGCTGAAACACAACTGAGTCTAGATGTTTTCTCCAGGGAGGAATAGCCAGGGGAGAAGAGGTTGCCCTGGGAGTGAGGTCCCTGTTTTCCCAGTTTTGCCATCTGCTAAGCACTGGGGGCTACCGCCCTGGTGACCATCGCATCTGGCAGTAAACTGCTCAGTTACTGTATTCAGCAATCTGTGGGACACAATAGATTGCATTTTCCTATTCCATTTCCCAAGGAATTTTTCTAACTCCTCACTATCCTTTCTCAAGAGGACCCAGCAGGACCAAGGACCCTGGAGTACACAAAACTCTCCCCCTCTTTCTTCCCTCCTCCCTCTCTTCTCCCCACTAGATGCATTACCTTTACCCTTCTCTCTCCCAAGTTCCAGGGCCCTTCTTTTGCCTCTGTAACATGTTTTCTGAGCCCATTTTTCCTACCGCTCACTTTTTCTACCTCTGTGACTTTCTAAATAAACTTTCCCTGATAGTTTAAGTCTTGGCTCTGAATTTTTCCTTAGACAGAACTCAAATACCAAGGTTGCTGAGTCAAGGTCTGGTCTGACTCCACCAATCTAATACCAGCTGTGTTTTTGCCACCGGCAACATGCGGCCAACATTCTCAGAAACCTGTATTTAAGAATAAGGCTTAAACAACAGGCTTACAGGGACTATATGACTGTGTCCTTCTTCTGACAAATGATATCAAAGACATAGACATAGAAGAAAAAAATAACCATTTCCAGGAGGAAAAGATCCAGGCACAAGAAGCTAGCTTCACAAATATTTTCTCCTAACAATCTAAATTTAGAAGAGAGAAAAGGACTCTTGCCACTTCTAAATTTCACAGAACCCTGAAGTAAGAGATCAGAAAGGCTGACAGGGTGAAGTGCTTACCCTCTCTGCTGGCTGTGGCCAGCCATTCATGATCTCCCAGCTGCAGCAACCCAGGGAGCCAGTGAGTTCTCCTTGCTGGCTCGCCAGATGGTTGGGGTGAAAACCCATTAATACTTTCCCTCTCATCTCTAAGTTCTTCTAGCTGGGCTAATAATTAAATTAATACAGGTGTTAACAATAGAATAATTACATTTTTAATACATGCACACGGGGAATTCACATAAAGCATGAACATTTAAAGACAGTGAGGCAACCTTGGGTATTTAAGACATTTTGGACAAAGGAGAAGGGGGGGGATGGGGTCTTAGAATCCAGAAGTGAGAGTGGGTGATTTACATGCAGTTGAGGAAGAGCAGAACACACTTGGTAGGCAAATTCTTGCTGGCAACTCAAATGGTGGGACACAGTGGGTATCGAGCTAATAGGCCTCTGCCTGAAGGCTTCCTTTTACGATACTTAATTCAAATGAGGCTAAAGTGAACATCGTACGATTTTTTTCCTGAAGCAGGTTTTTCTCTCTGAATCTCTTGGGCGGGAAAAGGGAGAGGGTCAAAGTTTCTTGCTGAGTCTTATTTCTTAATGAACAGCTTAAAATTAGTATCTCCAAAAGCTACTTCAGAGTGGCAAAATTTTGGTTCCCTTCAAGTCCCTCCAATGTAATCCTAATGCATGCTCAAGTTTGAGAGCCGCCAACCTAGGGCATCTTCACGAGGTGTGGTGGGGTCTGCTTCTGCTCCACGGTACACCCCTGAGCTGGTGTCTTGAGCCTCTGGTCATATTTCTGGCACAAGGTTCATGAGCCCAATACTCAAAAGGTCAAAGCTTGGCCAAGGAAAGCTTTTATTGATTGAGAAAGTCTAGATGAACAAAATGGGAGAACCAATTCTCAAATTCATCTTAAAAGAATCTGGAATCCCGGCATCATTTATTGTTAAAGAAAAGGGAAGAGGGGAGAGGCGAGGGCTGGGTGCTGACCATACAGGCAGGTGTTAAAGGGGTCCAAGGAAGAATACAAAATTCCTTGGTTGACCTCTATTGAACTGAGTCCAGTTACGGAGACTCCTGTGAATCTTTGAAAAAAGTCATTACTTTGTGCATATTTTTCTGCATCTTTGCTGTCAAGGTATTACAGAACAGACCCATGGAGGTGGGGAGTGATATACTATTACTGAATGGACCCCCCTTTGTCCTGGGGTCTCCCTGTACTAGGTTCACCTTGCCTGCCACCAGGGAATTATATCCCTCAATGCCAGAGATTAATGAAAAGGGAAGGAATTATTTACTCAAAGTTTATACAGACTTAGAGTGATGACTTAATGTCTTCATTAATATCTCAAAGTCCCTTAAAACACCCACAAACACACACAGTCCTTCCTTCCCCCCTTTGCCCAGTCTGGGGTATCATACCTCAGGAGAGAAATACAAGTCTGTGGCTCAGGTAGTCCCCAGTTCTTCCCAGTAATCTGTGCTCGGCTGGCAGGCCTCCCTCAGTTCCCAGCACCATCAGCTGTGTCGCCAGGATCTCCAGTTCTTAATCCAAAACCACATGGCACCTTCTCATGGCCCATCAGCAAGAGTCCTTTCACCCCTTTCCTTCCTGCAGCATCTCTCCTACATTCTTCCAAACTGCTAAGAGAGAGCTCTGCGTCACTGCTACATCTTGCTTTCCAGCTTCCTAAGTTGTGTGGCAAAGGGAGCCCCAAAGCCACGTGGTCCCCTCTTACTCCAAGCTCTCACACAGGAGCTATAACGGGGTGGGGGAGGGTGCCTCCCAGTTATGTCCTGGGTGGAAGTCACTCTCATCTCCCTGGCTCAAAGCATGGCCACAGCTATTTAACATATCCATGAAGCCCATTAAAAGTTATAGATATGTTAAATGACCATTCCTGAGGTTTCTGCAAAACTGTTGCTATGCAGAACAACTCTCAATGGCCCTGTTCCTTGTGTCCCATTCCCCAGTTCAGACTTGTGGGGGTGAGGACATCCTATATTTTTTAATATTTCCTGGACACCCTGAGTTCTGGACCCCATTACAAATCCCTCTTTCGGGGGCCCCTAGCTGCACACTGTGACAAAAGGGGCTGCTCAAGCCTCAAGCAGAATTCCTCTAGTTAATTAGCACATCAGTAGTAGTGATAGGGGACTTAAGAGTTGGAAAACTTTAATTTAAGGTAAATAGTTATAAGCCTAGCAAGTACTGTATAAGTTAAAGCTTTTGTTTCAGATAAGGCCCATACTGGTTCCTGGGAAAACAGCTGACCTCCTGGGGCACTGCTAAAGATTACCCCCTGGGGATAAGTGGAGGCATCCAGGCCTTTGTGTCTCAGGGAGGGGCAAACGACCACCTGCCCCTGGGAACAGCTAACTGCCCAGGACAGGAATGTTGCAGTGTCTTCTACCTGACCCTCCCTGAATTTCAAAGCCCTCACCACACCTTGTTTATTACCTGCTATAAAAACGTTGGCCTGGAAAGAAAAGGTCTGTTAGGGTATGAACCTGCCATCTTCTCAGATCACCATCCATCTGAATAAAGCCCCCACAAAGATTCAATCTCTGTCTCTGCTTATTGGGTTTGGTACTGACAGGCAGCCTGAACTCCGGTGTCTTTTCCAGGTTCAGTAGGAACTATCAGCCTCAAGCCATCAGGGAGGGGAGGCATTCCATTCTGTTCCAGTCACCGTGAGGGCCATGAGGCCACTAGTCACACATTAGATCTGAAGCCCACCTCTCCTCTGCTTCTCTCTTTGTTGCTGAGGTTTTCTGTTTAGGAGGAGTGTCCTGACTGGAACACCCACCAGGTTCCTCTTTCTGGCCTAAGTGTGATGTCAACTTTGGCAGGGAGGGCAGGGATGATGCACATACCCTTAGCAGAAGGAAGTGAAGGGTGGCAGATTTTGCTACCCTAAAATAAACGACTTTGGCATGAGCTTATTTGGAGCTAAAGGCCATCAAAACCCAGAAGATTCAGGAAAAACTCTTTTCCTCCCACTCTACCTAAATTTACATTGGGAAAGAGGCCTGGACCAGGAAGACAGCTATTACCAGAAGTATTTATTTACCCAGGAAACTCATCTGCATAAGAGGGCAATCTTTGTTTTCCAAACATTTTTTTTTGCCTTCCTGTGAATGACCTTCCTCCCCTTTTTGTCCTCTACCCCTTTCCTTAGCTCAGAATGTTACATAGACTTCAATTACCTGTCTGCCGTTTGGGTCTCATCATTTTATGGGGCTACCATACATACGAAATTAAATTTGGTTTTTTCTTGTTAATGTGTTTTATATCAATTCAATTATTAGACCAGCCAAAGAACCTAGAAGGGAAAAAAAGGATTTTTTCTACTGCTGCGGAAGTCTTTCCTGAACCAGCTGTCCAGGTCTGCAGGTCCTGAAAGACATCCTGTCCCCACTGTGCCCCTGCGATACTGCGGTACAACAAGAAACGTAGCCCTGGCCAGCGGCTCAGGGCCTGGATCATCGTCCCAGCATGCCTAGGTTGTGGGTTTGATCCCCAGTCGGGGCAAGTGCAGGGATGGACCGATCGATGAATGCATAAATAAGTGGAACAACAAATCGATGTTTCTTTCTGCCTCTCTCAAATCAGTTTTTTAAAAATTAAAAGAAAAAAGAAATATATATTTGGCCTTCCAGGTTCCCAGCAAACAGCTTCCTAAGTGATAAGAGATGAAAGGAGTATCTTTTGTTAAAGTAAATATTTGTTTTGCCCCAGTTCCTAAAATAGCTCTGAAGTAATAAAAAGTGAAAGGAACATCTTTTGTTATCTATAACAAGCCCCTTTCAACCACAAATAAGCTTATGTTAATGAGGTAGCTTCTAAAAAGGCCCTAAGGGTGGGGCTGGTTGCCCAGGGATACAACTTTGTGCTTAGGGGGTTGGAATTTTCAGCGCCCCCCCAATACTTCCACCTCCAGTGAGGGAAGAGGAGCTGGAGTTAATCAATCACGAATGGCCAATGGCTGAATCAATCATGCCTACCCAATGAATCCTTCATAAAGATCCTAACCGAAGGAGTTTGGAGAGCTTCCTGGAGGATGAACACGTCTACATGCGAGGAGGGTGGTACACCTGGTGAAGAAAACCGAAGCTTTGCCACCCCGAAGCTGCTTTTGAGGATATGGCTTTTAAGCTGTTTATTAACAAAAGACTCAGAAAGAACCTTTGACCCTCCCCCTTTTCCTGCCTGAGAGATTCAGACGGAAGAACTTGCTTCAGGAAGGCAATCTTAAAATGCTGTTTTAGCCTAACTTGAATTAAGTATGGTAAATAAGTGGGCTTCAGGGAGGTGCCTTGTTAGCTAGATACCCGTGTCCCCTTGCTTCTGAGTTGCGTAGCAAGAAACCGCCTGCCACGTCTGGTCCCTTATCCCCAACTCCCTGTAAATCACCCATTCTTACCTCTGAAATCTAACACCCACTCCCCTTTTTCCTTTGTCCGAAGTGCCTTACACATCCAATGCGGCCTCACTGTCATCAGAACGTCTGTGTGTATGTGAATTTCCCATGAACGGGTATTAAAAACTTGATTCTCTCCTGTTAATCATCTGTTAATTTGATTATTGCTCAGCTAGTATTTAGAAAGTGGAAGAAAAAGTATTAAATTTTTTAGCCCTCACATGAGAGCGCTTGAAAGTTCTGTGCTCCTTCTACATACCTTGTCCTACGCATCTCTTCCATCTGGCTTTGCCTAACTTTATAATAAACTGGCAAGCACAGTGTTTCCCCTAGTCCTGTAATCCATTCTAGTGACTTACTGAAATTAAGGAGGGCATCACAGGAACCTCAGGTTTTTAGCCAAGCAGAACAGGAGTTGCAGGCAATCTGGGGACCCAGTGCTTGGGACTGGCTTCTGAAGCGCGAGCAGCCTTTGGGACTGGGCCCTTAAACTTGTGGGACCTGCCATGTCCAGGCAGGTACAGTCAGAACTGAATAAAATTATAGGACACGCAGTCGTTGTCCAGAGAGGATTGGAGAACAGAAAACTCACACATTTGGTGTCTTTCAATTGTCGTGAGTAGAGAGATAAATGACGTTTTCTCTTTGTCAACGTAAGAAGCATCCACAACTGCAGAAAATTCATATGAGTTTATTTAAGCCAAACTGACAACTGCTGGGAAGCAAAAAAATCTCACAAAAAAATTGAGGAAAATGCGCTGGACAACAGCAGTTTTGCAGCTTATTTTATACATTAGAATCAAAGGAGGTGACGTAAGGAGGGGTACATAAAATCCATTCGTGGTAGGTTAAGGCATGGGAGAAAGCAAAGGGGGAAACCTCGGGGACTGGGTAAAAAGCAAAATGGAGAGACACGTCCTTCTTCTACGTTGGTGGGTGCAGGAGAGTTAATAGTTAGCATTTACAGCACATAGAGACAGTCTTCAGGGAACAAGGTAACTGTGGGGGTTCCGCAGTGTCTCGCTCTGGGGGCGCGTGTGCCTGGAGGAGGCCAGAGAAGGAGATTACTGTAACATTTCAAAGGTATGTTATCTTAGATGTGGAAAAACTATAGACGGGCTCTCTTAGGTAAATTTTGATCTTTGTCAAAGAAACTACAGGACTAAGATGTGACTATGCATCATGACCCACTTTTAGTTAGGAAATTTAGTGTTCACATTGTCTTCTGTGGTTACTTTTGGTCTCTGAGTTTGCAAGCCTCGCCATGCAGACCTCCCCTAAGCCTGTAGGTTTAGTGTGTGGTCTCTTTCTTGTCCACATCTTTTATGTCTCAGCTCTTCAAAATAGGGGCAGTCCTCCAGAACTGACCTTTTAGATTCAGACAAAACAGGAATATTTTTTTATTATACATTTCCGTGTTTTTTGGTCTCCATATGATGTACATAGATTTTGTTTAAAGTTGGGTAAAAAAGGTATTTTCATTGTTCATTTCTTTTAAGTTCTTATTTATTGATTTTTAGAGAGAGAGATACACATTGATTTGTTGTTCCACTTAGTTATGCCTTCATTGGTTGATTCTTGTATGTGCCCTGACTGAGGATCAAACCGGCAACCTTGGCGTATCAGGACGATGCTCTAACCAACTGAGCTACCCAGTCAGGGCAAAAATCTATTTTTATTTAAAAAAACAAAACAAAAATGTTAGGAGACAATGATCCCCATTTTGTCTTTTTTTAAATGTGGGATGTGTGTGAGTGTGTAGAAGAACACTGGCATACTGGTAGTCATGGCTAGCGATAGGGGTACAGGTGATTTTAATGGTTTACTTCCTTTTTCATCATTTTCCTATTTTCTGCAAAAACAATAAAAAAAGATACATCATGCATAATATCCTCATTCTTTGTTATTTCATGGTGCCTCAGTGGTTCACCAAATTGTAAGGAAATCAAGAGTGAGAAGCAATCTGGCCAAATTGGTTTGTTTGGGGTCCAGAAACACATCGCATTATCCTAGGAACATCGCTGAGAGCTGCAAACATGAAGGCCTGGGGAGCTCAGCATCTGGACCCAACGCTAGGCCCTACAGCTGTATTCCCAGTACAGGGACTAGTACCTGACACACAGAGGTGCTGAGAGAATTATTACTCATCCCCTATTACTGGGAAGCTATCCTGTATGACACTGTGCCTGGGTTTTGCTCTCCTTTCTTGATCAATTTAGTGGGCCTCTAGAGAAAGACGACTCTCTCCCTCTTCCCTCCACCATGCAGGACTTGGCACATGAGAGGAAGATCAAAAAGGCCTCATTCTACAAAAGAGTGGTAGAAACTATACACATTTTACGGTCAGATAGACCTGACCCTAAATCTCAGCCTCCCTCTTTAATGGAGGCCTGCTTTCTGTGGAACATCTGCAGACGGCTAGTAATCGCCCGGCAGCATCGCCCGGCAGCATCGCCCAGAGCATGAAATGAGACAGTGTGCAGAAAGCACCTAGATGCTTGGTTCAACATTAGCTGCTATTATTATCATTATCACTATCATTATTATTATTGCTGTTGAATTGGATTTAAAGTTAAACAACTATCCTATACTGTTTTCTGAAGTCTATTTTAAACGAACAAACATTGTCTGAGCCCCTGTAATGTACCAGGTGCTGCAGTAGGAAGGGATTTTAGGATTAGGAAGGTAGATGCAAGTCTGTTGCCATACTCTTAGACATCATTATCCATATCTTTACAGAGGTGATCATGCTCTCCTTGGCAGCAGCAGCCTGGGAATAAAAGATGTCAAAGTTATGACCCCAGACCTGTATTTCTTAGGGTCTGCTCCCCTCATTCCTTCCACTTATAGGGACCCCAGCTCTTCCTAGATTCCCCCTAAATTCACTGTGTCCCTTTGCTGGCCAACACATCCTCTCAGCCTGGCTTGAAGGTCCACTCTTCTGCTGGCAAAAGGAGAGCTCCTGATACCAGGTGAAGTCTCACTCCTTCTTCCTCAGTCTACTTGCCTTCTAGCCCTTTTTACTGCACCACCTGTTCCTTGCGGGCTGGAGCCGCATAAGAGCTGTGAGAAAACTGTTTCTGCAGGAGTGCCTCATTGGAGTGAAAAAATGACCTGCTTCCTTTTCTCTGTCCGAGAGGAAGAACAGCTCTGGCCGAGTAGCTCACTTGGTTGAACTGTCATCCTGATGTGCTAAGTCTACAGGTTTTTTCCCCAGTCAGGGCGCATACAACCAATGAATGCATAAATAAGACAACAAATCAATGTTTCTCTCCCTTCTTCTCTCTAAAATCATTTTTTTTAAAAACTTGTCAAAAAAAAAAAAAGAGAAGGAACCTAAGTAGAGTGGCCATTCTCTTCCAATGGCTTATAGAAATACTAGTAAAACTATTTTTGTTTTTATTTACTTTATCCTCTTCCCTGGACTCTCTCAACAGTCCCCGATGAAGAAAACGTGGTAACTAACACTCCCGGCTTTCCTGCAGCCTGACAATGGGGAGTCACTGCTCCCCCTGCCTGGATTCATTTTCCCCAGAGGCCTCCTTGGTTTTTCCTACTGATCTTCTCCTGCAGGGAATTTCCCACCAGAACTCCAGATATGCCCGAAAGTGTCTGACTGTTGAGTCCTCTGACTCCTGTGTCCTCAGACTCTTGAGATGGGACCCCTGCTGCAAGGTAACTAAAATATAGACAGAGCTAATCCATGCTATATATTAAATGATATCTCTGTAATTAAATCCTAAACCCTTTAACTGTACCCCAAACAATGTAATTTCAAGACCCTTTACTTCTTAGTCATCCTTTCAGGACCCTTTATGTAGTGTGTCAGTTGTTAAAGAAAACACTATTCTGACACTTGTTAAAATGGCAAGGAAGGTTTTATTGCAGACAATTGTAATAGGGGAGAGAGAGTTAGCTCAACTCCAAGTACAACAAAGACAGTTAGGGATTTACAGCCAATGAGCTGAGTACGGAGGTCAGTGGATGAAAAGAGGAGACATCAAATGTGGGAGGATTCTTACCAAGCTAACTTAGCAGGATTCTGGCTGCTAGGCAAGAACTGGGCGAGGCAGGCTGAAGACAGGTCTGGGGTCAAGGTCAAGGCCTAGTTGAAAAGAGGAACTGGACTAAAGTTTGGTCATCACAATGTTACCTGTTTTATAATGTGGTTCTTAAAACTGAACAACACAGATATGATCAGACCAATGCAGGGTCTAGAAGGCTATGTCCTTTCTTGGTGTGATTTCTAAATTTCTCCGGTGTCTCGCTAAGTTTGACATGAGATTACTAAATAGCTATGAAACTCAATTATATGGTTGGCTTATAATTAAGTTTGCAGGCAGCCAAAAATTAGGTGTTTACTCATAAGAACTCTCTCTTTTCCTGAAAGCAGCCTAAGGTGACCTCTGAAAATGGTTCCCTATTCACTTGACCCAGAAAACCACACAAAATATTCCAAATCAAGAGGTGGGAATTTTCATGTTCACTTTGAGCACTTGTGAAATTTCCCAGGCCATCAAGAGCATGCATATGCAAAAAGCCACCAAGTATCTGAAGGATGTTACTTTACAATAACGGTGTGTGCCATTCTATCATTACAATGGTGGAGGTGGTAGGTGTGCCCAGGCCAAACAGTGGGGCTGGACACAGGGTCGGTCGCCCACAAAGAGTGCTGAATTTTTGCTGTTCATGCTTAAAAATGCAAAGAACTTAAAGGTTTATATGTCGAGTCTCTGGTCATTGAGCACATTCAGGTGAACAAAGCTCCCAAGATGCAGTGCGGAATTTACAGAGCCCACGGGCAGATTACCTCACACAGAAGCCCTCCCTGACACACTGAGAGGATCTTACTGAACAAGAGCAGATTGTTCCTAAGCCAGAAGAGGAGGTTGCACGGAAGGTAAAGGTATCCCAGAAGAAACTGAAGAAACAAAAACTTATGGCCTGGGAGTAAATTCAGCATAAAATAAATGCTAATAAAAGCAAAAAAGAAAAGAAAAGAAAACTACCCCTTTCCAATGCATCCATTATCTTACTACCCAAGTTAGGAAGGTTCTAACCCTGCCAGGTAACAGTTTGATGGTGATGGCTGCTACTGGAGGCCCCGGAGAAAACAGGGCACAGGTGCCAAGAACCATGGCAGGGAGGACTGCTGAGATCAAAACCAGTAAGCGAGTCCTAAGATGGTCAGGTGGGCTGGTCAGAGAGGAGAAGCTGAAACACTAACTCCCAATGGAAGAGGTTTCCAGGAACCAGGGGGAAAGAGGACAAAGAGTATGCACGGAGGCAGACGGGGAGGAGGTGAGGAGCTCTAGACAAATTCTGGAGATGGAGTTTAGCTCCTACAATGGTTTCCCCTCATTATTTAGGCTTGAGTCTGTGTGTAAGCACAGATTTAATCACAGGTGCTAGAATCGCTCTTACAGAATGAGAAATGTTGAGTTTTTGAGACTGTAAGGCTGTAGATTGGACTTAGAAACAGGGAGAGCAAGCAGGTTTTACCTCATGTGTCAGCCCTGACAGATCATTGCTGACCTGAGCACTGACTGGAGAAGGATTCTGAAGATGCTTTTAAACTCAGTGGGAATGTATGTCGAAATGGATCAGTAACACCTGCCAATATTTGGGGGCAGAAGTGTGGGGTGGCCTGAGAGCCATATTTTGCTCTCCCTGTAATTATGCTGCCATGTAGGGGTCCCACCGCAAAGATCAAATGGTATGCCTATACCCCACTGCCTCTGGATCGCCAATACCTTGCATATTCTTTTCCACTGTAAGTTTTATTTATTTTTTAAAAGATTTTATTTCTTTACTTTTAGACAGAGGGGAAGAGAGGCAGAGAGGCATCCATGAGTGGTTGCCTCTTGCATGCCCCTCACTGGGGACCTGGCCCACGACGCACACACGTGCCTTGACTGGGGAATCAAACCAGTGACCCTTTGGTTTTCAGGTCGGTGCTCAATCCACTGAGCCACACCAGCCGGGCCTCCAATATAAGTTTTATTTTATATGCTTCAGTTTTTCTCATGCTTTTATACCTCTTTGGTAATTTGGTACAAAGGTTCCCAAACTTTCTTTGTGGCACTTTTAGTGTCCTGCTAGTTTTTTCAGCATCCCTAGGCCAAAAGAAATACCTAACAATTCCATTTATTAACTAGGTCTAAACAACTTAATAAATATTTGTGTCTGAAGAGCTTAGTAGCTGTTTGAAAATACTGTACATGTAAATTGAAATAAAAATTATAGTTACCAAAATGACTTATTAATGGATATATAACTTGGTGGGCACTACATAGCTTCTCATATGTCCTTGAAGAAATGGTTCTTCACACGAGAACCATGGCCTTGGTAGGCATTTCATGTCCTTCTTACCTACAGTTCTGTTTTCTCTTAACAATTTTTTTCCATTTTCTTATTTTAAGACTCAATGTCCAGAGTCAGTCAACTGGTGCCATATAAATGGTGAAAAGAATGCAGAAAGACAATGTTTTGGCCTTAGAAGAAAATGTCAACAAAAATGATGAAAAATCTGGGAGGGGGAATGTGGAAATAAACTCAGAAAGTCTTAGAAAATGAAATGAGGAACCATGATGTCATTAAATCATCTAGCATGTCAAAATGTGAAATAAAAACATATTTTTTTTCTTTTGAATTATGGTCAACTTCGGTTGTTTGGTTTTGATTGGCAGCTGGGATAGACTGGAACAGCAGGGAGTTGGTGACATGGATGTTGTTGTTTTTAAATCTTTAAAAATATTCAAAACCATGAAAAGCAGGGACCTACAGCCAAGATTGCTCTACCCAGCAAAGCTGTCATTCAGAATCGAAGGGCAGATAAAGAGCTTCCCACACTAGAAAAAACTAAAGGATTTCATCATGACCAAACCATTATTATATGAAATGTTAAAAAGACTTATTTAAGAAAAAGAAGATCAAAACTATGAATAAAATGACAATAAATACATATCTACCAACAACTGAACCTAGAAAACAAACTAAGCAAAGAAGAACAGACAGAATCATGGATATGGAGAACTTTTTGATGGTTGCCAGATGGGAGGGGCATGTGGGGGAGTGGGTGAAGATGTGAGGGGATTAATCAGTACAAGTAGGTAGTGAGGATGTAAAGTGCAGTATAGGGAATGGAGCAGCCAAAGAATTTACATACATGACCCATGGACATGAACAATGATGGGGGGATTGCCTGAAGTATGGGGGGTGCTGGGGATGAGGGATGAAGGGGGGCAAAGGAAGAAAAATTGAGACAACTGTAACAGCATAATCAATAAAATATGATTTAAAAAGAAAAAGAAAAAGAAGTGACAGGGGAAAAAGCAAGGAAGAAAGGAGAGAGAGAGAAGGACAGACAGGATGTCACTTCCCTCACATACATAGTTTGTTTTCAAATTATACGTGTAGCAAATATTTATATTCCCTTGCCTAAAAATAGGCAAGTCACATTTGCATCAAATGTTTTAATGCAGAATGTTAAAGAAACAATGGGAGGTCAGAACTTGGGCTAAAAAGAAATAGAGAATCATTGGTCTTGTACAGGGCCTCCCCTCTACCTCGTTCTGCCACAGCCTTGGGGAGGTGGCCAGGTCTGGGCCTGCTCAGTTCTGTCTTGTGTTCCACTTTCAGCACCTTTGAACTCCAGTGTCTGGGCCCATTAGGACTGGAACAAGGCAGGAAGCAAAGTCTCACAGCAGGATGGGGTTGCTCAGATTGTACAGAGCTATTAAATCCTCAGTCATCCCAGAAGTAGGAACTGCTTTTCTTAACCCAGGAGGAACCATAATTATCTAAGTGAATGTGGCTCTTACGGGTGGTTCCTTGAAAACACCGTGAGTCATACAATCGAAGAATCAAAAAGCCAGATTCTGAAATCCATGAGCAATATGAGCACTACTTCAAAATCACGGGGACATTTTTGCATTTGCTTCCAGACTCCTGAACTTAGGTTTCATTATGTAGAAATCTGAGCTAGTGGTAAAAGGAGCAGAAATGAATGCGTATGAGTCCCTTGGTTCGTAATCAGCATTTTCCTGTAGCCCAGCCATAGAACAAGGAGCAGTGGTGGGATTGTGTTCCCATCTCACAGAGCAGCTGTGCTGACACTTCAAGCAGCTGGCTCTAGTGTCAGCAATTGACCTGATGATAACTTTGCAGCTAAGCGAAGCAGGCTAGCCTTGCTCATGGCGTTGGCAGTGACAGAAGCACTCCGGAAGACAAACAGCCAGTGCAAAGAACCAGCCCCTCAGCCTATGAAGGAGAAAGTTTCCCTTTTTATAAACTAAAAGGGGAAAAAAGGCAAGGCATCATATTTTAAATTACCAATTAGCGATTCCATTCTGCAGCCAAAGCACTTATCTATTGGGCTGAATGGACCACTGTAATGGTTTTGTTTAATGTGTGGAGAGTTAAAAGTCTACAATATGAAATATTCAACTCATTTGCACCATCACTGAGAAATGAAGTAGAGCCGTGGCATTTAAGAGTTGAATGTGGTGCTGTTACGCAAAAAAGCAGCATCCTTCGAGCGCTTCCGCAGAGCTCAGAGAGGCCTCCGGGTCTCAGAAACCAGGAGTGACTAAGTAAGTGGGATTACTGAAGGTATGGGAATCAAAACATCTGCTCCAAACTGTCTCCTTTTACGTTAGGAGCTGTCCATCTCCAAAGCCAAACTGGAGAATAAACATTTTCAAAAATGCATGGAAGAGGAATCGCTGGCCCTTAACCACGTCATGAAACAAGCCCAGCAACGAGGCACTTGGGGAGAATCACAGTTATACTGTTGGAGAAAGTGGGGAGTGGACCTGAGGCTCCAAATGGAGTGGTTTAGACTCGTGTAGCAAATTTAGGAACAGGGAAAAATACAGGTTCCCTGGCTTTCAATTCCACCAAACGTGAGAAACAAGAAAGGAATGTACAGTACAATTATTACCTAAATCATACAGGACTCTGTTAGTTTGTGGAGGAAGCCGGGAATCACAGGTGTTCCATGGGACCAAATGGACAGTGAGTCTGAGTGGTTCCCAAACACAGAATGAGGAAAAAAGAAGTGAATGGAAACCTCAGATTTGGGATCTCACATGCAAATTCTGCTAATAATAGCAATAGCAACATATGCATTCTTTCCTCTCTCACAGCCTTTAAACTTGCTCTTTCTTCTGTAGGCAGTGAGAATGGCACCGGGTGTTAGATCGGTGGAGTCAGAGCAGACCTTGGTTCACCGACCTCGGTGCTCGAGTTCTGGCTAGGAAAGAACTCAGAGCCAAGACTCAAACTGTAAGAGAAAGTTTACTTAGAAAGTCACAGAGGCAGAAGTAAGCTATAGAAGAAATGAGCCCTGGGAAACAAGTTACAAAAGCAAAAAAGGGCCTTTGGAGCTTAGGAGGAAGCGAGAGGCAAGGAAAATGCACCTGAGGGAGAAAGGGGGTGGGGAAGGCGAGGGCATACTCCTTTGAGAGAGCCACACTGGGTCCTCATCTTGAGGGTATTTATCTGGAGGTCTCAGGGGAGGATCCCAATAGGATATTCATCAGTTTTCCAGGTGTGTCCTTTCAGGGTCATGGTCTCTACTATTTGTCAGAGCCAGGGCGGGGGTCATCAGTCAATGCAGCTGCTTTTCACGAGTCTATGTTCGTGATATAGTCTTTCTTCTAAGTCAGCCAGGCAACTGCTCGGCTAGCTGCCTGCCAAGCAGCCCAGCACCAAGGGACAGATAAGATCACACACAGTAACTATGCTCTTCATTCAGCTTTTACTGAATGCAGGTTCACTCAAAGTAGAGCATCAACATACATTAATATCCTACTCACACTTTAACAGTCTAAGAGAAATATAACGCACACACACAACAGTCAATGAGGGATAACAAACCTGAGTCCCAGAGTCTCAGTCTGCAGGTCCGGGAGACAGCACAGTGGGCAGGGGAGTCATCAGCATCTTGCAAGGGAGAATCTCTGGAGCCAGATGGGCAGCAGGGCAGACGAAGTCTTCGGTCTAGCAGGCAGAGCCTCCAGCAGCAATGCCACGGGAGATCAGTGTGGCGTGGAGCAGCACTCTGGTGTGTGGAGCTCGGCTGTCTCAGCAGTGGGCTGGAACCTGCCTCAGTTATACCCTTGAGAGTGATGTACTCCACCCTTCTGGGTCTTTCTGATAAATGTCTTGGCACCTTGATGGTGTGTGGGGAATTTCCCCAGGAGCCTACCTATAGGTGGTCCCGCTCTGCAGACATGGCTGTTCTGGTCACTTGTGCAGACATCTTACATGTGTCTCCTTGCCAGATGTGTCTAGCATGACTTAGGTAGTTTCCTTCTTGAAGCAAAGTGTCATGGCTGACCGGTAGCCAGCTTGGTTGACATGAGTGACTCCAGTTTGTTTTATATATGTTATGCTATTTTGACTGGACCAAGGCCATTTTACTGGTCCTGCCCTCCACACTGGTCCCAATGTCATCCATGGCGCCACTCATCTGGTTTTGCTGCTTTTCTGGGCTTGGAGCTGAAACACAACAGAAGCCTAGATGTTACCCCTAGGGTTAATGCTTGAGAGAGTGGTCATGCAAGGACTGGAATGGGAGTTGCATGAGGCCACTCTTTGGCCCCTTGCTCCTCCTTCAAGGGGGTCTAATACATGACTAGCATCATGCCAGCAGGGCTTGAAAGGTCAGGGGAGGGTCCAAACCACATGACCAGAGACATGTTAGGGAAGGAAAGGTTGCTGCGGGTGAGGTCCTTGTTTTCCCAGTTTTGCCCTTTGCTAGGCAGCCAGGACTTTTGCCTTGGGGACCTTCTGCACTTGCCCTATAGTCCTTGCTCTGATCGTACTGTCTCACTGCCTACCACACTCCTACCCAAAATATCCCCTCTGTTTTCACATGGCTGGCTACCACTGGTCACTCACCCCTCCATCTCTTTCCCCGAGCACCGGTCGCCCTCCCCCATATCACTCTGCTTCAGTGCCTTCCTAGCTCTTACCGCACCTGAACTTATTCAACACGTGAGTCTTTGTTAATGGTCTGCCTTCCCAGTGGTGGTAAATGTTTAATAACTGGCTGTGGGGGAGGAGCAGGATAGTAAACATATGTAGCACTCAACTTCCAAACAATAAAATAAACAACAGTCTATTGAAAATTCCATCTCCTTAAATGCTTCTCACAGAATGCCCGAGGACTTTGGACAAACTCCTATCTTTGGCCAAACTATGGTTGCGTTGGACCATGACTTCGCACGTGGAGCTGCATCCCGATCTGCTGACTTTTTCCCCAGTAAAAGTACTATCATTAAGTCTGATAATTCATCTGCTATTAAACTACTTCTCACCCTCATACAAATTATACTCACTAAATTATGACCTCTTTCAGCTGCAGCACTATTGCAACAGAGCTAGCTATCATGTTAGATTTTTCTGTAATTGCAAGGAGTGGAGCCTTGTTTATTAACAGCTTGCAAAATTCCTAAAAATGTACCAATCTGCTGGCACGGGTCAACACAAGCTCTGTGTCTCTCCAGCATGGATGGTGATTTCTATGAGAAGATGGACATCTGGCACATATCAAATACACACAGATCCTTTTTAATACAAAATGTACTCATATCTTGGTTTTGAGTTCTCTATACCTAGTTCATAGTCTTCCTGGAATGGGAGGGCTGGGAGGAGTGCTGCCATCCCAACCCCGGCCACCCACCTGTTAAGGATGGCAGTCACCCCCCTATTCTGTGAGGCCTCTAATGATCAGAGAGGTGGGTCGGAGTGGAGACCTGGAGCTGCAGACATCCAGAGCAATTCTTCTCCCAGTCAGATTGTCTTTTTTATAGACATTGCGTCATGGTTTCAAAATGTCGAAAGGGTTTTTAGTCTCCTGACTCACAGTTTAACTCTGCCTACTCACAGAAGTGTGTGACTTCCACCCAGGCTCGTCATGTGATTGGCTGTGGCCTTTCTTTAGCTCCTAAGATATGTAGATATATCAGTTTCCCAAGGCTGCCCTAACAAAGTACCACAAACTGCTTAGCTTAAACAACAAAAAGGTATTGTCTCCCAGTTTTGGAGGCTAGGCGTGTGACATCAAGGTGTTGGTAGGGCCGGTTCCTTTTGAGAGCACTGAGAGCCAATCTGTTCCAGGCCTCTCTTCTAGCTTCTGGTGGCTTGCTGGCAATCTTTGACACGCGTTGGCCTGTGGACTTAGGACCTTGATCTCTGCCTTCATGTTCAGTCGGTCTTCTCCCCCTGTGCCTGTCTGTGCTTACGTTTCTCCTTTCTGTAAGGATACCAGGCATATTGGAGCAGGACCTGGCCTCCTCCACTGTGACCTCGCCTTAACTAATTACACCTGCAATGACCCTCTTTCCAAGGTCACCTTCCGAGGTGCTAAGTGTTGACCAAAGAAAGGCCCAAACCAGTGGAAAGTCTTAATAATTATTTTGAGCCAAGATTTTGAGGACATGCCGGGATGCAGGATTTCAATGAATTGAAAAAATGCCCTGGAGAAAGGCCATTTCACAGTTCTTTTTATATATCTAGATTCAAAGGAGAAAAGTGAGAAAGATTACATGAAATCTATTGGTGGTAGATTAAGGAGATAGGAGAAAACAAAACAGGAAAATCTCTAGGCCAGATGAAAAGGGTAATAGAGATATGTACTTCTTTTATAATGGTGAGCACGGGAGAGTTAACATCTGACAATCACAGTGAGTAGAGACGGTATGTGGGCAACATGATAACAACGAGGACTTTGGTGTCATTGTGCTCTGTTGCTGGGGAGTCTGTTTTGGGGGGGTCTGCAAGAGAAAACCACCCAAACATGTCTAGATGCACACCAATGATAGGCAGGGCTCACTTAAGGTAAAGAGTAACCTTTTACTGAAGAAGATACAGACCTGGGATGTGACTACCCACCACGACTTGCCCGGTCAGGAGTTAATGTTGAGACCATCCCTGTGATACTCTCAGTCACTAGGCTGGTCAGGCCTGTTCAGCCCCCCACCCTTTCTTTCACAAGTGGTTAGGACTTTATTATGTGAATCGAAGGGCGGGGAGATAGTTCGACCTGTAACAGTTGTTTGTGTGTATGTGTGTGTGTGCGTGTGTGTATGTGTTGTCTAACTCAAAAGATGTTTGAACTAGATGGGTTCCTAATATAAGTAAATGTATTTTCCACCTAATAACTTAAATTTTTAAAAACTTTTTGGATCTTGCATTCTTTCATAGCTTTAGAACTCACAACTCTCAGAGATACTTAAAGACATCTCAGTAACTGTCTGTCTTGCGGCCAGGAGCCCAGGAGGTCACTCGGCCATCGACCTGAGTTGAGTCGCAGGGCTCAGCGCTGGATGGCAGGCCGTGAGCACGCACTGTCTTTGAAACCCACCCCGAAATCTCTACTCTGTTATGCCCACAATCCTGCTGGAAATTCAACAAACTAGTTCAATGATTACTTACAGTAGGTCCATTCTAAGGTGAGCATTTTCCCGCACATTTTAACATCTCTGAAACCAGAATCTGTTTATGATTCCTGGCATATTGTAGTTTAATTAGCAGCATTTTGGGGGGGAGTGGGACATAAAAATAATGACGTAATCTTAATGGAGTCTCAGTCTGAGTGATGTGCAGTACCGGATGTCTACTATGTGCAGACCCGGCCAGCACCTGGACTATAAAGAACAGTGGAGCAAGAAGAGGTAGCAGCCTCTCAGTCTCTCAGAGACACAAGCAAGCCATGAATTTCAGTGCAGTCATTTCGGCAGATGTTTTTTTTTTTCTTTCAGACTTCTGATTTTCACTCACCTGGCACCCTTTTCATTCTTACCACATTGTAATTATTGGTTTTCTTGCCTATATTCTCCTCTAGCAACTTGAGAAGAAGTGCCCTATCTTAATCACTCATGTTCTCGCTGCCCAGGACTGCACATGGCCCTTAGTCAATGCTGAGTGATAAATGCGTGGATGTACCCTCTGAGCCTACACGGTGCTGCAACGTCTCACTAAAGAAACTATGAAAACCAAGCCAAGTTTAACTGTTTACTCCAACAGGACTTTCAAGCAGGACTGCCCAGAATACATATCATTAAGTGCCTTTTTGCTGTGATGGCTCTCAGTAAAGGCTGGAAAATCATAGCAAAGTGTAAGGATTGTTCTGCTGTTTGTAGTGATGTCAGAGCTGACTGTCAACTGGACTGCAGTGTCATTCAGAAATGTGGGCATGTGGAGAAGTGTGTGGAGGGAAGTCTTCCCCCTATTCCAGGGAGGAGTTCTGCAACCATATGGGCCCTATTGTGCTTCACCTTTCTCAAGTTCAGATAAAATTAAGTCTAGGTGAGCTTTAACTAGAATTTTAAATATGCAAATAGATGTACAGTTAAAGAAAAGACCAAGATTAAGATTTAATAATGCAAGTGCAATATATGGCATGTGTGTTAGTTTTTTTTTTAATTGCTGCACAGCAACTATTAAATCTAGCAGCTTAAGACAATACACTTTTACTTGTTTATTTTTAAGATTTTATTTATTTTTACAGAGAGGGGAAGGGAGGGAGAAAAAGAGGGAGAGAAATATCAATGTGCGAGAAAAATATTGATAGGTTGCCTTTTGCATGCCCCCAACTGGGGACCGGGCCTGAAACCCAGGCACATGCCTGAAGGGGAATTGAACGGGGTACCTTTTGGTTTGCCTGATGACACCCAACCCACTGAGCCACACCAATCAGGACTAGACAACACACTTCTACTATCCCACAGGTTCTGTGCGTCAAGAGTCTGGGCATGGCATGGCTGGGGCCTGTGCTTTAGGTCTCATCAGGTTACAAGCAAGGTGTTAACCAGGTTGTGTTTTTACCTGGAGGCACAACTGGAGAGAGATCTGCTTCCAAACTCCTTCAGGTTGTTGGCAGAACTCATCATCTCCTTGTGGTTGTACAACTGAGGTCCCCTGTTTTCTTGCTGGCTATGGCCAGGGGCTGATCTCAGCTCAAAAGGCTACCTGTAGCTCCTGCCACCTGGCCTCCTCCATGGGCTCTCTCATAACACGGCACTATCCTTCCAAGCCAGCAATGGAGAGAGTATCTGACCTGAGGGAGAACCCAGTCCTCCTCTAACAACTTTTACTTGATTGTCAGCCCCCTCCCAGATAACGGCCCTTTTGATTAACTCAAAATCAACTGAATTGGGATCTTGATTATATCTGCAAAATCCATTCAACTTTGCCACATTCTATTGGCTAAAAGCAGGTCACAAGTCCCACCTAAACTCAAAGGTGGCGGGCGGGCATTCATAGATTGTGAACGTCAGTGGGTGGGGATCAAGAGACTCATCTTAGAATTCTGCCTACCCCAGCATGTATATCTTCTCATTGTAACTTTAGGGAAAAGCCATGGAAAACAATAACTACAAAGTTACCTTCATGGAATTCTAGGGTTAAAAAGGACCTCCAGAGTCACAGTCTGACCCTAAGAGAATAATCCTTTACCATATACCTGAAAAATGAATGCTTGTCCTTTTATAGAGCTCAGAGGATGGAGATTCTCTTTGTAACCAGTCCTTGTGGACAATAAAAGTAGCACTGCCAGGAGAGAAATAGGTTTCTTCTCCCACACCAGGCCCAATTCCTTGGTAGTGGCTTATTAGCCTCGTGGGGCATGGAATTGAGAACATTGTGAACAGCCCAGTGAAAAAAAATTCTAGGATCAATTATTGATGTCTGCCCGGGAAAGAACATTGAGAGCAAAAATATGATACAGTTGCTAATGTTGTAATGAGAAGAGGACCAGACTAAAAGATCTCTGTTCTAATCCCAGCTTCACTGTAGCAGTTGATTTTCAACAAATTATTTTACCCCTCAGACCTTGTTTCTTTACGTTATTTTTTTTTTTAAATACACCTCCTAGGGTTTTCTTGAAGATCAAATGACATAACTCAGATGAGTTGCTCTAAAATGATAAATCTTTAAACAAATATAAGATATTATTTTTATCTCGCTTCTTGAAAGAAATTATTCCAGTATACAGTCTTTGTCCCCAGCACCTTATTTCTGCTTCCATCAAATATCAAATGGAAAATATCTTTTTCAAACGTGTACGTGGTGAACTGACAGCTCCCTGGAAAAATGTCTGATTATACTGATGAACATGTGACAACACCATCATATCTGGTGAGTCAACCCTAATGGCTCTGAACTCCTTTGATTTTGATATTTTAAGACCGTGGTTCACCTAAGCAAACGAAGAACTTTATTTGAGCTTCATGGTGTCCTAGGGTTGCTGAAGTGTGCAGATACATGGTGCATTCTTGGGATCAGAAAAATAAATATTTGTAAAGTAAATGCAGTGTAACTTCCCTGAACTTGTTCTAAATGCCGGACATGCCATCCAACAGCTCATACTTATAGGCTCTGATTTTATCCTTCAATGATTGGTTTTTCCACTACCAAGCAGGAAAATGCAGGAGAGGGAACAGTTACCACCCACTAAACCCTTGCAATTCAAAGTGTGGTGTACGAACCAGCAGCACTGGCATCTCCGGAGTGCTTATTAAAATGCAGAATCTTGGGCTGCACCTCAGACTTGTTAAATCAGAATGTGCATTTTAATGAGATCTCCAGGTTACTCACACACATATGAAAAGTTTAAGAGGTCTGAACCTGGCCAGGTGGCTCAGTTGGTTGGAACATCATCCCTGCACACCAAAAGGTTGTGGGTTCAATCCCCAATCAGGACACATATCTGGGTTGCAGGTTCCATCCCTGGTGAGGGTGTGTCTGGGAGGCAATCTGATCTAGTAGCAGTTTCTATGTAAAATGAAATAGAAATTATTGGGATTTTGCCAACTTGTTTTTTAAAAGTCATAGTTGTGGCCTACTTGTTAGAAAACAGTTCAATTAGGAACTGATTTGGACACACTCAGTTATACTCTAACACCAACTTCGTGGTGTTACAGTGACCAAATATCAATATTCTAAGGACAAATACTGTATGATTTCACTTATATGTGGCACTTAAAAACCAAAACAGATTAACCAACAAAACAAAATAGAAACAGCCTCAAATATAAAGAACAAACTGATGATTGGCAAAGGGGAAGGGGGTGGGAAGAAGAGAGAAAAAGGTGAAGGAGAATAAGAGGTACAAATATCCATTTATAAAATGAATAAGTCACAGGGATGCAATGTACAACCCATGGAATACAGTCAATAATATCATAATATTATTAATATCATAATAACTTTTCATGGTGACAGATGGTTTACTGGACTTAGTGTGGTAATCACTTCGTTAGGTATATAAATGTTAAATACCTACGTTGTGCACTTGAAACTAAAATAACATTCTATGTTAACTATATTTTATAATTTAAAAAATGTCAACATCCTTAATGCTTATAGTGGATAGAACACACACAGATCTCGGACTGTTTCATCCAGAAGATATTTAAGATTCCTGTGAACTCCAGAGGAGCCTTGTCATATTCACATCTAGATCACACCTAGGGCTTGTTAAAGTATTTTGTAGCAGAAGTTGACTTAATAAGGGCACATGCTTGGGAGACAAGCCTGTATGTGTAGGAGGAGAACGTTGGGAAAATAAAACAGGGAAAGGTGGTCTGAATTTCACTTACCTGTAGCCCAGGTGTCGTGGATCCTTGTGAGCAGCCTCTTCTCCAACTTTGAAAATGGGGCTCTGTCCACATCACATCTACACCAAGCACAGGCTCTTTACAAACCTTCAGAGAACAATGCCAAGCTTACTAGAGATTTTGTGGAAGACAAAGAAAAGGCTCCTATTGGATAGCCTGGTGCTGTTACTGAACACTTAGTGAGGTTCTACTGCTCACTGCTAAGAGGTGTAACTCTGGAGACAAGAGTTTGGTGAAAAAGAAAGGGATCGTTTATTTAAAGGTTATATAGTTTTGGAATGATGGTGTGTTTCGGCCTCAGGGTGCCAGTCTCTTTAAAATACGCAAAGACAAACAGCCCTGCCACCATCTGCCAGTTCAAGAATGCGCCTGAAATCCCTTTCCCCACTCCTAACAGTACCGTCCCTTGTGAAATGCAGGTAACTGCAGCAGGATTATCCAGGCAGCTTGTCAGGCTCCCGGTCACAGTTCTGCTAGCGCTGCCACTTTCTGTGCAGCAGGGCACTGGAGCAGGGCCTTGGAGCATGGCCACGCGGTCTCCGGGGACCCGCTGGACTCGGGCACCGAGGCTCCCTGTGGCCAACCGAGCTGGCCAAGGGAGCAGAAAGCGCCCACAGACCTTGTGCTTCCCTATGCGCTCTATTTCAAAGTCCTCTCCCAGAATCCCATGCCCACCAGAAGCCAGTGGGCGTGTTCAGCCTTCTAGTCAAAGAGGTCCAACATCAGTCATGTTTGCTTTGTTTGCCCCTCCTCTGGCCACCAAGCTCAGTAAGGGGGCAAAGTCTCTAGTCGCGCATGCTCAGTACCAGCTCCCTTCTGCTGGTCGTGAGCTGCCCCACTACCTCTTCTCCAGCAGCTCCTCCTGTCTCAGGGAGAGCAAGCCTCTTCTAACCTTCCATTCCACTTCGGGGTTTTCTCCCTGATCCCTGCCTTCTCCAGCTTTTTGGCTGACTCCTCTGTTACAATATTGCATCTTAAACTGCAAACAACCTAATAAAATTCCCCATTTGACTTCTTTGTTACCCACCAGCTCTAGACTGACCTACGGGGTCTGTAAATACATTTTCTCCCAAACCCCTAACTTCTCCATCTCCCTGACTCTTAAGATTTATCCCTTCCTTTGAGAACAATATGGCTCTGTCTCAAACTTTCCATTTTGTATACCTGCACATTACTAAGTACTTCCTCTAAGAATTTCACTTTGCACTCAGGAAACAAATGATCCTCCAGCTGGGGACCCTATCCTCCTTAGGAGGCTATTGGGAACTCTGAATACCAGCTGACATGCAGTCTAACCTAGTGGTCCAGGGTTTGGGGTCTGGAGGCAAGATTCTGTACGTGTAAATTACTCGTGTACTTGCTCAGTAATTTACATCATCTAAATTCCTCAGCTCCCCTAAAACTGACTTTCTTAATATGTAAAATGAAGAGTGGAACCTGAGCAATAAAGGTTGTATCTTGGATAATAAAAATAATGCTAAACTTTTGCATTTGAGGAAGGTCATATCAGATATTATGAAAAGGACTTCTCTGATTCCAGTGCCTGACACAAAACAATAAATGGGTTATAATAATGATTATTAAATCACTCTCAATCTCAAAAATTCCAAGTTGTGGGGATCCAGAACAAGTTACCCCAAGATGTGCCTCTGTGATTTACAGATTGTTTTGAGCTAAAGGCAACTTCAGCCACAGGCTCAAGAGAAACTTCTGCCACCCTCATCATTAACTACCTTAACTACCTGGAAGAATTTGGATTAGCAGCCTTGCCCAGAAGAGATTATCAGAGATAATCTCTTCTGACCTATCTATAGGGCAGGGCAAACTTGTATTTACTAAGTATCTGCTCTTCTTATCATCCTGCAATGACCTTTGAAGCCAAGGCAGCTTATTCATCTCTAGCTCAGGAAGTCTTACACACCCAGGTTCTCTTTTTATCACTGCACCTCTCTTGCATGTGAAGTCTCTGACTCTCTCATGTATTTGGGGTTCCCACACATCTGTACGTATTCAGTTTGGTCATTTTCTCTTTCTAATTGTTTTATGTCCATTTGATTATTAGACCAGCCCCTAAAACCTTGAAGGCAGAAGAAAGTTTGTTTCTCCCCCACAAAGTATATGAGGGCCTACCAAATTAAACTCTAAGTACTCATCCAATAAGCACGTATTTAATGACTGCATGCATAGTGCTGCAAAAACAAAATAAGAAAAAAGAGAGCAGGGAATAAATAAACATCTGCTGAGAGCCATCTATGTGCCAGGCACTTCACATATATCATTTTATTTATTCCTCCACGTAATGTGATGAGAGATCAGTGGCCTCCCATCTACAGAGAAGGAGACAGAGCTTTGCAAGGTTATATAACTTGCCCAAAATGTACAGATCTGATTTTGCAGCCAGTCTGTGTAGCTCTAGAGCCTTTTCTCTTCTGTAAATTGCAGTGCCTCAAAAGTAGAATATAAGACCAAATCTTCTAAAGAAAATTCTAAAGGATAAAAGAAGTGTTAGATGAATAGAAAAGGGAGAAGAAAGAAAAAGATAGGAAGGGGGAAGACAAAAAAAAGAGAATCAGATGTTCAGGGAGAAGAAAGAGAGCAGGAGGAAGCTGGGAGGGTGACTTCTCCAGTCCCATCTACAGCAGCCCGGAGGAGAGCCAGCACGCTGAGCTCACCCTTATCACATTAGGTGGTATGTGAACTAAGGCCAAGAGTAAATGCATCACTTCTGTGGTTTACCAACAGTTCCAGCTGCAACAAACGGTCTCTCCCTTTCCTTAGAGAGGCCCACACAGAAGTACTTTATCCTCCTATGTCTTTCTTTTTGGGGGGATACTACCCAGTAATTGTCTCATATGGGTTCATCTCATCCCTGTAACCAGACTATAACACACTCAGGACATGTATCTTGATTTGCTCTTCTGTGAGAAGGTAATCACAGATGAAAAAACACTACTGAATTTCATGAAACCTTTCAAAGAAGAAACTAGAAAAACACTAGATAGAGCTTGGGGTAGAGAGAGTTATTTTGAGAGTTATTTTAAGTGTAAATAACAGAACAGAATAGACAGCGCAGACATAAACTCATACACGAATAGTTAATTAATTTTTGGCAAGGGCGCCAAGAACATACAATGAAGAAAGAACAATCTCTTCAATAAATGGTGCGAGGAACTGGATATCCACATGCAAAAGAATTAAACCAAAACACAAATTTTATATCACTCATAAAAATTAACTCAAAATGAATCAAAGACAAATGTAAGACCTGACACTATAAAACTCCTAGAAAAAAAAAAAAACATAGGGAAAATACCCTTGGCATTAGACTTGGCAATGATTTCTTGGACAAGATGCCAAAATTCCCCTGACTAGTGTGACTTAGTTGATTGGAGCATCGTCCCACAAAGCAAAAAGTCACAGGTGTGTTTCCTAGTCAGGGCACATGCCCAGGTTGTAAGTTCAGTCACCAGTCTGGGAATGTGTGAGAGGCAACTGATAGATGTTTCTCTCTCTCTCTTTCTCTTTCCCTTCCCTTCTTTCTCTCTTTCAAAAAAAAAAAAAATACACCAAAAGTACGGGCAACAAAAACTAAAATAAATAAGTTGGACTACATTAATCTTAAAACTTCTCCACAGTAGAAGAAACAATCAATAAATTGAAAAGGCAACCTACAGAATGGAAGAAAATATTCGCAAACGATATATTTGATAAGGGATTAATATCCAAAATACATAAAGAACTTGTACAACTCAGCAGCAAAAAAAGCAAATAATCCAATTAAAAAATAGGAAAAGAACCTGAATAGACATTTTCTAAAGAAGACATACAAATGGCTGATAGATATATGAAACGATGCTCTATATCAGTAATAATTAGGGAAATGAAAATCAAAATCATAACAAAATATCACCTCAAACCTGTTAGGATGGCTATTATAGGGACAGAAAAAATTTCCTTTCTTTCCTTCTTTGGGTTCTTTGATCTAATAATTAAATTGACATAAGATAGATTAACAGGGAAAATTTAATTACATATATACAAGAGCTTGAGAGACATAAGACTCAAGGTAAGTTGAGCAACTGAGGCTTATATGTCCTTCTGAGCTAAGGAATGGGATAGGGGCCTGAGGCTTCAAAGGGGAGAAGGGTAATTCACAGGATGATAAGAGCAGATATTTGGGGATTAGAAGTTTGCCCTGCCAGGGACCATGGGCTGTGTCAGCAGGAAGCAGTTACTGAAGAGAAAGAGACCCTCCTACCTCATCACCCCTAAAAGATTTTAGGGATGGATGTCTCTAAGGGGTTTATGAGACAGGATAGTAGGAAACTAGGAAATTTCCTTGGCATGTGGCATAGGGAAACAGATAGCTGAATGCAATGGCCCAGCAATTTAGAGCTAGATATAAAAGATCACCTCCCTAGAGAAAACCTCTAGGCCCCAGTTGTATTTCAGCTCCAGGCCCAGAAAAGCAGCAAAACCAGGTGGGATCAACTGCAATGACTAAAGACCCCCTGCCCTGCCTCTGACCAATCAGAGGAGACCATGACCCCGAAAGGGCACCTAGAGAACTGATGAGTATTCTGCTGAAACCCTACCCTGAGACCTCCCCTAAGGTTCTTGCCTTCAAGAGGGAGAAAAGCCTCAAGACAAAAGACCCAGCCCATGCTCTCCCTCTGTGGAGCAGCCTGCACCATTCCCTTTCCCTTCTTCTTCGCCCACTTCTTTCTTCCCAGTCACATGTCTCCTAAACTCTAAGGCAATGGGCAGCTGGCAGCAAGGCTAATCCCCTGAACCTGTCCCCAAAGCTCCTTTATTCTGACTTCTCAGTGAGCTAAGGCAGCCCATTCTAGGCCTTCCTGTTTCTTCCTCTGTGCTAAGCCCTTCCTTGTTTCACTGTCCCCAGCTTTAATAAATGCATCCTCATAGTAAAAAAAAAAAAAGAAAAAGAAGAAGTTTGCTTTGCCATGAATATAGGTCTTTTCAGGAGTGGGAGGAGTCATCTCTGATAATAGCTCTTTTTTTTTTTGTTTGTTTGTTTGTTTGTTTGTTAAGGGAGAGGTAAAAATTGTTCCTGAGGTTGCTGGGTCTTGATTGCCTTCAGCTCAAAATAATCCACATGCCAAAGTGGCATATTTTGGGGTGGTGTATTATGCTCCCCTTCACTATTATCAAAAAGACAAGAGATAGTAACTGTTGGCAAGGATATGGAGGAAAGGGAGCCCTTATACACTGTCGGTGGGAATGTGAAACAGTGCAGTTATTTTGGATAACAGTATGGCAGTTTCTCGAAATGTTAAAAATTGAACTACCATGTATCCAGCAATCCTACTTCTGGGTATTTATCCAAAGGAATTGCAATCAATATCTCAAAGAGATATTTGCATGACCATGTTCATTGCAGCATTATTCACAATAGCCAAGACATGGAAACAAACTTAAGTATCTGTCAGTGGGTGAATGAATAAAGAAGATGTGGTATATACATATACAATGAAATATTATTCTAGCATGAGAAAGAAAGGAATCCTTCAGTGTGCAAAAAAAGGTGTCTGGACCTTGAGGTCATTTTGCTAAGAGAAGTAAGAGGAAGACAAAAACTGTATGATCTCACTTATGTGAGGAGTCTAAAATAGCCGAACACAGAGAAACAGAGTACAGCGGTAGTTACTAGGGGCTGAGAGGGGGGGAATTGAGGAGATGTTATTCAAGATACATAATTTGCAACTGATAGATAAATTCTGGAGATTTACTGCACAGCACTGTGATTATATAATCAATAATACTGTATTACATACTTCGAAGTTGCTAAGAGACTAGATCTTAATTGTTCTCACCACAGAAAGAAATGTTAATTATGTGACCTGATAGATGAGTGAGGTAATGCTATGGTGGTAATCATATTACAATGGAAGTGTATCAAACCAACATTGAATGTCTTAAATTTATACTATGTTATATGTCAATTATGACTCAATAAAAATTTAAGAGTAAATAATATAGATTTTGGAAATATGCTGCCAATATGAATTTATCTTATTGGTCTCATGGAGGTGAGGGTGTCTCCTGAAGGAAATGAGCCCCCTTTCACCCCTCAGCTACCCTGAGAAGAGTTCAGTTCAAGAGCAGGAACAGACTCTGGGGAAGGAATACAGGTGGCAAGGTAGGAGAGATGAATTTTTTTTGCTCTGTGCCTGGCCAACTGTTGTCCCAGTCGCAGGTTTTGGGTTGCCAGGAGCACTCCTATGGACAGGGGGTGGCTGTTTCTTTTTACAAGGGGGTGTCCCAGGAGGGAGTCAGGGAATGTGAGGAGAAAAGGGATTCAGGTTAGGTCCTCACTCTGCTGTATCTCTGACTCATTCTTGGTGTCTCAGGTCCTTTCTCGTGTGTCCTTTCGTCATCCACACAACTTGTCCTGCACTAAATCAGGGAGGGGTCCACTCCCACGCCTGGGTCAGAGTGACCCAGGGAAATGTTGGATCCCCACCCTGGAGGTCAGGGCACATGGCCAGCACAAAACAGCTGGGCTCAGCCTGTTTACTTTAAACAGTAATATTTTACTTTATGCTTGGAGAATTCCCTAGGGGTGTTACTCTCATGAAGCCACTTAAGCAAAGCACTGTCTCAATTCCCAATCTGTAATATGAAAAGAAATAATATCTACCTCTCAGGGCTGTCATTAGAATTAGAGAAAATATGTGTGGAGTGACTAGAATTTACACAATATTTATTCAACCTTTAATCATCTCCCCCATGTTATTATAATTACTACGTGCCATCAGGCAATAGGAACATGGCAATGAGCAAGACAGATCAAGTTCCTGCTCTCTTGACATTATCTTCCTGCGAAGAGGAGACACAAACCATCAGCAGATAACACACTGTCAGCCCGAGGGTGAGTGCACCTGGATGGCAAAGGGATGAAGCTGAGCAAAAGTGTGCTCAGGTATCTCACCTTGTCCTGATCTTCCGGGGCTCTGGCATGTAAATGGCACCTGCAGAGTTGTACTTTGAGGCAAGAGGACGAAGCTTTTTCCCGTGTCTCTGTCAGTCCTTGGCCACCCCAGGTGAAGTGGCTCCTTGATCCAGGGCATGTCTGCAGAGAAGGTCACAGGTACAAGTTGTCAGCTGCAGCATGCACAAGAGGTAGGCTATGGGCTCGCTGGCTGGCGAAGGGGTTGTGGGCAGAGCACCAACACCCTCTACACACATTCACAGGGTCACATAGCAGTAAGTGCGAGGGAAGTATAAACATCAGTTCCATGAAAGAGATTATGTGCTTCCTTTAAACTGGATGGCCATGAGGCAAGGCTGGTAGATTCAGATTTTGTAGAACAATTTGGGGAGCCTTTCTAAAGTGAAAACCTTTAAAACCATAAAAACTAGTACACCCATGAAGATTTATTGAAAATGAGAAATCCAGCAAATTAAAAATAATAAAAGCTGATAAACAAACATCACAAAATCCAGGAAATAATAATGCAATATTTATATTAATGAAGTCTCTGACATACCTCTACAATATCTTTTCCCACATATTTTGGCTATATATTTTTTGATTACCTTCTCACATGATAATGTTTGGTAATATACTCTCCATTAAGAAAAAAGCATTTTGATCTTTCCTCTAAAGCGGTAGACCAAAATAATAATTTTTTGTTATTGATATATTTTTAAAGTTTCAGCTTCAGAACTTGTTATTTGGTAAAGTCATGTGACTCTCGGGATGATTGCCAGGTTTGCGAAAGCCTTTGTTTCTTTTGTGTCTGAGCTGTAAGCTTTGGAAAGATGTACTATTTCTATGTACTCTGGCTCCTGACTCCACACATTTCACTGACTCCACTCGTTCTCCTCCCATGCTCTCCTAGTCTTTTGGTTGCTGCGTGTCAGGGGACATGTTCATAGTGACAATAGGCGGTTGGCAGCGTGTGAGTGATAAGAATATTCCAGGAAACTGTTACTGTGCTAGAACATCCAGTAGAAACAAACCTACACAACAAAATGAATGCAAATTTCCTAAACATTTCTCCTAAACTCACATGAAACGAATCCTTAAGTCAACTTCGCTTGGCCCCGTCCCCAAATGCCCATAGTCACTCTAATGCCACCTGACAAGAGGAAGCATGAGGGAGGGACAATTGGAGAAAAAGAGAGAATAGCCTTATGTTTTAACTGATTGTGGCTAAAATATTTTACTTTACAACATTCATAAAAACACACAAGTACATGACTAGATTGCTAGGGACCGCCTGGACTTAGAAAGGGCCTTGCAAGTTAAGAGACTCTGAAATACATAAACTTCCTTAGCTTCACCTTCAGTCCACCTCTGCTAATGAGCAACTATCTGAGGAGGTGACATAGGAGCCAAAAACAGTTAGTTGACACTCAATGAACTATTATTAATTAGAGACTTGTGGTGATTCCACTGTGGTCTTTGAAGGCAGAGATCTTGGGCTTTATTCTGAGACTCAGATCAAATGATGAAAGGTGGGGAATATAGAACTTGGTGTGGAAGGCCTCTCTTAGAACAGAGGCCTCCGAGGCCCTCCCCAAAGCACCCCATTTATGGACCATGGCCACCCACGCATATAGGCAATAAATGATCATTTTCTAAGTGTCCATACAGTGTTGGTTGGGATCAGTAAAGATTTAAAACCAGTGCAGCAATTTGGCTATGCTTTGCATCTTCTTTTATTTTGATTAAAATTTTTTTTCAATTACAGTTGACATTCTATATTATATTAGTTTCAGGAGTATAGCATAGCATTTAGACATTTATAAAACTTAGGAAATGAACCCCCCCCATAAGTCTAGTACCCACCTGACACCATCCATAGGTTTGCATCTTCTCTTCCTTTGCTGGGTCCCTGAGTGAGGAAGTCCCTTGTTCCTGCCAGGTGTTCTTTATTAGAGCAAGAGTCTCCCAGCCTAGTAAGTATTTGTTTACCTGCCTGTCTTCCTTATAAACTGAGCTGTGCTGGGCTGGGGGCCCTGTCTCATTTATGTGCCCAGCACACAGCCCTGCACAGAGCCCGGCAGAGCCCCGCACACAGCCCGGCAGAGCCCCGCACACAGTCCTGCACACAGCCCTGCACACAGCCCCGCACACAGAAGGCACTTGATCCATGTTGCAAGATGATTACCTAATTATCCATCCAAGAATGTATGATAGAAAGAGAATCATTCCACCATTTTTTTTTTTAATCTGAAATCCCCAAAGGGAACTAAGTTAGTACCTTGTCTGATTTGGTCAGTAATGTAATACTTGACTCTGAATGCCTTACGAATGTTTGTTTTTCAGGTCATTTGCAGAAAGCATGAGCTAGTTTACATAAATAGTTTTCACTGCTGGATAGAAAGCACTCACAAAATAAAGGAGAAATAACACACAATGTGCAGTTTTCATTCTGGTTATTCTGCACCAAAATACGGGCCAGTTTCCCTTTCTTATTTTTGAGAAAGACAAGAGAGCTGCTTGTCCAGAATCACTGTTCCCTTTGTCAACAAATAAAAGATCCTTGTGTTTGCAAGGATTTCACATGATGAACTAAAAAAAAAAGGCGTGTAAAGTTTCCAGAGCAAGTGTGTTCACCAAATTTGCGTGAAACACTTAATTACAGAGGATTCAGAGGGATAAACCACACTTCTGTGCCGTGCTAACAGAAAGGCTGCAGGATGCCAGGGTGTTTTTCCTTTGGGCTTTCTCTTTCCTTGCTGGCTTTCACAGATCCAAAAACAAAGAGAGCAACAACAACAAAGAACCCACAAATTATTTTGTAATTAAAGTTGAAAATTTGAAGCTTATTTCCAAGAGACTAACATTAACTCACACCAAGCTAAATTAGTAGCAGAGAAAATATTTTTTTCCTGTATTTAAACTACCAAGAGTGTTTAATAAAAGCAACTTAAATCCTTCATAAACTTACTAGGGTTCTCAAATAAAACCTGGCTTAAGATAAAAAGCCTGCTTAACTCCCAAGATTTCAAAGGAGTTAAACAACATAAATAGTTTTATTAAAACGCAGTTAAAATCTAGATAAATCCTGAAACTAGTAAGTGAAAATTAACTCTGGATATTTGAAAAATATATGTATCTATCAAATATCTATGTTTGTAAAGCAAAAGAGCCTTGGCTTCATTAATTAAGGACTAACTGGAGCTGGTAAATGGGATTTTATTAAGTAAAAGTTAAACTATTATATGTTAAAAAGTAATAAATTAATCCAGGTAGCTTCAGGTAATAGCCCTCCAACCAGCGGCCCTACTTCTAAGGGTAATTTTGAATGATATTGAAAGTTTTTGCCTAACTCCTCTCACCTATTTCTGTGTACACAGGTCTACAGTGTATGTGAAAGTCCAGCCTCATTATTGGGCTCTGCTAAATAACTTTGCTTTAATCAATCATTAGTACCTTCGTTTGAACTGGCATCTGAGCTAGCAAGGATGTGAAGGCAAGATCTCTAGGTAGTAGGTGGGCTACAGGGGTCAGGAAAGGTGAACACATAAGAGTCAAAAAGCAGCCTTCTCAGAGAGACAGATATCCTCTCCCTGAGAGTGGTCAGCTCACCCAAGTCATGCCATCCTGTGAGGCTTTCAGGAGGTGGCAGCTAACCATGTCTGAGGCCCGTGCTCTCTTCTCTCTCCGTGTGGCGTAATGTAGTGGTCAAACGCATGGGCTCTGCAGCCAGACTCATATTCGAGCTGCACTTACAGGGTCCACTTAGACAAGGTACATTTTCTGTTTATGAGTGTCTGCCCCATTAAAGTGTAGCTTTCATGAGGGTGGGGACTTTCTTTTGTTCATGGTCATAGAAGAGGGCCTAGTGCACAGCAGGTGCTCAGTGTTTACTAACTGAATGAGTGAATGAAGCATTTAACCTCACTGGGCCTCGTTTTCTCATTGGTAAAAGGAGGACACTACTAGCATTCAGTGTGACACACGTACAGGTAGGTAGCACCCGGAGTCGGGATGCGGGATCAGGGGTTACCTAGCCAGGGAGTACTTCACCTTCTTCCTCTTCAGCAGAGGGCATGGTTTCAGGGTGTGCAGCTCCTGACAAAGGGGGACAGGGAAAGCAACCACAGGTGAGTGCTGTTAGGGGCTGTTTAATCGTGTTTACTTGGAAATTCTCTCTGCTCTTTCAAGAAGGAGCCCTGATCATACAGATGTCCTTATGCTCTTATTTTTGTTGTCACTAGTCGGCCACTTACATTTAATGAAACAAAAATGACTCAAAATGTGATGGGGGCGGAAGAGGGATAGGAGCAAAACCTCAGTTACCTTTGGCAGCTCTCATTCGACGTGCACAACTTGGGTGGGAAGATATTTTTAGAATTCAGTATGCTCAGTTACAAAGTGAGTGTGTAAACATCGGCGTCCTTCCTACAGAGGGCTGTGTTCAGTTGGAAAAAAAATAATGAAAATGTTTTTGCAAAAGCAAAACTAAATATGAAACACCAATGAATAAACATAGCAAGAAATATAAAGGCCTGTATGAAGACTCCTCTGAAAAATTACTTAGACACATGAAAGAAAATAATTCAATGAAGAGACACTTTATTTCTGGATGAAAAGTTTCATTATATAAATATTCCCAAATTAATTTATAAATTTAATGTGAAATTTTCCACAGTATTTTTTTCTTGGTCCTACATAATTTTAAGCACCAACTTTTTAGACTAAACTTATAAGAATAACTAATATAATTTAGAAGAACAGAAGAATATGGTTAAGGAAGGACTTGTCCTATCAATTATTTAAGAAAACATATTATAAAGGTATAACACTTATTTATTGTATTTATTAAATATAATAAATATTTAGTCATGACTCCCTAAATTTATATCATGGCCTATTAAGGGTCATCAACTGCACTTTGAAACACAGTGGTTTATAGACATTAAAAAAGGGCAATTTGGTGACATTTATTTCAACATAGTCATAATGCAGAATATATGCAGTTATTAATAGTAATGCAGTAGAACTATATTTGTTGGCACGGAAAGGCTTGACAATATATTGGAAACTAAAAAAATTATTAGAGTTACCCTATTTTTAAAGAACAAAATATATGCATATATATGCACACAAAAAACATGGACAGCTAAGTACCAATATGTTAACAAGAGTTACAGCCCATTTTTCTTTAACTTAAACTTTATTTCCATTTTTTGCTATTTTATTTAATATTATGATTACTAACTTTATGAAAAAAACATTTTCCAAATTTCTGATGATGCCTTTAGGATAGGGTCCTAGCATTAAAATTACCTTAATAAGCATTTTAAAAGCTACATCACAAAATTATTTTCCAAAAGGGTTGTAGCAATTTTCATCCGTAGCAGCAATATATGAATGGCTACTTTCTTGTACCCTTACTCATATTAGGTGACTCATTTTTTAAAAAATGAGTAAATGCAAAATTAAAAAAATTATATTTGCTCTTATGATAGGTTAAAATTTTTTTCATTCTTGCTTTAATTTGTACTTGCTTTATTACCAGTGCAGTTAAACACTTTTCTATGTGTTAGTCATTTGTATTTCCTCTTTTGTGTATTGTTGTAAACACTTTCTTCCTGGACCATTTTCTTTTGACTAAGAATGAGCACTAACACCTTGGTGATTACTACGACAAGACTCTTTTCACTCAGAGAGAATAAAATGTTATATAATCTCATATCAAAACTCAGGTCTAAAATCTCCCAGTTAAAGTCCCACCTTATCATAAAATGAAGAAAAAAATTAAGATATCTAAGGACCTATCTGCCCTTTATTTATTATAATTTACTATAATCATTCATTGCCAAAGACATTTTTCATCTATCCTTGATACTTCAAATATAATTCTTCAAATTTCCTTTCCCCACCTCTAAATGTGCCCCCCAAAGTAATTTAACTAATATGTTGGGCCATACTTTAACAATTTTTTTTTACACAACATAAAATATCCTTATGAACAACACTGAATAAATAAAATTGTTTAGAAAAATTATATTGTGTCTAACAGGCCTTAAAAAAAATAACCTTACTGAGTTGGAACCAATTCTTGCTCTATTTCCAGCAATCAGCAGAGCTACATGGAATATTAGGGACATATTTGTAATGCCATGGCGAAGGCTTTCATTGTTTTATTTGTGAGAGTTGGGCATTTTATTAAGTAAAAGCACTTTAGATCAGTTTTCCAAATTGTGAGTGGGTCATGAAATCAGTTAAGTGGGTCAGACTGGCTTTACTATGTATTTATTTATTTTTAAATTCTCACCTGAGGATATGGTTTTTTAATTGATTGTAATGAGAGAGAGAGAGAGAGAGAGAGAGAGAGAGAGAGAGAGAGAGAGAGAGAGAGAGAGAGAGAGAGAAACATCAATTGGTTGCCTCCCCTGTGTGCCCGGTGGACCCACAACCTAGGTATGTGCTCTGCCCGGGGGTCAAACCTACAACCTTTTGGCGCACTGGATGATGTGCCAACCACCTGACTCACCTGGCCACAGCAAGACCAGCTTTTTTTCTTTTTTCTTTTTTTAAAAATAGAATGGAAGGGGGAAAAAAGCATTGTTTGCAATAAAGGTATTACTTCATAAGATATGCCAGGTCACTATGTCAAATGAATCCCTACTATATAGGCTGTGGCCTAACAGGTTTAAAAAGCACAGAACTTTACATAATAGCCACTGTCCCTATTAAAAAAAAAACTCTATCCTCACCCCAATAATTACAGGCATGCCTGGGAGAGATTGTGGGTTCAGTTCCAGAACACCACAATAAAGTGAGTGGTAATCTTTTTGCTGGTGGAGGGTCTTGCTTTCAATTTGTAAAAAAACACATCTATGATGTGCATAAAGCAAGGGGCAACAAAACAAGTTATGCCTGTACGTTCCGTTAATAATTTAGATTTGTTTTAAAGAGGATTATTTATTTGCTGCTGCCATATGCTAGGCATTGTTCTAGGCACTGCGGATACAGTGCTAATAAACTGAGATCCCCTACTCTCACAGAGCTCCCACAGAGCAGAAAGACAGGGGATGGGCAGCACCAGGTGGTTCCACAAGGCCCGTGGGAAGAAGGACATGAAGGGTGGACCGATGACTCAGGTGCAGTTTTAGACAGAACAGGAAGAGAAGGCATGATGAAGAAGGCGACATGTGAGCAGAGTTCAATATTTGATATTTTTGATCCGCATTTTAAAGTGTTATTTTAAATTTAAATGAACATCTTAATAAACAAGTGAATGGTTGCTGAGATTAAAGAATATAAACTATTTTAATTTCCTATTGTGATGTTTAACTTTTTGTTCATTTATATATTTAGTCCTTTGCTTAAAAAATGTTTACTTTGTTCCTATCAAAGGCTGCCCACTGTACTGGATCCTGGGGCTTGAACTGAAAACAAGATAAACATAGTTCTTGCTCTGAGAAGTGTCTAGTTTACTAGGGTTTTCAAAAATAGGGCGCAGGTAAAGGCAATCTCAATGTGATACATAAGTAATGGGGGAATACAAGTTGCAATTCCCTCCTTGGGGGATCCGGGAAAGCTTCCTGGAGAGATGATGACCAAAATTGAGATATAGATGCTGAAATAAAATTACTGTAAGTTTCAAAAATTTTGACTCACTATCACTTAAAATCATAGTGGTGCTTAATGAAAAATTGTGAGTTGGTCTCCAAGGAGGACATACAGAGGGCCCAGAGACATATGAGAGAATGCTCAGCATCACTGGCCATCAAGAGAGATGTAAATTAAAACCACAATGAGATACCACTTCACACCAGTCAGAATGGCCATCATAAACAAATCAACAAACAACAAGTGCCGGAGAGGTTGTGGAGAAAAGGGAACCGTAGTGCACTGTTGGTGGGAATGCAGATTGGTGCAGTCACAATGAATGAAAAACAGTATGGAATTTCCTCAGAAAACTAAAAACAGAACTGTCTTTTGACCCAGCAATTCCACTACTGGGATTATACCCTAAGAACCCTGAAACACTAATTCAAAAGAATCTATGCACCCCAATGTTCACAGCAGCACAATTTACAATAGCCAAGTGTTGGAAGCAACCTAAGTGCCCATCAGCAAATGAGTGGATAAAAAAGCTATGGTACATTCACACGATGGAATACTACACAGCAGAAAGAAGGAAGGAGCTCCTACCCTTTGCGACAGCATGGATGGAACTGGAGAGCATTATGCTAGGTGAAAGAAGCCAGTCAGAGAAAGATAAATACCATATGATCTCACCTACAAGTGGAAGCTAATCAACAAAACAGACAAGCAAGCAAAATATAACCAGAAACATTGAAATAAAGAGCAAACTGACAGTAACCAGAATGGAGGGGGAGAGGGGTAACAGGGGAAAATAGAGGAAGATCCATCAAGGAACATGTATGAAGGACACATGGACAAAGCCAAAGAGGGGTAGGATTGAGGGTGGGAGGCGGGGATGGGTGGGGCAGGGGCCCGTGGTGGGGTGAAAATTCAGACAACTGTACTTGAACAACAATTAAAAAAATGAAAAAAAAAGAAATTGTGAGTTGGAGCACAAATGCTTTTGCTTTACATAGCAATGGCTCAGTCACAAACGTCCTCTTTAAAAAATACAAAAGGAGGTTAAGAGAATGTTTACATACCTGTTTCCATTCAATTTAAGTCTATAATGATCTTTTATCTTGTAATCACAAGGTTAGGTTTCTGTCTGTTTACTAAGAAGTGAACAGGTGTTCCTGTAATAGAGGTACGTTTTTATAGTTGGGAGGGGGTTGTTGATCCACAACCTGAGACTATGAATGTTTGTACTGCAGAACTACATGCGACATATTAAAATTTCATTTGCAGAGAACCCTGTTTCTTCACTTGATGTTGTAAACCGTTTGCCATAGGTTAAACTAGCTCACCATCCTTGTGATAATTAACCAGGAAGACCTCACTGGTGCTGTTACAATGAACTCCACCAGTATAAAAAACTGTGGGTTTTCCTGGCATAAGGATAATACAGAAGCTTTTCTTCCTTGCGAAGGTCATGCAGATAAAAGTAAATAGGTGAGGCTAAATCAATGACAGGAATTTTGAGTAGAACCCCAAGCCTCATTGTTCCACAGAAGTTAGCCCGCGAGGCAGAGTGGAGGAGCCTAGTTCAGTATTCCAGTAATGGGAACTGAACACAGGCAAGCTCTTTTCAGGCACTCAAAGCTGTTCAGATGGGAAGCTTCCAGGGGAAGATGGCAGATTGAATAGATGCATGAGATTTCTCTCCCCAGCTTAATCCACTATTGCAATACATTCCCAGAATGGCACTTCACAACCACCACCACCTAATTTTTATCCAAAGCATTTATTGCTATCAAAAATACTATATATTTTACCCTTTATTTTTTCTCCCCCCCACCCCCCACATTAGAATGTAAGCTCATAGAGAATGTGACTTTGGTCTATTTTGCTAACTAACACCCCCAATTAAGAATGGAGTCTAAAGACTGATTGGAGGTTCAAGAGTGAGGCTTATTAACTTTGATCTTCACTTTAGGCCCAAGGTGATATGGGTGGATAATTTTCTGACTCTCCTCCTTTCCCCCTTCTGACCCCATGTTAGTATTTTTAAGTATTTCCCCTTGGGCTGGCCAAAAATTTCCCCAAGAAGAGCCTTGCAATCTCCTACCTAGAGAGTGAGGTCTGGCAAACTGTCAGATTCTGGCAGCTGAGTGAGGAGAAGGTGGGAGTTTCTGCATCAATGTATTTTTATCAACTTTTACAGGTTGGTTCGTAGACTCATGGGAGCAAATCCACG